>NC_084706.1:10384112-15184112 GCF_033807575.1 Cydia pomonella | reverse complement strand
TATACTAGACGATCACATGGCCAAATTTATTTATTTTCCTATTTACATTTAATTCTGCTTGAATTTTAGTTAATTAGTTTAGTAGTAGATAGGGTTAGGTACAAGTAATATAAGCACAACTGTGTACTTGTGTTTTTATTTCTTAGACATCGTAGTGCAAAACTAACACAAAAAACTTAAGTACGCACTTAATATGTCATTTAATGTTAGTACAGATTTTTTTATTTTACGACGCAATAACTATTTTTTCTAAATAAATAGATAATCGAATAATATAAAATGCATAAAAAATTACACTATTACTGTGTCGATTAACAAAAGTTTCAACTATGTACTTTGAATTTAACACATTTGAACAGGAGTGAAAGCATTTTGGCTTTTTCTCGAAACTTACTAGGTGTCAGTATGGCTTTTTTCCTTGAGGCGGCAGTATGTAAGTTTATACTTAGTAATGTTTTTTTAATACCTATATATACATGTATTTTACTTTCCGATTTCGAAATGAAAAGTAGAGCGTTTAACTCGGGCGAAAGGCATCATTTCAGTGTACTTGAGTTGAGTGCCTTCCATCCCTTGGTCAATCTACTATATTGTAATCTAATCAATCTACTATAAGCATGTCAAATAACTTTGGCGCATAGTTTTGTTTCATCCGCTACAATTGATGCTGACTGTACCTATATTTACTCTGAGAAATAAAAATCAACGTAAATAAAAATGTATTAAACTTTGAATGTACAATGTGGCCTAGAAATAATAAAGGCAAACAATATTTTTGTAACCAACTTTTGTTTTAATTGGAGAAATACACGCTTCAAAACTCTGCTAGTTCGAGTGCCGAATTAAAAACTTATCTCTGTTCTAATTGGACCACTTGTTAATTGTATGGAAACGTAAACGAGACGTATGTTGTATGAAGAGGTAGTTAGTTAAGGTTCCATAGGTTCAGAGAGCGGAGTTTTTGAAAAATCGTACTGCTTTTTTTAGATCACAATATGGTAGTCAAAAATTTAATTAACAATCTTGAGGATTTTCTCGAGTAACTTCATCGATTCGCATCCTGATTTTTTGACGTTCGATCGATGGAAAAAAATCACTAACATAGGTTTAAAACGCACTTGAAAAAATTCAAACAATTTATGCACAAAAGCTAAAAATATGAAAATTGCTTATGAAATTGCGAAATTTTATTTTAGAGGGCACTCATTGATTACTTTTGGTTTCTTAATATTTACAACAAATTAAAATTTAAAACATGGTATGGTATCTGCGGTACCGAGCACGCACATCCATTTTTGAGTTGATTCTAGTGAGAGAAGAACACGAACCTACCAGGAACGTACTGTTGTTGACTTCAAAACAAACGTGACATGTGAACTGCAGTTCTCTTCAGTCTGCATCAGGATCATCATGCGTCAAATGCTTTCACAAAACTCCTACATCCAGCCCGTTAGTGTGCCGATGCCGCCTAGATCGGGCATGTCGCTGCATAAAAAGCTTTTATATTCCACTTTTACTGCATCGCTGCCGGCTCCAATATTTGCATTCCATTTCTGGTTACGATTTCACAGCGCGCTTGCGAAGGCAATTCTAGCCAACTTTCTTATTGTCTCAGCCGTCTTTTTATGATCGATTGCGATGGTTTTAATTGCTTTTATTTTAAAGGGCCTTTAAGTGGAATTTCAAATGCCATGTTCAGAGGGCGTTCTTAGTTTAGAAGTAAACATTTGGCAATTAATCGGGTCAATATTTACTGTCAATGCATAAATATTTCGAAGATACATTAATTAAAAAAAAAATACAAATAATGGCGCATTTTTCTTAATATGTTGCAAGAAAATAAAAGTTGGTAACTTGCTAAAGTGAAGGTGAATAATAATAGAAAATAATGTAATCAAACTAATTATTGATTCATTACTTCGTGATCTCGTATTTTTTAAGGAAAACTATGATAGGTTATACCTATGTCAACTGCTAAGAAAAGCTGTCATATTTGTTTACATTATTTGCCATTTCTGTTGAACTCAACTTTAGGTAAATTAGGAATGTTCCTATAAAATGCGTAAAATATGACAGAATGCCTTTCAGTTTCTTCCGAAGTTAGGTAGAAACTGAACGGCATTTGTTAAATATCTTTTGAGCTTTAGTGATTTGAGCTAAAATCGTTTATTTAAAATGTCCAGCCGTCATGCGTCATAAGCTACATCTAGCTTGGCTTGTGTCATGCCTAGCGTAGTGAACCTTAAGTTATTCACTCACGTAAGACACTGCCTAACAGGCACTTGCCTGAGTAAAATGACAAATGTTTAATTTATGGCTTTTAAGTATTCTATGTGAGCTCTTTTTTAGTTCCACTTCTTTTGTTATCTTTGTAACAATATTTTGATTACACCTATTGAGTTAGATTTTATTTTATTTTGCACAGATTCAAAATATTAATTTAATCTCGATACCTCATACAGGATCTTGATAGATGAACGAACAAGGAAGTGATCCTATAAGGACTACTTTTTTCCTTTTGCCACACGGAAAAATAACCAATGCTTGAAACAAAATATTGTTTTGTAAGTAAAAAGTTAGATATGTATATTTGTATAATATGCATACTTGCCGTAACATTTATAATATAGACCTCACTAATGATTGTGCACCCGTGTTTACAAAATATCAAATGATTTACCTGTTTCAGCTACTGGCAAGCAATCAGTGTTTATTCTATAGGTGACTAAAGTTTTCTCATTTCTAAACAAAGGCAAATTGGAATGCCCGCAATTACTGAAGATGATCCAAATTTCCCCAAAACTGTTTCACCAGAACTGTCGACGTAAATTTTCCTGGCATGATATTTACGTAAGTTCACGGAATTCTCTGGACGCCCGTCCAGTGAACGTGAACGTTACACGTGATATCTATAAAATTACACGTGATATCTATAAAATAAGATATCAAAAATTATTATTATTATTATTAATTATTTATTTCAGATACAATTTTATCCATATAATCGTTAGTATGGCTTATGGCTACGTTAGTAACTTAACTACTATATTACTTATTTATAATTAATTGAACCCAAAATTTTAGGAAGGTACAATCCACCCTGTCAGCTAAGACTTTACCTTGACTTTGACTTGAGTACCTTTACTTGGGTATGCTGTTGTGATGTGACTGCCCCGCATCCGGCACAACAGACGCTATTCGCTTACGCCTGATGGCTTATGTAATAGTTATTTGTTTTACAAGGGAGCAAAGTTGTTGTTTAACCGCTCGTGCTAATATTGATACCCGAGTTAGCGAAAGTTACGAGGGTTTCAAGGCACGAGGGTTAAATAAACTTTGCCTCCGAATGAAAGACAAAATTTTTCACCACACCAACGCGCGGAAAATACTAACTATAAAATACCAAAAAAATCAAATCCAAATGAACGTAATATTTTTTACAGTTCATATGGTGCTACTTTACCGCACTAGTGCGAAAATTAGCATATAACGTTACTGTGTCGAACATTTAAAGGGCCATATGTACTGTAAAACGTTGTACGATACATCTGCGAATAGGTAATTCGCAACTCGTGTCGATTTAAAACACTCCCTTCGGTCGTGTTTTAATTTATCGCCACTCGTTTCGAATTTACTATTTTTCGCACTTGTATCGTAATGTAAGTTAAAATCATCATTTAAAAGTTAATTCTACCAGCTAATATAAGGAAACTATTCAAAATTTCATTTGATTACTTTGCCCCACATGTGGATAAAATGCAACTTTCTCATTAGTTTTTGAACAAACAAGGGGGCCTGTATCAGTTAATGTGGTGAAAAAAGTTTTGTTCGCGTACGTTAGTGGGACTTGGTACTAAGTAGAGGAGTGAAATAAAACCGTGTTTTACGATTACGTTTTTGCTGATTTCCTTTCGAAGAGTTGTAATACGTTCCGAATAAGAATTATTTTACTTTTAATACCTTCCTTTTTAGGGTTCCGTAGTCAACTAGGAACCCTTATAGTTTCGCCATGTCCGTCTGTCTGTCTGTCTGTCTGAGGCTTTGCTCCGTGGTCGTTAGTGCTAGAAAGCTAAAATTTGGCATGGATATATAAATCAATAAAGCCGACAAAGTCGTACAATAAAATCTAAAAATTTAATTTTTTTTAGGCTACACGTAAATTGGGGGTAAAAATTTTTTTTGCTTCAACCCTACAGTGTGGGGTATCGTTGGAAAGGTCTTTCAAAAGTAATAGGGGTCTTCAACAAACATTTTTTGATAAAGTGAATATGGTCGGAGATAATCGCTCCGAAAAAAAAATGTGTCCCCCCCCTCTAACTTTTGAACCATAGGTCCAAAAAATATGAAAAAAATAATCGTGGAA
Source organism: Cydia pomonella (assembly GCF_033807575.1). Taxonomy (NCBI): domain Eukaryota; kingdom Metazoa; phylum Arthropoda; class Insecta; order Lepidoptera; family Tortricidae; genus Cydia; species Cydia pomonella. Next base: position 15,179,749 of record NC_084706.1, on the reverse strand, counting down.
GTAGACCTTAAGAAATACATTAAATGAAAACTATAGCGGACATGATCAGTTTATCTGTTTTTGAGTTATCGCAAAAAATTTCCCCTTCATAGTAAAAAGACTTTAATTAGGTACTGATTATGCAAATTTGCCTATTTGTTTAACTCGGGTGAAAGATACCGTTTCATCCCTTGGTTAACAATTTACTATACTTTAAACTCCAGTTTAGCTTATTCTGACGGAAGAGTAACTACGGAACCCTACACTGAGCGTGGCCTGACATGCTCTTGGCCGGTTTTTTTGAAATTGAAGTGGTACACTGATCGACATCTTATATAAGGTGCGTACAAATTAGTTACCGATATTTTAAGAGATGGTATTTTACATTAAAACAATTAACTTAAGAAATTAAGAAAACTGCATGTTTTTTTTAGTTTTCATTTACCGAACAAAACAAAAATAAATGATTAATCAAGTTATCTAAAAATAATCATCATGTGCATTTAACTGGTTTCTGTTATGTCAACAATTGTTTGTCTTAAATTTCATAATCAAATCAACGTGTCATTTGATTTATCAACGTAGTGGCCAGTTAAGAGTTAGGTAAAAGAGGTTTAGGAATCTCTGTACAATGAGGTCTCATTTAATTATCTCATTAACAGGGTGTTTTTACTTAGCAAATGTGTTATCTAATTTTCTCTAAAAAACATCATAAAACCTGTCATGTTTAACATCATATAACCTTCCTAACCCATACTTAAATATGCTCCAGGAACCGAGTAAAAAAATAAAAAATAAAAACTGTAAAACTATTGGTATATACACCTTATATGTTGCCGATGTTTTTTGTTATGTCAAGCACTAACCACATTATATTGTTTATTTATTTATTTAGATAAATAGATAGATTTTATTTGGTATTAATCATACACTGTCACATTAAGTTCAATTTAGGCATAATTAATTACAAAATTATTATAAATTAAAGTACAATGTAAATTAATTATTCCAATTCACGTAAAATAGAAAGAAAATACATCGTATAACTTCTATAAAACTCGCCAAACTGTGACGTTTGATGGCAAGGTATTTACTAACATTTACAGAGTAACGGCTGACATAAATATTTGTCTGACATCCAATTCGAACGTACACTGATATCAAAATGACATCTAAATAATGTAATTCAGTTATCGTGCATTTCGCTCCTACTTGTTCGTAGATACATGTTAGTGCGAGCGAGACGCACAATATCTAAATGACATCATTCAGACATCATTTTGACGTCAGTGTAGGTTCGGTGGCCTGTGATGAGGAATAATGCTAATTTTGGAGCAGGTTGCCAGCGTAAAATCAGTTAAGTTTATTACACGTTTTGATACATTCCTGTTGTTTATTAGTATACATTTTCGACGCTTCAATTGTCTTCGCATTTGACAGGTGAACTCCCTTTGTTCGGGCCGTGAATTTATCAGCGAATCGGGCGGGTTATTGCTGTACAAAGGTGCCACGTGCCAGTCATCGGTGAAAAATGACGTAGGTACATAATTAATTATTGGAAGAGAAAAGGCTTGTTACAGGCCCATTTAAAATGGTAGAAAGAATCATATAAATTATGAACGAAAGGAACCTTAGCACATATACTAGAAGGGTTTGAAAAAAGTAGTTTTCTGTAAGGCCTCGGTGAAAAATAGTTTTAACTGGTATTTTCAGTCAAAACTTACTTATAATGTTAACTTACAATGAAGGGTACCCAACTGTCCGACTCCGATCCGGTGTTTTTTTAGAAAAAAATGAGTTTTAGCCGATATAACAAAACACGTGCTCATTATATTTTGCTGCTTTCAAACATATACTCAAACCAGTCATTAACTAGCAAGTTGCTTGAACATCACTTTCTATTGGAGTTAGAAGATTTAGTAACTTTTTAGTACTTTAGAGGACAATTTCTCCCAATAGGTTGAGTTTGGGCAGCTAAAAAAAATACGTGTCCGTTATTTTAGTTGCAAATTTCCATCGTCAATGGGTAGCGGTTCTGGCGACAGATTGGTGCAATGGTGTCATGGAGCACCTGGTTTTGTACCCTTGTGTACCCTTCAACGGCCAAGTCACACAACATTAACTATAATAATAAAGAAATCGCAGTAAGGAACCTTAGACTTGGCACGACTTTGTCTAGATTTCATTACTTTTTAGAGATAAACGAGCAGCTCCATCGAGACTTGGCTAGTTTTTTACAGAATGTATTTGGTGGGATTTCACTTCTTTTTGTAGAAACGTGGGCTTATTGATTTATTTTATTAGATTTTCTTATTTGACACAGTTTTTTTCCTTTTAGGAGTAGTTTTTTTATTATTATTTTGTTTTCTAATCAGGGTCACCAGGTACTCCAGATCTTCGATTATCCTAGTTTTTATAGTTTTCCCTTTATGTGGCCATTAAACACTAACTCTGTACCAAATTTCAGCTCTCTGAGTTTATGGGAAGTACTAGTTCTATTTTGATGATCATGAGTGAGTGAGTGAGTGTCATAAATGCGAAACTTTGTTTTCGCTTAACTTCGGAACTAAATGACCTACAGACTTGAAATTTTGGATTTTAAGTATGTGATTATAGCTTACTGGCGACTGGCATGACGAAAATTTCTGCGTTCTGGTCTTATCCAGAGGTTCTCAAATAGGGGCATGGAAATGCGGCGAAATGGTTCCAGTAAAGGATGGTACGGTAGTGTGCTTCGCGCTCAACTTGGCGGGGGCACTGCCGTGCCCCCAGATGTTTATTCGCATAAGTAAGAGGTAGGTACGTTTTAAAGATTTCACTTTATTTATATTTACTAAATTTATGGAATCGGGAGTTGAATATCAAAATACAAAGCCATTTAAAACCAACATTTCATTGCTTATTTTATTTATATTATATAAAAAAGAAGAACAAAACGTATTACTTAGAAAGTAAAACTTCCTTAGGCCGAAACGTATCACTTTCAGATAGATCACTTCATACATAAATAATGAGCCACTTTTAGAGGATGAGAAATGAAAATAAAATTATGTCGCCAAAGTGAGTAGCATCGTATTGCATGCTATTTAAACTAACAAACAAAATGAAAAAGAGCATGGGTGAATAATAAATTACGTTATACAGGTTGTACTTTGTATGTGGACGTGGAAAATTAATAATTAGATAGTAGATAATCTAACATAGCACGTCGCCAAACGAAGGTTGACTAAGGGAAGTTTTTAATGACGTCCCTCGGCGCGGGACTACTGTGGAGTGTGGACACAAAACTCGTTAATGTTCACCCCTTTTTATGGTTAACACAATGCACATTCATATTTAACTATCCGCTCTTAGGGAATATTTTAATAGCTCTACCTACTAGCACTGTCATAGAACGGGGATCCGAGTCATATTTTTATACGGCTCCTGGGATGCAGCCCTTTCTTACCTACTTAGCTGCATGTTTTGGAAATATCACAATAGGTTATCCTAATACCCAGTCTATGCCTACCTTGGATTATCGACGTTGTTATGCATTAATATGGTGGGAGTATTTTTGCATTAAGATTCGCTACGAGGTGCTGGAAACCGTCACGAGCGCGAGCTCACAGAAGGTTGTGGTGTCCCAGACGTGTGCATAAGAAAACCGTTGTGATGACAAAATTATATTTAGTTATTATTTACATAAATATTTACGAAAACACAGACATATCTCTATATTTGAGAAATCAGGGAACAAATGAATAAATAATGAGATCGTGACGAATTTTAACCGAATTAAAAAGAACGAGGATATTCTCAATAAGCGCTGGTGGCCTAGCGGTAAGATCGTGCGAGTTGCAATCCGGAGGTCGCGGGTTCAAACCCCGGCTCGTACCAATGAGTTTTTCGGAACTTATGTACGAAATATCTTTTGATATTTACCAGTCGCTTTTCGGTGAAGGAAAACATCGTGAGGAAACCGGACTAATCCACAAAAGGCCTAGTTTTAGACTAGATGGCAGTCGCTTTCGTAAAAACTAGTGCCTACGCCAAATCTTGGGATTATTTCCATGCCATGAGTAGTGGCAATATACCGGGACAACGCGAGGAAGAAGAAGAGAAAATTCTCAATGTTTGTCACGCGGTTTATCAGTTCATTATTAATTATAATACATTTGTTACAATTGGCTACTTGACTGTTTTTAGGGTTCCGTAGCCAAATGGCAAAAAACGGAACCCTTATAGATTCGTCATGTCCGTCTGTCTGTCCGATTATGTCACCGCCACTTTTTTATAAATAATGTCAAACGATCTTGATTTTCCTGAGGATTAAATGTCTATATAGGACTCATGGCATTTAAGCAACACAAAGATCAGAAATGAGAGTTAAAGTCTGACGCTCGCACTCGACGATTGAAACGCCTCTAATAAAATGATAAGGTGATGTGACGTCACATAATATAAGTCTGTCCTAAATGTATGGAAGATCAAGGATATTGCCATTTTGACCCTGAAATATTGCGTTTATGTGTATAGTTGTCATACAATTTATTTTTCAATAAAATGTAAGGAATCGAATGGTACCATATTCTTTTCTATTTTTGAAAAACAAAAAAAAATATTGAGATTTCGGAGCCTTGTATTTTTTTATAATCTCAGTATGATTTTTTAAATTCCACTTTTTTATAATGGATGGCTCATTTTCTATCCATTTAACTAAATTTTGTTATAATATTCAACATGTGTCAAGTACCTACCCAATTGTTTAAAAGACTCCCTAGCATACACATAAAAAAAAATTATAAATTAAATTACAAGGGATTTGAAAGAATTATAATGATGATGATGATGATGATGTCCTCCCAGACGTATCCGTCGACGGCGACATCCTGACAAATAAAAAGGGTCTTAACTATTACGTGCATGGGCGCGGACGTGGCTTGCGAATCCAAATTTTGTTTTGAAAATCCGGCAACACGAAACACAGTAGAGCTGCCCAGATGCGTTGTATGTGTAATGGTAGGAGGGCTTGGGCTGAGTTTTTCGGAGCTGGCGTTTGGCGTCAAGATCTTCAAGTCGGGTGTGCTCGAAGTTACTAAGACCTGTGTTGACAGCAGTTCGCCAGTCCGATCTCCGAGATGCAAGCTCCTCCCACGACTCGCATGATATGCCGGTGGCCGAAAGGTGGCGTTTTAAGACATCTTTGTAGCGTAGGTACTGCCCACCAGCCTTGCGTTTACCTGCAGCTAGCTCAGAGTAAAACACTACTTTAGACAGTCTAGATACGCCATACGTACAAGGTGCCACACCAAAGTAGATACCTAAAGATTACTCAATTAAACATTGAACACCTTTGTATATATAGGCTTGTTTAACGCAAATAAACGATCATTCATTCATTCAAAAAATCATCGTGTTTGCTCCAAGCCGATTGATATGAAACAAACATAATATATTGTCGCTGACTCATAAGGGCAAAAAATTTTTTTTTGCGTCAAAAATCACTAAGTTAATGTTGGCCTAGACCTAGAGACGTCTGGTTTTTTGCAAAATGATTTTTCTTCAGGTTATTAATAACATACAATAAGTACAGAAGAAACGGATCCGTAGCTTTAAAATAATTTGAAAAGTAAAAAAAAACTTTGAAGTGACATTTCAAGAAAACGGTCAATAATTGAGTAAGTAAATTGCAAATAAACATGTACATCCTCAAGGACCTGTAATTAGTCCGAAGTTAATTGATTCCATTGTGTTATGACAATTAAGAGGGAAGAATAGCTTTGCGATACTAGCGAAATAACGATGAAATTCCATTTCGGAAGAAAACTTTTTCCACTAACTAAATCGTAACTATTTACTTTGATTTTGATGTCGATCGCTTCAGCATAATTTATTCGAGGTTTATAGCTTTAAAAAAATATATTGCAAATTTTGAAAAAAAGGAAAACCTATAAACCTACTTTTTCATTGTGTCCATAACATACTAAAAAATCATGTAGACTTATATATGTATGAATTAAGTACAATTAATACAATATAATAAACATGGTTAATTTTCGTAACACACTTGAATCAGTTAACTTAAGACTAATCACAGCTTCTTAACTACGCTTCATTATGTAATTTTTTTTTGCAATTCAACCAATAAGGTACGAGATAAAACTTGGCAGATTAATAACTAGCGGTTTGACTAATACTCGTACCTACATAGGACGGTGCGTATAATTTATTGTTCATTAAAAAAAATCTCTAATGTTGCAAGTTGTAAAAGACTGACAAAAGTCAAGTTTTCTTGAAGCAGAAGGGAGTAGGTAAGTAAAACTAGCTAAAGTGATAACGATGTTTAGCAGGCAACGGCAAACCATCGGTGGACGTGTGAGGTCCCTCATAAAAGTAATTAGAAAAGTTCGTTTACGAACCCTCCCGTTCGCACCTCGTGGAACACGGTGGCGCAACTTGCCGTGTAATCCCGCGAATGTCTGTTCAACATTTAATTAGTGTAGACACTGTTGTAACACCGACTTCCCTAAAACTGTCGGGCTACGAAGGACCTTTATGTTTTACTAGCGTAAAGGACATAAGAAGCTTTCTTATTATACGAATTTGAACTCTAGCCGGTCGGAATAGAAACGGATTTAAGCTGAAGTTTTTTTTTGTAGAAGCAATATGAAATGTGAAGTAATTCATCAAATGGCAGTCGCAATCACGGTCGGGTGACGAGGTGGGTACGAAGCTTGCGCATTGCGCAGTGAGCTCGCGGAGGTCAGCGGGATTTATTACTTAATGGAGTCTTCTCTAAGGGATTCCTCCGGAATACTTTTCTGGATTTTGTAATACTGTAGCGTCAGTACGCAACACGGAGCTAATCCTTGAGGTGAGATGTTGACGAGCTAGTGTAGGTTTTGTATTTAGTTGATAGTATAGGTATCATGGACGTTTTATTATCATTCACATTCATTCACAATATAATTATACCTTCACTATTGCCTGTGCTGACTGCACCGGTCGGCTGCAGCGTCGGCAGTGATATATTATGTTGTCTCTGTAAATGTTTTATTTCCCCAATTTAATGAAATATAAGGGGAACACCGAGCAGATGCTATACTTGCCCATGTCATGGGACGCACGTAGCGCCTCGATGTATTGGGACGAATATTAATTACTGCGCGACGTTCATATACTTGTTACGCGACTTGTAAACACGATACGGATACAGGCGATAGGACGAGGCAAACTCTGCACTGGGCTTACGCCTTACTTATTCATGAACTGTGCCGTGTATGACTCGGATTGCCTCCGGATGAGACCGGATGGTGTCAATTCCAATACTTAGATAACGGTGCTAATGTTAACTCCTTACTTAGTACGGACTACACTGGCCCGACCACACATTGCGTAAACCGTAGAGGGTTTACACAATGTGTAATCGTGACTATCGTCCCTAGAGCAAGGCGATAGCTTGGAGCTGACATGGTAGTCAACTTTTATGCTACTCGACGGCGTGGGTGGAGCGACGGTCTCGTGGGCGCACACGTTGGGCGCACACGTTGGGGTGCGCGTCGGTTACAAAAAAACGGCGTGGTCAGTGGACAGGCCGGATGGTTGGATATGCTACCTGCGTTACCCATCGATGTCACTTTGGGTCGAGGTTGAGTTTGCTGGTGCTACATCGCTTTTTAGGGTTCCGTAGTCAACTAGGAACCCTTATAGTTTCGCCATGTCCGTCTGTCTGTCTGTCTGTCTGTCTGTCCGAGGCTTTGCTCCGTGGTCGTTAGTGCTAAAAAGCTGAAATATGGCATGGATATATAAATCAATAAAGCCGACAAAGTCGTACAATAAAATCTATGAATTTAATATTTTTTAGGGTACCTCCCCTACACGTAAAGTGGGGGTGAAATTTTTTTTTCGCTTCAACCCTAGAGTGTGGGATATCGTTGGAAAGGTCTTTCAAAACTAATACGGGTTTTCACGAAACATTTTTTGATAAAGTGAATATATTCGGAGATAATCACTCCGAAAGAAAAAAAAATGTGTCCCCCCCCTCTAACTTTTGAACCATAGGTCCATAAATATGAAAAAAATCGTGGAAGTAGAGCTTAAGAAAGACATTAAATGAAAACTATAGCGGACATGATCAGTTTAGCTGTTTTTGAGATATTGCAAAAAGTTTTCCCTTGATAGTAAAAAGACATACTTTAATTAGGTACTGATTATGCAAATTTGCCTATTTGTTTAACTCGGGTGAAAGGTACCGTTTCATCCCTTGGTTAACAATTTACTATACTTTAAGCTCCAGTTTAGCTTATTGTGACGGAAGAGTAACTACGGAACCCTACACTGAGCGTGGCCCGACATGCTCTTGGCCGGTTATTTTATCCCATCTTTAACCTGTATACCTTAGGAGTATAAATTAAATTTTAAATATCCTGCGATACCTATAAACGAGCAACGATTATAATTGTAATTTGAATGTTGTGACGTGTAAAATTATTATTTTATTAATAAATAAATTGAATTGAACGTCTCGAGCAATATTATTAATAAAATATTTTTTAGAACTAACTTTAAAAGTCAAGGTACAGGGCCTTGAGACACAAACAATTTTTTAAGATATTTTAAGCAATATCATTCGAATATTTATTTCCAAAGTTAAAATCAACGATATAATATTTATTGGAAAAGTTTATTTTTTAACCACTGGAACAATGGCCAACACTTTTTTGTCGAATTTATTGTAATTTTCCAATAGGAAACCGGCTGAGGAATATTTACGACATCAATCTGGATACGTCTGGTGGCCCGTCTCTTGGATTTATAGTCTCCGTGTATAAACGCAAATTCCCACCCCTTAATTCCACAATCTCTTATATTGTTCTATGTTTAAGTATAAAAACAGTCTTCTAGTTTAGCCAGTAAAGTTTAAATTAGCATGACTTAAGAACGAAATGAGAGCTTGTGAAGTTGCGAAGCCGATTTGTTCCCAGACGCAGCACTTATTGAAATTGGCTGATTTACTTAAATCACATTATCGACAAGCATAAAAGGATTGAGCGCGCGCGCGAAACCTCATGTTTTTACGCTTTTCAAACTTTACCCGGTTTATTTTCTTGAAAGCCTGCGTATGTACAAATAAAATAGAACATTGTTTAGCAACAATGTTTCATTTCAACATAGGAAGTCGTGTCATTGTAATTTTATTAGTCGCTATATTCCAGGACATGTCCTAAAAATATGTACTTATAATCGTTTGAATTGTAGCTGGCCCCGACGGCCTAATCCTTTGTCTATTGTTAAGCAAAACCGCACGTGCCCACCTGCATTAAAAATGGTCCGGTCACTTTAACCGGTTATTGAATTACAACTCCTATGGAAATTGCAATAAGATTCAAAATGAAGAAATGGAAAAATAATTTGCGATTTCTTGTGTGGTCCCTCTAGGTTACTGAGTACCGGCGAGTTGAACGCTACAGAACCAGTCTAAAATGTGACATCGAGATGTGTAAATGTGTAACAAAGGTGATATCGGAGAGCGCAACTACACTGGTTTTGTGAGCGTTGGACTAGCCCGCGCTCAGGTGCCAATTAGAATTATATGCCCCTTTTTTTGCAGGTAGTGGCACGTGCGGTTTTATTTAACAATAGACAAAGTAGCCGCTCGGGGCCAGCTACAAATCGAACGACTATAATGTATGTTATAATGAAAAGTGGAAATAATATATGTATACTTTTCATTATAACCAGAGATCGGACAAATTTGCGTCATTGCTCGCAATAATGTGGATACAAAAGTTTGTTAAAGTATAGATTTATTAAAGAAAATAATCAGTATTTTTTCCAAATTTTCTGCAGTCTGTCTATTTCTTTTTTCTTTGTTTAGTTTATCCCAATTTTGAGGTTATCGTCCACAACTTAGAACAGAAAATAAACTCTGAATTATACTGGAATAATAATATACCTATAAAACTACTTAAGTTTGCCCCATTAACATCAGTGGAGTGCGAGCGGAGTTTTTCAGCACTTAAGTATATTTTTGATGTAAAAAGAAATAGACTGACTGCAGAAAATTTGGAAAAAATACTGATTATTTTCTTTAATAAATCTATACTTTAACAAACTTTTGTATTTATTGACTAGGAATTAAAATTTAAGTCAAGTAAGAAATTAATTAAATGATTACATATTTGATTAATTTTGGAGTCATGTCCACATTATTGCGAGCAATGACGCAAATTTGTCCGATCTCTGATTATAACAAATTGCGTATTTTTGTTGTTGTTGAAAGTTGAATAAAAATAAAATGCATAAAAACCTTTTTACAATTTCATATACGTAGTATAAAATAAAATTATGTAAACGGATTATATTCTGACTGCATTTTTAGGGTTCCGTAGCCAAATGGTAAAAAACGGAACCCTTATAGATTCGTCATATCCGTCTGTCTGTCCGATTATGTCACAGCCACTTATTTCCGAAACTATACGAGCTATACTGTTCAAACTTAGTAAGTGGATGGATTCTATGAACCGCATTAAGATGTTCACACAAAAATAGAAAAAAAACAATAAATTTTGGGGGTTCCCCATACTTAGATTTGAAACTAAAAAAATCTTTTTTCATCAAACCCATACGTGTGGGGTATCTATGGATAGGTCTTCAAAAATTATATTTAGGTTCCTAATATCATTTTTTTCTAAACTGAATAGTTTGCGCGAGAGACACTTCCAAAGTGGTAAAATGTGTGTCCAAAGTGGTAAAATGTTGAACAAGATCTAGCAAGTAGATTTTTTTTAATACGTCTTAAATGGTACGGAACCCTTCATGCGCGAGTCCGACTCGCACTTGGCCGCTTTTTTTTGTATGGCAGTTTAATGTTTTTACAATTGTCTTTAATACTATATTGTTTTTTTTTTGTGTGGCAAGGAAGTCATTGAAGTACCTAGCAACAATACCTAATTACCTATGACAACCAATTAGCCAAGAAGAAACAAAGTGCAGCTGGTGGTGTTGCTACTGCAAATTAAATTAAATTACATGGAGTGATAATTATTTAAATTTTAAATTAAAAACTTAATCAAATAAATAAAGGTGGAAATATGTTTAGAAAATAATAATGATTTATTTCTTTGAGTTTAACGTATATAAAAAAAAATATTTCATAAACTTTAGTGATTGCTGTTTTTTGTGGTTATCATCTCAGGAGATTTGTTCTAGAGGTCATTTCGTGGCTAGTTTTCGCCCTGAATGCGCATTTATAAGATATATAAGTGAACCGAAATATATCATGCTCTGGTTGCATCAATCTAAGTCCAGGATATGCAGTAGCCGCTGCGCTCATGAGCTGAGAAGTTCATGCAATAATTATTTTTGCCACCAATAACAGTAAGTAGAAAAAAAATAGTGTCTCCAGGTTTGATTCCTTTGTGAAACCATCCATAACTTGACCACTCGCTTTGTTTCCAGTCTGCTGGTGAAATACCTAATGTGGTTGGGAGGGATTGTCACAGCTGTGAGATGAGTCCAATCTTGGGATTTGCAGCTGGTAAGAATCTCAGATTATTTGAGATTATAGATTGTTTCTTGAAGGTTAGGATGCCACACGCTTCTGGTAGCTAATGATATCATTTTTTCTGTCAGCTGACTGGGAGTTGCTGTTGCTGCAGTTGTTGTTGCAGTAATTGCTGCAGTAGTGCTGCTGTTGTTTTACAGTTTTAGATTATGGCAGTCTTCCCATTTATACAGTAATGATGATGATGCTCTCCCGACCGATTTCGGCTACAGCGACTGTGTGCTCTGGGGTAGGCAATTTTTAGTTCGCGTTATTAGAGTGTAGCTGATCCACTCTCTGGTGCGCCCTTAGATAGCTCAAGTACCCTATTTTCCTGCTAAATACTCGAGCGCATTTAGGACACGTCAGCACACCACCTACATAGTTGTAGGGAATTGAATTTGGCGGCCGAGCCTTAAGCTCATCTCGTTTTCTGTCGAGATCACTGCGGCGTTCAGTCTCAAAATCGCTGACTCGATCATGGAAGAGGCGCCGCCGTTGCGCTGCTTTCCGCTCCCAGTCAGAGGGCTCTAGTTTGCATCTCTTCATATGTCTTTTCAGAACGTCCTTATGTCGTAAGTACTGGCCACCGCTATTACACTAACCATTTATACATTAAATTGAATGTGACTGGTAAACAATACTCCGCATGAATGATGAGGGATTCGATCTTCTGCTGGGTGGAGGAAAAGGAACATACACGCTGAGGCCTTAGTCCGTCTGCGGTGCTCCGCGGTGTTAGGTCAGTCGCCTGCCGCTGCAATTGTTTCTGGCACAAGCGGAGGATGGTACAACGGGCTTGACTAGAGGGCATAAATTAAAATTTGTTTGGAGTCTTGGCCAAAAACCAACAGACATGAGAGTTAAGTCGTTAGATAGCTATTTTCATCTGCTTCATTTCGTTATATGGACACCAAGTTGAATTCCATTGTAGTAACTGAGATATTCGTATTTATGTACACTATTACTTATTATTCGTAAAATATTCACATTCGCTCGGCAATCACAGCGGATGGGTTGGCCGCTCAAATAACTTGGCCAAACACCAACAGACATGAGAGTTAAGTCGTTAGATAGCTATTTTCATCTGCTTCATTTCGTTATATGGACACCAAGTTGAATTCCATTGTAGTAACAGAGATATTCGTATTTATGTACACTATTACTTATTATTCGTAAAATATTCACATTCGCTCGGCAATCACAGCGGATGGGTTGGCCGCTCAAATAACCAGCGTAAGCGCGCTTCCTAAAATTCCTATCGCGCGAGTTCGAGTCCCACCATCCAGCATAACATGATCGAGAGATCTACAAAATAAGTACTATCAAGAACCGAACTTATTCTGGTTACTTTGAGCGAACCCTGCCGCCGCGCACACAAATCAGGTAGAATAACAGCTCCGCCACATATAATAGATAACTATTTACTGTGGATGACAAAAATATTAATATCTCAATTTCTGCAATGGAATTCAACTTGGCGTCCATATAAAGAAAATAAGAGGAAAAAACGACCTATCAAATAAGGTAACTCTCAACTCTGTTGGTTTATGGCCCAATTTTGCTCAAGGTCCTTTAATACAATATCAAATATCAAACATTTATTCAGCAAATAGGCCACAGGGGCACTTTTACATGTCCATTTTTACAAACAATAAATTAAAAAAAAAACAATTACAAATATCGAATCTATGAAATAATAAATATAATAAATATCCTCCTTTCCTTTCATACGATAGTTTATGGACTAAAAATCTTAGACAGGACTACTTGTAAATCATCAGGAACTACTTTGTACTTGGGCACGATCCAGCACTACCCTCTGACACGGTTAGTATAAGGTGCTATACGCTAGTTTAATGATTTACCTGCAGAAGGATCTCCTTGTTAATAAGATAGTAGTAAATTGTGTGTCACAAAACTAACATTTTATTTCATATCCTTTCATAGCCCTGAATAGCGGATATAAATAATTTGTTAGCACCTGTTCAAAGCTCTGTATACGTTGATGTGCTCTTGGCGGAGTTGAATTTACAAGGTAGATTTGGTTAGGTTTAATAACATTATTGTCCGCGGTTTTCCTCCTGGGTTTTTCCCCAAGCTGGGCGTGGAGAACTAAATATCACGTAAAATGAATTTAAAATACATCCCGTTTCGACCCCTTTACAGCGTTCGTGGTCAACGGGAGCCTGAGGAAAAATATATATGCGTCCGCATCTCCTGATTTCATCGGTAACGTCACAATCTTACAATCGAATCAACCACTTTTCTCGTGACCGTCATAAATCGATATCGTTTGTGACCCCTTTATAATTATCACATTGGTAGTACATAATTGGGTGAATCAACTTTTTTTGTTTTGTTATCCTGTCCCGTTGTCCAAGGGACAACAGTGGCACAGTTTGTTTGAAGAGACGTTGTATGCCGTTCTATTAACATGCTTAGTAGGGGGCCCATTATGGACATTGGTTATAACGACCACAAAAACGCAAGTTTGATACATTTAGGTACCATAAAATCAGTATTTCAATGAACTTTTGTCCCCTGGACAACTAATCGTAACCATGGCAACGAGTGACGCTAAAAAGTTGATTCTCCCAATTGCAATGTCGTACTTATCGATATCATTTTATCGACATATATTCGTGACTATTTCTTCTTTGCATGCAATTTAGTTCACCTGATTTTGGAGGCAAGTTTAGGGTTAAAAGTACTTAACCCTAATTACTTTTTTTTTCTTTTTTTACCCTAAGTAGTACGAGTACGTACTTGCTTGGGTAGAGCTAGATGACAAGTTTATATTATTGGTGACAGTCGATTAGGTTTGTTTTGAGGATCAAATGTCGTCTATATGGGACCCATTGTATTGAAGCAATATAAACGTCAGAAATGGTAGTCAAATTCTGATAATCGTACTCTACTAGTCTACTCACGAAATGCAGCTAACAAAACGGCAAGCAATCGTGACGTCACTGTTGCTGAGAAGTCTTGAAGTATGGAAAACAACGAAATTGCGATTTTGTCGGTGAAATATTGGGTTTATGTATACACCGTGTTTTTATTGAATTCCGTTAACTCCGGGGTATGGGTAAGTACGTTTAGGGAAACTAAATGGTATAGTTATAATAATAATAAGTAGGCGTAGGGATGTGACGACCCCATCGCCCGCTGGTTTTACCAGTGCAATCAGTCAACGCAGGGCAGCTTGTGGCAAGCTGTTGGGGAGTAGCGACCTCACGTACCCGAGTGCTCCTGGAGAGTTCTGTTATCCGCAAGTAGGGTGGGTGGGACAGGATTCTCTGCCTCTGGCTTGCCTTAGCCGGCCGCCCAGAGTGGAGTTGTTAGAGCTATAAGCTCCAGGGGTGGAAGTGAAAAATTGCATAAGACGCGAGTTGGCACAGTGGCTGCTTACAGCCACTGGGTAGAAAGCGGCGTACACCTCTCGACACCCCTGAGCCGCTCACACCGGTGTTGCCCTTGAGCCATCCTAGCTGTCGCTTTTTGTGGGGGCCCATCTTGTGGGGGCAAGTCACCGTCTGCCGGAAATAAAATTGAATACCGTTTTATTAGGGAGGCGTCCGGTTTTCTATCCCATAGCCCAGTATTTAGTCCATCGCTTTCACCCAATAGCCCAGTTCATTTTAGATTCCATCAACTCTCAAATAGTCCTTACACCCTGGCGGGTGCTGCCTCTGCGTGCGTCCCATGACGCGGGCAAGGGCAACATCCGCTAGGTGTACCACTTACATTTCATTAAAGTGTCAAAAGGGCCTCTACGTGTTGGCTTCGGCTCCGCGCACGCCTCCCAAAGGTCCGGAACACCATTGTTCCGTGATGGGAAAGACATAATAATAATAATACAGCCTATATACGTCCCACTCCCACTGCTGGGCACAGGCCTCCTCTCATCCGCGAGAGGGCTCGGGCTATAGTCCCCACACTAGCCCAATGCGGATGGGGGACTTCACATACACCTTTGAATTTCTTCGCAGATGTATGCAGGTTTCCTCACGATGTTTTCCTTCACCGAAAAGCTAATGGTAAACAGGGTGGCTTATTCAAATCGGTCAGTATGGGAATGTCTGCAACTATAAGACATACGAAGATTTGTTCTTAGGAACCATGTCACCGATTTTGATAAAAAGAAAAACTGCATTCATACATTTGAAAAAAAACTGTACCCAGCTCGGGAATCGAACCCGGTTGTTTTGAAAAAATAAACTTACACTTTTTCTATTTAAATATCGATTGTGTAGGTCTTAAGCTGTAAATGTCTCTAAGAAACATGATGTCTTAAATGAATAAAATGCATTGTTTTGACATACTTTAATTTATCATAGTAGGTGTTCGAAGTGACCACCGTTTTTTTCAATACAATATTCAACACGTTTAGGTAACGATCTTACTATTGCATTTTGTATCTTCATGTGGTGAATTTGCGTTAAAATTGACTCTATGGCTGCTTTTATGGAAAATGGATTGGTACGAACGGCCCTATCAAATGGCCGGCGAGGTCGCCCGATTTAACGCCTCTAGACTATTTCTTGTGGGGTTGCGTTAAGGATGAAGTTTACAAAACAAGCTATGACACCGTTGAAGACCTAAAAGCAGCCATAGAGTCAATTTTAACGCAAATTCACCACATGAAATTCATGCGATTATTTGTTCCTAACCAATACACTCGCGCGCGGCGTCACCCGCTGTTAGCGGAACGCGGCGCGCGCACGCGGGCGCACGCACAGGCGCCGGTCGCGCGCGCGCACGCTCTACTTGACTTGAGTGATCTGTCGATACCCCCCGTCAGGGGGGTATGAGGGGCCGCTACCGCTCAATGGCTGCGGCGGCTGTCGCGGGTCGCTTCCCCACCGACTGGTGGGGTGGTCTAATGGCCGTCTTTTTGGGGACGGTGTGGGTAGCTGGTGATCCACGCTCTACTCAACTCCGTGCTTGAGGCACACCCGGAGTGTGACTTGTTTGTGAATGCAATCGGACGACTGATGACTGAGTGTAAGAGAGTGATAGAGCGAGAGATGCCTGTAAGTAGTATTATATAATGTGATTATGTAGATACTTTTTTACTCAATGTATAAATATTACTGTCTCCCAATTTGTGCCGCTGTGGCTTTAGCTGTTAAGGTGCAATTGTAAACTGATTAAAAAGTAATTGAACGTTGCATATAGCGTTGTTGTAACACGGGCATTACATTTAATTCAACCGAATATTTGAAAACTGTGACATATCAGTATAATTTCGAACATAGTTATAGTTGCTATACAATCTTTTTTAAATAAAATGTATGGAATCGAATGGTACCATTATTTGTTTCCTTGTTGGTAGTTGAAAATAGTTATTAGTTATATACAAGGGGGCAAAGTTGTTGTTTAAGGTGGTTCGACTAGGTTACCCAAAGCTTAAACCTCACTAGATGGCGCCACAATTGCAAATTTTGAGTTTTAATTTTTTTGTGGAGTAGTCTTTGGTATTTCTATACTGTAAATTATGTTTAGCGCACTCTTTAAATAAATATTGAACTATTAAAACAAACATTGAACACTTCATTGTACAAAAACTACCCCTTAATGTCTATTTCTAAGTATCACTCACACATTCAAACAGTCTTACTGGGATCCTTGTAGTAGACAATTTGGCACAGCGTGAGTAGGCTTCAATAGCGTTGCGGTATGTACGTGGAAATACATGCAAGGGGATTTGGGTTCGAGACTCATTAATTATTTTTTTTGTTATCAGTATTATCAAGTACCTATTATTAATAAATTATTTTATGAGAAATATGAGCGTTTTTCCATAAAAATATTAAAAATCTGATTCTCACACATCATGATATTTTTGGGTTCTTCCAACTCAGAATCACTAGCATAATCAATCCTCGTGCTATAAAAACCCGAAAATTTGTATTGAAATTTTAGTTTTACACTGAAATTTCTTTCACACTAAAATGTGACGTAATGGTATGGATATTTTAGGATATCTTTTTTTAATGCTAGGGTGGAGAAGATTCTAAGTAGAATGAACCGAAGAAAGTCCAAATTTGTAAGTCAGATTTTCCGCTATTTTTTTCAAAAAAAAAACGCTGTTTTCCCTTACTGCCCAGCCTTTAAAAAAGTAGGTACTATTTTACAGTAGAATTAAAACTTTTTTTACGATACATTTAATTAAATTACTGTGAGTTACAAAATTGCATGGCCTTCTATTTATAACCATTATAAAAAGAAATGAGATATTTACCATCTTTGTTTATATTATTGATTTCCCGATATTTTGACACAACTAGAAGTTTCACACAATGCCTAGGGATAGAAAATTATTTATTTATTTTATTTATTGTCAATTTCATTCAACGGATCACATCATATCCAATTTATGTGTTTATGTATTGCATTGTTTTCTACCTAGTTGGTTACCTATTAAATTCTGTTACTGCAATAATCTTTATCTACATAAAATATACCAACGAAAGTTTAATAAAGTATATATTAAAATGAAGTACACAAAATCAGGAATTACATATGACAATATCATTCAAAATCGCCTCCTCTGGCTTTGACACAGGCCCTCAAACGAAGAGGCCAGTCATCAATAGCGGCACGCACGATTGTCATGTCTAATTCCGTCACTGTCTTAACTATGGCCCGCTTGAGGGAGTTAAGATTTGTGTGGGGTTTAGCACAGGCTTTCTCCTCAATAACCTGCTATATGGCATAATCCAGGGGGTTAAGGTCCGGGCTGGAGGACGGCCAGTCTTCGTGGGCAATAAAGTCAATTTTGTTCCTTCGAAACCAGGCTTGAGTTGTTTTTGCCTTATGTGCAGGAGCTGAGTCCTGTTCAAAGATCCATGGCTGGTTTTGAAATAGGGTGTGGCTTAAGGGCTTCACTATTGGTTCGAGAACGGTTTCCAGTTTCCGGTTTTCACACCTTTTTCACAGAAATGAATCTGTGTTAGCCCTGAGTATGACACAACCAAAATCATATGTTTGGCGGGTGCCCACATTTGTGCAACGCAATAGGGTTGTTTCCATCTACAAATCTTAGGGCATAATTGTATCCCAATAAATTCTTTTGGATTATAAGAACATGTTAAACTACTTTTAGGGGACCTGTAATGACCATATTTTTGTAAATATTTAATTTAAAATATCTTTTGGCACACGTCACGTGACCAAACTCGAAACGTCATTGAAGATTCTGATGACGTCACAACTCTCGGATTGACACTGTTGACAGTTAGGCGATTAACAACAAATGACAAATATCTTAAAGCCGTTTTTAGTATAAAGGCTGAATTTTAAGGCAACTTTTAGTTAATATAGAAAATAATACAAGCGTTTCAAAAAATTGGAATACTATTCTCTTTTAGGCCCCAATTCATTATAGATACGACGAGATAAGCGTTATGTGTGGTATATAATTATAGCTCACAAATCCACCACATTATGTCATTTTTTCGGTAGCATTTGTTTTAACGGGAATAAAGAGGTTGCAAATCGAGTAACAGAACTTCAGAACAGATATCATTTGATATTTACCAGTCGCTTTTCGGTGAAGGAAAACATCGTGAGGAAACTGGACTAATCCCAACAAGGCTTAGTTTTACCCTCTGGGTTGGAAGGTCAGATGGCAGTGGCTTTCGTAAAAACTAGTGCCTACGCCAAATCTTGGGATTAGTTGTCAAAGCGGACCCCAGGCTCCATTGAGCCGTGGAAATATGCTGGGACAACGCTAGGAAGAAAGAAAGAAATCGAGTAACAGAACTTAGTAACCAACTAGGTATAATAGTTATGATGTAACTGTCCATATCATGTTGGAGTCATATATTAGCCAACTAATTATTCAAGATCAATACACTTAGCTCCCTTAGGTATTCCCCTAAGTACAATCTCGGGCAAAATTGAGTTTTATAAAAATTAACTAGTTTCTAGGTCATATTATTTTCTATGAATTGGTCATTTTTGTACACTCCAATTACAGTTACACTTTTCCTGGTTTTTCGCGGACCAGAATATCGATGATTTTTGTAACTTGATTTAGACGTTGCTATCATTTTCAATCCAAAAACACATAAAATCACAATTCAGAACATGCGGCAGCGTTGTTTTCTATCAAGTCATTGATGTAAGTAAAATTACGTACATCAATGTATCAAGTACGTCAAGCACCAGGGCGGCTACCGGGAAAATCGAAATTCGTCAATTTCGGGCATTTTTCTCTGTCACTCTAATTACGTCTTAGTGAGAGTAAAAGAGAAAGATCCCCGCAATTTGCGAATTTAGGTTTTCGCGGTAGGCCCCCAGGTCCTGTCAAGTTTCAGCAGAGTTGCCAGGCGAGCGGAAGAGAATTATCGTACTTGAGTGTCAATATTATTGTACCGTTGAAAAAAATATCGTACGCCAATCAAAAAGGCAGCCCCTAAAAATGTCTAGCAAAATAAGCTTAAATTTCCAATTAATAAAAAAAAGACAATTTTCGTCTAAATTGCGCAAAAAATCTGTTTATGTTTGTGTATTTTTGGGATAGACTCAAACGGTATACAGGAAATTGAGACATTTTAAACTTTAAACTTACACCAAGGAGCCGAACACCCAAAAGCTACTAATTTTAGCCTATTTCTGAGAGAAAGTGTCATATTTTGCTTCAAATTACTAGACTTTTAAGGTGGCATCACCCAAGGGCTGAAATTATAGTACTTTAGTGTACGATAATGCTCTTTGGAACATTATGTCATACCGGGGCCCAAATTATCGTACATGTACGACAATTATCGTACGCCTGGTCACACTGAGTGTCAGTGTCGACAGAGTCAGCTAAAAACGCGTCAAACATCGCAACGTCGCGCCGATGGCCGTCCGAAGCATGGAGTGGCAACGCCGCAATGTATTTGTACACGACATTTGTCACACACACATGAGTAAAATTTATAAAAATATAACGTTCATTATTGCATGATTTCTGTATGAAACAAAGTTTTTCTATTAATTTAGCGCAAATGAATATTGGAAAGTAGATAGATGCGCAACTATTTATGTAATAATATTGTGTAATTAATTAATTAATAGCGATTGTTTTTTGTATGAAAATCGAACCACCTTAACCGCTCGTGCTAATATTAATACCCGAACAAGCGAAAGAATCCAAAATAAATTGCGAATTTTCTATCTATTTAACTGGATTTTGTAATAAAATTAAACATGTGTTATTATCCCTATTTTAAATGAAAAATGACTAAATAAATAAAAAAATATCAGAAAAAACTATCGTCCACGTCCACTCGGTAAACCTGCCTTCGAAACTTTAGATAACAAAAAATGTGATTGCATATCATATTACTTCCACTCCCATCTTGCATGTAGCGTTATTTTATTAATGACAAGAATGCTGTTAGGGCACTCTTAAAGCATAAACATTAAACATAAACTTAAAAGTACGATATGTGCCGCATCGTGCCCCAAAAGGCGTTACTCAGAATAAATAGCCCACCCTCGTGCTCAGATGCTCAGTTTATCTCTTTTAATGTGGCATTCACCTTATATTATGCCACAACGTCCTCTGGGATGTGATTCCACGGTAGCGAAATGGCATGGATTCGAAAAATTGTACCGGCATGACTAATTCTAAGCGACATATCTCGCGTGTGATTGTATTATCCTAAATGTGAGCGACAAGGGAAAGGGTTGGTGTGAAAACGGAACAGTGCTGTCAAGTAGACTAAAAATGGGGAGCGGCTTGGATAAGTGATGTGATTATCGTACTTTGCTGATATTCATGATAATATTCCCACAGGAATATATCCGAAACATGTCTTTTGTTACTTTTAATGTTGTATGTAATGTATAGTAGGGATGTGATGATTATTTGTTTATTAAAATCACAAAATATCACTTGATTTTTGGTTGTCCGGAAGACATCGTTTTTTGTTCTACGTATGCTGCTGAGCTA
This sequence comes from Cydia pomonella, assembly GCF_033807575.1. NCBI lineage: Eukaryota > Metazoa > Arthropoda > Insecta > Lepidoptera > Tortricidae > Cydia > Cydia pomonella. The sequence continues at coordinate 15,158,291 of NC_084706.1, read as the reverse complement.
CTTAGGTAGGTATTGGTTGCCGGGTCAACTTAGGATCATTTTGCAAGTCGGGTAAATGTAGTGAATATTTTATACATATTTTTTTTTATTACAGGTAAGTACGTCTTGTGAGACCTACCCACGTTGCTCAACTATTCAGGAAAGACCAAAAAACTATATAAAAGTTAAAGAAAGAAAAAATAATAGTCCTGTTTATTATAATCTGTATCAAAGAGGGATAAAAATATGAAGACAAGTGGCTGTTGGTAGTGAGTGAGAGAGAGATCCTTTTGAAAGTTCCCGTAATATCGTGATGTTCCTGGTAACGGCACGTTCCTAGCACGGACGTATCAGCGCCGGCGTTATATAATATTTACTTGACGTAACTGATTTCGTACATTTATCTGCTTTTTTGCTGGGGTAAATAAATTCAATATCGGGTAACGCCTACCTCTCAGGACCATAAGCTACACAATAGGATCCGGATAAATACTAGCTGAGGTGGGCTAGCAACTTTAGATACCTAAGGGTATGCCTTTCGACCAGAGATGTGCTATGCTGTGGTATGCTATGTTTTCATACATTTAAAACGTAGCTGTAGCTGCGTTTAAAATGTATGAAAACATAGCATAGCAAGCATAGCACATCTCTGGTCGAAAGGCATCCTAATAATAGGAAAGTTTTGGTTATACAAATTGTTTAATAAACTAAGGTTAATGGTCAATTTTTATTAACGTTTCGGCCAACACTGCCTAGCGGTACACCCCAAAAGTAAAATGCTGCAAATGGAGTTAAATGTATGAAAATCGGCACGATTGATCTTTATGCCATTTGAATCAATTTGAAACGTAGAACCAAAAAAAAAGAAAAAAAAGAAAAGGAGTTATGACGTCATATTTAGTATGGTTTTTTTTTAATATTCTGTACTAGAAAAAGGGTTAATAAACAAAATCATACTACAAACCTGTTGCCTAATCTGATATAACCAACCCGGCGCCATTCCAGGTATTCTAAATATTAAATTCCACTTCAAAGTGTTTCACTGAAACTGTTTAAAAATGCTTAAATGTGCTTTACGATGAAATATATAGGAAATACGATGCAAATAGTATTTAAAGTTAATATTCCAATTGCAATAGCACTGCAGCGCAGCGCTACAATGCTGTTACCATTTGGCATGTTAATTGTAACTGACGCATTTTTTTATGAAACTAGAGTGAATACTTTTTCGGCCGGCTATCATGCATTTATTGCAATTTTTTAGGCTTCATGACAAAAACGGAACCCTTACCTGTAGTTTCGTCATGTCTGTCTGTCAGTCCGTATGTCACAGCTCACAGCCGTCTATCTCAAAAACTATAAGGTATATTTTAATATAATCTGGAATATATTGTATTTTGTGAGCCATTACTAAGTTTAGAAGATAACATTAAAAAATATATATATTAAGGCCATAAACCGGCCAAGTGCACATACAGCAAAATTCACGTAACAAAGCTGGCCAAATACGTGTTGGGCCATGCTTAATGGAGGGTTTCGTGCCTTCGTACGATATAATAAGCCAAAACAGCAATAGGTCGAATCTTTCCGGCACCTACGTCTTTTTAATAAGAAATAGTTGTTTGTACAACAAGAGAGCAAAGTCTGATATTTCTTGGGGTGCTTGTTTTGAGTCCCGTGCAAGCGAAAGATTTTATAATAGATTCACGATTGCGATTGCGATTTAGAATCTTGAGCGCAATAAGGGTCTCTAAAGCGCATGAGATATAAATAACTTTGATCTCATGTAGTACACAAAAATTTTCACGACAGCAGTGTGAACATATTTGAAAGGTAAAAATACAACCTGAAAAAATGTAATCCGTCTTCATCACTATTTCATTCATGTTTTCTTAAGGTATTTTAACAATTAAGTTTAATTACCGTAATAAAACAAAATGAAAGAAATTTCAATAAAATAATACGGAAACAATGAAGTAACGAACATCAATTGACAGTTTAATCGACAACTTTTTTTGTAACAAAAAACTTTGTAAGATACGGTCTGAATTGCGGATGCAACTACATATTTGTCTGTAGTTGACAAAGATCGTTAAAAGTAGAATTATTTACTTTGCGTAACAATTGCGTATTTTTTAAGTTCATTGTTTTGATTGTATAATAAAATACGTAAAATATGGTGTTTTTACAAATTTTAAACTTTTATTTCATTAATTAATTATTACGATTCCTTAATCGTTCGCGAACGAGTCCTTACTCGTAGGGTGTTTTGGAACGATGCGGTCTGACTTATTTCGGGGGTCTAATATAAATCGTCAATATACCGTTGAATTATGTATGAACTTATTCTCTTTCTTTTTGCTAATGACGTGAAAGGGACAAAGACAATAGAATCCAAATATTTCGAACTTGTATTAGGCCCCGCACGTTGAAATGACATTCGAATATAAAGGTAAAATGAATGTTATTTTGTCTCACTCAGTGAGCAAAATCGCATTTTCTCACTGTTTTTTTAGCAGCAAATTACCCTTGTTCCAGCTGTTGACGTGAAAATAAGTTCTTTGAACTCATTAATGGGTCAACCCAAAGTCCCAAACGTCGTTCTTGTTCGAAATAATTCCGTGGAAAGTATTTATTAAGCTTTTTTCCTTACTTTTTACATGCCCGTTTTAAAAGTTACCTATCAATTTATGTGTCACACATTTAGGTTTAATTTTAGTTACATGTATGGAGGGGCCTTTAAAAATACAAAATACACCTATATTCCAAATGTCATTGAAATATACGGACAACGGTTAGACACACGGACGGATGAACGGACAGACAGACGGATATGACAAAACTGAGGGTTCCGTTTGTGCCGTTTTAGCTACGGAACCCTAAAAAAAACTTAAAGTACCTACAGCAAATTAGATAATGATAATTTGAAGATTTCGGTCTGTTCACTTTTATCCCATAAATTATTGATAAATTTTAGGGAATATTAGTAAAAAAAAAACACGGTATAAAAGGTCGATAGTTTATCTAAATTAAGTACTTTGTCCAACCACTTATGCACATCATTTATTATCCAACCAAACGACGTGTAGGTTTTTTTCTGCTTAAAGGAAATCACTGCCTATAATTATCTGTGTTGTACACAAAACCAAAACAAGACAAATACGGTGAAAGTGAAGAGGTTTTTTTTTATTTAAGTTATATTATATAATTGGAGTTTTCTTTTTCTATAAATTATTTGGCTAGGCTGACAGGACGTCGTTTTAAATTAAGTCATTTCGTCCTCTGCTATTTTCAGCCCCAGAACAGATGGACCAAAAAAAACAAAGTAAGTTTCGTGACGGTAATAGTAGTTAATGTGACTGCTACATAATAAAAGGCATTAAAATACACGAGTGTGGGTTTAAGAAACGAACGAAGTAAGTTTCTTAAAAGGATCACACGAGTATTTTAATGCCTGATTATGTATAGTTACATACACTATTTTATCTACACACATATTATAAACTTTCTATGATATATTCACTAACCCAAATTACAGCCAACGTTGAGGCATCGTTGCTCTCTTGGCGGAACTCGCGGTTATGTGGTGGCGTCACCGAAATATTTTTATCGCTCATTTTTCACTATAGTTACTTTAAAAACGAACGAACGAACTTTAAAAACACACGAAATTTTTGCTATAGTTACTTTAAAAACAACAAAACATTAAATTTATACTTAAAACTAATTAAAAGATAAACTGTACGTCCAATGGCTGTAAATGAAAACTTTTTTCACGCATGTCACGCATTCGTAGTTTTTTATTATTCAGAGACAAACTAGAGTCGGGGGCCAATTTCCATATAATTCGATACAAACTAACATCCGAGATATGTCAAAATTGTATGCAATTGACATTTCATTTCGAACAAAAAGGCATCTCGTTCTCGACTGATATTAGAATAGAGGTCAAATCGGATGGCTTTTTTTTCAGAGATGTTCCAAATTTGAATGTCATAACCAAATCGATTTTATGTAGTTATGAAGCAATTACAACATTATCTTAGATAAGAAATTTGTTGTAACAAAACAGTTTATTAAACAAAACAGTTTATTAAACAAAACAGATTTTGAAGGCATCATAGAGGGTTTATGATGTATGTGTAGATAAAAGCTCAAAAAGTGCTACATTACGTAGCTGTATAGCGTGCGGAAAGTTGGTTTTCACTTTTCCAATTTTTCAAATTTATACTTGTTCCAATTCATTATAACTTATTGATGAGTTAATGTTTGTTTCCTTTAAAAGTCGTAATGAACATAAAAACCTACTGTTAATGTAATAATAATAAAAATATACAGATTTCATATTTTATTACTTACCTCGTCATTATTATAACACGCCTATTTTTTAATATTGAATATTGAAAAACCGTTCTTAATACGTTGTCTGAATGGAACGGAATAGTTGCCACAACGCCTGTCAAAGAAGAGGCGTTTTTTCTTACTGCAAGCATGTTTTAAGTTTCCAAAGGCAACATTCGATATTATTTTTATACAATTTAAATATAAGATACACAAATAATCGTGAATAACTATACTTATGTAATAATAGTACAATGTTTTATATTTACAACTGTTTCTGTCTTATCGATAGAACATGCATAAAAAATACTTGTTGTTTTTCTTATTTTTTCGCAATTGTATTAAAAGACGTCGTTAGATACACGTGCGGAAATGTCATTCTTCACTCGTTCCGAATAATCTCGGTACTCGCGAAGTAACTACTTCCGCACTAGCATCGAAATGTACTATTTTCACATACTTGGTAGCTGCAATGCATGGAATATTACTATTTCTGTGCTCCAATGCATATTTATTCTGTCTTGCTCCTACTTTAGAACAACCTGCCCACAATGTAAAGAGGAAAGTAGGTAATTACCGAATAATAGTTAAGATAAATAAATAAATCATTTATTTCAGACCAAGTTTACCCATAGCTTGTTAGATACAAATAAAATAAGTGAAGGAAAATGGTGTAGTGAGTGTAGAAGGTACATTTAGCTGCAAAAGTTCATGTCCACTTTATGAATGAATTGAATTGATAATGTGTGCATACAATTTTGCAGCTTGCTGGACATTGAGATTATTACAATAGGTTTGTAGGCGAATTGACCTGTATGAAAGTACCTATTCTAAAATGCCATTGAACTTGTAAATTAATAATTAAGCATGAAACTGAGTTTTATCAAGTTGGTAACTATTACATATATATATATTGTTTAATGATTTTAGAACTACCACTTCACTTTTTTGCTACTAAGCTCGGACAACGCCGCCACGCACACACATGTCGTAGGCAGAGGAAGCTACGAGCGCGAGTAGCTTGTGCATATAAATTATGAAATTCATGCGCTAATAACAGCTAATAATGATTTGACAGAAGAATACACAGCGTCGTAACTCTGTCCGCTCCTACGTTATAAGTCGGGACATGAAAAATCTTTATACAACTACAAAACAATTCAGTGAGAGAGACGATGATAATTAAAATCTCTCGGAACGCGGGGAAGATAACTTAATGGGGGTTGACAAATTAGTGTCGAGTTCCGTAAGTTGGCAAACATTCGTCGGCTCTCTCGGGTTCACGTCGGATTCTGGAGGCAGCGCTAAAATATGTTATAAATTTGAACAAGCTTGAGAATGTTAACATTTTTATTCGTCTGGTAGATAAAATTCAACAAAGTATTTTGAAGTTTTATGAATGGAGGAATTAATTTTAAAAATGTGCATTACCTACAGACGGAAAGCTGTGAAGTGTAACCGTAGGTTTCGAATGTATACAGCAACCGACTCCCACTAGTTGTTTGTGTTCGTGTGATCTAAACGTTAGCCTGGTAGGCGAGAAGTAGGTACCAAATTCTACTAAATCAACAGTACCCCTAGTGTAAATTTTGTCGATAGCGAAACGTGACATACGCGTTTGCGTTAAGTCTCATTTTGTATGGGTTTTTGAACAGCGCGCCAAGCGGGACGTTTTGGAAAGTCAAAAATCTCATAGAAAATGACACTTAACGCAAACGCGTACGTCACGTTTCGCTGTCGAAAATATTTACACTAGGGGTACTGAACAATATTTGTAAACAGTGATTGCCTAACCAAATAGTCTATAATGATCGCGTTTCTCCCATAAAAAAAAACTTCATAAAATTTAATTTCTGTTGGAAAATAAATATCATATATCTCATAATTGGTTCATTATATATCGATGTTATGTTGTTACTACGAGTACGCCAGCTTAAGGTTAATAGCGTTCATCAATAAAAGTCTTCTTCAAAATTTGTTAAGTATTTGAATGGATGGATTTGCAATAAGGTGCAGTGGTTCAAAGGAGCTGTAACTGTCATGTTTGCGGTCATGACGAGACACTTGAATTTTCAACAGCGTGTTATGCAGACACTGGTATTGTGATTTAAGATTTAGTTTGATCTGAGCATCCTACCAGTTAAGTTAGAAATGATATATTCACATGTTTATTTAAATTACATAGTAAACACGATATCAATTAATCATAGGTAAAAAATTAACAGTGGTACCTCACACACAAAACAAAAAAATAAAAATAAAAACCTATTAATACTTCGTATTGCTATTGCCTCCTCGGGCTCTTATTACAGCTTCTAAATGATTGGGCATACTGTTTATTAAGTTTCTTATGCGTTCTTGGGGGATATTAGCCCATTCTTGTTGTTATTATATCGCTTTGATTATGTTTCTTGATATTATTAGAATACATTTTTAATATATATATATTTTTCTTTTTAAATGCATGACTACTGGCAAGATGCCACACTTGCCAGTAGTCGGAGACATGCTAAACGCAATGAAGTGCCGGCACTTCATTGAGATATGGAAACATTTTGTTACAGATGCCGACTTTAGTACTATACCTCAATGGCCAGTCACCGTTCGTCGACTAAGAAAGCTGTAAAGGTGGCAAACCTTTACAGTATAGTTAAATATGTATTTGTCCAATGAGTTAAATCGTTATAGTGATTTTTATAGATAAGTAAGACTGGAGATAAAAAAAAACCGGGCAAGTGCGAGTTGGACTCGCGCACGAAGGGTTCCGTACCATTATTTATAAAAACTGCAAAAAATTATGTTTGTTGTATGGGAGCCCCCCTTAAATATTTATTTTATTCTGTTTTTAGTATTTGTTGTTATAGCGGCAACAGGAATACATCATCTGTGAAAATTTCAACTGTCTAGCTATCACGGTTCATGAGATACAGCCTGGTGACAGACGGACGGACGGACGGACAGCGAAGTCTCAGTAATAGGGTCCCGTTTGACCCTTTGGGTACGGAACCCTAAAAATGAAAGAAAAATGCATTATTTTCAGTTTTAATACATTTAAAGAACCCTGCGAGTTTCAGATAGGTCACTAATACTAATAATAACTATTTCTAAAATTTTAAGTTACAGTAAAGGTATCTGGAATACGTCTCCAGTCTGCACTTACTTTCATGAAGTCAAGGATTAAATATAAGAAGAAAATCATTCTAGACGTAAACTAAAGTTATATAATTTTATCTAATTGGTAGCTTGTTTCGAAACAGTTTCTTTGCGATGACAAGCAGCTACTTAGCTGACGCGGGCGGGAGTAAATGACTAGATTAGTTTGAAAATATCGGTTTACATTTCTAGCGATTTGTTCAGCGTTGGGATTATATTAGTACGAGTATACGTAATAGTATATTGTGCAATAAGGGAGGTATGGGCAAACTTATTAACGAGTGTCAACACTGTCAACGGAAAGGGAGAACTTAAAGAGTTCAAAATCAAGTTATAAATGAGTTTTGCATTAAAAAAATGTTTGTTTATTGACATCATGTAATAAGGCTAAATTTTAATTTCAAGTTGTAATCTTGTGTCGAAAGATGGCAGTAAAGTTGCTCTGGCTACAATATTCTCTTTGACAATCCACCTCTATTTCAAACTCTCTTTGCTTATACTAAGTATAATTGTGTACAGCGCCATCTATCGGCAAATTCTCTAACTAATTTGCGCGATGTGCACGTATGTTGGTCTTGTTGTTTTTTAACTGTCTCTCTCTCTTCCTTTCTTACACATGTTCTGTTCCTGTTCTCTTGCTATTCTGCTCTATTTTAGTTTTAAGTTTTAGTTTTTAATTCTGGGTGCCCTGAACACCAGTGCCGCGTCTAAGAGACGCGACTTATGCTGAGTGGCATCCTAATTGGTGTACGTGAAATTATTTACTTTGTTATTTTTATGTTTGTTTTTATGCCAATTTATTGGAAAAATAGGTGTATTTCATGTAATCTCATAGAAATTTCAAGTGTAATAAACACACGTAAAGTTGGTCAAATTGCATACTGCATTCGGAAATGTATTTTATTAATTCAAAAAAATGTACCAAGATAGAGGTGTGATTATATTTTTCCTGTAAAATTTATAGTAATGTTAATATTATGTAAAATTTTCATAATTTTTCTTCAGTTAACTTCGGAGATAAAGGAGAATGGTATTTTATAAAACTTTTTCTTATTTCTTCAGAAGTCATTTTTTTTTCATTATGAAAAAGAAATAAAAAAATATTTTGGGATGTAAAATTTAAGCTCTTTCAAATGATACCCCACTTGACCGATAGTCACTTTGATATTTTGCCCCCTCTTCATATTGGTCATTTTCCAAAGTTAATAATAAAGAAAACTTTCACTTTCATTGCTTAAGTGGTTCTCGAGATATTTAGAGATGTGACAGACAGACAGACGGACAGAGTCGCGCCATAAGGGTTCCTTTTGTACCTTTTTGATACGGAACACTAAAACATCCTCGCAATCAAGTTTCTATATATTTTTAGACTACGTCAGCAGCGGTATCATGGTCGCATTTTTATCACCTGTCATGCCATGCGTCACTTTCGAACTTACGTTCTTGATAGAACGCGACAGACATGGTGATAAATAATAAAAAGCCGACCATCTTAGCCCTACTGTACAATGACTAGTAGAAAATCCTGTAGATGTTTATAAATTAAATAAATTTTCCCTAAATCCTGGTAGCACGGTAGGGTGCCCAGAAGGCTGGACGCATTGCCCCGCTACAAAAAATAATTCCAAAATAAAATACGAGTAAGACCTTTTAACCACATTAGTTTCGTCATCCAGTGGCATAGTTGTACTTACTTATTTTATCCAATCATGATATAATAAAGAGCTATCATACTGAGCTCTAATATTCGTGCTTAAAGTCCAAGACAAAGGCATAACCTTTTAATAAGAGAAACAATTAAAACTGAACTAACTAAACTGAAAATCAAAAGAAAAAACTTTACTTAAAATAATAAAATGACATTTTTGCACGGTTCACTCGTGGTCACATTCTTGTTTGCCTGTACGGCGCAATCTTCGTCATACTATCATTAATCATAACTCTGAAATCGTTAACTTTTCAGGAAGAATCCTTAGGTTATCCTATAGATTACGCGTTATTAGTTACGCGTTTCTGAGAAACCAAATTATGGCTAATGAAAATGCGGATAAACAGTAAATTATGACTTAAAACTTTATGGGAAACAATAGATACCCAAAATAATATATAATTCTCATATAATTTAGGCACGACGAATTCATTTTACCTTTCATACAAAAAATGGATTATTGCACAATAAATGAAAATTATGTATATGTGTTATGTAATAAAATAAAACTAATATTGTAATAATCCTTAGCCAAAACAACATTAACGTTATTGTATATATAAATACGGAGACACGACATCATATATTACACAACATAATTTCTTAAATAGCAACAAAATCTAAAAAAAAACTTAATTTCGCACACGTGCGCGGCCTGTTTTCACATGAACTAAAGATGGCTGTTGTGGCGGTATGACGTTAGATACTCTAGTGTCCGGAATTACCCAATGTCCGTGATTACCCCACTCATCCGAACAGGACCAAGTAAAAATTTAAAATATTACTTTGTGACAGTAATCATTAGGATTTTTTTAATTGTAATTAGTAGTTTCTGCATTGAATATAAAAATGCAAAATTATTTCAATAAGTATTAATACGTAATTGTTATTTACAGTTAACGGATTTATAGATTTTATGGCTAGACTAGGTAGGTATATCTTTCGACACTGCTGAATGTTACCTTTACGCAACACATAACTGGGAACCTACATTACCTACAACTCCTCCAAGCCTAATATTATCTGCAGCTTATTATTTGAACCACGCGCATAAAATGTCTTCAAATAGCAAATAACACTGACAAATCAAATTAAACCGCACAACGTCGTAATCTAGTTCGTTACCCGGGCGGAGACGAACTACCGCGCAAACTACGCCCCCGGCATCCCGAAGAACCGAATAATATGCAAATATTCTTAACTCAACGCAACGAATAAACCTTATAACTACAGTAATTGTTTACTGTGCGGATTATCGTGCATATCATTTTCACATTTTTAGGTAAACAATGTATTTAGGTAAAAATATTTGAAACATTAATTAAAGTTAGACTTGTTAAGCATTTGGAGTGTAATACAGTTATTAACGAAAGACAATATGGCTACCAAAAGAATATAGGTACTAGTGATGCAATTGAGAGGCTTATTGATGATGTGGTTGTTAACTTAAATAATAAACTCAAGGTTGCTGGTGTGTTTCTTGATCTGACGTCTGCATTCGATACGGTTGATCATGATATACTATTGTACAAGCTGAGTTACTGTGTGAAGGTATTAAAACTTCTCACGTCATACTTGTTAGACAGGAAAATGCTAATAGAAATGAAATCGATAGCAGATGGGTGCCAAAAGGTATACCGTTCCAGGTTAGTTAAAATTAATAAAGGGGTGCCGCAGGGTTCTATTCTGGGACCTATTCTGTTTGTAATATTTGTCAATGATTTGGTTGATTGCATTAGTAAACATTTTAGCGATGTTGGAATAGTCGTTTTTGCAGATGACACAAACGCAATAGTTGCCTCAACTAATACAGCAGAACTGAACAATAAAGTAAATGCACTCCTTAGAAAGTTTCAATCGTGGTTCAATAGCAATAACCTAATCTTAAACATGAATAAAACAAAAGCCATGCTATTTAGAACAACGTCCAGGAATAGAGAGTCCCTACACGTTAACTTGGATGGTTCTGATGTGGCCACTGAAGATTGTGTTAAATTCCTTGGTATACATTTAGATAGAGATCTTAACTGGAGAGAAGAACTTAAGTCGCTGGAAAATAACATCAGCTCCGCTTGCTATGCACTGAGAAGCTTACGCGATGAAGTTACTTTAAAGCAACTAACGTCAGTATATTATGCATTGGTAGAGTCTCGATTGCGATAGATTAGCATTAAGTTTTGGGGTCAAAGCTACAAATACAATATAAATAAAGCATTTGTTGCCCAAAAACGTGCCATCAAAATCATGGTCCGTATCCCGTGGTGGCAGTCGTGTAGGGAACACTTTGTCCGGCTCAAAATTCTAACAGTCTGTATATTCTAGTCTTACTAACTGGAGTCGTGAAATATTTAGAGAGATACGAGACCGAGGAAGAAAGAATCTCTAGAATGAACACACGCAGGAAGGACTTGGACATCTTGATAGCGCCTAAATTGAAAGTTGTTCACCATTGTGTGCGATATCAAGCAATAAAATTGTATAACTGTCTCCCCACAGAACTAAAATTAATGAATAATATAGATAAATTTTAATGCACGCTAAGGGACCATTTAATTAGTAAATGTTATTGTTATTACGATGTTAACGACTATATTTGTAATCTTTAATTTATTTTTCAAAGTGTTCACATTTTTTATGACATTTATACGACTGCATGTTATTTATAGAATCGTGATTCATTTTAGTACTTATAGGTTGAATATATTTCCGACATGATTGTAAAATTGTTATGGAATAAATTATCTTATCTTATCTTATGAAATATATGTTACATCGCCATGATTAATTCCTGATTATGTGTCGCTAGGGGGCTAGATACTGATTATGTGTAGTTTTTACTTTTAGAAGGGACAGTCTCTCGCATGCGCCAAAGGGTGCGTACAAATGTAACATAGAACGTTCTCCTGGTCCCGACAGTTGCCTGCTCAAGTGGATTGGTGGTAAAAGATGTCTGAAAGTTTTATTAAAAGTGTCAAAAAAATTCCAGCTAAACCATCATCTACGTGTATGAAAAGCACGTTTTCAAAGTTATATATATTGCTTCCGAGAATATTTAATACGTGCCGAACGTATATGTAATGAACGTAACGACTGGGCGTTTAAATCTACTTTTTATCTAAGTACAAAATACACAATTTTGACACTAACTGGGAATCATTTTATAATTACTTAGTTAACATTTTGAATCCCATTTTACTATCAATGAACTAACGGCTAGAGTTACCTACGCTTTGTAATTTAATTTATATATAAATAGGAATGTATAATCTGTTAGTAATTTATTGTTAATAATCTAATGAATGTCTAATATTCCGAATACAAAGAAGCAGTTTCAAAATTACGCTCTGTATTTAAGGAATGTAGGAGTAAGTATTGCGTGGGAGGTCGGTCTGTGTTGCGAAGCACTTAAATGTTTGAATTGAAATATCACCTCCGGATTTTGGCTACCGATGGTGCAGAAGATTAAAGTACTTAACGTAAGAATGTTGTTCAGGTACTACACTACCTATGAACTCGTAAATTGTTAGACTTATACCAAATGTGATTAAGATGTATAACCTTCAGAACCGGCATGTTTTCAAGACGATTTTAGTGATTGTATAAGAGTATTCAGTGATCATTTTAGCTACAGAAGCTGGATTCACATTCAAATAAAAAAATCTTGATTTCTATTGATGTCACAGATTACTCACAGACTGATTTTGATTTCTTACGTTTAATAAAATTCAAAACAATTTTCCATTTTGTAAGTTTGAATAGAGCTTCAGACGCTTCGTGTTGTTAGATACCTTTTCATGACGACAAATCATTCTAATCATTAATTGAATTAATATGTATGTTATGTTTATCGATGTAAATCTAAAACTGACTATTTAAAATCCATTTACTGTAATAGGTGTTTTTTCAGTTTTTTAACCACTTAGGTGTCATCGAGTAAATTATGTCCTTGTTCTTTGCGGCGAGCCGAGTTGTATTTAGGTTATTGTCATGTATGCAAGTATGTAAGACAGTAATAAACCAGTTCTGAAGCAAGCCGGTCGTATCATTCGCTCCCAAACACTACATTGGCTGACGAGTTGGGATTTGTGAAGTTACCCGCGAGTTAAAAAAAAAAAAAATATGTCGTTTCTAGGCAAATTATCGGTTTTCGACCACAAAACGGGCGATTGGTTGATTTTTAAGGGGAAGTTAACAAAATTCCTGCTTTTGAATTCCATCGAGGATGACAATAAAAGTGCAGTGCTGTTAACATACTTTTCGGATGAGTCGTACCGGCTGTTACGTAATCTCGTATATCCAGATGACATTGAAAAGAAAACGTACAAAGAATTGGTTGACGTACTCGATAAGCATTTTAAACCTAAGCAGTGCTCGTTCGTCGAGAAGGCAAAATTCTACGGTGCTACAAGAAGTCCTGGTGAAACCCTAGGTGACTGGGCGGCGCGATTAAGGGGTCTCGCATGCTACTGCGAATTCGGTTCCGCCTTAGAGATGGTTCTGCTGGACCGTTTCGTCCTCGGGTTGGGCATGGGCCACGAAAGGGACAAGTTATTTGAGCAAGATTGTAAAAGTTTGACCTTCGCAAAGGCACTGGAAATTGCGGAGAAGGCTGAGTGCGCACGCGAGGCAAAAAAGGTGGATACATCTGGCGCTGATGTGACAGTGAAGCAGGAGCCGGTGTTTCGGGTAGGCAGCGACGGGAGGTCGAGCGACGGGCCCGACCGCCGCGCGCCCGGCCGCGCAACCTCGGGCTCCAGTTCGAAATATCAGCGCGATAGCGATGTTCCTCGTTGTTTCGTATGTGGAATGAAAAATCATAATAGTGATAAGTGTCGCTATAAAAGTTTGCGTTGCCAGAAGTGTGGTGAAAAAGGGCATTTAAAGAAAGTGTGTAAAGTTCGGGTTAATTGTGTGGAAACTCAAGGACAAGATTCGGATACTACATGTCAAGACTGTAAGGAATGTGAACTCTTTAATCTAAGGTATGAAAATTATGCTCCTATTATTTTGCGTGTAAACATAAATAATAAAGAAGTTAGTATGGAACTCGATTCCGGTTCTGGGCTTTCTGTAATTTCAAAAAAAATGTATATGGCTCAATTTTCAAAACAACCTCTAATTAAGACATATATAAAATTATGTGTGTATAATGGACACAAAATCACGCCCTTGGGTTATTTTACAGTTGATATTAGCTATAAAGGTATTATAAATCAGATTAACATTTACGTTGTTGAGAACGGAGGGCCACCGCTTTTAGGTCGTGATTTTATGTTCAAATTTGGATTTGAATTGCGTCCAATACAGACAAATAAGCTGTCGGTGCATAATGATGAAACCGATATGAAAAATTTGATTAATGAGTATGCCGAATTATGGGAGGATGGTTTAGGCACATTCAATAAATTTAAAATAAAGTTAAGTCTTAAGGAAAATACCGAACCTAAGTTTTTTAAAGCCCGAACTGTACCTTTTGCTATAAAAAGTAAAGTAGAAGAAGAAATTGAACGGTTAGTCAAGTTAGGTATTTTGGTACCGGTAAATGTTTCAAACTACGCTACGCCTATAGTTCCCGTTTTAAAATCAAACGGTAAAGTGCGTATAGCAGGAGATTATTCGGTAACCTTGAATAAGGACATGCATGTGGATAGGTATCCAATGCCGCGAATTGAGGAAGTTTTCGCGAAAATAGGAGGAGGCCAATCTTATACTAAGATTGATCTTAGTGACGCATACAACCAGTTTCCTATCGAGGATAAATCTCAGGAGCTTACTACCATAAATACGTCAAGGGGGCTATTTAAGTACACCCGCCTCGTCTATGGTTTGGCCAATGCGCCGGCCATTTTCCAAAGGACGATGGAGACGTTGTTAGCCGGTATCGAAGGCGTGTCCTGTTGGATTGACGATGTTTGCGTCACAGGTAGTACTAGGGAACAACACATGTCTAGATTGCGTGAGGTACTTCATAGACTACGGGACGCTGGCCTACGGCTAAAAAAAGACAAATGCGAATTTTTCCGCCCAAGTGTTACATACCTAGGTTACGTCATCGACAGGCATGGCATTAGAACGTGTCCTAAAAAGACAGAAGCAATTTTAGGGGCACCTACCCCTAAAAATGTAATGGATGTACAAAGGTTCCTGGGAGCTATAAATTACTATCGTAATTTTATTCCTAGCGCCGCATCCACACTGAGTCCGTTGCACGAGTTGCTTCGTAAAGACGTTCCCTGGGTATGGAATGATAGGCACGAAAATTCCTTTAAAACGATAAAGCGAGAACTAGCTTCTGATAGGGTACTGACTCATTTTGATCCCGCTGCACGTCTGGTACTCACAGTTGACGCGGGCCCCGGGGGCCTCGGCGCTTGGCTAGCGCAAGGCGACGAGGGTCAAGAGAGACCGCTCGCATTTGCCTCAAGGTCTTTATCTGCGAGTGAAAAAAACTATAGCCAGATCAATAAAGAGGCCGCGGCAATAGTGTTCGGTGTTAGGCATTTCCACCAATACCTATATGGTCGTGACATACCTTTTGTTCTTAGGACTGACCATCAACCCTTGTTAGCCATATTTGGAAAAAAAAATGGGATTCCCATTATGGCGGCTTCGCGGTTACAGCGATATGCAATTTTCCTGTCCGCATACAATTATAAAATCCAATATATAACAAGTGAAAAGAATGCCATAGCGGACTACTTTTCAAGGTCACCCATTGACACAGATAGCGAACAGGACATTTGCACGGGCGGATCATATCTTAATTTCATTACAGACAGTACACTGCCCGTTCTGTTCGATGATATTAAGGAGGCTACATTGAAAGATAAGGTACTGCGGACGGTATCTAAATACATTCGTTTCGGATGGCCACGTAAGATAAAGTGTAAAAATATTTTACCATATTATAATTGTAAAAATGATTTGGACGTGGAGGACGGCTGTGTTTTACGCGGACATAGGATTGTTATCCCACAAATATATCGGGAACAATTGATTAGGGAGTTACATAAGGGTCATTTCGGCGTAGTAAAAACTAAAAATTTAGCACGGAGTAAGTTTTGGTTCCCGGGTATCGATTCGGAAATCGAACGCATGGTTCTCTCATGTAGTACGTGCAGCGCACTACGCGCCGCGCCCGCGCGCGCAGAGTTCCGCCCCTGGCCGCGTGCGTCTGGTCCGTGGGAGCGCATACACATCGATTACGCTCAATATGATCAGAAAGTATTTCTTATTGTAGTAGATAGCTATAGTAAGTGGGTAGAATGCATATATATGAATGATTTATCCACCAAGACACTAGTTAGTAAATTAGCCATGTTATTCTACGTGTTTGGGTATCCGTTATTAATTGTATCGGATAACGATCCAAAGATTAGTAACGAGGAATTTAAAAAGTTCTGTCGGTCTAATGGCATAAAACATCTAACTTCTCCTATCTATCATGCTTGCAGCAACGGCCAAGCCGAGATATATGTAAAATTGTGTAAGAAGATGTTAAAATGCATATTACAAAAAAATTCAAATTCGTCGATCGTGGAAATAAACCAGTTCTGAAGCAAGCCGGTCGTATCATTCGCTCCCAAACACTACAGTTATTCTTATTCTTATGCTTTTTGTGAAAGTTAAGAATAGCATATATCATATAGCAAAATTAGTAAAGTCTATATCAATATACTTAGCAATTGACCTCTAGTTTTATGTCAACCTAAATGTATCGTCCTAAGAGGATTAGAAATATGTATAAAAAAAGTTTTAAGTTCACTACACAGACCGTGTCACACTGACTTCCCCGGATTTTTTGATTTTTTTTAGATATGAAGTGTTTTTGCAAGAAGTTATATCAAATATCCCTTTCACTTATCCCTTTTCTATAGCACTGTTCAAAAATTGTATGGATATATAACTATTTTATATAATTTTAAACAACATACATTTTGTAATCAGTTTTGTGTCACCGCCGCGCGTGGTAATATAAACATGCGGTAAACGGTAGAATATTATCTTTACGACTGGCCTTATTAAAGTTTTTTTTAGAAGAGCAACTATGTTGTTGTCAGAGTTGTGTCGGGGCACTGCGCGGGCGCAGGGGCGGCCGGCTGCTTTCTATACCCGGAACCAGTACCTATATCAAGTAAGTGAATAAGGTGGTGAAATACTGCGATACTACGCATCCCACACGTGTATGTATGTATGATGTGTATCCAATTCTTTGTCACGCTCTTCAGCCTTTATATTCAACGTATGAGCTGTCATTAGATTTTTTGTAGTCATGGGAGTGACTAAAGCTATGTTAAAATTATTATACATATAAATCAAAATAGTACACTTTGTCAGAACCGTGATTATGTACTCATTTTATTTACCTTTGTGATGGTTGTCGCTGAGGGCGAACCATACATATCCTTCAGCCTGAGGGGCTTAGTGAAGGTTTCCAGGCTAACTCAGGGCATGGAGGATAAGCTGATAGCAAACACAGGTTTCACTTAGCTAAATGGCGTCTTTCGCGCCCTTTATTATTATCAAGAACCTTATACTTAACTAGCAAGCTATACATACACGGATATCATTAAATAGAACCGGCGTTACGCGATCGGCCCGATGGCCCTGGGTACGGCGGGAGATCGGAATGTTCCCCGGGGAACGGGGTCAGGAATAAACCTCCGGCTATCTACGCGAGAACACGCGCGGCCTATTCAGGTTTAGCGGAATCGGGGCACTGGGGATAACCTTCCCGGCTAACTACGCGAGAACACGCGCGGCCATGGAAAGCTATACTACGGGGGGAAAGGAAGGAAGAGTCCTGCGGCTATCTACGCGAGAACACGCGCGGTCTATTCAGGACTCGGCCCTACGGGAAGCCCGGGACCAACGCGAGAACGCACGCCGCCACACCGGGCTGAGCAGCCGTTGTTTCCAGCGCGGGCTCGAAACATCGACTGGCCGCCGCTGTCCTTCTTTCTTTCATATCTCCCTTCTGGAGATATGAGATGCCTTTCCAGCCTTTCTTGGCTTTTTGGCGGTAGCAAATCGCCGCCCGTGACTACGGGCGGGTCTTTTCATTGGCGGCTTCATGCTCCATGGCTGGCTGGCCACTTGTGCTGGCCTGTCATGGCGTTGTGGTCACTTCTACGACCTGACTGCGCTTGCGGCTTGCGGTCCCTTCAAAATCAGTCAGGCGATGGGTCTCGCACCAGTTCCCTGGGGAGTTGGCGCGAGCGGCGGCTGTCCGGCGGGCGGGCGTGTAGCGGCGCGATGCCCTGTAGGTGTTGGTGGCGTGAATGGTCGGCGCGCTCGAACATTCTTGTTGACAGGTGGCTCACGAAGGCGTCCAGGCTTCGCCATTTTAGTCCTCTGTGTATGTGCGCGTTGCGCACGTAACGGGGGGCTTTCAAAATGGTGCGCAGGGCCGCATTCTCCTGCGCACGCAGTCTCTTCTTGTAGGTTTCGGCCGCCAGAGCGTACCACGCGGGAGCTGCGTACGTCAGGCGGGACCGTATATAGGTTTTGTAGACCCCCAGCTTCGTGCGCCGAGGAAGACTGCTACAGAGGACAGGACGGAGCAGTGTGCGTGCCGATTTGGCGCGCCGGACCACCTCATCCACGTGCGGCTTCATCGTCAGCCGCCGATGAAGCGTGACTCCCAGGTACTTGATCTGCGGCATCCATGTGATCGCCTCTCCGTGAAGGCGAAGGGGCGGCGGGGGCTTGTTGGTGTATCCAGTCAGCAGTGCCTGCGTCTTGCCCACGTTCACCGACAGCCTCTGTTTCTTAGCGGCGTGCGTGGGGTTCATGGACGCGGTGTAGAGTGCCGCGTCGTCCGCATAGAGGCCCAGCTTGACATCTCCAGCGACTGGGAGGTCGTCGGTGGCCGCCGCTGCTTGGTCCGCGCCGCTTATATAGGTGCGCGGCGCCGGTGTCACGCGGCAGGGGTGTGATCGCTGCTCTGTGCCAGCCGCGCGTCGCGCCCCGCCGTTGCGTTGTGACGTAGCCGTGACGTCACACCTTTCCTGAGGGTATTAAGCTTGACCCTTCGAGCAACGCCCGAAAGGGTGATGCCATTCGTACTATTTCCACTCTGCCGAAGCATGGGCACAACTGTACCTATGGCGGTGCATGTTGTGACTCGTCCATACACAAAAAGAGATCGAGGTGTGCAAGGCTTGTTTTTGACGTTTGTCATTTTCTATGTATTGTGTCGTCACAGTGGGGATAAGATGGTCGACTATTTATCATTTGTCACCATGACTGTCACGTTCTAACAAGTATGTAAGTGCGAAAGTGACGCATGACATGACAGGTGATAAAAATGCGACCATGATACCGCTGCAGATTAGATTTTGTATGTCGTGAGTGAGAAGTGTGACTGTGTGCACGTTTCCCCCCGCAAAAAATGGCAGAACGATTTTTACGGTGAGATATCGCTTGGGCTCCTCCCATCCGACATGTCGGAAGCCGGTGTTGCTCGAAAGCTTGACCATAGGCATCAAAATTTTGCTTGTTGTATGTATTTTTGATATACGTAACAATATGTGAAATATAAAAAAAAAAACATTCTGGACAAAATTTAAGAATCATCATTTGGGGTCATAAAAAGTACATTTCTGGAATATAAACCACGAGTTTGGACTCACGTTTTGTCATCACGGTTGTGACGGAGTTGATTCAGTCGAACGCGCTGATAGGTCTAAGTTACAGAGTGAGAGTTTTCCTATTGTTAATAAATAAAAATCAGTCAGACACGTTTTTATTTTCATGATTTTTTTTATTGAGCCAAATTTTTGCCTGTGAATCGAAAATTTTCTATATATACACACGCTCTAAAAATCAATATACTTAAGAGGAAATACCAGCTGAGCCCCTTCTTAGATTCGTCCCGCTGATGGGGGCGGCTCCCAAAATTGCAGCTTAGACGAAAAATCCTGCGTAAAAATCTCAGAAATCGAGGGAAACCTCGACATTTCCCTCCTCCAAAACTAAACTAATCGTAACTAAATTTAGAGAATAGAACCCCTAGTGTAAATTTATTCGACAGCGTACGTTTCGCTATCGAATAAATTTACACCAGGGGTACAGAATGAGAAAGTAATTATCTGTGTCTGTTTTCGTTTTTGCGTTTATTTGTTGCCGATTTTGTATGCTAGGCGTCTGTTTACAGCGCATTTATTTGGCCGTTTTTAGCGCATTTTAAAGTAACCTAGTGCTTATAAAAACAAAAATATCAAAAAAACGTACAAACATAGCTACTGGGTAATATCGAACTCATTTAAAAAATATATTTACCTAGGGCTAAAATCCCGAGAGGAAAATATCGAAAACGTGTGTATGAAAAAATGACCATTTTTTTTTAATACTACGTCGGTGGCAAACAAGCATACGGCCCGCCTGATGGTAAGCAGTCTCCGTAGCCTATGTACGCCTGCAACTCCAGAGGAGTTACATGCGCGTTGCCGACCGACAGGAACACAACACTATGAGTAGGGTCTTGTGTTATTTGGCTGCTGTTTTCTGTAAGGTGAAGGTACTTCCCCAGTTGGGCTCTGCTCTAGACCTGGAATGACATCCACTGGCTGTGCCCTACCACACAAATCGAGATGAAATTCACAATGCCCATACCTCTCTTTTGGACGTAGTTTAAGGACGTACCCGGGTCCAAATGTTTACTCATAATGGTACATACTAGTTTACACCAACAGGGAGTCAGTCTGGAATATTTAAATTTTAATTAATTAAATTAATTGTTCTGATTGGATTACAAAATAAAATGAAATGTTACTTCACACACAAGTTGCTCCGCCACCGCTACTGCCGTGTGCGGCAGTACGAAAGTTTCACAGTTTCGTTCCCATTAATAATTCTCCCGAGGCGTCCATGGCCTCTGAAAAGAATATTTCACTCTTTTGAAGCTGCAAACTGGGTACAATCGAATTACCATTTAAAAGGCTCCCTTGTATTGCTATTTAAAACGTTCAACGATTTTCGGTAGCTTTGTTGTTGCGTCTCCCTTTCCCAAATAGTTCTTATCTCGCTGATAGGGAAGTACGATAATGAAAGGAAATATTCCATTTGTATGTTTTACATCACTGTATTGTACCTTTTAACAACCAGTGCTTCAAAAATGTTTAAATAAAATTTTGGCTAAACTCGGCTTGCAAAGTAATTCGATATAAATTTTGAGTTATTTCTTCAAGTCCAAGCGATGAATTTGAATGATAAATATTTAAAAGCATTCGTTTAGGTAAGATTTTACAGCTAGTAAAAGTAATACCTAATTAAATTGTATTTTTATTGGTAATAGTTCCTTCGCGATGGTGCAGTCTAGAGTGTTGTGTTTACTAAGCATCAAATTTGTTCGTAATTCCGTTCCTTGAACACCTTCGACACGTTCTAGATTCCACTTCTCTACTCGTATAATTAGCACGAGGATTAGAAACTTGTTCTGGACTGGACTTACTCCTTAGGATCATAAACTAGAGGTCCCCCCCCCAGCATCAACTTGGTCACGATCAACTGGTCCCTTTTCCCGAATCTATTGCACCAAACGCGCAACTTACATCACTCTTACATATATATAAACTTCGTTTGATACTGTTTTCGAGCTGAGTTAAAAACAAAACGAAACGGCCAAATTGGGGCATTGGGGCAATAATCGCTCCGAAAAAAAAAATGTGTATAATGTGTAATAACTTTTGAACAATGGGTCCAAAAATATACAGAAGAAACCGTGAAACAAGAGCTTTGTAGAGTTATTAAAAAAATCTTCTTTTCGTAGTAAAAAGATGTACAAAGCGCTGCAAAGGTACTCCCATATGCTTGTGATGTACATGGTACTCACTAATTAGTAGCCCCCATTTAGCCTGTTCTGAGACAGAATGGTAACTACGAAACCCTACACTGAGCATGGCCCGACATGCTCTTGGCCGATTTTTTTATTTAAAGTAATTAATCTGTCATTAGATATCAGAAAAAGGATTTTACAATCCAAGCGGAAGAACTTACGTTATATTTAGCAATTTTGATACATAGAAAGGAGAGTATTCAAAATAACTTACAATTTAAATGTCACAATTTCTTAGGCCTGTCATACTGCTCTACAGAATGCAGGAGTGTATATGCTGGATTGTGAATGAGGTATTTCATATGTGAGGCCGGCAAAGCGACGTATTTCTACTCGGGTGAAGGAACACATAGCTGATGTCAAACACCGTCGACCAATCAAAGTCTGCAGCATAGACAAATATATTACTTCGTTTCCAGTTGTTCATCTGGTAAAGGAACAAGCAAGGCAGAACTAGAGACCACGGTGTTGAATGGTGTAGGTGTACATTTTAGTATAGTAGTGTTACTTTAAATAGTTGTAACGTAGTTATAACTAGCTTCAGCCTATTTCCATGTGTAACTAGCCTTTTAAAATGTATTAATGTAATTTTTGTAGCTATTTATGTACTTATTTTGATAGAGATGAATATATTTTCCTCAATTTCTGATGAACACTAACGCCGTAAAGAGTTCGTTCGAGTGACGTATTTTATACAATCGTGATATAATAAGAGAGATTTTCAGTTGAGTATTGTGTATAGCCAACGAAGCTTGCGGAGGTGCCTAAGTAAGGCACGAGATTGAAAAACTTGATTTTATCATTATTTATTACAATACTTTTTCTACGAGTCATCTAAAATAATACTTTTTTTACTATAAAACCTAAATAATGAATGGAAATTAATAAGTATTGAGATACAAAAATCTAGTAAAATAGTATTTTATACAATTGTCATGTAATAGAGAGCTTTTCAGTCGAGTACCGTGTTTTGACATGTTTTTTCCATGTCCTAGCGTTTGGCCCCCGCTGTGAGCCGGACATGTGTTTGAAAATAAATAAATAATAATAATAATTAGGCAACGAAGCTTGTTGAGTCGCCTAAGTGAAGTACCACATTGAAATTATTAATAATACTATTGTATATGATGGAATAATATGAGTTTTGAGGGAAAAACAAAAAGAATATATTATAAAACTTTAATAACCGGCCAAGAGCATGTCGGGCCACGCTCAGTGTAGGGTTCCGTAGTTACTCTCCCGTCACAATAAGCTAAACTGGAGCTTAAAGTGTAGTAAATGGTACCTTTCACCCGAGTTAAACAAATAGGCAAATTTGCATAATCAGTACCTAATTAAAGTAAGTCTTTTTACTATGAAGGGAAAACTTATTGCGATAACTCAAAAACAGCTAAACTGATCATGTCCGCTATAGTTTTCATTTAATGTCTTTCTTAAGCTCTACTTCTACGATTTTTTTCATATTTTTTGGACCTATAGTTCAAAAGTTAGAGGGGGGGGACACATTTTTTTTTCTTTCGGAGCGATTATCTCCGAATATATTCACTTTATCAAAAAATGTTTCTTGAAAACCCCTATTAGTTTGGAAAGACCTTTCCAACGATAACCCACACTCTAGGGTTGAAGCAAAAAAAAAAATTCACCCCCACTTTACGTGTAGGGGAGGTACCCTAAAAAAAATTAAATTTTTAGATTTTATTGTACGACTTTGTCGGCTTTATTGATTTATATATCCATGCCAAATTTCAGCTTTCTAGCACTAACGACCACGGAGCAAAGCCTCGGACAGACAGACAGACAGACAGACAGACAGACGGACATGGCGAAACTATAAGGGTTCCGTTTTATGCCATTTGGCTACGGAACCCTAAAAAAGGATTAACATGAAACGTTGGTAGCCGCGTATATAGGGCAAGAAGGGTGTACCTAAAAGTTGAGATTTACTCTCACGCGCTGCGTCGCGTTGCATGTGGTAAAACTGCAGACGCTTATGTATGTGGCCTATTTCCAACATCTGGGCACAAACCCATTGCCATTGAGAATGTCTGATGCTTCCGCCGGTGCAACCCCTTTGTCAGTACATCGGGCAACATATCTTGAGTGCTTTTGTAGCGAACGGAGATTTGTTGGTTGGTAACACGCTCCCTCACAAAATGGTAGCGTATATCGTGCTTGCTTCTGGCGTGGTAGATGTCATCACCTGAAATGCTAATAGCACTCTGATTATCGCAAAACATGACAATTGATATACCTGACATGGTGGGCTAAAAATCTTCTTCCAATTGTTTGAGCCAGATGGCTTCTTGTGTTGCAGTAGCTAGTGACATATACTCCTTGTGTACCTCGTAGATATCTTAAAACTCTTTTTGCTACCATCCAGTGCTGTGCTGTAGGTTTATTGTTAAATCGGCTTAATTGATTTACAATTTAGGCTATATCAGGTCTGGTACCTTGCGACAAGTATAAGAGACACCCTATCAACTATTGGTATGGGATATCTTTTAAGACATGGTCATAATTTTCAGCCTTTTTAGTTGCAGAATAGCTTGACACGGCATATGCACTGGTTTGCAGTCAGTCTTCATATTAAACTTTGTACTCAGTTTCTTCTTTATCATCTTGACAGATTCTTCGTTGTTATAAAAGCATAGTAAATCATCCACATAAACTGTCAGAATCACTATAAATTTTTCATTTACTAAACGATGATATATTCAAGGATCTACTCTGGATCGTGACATTCCTATTTCTAATAAAGCTGCATTGAGCTTTTTGTTCCATTGTCTGCTGGCCTGTTTCAGACCATAAATGGATTTTTTGAGTAAGCAGACTTTGTCACCTTCTTCAAAGTGAGGTGGCTGAGACATGTAAATGTTTTCTTCAATGTCGCCTTGCAAAAATGCATCCATTTGATATTTTTTTTAATTATACTTTACAGCCAAATTACGTATCTAATGGAAGTGTAACGTACAGTCAGCATCAAAAGTAGCGGATCAAATAACGCTTCATAGGTATCTACCATTCTGTAACAGCTTGACAAAAAGTGATGTCTTTAATACAGAACAAGTAAAGACTGTAAAAGATATGCTTTTGAACGCGAATTTTAGAAATTAATCTATATTTGGAAAAGTTATACGGAATATCAGATACTTTTGGTCCGTTGTTTCATCCTCTACTTTTGATGCTGACTGTACCACAGGATAATCTAATTTTTCTGTTGATAGCCCTTTACAACCAATCGTGCCTTCAATCTTGATACATTTCCCTTCTCATCTGTTTTGGTTTTATAAACCCACTTGCAGGGGATTACGTTTTTATTTTTAGGCAAATCAAGTAATGTTCTTTCATAGCATGTATCCATTGTTCTGTTTTATTACTCTGTAGACCTTCAGAAAGACTTTGCGGATCCTTATCTAAAATGGTCATTGCAGATTCACCATTCATGCACATAAAGGATCCATCATCTTGTGGAGGATTAATTTCATATATTTCTTCTCGACGTCGCGGTCGAAGATTCCTATCTAATTGTAAAATTGCAATACTCTCTTCAGGAATATAAGACTCATTATTAGGATCTGAATAAACTGATGCAGGTGACGATAACGAATCAATATTTATAAATGTACTATTCAGTTCATCAGTTCCCACGCTGTTATTATTATCAATATCATTCAGATAAAGGTAAGTTAACTGTTTTAGACTTTGGTAAGTTTTATTCTTCCATTTTGTGAGACAATTTTTTCGTACTCATTTTCTGTGTAGCATTATTTCTTTGATTACTAGTCTTTTTTTTTTAGCAGATGTATCATCATGAATATTTCCTTCATGTGTACTATTTTTCCTTTCATTACTATTAATTATTTTTTCTTTTTCAGGAGCAGAATCATTATTAACTATATTTCTTTTTTACAGTGGCCTCGAGAAATTCTACATCTCTACTTGTTATAGTTTGCTTATTTTTAGGGTCTATGAAACGGTAGCCCTTTACGGAGTCACTGTAACCGACAAAAATCAACTCACGGGATTTTGGATCCAGCTGTTGGCGGCGTTATTTAGGTATGTGTACCATCGCTTTGCACCCAAAGATCTTCATGTAGCTTAAATCTGGTTTCTTGCCTATATAGGGCAAGAAGGGTGTACCTAAAAGTCGAGATTTACTCTCACGCGCTGCGTCATGTTGCGTGTGGTAAAACTGCAGGCGCAATAGGTATACAATACTTTTTCTACGAGTGATCAAAAAGAATATTTTTTTACTATAAAACCTAAATAAGTAATGAAAATTGGTAAGAAGTAGACAAAAAAGTATTACAAAAAACAGAAACACGCGAGCCCCCGCCCACCCGTCTACCGTTCTATGGGAGCGCGATGGCACGTGATTGGTCAATTTTTTTATACTTAGTTGACTACAGCGTATCGAAAGAAATTTTATAATTGAGTTGGGAGCCCATACATGAAAAGTACACAATTATAGTTTGGTATACGAAATCTTAATTCAATCATTACAGTCGACGAGTAGAAAAAATAAAATAATGCGCCATATAATTTATTTGTTATTTGAAATTTAATGTAGACCCTTAGTTGTCGGGGCTATTATCTTTGCATTATAAGCTCTAGAATATACTCTTCCGTCGAATTATCAATTAGCCTGTTTGTAATTATTTAATTAATGTTTATTAGCTTTCAGTCTTCTAATTTCAGTAAATGTAATATCTGAATGTAGTTGGATGCAAAATATTCTGTTCTGGGAAACATCACTACATTAATTCGTCTTTATATAACCGCTGTAAGTCATTTTAATTAAATTCCCTGTTATATATATACAAGCATCTTTGAAATAGCATCTGCTATAGCTATAACGGTTGAAATGTTTTATATTGTAACCACATCACGTATTACATCTGTGACTTCAAAAATGAAGAGAAGTGTTAAAGTTTCTACCTCAGGAACAAATCGTGGACGGCTACTAATGGACATAATGGACCACTATCGGCTGGTTACCTAAGTGGCTACGCGACCAGACGCAGAATGGGGACTATATTTAGGTACCTTTATATTCACTTGTGGAGTCGGAATTAGAGGTCGACTTTATGGCACTGACGGAAAATGTTGGCAGCACTCTAGTATAGTTGACGAAATATAATTTACACCGATTGGTCATAAAATGTTATCTTTATGGACACACGACAAATGGACAAAAGATATGTGAAGTGCTTGGCCGTGCGTCCCATCCATATAGTGAGAATGTGTGATACTTTGTGTTTGAGGCATAATATGGATACGCTATTAGGTAATTGAAACTTTGTTTCGACACAAATCGTATTTACTTTGAAATATAATTTTTCTTTACTTATTTTTTTGTTAAAGAAGACTACGAATTGAAAAATTGGAGTACTAGGAAAACTTAGTAATTAAAATGTAGAAAAGTAATTAGGATCAAGATTCTATTGTAAAAGAACTCTATTGTAAAAGAGCCATTAGCAATAATAAACCGCAAGTCAGGAACAGATTTCCACGACCAATCGCCTCCCGGCGATAACTCGTATAGTGGTTAACGGCTATGTATGATGAACCCTCGTGGACGTCAGCTGCCGCTCCGTTGGTGGTTGAAACACGTAAAAAAACATCGCCTCCCGTTTGATAGTTAGTCAAATGATAGTTTAGATGCTATTGTTACTTTAAAAAATCGTCAGCCGGTTGTACTGCGGTAGAAAGAACGTCAGCTGGTCGCATGAACATGTAAAAAATAAGCGCTTTACCTTTTTGTGATAGTAATAACAAAATCATGAAACTTTGCATGTAGCATATTTAGCGTAGGCGCGTATTTTTTATATATTCATGTAACCAGCTGACGGTCTTTCCACCGTGATACAACCAGCTGAGGTTTTTTTCTCACACACTATTAATCGGAATGCGATGACTGAAAAAAAATATTTTTACATGTTCATGTCATCAACTGACGCTCTTTCCGCTGCGGTACAACCTCAACTGGCTGACTATTTTTTTATTCATGATAGCATCTAAACAATCATCTGACAAAGTATCAGCCGGGAGGCGATAACTGTCGATATATGCTCGGTGTAAATAATATTTCTACGATTATAGTGTGCATTAAGTTTGTTTACGAGAAAATATACGAAGCCTGTATTTCATGTAAAAATTACAATCCTAATTTACTGTATAATACATACTCGTATGGGATCAGTGTGCTGCAACGTGTAGCTTTTTTAAAATAAAATATTGTTTGTACCTACGTAAATACGAACAAAATGACACAGTGGGCTTATTTCGAAATTGGCGGGCTGTAGTGAGTTTATCGACATAGCAACACCTCACAGCTGCCATTTTTTTACAATTCTGTGAGATGCATCATTGGCTCAGTCGTATCGAAGAGAGTGTGAACGTTTTTGGTGCCCACATAAGTTTATTTTATACATAAGTTTCTTCAGTTTTCATGAGAATTATGAGTAGTAATTTGTGATTATTTTGACTGAAACTGATACCAATGACATTACCTACTGATTTGTCTTAATTTTACTACAATGGGTACTTAGTTATTTTAATTAAATATAATGTTTAATGCGTCTTACTTACTTATACTTCCCCTATTTGATAAAATAATAATGTGTACCTAGTAAAATATCTGTTATTGAAGGAAATATTCTCACCTGTAAATATCGACGTCAACACATGCATGAGAAATTTTGTCAGAAGTAAGCATGTTATTCGCATGATTACTCCCGTATATCGTTTTCCTAGTGCGTTATGAGGCGTATTTATAGCCGGGATGTCAAATGAATAAAAAAGTGTCAGAATTGTATTAGATTCGATTCATGTGTCTTGCTTTAGTTTACACCAAACCATGATTATTACCAAGGTTAGGTTTGGTTTTCAATTCGTATCACAATAAGACAATCATAAATGCAGCCTAGGATTTTCATGGCGCTTTGCGTGGACATGTAATTTCCAATCAGTCATAATTTTTCGAAATTCAGTTTATTTCATTACATTTTCTTTATTCTGATAACGTCTGTTTAAAGAGCTGTTGTTCTTTAGTCTTAAAGTCAGGTGGGGCAAGGCGAACTTTGGGGAAGGTGGACACTTGTAGGGGAAATAAATAGTAAAGATACGAGTATTAAAAACTTAATTAAATGATAATAATGGACTTAACACACACACAGTCGTGGACTGGGTTGATGGCGCGTCACAACAAAATTAGTGCTCTGCAATTATTTATTCTTTTTCCACAATTACTCCGATATTATAGCACTTGGGCTATGCACAAGCATTCATAGTGCAAGAAAGGCACGGAGCGACTAGCGACACAGCCTCCTCGTCTCCAAGCTAGCACACGACTGACGGCCACGTCTTTTTCGAGCTGCGTACGCACGAAATGTGACAAAATTATCCATTCTTAAAAACATACTAACTGATTAACAAAAGCTATGTGTTATTTTTAGTACCTGTTAAAACATTTTTGTTAGTTTAAAAATATTTTTAATCGATTAAGCTGTTTAGTAGAAATAAGTAAGTCGGCGAATTAGAGAAAAAAAAGTCAAAATTATTGTACATAGAATGAACATTCATATGTTTTTTTCTATAATTTTTTGTTAACGCATTTAGAAGAAATAGCCTCTAGAAAGTAACAGATTTTCGCCAAAAACGGCGTGTATCGCCTTAAGTGGGGCGGTAGCTGTATTGTTGTTGTATTGTATTTATTAAGATGTATTGCACAAAAACACATCGTACAAAAGGTGGACTTGACTTAATGCTATGAGGCATTCTCCACCAGTCGACCTTCGGGCAACGCAGGTAACTTATAGGCGGTCTAGCATCATGTTGTATTTAACAAAACGAAGTAGGAGCTTTAAGGACACAATACATAAAAATACTAGCTACTTTAACTTTATAAGTAGTAATGGAATCATAAAAATACTTCAGAATAGGAAAAAAACTAGCAACTGTGATTGAAAATCTGCTCGAATGCAACCAATTGTTCCACTAACATTACAGTTACCAATTATTTAAAACAACATCCAAATAAAAACCATAATCAAATACATTTTCCCCATTTATAGTCGTAGGACAATGCATTCATTTTTATACTCGTAACAAGTTACTTGACGATGCTTTAAGATTACCCTTGCCAGCTCCAGCTCTTAAGAATTACTTAAGAAAGTCATTGATGTTGAAGGCTTATTACAAAGTCGAGGACTACTTGACAGACAAACATGCACGGTCCAAACCATAAACTGTAAAAACAAGTAGCAATTAAAATCATTTTATTATGTGTATATGTAAAATCATTGTATAGGTGACACAGCTCAGGTAAGAAAGCACATCAACATTTTTTTGTAGGTATAGCAATCTGTCAGACTTATATAATGTATATTCTCATCTCTTTATAATTTTTTTTTTCTTTTCCTTTTGTAAGAATTCGATATGTTTTCTGAAAGAGCTACGTATTTGTATGATTTGATATGACATATATATTTTTTATCAAATTTCTATAAAGAAAAGTAGCTACTGTATTTAATTGCATGATTTCTATAGTAATCTAAATTGTATTTTTTATTTATTTAATGCATGTTAATTCTATGCATGTTAATCTTATGATGTAATGTTTTGAAAAGATGTGTCCCGCCGAGTTTCTTGCCGGTCCATATTGGGATACCCTCTTCCAATTGAGGGGGGATTTAAATTTTCTCGGGTCAGAGGTGTAGGGTTAGAGCCGGTGTAGCTTTATTTGACCTTCATAAGCGCATTGTAATGTAATATGCCTACTTGAATAATAAACTATCTTTTATCTCTCGAACTTGCTCTGTTCTTTTGATTTAAAATTCTCAATGGAAACTAGAGTTTGGAAGACACTGACAGAGTTTGGTACCAAGTGAGGGTATGAATAAAGTTGGAACGCAATCGAGTTGGCAGTCCACTGACACTAAGCTCACGTTGCCTCCGCCTCCGCGGCGGTCATTGTTTGCTGGGCCTTATATTCCGATTGCTTTTAGATTATTAGATTCAGGCGAGCCAGTAGAACTGGGTCATCGAGTTCCGTTAATATAACGAAACTAATTAGCAGAAGCCTGTGGACGCTCCGTGACTCTGGCGACTCTGACGACTTCACCCACTGACAGGAACACAACACAACTTACAAAACACTTCATACCCTAAGGATAAGTTCATTTATTAGGCAGTATGTTGTGCTGCTTCAGATTTTAACGGGATAGCAATGCCTGTGTCCTTCTCCTACCTAAATAATAAATAATCACATACACGTAATCGACGAAGTCTGTTCCTCGGTAAGCTATGGTAGTCACTGCCCTGTTTTCTTCGCAAGAATGACCTTACTTAATTCCTCAGAACACTTGGCAAATTTCTGACGGGTGACTTTAAGCGAATGTTGGAACACATAATAGTCTTATTACTGATGCACTCCATAGCTTAGAGCTTCCAAATAATAGCATTAGGCCCATTAAACACTATGAAATATTTAAGCTAAGCGTTTGTTTATAGGTATTACCTACCTAATCTCTTTAGTGTGCTGGTAAAACTAATTATAATTATGTATATGATAATAATCAGGTTATTACCAAGAAATATAATTTTAGGTTTCATAAAGTAAAGTAATTCAATAGACTGACTTAAAACCCGTAAGTACTTCTTCTTCAAAGTGTGGGTACTTGCACTTCAGAAGCAACATACAATTAGATTAAATTAACCTAAAGTTACATACCATTAAATCGTAATTGAGTAACTCCGTCTCGCTGTTCCCATAGCGCTTAGCTTTAGTAGTTTATAGTAGAGTAAATACAACTATGGTTCCTCCACTTATGATCACAACGATCATTCGCGATAAGGCCGGTCGGTCCGGATGACCGTCGTCCGGCCCCGGCGTGAGCGGATACAAGACAGCGCATTTATGCAGCCGCCGGACGGTCCCTAGCGAATATTTTCCGGGATATTACACGTAGACGTTAAGCCAAATTTTACATTACGCTTCAACAATTTCCACCCGGGAATGGCAACGTGGGGATTGTAACTGTAGTTTCAGCTACAGACAAAAGCGACATAATGTCGTGGTTTGTTTTTGTTCAGATTTACTTTCACAGTTCACAAAGCGAAATGATGAGAGCGTAAATATTTTGCCTTTTGAGAACGTGCTTATTTGTATTTGTTAACAAAAGGCCCCGGTAGTGACCTACGAAGCTGGAGGTCCTGTATTTTGAGGTAAAATACTATGTGTTATGAACAAAAATATTTTATTCTTCAGTTATGGATGTTTTTTATGTGAGTATACAAAGTATTTATGTATTACATTTATATATAGTTTGCTTAGTTTGAGGCCAGATGGATCTGAGTAAAATAATCTTCAAATACAAAACAAATTTAAACTTTTAACGAAAATCATGTTCCAAGTTCAAGCGCTTTTCTTTGAATCAAAAAAGTAGAACAAAAGTTGTAACTCCAAAACCTGAAACTAGTATATAGGTTGCTGAATCTTTCGAGTGGCAGCCAGATGCCAATAATAGAGGAAGGAATAGGACAGGCGGCCGTGAGCGAACTATTTCATAGGAGGTGGAATTCTGGTGTATGTGTTGCGATGTTCATTTGTGATGTATTTGTCCCACATGCACCTACTGTCAACTAGGACGCAGCACCGGCTTAACACAGTTACACTATTTGAAGCCACCACCCCTTTTGTGTAAGTTGCCGTGAGTTAGACATACATAATAAAAGTAAAGGATATGGATATTACCTACACGATTTGCATTATATATTTAGTTATATTATTTTAAGGTGTCCGGATTATAAGAAGAGCTCTTAAGTTACAAGCAGACACATTAAAAAATTCTAACAATAGATATGTAAAACTTAATGTTCTTAACAAACCCTACTACCAATATTGTCATCCCAGGCGGATGGCAGGGGTATGGTTGAAAAAAGAGGGACTAAGTTAGGGGAAACGGGAAATTGCACCATGTAATAAGACTGAAATGTTCGAAAGTATACGCTTCATCGTCTTCCTAACCAATCCTACTGCAATAATTGTGGCACAACAAACGCAAATAGGATTTTTCCCACCTTTATGGTTTCATACCTTTAATTGCGAATCATTTTGATTGGAAAAAGAATACCCACTTTGGAATCGACACTTGCCTACGAAAGTTTTAGATTAAACCTAAAATAAAAATTAAAACCGGCCAAGAGCATGTCGGGCCCCGCTCAGTGTAGGGTTCCGTAGTTACTCTTCCGTCACAATAAGCTAATCTGGAGCTTAAAGTATAGTAAATTGTTAACCAAGGGATGAAACGGTACCTTTCACCCGAGTTAAACAAATAGGCAAATTTGCATAAAGTACCTAATTAAAGTAAGTCTTTTTACTATTTAGGGAAAACTTTTTGCGATAACTCAAAAACAGCTAAACTGATCATGTCCGCTATAGTTTTCATTTAATGTCTTTCTTAAGCTCTACTTCCACGATTTTTTTCATATTTTTTTGGACCTATGGTTCAAAAGTTAGAGGGGGTGGGACAGATTTTTTTGTTTCTTTCGGAGCGATTATATCCGAATATATTCACTTTATCAAAAAATGATTCTGGAAAACCCCTATTAGTTTTGAAAGACATTTCCAACGATACCCCATACTCTAGGGTTGAAGCGAAATAAAAAAATTC
Organism: Cydia pomonella; assembly: GCF_033807575.1. Classification (NCBI taxonomy): domain Eukaryota; kingdom Metazoa; phylum Arthropoda; class Insecta; order Lepidoptera; family Tortricidae; genus Cydia; species Cydia pomonella. The sequence continues at coordinate 15,124,597 of NC_084706.1, read as the reverse complement.
ACCCCCACTTTACGTACCGTTACGTTACGTAGGGGAGGTACCCTAAAAAAAATTTAGGTTTTATTGTATGACTTTGTCGACTTTATTGATTTATATATCCATGCCAAATTTCAGCTTTCTAGCACTAACGACCACGGAGCAAAGCCTCGGACAGACAGACAGACGGACGTTACAAAGTTAACGAATTAAATACGAATCTTTGAAAATCGAACACACATTTACCCGGGATTAATTATTCGGTACCTTCTGCTATTTACCATGTATAATTGATAAATTATTTTAATTACCGGGACCTAGTTATCATATTTTGCTTCCTACGTCATAAATGTAGCTGCTCAGGAGGCCGTGTATGAATTTTGTTTTAAGAGTTAGGTAGGACCTAAACAATGGACGCATTTTTTTCGCTCTTTACTTTTCTAAAAATAAGAAAATCGATACGTAATACATACTGCTCTTCTTTTTTAAGTATTTTCCAGCATCTTTGCAATAGGTGGGAAAGCCAGTTACTGTATCAAGTCTCAGGTGCAGGGTTGGGATAAGCTCAGGTGCACAGATTATGTACCTGGATAGATGCCATACTTTTTGAAATAGACTCATCACTTCGAAAGTTTATACCTTACGTAAATAATTTCAATTAGATTATCTATACAAATGTTTTGTCGTACTCTGAGATTTTTTATTCCGATATTGGGAAGTATTTTTTTTTGAAAGTAGGGCAATTATCCAATTGCGGCATTTATCCGAGTTTTACCCTACCTACTCCACACAAGATTTTTCGTGGCCACCGGTCATTGAAACACTAGTTTAACTAGTCTACGAGTGCAACAGCTCGTTGCCACTGTGTCTACGTTTTTGAAACCGAGTTCTATAAAACGGTGGGCGTACGTAAACGCTTCATGTTGAGGAATCTGTTAGGTAGTCTGTGCTCAGGTGTAAGGGAGGCACTTAGCTTTGACGATGTCTTCACCTAATTAATAAAAATGTATTCTCATTTTCCTCTTGGATTAAGATGGAAAATAGTCTGTGAGTTAATAGCCAGTAGGTAAGTGGTAAGTTCACAAGACAGATGAGGCACTTGCATTCACGCAATTAGAGTTTAACTAGGTATAAAGATAATAGATTAACGCGAATGGAATGGATTTTTTACAGTAGACGTTAAATATAGTTGGTAGGTAATTTTTGCATTTTGTCACTGTAAATAAACAAAATTTACCTACCTATAGTTTTGGTGGCATATCTACGACACAATATATTTTGGTTGCTGATATGCTTGGTGCTAATTAATTGGCTAATTTGATGCTGACTACGTCCATGGTTTCGTAAATTCTTTCCTTTTGCACGGATTACGAGTTATAGTAGTATACTTGCCGCAAAACTAACTGCCCACTGAGATCATAATGCTATCTCCTTTACCCTTGTTAAGACCAACCAAGAGTGAAAGAGATGGCATTATGACCTGACCGGCCAGATAGTTTTGCGGATATTATAGGTATGTAGTTTTATAGGATAATTTCATCATTGGCCCCCTCATTTAATTACCTTTTTGATATTACTGCATTGAGTGACTTTTTTTTATTACTGCCTCGAACCCAGAAGTCAATCTGGGGTGGCTGATTGTTGGATTTTGTACAAAATAAGTAGTTCCTAATATTCAGCCACCTTAAAAATGTTACTTTAATATGGATTTATATTTTTTTACTTTTTTCAGATTTATTAAATTTTAATTATGTGAAGTGAGCAAAAGAATGTGAAGTAGTCTACATTCTTTTGAAAAGAAATCACAATTTGGCTGCTCACATCTTGTCAAAATACCATGTGACAAAAAAAAATGGCGCATAACATACCACATAACCCTTCAAGACAGAGAAGACAGCACGTCTTCAGTGTTGTGGTACAATGCTCGACAATTCTTTAAAAAATAAACTTTTTTTTTTAATAATATTTTATCAATGTATTTTTTTATACTGCTACGGTGGCAAACACGCATCCGGCCGCCTGATAGTGAGAATTTACCGTAGCCTATGGATGCCTAATAATATTACCTGAGTACTTTTAACAATGACAATTATAAAAAACTTTGCTAATTACAGCCAAATATAGGCAAGAAAGGCTTACCACTGGAGGCTACTCCGCTTACTGTAATTATTTTTTTGAACTATTATTAAAGCTGCAACATGAATATTAAATAAATATTAAATATTTACTTGTAATAAATATTTATTTAATATTCATGTCGCAGCCATCTGGTTAAATTTGCCAGCTAATTAGTCGCCTAAGCTATTCATTAAACGCCGACATCCAATTTGATGCCTAGGTCGATAGTTAATTGAACTATAGTCACTCAACTAACTTTAACAATTTTGCGTTACAATTAAAATAAAAAGGTAAATAATAAATAAATTGACAATAAAATAAACAAATAAACACAATAACCTAACCTAACCGAACAACATAAATTCAACACTGACCAATTTAACTAAATGACGACACGACGGCAACGTTCAACCATCTGGTTAAATGTTTCGATCGATAACTTGGCTGGTTGTTCTTCCACCGCGTTTAAGAAACAGGCTAGGCGTCTTATTAGCTGGCTAATTTAACCAGTTTGCTGCGACATTCATATTCAATACAGAGCCATTTCTCAATATCATAAAACATTATATTTAAATGGCGTTTACTAGTAATACTTATTTTAAAGATAAGAATAATACTCGTAGTTATTTGTTTTACAAGGGCGCAAAATTGTTATTTAAGCGCTCGGGCAAATATTCAGTTTCAAAGCATATTTAGTTTCAAAGCACCGAGTGAAACACATTTTTTGCACAGATGCTAAGTGTTAAATATTATAAATTGTATATACAGATGTCAATCACAATGAAAAAGTCAACGATGATCAATTGATCACTCTGGTCAACGTGGGACACGAACCCACATCTTTGCCGGTCCAATGCGTTACCAATTGCGCCAGCTGACCATCCGTCATTCACCGCAAATTTAACCATTGCAACTGTGACGACGTCACTAGCGATATCTGCACTTTAAGGTTTACAACCTTAATCAACTCTGAGGACATGCGTTAGCGCATAGCTTGCCTCCCAACAAGACAACACATGGTCGTAAACCTTAAAGTCCAAAGATGTGGGTTCGTGTCCCACGTTGACCAGAGTTGATCATCGTTGATTTTTTCATTGTGGTTGACATCTGTATATACAATTTATAAGATTGCAATGTGGAACGTTCCACAATAAAAAAGGAAAATAAATATTTACATTTATGTTAAATATTAAACAAAATCAAATCTAAATGAACGTTATTAAATATTTATCATTCAAAATAATCGTTTAAAGAAAAGTCTATTCTACCAGCAGTACCAGCTGACATAAGGAAACGAATCAAAATTTGCAACAGATTACTTTGCCACTCTATGGAAAAAATTGCAACTTTCTCATCAGTTTTTGAACAACCAAGAGAACCTTTACTAGCTGGTGTGGTGAAAAATAAATTACAAATACATTCAATACCATTAACTGCCTGTCTTTGCACACGTTGGATACAGGTCCGAGGCCGCTCTCACTACACATCACGCTCCCACCCGTCTCTAATTTTGTACGCTCTGTCGTTTCCCCGCATTTATTTTTCTTCGCGGTCTAATTTTCTTTGTTGTCTCAAACGTTTTGTAACCAAATTTCGCGAAATGAGGTCCGTGGTTGAAATGAAATTGGTATTCCGAATGAATTGGGCTCCTCTGCAAGTTTCGTGGACACTTTGCCTGAAAAGACCATCTTGATTCTTAATTCGGCTCGAGTTGCACGGCCGCAGAATGTTAAGCTGTATCATTGCATTAATTGAGCTAGGTTGGAATCAAAACTGCGTTTTTGTACGTTTCGTACGTTGTAATAATATTTACTTATAAGAACCTACTTTCGCATCTGATTTCATTACTTTGAAGATGTGTAGGTATATAATAGAATAGAAACAATAGAACATTTTATATGTAGGTATAAGATAAGTGGTTGTACTTTTACGCAATGCCCGACTAGGATTGACAGATTGTATGTACAATTGCATGGAATAGGTACAGTCAGGAGCACATGTAACTAAGTGCGTGAAGTATTCGAAATGACCTGAAAATGGTAACTTTTTTGTAATATTATGTAAGTAATAAAATAGTGTCTGTACCTCCATTCATTTAAGGCGGTACAGACACCTATCGCTATCTCTTTCTGTCTCTTGAAAAAAGCTATTCAAATCATTTTACTATTCCCCTTATTCAAGGTGATACAGACACCTATAGCTATCTCTGTCTCTTAAAAAAAAGGTATTAAAATGTCTGAAACCATAGACATTCTAGCAATTGAATGAATGAATTGATTGAATAATGGGTTTTATGGAATGAAATCGTACCCAATTTATCGGGATTGTATCAATAATCGTTTGCGATTTATTGCATGTGTTTTGTTTGTTGTCTATAGAGTAGAGGCCATTATACTGAAACTTTTTAATTGGAAACAAATCCATAGAAAAGGCGGGAATAACGAATAAACCAAGAAAATTGTTCAGTTCTGAATAAAAATTCGGGAAAACGTAGAAATTAATTCAACTCCCGAATCGATAAAAGTAGAAGCGAAAACGGCGATCGATAGTTTGTTACCTGAATGTTCTAAGGAGAGATACATGAAGGCATACGACCACTTTATAAACTGGAGAAGCGCTAAGAAAGTCGCTGTCGGAAACCGTATTTCTGGCATATTTCGCAGAAATATCGAAGACATTAAAACCATCTACACTTTCGAGCATGTATTCAATGCTTAAACCAACTATTCATAACAAGCATCAAGTTGATTTGAAGAATTTTACGAACTTTTAAGCATAAAAAAAAAACACTGCTGAAGAGGTTCAGAGATTCTTAAACGACGCTCCCGATGAAATATATTTAGCAACTAAGGTATGTTTATTTATTTATTTAATCTTTATTGCACAATACATGAAGGTACAAATGGCGGACTTAATGCCTTAAGGCATTCTCTACCAGTCAACCAATTGTATGTATGTTTAGTATAGAATATGAATAAAAAATCAAAATATAGGTGCCTATTTATATATGTTCAAAAGTTGTTATGGATTATAATTATTAATTACCTAAATGGTTTATTGTATATAAAATTACAACTAAAATTAAAATAAATCGTAAAACAAACTAAACTAAAATAAAATCTAACGTTATGGATTTATGTTGTTTCAGGTTGTCCTTATATTTGGAATATGCGGCGCATGCCGAAGCATAGATTACCATCAAATCAACTGAAGATAATATACAAGAGACCCAGGTTTCTCAGACAATCTCTAATATAAATATGCCTGGGAAAACAGTCAATTTGTCATTATTAAATTGCTCTAATTTTACTATAAATATTAAATTTTTAGTAATTTTTAGTAGTGGTTCTTTCTTTATTTTTTCTTTGGTTTAATAAATTTGTTTTATGAAACATAATTGTGGTCTTTTACTTTCCTCATAGTCGATATGAAAAGTAGAGTGTTTAACTGGGTTAAAGATGAAAGATATTTTGGCGCTCGAACGAAGCGAGAGCGCCAATAGTTCGAATGGTGAAATGGGTCACTTTCAACCCTTGGTTTACAATCTACTATATATGGTTGACAGTTGCACTTAAATTGAGAGCCTTTTGTGGGATTATTAAATATGAATTTTAACTTATTGCTCTAATTAAGCCTATATTATCTGTTCAGCGTGCCGTGCACTATAAAATGATTCAACGCAGATATTATCTCAATATTTGGCAGTTATTTCGCTATACATAACTAATTTTACTATGAAACACCTAATGTTACTTAGGATAAATTAACCAACACTGATTATAGTCAGTGGCGACAATCTCAAAATTGGGTAGGTATTTATTTTGCTGTCCTATGCTTATTGATATTTTTTGAGAAAATGAAGTTAATGTTTTCCCGAGGCTAGTACTTGAGAAAAAACGACATCCTCCGTCCCTTATCATTTTTGTAGGTGGTGTAATATTTACTATTTTTCAATTTTCTACCTTGCTAAGTTGCTACCATATAGCTGCTGCCGCTGTCATAGAAATATAAAAAAAGTATTTTGTACCTATTACACATAAAACTACAGTAGATATCTAAGAGGATAGTGGATAACCGCTTCTCCGTAGACTCGTATTTTCTTCCCTGGATATTGATATTATGCAATATATTTTTTTTAGAATTGATTTTTCAAAAGTCCAAAACATGTCACGCTATCATTAGTCCCTTATACGTTATCCTCGCAACTTTATAGCGAATCAAATCGCTTATCAGATAATTGTCTTTTCACGAATTAAATGATTAATGATATGGTGACAAATCCATCATATTCCTACAGTATACTCGTGTTTTAGCGAAGTCAACAAGCACTTAAACCAGTATATTTGACAATTTTTACTGTACAATTTGATTCAAAATAGAATTGTACGTTAGCTTATTATCAAAACCTTTAACAATTATCATACAATTGTAATTTCAATTGTTATTATCAGTAATTTTACCATGTCGATCCAGTGAGTTGGATCAGTATGCCACACTTTTTTTACCCTCCTCCGCGAGTCCGCGTTATAACTGAACCTTGGATTTGCTCATATATTTATGACCTCGACTGTACCGCGTACTGTGGTGCAAGTGACTTGTCTCAGTCTCAGTAGGTATATAATGTTCGAGTACATAAAATTATGTTAGTTGCATCCATATATTTAATTTGTTGCTACATTATCGCATTGGGTTCAGCCTGTAATGATAATTGTATGTGTGGAAATAAAAAAAAAATATATATGTCACTTTAGTTCCAAAACTAATATGAAATTCATCATAAAATTTTAGTAGAATTAAAAATATGGATACCTATTTTAATAACAAATATGTAGTTATGTAAAAAACGTAAAATCATAAAATTATCTCTTGCCTGAGTTACTGAGTAGGTGTAGGTACCTATACTGTATACTTAGGAGGTATCGATTACGACAACTCCTTAGCAGTAACCTTATGAATATTCATTCTAAAAGTATAGTACAATAGTTGTATTTTTTAAAGACAAACTTTTAGGCAAAGACTACAAACCAAATTGATTTACTCTCGCATCGAAGGTTTACTTCGATTGTATTTATCATTTTAGGTGTTTGCTGCTGTCTTATTAATAATATTGTGTGCAACTGCACATAATATGGTGTTGCCAGATAATACAAAACTCGACTTCGCCTCGTTTTGTAACTCCGACTCTTGAATTTTTAGAACCCTTATTTCGCACAAAATACTATACGCGGCTTTATTGTCAGTGTTGTAAAGATGTTGGTGAACTCGACTGTACAAACCCTACTCAGAAAGTATCCCGGCGATAGGCGAGGCGCTCGCTCGGGTGACATGCAGGCACATCGTTGAGAATGCCAAATCTGGTATTGTACGCGATTTTAATCAAAGTAATTAATACCTTATGTACGAGTATGTTGTTGCCACGTAACTATTTGTTAATGAAAAATCGAGCACAACGGATTTGGCATCCTCTAGACGCTGATTGACACCGTAATCAAGGTTTCTGAATTAGATACGTGACATTCTAATCCCTGACGTGCTTCGAACGTTCTACAAGACGCAGAAGCACATAGAGATACGAGACATTACATCATGTTATTACAGGAGACATCAGCAAGACGGATGGTGCGGTCACTGTATGAATATTTCAAGAGACGCATTAGGACACGGAAAAATAAATATGGCCGACTTCAGTGGACGCATTTGTATATAAATCGTGGTGCTTCGCGCGTGTCTGGGTTGAGAATGAACCGGACCGGTTCAGAGTTATTTATCAGTTAACCGTAGATCCATCTCAGGGTTCTGGCTTTGAATTTTTATTGAAAACGCTTGGTCCTCACGCGCAAGCAAACCTTCGTGTTAAGCAGCCATTAACTAAGCTGAATGGGGCCTTAATGCATTCGGCTTTGTAAAATGAATATATGACCTGCCATGCAATTTTTAGTGCATATAAAACATTTCGTCCATTTCTTTACCTTCTTTATGAAGAGAAATTTATAACGAAGCTTGTTTATGTAATGTTTCAGTTAGCGAGCTAATATAGTGGTTTTCTACTTATTTTGTGAGAGTATACTTTTATGAATTTTAAAGTGTATAATTTAAACGTTTCTTGAGGTTAGGTGCGTTATAAAGTTATCAAGTATCTTTTGTACTTAGGTACTTATCATTTCTATTTCCATCATTGGATTTGTTATGGATATGATCTGTCAGTGTCAAATAGATATTACTTAAGAATAGAATAGAAAAACGTTTATTGCAAAACCATCTACAACTTCAATCAGAAACGACGCTCCCATTCCAGATAAAATTCATAACCTGTTTTCACAATCAGCATACGCCTCCAGATGCAAAAGCCAAGTAAAATATACCTAATTAATACAAAACAAACATTCAATGTGTGTAATAGGATACCAACTAGGATATTTTTGTCATTGAGATAACTGAAATAACGTTCTTATAATCAATCCACTTACGTGTGGGCCCTCGAAACTATCAGGCCAAACGGAAAGTATACTATTTGAATTGAATCATGTAATTTAGTTATCTTGCGGTTCGCTCACACCAATACATGTACGGATGACTACGAGCGAAATGCACGATTACATAAATATCATGATTCAAATATCATTTTGATGTCAATCTATTTACGTTCTAATTCGCCTATCTTACAAGGAAAGGTACCCAACTGTCCGGTTCCGATTTTATTTATATTTATATATGTTATAGAGTAGTCTAAAATAACGGACACGTATTTTTTTTTAGCTGCCCAAACTCAACCTATTGGGAGAAATTGTCCTCCAAAGTACTAAAAAGTTACTAAATCTTCTAACTCCTATAGAAAGTGATGCTCAAGCAACTTGCTAGTTAATGGCTGGTTTGAGTATATGTTTGAAAGCAGCAAAAAATTATGAGCACGTGTTTTGTTATATCGGTTAAAACTCATTTTTTCCTAAAAAAATCGTCATTCGAAGTTTTATAATATCTTATCGCTAAAGTTACACATAAAGACAGGTATTATTTTAGGAAAACTTGAGTTTAAGCAGATATAACAAAACACGTGTACATTATTTTTTCCTGTTCTCAAACATATACTCAAACAAGCCATTAACTAGCCAGTTGCTTGAGCATCACTTTCTATAGGAGTTAGAAGATTTAGTAACTTTTTAGTACTTTGGAGGACAATTTCTCCCAATAGGTTGAGTTTGGGCAGCTAAAAAAAAATACGTGTCTGTTATTTTAGACTACTCTATAACATATATAAATATAAATCAAATCGGAACCGGACAGTTGGGTACCTTTCCTTGTTAGTATAAAAAACAGTTAAGAGGTAACCTACAAACACAGGTGAAAAAACACACCTATACTTTGCGCTTTTTCACTTAGACGAACTAGACTATTAGTTATTTTGATGATGACATTGACATATTAAATACATAGTAGTTATGTATTCTGTAGAACTAGTTTTAAGATTGTTAGCTTAACAGTCTCTTGACGTGAAATATGTATTTCATACAATTTTTTATTTTTTTTATTCTGTGACATTTGGAGAACCTTTACTCCTCCAAATCTTATTATTGTGTATTATTATTTTTCTCAGACCGTGGGGACCTTATACATCTCCAAACTTAATGTATTAACCGTGGAGACTATACGTCTCTGTCATATTGTATAATATACTTGACTTGGTACATACTAGTTATGTACAGAATGTAGCATTAGTTTATGAGACTGCTAGTTTAACAGTCCAGACGCGGTTTATTTATTTAGTATAAATTTTATTTTGACACTTGGAGAGACTTTACACCTCCAAATTTTATTAGTATTAGTACTCTGACATTGGGGACCTTTTACATCTCCAGATTTAATGTGTTTTTAACCATAGAGACTATACATCTCTATTGTATTGTATTAATTATTTATTTTAAGATTATTATAATGTAATGTCTACCCAGGTATTGGCTGTTGTATTTATAAATGTTGTTATGTATTTTTCATGTCACTACATGATGTTACTATAAATGTTGTATTGACTTGTAAAAGAGCCCTTGAGGCCTACTTGCAGAATAAATTTTTGAATTTTGAATTTTGAATTTTTGAGACATTAGTGACCTCGCCTGAGTAGAATTGTGATCTAAAATAAGTATGGGGCCAAGTTATGTTCTTAAATAATCAGATAAGCAGATAAATTAGTAGCAAACCAAATTGAAGAGACTAGAAAATTAGAAAGATGAAGGAGTTAGTTTAAAGGATTTGGCCGAATGTGTTTTTCGCGATTACCGTGAGGATATTTATTACCTATAACAGCAACGGCTGTAAGCAGTGTAGTGCCACATATTTACTTCAAAGTTCGAGTGTCTTCGAGATATTTGGCATCAAAGTTGAACAATGTTAGGCCAGAAAAACTGGTTACTGGCCATAACTTTTGTGTTTATTAGTTAAAAATTAAAATCACTGACCAGTCTTTACAGACGTCGGAGTCAGAGTTTACGATTTCGTAGGTATATGTAAAATCCTTCACAGCAATCGAGTACCTAATAAAAAAGTGATTTTTAGACAATGTTTAAAAAATATATATATAAAAAAAAAGTGTTTATCTTTCAAAATCCGGAAGACCAGAATGGAGATAAAAGATTAAAAAACCGATAGCCGTTTGTCTAGAATTCTATCTATAGTGCAAATGTAGGAGTAACCGTCCAAGTGTACGGTTGTGACTTGTGCTAAGTACTTAGCATTGATAAAACTGACTCCCTATATACTATTCAATAAATTACCTAGAGAATGATAATAAATCATATGCAAATAAAACAATGGTATAGTATTGGTTATAAGCGTACAGGATATAGGCAAGTTTGACGGCTTCCTTTTGTTTCAAAAACTATATTTTCATAACATTATCATGATTTTCTGCCAAATATTCAGATTCAAAAATTTGCATTAAGTAGCTATATAACTATATTTATATCAGTTAACATAATTTATAATTTATGAACCTCCAGGTCTTTTTGTTGTATTTTCCTTTTGTTGTGGTACATCGTTTGTATTGCATTGTTGATATGTTTATACGACTGTTTGGTTTTGAATAAAAAAAAAAAAAAATATTTGAAATCGTGTTTTATTTAAAATTTATCGCCCATTTAAATATTTAATTGACAGAAATGAGTAATTTTGTACTGTCTCCTTATGTTAGTAGAGTTGGTTGAAATAGTTTTTAATTTATTTAACATGAACCATTTTTTGTCCTTATAGCAGTATTGGTTGTTTTACATGAACGCCAAACGTAGAAGAGAACAGTTTCAAGAAATTTCTCGGAAATAAAATTTAAATTATCGCTTAGAACGGTCATAACGTATATAACATAAACCTTGACTATTTGAGCTTCTAAACAATAATATTCGGAATAACGAGTATTTTTTATTAAATTACCAATCCGGAAATTTCCCCCCCAAGGTTCCTATAGAGAACTATCCCGAGAAATTTCTAGAAAAATTCTCGACACGACAAACTCTACTTTTTTGCGGTAAACGCGCAAACTTGTACCTTTGCGCAAATTTGAACGATATCGTATCTAAATAAGCCCAAACGTTTACTATAATAAAAAAAACTGATTGATGTTATAGTTATATTTTAGAATTGATTAAATAAGCCCTTTCATTTAATAACACAAACGATAGGTTTCTAAACATTTTTTTTTCCATACAAAAAAAGGTTGACGGCATAACTAATTATCATAATTTTGTTAAAATTGCTACTAAATTAATGATTGTGTAAGTATGGATCGCATATATCTGAAATAAAAGAATTTAATTATTTATTATATTATAACTAATCCTCTCCATTGTTTTTTGATTCTACGGGTCAAATTGACTATATTGGAATGATACTCCTAAGGATCATGTTACTCCCACTGCACATCGTGTGCACTGTTGGTAATGACTTTGTTATAATCCCCCCCCTAATTTTTTATATCCATCTTCTCGCTTTTCGCGCGCGCAAACATACGTGAAAAAAAAACAGCCAAAGTTTCAACTGATCTTTCAACGTTCGTTTGTTAGTTAGTCAAATACTAATCTTACAGATCTACCTACATTTCGTTATGTGCTGACTAACTAACAACGGGTTACCACTGTTCCTGGTTAATATAATACGGCTCGTTTTATTGCTGCTCGTCATGCGAGACCGAATTGTATTTTCTTTATTTATTTGTTTTCATTAATTGAAACACGGCGAAGAAAATTGCTTGTAGATTTTGAGTTCCACGAACAGTTGCGATTAAGTAAGTAGTTTAACAAATAGGCAAAGTCATTATTTAATCTTGAAGACGCGAGTTAGGGTCGTGTTTTATTGTAGATTGACTACGCTACGGACTGGCTAGCTACTACTGTGAAACATTGCTTACCGAATTAGGCAATAATTTAATGCTGTTACTTTTATATTGCAACTCTATACTTACTTGGCGTTAGAATAAGGCTTGGGTATGTATTTTATATAGGTATATAATTCAATCGCTGTGCCCTTATGGAGTCCATATTTGATCTTACCTTATCATATAGTTGCGGGAGCCCTTGCGGATACACTTCGACCCATAGGGATCTTTTGTGCAATTGCTCCCTTAAGAGTAATCCTTCAACTACTCGAGAGCTTTTTCGACCATCTCGTAGCGTTTTGAATTTACGAAATTTCATAACCATTTAGCGCCCGAAACAAAAACAAAATATTGTACTTGGAACTATTTAAAACATTTGTTTTGTGAATCAATCCAGTATCTTTTAACTCTTCTAATACCGAAGTAACTTGAAACAGGTATCGAAGTAACTTGACACACATCTATAATTTATGAATTGAAAAAATCAATTACAATACAAACTATAGTCTTTTTCAAATTCGAAGGGTGAGACATGACAAAAAGCAATTATAGGGTTGAGACAATACAAATTAAAAACAATTAGCTGCAAAGGCCATATGTATAATCGATTCTATTGGTGTTTTTTTTTATTCATATGGATTATCAATTATAATATGTACAATATCTAAATTGGTGAAGATTTATATTTATAAGTAAACATACGAATCTATTGGAGATTTTTTTTATTCGTACTGGCATTTACAGAGTCGCTTAGATATCAATATATAAAATAGTCGCTTAGTTGTCATGGCTGACAATAATTCTGGCGCAGGACAGGTCTCGGTGCATTGTTGAATATATACTTACAGTATTCTTCTACTTTTTCTTTTTTTTTTGTAAAAATGGATCATAATATACGAGTATATAGATCAGTTCTTATGCTGTAGAAACTTGTATGTTTAAATTAAGTTGGGTAAAAACTTTTATAATTTATGATATTTCTATAAGTGAGAACCTATAATTGGCTCTGTAATTCTATTGTAAGTTCTAGATATACATAGCGCTGTTGGTTTTCCATATACTAAAGTCCATCGAACCTATGGGGCAGTCACCATCAGCCTCGATGACGTAAGTTGTGCCATCTGCACGGCCCAGAACTGGAAAAGCCCTGGGCCGGATGGATTGCACAACTTCTGGCTAAAATGGTTTTATGTTCGCACTCACGCTTGGCAGCACAATTTCAACAAGCCCTTGAGCTTGCTTCTCTCCCACCTTCCTTAACAACTGGTGTCACCTTCGTGCTCTTTAAGTCCGGTATTACCACGGTAGCAAAGAACTACAGACCCATAACGTGCTTGCCTACACTCTACAAGCTCCTTACATCCATTTTGAGATCAAAAATAAACGCGCACGTTGTCGCTAACATGTATGCCAATAAGCCTGACATTGTGATAATAGATCGATCGCAACGCCGGGCCGTGCTCGTCGACATCACTATCTCCCACGATGTGAAAACCGCGAAGGACAAGTCCAGTAAGTATCTAGACTTGGCTCACGAGATAACCGTCATATGGGATGACGATTCGACGATCATTGTCCCAATAGTCGTTTCTAGAGAGACTCTCGCTAGGTGGTTGGATCAAGGGTCAGATGCAGAAGACGGTGATCTTGGACTCGGCGTGGATAGTCCGGCGGTTCCTCTCTCTGCGGCCCTGACCACCGGCAGCTTGGGCCTTGCCCCGCTGCTGGCGGCACCCTAAGTTAGGTTTTTTTATATACAGATGAATAAATAAAGGAAATAATAAATAATAATAAAATAGGTATGGCAAACAAAACTGGTTTTCTAGGCCTAGGCTCTGTTCTACAGAATATAGAATTTTTATGGGGAATATGATAGTTATGTGCTAATAAAATATCATTGGCTGATTTACTTAATAGATACCTGACGAAATTGTTGTTTGACTTCAAGAATATGTTTTTCTGTTATTATATCATTGTTTTATTTCACTTCATATCCATTAACAATCTACTAACCGTGTTGTTTTAATTTCATCTAAGCACATATAAAACCAAAATCTTAAGAATTAATTAAAACATTATCTCATATGTGCATAACTTGCACATATATAATTTTATTGACTCAAAACAAATCTGACATATGTACAAAAGGTGAAAAAATTTAAATATCTACTAAACTATGCCGATTTTAAAAGTAATTTATTATACATAGGAAAATACGTATTTTCTTGCAAATAGTTGTTATATTTTTTAGGTTTTTTCGTCTACTGAAAAGTCATGACAACGCACATATACGTTTTGGAAAGCGCAACGACGATATAAATTGGTGATGATTTATATTTTTAAGTAAACGTAAACATACCTTTACAATTTGACGCGACTGCATGACGCGACTGCAACGATTTGATACGAGCGGAATTGTTTCGGTCGATAAGTAGAGTCAAACTCTATTGGAATTCAAGTTATTTTTGTTAAAAAAGGATTGGTCTGAAACATCAACGGAATGGAATGAAAACTATTCAAATGTCACCCTGCCCTTCGCGTTTGAAAAAGACTAAAGTGTCAATGAAACATTTTCGCCCATAACCGCAGCTCAATTGAGATTTTGAATTTTCAATTTCGTCTGTTAGCTAGTAATAGTTAGTAAATGGCGGCAGCGCAATCTGAAAATATGCTTTTTTAATCAATATTTTTGTTGAGTAAACTATGGACTCGTAAGTGACTAAAGCATTATGAAATACATGTAGTTTGTCTCTCAGCGGTAAGGTTGCGAACCCTCAAGATATGGTCTAACATCACAGGAGCTCTTCACACAAAATGCCTGGAAAAGGTGTATGACGAATTTCCAGTGCTTAGGTCAGGCACGGACCGGATTCACAAACAAGCTATCTTCGATAAAAGGTACAAAATACAGTTATATGAGGATGACAATCATGAAGGACTCAATCCCCGGGAGCTGAGAATCTTCACTGATGGGTCCAAAACAGACAGCGGATCGGGCTCTGGAACCTTCTCAGAAGACCTGAACATGTCAATCACCACTCCGCTAGGAGCCCATAACTCGGTATTTCAAGCTGAGTGCATGGGCATCATAAACGCGGCGGCTGCCATCACTGCAAGGAAGGTAGTAGGATCCTCCATCCGCATACTCTCCGACAGTAGAGCAGTCTTAATGGCTCTAAATAGCCATATAGTTACATCCAAACTTATACACGAATGCCACGAACGACTAATGGAGGTATGTCATAATAACAAGATCACCCTACAATGGATCAAGGGACACAGTGGATCCCGAGGTAACGATGCTGCGGACGAGCTTGCCAGGCAAGGATCGTATGCGGGGGCGATTGGTCCGGAACCGATTCTTCCGATACCATTTAGCAAGGTACGCTCAATGCTGCTGGCACGTACAGGGAAACTACACACAGAACACTGGCTGAACCAGACTGGATGCAGACAGGCAAAAGAAGCCATACCTGGCATCAACGGAAAACTCACAAGGGCGCTCCTGCAACTAGGGAAGGTCCGACTGAGTATGGTAACCAGTGTCATAACAGGTCATGGACTATTTAACAAACATCTTTTCACAACAGGTGTCACAGACAGTCCCCTGTGCCGAGGTTGCATGGAGACAGAAGAAACAGCCTCTCACGTGGTGCTGGAATGCAGCGGAGTGACTCCATACAGGGCTAAACATCTCGGATCTCCGAGAGACCTCCCCGAGGTCCTACTCAACACCAAAGGTTTGATAGGATTCCTCGAGGAGCTGGGCTGGCAGGACTAGCCCACCCCCAACATATCACGCAAAATAGGCGCAAGTCGTCGAGTTGCGGAAAAATCGCCCGAATACAATACAATACAATACAATACATGTAGTTTTCAATAAGCTTTCAATTGGCCCAACGTAAAATCTTAATCCGAGTGCCAAAAATAAGATTAAATACCTATGACTTCAACAGGCTGATATGAACAGCCTCTGAAAAACTCAAACAAAAAACTCACAAGGTAAGTTGTAACAAGGTGTTTTAACCTACGTCGCCTCAGGTGCTTAGATTTTTTTGCACTTTTAGTTTACAAAACATGGAATATACTTAGAAACATTGATAAGTCCAAATATATGATAAAAAGCACTGCCAGGCCAGAATGCTCCAAACACAATTAAGATAAAGACCGGCCAAGAGCATGTCGGGCCACGCTCAGTGTAGGGTTCCGTAGTTAGTCTTCCATCACAATAAGCTAAACTGGAGCTTAAAGTATAGTAAATTGTTAACGAAGGAATGAAACGGTACCTTTCACGCGAGTTAAACAAATAGGCAAATTTGCATAATCAATTATTATTATTATTATTTAAACTTTATTGCACAAGTACAAGTATGACGTACAATAGGCGGACTTAATGCCTTGAGGCATTCTCTACCAGTCAACCACTGGGCCAAACAGAAATTTGCTAAGGTGGGTGCAGTGTGAAAAAAATATTCCAAAATTAAATACTAAGTCTAATACTACTAAGCCAGTATACAAACTAATAGGTAATATATATAATACTTTTATAAACTACACAAATTATCATTATAAATACATATATAAATTAATTACATAATATACTATACAATATACATAAATATACTTCTGCATGTGTGCGGGGCAGGGGGGGGGGAAGAGGGGGGGGGGCACTAGACAGTATCTAGCAGGTGCTTGTAGAGAATTCGTTTGAAATTCAGCTTGTTTGGGGCTTGTCTAATCGTTAGAGGAAGCGCATTCCAAAGACGGATAGCTTGAACAGCAAAAGAAGACTTTAGGAAACCAGTATGGTGAGGGAGAACAGAGAGTTTAAGAGAACGGGCAGAGCGCAGCTCGCAGCCTGGGCGGGGGGTCATAAAGTTGAAGTTACATTTGAGATATTCTGGAGTAGAGGGCTCGAATAGGATAGAGAAAAGTGAGGAGAGTATTCGAAAGGAACGGCGCTGACGTATGGGAAGCCACTTGAGCTGGCGACGGTAGCTGGATACATGATCAAACTTTCGAATTCCAAAAATGAAGCGTATTCCATTGTTTACGAGTCGATCGAGTTTATTTTTTATCAATCATGCATAATACTTTTTACTATGAAGGGGAAACTTTTTGCGATAACTCAAAAACATCCTGTCCGCTATAGTTTTCATTTAATGTCTTTTTTAAGCTCTACTTCCATGATTTTTTTTTCATATTTTTTGGACCTATGGTTCAAAAGTTAGAGGGGGGGGGGGGGGGACACATTTTTTTTTTTTTCGGAGCGATTATCTCCGAATATATACACTTTATAAAAAATGTTTGTTGAAGACCCCTATTAGTTTTGAAAGACCTTTCCAACGATACCCCACACTGTATGGTTAAAGCAAAAAAAAAAAAAATTCACCCCCACTTAGGGGAGGTACCCTCAAAAAAATTAAATTTTTAGATTTTATTGTACGACTTTGTCGGCTTTATTGATTTATATATCCATGCCGAATTTCAGCTTTCTAGCACTAACGACCACGGAGCAAAGCCTCGGACAGACAGACAGACAGACAGACGGACATGGCGAAACTATAAGGGTTCCTAGTTGACTACGGAACCCTAAAAAATGACAAAACTGATTTATTTAGAATGAAAAATGAACCATTTTTATCTTGGGAGCTATACTACTAGCCTCTATAAATAATAATAAATAAATAAATATTTTAGGACATTATTACACAAATTAACTAAGTTCCACGGTTAGCTCAATAAGGCTTGTATTGAGGGTACTTAGACAACGATATATGTTATATATAAATATTTATAAATACTTAAATACATAGAAAATATCCATGAATCAGGAACAAATATCCATGATAAACACACGAATAAATGCCCTTACCAGGATTTGAACCCGGGACCATCAGCTTCGTAGGCAGGGTCACTACCCACTAGGCCAAACCGGTCGTCATAGGTCTCTATAGTTGGCAAAATATGGATATATTGATGATTTGTTTATGACTGACACGCTGAGCATTATTTTAACTTGGAAAGAATTCCAATACGTTTCGTAACGTAATTAATACATCAAGCTGTATTGATGTTATCTATCCATCTATCAGACGGTATGTTATTGGAAACCATTCCTAATAATTGGACTGGACCATAAAAGTATCAGAATTGCAGGTATGACCGAGCTGGGTCAATAAACTTTCCTGTTGGCTTCAATTCCAAGTGGAAAAAATAAATCAGAAGATTACGAGGGAAACAACGTGACATTTATAAATGCTATTATCGAGGTAGCACGCGGCAGATAAATTTTGGTTTCATACAAATGTAAACACGTCGCTGGTGAGCTGGTGACGGATTCATTGTGAGTTGTTTCGGGAAAATGGCCACTTATCTTAAGTATTTATTACACATATTTATTTATTGAAACGTTTCGTTAAAGTATTCGAGTGTCTTATGTGTTCTTCGTTAATGAATTACTTTAGTAGTAACAATTTATTAAACAAACAGCAGTACGCCTACCAGCCCGGGCGATCGATAGCTGACGCAGCGCGTGACGTGAAGTCGCGCGCGCTGACGCACCTTGAGGCCGGCCGACAAGTCGCAGCGATATTCTGCGACTTGTCGCGCGCCTTCTAGATGAACGACCACTCACTGTTCCTGGAAAAACTGTCTCGTTACGGCGTAAATGGATCTTTCCTACTCACTATAGGTTCATTTTTGAAAAGCAGAATGCAGAGTACGCATGTCTTAACGTCAAAGAGTACCTTGGGGCTGATATGGTCAATTGCCTGTTTTTAGTTCTAATTAACGACGTCGCCGCGACCACCTGTTCGGATACTGAATTCGTGACATTTGCGGATGACACGTGCCTATTCGTGAGTGCAGATAACTTTGAACTTTTGAAATCGAAGGTAAATAAGTCTATGTATCAGATATCCCAATGGTTCACAGCAAATGGTATGATGTTAAACGTAGAAAAAACCAACATAATGCATTTTCAACTTAGGCATCATAATACTAACCAGTTGAACATCATGCTAAACAATAAAGCTTGAACACAGTAAAATGTGGCCACAAGTAAATGCTTACATATTTTTATTTATACAATATGGAAACTTCTTAGTATTATAAATAAAAACTATTTGATATCATGAATAAAAACTATTATGACAGCGTTCCACTTTGATCATTTGTTTTCACGATGGCGAGCTCTGAACACAAGAAACGTGAAAATATTTGGCGCAATCATTCTGAAAATCCCCATTTAAGTTATAGGGCATTAGCAAAACTTTTAAAATTACCGCAATATTCCGTATGTTTAGTTTTAAAAAGGTTCCGAGAAAGATTGACAGTAGATCGCAAGCCGGGAAGTGCAGGTAAGCAAGGTGTAAAGGATAAAAAAAAAGAAGCCCATGTCTTGCGGCTTTTTACAGCGAATCCGAAGTTATCGTCCCGTGATGTCGCAAAAAAGGTCAAAATGTCGCAGTCTTATGTACAGAAAACTGAGTCTAGAGCTGGATTAAAGTCGTTCAAAGCACAAGCTGCACCCAATCGCGACGCTAAGCAAAATCTGTCTGCAAAACAGGGATCACGAAAGTTGTACGACAATTACTTGACAAAATTTGGATGCGTTGTATTGGATGATGAAACATAAATCAAAGTAGACTTCAAGCAGATACCGGGGCAAGAATTTTATACTTCTAAGAATCGTAAGGATGCCCGAGAAGATTGCAAGATAAAAAAGAGATCGAAGTTTCCAAAAAAATTCCTTTTATGGCAAGCTATTTGTAGTTGTGGTAAAAGAAGTCGTTCATTCGTAACAACAGGCACAGTAAACGGTGAAATCTACAAAAAAGAATGTTTGCAAAAGCGTCTACTGCCCTTTTTACGCAGTCATAGCTCACAGCCATTATTTTGGCCAGACCTTGCGAGCTGTCACTACTCTAAAGCAGTAGTTGAGTGGTATAAACATAACGATGTCGCAGTGGTACCTAAAGAGTGCAATCCTCCAAATTGTCCTGAACTGAGGCAGATTGAAGAATATTGGGCAATTATGAAAGGAATTCTAAAAAAAGTAGGCGGAGAAGTTAAATCGGCAGCTGAATTGCAAAAAAAAATGGAAATGGGCTTGCAAAAGATATCCTGACAGTGCTGTGCAAGACTTAATGAGGCGGATTCGACGCAAAGCACGCAGTATGGCATATAGAAAGCAAATTTAATAATTGTGTATATTTGTAAAAATGGTCATTAGTCTAGTAAATAAATGCAATAAAAATTTCCTTAAAATATTTTCCATAACATTTTTATTTTTGTTACATTACATTTTACTTATCCAAGGTGTCGACTTATGGGCCACCGCGGCCGATCGAGACAGGGCCTTTAGGATGCAGAAACGAGCTGTTCGAATTATAATGAGAAAGACAATACATTCCCGCTAAGGATCTGTTTAAGGAGTCTAAGATTATCACCCTGCTTAGCGTATATATATTAAACGCCTGCAAATATGTGAGAGCAAACCTGAACACATAAACCACTCACTCCAGTACCCGTCGAAGTAATTTTTTAATCGTGCCGCGTTGCAGATTCGCAAAGACACGAAGGTCGCTTGGTGTCATGGGTGCAAAATTATATAACTTACTACCAGTCGAGTTAAAAGTAGTACGAAGCGATATCACGTTTGCAAATCGTCTAAAAACGTTATTAACAAATCTTATATATCTCTATTGACGAATTTGTCGAGACGTGTAGCGACCCGAAATTATAAATTGTAAACTAAACCTGTTTTTCTTGTACCCAATACTTAGAAAATAATACTTGCAAACATTAAAAAATACTATGTAAGTACGTACCTGTTAAACGCCTATTTAACTTATGTGCCTAATTTTCTGTAAAGAAATTGTTTTATGTACCAACCTAATTTTGACATGTAAAATACTATGTTTTATGAATAAAAATCTGAATCTGAATCTGTTCACGATTGAAATTTCTGTATTTATGAATTTCAACGGCTGCTCTTACCTTTCTTGATATATATGTAGTGGCGTTCTGTCAAACAACATAAAAGGTAAATATGGTCGATTAAAGTTTATGGAACACTTCCCTAGGATCAATATTTATATGCTATTGCCATGCTATTGGCCACCGTTTACGAGTTAATATCTGGGAGACCTAGCTTTGTTCGGAAAACATGTAAAAACTCAAAAATATGCATTTTTCCAGAGATAAGACCTAGCTAAATCGATTTTTCGCCCCCGAAAACCCCCATATAGCGAATTTCATCGAAATCGTTTTAGCCGTTTCCGAGATCCCCGAAATATATATATATATAAGAATTGCTCGTTTAAAGGTATAAGATTTACGAAAAACTAAAAAACGACCTTTTACCTTTTCGGCCTTTTCGTTTGGGGACCTATTATTGACAGACATCGAACAATGAAACGTCTAGGTAAACGGTATAACATGAAATTTCCATTTGCCTGGCCGACAACGAGATTATGTTTACGCAGCGTCGTTATTCTTTATCAACTTTATTAGACGTGCTTACGTTTTTTTATAGATTTTTATGTGTTTACTTTACGGCGGAAGTCAATACTTCATTTTAGGATATAACCTGATATTGCCATTAATATTGTATAGATATGTTACCGCCAAACCCGTCTCTAAATACAAACGTGTCTCCCCTAGTCAGTGGCAGATTTACCGTACGGCGTACGTACATCACGCTGACATAGAAGTAGCAGATATAACGCGCTGGCAACAACGCTTGTCTTCGCACTGTTATTTTGTCAGTAGCACGCATACAGTTAGAAATCACTACCTCCCGGGTGCGGCTGCGCTTGATGTTTTTTTTTACGAAAAAAAAAGTTAGTTTTATCGAGTTTCTTGTTTTAATCGGCGCATTAATGTATGTATATGGGTGTGAACAGAAGTTATCTAACTGTGTAAGAAAGGGAAAATTCATAATTTTATATGTATTTTTATATTAAGTATTCCCGGGCGACCATAGGGCGGGCTCCTTCTTTGCCCAAAGATTAAGCCTGGCAGTGCAAAGGGGCATTCTAGGGAGCATTCCAGAAGCGGGTATTCCAGAGCAGCAGGTAAAGTTAAAAACAATAATAATCTGTTGTCTCTGTCAAAATGTATATATTTGCCGGTCCTAATACCCTGATATTTTGGTATATGAAGAAACTTAAATAAATGAGAAACTTATATTGAGTGAGGTCCGTAATTAATTTATTTTATCACCAGAAATGAGTTATAGTAAGAGTAGTAGTAGTACTACTACTACTATTACTACAAGTCATCACGTCACTACTAGTAGTAGTAAAACATTTTATTGTACAAAAAGACATAAAACAGGAAAAACACACATCATTAGTACACAGGTGAACTTCACTCATCAGAGCAAATCTATTGAGCCCAAATACGATGCAGTTGTGATGAGTAGATTAGGAGTTCTGGTGGCCAACTCCTGACCCCATCATGAGACCCTGGAACTCATCTTCTAAATCGATGGCGCTCATCAGGGCAAATCTATTGAGCCCAAACACGATGGAGTTATGATGAGTAGATTAGGAGTTCTGGTGACCAACTCCTGACTCCATCATGAGACCCTGGACCTCATTCAGATTGATGGTGCTCGTCGGGGCAAATCTTTTGAGCCCAAACACGATGGAATTATAATGAGTAGATTAGGAGTTCTGGTGACCAACTCCACTCCATCATCAGAACTTGGACTTCATCCGGGTCAAAAATAACAATGCAAACCCTAATGTAATTTCAAGTAACACTGCAAATCTATCAATAAGCGAGAGTCGGTTGTTAAGCGTAGTCTAAAACATGTACTTGTATTCAAATTTTCTAATCGCAGTATTCAGCACTTCTCGGAACTGCGTAGCTGATTACGAACGCAACGAACGCCTGACAATCGAGCACAAGTCCGTCCTCTAAGCGCGCTCGGCGGAGAATGAGTGCGCGGCGTGGCGTCCCGTCGATGCAGCGTTATTTATATACGTCTTTAAAAAAAAATTTACCGCAATGTAGATCCCATAGTTATGATTTTTTTTTGATAGGTTAACATAAAGTTACAGTTTGCCTTAATATTATTTTTAAAGCAAAATGTACGTACAAATTTCGGAAAAAAATATAATATAACCCTGTTTTCGCAACAAAAAATGAAGAAAACTCGGAAGGTATTTTATCAAATTTTTCAAATAAATCTTTCATTTTAAATTGTTCCAGCCCCACGTACAAGATATGTTAAATCAAATTGTAAAACTCATGTACCAAATGATTCTTGTTTACTGCAAAATTGAGTACCGAAACGACACTTCTCACTGCAAAATTTGAAAAAGACTCCCAAGGAAACTTATTAAAAAAGAGGTTTAAAAGAGAAAATGAAGAACCGTTCAAGCCCCTAGTTTAGGAAATGAGTATTTAAATACGTTACCAGTTTTTTAATAAATACTAATAGTTACGTCGTAATCTTGAATGAAAAAGGAAGCATTTTACACAATACGCTCGTCTGTAGGAATAAGGCCTCTTTTAAGAATTATTTCTCTTAAAATGTAGTTTTTTCTTAGCAAATATGATGAAAAACATAGTGTGTAACTCCGGGGTAAGAATATTGTAAGCTCCGGTCTTTAATTCCCTCCACCCTGCGGCTGTCGGGTATTACCACCCTCGTCTCCGAAATTTCACTTACCCCCCTCGTTGCACAATGTACTATTTCAGCGTACACTAATGATAAGGAATTATTCTTGAGAGCAATGTGATAATCCTGGATTTACAACTGACATACCATGTGGCAACCAGTGGCAACTTCGACCAAGGGACTAATTAGTATCGAAAATTGTGTAATTTGGTTGCAAAAAAACAGTAATAACGTGGCTCTAAATATTGTTTGTGGTGGAGCGCACCATGAGAGACGCTGCGGGCCTCTCTTTGATCAGCCGAGTCTAATTTTAAACACACTAGGTCACCTTTGCTGACAGTTTTTCATCTTTGCTTTTCTTAGAGAGAGTGGACTGATTGGACAACGGCTGTCGTCAAGCTCACCATACTTATTAACCTATCGAATGAGCTAATGCTTTTACGGATACTGGAAAGCGATATGTAAATGTACTACATACCTATACGAGGCCTGGATGTTAGTGAGATGACGATATGAGTTGTGCTGGTGTCCGACTTTATTACCTACATATAACATGAATATCACATGATTATCCACCTGGTTTCTTGTGCTTAATAGTCGCCTCCAAACCTCCCCTTATAGCGACCCCATTCCTCACACAAAGTTATATTAGCCTCACTGGATCACTGTTCACTCTGAGTACTGATAACGTGGGTCACAATATACCCGAGACACATCATTATTCTAATAACACCATAAGAACGTTCTTGACTTGATCTAAAAGCAAATATCACTGCCGCGTCGATTTGTTCGCACACAACCTTTTTCCTACTGTCGTTCTCATCTACCCTCTCAACTTCCCTCAAAAAATCCCAATAACCTAGAAGCGGTTACTTAAGTTAAACGTGACTACTAGCGCCATCTACTCCATGACGTTGGCAAATATTAGCTGGTTCGCAATACGTTCGCGACAACGGCAAAGCAAATTGTCGTAACTTCAAATAATTAACAACTAACGCTCATGAACCTCTTGATATTCCTGCATACAGACCTATAAGTAATTCTATGTAATAAAAAATTGATATCAGACTCAGATGGTGTAATGCCAATTAAGTGGATTTAAAATACTAAGATGTAAATATATTTATTGTTTTACTCATAACTGAAATAAAAACAAAATAATAGGTACATCCACATAATCACACATGCTATATTTATAATCAGTCAATACTAATAAAACTCAGGGAAAAACCATAACTTGATATTTATCATATGATAACACATAGAGGAACAAGAAAGAAGAAGATCCACAGATATGTAAAGTCAATATAAATAACACATTATAATTAATAATCAATTGGTTAAACGGCAATATAAATTTAAGAAAAACAAAAATTATGAATTTTAACCAAAGAACAAATAACATGATATTATTATGATGAATGATATTACTGTGACATATAATAATTATGTAATTGAGGAATTGGATAGTATGAAATTTTTAGGATTAAATTTAGATAATAAATTGACATGGAAAACCCAGATTGATACTATACCCACCTTAGCAAATTTCTGTTTGGCCCAGTGGTTGACTGGTAGAGAATGCCTCAAGGCATTAAGTCCGCCTATTGTACGTCATACTTGTACTTGTGCAATAAAGTTTAAATAATAATAATAATAATATGTAAGAAATAAAATAGCGTTTCATATGCATTGTATAATTTAAATAAAATCGTAAGTCCGAGGTTCTTTTCTTACTGCCTATCACGCATATGTAACAGCTCAGCTACATTGCGTTATGGTATCATGTTTTGGGGTAACTCAACCGACCGGGAATTGGTTTTTAGTCTCAAAAAAGTGTTTGCGTTCTGCTTGTGGACTCAGGATACCTGAATCATGCAAGCCATACTTTATTAATTTGAAGATACCATGTACAATGTTTATATATTTTTAAAATTGCTATGTATGTTAAATTATATATTAATAAATTTCCTGTTTATAATAGTGCACGGCAGCGACACAAAATCTCATATCAGCAATTAAAAACAGCCTTGCGTGCAAAAAGTGTTTATGGCATGGCACCCAAATTGTATAATAAATTACCCAATTCAATAAGAGAATCTGAAATGCCAGTATTTAGGAAGCATTTATCGGATTTTTTTGTACAAAATGCTTTTTACTCTTTAAATGAATATTTTAACCATACGCCGCATATTTATTAAATTTAGCATAATGTAGTATAAGTTACATTAATTTTATTTATGAATATAAGATTTGCATGCCCATTAGCTGGCTGAATAGACTGTTCTTTGAAATGTATTTGACAACATCCACTTGACTGTATTCTAGCAAATAAATGATTTGATTAGACAGAGGCCGCGCCACTGATGACCAGCTGTGAAACTGCAATGGCGGATGGTTCCAAATAAATAAAATGTGTGCGTGTCACGAATGTATGCCTAGGCGGATTGAGTACATTTTCTCTAGTTTGGTACGAATACCTTTCTTCTCGGGGATAAAGATCAATTTAGTATGGCAAAAAAGTGAGAGCGCCCTCCACTTTAGATACAACTTAATGGATTAATATCGTATTTTACGAAAGATAACGTGATAATTGATTAACTTATGTATGAAAATTTATCCTGTCTCTTTTTTTCTTTCGATCGGTATATTTTTTGCAACACTCGACCACGCATGGCGTATTTAATTATTTTCATCGAACAATTAATGCACTGACGTCTCAATTCGACTGACGGCAGATTGGTGGAGTGGATGAGGCCATAGAGATAACAACTGTCAATGTGTGTGTGTCACGCGTAAATACTAGAAAATTGGTGGATGATGGAATCTTAGTTGTGTTTTAGCGAAACTACGTCTTAGTATTCTAGGTCCATGTTGTAACATAAGCGCTTAATCCACATTTCCAACTTTCTATTAAGTATATTGGCATGTCCTAAAAAGCTATTCGAGTGTCAATTTTACCTTTTGAGCGCCACATTAAAATATATACACATTTTATCATTCTTTCGCGTGACATGTGTCAATTAGCACAGTTGGTTTTATCGCCTGATTTTATTTATATTTTATTTAAAAGACCGTCAGCTGGGCACATGGACATGTAAAATAGTACATTGTGCAACGTGGGGGGTAAGTGAAATTTTGGATACAAGGGTGGTGCGAAAAAAAAACTAAATTTTAAGCGAAATAATTCTTAGATACGGTGACATATCAAACATTCGTCCGCAAATTTTGTAATTTATTGACAGATTAGGCATCGAATGCACAGACCTATTATATTTTTATTTTGTCCTCCGCAAGAATCACTGTAAAATATGACGCGCCGCCGACCCCTCTTCCGCACCACGCGCATCCTATCGACTTCTACCGTTTTGAACAACATCATTTATTATAATATATGATAACTCTACTTTTACCAATGCGAACGAAAATAGTATTTTATGCAACAGTTGTATAAGAAGGGTCAAAAAAGGCGAGTGGCGTGAGTTACAATGTGAACCGGAGTCGAAGGCGTAGGCGAACATTGTAAAGGAATACGCCGGCCGGTAAGCGACACCTCCTCGTAACTCATGAGGCCCTGGTACTTGCTACTTGCTAAATTAATTTTTTGGACAGTTTTTTCTCAATTTTGGCCACCGTAGCCTACGGAGACTAACAAGCAACGCTAAGCGGTCTTCGTAGTCTATGGGTGTTGCTATATTACGGGTGTCACATGCGTGTTTCTGACTTATGAAGTAATTATTTTTACTATGCAACCAAATGAATATTCTACAGCCTGTATTTCGGTGAAAAAACCGTTAGACGATGCCCCGAGGGCAGTAACACAGAAGCCAGACGGGGGCATCTATCACTTATTTAAATGCACCAGGTTCGTCTGTGGACGTCAGCTGCTGCTCCGTTGGTGTATTTATGAAGTCCACGAAACACGTAAAATTTAGTCATCGCCTCCCGATTGATAATTTGTCAGATGGTAGTTTGACTGCTATTGTAAATAAAAAAATCGTCATCCGCTTATCGTGGTGGAAAACCCGGCCAGCTGGTCCCACGAACATATTGCAAAAAATAGTATTTAATCCAATCGAGATATAATAGAGAGCTTTTCAGTCGAATACCGTAACGAAGTTTACTGAGTACGTAACCTACGAGATTGAAAAGCTTGATTATTGCATACAATACTTTTACTACGATTCATCCAAAATAATACTTTTTTTACTATAAAACCTAAATATTTGATGAAATTTGGTAAGTATCTCAGTAGAAAAAAAATGTACCTAGTACAAAAAACATAAACGCACGAAGTCCAACCGTTTAGTCTTTTTTATGGGAGCAAGCGGCACGTGATTGGTTATTTTTTTATAGTTGACTACAGCGTATCGAAATGAATATTTTAGTTGAGTTGGGAGCCCATATGAATAAAATAAACGTCATATAATTATGAATAAACGTCAACCGTTGTATCGCAGTTGAAAGACCGTCAGCTGGTCACATGAACATCTCCCGATTGATACTTTGTCAGATGATAGTTGAATTGTGAATAAATAATACCGTCAGCTGGCCATACGTAAGTATCGCGGTGGAAAGACTAGGAAAGACGGTCAGCTGATAACCCGAAGGCCGTAACGCCGAAGACAGACGGGAGCATCTATCACTTATTTAAATAGACTATGTCCCTATTTCATCACCAAAGTGGTTAAGGAAGATATATAATAAAGCTTCGTGAACATCAGTTGTCGCTCCGTTGGTGGCTTAAGGAAAAACAGACACTGTAACAAACCGCCCATTTGATAGATATTTCTAATTATGAAACTTCGCTAAGCTTATTGAACTAGCCTCTTGGGGTTCAATGCCCTAATACTAGTACAAATTACTTCATATGAAATTTAAATCTTATTGAAATGAAAAAGATGTGCTTTTGTTTTGTTTCGTTCAATTTTAAAACAAAACAAATTCAACTCTATTTTCTATACCATTGATTTGAATTTGATTGGCGATTTTCCTGGTATGGTGGGCCGCTAGAGGCCAGGATTGGAACCAGGTATGGCTTTTGGTATGGTATGGCAGGTTTAAACTACGTCGGAAAGAGAGGTATGGGCACTGTGAATGTTATCTCGCTTGTGTGGTAGGGCACAGCACAGCGGATGTCATTACAGATCTAGAGCAGAGCCTGTAACAGACTGACATCTACATTTATTTATTTACTCTCTTAGAAATTATTGAATTTGTTTGGAGTGAATTTCGCGCATAATATTCGCACTTGTAATGTGACAGTGGCATCCGGTGACATCTGGCGGTGAATGACTGAACTAGCAGGTAGTTTACTCATGATAATATTGCATAGTACAATATTTGTTTATAATATATTTTTCAATATAAATTCTTAAGTAATGTTTATTGAATAATCGATTAAACACAATAAACTACTTCGTAAGCTTTTAATTTATTTGTTATCTTTAGAGATGCCATCTGTTGTAAGGCAGATCAATCTAAATACGCGGGAATAAAAGTGACCAATCATAGACGAGGATAGTAAATATTATCCAATCAAAACTCTGCATTCTGGTTGGGCTTAGGAGTAGGATTAACATGGCGGTTGAGGGGTTCTCATGGGGGAACGAAGTTATTTAAGGAACTGCAAAGTGGATTCGAGATCTTTTGCCTTCAGCAGAGCGTCGAGTCAAGAAGGAATCCTGTGAGTGTTAGGTTGTAAGGAAAACCATGTGTCTAAGCTTGTTTGCAGATACGTCTATTAGCGGCCATCTTCAGGAGATATGAAAAAGAACAGCGACTGCAATGGGCGACACGCGGGTCGTATTGACCTTAACCTCGGTTGTGAAGAACTGCGTGAGCCTACCACGGGCAGCTGCCGAAAGGGCTACATTTCACGAGCATCGGGTCTTAAAGGTTCTTAAATTGTCACTGTGAGTGGCAAATCATAAGAAAACCGTGTATTAGAACTTGTTCGCAGATACGAGTATAAGCTGCCACCTTCGTTGGAAGCTTAGCGTGTGGATACGGCCAACATGGGCGGGACGCTGTAGGAGCTTCATCCGGACCATGGGCGTGTTGAAAAACACAAAACCGTCATGGGTCAGCTGCCAAACAACTACGTGTTACGGTGCGGTAATTTCATATACCTACTTAATTATTTGCATATCATTTTATATCTTGAGGAAACCTAAAATACATATTCCGTTCATTCATAGGCTCCAATGTTTGCTTAATATCAGTAGGATTGTAGGCTTGGTTGATACCGATGAGTTGCCTATAAATAAAATCATTATTTCTATATATGAATAGCGGGTAGGTTGAATAGATCGCGTTGGGTACCCTTCATTGTGGAACGAGATGACAATTCTTGTGCTCTGTGAATGTAAGTCGGATTCTTAAACGAGTGTTATTTTAAATACGACATCAAAATGGATTGAGATATTTAATTTCATTTGTTCAGTGAATTCCTAAATCGTGTATATGCTTTTTAAATATAATCAATTTTGAAGATAGGTAAATCAGTGTTCGTGTGTGATATGATTATAGGGTAGGTAGATGCATTCAATTACGATAAGTACTTGATTTGAGTTGTGAAATCATTAGCAAATAATTGAAGGTGTTTAGTAGTAAACGAGCGCGTTTATTATTGTGGATTAACCGTTTACGAAAAGAAGTGGAACGTATGTATTTTCCATGTTTTAATTCAATGGCAAGGGTGGAATGTGTCTCGATTTAGATATAGATGGCATAAGTAGATGTATTCAATTAGGTTGATAAATAACTTTAGTTGGGTTACACTCGGCGGTCATTTCTTTATCGTTTTATGTAGGTTTAGCCGTCAATATCAGTCATTATTACCATATATAGTATAACACGTAAAGTCAACGAACGGTGTAGGTAATTTAATTCATGAAATGTTTTAACATATATTTAAAATTGTTTATTTCTGAATTCTCGGTTCATGTACGAGGAATATCGAGTCCTGTCAGCGGATCCTAAGGGCGCCTGCTGCGTGTCCCGCCATCAATTCCTGGGGTGTTCTGCCTTCGAGAGTTCCTACGCTTCAAATCAAGATGCAGACCTCGCAGATGTGGGCGAAGATTCACTCCGGTGCAAGCTAGTAGACACGGTGCGTTGGTTCTGATTTATATGTTATCTCAATCTTGACCTGACATATCTATATATCACATACTTTCATGTTTCAGTGTTAGTGAATTACAGCACTTTGATTGAAAATGTAGGTTGATAGGTTGAGTGTATTATGATGTAATACGCAGTTACATAATTCACCTTTTACAATACTACAAAAATAATTGGTTGTGTAATTATTTGTGCGCGCGTATAGAGGTATACGGCCACGTTTGTTTAATTAGCAACCAAGTTCATGAACTAGATTGATATTATTGTTTGGTGAATGAGTTTTACAAAATACTTATTTATTTAGAATGTTATACAAATGGCTAATGACGTAATATTATGTCGCAATACATTATAGGTTTTATTCAATGACTTCTTACAGTAGCTTAATTACTGTGGCTACCGTTATAGGTATTCTGTACGTCACTAAGTTTAGATCCTTTGACTTCCACTATTATAGTTTGATTATCATAATTGAAATGATTCTTCCTTTGAATGACTAGTTGTCTTTATTCATATAGATACTTAGCTTCATATATTCCGTAGGGCGTAAATGTTTAACTCGATTAGAATATTAAGCACTATTTTTGTCTCAAATTTCCGGTTCACGGTGGTTGCGGAGCGAGTCTTGTTCCATCAGCGGCTTTCGAGTGTCTCGGTGTCTCCGAGCATCCTCGTCGGTACCTGATCAACCCCACTGCCACGGGCGCCCAGATGCAAGACCTACCTTCTACATGAAGAGGCTGGCTGCACTACGCCGCATCTGTATCTCACGCCTGCACATTGTATCCAGTGCGCCGTCCATTTGCGTGGAACGAGAATTGATCCTGCCTTGCCTTGTCTTCTCATCATGATGTGAGAGCATCGAAGCCCCATCAAGCAGATCTTAATACCTAGCGGTGACGTAACCTTTCAATAAATTATACAAAAGGTTTAAATTTCATAGTCTAGTTATGATAGGAGTATACAAGCGGTTTAAATAATATTCACGATTCCTAACTGCTTAATTATTTGTAGGTAGATAACTGATGCCTATTTGATACTTATTTTATGATCATGATTCCGTTTTATAGGTACATACCTAAGTATATTACGTATGTTGAAATGTTATTGTGGGTGTATATATTTTGATCATTTGGTATATAGTTTGATCTGTATTTGCCAATGTATTATACCTGCCCTAATTTATTTGTCATATTGAATCAAATCATATGACTAGAATGTGGTTATTACATTTTGGATTATGTCCAATTGAGAGAATATTATATATATTTACTAATCAATTGTAGTTGTTGAAACCTGTCACAATGGTTTTATAAGTGCCTGTTTTAACAATGCGGCTTTTGGTTATATTTGGGATTGTCGTTGCATTTGATTGATCCCAGTTATGACTAAAGGTATCGAATCCTAAACCGACTGGCTTTTAATTTAATTAACAGTTGTACTCTGCGAGATGTCGCATATGATAATTTAGTAAAATGGCTGATCTCATGATATTAGGGGCAACGCTTATATCATTGTCTTGTATATTGTCGTTCTTGGTCACTCATGTCATTTATTTACTATTATCCCGGTTTCAGTACTTGATAGTCTGAACTTTACGTGTAATATTCCATTAGGCTACATGCCTCAGGTACTGCAGATGGTGCAAGGTCCAAGTGACTTACCTATGGAAACATTTCACGTGGGATTTGCGGCTTGACATATTAGGGAGTTGTCCATAGAGCGGTGTATGCATGATAATTTTATGAGATTCAAAAGGTTGCCTTATAGTTGACTGCAACCAGCTATTTTATTTTACAGTATATTAAGGTGATAAAGTTGTGTGAAGCCAGACTACACCCCGTCGATCCTACCTAATTTTATAGCGTATTTATGAATGTGTTATCATAAGTACTAATACATCTTTACTTATATTTGATCAAAAGGTATCAAATCTTAATCCAACTGGCTTTTAATTTAATTAACAGTCTTACTTTTTGCGTGACGTTGCATATGATAATTTAGTAAAATGGCTGATCTCATGATATTAGGGGCAACGCTTATATCATTGTCTTGTATATTTTCGTTCTTGGTCACTCATGTCATTTATTTACTATTATCCCGGTTTCAGTACTTGATAGTCTGAACCTTACGTGTAATATTCCATTAGGCTACATGCCTCAGGTACTGCAGACGGTGCAAGGTCCAAGTGACTTACCTATGGAAACATTTCACGTGGGATTTGCGGCTTGACATATTAGGGAGTTGTCCATAGAGCGGCGTATGCATGATAATTTTATGAGATCCAAAAGGTTGCCTTATAGTTGACTGCAACCAGCTATTTTACAGTATACTAATTAAAGTAATATAGTTGTGAGAAGCCAGACTTCACCCGGTCGATCTTTATAACACATTTATGAATACGTTATCAATACGTCAATCACAACATAAGTGCTAACATATCTTTATTTATATCTGAGCATATTAGTAAACCTTATATATTATTAATAGAACTTGCTACAACTTCTTGTTTCATAATTTTCTTTATCTTAAAGTAGGAATATTTTGATCTCCTGATGTATCCCACAATGGCATTTTATAGGAAGAAGGTAGGGTTTATTATAGTAGTCTTGTAAATAGTATTCAATAATTTTGATAGGATTTTATAATTTCCTATTGGTTCAATGCACTTAAAATAGTGTTTCATTTTATTGACATGGTTTATATTCGTCTTTCTTTAAGAACGGATATGTTTTGTGCTTGTTGGAATATATTTCAGATTTTATTTTATCATGTAACATGTCTCACACCTCAGAGAGCTTGGGTTGTTATTTATCATGATGTTGGTCTATATTTACCACTAAATGATCACGCCATACCTAATTTAAATGAGGTTTTAATTTGTCTTTATCTGTGACATATTTTGTTATGTTTGTGTACAGGTTAAATTGGGCAGTCAGGTTTTTGTTCCGTCTTGTTTTCCTGACTTAGGTATTTGGCCCTAGCAATCAAGGCGGTATATCCGAATGGGTCCTAATCAGACTTCATTGGATATAGAGCTCATAAATTATTGAATCATACTCAATCAATTTTAATGCAATAAATCAAATTTATTAGCATTTAATACCTTGTTTATTTTATACTTCATCCCCTATAGCCTAGACCCTTATTTACTAAATTTCAGTATTACTTTCCAAAGGTTTCAATAGAGTTGAGGAAAGTAACAGTATTTCAGCTTACAAAGCTTTTGTAGTAGAGTTTAGTCAGGCTAAGAAATTACAAGCCCAACTGGGGATGTACCTCCACCTTACAGAAAACCGCGACCAAATAACACTAGAACCTACTCATAGTGTTGTGTTCCTACCGGTGAGTAAGGTTGCCAGAGCTCAAGGAGGGTCGGCAAAGCGCATGTAACTCCTTCGGAGTTGCAGGCGTACAGAGACTGCTTACCATCAGGCGGGCCGTATGCTTGTTTGCCACCGACGTAGTATTAAAAAAAGGATCAACATAACTAATACTTGGTACGTTAAACGTAAAGTTGTTTTTAAGATTTTATATTTGAATGTAATGCGATGCTTGGGATGTTAAATACTTATGGCTTTATTCATAAACGCGTTACTGGCCTGATTTTGCTATGAATTGTTTCTTTTTATCTGTCATTTTCACATAATGTATATGTAAGAAAGGGATAAAACATAATTTAACTAAATAAGGCCCGTAAAGTATGAAAAAGGGGGTTAATCTTTTTCTATTGAGAATTTATTTCAATTTATAAACGGTTTAAAAAACCCTTATGCATATAAGTACTCAATTGTATTTGAGATTATTCCAACCTTTTTATTTCACGACACCGAATGCTAAGAATAAAGTAACTACAAGAAATTTTATTTTGAGGAAAGTTTTGGAAAAACCCCAAATGTCGCCTTGAGCTATGTTACCACTTAGCGGGACTCGGCAACGGTATAACTAATGCAAAACGAATGCCGCGACCAAAAATGCTCTAAGATACTCGCAGATACTAGCAATTACTTTGCGATTGCCCCCGAGGCTAAACACATGGACGACGAAGAATTCAAAGCGATATTTATAAATTTATTATATAAATGCTTGCTCCTGTGGCTTTGAGGTGGACCAGCTGGGGCGCCACGGGCTTGCTTGCCAACGTAGCGCAGGTCGCCTTTCTCGCCACGCTGCACGTAACGACATAATCCATCGGACAATTGCCACCGTCAACGTTCCGGCTATACTGGAGCCTGCCGGTATAGCCAGAGACGATGGCACGAGACCAGACGGGATGTCTTTAATTCCGTGGAGTGGACGTGTGCTCGTGTGGGACGCAACGTGTGTTGACACGCTAGCACCTTCTCACCTCCACGGTACTGTATGGCGCGGCGGTGAAGGCGGCCGAGGCCCTCCTCAAATACGAGAAAGCGCAAATAGGGGAGTCTCGACACCAACTACAACTTTGTTGCATTTGGAGTCGAGACTCTTGGTCCGTGGGGCCCCGCAGCACAGGGCCTATACCGGCAATTGGCGAAACGGCTGGTGGATGGGACCGGGGATAAGAGAGGCCGCCCAACGCTTGAACATAGCGAGCCAGCGAGGAAATGCTGCCAGCATCGTCGGCACCATGCTACGATTTTTTAGATTTAGATTTTTAGTTTTATAGTAGTTTTAGTTTAGTTAATTGTAGTTTATTTGTATAATTTAAACTATTGTTATTGTATTTTTTTTTCGTAAGGCATTCAGACTTGTTTTATTGCTTGTTTAAAATATAACATCAAAGTTTTTTTTACTTTCAATATTTTGTAAGAATAATATATTATTTTTCTTGCGCTATACTTACTCAATAAACAAGCGTTGTTTCTTAAATTTTAGGGTTCCGGTTTTTCCTTTTGAGGTGAGGTTTTAGGATCACTTTGTTATCTCGGGAACTTGTGGAGGTAAGAGGAGGAGGTAAGGAGGAAATTAAAAACATATACCTACGAGTAGGACTACAGTCTCTTGAAGCTGTGAAAATATCAAACTTCTAAGTTCTCTCTCAAGGTAATCAAATTGTTTAGTGTACTTTCTGTTGACCTAGAATTATGAAATTTGGCAAAGTAATATCGTCTTATACTACAAGTAAAGGGAAAAATCTGAAAACTTTACCTTACAAATAATACAAAAATTACAAATAATATAAATATTAATACAAAAAATATAGTACTTATTTAAAGTACGTAATCAATCATCGACAACAATTTGCGCTGTCATAATTGTATGGGTGACCAAATCTTTATGTAGATTTTTAAAACTTTTAATCTTTAACCGACTTCAAGATTCCAAAAGAAGCAGGTTCTAAATTAGGATGTATGTTTTTTTTATGTTTGTTACTCCATATCTCCGTCATTTCTGGACCGATTTTGAAAATTATTTTTTGACTGTCAATATACAGACTGGTCCCGTTTTTGTCAAAATCTAGTTCTGATAATGGGATCAATGAGTGATTATTGTGTTTTTTATCAACAAATCAAGCATTTACATTGTGACATTTGATGAAATTGTATTGCTGATGATGATCAGAACGAAACTTGTTAACGACGCATAGCTCACGTTTGGCGATTTATCCTGTCATGTATGCAAGTATGTAAGACAGGAATAAACCAGTTCTGAATCAAGCCGGTCGTATCATTCGCTCCCAAACACTATATATCCACTTCGTTATATTTGCTAACCAAGTTAGGATTTTAAGCTACATTTTCGTCAAGTTCGAGTTCTGATGATGGGATCCATGATTCCTCATGACGGAGGTTACTCGTCGAACAATAGGTACCTACTAGTGGCGGCCTTTCATTTTAAAACAACGTGTTGGATTGTAATGAAACTTTGCACATACAATGACATGAGGTATATCTATGCTTGTAATTAGTTTATATAGCTCCAGCTTATAAAACAAACGAAAAAGAGCAAGAAACAAGTGTTGTATGAAAAATTTAAATTTCCTGTATTTTTTATTTCAATTCAATTTATTATTGTTGGTTATATGTAGGTGATATCCATTTTAGAAAATCAAAATGGTTGTCCATTATAACCTGCCTTTAAGGCGTAAAATATTCTTAAACTACATGCATTATAAATTAAATTAACATACTCGTAATTAATGAACATAACATAATCAAAACATAACAATAACATACAATAATTATTTCACATCAAACAATACTAGTATCTACTTTATAACCTATATTAGTATCTACAAATTATGTTCTAAATAATTATCAAGAATAATTTTTTGACTATTAGTATCTACTGCTACATAAACTCAATTACAGGCACAGAGATACCTTATCCTATTGTAAGTACAAAGTTTCAGAGCAACTACGTTTGTATGGAGAAACGAGCTTGCTGTTGCACTTCCCTAAAACATTCGGTGGGCAGTTATCTTTATTTGCCGCCAGCTCACCGTTTTTGAAATATGTACTATTTATTTTATTCGTAGCTGGCCCTGGCTGGTTGAAGTATTTGTTTTGAAGTGAATACGTGAAACTAGATAAAATGACTTGATAATCAAAAATGCATACCCACTTCTTGAATGGAATTCATTTATAAATTTCAAAGGTTACTTAGAACAGTTCCGCGACGCATGGCACTTTCAAGCAAAAATCCGCGAGTAATCGGCCCGACTTAGTACAGTCAGCATCAAACTTTTCCAAATAACGCTTCATAAGCATCTATCATTCTGTAACAGCTTAACAAAAAGTGATGTATTTAATATAGAACAACTAAGACTGTAAAAGATAATAATATACTTTTGAACGCGAATTTTTGAAATTTATCTTTATTTGGAAAAGTTAACGGAATATCAGATACTTTTGGCGCGTTGTTTCATCCGCTACTTTTGATGCTGACTGTACGAGCGTCTACCCGCTGAATTACGTATGGAAACATGTGACGAAACATTTGAACGTCAACTGAGAGTCCTTTTAATGGATAATCCACTTCATTCAGTAAATGAGTATAGACCTCGACATTTGAAATTGTAAATTGAATTGTGTAAATTTGACATGTTCTCATTTATTCTTTTTTAAGTAATTTGTACCTAGTTTTTATTTTAGAACATGACGATCATTAGGAGATACTCATAGGTACTTAGTTATCTTATTCCCATACTTAGTTTTGACATGAATGATAAGGTTGCTGACGATAAGATAGATAAGATTGATTATTATTTTTAGGACATGTTTTGAATTGTATCCATCTTATTAAATAATATTATGTAACTTTATATTAATGACAATTATAATATAAATTCATGTAGATTAGTTTAGCATAATTTATAGTGTAATTTTATATCATGAGAATAAATATCTAAAAACAATCTAATATATCTATAGACTTTTAATTAATTTAATTTATTTATTTCAAAAGACAACAATGGTCCATAATGGTTAGTAACATTTAAGGTTTAAACCTAAGTGTTAGTAGAACAAATACAAAAAGACAAAAAGAAAAGCGAAAAGTACAGCAATAATAACAAACAATCACCTGGTAGCGGTCATGAGACCCTCAAAATGTTGCACAACAGGTGAGTCGTATCGGCCCGCTACCGTAGCCAGGATGGGGTTGGAGCTGGCCCGCACTTTGCAGAGCAACGAGGCAATCCTCTTTCGTATTCTCTCTCTCTCTCTTTTTGACAATCACAATATAGATTCATATAAATTGACATGAATGTAATTTGTAATGGAATCGTATGTTGTGTAATAAATAAATCTAAATCTAAAAATCTAAATCTATTATGGCATAGTAGTCATCTGTGCGAGCTTGTGCAAACATGCCCGATGCGCTGCAGAAATGGGGCAGCCCCAACAAAATCCTGAAACCATTATTATATTGGACGCGCAGGGAACTGATGGTCTTCTGCGTAAAACTAGTCCAGAGGCTGCACGTGTAGAAAACTTGACAATAGGCTTTAAATAAAGTTATTTTTACCTGTTGGCTACACCGTGCAAACCTCCTTATTAGCATGTTGCATCGGACCGCCAGTGCCCTGCGCTCCCGTTCTATATCTAATTGGTCTTTAAGGTCGTCGGTGACATAGTGTCCAAGATACTTAAATGTATACACGCGCTTGAGCTCATTATTATTACTTTTACAGCTCGCTGTACATTGTCTGGTTACGATTGGCTTATAGCCATTGGTGGATAGCGCCAAAAGTACATTAAGAAAAGGTCAAGGCTGCATACAAAATTTTAACGGTTCTCTTTAAAATTACCTAACTAAATAACTTTAATTCATACATGTGTTAGCTTTATATAATTAATAACAAATTATTTACATATACTTGTACTTTATTAATAATAATCTGATTTATTTAGTAAAAGAAGTGAGTGTAATGATTAAACCAAGACCTGACAGTTGGCATGTCGACCAATCAGGGCACTGCTAAAATGGTGGCGCGGCGTTCTGATTGGCCCACAGTGATGACGCTTGAAGTAGCGGGAATAGTCGCAACGGCCGTAGGGCAGTCTTGATTTAACCAGCAAAAGGAAAGGAGTTCTAAAATTAAACACTAACCTGCATATTACATAATTTGTTTACAACTACACGTTTTACGTTATAAATTGCATACGAGTATGGCAAGCGTTTGTAATTGGTGAGTTAAATGTGTGTATAAACACAGTGATAATAAATAGTAAGTACTTAAATCCATTACGATATTTCATTTATTTACTTAAATTACATACCTTTGGCAATTTAAAACCATTAAGTCAGCCTCCTGCATTTACACATGTTCTGTACAATTAACGTATGTGGTGATAATCTATGGCTAGACTAGGTAAATATAAAATACACATATTTTTCTAAACTTATGTAGGCACTTCCGGATGTGACATCACTGCATGTCAATTAAATTAAAATACTGTATGTCAGTAAAACTGGTAGTTCGCCCCGAGTTCGCGATTTGGTAAAAAGTATATAGACTAGATACTTAGACATAATATACTTACATATTTAGTGTTCGACGCGATTGAATAAACCAATGTTGAAATTTAAGATTGCCGTTTTGTTTATAGTTTTGACTACAGATTCATATTTTCACATCGTTATTTATAAATTTTTGTCATTATCAAACTAATGAATTCAAATAAGGAGTAAACAAAATTGGGCAAACTTTGTCCGTTATTGACCCCCATTTTGTTTTAAAATTCCTTCCGCATATCCTCAGGCTTCAATTTACAACTCAATCAGACCAGTGATACATACTATTACTTTATATGCCTCCTAAAATGCCCAGTTTCCCGCGTACCCACCACAATTGACCAGACAACAGTGCACCTACCATATCTAATATATACATACCTACACTGTGGCCACGCATACTTTCTCGCAAAGGAGTTGACCAGTATAGCAAGACTCCTCACTAGCTCCTCCTCCTCAGCTTTTGGGTCCACTAGGCTCTTCTAGCTACATAACCCCTTGATCGATCCTGCTTATGTTAGAACTTAAAGATATATTGCCCTCGACAACACATTTACTTAGATTTAAATTAGAACTAAAATAATTGCGTAATAAACTATCCTTTGATAGTTAAGTGAAACATAAAATCCGGGACGTCAGCTGTATGTTTCAAGTTAAATGTAAATACTTCGCCAAACTTCGCTCGCCCGTTTGATTAGTCATGCATTTCAACTTACTACGTGTAAAACATTAATTCGCAGTTCCAGAACGTTAGATTACAAAATTAATTGAACAAAACTAGTCGACTTTTACACCGCATGTAGCAGAAAGAATTAGGACCATCGTCTCCAAAAATAATAACCGCGCTCCTGGCCACATGTCGACGTAATACCGCCGGCTTTCGCTCGTAAAAAATAAGAAAAGACCCCGCAAAATGCCCTCTATTACAGTTGGTCCGTATATGTTCGAGATTGGAAAGACATTTGTCGGTAACAGAATCGGACGGCGTGCGACGTGTTCTTATCGGTGCGGACGTTTTGATTTTACGCATTAGCCTGTGACGCGTGCGGGATTCGGAATTTGAATTTCGAACACGATCTTTCAGAATTGGCAAGTAAAAGGATAGGCTCGATGCCCCTTTTTCATGCCCACACCATTTGACATTTGGGGACCTCGAGGAATCGCAGCCATCTTGGAAAATGTGTACCATCCAGGATAAATTCGCATTTTACTCTAAATCTACATTCCAAAATACATACCAAGTGACTGTCGTGTGAATATCCTCTTTATAATATTCAACAATAATTAACCAGAAATATTAAAAAATAAGAGAAGTACTTACAAAGAGTTGCGATGAGAAATTACATGGAAAAATTATGAATGAATTCATTGATAATGAAGCCATGCACTTTTACGGCTGCTAGTACGCTTCTTCTAGTACGCTGCTAGTTCTCTGGTAATATAGAATCCCATCAAAAATATTTTCACGTAAAATGTTGCCAAGACGAAACCAAACGGCCAAGCCACATATTTTGACCAAGGTGTAGAGTTTGTGAAGTTAGGGCTACAAGAGATCTGATAACTTTTTGACAGTGCGAGCCTTATGGTTTCGTCTTGGCAAAATTTTACATGGAAATGTATTTGATGGAATTTTACTTCTTTTTGTAAGTTGCTTTTGACGAACTTCATCCCATAATTGGGTTGGGGGTGATTTACTATTAAAAATGCTGAAATACGTATCTGGAGGCATCTTTTATACAATCTGCTTTTTTACTGATTCTCCTTACAAACTTTAACCCTTTTTTCCCCCCTTTTCATCTTTAAGGGGTGATTTTGGAATTTAAAACTATTCTTTATCCTTCCCCATAACGAAAATTATCTACATACCAAATTTCAAATAACTCGGTTCAGCGGTTATTGTTCCCGCATGCAAAATTCGACCCCCTATTCACCCCCCTTACGGCCCCCTTTAGGGGCTGAAAATATCAAGTTTTTTTTAATTTTTGTGTTGTTTGTGTACTAATACTATCCTGCATACCAAAGGGTATAAGCAGGATAACTTTAGAAAAATTGCCCCCAGCGTTTTTGGGTCGAAACTATAATCAAACGATGCCTTTTGAGGAGGTAATACCCTGCACAATGTTTCATTCATCTGTTACCCCCGATGAAAAACACCCGATTAACCCCAAAACTGTTTTATTTATTTTTTCCTAAACTATGAAAGTGACGAATTTCAAATTTTGTAAAAATATTAATGAGACTAAAGGCTATATGGTAAAAAAATATGATCCTCCTAATCATTTACATTCTTGTAAAAAAATAAAAAAAATAATGAATCACTATGATGATGATATGATGAATGAGAGCTATGCAATTGAAATTTTTATCGAATTTAATCTGTCGTGAGACATACTAACATTAAGATAATTCTACGGATTACACTCACGTATTTTCACATGTCGCGTGCGTATCTAAAAATACGTAGAATTATTTTAATGATTTTTTTTATGTTTAATAGGTCCACTATTGACATTATATCCCGAGAAAGAATTTGTTTATCTGGTATAATCCAAACCCAAGTTATGAGGGTTAAAAAAAACGACGAATCGCTTCGACAGAAGGTGGTAGTGCCCTTGCGCTTCGCTTTGCTCGTCTTGGCGGGGCAGAAAAGGTTTGTGTATAAACCATAATAATTATGAACTGTATTACTAGTCGCCTTAAGTTTATGGGTATTGGCTAAGAAGAATATTATACG
Organism: Cydia pomonella; assembly: GCF_033807575.1. Classification (NCBI taxonomy): domain Eukaryota; kingdom Metazoa; phylum Arthropoda; class Insecta; order Lepidoptera; family Tortricidae; genus Cydia; species Cydia pomonella. The sequence goes on along the minus strand of NC_084706.1, from coordinate 15,081,709 downwards.
GGACGCATTAGAATAATATTGCGCTAACACTTGGCGCGACAAACAGCTCGTATATGAGATCATTCAGCCGAGTCAGGACGAGTAATGTATTCCAATAGTTGTCGCAGCGCGCTATGTGACGCCACATATAACACTCTGAATTCCTTAAATGTAAAGCGCTCCCCGCCGCTCCCAGAGTCGTTGGGACCCCTATAAAAATGTTAGTTCGCTTTTCATTACATTTTCGAACACCGTGCCAAGGATCATACACACGATAAAAGACTCTATGAAAGACTATTAGAGCAAATTTTTCATTGCGCCTGGAACATTTATTTCGCCAAATGTCCGATCTTACTCCTTTTAAATGACCCGTTACGGTGTTTTACTTTGTTTGCCGCTAAAGTTCATCCGGAGATTGAAATAGTTTTTAAAATAAGCAAAGGTCGCTGTCCTAATATTGGATCTGGAATATTGGATTCTGAGCAGCAACTCATGTTTAACGGAAGCGTTGGTAATGTGGCTATTTATTAAGCCTTATTTACGTTTGGGTGTTAGCGAACTAGCTAACAGAACATTATAACTTCACTACTCCGCACGACGCTGTGTTATTTCCCTGGATACCCATATTGCAACTGGGCTTTCACGGCTCCAGTTTAAGGAGAGCTTCTACGGCTGCGGAATCCCTTCACGAGAGCCCCAAGTCACTACGCTTAACTAAATTTCAAGAGGCCACAGGCCGCTGGTCTTGATATACGTGATACAAGGGTCCCTTTGCCCCGCAGGGCAGTAATTTGCACCTGTAGTCACTGATATTATGTGAGAAATTTTGTGTTACTTGAAAATGGGCTACGAGAATGTTTTTGATGTTCGGCTTTGGTTTTGAATATGATCCCTAAATAACCTACGTTACCTTTATTACAATGTAACTTTTTTAGCTCATGCGTAGCTTTTAAGTTACTACGTTCCTTCCACTTCTCTATTTTTAAGCAACTGGTAATAAATAAGTGTACTTGTAAGTAAGTGTTGTCCACAAAATTACGTACTCACATTTTGATTAACTAGTATTGCATGTTAAGTAATATTTGTACCCATAGTAACTTAATTGAAAATAAGTAATTGCTGGCGTAAGCATTACGTAGGTACTTACTTATATGTACATCTCGCGGGAATAATGGTGCTTATGACAGTTCATTAACTCGACATCATAACTTTGCATTAACTTCGAACAAATACAAGTACAAATAATTTATTAATAACGCCAACTTACATTTACATGTCATGATTAGGTACATATATTATTCAATTTAATTATTACACATTTAACACATTTTAATTGTTTTTATATAATTTAACACAGTTACATCCCCAGATTTAATGTATTTTTACCATAGAGACTATACATGTCTGTTATATTGTAGTAATTATTTATTTTAAGATTATTATAATGTAATGTTTACCCAGGTATTGGCTGTTGTGTTTATAAAATGTTTTTATGCATTTTTCATGTCACTATATGATGTTACTATAAATGTTGTATTGACTTGTAAAAGAGCCCTTAAGACCTACTTGCAGAATCATTTTTAGGATTCCGTAGCCAAATGGCAAAGAACCCTTATAGATTCGTCATGTCCGTCTGTCTGTCCGTTTATGTCACAGCCACTTTTTTCCTAAACTATAAGAACTATACTGTTTAAACTTGGTAAGTAGATGTATTCTATGAACCGCATTATGATTTTCACACAAAAATAGAAAACAAAACAATAAATTTTGGGGGTTCCCCATACTTAGAACTGAAACTCAAAAAAAAAATGGTCATCAAACCTATACGTGAGGGGTATCTGTGGATAGGTCTTCAAAAATGATATTGAGGTTTCTAATATCATTTTTTTCTAAACTGAATAGTTTGCGCGAGAGACACTTCCAAAGTGGTAAAATGTGTCCCCCCCCCCCCTGTAATTTCTAAAATAAGAGTATGATAAACCTAAAAAAAAAAATTATGATGTACATTACCATGCAAACTTCCACCGAAAGTTGGTTTGAACGAGATCTAGTAAGTAGTTTTAATACGTCATAAATTGTACGGGACCCTTCATGGGCGAGTCCCCCGTAACTTCTAAAATAACAGAATGAAAAATCTAAAAAAAAAAAATGGTCTACATTGGCATGCAAACTTCCACCGAAAATGGGTTTGAACGAGATCTAGTAAGTAGTTTTTTTTAATACGTCATAAAATTAAAAAAAAAAAATTATCATACCCATACGTGTGGGATAGATACCCCACACGTATGGGTATGATAATTTTTTTTTGATTGGATAGGTCTTCAAAAATGATATTGAGTTTTTTAATGTCATTTTTTTCTAAACTGAATAGTTTGCGCGAGAGACACTTCCACAGTGCCCCCCCCCCCTGTAACTTTTAAAATAAGAGAATGATAAACCTAAATAAACATATGATGTACATTACCATGCAAACTTTCACCGAAAATTGGTTTGAACGAGATCTAGTAAGTAGTTTTTTATTAATACGTCATAAAAAATTTTTTCACAAACCCATACATGAGGGGTATCTATGGATAGGTCTTCAAAAATGATATTGAGAGTTCTAATATCATTTTTTTCTAAACTGAATAGTTTGCACGAGAGACACTTCCAAAGTGGTAAAATGTGTCCCCCCCCCTGTAATTTCTAAAATAAGAGAATGATAAACCTAAAAAAAAAATTATGATGTACATTACCATGCAAACTTCCACCGAAAGTTGGTTTGAACGAGATCTAGTAAGTAGTTTTAATACGTCATAAATTGTACGGGACCCTTCATGGGCGAGTCCGACTCGCACTTGGCCGCTTTTTGATTCGTGATGTCGTCTCTCGCCATCTAACGAAAATGAAAGAGACGCCATCACGAATATTCGCAGAATCCCTGCATGTCTGGCCGTACCATTAGGATCACAACGATGAGCAGTTAAACACCGTGCAAAAGTACAACAGACAAGGAAAAATGTTATAAAAAATATATTATTAAGAATGAAGAATCGCGACTAAAGTTAAATAAATAAAAAGTAGAAGTGGAAACTTGCCTAATTCATACTTCCTAAGAGAAAAGGCTAATGATCTGGGTATATAAATAAGAAAATAATATTCAGTTGATGTAAAAAGATTTTTTCTTTATTCAGTAATCAACTAGAATAATAATTTGAATTTAAGTTTAAATAACTTCTGAGAAAAATGTGTTTTTTTTTTTAAAGTGGTTAAGGTACGATTCAAGCTTAAGTATTCCTAAATCGTACCAGTATATTTCCATATCGTACCTGTATATTCCTATGGCAAACCAAGATCCAATGAATAATATCAGTCTCATAGTCACAGTAATTGACATACATAAGTAATAGTAACTATTATAGCTTAACTGCTTAACGTCCTCCTTCGTAGCGTAGCGTAATAGTCATCTCTCTCTATCACTCTTATATGTTAGTGCGACAGTGACAGTTGCGTTTTGTTCGCTACGGAGCGTTATCGATTGGCATGTTGGCTACGCGGGCTGATCCTATTAATTGGTCAATACCTGTCGAATGATCTTAGATATAAGACGAACATATATAGATAGCATATCTAACTGTATTATGTAATTCTTTGCCATCATTACAAATACTATAATGAGCATTTTTGTCAACTCCAGCTCACCGAAGCTCGTGAGTCCAGGTTTCATATTGTGTGTACTATATCATCTCTTCTTGTACAAAATATCGGTACCAAATACGACATAGGGATGAGTATGAATTAGGCACAAGATAATTAACGATTTCAAATTTTCCATGTAACAAAATAGCTGCTAGGCTGGCGAATAGACATCCAGTAATTTAAAACGTATATAAGTATAGAATTAAGTAAGAAACTTCTAAGTTATAGTACATAACTCAGCATTAACAAAATTGAAATCCTTATGAATCAACGAAAAAAACTCGAAACAGTAAAATTACTTATTTTTTGAATAATTTCTAAAGGAGCGGCAGGGTGGAGTCATTGCATGGCGAAATATGTAGTAGGTCCATTTTATAGCACTCGCATTGCCACTGCAGTTTCACGAAATGAGAACTTGATAGGGGGTATGTATGATTCAGGAACAAGTACGATTTGCCCTATCTGTAAAAAATAATAAGGTGTAAAACATGAGATCGAGGAGCTTGTTTGAAATATTCTCTCTATATGAACGTTGTGAAAAAGTGCATTTACATAAGCCATTTCGAGCACCCAGCAGAACAGAAGGCTGTCAAGGGACTGATATGATTCCACTCAATCGAATATTTTGCCCGACGCGACGTGTGTGGATTTGTGAAGGTCATAAAACACCAAGGACCGGTTGGGTTGGATGCTACTAATATTTGACATAGAAACTGGAGTTTTCTAATGTAAGTTACTACAACATGTGTTTGATTCGACTGGTAAAATACTTATTGACTAGTTATTCTCTTAAATTGGCTTATAAGTTCTGAGGCTTATACTAAAAGTCACGACCGAAGCTGACCAAAAAATAACTTTTTCCTACTACAGACACATTGTCAAATAGCCTCCTTCACTTTCCAGTGGTTATAAACAGGTTTATAGTAGGTTCCGCGCTTTCTGGGCGTCCAAAATGCCCTTAAGCCGCCAGTTAGCACCTTACCACAGCATTTAAAACAATGAGTATCACGAAATAGTTGGTAAACTAAAAATCCCTATGGAACCCTTGTCTGAGAGTTCCCAACTTCAGCTTTAGTTGACGACTTTCAAACCAAGCTCTCTGAGTGGCTTTTGTTGACTACGTTAATTATAGCAATGGGCTGGTTTTGTGAGGCAAGTTTCCTTTTTTGGTGGTTTGGCAAAAACTTTACCGTTGCTAGGGTAAAGCTCGGAAATCGTAAAACGCTGGCTTATTTCTATTATGTAGCGTAAATCTTGTTGCATCCGAAATCTGTCTATCCAATTTAATCAACATTAGGAGCCCCGATCAATCTTTCTGGGTTAATATATATGTATATAAAACAACAATATAAGATCACTATAAAATCGAAGGATGTGTTTGGAAAACACTTTCAGGGTTGAGGATAAAGTTTTACTGCCAAAAGGAAAACGAGATGTTTTAACACAGTAATTTATTTAAAAATGTATCAATTTTTTTTTCATTTTTCCCTAATATAAAATATGTAACATTAAAGTAAGTAGGTCATAAAAATACGACGGATACGGCGACGCGTACTCTTTGACAACAGACGTTGAAAGTCATCGATGTCGCAAAAAGAAAATATTTCACAATTATAAACGAGGATAGCAGCTAACTCATATGATTCCAATATCATTCAAATATCGGTTCAATGTCCTGCAAATCTCAAAACCCTGCTTACTGCTTTGCAAAAAGGGTTAGGTTTTGCAGACAGCAGGACGTATTTGCGAAAAGTTATGCATAGTATGGGATTCAAATATGTATAAGAAATGCAGAAACCTGATACTGATGGAGCGTTCCAATATTGTGCTTTGGCGAAAAAGTTATTTAGATAATCGAGGTTTGGTCCTGAAAGCGACACAATAACTAACGAAAATCAAATGTCATCGGAGTCAGAGTCTGAAGAATATATTAATATTAAATATTTAAAATCGGATTTTGAAGAATAGGTAACCTATTATACTTACTTCTCTGGCGCAGCGACCCAAAATGTATCTTGACCTTCAACACGACTGCTCGCCACTGATCCCGGTCCTGTGCAGTTTAGTTTATCACCAGCCTTCAACCTGGAGTTCGCGCAGATCCGTGTCCACAACATCCGTCCATCGATACCTAGGACGCCCGGCCGGGGGGCGTCGATTTTCCCTCAAAAGCATCATCTCCAACAAAGCATCTATTCTCTGAAAACAATGTATTCATTATATATTATACAAATATCAACATGAAGCAAATACACACTGTACCGATTATACATGACGTACGTGCATTATTTCCATTTGTCAGCTGTTTGTACATAGCGACACACAGGAAAGAGTAGAGTCATATAATGTATTGGTTCCCTTATAAATGATATAAAATCATATATTCCACGACTCTTCTCTTTCCGCGCAGACTCTATCTCAGGGCCAAATAGAAAGTTTACGTGCTTAGCATTGGATCTACATACAGTGTGGTAAATGTGTGCGAGCGTGACAAACTAATTCTAAAATAAAATCTCTTATTTAACCCTAATATAATATATATGTATGTCAGCTGCTGTGCCCTAAACCAGAATACCATAATAACACATTACACTTTGAAAATAACTATGTGAAACTAGGCGAGCTGTCTCAAAATTAGTCAATTAGCTAATTCTCCTGACGGCATAAGCGACCTAACTTAATTTATGTACCTATACTAAAACTGTTATATGACGACTCCATTGTATATTTTTGTCCAATGCTAAACCAAGGAACAGTGTTTTATCTACCATCTATAAGCATTCATCATCCTATCCTCATCCTCATCCATCAAAAGTATCCTAGTATCCACTGGTTTAATATTCTGTCAAGAAAATCTAATAAGTACATTTGGTTTTCTTAGCAGATTATTAATAGTAAACCAGTTAAATACATCAACTAGTGTGCTATTAATCAAAGTAGGTGTAATCGGTAGATTTCCGGTCAACTTAAAGTAATGATGTATCATTAATTGGCAAAAATAAGTATTTCACAAAGATTTACTCTCTATACATGTCAAATCATTTATATAAAACCTGTCCAAATAAACCTTCAATTTTCTAAAATTCACCTATTATATTAACGGCACCAGTCATGGGACATTTAAGAGAAAAATTTGAGTATTTTTGATATTTCACCGATATCTGTAAAATTTCTACCGCTTTATGCTTTAAAAGTTGAATGTCCCATTCATCCTCTATGTTTTCTATGTATTTAATGAAAGCTAATGCAATTGGTTTCAATATTATTAACCAATTAAAACCATGGTTTTTTGCTCCAGTCATGGGATGTATGGCGTCATTAATTTTCAACTTAACATATATCAATGAAAAATAAACTTAAGCAGCTTTTTGGCTCTTGTTTATGGTAAAATGTTATCAATTTTTAAAACAGGGATTACAGGATTTGTCTATACCATCCCATTACTGGTGCCTGTTCCATTATAGGGGTGTTTACTATATACCTTCTTACCAGTCTACAGAATGTCTTACGGAACCAATAGAATTAGTACAGAATTCGGACATAACGTGGTTTATTTGTCTCGTGACTAATAAATATCAACATAAGGAATAGCAGAAAAAAGACCAAAATACCTACTACGAGTATACAAACACAGTGTCACAAGCACTCTGTTGGAGAGAATTTAGTACACAGACTACATTATGTTTTCCGTCTAAAACGTCATAGTTAATTTCTAGTTGTGTAAGAATTTGAATTAATTTACCTAATTTATTAAAGTTAGTTTATAAAAGAAAATGTTGTCGACACGGTGTATCTTAGAGCTTAGTTGGAAATTGGAATAAGGTGCCGCGACATGTGTCCCGCCCCCGCGTTGAGTCACGGACGCTGTGATCTCATCCAACTGGAAATAAAGATGATTCCGGAAGGCTGCATCTAGCTGTTTGGCGATTTCGTCAAATGTAGGTGATAAATATGTTCTCAAGGTTTTAAACTACATAAACATACTGGTATTTAAGGAATATTTCTGTCGCATGGCCTATGGCCATTATTGTTCAAGAATTATAAAACTCATTTACCTAAGCTATAAAGTCAAATATTCTCTTCTACTCTATTGTATATATCATTGTTAAAATTGGTACCTATTATGAATAATTATATAATAATACTGTAACTCAATATCAATTATAATTTTATATTTGCCTTTCGCTTTTCAGTGAAGGAAACCGTCGTAAGGATACCGAACTAATAGTTATGATTAATTTCCTCCTTTTGGTTCCTTCCAGTCAGGGACCTTGATGTAACGCATTATACCATTCAAAACGTTCCCCGGTCACAAGCGTAATTAAATTTACAATTACAGGTATATTCATGTCCAGTCCCCTTTGATGCTCAGTAACAAACCTTTTGGTGTACAAATGTATTATAAAACCTATCTGGACGTATGGTACACAACTCTCAGCCAGCCAGCCAGCAATTTTAACCTCGAGATCCTTCAATGATTCCAGAATATTGCTCTCAGAACAATATCTTGTGCACTTTATTAGTGCAGGTTTATCCGCAATAAAGAAATACATGACTACTTACATATACCAACCATCTAAGAGGATATAAATACCTTCTCAAAGAAATATAAGGAAAGGCTCAGAAATCATGAGAACGAACTTGCCAGAGACCTATAAAACGGCAACAGTAACATCACAAGACTCAAAAGGTGGCAGATCTTGGAACTAGACTAGAGAGAATAACCCACCCCCTCTCTTCACATAAAGGAATGGTGGTTAATGGACCACCACCTGAAAAAAGAAACTTATAGATACATACAATCTGATTATGGCTAAGAAAACCGATGGCAGATGAAAGTAAAAACGAAAAAAAATCATGTTCCTAAACTTATCCAATACAGTTACAAGTATTTATTTAAGTAACCGTAAGTTTAAGTCTTCGGTTCGATTTTAAACGTAGTCGTGATTTTAGTTTAACTTTAAATTAATTTATTTTTATTGATTTATTGTAAAAAATACCCTCTCGTGTATAAAAGGAGGCTGTGCCCAGCAGTGAGGCGTATGTATGCTGACTTATATTTTTTTACATAATTCGGTCATGTTTTTACTTATAAAAATACATGTTTTAAATGAAAAGGTGCATTTATAGACAAAATAGGCAGCATTAAACCTTACGCGAAACAGTAATATTTAAAACAAAAATATCTAAAACATTTGAATACTTAGAAGTACCTACTGCGAGTACAGAAAATTGGAGGTATCTGAATAATATATTTCCTGAGATATTTATCAAAAGAATCTTAATTAATTAATTCAAAAGAACATTCCCAGTACTTTGAGATCGAATAAAGGCATGTTTGTGTCTGATGGTTTTTCCACGAGATTTATGAAGTAAGCAATAAAAACCTCAGATATTACTTAATTAAAGCATACCTTGTTGAATTTAGCATATATATTTATGTGTTATGTAGTTATGTAGAGTGCCGGCGGTAAGTTGTTCTGATGATAATAGGAACGCCAGTAAACAACGGAGTGATTCGTATGATATTCAGCGCGATAGGTACGAATACGGTATAAAATAAAATCTAAAATGACGGCACAACTTATCAGTGACTATACCATACCACCATACCACCTTATTGAAAATAATAGACACTTCAGAAAATGAGTACCTACTCCGTAAGACATTTAATGTCATCACATTAAGAGGATACGGGAGCTGCTCCTTAAAACTGGTGCGATAAGGACAACGCCAGGTTTAGGCGACAAATCGTGTGTAAAAATCTCAAAAAATGATGTTTCGTATTCGACTGCTTCCTTCTCCAAAACTTAACCAAATGTAATGAAATTTTGAGATCTAAATGGTAATTAAATTATCTGTGTCGGACTGTTTTGCTTTTTATGCTAATTGATGTCAGTTTTGAATACCATGCTTCTCTTTGTGGCCTAGTAAATTAGGCCGTTTTTGCGAATTTTTGAAGTGCACTAGCGATAGCGCCTTAAGAAACAAAAAAAGCAAAACAGTCCGACACAGATATTAATAATCATAATCTGTGATGAAAAAAGTTACTGCTCTAGCTTCAAAAACCACGGAGAAAACAGTCGAGTACGTTTGTATGGAGAAACCACTCCTGTTGCCTCCTGCACTCCTGCTGATCACTGCACCTTATAAAACAAAGTCCCCCGCCGCGTCTGTGTATGTATGTTCGCAATAAACTCAAAAACTACTGAACGGATTTTCATGCGGTTTTCAGGTATCAATAGAGTGATTTTTGATGAAGGTTTAGGTGTATAATTGATTAAGGTTTTGTGTAACCCGTGCGAAGTCGGGGCTAGTCGCTAGTAAAATATAAATTGCATCTCGATATTATTTGTTTGATAAAACGCCTTAAAAATGCCGTTTTTGTAATAATAATACCTTACGTAAACAAATATAATTTTTTATATGGTGGACCGTTTTTTCTTCCATTACACGATTCAATAAAAAAATGTTTCTAACACTAGCTAAGTAGCTAGATTGCGACAGTCTTTTGTTTTGCCGCTAATTCCGGGTTCTGCTAACTTCTAGCCCCACTCTCCCCCGCAAAGATAACTGAGCCCCCCTGAAAACAATGTTCTGTTTCTATGCAGAGAGGTCAGTTATCTCTGCAGCTTACTGTACAAACGAATATATTATTTTTTAGTTATTGGCGAATACACCCAATTTCGCTCCTGTTTGTTTCGTGTTCGTACGATACCCCACAGAGAAAATCATACATAATCTTTAGGGCGGTACTAGAGAGAAAGTAATGTGCTTAAGCCAGAATCCCCTTAAAAATATAAGGGTATACATAACATCATGTACACAAAAACGTGACATACTTAGGTGAAGAATTTTGTAGAAACTACCCTGATCTCGCAAGGACCCTAACTGATGCTAATACAAAGCCGACCCTGACTTCGCAAGAAAACGCCGACATGTCAGCGACATTCGTTACACCTTACGAGTATTCAATTGTTATTTTCGTAGGAGAATCGTAGTCGTACGTGAAATCTGCCATTCCGAATTTCATTTTATTAGGCCCACGTCCAAACATTATTTACAAGAGAGGAAGGTGATCCCGTACTCGGAGCGTATTTATCAAAAGCGTATTCATATTAGATTTTGCGAACTCGGAACGCAGAGCGGGCCGTATCAGAATGTCACCGATGCCACGATACGTTCAATACTTTATTCGAGTCTATACGAGTACACGCCGCTACACGGAAGGGTGTCAAATAAATACAGGTTGAAATATATCCGCTGTCGTGTTCTGTGATCCCGCTATATACGTGCCGGTTGAAGAATGAATTTTTGTTTGGTTTTCGTTCTATGCTTTTTCGTGTGTTGCTCAGGAATGTTATACAGAAGGGATGCCGACAATGTTTTAAAACCGGGTGAGTTTAATGGAAATAATTTATCAGCTCAGCTTGATTTAAACGCGGCGCGGACTTTATTTGTTTTGATGAAACTGAACGCTGTCATTTTTATTCCACTGTTGATACAATAATGCGCTTTTTTATTTGTGAATATTAATTGCTATATAGTGCAGTACGAGTAGTAAAATATTTAATATATGTATATACAAATTTCGTGTATATAACAATACAATCATATTTCAATAATAATTATAATTAAAAAATATATATTTGCCCGTATAAATTATTGTTTGGCTGTGAAACTTTAACACCTATAAGTACATACTGGAAAACTCAATTAGTGTGGATAAAATGTTTTGTTAAATGAACTCAACAATATAGGTATCAGAATCCTTGTAAAAAAAAGCCTAATTATACAGAGATTCCGACTGTTTTGAGTAGGTGCATTAAAAATATTATATTGCAATATGTTTGTTAATTCGTTTCATATGTTTGGTGGGTACTTATAAGTATAATCAAATGTTTTACCTTGACTGTTTGCTTATATTATGAGAAGTTAAGATGTTTTATATTCAGATCAGATTATTGTGTCTGCAGGTTCAATTCGAATTAATCCCTACTAAGTACTAATATTATAAATGAGAAAGTAACTCTCTCTGTGTGTCTGTCTGTTACCTCTTCAGGCCTAAACCAATGAATCGATTTAAGTAGATGAAATTTGGTATGGAGAAAGTTTGATGAGGCCCGAGGAAGGACATAGGATATCTTTTACCAATCATCATCATCATCATCCCACTCAGACGAAGTCGCGGACAGAAGCGATTTAATTAAGTATATATATATATATATTAAATTGCTATAATTTCCATAATTTAATACAGACGAGTTAAACAATACTTAACTATTTAACTACAATAAAAGTAAGGTTTAGCCAGGTAAAAAAAACTTCTTTAAGTCGTCATTTATTTTTTGAGAGAGCAGAAAAAGAACAATCTGTGATTCGTATACATTAATTTAATGAATAATAAAATAATATTGAATCTTATGTAAGTACACTTAATTTAGAGGTCAGACAGCGCATTACCTTCGTTATCGCTAGTTGCTTGCACTTTTAACAAAAACGAACTGAATTAGATTGTACAAGTCGAATCAAATGACTATGTATTGAATAATGACTGTGATAGAGTACATATTCGAATGGCTAATGGGATTGCATTTGAACAAGACAGTGTTCAGTGAACTCATGCGGGTTCTCTAAAAGGTTGCGTTAAGATTTATATTAAACTAATACCGACGTAAGAACATATTCTCAAGGAACATCTGATGGTATTCAAACAAGAGTCTCATATACTTAAACAGGCCGATTCAGATATAAGGCAGGGGACATCAGGGCTAAATAACGCACCGGGGGTAAGTAGTTCCGATGAGACAAGGAACACAAGTAAACAACGGAGTGCTTCGTATAGTATTTGTCGCGATAGGTTAGGTTAGGATACCATGTCACGAAATTCGATGATTTGCAAAACACTCTTTTAGGATTTTGATCTTAGACAGATAAGCTAGAATTTGAATCGAACGAAAACCCCGTTGTTCCGTTCTGATCTCTTAAAAAATATTCTGGTAAGAAAACTATTTAATTATGAAAAAAATAATATCACTTTTCAGAAACGTGAATAATCTTCTTTAAAATAGCGCAAGCCACACAATCTTATCACATTGTTTTCATACCTCAATTTTGTATTTTATAATAATCAGAATTTCTAGCCCCACCCTCCCCTATGGATTTATGTTAGTTTAATCTCATTTTGTTATCACTTCATATATCTCGCTTGTACTTATATATAATGTATAGTGGTGTGAGCGAGATGCGCAATAAAGTTACAAGTGGTTAGTAACATTTCAATAACAAATTTCACAGATTTAGTCAATCTCGAATGCCGCTAAGATATAAACTTGATCGAAAAATGTCAAACCAGTACTGCTTTGTGAATATTTAATTTTCAGGTGACATTGGTATTGTCCTTTATTGGCTTAATTTATGATATCGTGAATTAAATAAAAGATGTTTATTAAGCCCCGTATATACACAGGACGTTATGAAAAAAATAATAGCACTTTGTATGTTTTGTATGTAAAATTAGCACTTACGTTTACAACATCGCTTTGTTTTTAGAGTTCCGTACCGAAATGGTACAAAAGGAACCCTTATGGTGCGCCCGTCCGTCTGTTTGTCACATTGCCAGATATCTCGAGCTATCGATTTGAAATTTGGAATAAGTAGTTGTGAACAAGGCTAACCCAGAGTCATTGAAATTGTTTTTTTTTTATTAAGTATAGAAAATGCCCACTATAAAGAGGGGGCAAAATTTGAAAGTCTAGTTACTAGGTGAAGTGGAGTATCAATTAAAAGAGCTGAAATTGAGCATTCCAAAACATTTTTTTCATTTTTTGTCATAGTGAAAAAAAAGTTTTTTGAAGGAAAATGTGAAAAAAATACCATTCCCTCCCTCCCCCTTATCTCCGAAGTTTACTTACGAAAAATCATATATTTGTTATATATCATTAACATATACATATATTTTACACATAGATTTTACAGGAATAATATCACACCATCATCACACCTCTTCATCTTGATGATAACTTTACTTTTAATTAGGTATCAAAAACATTTTCTATTTTTTTTATGCTATTTAACCTCATTTGTATTTTTCGACAGTCGGCTCGAAAGGTCGGGTTGCAGAGGTCATATTACTAAAACTAAATACTAGTCAAGAAAATTTAGCCTCGAAAGTAGTCACTGTAAAAAGTAATAACTCCTCAGGATCCTTTTGTATCGAGCCTACAGATCCGAACGAAGTACAAAGTCTTATACTTAGCTTAGACCTTAACAGTGCCTCTGGTCAAGATGGTATAAGAAATAGATTTTTAAGATCTATTAGTGATGTTATATCTCCCCCACTTTCGGCTATTTTTAACCTTAGTTTCACGTCGGGTTCATTTCCTCAAGATTGGAAGACCGCTGCCGTAGTTCCAATACACAAAGGTGGGCCTACCAATACACCAAACAACTACTGGCTAATCTCACTCCTCGGAGCTTATTCTAAACTACTTGAACGGCTAGTACACAAGCGTTTTGTCCAATTCTTGGAAAAAAATCAGCTCCTGTCTGACCGTCAATTTGGCTTTCGCCAAGGAAAGTCTACTGATGAGGCTGTAAAAATTTTTACAGATCTTGTCGTTTCACATCTTGATGAAGGCAAAGAATGCATTGGTGTTTTCCTCGATTTGGCAAAAGCCTTTGACACGGTGTCGATTCCCATCCTGCTCAGAAAACTGGAGGCTTTTGGAAAATCGTTGGATTGGTTTTCTAGCTATCTTACGAGTAGAAGCCAGCATATTAAAATAGGTAACGTCACTAGTACTGCGAAGCCAGTGACATTCGGCGTACCACAAGGCAGCATACTTGGTCCTACGTTATTCATTGCATATATCAATGACATCATGTCGCTAGACTTTAAAAATAGTAAAGTTTTATGTTAAGCCGATGACACAGCCATAGTGTTTCATGGTGACTCATAGCGGGACGCCTATGATGTGGCTACAGCAGGGTTACAACGACTATCCACTTGGCTAAACCAGAATCTTTTAACCCTTAACGCTGACAAATCAAAATTTATCGGATTTCATAAAACAGCGGCGTCATGTCCTCCTCTTGCCTTTTCTTGTTTTAAAATCCACAGTGACACTTGCATAACACCGCCTACCTCTCAAACCTCTGCGTGCCTCTGTGACGGTATAAATCGAACCAATTCACTGAGATACTTAGGCGTTATAGTCGACGAGAACCTTAACTTTAAAAAACATATTTCAGCGACGTCTTATATATACTATGAAACTTTTACGGGAGGTTGCGGATACTCACCTGCTTAGAGTTGTATATTTGGCTCTATGTCAATCTATTTTAAGTTATTGTATACTCGCTTGGGGTTCTGCTAAATCAACTTTAATCACTTTAGAGCGAGCACAAAGAGCAGTTCTGAAGGTCTGCCTGGGACTCCCCCGACGGTATTTCTACTTCTGAACTTTTCATTAAAGCGCACGTCTTAAGTGTTCGTAGATTGTTTTTACTGCGTGCTTCCCTTTACGTACGAGTACATAATATGGTCTGTCGTCAGCCTAATCAAAAAGACATGATACTAAAAAGAGTCTATAAAATTCCTAAACCCTTGTTAAAACTGCTTTTGCTATGAAATTCTCGGCTTATCTTTTTCGCATTTATATAATAAATTAGTAAAAATCTGCGACATAAGGCACTGTAACTTAACTGAAGCAAAAAAGGCATATCCAACCCCTACTATTTTCTTGGAACTATGATGAGTCAGAGGATATTTTGAAATGACTGTAGTAGACGACAGTATTCAATTGCGTCGTACTTTTCTTTTCTTCTTTTTTTTCTTGTCTTTCTTCACATGCACGTATTCATACATACATATACCCTCACATAAACACTTTCACTTACATACAACTTACTGAGACCTTTTTAACTGTCTTTGTACTTAGTTTGATAGTTAGTCATATAATAAAACATCTTATATTTAATTTAGCTTTAACAATAATGTATTCTGTTAAAATAAGAACCGCACCATTTTGATACTTCTCTGAGATTCCCACGTTACAGGCTGAGCCTAGTGTGGGGATCAATGTACTGCTGCTCTTGTAATGCCAAATTCTTGAAATAAATATATTATATTATTCTTATTATTTGACACTTTATCGTAAATCTAAAACAATATTGCCCAAAATTCACGTGCATGCCTCCCGCGTGTATGTGGGTCAAATATATATATATATATATATATATATATATATAATTCCGTATAAGATAAATAATGTCCAAGTAAAAACGTGCCTCGAAAAATCAAGAAAAGTGTATGCACAAATAGATGGCGATATACCTTTGGCCTATACTCGAGTAGATGAGTAGATGGCGATACCGTTTGATATTTGACACATAACATGGGTCAAATAGCCATATGTCATTCGAAGAATTTTATCTCTGTGTCGAAAGATGGCATTAAATTTAGTTGACTACACAATTTATTTTGACAATACGTCTCTATACTAATTTCTATGGAAGGTAGAGGTAAGGAATGGATTCTCCATATACCAAAAAGTGTCCGTCAAAAAGCCTTAAATAGGTGGCGCTACCATACCTAGAATACTTGAAATTTTTTTTATAGACAGCGCACTTCACTCCGTCAATAACGCCTAGGTTCTTAGCTACTCTAGCGCTACTCTGGAAAGATTTGTAACTATTATTTATAGCTGACAACTGGACACTTTTGCATCAGTTCTGCCTATGGAGATTGCATTCTTTACCTCCACCTTCCATACTAATTTCTCTTTGGTTGGGCTAAGCCTTTCATTTAGAACACAATTTTTAAGCTTATTTAGTGTGCTGATTATACGTAAAATTGTGTGTGTAAAATATCTATATTGAACCCAAATTTTAAGTGCCGCAGTATCATAATAATATGCCGCATTGCTATTTACCGTTCTCTGAGCGAATGCTCGCGCGACTGTGTTGAGAGTGCTTGACTGGCCTTGCCGACCGTGCCACGGTCAAGCGGACTGGAATGGCGCGCCGATATAACCGGCAACCAGCATGTGGATGTATAGTATACCTACATTGTATACGGTTCGTAGACGGACAGAAAATAAAAATAGTCTCATCCGAACCCGGAAGTTAAGGATGCAATATCCATCCAGGCCAAATAACAAAAGCAGGTGCATTCAGTAGGGTTGTTGGCACATGTTAAACTTTGTAACTAAATCTAGTTCAATAAATAGAAAATGAGAAATTTATCACAAATAATTGGTAACTTAAAAAATATATGGGAATAATACAAAAATGCAAGACCAAGTTTCTAAACGTAAGCTTTTTATTAAGATCCTAAAAGGAAAAAATGTGGTACCATTCGATTCTTTATATTTTATATTATTTTATTATATGTTCTTTATTTCAAACCAGGTCCATAATTTTATGTTTAAATCATAACATTAATATACATTTAAATTATAACAATAATACATTATATGTCTTAGTAGTAATATGAAATAATTAATTAATTAATTAGTCTTCCTACATCTAAGGTTAGTAAAGGACGTAACATACTATTTCTACACACAGTATATTGGCTTGTCTGTTAGTACATGTATCATACGGCAATGGTTTATGTACTGAAAGTCAAACCTTAACGCATATGCCCTCAGGTTTTATACAATACGATCTAAGGCTGCTTTGAGATCAGATTACAAACATAAGCTTATTATTTATGAAAATACAACTTTTTTTAGTCACAATTTTAAACGGTTTTCATCGTGGGCTCAGCCAACAATAGAGTTATAATAAGCTTCAGTTATATTTTCATAATGAAGCCTAGTTCTCGTACGTAGGTATTTTTATTCTTAAAATTTCCTATACAATCGCCTTTGTAGTTCTTTATCAAAGAATTATAGGAAAACATGCCATTCAAGAGCGACATCAAAAGTTTACATCGCAGTAGAGCAGTTAATAAACAAATTGTATATCAGCAGTTACTGACATCCTTCAGTATTCACATGACACTGTTAAAAATTCATGCATATATATTTATGTTATGTGTAAAAAAAAACTATAATCCTGATGTATTAGATATTTCATTTTGCCCCAGATTTCAGAGATTCAGTTTGCCCCTCGTATATGTGTGACGTCATGTATTGCCATTTTGGTAGTAGCGTTTCGTTAGAAAAGTGTACCTAATTGTTAGTCTTTGACTATCATTTCTGTAACTTTTGTATTGCTTTAAAGCAATGGGTCCTGTGACACTGCATTATTTTTATGGAAATTTCAGACATAGCTTAATCATTAGCCTAAGCATAATTTCAGTATAGACATTTGATCCTCAAAACAAACCTGATCCATTGATACTGATTGTTTAATAAAAAAAATGACAACTAGCTTATAAACTCGAGTTTCTGTTTAAATTATGAATGAAAATACCTACTAATAGATCATGAAGCCTATTTCCGGCTATAACTTAAAATCAGGTTTCGGGTGTATTTTTTTACCTGTAACTAGGCATTTGTATTGTAAGAAAAATTTTGAACTTTCGAAACAAAATGGATAAATGAGAATATTAAACCTCGGCATAATAACCTAAAGTTCAAAGTTTTATCTTTAAACTTCTCGGACTGAAAGTAATACAATACAATACAATACAAATCCTCAGAATAAATATACATGGAAACACATATAATACATGAATGTAGAGGTAAACAACAGGCGGCCTTATTGCTACAGAGCGAACTCTTCCAGATGACCTTTAGTTAGTAGAGAAATGAAACTTTTAATTTAACGAATTAGGAGGTGCAAAAAAATATTAAAATTAAATAGCAGAAGAGAAAATACCTTTAAAATTTAAGTCTACAACAGTAAAACAATACATATACAGTAAGTAAGTATATATAGTAAGGCATTAAGTCCGCCTATTGTACATTATACTTGTACTTGTGCAATAAAGTTTAAATAATAATAATAATATACAACGACCAGTTTGGCCTAGTGGGTAGTGACCCTGCCTACGAAGCCGATGGTCCCGGGTTCAAATCCTGGTAAGGGCATTTATTCGTGTGATGAGCATGGATATTTGTTCCTGACTCATGGGTGTTTTCTATGTATTTAAGTATTTATAAATATTTATATATTATATATATCGTTGTCTAAGTACCCTCAACACAAGCCTTATTGAGCTTACTGTGGGACTTAGTCAATTTGTGTACTAATGTCCTATAATATTTATTTATTTATTTATTTATATACATACATATAAACTACGTACATAAATATATACATTATTTATTTATTATTTATATATACAATACTATATGTATAATTCTTGCCAAAAGTTAAAACCGGTAACACGGACAGAAACACTAAGGAAGAGACAGATAATAGTTTTTAAGATGTAATCAGCTTGGTTCGAACCAAAATATAAAATATGCTTACACAGGTAACACCGAAAGTTGCGAATCGCTCCAAACAGAATGCGGAAACGTGGAGTCACGGGACAGGCTTAGCCTAATAGTGTGACCCACAACATTTATGTAAATGTATCAGACTGATTTTTAATAATAATTTTTTTCTTTACTCGTACTTTACTTTTGTAGAATGTAGTGGATCATATCACAAAAAGAATAATTTAATTTTCTCGAAAATAACTGTTTATAAATTATTGAGATTGATTCAGTTGTTATTTGTCTTTCAGGATTGCTGGCAATTTGAATATTGTATGTTTGGAGGGTTCTGTAATTTTTACGCGAGATTTTTTTCATGTTATAATTGTACGCGACTTTCATTATAAGCTCAGCCAATAACAGAAGTCTTAATAATTAAACCCACGAAAGATATAAGTACTCTCTAACTCCTACCGTTTACTCAAAGCTAACAACGTTCAGTGTTGCTCTTCTTACTGTTTAGACCGTCCTAGGCATGGTTTTTACAAAAGCGCTTGAGGCAGAGGCCAAACTAGTACCTGCGACCGATACCTTTGTTTCCCTCGTAATCTTCTGATTTATTTTTTCCACTTGGAATTGAAGCCAACAGGAAAGTTTATTGACCCAGCTCGGTCATACCTGCAATTCTGATACTTTTATGGTCCAGTCCAATTATTAGGAATGGTTTCCAATAACATACCGTCTGATAGATGGATAGATAACATCAATACAGCTTGATGTATTAATTACGTTACGATACGTATTGGAATTCTTTCCAAGTTAAAATAATGCTCAGCGTGTCAGTCATAAACAAATCATCAATATATCCATATTTTGCCAACTATAGAGACCTATGACGACCGGTTTGGCCTAGTGGGTAGTGACCCTGCCTACGAAGCTGATGGTCCCGGGTTCAAATCCTGGTAAGGGCATTTATTCGTGTGTTTATCATGGATATTTGTTCCTGATTCATGGATATTTTCTATGTATTTAAGTATTTATAAATATTTATATATTATATATATCGTTGTCTAAGTACCCTCAACACAAGCCTTATTGAGCTTACTGTGGGACTTAGTCAATTTGTGTACTAATGTCCTATAATATTTATTTATTTATTTATTTATATACATACATATAAACTACGTACATAAATATATACATTATTTATTTATTATTTATATATACAATACTATATGTATAATTCTTGCCAAAAGTTAAAACCGGTAACACGGACAGAAACACTAAGGAAGAGACAGATAATAGTTTTTAAGATGTAATCAGCTTGGTTCGAACCAAAATATAAAATATGCTTACACAGGTAACACCGAAAGTTGCGAATCGCTCCAAACAGAATGCGGAAACGTGGAGTCACGGGACAGGCTTAGCCTAATAGTGTGACCCACAACATTTATGTAAATGTATCAGACTGATTTTTAATAATAATTTTTTTCTTTACTCGTACTTTACTTTTGTAGAATGTAGTGGATCATATCACAAAAAGAATAATTTAATTTTCTCGAAAATAACTGTTTATAAATTATTGAGATTGATTCAGTTGTTATTTGTCTTTCAGGATTGCTGGCAATTTGAATATTGTATGTTTGGAGGGTTCTGTAATTTTTACGCGAGATTTTTTTCATGTTATAATTGTACGCGACTTTCATTATAAGCTCAGCCAATAACAGAAGTCTTAATAATTAAACCCACGAAAGATATAAGTACTCTCTAACTCCTACCGTTTACTCAAAGCTAACAACGTTCAGTGTTGCTCTTCTTACTGTTTAGACCGTCCTAGGCATGGTTTTTACAAAAGCGCTTGAGGCAGAGGCCAAACCAGTACCTGCGACCGATACCTAACATGTATGTATAATAATACAAAATTGTTTATGTATTAAAATACAACGTGTCAAGTGTTTTCATTTCATCGACAAGTCATTGCGTCGAGGACTCGATACTAGATAATTTGAACCGAGGTCTTTTAAAAATATTGGTAGTTGACTTATTTCAATAAAAATAATGTCATGGCTTTTAATTTCGGATTTTTTTACATGCTATGTGTGGCTTTTCTGGCCACAGTTCGTTTTCTCGGGGGTCGCAGTTCTAACCTTACCTAACCCACTTTTAGCATCAGTTCGTTTTCTTGGGGGTTACAGTTCTAACTTAACCTAACCCACTTCTGGCAACAGTTTGATTTATTGGGGTCGCAGTTTTAACCTAACCTAACGCACTTCTGGCAACAGTTCATTTTCTTGGAAGTCGCAGTTCTAACCTAACCTAACCCACTTCTGGCAACGTCGAAGAAATTAATTGCAATGTTTTGTAGGTGTGCCAATTAAGATAATTTGAAACAAATCAGCGATTAAATAATATTCGTTAAGTAAATAGTATTTCTACGTACTCAGATAAATTTAAATAAATAGTAGTTGAAATAAAATAACGCCAAACAATATTACTAGTACTGAAGTTTCGATGAATCGTTGTCGATGAAAATTCACTATGTGTCTAGGGGAAAACGTCAATTCACTACATCGTATAAAACTACTTTAAAACTAAAAACTACTGAACGGATTTTCATACGACTTTCATCTATCAATAGCGTGATTCTTGAGGAAGGCTTAGGTATATAACTTGTTAAGGATTTGTATAAATCACGCTGGCTACGAGCTTTAAACGAAAACGCTGCCTAATCCGTTTGAGTTATAACAATAATGTATGGTGGGGTTGTCTTTCTTTCACGGGTCTACAAAATAGTCGGCATCTTGAATGTCTATCTTTTAAGGATAACTTACTATACCCATCCTAGAAAAAGATCACATAATATGTGGCATTTGCAAAGCTATTTTCACGGATACAGTATTAATAATCATCAAATTAAATACGATAGTTATATTAAGCATTTCATAGAGATTACTATGGTCCCTTACACCATACAATTTAAATGAATATTTCAGGAGTAATCGTAAATTAAAGTTTCATCAGACGCTATCCGCAGTTAGTTCTAATTTTTAAATTTTTTACCACCTTATGCGCTTGGATAGCTTTAATTACCCCCACCATGCACTACGCACGTAGCCAATATGGTTTAACTGGGTGCACTACTTT
This sequence comes from Cydia pomonella, assembly GCF_033807575.1. Taxonomy (NCBI): domain Eukaryota; kingdom Metazoa; phylum Arthropoda; class Insecta; order Lepidoptera; family Tortricidae; genus Cydia; species Cydia pomonella. The sequence goes on along the minus strand of NC_084706.1, from coordinate 15,059,531 downwards.
TTCGTTTATTATAGTTTGATATACCATTATTTAAATTAATGTAATAAAAGGGCCTAATCAGCGACCTATAATTTTTGAAATAATGATTATATATGGTATATTAACACTTTGTCTAATTTACACTACCATATTTATTAGTATTACATACTCTACAACATGTTTGGTCTAACTAATGTCATAATTATTTCTAGGACTCATTAGATATAAAGGTTTCTAGAAAAGTGGGTTAGGTAAAAACTGCTATTCCACACAATCGAATATCTAGCAAAAAGCGGGTTAGGTTAGGTTAGAACTGAGACCCCGCATAAAAAAATATTTATTGTTGTATTAAAATATAATATAACTAATGTAATAATTAATAATAATTTATTTCATAAACAAACTTGTACAAAAGGATTTTTAATATAAACCCAGAGGTCTGTTTCCTAAGTGTCTTTATGATAATTAATTATATAAAAAGAGGCATTATATCTATTATGGTTTAAATGAAATCAAAATATAACAAAAGCAACATACCTATAAATTGCCGGTTGTTGATAAGTTTGATTTCAAATTGAAGCTATATGGAAATAGCGCCTTCTTGACAACGGACAATAAGTAGCCTTTTGGTTGAAAATGCTACATAATATTGTTGTTTACGTACCTACAGTACAAGCCCTGGTGCTCCCACATTGGCTGTTACAAAATATTATACTAACATATACTTAACATTTTATTATAGTTAATGTGGGAGCACCATGGGGGCTTAGTCAATTTGTGTAAAAATGTTCTTATTATTTTACCTTTATTATTTTATTTTATTTTTCATATTACCAATATCTAATATAATAAGTGCTTAATATTATACCTATGAAAATTAGTATGTAGTTGGTGGTAGTTAAGACAAAGTAAACGCATCACTACTTGTAGAAACACGTTAAATTTAAATCTTAACTTTAAAGTTAATAATGTATGAAACCAAACAGTGCATTAAAATTTAATTTAACATACACAATTAATTTGGACAATTGTTGACAGACTGGCTGATTTGAATCATGAGGGATGTTTGAATGGAATGTGACGGTTCTCTGTTAAGCAAAAATTATAATTGTCAGCGGAGGATGATTTTTGTATTGAGTTTTTTTTTTGTGTTACGTAATAGTAATTAAAGTGTTTAACTATATATAGTGTTTTTTCCTGAGATTAGTCTACAGGTGAGCGAAGTTCTCACAGTATGAATATTTTTATAAAAACACATTAATAGGTAGTACATTAATTTACAAGTACGAAAAAAAGGAAATTCAAAACAAGTGGCGATAAATTAAAACACGACCGAAGCTCGAAGGGAATGTTATAAATCGACACGAGTTGCGAATTACCTATTCGCACAAATGTATCGTACAACGTTTTACAGTACATATGGCCCTTTAAATTTTCGACATACTTACGCAATGTGCTAATTATCGCACTAGTACGGTAAAGTAGCACATGTACTGTAACAACTAACGAAAACTTTGGTAACAGAAAAACTATTATCTAATAATATTTTCTGCTATTCCAGATCTCCAGCCTGTATCTTCGACGGTAGTCCCGCTCTCGTTCTACTCGGTGTTCGGCTACGAGAAGAAAATGTATCGGGACAAACACAAGAAAAGGCCGCAGGGGAAAATCGCGCTAGTCACCAAAATGCCTAAATAAAGAAACTACAAATAACAATGCTTACCGTCAATATTTACCCTTGTGCGTTGTGCGTCTCTATTTACATTAATCATTAGCGCACCCCGGGCCAGATGTGGTCAAGCGAAAATAAGACGCAGGTAGCTTGTATTTTTTTTACAAAACTATCAATTTCGGGGTTATTGTAGTTAAGAGCAATTCCTAGCTGAGCAACTTTTCAAATCCCGAATTTTAAAGCTGCGGTGGGTGCTGCTGCGTGCGAAAAGGACAATTGCAGCTCGGACTAAAATTCCCACGCAAATAACTCAAAAATCGAGGTTTCTCTCTCGACTGTTTCCTCCTCCAAAACACAACCAATCATTATGAAATTTTGGAAACTGCAAGAAGAAATAATCTATGCCGCTATGTTTTGAGTTTTTGGATATTTGTTGTCATATTTGTATACTGCGCTTTTTTTAGCTGCCAATTCAATTGAGCCGTTTACCGATTTTTGAAGCGATGTAAGTTTCGTCAAAATTAAATAATCCAAAAAAGGAAAACATAGCGGCACAGATATTGATGATATTGATCTTATTTGAAAAGGAAGCAGTCAAGAGTGTTTGTATGGAAAAATTGCAACTAGGAATTCCTCTTAAAAACTGATACCAATTAGGTGAACTCTTCTAGTTTTAAGTTGTATAACTTTCAGCTAAGCTGAAGCTGGTTACCAGTATATAGGTCTGTCTGTTACCTTTCCACGGCCTTATTATTGAACCGACTTTGATGAAAATATGGCCTTGGGGTCCACCTTAAGCCCCACCCTAGGGCACCCCAAGGGTGCCTATGTCCACATAGGCTACCTTATTTTATGAAAATAAAAAGAATGAGGGGACATAACCGATTGCTTCATAGGCTACAGTTACCGCTTACCGTCGGGCGGGATGTGTGCTTTGCAACCAAAGTTGCATACTTAATGATATCGTCAATAAACAGATATTACTTTTGCGAAGCACTTGTCAAATTGTCACAGGTAATTGTCAGTAATTCTTGACATTGTGATGTTATTATCTAGTGTAAAGAGGGGTAAGCAATAATGTGCCTTCTGTAGTTGCATTAAGGTGCATCGATTTTAGTCGCTAGAAATGGTTACTTATTTGAGCCTGCTTGACATCTGCTCGGATGGTCCAGTGGTGCGAGGGCTTGACTAACAAGCTCGAGGCACCCAGTTCAATCCCCGCAGTGGGCTAACTTTTTCCATGTTAATTTGTTAATTTGTAGATTTAGAATATTGGTTGCGGTCATGACGAGAAATCAACAAAAATAAAATTGAACAAACACTTGAGCTCGTGACGGCGACTCGGGTAAACCTTGGAGGATTTAAAACTGGAGACGCCTTGACTGTAATTTTCTGTACAAAACAGTCTGCCAATGTTTGCGGGGGAGTGGCACGTCTAATGTATGGCTATTTCTACATAACGTACAAATAGCCATGTCATATAAACGTCAGTCCATACAATACATATGACCATCGGCCGAGCTTTTCGACAGAGGGGTAAGCTCTTAAAGGCGTCTCCAGTTGTTAAATCCTCCAAGGGGTAAACATCCTCCGCTGTTCTTGTGAAATGTGATATGGAATATTTATTATACCGAAATTGTTTATATGTGCAATCAGGAAATCCAACCAGCTGGAGTGATACTCTTTTGTTAATATTGTGTGTGCCGTGTCAACCACACTAAGGGGTGAGTTCTAAGTTATAACAAAAACAATCAATAAGAAGTTAATGTTTTTCAATCAAACACACAATAAGAAGTTAATGTAATTTTCATAAAGTAACGTAAAATAACGTAAAGTATATTTGTTTTAGCTTAACGAAACTTTTAGTGTACGGTGAATATTGATATTTGATGATTGGGCTAGCTAAAAGGACAGGCAGTAAACGCTCCTGGCATCCAACTAATTTTAGAATAGTTAAGTTTAATTGTACATAGAGGGTAATAAACGTAGTTTTAGCATTTATTGTGCCTTGATTTATGCCCTTGTCAGCCCGTAACAACATGAGTATAGTCCTGTGTCGGAATTTCGTCACAATTGTCGTTTTTGTGCCAATTCGTCAAGTTCTTCGCAATCGTTGTATCTGTTTATTGGCGACATCATCAAGTTTTTTAGTTTTACAACTTTTTTATATTATTTTCCAATTCGGAGAAATTTTGATTTAAATGTGCTACCTCCAGGTAGTGTGGGGACCCACACTACGTGATCATATTCATAGCGGGAAATTCAAAGCTAAGTTTGAAGTAACGTCAAGCAGCGAGCCGTAATTTTCATTTTTGTTTTAAAGTAATATTTATGATAATTTTATAATTCTAGAAGGGCAAACAAATACAAGTAGGCTATATTTCAACAAAAATATTTTATTTTTTACCTGAAACCATACGGAAATAATTGCTGATATGATTAATAACCTCCGTTTAATTTTTTGGCCCTGTTTGGCCCACCCTGTATAACATACGGATAAGTTTCCAACAAAAATTTGATTTTTGAGATAATTTTCAATACTGACCTATAGCCGAATGGCCTGCAAGTGGAGACAATAATTATTGAAACTCCTTTACATCGGAGACACAATACTGGCCACTTTAGATTATTCACATAGTCTATGCCACACGTATGTGCGTGCGTGCTACGTACACGTAACTGTGCCATTTAGTTTTCTTAAATGTACTTAGCTTAGCCATACCCCGAAATTATTGGAGTTTAAAAAAATACTGTGTATAAAAACGGGTAGCGTAGAGTTCATTTGAGTACTGATTGGAAAGTAAGGAGTATGAGGCGTGGAATTGTAGATAGAGATAAATGACAAACATAGCTAGTCGATGTTACTATTTATTCATTCTTACTTAACCAACCGTGTTCTTAAACATAGTCGCACACACGATGCTAATCAATACCATTGTCATAATGTGAATTACATGTTTATGCTAAACATGTAATTAACATTATATAAATATTTATATAGCGTCTATATGTAGGTACAAGTGTGCTCCGAAACTAGGTCCTTTAGCTACTCTAGCGACACCATAACCCCACGGTATCTCAGGGTACGTTCGCTTAGTCTGTGAGCCAGGACCTTGTACTCTACGCGCGCTCACTAGGTATGTGAACACTCATACGCAAATAGCGTGAGCGCACGTATACGTGTCTATGTCACATGTACGAGTATTTGATTAGATTAATGACAACTGCATTCTACAATGTAATGTTTTTCTGCCTTTATGCATAATTTTGTCATATTTTTATGTGCAATAGTTACATTTTAAATATAATTTAAATATGAATCCTGCACTAAGTAGTGGGAAATGACGTCGACAACCAGAACTGATATTTATAGAGAGTCAGAGAGAAGGTTTATCTGTATTATATGACGGATATAGGTATAATTTAAATAAATCTAATAAAGACAACACTAATCTTTGGCGTTGTGTAAACCGCGCCGAATGTAGTGCTTCTATTTAATTGGGCCCACGGTGAAACAATGACTTTACACCCCACATTCCTGCTGAAGAAATGAATTCTAAATGAAATGGACTTTATGATTGATTCATGTAAAAAAGAAGTCTGTAAGAATTACGCCCATGTACAACATATTTTTGAAGAACAGTACCTCTTGTGTAAATTTATTCGATAGCGAAACGTGACGTACGCGTTTGCGTTAAGTCTCATTTTGTATGGGATTTTGAACAGCGCGCCAAGCGGGACGTTTTGGAAACTCAAAAATCTCATACAAAATGACACTTAACGCAAACGCGTACGTCACGTTTCGCTATTGAAAAAAATTACACTAGGAGTACAGTTATCTATATCCACATTACATGAAAGTTCAAGACGTAAAATAACCGAAATGGTATGTGTATGTATTCAATAGAAAAAGAAGGAAATTTCTAAATGTAAAAAACTAACCCCCCAAAAAACGACGTTTAAGTACCCGAGATTTTAGCCAAATACTTTTTGGTATGGTGTAATGGGAATAATAAAGACAAAATATTAGTTTTCTGTATCAAAAAAGTCAGAAAACATTGAATGAAATTAAGGGCAAACAGTTTTTCGAAGATTTCACATTCAAAAGTGTACCCAAACCTTTCAAGCAATTTTTCACTTTGTAATTGGATATTGGAAGTAACAAAAACCATAACTATATTGTTCCAATGGTCTATGCCCTTAAAACAAAGCTATTGCTCGAAATAGACTTTTTCAAGTGCGACTACGAAATAGACCAATACAAAGCTTTCAGAATGGTATTCCCTCAAGCTCACTTGACCGCATGCTACTTCCATTTTAATAAAAAAGTATGGGAGATGGGTGACGATATAAATCTCACATCAACTAAAGAAGGACGCCAAGCTGTCAGATTGATCGCGAATGTACCATTACTTCCCACCACTTATATAGCCGACTCTTGGATTCATACTTTACAAGTTGCATCTGATACGGACGAAATGTGGGAACTCCATAAGTATGTAAACAAACAATGGCTTTCATTACCCATGAAAAGCTGTGCCGAGTAAATACATCGGACGACAAACAGTGCTTTGCATGGCATAGACGATTGAAGAGACGAGTCCAAATCCCACAAGCGTTTATTTTTTGGAAAAAATAGTTCAAGAGTCTAAAATACAAGACATTCAACTATTCAAAAATATTTTCAAAGTCAATAATAGAAAAAATATTAATATAAAATGCAACACTGAATAATACAATATAAGCTATTGGCTGCGTTAGAGGATTTGATTACGCCATTTAACTGTTTGCAGAAAGTAACAGAAGTTGAAAAAAAATTAAAAATATACAAACGATAATGTTCTGTGTGAAATATGAAAGGTCACATTAGGAGCAAAAAAGTTTTATTAGTAAGTAAGTTAGTTTTATAAGTAGATTAATAAGGAGCATTTTTTGGTTTAAAGGAACATTTTTTGTTTAATAATAGGAATTTTAGTCCAATTCGTTAAGAAGTTATTAAGAATAAAATGTAATTATTACTGGCGTAATTTTATTATTTACCTATAAGTATATTTTGTTTTCAAAACTGTCTTTAACCTTTTCGCCGCCATTAACTTGATATAAAGTCAGCACATTTCGTGCCCCTCACGCCGCGATTTCATATCAAGTATGAATTTACCTATGTTAGTGTCGCTTGGCAATGGTGGCACGGGTTAAAAATATTAGTATTGTCATTCAATATTTATTTTTTTACCATACGGACGAAATTTGTTCGTACCTTTATACGAATAACCTATCTGATTGATTTTCCTTATGGCAAATGACAGTGTGGTACCTTTTGCTTGAGAACGACACAATTTGTGTTTAGACCACATTATTAAATTAAATTAAATTAAATATCATTTATTTTCAGGCAACTAAGGCCCATACATACATATCTTACAAACTAACATACCTACATACAATAATAAAAATCTACAAATCATTTTGACGACGCATTTTCGGTTGTGCCAACTGTTCCGGTGCGGGATTCGGCAGATTCCCACGAAACCGCCGGAATATCACACCCTTCGGCCAGAAGTCCGCGCTCGCGATGGTTTCGAGCAGCGGCCGCGGGACGCGCACCACAAACGAGCTGAAGTGCATGTAATTATTTATTGACGGGATGAGATTTAGTCAAAGTACGTTGTAGACTAGTTGCATTATTGACGGATAGCGTTTTAGACCAGTTGAGTTTTAGACGAGAGGTAGCTTTAGACCAATTGCGATTTAGGCGAGAAGCGTTTTAGACTAGATGCCAGGTGCTTTTTAGACAATTTGTTGTTTAGACCAGTTGATACTTAGACCAGCTGCTTTTTAGACCAGTTGATATTTAGACCAGCTGCTTTTTTAGACGAAATTATACTAGCCCCAATAACAAATCATGTTATTTTAATTAACTAATTTAGGGTCTGTGAAGGGTCCCAATGAGATCAAGTGACCTATAATGGATGAATCGAGGTGCCTATCAAGCAGGTTACTGGGTCGGAGTCTACACATACCTAGCTAGACATAGTGTTATTAGGTAAGTAAGGCTATGCTTGCTTAGATAATGCGGTGACTTCTACGTAAAACAGTCATATTGCCTTATCAGAATGACAACAAAATGACATCATATTTAGATGTTCGTTCGAATACTGGCATATACGAGTATATCTACTAAAGCGCTCTAGTGAAGAGTTCTTAGAAATACTAAGTAGGTATGTAGGTAGTTAATTTCACGAAATTACTCTATTGTACTGTTCTATTAACATTTCAATCGACTTTAATAATAAATTCCGCTACTATTATTATAATACATGTACAAATGTAAAGATTTATTAATTGATCATCATTAATAATTATCTATTTTTGTACAATACCTTTCGTAGACATACATATATCATTGTGTTGGTTTAACCAAGAACTAGAATCCGCCAAATGTCAATTACATTATGTTTGAATCAAATACTTATTTATGTCAATGTATTTTCTATACGAGTAAGTAATATGTCATGTGAAGACTTTAGCGAATGACATTTATAGATAATGTATTGGTAAACTCGAGACATTACGTCATTTCAATCATATTTATGGGCGCAGAAACCCGAGAAGTCCAATAATGAGTTAATGTTTTGGTCGAGTTTGGAACACACGTAAGGTAAGTTTACTTACCCAACTGGATAGTATTTTACGAGTACCTTCTCAGTAAGTATCTAACGAGACGAGAAAGGATCGGCTAAAGAATAATAAGAAGAAGTCTTTAGAAAAGTAGGACCGTCGTGCCAATCAATGGTTAGTAAATAAAATGTAGGAAAATAAGTTTTTTTCACAATAGTTTCATACTGGGGTATGCCCGGACCACTGTGGAACGACGCCATATTTGTGGTTGGTCATGAGAATTACCTATCTGTTTTTGGAACGAAGTTCCTTACCGGACGGTACGGACTTGGCGGATCGGGGCTAGGCAAAAAAAAAAAGTGTAATATTTTTTCGTCACAAGTGTCACAACTCCATACCATTGAGAAATAATGAAAATAAGGATGAGAATGACCGACACTGACACGGACACGGTTACAAAAAAAGACACGCACACGGACCCGGACACGGATACGAACACGCACACAAAGAACATGAGCATGAGTATGACCATGAACATGAGCATAAGCATGAGTAAAATTATCTCCACCTTGGGTTAAGTGTTAAATTACTTGAATACACTTAAATACACTTGAATTCCGTCACGAGTTTCCGTAACGACTAGGGTTTGCGATCCAGATCCAAAATGTATGAAATTATCCAGATTTGGATCCGGATCCACTGATCATCCCATACATTTCTGAGCCGTCGTGCAGACCCTAGTCACGAACCTTTCTTAACTTCATTTCAACCGAGTATTTCACGACATTCACGCAATTGTATAAGCTTTTATTTAACTTGCCCTGTTAGTATGTAAGTATATTGGTTTGTTAGTTCTGTTTGTGTGGAACAAATCTTCGAAACTAAATTTAACCCACAAAATAGGTTGTAAAAATTATATTTTTGGCAAAAACTTATTCAATTATAACTTTTCATGGTGTTAACAAAGAATCATAAAATTTGGGAGGGATAGCCATGAACAGATTCCCAAGATCCTTGCTAAATTTCATAGATTTTTTTATACCATGACTCTGGCAAACTAGCATACGGCCCACCTGATAGTAAGCAGTTACAGTAGTCTATGAAGGGCTATAACTCTTAAGATGTTACACGCGCGTTGTCGACACTTTAAAACTCTGTACACTCCTTTTTTTACCCACGACGGAACGGAGCAAACCTGTTGCCATTTTTTTCAAAAACTACTAGTCCGATTTTGATGCGGTTTTCAGTGATGGGTTCGGGTTTGATTGGTGCATGTTTTTAGATAGGTCTTACGGTGACAACTCACCAGGGGGCGCTGCAGTAAACATTTATTTGTGGGAAATCACAACTATACGAGTTCGATTTTGATGCCGTTTTTCAGTGATGAGTTCGGGTTTGATTGGTGCATGTTCTTAGATAGGTATTACGATGACAAAAATTCAAGACGAAGTACGAAAAAAATTTAACCAAAGATCAATACTTGTGAATTAAGCTAGTGATGTAATGTGTAGGGATATTTCAATTTACCTAACCTTACTTACTTATTACTGTCAATGCTACAAGTATTACAAACACAACCAAAACTTTTACAACTACAACCAAATTTAACAATAATTTGGTAAAACTGAAACTATAGCAAGTATTATACATATAAATATGAAGTACAATTTACATAATACCTATGCTTGCTCTCTAAAAAGTTTGAAATAAAAACAAAATTAAAAATTTTGAAAAAACCCACGACGGTTAAAACGTAGTTGAAAAAGGATAAAATAATTAAGAAACCCCCGACTTAAAGAATTTATGCTATGAACTTAATAAAAAAACCAAGAAAATCCGTCGGGGGCTGCCATCTCTATTTTAAATATAAACAACTAATCAAGTTACTATAAACTTGCCAAACTAGTTCATTTAATAGCAGCAGGAAAATTCAATTTTGAAATTACACAGATTCAAAATTATTAATCACAAAATTATCAGAAAAACGTAATAAATAATAATGGTACCTATTTATATTTAAGGTTTAACACAAAAATGTTATTTTTATCCAAGCTTAGTGGCGTCGGGGAATTTGTTTATATCTAAAATAGAAATGGCAGTCCTCTACGGATTTTATTGATTTTTTTTTATTAAGTTCATAGCATAAATTCTTTAAGTCGAGGGTTTCAAAATTATTTTATCCTTTTTCAACTACGTTTTAACCGTGGTAGGTTTTTTCAAAATTTTTAATTTTGTTTTTATTAAGACTCTTGTTAGAACTATTAAATGTTATCGTCAAAAATCAGAAAATTCTCATGCATAACATGGACATGTCCAACCACAAGTATTTCGTTGTTTCACAGTGCGGGCGTACGAAATACTAGAAAAAAAAAAACATTTAACTGTTTTTGTATTGGGAGATGAGAGATGAGTTATTAAGTAATAAAATTTCATAACACAGTAAAAAACGGATGACAAGCACAGAAAAAAGAACACATGGTATAATATAAGTAGTGCGCATCAGTGTACTAAATTTGTCAGCCGTAAAATCATCACACTTAAACCTAAATGTGGTATTCAAGGTTAGAAAACACTAATAAAACAAAAGATATTACTTTGATAATCCGTGTAATACCGTGATATAATCAATCACTGCTAATCCATACACCTTGCCACCCTTTCCACCCTCCCACCGCGAAAATAACTACGCAAATAAATTTAAAAAGCCCCCATGAAAAGTACATAGGTAACTTGAAACGCATTACACGGCTAGACTGGGCCTGGCACGTTATTATTTCGTGGATTAACGAAGCAATATTTTGGGTTTATTTAATTACTATGGATATCTGCAAAGAAACGCTTGATTCTAATAATTGTTAGAAAACGCGTCAGAGTTATGTACAAATAACAGTTGGCCTCCAGATTGAATAAATCAAGTTCGTTAACAGTGAGTTGGTGGTGCACAGTAATTATCTCTGAGAAACGCCAGATATTTCCAATACCTTTCTCCAACAAAGCAGCGTCCCTTTGAAGTGTCCCCAGCCCCAATGAGTGAAAAACAGGTTTTTCAAATTTAAGAACATGTTCATCCAACGACACGGAGGTCTATTTAAATGTATCTGATGTCCCCACATATTATACTTAATCAAGTATTAAAGTTTTTTATATGTATATACCATGACGGTGGCAAACAAGCATACGGCCCGTCTGATGGTAAGCAGCCTTTTATTTAGTGATTTCGGGGTTGGTCCCTTGGGAAAAGCTGTTTAGTATGACGTAAATATTAACGGGTTTGAGTAAATGGTTTTAGTTCATTTACATACTGTATACCTGAACCATTTCTATTTTTTCTTGTTCACTAGTTTAGTAAGGTAGACTTCTACATTACATTAGTTTATATTTTTGACTATATGTTTTTTTTTCACATTTATTTTGTAACCGGAGATCATCAAAGGAACCATGACTAAGTAACATTTTTTATGCAAATAAAGACATTAATTTTCTTTAAAACTACCTGTTAAAGTTCCGTAGGTAGAAATATGTTGTAGCAGGAAATTAGAACTGGTTTTTTTAGAATTTTTCTTCATCTGAACTTGGAAAATTCAAAATTTTGATATATTTTTTATACTTATTTAGGTAGTTACATTTTTCATTAATAAAATATACATTTTTTAGAAGATCGCAAATCATTCGAGCATATATACCAATGATTCCATTAATTTAGCAGACTATATTTTCATCATGGGACAAAGTAAAGAATCTCCACAACGTCTGGTCCTGCGTTTCCGGCAACCATCACCAGATCGTCTTCAGAGACTCGAGATACGGGCATTAGAAAATAATGCTGTAATACGGGCATTAGAAATTACGTTCTGTAGCTACATAATTAACGTGTATTGTATTGGTTTAATATACCCTTAACTTTCTGCTGGAAGAGCGGCGTCTCCTGTCACAAGTATTGATATACTTACAAGGAGGTCCCAACCCTTTCTCAATTTGTAACACAATGATATTGTGACCAATAAACGATTTTTCATTTTTTCATTTATGTAATCCAGTGTCAACTATCTTATCCTACTTTTGTATGAAAACTTTAAAGTCACAAAGTATTTTGTGCTATAACATTCTTGTGTGCTTTGACGAACCGATAACTTTTATTATTACGTGCTAAACAGCACTTCAGTGAAGTTTATTAGTTTTAATTAGTTTCTCTATGAAGTTCCCGCAGCAGTGTGGCAAATTTACGCGCGTCTCTAACGCTTGTTTAATTTTAAAAGCGGGCCAACTGTACTGTAATTTCTTAGTAATTATTAATTTCAGGTCAGTGCGACAATACTGCCGGCTGTCATAAATTGATTTAAAAATTGACGTTTCCTGCAGTCATGTAGCGCTGCAATACTATGCAGTCGCCTGTAGCGAAAAATATTGTCATGCTCCAAAACTGCGGTAGTAGTGCAGCTGCGGTCGGGAATCCGAACGTTACCTTTAATACCCCCCTGCGACTTATGGATGGCGACCACCCATATAAACGTAAGTGGACACTGACTCCTAGAACATGTAAGCTTTTAGGACGCCAAGTTTTTGTGACAGTGCAGTTATCAAATCCGACCATTTCAACCGAAAGGCGAGGAACGGGTAGAGCATGATTGGGAAGATACTCAAACAAAGCCAATCGACCTATTTTCAGTAAACGACCTCAAAATTGAATAGGGCTGTCTCACCGTGCAACAAAACCACACAAGTCAAAAACTGACCATTTTAATCCAGTCTGGACCTATATTGGCGCTCTAAATACCCCACAGCAAAGTTGCAAGCAGCTGTTCAACTGATGTGTGTTTATACAAATATGCGGCCGCTGACTGGTAATCTACCAGCTTACAGAATGGGAATGGAAGAGAAAATACTCCCCTTCCCGTTTCCAAACGCCCACGGTCAGTCAGTCATCCCCTGAATTGTAAAAGTATAACTACCTCTATCTTCTTTTGCAAAAGCCTTCCGGAGGGTCTTTAGAGCTTCAATCTGTAGTGTTCTATCTCTATAGGATTTGGTAATTTTATCCGATAAATCACACTTTTCTATATCGAATACCGAATACCTTTCCTAAAATATCTACAGTACCTAGATATATAATAAATCGTCGGAACACTGTGTGTGTGTGTGAAATTCGTGCCCTGCATTTTTGTAGACGAGACCTATAGCAGGCATCGCCGGAGGTTAGTAATATATGTACACCAAAATTGTCAAAAATAATGCCACGAGCGGTACCGTACATTTCTGCCGCGACAGCCATCTCAAAGCACTGCCGGGGAAAATGTTAGAAAACTGTTTCCCTCTTTTAGATATGATAATGCAACGACGTCCGTATAGAAAAGCCAAAGTTGATAAATAATTCTAAGTGAAAAAACTGCTCCGGAAAATTTTGGACATGCTTTCGCCTGCACAACTGTCCGTCTCCTTAATTGTAACGGCTGAAAAAAGTTCAGACAAAAATAACTTAAACGAATACGGTTAACTCCCGCTTACTTACTCAATCACTAATACGAAAAATTTGTAATGCAAAACAAAATACAACAAGTTACAATTCAGGGGATCGAACCGGAGCCCTGCGACAAATAGGAAATTCCTCCTCTTCCTCGCGTTGTCCCGGCATTTTGCCACGGCTCATGGGAGCCTGGGGTCCGCTTGACAACTAATCCTAAGATTTGGCTTAGGCACTAGTTTTTATGAAAGCGACTGCCATCTGACCTTCCAACCCAGAGGGTAAACTATGCTTTATTGGGATTAGTCCGGTTTCCTCACGATGTTTTCCTTCACCGAAAAGCGACTGGTAAATATGAAATGATATTTCGTATATACGTTCCTAAAAACATGTTGGTATGAACCGGGGTTTGCACACGCGACCGCACGCTCTTACAGCTAGGCTACCAGCGCTCTAATAAAAAAAAAGGAAATTAAAGTGCAAAAGAAATCATTGTTCGGGAACCGAGGTTAGAACCTAGAACCTCGCAATTGCAAAGCGAGTGTATTCCAATTGAGCCACGAAAGGATATATGTGCTACGGTGAAATAAGACTACTTATTCTCGAGTATAACCTAAATATCAAAATACCCCCTAAACCAGCGTTCTAAAATATCTGAATTTTTCACAAAGGCGGGCCAGGAGTATATATCGTCAGTCATCGCCTCCCGGCTGATACTTTGTCACATGATAGTTAAGATGCTATCATGAATTAAAAAAACAACCAGCCGGTTATATCGCGGTGGAAAGACCGTCAGAGGATGACATGAACATGTAAAAAATACGTGCCTTACCACTTTATATCCGCAAAGTATGCGTAATGCGTAACGCCTGATGGAATGCTACTTGCAAAGTTTCGTATTTTATTACTCTCATAAAAAGTAAAGCGCTTATTTTTACATGTTCATGCGACCAGCTGACGTTCTTACCACCGTGATACAACCGGCTAACGGTTTATTTAATTGAACAATAGCATCTGAACTGTTATCTGACAAAGTACAAAGACAAAGTAGTAGTAGTAGGTAGTAGTATTGACAAAATGTCGGGAGGCGATGACAAAAATTTTTTTTTACTTGTTTTGGTGGCTGCCATTCCTCAATCCACCAAAGGAGCGGCAGCTGACGTCCACGAGGGTTCATCATACATAGCCGTTTACCACTATACGAGTTTTCACCCGGGAGGCGATTGGTCATGGAAATCTGTTCCTGGCTCGCGGTATATGTGTAATCATGTCTCATAAGGAAGAAACTCGTATGATATCGATACTGCTACTTATTTAGATGCTACGTACCGTAACTCCGCTATAAAAAAACTGAATCGACGTAAAAAAAAAAAAACATGGTCACCAAATTTCACGTGAATCGGTTGAGAATTGCGACCTGTAGAGGAGAACATGCGGACATACGAAAGCAGACTACCCGAGTCGAAACGTAGACCTTCGCTTACGCTGCGGTCAATAAATAAATATTAATAGGGACATTTTAAAGGAGTGTGTTTAAACTGAAATATGAATAATCCACAGATATTTTAACTAACTACTAATGTAGTTTTAGTAACTTATATAGGTACCTTAAAAACAATATAGGTAGGTACTTTAATTCTATGAGAGTTTAACACTCGACAATATTAAATCTATTAAACGTCATTCGTAGGTAATCTTTATTTTAGTTGGAATTACTTAAGGTTAAGATATTTGAACTACAACAAGGAGTTGGCTAAAGAACAGTGCCGACTTCAGCTTTGGCCTAAGATTCAACAAACGTGCCTACCGCAAACATTATAATCTATATTATATTTTTATAGTGCTTTTCTCAAACTTGCAATGAAATGTTGACATTGACTTACTTCAAATTAGGTCCGAAAATACTACGTATCCGGTGCGATGAGTGAAAATGAAATGTAAAGAAGATCCGTTATTTGTTTTTAGCCGTGTAAACCTAGGAATAAAATAAATTTACAATATTTATTTTTGTTTCATTGCAAGTTTGAGAAAGGCACTATACAAATCTCAGCAAGACGTATCCCTATCCGTTTGTATCTACTTGGCCTGCAACCATTCGTTTCCCGGCCTCTATACTAATGTACTATTTAGTAGCTTAGGCACATAACAATTTTCAACGGATATTTATTCATTCAATTACCAGCAAAAAGTAGTAAAACTAAAAAATGCGCATAAATTATATGCTAATAAGAATAACACGGATCTTAAAGTATTTTCTACGCACCAATAAGCGCGAGCGGTCATATCATTTATTATCATATATAATAAATATTTAAAAAACAGAATAACGTTCCTTAAGATAAGACATCACTTCTTCAACTCAAAAGCTTAGTCAGGACTCACTCAAATTTCGTTTAACACGATCACTGTCCCCATATAAAATGATATGACAAAGTCACAAGTCTAAGTGTGCTTTCACTTTGAAGTTGTGAATGATGGGAATCCAAAGTAGAAGCACGGACTTCTGAACAAAAGCTTCGTCACCCCACCTTGGGCACCCGGCCAGGAATGTAGTATATATAACGTATAGGAAATGTAATGGAAACTTAATTTTTGCTCATTTAAGGTCTTGATGGCTCCCATTGACGTCATACGCTCCGTACCTTTCATTGTAAAGGATGATAGAAACATTTTTATACTTATAACGCTGTCTGTACACATTTCACAAATTACGGCGAAAACCGGAGGCCAAGACTTTAAATGTCTACCTATGTTGAAATTTTTGACGATGATACTGATGCCCTAACGTGCTACATACTTCACGGATTTGACGATTTTGCTTAGGTCGCACGATCACATCCATACTAATTGCGAAGTAACGTGACGAGTGAAATCATTTCATTAAAATTGCAAAAGTTTTATTCAGAGGCACCGAGGTCGTTAATCTCGTTCTAAATATTATACCTAGAACTTAAATATTTTTTACTAAAATTAAGGCATAAAGCATCTTAACACATAGTTCGAGGACATCACTTCTAGTCTTCGGGACAAATCCCAAGGTGACCGATGGCTCGACGATTACCCCAGTGAGCGAACGGCCTAATGTGAAATTTATGACAGACATTTTTTCCTTCAACACCTTCCGAGCGTAAAAATGATGAAATATTTTTATTACAGTACACATCTGCTCCCAGAGGATGGCCCGCGATATCTATAGGGGATATTATAAAAAAATGTTAAAAGCTTTAGGTTAGAGAAAACAAAATTAAGCCGTAAAAGTTGAGCCTTAAGAGAGCAGGCTCAATAAAGTACACCGAGACTTTATTGAGCTTAACTTCAGCTTTTTAAACCTAAGACGGCTACTTAAGGTACTTAAACTGCTGACACATAAATTAATTCTGTATTTAAACGTATCGTAGACTAGATTACCTAGGCCTTAAAATTTTATACAGGGTGTCGCGCTCAATAGGGATCAAACGATGGCCAATCATAGGAGTTTGCGGAGTGCGAGTAAACCCCTATATCTCTCAACACTGTGTGTGTATTTTTCTTGATAAATTAAGATTGATAAGATTCAGCCTGCTAATCAAATCGTAAATAAATACATTTTAGCGTTCCGTAACTTAAAAGGAAAAACAGAACCTTTATAGAATCACCCGTGCATGCGTCTGTTTGTCTATCTGTATGTCACAGCTAATTTGCTCTGCCAGTACTTTACCAATTGTGTTGAAAATGTCGGTGACTTAAATATGGACAATGACGTAAATAAATGAACTTTGGTTTTCGCGGCCATTTCTGGGGGGGGGGGGGGGGATATATTAAATTTAGTATATACTTTAGATTTAACTTTAGTTGTCACTGTATCGTTGTCAGGTATCGTTGCCACCTCAATGACTTCCTTGCCACACAAAAAATATTTTATTTAAGACAATTATAAAAACGTTAAACTGAAATTTCCACGCAAAACATACAGTGTCACAACCCACTACCGTTAATTTAGCTGACTTTATCCAAACTAAATTAAAATAAGGTATTAAAAAACTACTACCAATTAATGTCAAGATCTAGCCAGTAACTTTTTAAGATATTTTGGATAATCGACTTCCATGATTTCATGACATAATTTCACGACGACATTAAAGGGGGACACAAAAAACATTACGCGAGAATACTGTAAAATATTGAGTGACTTTGAAATTGTTATTCGTTGTGCAGTAAAGCATCAATACAAATGTTGGTAAAATAGGAGCCAAATTTAATTTATAATGATTTAAGGAGCTAATTAATTATGGTTTGTACTAATAAATTATTCAATCATAATGTTCTAAATGAGAAAGCAAGGATAAAGCAGAAGCCTTATCCGATCACAACTGCAAAGTTGTACGTATAAAGTACATAATATAATATTATCTATTGACAATAGCGTGTAGATAGAAGGGCGTTTTAACAAAACGACCATTATGAAGAACCATCGATGAATTTCTCACATAAGTATGCTCAGTGGACGATACAAGTATGATAGTGAAGTGATCCACTAGGCTTCCACGGCGGATAAGTACTTATCTCTTGTTAGTCTATGCACTTGCCTGAGGGAAGCATGAGTTCGAGATGATCCCCAGTGCACTTCTCACTGATCAAAAATCAATCTTGAAAATTATTAGATCCCATATAGGGTGTTCTATTTGTATAGAACAAAGGGGAGGGAAAACAGGAAACACAAGAGATTAACGTTTATTTTTAAAAGCCTATACATATCTACAGTGTGTGAATCCAATACGGTCGATGAATTAAACAAGATTTAGAAATTATCCGTGTAATCATTTAAATGGAAATTTAATGGGAAATGTTGACATTTCCAATTGGTTGTATTCAAAAGTAATGTGATTGTGGGGGATTGAGTTTGAATATTAATTTCCGCAATAAAGCAATTTTTAGATTGTTTTTAAAGATCTTACCACGTTAGATTCCCGGCTAGTTCTTTAAATTGGAACGGAGTTTTATTAATCTATAAAATAAATATCGTGGTACCTAGTATCAAACTTACCTATATGTTATATGTAAATAATTTGTGATGTTCACTTACTCGCCCAATTTTGATTAGGCAAACATCTTGTATACATGGTTGTGCTACTGGCTGGTTGGTAGCTACATAATAACTACTAAACCGCGGACATGTCATAGGACTGAGAAAAATGGTATGGTCAATGTCAAAGATACTTTATTTTACGTTTTTAGCCTTATTACAAGGGAGTAAGGTGCAAAAGTGTAAAAATATCTTTGACGTCGACAGTACCTAGAGTATGGCCATCTTTTGTAGGTTTTATAAAACTCCCTATATCCATTAGGTCAGCCGGGGTAACTGCAATTATGAGCCAAATGCAACTACTCTCAAAATACTCGAAGTGGGTTTAGAGCTAGAGCCACACTTTCGCCAGTCATAAAGAGTTCATCCATGGAATAAACGGCTATAGCTCTCTCACTTGACTCACTTCTTGTATTTCTATATTTAGTACCTAGTTACATTTACCCCGTAGTTGCAATTGTCCTGGTTGACCTTAATCCCTTTAATATTAGCATGTAACTCTGTCTGTTTATTTATAGCCACTGCACGAGTAAACGCTTAAACGAAATTTGGTATGGAGATAGTTGGAGGCCCGACTGGCCCGAAAAAGCACAAGATAATATATATTAATCATCATCATCATTCCACGCTGACGAAGTTACGGGTATATCATAGGACATTATTTTTTTTTTTTTTTTATATTATAGGACATTATTACACAAATTGACTAAGTCCCACCGTATAAGCTAGTCTGTTTATAAATTTTTTATCACAACGATATGTCGAAACAATAAATTAATAAAATTTACGGAAATACATAGAAAAACAATAACTACCTTGTTTCTTTCTTCTTCTTTTTTATTTTTGTGATATTAATGATATTTGATACGTAAAGAGCTTAGCCATAGGAATTGATAGTGGCAGTTTTATTAAAAGCTTGTATTTAACTTGCAATGTTTGTATGTATGTATGTTCGGGTAAAATCTTGCAAGCTTAATTAGACGCACTTCCGATTATTCCATTGAGCTGAAACTTCACATACTAATGTTAGTTGGGTGACAATGCAATATTATGGTACCATCTAGCTGAGATCTGATGATATATTTTGTTTCGTTTCATTTCACTTATTAATTGTATGGTCATGTACATAAATTATTAAGGTGTTGCAATACAATTCAGTAAGTCAGTCCATGACGCCCTTTGAGGACATACAACAACAATATACTAATATCTTACAAATCTAAGCTAATCATTATAAAATAAAATTATTCATCACGATCATCATTCGAACTTACAAATTCACAAAATTTAAATTAATAATACATTTAAATATGTTACAATTGTATGGATAAATAAATAGTCAGTACAGTAATAATTAAAAATAAAATAGAAATTATAAATTATCATCAAAAAAGTCATTAACTGAATAATAGCAATTATCGAGTAATAATATTTCTAATTTAGTTTTGAAGGTCGCATTTTCAGGTTCTTGCTTAATCGAGTCTGGAATTTTATTAGTTATTAGGATACATTTGTAATGTGGACTATTTCTACACATTTGTAGTTTGGTTTGAGGTAGTTGCAATTTATTCCTATACTATATAAGAAACTCTAAAAGCATAATAATTTTATTTAGCTAAACAAGCTTTTATTTGACTTTGTAGTAGTATATGTGGTTCAAATCTTAGAAGTTAAAGGGTGTAGCAGGATAGCCTAGGAAAAATTGCCCCCAGCGATTTTGGGCCGAAACTGTAATCAAACGATGCCTTTTGGGGAGGTTATACTCTGCACAAAGTTTCATCCCTCTGTTACCCCCTGGGGGTGAAAAAAACCCGATTAACCCCAAAACTGTTTTAATTATTTTTTCCTAAACTATGAAAGTGACGAATTTCAAATTTCGTACAAATATTAATAAGACTAAAAGCTATGTGCTAAAAAAATATTAACCCCCTAACCATTGAAATTCTTGTAAAAAAAACAAAAATAAAAAAAGAATCAACCTGTATATCAAGTTTGGCTCATGGTACCACACCATTTTTTTTTTCTAAAATGAACCAGTTTATATTCTACATGATACAAAAGTTTCATGGACCTACTCCAGAAGGAACATTGCGAAATTAATATGTATTGGCTCTTTGGTGCGTACTATTCATTGAACTCCCACTAAGAGCCTTGCATTATTAATAAACAATGGCTTGCGATCGGACCGCTGCTCGTGCCCGATTTGAAAAAGGTGGGGATAAAGAAGTATGAATCAAACTCATTTGTACATGGATCTCAAGTTTGGCTCATGGTACACACACCATTTTTTTTTTTCAAAAATGTACCAATTTATATTCTATATTATATAAAAGTTTCATGGACCTACTCCAGAAGGAACATTGCGAAATTAAAATAAACGTACTATTTCGTAGCTACTAATCATTATACTCGTATCATGCTTAATACGCAACGTCTCGGACCCGCAAACAAAATAATTTAAAAAAACCGGCCAAGAGCATGTCGGGCCACGCTCAGTGTAGGGTTCCGTAGTTACTCTTCCGTCACAATAAGCTAAACTGGAGCTTAAAGTATAGTAAATTGTTAACCAAGGGATGAAACGGTACCTTTCACGTGAGTTAAACAAATAGGCAAATTTGCATAATCAGTACCTAATTAAAGTATGTCTTTTTACTATGAAGGGGAAACTTTTTGCGATAACTCAAAAACAGCTAAACTGATCATGTCCGCTATAGTTTTCATTTAATGTCTTTCTTAAGCTCTACTTCCACGATTTTTTAAATTTTTTTTGGTCCTATGGTTCAAAAGTTAGAGGGGGGGGGGGAAACATTTTTTTTCTTTCGGAGCGATTATCTCCGAATATATTCACTTAATCAAAAAATGTTTGTTGAAGACCCCTATTAGAATACCTTTCCAACGATACCCGACACTGTAGGATTGAAGCAAAAAACAAAAATTCACCCCCACTTTACGTGTACGGGAGGTACCCTCAAAAAAATTAAATTTTTAGATTTTATTGTACGACTTTGTCGGCTTTATTGGTTTATATATCCATGCCAAATTTCAGCATTCTAGCACTAACGATCACGGAGCAAAGCCTCGGACAGACAGACAGACAGAGAGGCAGGCGGACATGGCGAAACTATAAGGGTTCCTAGTTGACTACGGAACCCTAAAAATGTTTTTATAAATACAAATGAGTTTGATTCATACTTCTTTATCCCCACCTTTTTCAAATCGGGCACGAGCAGCGCCAGCGGTCCGATCGCAAGCCATTGTTTATTAATAATGCAAGGCTCTTTGTGAGAGTTCAATGAATAGTACGCACCAAAGAGCCAATACATATTAATTTCGCAATGTTCCTTCTGGAGTAGGTCCATGAAACTTTTGTATCATGTAGAATATAAACTGGTTCATTTATGAAAAAAAAAATGGTGTGGTACCATGAGCCTAACTTGATATACAGGTTGATTCTTTTTTTATTTTTGTTTTTTTTTACAAGAATTTCAATCGTTAGGGGATTAATATTTTTTTAGCACATAGCTTTTAGTCTTATTAATATTTGTACGAAATTTGAAATTCGTCACTTTCATAGTTTAGGAAAAATTAATTAAAACAGTTTTGGGGTTAATCGGGTGTTTTTCACCCCCAGGGGGTAACAGAGGGATGAAACTTTGTGCAGAGTATAACCTCCCCAAAAGGCATCGTTTGATTACAGTTTCGGCCCAAAATCTCTGGGGGCAATTTTTCCTAGGCTATCCTGCTACACCCTTTGACCACTTCCCGATTTCTGACTGATTGAGTGAGCTGAAAATTTGCAAGCATATGTAAATCGGGTGACATTGTAATATTATGGCACCATCGAGCTGATCTGATGATAGAGACAGAAGGTGGCCATAGGAACTCTGTGATGAAATAACGCAACCTAATGGTGTTTGGGGTTTTTAGTATTGTCTCGATGAGTATTAGTTGCCTGTTAAAAGGAAAGTAGTCAGCGATAACAGCTACTAAAAGCTACTAAGAGTACTAAAAATGAAAATGTTGCCAAAAACTTATTGTATACTGCAATTTTGCCTCGATAAGTATTAGTCGCCTGTTGAATAAAAACCGGACAAGTGCGGGTCGGACTCGCCCACGGAGGGTTCCGTACTTTTTAGTATTTGTTGTTATAGCGGCAACAGAAATACATCATCTGTGAAAATTTCAACTGTCTAGCTATCACGGTTCATGAGATACAGCCTGGTGACAGACGGACGGACGGACGGACGGACGGATAGCGGAGTCTTAGTAAATAGGGTCCCGTTTTACCCTTTGGGTACGGAACCCTAAAAAGTACAGTCAGGTATTCATTTTTTTTGTACAAAAAATATTTTTGGAAACAAAGTCTCCTTGCGTAAGAAATAAATAGCCGCCTACCGCTACATCGCCTGTTGTTTACCTCTACTTCTGATACTGTTTTGTCTCTGTATTGTTTTTTTTTTGAGGTGTGCAATGAAGAGTAAGTATTTGTATTTTGTATTTGTAAATAGCGCTAACAGAACTTCATGTATGCGCAGCCGCGTACAAAATCATTTTGGAATTTGAGTAACTATTGCTTTGAACATTTATTTTCTTCGTGAAGTTTCAGCTAGAATCACTAAAACGTGTTTTAAAATTACTAAAACAGAAACGAAGCAAAAGTTAACGCGCTAAGAAAATAGTGTTATCAGATTAATAAATAGTGTATTTTGTACTTACTAAGCAAAAACAGCCTCATCACTTTCCGCTCCGATTTAAACAAGGGTCTTTTTCCCTAAATGAAGTGGTCTGCAAGTTTATCGAAGGCCTGATTGCTTTAGACACAGTAATCAATCAAATATTTGGCCAAGTCATGAATAAATCGCGGGCGAAACTTCGCCGGATTCTAAGAAACAAGCAAGAATTTACAGAGCCTAGCTGTTTATAAATTTTGATGCCGCTGGAAAATGTTTCGGGATGCTAACAAATTAGAGAGTTGTAAATACAATCAAGAGCCCAGTTTTTATGAAGTAGCTATCTATCATATTTGAAATAGTGACGATAGACGTTACAAAAGCCGTTAAGTGTTTTTTTATTTCTATTGAGAAAATAGAACGTTAAAAGAGGTGTCATAAAAATAATATAGTGGATCTAATAGCTAATATTAGGTAAGCTTTTCAGTTTGGGTTGGTACGATGAAAAAAAGATAAGAGAAGAGAAGAAAGAAAACAAAAACGACTTTAATGAGGGAGACCGGTGAAAGAAAGATTATTGTTGATTTTGGATTTCATACAATGACATTAAAAAGACAGCGTCCTACGCCTAATTATGTACAAAAGGAGGTAAAATGTTTATTTTTGTTACTGCACCCACCTTGACACATTTTAGATTTTCCCTATGGTTGACTGGTAAGATACAATAGGGTATGCGGCTGTATTTAAAATAAATTATTGCACACCATGCATGAAATAAAGCACCAGATAATTATTAGAAAATATAAAAATAATAAAAATGGCTATAAGTATGCTTAAAAGAATTGAGAACTCTCTCTAATTACTAAAAAATAATTAAACAAAAATCAACCTTAAAAATGTATAAAAATCCATTAACATTTTGAAAATCGGTTTATAAACAAGCAAATTACACTATTTTTGTTCCATACCGGATGTCACCACCAAGAGTCTGATGGCTGTTTCAATACAATTTGCAAGGCAAATGATGTTTAAGTAAAGGTAACTTACTGAACGATATTTTTAGTAAAGTATTATTATCTATAAAAATATTATTATTGAGGACTGAGGACTTAAGAATACTATTAAGGATATAGCTAATTAAAGTTACACTATATAAACAAAAATGCCAAAACAGCAGCGAATTTGCGCTCATTGAAACTTTTGTTGTTCACATGTAACTAGGATTTGCAATATCCATCCGATTTTATTATTCGGATAGTTCGAATAATGAAATTTGTACTATCCCAATATTCAAATATTGCGGATAATTTCGGATATTTATAAATGAAACAAAATATTTAGTCTAAGTAATATAATTCGTAATACTGGCGCTAAAATAAGCGTGGAGTTGATAACGGCTGATCTCAGCCGTCTGCTGGAGTGCCATAATGCGAATTTAGTAGTAATATGGTTCATAATGGATATGAATTTGTCATGATAACTATTGAGTTTTGCTTGACACCTGACGATATATGCCTTAAACATTTGAGGAATTCCCTCGATTCCTCATGGACACCATCGTCAGAACTCAAACTTGATAAAAAATTGTCTGGAAAATCTAATTTTCTTAACAAACAAACCGAAGAGGACAGATCGCCAAACGAGAACTATGCGTCGTTGAAGAGTTCCATTCTGATCAGCATCAGCAGTTCCACTTCATCAAATGTCACTTTTTAAATGTTATATATTGCTTGATTTGTTGTTGAAAATACAAAAATCACTATATGTATGCCTTTCACAGTTGAAGAGTTCCCTCGATTCCTCATGGATACCATCATCAGAACTGAGCTTTGACAAAAACGGGACCAATCTGTTTATATATAAATTCAATCAAAAAAATATATTTCCGAAATTGGTTCAGTAATGACGGAGTTATGAAATAACAAAAAATTAAAAAACCATACAACCGAATTGAGAAACTCCTCCTTTTGAAATCTAGAAGTCGGTTAATAAACGGAGTTTAAGCCTAACATGTTAAAACTTTCTATCTCTTCGAATCTGTATGCCGAAAGCCGTGTACAATGTACTCAAATAATCAACTACGTATTATATTATGCCTAGGAAATAAAATACGATTTTGATCCACTATTGCAGAGCATCCCGTTATATACGCGCGTATTAAATTCACACATCCACGTCGGCCACAGATTCTTGCAACACATAGTTTCACTTCCAAATACGCTTGTTTATTCACCTCGGCTCTTGGTACGAACTTATGTTCAAGTTGGAGTCAAGTTGAGCAGAGTTTTCTCGGTGTACACGCTCGATGAGCCAATTATCCATTGCCAAGGAGGAGTTTAACGTCAAGTATGATAGCAATTTATAAATAACAATGCGTCGCTTCAGTCTAGAGCAGATATTTATACAGATAAATATGTTATTGTAAAACCCAGTTAGTTACCCTTACTTTAATTTTAGCCAATTTTCAAAAATGTCTTAGTTAAAATGCGATTTCATTCAATATATAATAAATTTCCTTAATAATATAATAAACGGTTGTCTTATTTAGCATTCAGGGACATTTATATAAAGAAATATATCCAGAAATAAAATTTCCGAGTATTCCTACATAATTCTGTATTAAATGATGGTCTTAAAGCTTATTTACGTACGTACGTATGAAAAAACATGTAGGTATAACTACACGTATAATGTGTGTGTACATAGTTGAGGGCCGTTAACTTAAAAATGCACATTAAGCTTTATTTGTATGGAAAAATAAAAATAATTTTAATTATTTTTGTCGAAATCGGCAAAACATATTGCATTGTTATTGATTATTTTGATAATTCAATGCAAAAACTTCCACGAAAATCCGTTCAGAATACTCGGCTTTCCGGGTAAAAAGCTACGACACTGCAATAATAATAAATGTAGAAACATCTATTACATAATCATTCTTCTGAAGTAAAATTTGGCTTATTCAAATATTTCCATACCAAACATTTTGGTCTTATAATGTTTCTCTTCCAATTTGTTTACTTACCTTTTGCTTAGCATATCACAGTACAGCGGCATTCCGACTGAGAATAAATGTGAGCATCTGCCTTTTCTTTCGACGCCTAACCATTTCAAGATATAAGCTACGTTATGTAGACGACTAAGAGCTCGTAATCCCTCGTTGTTATTTAGGTACTTGCAATGTTTTTAGCCGCATGTTCACGTTCCTGTTCTCCCGGTGTTTGCGCCACTGGTACTTGGCAAGCAAATGCTCTTACTTTGCGCTTCTCTACTTTGTGATATGTTAGTATTGTCTTTGCGCCTTTGAGTTTTGTTTGCGCTTCGCTACTTTCAGGGATTCGCCAAATAGGATGTCAAGCAAAGTATGATAAGGCTTATAAAGTTTTTATGTTGAAGTGACAAATACGATTTGAATTAGCTTGGGATTCGGCATTTCCCGGATTACTGTTCGATTTTTCCAAAGAATTAATACAATTCTAGAAATTACTTTCAAAACAACAATAAACCACTGTCATACTCGTACTACATGACGGTTTTAAATATCATTAACGAATCAATTAAAAGTTAAGCAACAATACCTTTTCAATATAAATAATGAATGTACAGTGTACAGTCAGCATCAAAAGTAGCGGATGAAACAACGCGCCAAAAGTATCTGATATTCCGAATAAATTTTCTAAATGTAGGTATATCTGTAAAATTCACATCCAGAAGTATATATTTTAGAGCCTAAATTGTTCTACATATAGAACCATCACTTTTTGTTAAGCTGTTCCAGAATGGTAGAAACTTTTGAAGCGTTGTTTGATCCGCTACTTTTGATGCTGACTGTACCTACATGTTTTTTTTTCTTTTTTTATTATGTTTTTTAAAATCTCTCGGCTATATCACTTAGCTATTTTATATGCTATGGTATACAGAGTAACGATATACTGATTTATACAGAAATTATTGGTTTGTTACAAAAACACAATTCTCCTAATGAGGACGCCCAGGACCCAGTCTTAACTAAATCCGTGGGTAAGTGAAAGGACGCCTTGTACGTCAAACAAAATAATCCAACTCCCATCGCACATAATTTCACACAACTCCCATGTTTCCCTTATAAATAATACAAAGGCAAGATAATGAAGTGAATAGAATCTGGGAACTTCAATAATTTATCATTTATTTGCAACATCCTTGGGTATCGCTCTGGAAATTTTGCGGGACAGCAAAGTTTTATCGGGAGTCTTGTTTGGAGTTGAAGCGTTTGATATCGAAGCTGCTGATCCTGAACGGTGGTGTAGCTGAAAATAGAGTTATCAATCAAAAATTCCAGCAAGAATATATTGTTAAATCTGAGGCATGCGCTTGTCTCTCGATGAGATCAGTCCTCTAAAGACTAATTCTAAAAGTTATTTTTATATGAAATAAAATGTTTTTTCAAATCGCGGCACTTAGAACTACATTTACTAATAAAATATAATTTAATATCTCTGCTCCCAAAAGTAAAGAAGCAACCTGTCACAATTTGGATCGAGACCGTCCGGTCAACCAAAAAATGGGCTCCTGTATCTTTAACTTTTGATGATTTATGCATGTGTTTGACCTATTTATCAGTTTCTTATTCAGCGAACAAAACATCACTACCTAACCTGCATCTTCGGAAAAATTAAAACGTGTCTAGCATGGTATGGCGTTCCTTGAGTAGTCCTAACCATTACGTTCAAAGTTTGGGACCTATACCTAGCATATAACTGGAAGTTTTTTATAGGCCGGTGAAAACTAACTACTTAAACTCTTGATGTATGCTTTATTTATTATAACTAGAAAAAATCTTAAAAACATACAAGGCACATAGAACTAAGCAAGATCAATGATAAACAAAATAGATTACAGATGGTAGTTATGCAAAAAGTTAAAAATGTGGTTAATACGGAGTATAAATTAAATAAAAGCGTGTGACATAGATCGAGGATAACCAAGGGTTGTCAATTAAGCCAGTGTCCTTTAATTAAGTATCGGGATTCCGCCCCGACACGACCCTTACACGATGATTCCGGTAATCGGCAGCCTTAATAAAGAGCGTCCGTTTTTACGACTAGTAGCGACTTGTCCCAGATTCTTTAACTTTGGCTGGGTCTTTACCAAAATAGTATTACAGCAGTCCAAAGTTCTGAAGCTTTATGATGCGGTTTTCCGAGGAATGTTAATAGGGAGAAGTTATTACCTATTTAATATGACAAGACTACTGTCTAAGAAGGGTTTTGGCGGAGGTTACCCAATTCGAAATAGGTTTAATCCTGATTTTTCCAGTTTCTTATTTAGTCAGCTTCTGGGTAGATAATGTTTTTATTAGGTTGGATTAGGAGTGAGTCAGTTTCTAAACATGTCTTATACTTATATTCAGCAAATTTTTATTTAGTACTTTTCTGGGAGATCAGATTCTGAGTAGGTTAGGGAGTTTTTTCGTAGTAGGTTAGACTGGAAACAAGGACAAATTCAAATGAGAAACGTTTCTTTAGAAACCAAATTCTAACCAAGTATGTTTCTTTATTATGTCTGAATCGAATTAGAGCGAATTCATAATAAGTATGTGTCTTAATTATTTAACATTAAATGACTTATGTGAATGTTAAGTACAGTTGGCTAGAAAGTAAGATAACACTTGACGTAAACCAATAAATTGACGATGTAAAGTCAAACAGTATTGGTTTGTAAGATTTTCTGAAGAAAGCATCGTATATGAGCTTTGAAAGAGATATGAGGAGAGGTCTTGATGATGTTGTTACTGATTCTTAACCAACTTCGAGTTCAAATCCGAATATATTGTCCGATTCAAGCAGCACTAGTGAATCAGAAATCAGTATTTTTTTATCTCCTGCTCTAAAATAAAGAACATTCATAGAATTAAATTCAAGTCTTTTAGTTGCGTGATAGTTGATTTACTCGTTTGTTGTTTTATTTAGTTTGTTCATGATATAATACAAATAAATTATTTTGTCTTATAGTGTTAAGGCACTAATGAAACATATTTATATATATTGAAAAATTAACTATATTTCCACTCATTTATTATTACACTACATTATGGATGTAAACTTAAAGGTTCGTATACCGTTAGCGCTTGTGGTTAGTTCTGTACAAGAGTTAGCTGAAACAATATTTCAGGAGACTGTAGTCTTAAAGGATAATAAATTTGAGGTGGCATTGCCACTCAAACAGAATATCAATGATCTGTATTTGGGTGATTCACTGTCATGTGCTTTAAAAATCCGGTTCGAAGGACCAAAATATGTTAAGGCACTAATGAAACATATTTATATATATTGAAAATGAACTATATTTCCACTCATTTATTATTACACTACATTATAGATGTAAACTTAAGGGTTCATATATCGTTAGCGCTTGTGGTTAGTTCTGTACTGACATTGAATTGACCCCTTTTGACAGACGTCATTATAATTTCTCATGTACCGTCTCGTACATATAGTATTATATCGTATTTTCGCCACTCGCCAAGAACAATGCCGTACCTACTACGCCAGCAACGCCTAAAGGTGTTATGGCGTTCGCTGTCAAAGTCACCTTCTTGCTTTCAAGTAAGGTTCATATTGCCACGCTCACGACTCTGATTTTGGCGTATAGTGTTTAATTTTAATGCATGTTTGCACTATTAATAAGTAACAGAAGGAATTCATTAATAAAGTGTTCATGCAATTTTGCACCATACTGTAACTAATATTGTTATTGCATATCTCGTTGGAATAGGCTACAAATAATTGTGGTTGACTGTGTATCCGCATGGCGTATTATGAAATTGACTTACACTAGGAATCTCACTTAAAGGAGTGTAACATGATCAAAATCTAACTAAATTAGAAATATTAAACGTATGCAGAATCTGACCTCATCAGAAAAGGGTTCATTATTGAATTTGGCACAGTTATCATTTGCTTTCGTTATAATTGAACTTACTTAGAATCTGCCTTCTCAGACTTTAATCTTTAGCCGATTAGACATGCTCAGTATTAAACTTAATTACCAATACGACCTCATGTGAGTTGGACGATTTCAGAAACTGACTAATTAGCAGGTATCGGATTTTTTATCGCATGGTAAGACTAATAGCGAGCTATGGAGTCGACATTAGCAATAAAATTCAGCTCATACTCAGTCATCTATTCATGATGCCGATGCCTACAGTAATTAGGCAACCGGAAAAGTTAAGATTGACCCCCTAAGACTAAGTAAGATTGTCCCTAAATATTTATTTTATTATTTCTTTACGATTTTTATTACTGAAATTTCAATCAAATCGGACTACGCTAAGTTTTCATGCCATGTGTTCAAATATGGAACTCATATAGGAATAAAAATGCATTCTTACTGCTAAGTTTGTGCAAAGTTAATATATCTTAAGGTTCTCTATCTGAAGGTTGTCTGGAAGAGATCGCTGTTTAGCGATAAGTCCGCCTGTTGTTACCTACATATTTATACCTTTACATACTTTGTACCATTTTTTTTGTAGTGTGCAATAAAGCATTTTATTATTATATATATATATATATATATATATATATATATATATACACACGAGTATTAACTAGAAATTGATTTCAATAAAAGATTTCAGTAGGTATATAAACAGCTGATAAAATCATAGTGGTTCTTAAAAAGAGCGAGGTTATGGAGTAATTAAGGTAAATTGGTTTGTTACCATCATTTGCAACTTCTATTGAACTCCACTTAGGTTTTAACACAATCTGATAACAATTACCTATATCATGAAAATTTTCACTGTAAGTGTGTTAACTCTTTTTTTGTCTAGCTCCTTCCTATTTACTTAGGGTTGGCCCTTCTAATCGTGCGTCGCCAGGCCAGTCGGTCCCGGGTCGTCTTTCATTTCCGCGATTTCGGGGTTAGTCCCATGGTAACTAAGAGTTGTTCAGTAGGATGACGTTTAATCAGTTTGCAAAATATGGCTAATCGTTGGAAACCCACAATGTACACCCAGCTGCAAAAGTGCAGTTATAAATAAACTCCATTCATAAATTGGGTATGTACTTTTGCAGCTCGCCTTACATCATACAGGTAGGTACAAAAATTGAGTACGATTACTTTTAATATATTATAGTTTGACATATTGTTATTTTTAATAACGTAATACTACCGTAATACCTAATTAACGGCATATACCTACTATAATGTTATTATTGGTATAATGGTCATAAGGTATATTTACACTTCATCTAATATACAATTATACATTGACATAATTATTACATACTCTAAAGCATATTATTTGTTCTAACAAGTGACATCACATAATTATTTGTGAGGCAAAATTACTTGCATGACATAAATGGGTTAGGTTACGTTGGGACTACGACTCCACACAAACGAATACCTAGCAAAAGGAGGGTTTGGTTAAGTTAGAACTTTGACCTCCCGTAGAATAAAATACCTAGCAAAGATTCGGCTCCCGCAGAATCGAAAACCTTGAAAGAAATGTTTAGTTTGGGTTAGGTGGGATGATAATCTGTATTTAATTATATGGCCTGCGTACTACTCGTTATAAAAATATGTAAAACTTAATAAAAGTCATTATGAAACATGTCTATGTAGTACTAATTAACAATTATATTACAATAGGCTTATCAATGACAGTTTAGATGAAATCACAATATAACAAAAGAAACGTACAAAAAGAATAACATTATAATATCTCAAACGGAATTATAACATGTGTATGATGGTTTTTTTGTAATTATATTAAGCATTACACACCCGTATCGATGAAATCGCTACACTACACTATTAAACCTTTTTCTAAAATACGCACATGGCTCCGCAACAGCCAATAATGTCAACGTAGTTCCAACATCAGGGTTTTATCTTAATTGCTTCCAGAAGTCGATATCTTTCCGAGTAACTTTTTGCCGTGCCCGGGCCGGGCGTAAACAATAATTCTCAATGGCACGCTACCCCGGTAATCGATACCGGAATTCGACAATCATGTTGTTCGATATGGAAATAACCCCCCCTACAACGCGGCTGCTCGATTTAATGACGCCCATTTTCAAATTTATAAATGAAGCGTGTAAGAAAATATGTTGGTTTCCAGTTTATTTATTAATGAAAACTTTATTTGACAGAACGCACACAACCAGATATTTAACATACGTGCTCATTACGCGAACTCTGGAAGTAAACTAAAGCAATATTCGACACAACGAAATGAAAACATGAAATATGGGCGAGGTTATTGTTTCACGAAGTTCCCCGTCTTTTCGTTTGAGTTATTGGCCCGTTTCTTTTTCTTATTTAATGTTATCTGAACGTGTGTTAGAAACTTTTATTGTCTAAGTTACAAAATCTTTTTAGTTGTAAGTGTCATACTCGTATTTGGTTTATTAATCATATCCGTTCTCAAGGTCAAAATATATTATGTATTTTTAGTTTAGTAAACATTAAAATACAATGAAAATGGGTCATTTTGCGTAAACATTTCTTTAGTATGCGACCCATTTTCATTGATCTTCAATTTACAAATAGTGGTAACTTGGAACAGTGATAAACAGCTGACAAAGTCTTTAACGATGTGTCTGCGTCATAACATGAATCTTCATTAATATAACATGACCATTGTAACGTATTTGTAACGCATTTGTTGCCCAACAATATGGAGGGTCGGACAATGTTAAATAACCAGGCATATTCATCACACTTTTACAAAATACATTTACGCGTATATCGTGATTCCATTACCGACCGGAGGGGTAAAAAGCTGTTGCAGCGAGACCCGCGGGAGTGTCATATTTGATATTGAATAACGCAAACTAACGCGTTTAGCTTGCGGACCTTTCCCGATCCCGCAAGCATTACCCTATACAGGCTGCCTCCGGGTGGATTTGGCGACAGGAGAGATTTTAAAAATAGTTATTTGCTTTTACAACAAGGGGGCAAAGTTATTGTTCAACCTCTCGTGATAAAATACCCCCGAGCAAGCGTTATATTCCAAAATTGAACCACAAGCTTACCGTGTGGTTCGAAAAATGGCATCTAGAGCGTTGCGAGGATTTCAAGGCACGAGCAACAAACCTCGCTGCTGAGTAAATACACTACACAGACATCACTGGCTCAGTGACCTATGTAACCACGATCTT
This sequence comes from Cydia pomonella, assembly GCF_033807575.1. NCBI lineage: Eukaryota > Metazoa > Arthropoda > Insecta > Lepidoptera > Tortricidae > Cydia > Cydia pomonella. The sequence goes on along the minus strand of NC_084706.1, from coordinate 15,025,918 downwards.
GGCCCCCTGACACAAGAGAACGCCATTGCGCTATTCTGCGCCACTTCACGCCAGTTGGGTACCCCGAGGGCGGACAGATCTTTGGGGCTTCTTCGGGGGCTCACTCCAGCGGTATCTGTGATAAGGCAATAAAACAATGAAGATACTTGAACAGTTTTTGTCTAATCATAAACCGATTTGATGAAAGATTATCTCCGAACGAAATTGTGTGCTATAATATTCCTATAATATATGAGATTTGCCTTAAGTACCCTCTTAATGAGTATCGTTAGACGTATGTAACGTACGTACCAGTGTTGGTAGAACGTTAATGCAATTTTTTTAATAATTAATAAATAAAAATTATAGGACATTCTTACAGAGATTGACAAAGTCCCACGGTAAGCTCAGGAAGGCTTGTGTTGTCGGTACTCAGACAACGATATATGTAATATACAAATACCTACATACCCATAACTCAGGAACATAATATCTAAAATTCCATCCCCAGGACCATCGGCTTCATAGGCAGGGTCACTACCCACTAGGCCAGACCGTTCATCAAATTCACCATTAGAAATTACACATCGAAAAGATTAATAAAATTTAACCACTAACAATTGAATGAAAATAAATTTTCAATTGCATTGAACATTAATTTGCATTAATATCAATTTATTTCTACAAACTAACAATTAAAATTAATTAAAGGTTATTGCTTCACAAGCCATAATTTTTTTTAAATAAATTGTTAATGAAAATGAATATATATGTGATTGATATATCAACAAGATAAACAACAAGAATAAATATCGTAATTTTATAAAAGTCTGTAAAACTGAACTTATATAAGTTTTGAGTATATAGTACTCATTCTCTGTATGAACCCTGGCAGTACCTAGTGGAACTCACGTTTGGTCCAACAGAGGCAAATGTTGTCTTGGTCATCAGACACGTCTCGATGAGCACTTGGGAGAGATAGAGCTGATGACCTTGGCAGTACTTAGTGGACTACACTCTACAAACTCCAAAATTTCAATTCAGTTTTCGATTATTTTCTGCAGTAATCTTTTCCTACCTGCTGCCTAAATCGACGCAAACTTAAGGTCATAACGATGAACTGATTATAACATAAGCTGGATGTTAGCATTTGATTCATATTTCCAAAAATTTTTGACTAATAAACACACTCACAATATTAAAATTACTATTTTTCTTCAAAATATTCTTTTAACTTGAGTTCCTAGCAACTTTATTAATCGTTACCCAATGAATTGGAAATGGTACATACATAGTATAACCTGATAAATGTTCATAAAGGCCGTCCCCTATCTGAGTGACCTCACGCGTTCCTACTCCCTCGACCGCCCTTCCTCGTTCTTAACCTTAACAACTTGAATTTTCACAAGCAAACAAATTAGTGCGTCCGTTCGCTCACTTACTTACTTTCAACATAAATAAACAGTATCTATCACTCAAAACGCTCAAATGTCAAAATCAGACGATAAATTCACAAAGAATAACTGCGCGCGCGTCATGTCGAGTGACACAGGTTAACCGTCCGACGGCCAACCAGCGACTGCCCCTCGTCGCCGGCGCAGACACCCGTACGCCGCAACGCACGAATTTTAATAGTATTAATGTTTCAAAAAATATTTTTATAATTAATAAATCGGTAGACGTAATTGAAGTGTACATCATTATTCACTATTGGCTAAAGTTTCATGTCTAAGCGTTGCATAATAAAGGAGTTTATATGGATTTTAACTCGAGAAAAAGGTTCACGCAAAAAATATTTACTTGTGATACTATATGTCTTTTGAAATATCAGTAGACATAATTAAAGAACAATTGTCAAGCTAAAATATTGTGTACAGAGCTTCATTTGTTTATACAACGTTCAAGCAATGTTTAACGTTCAACGTAAAAACAGCGAATTCGGCCGCCTCAGACCCTAATGTGTTATACAAAAACCTTAATGCCTCAAAAATAGGAAAAAGAAGACCTGCCTGTATAGAGTTTTTTTCGCTGCTATCCACCCACCCGGCCTCCAATCTGAGTCCGCTCGATTTACCGATATTTAAATCAAATTACGTCCACAAACTAGATAACCTCTTCATATTTTCATGTGCGCCATGGATATATAGAAAGAAAATATGCTAATTAATTCGATAATAATATACTTAATTTTTACAGGTACCCTCGGTATTTTTATAACTCTGGAAATTCAAACATTCATTCAAAAATAAAATATAAAATCAATGTACCTACAAATAACCAATTCCAAAAGATCATAAGTAAATTATGGCATCATTGCGAGTATTGAGACAAATGGATTTCATTTGGCACTGTTTTTTCTTAAACTTTGGACTGTTGACGCACGCAAGTCGAACCATGCTCAGAGTAGGGCTCCGTAGTTGCTCGTCTGTCACAATAGACGGACTTAAAAGGGGGGTTGACAAATACTATGGACATAAAAAGTAAAAGAGAGTATCTTTACAGCGCTTACCTACGGCCCGTCTTTTTACTCGGAAGAGATGATTTTTAACGAAAACTCAATAACGGTTTAAAATAGTTTTCATTTAAAGTCATGAAGTACTTACTACTTTCATTATTTGTTCCATATCTCATGCTCTGAAAGTGGGCCATTGGTTATCTACAAAGTGTGTAGGAAGTGACATGTTTTAATGTATTTTCACAAGACTTACACTTAGTGTTATCCATTTTCTAACACAAAATGCAAATAAAACATATGCAGCTGGAATATGTGTCAAATGTTATCAACGTTGACATGTCATCGTAGATTCATTATAAATAGGTTTATAAGAAAAGGTTACACACCTACATACTAACTTATCTACACCCTGCACTAGTACTTTGTTTACATATGCTCCTAACTACTTAAGATTTACGCATATATTTTTATATGTGTATGTAGCGGGTACTAGTGGCTATCCATGCATATTTTTTCTGGAGGTGTACCTCCTCGAAAAGTAAAAAAATAAATCTGAAGAAAAATAAAATGTTATTTACAAAATGAAGTATAAGTACATGACGTGGGTTAAAAATGTGTATTTTGTAGCCTATTTTATTATTGTCAAATATAATTTTGTTTCGTTAATCTAACTTGAACAGTTTACAAAATGTGCCACTTTCAATGATACTCTGATTATTTTACATTATCCTGAATAACTCTTAAATAAAAGAAGGTCGAGGCCAGTACACCACCTGAAAGAATGACCAAATCCGTAGTTGAGGGCACCTCTAGTTCGCTTAGCCTGCTAGACCCTTTATTGAGTGGTATGTGCCCGGAGCGAAGTCTGAAAGCAGTTACAAGTTGAGATCTACATAGGTCACTACTATCAAACCACGGGGTTTTCTATGCCTCGGGTTGAATGGTTTTATACCATATTCCCCTTTCCAACATATGCCACTTGAAGAGATAACCAAGTCTATTTTATCATCACATTGCTTTAATAAAACAAGGCGCCCTCTAAACTGCTTCCTGAGGGACCTAATATTTAAGTTTATTATACTCGTATCTAACCCCCTTATTTAAATCAATAAAAAAAAATTAACTGTTTATTTCCACAAACAATTACAAAGAAATATATACTTAGCAGTAATCTCACATTTTAAAGATTATCTTGACTAAGGAATAAGGAACTAGGAATGCAACCCCTGTTTATATCATCAAATTACAAAATTAAATGTTAGTGAGTCTTTTTACATTTAAATCTATCAATGCTTTTTAAACAATAGCTTTAATATTACTAGGTTTTTTAATTATGTTATTAATTACATCGGACATTACAATAAATTGCTCTGATAATTAACTTAAGATATGATATATATGATATATATGATATATATGTAATACTGTCTTAATGCACTGTTATATATTATGTAATTAAAAATCAAGTTGTGTGTACGCGGTCAATAGTGGCGCCTGATTATGTAGTTTACTCTGTCGTATTTCTAATATTATGCAGTAGGGATTTAATATCCTCTTCGCTTCTTATATATTAAATTTTCTATTCTGTATCGCTATTCTTCACTAATATGTTAGACTTCTGGAACCACACATAGCTGTCCGTACGTTTTACCCGGTTCTTGGCGGGCCAAAATAATTGGCGTTAGACCTTATTCATATCCGCATTGATATAAATCCTTTTTTCATAATTATTACGAAAAACTGCGCTGTTGGTGAGACGAGTCTTGCGCTTGTTTATCCCATTGGTCCCGGGCTGCCTTAGTGCGCATGGTAACAACGATCGGCCGCGCGCGCGCCTGCTTATCGCCGTGTTCTGCGTCTACCTTCTTCTTTGAGGGACCAACTCTCCGGATCTTCTCAATGTCATCGGTTTTGAGGACAAGCTTTTGGGCAATGTATGCTACTACCTCGTCTAGTTTTTCATGATCGACCTCGTCCACGCAAGCTAACTTAATTACTTTCTCTTTCTCTTTTTGTTCGAGCATTTCTACTCTTTCCCCCAGGGCTTTATTGCACTTTTGTAAATAGATTTTTTTTTCTCTCTAACGCGATAATTTTATTCTCTGCTCTTTCTTTGAACTCGACTGGCTCGCCATACCGTTCCGACATTTCCTGCAGTTTATTTTCGATTTTGAAGACTACTTCAAGTTTTTTATTTACCTCATTCAGCAAAGTCTCCACCGTAACGTTTCCAGGTTCCAAAGAAATTCTAGGCATTGTAGGAGAACCTTTATTTCCACAATCTTCACACATATCTTTTGGGGCCACATTTCTTATGCAAAATTCCACCACATCCACATTTGCACTTGATGATATCTTCCTTAGCAGTCGATACAAACAATTTTACACTTTTTACATTGTACCATTGTAAATATTTTTAGCACCGCGTACCGTAAACAATCAAACAGGTCCACACTCAGAGGGCTCGGAGCGGAACTTGGTGAAAAAATGCTACTTGGTTTAGTATTTATTCATTTATACTTTATTGCACATAAAATATTAAGTACAAATGGTGGACTTAATGCCTTAAGGCATTCTCTGCCAGTCAACCACTGGGTCAAAAAGAGACTTTTGTTAGGTGCAGGCTTTGTACTTGAGAATAAGATATCGCTACCTATTATTTACAAATTAAATACTAATTAATATAATATAATGAAATCATAAACTTAAACATATACTTTGTATGATATACTTACATAAATATCTACATAATATGTATATATTATATACATTATACATGTACCTGCTGTGAAACATTACTTACATCTGTCAGATAGATGCTTGCGCAACATGCGCTTGAAAGTGAATTTACTTTGAGCTTTTCTGATATTGAGTGGAAGGTCGTTCCACAGGCGTATCGCCTGAACAGTATAGGAGTTGGTCTGGAAACCGGTGCGATTAGGGGAAATGGCTACGGGAGGTACGAAGAACACCACCAGGGCGAGCAGTAACAAATTTAAATTTGGATCTTAGATATTCGGGTGTATTTGGATCAAAAAGAAAAGAGTAAAGTGTACTTAACAGTCTCAAAGATCTACGCTCACGAATAGGAAGCCAATTAAGTTGCTTACGATAAGCTGATACGTGGTCGTACTTCCTAAGGCAAAATATGAACCTAATGCAGTTGTTAAGCAGTCTGTCCAGTTTGTTAAGTGATGTTTGAACGATATTGGAGTAGCATACATCAGCATAATCGATAATGGGAAGTACAAGAGCTTGAACGAGAAGGGTCTTTGTGCTTATTGGCAATAAGTTTTTGAACGTGTAAAGCGATCTTAGCGTGTTCGTCACTCTGCGACATATATCAGACACCTGGGCCCTTATTCGACATGCTAAAAGTGACGTTTCGTGTTGATTTCCATTTGATGTGAGAAATATTGTGACTTGTCGAATTGCTATTATCACCACCTGTCAGTGAACAATATCCACACTAGAGGCGGGGCGTTGTACCGGAATAGTTTTTGGAACAGGTTATTTGTAATAGACTACTTTTAGCTTGTCGAGTATTTAAAAGTACGGACTTTGATTTCTGAAATAAAACAAATATGAAACTTTTATCACCTCGTACCTCCATTCTTACCGTTACTTTAGGTAAAATAAAATTTTGTTAACAGATGGTCGTCTGGGTGTCTGTTGTATCTAAAAATAATGTAATAATATATAACAAAAATATGACAATAGATTCATAGCCTTCACTCAAAACGTCACCATATTTCCGACCCTTACCGAAATAATAAGTCGATATTTGTATAAATAATCCTTATTTGTAAGACGCCTAAACACGGCAAATACGTAAACTGCCTATTGGGGGTCATACTCGTAAAACTGGTATTTTAGACGTACTTTTGGTACGAGTAACAGAGACGTACTTTTGGTACGCAGTCCCAGCTCTAGTCAGGATTCTAGTTGTCAAATATAAGCGTGTCGAATACGTATTAGTTAACTGTCAAATGAAATTAGATCAACGGTAGACTTTTTTGTCGATGGGTATGGCTGCCATGTTTGGATTTATGACATTTAAAAGGGGATCCTAAGGCAGAGAGTAGTTTTACCTGTACGATTTTGATTCTTCTACTGGACGCAAGATGGAGTTAGCTGCCAAATTCCGATCAGGCTGACTCAACTAGGATGAAAAAAGTTTTGTATGGAATTTGTTTCGCAAATCATTGCCAACGAAGAAAAAGAAAACGTCAGTGCTATTTATTCTGTCAAGTTTACATCAAGTCTACTGTCAGCCTAATTGCTTTGTTTGTTTTGAAGGCTTCAATATTTTGTTCGGGTATTTCGTGTAATTTCTTTATTATTTAGTGCAAAAATCGAAAAGAGTCAACCGTGATCAGAGTAAAGAGCGAGTTTGTTACAATGCCAGCGAGAAAACGGTTTACTAAGTGTGAAATATGTGGCAAGCGAGCCACTCGAGAAAATCACGAAAAAAGGGATTTTATGGCGAAATTTCCCTTGGATGAAGACTGGTAAGTATTGCTTTAGATACTTTTGACCTTATTTTGGGTCAGCAGGCTAATAAACACATCGAAAATTAGATACTTATTTTACGTTATTTTTCGTTGTAAACTAGGGATGTACTATAACTATCGATAACTATAGTTTTATTTGTATATCAGTGTAAATAATTAAATTAAATATGTGAAATTTCCTTAGAACTAGCATGCAATATGACCATAATTAATTCGTCGAAGATTAATAATGCATAAATTATCTATTACTTATGCATTAATGGTCATTAGTTAACATCTTTTTTTTATCTAGTGATTATTTAATATATTAACCTAAAATGTAAGAAAATTAATCTGTTTTTATGATAAATAAAGAAATATTATAGGACATTATTACACAAACTGACTTAGTACTAAAGTATGAATGGCATGTGTTGTGGGTACTTAGACAACGATATATATATATATACCCACAACACATGCCATTCATACTTTAGTACTAAGTCAGTTTGTGCAATAATGTATATATATATGTACATAGACCTAATTTATAAGTATTTATAAATACATAGAAAATACCCATGTTTCAGGAACAAATATTCATGCTCATCACACTAATAAATGCCCGTTCCAGGATTTGAACCTGGGACCATCGGCTTCATAGGCAGGGTCGCTGCCAACAAGGCCAGACCCGTTCTCATGATTAACAGACATATAAATACATAAAAAGTTAAAGCATTGATAAAGGGTTGTTGATAACTGGATGCCGAAAAACATGATTTATAGATGCATATTAGCGCGAAATAATCAGTTGATCATCTCATTAGCAAACACATGGAATATAAACTGTAGATAAAGTCATGTTTTTCCAAGGCTGTATGTTTTCAGATGCAGGCAGTGGGCCAAATTTGTTGGGAACGAAGACCTGATACATCTTCCCATAGAAAAGTTACATTTATTCAACATGTATGTGCACATCATTATGAAAATCAAGCATTTAATAAAATAAAAAAACACGACTTAAAAACTGTATTAAAATAATTCGGGTCCACATTAAGCCCGACCAGATAGTAGTCCAATTAAGAACTATCCACTATATAACATACAACTTAAATGTGGACTCGATGCTAACCTGATTTCGAGTACAAAATTTGTAGACAGGAGCCTATGTTTCAACCCTCCCCATTTTATCGATATCGATAAGAATCGTGAGCGTGTAGCGTACTACACTATTTAAATCGCTTATGTTGGTACTATGGTTCTTTGACAGTTCTTTGTCGTACATTTTGGTAATGATTTGCGAAACAAACTGATTCCACTCGCTAGTATGGAAGTCCCGTCTCCTAAAACGTAGTGATTATATGCTCTTTGACAATGACATGCAGTTGCGTCGATGTAGATCTATGATAAAAACGTACATGTGACGCATGTGACAATTGTCCAGGATAAAAGAAATATCTTGACAATTAACATAAAGCAATACAATACCACAAAATGTCAACAAGAAAACAGATTTATTATAAAAATACAAATTATATACAAAGCTTCATTTTAAAACCAATGGTCGTGGGTTCTAACCCCGGCTCTTAACAATGTGCATCTTGTAACATGTACCGATTGCTTTTCAGTAAAGTAAAATATATTATCATGAGGAAGATGGAGTAGCCCCAATAAGGTATATTTTCCCCTCTGGGTTAGAAGGTCAGATAGTAGTGAGACAGGGAGATATAGTGAAGAATGCGGAAAAACAAGCATTTATTGTGTTGTTAGGCTAGTTCTTTTTTTTTTCAAAATTTGAAAACGAACGCAACAGCATGCTCAAAGCCCCCTGTGAGTCAGAATCTGTTAAATTCAGGCTTAAGACGAAACAGGAGCTGAGCCCGTACACAAATTTGAAATTTTTAGGTAAAAGGTAAAAAATATCGCCGTCGCGCTGACGAGTGTGGCACCCCGTACCTAGCTAGAGACTATCCCTTGTGTGTGTACCAACAAACCAAATTTTAGACAAATATGATACGTCTTCTTCTTCTTTGTCGTTGTACTCTTTGCAGAGCGTCGCGGTCAACTGCTGATATCAGGGGCAGATGTTGCTTGCCGTACGATTTCTCGCCATTTTTCGCGGTTGGGGGCCATTCTGGCAAATGCGTTCAGGGGACCCTTCATGACAGATTTGATTTGGTCAGTCCATCGCATAGGTGGCCTTTTGCGCGGTCTTTTTCCGTTTGCTCTACCCTGCACCACTAGACGCTCTATGGAGTCGTTGTTCATCCTCGAGACGTGACCGAAAAAACTGAGTATGCGGGTCTTTACGAGAGTCGAAAGGCGCTGCTTGATACGGAGTTCTTTAAGGATGGAGACATTAGTACGAAACTCGGTCCAGGATATCCCCAGCATTTTCCTCCAGCACCATATTTCTAGGGCGTCTATCGTCTTCTCCTGTCTTTCGGATAGTCCAAGTCTCCGCAGCGTATAAGAATATAGGAAAAACGAGGGCCCGTACAAGCCGAACCTTCGTGGTGTTTGTGACGTTTCGGTGATACGTAGCCTATACGTAAAAACTAGCCAAGACAAATCCTTTATAATTTCAGGATTTTCTACACAGCACAGAACATGGCACCCATATAGATCTCAATTCCGTTGTCGGCGAGTCAACAACGACACATATTCTTAATATTGAACTTAATTGGCTCTCATTTCACATTTATGTTTTAAATTAATTATAGGCATAGACATACCATATCCTATTGTAAGTACAAAGTTTCAGAGCAATCTAGCAAGTCATTTTAAAATGAGAGCGCAACTACATTTGTATGGAGAACCGAATTTGCTGCGGACGCACAATGTAGCATAATCGGATTAGGACCAACCTCGAAATCTCTGTAACAGTCATGAAATTTATTATGTATATAAATTAAAGGCCCCTTTTTCATGCCCAAACCATTTAACATTTGGGGACCTCGAGGAATCCGAGCCATCTTGGAAAATGTGTACCATCAACACAACAGTCAACATTAAAACTTATTAAATTCTACACAAAAAAGTCCTCGATATATTTGCAGAACAATACATCTTGTTATAGAGAATACTTGCTGAATCTAAGTTTAACGCTTATACACTTCCAGGGGACATTCTCTTAAAAGGAAACTCGGAGGAATATGAATTCTATTTTTAACTATACATTTGTACGTGGTCTACCCCAATATTAACATTTTACTCTACTGTGACTAAACCAGAAAGAAGGGTTATGGGTGTAAGTACTGATGATTCAGTACACCCAGTAGCTAGGTATTAGGATACTGGACGGATTTTTTTAAATGACGTATCGTTAGATTCCTCTTGCCATTCACAACCTACTTTTACTTGTTCTATTAAAGAAAAATCAATACAGCCGCCTTGAGAGGACTCCGAATATTAAATCATATTTTTTCTTCTAGCGCCTAAACTATTGAGCGGAGTACAGTAAAACAGACATCAGTAGATCCACAGTTAGTATACAAGTGCTATGCAATATAAAGTTACTAAAATTAACGGAAGAAAAAGGTTTAGGGCTAAATAATACGTCATTTAAAAAATCCGTCCAGTATCCTAAGCTACAGGGTGTCCTGAATCCTCAGTACTTATACCCATAACCCTACTTTCTGGTTAAGTTGCAGTCAAGTAAAATATTGATATTGGGGTAGATTATGTACAAATGTATAGTTAAAAGTGGAATTTTTATTCTTCCAAGTTTCCTATTAAGAGAATATCCCATGAAAGGGTATAAGGGCTAAATCTGGGTTTAGTAAGTATTTTTTAAAGCAAGATCATTTTTTTTCGCAAAGATGTCTAAAACTATTTTATGTAGAATTTTATAAGCTTGAATGTTGCCTTACACGATTATTGAATAAAGAACGTAGATTTAGAGTAAAACGCGAATTTGTCCTGGATGGTCCACATTTTCCAAGATGGCTGCGGTTCCTCGACGTCCCCAAATGTCAAATGGTGTGGGCATGAAAAAGGGGCCTTTAACGTATATACATACCAAATTTCATGACTGTTCAGACATTTCGAGTTTGGTCCTAATCCGACTGTGCTAATGCCACTATGTACGTAAACTGTAACTGTACTGCGGACTCAACCTTCACGTTATATTTTTTTAAGTATTAACGTTGACATAGTAACGAAAATAATAAACACGTCAATTGAAGTAAACAATATTATTATATGCAAGAAAATTTTGCAAAATAGGTACATTAATGATTAATATGTAAAACACCATTAATTATTGAATTAAAATTATGATTTTGTGTTAAAAAATATGAGACCAATGATACAGCCCGATTACACGGGCTACATATTAAAAATGATTATCATGGAAACAGTAAATATACACAGGTGAACAAAGTTATAGTAAAATAGGTGCATAATTTCAGAGCTTGCCTGGCCCACCTGTACCACCTACCATGACCACGGCCGTGTCCTACTATTATTTTTTTCTAATACCTATGGCCTTACTAGCGAACAGTATTCCATGTTCTTGATCCAGAATTTAAACCCTTTACTACATATTTGTGGCACTTGGGGTTGAATTTGAAACTCTAGGGCACTAGTGTGGCTCTATGAGAGCGCCTTATATAGGCTTCTGGTGACCAGAGGATCAGCATTGTTAACCAGCGCGGAAATGCACCCAGCCTTCTGAGCACCCTACCGAGCGACCAGAATATAGGGCAAATATATTATGTATACGTTTTTGACTTAAGTGTTTTTATCATGTTTTATATTTAAACTTACAGATGTCGAACTACCAGCAAAGTTTTTGAAGAGGTGTAGTTTTTATATTTCCTGGTACCAAACTGATACAGGAAATTGGAACATCAGTAAATAATCTACACCGAAGACAATGAAATATAGTCACATAATATTTTAATGTTTTATTTTATTAAAGAAATCGGTAAAAAAATGTGTTAACTGAAAAAGATAAATTTTATTTTATTTGTAGTTGAATAACAAAATATGTATTTAATCTCCTTTTAACATAGGAATTCTCTTTGTGTAGGTACATATAAATAATAGGTACTTAGGTCTTGGTAAGTAATATATCTGATGGCGACTGTACATACAATGGGGTCGCGTATACGAGTACAAAGAGCATTAAAATAGTTGTTGATAGACCAAGTGAGCGAGCTACTATGGTACCTATCTTTATATCAATTTTATGCATTATGTAATAGCGCAATACAGAAAAAAAAATTGACAAATGTAGTATTATTTTTATAGTAATAAAGGTTATTCATGAACCATCTCGTAATTTAATAAAAACGGACTTTATCTCTAAATCATATGCCTTATATTTACAGATGTGTTAGGTTAGGTTACAACTTGGTTCGTGAACGTGGTTTAGAAGCAACTTGAGACTGGGTGCGGAGTAAATTGCATCAATTTTTTTTACAATTTTGAGCGTTTATAGGAGAATATGTGGAGCGAGCATTATTCGACGTGTAGGTGTGGGTTCAACAAAAAGATCGCATGTCAATAGTTCTTTATTGTCGTTAAAATTCAATTAATAATCGCCTTTATCGACCATCAACTGTGTGGTCACTTTTTAATTGATTGACGTTGTCAGGTACAGTTTCACTACTCGCCGCCGCATTGTTCATAGCGCATTACTTATCCTATCGAATACAAGATGTCGCTGATTCCTGTTTAAAAAAAAAGACGCTTTACTCTATGCCATATATTGTAGGAAAGGAAGGGTATTCCCTATCGTACGTCAAAAAATCCAAGATGGTGCCCAAGCCCATGGACAATAAAGTCTAGCAATAAAATCAACACTTGTCAAAATTTGACATTAGCAATCCACAGTCAGGTGACAAACAAATCAAACCGAACCACTTCGAGTTCAGAGCCATTTCAAACTATATAGTAGTAATAAACAAAGTTGATTTTTGTTTGATTATTTTTTCTATGAATGAGTTTTGATTGTTCCAAATGATAATATCCACAGTTGATAGAATCAACACTTGATACAATCAACATGCGATAGAATCAAGTGTTGATTTGATGTGGACGCGAAATTTGACAGTTGTGCATCTCGAATAAGGCCCCTGGGGTTCCCATGTAAGGCCACTGTCTATAATCAGACCCAGGTTTGTCACTTTAGGTGATACCGGTATCACGACATCCTCAAACCTGATCGCTGTTAAACTATGTAAATCCATCAACGCGTGCATTAAAATAATGACTTTATTAGGTATATTCATTTCTCAAATAAATTTAAAAATACAAAATGAAAATCTTAAAATCTACTTACATAAATCTTAACCTAAATTAAAATCTAACAAACACAAAAACTATTAACAAAATTCACCCCGCGTCCCTCCAGATGCAAAAGAGCCCAACACGGTCGCCGCGTTGCCACGTTGAACCGCGATGGACAACCTTTACATGAGAAATGACCCGGAGCGGGGGTCATGACCACTCTTTCTCAAACGTCTGGTCATTTCCCCAATAAACGTCTTAGCCTCAGCACACCAGCAGCCAGCGGTTTCCACGGCAAGAGGGACGAATAGGTAGTTTTCTAAAATAGTTTCATTATGTTGGCAGTATGAGTAATGCCGTTGACTATTGGCAGTTTTAGAACGAAAAAGTAAAAAAAAAGTAAGAGGCAATCCCGCTGATTTTCATATTTTAAGGAACTAATCATTTTAAAATTAGTTAAATTGTAAGATAAAGTCAGATAGGTACAAACCATCCTTAACCTCTAGATAAATTACATAAACACACACTCATTTCATATGTTACCAGATAGGTACGCGGAATTTAATTTCAAAAGAACTCGTAGGAAAATTATAAAAGCCTACAAGTTGTGGAGGCATTTAAATTTTTCCTTGCCTCTTTGTTTAGAATGTTATTGCGGCATGCTGCAAATGTTGTAAATAAATAAAATTGACTGCAGCTGGTATGTGTATTATTCTGTAAAATAATTCAATCTTTTTGTTTATTCAATGTCTAGCTAACAAAGTTTTCTCAGTAGGTAACAGTACCTAGAATATAATATATAAAAAAAAAAAACTATTCTCATACCTCTTTTTGGGGGTTATAATACTAGCATACGAAAAATATATTTGATTATGGTCATTTAATGAAATGCCATTTTAGAATTTATCACTAAATGATGCTAACATTTCATCCGTTGGGATGTATACAATTTCTACGTAAAATCGATCTTATCTCCAACGTAATGAAATCTTATTTTTATATGCTTGCTCCGTCTGTGATCAGTGTGATTGGTAGCAAGCTGTATAGCAGATTGATTGTCGCAAAACATTATTATTTTACTGTTTCTCTACTCGCTTCGCTCATGCTTCAATTCTCCGCCTCGGTGCACGAAAGCAATATTTGCACTCGTTATAATAGCTGTTTGTAGCTACCCCAAGATCTCGAATTAGCCTAAAGCATGAATTTAAATTTGATCTAAATATTTTTTTATTCGGATGATTGTTACCGTTATATGATACTACAAATGCATTTCGGTTATTAAATTATCATTTCATTGCTTAAAATAATAAACGTAAATTGCGTGTGAAAAGCAAATGAGCGAAACGCAACGCCATTGGTCGAAACGACTAGTGACGGAACTCGTTAGACAAATTTTGTTTTATTTATTTATTTTCACACTTACAGCTATTTTTACAGGTACTAGACCTAAGACAATAGTGTAACTATTAACAAAAAAATATTCTAAGTTATGGCGCATACCTATAATGTGTACAATGTGGACTTTGTAAATTCAGTCAGTGAACACTATAAAATGTACACTATGTTTTTTTTTTTATAACGATAGGGCAGCGTTTGACCACGATCTCACCTGATGGTAATGTAATGTCAATATAAAATATTTATATTGGGGTAGATTATGTACAAATGTATACACAAAAGTGCAATTAATATTCCTTCGAGTTTCCTATTAAAAGAATGTCCCCCGGAAGTGTATAAGCGGTAAACCTAGATTCAGCAAGTATTTTCTATAACAAGATCATTTTTTTTCGCATAGATATCTATACTTTTTTTTATTTAGAATTTAATAAGCTTTAATGTTGTCTTACACCATATTTTCCTAGAGAACGTAGATTTTGAGTAAAACGCGAATTGCTCCAGGATGGTACACATTTTCCAAGATGGCTGCGATTCCTCGAGGTCCCCAAATGTCAAATGGTACGGACATGAATAAGGGGCCTTTTATTTACATACATACCAAATTTCAGGACTGTCCAAGAAATTTTGAGGTTTATTCTATTCCGATTGTGCTACATAGAAACGGTTAACGATTAAAGAAAACCGCACCCATCACCAAAGTAAGTCTGCCAAAAAATCTCAAATATTTCATAATATAATCATGTGTGAGGATATTACGGTTGGTTGAGTGGTTTTTGGAATAAATTGATCTTTTGTTCCAATGCTGGGCAAAACCTATTTTAATAAAAAAATTGAAAACGCCAACTATGGTTTCTATATCAATGAGAGCCGAATTTCAGTTCACAGTGCGACATCGACATCTACAAAAAGCATACCAACAGCAACTTAACGGCATTGAGTCTCAAATCATATCGAGAATTAATCATAAATAATGTTCTGTCCCAAAATCCCGGGATGCCCCGGATGATGCCCGGATGTTGATTTTTCACATTGTTTCATGTTCCGTGATGTGCCTGGCCTTTATTGACTGTGTATTACAGGGTACATATAAACAATCGGTCAAATTTGAATCGGACTCATGTTTCAAGGGTACCGTACATCACAAAAAATTTAAGAATGTTTTGTTTTTATACGTGAAACGTCTTGAAAATCCTGAAAATCAAATACCGATGTAAAGGACAGTGTCATGTCTCTGCAACTATAATAACTATATGTATGCATAGTTTCTACATCGATGGCTGGGAAAGAAGCCATTTCTGGGAATTTAATATACCGCTGACAGAGTTGGCGCTCATTTTGGCCAGAAACGGCGTATTTGGAGCTAAAATAACTCTTATGCGCGGTATACACTTAGTGATCTCATCAGTCTATGGACATATTTAGAACAAAATTATGTCATTTTATAGATCTTAACGAATACAAATAAAATACGTGCGATTATAAGAAGTTGTAAAAAAATTAAAATGTGGGTTTTTTCACAGACATTACACGATTGCTCTTGTTTGAGGCTACTGTGTGCGAAAATTATTGTTAAAAACTGATGCAGACTACCTAGCTTGCATAGCAAGATCAAATACAGAACAATAGTACGATTACCACCCAAATGCGAAGGCTAAAGACCGAGCTCAGCGTAGGGCCGAAAGCTCGGAAGATAGGTACACATGCTTGCATAAAGTTAATAGGTATGCCTTAACATTAATAGTTGTTGTGTGTGTGTTGCACTTGTAAATAATTTAACTAATCACGCTTTTTTTTACCCAAAGATCACTTTAGCGCTCCTGTAAAGTAACTGTTATACTTACTACATTATGTCATGTGCTTGGTTATGGTCCCTTGCATAAGATACCAAAATATGTTTTAAGCCAAGATGCCAACTCCTACAGTATAATATAGGATTAACATTTACAACAGTATTTGATAAATCTATAGAACCTATTAAAACACTAAATAACTATTATATTCATCTGTTTTTGTTAAGTAATATATCTCGTCATTTTAAAAATTATTTTTAGGGCCGTTAAAATGATCCGTTGAGTCAAATTCCTGATTGTAAAGATGGGGAATGCGAGATAGTACGGCATTTGCGCCGTAGTTAGTAGAGTGTAGTGGGACTTGAAAGAGGGTGATATACCTGGTGCGACGTTTAGAATTAGGATAAATAATATACCAGACAATCTATAATATATAGGGCAATCGAGACGGTTTCAAACGATATCAAAAAGGAGGTTTTCAACACAAATTATGCTCTTTATTTTTCTTTCATCTTAGGCTAGGTTTTTATAATATGGATATAAAAGTAAATACAAAAAGTTATACAAAAATAATACAAACATATTATAAATAAAATAAAAAACCTAACCTAGGGTGCCACCAGCAGCGGGGCAGGGCCCAAGCTGCCGGTGGTCAGGGCCACAGTTAGAGGAACCGACGTACTGTACGCGCCGTGTCCAAGATTACCGCCTTCTGCATCTGACCCTTGATTCAGCCACCCAGCGAGTCTCTCTACGTGTTGGTTGAGACTCTTTGCTATGAGACCGTTCGCTGACACGACTATCGGAACAATGATCGTCGAGTCAACATCCCACATGGCGGTTATCTCGTGAGCCAAGTCTAGGTACTTGCTGGACTAGTCCTTCTCTTTCACGAGACTTGGACTTGGCTTTCACAAGATTCTCATTATGGGGGATGGTGACGTCGAAGAGCACGGTCCGAAGCTGCGATCGGTCTATCAGCACGGCTTATTGGCTATTAACAACACAAATTATTATTATTAATATCAGTGTCGGACTGTTTTGCTGTTTTGATATTTTTGTTTCTTATGGCGCTAGTGTACTTCAAATATTCGCAAAAACCGCCTAATTTTAGTAAATTAGCCTAGTGGCCGCAAAGAAAAGCATGGTATTCAAAACTGAAATCATTTAGCCTAAAAAGTAAAACGGTCCGACACAGATAATTTCATAACCATTTAGATCTTTAAATTTCGTTAAATTTGGAAGAGGAAACAGTCGAGTACGAAACATCGTTTTTTGAGTTTTGTACGCAGGATTTTTCGCCTAATCTGGCGTTGTCCTTATCGCACTATTTTTAGGAGTAGCAAGACGAATATATTCATCTAAAATATCTAAATCCCAGCTCCCGTATCCTCTTAATAGCCTGGAACCTGAATTTTTTTTAACTAAATTCCGATGTGCAACTTTAATGGTTTCCTTTATTTTGAATTTTAAGGCATAATTTCGAACTTCAAGCGATTGAACGCGGCCATTTGTAAAACAATCTTTGAAAACTGATATGTCGAATGAAATACGAAAATCAATTTAAAAGTCGTTCTTGTTTCATAAAACCAAAGTTTAATTTTCAGTAACGCAAAATATTCGGAATCAAAAATTTTTGTCGCATTGTAGGCTTTTAGTGGTTCTTTATTTAAATTGCACCATAAAGAAAAATCGTTCCCTAATACCGTAACATCTGTCAGCGCGGGGAAAAAGTTTCAATGTGAGTTTTTATGACGCCTCCGATCTTTCCGATATTTAGTACGTAAATGTTTTTTGATGTCTCCGGAATAGAAAATGTTTAGAAATAACATCAGTATACGAGTATTATCTGTAAATTTTAACTATATATATATATATATATTACAGGGTAAAAAATGTTATAGTATAATTTAGATAATTTGCACAATATCCTTTTTACATTTTCTTTAGGATTCCGGTACCGCTGCCCGACCAGAATAGTACCGCGAAATCTTGAAAACTATGCGGAGCAAATTCATGGTGGCATTAAACAGCACCTAAAAAATATAAATGCGCAATAATCAAAACATTATCGTGTCGTGGTCGGGCCAGGATCCATGACGCGTGTCGTCATTTGTCACATTACAGGGATAGAATACAAAATAACAGGAATAGAATTTTAAACAGGGAATTGTAAAAGTATTACCTATATACACGTAAGAATAAATTTCCTGCGGTATTATTGACGCCATAGAAATGATCACGTGACTTCATTCGATTACTAGTATCACTCCATTATTTTTTAGTTTTCAGTCAGCGTGACAAACTACGGATCATCGTATAAGGCGTGTAAAGCGTTAAAAAGCGACCAAGTGCGAGTCGGACTCGCCCATGAAGGGTTCCGTACCATTTATGACGTATTAAAAAAAACTACTTACTAGATCTCGTTCAAACCAATTTTCGGTGGAAGTTTGCATGGTAATGTATATCATATATATTTTTTTTGATTTTTCATTCTGTTATTTTAGAAGTTACAGGGGGGGGGGACACACATTTTTTCACTTTGGAAGTGTCTCTAGCGCAAACTATTCAGTTAAGAAAAAAATGATATTAGGAACCTAAATATTATTTTTGAAGACCTATCCATAGATACCCCACACGTATGGGTTTGATGAAAAAAGATTTTTTGAGTTTCAGTTCTAAGTATGGGGAACCCCAAAAATTTATTGTTTTTTTTCTATTTTTGTGTAAAAATCCTAATGCGGTTCATAGAATACATCTACTTACCAAGTTTGAACAGTATAGCTCTTATAGTTTCGGAAAAAAGTGGCGGTGACATAATCGGACAGACAGACGGACATGACGAATCTATAAGGGTTCCGTTTTTTGCCATTTGGCTACGGAACCCTAATAAAAAATGCCATAAGCTAAAAAAAAGAAATACGAATTCGCGGGATGTTACGATGATGGTTAACATTTTTATAATGTAAACGGAAGCTCATGGACATGTGCATACTCCCAGTTCTAACCTACGGGGCACAGACTTGGTCTTTGACTAAAGCTCAGAAGTCCAAACTCGGAGTTTGCCAACGAGCAATGGAGCGTAGCATATTAGGTGACAAATTGGTGGATCGAGTCCGGAACACCACGCTGCCCTCCAAGACACAAATCATCGATGTAGCTCGGAAAGCGGCCAAGCTAAAATGGGATTGGGCTGGTCACGTCTGCCGAAGTTGTGGGGCAAAGTCACTACAGAGTGGGAGCCCGAAAACTCGAATCGGGGATCTGGCAGACCTCACCGGCGATGGCGGGATGAACTGGACTCCTTCTTGAAGGAGTGGCCAGACATAGCACTGGACAGAGATCAGTGGAGGGATTGGGGGGCGGCCTTTGCCCAGCAGTTGGACACGATAGGCTCCAAATAATAGTAATAATAATTGTAACTACAAGGTTGGTTGTTTTGAAATTTCAGTTACCAGGTAAGAATACATATGAATTTGTTGCCTCCCGTAAAACTTATTAAGTAATTAATTTCTTCACAGTGGTTGCGAAAAGGACTTTGTAATATCTCGGCCGAAATGACTGAATCGGCAGATGGACTCGTATGTCAAACGGACTCGTCCATATATTGCTCACTTACTAGCCTCTTCTTCAATTTAATATTCTTGTATTCGTGCTTAGCTTACTTATTAGATTAGATTTCTAGTTTTTTTTTTTTGTTGTTGTAGAGGCAATAAAAACTTATTCCTTACTAACCCATTTGAACATTATTAAAAACGCAACTGAACAGCAACGCTGCGCTAGCCACGACGCAGCAGTAACCTCCGTGTGGTGTCCGGCATAAGAATAGCACCAACCCTAAAAGAACGAGGGTGTCGTAAGAGGCGACTAAGTTCACGAAGGAAGCCGTCATCTAACCCTTCGTCACAGGGGAGATAAGCTTCTAAGCATTGGGTTGCAACTTATCTAGGAGAAGGAAAACTCCAAAATCAAACCCGGGACGGAGTCCCCGTTAGGCGTGAGTAGGGTCCAACCTGAAATCTGCGGTAGACTCGCAGGAGTCACCCAACCAACCTGGCAACCTGGCTCCACACGTATTGGCTTGCCTTTCCTGTGGGTCTGGCCAGTGAGGTCGAGAGGGTGGCGCAGGTGCTGGGCATCCCTGCGTTTTCCTTAACTCCGTCCCAGGCGGTGTAATGTCTCTAGACATTGCACCATAGATCGTCTGAAATAGACGCTAAGGCCAGTAGTAACTTGTTTAAAAATATAACTTTAAGATAAATTTCTAGAAATACTGCTACATTCTTTGACATGTTTAAAGTACACCATATTATTTCTAAATTTTTTAAATGTTCATTGAATACTTTTGTGCTCTAATAAATGCTTCGAATACATTTTTCTATACATCAATCCAATGAGGTATCACACGTATTTTTAGGAGTAGTATCTCTATTTTTCACCATTTTGAACTTGTCGAGTATACTACTTACATTGCAAGTAGGTTGCCTAATAAAATTGCGCACGGACAGAAAAAAGGTTTTTTTTTGTGTCAATGTGAATATTGTGTATCATTCATTTCTTAATAACATATGAAACTAATAAATAACGTATTTCTTACTACATAGGGATTCGGCGAATGTTCAACCTGTCGCGACATGTATAGCCTAACAGTTCGCCGAAACACGGGTCATTCGGCTGAAATCGAACAGTGATCTAACTCCTGCCGCTTTTCTACCGCACATCAAAGGGCCTGTCTCCTGTATCGCGATGAAGTTTGTGCAAGTGGCTACAGTTTAAAACTTCATATTCGCCACGAAAACGAAGTTTTTATCGCGACAACATGATACGAATCTTCGCCCGATAATTGTGGCCGTAGCATTAAGGTTACATTTAGATGGCAACTGCAGTAGCGATACTGTTGCAACAAGCGTATCTGGGATTCTCACAATATCCTTTCATTTGATGTGTCACACGACTGTCTTACTCTGTACAATTTTTTTTGCTCAAATGTTTTAAATTCATTTATTTACATGTCCATAGGCGACGGTGACCGCTTCCCATCAGACGACTCGTCTGCCCATTTGCTGACTATCATATAAAAAATACATTACACGCCTGTCTTTTGGGTCTCCGACGTACGGCCCGACTCGAAGAATTATTAAGACATGTTTAAGATCTTGGAAAGATCTTCAAACAATCGATAACTAAACGACATGTCAACAACGTTTATTTAGATTCCGCTGTGATCCAAATAACATCTATCTACGATATTTCTAACGTCAAAGTGTCATTGGTTGCCCGAATCGAGCTGCTTCTGTCAATTATAAGACATAAAAACGATATCTAAATGAGAACTTATCTAAACCAGAACTTATCGTTATCGTATCTCATTCTTCGAATCGGGCCGTTAGAGGTATGTGTATCAAATTTCAATTCAATTAGGCCCGGAGTTTCGGAGAAAATTAACTGTGACAGTCGAACGGATACAGGGACAGACACACTAATAATAATAATTATCCTATAATGATTTAGTTTTTTATTTTGTTTCTGAGGCAAGGAAACCTCAAAAATAGTTTGATTATAGCACTAAAACTCCGTAAAAGAAATCATATCGAAATATCGTTACACCCAATGGTTGTGCAGCGACAATATCGAAAGTTTGTACCAATAAAGCCCCTTTCGATTGCCAATAAAAGATTATTTGTAACTTAAGTTTCCCACTAATACGTAGTTGCCTAACTTATTAATTGCATTCATCATGTATTACTCTTGAATCCGTCGAGAATAAAACAGTTACGAGTTCATTAGAACTCGTAACTGACCATTAGGTCTTGTCCGCGGAAAAAGTTTTCGTTAAGAGGGGGCAAATTCATTGTCCTTTGTTTATATTGAACTGTTACACGTTTTTACAAAGGCAAATATCCATAATAGAAAAATCACACGGAACCTAGATTATATTTGGAAGTGCGGACTTCAAGCAAAACCTTACAAGGTTAAAATTGACTCGATAGAAAAAACCGGCCAAGAGCATGTCGGGCCATGCTCAGCGAAGGGTTCCGTAGTTACCCGTTTATCAAAATAGACCTTTTTGGAAAAACTTAAAAACAGGTTAACTATCAGGTTCGCTATAATTTTCCTTGAAAGTCTTTACTAAGCTTTACTTTCACATTTTTTTTCCTATCAGTGCCATTCATTCTGAAAATGTTTGGTTTTTCAAAATGATCCTTGAAGGTCCATATTCGTTTTGAAAGACCTATCCAATTACATCCTATCCCATATAAGTGAAAAAAAAAACAGCCCCACTTTTCGTGTAGGGGAGCCATCCAAAAAATTGTTTTTATTAGTTTTTATTTTGCGATTTTGTCGGCGTAACTGATTTAAATATCCAAGCCAATTTTCAGCTACCTAGCACTAACACGGAGCAAAGCCCCGGACGGACAGACGGACATGGCGAAACTACAAGGTGTAACTAAAATAGTGGGGATCCGTTTAGGGGCATATTCGGTATCGTGTTTTGATTAGGAAAAAGTAGAAAAAATTATTTTTTCCTAATCAGAGCACGATACCGAATATGACCTTAAACGGATCCCCAATATTTTTTTTACATCCTATATAAGGGTTCCGCGAATCGTTACAATGTATACCACGGCAATATAGTTTTAGTATAAAATATATAGTGGTACACTTAGCTATGGTGCAAGCGACGGATTTGACAAGCAGTTTTAAACAGAAATGTACTTCGGCGTTATAGGATATTTAACTACCAGTCAAATCAGTTTTTTTCCGAACTTACAAAACGTTTTGCCACTATGAAATTTATATGAACCACTAGCAAATGACCTCACTGTCTCGTAGCCTACTCTTTATATTTCTACCATTTATAAAATAGAAATTGTGTCTAAAAATAACTGCTGCCTACGTTTCTCCATTAATTTTCTGGTGCTTTATTTCATACATGGTGTGAAATAATTAAATAACAAAAGTTTCGTAAGACACTAACATATGAAACCGGGTCACTCACGTATTTTAATTCGATGACTGCACGACATGTTTCGCTCCATAACATCTTCAACGGAAGCACGCGTTGGTGACAGACCGCGGGCTGTAGCTCTCCGAGACCGATTAAGGTTGACTCACGCTACACAGGGGCAGGGCCGGGCTGGAGCTTCCGGCGCTTCGTTTTCTATGGAAAGCATTACGTCATCACCGGAGCTCTGTAGTGGCCCGGTGCGGGCTCGGACCGGAGACTAGCCGGTCATGCTATGAGCAAAAATCGGACTTCCCGGAGCCTCCGGGCCACCCGGTGACTCAATTCTTCCTTTCGGGTGATATTCCACTAGTCTAAGATCTTTGTCCAATGTGCATTGCGTCTCACTCTCTCATTAAGCAAAATGTCAGACGCAAATACACATTGGACCAAGATGAAAAACCAGAATACCACCCTTCGCAATGTGCATGCTCGGATGTGTCGGTATATATTTGCCAAAATAAGAAGGTTACAAAACGTCATAAATTTGTTTGTTAAATATGGATGGTATAGCCAATACATTACTTGGTCGGGTTATATTTTACTCGGCGCAGAGAGAAGTTAATTAACAATGACTGTCAATCTCTATATGAAACCAAATTTCTGTAAATAAAGCTACACAATTCTACATATTGCCGGTTTTGTGGAAAGCAATAAAAAAATAGTACTTATATTTATTTTAGTCACGCTGGCTCCACATTTTACTTGAGATAGTTGATAGCGCCAGACAAGTTGCCTAAGAATTTGTTACCAATTTTAATAGTAAATGAAGTGGAATAAAAAAATGTTCAGAAGAAGCAGAGCTTTAAGAACTAAATACTGCCGTTTCGTACATATTGTCGGATTATCATAGAATAGAATAGAATAGAATAGAATTTCTTTATTTGCCAGAATACGTATGGTACAAGATGATAACAGAAAAGGTTTTACATATAAGTGTCAGTATTCAGTCGAAGACACGACATGCAAAAATTAACATAAAATAAATCAGTATAGAAAAATTAAGAAAATAAAACAGTGGCTAAATTTTTCATAGTAAAATAATAATAATAGTAACATCCACTTGTAACAATTCGAAAATTAAATAATAGAATGTCCAAGAATAAGTAAAACTTATAAAACTAACATCGATAAATTAAAATTTGATATTAAAAGTAAAATTGCAAAATGGATGTCGTATATAATTTATTTAAAAGTCATTGGGAGAATACATAAAAAATAAGATGTAAAGAAATATACATAAACTCTACTACTGAAAATTTTACTTTACTAATTTCTGCTCTAAAAATTCCCTAACACTGTAAAAGCAATTTTCAGACAGCCATTTTGTAATCTTATTACTAAATTGGTTACTATTAATTTGCTTTAGCTCATCAGGAAGACTGTTGAATATAACTATACACATATTGTATGCATTTTTGTGGTATACAGTAGAATGTGAAGGAGGCTGATATAACAAGTCCTTATATTGCGCTCGTATTATTATTGACAATGAAATAAATTATATAACAAAAGAATAACGTACTATAAGTATATAGAAGTCGTTACGTAGCCGCCTGTTGTCTGCCTCTACATTTAATCAATTGTTTGTTTTTTATTTTCTTTTGTATCTTTTTACTGAGGTGTTCCAATAAAGAGTATTCTATTTATACATCTATCTATCTATCTATCTACGCAAGGTTTATTACAAGCGACTTAGTTAAGTATTTATTTGACCTATATATATTTCCCGAACAACGCGGTATCCGTGAAGATTCAGTCTTTATTATTTACTTTTCCATGTTAGGTGTTACTACATGAAAGTCGCAACGGTCGCAACACGGGCGACTCGGATATATACGTCAAAATTATATAAGTTGCATAATGTCTTGATTTATTTTGTGAAATACGGAGGTGTTGCGGAAATGTAATTTAGTCGGATTATATTAAATGAGATATCTAGTAATGTTACTGCTTGTAAAAATTATTCATTAATGAGCATGTAGATTATTAATTAATATAAATATATTAATTTTTTCTCATATTCCCACGTATTAGTTTTCATTTCGTACGAAGTTATATATAATGAAATATCTCGTTAATAAATTTGTAGATTACGGGAAACTATTTCTTTTACTTAATTTAGAGTCCAACTGATCTTCTGTAAATCTGCCTGCAGAGAGTACGAACATCATATTTCAGTGCAGTTATTGAATTACTCATAAAGGTGCCTGTTGGAACGAAACGCAAGGCTTCAGCGGGGACTGCGGGAGACGGGGGCGACCTCTGTCTATGATATTCACTTTTAGTTAACGCTGTGACACTGCAATTTTGAACTTGAAACAAGCAACTGATCTTTCCTATTTTTTATATGTACTCGTGTGGCAGAATACAGTACATTTCTATTTTTAAACATTTTTTTTATTCTGCCTGGTCCTTCTACAATCCTCAACAGTGCCTATATTTCATTTGCAATCTGTCGTTGGCGATATTATTGCTAACTGCTCGCGTACGATGCATTCTCCTGGAATAGATAGGCCATACATTTTTTCAGGCTGTAGAGAGCAGCACTAGCATGTATTATAAACCTGAGAGTAACTTATGCATACTATGCCTTAAACAGTTTTTTGACAAGTTTTCACTATGGCATTGATGCATCAAGGCGTTTTGGTTACAGATGGTCTAACGCGAAACGAAATTTCGTTACCTATCTGCCTCTCTGTCTATCGAATATGCAAGAATGATGGAGGCAGAAACCACAATTTAGATTTTCCATTTCGCGGTAGGCCCCGTGTGCGTTAGTAACGCCCTCTACGCAGAGTTTTGCGTAATATTCCCTATTTTATGCCTATTATTACTGTAACTACTGAAATAATACAATAATACTCTTCGTATGTTTTATTGTTCTTAAATTAATGATTAAGACGTGGAACGCATAATTTCATCAGGGGGAAGGGGAAGCCTATGTGCCTCTCTTTCGCACAAAGAAAGATCACGCAGTGATAGAGAGGCGAATAGATGAACTAATGAAGTGGTTCGCGGTTATAGCCCTTACTGTATTGTAGTATCGTAAGTGTCAGGATGTCAGGACCATGATAGCTATTTATAACGATATAAATAGCTATCATGGTCCTGACATCCTGACGCTTACTCCCAGTTTTAGTACCTTTTTTGTATTATTTGGTACATGACATCAAAAAAATTTTACCTCGCTAAAAATCGAGAAATATTGAAAATAATGTGGTCAAAAAAGTTACAGTTAGAATAAACTTTGTATGTGCACAGTGGTGCAGCCACTCAATGTGAACCGGGCCTTCAATATAGTTCAACAGTTAATATTGTTGGCTAAAACAGTTATGTATTTTAGAGAAGTGTAAATCTTGAGCGTTTCGGGGGTTTGAAGACACGAGGGTTAAACAATTTTTTCTAACGACTGAAACACAACATTTTTTATAGTACATATGGTACTACTTTACCGCACTAGGGCGTTAATTAGCACTTTACGCGCCTATGTCGAAAATTTAAAGTGCCATATGTACTGTAAAACGTTGTATATGTGCGAATAGATAATTGGCAACTCGTTTCGATTTAAAACACTCCTTTCGATCGTGTTTTAATTTACTGCCACTGGTTGTGAATAATTGAACTCGTTATGAATTAATGTATAATTACCACACCAACGCCAAAAAATATTTAAACTTCAAAATCATCACAAGTCGTCGTCGTCGTTAATTTTACATTCCTAGGTGATAAAATATTTCAAAATTTGAATGATTAAATTACTTTGCATTTCTTGTGAATAAAATGTAAGTAACTTTCCCATCCGTTTTTAAAGAATAACGGCAATACATGCGAAAGACCGACTATGACTGTTAACCACCGAATCCCAGCGCTCAAAATGATATTCCACTGATGTCATGCTTAAAACAATCCAACATTTTGAGAATAATATGGTTAGTTATAATTTTTTACCCCTCTCATTTCTTGAAAATATAAGTAATTATGTTGAAACTCAGTAAGAGTTGCTGGAGAGATGCTATCTAGCAACCCTTACTGGACTTGTACTCCCTAACTATAGACCTATTTTTTAATAAGTAAAAAGAAATGCAAAAAAGCAGTTACTTCTTTTACAGTCAAATATCCATTAACTTTATAACTTTTTAATATTTTGTGTTCTTCGTTGTATCGATATATGTGTACCCGAAGTCGATAAATGAGAACTCTCTATGACAGTTCAAGAATGCCACAATAATTCCGGTCTCTGTTAATAATAGTTTGCCACCTTATTGACGTGCATTTTTACATATCAAACAAAGAATAAATAAAAAATATTGAATGTACATGATACATTCATCCTCCTTAGACGTGGCTGCTACAGTCTTCACGATTTTATTTGCCGTGTGATCATCGCTTTCCAGTTGCAGCTTGGTGCCATCGAGGAATGTCCATAGTATATGAAAAAAGAAAAATGTTTATAATACCATTCATTGTATCACAATATCGACTAAGTACTACTAGAGGGCACCTTTAACCTTATTTTGGCAATGTTAAATATCCTTACAATTGTCTATTAATGATAGTTTTCAGTAAGTAGCTCATAATTGGGTAGTTTCTCCCCTACACCCTAAATTCATCCAACGAAATAAAATGTTCCGTAGGGTATACATGGTGGCCTATTTAGATCGTTCAGTATGGGAAAGTTTGAAACTATAACACATACGAAGATCTGTTCCTAGGAATCATGCCATCGATTTTCTATATATAAAGACGGGCCAATAACACCTGCTTTGTATCTACTGTTTTATTTTTGAGGATTCTATACCTATGTTATAATTATCACCTACTAAGTTTTTGAAATTAACAAAACTAAAGCTATTTTAGTCTAACAAGCATATTGTTATACTTTCTCTTTCACATATGTAAACTATTGAATGAAAAACAATAGCCCATAGGTAAGCCCATATAATATACCTAAGCCCTAACTCGTAAAATACTTGTCAAGGAGAAGTTATATTCTAATCTTCATGAACACGTTTCACCAAATAGCACTGTTTAAATGCAAATATAAAAATATACTATATGTAAAATATTTGAAGAGTTTCATCCATTATTCCTGGGATCCATTATCAGAAATAGATCTTGACTAAAATGAAGCTTAAAAAATAACTTGCAGAACAATCTCAACGAAGAAGATATCGCCAAACGTGAAATACGCGTAGTTGAGGTGTTCCGTCTGGTCTTCATCAGCAGTTCCACTTAATTAAATGTCACTCACTTTTTTAATGTAAATGCTTGATTTGTTGATACAACAACAAATATATACAGGGTGTTTATTTAGTCACCTGCAAATAATTTACGAGGTGAATTATAGGTCATACATTCCTTTGTACATCTCTACAAATCTTATGATATGAGCTCTGTTCATGGGTTCTGCTCGTTTGCCTCCTATATTTAAAAAAATACTTCTACTTAACATAACGCCATTCCTTTGTACATCTCTATAAATCTTCTGATACGAGCTCTGTTCATGGGCTCTGATCTTATGCCTCCTATATTTAAAAAAATACTTCTACTTAACATAGCGCCATTTCTATGTACATATCTACAAATCTTAAGATACGACCTCTGTTCATGGGCTCTGATCTTATGCCTCCTATATTTAAAAAAATACTTCTACTTAACATAGCGCCATTTCTATGTACATATCTACAAATGTTATGATACGACCTCTGTTCATGGGCTCTGCTCGTTTGCCTCCTGTATTTAAAAAAATACTTCTACTTAACATAACGCCATTCCTTTGTACATCTCTACAAATCTTATGATATGAGCTCTGTTCATGGGTTCTGCTCGTTTGCCTCCTATATTAAAAAAAATACTTCTACTTAACATAACGCCATTCCTTTGTACATCTCTATAAATCTTCTGATACGAGCTCTGTTCGTGGGCTCTGCTCGTTTGCCACCTATATTTTTAAAAAAAATCTACTTAACATAGTGCCATTTCTATGTACATATCTACTTATCCTATGATACAACCTCTGTTCATGGGCTCTGCTCATTTGCCTCCTATATTTAAAAAAATACTTCTACTTAACATAGCGCCATTTCTATGTACATATCTACAAATCTTATGATACGACCTCTGTTCATGGGCTCTGCTCGTTTGCCTCCTGTATTTAAAAAAATACTTCTACTTAACATAACGCCATTCCTTTGTACATCTCTACAAATCTTATGATATGAGCTCTGTTCATGGGTTCTGCTCGTTTGCCTCCTATATAAAAAAAATACTTCTACTTAACATAACGCCATTCTTTTGTACATCTCTATAAATCTTCTGATACGAGCTCTGTTCGTGGGCTCTGCTCGTTTGCCTCCTATATTAAAAAAAAAACTACTTAACATAGTGCCATTTCTTTGTACATATCTACTTATCCTATGATACAACCTCTGTTCATGGGCTCTGCTCATTTGCCTCCTATATTTAAAAAAATACTTCTACTTAACATAGCGCCATTTCTATGTACATATCTACAAATCTTAAGATACGACCTCTGTTCATGGGCTCTGCTCGTTTGCCTCCTGTATTTAAAAAAATACTTTTACTTAACATAACGCCATTCCTTTGTACATCTCTACAAATCTTATGATATGAGCTCTGTTCATGGGTTCTGCTCGTTTGCCTCCTATATTTAAAAAAAAATACTTCTACTTAACATAACGCCATTCCTTTGTACATCTCTATAAATCTTCTGATACGAGCTCTGTTCGTGGGCTCTGATCTTATGCCTCCTATATTTAAAAAAATACTTCTACTTAACATAGCGCCATTTCTATGTACATATCTACAAATCTTAAGATACGACCTCTGTTCATGGGCTCTGATCTTATGCCTCCTATATTTAAAAAAATACTTCTACTTAACATAGCGCCATTTCTATGTACATATCTACAAATCTTATGATACGAACTCTGTTCATGAGTTCTGCTCGTTTAGCTCCTACTTAAAAAAAATCGATTCTACTTAACATAGCGCTGTTTCTTTGTACATATCTACCAATTCTATGATAAGAGTATGACCTCTGTTCATGGGCTCTGCTCGTTTGCCTACTATATAAAAAATCTACTTAACATACCGCTGTTTCTTTGTACATATATATCTACTTATCCTATGATAGGTACGACATCTGTTCATGGGCTTTCCTCATTTGCCTCCTATATTTAAATAATACCAGACAAATGCGAGCCGGACTCGCCCATCTAGGGTACCGTAGTTTTTAGTATTTGTTGTTATTGCGGCAACTGTGAAAATATCAACTAACTATCACGGTTTACGAGATACAGCCTGGTGACAGACGGATAGACGTACTGACAGCGGAGTCTTAGTAATAGGCTCCCGTTTTACCCTTTGGGTACTGAACCCTAAAAAGGAACTTTTACTTATCATAGCGCTCTTTTTGGATATACTGTATAGTAATATTGAATTTACTGCTCTTCTGACCTATTTCGGTACCTTTTATGTACTTAGTACTTACCTACATACATATTAAGGTTATACAACTATTATTTCTAGAATCAAAAAATCAATACAAACAAACCTACGTAATATACACGTATTTTTAAAACATAATCCATGAAACTATTTATCATAAGACATACTTTGAGACTGTCTACCCATTGTTTTTGTATATGACAGCTACACATCCTTTCAGCAATGGCTTTTAGGAACTGCAAACTAATAATCTATGGCCCGCTGATTTTACCAGTGCAATCAGTCAACTTCGGGCAGCTTGTGGCATGCAGTTGGGGAGTAACGATCTCACGTACCCGAGTGGTCCTAGGGAGTTCTGTCATTCGAAGGAGGGTGGGTGGGACAGGATTATCTGCTTCTGGGTTGCCTTGGCCGGCCGGCCAGGGTGGAGTCGTTAGAGCTATAAGTTCCAAGGGAGGAAGTGCAAGACGCGAGTTGGCACAGTGGCTGTTACAGCCACTGGGTTGAAAGCGGTGCACGCCTCTCGATACCCCTGAGCCGCTCACACCAGTGTTACTCTTGAGCCATCGCAGATGTCGCTTTTTGTGTCGTCTGCCGGAAATAAAATTGTATACCGTTTTATTAGGCAGGCGTCTGGTTTTTTATCCCATAGCTCAGTGTTTAGCCCATCGCTTTCACACAATAACCTAGTTTATTTTAGATTCCAACAACTCTCAATAGTCCTTACACCCTGTCGGGCCTGCCTCTGCGTGCGTCCTATGACATGGGCAACGGCAGCATCAGCTCGGTGTACATCTTACATTTCATGAACGTGTCAAAAGGGCCTCTACGTTAGGTTAGGGCTCGGCGCACGCTTCTCAAAGGTCCGGAATACCATTGTTCCGTGATGGGAAAGACATACAAATTAAAATAATAATAATCGTTAATGCAATGCAGTGCTCTATTTGTCAAAGAAAATAAAATTGTTTCACACTCACAAAACATTCATTCTTATTTTTGCTTATTTTTTCATACATTAAGTATCTTTCTGTAAATAAGATAAAAATTTTCTCTCTTGTCAGATTTATTTTACTATTTGAATAACATGACAGCGTCAAATGTCGTAAAAAGTATACAAGTAAAAAGGTTTAAGAAAAGAGTCCGCAACATATTATTTATTAGACCTATTAGCAAAGAATATCCTATTAGTACGGTCGCGGAAATTGATTCTTTAGCAACTTGCGGTTCAAGTAAATTTGGCTGTACATACTTATGGTAAGAGCTGTCCATTGTAACGTGACACGTTAACTGCTAAAGAATCAATTTCCTCGACTGTACTTACAAGCTAAGCCTAAAGTGCCATGGCAATTAATGCAAGCTTACGAATAAATACAAAAACCGGACAAGGGCGAGTCGGACTCGCCCAACGTGATTCCGTATTTTTTTTAGTATTTGGTTTTTTATATACTACTTTGGTGGCAAACAAGCATACGGCCCACCTGATGGTAAGCAGTCTCCATAGCCTATGTACGCCTGCAACTCCAGACGAATTATATGCGCGTTGCCGAGCCTAACAACCCTCCTTCCCCTCGTTGAGCTCTGGCAACCTTACTCACCGGCAGGAACACAATACTATGTTGTTATAGTGGCAACAGAAATACGTCATCTTTGAAAATTTCAACTGTCTATCACGGTTCATGAGATACAGCCTGGTGACAGACGGACGGACGGACGGACGGACGGACAGCGGAGTCTTAGTAATAGGGTCCCGTTTGGGTACGGAACCCTAAAGATGAAAACTGCTGCCATGTTACTATACATTTAAGAAACACAGAAAATCTGGAATTGACATATTGAAAAAATTATATTGTTATCTTCTTCTGCACGACTTTTTAGTATGAGGAAGCTACTTAGGTACGTAAGGCTACCCTCGATTCATTTGTTATGAGGGGGCCCTCGGCCTTAGAGCACGCATAGCACAAGGGCTACGCCCGACTTTCTCAATATGAGGCCGCCGCTGTAGCCCGACGTCAGAGCGTTCATATCATTTCGGGCTAGCATGACGGGCTACGCAAGACTCCTTTGCCATCTCACTTACTTAAAAAAAATCTTAAATTTAATACTCTTTTACTTGAATAACCTTTTCACTTTTAGTTACATGTATGGCGTGCCTAAAAATTATATTTTTATACATTTGAACTTCTAAACTAAGTAGTAGCTTACCATCAGGCCGGCCACCAACGTAGTATAAAAAATACCTACTTTCCACTTTTCTCTTTTGGTTATCTTATAGTTTTTGAGTAAAATAGCTGTGACATACGGACAGACAGATAGACAGACAGATGGACATGACGAAACTGTAAGGGTTTTTGCCATTTTGGCTACGGAACCATAAAATGCACACTGTAAATTTCAACTACCTAACCCACTCGTATTATAGATCAAAAATTCATTTTCCGCAAGAAGTAAGTAAGCCAGTAAGTAGTTTATTTTTTGTACTTGTTAGACAATTCTATCTTAGTGTACCGAACTTAACAGTTATTTTTTTTACTTTGAGAGCGCACCACCGACATTCTTAGTGGTGTACGCGTATTTCTCTATAGCTGAATGTTTGTAGATGATTATCTTATATCGATACTTTAAAATGTTGTGGTATTCCTACAGCCATTTTAAATATCTTCTCTTTTAAACTTAAGTTTTTCATGCATTCCTGAAACGGAACAAGTCTATGATAGGATTGATGGGAGAAAATAATGCAAAAACGCGGCATTAAGCAAAATGATCATTTGTGATTCAGGGTTAATATCTATCGGGTATCACTGAACCCCAACGGATATATTTTTGCAATACAACACAAATGCACACCTCAATAGAAGAAAATAATACTGAAAAACAATAGGCCTGTCTACTCGCTAAGAAGCACTTAGGGCAGCTTGTGATGAGTCAATCTCTAAGTAATCTGCCTAGTTACCTACCTCAAAACGAGACCGCTTTTCCATACAAACGTAGTCCCCATTACGGATAATATTTTTACAGTACATATGTTGCTACTTTACCGCACTAGTGCGAAAATTAGCATATTACGTTACTGTGTCGAACATTTAAAGAGCCATGTACTGTAAAACGTTGTACGATACATGTGCGAATAAGTAATTCGCAACTCGTGTCGATTTAAAACACTCCCTTCGGTCGTGTTTTAATTTATCGCCACTTGTTTCGAATTTCCTATTTTTCGCACTTGTATCGTAATGTACTATTACAAATTTGGATGTAGAACGAAGAGAATATCAATATCCAGAGAGGAAAATGGGGACTATGTTTGTATGGAGAACCGGTCATCCCTTTTCCTTTTAATAGTTTAATATGCTTCGGCACATGATTATTTGAGACAATATACACGCATTGTATTTCCATTACCTTAAGCAGAGAACACGGTGGCTTCGAAAGAGTCTCGGGTCATGTGGAAATAAAGCTCTTCACATAATGTTGTGTAATTCTCCTTTTTCCGAAAGTGTCCGCGAAATGTCCAAATGCACAATTGCCCAGAGTATGCAGTATTCTCTTCATCAGCTATTATGGCAGCCAGGGCCAATATTTTGATTTTATTATTTATTTCTATATCGACTTGCTTCCCATCGAACCAATTTTTTCAATATGATTGACATTTGTGACATTTGTCATGAACAGTCCGTTATTTGGACGGCTTGGTGAGCTCGGACAGCCCGGCCCGGCCTGTCTCGCGCTCGGAGACTCAACGATAGTGTCAACGCATAGAGAGATACTATAATATAGAGATGATGGCCCGGTCGCCCCGGCCCCGGAACGGTCCGGCGACGGTGGCGCTCCTGAAAGTCCGTGTGACGGCTCGCTCCGGTCCGCCCCGGCCCGGTCCTGGCACTGTGTAGCGTGAGTCATCCTTTACTCGGCGCAGGCGACAGCGGCGGCTGGAGGGGCGAGAAGCTACCCTCGTTTAAGGCATTATTGTTAAATGATGGGTTGCACACAACACTCACCACGTGAGTGGCCCGCTTTAATATATTTAATATGAAATAATTTATTTTAAATGCAGTCAACTATCGAGATAAAACTCATTGGACAAACGCGCCAAATGTTAAATGGTGGCAGGAAGGCTGCTGGTTTCCATGGAAAGAATATTTTTGAGTTATTTCTAACTCAATAGTAGTTGATAGTTTGCAGGGACATTATTGCAGAGCCCGGTAAATAGTAATTTTCGGAAGCTGTGTAAGTGAGTGACAGATGAAAATGGATGCGCCAACTCTAAAAATACTTAATAATAAAATCTACTAAATAATAATTTAGTTTTGGCTCGCTAGCGTAAATTTGAGTGTTTTCAGCATAAAAATAAAATCTCCGGCTTCTCAATCAGTTCGATTCGTGTTTATCGTGTATACACAATAGTACAGAAATTAACATTGAATTGTCCGGTATATACTATAATTTATAAAGCTGGAGTGCATACTGATCCAACTTTGCAGCATCGGTGAGTCCCACCTCTCGGGAAACACTCTTAAGATGCTATTTGGACTCTCTTCAACCTACCGAGTAAGGGTCTCCCCAAACCAGTCGACGCGGAGTCGGCTTTCGCCGAGTGTTTAACACCACACTATTCGCATTTAGCCGATCGACCGTCTCCGCGGTTGGACACCTGCGTTTAGCAGTCTCATCCTCCTTGCGGCCGTAGAGACGCCCGATCGCCTGCGACTTGCTATCGCAACAGTCGTAAAGCGACGGTCGGCTCTCCCGTGCTCCGTCCTGCCGTCGAGACGTCAGACAGCACACGTACAGCCGTTGAGTCCGACGAACAGATGTAGGACAGCGGGTGATCGGCAATCGTAAATCTCATTTTTGGAGACTGGTTGTTAGTAATAACCTGAGTTTGAAATTGAACAGACCTGTAAGATTATTTTCCTTGGTAATTGTTACATATTATATAATAACCTGTGATGATGGATATTTACGTAGACGACGGGCATGGAAAAAAAGGCTTACCAGCATTTTTATCGTAGCCTACTTGTTGGAAGAGCTAGAACAGCAGCAAAAGCGGAGGCGACCGTGGGTTGATTCTTTGTGGCAATATAGATTAAGTGAAGGTGAATTTAATTTACGATATCCTCGATTGAGACTCGATCCAAAAATGTTTTACGATTATTATGGCCGTCATCGGCTCTGTTCGGCCGTCGTCAGCTATGTTCGGCCGTCGAAGACGCTGATCGGCTTCCGCCAGCTCTGACCGGTCCTTATCGTAGGTACTCGGCCGTGATCGGAGCCGTTCAACTCTTTCCGGCACCGTACGGCGGTATAAGGAGATTTATGAATGCGAACGTGTGCGGTAGGCTGCAAACAGCGTCGTACGAATGCGAACAGCTTTACGGCAAAACGCCGTTTTCCCGTCGAAAGACGTCGTTTCGCGTGGGCCGAGCCGATTTACGACTTATTCGCTCTTATTGCGTTGACATAAAGCTTTTTCCGTACGCGATTTGCCGAAACGGCGTCGACTAGTTTGGGGAGACCCTAAGGAGGCACAGCGCTTCCACAGGATCGCATAGAAGCCATCTACGCCTGTCTCCACAAATATGCCCGACTCACTGCACCTGAAGCTTGTCCAAGTAGCACCTTAAAAGCGTTATTATGCTGCACACGCAGAGCGCTGTATGTCCTTTGCGTAAATTTGACCAAAAGATGGCAGGTATTACAAGATAGTTACGAAGTTTATTCAAACTTTAACATAAGTGGGTGAACCACTAATTTAAGTGCTCGTTTCTTATATATATATATATATATGTATAATGTTTTAGTTATCTAGGTATGTATTATGTTCCCCTATCACGTATGTAGTTTGGCTAAGGTAGCGGCCTTGGCCCGGCTGACAAATTGAAAAACAACCGCAGCGGGCGCCATATATTACGAATTACGCGTCTGGTAGACCTTATTGCGAACTTTGTACCTACATGTGGTTTTAGAATGAAGAACGTCATCACACGGTTTTCTCGCGTATATATTTATCACCGCAAAAGAGACTATTACGGCCCGATTCGAAGAACTATTAAGACACGTATAAGATCTTGGAAAGATCTTTAAAAGATCGATGACTAAACGACATGTCAAATTTGACGTTTATATAAATTCCGCTCTGATCCCAATATGATCTATCTACGATATTTCTAACGTCAAAGTGACATTTGTTGCCCGAATCGAGCTGCTTCTGTCAATTATACGATATACAAACAATATCTAAATGAGAACTTATCTAAACCAGAACTTAGCGTTATCGTATCTCATTCTTCGGGCCATTAGTCGCTCTATGAGCTTTTGTAAACCTAGCGAATCCCCATGGCTGCGCCATTTTTTTTAATTTACAGGAACTTAATGGACTAAAATTACATATAATTATCGAACCTACTCAAAAACTTCGCCAAAATAGGTTGAGAAATGCGACTTGTAGAAGAGAACAGAGGCGGACAGCCAGACGGAAGTATATTTTCTCAAGCTGAAACGAAGACGCTTCGTTCGGACTTCGTGCTCGCTCTATCAAATATGCATAAAAATAAGAAACTAAGCAATGTTCTATTAAACAATATAAAAGGTAAAATAAACTCTATGAACTGTACATATACAGTACATTTTTATACTGAACGCTCAGATTATAGCGTTAACCCCTTACTTCATGTAATAAATAAAAAGTATCTGATTAAAAATGAACTTTAATAGCCATCAATAGAGTCAAAAATTATAACTGCCATATAGTAGGGCTCCGCGTGTAGTAAACGTTTTAGTAGATAATACAATGCATAAAAATTCTACAATATTACTTTGTTCATTAACAGAGCTTTCAACTTTGTTTTTTAAATTTAACGTATTCGAACAGGAGTGTAAATTATTTTGGCTTTTCTCGAAACTTACTTTTTGTCAGTTATGGTTTTTTTTTTCCAGCGGCAGAGCAGCGGCAGGCGGCAGAGAGTGCGACGCGGCGCGGGCCTACCGCGAACCACGTTCGACGTGTTGCCTCTCTGTCGCACTTGTAAATTCGTACGTAAGTGTGACAGGGAGGCAACCCGTCGAACGTGGTTCGCGGTAGGCCCTCAGTACGCGAATCACGGCCGTCGTGAACGCTGCTCGCACTGTTAGTGCTTGTGAAAGGAGACCTAGGCTCTCTGAAACATGTCGCGCGAGTGACTAAAAACACGTGAGTGGAATCCGTAGAATTAGTTTAAATGAGCATACATGTAAATGTAGTAGTAAAGTCTCGTTAATTAAAATAATTTCAATTGACTTGGATTATTGACCAAGCGTTAGCGAAGATCTCCGTTTTAGCTTGGGCAAAAATTCTTTCGTATATCCGAATGTTCTCATCTACAGGTAGGGCTATTCCTGACTTAATATTAACCAAGTATTGATTAAGTTTTTTTTTATACTACGTCGGTAGCAAACAAGCATACGGCCGGCCTGATGGTAAGCAGTTGACCTCATTTGTTATTTTTTTGCATTGTTAAAATTTATTAAATTTATTATTGGATAAAAAGTTACATTGTAAAAAAGTCTATTAATTCATTAAAATTCCTATCTTTTTCATATTCCGGCCGCATTCCTGACAAACGGCCAAAATTCCTGACGTCTGGTAACCCTATCTACATGTCGAAATTCTCAAACAATTCTCTCGAAATTTTGTGAAAAGGTTCAATAATTAAATAGATTTTTACTTTCTCATGTTCTGAAAGTGGGTCGTTGTTGTTCTAAAAAGCGTACAAAAAATGATACGTTTCCTTTTTTTCTCACCGTGCTTTCTAAATAGGTTTTTTTCTTTTTTTTACGAGTAGCTAACTTTTGGTTTTAAATGGATTTGATGCACAATTTCCATTCTGATAATTACCTCTCCTTTCCATAAATAACCATATTTTTACCAACATTTTTAATTAAAAGTATACCTTCAAGAAAATACTACTGAAGTTTATACTCAGTAGTGGTTTTTTAATGCACATGTATTTTACTTTCCTAGCATTCGAAATGAAAAGCAAAGTGTTTAACTCATGTGAAAGGCACTATTTCATGGGTGCATTTTGGTTAACAATCTACTATTTTTTGTCAGTTCATTTTTTTGCTAATTTTTCAACATGGAGGAGCCTTAGGTACATTTATTCAGTTTTAAGTTATGTTCGCGAGCTCTACACAGCCCACAGAACCACTTGTATTTAACTACTAGGTGCTGTTGATCTTTTATCTAATTTTACCTTCTAAAAAGAAGGGTTAACAATTCAACGGTAGCACGAGTTCGAAGTTCGTTTGCTTCTACACCCAAGAGCATATAAATACAGATCGGCTGCTAGTGATCCGGCAAAGGGATCTATTCGTAGGGTCTAATCCTGGGTAAGTCGATGAAAATTCAGTATCCACTAAAGAGTGTCCCGCCCACGATAAGAGGACGCGTAGTGGGTGTCCACACTCGAGAAAGACTGATTTTATAATTGAAAAAAAAAAAGGTTTTAACGTTTTATTTATTTTTAATGAATATGCAGAGGATCCTCTCAGACGTAGCTGAATTGCAGCATTCGGCTGCAAATGTCACCCATTTTGTCAAGGAAATTGTATCGCAATGTCACTTTTAAAGTAATAAGCGAGCGTGCGTAACTACAGCTTTCTAATTGAGTTCCATCTCTTTCGAAATATTTTTCTCGATTATTTTATCAAGCACGTAATAAAACGCATCGCAGTATGAACGAAAACTTATTTTACACTACAATAATTTTACTTTGCTACGAGGGCGGATTTACTCAATACAATCATGATTCGTCCGACCGAGTGCATTCCCTTATACCTAATAAGAATTCCAATTTATGCAATACCCTGCTATATTTGAACCAACGAAGTGGTAATGAAACCCAGTACTTCGATTGCATGCATTCCAATTTTGTAGTGCTGTTTAAATGGAAATAAAACCCAGGCACTTCTATTAGTTGGTTTGCCTGATGGTAGTAGTTGTATAATTTTTTAAGCAACACAATTATTCATTTAGGAAGAAATGAGAATGGTTAGTTAAGTAGATTTGCGTATGGAGGTCTAGCTCTGATATTCTATATTATTTATGTTTTAGTGAAAACGCGTTTTCACTAGTTAAAACAAGTTTTACGCAAGGCCTCCATTAAGGGCCTACTAAAGCCGTGAATACCCGTTCGTAAGCCACGCCCGCTAGCTTCCTCCCTCCCCGCTAGCACGCACACATAGAAGCGCTCCGCGGAGTCCGCGGCGCACGTGAAGGTGAAAGCTCCATCTAGCGTTACAAAAGTTAACTACTATTATACGCGGTCGGCCAGAAACTTAAATTCGGAGAAAATTATTACTTGCTAATAGCAAATAAAAAATTATATTGTTGTAAATTGTAATAAACCTGAGACTACAATATAGCCAATTTTTATTGTTTATTTTTGGAAGATGTTAACAGTATAGTTAATTGTAAGTATAACACTACTTATCTTTTTACATTCGGTATCTTACATTGTTAGTTATTATGTTTTATTTAGTAACATATTGTTTAGGTAAGAAATACAGGGTGCCGTTTTCCGACGACCATTTTTTCGGATGATAGTGAATCACAATTGTCAGTGGTGACTACCTACATATAAAAAAAAAAAAGTAAGTAATATGGTAACAACGAAAACTACCAAAAAAAATTGCAATAAGTATTTTTATTACGCTGAGATATGTAATATTCAACTAATAACATTCAAACAATTACTCAAACAATAAGGGTGATTCTTAATCACGGTTGTGACAAAGTGTCCCTCAGACTGCATTTTGGCGGCCAACTCCACTATTTTGATTTATACAATAACACATAGAATATTTACCTAAAACAGCTGATTAAATGGCACGGGAGTTAGAAAGTATTACATATATTGTCAACAAATCTTTTATTGGGGGCACTGTAAGTTAATTGATTATGTTTACGTCATAATATTATTACATACCTATACGTATATCTTCAAACGTTTCATCTTAAATTTATTGATAAGTTAATTAAAGCTATACATACATTTTACATTTATACTATGTAGATACATAAATAATGAAATAATACGTATATTGATATTGAATGTTACAGTATGCATTTATTTTTATTTTATATTATACATTTAAAGAAATATTAAAGAATGAACAAAAATCTGCTAACGGTTTTTAACTATATTTTAGCACATACAGGGTGGGTCCGAATAACTCGGACAATTTTAATACGTAAGGTAAGGTGGAGTAAGATCACACCGGGGTAAGACTATAACATGACTGTATGGACTCCTCATACCTACTGTTAATCTTGCATCGAGCATAAATAAACTATGTTAGTATAGCCCCACCTTACCTTATTCATTGATCATATTGTAACATTAAAATATTATATAATATAAAACTATTTTTGGAGTTATACATATAATACCTGTACCTAAACGTTACATGAAACAAAATGTATGAAATTATTTTTTGTAAATTTGACAGCTGACAGCGTATATCGTATAAACTTTAATTAGTTGAGATAAATTAGCTTTTCTAATGCAAGAAACAATTAAATATATCCTATCCTTACTATAGTATAAATGCGAAAGTATCTCTGGCTGTCTGTCTGTTAACTCGTCACGCTTAAACCGCTGAACCAATATCATCTTGATGATATTTGGCATATAAATAGTTTGAGGCCCGGGGAAGGACAAAGGAAATACATATTTTATCAATCATCATCATCATGCCACGTAAAAGAAGTCGCGGGCAGAAGCCAGTATGATTTAAAATTCTCATCATATATTTTCCCTTAAAAGTTGGTCGGATTTTTCGGGTCTGTCTTATGGTATTAATCAGTTTCAAATACTACGATTTCTTCAGACCAACTTACACAATAACTTCTTCTCACTGTGCCCATATTTATTTCTTAATAAAATTTCCTATACGGCCATATTTCCTATACACCTTGTATCTACATGCAGAAACATAACGATACTTTTTAAAGAATAGTTTTGTATGTAGGCAAGCCGGACAAGTTTACACAATTACGCAAAGTATTGTTTTGAAATACAGTTCACTAAGAAAAAAATATTAGTTGCCATTAAAATAAAGGAAACGATTAGTTAAATACGTAGATTTTAGTGAATCAGACTTTCGTTGGTTTGTCGCCCGAAACAAATTTAAAAAAAGGTAAATATGTTCAATACCGCTTCAATATTGTTGCAGTATATTATTGTAGATTAAAATATATATAAATAATAGTTTGAACTACCAAAATTAGTAAGGAAAATAAATCCCGTACCATTTTGCAATTTTCATGCTAGTATGATCATTAGATCATACTAGCATGAAAATCCCATGGAC
This sequence comes from Cydia pomonella, assembly GCF_033807575.1. Taxonomy (NCBI): domain Eukaryota; kingdom Metazoa; phylum Arthropoda; class Insecta; order Lepidoptera; family Tortricidae; genus Cydia; species Cydia pomonella. The sequence goes on along the minus strand of NC_084706.1, from coordinate 14,983,741 downwards.
ACAAAAATTCCCGTGCCCAGACCAAAATTTTAAATTGCAATAACTTTTATAGTTTTATGAATAATTTACCACATAAGAAAATTAATGTTTATTATATTTTTTTATCAAATTATCAGCATTATTTTTTTCGTGTAATGTTGGTATTTCAAAATTCCATGGGAATTAGACAAAAATGCTCGTTTGGTGAAATTGACCCATTACTATCCCTCTTTCAAACTATATTTCACTTGCTGCGTTTTGGCGTATTTCGCGCTCTTAGCGTAAAACTGTTTTAGTGCAAGCAAAACGCTGCAACTACATCTTGCAGCGTTCTGCTAAACCTGATGATCAGCGTGACTCTAAAAAATATCATAGTAATTGGAGTTGCAATGTTTTGGTGTACTTATGCTGTAGTTGCAGCGTTTTGACAGTTTTCTACAGCCTTAATTAAAAGAGATATCAAAAATCTGAAAACCAGGTATGATAGAACAACTTTATAGGAATCATTTAATCAAAAAAAAAACTTAAAACGCTCTAACTCGAGTTGCAGCGTTTTACCATTTGACGGTCGTATTCCGATTGTGCTAGATAGTCAACATTTCAGGCAACATTTTACATTAAACTGTCTTTGGTGGAATATACTTTATTAGACCACATATAAAACAGATTTACAATGTAAACAAAGGTTAGCAACAGGCAGTCTTATCGCTGTAAGCGACCTCTTCCAGACAACCTTAGGTTAGCAGGATATGAAAAGAACAAAATAGTTTTAAAAACACGTAATGAACGAAAAAATTAGAGAAGTAAGAAAATTATATTGACGAGCGGTCTGGCCTAGTGGGTACCTTGTCATGGGTGTTTTCTATGTACCTATGTAAGTATTTATATATGAAATATATATCGTTGTCTGGATACTCCCAAGTCCCAACACAAGCATTCATGAGCTTACTGTAAGGCTTAGTCAATTTGTTTAAGAATGTCCAATATTTATTTTGTAGCATGTGAATCATTAAGAGAACTTTTCAAAGAAATTATTTTTTTAACTCTAGCTTCCCAATACATCTATGATAGTATTATTCTATCAGAAAGTTTCGTGTCCGCAAAGTACAAAAGTCATTCGTTGTGCAATGCATTCATTTTTATAACAAGTTACCCGACGATGCTTTAAGATTCCCCTTACCAGTTCTTAAGAATGACTTAGAAAAGTCATTGATGTTGAAGGCTTATTACAGAGTCGAGGACTACGAGTACTTGACACACAAACATGCATGGTCCAAACCAGAAACTGTAAAAACAAGTAGCACTTAAAATCATTGTACTATGTGTATATGTAAAATCATTGTATAGGTGACACAGCTCAGGTAAGAAAGCACACAATTTTTTTTTGTACGTATAGCAATCTGTCAGATTTATATAATTATTTCTTTATTAAGTTTATTTTTCTTATCCTTTTTCTAAGAATTCGATATGTTTTCTGAAAGAGCTACTAGTATTTGTATGATTTGATATGACATAATTTTTTTCTCCAATTTCTATAAAGAAAAGTAGCTAATGTATGTAATTGCATGATTTGCATCAGAGCAGGAAAAAATAATGTACACGTGTTTTGTTATATCTGCTTAAACTCAAGTTTTCCTAAAAAAACACCCGACTTTATGTCTAAAAATGAGTTTTAGCCGATATAACAAAACACGTGCTCATTATTTTTTGCTGCTTTCAAACATATACTCAAACCAGCCATTAACTAGCAAGTTGCTTGAGCATCACTTGATATAGGAGTTAGAAGATTTAGTAACTTTTTAGTACTTTGGAGGACAATTTCTCCCAACAGGTTGTTTGGGCAGCTAAAAAAAAATACGTGTCCGTTATTTTAGACTACTCTATAACATATATAAAAATGAATCAAATCGGAGTCGGACAGTTGGGAACCTTCCTTGTTAGTAATGTACAGTTGCAAATATGTTTTTGGTAGTAGGTATGTATAATTGTTTTTTTATTTTTTTGTGTTCCTTTTTATGTTTGTTATTTTTTGTCTGTTTTCTGTTGCGTTGACGTATGTGCCGCCACTATCATAGTTTTAAGTCAGGTCCCCACTGAAAACCAGCGCCACGGATTGCCGCGGCATTATGCTGAGTGGGGATCTTATTTTAGCGTCCAATGTTTTTCTTTCTCTGTATGTTCTTCTTTTTTCCAAATGTAATGTGTTGTGGCGTTAAATAAATGTATTTTCTTTCTTTCAAAGCGATACGCAAGAGCACTACCAACCTTTTCTCGAAGCGCTTCGCCGTTTTTTGAACCCTCATAACTTGTGTTTGGATTATACTATATAAACAAAATTCTCGGGATATAATATCAATAGTAGACTTATTAAGCATAAAAAAATTCAATTGCATAGCTTTCATACTTTAGATTTTATTCATGGCTATTGTGTGTGGTATTCAGTGGCTACCTCTATTAATGGAGAAGCATAAGTCACTAATGATTCGTAATAACAACTTAGAACCAATTAATTAAAATAGGTACAATGTTGCGATTTCATGCTAGGTTGGCCTAACAATCAAGAACTACGGACTTGCTGGAATGCAAATATAAAATTAAACCCCTGACAATTCAAAAGGGATTAATGACTACTTCATATAACACTGTAAAATGTCTTTCAAATATTGAGCAAATAAAACCCTTTATCAAATATGAGGAGGTTAGATAGTTATACCATATTATGATCAAAAGTTGTTTGTCGTTATGAAACTCGTATGACGTGCATAATTTTATTAAAGTTTTGGTTTAGAATACTCATTACACATGTCTGAGAACTGCACATCTGAAGAAACATACGAGCAGCAACTTAATAAAGATACATCTATGCTTTGTCGTTATCGATGTTATTATGATGATATTCTCTGCTGGCCTGCCAGTATAGCCTCTACCGATGAACCGCTGCCAGACTCTAAACTTGTTCTGAGTTGAGAACTGTATGTAACAGGCACGAACAAGCAGCTACAATACACATTTGGCTTCCAAGTTTCTAATTTTAATTTTATTCACCAAATTCTCATGCAATGAGCTGCAGACCGAATCAATGGCATGCTAAATAAATTACTTTTATATTCCATATCCATCGTATCAAAAAGTACATACAGAATTACTTTCATGATTATCATTTAATATTTGCTTATCGCCCCGTAGATAAAAATTCATTACGAAGCAAATTGCAAAACTCTGATGGAATGTGGTCGAAAGATCAAATCGATACTTCATTTAAGTTATAGTAAGCGAACAGAACGTCGGCTTGACCCAGTTCTTAGTAATATCCACTTCGTTCGCTCGGTTGCGGAAAATTACCCAGATTGTATAAAATGTTCTTTTGACATTCAATGAAGCTGTGAACCTAGTCTTGAGAAATGTTACTACGACTATTGCAAGCTCTTTGGAATATCTGAATGGTTAGCCATCCATTGGCGTAAATACGCTTAACACAAAATGGTCTTGTGGAGTAGAGATCGGCCTTTCTTAATTATTATCCAGTGCCTAACATAACTGGAACTGAATCATCAACGTTTACATTCTGCGATAGTATACCTAATTAAGCTTTGGTTTCCTAGGATAACGATGCAGTCATATAGCGGTTGAATGACGTCACTAGAATGTTGTCTAGAAAGAAAATGGCGTGGTTTCCTAGAGGGCGGTGATTGAAGGAACATTATTTTTGCGTCCGTAATATTACGGCCGTTATATTACGGCACCGCTATTCTAGGTGCGATGTATCAAATAAGGGTAGGTTAAGATTACGCGCCTACCTACGGCAGAACAATAAATCAGTCTTGAATATACTCGCGTGCTGTGTTATTTGACTCCCATATATTAATTCCCAGTACATAATATTGGCTAACGAGGATGTCGAAAACACTACCTTTTAACATTAGAGAATTTAATTTACGTTCGGGAAAGTGGAATACATACATTAGTCAGTTAACGGCATGGTTTGATATAACCAACGTAAAACCGGACGCTCGGGCGCAGTACCTTATCGCGGTGGTCGGGACTGAAACTTTGGATTTAATAATAGATTTGTGCTATCCATCGGAGCCGGATAAAGTGAGTTATGACGATATAGTGTCAAAAGTGCGCGAACATTTATCACCGAAACGATCCGAGTTGGCAGAGCGTATGACATTTCGGGCATGTAAGCAAACGACTGACCAGTCAATTAATGATTACGTGGCGCAACTCAAGCAGCTTGCTCAAAAATGCAATTTCTCCGGTTCTACGTACTTAGAAGAGAACCTACGTGATCAGCTGGCATACGGATTGAGAAGTGATGCGATACGTTTCAAGCTGTTAACTGAGGATAAATTAACATTCAGCCGCGCAGTGGAAATAGCGACGTCGTTAGAGGCGGCGGATCGAGACTCGAAAGCGAGCGGACCCAGCAGTGGCGCTGGGAGCGCGACATCGGCGCCGATGTCCACGCGAGAAGAGGACGTGCACGCGGTGCGCGTTGGCGGCGGCGGCGGCGCGCGCGCGCCTCCGCGTCGCAGGCAGCCGGCGGCGGCGCCGCGCGCGCGCTGTCCGCGGTGCTTGGGCACGCACCATCCGAGGAGCTGCTCATTCATGAACACGGAGTGCTACGTGTGTGGCAAGAAGGGACATATTGCGAAAGCGTGTAAAAACCGGAAACATCATAGCGTCAACGTGTGTACGGAGTCTACGGACACGAGCGACGACGGCGGGTCGGAGGACGCCGATGACGAGTACGACGTGCCGTTGTACTCTATAGACGACAACACCGGCGGTGATCAACCATGGTGGCGCACTGTGACGGTGAACGGAGTCAAGGTGCGCATGCAGCTGGACTGTGGTGCTGCGATAAGCGCTATGTCTAGCAGTTATTTTAATCAGCTGTTTAAAAATGTTAATTTGTTACCTCCTAAGACAAATTTAAAAATGTACGCGGGACAAAAAGTTACACCGAAGGGCATTATGTTGTGTGAAGTTACGTATGGCAATAAAAAGAAGTCAAATTTAAAGTTAGTCGTAGTAGACTCAGACGACAGCCCGCCCATTATCGGACGTCGGTGGATGACGGCGTTAGGTATACAATGCAGTCCTGAGGCTCCTGAGACGATATATAGTATTAATAACGCTCGTGAGGGTGTAGTGACACAGCTGGCTCGAGAGTTCCCGCAGGTGTTCGCGCAGGGAACTGGCAAGTTCACAGGTAAGCCCATACAACTAAAAGTGGCCAGCGACGCGCGGCCCGTGTTCTGCAAGCCGCGGCCCGTGCCGCACGCGCTGCGCGCCGCCGTGGAGGCCGAGCTGGAGCGCCTGCAGGCGGACGGGGTCATCTCGCCGGTGGAGACTAGCGAGTGGGGGACGCCCGTCGTGCCCGTTATCAAACAATCAGGTGAGGTAAGACTGTGCGGGGATTTTAAAGTAACACTAAACCCGGTATTAGAGGATGACAAATACCCGATACCTCGTATCGATGAAATATTCTCTAATTTGCAAGGAGGACAACTTTTCAGCAAAATAGATTTGAGTCATGCTTATCAGCAATTACCGCTTACAGAAGAATCTAAACAGCTGTGCGTAATCGTGACTCATAAGGGTAACTTTTGTTACAATAGATTACCGTTCGGTATTAAGTGTGCCATGAGTAAATTTCAGCGCGTCCTGGATAGCCTATTCAAGAATATGAACCTTATTGCAGTGTATTGCGATGATATTTTGGTCACGGGAGTTAACGACGATGATCATTACAAACGCCTGATATCGGTATTCAAAATATTGTCGGAGGCAGGATTAAGAGTTGCACAAAATAAATGCATTTTTTTCCAAAAATCGGTGTCTTATCTAGGTTACGTAATCGATGCAAAGGGCCTGAGCACACAGACGAGCAAAATAGATGCCGTTCAGGCAGCCCCAGTACCAGACACCGTATCGCGTTTAAAGGCATTCTTAGGCTTGGTCAATTATTATGCCAAATTCATACCTAATATAAGTACCGTTTTACACCCGCTTTACGAGCTACTAAAAAAACATAACAAGTTTTTGTGGTCTCGGGAATGTAACGAAGCATTCATGAAAGTGAAACAAATGTTAGCCGCCAAACCGATGTTAATGCATTATAAACCTGATGCACCTCTATGGCTCTATTGTGACGCATCTCCGTATGGGGTGGGGGCGGCGCTGGTGCAGCGGGGCGAAGGGGGTGATCTGCCAGTGGCGCACGCCTCGCGGGCGCTCACACCGCCCGAACGAAATTATGCACAAATATGTCGTGAGGGTCTTGCAATCATTTTTGGCGTTCAAAAATTTCATCACTACCTTTTTGGTAGACGGTTTACCTTAGTTACGGACTGTAAACCGTTAGCGCACATTTTTAGCCAGCATAAAAGTATACCGCAAATGGTAGCGGGACGATTGCAGCGGTGGGCGGTAATTTTAAGCGGGTACGACTATGAGATAGCTTGCGTTAAATCGGAACAAAACTGTTTAGCAGATAATTTGTCACGCCTGCCGTTAGAGATTATAAAAGACGAAAAAAAAAGTAGGGAATCATGCGAATTTTTGAATTTTATCGATGACGGTATATCGATTAATCATCGCGATATTGCAAAAGCGACACGACAAGATCCGGTTTTGCATAAAGTATTTAACTTATTAGGCCAAAGCTGGGAGTATTGTGGTGACGAAAACCTAAAACCATTTTGGCGCGTCCGCGATGCGTTAAGTCGAGAGCAAAATTGTATAATGTTTGAATATAGGGTGGTGGTCCCTACGACTCTACGCGCACGCGTGCTACGAGAGTTACACGCAGCGCACGGCGGCGCGGTACGGACAAAGGCACTGGCACGCGCCTATGTATGGTGGCCCGGGCTAGGCGCGGACGTGGAGCGGGTGACAGCCGAGTGCGCAGCGTGCGCTGCAGAGCGCCCGGCGCCAGCACGGGCGGCCACGCACCCGTGGGAGTGGCCGCAGGAGAGGTGGTACCGAGTACACGTGGACTTTCTAACGCCGACAGCTGGTACGTATTATTTTGTTCTGATTGACGCCTACTCCAAATGGATTGAGGCAAGCAAAATAAGAGGCACGCGCGCCGACGATACCATTGCCCTATTACGTGAAATATTTTCTCGTTTCGGAAATCCTTATGAGTTGGTATCGGATAACGGACCACCGTTCACAAGTGGCCAGTTCGAATCGTACCTAAAGAAAGAAGGCATCAAGCACATCCGCATTTCCCCGTATAAACCGAGCAGCAACGGGGCTGCCGAAAATACAGTCGGGTTAATTAAAAAATGCTTAAAAAAGGCGGAACGGGATAATGCGAACGTGCATGAGGCATTGCAAACATACCTATTAAACCATCGCCTAACCCCGCATTCTACAACAGGTAAGTCGCCAGCGGAACTATTGTTAAAGCGCACCATACGCAGTCGCTTAGATTTGTTGCGGCCAGACCCGAGAGAAGAAGTGCGAGAAGCTCAACGGAAGCAGTTAGGCACGGAGGCATCGCCGACTCGCGAATTTAAGGTAGGAGAGAAAATAATGTATCGAGTCTATCAGCAAAACAAGCAATTTTGGGTGGCGGGTTCGGTCATCGAACGTCTCGGCCCCTTGACATACCGCGTAGAAGGGGCCGACGGACGCAGTCACAAAAGGCATGTAGATCAATTGCTAAGCGATCGCAGCATTAATTCAGAGGGCGTGGAAGGTAAGGAACAGTTAACATGTTCGGACTCACAAGAATTAAACCGGGCTACCACGCTAGCTCATGCGATTCCGGCCACCACTAAGTCACTGCATCGCACAAGCAACGACAATAGCACGACTTCTGAACCAAACATACCTATACACAGATCGAAACGCATTCGTCGTCCACCGATAAGATACGGGTTTGAATAAACTCATAGTTAAAAAAAAAAAAAAAACAATGTTAGTATAATGCCAAGCTTAACGATTATAAGCCTTATCTAATTGTGCTAAAGGCGCTTTAAACTAAGGTATAAAATTGGTGTAAGTTTAGCGCTCATTATTTGCATGTTAAGTTGTAGATACTATTTAAATAAGTAACGCTAATTTAGACCTTGTTGTAATAATTTGTAAACTTAATATCGCTTGATATCGCCGACTGAGTATAACACTAAGGTACTTTTTATTACATTATAGTAAACGCATAATTGTCACGGAAAAGTTATTTAGCGTGTAAAACAGATGCTGTACTATTTAGTTAGAATAAGGATCCAATAGACTATGTAATTAGCCAAGCGTGTGTATACCTATAGTACTAGTACCTAACGGGTGCTATATTTGAATGGTCAAACTGCCACTTAGAATAAATAATTATTACTAAGCTAATTTTCTGTAAGGGGGGAAGGATGCGATGTATCAAATAAGGGTAGGTTAAGATTACGCGCCTACCTACGGCAGAACAATAAATCAGTCTTGAATATACTCGCGTGCTGTGTTATTTGACTCCCATATATTAATTCCCAGTACATAATACTAGGAAACCAAAGCTTAATACTACTGGTAGTAAGCCGTCCCATTGGACGGCTACACCATTACACCATTGTGTATAAAGTGTATATAGGTTTAAATTACATGGTCTTGTGGTGTAGAATTCGGCTGAGTTAGTAGCTTTTGTTATTTCTCAAAGCGTAAACAGTGCATCCTCGGGAGCAACATCATGCTATCAGGAACACAACACACTTTTATTTTTCTACGTATGGGTAAACGATGACTCACGCGGCCCGTGTGCGGGCGGAGGTATCCGACACCGACACTTTAGTTTCCTATAGGAGTCACGTGATCACCGATCACCGGCCATAGAAAACGAAGTGTCGGGAGCCTCGGCCCGGATCCGAACCATTCTAACGTCAATCATTTTTACCGACCGGTTTTTTACATTTTCATTTATATTATAACCCCTGTGGCCCACGGATTTTACTCCCAGTTTTAATGATATTGTTTAGGTAGGTACCTTTTCTTTCACTTTCATGAAATTGCTGTTTTACCCTCACGGTAGTAATTATCCCCAGGTGTTACAGTTATGTTTTATTTATAACTTTTTATTGAATACATTCTTTTATTAAAATAATGTATCGGGTAATAATTTCTACTTATTATTTAAATTGGAAGAAGCGTTTGTAGCCTATTCTATAAGTTATAGCGTACACCTCGACTCGTAAATTTGTTTTTTAGCTCACCCATTGGCGTTTATTTAAACTTACAAGTATGTACGAAATACATCATATAACTTAATTTTATCAATTATGTAAGCAAACCACAGATCGGTTCCCAATAAAGCTTCAATAAATCAGTCAATCTTTGGGTATTATGGCTCCATCGATATTGTCGATGATTCCGCCAACAGGTTTAGGAAGGCACGTGCTTTATGAAGACAATTGGCCGATGAATATCCACGGTGCAGTAAACTTAGATGAGAATCGAATGTAGATCTACCTACAACCAGGACAAAACAAACATATATTATTAAAACGAACTACTAGAAATGCAAGTTATTTTTTTTTATGTGTTTAGCTAAAACGTACACAAAAGGGGAGGTAACCAATGTTAGGAGAAAATTAATGTTAACCGGACAGGGAATTTTAGGAGGGAGGATGTCATATAAGGGAGTGGCGAGACGATTACAATCCCAAAATACGTGTTCGAGAGTACCCTCCGCCAGACCACATTCACACAGAGGGTGGTCTCGAACACGCATCTTTTTAAGCGAAAAGGGGTACAAACGTAGCCTAGTCGAAGGCGAATAGGTCGTTGAAGTAATGTCTTTCGGCATTGAGTTCCGTGTACCAGAGAACCACGGTTTATGGAGAATATTTGGTTGGATTCGAAAATGCTTAGCGATTCTTAGTAAGGCTTAATTTCTCTTTTGGGTTCGAATGTCAAATAGAATAGCAGTCGCTTTAAAAAACTGGTATGTAAACTCTTAGGATTATGCTGTTAAACTCAAGACGCCTGAAGAATGTAACCGGGGACGCGACAGGATAAATATCATGATATTATATTTAAAAAAAAAGCGGCCAAGTGCGGGTCGGACTCGCCCATGAAGGGTTCCGTACCATATGACGTATTAAAAAAAACTACTTACTAGATCTCATTCAAACCAATTTTCGGTGGAACTTTGCATGGTAATGTATATCATATATTTTTTTTTTAGTTTTATCATTCTGTTATTTTAGAAGTTACAGGGGGGAGGGGGACACACATTTTACCACTTTGGAAGTGCCTCTCGCGCAAACTATTCAATTTAGAAAAAATTGATATTAGAAACCTCAATATCATTTTTGAAGACCTATCCATCCCCACACGTATGGGTTTGATGAAAAAAGATTTTTTGAGTTTCAGTTCTAAGTATGGGGAACACCCAAAATTTATTGTTTTTTTTTTCTATTTTTGTGTGAAAATCTTAATGCGGTTCATAGAATACATCTACTTACTAAGTTTGAACAGTATAGCTCTTATAGTTTGGGAAAAAAGTGGCTGTGACATAAACGGACAGACAGACGGACATGACGAATCTATAAGGGTTCCGTTTTTTGCCATTTGGCTACGGAACCCTAAAAATGCTTAAGAATTTTGGGCCAGCTTGTAAACAAAAATTAATAAGCATAAGTGTCAGCTAAAATACCTTTTAAAAAGCATTCGGTTTACTTGCTTGCTTTGAATAATACTTTTTATATTTTTTGTATTTCACTAAGTTCCCTTTGAGCTTTTCTGTTTTAATTAACTAGTGGAAACTGTTTTTGCTTGTGTTCTAGTAATATTGATTCATATTATGTAAGATTGTTAGCTGTTTGTTTCCCAATGAAATAAAATAAATAATAAGTAGGTAAATAAAATAATATAAAAATTAATTATTTATTAAATCATTATTAATTAATTTCATTATTTGATAAGATTAATTTCATTATTTTATAAGCTATGGCCCTCAAATTCTTTTAACGTTTTTTATTATTTTACTGATTAAAAATATTTCAAATTTAAACGGTTCTCTTAAAGGTAATACGTTCATTGCGGCCGTCTCCCGGGAAAAATAATACCTGGATGACGCTAACCGTTGATTAATGTGCCGTTACGGTCGTTGTTGCCATAAATATCCCGGCCTCGGGTAAAATGGATTTAAGTTCAGCTTAAAATTTTTATACAAGTTTAACGGAGTTATAGGTGCAGCTGCTTTGAGATCTCATTTTCACAATAATTATAAGACAATTAATAAAATGCGAATTGAATGATTGTTTAAAAACGAAAAAGTCATTGTTAAAAATTGCAACCTTTTTAAAGCTAATATTTAGCGTTAATTGGAAGACTATTATAACTATAAGTATATATATATATATATATGTGTGTGTGTAAATATGACTAACAAGTTAATTAGTATGGCCAATTGTAAATTGAGAAACAATATAAACACTTTATGTATTATGTTATTAGATTACTAAAAAATAAAGTAATATTTTTGTTTATGTTAAAAATCTTTCATTTATCCTTCGCTATCACTTTCTTTTACTTTTATTTATTTGGTACTTGGATTACTACTACATGTATGCCGAGTTCTGCCGTAGGATATTATAGCAAATAAACAGCTAACGGTGAGAAAAAAATAAGTAACAGATAGCGAAGGATAAATGTAAAGATTTGTCCGTCAGATCTTTCTGACAAACACTTTGGCTGGTAATATGGATTCTGCACGCAGAATTTGAATAATAAATAACATTGCATTGCGAAAATTTGGGTGATTTACATCTACAATTTTCCTTGCAGAGCGGGAAAAAAAAGTTGTTGAAAAGTTCGTCTGTCTATTCATTTGTTAAAACCCTGACACGCTGGAATGCAGCAGATTTATCTCGATAATGAAGTTACCTAAACAATGATATAATGAACGCCATTAAAGTTTTACCTACACGTTCATTAGTTTCCCGTCCTAAACCCGGTAGGTTAATTAATCCAGGAAATATTACCGAATTATTTACCGATCCTGAGCCAAATGAACACATTAGATCCAAGGGAGAAATAAAAATAATAAAGCCGGATCAAGCTTGTGATGATGAACGATTGTTCGGTCGTCGGCTAACTATTCAGATTACTATAGAGCTTTGTGTCTGTGATACTAGCGCTCACTCCTGCTGCTTGTGAAATTAAGCTGTATAATTAATGTTTGTTATATAGTTAGGTCGACGTTTTAGGATATGACGGTACCTAGGTACCTATCTACTTATACAGAAAGTAACTAAAGTAACACTCGCAAAGAAAGAGTCTACGGCGACGAGAGCGCCATAAATTAGCAAAAGACATTTCCGAATTTAGTTTGCAATTTAACCAACTTTACGTGTGTTTAGTACATTTGAAACTTCTATGAGATTATATTAAATACACCTTTTTTCAAATTTAATAACAACTTTTGAAATTGGATCACTTAATACAGAATTATCGTCGAAAAACCAACATACGTGCAAACATCACGCAAATTAGTTAGACAACATGCCGATAAATGGCGCTGTACACAATTATACGTAGTATAGGTGCTTCTGATCAAAATCCGTTCGCCTTTATAGTTAGACGAGATAATGCGAAGTTTGTACGGAACCCTCGGTGCGCGAGTAAAACGAACTCGCACTTGACCGATTTTTTTGGATATCATATCGATTTTCATCATTTCATTACAGAGTTTCCTCGAAGCGCTGATGGCCTAGCGGAAAGAGCGTGTGACTTTTAATCCGGAGGTCGCGTTCGAACCCCGGCTCATACCAATGAGTTTTTCGGAACTTATGTACGAAATATCATTTGATATTTACCAGTTGTTCTTCGGTAAAGGAAAACATCGTGAGGAAACTGGACAAATCCAATTCTAATTCGTAAAAACTAGTGCCAACGCCAATTTTGGGGATTAGGTGTTAAGCGGCTCCCGTGAGCCGTGGCAAAATGCCGGGACAATGCGAGGAAGATTAAATATTTTCCTCGCGTTGGTATGGCGAAACTTTTGTGTTTCACTCGGTAGCAAAATTTGTTTGACCCTTGTGCCTTGAAATCCTCGCAACGCTGAAGTTTCCACTTTTCAATCCCCTCGCTAGGCTGGTGATTCCATTTTGGAATCTTTGGCTTGACCGCGTATCAATATTAGCACGAGTGGTTAAACAACGATTTTGCCCTCTTGTAAAAACAAATACCTAACTATTACCTATTGCACAATACAAAAGAATGGTTATTTGTTTTACAAGGGGCCAAAGGTATTGTTTAACTCCTCATGCCAATGTAGGTACCCGAGCAAGCAAAAGATTCTTGAGCGTTGCGAGGGTTTCAAGGCACGAGGGTTAAACAAACTTTGCCTCCGAGTGAAAGCTCAACGAGGGGCGGTATAGGGTCGGCAACGCGCATGTAACTCCTTTGGAGTTGCAGGCGTTCATAGGCTATGGAATTTGCTAACTTTTAGGCGGACGGTATGCTTATTTGCCACCGAAAAAAAGGAACACAAAAATTTTCACCACACAAACGCGAGGAAACTACTAACCATAAAATACCAAAAAAATTAACCCAAATGAACGTAATAAAAAACTTATCATTCAAAATCATAATTTATAAGTCAATTTTAAATTTGCATCATCTACTTTGTCTCACATGTTAAAATGCATGCTCGTTAGTTTTTACGGTTCCGTACTTCAAAAGGAAAAAACGAAACCCTTATAGAATCACTTTGTTGTCCGTCCGTCCGTCCGTCCGTCTGTCTGTCAAGACCCCTTTTCTCAGGAACGCGTGGAGGCATCAAGCTGAAATTTATATCAAATACTCAGGTCTACTGTCCCTTGGAGCTGTGAAAAAATCAAACCTCTAAGCCAACGCAATCAAAAGATACAGCCGTTTATGCCGCAAATTTACGCAAATTTTCGACACTCGCAAGGGAATCAAAACCTACTTCCCGTGATCTCAGAATCTTGAAATTTGGTACGACAACGTCTTATAGCACAGATAAAGGAAAAATTGCGAAAACCGTAAATTTTTAGTTACATCATATAATAATATATACCTACAGGTTTGTACGGAACCCTCGGTGCGCGAGTCCGACTCGCACTTGGCCGGTTTTTGAACAATCAAGAGGGCCTTTACCAGTTGGTGTGTTGAAAAAACATTTCTATTTAAACGGACCAAAATGACTCGTAAGGAAACGTCAAAAGCTTTATGACTTTTTTATAGTAAAATGTTGCCTGTGTTTAAAAAAAATTAAGTCGATAACTCGAAACCGGACGGCCGTGTCACGTAAAAATGAATTTTTGATATCGGGCCACTTTTGGGGGTAAATTATAATCTTAAAAAAATACAAATTATGATATATGAAATATGATAATATCATACGATATATTATATATCAAATGCAACTAATGCAAGTAGCTTGTTGGGAAATTTCTTTCAATATAGGAAGATAAATGACGAGTTGCAATATTTTTAGATCATTTTCAACACAGTAGTTAAGAAGATTGCCATACAATAAAATTATACCCGCTTGTGTATTAACTAAGATTGCGCCTGTGAACTTAGAGATAAAACAATAGTCTTGTTCAAACAATGAGCTTCACTGCAACGGAGAACAAAGCCATTGCGAGTGGCCAATAACCAACGAATTCCATTGCAACTTTAATACAATAGGGCAATTTGGGAAAATAATCCAGTTTTACCCTAAGTCGATGCAGTTGTTGCTCCTAATTTAACTGTAGTTCCATCGTAATACTCGATAAGCACTATATTTTGTTTTAAAAGCGAGCACGCTTTGGGTTACGTTTAACACTTAGTGTAAGGCCTGAGTCCACTCGAAGCGGAGCGTTCGGCGGGGCGTGCAGCGTGGCGTCGGGCTCACAAGTGATTTGAGCAGCGTGGACTATGGCCGCTCCTATAAGTTTGCATTTGTTTGATAGGCCTTACACTTGGACTACTTAATGTAACCCGAGGCCGATAAAATATGTTCATGACTATAGTTTTCGACATTGCTGCGAATACCTGTTGTGATTTTATGGATTTTCTTTTTCTACCCGAATGTTGGCTATTGGAACCCTATAAGTAATAAAAATAAGTTTTTGCCAAAAAAAATAATTTCTAGTACAAGCTTTTGTCGCTGACTGTTATTAGGTTGCTTTGTTTTATTAATTAGAGAGTTCATACTCCACCTCCTGTTTCCATCATGATATCAGCTCGATGGTGGAATAATGCATTGTCACCCTACTTACATTATGTATGAAAATTTTCAGCTATGCAAGAGCTTTTGCTTAAATGGAACTTGCAAGATTTGATTACATAACGACACATAGACACACAGACAACGGGACTGGTGAAACTAAATCAAAGCTTGTAAAAACCGGTGAAGCGTGTGATGGTTTTAAC
This sequence comes from Cydia pomonella, assembly GCF_033807575.1. NCBI lineage: Eukaryota > Metazoa > Arthropoda > Insecta > Lepidoptera > Tortricidae > Cydia > Cydia pomonella. The sequence goes on along the minus strand of NC_084706.1, from coordinate 14,968,369 downwards.
AAAAAAAATTAAACATTGTAAAAAATTGTGTGATGGTACCCTTACTGATACATCGTAATTTGTCGACTTTATTTTGTGTCATGATTTGATATTCTATTTAAGAAATCCTTTATTTCGATACTTATTATTGCGTAAACCTTCTCCCCAACTTCCTTCAGAGATTCTAAACATAGGCTAATTTAGCCGATCGGCCCGATTCGAAGAATGAGATACGATAACGATAAGTTCTGGTTTAGATAAGTTCTCATTTAAATATCGTTTGTATGACATATAATTGACAGAAGCAGCTCGATTCGGGCAACCAATGTCACTTTGACGTTAGAAATATCGTAGATAAATCTTATTGGGATCACAGCAGAATCGAAATAAACGTAAATTTTGACATGTCGTTTAGTAATCGATCTTTTAAAGATCTTTCCAAGATCTTAAACGTGTCTTAATCATTCTTCGAATATAATCTTTTAAGATAAATATTAACAACTGTTTTACTTCACGGCGGTGCTCTCTTTTTTATAGGAAACATGCTAAATTGAAAAAAAAGGTTAATATTTTATTTTTCGTTAATTATAGAACATTACGAGCTCGTTATTAATGAAACATTAACGGAAATTAATTAGGTCGCAATAGCTCGATCGGAAATCGGTCTCATGAATAATTATTAATTCAGCCGACCATGTCGCAGCCAAATCCTTTGCTTTTATGATTTTATTCCGTGAGTGAAAAACAACAGAGTTAATTAATAATAATAAAAAATGCTGTTGAGCATGGTTTGCTAACAATAGTTAATTTGCTTGGACGAATCGGGCGCAGGGAGTTGTCGAATCTTCTTAGGATGTCATTGTCAATTTCTTCTGCTTCGCCTCATTTTACCCTGATGTCCCCCCCCCCCCCCTCACCCTACTCCACTCAGTTAATGAACAACAAAATTACATTATAGGTAGGGGAAACTCCGTGTGGTGTCCGGCTTAAGAATAGCACCAACCCTAAAAGAACGAGGGTGTCGTAAGAGGCGACTAAGTTCACGAAGGAAGCCGTCATCTTACGCTTCATCACAGGGGAGATAAGCCTCTAAGCATTGGGTTGCAACTTATCTAGGAGAAGCAAAACTCCAAAATCATACCCGGGACGGAGTCCCCGTTAGGCGTGAGTAGGGTCCAACCTGAAATGTGCGGTAAACTCCTGCAGCCAACCTGGCTCCACACGTATTGGCTTGCCTTTCCTGTGGGTCCGGCCAGTGAGGTCGAGAGGGTGGCGCAGGTGCTGGGCATCCCTGCGTTTTCCTTAATTCCGTCCCAGGCGGTGTAATGTCTCTGGACATTGCAGCATAGATCGTCTGAAATAGACGCTAAGGCCAGTAGGGGAAACAGTATTTTCGTATTTTGTATGTACCTACAGAAATATAAGACATTTTTAAGCATAGTTTATTTTCATATTTATAGTATATATGTGCTGGGTGTGTAATATTTAATTAAATATAATTATAATAAAACTATCATATACTTGCCATAATGCCATTTCATTTATTATTACTCGTTATAGTGTAATTATACGTTGATTTTTTTATTACGATTTAATGTTTAAGTTTTTTTTTAATATATTTGAGTGGATATTTTCTCATTTTCACAAATAGTCTACAAGAATCTTTATAAAAAGTAAAACTAAAGATTAAAACTAAAAATTTACTCAAACAAAGCGCTCCCCGCCGTCCCCGGTGCAAAGGCGCCCACGATTTAATCTAACCGTAATTAATATAATGTCTATTTTTGTATATTAGGGTTCCGTAGCCAAATGGCAAAAAACGGAACCCTTATAGATTCGTCATGTCCGTCTGTCTGTCCGATTATGTCACCGCCACTTTTTTCCGAAACTATAAGAGCTATACTGTTCAAACTTGGTAAGTAGATGTATTCTATGAACCGCATTAGGATTTTTACACAAAAATAGAAAAAAAAAACAATACATTTTGGGGGCTCCCCATACTTAGAACTGAAACCCAAAAAATCTTTTTTCATCAAACCCATACGTGTGGAGTGTCTATGGATAGGTCTTTAAAAATGATATTGAGGTTTCTAATATAATTTTTTTCTAAACTGAATAGTTTGCGCGAGAGACACTTCCAAAGTGGTAAAATGTGTGTCTCCCCCCCTTAACTTCTAAAATAACAGAATGAAAAATCTAAAAAAATATATGATATACATTGCCATGCAAACTACCCCCGAAAATTGGTTTGAACGAGATCTAGTAAGTATTTTTTTTAATAAGACATAAAATTTTAATTTTTTTTTTCATTAAATCTATACGTGTGGGTTATCTATGGATAGGTCTTCAAAAATGATATTTAGGTTTCTAATATCATTTTTTTTCTAAACTGAATAGTTTGCGCGAGAGACACTTCCAAAGTGAAAAAATGTGTCCCTGTAACTTCTAAAATAACAGAATGAAAAATCTTAAAAAAAATATATGATATACATTACCATGCAAACTTCGTAGTTTTTTTTATTTTTAACTAGTATGAAGACGTATTTTATACTGACCTGACCTGACCTTTGTTATATTATATTTGAATATAACGTAATACTTACAATCAAAAACATTTTTTTTTTATGGGATCGCAGTTCTAAGCTAACAGAACCTAACTCAATCACTTTTTGCTAGATATTCGTTTGCGTGGGATCACAATTTTCGAGGGAGCAGTGTAATTTAGATGTATATAATAGTCTTAACTGACATCAGATCCATTCATTAGTTGTATGAGACTAATGAAACAAACATATCAAATATCAAATGATACTTCGTACATAAGTTAAAACTCATTGAGCCGGGGTTTGAACCCACGACCTCCGGATTGAAAGTCGCACGCTTTTACCGCTGGGCCACCAGCGATTTTAGTGTTATTTCATGCAGATGTACTGAAGGATAAAGGCCTATTATTGTTCCCGGGGGAGTTATGGATTGTGATAAAAGAAGCTTTGGCTTTTTTTTTAAACTGTGTCACTAATTATACCAACCAACCAAATTAAGGTATAAATAAGTTCTACTTTTAAAACACTGACTTTTATAATTTATATTTATTGTTTATTTTATAGCAAAAAACAATTTAATTTGATTAATATAATAGACCTTTAAAATGTTTTTTACAAAATTTTCAATCGTGGCTAAATGGCGTGCCTTCGATAAATGACCTGTCAACGAATGACAATATGGCGGACGAATGTTTGAAATGTGACCCTATTTAATAATTATATCGCTTAAAATTTCGATTTTCCTGCGCAAGAAACATTGTGTGTAACTCCGGGGGTAAGAATATTGCAAACTCGAGTCAAAGCCTGCCTGTGCCTGGGGCTGTCGTGCATCTAAAGAGCTCGTTTGCAAGATTTCACTAACCCCCCTCGTTACACAATGTACTATTTCCCGGACCTAATATAATTGATTGTTAAAATATGGAGTATCTAACATTGGTTAGAACTGTTACTGTTTCATTTCATGCATTGTTTAGCGTTTAGCTATTTTGCTCGTGATTTAGTTCAATAATGGGTGCTCATTTCGTCGCTAGCCGGTTTAAACACTTTAAACTATTAGCTTCACTAGTTAGGTATCGCTAGTATGGCTTTGTTTTGTAACAAGGTCTAGTTTCTTCAATGTTTCACTTTTTGTAAGCTCTTTTGTTCATTTTTATCTCGTTGTATGAACAAAGCGTTAACGGCTTCGATCGATATTATAGAAAGAAGCGGAGTAACAATGCAGTTTCGTTCTGTGTAAAACTATATAGGTACCCACTGTCTTGAACAGTATAAATACAAGTTATTATTTAAAGAAAACATCCGCAATATTTTATTATTATTATTATTTTAAACTTTATTGCACAAATATAAGTATAACGTACAATAGGCGGACTTAATGCCTTGAGGCATTCTCTACCAGTCAACCACTGGGCCAAACAGAAATTTGGTAAGGTAAATCTTATTAATTATTTAATTAAGGGGAATTTGATGTGTTGCGTTTCCGTCAAACTAGCCAACTTTGCATCTTTGCCCAAAAACACAGTTTTAAACGAATTCGTAAATGTAGACTAGCTGTTGCCCGCGACTTCGTACGCGTGAATTTTTCTGTTGGTGGTTATACAGGTTGATTCAGGAGACGTGAGCAGGATCAAGCTTGAGCATTCAGTAAGTTATAAGCAACTGTTTCGTACCAGTATTTGTGAGATTAACGTTCTTTTATTTTTTACTGTTCAAAAAATTTTTTTAATTTATTTACGCCATGTATGGTCACCCTCTTTGTTTTATCCATAACAAGTGACAAATTGAATGTCATCGGAGTCTGATTACTTTTGAAAAATCGTATCTCACTCAAGTGTGACATTTTGTTTTCTTCATAATCAAACTGCTGTCATAACGGTTAAAGAGGTTTTATCTTTCTTAATTAAGTGTTGTAGGGTGTCCATGATTGTAGATTATCAAATTTGTCCTTCCCAAAAAGTTAAATAACAGAAATAAAGCGAGATTGTTTTACTTAAATATGATGATGAACGGTTCATTAACATTTACTGATTGTGTAGGCTTAGTCCTGCTCACGTCTCATGAATCACCCTGTATATTCTACATGAGCATAGAACATTATGCAGCAAAAGATAGCAGTAGGGACGTTTAATCATTATACAACACATGAGATTTGCTGGAGGCTATTGTGCCTACGAAGTTTCAAGCCCCTAACTAAAAAAAATGTTCGTGATATAATCCTTCTAATCTAATCTCCCTAAGATTTTCAAGTCCACAATTTTAAAAAAATACCCTTTTTTCACTAAATTAGGGGATTAATACAAACTTTCAATTTTAACACCCTTAGGGAATTAATTTAAATAAACGGTGAAATTACATTTCTTGTTTTTTATTATTATATCTTTTTACGACATGTCAAGTTCACTTTTTATAAATAAAAACCGTTTCCGATGCAAATTTTCAGCCTTTTTTCACCAACTTAGGGAATGAATTTTCAATAAAGGTGGTATCAGTTTTCGTCTATTTGTATATAATGCCCTTTTACCAAGTTTCTTATCCCTAGCTTAAAAGAAAACTCGTACCGCGTCGAATTATCAAGAACGTTGAAGTCACTTTATTTTGTAATCTTATATTATGTGTTTCTAAAAGTTTTACAGCATTTGTAATGGATTCAAATTTTCAACCCCTATTTAAACCTTTTAGGGGATAAATAAAAAAAAAAACGCTGAAATTACTTATCTTTTGTTCAATAATAGGTACACAAATCCCGTACTCAAAAAATGTTAAATCTCCATACAAACTTTCAACCCCTTTTTCACTACCTTCCGGAATGGATTTCCAAAAAGGCTAAAATTAGTCTGTTCTCTTTTAATAAAGTACCTATTCACGAAGTTCAAAGCTTACGAGTAAATAAAATATTACGCGTCTTACAAACTATCAACCCCTTTTTTAACCATTTTAGGTGATGAATTTTTAAAAACTCTCAAATAAGTTTTCTTGTATTTTAATAATCTGCCTTGATACAACGATTTAAGTCCCGCACTCACAATTTTTTTTGATCTCCATACAAACTGTCAACCCATTTTTCACCTTTTTGGAGGATGAATTTTCGATTTTCTTTTCTTTGAATAAAATACTTTTTAACGAAGTTAGAAGTTCCTAGCTTAAAATAACATTTGAACCTCATACAAACTGTCAACCTCTATTTAACCCTTTTAGGAATTTCGTTAAAAATGCTGACATTACTTTTCTTGAATTCTCACAATATACTTTTACACAAAGTTTCAAGTCCCGCTCTCAAACAAATGTTTGATCTCCATACAAACTTTCAAACCCTTTTTCACCACTTTGGGGGACGAATTAAAAAAAAACTGATATTAGTCTTTTTAATGAAATACATTTTCACAAAGTTTCAAGTTCCTAGCCCAAAATAAACCTTCAACCCCCATACAAACTTTTATCACCTTTTTACCCCCCCTTAGGGGTTGAATTTCTTAAAACTTAGAAATAACTTTTGTTTGTAATCGGCTTTTATGCCTTTATAAGAAGTTTCAAAGTATTTGTAATGGATTCAAACTTTCAACCCCTTTTCAACCCTTTTAAGGAATACATTTTTAAAAACGCTGAAATGACTTTTCTTGTATTTTAATAATATGCCCACATAAAAAGTTTCAAGTCCCACAACCACAAAAATATTAGATCTCCATATAAATGGTCAAACCCTTTTTCACCACCTTAGCGGATGTATTTTCAAAAACACTGAAGTTAGTTTTCTTCTGTTTAAATAAAATACCTGTTTACAAAATATCAAGTTCCTAGCTTAAAATAAAACTTGAACCCCATACAAACTTTCATCCCCATTCGGAGTTGATTTTCTCAAAATCGCTTCTTATTTCTTGTACACTTTATATAATTATGTAACCTGGTGTGCTGATTTCAACTTTCTATCATTTGTAGTTTCGGCTCTACGTTAATGAGACAGTCAGTAAATGCGTGTGTCCTTACGCATTTATATAATATGTATAGATAATTGGATTATAGTAACAGTACAATTTTATTAGAAAAAAACTCATATTTGTGACAAGACTATACAATACACATTACACATGTGTTTAACTCGGCGAGTTGTCAAATGTTGGGTATATTTTTGCGGGCAAAAAATTGATGAAGAATGGCTGCAAGTATAAAAAATCGAGAAGCCGTTGATACATATTTCCGCGTTTCAACTATAAAACATAAAGAGTAGATTAATTATATTATGAGTTAAACGAAGAAGACCTAATATCACAAAAGTCGTGACGGTAGGCAATGTAAACCAGTAATTTACAGACCTATGAATGAAAAAATTGCCCATCCCCAAAAACGGATTAGGGTTGTCACTTTCGAATGTCTTACCCGATTTCGTAAGTAAAAGAGGGTAATGTTTTTACACCAAAGTAGCTTTATCTCGCTTTACCCTTTGTTTAGACGTTTTATCCCTTTAACGTATGAAAATTACAGCAAAAATCATACTACAGGCCATTACCTATTGTAACAGATTTTCTTAAAGGTGACAACCGAAACACTTTTGCAAAAATGGCTAGATGAAATTGCCCACCCATTTTGTACAGATATTTACGTATTTAACCTTAACGTGTTTGAACGGAACGCTAGGTTCAGCCTTTATCTTGAAGTGAACCTTGTTTCAATGTAGTACGAGCTGTATTTCTATACGAAATTGGCATGGGCAATTTGGGAAAAAAACTCGAGATAACATTAACCACCCTCAAAATTGCCAAAAAGTGGCTTAAATAATTATTTTCAAATTCTCTTTGCTAATAAAATTATGCTTATGATCTCGACTCCAAATGCAACAAAGTGTTGACCGTATTTACAGGTTGTGAGGGATGTTTTGCCCCGGGCAGGCAGACAGCCAGGCATTTCTAGCGGCATCCAAGCCTGAGATATCGTAGTTTGCGGGCGGAGCCCTTATGATTTTTCCTACGAGGCCAGCAGAGCTGTGGACAGACAATAGAAATGCGGGCAGCGAAACATTGAAAATTTTGCGCACTCCGAGCCCGCCGTACCTACCGGATGGGCTGAGATGCTTGGAGCCAGGATTGTTAGTTGAGCTTTAGTATAATTTCCAGGTGTGTTTGAACTAAGGAGTCGATAGGCGTCAGTAAATTTTGATGTTTCCAGAAGGGGCTGCACCGAAGCATGTGTGTTAATTATGGCACGAAAAGCCAAAATTGTTGTACATATATTACTGGATAAACATATTAATGTGTGCACACGCATAGATTAGATTAGATTAGATGATTTATTTCATTAAAGACAATTACATAATAAATTTGAATTGATGTCAAAAATATAAGAATTTCTATTATGATCGTCAAAATAAAACAAAAATGAAAATAATAACAATATTAATGAAATAAAATTATAGCTCCATAAAGATATGTATGGTTTATCCAGTAACCTTTGTACTAGTTAGACAAATATTGAACATTTTGTACGTAAGAAGGTAATCCTACTTTTATTTCCACTTTTCCTTCGAACTATTTTCCATTTAAGTTCATCATCATCCACTGCATCCCTGACGGATGATTGTTGCAACGCTGTGTCAAGAGCGGTTGAGACAGCCATTGCATTTCCGCTATATGACTATACAAACCTATCGCTGCACGGCACTTCTTGCCGCAGAAGTCGCATGTATGTGTATGTTGTGCCTCTGGATATGAGACCACTCCACGAGCGCGACGCCTGTTCCTTTTCCTACATTTAATACAGTGTGTATTTTTGAAATAACCACAAACTTAACCTAGACGTAGATTTTAGTGCTATAAAACAATTCTGAATGATTTTTTTAATTTAGTCATAACCACCAGAGCATTATTAATTTTTGTTTTTTTTTTCGAGCGGCAGTGTATTTCATACATCATGGTCATTTGTGACAGTTGTGACATCGCGTCATTAAGTGCGACGTTTTGAGTTCAAACAATGTAGTGAATACATTGCTTGCTGAATTATTTTATATGGAAAAATAAAAATCGTCAATCAACATATGAAAGTGTGTTCATTACAGCCTAAACTAACTACCATTTGATTATGTGGTCGTATTAAAAATACAATGAAGTTGCATTAACCTACTGATTTATTAAGACAATATTTACATTGAGATGATAAGTTTAGTTATAACGACTTGTTATGTAGGTAACGTATCGTAACCCAAATAAGAGTCATGATCATAAAAATAAGCCTGTAGAAAATTGTTCTCAAAGCAATAACAATTCCGTACTGTGAAAATGTCCTCAGATGGTATAAAGTTGTATAAAGTCGGTCATAATCCCATTTCCGGCATGATTCAGGATTAACTAAGAAAACGGGACGTTTTCCCATGTTAGCCTTTCAACGCTTACGGCGCTTGGTAATAATAGCCATCTTTGTTGAAATCACTGCATTAAAGCACAGTATGCTGAAAAGCAGGTGGGCCATGATTAAAGACAATAGTTTAAAGTTAAAGATTTGACTGATTGGTGAATACTGCAACAAATATCGGTTTATTAAAAATGTGCACGTACCTTCTCAAATAAGACCAATTCCTTAATACATACCATACATTGAAAAACCATGCGAAAGTAATTTGTAATTAAGAAATGTCTTTAGGACGAAAGTGGAGCACCCGCGCGAAATCATCTTTTCACACACACGTAGTCCTCATTTTCCTCTTTGGATACCTATTAACATTATTGAAAATATTTTGACAGAATTTGATGTATATCAACCACCGCTATGTTTGATATTTTTTGAATTTTTAATTATTATAGGAGTTAGAATCATTTAAAATCTGTTTTTGCTCCTCATTTTTATAATAATACACAAATAGAAAAAAGTCAAACGTAGCTATGGTTAATATACATCAAATTATGTAAAAATATTTTCAAAAATGTCAATATCCAGAGAGGAAAACGGAGACTGCGTTTGTATGGAGAATCGGCCGTCCTCTTTCCTCTTAATTAATACTATTGTTTGTGTACATCAGAATTAAAGACATTGGAAAACCTTAATTTTAATATTAACATTTACCTACCTGCAAATACCTACTTATATGTATATAATCGCGTTCACTTTAATTCTAACATTAAGTTGTCCCGGTAAGCAAGACTTCAAGCTCCATAAACTTGTGTTGTAGAGTAAACACCTGCTCGAGGATCCTACTAATTGAGTTACTAATATTAGGACCATTTTAATAACAAAGTCCTAAATCACTCGAAACTGATAGTCGGACATAAATAACTTGGGGTCTGCCGGATAAATTGACAGGGGGCCTGGATTTGTGGTCCACACCTTATGGAGGTCCCTAATAATTCTTCCGCAAGATTCACGATTTTTCAAATGGACGCTCAAATAGTTATTTGGAGCTGTAACGACGAGAATGAGACAAAGGTTTCCCATTGTGTGCCTTTACTTATTTGAAATAATGATACCGACACCTTCCACATTACTTTGCATGTTATACAGTGTGTATTTTTGATACGACCACATAATTAAAAGTTAGTTTAGGCTTCAATGAACAAAGTTTCATAGGTTTTATAAAAAATGACTGTTATTTTTCCATATAAAATAGTTCAGCAAGCAATGTTTCACTACATTGTTTTTTGTTTTAACTCAAAACGTCGCATTAATGACGCGTCGCAAGTGATCACGATATACGAAATACAATGCCGCTCGAATAAAAATCTATGTTCATTAATTATTTATCCTGTTGTGGTTAGGAGTAAATTAACATTTTCTTTCAGAATCATTTCATACACCTAAAACCTAAGTCTCGTTTAAGTTTGTGGTTATATCAAAAATACACGCATTACTAAGGCGGTGGCATGTAATTACTCGTATCCGTATTGACGACCTGTCTGGCCTAGTAGGTAGTGACCCTAGCTATGAAGCCGATGGTTCCGGGCCCGGGTACAAATCCTGGTAAAATGGTGGTCAATTATTAGTGTGATGAGCATAAATATTTAAGTATTTATAAATAATTTATATGTTATATATATCGTTGTCTTAGTACCCACAACACAAGCATTATTGAGCATACTGTGGGACTTGGTCAATTTGTGTCAGAATGTCCTATAATATTTATTTATTTATTCGTAAACCAGGCTGAGCTATATTTGAACCTCTGAATTTGATTGAAAGCATGTAACGTAAAACTATTAACGACCCATCGAAAATCTGCAGGTTATATTACCGATCTATTAAAGCGATTTATCTGTTTTTGTTGCCAGATACTGGCTCCATGCGCACCTCAAATTTAGGCTCGTTTCTAAATCCCGACACACTTCGTATTGCAGTTTGCCTCCGTCTCGCGGTCTGCGCCCCCCATCGCTGCCCCTGCGGAAGTGAAGTTGACCAACTAGAGCACCACGGACTTTCCTGCCAACGAAGCGCTGGCCGCTTTTCAAGACATGCTGCCCTCAATGACATCATCCGCCGGTCTCTAGCCTCAGTTAATGTGCCGGCTCTTTTAGAGCCGACCGGCATATCCAGAACTGACGGCAAGAGACCGGAAGGGATGTCCCTAATTCCGTGGAGTATGGGACGGGTGCTGGTGTGGGATACAACGTGTGTAGACACACTAGCCCCGTCACATCTCTACCGAACTTCCGTGAGGGCAGCGGCAGCGGCAGAGGTGGCGGAGAACGCCAAGGTAGGAAAATACAGGGGTATCGGCGCCGAGTACAATTTTATTCCAATCGGTGTAGAGACCCTTGGTCCGTGGGGCCCTGGCGCTCTGAGTCTCTTGAAAGATCTGTCTAAGAGACTCAGAGACGCCACAGGAGATCAAAGAGCTGGCAGCTTCCTCGCTCAACGCATCAGTCTAACGATCCAGCGAGGAAATGCTGCCAGCATCTTCGGTACTATGCCGCAGGGGCCATTTTTAGATTTATTTTAGTTTTATTTTAGATTGCTTCTTACTATAATATATTTTGTTGATAATATTGCCTCTTATCTTCCTCAAAGTCAGTAAAGTGTCATCTAAAGCATTGTTTTCAACTGCTCAAGATCGAACTGCCGAGCGGGAGCGAAATCACAGAAACAATACAACCACTGTAATCTGGCGTGAGGCTGTGTTACTGCCGGATTAAAGAGCGGGCCATCCAATCCGAAAACTGTCAGATTACCGAGCGCCTACTATACCTACAAGTTCAACCATAATAAATGCAACTATTCAGTTATTGCATTTAATTCGTTATTTCTCAAATACGGTTGATTACGGACGCCCACCTCAGGAGGCCAATTCAAACTTACATTGTAACATCATAATAATATCTGAATGATGTCCGTCGCGCGTGCATTTCACTCATACTTGTCGGTACATGTATTGAGGCAAGCAAGAAACACGGGGACTGATTTCATCTTCATCTAAATATATAAAAGAAGAAACTGACTGACTGACTGACATATCAAAGCACAACCTAAACCGCTGGTTCTAGAGATTCCAAATTTGTCACGTAGGTTTTTTAGAAGGTCTAGGGGTGCACTAAGAAAGGATTTTTCAAAATTCACTCCCGAAGGGGATGTAATAGGGGTCCAAAGTTTGTATGGGGAAACAAGATTAGTATATTCGAAACTTTACAAGAGTATTCCTAACGATAAATATGTAAACACGTGTTTCAGGTTTTTTGAGAATTCCACCCCTAAAGGGGGGAAATATGGTGACAAAGTCTAAAAATCAACATGGGTATTATTTCAATGGTTTATCAGGTCTCTGATTACGAAAATAACAAAGATTGTAAAATCTAACGAAATGGACTTGAAATAAAAATGCCCTGTTAGGGTGTGATGGGGTTGAAATGACTAAATATCAATAGGGGTGTCATTTTATGGTTTTTTGGGTAGTTATTTAAAATGATTTTAAAATTTAATATTGTGGACATGAAAAATGTTGAAAGTATTTTTGCCAAATTGCAATTCAATCGATTCAGTAGTTTCGGAGCAAATCGGTTGTAACAGAAGGATTGACAGACAGCTACACGTGATCCTATAAGGGTTAAGGGTGCTTTTAAGACCCGCGTTATCCTAATAGATATTACGACAAAACTGCTTCTCCCACGGTCTGTTCTATGTGGCGTGCTCCCGTGTAACTTCACCTCAAAGTTTGGTTCTATTGCTACCTCCTTCAAACATAGCAAAAAATGTTGTTCATAACATAAGGAAGTAGGTACTTTAACAAGTACAAAGTTATTGAACATTTCACGCATTTTTCAGAACATGATTCTAAATCTAATAATCGCGGACAAACATATATACCTACATACGTTCATACAAACATACGGGTCAAACTGAGAACCTTTATTTTTTGCTCAGTACGCGGGCGAAGCCGCGGGCAAAAGCTAGTTTGGATTATTTTGAAGTCACAATGTAACTTTGAATTGGGTCTTATTGTTCAAGTAGGCTTTTATCGCTAGTTGACAAAAACTCTTGAATTTCACTTTGTACAAAAAAGAAATTAAATCTAATCAGATTTATCATTTGTGGTCCTGTAGTAAGTTCGTTCCACATTTGAGTAACACAAATTATAATGTCTGTGTGTCTGCTGCTTTGCTTCAAACTAGCAGTGTGCCAAAGATAATTTTCATAAATTGCAAAGTTCCCATGAAATGTTCTTGGTGGTTTTAACCGACTTGAGATTAAGATTTAAAAAGAGTAGGTATCCATTTTTCAATTCGGTTGTATGTTTGTTACTCCATAACTCCGTATATTGCAACCGATTTTGAAAATACTGTTTTTTGTTTAAATCTCATTTCTAATGATGGGATCCATGAGGAATCGAGGGAACTCCTCAAATCTTCAAGGCATCCATATAATGATTTTTGTATTTTCATCAACATTTAAAAAAGCGATATTTAATGATGATCAAAACAGAACTGTTCAACGACAAGTGGTCCTCTTCATTATGTTTGTTAAGCAAGTTGGGTTTTCAAGTCACATTTTTGTCAATCTCGAGTTGTGATGATGGGATCAATGAGGAACCGAGGGAATTCGTCAATATTTATAGCGAATTTTTAATTTTAATCTTATAATCAAGCATTTGCATTTAAATAGTGCCATTTGGTAAAATGGAACTGAACACGCAGACAAGCGACTGTAGCACGGTCGCATTTTTATAACTTGTCAATAGTGACAAAATAGGACAGGTAGGTATAGGTAGGGTAGGATAGGTAGTTGTTAATAGGACTGTCGTTTTCGCACTTATATATGTACCTGTTAGAACGTGACAGGCATACTGACAAGTGATAAAAATACGACCGTGATACAGCCGCAGAATGGAACTCCTCTACGACATAAGATTTTTAAAAATCTTGAGGCTAATTAATAATTGTTATGAGATGCACTATGGTACATAGCATTTCCAACTATTTTGTGAAGTCAATTTTTTTCCTATGATTATTCTCTTCAAGTTTGTTGCCAAACAATCTTATAGTTAAATACTTAGTTTCCATACTTTGGATTTCTATGGCACTTGAAACGCCAATGAGTGAAGACTTACAAAAATAGTAAATAATACTTGAAACCGTCGTCAACAATTAAGGGCCTCCGCTAGCTGGCGCGGGTGCACGGAGCGGACGAGCGGGTTAACGAAAAATAGTATGAGCGACGCTAACTGAAGCGGACGCGTGCGGCGGATTTCACTTACATTACAAATAGCACCCGCGTGGGTGCGCACACGGCGGGCGTCCGCGTCAGCTAGCGTAGGCCCTAAGAATATTGCGATATAATAATCCCTTATCGGGATGGGAACTTTCTAAGTCGAAACTTTCAAGAGAATTTTCTTATGAAAGTTTCCAGAAATATTTGTAAATTTTGATGTTCTGCAACTTGCATATGCAATATATGCATACATTTCATATTGTTACTTTAAACCAGTATACGTAATGTGGTATTTAAAATATTAAGTAACTATAATAAATATCCCTGTCTCAATACTAATTTAAATATTTAAATCCGTATGGTGTACGCGGCAGAATTGAATATACTTACATTATAGGTACATATATTATAAAGAGGATTTCATTGTAGATTCTTGTCCAATGTTCAAGGAACAGTGGATTATTTACCATCTCAAAACATATAATTCATAAGTATCCTAGTATCCACTAGTCTAACATTCGGCAAAGTACCTAAATGTAATAACACATTTGTTTTTTTAGCATTAAGTAGCAGATTGTTAATAATAGTAACTAAATTAGTGAATGTGCTATTTATTACAAGCACATTACATATATAGATTTTTGGTTAGCCTTATTATGCAAATAGGACTACGAGTATATCTCGAACGTACATACTATAAGTATGTACGTATGTACTATAAGTATTAAACAAATCATTTATCTAAACAAAATGTTTTGAAAAGTTTTTGGCCGGTCCCATATTGGGATACCCTCCTCCAGTTAAGGAGGGACTTAAATCTTCTTAAATGGTCTCGGGCAGAGGCGTAGGTTTAGAGCCGATTCATAAGCGCATTGTACCTGAATATGCCCACTTAAAAAATAAAATATCTTTATCTTTAAGACGTCGCCTTTTCATACAAACGTAGTCCTCATTTTCCTCTCCGTATATTAAGTTTATTGAAAATATTTTGACACAGTTAACCAACTACAACCGTATATCAACCACAGCCATGCCGCTAGGTTTTATATTTTTTCAAATTTTTAATTATTATAAGAGTTAGGATTATTTAAAAATTTGTATGAAATTCGTTTTTCGTCCATAATTTTAACAATAATTAAAAAATCAAATGTAGGGGCATAGTGGTTAATATACATCAGATTATGCAAAAATATTGTCCATAATGTCAATATCCAGAGAGCAAAATGAGGACTACGTTTGTATGGAGAACTGGCAGTCCCCTTTCCTCTTAAACCACAAACGACAATGGCTCTAAAATGACCTAAGAACACTAATGGCCTCAATTTTACTGTAGTTCCCCAGCAAAACCATTGCCGTTCCACCGGGCGGCAAGCAGTCGGAAGTCCCAAGTGCTACTGAGTATTACCGACATGCTAAGTAAGAGACATCGTTAAGGAGGATTTCTGTCAGCTCCAAGCCAATAACAGGCAAGAAACTACGTAGCCGAAACTGGTGGCGTGCCGTCGTTTTAGAGACTAAGATCATTTCGGGATCGCTTAGCTAAAATAGTCAGTAAATTCATTTTTTATTTCCTTGTAAAATGCTCTCTTGAGTTCAATAGGTTAACAATTTGGAGCAAACATGCATGTGCTGGAATCTCCCCCTACTTTGGACTGGGTGCGGGAAGCACTTTTACAATACTGATTTCAATTCACATCATCTCAATTCTAAGTTATCAAAGAAATAAAAAGTCATTCCAAGACATTTAGAGCCAAGTGACACCCACTGTAATCGGCACTTTATCACAAAAATACGACCCGCGAATGGACGAATACTAAAAACAATGTTGCAATCTACAGTGGCTATGAAACTGGAAGTATTCCACAAAACTCAGTAAATGCGTACCGAACGTATCATACGCCTGGCCGTTATCAACAGTTTTATGAGGCACAAACGTGCGTCGAGATACGAGTGCTAACGTTAAATTTTAAGGCCCACTGTAAAATGGTAAAATTTTATAGAGTCAATCCACCGCATTTTATAGTTATAACTTTATCAGCCATCAAAATTTTAGCTAAATATCAAATTATTATAAAACTGCTGTGTAAAAAGTAAGTTTAGCTTTATTTTATAATCAGATTTCCACTATTAATGATTTATGAAGATGTTTTGGCCTTTATTTTATGTAACAGCTGATCTTCATTTTCTGATTACGAAAACAGAGTTAACTTTGACATATTCAACCTTACTCAAAAAATACAATGGAATTTAAATTCTATAAGCAAGTTTAAAAAGTTCTGGGCCATCTAAAAATAGGAAATGATCAATTCGATAAATATTGTATAAATTTCCTAAAAATAAACGTAACAAGTGAAAACTTTTATCGAATTTCACATAAACCTCCGCTTCGGACTCAATTTATTTTCATCACGACGATCAACGATACATTTCAATTAAACAGATGCGTACAAAATACTAAGACAACAGAAAGGGGCAGGTTGTTCCGGCGAGAACTCAAACACAGACGGGTCAAATGTTTGCGACCACCCCGCATACTGGCAAGCACAAATATGCTGGATAATGAACCGTGGACGACAACATATTCTTGAAGCGAAGATTTTAATTAAACCACAAAATAGTGAACTACAGAAAATTTCGTATCCCATCCTCGTCGCCAACACAGCTGACTGATTATCATTTATTATTTAGTTCTACATACAACTTTATAGGTGGCCAGTAATAATAAGTAGAAATTCTTTATAAAAAGCCTACTACATAATTTACTACATTATTGGGCCCGGGTATGTCCTTAAACCACGTCCAAAAGAGAGGTATGGGCACAGCACAGCGGATGTCATTCCAGATCTAGAGCAGAGCCCAACTGGGGAAAAGTACCTCCTACCTACCTACCTTGCAGAAAACCGCAGCCAAATAACACTAGATCCGACTCATAGTGTTCCTGCCGGTGAGTAAGGTTGCCAGAGCTTAACGAGGGTTTGGAGTGTTAGGGTCGGCAACGCGCATGTAACTCTTCTGGAGTTGCAGGCGTACATAGACTACTTAACATCAGGCGCGCCGTATATTTGTTTACCACCGACGTAGTATAAATAAAACTACAGGCAACATAATAATGGATGAGATATCAATTCAGTACCTAAATTAATCCTTTTAATACAAACAGTACCTAAGTAGTTCAAAGCTTGTAGTAGTAGGGGAAGTAAATGCAGTGAGTACCTAGACCTAGATGTGCCATGTGTGTATGTAGGGAGGGGAAAGGCGATGGGTGGCAATTTCCGTACAAAGGCAATTATGGCGAAAGTCAAAGATTTGTGATAAAAAATACATATAACTTTTATTTTGTTGTAAATTTTTTTTTTCTATGAAAAGGTAAAACGATTGTTTCAAAAAGAAATTCCTCGTCCTTAATGTATACCTACGAAAATTATGCCAAACTTGACCTAACAGCTACACAGGTAGGTAGAAACCGAGTGCAAACTGGAGCGCCGGAGCCGCCTTCCCCTCTCCCTCTTTGGGGGTTAGCCAAGAGTTAATCTCGTGGCTAGGGCATTATTCAGCTCGAGCCAAGGTATAATCGTGCGTACTCGTCACCTGAGATAAAAGTGAATAGGTACTGCTCCGTACATATCTGCACTTTCTATCCCTGCCTACTATGGGTAAACAAAGTGATTGATCTCTTTCGGCTGTTAGAGACGCGACTATTAACCCCGCACAGCGCGCATGCATACTAAAGAGTGATTTCTCTAATTCCACCCTTAGTCGTGTTGCTTAATAAGCTAGTCGAGCTAATCATCAGATTACCTTATTTCACTTCAACAACCCAAGCCGAAATTTCACCTGATAAAATCCGACAGATTTTAACCACGCATTCCTGGAGTCATAAGGAGCAAATAATATTATATGAGTTTTGGTGAAATTCGCCAACAAAAATATACTTGCTGAAAAAAATTGCGTTTTCTGCACACGACACGTTATTACTTTTTACATCTTGACGAGAAAAAACATTATAACGAATAAGTTTTTTTTTTCATTTACCGATCATTACGAGTGTACTTTAAAGCTTTAATCTCTGTCCGTAGGTATGTCTAAACCAAGTCACATAGTGGCAGCGTCGCAGCCAAAAAGGCGTTATTATTAACTAAGTTATTACAGAAACAAAATTTCACACGAATTGTCATTGTCTCTAAAACAAAACCGATTTCAGAAAACTTTGGATCCCATCAAAAACATTTTCATGTAAAATGTTTCCAAGACAAAACCATAGGATCGCACTGTCAAAAAGTTATCAGATCTCTTGTAGAGCCAAGTTTCTAACTATACAAGCCCTAACTTCACAAACTCTACACCATAGTCAAAATATATGGCTGAAATACGTATCCGGGGACATCTCTTATACAATCTGCTTTTTTTACTGATCCCCCATACAAATTTTCAATCCGTTTTTCTCTCCTTTCTGATTTTGGGGTCGAAAACTATGCTATAACCTTCTCCATAACAAAAACTATGTACATAACAAATTTCAACTAAATCAGTTCAGCGTTTATTCCCCATATAAAATTACACCCCCTTAGAGACAAAAAATTTCAAGTTTTTAATTTTATTTTGTTGTTTGTGTACTTATAATATCCCACATACCCAATTTTAGCTTCCTAAGATTTCAGGAAGTACCCTTAGGGTTTCGATGACCATCAGTGAGTGAGTGAATCCAAGTTATGAGGGTTCATATAAACGACGAAGCGTTTCGAGAAAAGGTTGCGTTTCGCTCTGCTGCCTTTGCTCGTCTTGGAGGGGGCTTGGGGGGACCACCGTGCCCCCAGATTATATTTTAGTCTCTAAAAGCGGTCAAGAATACACCTTTAAAATCTGTCGGGTTTTACCAGCCCACGGTGTATAATATAGGTATTATATTACCACAGCCCATAATTTTAAGATATTGTATAAACGAGTAGCTAGCTCAACTTTTTCCTGCCGTGATAGACCTTAATAAAGATAAAAGGCACCTCTTAATTTATGAACTAGCGCGGTAAATTGGGTCTTCTGGGATATCGCCCGTATTCATGTCGTTGATACGACTAGAGGACATAATTACATAATTATTATGACTGACAGTTTCATAACATTATATATGACTAACATGGATGCAACTGGAAGATAGCCAAAGGAAACCTCGGCGGCAAAACATAACTATTGAGTTTATCTCATTAGAAAAGTGTCGCCTTGATAAAGATGCATAAATAAATTGGCAGTAACTTTTGTCTTTTTTAGGGTTCCGTACCCAATGGGTAAAACGGGACCCTATTACTAAGACTCTGCTGTCCGTCCGTCTGTCCGTCCGTCCGTCCGTCTGTCACCAGGCTGTATCTCATGAACCGTGATAGTAAGACAGTTGAAATTTTCACCGATGGTATATTACTGTTACCGCTAAAACAACAAATACTAAAAAGTACGGAACCCTCGTTGGGCGAGTCCGACTCGCACTTGTCCGTTTTTTTTTTAATAGACACGACATGAGGAATTTTTTTCACATAATAACTTTTAGATAAAAAAAAAATGCCGTCATCAGGTATAATTATTTGCGAGCAAGTTCGCTGTGCGCTCACCCATCACCCTTATAAATATTGCTGAAATTATTCGTTAAGTCTTACATCGTGTCTTAAAAGTTCAGTACCCTACATTACAAGTCAAATTCAGTTCGAAAGTTAAATCGAGCATCACAAAAGGTTAACAACAGGCATTACGTTCTGACTTAACAAATAAACGTACCTAAAGAAAGTTACGGCGCTTGTTTACGGGAGAGTCGTGCGGGCTTGCGTTCTGGAGTAACTCCTATGATCAATTCAATACTGATCGGTTAAAGCTGGCTTTTGGGTTTATACTAGAAAAATATTTAGGAGTTTCATACAGCTACAAAAAAGATATGCTTGAATTTAGCTTTGTTTATTTTAAAGGTATTCGTTATACCTACCTCTAAATATAGTAAAAGTACAAACGGAGGACTTAATACTTTTGAAATAACTGTGTACTATCGGAGACTTTCGCGGTGAACTTTAAGGACGAACGTTTTTTAAACGTCTTGCAGGCGGTGAGGCGTCTTGTAAAAGTGATAACCAATAGTATGGCACTTAAAAAAGTGGGCGTCGAAAAAAAAAGGTAAGCCCAGGTGAAGTTGACGTCCATTGTCTTAGTCTCTTCCTATTGTTTGTCTCATTACCTGCATTTACCCTTTTCATTATTAAGAGAATGAATTCTAAATGCATCATAATTGGTTATCTCTATGGGAGGCGGAGTTTAGCTCGTTCGTAAGAATCGAGGCAAAAAAAATCTGAACTGGTTCACCGGGAATTTCGCCGATTATACATATAGAAATACGAATGAAAATAATAAATATACCTTCTACATATAAGTAATTATGACTTGTATCTACACTCTAAAATCCTGCACCAAACTTACGGTTTCTACTTACATAAATCAGTAGTAATATCATTTAACTGAACATAAAGCCTGCACTTGACAAACGTCTCTTTTTGGCCCAGTGGTTGAGGGGTAGAGAATGCTTTAAGGCATTATGTCCGCCAATCTATGATGTACTTACTTATTTTATGTGCAATAAATATAATTAAATAAATAAAGGTCGAACACGCCAAAACGTGGGCACATAAAATTACAAATAAATAGAAAATAAAGGTCTACTGGAATGAAATATATATTGAATAGAGTTAAAAATATTATAGTTTGTCATGATAATATACTATAATTTCATTTCAGCCTCAGGATTTGACATGTCACAGCCTTTGTGATGACCAGAACACAGGAACTTTGCACGACATGATTACCCTATGTTTAAGTAATCCAGTCCAGAGTTATTTGTAGATTAGTTGATAATATAACTTTAACAGGTGTCTTTTTCAAATATTCCTTGATATGGACCATTGCCATCTACTTTAATTTAGCACCATCCGCCAAAAGTACCCTTTGGGCATTGTCAGCATGTCTATCGTATCAATACCCCGTCGTCACTGTTAAAGTGCAGTGACAACACGATGAATGATACCAAAATAGTAACTATAAGCTGAGACTTCCTAAAAATAGGTTTAAGTCAGTTTCACAAATGTTTCTTGCATATTATCAATATTTATATGGTCAAAGTCCTTTATACGCATAAATTAACGGCGATGCTTGATACAATCACAAGTAGCTTGTTGAACCAATAAATAATGCGGATACTTAGCATTATTTTTATCTTACAATCTTATGGAATGTATTAGCAACTCATACAAGTTTTTATTCTATGTTATTGTGCGAACTTCCATTTCTATAGAATCCATCATCTAACACTTAACGCGCTAAAATAGTTACGTTACACCTACGTTAAAAATAATCAGACGTTTTTGTACCCTACATTTTGCATACAAATTTCATTTAGCACCTCTATTGGGAGCAGATAAGCTCTTGCTGCTCTTAATCTAACTCGACTTCACCTTTTGTGTATACATTTGAGATTTTGTTACCTTTTTTGCAACATAAGAAAAGATAGATTTTGGTATTTATGTGAGAACGCTGTATGTTCCTGGTTTCTATTTTTTTTCTCATTTTAATCTCGTTTTTTTCTGCTTTCTGGTTGTATTTCCATTCATTAACGTCTCTGCAAGATGTCAAAAACAAAAAAACAAATCGATTCTTTATGATAACTGGCGGTGGACTGTGGACTGTATAAAGTAAGATGAGATGATGGAAACACGTATTAGAAATTAATTATTTTAATAAATATGATCACAATAAATATTAGGCACCATTCTATTAGTGGCAAAGGCAGGCTCACACATATGACATGGAATCACAAAACTAGAAGTATAAATATTTGAAATAGGTAGGAGTACAAAAGAGGTCGCATGCCGGCCAGTCGCCAACACTTTATATATGAACATTTTCACAAGTTTCCTAATCGAATTTTCTAAGACTATTGGTGCAAAGTGATTTCCTTCCGTCATTATTTAAAGCTGGTTATTTTGAAAACGAATAATGGTACTGACAACTGTTGTGGTATCATAAGTTCCTCATGCTATAGCGATTTTTATTTAAACAAACAAAAAAAAAACACCCGTGACAAAAATTATAAGCAAAAAGTGTGTCCAAGTTTTGGAGTGTTAAATCTTTATTTTTTCTTAGATTATAGAAAGATCTAAAACAGCTGTCACCATAAACCTAGGTTTTATCGTATATATGTAGGTATATACGACAAAACTAGCCTCTTGATAGCCACCTAACTAAATACGTAGTTAGGTAGCTATCAGGAAAGCAAGACTAGTTTAGTCTAGTTATCGGTAGTGACCCAGATTAATTCGTATCGATTATGATGATTTCGGGTTGAAAAGAAGAGAAAGGCATGTTTTCGTGATTTTATTTCCCATACAAATCCACTAATCCGGCAGTTCCAGAAATCCGGTAAATGGGGGAAAAAATCGAGTGCCGGATTACCGAGCGCCTACTGTTCCCCAAACCATGTTTTATTATGTGAAACATGGCACCCAAATTTGGGGCGAGTAGCTATTTGTCTTATAAAGTCTACTAAGTTTCACTATATCCTAGTAATATGTCATACCCAATTACTTATTTGTTTGAAATTGTGCAACATGACTGGACGACTTAACGTTGAAGTCAACAACACCTCAACTCTTACGTACAATCGGGGACATTCGCGGTGACCGGTGAACCAGTTCAGATATTTTTTTTTTATACAATTGAATTGCTGCCTATCAAGTTTCTTGTATGGAGTTGCTGTCAAGCAGGAATTACCTACCTATCTAAAAGTATACCTACATCCTAAATAATCTTGCACCTGCAAACTTTCAAGTTGTTTTTTCTGAATGAATTATAATCGACCGAGCGTTAGCAAAGGACGCCGTTTCAGCTTGGGCGAAAATAGGGGGGAAAAAGCTTTTGAATGTCCGGATGTTCTCATCTACAGGTCGCAATTATCAATTGATTCTTGTGAAATTTTGTTGGCAGTTCTATGATTAAATAGATGTTTTTGTCGATTCAGTTTTAGGAATTCTAAATGGTGGAGCCATACATTTATAAGTTATGTTTGCGAGGTCTACAGCTCACAGAGCCACTAGTATTATAATATTACACAATATTGAATGAGCAACAATAGCAATATCCTACTAAAAACGTGAATGTTTCTATGTTTGTCTATACTCAATTAAGAAATAGTAGCTGAACAGATTTGGGTGAATTTCCCATACAGATTGCTTAGGTATTTAGCTTGCTTTTTTCATACCTACCCCATTAAGCTAAACTGACCTTGTTCATTTATGTAAACAAAACAAAAAAAACTTATATAATTTCCATAAACTGAAGAAATTGGTGATCCCTCCAAACTTTTTCATCACTACAACAAGGGGTGTTGCTAGATTTTATTCCATGAAGCCATGTATTTATTGCAATAAAATAAAACCTTTGTGATATTCTTTATATAATATAGTTATATTTCTTCAGCAAAAAAATGAAATCATGCAATCATGGGTAAATGCACAACACCTTAACGATATGCCTTGTTAATTCTGTTCTCCAATTAGTAGGAGGATGTCATCTTTCACGTCTCATTTGTCCAGATTAGTTCGGTCACAGAGGGCCGGGATCCGGTTATGGCCGGTTATCGCCGGTAAAGCGTCTCTCTACGGATAATGGAGGTAGTGTTGTTAATTGAAGCAGTCTTTAGGTACTACGATACTCCACCTTCATTATATTCTGTTTTCTTAGATAACGCCCGACGCGACGAGGAGTACATAGTACATAACTCTTACCTTCGTGTACATGCTCAGTAGTGCAGTTAGCGGGTATTATCGAATAAAGAGCCATGTTAAATTTATTGGAACTAATGTATAAAATAGTTAAAAGATCTATGCGACAACATAGATGAATGTTCACTTCTTTAATTTTTGTTGCAGTGTCGTGTTGCGTGTGTCGTGTCTTTTGAAACTCAGAAAAGACAACGGAATATGGTTCGTTTAAACGGAAACGAGTCATACGAACCTAAGCACTAAAAAAACAGCCTAGAGGCGTATTCTGACTGTAATAACAGGTTATGAATTTGATCTGGATTTTCTACGGATATAGTCTGTCAGTATCAAAAGGGATGTTTCTGGTCAACCAGATGTTTTGGTTTCTGAACCAACTAAAAAGTTGGTTAGGAAGCTGGTTGGGGTTCATTATTTATTTTAAGATTATTGTAATATGTTGTTTACCCAGGTAGGCTGTATTTTATATGCCACTATATGAAGTCAAAAATAGGTAATAGTAGATGATAGATTTTGTATGTATAAAGCTAAAATGGAAAAATAGTAAAAAGGCACGCGAGGAACGCGGTGTTGGGTCCGCCTAAAGCAAAAGGGGGTGCACAAAAATATAGGAAATTATAAAGGACAGAAAA
Organism: Cydia pomonella; assembly: GCF_033807575.1. Classification (NCBI taxonomy): domain Eukaryota; kingdom Metazoa; phylum Arthropoda; class Insecta; order Lepidoptera; family Tortricidae; genus Cydia; species Cydia pomonella. Next base: position 14,943,808 of record NC_084706.1, on the reverse strand, counting down.
TTTTAACCAAGAACTCTAAAACAAGCATGTTTTGTACAAAAAACTTTTCTTTAAAATCAAAAATGGCCGAAATAGACGCCTTCAAATTTGGGAAGTTTCTAGGACTTGTAAAAATTTCGATGGATGGAGTGTTATTATGACACTTAATTTTATATTGTTTTATCGTAGAATCCTCCCAACTTTGAGGTCAAATATCTCCGCCATTTTTTATTTTAGTGAAAAAAAATAATCCTACAAAACATACTTATTTTAGCGTATTATCTACGATAAAGGCATCAAAAATATGCGTCAGAATAACATCACATGGATAATTTTTTTAGTACTGCACCTTGCTTTCCAACCTAGTTCTGTACAAGATGGTAGTAGACGAAGTACGACGGCCTAGCCTAGTCGAAAGAAAGTGACTCTGCCTACGAAGCAGCAGGTCCCAGGTTCGAATCCTGGTACGAGAATTTATTTATGTGTTCATCTTAAATGAGTCTATCTGAGTCTATCTGTCACCATATTATATCTACATATTACAAAATTTTTGTCAATTTCGAGTAATGGTCTTAATATTTTTTGCGTCGTTCATGAATATATGTACAACACAATACTTTAACCCCACCAGTTTACTACAGAAGTTAATTTAAAAACATCGAATTTGAATTCATCTAGGCAAATTAATTCGCCTCCATTTCCAGAACTCCGTAAAGGACGACCACTACATATACAAACGAAAAGGGTTTTGTGTTATTTGTGCAACTATTACCACGACAAAAAATTTAAACATCAGTCAATAAACCACGAATTACGAATTACAGTTGACAAATTCAATCAAAATGTGGTAAGTAGAACGGCTTATAATTTTCATGATGTTAGAGTTAGTTATTAATAAGTACAACTTATATGAAATAAGTTTCAGTTCCTTTATTGGTAAAAATATTTTACATTTGTATGTTATATACATATTTTGGGCCCAATAACACTGAGTGACTTTCGGACCTTCGCGAATCGTTGAATAGGAGCGACTAGTATGGGCAATCTGCGGCTGTTTTCATCGCGGGTATAGGTTTTAATATATGTTTTAAGGTTTGTTCAAACGTATTTGCATGCTTCTAATAGATATATAAACGGCGGGCAGTGTCAGAATCTTATTGGTCCTAAATAGTTCCTTGGTGGGGTGATCGAACGGTTTGTTGGAGGTAACAGGCAAAGCTCGTTTCTGAATTTTGAGAACCTTGTCACGGTTTGCGGCCAGACCCCAGAGATCAATGCCTCAGATGAGGATGGAGTGAAAGTATCCGTAATAGGCCTTTTTCAGGTCATGTATACTTATTATTATTCTTATGCGTTTTTTTTTTACTCTACACAACTACACGCAAAAAAGAGCTTTAGTTAGGTTTCTTACCAGTGATAACAGATGGTCGCAGATAATACAGTGATCTTCATCTAGCTCACTCAGAGCCTATTGAAGATGAGCTACGCGGAGCTCTGTCTTCGGCCTTCGTGGACATAGTTACTATAGTATAGATTTTCTTATATGATTTTTACGCTTAAAACCCTAATCTGTTAACCCATTCAGCGTCAATCACGACACCTTGTCGTTTTGCCGCTACGAAGCATTTCCTCTACATAACGGGAAACCTGTGTTATCGGCTACGACGTAGCGCTACGACCGTAGCTTAGCGGTGAATATGTATGTATGTATGTAAACACTTTATTGTACATAAGGGACAGGTAAAGATACAATAATAAAAATAATAATGTTGGCAATGTACAAAGGCGAACTTATCCCTATAAGGGATCTCTTCCAGTCAACATTTGAGTAATTGAGAGTCAAAAGTAAAACATGAAAGACAAACGAACACTATGTACAAAAAAGTAAAATATGTTAAGCAAAAGCCATTGCTTATTTTATGCGAGCAGTTCGCTCCCATATTAGGGACTTATAAAAGCTACAATGTCGTTTAAAAAGTAACTGTATAGTGATAGTATAAGTGTAAGGCCTAAGTGGACGCTCGAAGCGGAGCGTTCGGCGGAGCGTGCAGCGTGGCGTTGGGCTAACAAGTGATTTGATTTTAGGTTCAAATCTCTTCTAATCAGCTCCTAAGATAATATGTTTTGGTAAATATATGACGATCAACTATTTCAATGTAGGCGAGCGCTCATATTATTAAATAAATTTTAACTTTAATACTATCGAGATACAGTTTTTTTGTTAAAGCACATTGTTGCTTTGCCACGTGATGAATACGGAAGCTGACCGCTCTCATAAAAGAAACAATTGCTTTTGTTTAACAGATTAGGGTCTGAGGTCTAAAAATCATTTGCGAAAATTTATGCCACATAGGATAGAGTAGAGTCCATACAAGCTAACTTTGCACCGACTTGAATAGACTTAATTTATAATGAGTACCCTCTTCTACTTGAAACACCTAAATTAAACATAGGTAGTTTGAAATCAAAATTTAAACAGATTTTACTACACAAATATGAAAACTTAACCTAGTTACCTAATACTTTCTTACTTATTTTCGGTTGTCAACAAAGTGTTTGTGCCGCTAAAATATTATAATAATTCGTCCTTAATGAACAGCTATCATATCTATCTTGTGTTGTGAAATGGCACGTCAAATCTCACTAGATTATAGGTATGTTACTATGCTCATACTTCTACCGACCGTATTACTCAATGTTTAGTGTACCTATTTAGTTTAAGATTATTTTAGAGCGCACCGCCAACAAACTGTTTCACAGTTTGGCGAAAAATTAGATTAAGGTACTTAAAATATTGTATTTTTCTTGGTAAATAAATTAAAAAAAAAAACCGGCCAAGAGCATGTCGGGCCACGCTCAGTGTAGGGTTCCGTAGTTACTCTTCCGTCCCAATAAGCTAAACTGGAGCTTAAAGTATAGTAAATTGTTAACCAAGGGATGAAACGGTACCAATAGGCAAATTTGCATAATCAGTACCTAATTAAAGTAAGTCTTTTTACTATGAAGGGGAAACTTTTTGCGATAACTAAAAACAGCTAAACTGATCATGTCCGCTATAGTTTTCATTTAATGTCTTTCTTAAGCTCTACTTCCACTATTTTTTTCATATTTTTTGGACCTATTTTTCAAAAGTTAGAGGGGAGGGACACTTCTTTTTTCTTTCGGAGCGATTATCTCCGAATATATTCACTTTATCAAAAAATGTTTGTTGAAGACCCTTATTAGTTTTGAAAGACCTTTCCAACGATACCCCACACTGTAGGGTTGAAGCAAAAAAAAAATCACCCCCACTTTAAGTGTAGGGGAAGTACCCTCAAAAAAATTAATTTTTTAGATTTTATTGTACGACTTTGTCAACTTTATTGATTTATATATCCATGCCGAATTTCAGCTTTCTAGCACTAACGACCACGGAGCAAAGCCTCGGACAGACAGACAGACAGACAGACGGACATGGCGAAACTATAAGGGTTCCTAGTTGACTACGGAACCCTAAAAAGGGAAGGAATATCGTTACAAACGTCATATTTTCATAGACAGTTGATATGTTGACAGTTGCCACACTTTGTTAATGCAATTTCCATGAAAAGTTAGTTTGATACGACACTTAGTACTTAACACTAACTCCCTTATTCATAAAACTGACCAATCTCTTACAAACCTCTGTCAAATTTTATTTCTTTCCTCGAAACAGAAATGTTAAAATGATGGATAGCGGCAAAAGTTTATCAATGGTTTATTAGATTTGATAAACATTTATAAACAATGCCATAAGACTCCTGTTACGGAAGTACAGTATACAGCCTTCGGCTCTACGCGGAAATCGCACTTTGGCCTTCGCACAATAGGGCGATCCGGAATTTTGGCTCTTCTCGAAATTTATTTTCAAACATTTCGGCCATTGATCTCTTTATGTCTTTCTGCAACGGAAACATGTTTCGCTCTCTCTTTTGGATTTTGTTTCCACAAGCCTTGAGACTTTTCGTATTTATTAAAAAGATTCGTAATAAAAATGAAATCACAAGCACAAACTTTAGGAACGATAAATTACTACATAGATAAACTACTATATTTTGTGCAACTGCTTAAATTGTTTTTTTTTTTATACTACGTCGGTGGCAAACAAGCATACGGCCCGTCTGATGGTAAGCAGTCTCCGTAGGCTATGTACGCCTGCAACTCCAGAGGAGTTACATGCGTGTTGCCGACCCTAAACCCCTCCCCCCCTTGTTGAGCGCTGGCAACCTTACTCATCGGCAGCCTTATTTACAATAATTACCTTCCATACAATAATTGGCATTTCTCTAAAGAAGTTTTTATATATCTGCCGCAATTTAGAACAAAAGAATTGGACTAATTTATCACTTTTATCAATTTCTGTGGTTGAATTTACGAAAACTTATAGATACGTACTGCATCACTGCATCGTATAGTTTAGATATAGTTCCTGTCCGCGTAGGCAACACAATCGTTAACGTTCCGTAGCAAACGAAACGCCACTGTGAAGAGTGATAGAGAGAGATGACTACGATACACTTCGGATCATTAACGATTGGCACAATGTCTACGCAGGCCGAAGATTTTTGAGTTGACGGCCACAAGTTTAGGTACTTTCTATTTAAATATTACATTATTATTATTATTGCCATTTATTATTCTACGTTCTCCTGTTTTTCTAGGGTTCCGTACCTCGAAAGGAAAAACGGAACCCTTAAAGGATCACTTTTTTGTCCGTCCGTCCGTCCGTCTGTCTGTCAAGACCCTTTTTCTCAGGCACGCATGGAAGTAACAAGCAGGAATTTATATCAGATACTCAGGTCTACTGTCCCTTGGAGCTGTGAAAATCAAACTTCTAAGTAAACACAATCAAAAGATACAGCCGTTTATGCCACAAATTTCCGTAAATTTTCGACACTCGCAAGGGAATCAAAATGATGGGAAATCCGTCGTGGTTATCAAAAAAAAAACCATCAAAACCTATAGGGTACTTCCCGTGAGCTCAGAATCTTAAAATTTGGTACGAAGCAACGTCTAATAGCACAGATAATGGGAAAATTGCGAAAACCGTAAATTTTTAGTTACATCATATAATAATATATACCTACAGGTTTGTACGGAACCCTTGGTGCGCGAGTCCGACTCGCACTTGACCGGTTTTTTATCCATTCTTCCAAAATTGTAAGGAATTCTTACTTTGTCGATACATAAAGTTTTTATGTTACTTTACAATTGGGGAAAATTGACAACTTCTTACTTTAAGATGTAGTTCTGGTGTTATAAGCTGCTCAACTAAGGTGAAAGAGAAGAAGAAAACACCCAGGATTTTGGCAGCGATCCAGCTTTCCGTCTTGTTCTCATAAAAGACTTTCCATTTTGCCCGACCTGCCTAATAGATAAGAGTACATGATGCTTTCCATTTTGCCGGCTTTTTGCATTACTGAGATTTGACAATTACAATGTAAAAAAAAAACATCGCGTTATGAGTCCTTATTCCTACAGACGAGCGTATTTTGTAAAATGCTTCCTTTTTCATTCAAGATTACGACGTAACTATTAGTATTTATTCAAAAACTGATAACGTACTTAAATAATCGTTTCCTAAACTAGGGGCTCCAACAGTTCAAATTTTCATTTTCTCTTTTAAACCTCTTTTTTAATGAGGTTTTTTGGGAGTCTTTTCCAAATTTTGCAGTGAGATGTGGCGTTTCGGTTCTCAATTTTGCTATAAACAAGAATCATTTGGTACATGAATGACTACAATTTGATTCAACATATCTCGTACGAGGGGCTGGAATGATTAACAATCGAAGATTCATTTGAAAAAACTGATAAAATACCTTCCGAGTTTTCTTCATTTTTTTGGCGAAAACAGGGTTTTATTATATTATATTACCGCAAATTGTACGCATATTTTGCTTTAAAAATAATATTATAGCAAACTGTAACTTTATGTTAACCTATAAAAAAAAAATCGTAACTATGGGACCTACATTGCCGTAAATTTATATTTTTTTAAAACACGTATAAATCACGCAGCAGCGACGGCCCGCTCTCAGTCCGCGCGGAGCGCGCTTAGAGGACGGACCTGTGCTCGATTGTCAGGCATTCGTTGCGATCGTAATCAGCTACGGAGTTCCGAGAAGTGCTATATACTGCGATTAGAAAATCTTAATAAAAGTTCATTTTGTACAGTATGCCTAACAGACTCGCTTATTGATGGATTTTCAGTGTTACTTTTTTTTTAATACTAAGTCGGTGGCAAACAAGCATACGGCCCGCATATGTACGCCTGCAACTCCAGAGGATTTACATGCGCGTTGCCGACCCTAACCCCCTCCCGCCCCTCGTTGAGCTCTGGCAACCTTACTCACCGGCAGGAACACAACACTATGAGTAAGGTCTAGTGTTATTTGGCTGCGATTTTCTGAAAAACGCATTTTCACTTGAAATTACGTTAGGGTTTGCATTATTATTTTTGACCCGGATGAAGTCCAAGTTCTCATGATGGAGTCAGGAGTTGGTCACCAGAACTCCTAATCTACTAATTATAATCCCATCATGTTTGGGCTCAAAAGATTTGCCCTGACGAACACCATCGATCTAGATGAGGTCCAGGGTCTCATGATGGAGTCAGGAGTTGGTCACTAGAACTCCTAATCTACTCATTATAATTCCATCGTGTTTGGGCTCAACAGAGTTGCCCTGATGAGCACCTTCAATCTAGATGAGGTCCAGGGTCTCATGATGGAGTCAGGAGCTGGTCACCAGAACTCCTAATCTACTCATCATAACTCCATCGTGTTTGGGTTCAATAGAGTTGCCCTGACGAGCACCATCAATCTAGATGAGGTCCAGGGTCTCATGATGGAGTCAGGAGCTGGTCACCAGAACTCCTAATCTACTCATCATAACTCCATCGTGTTTGGGCTCAATAGATTTGCCCTGATGAACACCATCGATCTAGATGAGGCCCAGGGTCTCATGATGGAGTCAGGAGTTGGTCACCAGAACTCCTAAACTACTCATCATAACCTCATCGTGTTCGGGCTCAATAGATTTGCCCTGACGAGCATCATCAATCTAGATAAAGTCCAGGGTCTCATGATGGAGTCAGGAGTTGGTCACTAGAACTCCTAATCTACTCATTATAATTCCAACGTGTTTGGGCTCAAAAGATTTGCCCTGATGAGCACCATCGATCTAGATGAGGTCCAGGGTCTCATGATGGAGTCAGGAGTTGGTCACCAGAACTCCTACTCTACTCATCATAACTCCATCGTGTTTGGGCTCAATAGAGTTGCTCTGACGAGCACCTTCAATCTAGATGAGGTCCAGGGTCTCATGATGGAGTCAGGAGCTGGTCACCAGAACTCCTAATCTACTCATCATAACTCCATCGTGTTTGGGTTCAATAGAGTTGCCCTGACGAGCACCATCAATCTAGATGAGGTCCAGGGTCTCATGATGGAGTCAGGAGCTGGTTACCAGAACTCCTAATCTACTCATCATAACTCCATCGTGTTTGGGCTCAATAGATTTGCCCTGATGAACACCATCGATCTAGATGAGGCCCAGGGTCTCATGATGGAGTCAGGAGTTGGTCACCAGAACTCCTTATCTACTCATCATAACCTCATCGTGTTCGGGCTCAATAGATTTGCCCTGACGAGCATCATCGATCTAGATAAAGTCCAGGGTCTCATGATGGAGTCAGGAGTTGGTCACTAGAACTCCTAATCTACTCATTATAATTCCAACGTGTTTGGGCTCAAAAGATTTGCCCTGATGAGCACCATCGATCTAGATGAGGTCCAGGGTCTCATGGTGGAGTCAGGAGTTGGTCACCAGAACTCCTAATCTACTCATCATAACCTCATCGTGTTTGGGCTCAATAGATTTGCCCTGACGAGCATCATCAATCTAGATAAAGTCCAGGGTCTCATGATGGAGTCAGTAGTTGGTCACTAGAACTCCTAATCTACTCATTATAATTCCAACGTGTTTGGGCTCAAAAGATTTGCCCTGACGAGCACCATCGATCTAGATTAAGTCGAGGGTCTCATGATGGACTCAGTAGTTGGTCACCAGAACTCCTAATCTATTCATCATAATGGTAATTTGATGGTGCTTGTCGGAGTAAATCTATTGAGCCCAAACACGATGGAGTTATGATAAATAGATTACGAGTTCTGGTGACCAACTCCTGACTCCATCATGAGACCCTGGACTTCATCTAGATCGATGGTACTCATCAGGGCAAATCTTTTGAGCCCAAACACGATGGAATTATAATGAGTAGATTAGGAGTTCTAGTGACCAACTCCTGACTCCATCATGAGACCCTGAACATCATCTAGATTGATGGTGCTCGTGAGGGCAAATCTATTGAGCCCAAACACGATGGAGTTATGATGAGTAGATTAGGAATTATGGTGACCAACTCCTGACTCCATCATGCGACCCTGGACTTCATCTAGATCGATGGTACTCGTCAGGGCAAATCTTTTGAGCCCAAACACGATGGAATTATAATGAGTGGATTAGGAGTTCTAGTGACCAACTCCTGACTCCATCATGAGACCCTGAACATCATCTAGATTGATGGTGCTCGTGAGGGCAAATCTATTGAGCCCAAACACGATGGAGTTATGATGAGTAGATTAAGAATTATGGTGACCAACTCCTGACTCCATCATGAGACCCTGGACTTCATCTAGATCGATGGTACTCGTCAGGGCAAATCTTTTGAGCCCAAACACGATGGAATTATAATGAGTAGATTAGGAGTTCTGGTGACCAACTCCTGACTCCATCATGAGACCCTGGACTTCATCTAGATCGATGATACTCGTCAGGGCAAATCTTTTGAGCCCAAACACGATGGAATTATAATGAGTAGATTAGGAGTTCTAGTGACCAACTCCTGACTCCATCATGAGACCCTGAACATCATCTAGATTGATGGTGCTCGTGAGGGCAAATCTATTGAGCCCAAACACGATGGAGTTATGATGAGTAGATTAGGAATTATGGTGACCAACTCCTGACTCCATCATGAGACCCTGGACTTCATCTAGATCGATGGTACTCGTCAGGGCAAATCTTTTGAGCCCAAACACGATGGAATTATAATGAGTAGATTAGGAGTTCTGGTGACCAACTCCTGACTCCATCATGAGACCCTGGACTTCATTTAGATCGATGGTACTCGTCAGGGCAAATTTATTGAGCTCGAATACGATGGAATTATAATGAGTGATTAGGAGTTCTAGTGACCTACTCCTGACTCCATCATGAGACCCTGGACTTCATCTAGATTGATGGTGCTCATCAGGGTAAATCTATTGAGCCCAAACTCGATGGAGTTATGATGAGTAGATTAGGAGTTCTGGGGAGTTCTGGTGACCAACTCCTGACTCCGTCATGAGACCCTGGACCTCATCTAGATCGATGGTGTTCGTCAGGGCAAATCTTTTGAGCCCAAGCACGATGGAATTATAATGAGTAGATTAGGAGTTCTGGTGACCAACTCCTGACTCCATCATAAGAACCTGGATGGACTTCATTCGGGTCAAAAATAATAATACAAACCCTAACGTGATTTCAAATAACACTGAAACTCTATAGCACTAATGTGCGCAAACGATTGGCATCTTGACTACGCAGCATGGGTGCGTAGCCACCATGCCAATCGATACGACAACGAAACACTATCTGTCTCTCTCTCGTACTAATATGCACAAACGATTGGCATCTTGGCTGGGCAGCATGGGTGCGTAGCCAACATGCCAAACGTTTACGATACGACAAGGAAACACTATCTGTCTCTTTATCGCACTAATATGCGCAATCGATTGGCTTCTTGGCTAGGTATCATGGGTGCGTAGCCAACATGCCAATCGTTTACGATACGACAACGAAACACTACTCTCTCTCTATCGCACTAATATACGCAAACGATTGGTATTTTGGCTAGGCACTAAGCAAGTGTGTGGCCAACATGCCAATCGTTTACGATACGACAACGAAACACTATCTGTCTCTCTATCGCACTAATATACTTTATTTATACCTGCAGTCATTTAGTAACTTCTTCATTTTCCATTGGTGTGAAAGAGACAGAATAAAGACCAAGGGTTATAGTACACTCTGTAGTCTGTACACTTAGTAGTAGTGTACATTAAAAAAAAATACTACTGTGCATATACAATAAAATAAAGAGTGCCCATATGATATCATATGACACTAAAATTAATGTTGCTTGAAATTATATTGAAAACTATCAAGATTATTCTAGTCTGCATTGAAACGCGCGTCGCGTTGCCGGCGCTCGCGTACCGAGCGCCAACGCCATCTATCGAGCGTTATTTCGTGAAATCGGAGAACGCTCCAAGGATTAAGGGCTCTTATGTCCGATTCTTCAAGAAAAATCTTCTTTCTGTTCACATTTATGTGGTCACAAATTCAGTAGATATGACCAAAATCTTGTACAATTGGTAACAATATTTACAGCGGCTATTACTGGCCTTTTATGTGACACAAAACGCTAGTTGGTGTAATCTGGACACTTTTTACGAGCATTTTAAGTAATGTCCACCGGGCTGTTGTAAATCAGAGGACAATACGACTTACCCCGATTAGCATAAAGCTGTTTGTTTCCTAAATTAGTATTATTATAATTTTGTATCAGAACAGAGAGCGGAATGTGTATCATTCCAACATACCTACTATGGTGGTCCGGGTAAATTAAAATACTGACGACATTGCCTAACATTGCAAAAGTTAATTTTGATGCAATTTAGTTATAAGTTGTGCCTATACGTTATATGGATTACTTACTGTCCAATTTTTTTTTTTCACTAATCTCCTGCAGCTCGGCCTTTGACCTCCCGTAAAGGCATACCCTCGGCCTATGTCGAGTTCGGCCTTCGGCCATCACATTTAAATACTTGACCTAAATATTTTTCTGTGTTTAAGCACTAACCTCAAGCAGCTCGGCCTTCGGTCTCGCGTTTGTCCGCTCCACTCCGGGATGCTTCGAGCCTTCAGCCTTTCGCGGAGTTCGGTTTTAGTATTCAAAATAATGCACATGCACATGTCAGGCTCTCCGGGCCTTCGGCTCTATGCGGGGCTAGGCCTTCGTCCTTCGCATTCAGACACTTGTGCTATTGTTAATTTTTTATTTGAGCACTAACTTCCCATAGCTCGGCCTTAAAAATCGCGTGTAGGCACGCCCCTTCGGGACGCTTCGGGTCTTCGGCCCTACGCGGAGATCGGCCTTTGCAAGAGTTGTCCACACCACGTTTCACGTAAATCAATACGGCCGTGTCCCTAATCAGCGAATCCGCATTTTTTTCTTGAATCTAACTCACGCTTGACTGTAAGTTTCTAATAGGTCTTCCTGTCATCTACTTACATGTTTAGGTAAAGAACTACTTTGTGTATGTTTAAAAAAAACGACCCAGTGATTTCGGAGATAAAGAAAGGAAAGATGGTAATTTTTTCCCTATTTTATTTTTTAAAGAAAAAACAAAATATCTATCTTTAGGAAAAATATATTTGAGATTCTCACAATAAAATCTTTCATTTGATATAATTATAACACGATATAGTTTGCAAAATTGTGTCTTTAAATTATCTCACTTGCCCCACAAAACTTATGTTTGAAATGGCTAATTATTATTCGGGCAACACGCAATATTAAACAGGAACTTTGATTGGGCATATAATAATATAATTTGGCTAAGTAATAATGTTTTAGCGCCAAAAAAAAATAGCCCCAAATACGAGGGGGGTTTGAGGAGTAACTTGTATATATGGCGTTGGAGTCAACTCTGTATGTATTGATTTAGTTTAGTAACTAAAAATATTTAATCTGTGGCGTCATGTAATTTTTGGCGGGTATTTGACATTTGACAGTAGTTCAAACTAAAGTGGTCTGAGTTACGCGGAAAAATTGAGAAAATTAAATTCGCGGAGTTATTCAGTCCTTTTTATGGAAGGCAAAACTGCGAAACAAATCTATCCAAGGATTTTACCTACGTTGCGTAGTTCATTTCCTTTTTACGAAACGGTTTGACTTTGGGTAAATGAGTTTAAGCGAGGCAGGACAAGCATTGAAGATGCACCTCGCCCTGGAACCCCGAAAACGACAGTTTTACCCTAAGTCATCGATTAAATCTAGATTTAGTTTTAGTCGACCGAAGATTGAAAATATGCGAATTACCTGAAGCCACAAAAATTTCTTCTGAGCGGGTGTACTTTATTTTTCTCAAACTTGCTATGAAATGATGACATGACTTACGTCAAATTAGGTCCGGAAATACTACATATCAGGTAGCATGAGTGAAGATGATATGTAAAGGAATTTCATACTGCCTTACACACCTAGGTGTGTAGGTTTTACAGTCCTAGGACTGTAAAGCAACCTTCTTTTGTTTTTTAACGTCAAATTGTGACACAACGTCTTGATATCCAACCATCAACTAGCTTCAGTTAGCTTGGTACGGTGATTTGTTGTGCATATTCGTTGCTAGGCAACGGCGGTGGCGCATCGCGCAGGCGCGCGGACTTACGCGCGTAAGGTTGAACACCGCTGGTAGAGTGGCGAGCCGTTATGGACTAATTTTTTTTGTTTTAATTGCAAGTTTGAGAAAAGCACTATACATATCTCGGCGAGAAACGGGGTTGCCGGCCGCGTATCTCTATCCGGCTTCGCTACGCTCAGCCGTATATATCTACTTGGCCTGCAACCCTACGTTTCCCGGCCTCTATAGTAATGTACTATTACACGAAGAGTTGCACATGAAAAAGCTTTGTGCAAGATGGGTGCCGCGATTACTGACTCAGAACAAATGCGTATTCGCATGCCAATGTCTGATGAAAATTTGCAGGTGTTGAATTTTATTTTTCAACTTATTTTATTCGCCGTTTTTTCACTCTGGATGAAACCTGGATCCATCACTCCATCCCGGAGACGAAATAGGAGTCGAAACAATAGGTTGGTCATGGTGAGCCAGCTCCAAAGAAAGCCAAATCCATTTCGTCTGCTGGAAAGATGATATGGCGTCTGTGTTTTGAGACGCAAAGAGAATACTTTGAATTGACTACTTTGCCAAGAGGAAAACTATAACTGGAGCATACTATGTATGCAATTTAGATCAGTTACAGGCGAAAATAGCTGAAAAAAGTCCATGTTTGGCAAAAAGGAAAGTGATATTTCACCATGTCAACGCTCCGGTGCATTCAAGTCGTGTCGCTGCACAAAAACTCTCGGAGTTACTGTTTGAACTTCTTCCACGCTCTGCCTATTCACCAGATTTGGCCCCGTCGGACTATCATCTCTTCCCAAAACTCAAAACATTTCTCTCAGGGCGAATATTTAAGTCCAATGAGAAGGTTATACGGGAGGTCAATGCGTATTTCGAGGCCCTTGAAGAGACGCACTTCCGAGATGGCATAGAAAAGTTGCGGATTCGTTGGGACAAGGGCTTAGAACCCTCGAAGTTCTACGGTTTACGGAGAGATGTAAAATAAATACATTTGCAATATTATTATTTTTTCATATCAAACCAAGTTACACCTCAAACAACCCTCGTATAAGTATCATATTATTAAAAAACCGGCCAAGTGCGAGTTCGTTTACCTCGCGCACCGAGGGTTCCGTACAAACTTTCAATTTTCTCATGTAACTATAATCACGAAAGACTTTTGACCAGAAGTAATCAGTAATCAGTACGTTTATTGTTTCCATAGGTAAGTACAAGATGTTACATGATGTTTTGTTCTGCTATGAAACCTTGCAAGGCACTACAATATAACTTAAACCTAATGTCTGCATGCAACATATTATTTAGACAATAATTGACATTTATACTGTGCTTTGAAACTCGTCTAATGTTTAGAAACATTTGTCCATTACATATTTACACAGTTTTTAGTTAAATAGGGTGTTCTCCTTTTCGTCTCGAATACTCTTGGGAAGTTTAATAAACACCTATATTACATGTGGCATAGATGCGTGCATTTTTAATTTAGACGCTGGAAGCGGGATTTTATCTCTAGGGCGAGAGAGTAGGGTTAGAGGCGGTGGAACTGTCGGGTGCTGGGAAGAAGTGAGTATACTTCCTTAAAAATGTACACAGCTCTACTATATACAATGAAGTTACTGTCATAATATTTAGTTTTGGGAAATGTGGTTTGCAACTATAGAATTCTTATACATTTATTTTGCAACACCAAAAGAGGTCATTTACGTCTGTGCTGTTGCCCCACATCACATGATAATTCCATACCTAAGCCATGAGTGGGCAAAGGCATGATAGGCGCATAGAGCTGCATTTATATTAGTATGTTTCTTTATTTCCATAAGGGCGTAGGTAAAGCTCGACAGTTTTGATGCTATTTTTGAATGTGCGATTTCCAGTTCATATTCGTATCAATTTCAAGAACAAGGTGGTTAGACGATTCTATACATTGTGTTTGATTATTGTAATTAAAGTCTATATTTAAGTTGCTCTTTTGGTGTGGCTTAAATTGTATTATTTTAGTTTTGTCTAAGTTTAATTCAAAGGTGTGAGTATGTAGCCAATCACTTCATTTAGATAAAATATCATCCCATCAAAAACATTTTCATGTAAAGTGTAGCCAAGACCAGACCATAGAGGCTTGCACTGTCAAAAAGTTATCAGATCTCTTGTAGAGCCAAGCTTCTAACTCTACAATGCTCTACAAGCCCTAACTTCACAAACTGTACTCCTTAGTCAAAATATAACGATTACTCATAACCTAATTTCGAATATACTAAAACTTAAATAACTTAACTTTCTGTCACAAATTAAGAACTAAAACGTCATCAACATCAATTTATAAATGTCAAACGACATATGTACGTATTTGATACAATTGAAGAAAAAATATTATTTCTGGTTTTGCTGATTAATTTGCTTAAATATATACTTTTTTGTTACTGATTGTGTTATTTACTTCATTAAATAGGTACCTTATTTTAATGCAAGTATCTTATAGACATCTATACCCCATTGAGCTACCTTTCCCGACCTGGGGGTCTAGCCAAGATGTCAATCTTTTTTCAAAAAACCAAACGGAACGCTAAGATAAGCGAAATAAATGTATATAAAGTTTCGTTCGTTTCGCTTCGCATTCTATAAACTATTGTCATCTTGACCCCCTAGGCCCCCTGCCCCTACAAACAAATAAACGCCGTGTAGGCGGTCTGACTTATTTCGGGGGTCTATTACAAACCGTCAATATATCGTTGAATTACGTATGTACTTTTTGTCCCTTTCTTTTTGCTAATGACGTGAAAGGGACAAAGACAATAGAATCCAAATACTTTGAACTTGTATTAGGCCCCGCACGTTGAAATGACATTCGAATATGAAGGTCACTTGAATGTTATTTTGTCTCACTCAGTGAGCAAAATGCGATTTTGCTCACTGTTTTTAAGCAGCAAATTACCCTTGTTCCAGCTGCTGACGTGAAAATTATATTAATAATTTCAATGTTAGGATTTCCAACATTAGTAGAAACATCTGTTCGAGGCATTGATCTGTCATAAACGGAATCATTTTTTATGCAATTAGCTGTAGCTAAACAACCCACCACCCGCCTCAATGTGCAAAAACTCCCTATCCTTGTCCTAGACGGTTTACATCTTTGGCGAGAACAGCATTTTGCGTGTAGCTTATTTTGCTTCAGTTCAAAATAAAGGCTAAAACATAGTTTACCTGTAAACCCGCAGAGGAATGCCAACTATGGCAATTTCAACATGAGTCCGGAGTCAGAATGTTCGGGAAACGCTTCTCCGCGTGTTTAGTCCGTTTTGGAGGGGTTAATGAAATATGACACCGAATGGGTACCGATAACTAAGTGATTATAGTTTTCTTTTACAGTCAGTAGCAGATGAAACAACGCGCCAAAAGTATCTGATATTCCGGATATTACAACTCTAAAATTTACAGTCAAAAGTAGGTATATCTTTTGCAGTCTAAATTGTTCTACATATACAAGTATCACTGTTTGTTAAGCTGTTACAGAATGCTTTTGAAGCGTTGTTTGATCCGCTACTTTTGAAGCTAACTGTACCCAACGGTAAAGAGAGGCAACTAGTACAGAGGCTAGTAAATGCGACATTCAGATGGCGACTGAAGCAGCTTTGCTGTTGCAGTGCAGTGTTACTGCTGCAGCGTTAACGGTCGGCCCTATTCTAACTTAAGATACGTCAAACATTTGCTAAATATACGATCAGTACCCCTAGTGTAAATATTTTCGACAGCGAAACGTGACGTACGCGTTTGCGTTAAGTGTCATTTTGTATGAGATTTTTGACTTTCCAAAACGTCCCGCTTGGCGCGCTGTTCAAAAACCCATACAAAATGAGACTTAACGCAAACGCGTACGTCACGTTTCGCTATCGACTAAATTTACACTAGGGGTACTGGGGGGCGACACTTAGAAATGTAGTTAACTTTAGTAAAGATGGCGGAAATTCCTGTTAATGGGATCCGATAACCTACTTTTGTGTAAAATTTACTTCTTATTATGCAAACTACATCACCAGATGTCACTATAAAAAGGATACAATTTAAAGGCATAAATACAACATTAAGAAAGTTGTAAAGTGTAACCTCTACAGTGCTTGCGTAGCAAAAGACCTAGCCGATAATATTTTGAATACAGTTCTGAGTGAGTTGTCAAATAAAGCAATCTTCAATGAACGTCAGATACCGGATCAAATCGTAATCCATCCCGAAGAACGAATGGATCAAGCCGAACCGGTTCAATATGATATTGAGAATGTACCTGAGGTCCGAGTCAACCCTAGCCATGATCTAGAGGGAGAGTGTACAGGAGACCAAGGCGAGGATTATTGTGCCCAAGATTACGGCCAGGAAGATCGTGAACAGGAAGCCCACGATCAGGCAGAATACGGTCGAGGTGAATCTGAGTTTTACGATGCAGAAGAAAACGATGAATCGGTCGTTATATAAGAACCGATCGTTATAGAAGAACCAATCGTTATAGAAGAACCAAGGTACGACTTGAGGGATCGAAACTCGATCAAAAGACCTGAAAGATATGACGATTTCATCTGCTTAGTTGTATCAGAAGATTTTCCGACAAGCTACAAGGACGCTGTGTCAAGAAAAGACAGACAGCAGTGGATTGATGCCATGAGAAGTGAAATGGCCTCTTTAGAGCTAAATAATGTCTGAACATTGTGTGATTTACCACCTAACCGCAAGGAACTTCCATACAAATGGGTCTATCGGATCAAAACGAACCCTGACGGATCCATAGACAACTATAAAGCTCGACTTGTTGTAAAAGGCTTTAAACAAAAAAAAGGGAGAGGACTACGACCAGACATTCAGCCCAGTAGCCAAGATGGCGACAGTCAGAGCCGTGCTATCTACAGTCTCAGTCTCCACAGCTTTTCTGTATGGCTCTCTATCTGATGAAGAGATATACATGAAACAGCCTGAAGGGTATGACGACGGTACGGGTCGAGTTTGTTTATTAAAGAAAAGCCTTTACGGTCTTAAGCAACCTCCTCGTTGCTGGAATCGGACCATTTTAGACTTCCTTATGGAAATAGGTCTCGCAGTCAGTGAGGCTGATCATTGTCTATTTAAGAGAGAGAATGCGAAAGGAAAGCTAACTGTGGCTCTATGTTGACGATGGTCTAATCGCTGTCTCAAGTGAGGACGTAATTAAGGAATTTCTTCAGAAAAAAAGCAGAAAATTCAAAATCACTTCAAAGCCAATTTCACATTTATTAGGAATAGAAATCGAAACCCGAGAAGGTGGTGATGTAAGGATACATCAGACAGCTTATGCAAAAAAGATTTTGCAGAGATTCGGAATGCAAGTTTGCAGATCAGTGACCATTCCTATAGTGAAAGATGATGCATGCCAAGGACCACCAGACCAGAAGATAGATACTAATCTAAAAGCAGAAAAGGCTGAAGATTATTTCTTAACCAATTATAGACAGGTGGTCGGAGCACTTGCATATCTCATGGTTGGTACAAGACCTGACATCGCATACGCTGTGATTGTGGTATCTAGGAGTCTTGAAAAAGCAACACAAGCAGATTGTGTTAGATTGAAACGAATACTACGCTATCTGAAGTATGCTCCAGATATGGGCGTTATTTACAAAAAGGACTAGGCCAAAGGCTAGAAAAGGCCAAATAGGATGCAATAGTGACGCCGATCATGGTGGTGATACCACAAATAGATAAAGATAAAGATAGTTTATTATTCAAGTAGGCATATTACAATGCGCTTATGAATGTCAAATAAAGCTACACCGGCTCTAACCCTACACCTCTGACCCAAGAAGATTTAAATCCCTCCTCAATTGGAGGAGGGTATCCCAATATGGACCGGCAAGAAATTCGGCGGGACACATCTATTCAAAACATTACAATTAACCTAATAATTAACGTGCATTAAATACTCGGCTCTCTCTTGTTTGGGTTGATGATCAACGATTTGGAGACAGTAGTAAAAATGCTAAGTGTTTGCTATATGCTGATGACCTGAAGTTGATTTATGGAGTGAAAAATAGTGTAGACTGTAATTCTCTGCAGAAGGATATTGACTCTGTGATGCGATGGAGCGTTGAAAATAAACTCCTCTTCAATGTAACTAAATGCTGTGTATGCTCTTTAAGTCGAGCTGCAGCACCTCTACTTGCACACTAATTAAAATGTTACCTTTCGGACACACCTGTTTTAGGAAGATTGTATTTGTAGGTTACCTACTGCATGGATGCTACCCGCACAAAATGCCACTGCATTGCCGATGCCGCAACCAGAGATTATGCCGCGCGTCGGTAATACCGATTAATTTCACTGGAGTTACTGAGTCCGAAAAGGAAAAATAAATCAATATTTCACTTACTTACTACACAAATTCTGATGGACATGTAATATTAAATATAATTATTATTATTATATACTATCCAGCGTTGCTGCACCGTGCAATGCGCAATTATACTGGCACGCAGTCTAAATTAGATTGTTACCTTAAGTAGGATACTAGAATCTAGTATCTAGTAGCTACATCTGATGTAGCTATCCAGCATAATTGACACAACTATGCTACCGAACGGCGACGGAATAAATATTTTGATACAATATTTACAACTATTACATTTGAACCAAATTATACATCAACCAGGTCCAGGTGTGTATATCTACAGAAGCTGTTTCTATTTATATTATACCCTCTTACTCATTTGCTTGTAACTTAATTTAGGAAGTAATCGTAACTCTTGGAAAACATTACATCAAGTCAAAGTCTACTTACGTGTTTTCAGAAGCGACAATATGTAAGTCAAAGTTCGTCTCTCGGGAACTTAATAGATAATTTCTAAGTCGAACAAACTTCTCAACTTTTGAACTCACGTCTAAAGTTACTATTCTTAAATTCACAAAGGTATCTACTTTATTCAAAATGAAAGTGAAAAAGTTGTAATTTTTACCTTAGATGGGGTCAGTTAGAGTCGTGTTTCGTTTGCTGGGGAAAGATTCCTTTATATTGACCGTAGGAAGGCCGGGCGCAAGTGTAACTACGGAACCGTGAAAAGTTTAAAAAAACAACGTCCCGTCTGTGCTTCCGCGCCGGCACTAGCAAACTGCTCAATTTCCGCATTTCAAAGGTCAAAAGAGTTTTAAATGCTGGAATCGTGTGTAGGAAATAATATTATCTTTGGATCAATGGTGGCGCGTGGGTTACGAGTTTAGGTTTCTCATTCATTCTTTCTTTTAAAATTATGGTTTCAGTCCAGTGGGACTATTTCGCCAGTATCATGGTATTAGGAGCTTTAAATACAATTAAAATTGTACGGTTAGTACAAGACAGTGTACGGTGATAGTTTAGGTTACTGTACCTGTAAATAACATAATAAAATATAAATAAATATTATAAAGCCATTATTACACAAATTGATTAAGTCCCTCAGTAACTTATGTATTGGAGATGTAGGACCGGGGGTAGGCACCCTGGGCTACAGGTCTACTCACTTAAGTACTTCATACACGTCCCCGTCGACCCTGGATCTGCCGCCGCGGACCAGGGTGCTGCTGGGTGGGTCGTACACCCTGGAAATGCTAGTGGTCTTAGCGGGCGTCACTCTATTTACCAACAACCTCGGACCGCTAGCAGCTAAGTATGAGGGCCATCCCTGGTGTGGCAGTCCCACCCGCCAGGTAATCCTTCTCTCCCTATAATATCTCTGTCCCTTTTCTTTCTGATCCCCCCCTCCTATCTCCCCCTTTCTTGCTCTACTACTCTACCCTATTTTCTCTCCGCCAATCCAAGGTGTCATACGTTTTGTGCCGAGAGCAGTCTCAAACGGCGTCTCTACGAATCCAGAGCAAATCGTAGCAGTATTTAGTTCTTCAGTCAGCAAGCAGAGCTCTGCCGTTCTGTGACCATCATTGCCCTAGTGGGACGTTTTATGGAAAATACAAATAAAATAGAAAGCAATTTTGACATCATGTTCTCGGCTCTGGATTCGATCCAGGCCGAGAGTAATACCGGAGCGAAGGAGGCGGTAGAAGCCTCCTGTACGCCCGAGGTTTGCTCCCAGGTAGAGGCGAGGAAAGCTGAGGTCGACAGAGACGACGTTGTCTCTGGTGCGCCCGGTGGCAGCACCTCTGCCAAAGAGCCGCGTATTTTTAAACGCTTGTCGGGTGCTGCTCGCAAGAGGTTCCGCAGGCTAATGGGCGACTGGGTAGCCAAAGAGCTAGTCTTGTCAATGGCCCGTAAGCCTTGGACGGACATCACTGTGGAGACACCGGCCAAGGAGAAAGGCCCTGTAAAAAGGGTCCGATCTGAGGACAAATCTCTGCAGGGATCGGCGAAAAAGACCCCGAAACTACGCACTGGAACCTCAGGGGAGCCTCAGCATCCTAGCTTCCGGGAAGTAGCGGGGTCCTCACGAGTAGGGATCCGTAATTCGGACCCTATGAGTGAGGTTTAGACTATGAACTCGGTCCATCGTCACCTTAATCTCGCCATGGTCAAACAATGGGCGAATGCGAAGAACGGTACACCACAGTTTCTGGGCTTCATTCACAAGACAGGCTGGATACTGGTGACCTGTGTCAACCAAGTTAGCAGGGACTGGCTTTTGAAAGAGGTCCCGAACCTAAAGCCGTGGCCGGAGGCGAAACTCTCGGTCATCCCTTAGGGTGAACTGCCCAAACCAGCCACAGCCATCACCTTCATTCCAGACAGCCATTCGAGGCAACTTCAGTGGCGGGCGCTTTGGCGCTGCTCAGGGTTCAGAACTTTGACCTGAACACAGAGCTCTGGAGAGTTCTCGGGGAGAAGGCTGAGCAGGGTGGCAGTGTGGTCACTTTCGGTCTGGATGAGCCTTCTGCCGAAACCCTTAAGGTCAATCGTGGGGAGGTAGCCATTGGCTTTAAGAAGGTGATGTTCCAACTAAAAGGGGGGCCAAACACTTCCCCAGCACAGCAGACGACACAGAATCCCCAGCCCTTCGCTGAACCTACTCCTGGGCCAAGTACCACGGTACCTGGTGGCCGACCTTTAGGAGGGCCTCAAAGGACTCCTATTGCGAGCGGCAGGGGAGGGCCACAACGGGTCATTAAGAGGGCCACATAAAACGCCTGGACCCTACGGCACCCCGAGGATCCTGCAAGCGAACACCTATCATGCGGCAGCCGCCAAGGCCATTGTTGAAAGCCGGCTTCCAGGACACGTCGACCTCGCACTACTTCAAGAACCTTGGTTGCGAAACTCAACCATAGCAGGACTGAACTCGGTGGGTAAAGTTTTATACAATACTAACGGAATTAAGCCTGGGCTTGCATTACCTTTGGAAAGAACATTGACTTTCTACTTGTTCCAGAGTTATTGCACAGACGATGTATGTGGTAGCAGCGTATGTAAATCTCAAGGGTTGGAGCGGGCAGAGAATTATACTTTGCTCGGCATACCTCCTTGGAGACAGGAATGTCCCCTCTGCGGAACTCACAGCCGTGGCCGACTACGCTCGCAAACACAACGCAGAAATACTGGTGGGATGTGACACCAACGCCCACCAGACCAACTGGGGAAGCACCGACATCAATGATAGGGGGAGTTACTACAAGACTTTCTTCTATATAATAACTTCCAAATTTTAAACATAGGATGTACACCCACCTTTGTCACTAGGGTTAGGGAGGAGGTTTTAGACTTGAGTTTTGCATCTTCAAATCTAGCCAGGCATATTCAGAACTGGAGGGTAAGTGATGTGGAATCATTGTCAGATCATAAGCACATCTGTTTCAATATATCTTTTTCTCTCAGCATTCAAACGGTCACCTTCAGGGAACCGGAAAGGCTACAGGAGCAGCCTAGAACGTAATCTGGACTCTGCAACGAAGGTAATAAAAACGCGGGAGAGTTTAGAACTTGCGGTAGAGGTGGTCTCAAGTGCCTTTGAAAAAAACTGTGCTCCCAAGGTCAAATCAACTAAACGTGTGGTCCCATGGTGGAACTCAGGAGGCTCAAGGACAAAACACGTAAGTTATTCAATAGGGCTAAGAGGACACAGGAGTGAGATGTCTATCGGCAAGCCCTGAATAAATACAGTAAAGAGATTCAGTAAGGACAGAGATCAATTAAGTATCAGTCTCACGAATCGGTTGTGTATATTATATATATATATATATATATATATATTTTGTATGTATCTTTATGCATTTAAGTAGTTTATAATTAAATTATGTGAATTACCTCGAGGTGACCACTGTGAAAGGCTGCCCACAGGGGGGTGTCCAATCACAAGATGGCGGAGCTCCGAAACGATACTCAGGGGTACGCAGACGGCCTTGTTGTGACGGTGAGAGGCAACTGCCAAAGAACTTTATCAGACTTTATGCAGAAGGCTCTCAACACCATAAATACATGGTGCGAAGAAAATAAATTGTCTAAAAATAAAAATAAAAGACAAAATCGTTTATTCTGTTAGAATTGCAAATGCTTGTACATTTGCGTAATTCTTAGATATAAATATACATGTAATACATAAGCCAGGGATACACTAGGGGACAAATGTCCCACGACACGTGTCGCCAGCGACGTCGGGTGAAGTAGCGCGACGATGCCGGACTTCGCTCGACATGTCTGGCAACATCGTGCGACACGTGTCACCAGCGACGTCGGGTGAAGTAGCGCGACGTTGCCGGAATTCGCTCGACATGTCTGGCAACATCGCGCGACATATGTCGCCAACTGCATCGAGTGAAGTAGCGCGACGTTGCCGGACTTCGCTCGACATGTCTGGCAACATCGCGCGACACGTGTCGCCAACTACAGCGAGTGAAGTAGCGCAACGTTGCCGAACTTCGCTCGACATGTTGTTTTTTCGTTGTAAGTACCTTCTAACCCACCATATTCTCGTCTTTTTCTTTTTTTCATTTATTTATTTAAATTCAAATTTTACAAAATCTTAGGGTCAAATTGTAATATATAAATTAAATCTCAATAATGTAGCTACCTACTATATCGAATACACAAAAGCACACGCCATTACACACACAACACAACATGAGCATAATTAGGTTATATTAATAAGAATTAAGCGTTGTACTGTCTTTTTTGTTTTTGTAAGGTCCTGGCAGAATATCAGCGATGTGGCTTGCCGCGTCATCATGCTGAGCCAGCGCCTATTCTCTGCCACGACACATGGTTTTGCATTCAAGAATTGTAAACTAGTTTTAAGAATAATTCTAAGCTGCATGTTCTTCTTATTGTCTATACCTACCTACCATGTATGTTGTGGAAACGAATAAAGTTTTTATCTATCTATCTATCTATCTATCTTTTTTCTTCGACTTTTAGTTATAATTATGTACGCCACAGCCAACAACACTAACTCGGTGGGTGTCATGATATCCACTGCCTTGTGAAACAAAACTACGTGATGTAGCCAGATATGTCAGGCGGTATGCTACCAAATGTCCTAAGCCTAATTATAATTAGGGTTAAAAAAATTATTTATTATAGCTGAAATTTATATATTTTTACTTAATTTAATTGACACTTGATGACTTCGTAGTCAAACCCTTTGCTTGAACAAAGAAAATATTATATATATATATATATATATATATATATATATATATATACCTATATATCAACATTTGCCGAGTGGAGATATCTATATATATATATATATATATATATATATATATATATATATATATATATAGATATCTCCACTCAGCAAATGTTGATCAGACAAGGCATAATAGCCAAATAAAAAATATTTCCACGTTTTTGAAAATTCAATCCCTAAGGAGGGTTAAAAAGGGGATGAAGGTTTGTAAAGGGTTATAGTTTTATTTTGAGCTAGGAACTTGAAACTTTGTAATAAGGTATTTTATTAAAATAGAAGAAATAAAATTTCAGCATTTTTGAAAATTCATCCCTCAAGGCGGTGAAAAAGGGGATGAAAATTTGTATGGAGATCAAACATTTTTTTTGAGTGCGGGACTTGAAACTTTGTATAAAGGCATATTGTTAGAATTTAAAAAAAAGTTATTTCAGCGTTTTAATAAATTCATCCCCTAAAAGGGTTTAATAGAGGTTAACATTTAGTTTAACGTAGGAACTTGAAACTTGAAACTGATTTCAGCGTTTTTGAAAATTTATCCCCGTAGGTAGTGAAAAAGGAGTTGAACGTTTGTATGGAGGTCAGACCTTTTTTTGAGTGCGAGTCTTGAAACTTGGTATATAGGCATATTATTAGAATAAAACAAAAAAGATTTCAGCGTTTTTAAAAATTCTTCTCCTAAAAGGGTTAAATAGGGGTTGAAAGTTTGAATCCATTACAAATGCTTTAATACTTCATAGAAAAATATAATATAAGATTAAAAATATTTTAACGGTCTTGATAATTCAACCCCTATGGGAGTTAAAAAGGGGATAGAAGTTTATATGTGGTACGAGTTTTCTTTTAAGCTAGGAACTTGAAACTTGGTAAACGGGCATTACCTGTGTATTCAAATACCGTAAAATGCTGCAACTTTGCCATTTAAGCTCAATTTTGCCTATTTCATTTCAATTGCGACCTCTCGAATTTGCTTAGTTTTTTCTTGTTTTTTACCATTAGGTAGTAATTTTCATTATTCTGGCAACACATATTTCATTTTTTTACAATGGTAACTCCATTGTTGCTCCGCCAGTTACATATCATAAGTCGGCGTGAGTGGCAGCATTTTTTTAGTGTCTCGCAACTTTTGAATTTTTATCTACGAAAAAGGTGTTTTTTGAGAAGTGGTAACGTCCCAAGGTAAGTAAAGACTGTCTATTTCCCGTAAGTTTAATATTTTCAAGAAAAGGACATGATTTCAGCATAATAACTTACTAGGCAATATTGGGCAGTGTTTTGGAAACTTGAATGACACAATTTTGCCTGGGTCTAGGGCTGTCACTAGCTGAATTTTATAAATGTACAGAAAAGAGTAAAAATAAGCTTGCGTAAATTGCTTAAATGAGTTTATTTATTACAAGCTTTTTATTAACTTGCAATGTTTGTTTGTTTAAGTCAAATCTTGCAAGTCGATTTTCACCGACTTTCAGTGTGGGTACCTATGTAGATCTGCATCTAACAAAAAAAAACTTATGGGTATTAAAATGAAAATTATAAAAAAAAACTTATTGCAATCTGTTATTATATTTTTATTGTAGTTACTTGCAATTGTATATTTATTGTATTATAATTATGTTGTATGTTTACTTGTAATTGTCTTTTTGTTCAAAATTTGCAATCTAATTTTCAACCACTTATTAGCGACCAATTGAGGTGTTTGACATACTTATGTAACTTGGGTGACAATGCAATGTTTTTGGTACCATCGAGATGGTCTGATGATGGAGACCGAAGATAGCAACTTCTAAACTACACATAATAAACCCACTGTGTTTAGGCTCATTTGATTTGTCTTGCAGTTATCTTTCTTATCGAAATCTGGGTTGTCAGGTGTCAGGTCGATTACAATTGGAGTTCAAAGGTGATGAGTGATTAGAACTTTACAATGAAATAGAACTTTACACTATAATAATGCATTGAAAATTAGCAAAATAGTGTATCTGCAATGTACTTGTAATAAAAAAATTAAAATAAGTTCAAATTATTAAATACTAAAAGAAAAAGAAATCAAACAACATTATATTACATTTGTTTGTTGATTATTTTGTAACTAACAATATAAATAGATTTTTTTAATAATAAAAATTTTTGGCACAACCCTACAGGTAACGATATTTTTGTATAGAAAGTTTGTGGAACCTGCTACAACTTTACCGATTGCATGTGAAAAAAAAAGTATTAAGCTTATGGCAATAATTTGACTGTCAGGGACAAGCATAATGCCTCATGCACAAGAGTAAATATTATTGCAAATAGCAACACATTATTTATGGAGATATCCGTCTAGGCAAAGTTACGTCTTAGGCCTACAACTTTGCCTGCCACTTTGACTGCTTGTAAATCGGAAATACAGTATGATTAGGTAATAAGATTTGAGTCTTATCTGGTAAGGCATAGGGTATGTTATCCGACTAATACTCATGAAACTCATAATGAAAAATAGGTTTACAGATATAAGAAAAAAACGTCAAAATC
Organism: Cydia pomonella; assembly: GCF_033807575.1. Classification (NCBI taxonomy): domain Eukaryota; kingdom Metazoa; phylum Arthropoda; class Insecta; order Lepidoptera; family Tortricidae; genus Cydia; species Cydia pomonella. The sequence continues at coordinate 14,917,149 of NC_084706.1, read as the reverse complement.
CAGGCAAAGTTGCAGCGTTTTACGGTAGACGAAAACTGATACATATCACTTTTTTGAAAATTAATTCCGTAAGTCAGTGAAAAAGGGTTGTAAGCTTACACCGGGAACGAAATTTTTTGTAAATAGTGATCTTGAAATGTCGTAAAAGAAACAATAATAGGAAACAAAAAAAGTGATTTCAGCGTATTTAGAAATTAATTCCCCAAGGGAGTTTAATTGGAGTTCATTGAAAGTTTGTATTAATCCCCTAAAGTGGTGAAAAAAGGGTTTAAAGTTTGCATTCTTTTGGAATAATGGACTTAAAATCTTCTTAAGGGATTGAGAGGGATTATATCCAGAACAATTTTTGTCACTTAGGGGCTTGAAACTTCGTAGGTTGTGTCAGACAAATCTCATGCGTTGTATAATTATTAACAAGTGATTAACCGTCCCTACTGCTACCTTTTGCTGCATAATGTTCTATGCTCATTTATATAACCCCCAACATACAAATCCACGCGTACGAAGTCGCGGGTAACAGCTATTATAGCATACAATTATTCTTTTTCGTAAAGTCGTCTCGTTTCCTTTTAACAAAATTGTTAATTTGTAATAAATACCCATTGGTATGTTCAATTTAATTAGTACTTTCACTTAAGTTTTCAACAAATTCGCTTCGTGTAGTAACGGAGCCACCGGCATTCCGGCCGAAAGGATATCGGGCATCGAGAGCCCCACGTACATGGTGATTTAGGACAACCCCCACCTGGCAGGCACGCCCAGGGTACTTAATTAATAGAAAGGGAGTTATTTACTTAACGTTCTAACAGTTTGGGATCAGTGTACATTTGCCTGTAAAAAGGAGTAATTTTGTAAAGTAAATTGTCGAAGGAACTAAAATAGAATGAAGTTTTGAAAAATAATTAATGCCTTGATATTTACTAAAATGGTTTAGTAGTAGTATTTAACTATTTATATATTTTTTTGTTTTCATTGCATTATAATTTTGCCCTTGCCTAATTCAAACGTGTAAAAAACAATATGCAAACTACCTATAATTTTGCGTTAGCACTCTTTAAAATACCTTTAGAAATATGTACTTTTGTTAGGAGATACCGCTCTTTTCAAACAGTTTTAATTCAGAACAATATTTTTCCAGAATAATCCTGTTTTCAAGGGTCCCTGAGAGTAATAATAAAAAACCGGCCAAGAACATGTCAGGCTAGTAGTAGGGTTCCGTAGTTACCCTTCTGTCACAATAGACTAAACGGGAGCTATTAGTACGAGTGAAGTAGATTGTTAACCAAGGGAGCTGATGAACTGGAAAACATCGACATCGACAGAGTAACATTCATTGATATATACTCGTATATCTAAGGACGGGCCTTACGGACAATAAGAATGGGGCCAGTACAGCGGTGTCACGTCACGCACACGAATTCGAGCCAATCGTGCAGTCTAACGTAAATTAAATCGTGGAAATATACCACAAAGATATCAAATAAAGATTTTAACGAACATGATCGGTTGAGCCGTTTTTGAGTTAAACACTGATTTAAACTTTCATGATTTTTACACATCCAATTGGGTATTCCACTCCATTCTAGGGTTGAAGCTAAAAAAAAGTGAAGATTTTCGGGGACTTTGTTGGATGGATTTATATACCCATGACAAATTACAGCTTTCTAGGACTAACGGTCACGGAGCAAAGCTTCGGACAGACAGACAGACGGTCATGGTTAAACGACAAGGATTCCTAGGTGACTACGGAACCCTAAAAATGGGCCAATTTTGTATAAAATATTTTAAAATATTGTTTTCTATCCATACTAACGGAAGTTAATCTTTGATATTCATAAGTGCGGTATAATAAAGCTAAATTAAATAATCAACAAAGATTGACTATATAAAAATAAACGTTACCAATAGGCTATGTGTAAAATAGCACTAGAATACAGCAAACAATATCGAACCTGCCAGCACTTGAACATTGCAGCGTACGTTTTAGAGGTAAAATTTATTTGGAGGAACTAAATAAAAATACCGCGGCTTTCAGTCTATTTGTTCCATTTAATATACCTAGACCATAGGATTTTTCAGTTGCGGGCGTAGTAAAACGTAGTGGAAATTGCATTTCAGGTACTTTTTTTTAACATAGGTACCTACTAATTAAGTCATTCATTCCCGACAAGGAATATTGTATTGTTCATTTTTTTTTGTCTCACGCAAACGCTAAGGTATATACCGTAAAACGGGGTAGGCGGACACAATTTGAAATTTTGAGCACATTTTAGGTGAATTTTCTTTTGTCAAAGAGTAGGTAACAATGAAGGTATATCTGAAAGACAGTTGATACAAAAGTGCAAATGACCGATTTAATACCTAAGCCCCAAATAAGTTTTAATACTCGTCGACTGTAATGGCTGAATTAAGATTTCGTATACCAAACTGTAATTCAGTACTTTTCATGTATGGGCTCCCAACTCAACTATAATATTCATTTCGAAACGGTTTAGTCAACTATAATGAAATTGACCAATCACAGCTCGCTGCGGTCAAGAGGACGAAACAAAACGATAGCTAAAATTATTTATTTATTTTAGGTTGTATAGTAGAAATAATTGCTTCATAAGTCATAAACGCACATGCACGTGATCCTTAATAAAGCAACATCCATAGACTACGAAATCCGTTTACCGTTGCTTGTTAGTCTTCTTAGGCTACGGTGGCAAAAATCGAGAAAAAAAAACTGTCTTTTAAAGTTGAATTTAGGAAGGAGCAAGTACTATAGGGCCTCATGAGTTACGAGAAGGTGTCGTTGACCAACCCGCCGGGCCCCGCGGTAAGGTATCGCGTATTTTAAATAGCTGTATACTTTAGGTTTGTTTACGTATATGATTTTATTAGTTTAAAGTATTATTTTTGTTGACTCGTAGAAAAAGTATTGTATGCAACAGTGATATGTCGTACCCAATAAGGCCACTCAGCAAGCTTCGTGGCCTTAACACGGTACTCGACTGAAAAGCTCTCCATTATATCACGAATGTAAAAAATACTATTATAATCTACTAAAACCACACACATTAAAAACACCAAATTTTATGTTAGGAACATGAACAGAATGAAGAAAGAACGATAATGGGCCCGAAATTAGGAAAGGGTTTAAAACTGTGGCCCTAGTGAAAAAGGGTACAAGTCTCTGGCATTTTAGGTGTATAAAGGCATAAGTGTTACGTGGAACTTACACCCCTTTACACCTGCGCTGCCAGAGACTTGTACCCTTTTTCACTAGGGCCACATTAAAACAGTGCCTGGTCAGTAAGATAAAAATTACCTGTAATTAATTCTCTTGTGGAGCGGGCCCGCTGGGTTTTCTATAATATTCATGTTTTCTTTCTCACAAATCAAGTCTGTCACTGTGCAGTTATAACAAAATAGAATGCGTGCATACGAGTTTTAAAATCATATCTTTTCAGCCCGTACGCGTGTTCGCTGACCTTTTAGGGTTCCGTGGTCAACCCTTATAATTTCACCATGTCCGTATGTCCGTCGGTATCCCATCGATAGTGGGTATCGTTGGATAATAAATAGGTCTTTTAACACGAATAAGGGTCTTTAAAAACCATTTTTTGATAAAGTTAATATTAATTTTTAACAAGTAGAAACGTCTACGAAAGATGCTATGCTAAGCTTAGAATAAATTTAAAAGTGTAAAAATTACTGCTTTAGGTGAGATTTGAACTCCAATCCAGAGGCTTTAAAAAACATTTTTGATAAAGTTAATATTAATTTTTAACAAGTAGAAACGTCTGCGAAAGATGCTATGTATTAAGCTTACAATAAATTTAAAAGTAGAAAAATTACTGCTTTAGATGAGACTTGAACTCCATTCCAGAGGCCGTGTGTTCAAATCTCACCCAAGGCAGTAATTTTTTCCACTTTTAAATTTATTCAAAGCTGAATAGCATAGCAGACGTTTCTGGTCATTAAAAAATAATTTAGTATGGGGAGCACATCATAACTGGTGAATTTCCAATATGACTTGGAACTCCGGTAGCCTCTTTGAGAAGTGTAACTTAAGGTAGATGTCGCTATGGTTCCCTAGACCCATATGGCGAGAAACTTTGCTGGCTATTGATGAGGTCTTGGTGGCTCAGTTGGCAGAGCGCTAGAGTATCGTTCTAGTCAGAGGCCGTGAGTTCAAGTCCCACCCAAAGCAGTTATTTTTCCACTTTTAAAATTATTAAAAGTTAATATTTTTGGACATAATCGCCCCGAAATAAAGAAATATGTGCGGGGGACAACCTCTAACTTTGGACCGTGGGTCCAAAATATATTTAAAAATCGTAAAACATAAGCTTAATAAATACTTTCAATTAAAACTATAGTGATCATGATCGGTTCAGATGTTTTAGAGTTATTGCAAAAAGTCTTCTCTTAGCAAAAAGACGTGCAAAGCGCTGCGTAGGTACTCCCTTATGCTTGTAATGTACAATTTTCTGATAGAATGGTAACAACGGAACGCTATACTGAGCATGGCCCGACATGCTCTTGGCCTATTTTTTTGGTTATAAAGACGGTTATTGATTATTTTTTGCAAAAAATATGCTAATTTACTGAACATCTGTGTCCTTTGTTATTTAGGTACTACAGACACTGGATTAATTAATTAACTAGTCAACACTTGGCGACTATTACTGCATAGTAAGTACCTATCGTGGTATGTCATCTACTTAAAATTAGGTAAAGTAGGTTTTATTTTTTTACCATTATTACAGTAAATAAACCAAAAAAAAAACTATAAGAAAATACAACTTTAAGCATTTTTATCCACGAAAAAAAAAACTATGGTGGTATACGTTTTTAAATAGTACATCTAAAAACTTAAAATAAAATATTTGAAGTTAAGTATTATAAACTTTCAAATTCGTACAAATTTCAGGTAACTTTTAAAAATATTAATTACCATTTATAGTAAATGTTGTTACGCTAAAACACATTAAGTAAGTTATTAAGCGATGATTTAACTTAGGGCTAGCAAAAATCAATTAAAACATATCTTAGACATCAAATTTTACGAAATAACTACTAACACAGAACTTCTTAATTACTATTGACATCCATCCATGCGAATTCTTTCTCACAACATCCAATACTCTAATGCCCCCATCAGCAATAAAGTCGCTACTTTATCGACAGGGTTATAAATTGAGGGTTTCAAAGAACGTTTTTAAACGTGAAATAGGGAATTATATAAATAAAACGGCACTCTGGGGGAATTGCTAATAGTGAGGCGTTGTCAAGTTAGATTATAAGTATGGGTAGGTATATATGTACATAAAATGGTTGTATAAGTAGGTAGCTATAAGTACGTGTCACTATTTGGTACATGTATCAATAAATACATCTGAAAATGTATTCACAAGGTCTGGGAAATAGAAAAGTAGGCCACAGAAAAGTTAGATTAAGTTTACGAGTACTAGGTGCTTTACGAAAAGTAAGGAAGTATATGACAGGACACGGGCTTCGCGGTTCAACGGTCCTAAAAGAATTCGAAAATATACGAAGAAATTAAAACAAAAATGGCTTGATAACGATTGGCAATTATTTCATGTGGCTTTTTATTACCATAACATAATTTTGTTAGTTAAATTTATGATATATTTTTAATGCAACATATTTTATTTGTGTTCGATTTATTACATGCCTACAAATAAGGAGCTTATATTGAAAACCTGATGTGTCACCGTGATGTCAAACTCAGATAAATGGAAAAATAGTAGGTACATTACTGCAGAGGCCGGGAAAGGGCAATTTGTGGGTGAGTTTCGACAAAGAAGACGAATCCACGAATTGCTGTTCCTGCCGAGGCATATATAGTGCTTTTCTCCAAACATGCGAGTGAATAAGGTAAAATAATCATAATTTAAGCATCAACCAGCAGTCAAATCGAACCTTCACATCAAAAACAATTTCCCTTTTTGATTATTTTTAAAAGTTAAAGGCACAACTATTTTGCCATTCAGCACCATTCAATATTTGCTCATACAATATAATTGTGCAATATAAGATGTATTTGTGCGCATGAGAAACTTGTGAAAATATAAAATTTATATAGTCTTCGAATTTATTAAGCAGTATTCGCTACCCTATAGCTTGAAATGATGCCGAACGGAACGGAACTGATCGTGTTATGCTTTGAACATTTTGGACAAAACTTCTTATGCACGAATGTTATAAGGACAAATCATATTTTGTTCGTAACCCCAGAGGTTAGAGGTGAGGGTCATTTTTAAAAAGTTTACATCAAACCAAACAAAAAGTGTTTTCTCCTTAGGCAAAATGGCGGCAGAATATACCTACTAGCAATTCTACAAAAAAATTTCTTTCTGCGTATGATCTCGCTATAAAAAGTCATAATATTTACTATGGGAAAATACGATTTATGCAATAACGTAACATTTTATATAGGTGCTATTTTGCATTTTCTATTGGCTGATAACATTAACTTAACTTTAATTGTTTTGTGACAAAACAGGTTTTGAATATAAGCTTCTTAAATATCGAGTAGAAAAACTTTGGCGACTATTATTTTTTAAAGGAATAGGTATTATCGTCCTGCCCTGCCCTTGGTACCGTCATACTAAATTACAACCCTTACTGCATCCTCTTAAGGGATTTGTTTTGGGATAGAAAGTATTTAACGTACTTGTTCAGGTTATATACTATTTGTTTGCCAAATTCTATCGAAATCGGTTCAGCCGTTTTTACAGGAGAAAAAAATATAGAAATATCTAAACAGATAAATTTTCACAGTCAATTTTTCTTAACTTTTTTTACAAAGCAGAGCACTATTAATAAAAATATATGCCTTTTTGACTTCAAAGAAAAAATAATTGAGATCTGAAAGGGGGCTATAGTTCCATAGACAATTAGATAACCATGTTACCTACTTAGCATCAAGTGCTTTGACATGATGTACTTGATCAGACCAGACTTGTCTTGAATTCGTCCGACAAAATTATGAATTCCCGAAAAATTACTTATTTCTAAAGAAGGTAGTTAACAACATACAAATAATATACAGGCAGCCAGGCATTCATCTATGTTACAGATAATAAGATCTTACCAATCCTTTCAGTTAAATGTACATACTCGTAACATATAGGCAACTATAACATTGCTAACTCATGTCCCGTAGACAGAAACCAAGACGTCGAAATGAGTAATATTTAGTAGGAAATAATTTATAATATATTATATAATATAATAAGAGAGCAAAGTTGGTTTTTGTTGCGAGTGTTAATTTTGAGTCCCGAGCTAGCGAAAGATTTATAGGAGAGTAGGCACGCGGTACAGTTGTAATTTTAGTGTGCGATTAAAAATAATAACATTCATAATAAAATATAATTATATGTGGAGGACTTTAACTTAGACCAACCTATTAGCCATATTTTGAACTATGGATACAAGGGAATGATACTCATACTTGAATAGATAAATACATACATAGATACATATAAAACTCAAAAACAAATATTAATGACAAGCAAATAAATAAGATATCGTTGCCGGGATTCGAACCTAAGATCCTTCGGCATCAAGTAAGCAAGGTCATGAAATAGTCTTGGAGGATGTTAAACAAACACAAATAACAATAAATAATGATTATGAACTCGTCATGAGGAAAGTATACCTACGCTTGTTGGAGCTATCGAGGTAAAAATAAATTTAGTGCCAATATTACCTACACTCCAACCCAGACTCATTAAAACGTGACATAAAATATCGCTCAAATATGTATAATACCTATGTAGGTATGGATAAACACTAAGTTTAGTATAAAACATCTGCTAACAAAATTAACTCGTGATCAAACCACTCCGTAAGTCCCAATATTAACACCCAGCATAATACGTCCAACCCTTCCCGGCGCAAATTAGATTATCTGAGTTATACAGAACCTTATTGGCCTCGACTCGGACCTGCTTGATTAATGCTCCGTAGTTCCGCTATCTGGTTATTGTACCTAGATATTGTATTTGCGATATTCATGTTTCATTAGTAGTAATAACCGGTGTCTTGAACACTCTCCTCGTTTAGGTATGCCTTTGGTAATGTAATAAGGTATTTTGATAAGGCACTAACTCAAGTTTCATTATAGATGTAGTACGATTTCTACAAAGACATGTTGGGATAAGTGCGGATCTGGGATAAGTGCGGATATTTCACTTACTTATATAATCTAAGTGCCACACACCGTCCAATACTATTTCCTTGGCTTCCATATCACTCTTAGTCGCATAAAATTTATTGATTTGATACATGTTTAATACAAGATTTTTAATCCGTTAACTTCGGCGTATATCAAAGTAAATTTAAGGAAACAATATACATATTACCGTATTTAGTTAGCTTTCGTAAATATATTGTTTTTATTTTTCCCACAAAACTATGAATGTATATTATGAACTGTTGTATAACAGGCATTATAATTAACATTCGAACATTGATTGTCTAAATAAGAAAGCCAATTTTTCTTCCGTCGTTATTTTAAGTATACCTATTACTAGCATATAGGTAATGACCGATGTACAAACGGAAGAACAACAAAAAATATATCTATTTAATTATACCCATTAAGGTGCATATTTAGTGATCTTCATAAAAATAAATTTAGGCTTATTAGCAACGAACAGAAATTTCTAAACTTTTTTAATCAGTATTAGTACAAATGAGATATCATAATGTCTTTGTTACAATTGTCAAAATGTTAGATATTTTGAAATGTAGGTTTAGATATATAAAAATTAATAAAGGTAGCTACAAAAATTTCAGCTGGAAATTGAATTCCTCATCCTTGTTTAATTTGTCATATTTTTAATGTTAACCTAAACACGAAAAATTACCGCTTTAATCATAAATAATTACAAACAATGGAACATCAAAACAAAATAAAAAAAACATTGACCATTTCACCTTATCTTTTCCTCATGAGGATCCAAACCACTGCAGCCCTATTAGAAATATTAGAATGTTATCTTCAGACATATGAATCCATGGGGCAAAATTGTTTGACAAGTAGGGAGTTCCTGTATCGATAAACTCAACTATCGATGCTAGTTCTATATACTAGTTATCACTCAAGGGTTTGCTTGTAAAAATATGTTTATATTAAGAGTAAAAAAATAATTAAATAATAACTCAATGTACTCTTCTTCGTTTTTAAGACAAGACAATTTTATAATTTTACTCCCTTAATTTTAGACGCTTAATACCCGAAAATATGGAACAAATTCTGGTCGTTTACTTTAACAATAGTAAATGAAAACATTCACGAAGAAAAAAATTGGGATGAGTAAAATTATAAAATTGTCTTGTCTTGTCTTAAAAACGAAGAAAAGTACATTGAGCTATTATTTCATTATTATTTTTACTCTTAATAAAAAAAGTATTTTTACAAGCAAACCCTTGAGCGATCACTAGTATATAGTACTAGCATCGATAGTCGAGTTTATCGATACAGGAACTCCCTACTTGTCAAACAATTTTGCCTCACGGATTCCTATGTCTGGTTATCTTAATCTATTATTTTAATTTTACTTTTATATGAAAATTTAGCGCTCACTTATATTGGTGCGAATGAGATGCGTAATTATAACTAATCACAGATTGGATAACATTTCCAAGGCTCAAATTGGCCTCCTGCCAACGGGAATATTCAAAGATAATTTGCAGGCCACTGTACCTCACACAAAAACCTACTCCTTTAACTAATTAACTGGCATCAAAAGCCCTTTCCTACCCTTACGTAGGCCGCTAGCGTGGAAACCGAATGGTTTCGAACAATTTGCTAATTAATTTTGTTCTTTATTAAGCAGTTGTGAAGGCGGAGAAGTGACAAGGTAGGCCGAAAACTTCGCGTATTTGAGGTTTAACCGGAAATTCGTTAAATTCCTCATAGTCAAAGGTGCAGCCCATAAAATACGGCGTTGCGTGAAAAGATTTCCTCGCAGGATAAGTTGGGGGGGGGGGGGGGGCTCTCAACTTGATATATCTATCGTTTAAGCTACTAGGCCAAGTTTTATATTGTTTTCATATAAATCGGGGATGCCAAATATTTATGGAATCAGAAATATGACATTGAAAAACATATAAAATATAAAAACATTTCTTTTAAATTCCTCTTTACATCTAAAATCGACGAACCAATTTAGTTAAAATGTACTATAGAGTGAGCCCCGGGGAAGAACAAGGGATAGTTTTTATCCCAGAAAAATTCGTTTAAAAGTAAAAAGGTGTAGGTTTGTGTGAGACATCAATACCCGTTCAACCGATTTAGATTACATTTACGTCTGGGTAGATTTATAAAACCGGCCAAGTGCGAGTTGGACTCGCGCACCGAGGGTTCCGTACACAGCTGTAGGTATATAAGTAAATGTTCAAGTAATATTTTTATTATATGGTGTAACTAAAAAATTACGGTTTTCGCAACTTTTTCTTTATCTGTGCTATAAGACGTTACTTCGTACCAAAATTTCAAGATTCTGAGTGCACGGGAAGTACCCTGAAGGTTTTGATTCCCTGCGAGTGTCGAAATTTTGCGGAAATTTGCGGCATAAACGGCTGTATCTTTTGATTGCGTTGGCTTAGAAGTTTGATTTTTTCACAGCTCCAAGGGACAGTAGACCTGAGTATTAGATATAAATTCCAGCTTGATACCTTCAAGCGTTGCTGAGAAACAGGGTCTTGACAGACAGACAGACGGACGGATAAGCAACAAAGTGATGCTATAAAGGGTTCCGTTTTTCCCTTTCCAGGTACGGAACCCTAAAAACTAGTAAGTTTTGCGTATTACAACTTTTTTATTTGTTTATAAGAACTTTTTCATCACACGTACTTGAAAAAGATCTTATTTCATCCAGGTGTACTGAAGTACAAAGGCTTATATTGTTCCCGAGGGAGTTATGGATTTTGAAAAAAAAAGCTGTAAAACTCACAGGGATTTAAAGCTTTTTTTATGCTAGTAATTCATACGAACTAACTAGGTATAAATGAGTTTTACTTTTAAAATAGTAATGTTTATAATGTAGTATTATATTTAGTTAATTAAAAAAAAAATTATATTGATTAATTTAATAGCCGTTTAAAATATTTTTACATAATTTTCAACTGCGGCTGAACGTCGGATAGGTCTGTGCCTTTGATTCCTAAACTGTCAAAACATGACAATATGGCGGACGAATGTTTGAAGTGGCACCGTATTTAAGAATTATTTCGCTTAAAATTTAGTTTTTTCTTTACAAGAGTGATGGAAAACATCATGTATAACTCCAGCGGTAAGAATATTATTACTCGAGTCTTTAATTCACTCCAGCCCGCGGCTGTCATGAATATATCGACTCTCGTACAATATTTCACTTACTCCGCTCGTTGCACTGTGTACTATTATCTTTATGTTTCTTCAATGACATCTCCAATTAGTCCCTGAAAGTAGGAACGAAAATAAAGGCAAAGAATATGATGTCAAAGTGTCTACAAAGAATTCTTTCGACTCTCTGCATGATAAAGACGAACTAAATTCATCATCATCATCATCATCAATTTCCGATGAAGGGTGCAGCAAGATAAATAGAAGCTGTCCGGAGATAGGTGAAGGACTTAGGGATAAAATAGAAGCACTACAAACAAAAGTTGATGATTTAAGCGATAAGCTTTCCAGCGCAGATAACGAAATTGAAAACCTCCTCGCCGAAAATAAGACACTGAAAATTACAATAGAAAAGCTAAATTCAAAGGTCACTAATTTGGAACAAATTTGCAAATCTAGCACGAAAAAACGTAATAAGAGTCCCGACAATTCCACACGCGTTTTCACTCCGAACGCAAACGCTACTAGTCATAATGACAGTTTTAAAAACAGGATCGCTGATGATATATCCCGAACAGTTACAGAACTAGTCCAGGATTTAGAACATGGGGTAAAAGCACCATTAACACAAAATCAGGGTATCGGTGTGCAAACATTAACGACCTACCCAGTGCTACAAAACATGAATGTATCCTATTCGCCGACGATACTACCTTACTCGTAAAATGTAAAGACATTGTGACCTTCAACCGCGATATAAACGATGCATTAAGAGACATTATATGCTGGCTAGAAAACAATCACCTGAACATTAACTTAAAAAAAAAAAAAAACAAATTTATTCAATTTTTAACATGTAAGAAAAAGACCATGAATCTAAAGGTAACATATAACGATACTATAATTGAAGAAGTTGAATCAGCTAAATTCTTAGGCATAACATTAGACTATCTCTGTAATTGGAAAAGTCATATTGATGACTTGCGTATACGGCTTGATCGTTTTGTATACGTATTGTATCGACTGCGAAGTGTAGTCTCGGAAGAAGCAGCTCTTACCGCGTACCATGGTTATGTGGCATTCATATTACGATATGGGCTCATACTTTGGGGTAACTCAGTAGATGCAGATATTATATTTAAATTACAAAAGAAATGTATGCGAACTCTATGTGGAGCTGACTTTTTAGCACACTGTAAACCTTTGTTCCAATCCAAACATATACTGCCTCTTCCGTCACTCTATATTTTTGAAATGTGTATTTTTATTAAGAAACATATGTCACTTTTTGAAATTATCACAACGAACTCCAAGAGAGGGACGCATAGAAATAAGTTACTTTTACCTATAACTAAACTAGCGTTATCCAGAAAAAACGTCTACTGTATGGCTATCAAATTATTTAATATCCTTTCTGATGAATTTAAAGAATTGCACCTACATACATTTAAAAGAACATTGTTTGATCATTTAATTGAGAATTGTTACTATTCTGTAGATGAATATATTATCAATTGTAAATTATAATTCAATTTTAATATTTCACTAATGTTATAATTTATAAAAAAATTATTTGAAATTTTGTTATTTTTAGAATTGCATGAATAATTGTAGTGTGTAAGTTTAGCTTTTACATTTTGTACATAGTTAGTTTAGCTAGTTAGTAAGTAGTAATATTTGTACGTCAGTCATGGCAAACAAGAATCGTGCTGTAATTAAACATTAACACCTTGTATATATACGCTTGTTTAACGCAAATAAACGATCATTCATTCATTCATTCATTCATTCAAACAGATGTAACTGTACAATCAGATGTCGCTGTACAAACACAAACTGATGTCGACGTACCAACAGATGTCGCTACAGAAGAACCAGAAAGGACGGACATTGAAACCCCGCAGGTTGAAAAATTGTCAACAGATGGCGCGCGTAAAGAGTTAGACGTTCAAAGTAGAAAAAAGGCCAACAAAATATGTATGATAACCTCTGACCAGGTTAATAAAATTTTAAAAATTGCAAATTATAATTTGGGTGAATCTTACGATATATGTCACTATCTCTATCCAGAAGTTGGGGTTCGAACTCTTTTTGGCAACTTAGAGAGCAAATTGTTAAATTACACAGAAAATGACTTTTGTATTATTCTTATAGGAGAAGAAGACTTCAAAAAATCAAAATGTTATGACAATTCAGTTTTATACATAAGACATATGACATCCACATTATCGCATACAAATGTTATTGTGTGTTCTCCAACCTATAATATTGGCTACTTTAATAATATGTTTAACTGGTGGGTTGAATTCTTTAACCACCTATTACACGCAGATAATTCAAATTATGAATACGTTTATTTATTGGACAGTAACCGAAACCTGGCATATGATCATGAGATGTTTCACTTAAATTCAGGTCGTATTAATAAATATGGTTTAAATGTAATTTTTAGAGACTTACAGACATTAATTGAATTAGTTCAGACTGACATTCACAATAAGAGTCTAATTGAGCATTCATACCGCAACAGCATACAAGACTCAGAGTTTTTTCGTGACTATTACTAATACATGTAATGAATCAAATGGTTCCAACGAACTGACAGTAATGCACCAAAATATAGGGGGACTAATAAACAAGCTTGACCAGATTCAAATTGCATTACACGATTTCTACTCAAAAAGCCAGGAGATTGATATAATCTGTCTCAGTGAAACTTTCTTAAAAAAAGGTTCAGAACAAAATGTCAAAATTGAAAATTTCAAACATGGAGCTTTTTATAGTAGAAACGCCTGTAGGGGTGGCACAGCTATTCTCGTAAATAAAAATTTACAGGTCAAACAAATAGATTTTCAGTCGAAATTAGCCACAGATATACACTATAGAATTCCAGTACAAACGAAATCTCATGTTGGGATCTTTATGCACAAGCTCGATATATTGCTATTCCAATTAACCTCTAAATATAAGAAAAAGAAAATTGTCATCTGCTGAGACTGGAATATTGATGTTATAAAAGATAGTCAGTTTGCTAAAGATTTAAAAAGCACACTGGAAAATTATAATTTTACAATGCACATAAATTCCCCCACCAGGATAAACAGATGCATTGATCAGATAGCCAGTAACGTAGCTAAAGTTAAAGCATATACACATCAGCTATGTTTATCTGATCATGACATGACTCAGACAATTGCTTTTAGTGTCCAACGAAAAAATAAAATTTCTGACTTGGTTTGCTTACAAAAGAGATTTTAATAAAGGTAATATTGCCAAATTTATACAGTGTATCTCAGCGCTATCCTTCTCCAAGGTATTGTTCTCAGGCGATCTTACGGAAGCATTTTCATTGTTTTATGAATTAGTGTGCTTATTTCATAACCCATGCTTTCCGATCATAAAGGTCAAGATGAATAATCGCTATAAAAATCCAAATGGTTAACAAAAGGAATACGTAAGTCCTGTTATATAAAGCGAAAGTTGTACTTGAGATATAAATTATTAAAAATAAACAAATAATTCAATAAGACTGAATTCAAAAACTATAACAATGTACTAAAAAAATGTATTATTAAATCACAAAAATACAATAACATCAATTATATATCAAGTAATAAAAATAAATGTAAGGCCACATGGGACATAATCTCTGCTAATTTACCAAGTGCAAATAATTATAATGAAATTGATTCCTTGAAATTTAATAATACGACATTTAATAATCCAGAAGAAATCTGTAATTTAATGAATAATTATTTTATTGACATCACCTTGTCAAAATCTAATGTAAATAGCAATGTAAATAATGTAACAAATACCATTAATAATTATCCCTCTTCAATATTCTTAAGACCTGCTGATGCCAAAGAAGTTTTTAAAATCATAATGTCACTTAAAAATAGTAAGAGCTCTGGGTATGATGATATTACAACATGTATTCTTAAGTTGATTGCCCCATGCTTACATATCGATTTTCATCTCGATCAGAGCCAAAATGCATAAATCCAAGATGGCGGGCGTTTGTTTCATTTTTGATCTCATATCCGTTGATTCATATATTTTTGATCCGTGTACTAAATATGGCTTGCCTCTTCGACGTACTTTTCTAGGAGGTCGTTGGTCCATTTGTCTCTAGGAGGTATTTCTACTGTGTACAGTTTAGTAAAATGACATTCTGTTTGCGTGTCATCAGTGGGCATGTTAAGGGTTCTCTTTGCAATAACCCAGGCCTTTATTTTGGTTAATGCTTGAGCGCCAGTTTGGCCTGTTTAGCGTGCATATTCTGTAGTCGCACTGCTCAGCCTCCTTTTGCGCCTGCAAGTTGAATGGTATAATGTCCAGCAGTGCTTCTAGGGCCGCCCCCGGTGTCGAAGAAAAGGCGCCTGTTGCTGTTAAATAAGCCATGCGTTGCAGGCTGTTTAGAGTTTCTATTGCCGTCTTTTGGCTGGTTTTGTTACATCAGACTGCGGAGGCTATATCAAGCTTTACTTCTTCTCTCTGTACATTTACCTACAACATTTATCAGAAGAATACATTTCTTGTTTAGCTAGTAGGTTATACTCGTATTTATCAACGCTTCCATAGGGTTCACAAAAGCAGGCGTGCAACATGTATCTAAACAAGTAATTAAAACACATAGGGGAGAGTAGGCTACATAGTACCGCCAGTTAAAAGGTACCACGTCTAGATTTATCATTAAAATACCTAATTTATTTACACAAGAGAGGAACTGTAATAAGGAGAATTTGTAATAAGATAACTTTTGATTTAGATAATTTGGAAATTGGAGTTTTATTAGGTGAGTTTTAAAAAAATTCTTAGTTTTATGCTTCTATTTTTATATTGATTATTTCACAAAATACCTAATCGTTCAAATCGGATTAATGGATTATGTTATGATATAAACTACCAAGTATTTTTAAATTTTATCACTACGATATCGGTGTCTGGCAATAAATAGGTACTTGATGTTTCAACAAAAGTAAGCAATAAGCATGCAAAATGTTTCATTAATATAATATTACTTTAATTTTGTAGTACGATTTAATCCTTCCCTTCGAATAAATATATTTTCAAGTCAACTAATCCAACAGTACTCATTTTCATTTGTAATGTAGCCAAGATACTGAATTTTTATTTACATATTCCAGCACGTTTGTGACTGCCTTTATTACCAAAATGTCCACGTTTAAGTAAGTAAAAACTGGTACGATATAACCGACTCTCCTCTAGTATGAGGTATGCCCGTAACGTCGAGTCGTGACCCAAAACCTTGGCACAGTGGTCGCATAATACTGAAGGGGAATATTCGTGTCCGTCTTCTAGATAACTTCTGGGAGTGGTTTATTCTTGAAAATGTATAAATGAACTCTATATGTATTACATACTCGTGAATAATAATAATGCATTAATTATAGAAAAGCTGATCATTATGCACATTAAACACTCTTAAACGCTGTTAAAAAATAATTGTTTGACGATGGCTTGTTCTTTTATGATTATGAAATTTGACATCCAGTGAAATAACTGTAGGTAGCGCTCTCGACGATCATTTTGATATCAAGTCAACAATTATTATTATTTAAACTTTATTGCACAAGTACAAGTATAACGTACAATAGGCGGACTTAATGCCTTGAGGCATTCTCTACCAGTCAACCACTGGGCCACACAGAAATTTGCTAAGGTGGGTGCAGTGTGAAAAAAAAAATCCAAAATTAAATACTAAGTCTAATACTAATAAGCAAGTATACAAACTAATAGGTAATATATATATACATAATACTTTTATAAACTACACAAATTAACAATGTCTTTTTTTTAATACCACGTCCGTGGCAAACAAGCATACCCTGATGGGAAGCAGTCACCGTACCCTACGGACGCCTGCAACACCAGAGATATTACATGCGCCTTGCCGACCCTTCAAAAACCTGTACACTCCTTTTTTGAAGAACCCCATATTGTAGCCCCTCGGAAAAACTTCGGCAGGGAGCTCATTCCACAGCCGAAGCGTCCGCGGGAGGAAATTCCTCTTAAACCGCACAGTACGCGAGCATTTAGTTTCTACAGTGTGAGGACAATGTCATTAATGTCATAGAAAATGGATTACTTCAGGCTTGGTATTGACTTCTAAACATGATCAATTTAACAACGCATAATAATGACGAACGGTCTGGCCTAGTGAGTAGTTACCCTGCCTATGAAGCTGATGGTCCTGGGTTCGAATCCCGGTAAGGGCATTTATTTGTGCGATGAGCAGTTCCTCAGTCATAGATGTTTTGGCTTACTGTGGGAGTTAGTCAATTTATGTAAGAATGTCCCTATAATATTTATTTATTCATTTATTTTATTAATAATACAGCACGTGTATGTTTTTGTAATCGTTTTTTATCCAACAGGTCATAACGAATATAAGTCCACATAATAATATTAATTCGTCCCTACTGCTCAGATCCTGTAGACTATACATAAGGCTTGGCTAAGCAATAACGCAATCAGGTGACAGATGTCGCCCCTAATCCTATAAGTCAATGTAGCTACGAATATTGCCTGAGTATATTGCACATTATCGCCAACTCAACTAGCCCGCACGTAATAATCTGAGCATTTGGTTGAGGTCAGCAAAGGATTCCGGTTCCATTATTGGTTTAGGAAGTTTATTCTTTAATGTGTTGGATGACAGGACAGGGCTCGTAGAAAACAATAAGTAACAAATATACTAAATACGATTGTTTTGTTGTAGGTACATTAGATACATTACTTATTGTTTTATTAAAGTATTTTAATGAAAAAGAAAGCTTGATATATATGTTAATGTTATTAAAATTGTTCTATTAGGTAACCATTATGACGGAGCATATGTAGGAATAATAAAAACCGGCCAAGAGCATGTCGGGCCACGCTCAGTGTAGGGTTCCGTAGTTACTCTTCCGTCACAATAAGCTAAACTGGACCTTAAAGTATAGTAAATTGTTAACCAAGGGATGAAACGGTACCTTCCACCCGAGTTAAACAAATAGGCAAATTTGCATAATCAGTACCTAATTAAAGTAAGTCTTTTTACTATGAAGGGAAAACTTTTTGCGTTAACTCAAAAACAGCTAAACTGATCATGTCTGCTATAGTTTTCATTTAATGTCTTTCTTAAGCTCTACTTCCACGATTTTTTTCATATTTTTTGGACCTATGGTTCAAAAGTTAGAGGGGGGGGGGACACATTTTTTTTTCTTTCGGAGCGATTATCTCCGAATATATTCACTTTATCAAAAAATGTTTCTTAAAAACCCGTATTAATTTTGAAAGACCTTTCCATCGATAACCCACACTCTAGGGTTGAAGCGAAAAAAAAAATTCACCCCCACTTTACGTGTAGGGGAGGTACCCTAAAAAAAATTAATTTTTAGATTTTATTGTACGACTTTGTCGGCTTTATTGATTTATATATCCATGCCAAATTTCAGCTTTCTAGCACTAACGACCACGGAGCAAAGCCTCGGACAGACAGACAGACAGACAGACGGACATGGCGAAACTATAAGGTTGTTACGCTAGTTGATTACGAAACCCTAAAAATTAGATTGTTAACCAAGGCATGAAAGGTACTCATTTCAGTCGAGGTAGTTTGACGCTCGAACGCAGTGACTAATAGTCCGTGACTGAAATGATACCTTACACCCGAGTTAAACACATTTCATTTTGAATACGAGGAAATAACATTAAATACATGTGTATTAAAAAAAACCTACCTACCTACCTAAGTAAAAACTTTTTTAATACAGTTGCCCAAAAAGTACTACTTTACGTAGCTGTTTAGCGTTCGCAAAGTTGGTTTTTGCTTTTTACTTTTCCAACTTACAAAATTTCACCATTACACGTTTATTACATCCAAAAAATATTACTACAAGATATAAATTAAATATGTATTTGTTATTATACAAATAAATAGCTATATAATATGATATTTCAGTAAAACCCTTTTTTAATTATTGGCTGAATGAAACTACGAGTAATATTGCCACGTTGGCTTTCATTAACAAAAAAAGTGAAAAATTTAAAAGTAAAACCGGCGCCTGCTATTTTATGTATCTAGATAATGCGTAATATTGCATACTTACTTTGTGCAAATATTATTTAATAGTTAGGTACGGAAATTAGGAAATTCGCAACGAAGGTGATAAATTAAAACATGACCAAAGGGAGTGTGTTAAATCGTCATGAGTTGCGTATTACCTATTCACACGTGTATTATACAGCGTTTTACAGTATATATAGTACTTTAGATTTTCGACATAGGCACGGAAATTGCTTATTCCTGCATTAGTGCAAGAAAGTAGCACCGTATGTACTGTAATATTATAATAATAGGTATTTACCATCGGAATGAAATTATATTTCGTCGGGTTTATTTTTAAATTTATACATTTAACTTGAAAAATATAGGTTGAAAGATCTTTATATCTCATAAAAATACATAATTTTCACTTACACGAGAATTTTTCTGTTTTCATAAAAAATACATTTTAGCGGTGAGCGTACATTTATAACAAAAAACTTAGGTACATATATGACTTAAACTAAAAGTATACAAATTAAACTAAACACAATAAAATAAAATAAACACATTTTTGTGGGTAAATGAAATAACTAAAATATCTGGTTTTTAACAAAAAAAATAATGTCACAGAATCAGCACATACAACCTTCTTTTTGGGTGGAAATAGGTTAGTTTCTTTTGGTAATCCTCCTCCCTCTAAAAGTAGAGAAAGGGGTAATGTCGTAACTTCTTAAGGATTTATAGAAATGACAACCGCTGGACTACATTGTACTTATTTATATAATATGTTTAGTTGAATGCTTGGTAATGGATCAACCGTTACTTATACAATAGCAAAATATTTTTGTGGTACTACGTATAAGCATTTTTTGTTTATTAAGTAAGTATTGTACATCAATTTAATATTAAAATAAATATTATAAGGTCATTATTACACAAATTGACTAAGCCCCACAGTAAGCTCAATGAGGCTTGAGGTAAATTCACAATTAAGATTAAGTTTATAAGTATAAATGCAAACGCAGACACAAATAAATGCAAACATTAGTCAATATAGGAATCATTAGTCATTAAAGCGTCTTTAATCTCCTTATTCGCGGGAAATTACCATATCCACCTTTTTTGAAATGCACAAATAATAATTTAGCCATTTACCTAATTAGTCTCTATATAAGTACATAATTATTTAATAAGAAGAGCATCAGTTACTCTAAGCTTCGGAAAATTATCCTATTCAACCTACTGGTCACACTCATGTTTTGATAATAAATATCGTGACTTTACGTACGATAACTTAACTATTAACTTACCTAATTTAATTTATTTAGACAGTTATTCCGTCTCTTTTTTTCTTCCGATTTCAATAATTTCTACAATATTTAACCATGAATGCCTGCATATTATGGTTTTTGCTTTCTACAATTCACTCCAATGACGTCTCTATGGAAGGTAGAGGCAAGGAACAATATCTCCATATACCAAAACATAAATAGGTGGCGCTACAATACCTAGAATACTTGAGAAAAAAATGCAATCATAGACAGCGCACTTCACTCCGTCAATAACGCCTAGGTTCGTAGCTACTCTAGCGCTACTCTGAAAAAGGTTTTGACTGCTAAAATGTAATACAAAGCTCTTAATAAAAAAAATTTGCCATGAATTGAGAGATTTTTTTTATACTGATCAAAACGTAATATAATTAGTTTAAAATTTAGATCGCGTCTTAATTTACTTCTTTGTTTACTTTGGGATTGACGTTCGACGCAAATACACGGCTGGATTGTGAAAAAATATACTTTACCAAAGGGAGTAAGAATCAGTGTCACATTAATAAAATAGGTACAATCGTTTATTTGTATGCACCTACTTAATTAAATCGTTATTTCATCACCTGCAATTAGTTTTCCGACATCCTACGAGTACGTTTGGTAAAACACGTACAGTTGCAGGTTGTCAGTACCAATACACAGATAAAAGTTTTTATTTTATGTAAGATAAACAAGAAAAATAAATAACTAGGGATCAAAATCACCTCGAATAGGTCGCGTATTTTTTGCATGTTTTTTTATAACATTTTTCTGAATATTACCTACATAGAATTGTGCAAAACTGAGACAGCGAATTAAGTTTAATTATAATGTCAGTACCTAAATCAACATTAAATAAGCTGTCATACAACCCATGTATATGAATAATAAGAGATCTTATCCTATAGCTTTTTTATCAGTCAAAACCTTTTTGACAGAACTTATAACCTGACTAAGTATTAGCTGTAAAAATATTGGTAACTCATTTGTTAGTATCTTATATCCTGTACAACTGCCAGCGCCCGCCGGCATCTCGTATACGACCACCACCAGTTTGCCCGTGTGAACGAAACAACAACGTAAACACAAGCGCCACTGAGCATCGGATTCGATAATATCGTTTCGAGAATCTCGCATCCTTGGTAGCAAGACCCTACGGTATACGGTAAAAAATATGTCTCAAACACGAGATTTTCAAGCATAGATGCTGTGTGAACGATTATCAAAGTTGCCATACAAATTTTATTGTCACTACAACGTTCGATAAAATCTCGTATACGTTAGGTATACGGAAAAATTACGCCGTGTGAACGTAGCCTTCAAGTCCAAGTGAGAATTCGTAACTGTACGTAAGGTCTGTAAGTGAAAAAATACTCACGTAACCAATATTATTTTGTTTTATTGTGATTTTTGTGATTGTGATTTTTCCAAAAGGCCTACGATAGCATTGATCACGAGTCGCTATACAATATCCTTCGAATATTTAAAATACCCGACAAACTGGTGAGGATGATAAAAGTCGCAACCAGCACGAGTAAAATGACTGTCAACACGGGCGTCGGACTAATGGACCAGTTTGACGTAGTCACAGGGCTTAAGCAAGGAGATGCACTTTCCCCGATGCTGTTCAACCTAGTGCTCGAGTATGTCATTAGGAAGACCACAATTCCCGATGGCGGAGTGGATTTGTCAAATCTAACCTTTAATAACATGACAACATGAGTCAAGGCACGCGTCTTCGTGAATGACACGAGCTATACCTACCAACAAAGAACCCGCCGAGCATCGTTCCTGGCACTCAATGTGTTAAAAAGGCAGCACATATTCGACCAAAGGTACGTGTATCAAATCTTAAATTAGAGTACTAATAAAGGAAGCGGGCGTCTCATAAAGGGGCATTATACCCGCCAAACTAATCAAGAGGACTAAATTGAATTTAATTTTGCAAGCGAGCGTACGTCCGCAGAGAGGGCGGCGTGCCGTGTAGATGATGATTTATGGACTGCGACCCAATGTTTTGGACTCGACATCTCGATTTATCTTCGACGATTATTCAGTTTTGAGAAGAATTCTATGGAACTAGTAATACTTGTGCGACAAGTGTATTGTTTTTTGATATGAAAAAAACATTATAGGGTGCGTTGCCTTTGAATAAAAGGGTTATTTAAATTGGCCCAGCTACTTGCCTAATTTAAAAATAATAAATGCTTACTGCTCAAATCTACGGTATGTACTCTGATGATGGAATCGTTATTCTATAAAATCCCAATCTCTTCAAAGGTTTCAGTATTTAGTATTTGATGTTAAGTAAATCTGAATTTCATAAAAAGAATTTGATGTTAATTTTCAATTTTATCCTGATATATATCATTTAAGTTACTAGGACAAGTTTGGTATCTTTTTAGTTCTTCATGCTAAAATAGATGAACCAATTTATTTAAAATTTAGTACAGATATTTTGAGTCCCGGGGAAGAACAGGGCATAGTTTTTATCCCAAAAATCATCCCTAAAACTGAAAAGGTGTACATTTGTATGGGAATCAATAACTGCTCAACCGATTTTGATGAAATCTATGTCTGCATTTTTGATTTAATTGGAAATGATATATACTTAATGATGAACCTAAACTTAAACAATTATTATCCTCAGACATCGTCAACGCTGAACAACAAAAAAAAAACAACTGAATAAAATGTAGGTACCTCAAAATGTGTTATTATACATATTTTACTTTCACAAATTGAATGCCTATATTTATTGCAAGATCTCTAAGTGTCACATTATAAGTATATAAGTACTGTGTTAGTGCCAATGTATAGATTTTGTATATTCAAAATCTAAAAATAAAAGCCATAAGGCAAAACTCTGTAAGCAAAAAAATACAGGGTTATTTTTGAACAGTTAGCCATATTTGAATATTTCATTACATTTCAGGCGTCCTTCGATTATCACTTGTGTAGTCTCCCGTTTTCCATCCCTCTGGCGTCAAAACTCATTCTTTTTTTCCGTGTGAAGGCGTCACATTTGCATCACGATATAAAATTATTCTAAATAGTAAACATGCCCAAAAGAAAGAAGGATTCCGACAAATACATCTTAAAAAAGTTAAGAAAACTTGGAAAAAAGATCGCGAAAAGAAATCTTCGCAGATCGAGCACTACATCTTCATCACCGTCATCAGACTTACCGGCACCGACGCCGCCGATGGAATCAAAACAAATAGAATATATTGAAGATGTATGCGATAGTGCCGATAATAATTATGAAAGCAGCGAATTTAAAGCCATTCACAATTTATCGTCTCAGGATCGATACGAGGGATCGTTCAGTAGGCGTTAAGTGTGTAAGATCGTCACTGTGGGGTCGATTACACTGGGTCGGGGTCGTTGAAATTTTCACAGATGATGTATTTCTGTTGCCGCTATAACAACAAATACTAAAAAGTACTGAACTCTCGGTGGGCGAGTCCGACTCGCACTTATCCGGTTTTTTTTTACTTATCGTGTTTCAGAGGCACAGCCTGAAATGGCCGATCTTGCCGAAGATTCAATGCCTCACCAAGATCTTATAGACCAACGAAAGCTACAACTTGAAGTTCTTGAACTTGATGATTCTATTTTAAAGGTCCTTGGTAACAGCCATGAAAACCCACAACAATGGGGCAAGAACATTCATAATAAGATTGCTGAAAGGTTGGAGAGTGTGATAATGAATGGTCTTGATAAATAAGAAAAGGAAGACATGCTAAAGCAAAGCACATTTCACTTTTTTCGCAACTTATTACCATATAGCTAACTGCTACAAAAGAACCCTGTATAAGCAAAAGGACAAAGCACGGGAAAATGACCATATTAATTATAATTAGGTAATTCATATAACGTTCACTGAACACCCAAACTTGTGTTATCACTTTCTATGATGGGAAATTGTATTATAATGAATGAGAAGAGAGAATACAATGAGGTAAAATGTGTATAAAGAGACACTGGCCACAAAATGAGTGCGTGCCCGCCGAAAAACACTGTTAATTACTTGCTAAGAATAAAATTTAATTATTCTTGTTTTTGCGGTAACCAATTAGGCACGTAAATTTAATTTTATTAAAATTCAAAGTAAATGAGGAAATATTTTTAAAATATAGCTTAAAAAATTATAAAATAACATGAATTCTTTATGCCAAAGTATTTTAATAAAGGATATGTATTCAATGTTACTGCCAAGTCAGTGCCAACTTTGCGTGACGTCAGAGAGTAAACGGTACGGACGAGCGTATTTTGAAAAATACTTCCTGTTTCATTCAAGACTATGGCGTAAATATTAGTATTTATTCAAAAATTAATAACGTTATTAAAATATCATTCTTAAGCCAGATGGCAGTGTATGGGGGCTGTCGCGTGGCAATGTGGCCAGATTTCAGGGCACACTGCCAATCGGCAGTGATTTGGAGGACGTGTTTCATTTATAGGGCCTTTATTTTATGTTTAGATCATTATTTTTAAGCTTATTTATAATTAATTGTTCTATGTTTATTTCATTGTGTAGTCTTATTTAATTAAAAAAAACATCGAATGGCTTAAAATTTAGATTTTATTATTGGGTTATATTTTTTATCCCCAAATCCTACGTTACGTATATTTTGCACTCAAAATAATATGATTATCAACTGTACCTTGATATTGACCTATAAAAAAGAATCATTACTATACTATAGGAGAGCGCTGGTGGCGGAGGTCGCGGGTTCAAACCCCGGCTCGTACCAATGAGTTTTTCGGAACTTATGTACGAAATATCATTTGATATTTACCAATCGCTTTTCGGTGAAGGAAAATATCGTGAGGAAACCGGACTAATCCCAATAAGGCCTAGTTTACCCTCTGGGTTGGAAGGTCAGATGGCAGTCGCTTTCGTAAAAACTAGTGCATGCGCCAATTATGGGGATTAGTTGCCAAGCGGACTCCAGGCTCCCATGAGCCGTGGCAAAATGCCGGGACAACGCGAGGAGGAAGAAGAAGACTATACTATAGGAATCATTATTATATGAGCGGTGGTGGCCTAAGTGGCTATGACGTCCGACTTTCAATCCGGAAGTCGCGGGTTCAAATCCTGGCAATTGGTACGACCAATGAGTCAAAATTCAAAAATATATTCTGCAAGTAGGCCTCAAGGGCTCTTTTACAAGTCAATACATCATTTATAGTAACATCATATAGTGATATGAAAAATACATAACAATATATATAAATACAACAGCCAATATCTGGGTAAACATTACATTATAATAATCTTAAAATAAATAATTACTACAATACAATAGAGATGTATAGTCTCTCTGACTAAAAATACATTAAATCTGGAGATGTAAAAGGTCCCCAATGTCAGAGTACTAATACTAATAAGATTTGGAGGTGTAAAGTCTCTCCAAGTGTCAAAATAAAATTTATACTTAATAAATAAATCGCGTCTGGACTGTTAAGCTAGCAGTCTCATAAACTAATGCTACAGAATACATAACTAGTATGTACCAAGTCAAGTATTATACAATATTACAGAGACGTATTGTCTCCACGGTTAATACATTAAGTTTGGAGATGTATAAGGTCCCCAAGGTCTGAGAAAGATAATAATACACAATAATAATATTTGGAGGTGTAAAGGCTATCCAAGTATCAAAGAATAAAAAAATAAAAAAGTGTATTAAATACATGTTTTCACGTCGAGAGACTGTTAAGCTAACAATCTTAAAACTAGTTCTACAGAATACATAACTACTATGTATCTAATAATAATAAGTCAATGTCATCATCAAAATAACTAAACATAACAAACATAAATATATAAGGTTGAACAGTTAGAAACAACAGCGCCCTATGCCTCTCCGGGACACTGCAAGCAAAACTATTTATTACAGCTTTTGAGACTGGATACTTGGCCATGGTTCCTTGTCTCCCAAGTAGGCATCTATTATTTGAGTTATTCGGAACTTATGTTCGGAATATTCACCACTAGCTATTCGGTGAAGGAAAACATCGTGAGGAAACCTGCGTACACCCGCGAAAAAATTCAAAGGCGTATGTCATGTCCACCACTAGCATTGGGCCAGCGTGGGGACTATAGCCCAAGCTTTCTCGAACATGAGAGGAGGCCCCGTGCCCAGCAGTAGGACGTATATGGGCTGAATAATTTTTTATTTCATTTTATTATAGGACTTATAGTACGTTGCCGTCTATACTGTGCCTCCAATGTAAAAGGGTTAAACTCAAAAAAAAAATTTCAGTACGGCCGAGAAACGGGTGCACTACACTTTTTATAATTACTTTTCATATATTATAGTTGGATATATCATTATTTTGAATAACGTAATAAATGGCATACTACTGTAATACCTAATTAACGGCATAAATAATGTTATTATTGGTTTAATGATCTTAAGGTATATTTACACTTCGTCTAATATACATTACCATAATTATTACATACTCTAAAGCATATAATTTGTTCTAACAAGTGACATCACATAATTATTTGTGTGGCATAATTAGTTGCATGACATAAATGGGCTAGGTTAGGTTGGAACTGCGACTCCGCACAAACGAATAACTACCTAGCAAAAAGAGGGTTAGGCTGGGTTAAAACTTCGACCTCACGTAGAATAAAATACATAACAAAAAAGTGGTTTAGGTGAAGTTTGAACTACGGCCCTCGCAGAATCTGGCCGAAAGTTCAGTCCAATAGTTCCCTGAGTCAGTCAAATCAATAGTGAGAATTTAAGTAAAGTTACAATATTTTTTTATCGCTTTAAAGCGTCTGGTAATAGTTACCGCCGGCGGAAATGGTCTGGCAATGCTGATTATAATTTTTTAACAATTTTTCTAAATCATACATACAAATCAGCCATGACAATTTATAAAATTATGACAATTTATAATAGTTAGTTAGTTATCGACATCGCTAACGTAAAGGTAAATCGACGATACGTAGATAAATAAAGGTCTAAATAATTGTAGTCATTTTGTGTTCTAGACCGTTTGCGATGTAGACTAAACGGGATATAGGCAAAATATTACACTAGTTATTTTGTGTTCTAGATAGTCCGAAACCAACCCGGTGCCATTAATTACATCAGTCGAATAACCTGATAAAACAATGATACAGTCATGAACTAGGCAATGAATACCGTCGAAATTATACTAGTAAATTGTTTAAAGATGTATTAACTCTCTAGATGCTTCTAGTTCCCACTTTTTCCCTACATGTGCTGTGCCTACATAATAACGTTTACCTACTCGTTGTGTTGAGTGAAAGCATCTTGGTGTTGAGTAGACAGTCTAGTAATTACAACTCCTTCACTGCTAATGTTAATCACTTTGTTTTGACAAATGGATATTCTGTGCTGCCTTAATTAAATGGAGATATGAAATTCTAGTTACTTAGGTTATGTTATAGACTTTGTTTGTCAGTAAGCGGTGTGGTTATTTATACCAGTTTAGCATAGGCACTAGTCGATGTTGGGGTCGACAGGTTTACAAGCAAAGGGTGTAGCTTTAAATTCTTTGGATCCTGGTAATAGGAATTAAATTTCGGGCAATATCGTTTTTTTACTAATTTGGCAAATTTTTATTTACTTGTCCTTACAAAAACATTTTTTCCCCTATATTAATCTAACACATAAATAATAATATTTTACCCAAAAACAACCGACTTCACAATACTTACACGTACTTAGGTCATTTAAAATGCCAATATTTTACAGTTTTTATCAGTGGCTCCACAATTCTTTCCGAGAACAAATGCATGCTTATATGCTTATGCTGCTTATAGGTCTGGGGGCCTAGCCAAAATGACAATCGTACAACGATAAACGCCAAACGAATAGAAAATATGTGGAAAATATGTGATGCTACAAAAGTCACGTGACTATTTACAAACGTTATTTAAGTTTCCATTGTCGTTTTCTATCATCGATTGTCATCTTAGCTAGGCCCCCTGGTGTGCCTGTAATATTTCAAGAGTTCCGACGATTTCTTCAGGATACTATCATCAGATCTTTGATTCAGTGGTAATGGGACCAACTGCGAAGTAGGTATTTATTCTGTTGCAAAGGAAAATAAATACAAATTAGTCCAGTCGTCATCCAGAAATCGTGGGACATACATTAAAAATCAAGGTCGTGGCGACTAGACTAACAGTCACTAACCTGGAAAAGTCTGTACCTCCAGTGTAAATTTATTCGACGGCGTAACGTGACGTACGCGTTTGCGTTAAGTCTCATTTTGTATAGGATTTTGAGTTTCCAAACCGTTCCGCTTGGCGCGCTGTTTCTAAATCAATAATAAAATACAAACAATATGTCAGTAGTAGCCGTACCACGAGTTGGCACTTGAAGTTTACGTTAGCGACCGCGTAAACTCGATCGCAGTCCATCTTGGTCGCACTGATATACTGGTACGATACAGAGGCAATGCGATCGAGTTAACGCATTCGCTAACGTAAATGTCAAAAGCTAAGTCGTGGTAGACGTGTACAACAAGTAAATACACATGACATAACAAAATACAAATAACGCTAGCATAGACCTTTTACAGTGCGACATGAAATAGTAGAAATAAAATAAAATGGAACTAAACAATTTTCATACAAAATTGTTGCCCTGTTTATGCATTTTACGTCAAAATGTGAGATTTACGAAGAAACTGACGCCCTCATTTATTTTCTACTATTTTTCATCACGCTGTAGTTTTTTATCACAATTAAGATTTCGTTTAAAAACGGCATATACTTATGTAGATACATGCATAAGTATATGCCCGTTGCCTTGTTAAGGGTTAAAATTTCTGTTACCCTCCACATTGCACATTATAGATACTATTGCAACACCTCGTATTATGTTAAATATTCAAAGGGCCTTATTTGCATTTTGAGGAAGCGCGTCAGTTTAAACAATCACAGTCATTTGTGGAGTACCTAATCAAGCATTTGTTGAAACGCAGGCTTTCGTCTCGGGCCAGAGAACGCTGTATGCATGCTAAATACCAGACAACGCTGCAATTAAACCGCCCACGTCGAGGGAAAGGGGCCTAAACGAAAATTTTTGACACACTTTATTTCATAAGTCTAGATAATTACTAGTAAGTATGTAATATCGTAAGTCAGACACTTGTATGATCAAGAGTTAATAGGTTTGTAACAGAAAAATGTTTTGCCACTGAAAACTACTTTGTCGTCAGATCTGAAATGACCTTGAATACTTTCAAATTACTTGAGTGACAGTAATTTGATATTGTTTTACTTTCTGACAAGTTACAGACAAGTAATGGATGTTTGAAACTCTGAACGATCTACGTAAAGCCTACAATATGACATTTTTTTTTTCATTTTGTAAATGGTTTATCAAAATAACATATTATAGGAGTCGCTCACCTTAATAATGTAGGTAATTCGTACACCTTATAACATAACACAGAAATTCGAAACTGAAAAACCAAACCACAACAACACCCAAATTACCCAAGGTATTTAATTAAATTTACATGTACATGAAAAAGGTTGGTGTGAGCCAGGGTTATTTATAATTAAAATGAAATAACATGGCTATGCTTTAAGTTTTAATTATAGCCTTTGCGATCAGCCGCATAATATATACAGATGAAAAGTTCTGTCATAGAGCAATGTAATAATACAGAAATAGCTAGCAGTAGTTGTGTTCGGCCATGTATGTATCTGTCAATTTTCTTAATAAAATGAGTGACGTCAGACGGCTGCCGTGATTAGAACGTTCTGTCGGTTACTTAGGTACCTAATCGTATTTTATCAAGGAAATTGACAGTGACAGCCTAGTTTCTGAAAGTGGAGTGTTCAGGAAGGGATGGGGCTCGAAATGAGTTTACTTAACTTAGCAGAATTACGTAACTTAATAAATGACATTGCTATTTCTGTTAATAAAATTGATACGCATATTTATTGCTGATTGTATTTTTTTATCATATGATTGTTTATTTTGAAAAGGGTATAGTTGCGTTTTATTCGACCGGAAATTAATTTTGCAATTTTTTTACTGCATCATCAAATTAGCATGGTGTTATAATATTGCGTTTTTATTAATCGATTTCATACACTGAGGCACAGGCATATGGACTTTTAATTCCAGTAAAAATAACAATTGTAATACTTAAAAATCTCAATGTGCGCATCTTTAAACAAAGGTGTTTTTTGGCGTAGCACAGCAATAAGGTAGTGCCAGTTTATCTTGTATAGTCGAAAGTAATTTATAATTGTTAAATTTTTAAAATGATTTGATGATTTAACTTCGTCTTTATGAAATAGAGATTTTCAAAGAAAAACATATTAGGTAGAAACGTGTGCGACTGAACTTCACATCTAGTTAACAATTTGATTGCTATGCAGACTTATGCTCCCTACACCACCTTAAGAT
Source organism: Cydia pomonella (assembly GCF_033807575.1). Lineage (NCBI taxonomy): Eukaryota > Metazoa > Arthropoda > Insecta > Lepidoptera > Tortricidae > Cydia > Cydia pomonella. The sequence goes on along the minus strand of NC_084706.1, from coordinate 14,886,006 downwards.
TTAAATATTGCTATTAACACTAACTTAACGCCCCATGTGTTACGCTAGTAGTGAACGTAGGCTCCTCGTAACCTACGCTCAGTAAAGGAGACGAGTCCGGGCCGAGGCCTCCGATCCGTCAGTTCTATAGAAAGAAGTATGTAACCTACGCTCAGTAAAGGAGACGAGTCCGGGCCGAGGCCTCCGATCCGTCAGTTCTATAGAAAGCATCTTGTGGTCACCGATCACCCATTACAGAAAACGAAGTATCAGAAGCCACGGCCCGGTCCCGGATCGTGCTATCGTGAGTCATCCTTAATTCGATCCCGCTGAATCAGCGATGCACTTTGTGGTAGGTAAGGCTGCATTATCCCTATTAGCCTTAACATGTTACTACCAGTATTATCTATTAAAGTTGTACAAGGTAGTACAGCAATGTGATAGGAAAAAAAAGTAGGTAGGTACTAAGAACCGCAACAAACACGAACGCAAACACTTTTAATAGGAAAATTAATTCTGTTACCGCTCCACAACGTTGAGACTTATTTAATTTTATTTATAAATGACATCGCTTCAGCGAGTTAATCTTAGCTGAAGGTAATAGCGTCACACCCACGTCAAAGAGATCCATTTATTAAAGTTCCGTAGGCGCACAACAACTGTATTTTATTAATTTTGAAGTTTAGGTAGTTTAGTGGTTGTCTATTTGAGGTCCGTCTAACTAAATTTATCAGCCCGCAACTATGTTCCTTTGTGCTCTGTTATAAACTAAACAACTTGTAGCTCACTTTCCTTATATATTTTTTGAAATTTAATATTTATTTATTAGCTTCTGTTAGCGACGTCGTCTGTGTACATTGTCAAACTAACTACTATATTTGATTGACTTCTATAACTACGATGATTACACATAATAATGACGACATCAAGTAATAATATTCGTTACCTACTAGTTCGAGATTGAAAAGCTTGATTATGATTCATTGGCCTTCGAGTCTATTATAGACTATACAAGCAGTGTCAGGTAGGGCGACAGAGTTTTTCATTGCTGTGTAAGCCAATACGGTAGCGGCAAACACGACCACAAGCCTAGCAGGTGTAATCACTATTGTTGCTGGCGCTACTTTTTGATATTTAACAAATTTAACACATGTCAGTGAAAGAATCTACCAAAGTCAAATTGCGTTCTAAAATTTTTAATCATGTGTCGAAAGATAGCAGTAAATTTATGTGGCTACAAAGGTTTCTACAATACACCTCTATTTCAAATTCTCTTTGATTTTGGCGCACTTTGTTTGTAAGTTTTTTTAATAATTATTAAATTGCATAAATTTATTAATACAGAAAAACATTTTAATTATAAAAAAAATTAATTTATAAGTAAATCTGTCTACCAGCTTATTACATTAACAAACAAAAACTAAAACTATAGTAAGTTAATGTTATAAAAAAACAACCTTTCATTCATCACCTAGGACGTATATGAGTCGTTCAGACTCCTTTCTATATCATTTTTCATGATATCGGACGACCAACGCTAGTTGAATTAAAACGCAGTGTTTTTGCTGTATGCTCATTATTAGAGAATTATGAAAGATAGCTAATGCTACATTAAGTGCAAAACAAAAATAAGATATCCATGATAGAAAATGTCCACCACTTTTGATTGATTGAGTATTAGACCGGCCAGGTACTTTAGAAAGAAGACAAATAAAGTGATCACGAGACAAAGGAATATTTTAATATTTGTTAGCTAACAGCAGCTGTTTTATTTAAAAAATGTATAGGTATATTGTGGTCGCAAAAATACTGCAAATTCGGCATGAATTCATAGTTTCGAATTTACATTACGAGTAAATGTGATGGTGGAAATCGCGCTCGGGCAATTTGGCTTTGCATTTGTAAAAGCGGATGCGCACTAACAAATAGGTTTGAATAGTAAATACCTACATTTTATTTAAATACGACAAATTTTCATTGCTTCATTGCTTACTAAAATGCAAAGAGTGTGTTCAGTGTGTTGTGTAATGTTTATATTTTTCTCCGTATTAAATAAATCAAGTCTAAGAAAAAAACCTGCCTCGAAAAATCAAGAAAAAATTATGCTCACAGATTTAGTCCTGTGTCGAAAGGTGGCAGAAAATTTAGTTGACTGCAAAATTTACTTTGACAATACGCTTCTATACTCAATTCTCTTTGGTTCTGTTCTAGTAACGAGTAAGATTGCTAGAGCTTCGTGAATGTACAGTAGGTACCTATTATGCTTAAAACTGCGACTTGCATCAAATTTCTCTTTATAATTTAACATACTGAATAATTTTATAATAATTTACTGGTCAGTTTTATTCTTTACATTTTGAGAAAATTAACTACAACATAAGAAACACCTTTGAAATAGAATTTTAATGATACATGTCATAAGGCACCGGTTTTAAGTAAATGGGTTAGAAGTAATAATATATTAAAATAAAATTAGAATTTAATGCCTGTAGCAGACAAATGACGCTATAACAGGAAAATGTAATCGCCATTGCTTTTTTAGTTGTTTGGAGAAAATGACCACCGGTTACGAAATAAATTTTAAATGGTATTTAAATTGCATAAAAGACATTCAGCTGAAAGTCAATTAGGCTCTTAATTGGGTCAAAATACTTTGAATGCCAAACAGAAACTATGAACAAATTTTGTTTCGAGAGACAAATTAGTTATTATTAGATAACATTTCATTACTTTTTAGGGTTCCGTACCAAAAAGGTACAAAAGGAACCTGTAGTAAACGTAGATATAACGCGCGGCTGCGCCCGCGCCGGGCAGTCATTAAATAGCTACGATACTATCCATACGTGTGTTTGACTCAATCCTCCCGCTATACCGTTTACAACAGTGGCGACGAGGATGGGATCAATGGGGTCTCGGACAATGGCACGTCCTTTGTGTCATCGGAATTTAAAGAATTTTGCTCGCGTAATAAAATCGAACTGATCACTGCGCCGGCTTATAACGCGGCCAGCAATGGTCAAGCGGAGAGCTACGTAAAAATAATAAAAAAATCGATTAGAGCTATAATTATGTCAGGGCCGTACCAGCCCTAAAAATATAAATATTAAATTGCAGGATTTCTTGTTGCGTTACCGGAATTCTCTTCATAGTACGACTAACAGATCTCCCGCTGAGGTGTTATTCGGACGTAAACTGAGGTGTAGCCTGGATTTGCTCAAACCTGCCGTCTTATCGCCTTCCGACCCAACACTCGATAAAGTAGTCAAAGAAAAACAGTGTTTGCAGCGTGAATACTACTCTGATAACCGTCACGTAGAATTCGAATTAGAAGAGTCAGTGTAAGTGCAAAGTGTAGTAAATAAAAAGACATTCTGGGTACGTGGTGTTATTGTGAAGAAGATAGGCCGGACATTATTTTTAGTAAGAATTTCGAACTCTGGTAAATTAGAAAAAAAACATGCCAATCAACTCCTCAAATATAGGGGGAGGGAGTGTACAGCGGATGATCTGGAGAAGCAGCCGACTAATTCAAGCATTAGAGAGCCGGAGGAGGACGCAACTCCCGTCATCATTTTTGACGAGCAAGTACCACCCAAGCACGCAGGTCAGCGCTGTCGCACGCTCAGTGCAGTCGAGCCAGAATCTGCAGCAGCGGTACCTGGCCAGAGCAAGCCTGCGCCAGCACCGCCATCACCGGCCGAACCTAACGACGGCACTGATGCGTTCTTGTGGTCGGACTGCCACGAGAGCCTTGCCACGGGCGCACCACCCGTTGCAACGAGCGCATCACCCGGTGCAACGGGCGGTTCCGTCGCCGACCAGGCAGTTGTCGATATCTCGGCGGAGAGGGAACCTTACCGGGAAGGATATTTGAAGCGGAACAAAAACATTGTAGACTTTAAGAAGTATTTTTAGGTTAAGGTGGAGGGAATGTAGTAAACGTAGATATAACGCGCGGCTGCGCCCGCGCCGGGCAGTCATTAAATAGCTACGATACTATCCATACGTGTGTTTGAATCAATCCTCCCGCTATACCGTTTACAACAGAACCCTTATGGTGCGACTCTGTCCGCCCGTCCGTGCGTCTGTCACAACGCTAAATATGTCAAGAACCACTTTTTAAGCTATCGATTTGAAATTTGTAACAGCGCTAACTCAGACACATTGAAAGAATTATTTTGTTAAGTATGGGAAATTACTAATATGAAGAGGGGGCAAAATTTCAAAGTTTGGTGGAGTATCATTTAAAAGAGCTTAAATTGACCATTCCAATCCGTCGTTGGGGGCACTTCTTGTTCGCTTAGCCTGCTAGACCCTTTATATTTGAATATTTTGATAAGATTTGTCATAGCACGCTTACTCAATCTTTGGCGTCTCGCTATACACGGTAGTCTTTTAAGATTGATAAAATATTATGTTAAAAATAGGTACCAGGCGGTCGTTCTATTTGGGTTTACTTCACAAATCAAGTTTATAACTTCTGGAGTACCTCAAGAGTCTCATGTGGGCCCATTGCTATCTACCTTATATATACCCTCGGTATCTCGGAATGCGTAAAGCATTCAAACATATTACTCTATGCAGATGATACTAAGTTATACAGAATAATTAAATATCAAGAAGATTGCAAATTTTTACAGGAAGAATTAGTCATCGTAAAGATTGTTACGGGCTGACAAGAGCATAAATCAAGGCACAATAAATGCTAAATCTACGTTTATTAACCACTATGTACAATGAAACTTAACTATCCTAAAATTAGTTGGACGCCAGGAGCGTTTAGTCTGATGGTCGACTGGGTGCCGCTGCCTACCCACTGCCTGTCCTTTTAGCTAGCTCAATCTTCAAATATCAATATTTGCCGTGCACGTTTCGTTAAGCCCTTAGTGTAGTTGAAACGGCACACACAATATAAACAAAATATTATCACTCCAGCTGGTTGGATTTCCAGATTGCACATTTAAACAATTTCGGTATAATGAATATTCCATATCACATTTCACAAGAACAGCGGAGGATGTTTACCCGAGTCGCCGTCACGAGCTCAAGTCTCCGTTCAATTGGATTTTTGTTAATTTCTCGTCATGACCGCAACCAAAATTCCAAATCTAAACACTAATGCACAATTGCTCACCCCTCACTTAACATTATTGCTTAGATACTAACATCACAAGATATTTTAAAGAAAATAAACTATATCTTATTAATGATTAATGTTTTGTAATATTGTTTCCAAAAAAAGTTTAATTTTTAGGGTTCCGTAGCCAAATGGCAAAAAACGGAACCCTTATAGATTCGTCATGTCCGTCTGTCTGTCCGATTCTGTCACAGCCACTTTTTTCCGAAACTATAAAAGCTATACTGTTCAAACTTGGTAAGTAGATGTATTCTATGAACCGCATTATGATGTTCACACAAAAATAGAAAAAAAACAATAAATTTTGGGGGTTCCCCATACTTAGAACTGAAACTCAAAAAATCTTTTTTCATCAAACTCATACGTGTGGGGTATCTATGGATAGGTCTTTAAAAATGATATTGAGGTTTCTAATATCATTTTTTTCTAAACTGAAAAGTTTGCGCGAGAGACACTTCCAAAGTGGTAAAAAGTGTGTCCCCCCCCCCCCGTAACTTCTAAAATAACAGAATGAAAAATCTAAAAAAAATATATGATATACATTGCCATGCAAACTTCCACCGAAAATTGGTTCGAACGAGATCTAGTAAGTAGTTTTTTTTTAATACGTCATAAAAATTAAAAAAAAATTTTTTTTTCATCAAACCCATACGTGTGGGGTATCTATGGATAGGTCTTCAAAAATGATATTTAAGTTTCTAATATCATTTTTTTCTAAACTGAATAGTTTGCGCGAGAGACACTTCCAAAGTGAAAAAATGTGTGTCCCCCCCCCCTGTAACTTCTAAAATAACAGAATGAAAAATCTAAAAAAAATATATGATATACATTGCCATGCAAACTTCCACCGAAAATTGGTTCGAACGAGATCTAGTAAGTAGTTTTTTTTTAATACGTCATAAATAAATTAAAAAAAAAAAATTTTTTCATCAAACCCATACGTGTGGGGTATCTATGGATAGGTCTTCAAAAATGATATTAAGGTTTTTAATATCATTTTTTTCTAAACTGAATAGTTTGCGCGAGAGACACTTCCAAAGTGAAAAAATGTGTGTCCCCCCCCCCTGTAACTTCTAAAATAACAGAATGAAAAATCTAAAAAAAATATATGATATACATTACCATGCAAACTTCCACCGAAAATTGGTTTGAACGAGATCTAGTGAATAGTTTTTTTTTAATACGTCAATAAATTAAAAAAAAATTTTTTTCATCAAACCCATACGTGTGGGGTATCTATGGATAGGTCTTCAAAAATGATATTTAGGTTCCTAACATCATTTTTTTCTAAACTGAATAGTTTGCGCGAGAGACAGTTCCAAAGTGGTAAAATGTGTGTCCAAAGTGGTAAAATGTTGAACAAGATCTAGCAAGTAGATTTTTTTTTAATACGTCTTAAATGGTACGGAACCCTTCATGCGCGAGTCCGACTCGCACTTGGCCGCTTTTTTATTTTAATTATCCAAAGAAAATATGCATAGTGTCACATATTTGAGATTTAGGTGTCGTAATGGATTCCAGAATATTCCATACATATACATAATTTTACAAAAATGCTATAAGCAAATAGGTTTTATTTTACGCGTAGGAACGCCATTCTGAAATGCTTTGACCTATATCATTATTTTCAATAGTTTTGTTCGAAGCTATATTGAATGTGCGTGCGCAGTAAGGAAACTTTATGCCATCCACGCAGATAGAATTGAGAGGGTACAGAAAAGATAGATAGATAGAATACTCTTTATTGGCACACCTCAGTAAAAGATACAGCTTAAAAAAAAATTGTGATTTGTGATAAAGGCAGACAACAGGCGGTCTTAACGCTAAAGAGCTATCTCTTTCAAACAACTTTCAATGAAATGATAAATCTGTAAGATTGAAACAATAATAACTGAACCTGAATCAGGCAAAGCATCTAATTTAAGACATCCATTAATGGTTACAGGTATTAGTGTTACATTGGGACCTTCCTCTTGAATACAAATTATTTGGTTTTCATTGGAATTAGCTTTTTGGGTTGAGCTTGTTGATGGTTGGGGTTTATTGTACTTTTGATCATATTTATTGTAATTGGCTTTATTATTTGAATTTTCTGCATTCATGCCTATTTTCGATGGCATTTTACAATCATATGACACATGACCTTTAGTTCTACACCTATAGCAAAATTGATCTTCTTTACGGTCAACTTGTGGGTTGAATTTAGGAATAAACTTGTTATATTTTTGGGGTTCGGTGGTGTTACTTACAGTTTCATTTCTATTAAACTTATTTCTTGGCATAACTTTTCTAATATTGTCCAAAGCAGCAGCATGAGATAGCAATCCTTCCACATCCTTACAACAATGAGATGCTAGCGGAATGGACCAACGGGAGTCCCAGATGCCCTCCAGGATCAATGACACTTTGTCTGCTTCTGGAATAGTACATGGGGATTTAACAAATAAGGCATTTTTACTGTAAATGTATTCTGTAATAGTTTCTGTGCTTCGCAGTGTTCTCTTTGCCTGAAATGTTATAAATTCAGCGAATGACATCTTCAATGAAAATCTCTCACATAATTTGGCTTTCCATTCTTACCAGCAATTACTTGCAGGACCCCTAAGCCTCATTGATGCATTTACTAATGTTAAATTATCTGACCAGTTAGCTAACTTTGCAATTCTTTCTACTTGTTTTATCCAATCAGTCGCACTTTCTGATCTGTTACCGCCAAATAAAGGGATTGCTTGACTTGTGTCCGTAGTGGAATAGACTTGCAATGTTTGTTGAGTGGGGCTAGTAATCTGTTGCAAAATCATAGATTGAGTGTGCAAAATTTGTAATAAAGTATTATCTGGTGTGGACGTACCTGGTGCAGTACCATTATTACCTTCATCCTTTTTTATCTGATCGAGCTGAATTTGGAGATTTTTAAGTTCGACCTCTTGTGATAACCTATTCGTACGTTCCCTTTTATACTCTTCCAATATCCCATGTTCCTGTTTCGATATGTTGTCTTGGTGTAAACGCGCCACCAATTCGTCCTTGTTCCCTGTGACGGGTAAATACCTAGACCTGAGCTCATTTTTTAACTGTATTACAGTAAATTCGTGTAAATCTTCCTCCCTCGTGCTTTCCATGTTCCGATGTTCCTTAATTTATTCGAAATATTAAGTATTTCTTTTATTTTATACCGAATATTAGACGTATACTCAATTTTTAGTAACACTTTACTACGATAATTGCTTAAAAACTTTAGATTTAATTTATTTCTCCGATTTGTCCGCGCGACATGTAAGATTGAAACAACGTTTTCGGCCATGATGCATATATTTCTTTTTCATCTTACTCGTTACTTAATTCTATTTCTATCCCTTTCATTCGATCAATCATTCTTCTCTTTCTTTCTGATGTATATTCAAGCATACTGTCTCTTTCACGCAATACGTTTCTTTCTACACAGCACCTTACAAATCACTAGATTTCAGAACTGGGCGTACCTACCTATGTAAATTATGAAGATTCCCTTAATCATTACAACATGCAGAAAATAAGTGATCGACGCGATTGTAACGACGCGATTGATGTTATTCTTTACAAAATTCTTCACTCAAATCTAAATGTTCCCTCGCTACTTCAAGAGCTTTTGTTCAAAGTGCCTAAAGCCTAAAGATAGAAGACAACGTATGTGTTGCAAAAAAGAGCTATTCGGAATACGTAAAACTAGAACTTGTTATGCACGTACCTAATAATTATGATAGGCGTGCTTGTAGGTTAATAATAATATTATATTTAAAACTGTCTGAAGTCGATAGGTAGGTATTTTTAATTGTTCGATATATGATGTAAAAAAAGCATTCAAATAATAATTAGGATCTTCTTCATTTAGTCTCATTTAAAAAGTCTATATTTGTACCTAATGTTTAATTGCAGTAACTTTTTATCTTAAGGTGCAGAGAAGCCGATAAATATGTTTACCTTACTTATTAATTTTCAAATTTTAATTACGAACCGACATTAAAATGTAAATAAACAAATACCGGGTGTGGCCTGTAACATGACCAAAAAATTAAACTGTAGGCTGTACTCCTCAAACTAAACAACATTTGCTCAGCAACTGTTAAAAATAACTTGTACAGCAGGGCCTCTTTAATCCGCACACCCAAAATGTATACCCTGTTCGGACTCACGGAGCGTTTGGATTATAGTATGCAGAAATTTTCATATAAATTTTTCAGAATAAAACACGCATATTTGACAATTTTCGTATATTTAAGTAAGTTACAAACAATTCTACAAAATAATCACTCAGTATTTTTGAAGAATTCCGGTATGGTGCTTTAATTCGATAACAAAATGCCTAACGGACGCGTTGCGGACGATAAAACAATACGTGTAACACCTAAAACGCACTTCGTGGCACTGCAAGTCAGAACCTGAGTCCTGAGCGAAATGGCGGTTGCGCGGGTGGAGAGGGGGGTCGTTCGGATTATAGAGGTGTTCGTATTAGCGTGGGTCTGCTGTATATTGATTTTTAGAATCTTTTAAAGTTTATTTGACGACCGGTCTGGCCTAGTGGGTAGTGATCCTGCCAAGGAAGCCGATGGTCCCGGGTTCAAAATGTTCAAATCTGGGTGGGTTCTGGTAAGAGCATTTATTTGTGTTAGTCATGGGTATTTTCTATGTATTTAAGTATGTATAAATATTTATATATTATAAATATCGTTGTCAAAGTACCCACAACACAAGCTTTAATGAGCTTACAGTGGGACTTAGTCTATTTGTGTAATAATGTCGTATAATATTTATTTATTTATTTTATTCTAAGACGCAATATAAAGTTTTATAGTGGTAATTAAGTTAAGTTTGATATGTTTTATTAGACAGGTTTTATTTTACATAAGTAAATAAATATGTTTGTGAACCATTTTCGTCGTCTTATTATTCAGGAATTACCTTCCCTAGAGTCAGAGAGCCTATCCATGATATACATACACAGCCTCGTATCTGCCTTTAATTATTTGATGGCAAAAACACCCATAATCCGAGTGTGAGAAAACATTTCTATCAAATCTTTGCTGCAGATACGAGGTTGAGTTAGTTGAGGTATAGCATAGATATGTTCCTACTATGCCACATGTATCTTTAGCTATAAGTATAGATTTTGGTTTGTTCTCGGTTATGTTCATGGACATCTTAGTCCATGTTGTTAACCAGTTTTTTACGCGGAAAGTAGGTACGTTCCCCCTGGACAACTACCTTATCACACTCGGTTAGGAACGTGGAAGAACAATTCCACACAGACAACTAGTTTTCTTCGCGGAAGACACTTTCCCCCTAGACAACTAGTAGCTAAATTCGGTTAAGAAAATGGAATTAGACTTCCACTCACATAACTGGTTATCTCCGCGGAAGAAATAGTGCGTCTAGTTAACCAGTTATCAAACTTGGTTGTCTGGGTGGAAGTCGGTGGAACAAAGGCAAATGTTGATTAGTTTAAGGAGCACAGCCTACATTTAAATTTTTTGCTAATGTTATAGGCCACACCTGCTATACTTCAAGTATTCAAATATAGAATACTAGAAAAATAACTTAAAAACTAACATAGACAATAAAAGGATATAAAAAGCGGCCAAGTGCGAGTCGGACTCGCCCATGAAGGGTTCCGTACCATTTATGACGTATTAAAAAAAAACTACTTACTAGATCTCGTTCTACCCAATTTTCGATGGAAGTTTGCATGGTAATGTACAGTCAGCATCAATAGTAGCGGATGAAACAACGCGCCAAAAGTATCTGATATTCCGTATAACTTTTCCAAATATAGATAAATCTCTCAAATTTACGTTCAAAAGCATATCATTTATAGTCTTAATTGTTCTACATATAGAACTATCACTTTTTGTTAAGCTGTTACAGAATGGTAGATACTTTTGAAACCTTGTTTGATCCGCTACTTTTGATGCTGACTGTACATCATATATATTTTTTAGTTTTATCATTCTCTTATTTTAGAAGTTACAGGGGGGGGGGGGACACATTTTACCAGTTTGGAAGTGTCTCTTGCGCAAACTATTCACTTTAGGAAAAAATGATATTAGAAACCTCAATATCATTTTTGAAGACCTATCCATAGATACCCCACACGTATGGGTTTGAAGAGAATTTTTTATTTGAGTTTCAGTTCTAACCCCCAAAATTTATAGTCTTTTGTCTATTTTTGAGTAAAAATCTTAATGCGGTTCATAGAATACATCTAATTACCAAGTTTGAACGGTATAGTTCTTATAGTTTCTGCTGTGACATAATCGGACAGACACACGGACATGACGATCTATAAGGGTTTCGTTTTTTTGCCATTTGGCACGGAACCCTAAAAACTATATACAACCTCAACATCCCACCCCCTTGTGTTCGCGAAAGCACACAAAATAAGCCAGGCTAGGTCAGGATATGAACTTTAGGTTTCTAGCCTAACCAATTTCTTGGAGGGCCGACGAAGAATTCCACCTGACGTGGCTACGTCCACTACCCTAAATCCGTAATAAAAACCGTAAGAACCCAACAAAAGAATATTTTTGAATTCGTCGTAATTAATTAGGTTCTCAATTAAAATACGAGGAGGTAAATTCAAAGCCTCTGTTTCCTCTGGACTATAGCCTTGTTAAATTAGCTTCTAATTAGTATAATTGCTTTTCTGCAGGCATTAAACTTCTTTACATGTTTGTAAAAAAAAGGAAATCCCATCAATAACATTTTCATTGCCAAGACGAAACCATAAGACTCGCACTATCAAAAAGTTATCAGTACCCCTAGTGTAACTTTGATCGACATCATAACGTGACGAACGCGTTTGCGTTAAGTCTCATTTTGTATAGGATTTTGAGGTTCCAAAACGTCCCGCTTGGCGCGCTCTTTCGAAATCCAATACAAAATGAGACTAAACGCAAACGCGTACGTCACGTTTGGAAATCGAATTTAGTTACACTAGGGGTACTGATCTCTTGTAGAGTAAAGCTTCTAACTCTACAAACCCTAACTTCACAAACTCTACACCTTAGTCAAAATAGTTATTTATTTATTTAAAACTTTATTGCACAAATACAAGTATAACGTACAATAGGCGGACTTAATGCCTTGAGGTATTCTCTACCAGTCAACCACTGGGCCATACATAAAGATTTGCATCTTGAAAATATGTGTCTTGGCCGTTTCGTTATCACCAGAAGTATTGTATAATAAAATATATTAACAGTGAATAATTTTTTCACCTAACGCCCATGTGACGGTAGCAAATCCAAGTTTCAAAGAGATGTCCATTACCTCTATCGATCGAGTCTACATTATTAAATTCTATTATCGCCCCCCGTTTGCCAGTTCAGACTTGTCAAGAGAAATTGCGAGGTCAATAAAATTGTAAAGGTAGCATGTTACAGCATTTCTCTCTTCCTGCTAACAAGGTAACAGACACTAGGTCGTTAATCACGGCAGCTAGCGGGGACCGATAAACACACCACATTTCTCACAGTAACCGCTCTGACACGATAAAATACCTCTTGGAATGATTAAAGTTTTAATTGCTTGTGGCCTGCCTTTAATGTTTCTGTGAGTTAGGGTCAGAGTCAATAAAGCCAGTTTCATATTTTGATAAAACATAACCTCCACTTCAACTCACAGTCACGTATTAAAATTATTACTCTTAGAAAATAATCTTCGCTGGGGTTGTAGTGTTCGACACTACGGGGTGAAGGGTGGGCTTCGGCAGATTGAAGACTTGCACGCAGACAAAGTCGCGGTCAGTTGTACTTACATAGCTGATCATTGATTTAAAGTAAAATGAAAAAAAAAATAACTCACAAACTTCTGCAATTTTATACTTATAATATGCATGATAATAGTAAAGTTTTTTTATACTTATGAGGTCATATCATGTACTTAGTGTGATCATAAGTTTTGAGAAGAATGTAAACTCAAATATGTATTTCAATTACTGAAATGTTATAAGATTACATTTTTTTATTTAACAACCACACTAATAAGTAATTGAAATAATTTGAGTTTATTAAAAAGGACATTCTGTGTTTATCATTATAATCGTTTAATATGTTGGCGTTTATGTAGTGCTGGCACAATTCCAAAAATGTTACGTTTACTGGCGGGAAAGTATCGGAACCAGATGAAATATCAAATTATACACCAAAAAAATTGAGAATTATTTGGTATACTTTGCTGAATAATTAATCAATATTTAAATACCATAACTGTATTGTGGTAGGCAGGATATTTCCGTAAGAAGATAGTATTTTTCCTCATCATCTAAGAAAAAAATCTAAATTCAAACTAATTTTTTTTTTTCAAAAAATATATGGTCGTAAAAAAATTACAATATAAGCGTCAAACATTTTTTTCCTTCGATTTTTTGTTCAGAGTAGTCTTCATCAAGCAGTTGCTCAAATCTTCCAGATTATTAGGTATTTAGGTACAAATATACCTTTTTTCGAGCAGGTGAGAGAGGTCTAAAAACCTAAAGTAATATTTAGCCAAATCTTGCCGCTATTAAATGAGCCATTAGAAAAGAAACAGAATAATTCCATAAAATAAAATGCATGCCTGAATTGGCACTTTATAAGACGACCTAACGAAAATCTATTAAAAAAACGACTCTTATCAAAAACCTAGAAATCGACTACATTTATTTTTATGACTTATGGGTGTTGGTCAAAAGCAATTTTAATAATATTAAATATTACGCATTTGCAGATTATTTATATAATTTTCGTTACTTTCACGATTTTGAAATTATCACACACCTCACTTTAAAATTCTTTAACATCTACCAACATCTTTTACCCTTTTATTTAATTAATTACTTACTTTTCATTTTAGCACTAACAACAGAAACTATGTAAATTTACCGTCCAATTTAACCAGTTTTCGTATTTTCAATAGCAATCAAGCCATTTGTCCGCTGATTAGCATAGTTTCCAGAAACTTCTTCGATAAAACTTTTCCCACCGAAACTCATTCTTGTCGCATTCGTTTTTGCTAACTTTGCTTGAATTCAAGAATTACAATTATTGTTCTAAATAAGCACGTGCTAGATAAATGGCTTGCATTTTTAATGATTTTTATTTAAATTGCTAATAAACATAGCTAAGTTCAGTCAGCATCAAAAGTAGCGTATCAGACTATGCATCAAAAGAAGGTATTTACTATAAATAGCATAAAAAAGTTTAAATAATAATTAAACTGTAGCAATTATTTTTCGGTCGGCCACTACTAGACGGATCTTCAAGGTTGGTATCTCCGTCAGCAACGCGTTTGTACCAACGGCTTACAGTCACGTGGCTGGTGGTACCGTTGATGTTCTTTTTTGAACTCGTATAACATTAACACACGAATTTCATATTCCGCAATTTTGACTTTTACTACTTTAGTGCGGAACCGTGCGTGTTTATATATTCTTCAGGCGATACTTTCCAGAATGTTCTACATTGTTCTAGTGTTTTCTTGAAATGAAGTGTTTTACAAGTTTTGAAACATTTAAGTGTTTCATTATTTATTTGCAAACCTAATATATTTCTAGTTGAAAAAGTATTCAAGGTGGTAAATAATTTTGACTGTTGATGCTAACTGTACGTATGTAAGTATTCAATTTCATTATACTTTAAATAACTGTCCATTTATTAACCGACTTCAAAATTCCAAAAGGAGGAGCTTCTCAATTAGGTTTTATTTACTTTCGATGTTTGTAACACAAACTCATAACTCCGTCATTTCTCAACCGATTTATACTAAGTGTATGTATAACAATTTTTTTGTCGAAATCTAATTTCGATGATGGGATCAATCGAGGGAAATCCTACAATCTTATTGTTGATGCTAACTGTACGTATGTAAGTATTCAATTTCATTATACTTTGAATAACTGTCCATTTATTAACCGACTTCAAAATTCCAAAAGGAGGAGCTTCTCAATTAGGTTTTATTTAGGTACTTTCAATGTTTGTAACACAAACTCATAACTCCGTCATTTCTCAACCGATTTATACTAAGTGTATGTATAACAATTTTTTTGTCGAAATCTAATTTCGATGATGGGATCAATCGAGGGAAATCCTACAATCTTATTGTTGAACATTTTTCTTATATACTACGTCGGTGGCAAACAAGCACACGGCCTGCCTGATGGTCTGAAGTCTCCGTAGCCTGAAGAAGCCTGCAACTCCAGAGGTGCTACATGCGCGTTGCCAACCCTAATACTCCGCACCCTCGTTGAGCTCTGGTAACCTTACACACCGACAGGAACACAATACTATGAGTAGGATCTTGTGATATGTGGCTGCGGTTTTCTGTAAGGAGAAGGTACTTCCCCAGTTGGGCTGTGCTCTAAATCTGGAATGAGGCCCAATACATTCAACGACTATTCTCTTTCCGAACAGACTTTAGAAAATTGACAAATACAATGCCCCCGTCAAGGCCCCAGGAGTTATGTTGCAACCGTTATTCAGCTGCACTTGTCATCCGAGTATTATCTTTAATATGTCAGATGATAGGCTCATGTTAAAAATAATTAATATCGGTTCATCCTATTTGCAGTGCCAAATTTCCTACGATACAAATAATCAAATTATTTTGCGGCTGAATAAATTAATGCATGATTTATTTTTGTACGAGGCAGAACCACCTGCTATTTATTTTCAATAAAGGAAAACCCAGAACATAACTGAACATATAATTTATACCAAAATTATGTACTTTAGTTCCTACTAACCCGACCCGACCCGTTATACCCGACTGAAAAGTCTCATACATAAACGGAAATATGAAAATTAGTTATTTAATATGCTGATACGATATTATAAATTATAAAAAATATGTAGCTTGACAAAAGCATGACGAAACCATTATATTGATAATAACTACTGAATACATTAATCTGATATTATCCTTAAATTTGCATTTTAATAAAACTGGTGCAAATTCAGTAGCTGCTGGTATTATGCATACCTAAACGAGTTAATCTTAGTCGAGGCGAAGGTTTTGGCATGTTTTCGAAGCCATTATGCAGAACGGCTGTGCTATTTATTGCCCAGCAACGAACAGATGGCCACTGATGGCGGCGGTCGAGTTACCTAATGTTAGTGTAAGTTATGAAGACTTGTAATGTAGTCTAGCTCCATGGATTCATAACTTTAAAGAGGCGCAATAATACATCAGGATATCAGCTAAGGTAGATGCCCGAGTACCCTTCATTGTACCAATACGAGTACATGTCATCTTTAAACTTAACGTGAAGTTCAATAAATTGCAAACAATGTAACAAAGAATTTTAGGTTCATTACTTAGTAATCTCGCACTTTTTGTGAACAACCATGATTTTATCAACTGTTTATATATGAAAACCTTTTATTTATAATTATTAACATTTCATTAAACAGCTGTCTATTGTCGCCTGACATTGACAATTCGTCGTTCATTTGCTTGTCCAACAAGTAACAGTCAAAAGCATGTCACTGTAGGGCTGTCAAGCTGCTCACATGCTCAGTGTAATAGGGTTCCGTAATTACCCGTCCATCACAATAGGCTGGCTTAAACAGGGGCTATTAGTAGGTATTGTATGGTCGTTTTCATTCAATGTCTTTATTAAGCTTTACTTCCACTATTTTTGTCCATGTTATTTGGACTCATGTTTCAAAAGTTAGAAGATAGATGACACTTTTTAGGGTTCCGTATTCAACTAGGAACCCTTATAGTTTCGCCATGTCCGTCTGTCTGTCTGTCCGAGGCTTTGCTCCGTGGTCGTTAGTGCTAGAAAGCTGAAATTTGGCATGGATATATAAATCAATAAAGCCGACAAATTCGTACAATAAAATCTAAATATTTAATTTTTTTAGGGTACCTCCCCTACACGTAAAGTGGGGGTGAACATTTTTTTTTGCTTCAACCCTACAGTGTGGGATATCGTTGGAAAGGTCTTTCAAAACTAATAGGGGTCTTCAACAAAAAAATCTTGATAAAGTGAATATATTCGGAGATAACATCTCCGAAAGAAAAAAAAATGTGTCCCTCCCTCTAACTTTTGAAGGTCCAAAAAATATGAAAAAAATCTTGGAAGTAGGGCTTAAGAAAGACATTAAATGAAAACTATAGCGGATATGATCAGTTTAGCTGTTTTTGAGTTATCGCAAAAAGTTTCCCCTTCATAGTAAAAAGACGTACACCCACAGTTCATCCCTTGGTTAACAATCTACCATACTTTAAGCTCCAGTTTAGCTTATTGTGACGGAAGAGTAACTACGGAACCCTACTCTGAGCATGGCCCGACATGCTCTTGGCCGGTTTTTTTTATTTGGAGCGATTATTTCCAATAATAGTCACTTTGTAAAAAAATTGTTGTTGGAGACCCTTATTTGTTTTGAAAAACCTTTCCAAAGATACCCCATTGCAAAGGGTTAAAGCGAAAAAAAATTCATCCCCATTTACGGGCAGGGGTGGTGCTCTAAAAATATATTATTTCTAGTTTTTATTTGACCACTTTGTCAAAATGATTGATACCAAACTGCAGCTTTCTAGCACTAACGATCACGGAACAAAGTGCATAACGACTATGCACATCCCTTGTGCGCCGGGTGCGTGCGAGGCTGCGAGTCCCAACCCCATCTTGCGTTCGATGGCCGAGAGGTTTGACTGCCCATATTTGAGTCATTGTGATGATTTGTATGTTTCTAGAAGTATTTATTATGTTTTTATCCACTATTTAGGTACTTTGAAACATTGCCCTAGTAATTATTTCTTCCTAGTAGAATGTAGATTTTAACATTTTTTTTAAACATAACTATTAAACATGAGTCTGATAGTTACTCTTAATACTCGTATATGATATTTAATTTATAACGGTTCCTATTTAACTACAGAGCCCTAAAAATTTACCCTATGTTCTGTCGTTCGTATGTTGTGCGTTCGACTGATGAATTTGTGCAAAGCTAGCACCTTTATACCTACTAATGACTATTTAAATTAGTCACTATTCTAGTTACATATTTACCTTAAGAGTCCGCAGCACGCGCGGTTCTCCATATAAATGTAGTTACGCTCTCATTTGAAAACGACTAGATAAATTGCTCTGAACACATCAATAGGATAAGGTATATCTATGCCTGTGATTAGTCTATGTAGCATCAGATACCACAGTTAAAAAAATACAGCGAATTTAAGTTTTTCTTACAGAACTTGTTTTGTTCTATATCGTTTGTTTTATAAGCTGGAGCTATATAAACTAATTAGAAGCATAGATATATCTCATGTCATTGTTTGTGCAAATTTTCCTTACAATCAAATACATAGTTTTAAAATGAGAACCAAAGTCTTTGCTTGCTTGCTGCGGAATCTTAAATGAAAAAAAAAATACCCTAGGTCTTGATTGATCGCTAGGAAAGACTACCTGAAAGGCTCACTCTATTGCCACGCTGAATAGGCATGTTGGTCTGTCGGCAAAATGTGACCAATCCTTCTCACTCAACTTTCGGCTAAAATAATGAATAAACTCATCATAAATTGAGACAAGAGCTATGACTTGACGACTTTTTTTCCATATAAAATAATTAAAACTTTGTTTTAACTCAAAATGTCGAATTTAATGACGTCACAACTATCACAAGTGAAACACTTTCAAAAATAAATTTATACTCGGGTGTTAAGTCTAAAAAAAAATGTTTTATAGAACTTAAACCTACGTCTAGTTTTTGGTTATATCAAAAATACACTCTATATGTAATACTTAAGTACTCACCTCTCGTGTATCAATGTTAAAATTCAAATTTGAGGTATTTAACAAAAAAAATCCAAGTGTGTTGGCTCCTTTGCTTGGCTAGTTGGCTGTAATATGATATGGCGTGTCTCTTCCAGTCTCGTATTAGGTATAACCAAGAACATTCCGCCAAACTTAGTTACGGAAACTATGTTAATTAGCCAAGCGGGTTTCATTGCCGGCAACTAGCAAGTCCTGTAGTCTTCTTGAGGGCACTTGTATGTGTTAGCAATAGAAATTCCGTCAAGTCACAGCTATTTTCACAATCATGATTGACTATTAACAAATAAAAACCTCATTTATTAACAATAAAAATGGACAGAGGACCAGAATGATAACCGAAAGTTGAGTAAGAAGATTGGTCACATTTTCTTTACAGTGATCTGTATAAGTATTACAACGCTGATCCATTCCTATCTAGCGCGGCAATGAAGTCAGCCTTTTAATCGCCTTTTATCGTTAATCAAAACCGGACAAGTTTGAATCGGACTCGCCTACCGAGGGTTCTGTAATTTATTTGAACAAATTTATAGTTTTCAGATTTTTCCTTGTACTTGTAGTGTAAGACGCTACATCCCAAATTTCATAGTTCTAGGTCAACGGGAAGTACCCTATAAATTTTGATTCCCTTAAAAGTGTCGAAATATATGTTTTTACGGCATAAATGTTTGAAATTTGATTTTTTCACAGCTTCACTTAGTCATAGAGCTTACGGTGATATTTGCAGCGAAAGCTGCATTTTATGCAGAAAGCAAACCCCTTTGCCCAGTGATACTAGGGACCAATCTGAATGAGTTTGTCCCAGGAAACACAAATTTCATCCACTGGAATTCAAGATGGCGGACCTTTTCTAAAATGGCGGCTACAAATTACAAAAAAAATGGACACAAAACGGCTGCACCGATTTTAGTGATTGATATATCAATCAATTCGTATTGACGCCTGTAATCGAAAAAAAAAACCATATAAGAAATTAAAGATAGCGGCCGAATATGAAAAAAAAATTGTGTTTTTTTTTTTCATATTTTTTCTTTTAATTAAAATAACAGCTAAATATTCACGATTTTTTTCATCATATGAAACCTGATAGTCACAATCATAATCATTTTTATTTGTAAAACCAATTTATACGTCAACATTATGGATTTTATAACTATTTACATTTTACATATAGGTACATTATTCAAAATTAATATTATTGTAATTAAGTAGGTATACTATTTCTACAATTTTGATTATTTGTGAGCACAGAACTCTTGGTAGGTGTAGAATGGGCGCTCGACAAGCCAGTTTTTTAATCGGCGCTTAAAGCTAATTAAATTGGGAGTTTCGACGATGTTTCTGGACAGTTTATTGTAAACTGTGGGCCCCATTACATAGGTAAGCTTATTTGATTTTATAAGTTTGCGACCTACACTTACTAGTTTCTCAGCATTTCCATTCCATTAGTTTTGTAGTTCGATATATTGACCCTTACGTACATAGCTACCTGCATAACCACAATTGAAGGCAGTGTGAGTATGCCAAATTTTTTAAATAGTTCCTTTGCTGACGTCTGAAGGTACCCGTTCAATACACCTAACTGCTCGTTTCTGGAGTCGGAACACTCGTTCCCATTGGGCGCATCGGCCCCAGAGCTCTGCACCATACTGAATTAGGGAATGAACAGTGGCAAAGTAGCACGACATAATATTATCTACAAAGTACAGTTTGGCATAGTTTATCTATAGGTACCTTTCGTTTTTGCAGTTGCCTTTGCATGTGCTGCATTGCACTGTGCAGTATAAATCTACCCTCCGACACGTGCAGTGCATTGTTTCGCAGCCTTTTTTACAGCCGCAATGGTCAAAGTATGATAATTCACGCCATATTTCCCTGGCTTCAGACTATTACGGTACTCAACTTTCATTAGATGACTTTTCCAACCCCAAGAGGATGGCAATGGCACAGAGGCATCATCAAGAATAAGGGCATTGCCCCATAAGTGGCCCGCTTGATATGTGACATGGAGCGCGTGTTTATGTAATGCTGCCGATGTTAGTGGGATGCTGGTTACCAATTTATTTTTACTAGCAAATAGTTCCTTGCGTACCAAGTTGACCGACGAATGTGCTGGTTGCAAGCAGCAAGAGAACTTTTCCAGCATAGCCATGATTTCTTCAGGAAGACTTTGTGATGGCTGCGATGTTTCTTTCAAAGCAGGTGTATCAGGGTGTGACAATCAGGTTTTGAAGCAAGATTTCTTTCCTTTTGTATGGACGGAAGAAGTAGCTGTAAAAAAAGGCTGCAAAACAATGCACTGGACGTGTCGGAGGGAGGGTGTACCCTGCACAGTGCAATGCAGCACACGCAAAGGCAACTGCAAAAACGAAAGGTACTTATAGATAAACTACGCCAAACTGTCCCACGCTTCTATTACTATTTCAATACCACACACATACGGGACAGTTTGGCGTAGTTCATCTTCTTATCTCTATATTTAATTTAATTATATTAGGTAAATTTTGTTCGGATCTGATAAGAATTTTCTTTTCTTTCAGTTCAACCACATCGGACGAAGATGATAAAGAGGAGTAAATGTGACGTCCTACGGGTAAAGTACCTTATGGCGGTTGGCGCTTTCGCTATTATTATCGCCGCTCCAATACTATTGCGATGCTATGCGACGTAAGCACCAGCTGCCATAAGGTACCGTGGAACGTCACAAATAATAAGCGGAAATACACTTATTTATTTATTTATAGCTCAATAAATAAAGTAAACATGTTTTCTGTTCTTTTTTTACCTTTAAAAATAAAGAAATATCATCAAAGTTGTCAGTTTTTACGCGAGCGGCCCGTTTCGGACGGCAGTTACGCGCTTTTTGCAATGCGTATAGTTCAAAAACTACTAAACGGATTGTGAAGTTTTTTTATTTTATTTTGTAGATAGTATTATCAGATTTCATTTACATGAAAGAATATGTGAGTATGTTACAAAACATTTAGCTGTTATTTCCATTAGAAGAAAAAATATGAAAAAAAAACTCGATATTCTTCATATTCGGCCGCCATCTTTAATTTCTTATATGGTTATTTTTTTTGGTTACAGGCGTCAATACAAATAGATTGATACAATCACTAAAATCGCTGCAGCCTTTCTGTGCTTATTTTTAATTTTATTTGCAGCCGCCATTTTGGAAAAGGTCTGCCATCTTGAATTCCAGTGGATGAAATTTGTGTTTCCTCGGACAAAATCATTCAGATTGGTCCCTAGTATCACTGGGCAAAGCGGCTTGCTTTCTGCATAAAATGCAGTTTCTTTTTGCTAAGCCCTATAACTGTAGATCTGAGTATATGGTTTTAATTTCAACTCGATACCTCCACGCGTAACCGACATAAAGGGCCTTGACAGACAGACAGACGGACGAACGGACAACAAAGTGATCCTATAAGGGTTCCGTTTTTTTTCCTTTTGAGGTAGTAGAAAATTTTAAAATAATACTGCATTAAATACATAAAAAAAAAACTATAATGTTTGTGACGTTACATATCACGTATGCCTCCAATGTATTCGTAAGGTATAAAGATACAATGCATATTCTCTTGCTTATAATAATACGTTTAAAAAAAAATGGTACAAGCTTTCCTTTCCACAGACAACTAATAATCATGGAGACAATTCTAAAAACCCCAAATACAATAAGGTTGCGTTGTTTTATCACAGAATTCCTATGGTCACCTCCTGTTTCATCATCAGATCAGCTCAAAGGTACCATAATATTGCATATTGCCACCATATATTGCATAGGTATGTATGCATATTTCCAGCTTCATTGGAAGTCGGAAAGTGGGCAAATTTAACTTGCAAGATTTGACCTGTACAAACATAGATACATCTTACATTGCAAGTTAAATAAAAGCTTGTAAAATATTAAGCTAGATGTTACCGATTGAAAGATATAAAACGCACTAGGTCTTGAGTAATTGATTTATTTGTGAATTAAGTACATGATAATATTAAGTCCGACGACCGACGCTCACGTTGGCGCGGGAAACTCTCTTGACAGCCGCGCCCATGACAGCTGGGCTGTCAGTTAGGGCACGTTTACAAACCCGGACAATATAAATATTAACAACTAGTATCAAAATAGAAATAGTTTGATGACAGACGGTGTTTTCCCAATAATAATGATATAAATTATCTTACATTTCGAACACGATGAATAAAACAGCGATGGCACCCAATGTCAGTTAAATGCATTTGTGTACTATTACCGACACAGTGCATCTACAGTTAAAACACCAAAATATCTATGTAAATTTTCCCGATTTATCGTACCAAAAGTTTCAGGGAAAACTTTTGCCAGTTCATGAACTTCTCCAATGCTTTATTTTTCATGTTCATGTCATTTTATCGATTTGGGCGATGAGCTCTTGAGGTGACCTGATTTTAATTTAGGTACAGCTTAGCTTACTATAACTTTCTAGTTTATCATCCAAGATTAAAAAAGGTACATTTATGATCCTTAGAAAATACATGTTAGGTAACGCTGAGAACTTGGAACACAGAAAATAATTAATGTTATTGAAAATAAATGAAAGGAATCTCTTGTTTGCGTAAGTAGTATTTTTACAATGTTTATAAAAGAAAATTAAACCGTAAGTAGTAGTAGTAATATTGTAAATAAGTGAAAAGTGTAAGTATACATATTTTAAAAATAATTTCATTTCTAGAAAATAATGTCCAATTCCGTGAACCACTTCAAGTTTCTCCGGGTTCAGAAATTACTGTAGACTAAATTAGGGCTAATTTTTATTTCCATGTTGAAGTTGTCTGTTACGGATGCAGTTACATAACGCATAATTACTTAAGGCACTTCATCTGCTTTCGTAATCGTTAAATATATCAAGCGCCATTTTTGCGTATGGCTGTGAAATGAAGGACAATCGCTGTTTCATATAATCGAAAATTCGAAACCGTAATTCAAGACTAAAAAAACTACGACAGATAGTCACTGTCAAAACTGTCAATGTCACTTATGGCACTGTCAAGTACACATTTCAGGTTCCGCCAACCCTTTTCTAATATGCTTTCTTATATTGGCCAACATCATTGATAAATAAAACCGTCAAGAGCATGTCGGGCCATGCTCAGTGTAGGGTTCCGTAGTTACTCTTCCGTCACACTAAGCTAAACTGGAGCTTAAAGTGTAGTAGATTACCCAGGGATGAAACGGTACCTTTCACCCGAGTTAAATAAATAGGCAAATTTGCATAATCAGTACCTATATAATTAAAGTAACAAACTTACTTGCAATCGGAGACTTTGCATGTCTAAAGATAAATATCCCATAGCGAAATCCAGTCCAGTCCTAGACATAATGCTTTCGGAATCCATGGCGATTTATTAAGATGGCTAACATCTTACCTTCGAGATCGTTCTCAGGCTGTATGTGTATCTGTCCTCCTCTTTTGTCCCTGTTTTGTCCGGTGTCCCGCAGGGGTCCCATCTGGGCCCCTTGCTGCTTAATATGTTTATTAATGACATAGTTAAATGCTTTCACTATTTCAAAATTCTACTTTTTGCCGACGATACTAAAATGTTGAACTGCAGCGTAATCGGCTGTAAAAGCCGCACGGAACGAATGGAAGAAAACTTCAGCTTTCACACGTAGGTAAGTACAATATTTTACACTTTTTTCTAAGCGTAATATGTGATACTAGCATGATACAACTACGTTGATCTCCAAATCTTTTAGAGTTAGACAATTACAATCTAAATACTATCGTTGTTTATGTAGCGGAGCTCCCTGAGCACGCAGTGGTTAAATAACACAACGCTATTTAGGCATATAAGAATATATATTGAAGAACGTATATCTCAATGTAAACAACAAGATCGAGTGACATGATGATGTCAAGCAGACAAAAATTAGAACATAGGCGAAATACAAAATTCAAATAATATTATCATAGACATACATCATCGTAAGCCAGTACAAAACTAGTTCATATATAAATAATAAGTATATACACATTACATTGAAAACCAAATCCAACACGCCCCCTTAATGTGTATATTCTAGCTTGGAAATAAAATAATAACTACAACACAAAATATTTAAGACAAAGAACTAATGCCTAAACCAGACATAAAAGCGTGGTGCTTTGCCTTCGGCAGAGCCTTAGTCAATATATCTGCCAACATGAAATCGGTTGGCAAGTACACTAACTTAATGCCCCGATTCTCCTTTAAAACATTTCTAATAAAATGGTGCCTTATATCAATGTGCTTGCTGCGGGAATGAAGCACTGGATCATTGGCTAGGCAGATTGCTCCCTGATTGTCCGCATTTAAGGTTACTTGTGCAAACTTACCCAATCCGATTTCAGTTAGCAAGCTGTTCAGATACATTGCTTCCTTCATCGATGACGCTAAACTAACATATTCTGATTCACAAGTGCTAGTCGCGACACACTTCTGTTTCTGAGATTTCCATGACACACACGCACCACCTAATACAAAAGCATAACCAGAGTATGAACGCCTAGTTATTTCTGCAGCGCCAACGAAGTCATGGCAGTCAGAATATTCATCTGTGCTACTTTCTACATCATCCTCTGGTTCCACCTTTTTAGCTGTACCCGTGAAATCTTGGCAATCAGATGAATCCTCTACACCACTTTCTGCTTCAATTTCTTGTCTCACTTCAACCATTTGATAATTTTTTCTTGGTCTTCCAATATGCCCTCTTTCTAAGCGCGGCCTACCAGGTCCTCTTTTCATAATCTTGTTTCCATCACTATGAGAAGCAACATCTTGCTGAGGAGTATGAGATGAACCTGCAATCGGTACAAAGTCTACTGTTGATACCTGAGTATTTTCTGCGTGTGGTTCTAGTAGCTCCAAATCACTTCTAACTTCCTGAACGCTCGCTGTTTGTGTTTCAGTTTATTCACTTTGAGGAGTACAGATGGCCGGTTCCGTGACATGACCTTTGGGCGAAAAATTTATCTCAACTAAGTTGGGTTGTGGGCTCTTATTGACATATATCTGTACCTCTTCATTTCTGACTTCTAGTGGATCTGACTTAGGATACTCACACTCGTTTCTCCGCTCAATAAGTTTTTGAAATTTGACATCTCGAGATACAACAAATTTTCGTTCTCCCGGCAACCAAATCTTGTAACCCTTTCTGTCATTGGGGTAGCCTACAAAAATACCGTCCACGCCGCGTGGAGCAAATTTGTCCCTGTTTTCTTCTTTATTCAAGATGTGGACCCTGGATCCAAATGGTTGCAGGTAATCTATTTTAGCAGGTCGACCAAACCATTTCTCATACGGCGTTTCACCTGCTAAGCTACTTGTTGGACATCGATTGCGAATATGACATGAAGTCAATACGGCATCACCCCAAAATCCTGGCGAGAGGCCTGATGAAAATAACATGCATCTAGCCATTTCGGTCAATGTCCTGTTCATCCTCTCAGCTACTAGGTTTTGCTGAGGTGTACCAGGGATAGTCAACCTTCTTCTTATACCTTCATTCCGCAAATATTCTTCAAATTCTCTACTGCAGTACTCTCCAGCATTATCTGTATGAAAGTATATAATTTTCTTACCAGTCAAATTCTCAACATGATTCTTATAAACCTTGAAGCAATTTAACGCTTCACTCTTCTTTTTAAGCAAATACACTTCACACCATCTAGACGAATCATCAATAAACGTGATAAAGTATTTTCCTCCACCGAGAGCCTCATGACGCATAGGACCTACAATATCCGAATACACAATCCTCAATTTTTCCTCACATGGTCCACTACCTCTCGAGAAAGGAGACGCAATCATTTTCCCGCTTGCACAAATACTACAATCATACAATTGATCTAAATCCGTCGTTGCAAATTTTACGCCAGCTTTGTTCAATAGCTTTGCTAAATCCCTTCCATTTAAATGTCCAAAGCGCTCATGCCACGACCATATGTCATCGTTCTTTCCAAAAATTACCGAAGCAGTCCCAAGTCGTTCGTCCATTTGATAAAGGTTACCCGAACGATTTGCGACCATAACAGTATTGCCAGTGCCATCCACAACATGAGCTGAGTATTTATCAAATACAACACTATAACCCCTATCTGTAATTCTTGCAACTGAAATCAAATTGCATCTTAGAGCCGGAACAAATAAGGTATCTTGCAATTCCACTAATGTTTTTAAATTCTCG
Source organism: Cydia pomonella (assembly GCF_033807575.1). Lineage (NCBI taxonomy): Eukaryota > Metazoa > Arthropoda > Insecta > Lepidoptera > Tortricidae > Cydia > Cydia pomonella. The sequence goes on along the minus strand of NC_084706.1, from coordinate 14,858,889 downwards.
TTGCACGAAAGTAACCTTACTGTGCCCTTACCTTTTACATTCGCAGACGTATTTGTAGCTAAGCTTAGCTTACCGGATACAGGTATCATAGAATTGCCAAATTTAGGAGCCTCATTACAAAGGTGCGAAGTGCACCCGCTGTCTATGACCCAGCCCTCATTTCCGCTGCACGCAGCAGCCTTATTGTCTGAAATACAATTGAAAGTTACAAGACCAAAATTATGATGTTGTGTATCGCGGTCAGACTTTGATACATACTTATCAGCACAGTCTTTGTACCGTTCCTTATTGTCATTCATTTTGCATTCGTAGGCTTTGTGACCATAATCTTGACATTTCCAGCATCTACCTCTGAAATAAGTTTTACTGACACCACTCATTGGCTTAAAAGTTTTCATTTTTGCAATAAAAGCTCCATCATCTACACCTTTCTGTCTCCTCGAACAAAACTCTTCGATGATTTTTACCTTTAGGGCCTCTGGATCTGGTAACTCATCTCTGGACTCGATGGCGCACCTAAAGTTTTCGAAACTTGGTGGGAGACTGTAGAGGAGCATTATAGAGATTAAATCGTTATTCATCTCAATTTTCATGTCAGCTAGTTTATTCCTCACGTCGAAAAAATACATGACGTGCTCTCGGATGTCACCATCTTCTTTCATCTTGTGAAGCAACAACTGTTTCAACAACGTCGCCTTTTTAGCTGGTCCTTTGGACGCATGCACGCTTTCCAATTTCAGCCACACTTCTCGCGACGTCTTGCAGTCACGCAAATGTCGCAATTCGCTAGGACTGATAGCAAGTATGAGATCCGACTTAGCCTTTGCATCCCCGACGCTCCACTTGCGCGCTTCCTCCTGCTCAGCAGGTTTCAAACTACTCCCATCCACGTAGCTCCAAGCATCGTTTTTTACAAGGACCGCTTCAGCCTGAATCTTCCACGTTTCATAATTTTCTTGTGTAAGCGGTTCTATTTTGACAGTATTCATTTTGTTTACCTCTCTACGCCAACCTCTACTTCTTCTTCTAATGCACGTACCTCAAATCAAGCGTACCTAAAACAGACTCGACTGCAAATTTAAATATATCTCGGGCTCCCTGGGCCCATAACCACTGTAGCGGAGCTCCCTGAGCACGCAGTGGTTAAATAACACAACGCTATTTAGGCATATTAGAATATATATTGAAGAACGTATATCTCAATGTAAACAACAAGATCGAGTGACATGATGATGTCAAGCAGACAAAAATTAGAACATAGGCGAAATACAAAATTCAAATAATATTATCATAGACATACATCATCGTAAGCCAGTACAAAACTAGTTCATATATAAATAATAAGTATATACACATTACATTGAAAACCAAATCCAACAGTTTACAGTTCAACAAAATATTAGCTTTCTTGGCATTCATTTTAGGGTTACCAGGTAATACGACTTAAAGGTACACTAATTTTCGGGTAATCTATACTTACTACTACAAAATCTTATACTTGTTATTATATAACATTCGTATATGTAATGCTAGTGGGTGGATGAATCTATTCTTATCTTTACTCTGCACTATTAATAAAGAGGTAAAGTTTGTATATAGTACGTAATCTCTGTAACAACTTACTTATCCGAAAAATGATCACCAGGCCAAGTACATTTTATCCGGCGTCTCCGCTTGCGTTGTTTGATACTGGAGCCGCGCGGCCAGCTTATTATTAAGCCTGCCAGACGCTGGAGCGGCCTGTGGTTGCGGCCCATAGGAAATTCTCATCAACTGTCACAAATCACTATCGGCCGCCACCGCAGGCCGCTCCAGTGTGTGACACGCCTTAAGTAAAGATACTTGATGACGGTTTCGCATAACAGCAGGTGAGATATAAATTGTCACACCTGGCATTTCTAAAAGTTTTATAGCCTTATTAAAGTCACTGTTAGGTAATTATAATGAATTAAAATGACAGGTATTAGAATTGACTAACACTCCGCTGTCCGTCCGTCTGTCTGTACGTCCGTTATCTGGCTATATCTCATGAACCGTGATAGTTAGACAATTAAAATATTCACAGATGATATATTTCTGTTACCGCCATAACAACAAATACTAAAAACAGAATAAAATAAATATTTAAGGGGGCTCCCATATAACAAACGTGATTTATTTGCCATTTTTATAGATAATGGTACGAAACCCTTCGTGCGCGAGTCTGACTCACACTTATCCGGTTTTTTATACACTATTTGCTTGAACAATTGTATTACAATTTTTTGTTTTTTTTAGGTTTCCACAACATGACGCTGCGCGAGATAGATGGATCGCGGCTACAGGGCTATATATTTGCTATCGTTGCCGGACTATATATTTGCTTAATAAATTAATTTCATTTTATATGGTTTTATCATTTCGGTCCTTAGTCATTATAAGTATTACTTTTCCACAGATTCGAATAATGACAAGCTAATAATAATACCATTGACGTAAAAAAGATAGGACTGTAATTATTATTCCCTTAAACGTTAGTAAAAACTATGCATTATTTAAAATAAACTTATGGAAGCAATGGGGTGATATTTGGCTTCATGGTTACCCCACGATAATCATTCCGTCCCTCGTTATGGAACGCGCCCTAGCTGTTCTGTCTAATTGTCCCTCTACGGTCGCACCAGTAATGTCGCAACGGTAGTGCAGCCGCAGTTGGAAATGGACTGTCAACTTTAGAGACTACAGAAACATGCGTCATATGCTGGTTATTCATGCAATCATGCAGATTTACTTACACAACTTATTGACATTTCCATAAAAGTTATGGATTTGACCTTCCTGTGCAATAGCTTATTACAAATATTTTGATTCACCTTATACAGCCTAGTGCGTAGGAGATTAGGTCGCTTGAATGAATAACTTTTCTATCAAACACAGCTGTGTAATATTAAATACTACAGGGTAATTTTACACAGATTGTCACACAGTAAGCTCAAGGATTTTATTGTAGGTAGACGACTATATTTATACCTCATATATAGTTATATATAAATACTTATATAATATCTACATAGAAAATATTCATAACTCTCAATATTTGAATCTCAAATATTGTATATAACGATACTTCAATAAGAAATAACCGAAGTACTTATATCTGCAATAAAATGAATTCATGTAGGTTTTTTGTAGTACTTATTTTATCCTAATATAGTCTGAAAACGTATCACCCACGTACACATATGGCTGATTTCACGTACTTTATTGTATTTCAAGTGTCGAGGGGTCTGATCTATTGTCATTCCGGCCCCGGGTCCCTACAATTGGAAATTCCGACTACGAAATATCAGTACGAACTAGTATATTGTTAGAATTTTATTACGATGTCTCAATGTAGTGAAATATAGTAGCTACTTTGTTTACAGCGACAGCAATTGATTCTCGCAAAACTGCTGGAGCACTCGATCATTGGCTTCTTGCTGTATAGGTATTAGGTATACGTTCGGCGGCAGCGCTCAACAAAAACTGGAATGAAAATGGTTTATATAGGTAGATAATATTCATAGAAACAACTGCATGTTTATAATTATATATGAAAATCAAACGGACATGGAAGACTATGTTTGACTGAAAGGTGTAAATACAACTTTGGTAATAACTAATAAGTAGGTTTCCTACTAAAATTATAAGTAAACTTTAATTATATATTTCTATATATGGTTGGATGGTTAAATGGAACGGATTTCGATGGAATATAGCACACAGATCTTATAATCTAAAAAACATAGGTACATGATAAGATTGATAAGTCCTAAGGGCGTGCAATTTAGTAGGGGGGTAGAGATGGGAGGCAGTTTAACAACTTATACACTATTAAAGTAGAGAGCACAGGCTAGTTTTTAATAATTATTGGTATTATTTCACTTTATTTGAATTTAATAACTAAAATATGTTCTATGATTTTGTGATTTGTTCTGGTAGGCGTTGTATTCACATCAAAATTCGCCGTTATCTGTGTAAACAGCGAATATATATAATATCAGAATCAAATTATGCCTATCTACTCAAGGCACCGTGAAAATACTGTTAAATACATTAAGAGACTTCGTGGTTTAGCTTTAATAGCACGGACCCACCTGATGTAAGACCTCGCCATGGCACTCGTACGCTGCGGAATCTCAAATTGCACCGCAGTGGAAGCGAAACCACAGATTACTGTAATAAAAACAGATACCTACTCTAAAACATGCTGTACTAGAAAAAATAACTACCGGCATAAGTATTCTAATTTTACTTATAGAATATGGATTACATCTGGATTAGATATGGATCGGATCTATCAGTGTCAAAAGTGACGTTTTTGCTTGAAGAAATATAAATTTTGATTAACAAATCCGGTCCACATCTAATCCCGATCGAATTCATATCCTAAAGTTAAAATTTGAATACTGTACGTTAATTAAAAAAAAAGCGGCCAAGTGCGAGTCGGACTCGCCCATGAAGGGTTCCGTACCATTTATGACGTATTAAAAAAAAACTACTTATTAGATCTCGTTCAAATCAATTTTCGGTGGAAGTTTGCATGGTAATGTACATCATATATTTTTTTTAGGTTTATCATTCTCTTATTTTAGAAGTTAAAGGGGGGGCTCGCGCAAACTATTCACTTTAGAAAAAAATGATATTAAAAACCTCAATATCATTTTTAAAGACCTATCCATATGGGTTTGAAGAAAAAATATATTCTGAGTTTCAGTTCTAAGTATGAGGAACCCCCAAAATTTATTGTTTTTTTTCTAGTTTTGGGTAGAAATCTTAATGCGGTTCATAGAATACATCTACTTACCAAGTTTGAACGGTATAGCCCTTATAGTTTCGGAAAAAAGTGGCTGTGATATAATCGGACAGACAGACGGACATGACGAATCTATAAGGGTTCCGTTTTTTGCCATTTGGCTACGGAACCCTAAAAATGGTGCTTGTAGGATAAACAATAATTCCTAGAAATCGTCCACTTAAAGAGTTTTTTAAACAATCCTTTAATATTATTTTATTACTTTGATAATTATAAAACTAGATACTTAGACGTTGCCTCTGTAGATCTGTAGATATGGCCCGAGAATTAGCAACCGCTTATTGTCAAATCATCGAACGAGCGAGAGGAGCGAAGTGAAGTTCTGACATTCAATTTGGAACGCACGGCTGATTAGGGGCACGTCCGCGTCCCGGCGTTTAGATGTTTTTTTAAGGTGAACTATCATAGGATAGTTTGATGGACACTAACTTAAGTAAATTTGTTCTAATTTAAATGAAATTGGGTAAACGTATAGATAAAGGCGTATTTTAGTCATTAAATTATGAGAAGACTCAATCGAGGGGTTATGGAGCTAGAAGAGCCAAGAAGGCCCAAAAACTATATCTGAGGATTTCGCTACTCTGGTCATCTTATTTTTAAGAAAGTATGGTCGAGTTTGGTATCAAAAGAAACTATCAACTATCAAGAAAAATTACATTGACAGCACTCGTTTCACAGCCGAAGCAGTAAAGATGTCGTTTTAGAACGTTCAATGCGTCACTTATATATGAAGAAAATTGTCAGTGTCAGCATCCTCGTCAAGGTCACAGCAGTATTGTTGCAACAGTAGTGCAGCCGCAGTTGCCATCAGAATATTACCTTAATGCCACAACAGTAACAGCAGAAGTTGCCATCCGAATGTCACCTTCACATTTATAACATTATACCATGGATTGATTTTGCGTTAACTTATTATGAAAACCCTAAAACCAGTTAACCGACACCAAATAAAAAAATAAAAGTTACATACCGCTTGTACAATGGGCTGTGTTGTGAAGAATTGTTTGACATGATGCCAACGGCCGCTTTCTATCACCGCACCACTCGCCCTCGGCAGGGTGTTCATCCTCACACCGTAGAACTGAACACGCACTGTGCGGTTAAAGAGAAATTTCCTACCGCACCGCGGACGCTTGGGCTGTGGAATGAGCTCCCTGCCGAGGTTTTCCCAAGGGGCTACAGTATGGGATTCTTCCAAAAAGGAGTGTACAGATTTATAAAGGGTCGCAATGCGCATGTAGTTTATATCTGGTGTTACAGGCATCCATAGGCTACGGTGACTGCTTACCATCAGGCGGGCCGTATGCTTGTTTGCCACCGACATGGTATTAAAAAAACAGTACTTTTGAAGAAATTGATATTGATTGATCGATTGTAATTGATTGTGGTTAATACCACAATCAATTACAATCGTTTACCATGACTGTCGATTTTTATTAGCCACGTAATTACATTATAAAGATGCAACAGATGATTCAATATCATTACTATGTATTAAAATAGCCATAGAAAAACTGAGTAATGGGTGATCACGCTTTTAGAATAGAATAGAATAGAAAATAGAATAGAAATTATTTATTGTCAGACCACAGGTAAAAAATATAAAAGATGTTATTGGTAATATGTCCTTGTCCGTAGTCTACCACATTTATGGTGTACAATATTGAATGTCATGCACAACATGCAGTCAAGTTATTTACATTATTTACATACAACATATAACACAGTATTTTATACAATAAGGTCCCCAACTTTATGCCATTACGCTACATCTGTATATGTCAAGTTAATCATTATTATTATTACATTAATATTTTATAATTTGCCATTGTTATTTATAAAGTCAAGTGGAGAATAAAACATTTTGCTTAATAGCCATTCATTAAGTGCCTTTTTAAATCTAGTTCTGTCAAGGTTCTTAAATACATCCGGAATATTGTTATAAATCTTGATTGCCATGGAGAAAATGCTATTTTTGTAAAATGTCGATTTAGTTTGATGCGTATTTACGAGTCTGTACTCGTTTCTCAAGTTACGGTGGAATCTATCGTTCCTTTGATATAAATTAAGGTTATTTTTTACAAACATAGCAACTTCTTTGATATATAAACAAGGTAGTGGTAAAATCTTATATTTAAGAAAAAGAGGTTTACAGGAGTCTCTTTGAGATGCCCCACAGAGCGCTCTTACACATCGTTTCTGCATCTTAAAAACTTTTAGCCAGTCGGTCGAGTTTCCCCAAAAAATTATACCGTACGTGATGCTAGACTGAACGTAACCAAAATATGACATTAGTCCCGCTTTTTCCGATGCATTATGTATCAGCCTACGTATTGGAAAGACAAACTTTGAAAGTTTGGAGCATAGTTCGGTTATATGACATTGCCAATTACAATTACTGTCAAGTATGAGTCCAAGAAATTTAGTTGTCTCTGACTCTGTAATTGCGTCTGATTTATGCGATATGTTAATTGCCAAACCTGGCCTACGGCTTGTATGAAATTGAACAAAGTGAGTTTTAGACAAATTTATGCTTAATTCATTGTCAACCATCCAAGTAATGATATCATTTAGAGTCTTATTAATTTCAAGTTCATATTCCTTTGTTGTGCTTGAACATCTTATTAAAGCACTACTGTCATCTGCAAAGAGTACTACTTAATTGTTCGTGTGCTGTGGGAGATCATTTATATAAAATAGGAACAAGAGCGGGCCAAGAATACTGCCTTGAGGCACGCCTCTTGGATTAGGTCTGTATGCAGATCTTCTAGTTTCAATGGTATTGCTTTTGGAACAGTAGTAATTAATCTCAGTACATTGGAACCTATTTGAGAGATAACTTTTTATCCACTCGAGAGCCTGCCCTCGAATACCGTAATGGTCGAGTTTATCAAGCAATATGGAATGGTTAACGCAGTCGAAAGCTTTAGACATATCGGTGAAGATCGAGGATACATGTATTCGTTTGTCTATGCATTCATGAATAGTTTTCAGCAGTTGAAATACAGCAAGATTTGTAGACCTATTTCTTCGAAAACCACATTGTTCGTTTCTTAGTAGGTGGTATTTGTCAGAGTATTTGATTATTCTGTTATACATAAGTCGCTCAATCACTTTAGAGAATATTGGGATCAATGTTATCGGCCTATAATTGCCTAGCCTAGTTTTTTCCCCTTGTTTGAAAAGTGGTTTGATAATTGACTTTTTTAGTCTTTCCGGGAACATACCAGTTTGAAACAATAATTCAGATTTTTTGTCCAGAATTGTGTGTCTGTTAACATAGGTATTATTTAATCTGTGAAGAAATGTTTTCTGCGACATTACTCTCGCCTGCTTTATGTTTAGTGACAGCGGCTGGTATGTCGTTGATAATTTGCGCTAGGTACCCGCTATTACTGACTGGGGTTTTTGTTTAAAAATAAACCAAACGAATAAAATGTATTTAACGAAAATTATGACAACCTGTTTTTAACATTAAAGTGTACTTAGTTAAATTTAAATTCAATTAAAACCAAATTGAAGCCTAAAAATAAATCTGCTACTATAAGAAAATACATCATATTTTAGATCTCAATCGGTCTGATTCATGTTCAACTGTCAAAAATTGTCAAGGCATCCTTACACACGAGTCGGCAATATCACTGGGCATTGGCTCGTGAAATTGCATGGATATCGGCTGGTGTTAGGCCAAACGGTCGGATGGACATAATGGCATCTGCATTAAAGCTAGATTTGTTAGGGGCTCATAACGTCTTCTGGAGTCCAGTGTTAGTGAATGCAACTGTTACTTCAAATTAAACTTTACGATTAGTTTAGGATTATAATTGATATACAACCATATCAGGAAGAAGTCTAGCACAGCTTTGTTCCGAATTCCGACCAGACATCTACGTACGTACATAATGATATTTTACGGTGCTGAAAAGTTTATAGACTGAGAAATCAAGGTAGAGTTATTGGAATAATGAAAGTTGTAATCGCTTCTTAATAACTAGTGAGTGGTAAAGATCAAGTGAATTTGGGCAATAAAGCATAGGCCATTTCGATAGAAAGCATAAAACACAAATGTAACCCACCCTTTACAAAAAAAAAAAAAAGCTGTTGTAACAAATAGACAAGCGTTCAGTTTTTTGTAATGGCCTAGTATATATTCCATCACTTTTACCCTAGCATCCCCTACCTCTGACGCAACCCCCCCCCCCCTTTTCAAATACGGCTTGATCAACGGCAAAATTTTGTCGCAGTTCATCTCGACATATTTCATGCCCAAAGGTATCATTTGTCTTCCCCATACATTAGAACATGACCGAATCATATAGCGTTGGCATTTTTTTTAATATTGTGCGCCTCATGAAACTGGCAAGGGCAGCATCTGCCCGGTGTACCCATGCATTGTAAGTAAAGTGTTAAAAAAGCTCTACGTGTTGGTTTCGGCTCCGCGCACGCCCCCCTAACGTCCGGAACAAGTTTTTCTGCAACGAATGAGAAAAGCTACTTACACTTTTTTGTTAATTAATCGATATATGTCACATGCTTCGAATTAAGTAAACAAATAAACGCGTGTTACCTACAATTTTGCTTCAATATTGTTAATAATTCGATATTTTACTCCGGCTTCGTTGTAAATAAGTATTTTCCTAATACCTATTCTCTTTTGGAGTGTTTTTTTTTTAATAACTAGATTATCTTTTAGCTAAAGTAAGGTTAGTTAATAATATGATTAGATAATAATATATAATATGAAGTATTAAATAACCTAACTGACCCTTGATCCTGCCACCTAGCAATAACGTCTCAAGGTGTTGGTCGATGTTATTATTATGATGCTAAACCCTAGCAGTCTAGACTTAACGTTTCCACCAGACCCTTTGACGTTTCCACCAGACCCTTTGACGTTTCTGCCAAAAAAAGTACTTAATAATCAATCACTAAAGCTTTAGGGAAACATATTAATGTATTATGAATATTATGATTAGATGAAAAGCTAGCGTCGGAAAATGGTAGGTATTAAGCAACGAAACCGCTATATTGCGGCAACTGTTTATAGTCTACAAAATATAGGACCGACCCTCTATTAAGGTCGTCCCAACGCCAATGACCTTCGATCTGAATCCCTTAGTTTTATAATGTTTTTTGTAGCTTATCATATTAACAGCCACTGCTGTAATCAATTTAGTATACGTATCATATTTACTTCAAAATTCAGTGTCTTCGAGATATTTGGCAAAAACTGGTTTACTGGCAATAACTTTTGTGTTAATTAGTTTAAAATTAAAATCTCTGACCAGTTTTTAGAGACGGCAAAGGTATATGTGCAGATTTCATCCATTTAAAATCCTTCACAGCAATCTAGTAACCTAAAAGTGTTTTTTTAGACATTGTTTTATAAAATATATAAAAAATAAGTGTTAATTTCTTACAAAATCCGGCAGACGAGAATGAAGATAAAAGATTGAAGAACCGATAGCAGTGTGTCTTATAATTCTATCTATAGTGCAAATGTAGGAGTAACAACTCAAAACTACGCAAAAATCGAAACCGCGGGGAGCCCTTTAATGATACGACTTCAGGATTTTTCTCGTACTTTGGCATTCTTTTTTCCAATTGAAAAGCTTTGCAGGAATGCCATTCTGATGTCCACCGATGAACAGCTGCCAGACACCTGGATCTAGTCGAAGGATAGTATAGCAAATTAACTGTCTAGTTTAATTGCTTTTGGAATGGTGAACCAATTTCCGGGGATAGATCTCCGGCTAAAATTTGATATTAAGGAATATTTTTTCTTGGGAGTTGCTTAAGTTTTGACATACGAGTAAACAAAAAGTTACCCATAAATATTTTTTTTTTAAACCTTAAGTTGGCTGTAGGTAATTATAACATTCAGGTAATAAAGAGTTTTATAAAATTGTATTTTACAAGCTCATATACACACGTTTAAATAATTGTATTACTTAATTACCTGTCATTTACAGGCCATTACAGGCAAGCAATTTAATGAACATTAAAAATATTTTTAATATTAATGCATTTATCAAAATTGCAACGCTGCATTATATAGTATTTTATACAATCGTGATGTAATGCAGAGCTTTTCAGTCGAGTACCGTATTAAGGCCACGAAGCTTGCTGAGTGGCCTTAGTAGGTACCTACATGTACGAAATTTAAAAGCTTGATTATATCACTTGTATAAAGTACTTTTTCTAAAATTTAATATTCCCCTTGAACACCCCATGCACTGAATAACCTGTTACACTATAGAACATAAAACAATAATCATCATCATTTTTAAGAAAAGCACTATATGTACATACCTGTGAAAAGGGGTTGCCGGCCTCATAACTATACGGCCTCGCTACCCTCGGCCGTCTATTTGTGAGTAATCAGCCGGCAACCCCTTACTTCCCCGCCTCTGTAGTAAAAATACTATTGAGCTACAATTTTATTTCGTAGTCTTGACCGCGGCGGCATGTGATTGGTAATCTTTTACTGCCACGTATCGAAATGAATATTATAGTTGGCTTGGGAGCATGAAAAATACGCAAGTATACTCGCAGTTTGGTAAGTATATGAAATCTTAATTCAATCATTACAGTCGACGAGTAGAAAAAAATACGTTTAGTTGCTGCATTCAGTAAAACATAGTAACCAGAAGGTTTGTTTTATTTCATAAGTGTGAATCTTAAGGCCTCGTAGGTTCGTGTTCTTCTTTCACTCTCACTGAGCGTAAGCGTGAGCAAGATGGATGTGCGTGCTCGGGACTGCGGATATCATTATTTTTTAATTTAGTGCTAAAATTGCGTAATTTTAGAAGCAATTTTCATAATTTTAGGTTCTACGCATAAATTGTTACAAATTTTGAAAGTGCGTGTTAGAACATCGGGTCCGTGATTTTTTTCTGTCAAGCGAAAGTCAAAAAATCAGGATTTGAATCGAGAAAATATAAAGAAAATCATCTAAATTGCTTATTACATTCTTAGCAACCGTTGTGAACTAAAAAGCGGTACGATTTTTTAAAAACGCCGCTCTCTGAATCTTCGGTACCTGAAAGTACCGTTCGTTTTCAGACTACAGCAGCATTACTGCTACGTATTGCAACACGACATTACTGCCGACTGCATTACTTCCGCAAATGTCAAAAATTAGCAGATTATCGGCAGAGAATCGGCAAATAATAGCGTGCATGACGTACCTAATAGATAACAACTCGAATTATAAATGTAACGCAATGCATTAAATATACAAACAAAGCATCAATACAACTAATTCTAGTTCACAAGACAAAACACACACACACACACACACACACACACACACACACACACACACGCACGCACGCACGCAACACGCAGGCACGCACGCACGCATGCACGCACGCACGCACGCACACACACACACACACACACACACACACACACACACACACACACACACACACACACACACACACACACACACACACACACACACATACACAAAGCACAGTTTCACTATCACCCAATTGCAAGCACTATTTATTATGCAGAATAAGGAAGACACAGAAATCAAGTGGTTTTTCACTCAACACAACAATCTATTTCAGCAAGTCTTGTTAGCGAGCTAACAACGGGCGGAAGCGACCGACGGCGCTAAGCTTGGATTGTGAATTCTGCGCTGTAACTTGGCACTTTTTTCTTTCTCCCTTTTGTCTGTTCGTGTTGCTTTTAAATGACATTATTACGTGTTACGGAGTTCGCGACTTTGTTGTTTGGCATTATTGAAAAGACACGTAAGAAACGCGTTTGGGCGTTGGGCCGTAATGATTCACAATGCATAGAAATTGAGTATATGGGTAACCAATGTTTTTGGAAGGTGAGTATTGTTAGTAGGTACTGATTTTTTATCTCTAGACTTTATCTTATCTCAGATAGTATTATTTTTTCCCAAAAATGCGTCGAAAACCGAATATCGTCATTACGTTCGTAATAATAGGTTGAGGAACGTTCTGTTACGTGCACTTAAGCGAAGCGTGCCGCCAATGACATTTCGTATAAATTTGCCAAAAATGAAATTTCGTAACCCGCACAATATTTGCACGCCTGCATGCAGACTGAATGCACGGATTTCTGTTATTTTGTAACACCTTCTCATAATTGTGTTCTATGCAAATAAATTTTTTGAATCTTTGAAAATGACCTTGACACTATGACATTAAAAACTTTTTCCTACTCCTCAACTGTTATCTGTCATTTATGCATTCATTAACACGAATATAAGAACATACATAAAAGATTTCAAGAAAAGTCTATATTGTCTATTCCTCATAAAAGCTCTTGTGCTTTTATACGCTATAACGTTACTGCGATTAATGGCTACCAACCTAACAAAATCAAAACGAATACGGTTTTAAACTAAGTGCATTGATGCCAACTTACAAAATATTCATTTGGTTGCATAGTAAAAATAATTACTTCATAAGTCAGAAACACGCATGTGACACCCGTAATATAGCAACACCCATAGACTACGAAGACCGCTTAGCGTTGCTTGTTAGTCTCCGTAGGCTACGGTGGCCAAAATTGAGAAAAAACTGTCCAAAAAATTAATTTAGCAAGTAGCAAGTACCAGGGCCTCATGAGTTACGAGGAGGTGTCGCCGACCGGCCGGCCGCGGCCCGGGGCGGACCGGGCGCGTAACAAGGTATGCTCGCGCGTCTTGGCTATATACTTTTGCTGTAATTTGTTTACCTAAATTAAGATTAATTTTTGTTGACTCGTAGGAAAAATATTGTATGCAACGTTGTATAAGTAGGTCAAAAAATTCTCGTGGCGTATTCCTTTACAATGTTCGCCTACGCCTTCGGCTCCGGCTCACATTGTAACTCACGCCACTCGCCTTTTTTGACCCTTCTTATACAACTGATGCATAAAATACTATTAAAATGCTATTCAATAAGAAATTCCAATATGAAGTGAGTCTTAAAATTGTGTAATAATATGTTGAAATATTTCGTGACAAAATTTTCATTGAAAACTAAACTCAAGTTAGCTTTATTTCACCCCTTTAGTTACTTGAATACTGCTAAGTATATCAACCTATTGTTACATGAAATATTCAAATGGGATAAGAAAGCTTTTGTGATACCACGACATACAACTTTACATTCTAATTGCACGCCGTAAAAAGCAACAAGTTTTTTCAAGCAGATCGTGGAACTTTCATTTAACTTATCCATAAAGTTGGCCCGGTGCTACACTTACAACTTAGCTTATCTTAAATATAGTTTAAACCTGCACCCGCATCTTTTATTTTTAATCCTCGCCCAACGACAAACGCTATCCGAGTTAAAATTACTTTGTTCTAAAGCAAAGATCGAATATCTGCGTTCATTTTTCAATACTTTGTAAGCGACGGCAAACTTAACTAGTTATCTACTTAAAGTTTGCGTTCTGGCCACTAATGCATGGATTTTTAGCTAGATTAAAAGGAATCTGACTTTAATTTACTTATGAATACCTAACAAAAATAAAACCATATAATATAGAGGTTATTTACATACATAAAATTTCTTTAAGTGCTTCAGCAGTCAGCACACCTTGATTAAAGAAAAGATAGAGACCTGACTGACAAAGTGGGGACATTTACCGGTTGTGGCCTGTAACACGAGCAAAAAATTAAACTATAGACTGTACTTCTCAAACTGACCAATATTTGTTCAGCGACTTTTAAAAACTATGAAGATTTTAGACTTCCTATTTTTCATACAAATTAAATATTATCTTCAATTTACGCTGTAATAATCTGTGTAATTGACGTTGCTTGTCACGCTTTAAACTTAATAAAATTCGCAATACATTGCGTCTTAGAATAAACTTTAAAGAATGCTAAAAATCTAAATACAAGTTATTTTTAAAAGTCGCTGAACTGATGTTGGTCAGTTTGAGGTTGAATTTTTTGCTCATGTTACAGGCCAAACCCGGTATAATAAACACAGTGAGTAAATTCAATACGGGCAAACCTAAACGGTGGTTAGCATAGTACCTATGAATTATATTGAGATAACTTTTGCGTAGAAATACAATGAAGTATTAACCATACAAAATAATTCGCCCCGTAATGTAAAGCGACACAAGTTACGAGATACGAGCTCGTATCTCGTAATGTCATGTGACATGTCATGTTATGTCTCATAATGTTTGCAGTACATTACTGCTTGGTAAATTTTCAAAAATTAATAACGGGGTCATAATTAAGTGTAACTTAAAAAAAAAAACTTCTTAAAATCACACTAACTAGGAGCTTTAATCGAAAATGCTGCCTAATCCCGTTTGAGCTACAACAAAACAATGTATGGTGGGGTTGTCTCTCTTTCATAGGTTTACAAAAAAGTCCGCGATGGTGAATCTATATCTTTTAAGAATAACTTATTATACCCATTCTTAACTTCCACAAAAAGATCACATAATATGTGGCTTTTGCAAAACTTTTTACATAGATACAGTATTGATAATTATCATAAAATTAAATACGTTAGTTATATTAAGCATTTCATACAGATTACAATGGACCCTTACATCTTACAATTTTAATAAATATTTCAGGAGTAATCGTAAATTAAAGTTCAATTTCAAGCTATATAACTTGAACTTGTACGAAATGTTAAAGACGCTATCCTTGGTTAGTTCCATTCCTATTGTCACCACCGCATGCGCTGCGATCACTTTCCCCACCAAGCACATCGCACGTAGCCAATAGGTGACAAACTAATTTGCCAATAGAAAACGGCACGCAAAATAAATGTTGTACAGGTATGTCAAAAAATAAATGCATTTTTTGTTTTCTTAAATATTCGGATCTTCGGAGTGCTCTTATTTTTACCTTGCATTGTTCTCAGAAACCCAATTTAAAGTTACGACCCTGTTTACCGAAACTTTCTTTTTTACAGATATCACTTCGTCGAACATAATTAACTACACAAAGTTCTCCACTCTGAGTCAACGACTTCTTTCTGTACACGATTCTGGAACAATCGGGAGCATTTTTTAATAAGGCTTCGGTATCCAATAACATTATCATTATATCGGCTTCTTTATGTGTAGGTTTACACACAAGATTTTATTCTGTCGTCTTGTTTGAGCTATAAGAGCTATAAAATTAAGTCGCACGTTTTATTTTAAAGTAGCTAAGCTAAAATATTGCTTTTATACAATTTATATCTGTGAAATTAAGATCCTTGGACCGATGATAAAAATATGCGTGTTAATGTATTCCTTAAAATAATTTTACTTCCAATCGTATATTTGTATTGATATAGTTTTTTTTTTGTTTGAATGTATAAAGTTCCTAGTTGGTCCCGTTTTTGTCAAAACCCTATTTGATGATGCATATATATAGCGATTGTAGTATTTTCATCAACAATCAAGCATTTCCATCCAAAACAGTGCCGATTGATGAAGTGGAACTGCTGATGACGACCAGAACGGGACTCTGGAACAACGCATATGTCACTTTTGGTAATTTGTACTTTTCGTTATGTTTGTCTAGTTCTGATGATGGATTCCATGAAGTCCAACTCTTCAAATCTTGAAACTTTAAACGTGTTGACGCCTTTAAGATTGGGCTTGGCACCGACTTTAAAAGTATCAGTTGCTAGCGCATATAAAAGGGGATGATATTTTATATTATGCTTTTTGAAGTCGATTTTACTTTTTTAAAGATTAATTTGTCATAATACTAGAACCCCAAGCTGCCGGGAGACAGCGATATGAACTTTCTCTACAAGCAGTTCCATTTAAATGTAATTAAGCGATTTTAAGTATTACACTATCAGTCGTCTCCATTAAAAATACCTAGTTCTAAATAATTACAAAAAATTTAATTACGATGAATCCGAATTGTCATAATTATTTATTTTATTTTTTCTTGACAATAAAAAAAGTCTAACTCGCATATGTTTCAGTAATGGATTGTCTGGCTGAATATAGTTTTTCCTCGAGCCTTTTCATTTTGTTTCCTAATGTAAGAATTCAATAAGTTAAAATAGTGTGACCTCAACGTCCGCAGAGTCTAGTAAATATAACAAATAGTTGGTGCTAACAAATTAGTTACTGATATTTTTTACAGCTGAACCCGTTTGCGTTAAGTCTCATTTTGAATCGGATTTAGAAACAACGCGCTATGCGGGACGGGAAACGCAAAATCCCATACAAAATGAGACATCGATATCGAATAAATTTACACTAAATTTAGACTACTACTGATAGTATTCGGCTAGTGGATTATATTTAAGTATGAAACATCATAGGTTTTACGATGTTTTTTTGGAGAAAATTGGAAAACAAATTTGCTTCGTGAAAACATACCTACTGTTAATGAGACAATTAAACGAAACGTCATTGAACAGATTCTAGAACCTCTTTTACAAAACACTTAACTGGCTACTTCACGTTGATAAATCAAATGACACGTTGACAATGACATTAAAGACAAAAATTGTGGCGTTTTCAACTAAACAGGTACTTATGTCAGTCTTCACTATTTACTAGCCTCAGTGACTATTTACATGACATAACACACTTCAATCCTGTGGCGTTGTACTTCAGTAGGTAGTAGGTATGGTATGCATAAATGGCGTTCTGTCTGCAGCATGCATTTCTCTTAATGAATTTGTTGTTTTATTAGTTTGCCTCTGGCTTCCTTATAATGACTTCTGTTGTTGAGACGTTTAATTATTCGTTTTATGTACGAGTAATGCAGTGTAATTGCGAAACGCTCTCGCCGACATCTGCCCTTTCCGTTTGAAATGAGCGCGGTTATAGAATTTAATGGCTATTTATTTGGATGTCGGGTCTTTCACAAGTCCGTTTATAACAGATTAAACATTAACTATACTTTTATAATCGATTTACTAATTACAATAGAAACGAATTTACTACATGGGTATTGTCAGGATCAGTATTCATGTTTCACATATTATGTTTATTTTTGTGTCTACCAAGTTGTACATTATATAATAATATGATGACACAGCTTATTCCATTTCCATATTAATTGTATCGTTACTTCTTGACCTAGGCCAAGAAGTAATGTAAGGAGTTAGTATGAAACGTACATTATTGTCCGCTGCTCTAACTTTTTAAATTTGCTCACTGAGATTAGACTGACAAAAGAAAATATTACATACAGCCAACGACCACTCTCTCTGTAAGCATACTTGCGACATTAAAATTTAAAAAAAAATCTATGGTACTATATTTATAAGCGGTTAAACATGGTGCTCGAATAGCTTTTTCAAATGTTTAAAAAATAAAAAAGGCGGCAATTTACATTTTTATTTTTCTCGTTCGATCCGATTGTTATATCACCAAAAATAAAAATGACATCAAGTGACGAGAGCAATAGGGAAATTATGGAGTGTAGGTACTCCGCTAATTTAAGAGAGTAAGCCAACTTAGCTATGCGTAATATGCTACCGGAAAAATGCAAACAAATTTATTTACTTGATTACTTCGTCTACCGCAATGTCGTCCTGCAATCCCTTACTTCACGGCCTCTGCAGTAATATGATAGTGTGATGCATTTAAAAACGCATGATTGACATGGAACACTCGGTTGGAAGTTTTGAAATAAAAAAATAAATGTTTATTAAAAAAAACAAACCTTAAAACTAAATTACAACTTCCGCCAAACCAGAGTATGGTTGGTTGATTGAGTTGACGTAATACAGTGCTTTTCACATTACACATGAGGAGATATTTTTCATGATCATGTTTGTGTTCTTGCTTGTATCCATGTCCGTGTCCGTGTTTGTGTCCGTATCCGTGTTTGTGTTCGTGTTCGTGTCTATGTCCGTTTTCCGCATTCTCATTCTTTCTCATTTTCAGTCTCAATCGTTGGAACGCAGTTAAGAAAGGGCTGTGACGGGATTTCGTGACGGAAAATCTAACAATTGTTTTCGCCTAGTCCCCATCCGACAAGTTCGTATCGTGTGATAAGGAACTTCGTTTGAAAAATCTATTATTGATTTTATTCAATTTGCAGAATGTATAATGTGCCAATGTATAATTTATGTTGGGATGGTGTACATATAGCATTAGAAATTTAGTGCTCTGGTTCAAAAGTCCTGTTTTCTTTAAGGATTAAATTTATATATGAGATTCATTACATTCAACCGATACAAAAGTGAAATCAAAACCCGGGAGCCTAGCAAAGAGAACAATGGTTTGCGCTACGACAACGAAACGCTATAGTCTGTCTCTCTTTCACTCTTCAATATAAGTGCGATATAGAGACAGATTGCGTTTCGTTGTCGTAGCGGAAACCTTGGCTAAGCCCCCTGATATCCGTATTTGATACTCGAAACGGTATTATCATTTAATGATAACAAACACCTCAATTAGAAGAATCAATTGAACAAATTTCACTAGAAATTTACTAAAATTGAATCGTTTTGTGTTTGCCTTAAAAAGGTAAAAAGCGACTGTCGACGACCAAAGAAGCTGCTCTGACAACGTGTCACGGTTATATGTCTTACTTTCTCTAGAGTTCGATAGACTATTCAAGACTTAAGAAAGTGTGTAAAGTATATGAGATCGATGCGTAATGTTGGGATAGACGACAGCAGCTGTTTAATGTTATTTACAAAACTGAACATATTACCATTGCCATTTTTGTACATTAGGGACGTATGTGTTATTGTAAAGTCACACCTAGAATACTTACTTAAACAGACAGACACAAGGCCACATTATAATGTTCCTTCTGGACAAATCTCCCGGTAACAAGTATATGCACGGAAGAAATATTATTAATAAGTATATTAAATTTTTACAATTTGTTAAATGAATTGCGAATACTTCCGAGAAATATTTAAACGAAAGTTATCGAAATGGTTCCAGGAGAAATGTTTTTATAGCGTAAAATATTATTTGAATTTTAAGGAACATTTTGAAGCAGAATTTTGCTTGCATGCGGCACGGATTCTTTATATTCGTTTAAAAGTTTTTAAACCTTATGATATGATACTGTATTCTGACAAATAAAAAAAATATGAATTTTGAATTCGACCAATTCTTATTCAATAATAAAAATAAAAAAATTAACGAGTAATACTAATATTATGGTATTGTCACATAATTTATTTTTCATAAAAATATATACACTCGTATATTTACATACTATGCGAGTATAGATTATATGTTATCTTAAATTTAATCATTTTATTTATTATGATTTAAAAAAAATACCCACTTGGTTATTTACACTTTTCTGTTATACAGTAGTTCTTGTAGTAACGAAACAGCCAAGCCACATTCTTTATAATTTCAGGACTACACAGCGCAAAACTTGGCACCTATACATAGATCTCAATTCTTTTGTCGGCGAGTCAACAACGACACATATTCTTAATATTGAACTTGACATTTATATTTTTGTTGGGATTTCTTTTGAAGAAAGTATTCGTCAGCACAATTTTGAAGTACTTAGGAATATGTGACTGTTTTTAGGTATGATGATATTGTTATGTACTTATGTACGAATTATGTTTTCCATTACGACAAATACCTAATATACCAATAAATAATATCGGATACAGGCGGCAACTCGACTGCCCTTTACGACACGGCCTTAAAATGATCGACGTTCGTTTCCGTATTTACCCTTATCAATCATAACTACCTTTATAGTGGGCGACAGCAACAGCCCATTTAAATCGACCTTCCGGGATGACAATAAAGCTCAGAGTCGATTGGTTGTGACGCATTATATTGTAGGTACGACCTCATTATGCACATCAAAGTGGAATAGGAATCGATTTAGTGTTGATATTAAATGAGTAATTTACGCTGTGTAATTTAAATTTATAGCTATCGAACTTCGGTCATGTGGGCTTAGAATGTCTATTTTAAAATAATGTATCATCGTTTATGAAATACTCATTTTAAATACTAATTAAGACAATATTTTACACTTGGCCGAACAATACGATATACCTATGAGAGAATACGTGTTTGTGTTTAGCTGCATGTTAAAACACTCAAGTAAATGTTATCAAATATTTCCAAAACGCATCGAAATATTGTATTTTCCGAAAATATTTAGTTCGATAAATGGTGCTGATTTCATTTTGTCGTAGGATTTAGAGATATTGTAAATGATTTTGATTGTTGCATAAAACCTCCTATGATTACGAGTATTATGTCATCTGAATGACCAGATCTACTTACATGTAGCTACTTAGGATCAGATACAAAGAGTGTTACGAGTACTGCAAACAAGATTTGACATTAATGTACCTATTGAGTTCCGTGGTCCCGCAGGACATCGATTTGCTTAAGGCTCTGATCTATAGGCACGTACGAACGTACTTGTCCATTTGTCGACAAAGAAAAAATAAGTTATGTACTTATATTGACCGCATTGGGCTAGCGTGGAGACTATAGCCCGAGCCCTTTCGCATGAGAGGAGGCCTGTGCCCAGCAGTGGGACGTATATAGGCTGAATTATTATTATTATTATTACTTATATTGAAACAGACGTCATATATAAAAAAAAGTCACCAAGCCCTCTGGTGCCCGAGGCTGGAATCGAACCGGCTTCCGGCCCAATTCGAAGAATGATTAAGACAAATTTAAGATCTTGGAAAGATCGATAACTAAACGACATGTCAAAATTGACGTTTATTTCGATTTCGCTTTGATCCCAATAAGATCTATCTACGATATTTCTAAAGTCAAAGTGACATTGGTTGCCCGAATCGAGCTGCTTCTGTCAATTATACGACATACAAACGATATCTAAATGAGAACTTATTTAAACCAGAACTTATGGTTATTATAGTATAATGCAATCTTTAAAAGGCTAGGCGTATTTGAAAAAAAGTTTAAGAAAGAGAACTGGCGACGGAAAAAAAATTGACGATTTGAACTCCGAGATTCGGTTAGATAAAAGTCACCGTCTGCCGGAAATAAAATGGGGTTCCGCTATATACACCAAGCAGCACAGCAGATTTTGGATTCTATAAACTCAATAGTCCTTACACACTGGTGAAGAGTAGTATGTCATCTCGGATATCGGTAAATATGATATTAATGCATTCAGTATAATGTCCTGAACACAAAATATATGGCGGACGGACGGACGGACAGCGAAGTCTCAGTAATAGGGTCAAAAATATAAGCAAACAGTCGAGTTTTTTGTTTGTTTTTACAATAGTTGCAGTTAAATGTAACGGAAAATTATACTGTTTTTCAACTTGATGTACTCGGCGTAAAATTATGAAAAGGGCCTTAACGTGTTGCTTAGGCTCCGTATCCCTACCGAATGTTTTAAACATAATATATTCGTAACATAATATAGGTCTAGAATACAAACACTGCCCCTTAAGCACTAAGTACGTCACCTGCCTTGCGCGTTAGTGCTGGGAATACCCACATTTCACTCGGCGACACATTTTATTTGGTAAAGCCATCCTTGTCTAGTGCGTTAAGTGACTCACATACTGGGACGATCGATTTTTTTAGTTGAATATTTTCTTTTTACTAGGTTTTTCCCTATGACTTCATGTTATTTTGGCTACCCCGCAGTGACTTTCAAGTTTGGTCTCGAAATGATACTTCTAAAACACTGTTGTTTTCTGTTGATCTGTACCTAAGAGCTTTGGAGCAAATAGTCATTCGAAGACCGTTTAAGTGATACTGTCAATGAAAAAATTATAATTGACACAACGAAAATGAAGAAAAAGTAAATATGCATTGTCATTGCAAAAAATATTATATTTTCCATATAATATTATCTAAGATACACACAGATAAAAACCAAACGCATGCAGAAAAACCGGATAAGTGCAAGTTGGACTCGCCCACCGGGGGTTCCGTTGAAAATTAAGTATATTTTTAAAATTTAATTTATATATATTTTATTTTTACAGTTTTATAGTTTTCAGATTTTTCCCTGTATTTGTAGTATAAGGCCAAAGGCCTTGCCAAATTTCATAGTTCTAGGTCAACGGGCAGTACCCTAAAAATTTTGATTACCTTGTTGAGAGTGTCGAAATTTACGTTTTTTGCGGCATAAACGGCCGTATCTTTTTTTACGTTAACGTAGAAGTTTGATTTTTTCACAGCTTCAAGGGATTAAAGACCCGAGTACATGGTTTTAATTTCAACTCGATACCTCCACGCCCCGGTACCGCCTCGATACCATTGTTCCCATGATAAAGGGGCTTGACAAACAGACGGACGGACGGACAACAAAGTGATCGTATAATGGTTTCGTTTTTTCTTTTTGAGGTACGGAACCCTAAAAATATTCGAATTTCCCCAATGCACCTTGTATTGGGGTAACATCACATTTTTTTTTCATACTGCCTAAATAATGACCCAGCTTTATTATTTTCAAACTTAATTATAACTTAATATTAGATTCTGATTACCTACCTACTATCACCTATACATAAATGAATTTATTGTTAATAATATGAACTATTTCTCACATTTACATAATTATATTATGTAAATATATAATTATGTAAATGTGAGAAAGTAAAAATTGTTCAACTTACAACATTTCACAATTAATTGTTTGTTTTTATTAATTAGTTTTGTATTGATTGCAAGTTTGTTTTATCTGTAAAAATATTATTGATTTCAATGTATGCATACACTCTCTGTACCCCTAGTGTAAATTTATGCGATATCGTAACGTGACGTGCGCGTTTGCGTTAAGTCTCATTTTGAATGGGATTTTGAGTTTCCAAAACGTCCCGCTTGGCGCGCAGTTTCGAAATTCCATACAAAATGAGACTTAACGCAAACGCGTACGTTACGTTACGATATCGAATAAATTTACACTAGGGGTACTGATTCTGAACCTGATGAAAAAAACAGCGCCTACAGATACGAATATAGCGGGTCTCTATTGTTTCCCATAGAGTTTTAAGTCATAATGTATTGTTTGTCCGCATTTTCGTTAGCCATAATTTGGTATTTCTCAGAAACGCGTAAGTTTTCAGGATTGCCATAAAACAAACCTAACCTACCCTATCTAGATATAGGATAACCTAAGGAAATTTCTGAAAAGTTAACGTGCGGTTTCAGAGTAATGACTAATGATAATATGACTATCATTACATTATGACTTTCGATAATTATGCGAAAGAAAGGGATCCGGAATATTAGCACAGTTTCACATACATACGTAATTATGATATACCTATAATATATATCTTTTTAGTAGGACAAGATCATTCATTACACTGTGCTCCCTGCATTAAGTAAGTCTAAATACAATCTTATCCTCTAAAGTGTACTTGTGGCCTATATTTTTTGAATACCGAAATAATATATTCCAATTTTTACACTTTCATATTGAACCCGGTCCGCCCGCGCTCGCGTTATGACAATCTCACTGTAGTACTTGGCTTACCAGTTGCCGATTCATACTATGTATCCACTTTTTTCTTACAAAAATAAATAAGTTGTTTTGTTTTAGAATATATTTTATGCTATTCGTGCACTATGTAAATAATGTATATTATGATTGTTTGTATTTCTCTATGTAAGTGAATTGTAATATTCTTTTGGAGAAATAAATTCTTAAAGCAAACCAAATAACAAGTTAGAAATGAAAATATATTCTGTACAATTATTATGTACTTTTAGAGTTGTAGAATCCTATTTTATCTCAAAATATAAAAATGTAAACGTGGCGTCTTGGGAACAACGCCCGCGCTTGAAATATTGGCTCAGTTTCATCCAATCAATAGCTGCTATCTCCTCGCTTGCAATAGTTACGGTTACACGACACGATGAATCAGATAGCATGTAGTCAGGTGCATTATCTATCTTTAGATTTCTATATACACATATATTATGTATTATAGTGAATAATTTAATACCTAGGATACCGGTGAAGCTAAAGGGCCTTGTGTACAATAGCATCATCCGCCCAGTCCTACTATATGGTAGCGAGATCTGGCCTGTCCTCGGAAGACATGTCCAGCAGCTTCACGTCACCGAAATGAAGATGTTGCGATGGATGTGTGGCGTTACGCGATTAGATCGCATGCGTAACGAACACATCCGTGGCAGCCTTGGAATTCGTTACGTAGCGGATAAGCTGCAGGAAAGTCGCCTCCGATGGTATGGCCATATAAGCCGCAGACCAGTAGACTACGTCGGAAATAGATGCCTCAACCTCACTGTCCAAGGCCCTAGATCACGCGGCCGCGGTAGCCCTAAGAAGCGCTGGGTGGAGGTCGTACGAGCGGACATGGAAGAGAACAATCTCACATCTGAGGATGCCGAAGACCGGGCAAAGTGGAGAAGATTAAGTAGGAAAGCGGACCCTGGCGCTAGGCCGGGAAAACGCTAGGTTAAAGAAGAAGAGTAAATAATTTAAACGGTTGTCAATTTTATATGTACATACAACTCAACTGCAAAAGAGAATACCTACCCTCTGAAGAATTAATTCATAAACTGGGTATGCACTTTTGCAGCTTGCTGTACTTACTAAAAACAATTGAGTCGAACCAGCTAATTCAATAATAATTTGCAGTGCCAAATAGTGGCCATGTTATCATTAATGACAAGGTTCTATGATAATATTATGACGATTATAATGACACGCCCTCACTTTGTTCTATTCAAGTCGATGCAAAGTTGGCATAGACAACTCTATTTTGAATTAGAATTGTCAGTTACATATTTTATCTACACACATATTGTCATGAACCCTATATGATTCTTTCAAAATCCACAAATAATGGCCAGCATTAAGATAAACTGCTTTGTTACAACCAATTTCTTATTTAAAAAAATTTAGAAGTCACTGAATAAAACTTGTTAGTTATAGAGGAAGATGAAAAATATAATCACTATGACATTTTGATAAAAAATATATATTTTGTATAAAAAACAAATAAAAAATTCTTATCTGTGAAAATGTTCTTATTGCTTCATTACTATATCAATATCGATTTGACAATGACGTTCAAATTTCGAACACATCTGAAAATAAAATACAATTTGATATAACCTCTATCGAGATGACGTTTTATTCGAAATGAAATGTCAAGTGCAGATTTTGAGAAATCTCGCATGTTGGTTGGTATCGAACAATATGGCAATCGGCCCCCGAGTCTATTAGTTTGTCTCTGAATTTAAAAAAAAGGTTTCATTTACCGCCATTTGACGAACTTACAGTTTCTCTTCAAATTAGTTTGTAATTTGTTACAGTGGTAAGGTGTGCGACTTTCAAACGAACCCTAGTGAGGCTCACCAACTTTTCTAAGTATAGCGGTGAGATTATAATACAATAAAGACCGCTCCAATATTAAATAGGCACTTACATATATATTCATCCATATTTATTCGGAATCAATCAATCTTTGCTGCTATTTTGCGATCGCCAGCGCTACGAAAGAAAATAAATCTTTTGTAAAAGTTTTCTCAACAGGATAGGTATTATTCATGAGCTTGCCAACCGTTTGATTGATCGCGCTGTTTGTTTTAATGCAAGCCATAAGCCGAGGAGGGCACGATAATACGATTTTGTATGGTAATTAAAGTATATTTATTTACCTACGTTTACGCTTATGAAATTAAAAACTAATTATTTTATAATTTTTAATTGTTTGGGCGGCGAAGGAGATACTGCTTATGAAAACTACTTCTTATTACGATTTTTTACCATTATCATTATTATCATTCCACGCAGACAAAGTCACGGGCAGAAGCTGGTATAAAATATAATTATGATGACCTCTGCTTAATCCGTTTTATAGCTTGAATAATGAAAAGGAAGAATTATTCTTGTTATCCACAAAATTCCAATCATTTCTCGCAAAGAAAATAATTCAAACTGGTTTTATTATGTAGATTCTAGATACTCAAAACATTATTGTAACCTTCTTAGATAACATTGTAAAATTTCTATGTTTATCATTATGACATTTTTTAAATACATATATATACTTTATAACGCAATGCAATCAATATTACTTATGGAGTTTTATAATTTTGCGTTTTCAGGTTAGATTGTTAAATATCCATTCATTTGTTACTTATGTTGAGACCAAAGAATCCTAAAAAAATAATCTAAAGCAATAAAAAAAAAATCGGCCTATATACGTCCCACTGTTGGCAAAGGCCTCCTCTCGTACGCGAGAGGGCTATAGTCCCCACGCTAGCCCAATGCGGATTGGGGACTTAACATACACCTTTGAATTTCTTCGCAGATGTATGCAGGTTTCCTCACAATGTTTTCCTTCACCGAAAAAGCTAGTGGTAAATATCAAATGATATTTGGTACATAAGTTCCGAAAAACTCATTGGTATGAGCCAGGATTTGAACCCGCGACCTCCGGATTGAAAGTCGGACGTCATATCCACTCGGCCACCACCGCTTACCGCTATAATATTTTACCTATAAACCACACAACAAAAGCTATATGAGTCATCATCATCATCATCTCAGCCATAAGACGTCCACTGCTGAACATAGGCCTCCCCCTTGGACCTCCACGTGTACCGGTTGGAAGCGACCCACATCCAGCGTCTTCCGGCGACCTTCATAAGGTCGTCTGTCCATCTTGTGGGTAAGCATGTATTATATTATTGTAATTAACGGTCAGAAAGACAGTGCGAGCACCGTTTAGTCAAATCTATACATAACATTATTTTATAATATCGTGGTATATTTTTCAAAAATTCAATCTCATTTTTAACCGACTTCAAGATTTCCAAAGGAGGAGGTTCTCAATTCGGTTGTGTTTTTTTTTATGTTTGTTACTTCATAACTCCGTCATTTTTGAACCGATTTAATTTTTTTTATTTTTATTGTATTTGTATATATACCGATAGGTCCCTTTTTTGTCAAAACGCAGTTCTGATGATGGGATCCATGAGGAATCGAGGGAACTCTTCAAATGTGAAAGGCATACATATAGTGATTTTTATATTTTCATCAACAAATCAAGCATGTACATTTAAAAAAGTGACATTTGATGAAGTGGAACTGCTGATGCTGATCAGAATGGAACTCTTCAACGACGCATAGTTCCCGCTTGGCGATTTATCGTCTTCGTTATGTTTGTTAGGCAAATTAGGTTTTCAAGACGATTTTTGCCAAGCTCGAGATCAGATGATAGAATGTGTGAGGAATCAAGGAAACTCCTCAAATTTTAAAGGCATTTTTTTGTATTTTCTTTAACAAATCAAGCATTTACATTTAAACTCTGCTCTGACGATGGGGTTCATGAGAAATCGAGGTAACTCCTCAAAATGTTAAAGGCATGTATATAGTGTCTTAGTATTTTCATCAACAAATCTAGCATATGAACAACTTCATATGAAACATTACACAATAACGTCACTCACCTACTTTTTTTATATTTCTATCCTATTTATTATACAGAACTTGTCTTTAAAAATAACTGCTATCTATGTTTTTCTAATAATTATTGATGCTTTGTTTCATGCATGGTGTGAAATAATTTATTTTAAATACAATCTATTACCCTATTTTACCAGTCAACCATAGGGCAAATCTGAAATGTGTCAAGATGGGTGCAGTGACAAAAAAAAAACATTTTACCACCTTTTCTACATACCTAACTAGGCGTAGGTAGCTGTGTTTTTAATATCATTGTATCAAAATCAAAAAAATCAAAAAACAAAATAGTTTATTTGGTATCTATTAGAATTTAAACATAGCAATACTTGTGTTAGGAGGTACCGCTCCTTCCTGACGGAGTTTTTCGGGTTTATCTCAGTTGACTTATTATTTTATAAGGTACATTTTGCTAGTTTAACTATATCTAACTATATATAGCTTATTTATATAAATATTATTACAAAACCATTTTATGAAATTTGTTGTAACTATTCAAAGAAAAATATAATTAATTATGATACATTTCATTTCAATTCAATTTTAACTAAATTTATTATACTAAGTATAACATGTAATTACAATCAATATTCAAATTATAATTTACAATCATAAGTATAATTACAATAAAACCTAATTTATTTACTTACTTAATCCTAATTCTATTGTATTAACTTTAAGACTAGGCTAAACCTGTAAGTTTGTGTGTGTGTGTGTGTGTGTGTGTGTGTGTGTGTGTGTGTGTATGTGTGTGTGTGTGTGTGTGTGTGTGTGTGTGTGTGTGTGTGTGTGTGTGTGTGTGTGTGTGCGCGCGTGTGTGTGTGTGGTGTGTAATGTGTGTATGTGGGTTTGCGTGTGCATGCATGTTTAGCATTTAAGGCTTATGAAGCGATTCAGTCTCATCATAGGTAAGTGTCAGTAACCATTCTGTGATTTTCTTTTTACAATTTATCCGTTGCATTGGATAGATGTTGAGAACTTTGTTAATTTTATTATACATCTGTGAAGATATTGCATAAAATTGTCTTTTTGCAAATAACGATTTTGTTGGCCATATAGGGGCTACTACGTAACTTCGCCTACGATTTAGTAGACATGGATTAAAATTTAGTGTCTTATGCAGTTTGACTACAGTGAGAAGCACATATAATTTCCTCATGCTCAAGATATTACTGTTTTTGTATAGATCATTTGTTGGGTATTTTCTGGGGAGTTTATGCATGACCTTAAGCAAAGACCTCTGTCCTCTCTTAACCTGCAAGAATTTCGTCTTTGTAGGCGACAATACAATAGCTCATCACTGACTGCGCGAGTGCATTGTATAATTGTTCCAGCAATCTTTTGTCGGCTACATGCCTAAGGATTTTAAATAGCCATATAAGTTTTCTTATCCGGTTATTTATGTACTCAATATGCGGATGCCAGCTCAGCCTCTGGTCTAAAATGACCCCAAGGTATTTAACGGATGCCACTTTTGTAAGTTGAGTACAATCACAAGACGAAGAATATTCATTTTCATTACATATATGCATTGTTAATTTAAGATCTGATTTAGGTTGGGTATTTTGGTATTTCGCGAAACACATGAAGTTTGTTTTCTCCAGGTTTAAGGTGAGGAGGTTTTCTCTAAGCCAGGAGGAGACCAGCCTGAGGCCCTTTTCAGCATACTTAAACACTGACTGCCAGGTTTTTGCTTTAAAAACCATAGCTGTGTCATCCGCATAAGAGTAGACACACCCGTTGTCAATTTTGATGTTTGTGAGGTCATCATCGTCATGTATGAAATCCAAAATCAACAATCATCTTTCTTTCACTCGGTCTCCCCCATTAAAGTTGTTTTTTTTTCTTATTTTTTTTTTCCATAGTCTTTCTCTTTTAAATTGTGCCACGTATAATGTGTAGCTTCAAAATGTTCTTAACGCTTACATTCTGTAAGCTAATGTTTTACATTGGGATAGAAATGCCAGGGAAAAGTTGGTGTTCAGGTGATGTATCATCGGGCTCACGTTTAAGGCTACTTTACATAAATCCCCGGATTATGTTGTTCCTTCCTTTATGGAGGATAATCATTAGGTCTCATTATTTTTTAATATAAGTGATGTTTCGTTATGAAAGTTATATTATTTTCTAATCGCTTGTTTTGATGTAAGGTTCATAATTGAATAACTTTAATCGTGTTTAATTAAGTAGGGACTGATTTTAATTTTCAACTCATGTTTGATTGAAATTGATTGACGTGTTGATATTATTAGAGCGTGGAAATGACTGACAGCAGAAACAATATTGTACTCGACGATTCAGAAAGGTTCTCAACATAACAAAAGCAAGTAACTCACTTTATTTACTTACAAATTATACAACTTTTCAAGATGAAACAAAAATATGCTTCAGAGAGATTTGAATGAAAAAAATTGCCACCATTTGCAGAATATAAAAATTTGCGAGTTCATCAACGCTGCGGCACATAATTTTTGTCCTCGCGGCGAAAACGAGGAACCTCCAAACAGATAATGATGTCATTTATAAGGATCAAAAATTATATCGCCTTGTTTACAACTCGAGGTTCATTTGCTCTGGGTGGTTAGGCGAAACATATCGGAAGAAAAATTAGGTAAAACTTTTTTGAACAACGATCCCTATAGCCGGCAAGAGAGAGGGCTGGAATATTTATGTATTGTACATTAAATAAGCTATACTTTCTGCGTGGTTGTGATTAGTCATTAAACGCTCAACACAATTACTTGTTTCTAGATTTTTTGTACGTAATGCAAAATACGAATATGTTGACGACCGGTCTGGCCTAGTGGGTAGTGACCCTGCCTATGAAGCCGATGGTCCCGGGTTCAAATCCTGGTAAGGGCATTTATTCGTGTGATGAGCATGGATATTTGTTCCTGAGTCATGGGTGTTTTCTATGTATTTAAGTATTTATAAATATTTATATATAATATATATCGTTGTCTAAGTACCCTCAACACAAGCCTTATTGAGCTTACTGTGGGACTTAGTCAATTTGTGTAATAATGTCCTATTATATTTATTTATTTTTTTATTTTAATATTTAATTATTTTCACAAAATAGAATATAAGTCAATCTAATTATATCTGGGGTACAGTAGTGCCCCCACCAATATGAGCCAAACGAAGCACAAGGGCACTACCTCATGCATAATAATGCTTACTACTCTATCGTTATGATTTTTCATTCACCTACGTCATTCCGAACAACATAATATCTAACTAAGTATAATTTGTGTTAATGCACACATTTCGTCTAATAATTAATGTTCGTTAATGGACTTAAATAATCTTTTCTTAAACACTTTACTGTCATGCCTTGCAATAATAAAACCAGCTACGTCACAATTCAGCGTCATACAAAGTGGCCGTATAGGATCGCTATTAGATTGCATTAACTCGTAACATTCCCTGCAGACATAAACCAAAAACAACTCTTTTAGTTGCTAAGTAAAGTTTACATTTCACCACAACTGAAAAAAAGTTACGAGGTTGATGTTCACTTGTATATAAGGGCCATTAGTAGCGGGCGCCCTTTTTGTCCGTGACCGACATTTGTAATAGAATAATGCAACGCTTTGTGCTAACGTTTAAGGTAATGCCGGTGTTTCTTTAGAGATAGAGGGTGCGTGCTTACGCTGTCGTATATTTTGATGGTGTAGTATTACTTGGGAAATTAGGGACCAAAGGTCGTAAATTTTCAGGCTGGTGTTAGCGTGCGTACGAATGTCGGATAACATTAACATTCAACATTAAATTGGAAAAGCGATAAGGTAACGGAAAATGTTTAAAATTCCATTCGTTTTTAAGATATACGAGTATTAAGCCTAATTAACTCTTTTGCCCTCACAATGCTGCCTGTATTACACGATGAGTACCTATAATCCATAGGCTTGGATCAGCTCATTCACTGGTAATTTACTGGTCGCTATGATTTTGTGATAAGCAATAATCAATAATAATAATTTTATTACACACAAAAAATAAATAAAATTTTTAAAACCTATAAAATCCTGTTATATCTTATACGTTGCACCACATAATCTGTTAACATTATGATGGTCAGTTTAAGTTGAGTTGAGACCCATCAAGTTTTGTATATGCGGGCATTCAGCATCGGAAACGCACTCGTTAATTACGGGCATGACGTCAACAAAAGGACTCGAGAGGCTCCCTGAGGCTTTTGTCGACTGTTTTATCTTAATTGCTTAAGAAACTCAATATCGTTTGACGACAAGATGCTTTTTATCCCCCGCTCCGCTCCCCGATGGCAAACAATGACGGAACTTTGAATTAGTTTTTGGTTAGATAACGCGCTGATGGTTCTTTTCTTATTCTTTTTTACGCCGCCGAATCTCGAATCGTTGAAGCTTTATAGTTTCGATATGGCAATTATAAATGTGATTTTTTTAAGATTTGCACTAACTCACTTGCCAAACTATTATTTTTCTTATTGTACCTGTTAAAATAATCTGTTTTTAATTAAATTGTCGTTGTCGTAAGCCTATTACGATGAAGGTTTTACAATAGTAGATTATTAACCAAGGGCTGAAAGGCATAACTAACATATATAGTACATTTCTTGAGGGAATTTCTTAATCAGAATAGAAATTAGACGACACATCTATTTAGGTACCTATAACTGAATTTTCATAACAAATCATAAAAATAAATAAAACACACACTTTCGACCCATTTCATAGATGTGATTTCAAAGTGATTCATTGTTTATGAATCACTTTGAAATGAAAAATATTAACACATACTTTTCTTTGTGGAGCGCCCGACTTAAATTTGGACCAATCATGAATCGTAATCGCCGCGGCGAGCAATGGGATAACTGATTGGTCGAAATTATTAAAGGTTTCTACTCTCCATCAATGACCAGGGCGTATAAAATTGCATCCGTATGGATAGTAGCTCAGGGCGTTCATAACTCCATACACTACAAAATTAACAAATTATATATAACCACAACTAATATTATGAGTAGGAAAAAAGTTGTGAATTTTGAACAACGGATTAAAACAATTTAATTCTAAAGTTATAATGTAGCTAAAAGTGACCGTTCATTTAGGATTCGCTATTATTTACCTGAATAAATAATGCTTCTCTACTTGCATGTTACTCAGTTGATATTTAACTTTAAAACCCTACCAGGTAATGTTTTACGCTGAAAACAAAATTTAAACGAAATTTCTGGCGGGCATCCAAATCGCTAGCGGGGATCATAGGTCACCTGTCTTTGATGTGCGGACACACCTTTTGGCAAAAGCTTTGATTTTTGCCACAGTCTTAATTTATTCTTAGCAACTATTTAGAATTTGCGTCTTAGTGATTTTTTGCGCCTAAATAGTAGACACCATGGCACAGTGTTGGTCAAATTGTGTGCACATAGTTATTAAGTCGGTTCTTGTCTAGTCGCTTCTTAACCTTTTCAACAGCTAGCCAAGATGGACTTATAGTTTGACGTTTGATAATATTGGTGCATTTTTGAAACCAAAAACCTGTTAAATAAACAAATTTTAATATGCGGAACGATCTGATGTGTATCATATCGCCGGCGGGTTCAGTTAAGTGTTTATAGGTCTAACTAACCAGATGAACCCCGGTGCAATCAGGCCGGAATAGCTTCACTTACCGCTCGCGCATGCGGAAATTAATGTCATCACAAACCTCGCTAACCTAATATTCGTTATAGATCGTATGGATTCATTCAAAAAAAGTAGAACCTCCACGTAATATTTCTTATAAAACAAAAACATACTCAATTTAAGTCTCGCAACAGTGTTTTTGGGAATAAATTTAAATACAATAATTATAGCTATTGTTTCGTATTCACGATTATGAACGTTAACATAGAATAATAATAAAACCCGTACCAAGTACACATCTATAAAAAAGGCCTCTGATTATAATCCTACCTGTAGTAAAATAGTAACCCGCATAACAGTAAAAAAAAAGATAAACAAAATCACCTCATATGACATGCGACAGTACAGTAGCGGCGACAAATAGTTAACCTATCATATTTTTTCAGATACATTTGCACAATTTTTAAATACCAGTAAATTCTCAAATATAGCAGTAGCAATCTCGACGAAATGTACGAAAGCTTGATGTTATATAACTCAGGGATCGGAACCGGTTTTTTGGAAAAACTTTGAAATAAACATATATTTCGGTTTATTCTATACTCCAAATATAGGACTCCGTTGTGTTTTTAGATAACGACTTCGTATTATTAGATTGCCCAATTAGAAATAAAACAATTAACAAAGAACGAAAAAATACCGTTTTCTTTCCCATAGAAAAAATACCGGTTTCCGATCCCTGATATAACTTACATTTCTACAACATCGCTTCGCTGTTTGCTTGTTCGTGTTGTCAATGAAAACATGCCCTAGAAGACTGGCCGATAAGACGTTTCGAGCAATGGCATTGCATTTTGCTCATTAGCATTTCGCGCGCAATTTTTGGACACTTTATATATTATTTTAAGCAATTAAATGATAATTTTATAACGGAAATGCATTTATAACATGCTATAACGGTAACAATCGTCCGAATAAAAAATATTTGGTTCTAATTCTAATTTAAACTTCATGCATAAGGCTAATTATAAACTGAAATAGATGTCATCATCATCATCAGACAATGATTGATTTGTTCAATCATTGTCTAGTTTAAATTATTGTAAGCAAAATTTTGCTTTTAAATTTTAAAACAACGGAGGAAAGATTCATATTGAATATCAATTAAATATATTGTAAGTAGTTTCTTGTTCAATCAAACCGAAGCATGATTACACGATTTGACATTTATTTGTATAGGTTATTTTGATTAATGTTTATTTCTAATATTTAAATGTTATCTGAAGTTATTCTTTTCCTAACTGCCGTGTTCTGATGGGTGGAAGGGAGAGAAAGTTTTGGGGGCCTTTTTGCTAGTATTATTCGTGACTTGTTTCGAAATTTCGATTGATTATATCGTTAGGCACAAATTAACTCTGCGTAAAGGCCCCGGGGAATTTCTCACAAAAGTTAGCGCCAGAATAATTGGAAACTTTACACGTTTCACATAATGTATTGTTTTGTATTTAGAATAAAGGACTGGAACGATTCATTTCTTGTAAAGACTGCGTCGCCTGTCCAGTTGACTTCTGTATAAATCAGTATACCGAATTCAGTATACCTATTACTTACTTTTGACTTCATCAACTAAACGGAATAATGTGGCCACCATTTGCCGTTTAGTTGATAAAGTAAGAATAAGCAAAACAAAACTATGTGACAAAGACCAAAAGTTGGGAAATCAGTAGGACAACAATATTAATATACTGATTTATACAAAAATTATTGGTTTATAAGAAAACAAAAACCTCAAATGAGGGCGCTAATGGGGATGATCCACGCAGTTTTATGTCGTCAAAAAATGCATAACATAGACCAATTAAATTAATTTTAACTTTCGTTCATTGGGGAAACATTGCTTAACGATTTTTAAACAGCAAAGGAGTTGGTTTTAAATGCGAGCGCTAAAAAATAATTAAATAATGTGGTCGACAAACTCAACAAAAATATTTTAGAAACGAATCCTATTGTTTAAACATCGGTGAATAATGTTACCTCATGAATCACGGTAACCTCTATTCGTTACCTATTTTATATATCGTAACTTACTTTACTATATTAAAAAGTTACTTATGTAACCAATAAAAAATAAGTCTTGAGAATTGGTAAAAATCTGCTACCGGCGTAGTTTTAGTTTGCATCTAAGTTGTAAAGATTTTGGTTACCGCTTCCATGGATTAGATGGGGTTACTTTGATCAATTTCAAAAATTATATTTATTTATTTCCCCGAATATGGAATCCAAAAAAAAGACAATATGGGTTTTTGCTCCTCTATTGTTTTCACTAATAATATATTTTTTATTTTTAATGTATCTCTTGGAATAAAATAAAAAACTGATCAATTTTAAACTGAACTTGGGGGTAAACCCTAAAAGGGGGGCTTTTCATA
This sequence comes from Cydia pomonella, assembly GCF_033807575.1. Taxonomy (NCBI): domain Eukaryota; kingdom Metazoa; phylum Arthropoda; class Insecta; order Lepidoptera; family Tortricidae; genus Cydia; species Cydia pomonella. The sequence goes on along the minus strand of NC_084706.1, from coordinate 14,822,646 downwards.
ATTCGATAATAACCCCTATATAGAACACACTTAAAAACATTTAAAAAAATCCGTTCTCAGGTTTAGGATTTATAAGTATTGTTGTGCCTAAGAAAACCCAACTTTATTTCAAAACAGTCTTATATTTAGAAGCATAATTGAACAATAAAAAGCTATCAAACTTTACCAAAAATATGTCATCAACAATACTATGATGTTCGGATGTTTGGTGTATCGACAGCCTGCCGTCGACCACTTCTGTCACAGCCCGGTTTAAAACTGTTTCAGAGCAGTTCCGATATGCTCGGGAACCTAATCGTTTTATATGTTCGAGGCATTAATCTAAAACAATAAAACAAAATTCAGTTAAGAAATCACCCATTCATCTAAATAATCTAAAAAAAACTATATTTCGATCAGTCGATCAAAGTAAACCCTTATATTAACCCATGCCAAAACAATTTGCAACAAAAATCGATGTTATAGGCCCATATGTGCCTGATTCAATGAATTACATCAAGTTTATGTATGTACTATGTAGAACATTGTACATTAGAAGTTATACAGGCTATTAAAAGTACACAAAACGATTACCTAGATATTTGTTTTTCTCATCGATCGATGCGCTTTATCCCTCGGACTCGGACACAAATCACAAACTGGCAATGACGTTCAATCTTGGCAACCGTAAAAAGAAATCCAAAGGATGCGTTTAGATAACGTAATATTAGAGTTTGAACCAGAGGTAAAGTTCTTATCAAAGTAGACCTTACTTTGAAGAATCAAAGTAAGGGTTACTTTGATTCCACGGTTTTCCTTAACTTGCGAAATCAAACAATCAGAAGGAAGCTAAATAGCTTAAAATAGGGAGGTAAAATAATAATATTTTATGACTCATATCATATACCTAACTGGAATGGGATTGACAACTATATATCCAAATGCAAAGGTACCCAAATACCTATAATACTTTGAGCATTTAATTTTAAAATCATAAATTAATTTAATGTTCGCCGACTTAGGGATACGGGCTGTCATCCACGCTCCGGGTCGTATCTGGTGCAGGGGATTTCATTGGGACGTAATGGGAACTTTTGGACCGGATGCGATTCGTGGTGGTCCTTTTTAAATGAAATGACTGCGTATTAAAAATTACGAAGGATTTGCAATGACGACGCCTGTTGCTGATTTATGGTTGTACCCTCCTGACGAAGCCTGCGTTGCTATGAATTTTTCATTATTTTAATAACTCATGATTTTGATTTAATAAATCGTCGCAGTGACATATTTATTAAACAAAATAGTTCTATATTTTAGATAACTGTTTTCTTGTTAACAGTAAAAAAAAATGTTTTTCCCATTGGCTACTACTTAATTATATCATATTAATAAAATTTATTCAGCCTATATATGTCCGCAAAGTTCTCTATTCGCATGGTCGGCATGGTCATCGGGTGGTAACATGTTCTCATGTCATAGCAGAGAAGCAACAGACTTAATACCTGCTTCCTAAATGTTGTCTGGAAGAGATCGCTTTTTAGCAATAAGACCGCCTCTTGTTACCTGGTTCTATTTTCCTTTAAAAATTATTTGTATAGTTTTACGTGTATGTAAAATGTATAATTGTTGGTGTAATAAAGAATATTAATTACTCACTTACTTAATAACTCACTTTTTATTCACGAGTAATAGGTAGCTCTTACACAGTCTAGGCTTAAGTAGCATAAGAATGAATCAAAACAAAGGCATGCAACCACTTAAATAAATTTTCTTGCCCTAACCCTACAGGTAGTACCTACTACCTGATATCACGCCACACCACCTAAGCTATAGTTGCTTATCAATACCATTCCCAATTATTAATAATTCCAAGATTGTATAAAGATAACAGTTAATTTAATAATAATGTTTATTTACTTAGTACGAAAATCTTGTGATTATTTTAATTAAACACGATCAGTTTCTCATGTAAAAGTTATAATTAAAGAGTCAATTGACAATGCTTCTTTTAAGGGCCTGTTTCACAATGTCCAAGTAAAGTATTGGATAGCTAATTAACAAATAAATTAACTGCCAGATAAAACTTCCTACAAAAAATGGTACTTTTCTACCAGTTATTTAAAGATTGTGAAACGCCAACGATGACTTTATTCGTCAGATAAGTGGCAAGTAGCTTATTCTGGACTTGACTTGGACATTGTGAAATAGGCCCTAAATCAAATGTTTTTATATTAATTCGTAACTATCGATTCTAAATGATTAAAACCTATTTAAAATTATTTAAAAATATGCATATAAACAAACATTAAGGATTTCCGCCCACATATACGTCCCACTACTGTCCTCTCGGCCACCATTAAGGCTTATTATTTTGTAACACTTTATAAATAGAACTTCAACTGGAAAAACAAAAAGAAGCACAATTTTCAATTTAAAATGCTATTTTTCTGATTTTAAAATTCTTAGTCGAATAGAAACATAAGAAGAGCGCTGCGGGAGGCTGCCTACAGTTAATTTAAACATTCGCCGCGAGCGGGCTGTTCGCCAATTAACAGGTCAACTCATTAAATTACTTCGCACCGACTTGCTCGCCTAGTACTCTTACTTAAGTATTCATACTTCTGTAAATAGTCATAGTTTTTATAGCAGCCTGTGATATCGTAAATGAAATTTCTAACAGTACGCACGTAATACATATTATTCATTCCAATTTTAGAATCACCAATAAAAAAAATTACAAAAAAAGGAAAACATTTTCAAAATGGATACAATAAAATATTAATACTTTTAAATTAACAAATTTTACAAATATCATCTTAATCTAATTATCAGAGCAATTTATTGATGCAGTTATTATTGTTCTTAAAAAAACATTGAATTATTATAAATAGGATCGAGGAGGAGAAAAGGATCGTCAAACACCAAAATTGTATAAAAATACTAGTCTAGAAACCTTCTAGAATAAAATCTAAATGTCAAAAAATACGGGTTACGTAATATATACATTGAATTATCAATTTCATAATTATTAACAAAACAATAAATAATTAATTATTTCCAATCACACTTAATCCCACGGTGTTTCATAATTCAAGTAGTCTTGTGTGCTATAGGCTTTAGAGATAAGATTTCGTATTAAGGACCGTGCCAGAATGATAGTGGACAACTTTATGATCATATAAATACTTGTTTCTGTGTCAAAGAGTAAAACTTTTTAGTCGTTTATAAAGGCCAGTTAAGTGTATTTTTTGACAGTGACAAATACCAGTTTAAATTCTAATGCATTATCAAGATGGCACGAATAAACTTAGAAGTTCGCAAAAATATTTTGGACGACTGGTGCAAATTAAAGGGTATGACGTTCAGAAAACTCGCTAAAAAGTATAACGATAGTCCATCAGGTGTGCACAAATTAATAAAAAAGTTCGGTGAAACTACTAGTTTACAAGATCTGCCTAAGTCTGGCAGAAAGCGAGGTACGTGGGACTCGTCACTGGAGAAGAAAGTGATGCGGATGTTTCTACAAAAACCGTCCCTTTCGGTACGAGACGCTGCGAAAAAAGCCAATACGTCGTCTTCGACGATTCAGCGAATCAAACTCAGGTGTAACTTAAAAACATACAAGAAACAAAAACAGCCCAAACGAGATGATAAGCAGACGGCAGCTGTCCGAAAACGTACTAGAAAACTCTACGATATTGTACTAACCAAAAAAAAGCTATGCATAATAATGGACGATGAAACATATTGTAAGTTTGATTTTAAAACCTTACCAGGACCCCAGTTCATCACGGTACCCGCTAGTAAAAAGGTTAATCAAAAGGATAAGGCCATCTGTATTGAGAAATTCGGCAAGAAGATATTAGTTTGGCAGGCAATCTGTCAATGCGGGATGCGGTCTAAAGCATTCTTTACCACAGAAAACTTGAACACCGAATTATATCGCAGCAGAAAAGGCTGCTACCCTTCATCAAAAGGCACAGGATACCGACTTTATTTTGGCCAGACTTGGCATCATGCCATTATTCTAAGGTCACACTAGAATGGTATAAAACCAACAAAGTGGACGTAGTTCAAAAAGACATGAACCCGCCTAACTGCCCCGAAGTCCGGCCTATTGAAAGATACTGGGCTATAATGAAGCGGCACCTACAAAAAAATGTCAAAGCTGCAACGTCAGTCAATGACTTCAAGAAAAAGTGGAATAGGGCATCAGAAAAAGTGACAGACTTCGTCGTCCAAAATCTGATGAAGAATATAAAAAAGAAAGTCAGATTGCAAGCAAAATAAGTAGTTAACAGTGAATTCCTAAAAATAGTTTATTAAGAGGATGTTAAAGTTTGGTTTATTTAATGTTTTATTTTTATATATTACTCAGAATTAAAAAAATGCACCTTTCCAGTTGTCCACTATCATTCTGGCACGGTCCTTACATAATTTTTAAATTTACTAACATACCTATACAATTCAGTTATAATATGATAATTGGAAGTTTATTGTAAAATCTTACACAATTACCCATGAATGATTTTTTTAATTTTATGGAGCCGAGTGAAGAGCACTGCGAGCTTATGGTTATTTCTAGTATTAATCTTATGTATTTCATAGTTTTTCTTAAAACTGGCAGTGTTTTTACGTACATACAGAATTATCTCATAAATATATTGACAGTGCACTGTCATTATTTCAATGTCCTTAAACATATCTCTAAGTGAATCTCTATGGTTCATTTTATATTTTGCACGAATAGCCCTCTTCTGCAGAACAGAAATGGTATTTATCTCTGAAGCACTGCCCCATAGTAACATACCATATGACATAATGCTATGAAAGTACCTAAAGCAAACTAATCGAGCTGTTTTCACGTCTGTTAACCGAGGGATCTTGCTCACTGCAAGAGCTGCAGAACTCAGTCTATTCGAGAGATTAGCAATACGGGGACCCCACCTGTAGTTTAAAATCTAAAGTTATACCAAGAAAATCTGTACTATCTCATTCACTACGCTCATTCCTTATGTGACTCTTTAACAAACTTAATGCACTTAGTATTTTTCTCATTAAACTATAAATTATTAACATTTAACCAATTTACTATTTTTTTTTTATACTACGTCGGTGGCAAACAAGCATACGGCCCGCCTGATGATAAGCAGTCTCCGTAGCCTATGTACGCCTGCAACTCCAGAGGAGTTACACGCGCGCTGCCAACACTAACACTCCGCACCCTCGTTGAGCTCTGTTACTACTTTAGAAATAGCATTATTTACATCACTGCAAGCTTGTTGCTGTCGTTTGACTTTGAAATTGGGACGTATTGACTTGATGGCAATGTACAACTTACGAAATATTATAGACTTCCCGACAAGAATAAATGGCGAGTCTCAAACCTCTATTGATTGTCTTATTACAAATATCCACAGTGATGCCTTAACTGTAAAATCTTTGCCAGCTGATATACCTATCTGACCATGACGCTCAATTAGCACAACTTAAAATCAATGAACGTTGTAGCCCCGAATATGTGTACATCAAAAGTCGTCCCTACAGTATTGAAAATGTCACTAATTTATGTGGAGCTATGATGTCATATGACTGGAATTAAATCTTCGCCACATATAACCCCGTAACTTTTGATCACTTTATGCGGAAAATAATCTATAACATGAACATATATATGCCCACCAAAATTACGACAAAGAAATACTCAAATAAAATAGGATGGATATCGAACGCTATATTTAACTTACAACAAGACATAAATGATCTACACTTGTTTAGTCAGCAATTCCCACATATAGACGTTGAGGATAACTTAAAGTACAAAAAACAAACAATGCAGGCAACATTATTAAATTTGAAAAGAAAGCACACCAAGGAACGCATCACTAACTCAAATAACCCTAAAAAAGAGATATATATTAGGTTCAGGTGTGCTTTGTTGTGTAGTGTAGAAGGAGCTATTATCATTTGGTTGTGATGGAGTCAAACAGGTTCGGCTCGAGTGGTAATCGACGAATGACCATTCACTTGCATACAAGCACATGACTGGCCATTGGTCAGAGACTCAACCCGCTCTGAATTTTGCTTGATTTGAGATCATCCATAGCTACTCTCATTTATTGCATCTAAGGATTTTATTGAATCCTCCAACCTCTGAACTTTTAATTTTAATGTGATAATGACAAATTCGATGATGATAATGGCTGTGTCAGTTTCATATTGTAATTTACTATGTTCTAACTAACCCTAACCCTCGATCACTCAACTCCCAACCTGTCAGTCCCCGACTTACTGCCCCCTCAACCCCCTAATCTCACAAACCCTGACTCGTCAAATCCCAAACCCTCAACCCCAAGACCCCCAAACACCACCCTCTACTTTCACCTCTCACACCTACCCCTCTCTTCTCAGTCTCTGAACGTTTCCAGCACTACTTACATCAAAAATCATAATATGAGGGCAGTTCCACATTTTTCGCTCGTCATCTTCATCATCAGTAGCCTTACCACGAGTTTAACATATATTCGCTAGCATAGCGTGTGCGTAATTTACTTTCTATGCATCTCAATCGTAGTGGCATATTAGTGCGAGCGAGATGTATAAAAAGTAAGTTACGGAGACGTTAACGAAAATGTAATGTCATACCCGTTGTAAGGCTACAGTTGCACTATCAAATTGGTAGTTTTCGGGAGGAAATGCTTGAGTTACTTTAGAAAACACTGAAGTCGCCATACACCTGCCTTTAAAAATTGAGGAGTTCCCACAGTTCTTCATGGAACCCATCATCATATCAGAACAAAAAAGAGAATTATTCAAATCCGACCATGGGTCTCGGAGTAATCGGTACAGAAAAATATATAGCCACAACCGAATACAGAACCTTCTCCTTCTGGGTAAAGAAGTCCGTTAAAAATAGAAGGACCCCCGGAATCCGACAGAAACTGTAAAACTTGGCGTGCATATTGACTTTAGAGTTAAAAGCAAAAGTAAGTAATTGCATACTGTGTCCTTTTCGATGCAAAATAATAATAATACTAATAAGCTGAGAAAAGATAAGTACATACTTCAATCTGTCGATTTAATGACAGTGTCGGTAGCCTGGTGCAATTGGAGATCACTTAGGTACAGGACTTTTATATGATGCTCTAAAATTGCAGTAAGAATTAATTACCAATGTACATATACAAAATATAAAACATAGGTAGTTATGGTCTTGGACCGACTTTCGGACTAATGATTCCATCCTTAAAGAACTCTGTATCAAGCAGGCGCCTTTCGACTTTTCGGTAATCTCTCGAGGCGAAACATTGACACCATAGAGCGTCTAGTGGTGCAGGGTAGAGCAAACAGAACAAGACCACATACCACATACGCAATGGACTGACCAGATCAGATTCAGATATATTTATTTCTCAATAGCAATACACAAGTTCCATTAAAACAAACAAATATGCAAACATAATGAGATCATCAAGGTAGGTACACTGGGTACACATTTAAAACGAATATTTACATTATTTTACAAATCTAGAAACGTATTTTGAAAATAGGGCACAATATGTATAATAATAATAATAATAATTTAGCCTATATACGTCCCACTGCTGGGCACAGGCCTCCTCTCATGTGCGAGAGGGCTTGGGCTGTAGTCCCCACGCTAGCCCAATGCGGATTGGGGTACACATATATAGTTTGAATAATAATTCGCCAGTTAACAGTAGTCTACAAATGGATATGGATACATTCATATTTATTATTAAAGTATTTTTCAACGTTATAAAGTAGGAGCGGCTATCTTTTGGCAGATTATTGTAAAGTTTCTGCCCTGTTATTTTGGGGCACGTTTTGCTATATAATCTACATTTGCTTTGTCTTAAGTTTGAGGATATCTAGTCGGTCGTTTACTTACGTCACCAATACGTTCAAATTCACTTGGATTATTTCTAACATGCATTATAACTTGTAGGATAATATATGTCGATACATATGTCATTTCTAAATTTTTTAAATGTTCTCAAATCAAATCTGCGATGAAAGGACCCTTGAATAAATTTGCCAGAATGACCTCCAAACCGCAGAAAATGGCGAGAAATAGTACGGCGAGAAATTGTAATTGATATTAGCAGTTGACCACGACACTCTGCAAAGAGAATAACGACAAAGAAGAAGATAGTTGTATGGTTTCGAAGCCTGGTCACTCAGTCAAACAACGCGAAGAACAGAAGCTATACACGACAGAAATGCGGATGCTTCTGTTGCCACACTCAAGGACAAGATATTTTACATATATTTATTTATTTATTTAAACTTTATTGTATAACATATGTACAGTCAGCATCAAAAGTAGCGGATGAAACAACGGGCCAAAAGTATCTGATATTCCGGATAATTTTTCCAAATATAGATAAATTTCCAAATATCGCGCTCAAAAGCATTTCTTTTACACTCTTTGTTATTCTATATTAAAGACATCGCTTTTTGTTAAGCTGTTACAGAATGGTAGATACTTGTGAAACGTTATTTGATCCGCTACTTTTGATGCTGACTGTACAAACATGTATTATAAATAAACTTATAATAGGTTTGGTCAACATAACAAAGACATTTTTTTTTTTACTTCGATCAAGATGGTTTTGTAGCGGTTCTGTTAAATTTATCAATTTCTAGTTAATTTACCCGAAAAAAAAAGACGGAGATCATTTACATAAAATCAACGTAGTGTTTTTTCAGTGTATCTATCCGCGTTCAGTAAAAGCACTTTTGCCATGTACATTACATTCTATAAATATTGTCAAGAATAAGAAGTTGCGGGCATAAGCACAACATAGGTACAAATATATAAATTTCATAATGAACGATCGGGTACCGAGGGTTTTCACGAGACAAGGGATGGGGAAAGACAATTGTAATAAACGGTTTATCGAAAAAATCAAAGAAGGTTCCCTGGAGACAAAGGAATTAAGGATCCACTAATGAGATGTTGATTGTATCTCGTGGTCCGTTTGTCACCCCTCTTAAAAACCTTTTTAAATATATTTCATTGCTTCAGGCAACTATTTAAATGCAGGATGCGTCTTCAACGGCTTTGTTTCGCTGACTTATTATGCAGATTTTATTAAACGTTGTAAAAAAAGCGTAGTTGTGTGATTAGGATTTTGAAGATTTTTTTTGTGGATATACTTGTAAGGAAACTATTTTATGAGACTTTGCAATTGTAAGTCTAACTAGATTTACAACCATATACCCTTAGAGATTAAAAGTGCGACTAGTAATAGACGATTTATTAATAAACTTAAGGCTAAGCTTATGTCTGAGGCGTATTATTCTGTTGACGAATTTTTCAACGGCGTGCACTCCTGAACTAGTTCAAAATCCCAAACTAGAAATATATTAATTTAACTTGCCTTATTTGATCCAATTATAAGTACTGTAAAAAGCGAAAGCTTGAAATAATAATAAATAAAAAAAGAATAATAATTGTACCCACCTGACATATCTTACACCTAATCAATATATGGACTGATGTTATGTTATGTAACTTAGATATAAATAGTTTTAAATATAAAATAATGTGATTGACATGTAAAACTACACTTGACCCTACTCATAGTGTTGTGTTCCTGCCGGTGAGTAAGGTTGCCAGAGCTCAACGAGGGGGGTGGGGTTAGGGTCGGCAACGCGCATGTAACTCCTCTGGAGTTGCAGGCGTACATAGGCTACGGAGACTGCTTACCATCAGGCAGGCCGTATGCTTGTTTGCCACCGACGTAGTATAAAAAAAAAAAAAAAAAAAACTATGTTTTATAAAGAAACATTTTCATAAAGGTTTTGTGAAACGAATGATGTAATTCTAGCGGCCCTATTCGAAGAATGAGACACGATAACGATAAGTTCCTGTTTAGATAAGTTCTCATCTAGATATCGTTTGTATGTCGTATAATTGACAGAAGCACCTCGATTCGGGCAACAAATGTCACTTTGATGTTAGAAATATCGTAGATAGATCTTATTGGGAACACAGAGGAATCGAAATAAAACGTCAATTTTGATATGTCGTTTAATTATCTATCTTTTAAAGATCTTAAACGTGTCTTAATCATTCTTCCAATCGGGCCGTAAGACGTGTGGTATTTTCACAATGGAAAGATAGTAAGTATGTAAGTAGTTACTATCGTAACGGCATTCAGGAAACATATAAAATAAAATTTTGAGTATTTTTGATATTTGACCGATACTTTTTTTACGTGGAGGAGTAAATGAATATTTAGGCATGCTGCGGGCAGAGTGAGTATTAGGAACGTGTATATCGGACTCGCAGGCAAGGGCCAGCACTATCGCCTAAACGTTGACGACGACGTTGGTGATGGAGCGCGAGCATTTATCCTCGAATACTGCCTGCTGCGACATTTGAGGCTACCCTCTTCCTGGACCCGAAGCTCCCCCTCACGAAGGGCGAGCTAGTAATCAAGATATAGAGGTGGTCATCCTAGCGGCCGCCTCACTGGCACTGGCCAGCAGTGACACCCCCCCTCCCCCGCACCGTTATTACAGGCCCTCTGCTTAGACTGGTTCCGAGGTCCGCAATTTTATACAGAACTGCGGGATTCCTGTTCCTCCGCGGTAAACCGCCAGGCCCAAAGGCCCCCATCTCAATGCCAGTGTTTAACTCATTTTATATACGTACGATTTGTGGTTTACGTTTCATTATTGATGCCAAGTCCATTATAGGGGTGTTTACCATCTATATGTTGACGTATGCTGCAGAACATAATAAAAATAGTACCTACAGTCAACATCAATAATCAGTCAGCTGCAGAGAGATCGGGGGGGGGGGGGGGGGTCAGATCTCTCTGCAGCTGATTGTACACACAGACATAATACACCGAGACCGATAGTCGCCATGTGGCTACTCAGCCAAAAGTGAAGCCGAAACACGATCGACGTGTGCGTGCGACGCTCGTGTCTTACGCTCAGAAACGCACACAAGTATACAAAAACGGGTTGCCAGTATTTATTTTATTTTATTTTATTTAAATATGAAACAAACGGTCATACAAAAAATATTATTACAGTTTCTTGTCTTAATCTAGACCTATAGTTTCCATGTTTGTTAAACATATCTTTATATAGAAGCACGAAAAGTACCTATCTACGTTTAGGTTCAGCTAAATAGTAAGAGGTTACACAGAATTTGAGAAATCAGATTTACAAAACACTCAGTGAAAAGCACAATGTAAAACACGTTCTACATTTATAACAACTTTTGAATAAGTATGAAGTATCGACAAACATGACATAATAATACTTATTATATACGCGTTAAGATTTATATGCTACTAGTCTTGAATACTGTTTTCAATGAACTTATGGTACAATTAAATATGTCTACATTTTTAACAATGTTATGATCATTATAGAGGGCACATGCTCGTTTAATAAACATATTTTTAGAATAGTTAGTTCTACTACATGGAATGGAGAATAAATGCTTGTATCTGGGACGACATCGGCGCTCTTTATTACCTGGAACTCTTATACATATGTCTTTCAACAAGCTAGGGGCATCAATATAACCATTTATTATTTTAAATAATAGAACAGAATCAACGCAGTCTCTCCGACACTCTAGTGACTGCATTTTATGACGGTTTAAGGATTCCACATAATCTTTGTATTCAATACCACATTTAAAATCAAGGGATTTTAGGAACTTTTTTTGCAATCGCTCTATCCTGTCAATATGAATGCTGTAATGGGGTTTCCAAACCGCACATGCGAACTCAAGCCGACTTCGTACATAACTGTTATAAAGAATTTTAAGTGTTAATGTATTCCTGAAAGGTTTACCAATTCGCAGGATCATACCTAATTGTTTAAGCCTTGGGGGACGCCTGAGCTGATATATTTGCTTTGAGAGATAAACCCTGATACTACCACCGACTGTGTGCGATTTTCTACATATGACTTAATCCAACGAAACAAATCACCGTGTACACCGAGTTCCCAAAGCTTGCATTTATTTATTTATTCCCGTCAGAGTAGGGCTATTTTAACAACATTCTTATACTTGGTTATCAATAATTTGGAGGTGTGTAGATTTTTAATTTTGTAATAAAAAGCTTTTTAGGGTTCCATTACTTCCATTATTACATTAAACCCTCAAAAATTGAGTGTAATTGCAATATTGCTGCGGTCGACCGCATTACTGCAGGAAATGTCAAATACATAGGTCATTTACTTAATAAGAAATCTATCAAATTAGTCTATAAAACCGGACAAGTACGAGTCAGACTTGCCCACCGCGGATTCCGTACTTTTTAGTATTTGTTGTTATAGCAGCTTATCTGTGAAAATTTCAACTGTCTAGCTATCACAGTTCATGAGATACAGACGGACGGACTTAATAATAGGGTCCCGTTTTACCCTTTGGGTACGGAACCCTAATAAAAATGTATCAATAATTACCCGTTCTATAGCGGTGTGCGACAACCACTTCTAGACACCAAAATTGGTCCGGCCGTGGACCGCATGTACTTGTAATATTCAAAGATTTTAGTTGTACAACAGGTAGATTACAAGATGTTATATAAATATTTTGGTTTTACTATGTCGTGCCTATTGGCATACAAATTCAAAAAAAATAGCAACGCGACGAAATCGCTGGGAGAGCCACGCCTGTTTTTTGGCAATAAGGTTTAAATAAATAAGCTTTTACTAGTTTATTTTTATTTTACAAATATGGGAAAAATACTATATTTGAATACATTTTACAAGTGTACAAACAATGAGGTACCTCACAAGCTGACTCTATTCAGTATTGGCGCTATAGTGTCGGATTTTTAAATCGATCATTACATGAAATAAAAATTAAACTGGAATATTATTAAAATATATATTTTGAAATAAAATAACGAAAAATATAATTTTCTTAAATAATACAAGGAACTTAAAGTAAGCGTACTTATTTTAGAATGTCAACGTCATGTGGAGGAAAAATTATTCATTTAACTGGCAACATTTATAAGCAATGGCGGCTGACGAAGGTTTGTATTTTTGTATTCACAATTACGTAAAAATATCATATTAAACTCGATGCTTACGCGTGGAATGTAATATCAGGTGATTTGTTTTTATTTACTGATGAATCGTGACACCCATTCAACGCACAAACAGCCATCATTCCTGTATTGTTTTTAATTTACAACCGGGAAATGTACACAAACCGACTCGACCTTGAGTACTACGAGGGCCGTTCGAACGAGTGCGACATAATGTCGCCCCTGAAGTGGCTTCACTAAGGATGTGCGGACTACTCATCTATGCTTTTTAAATCTATGACTGTAACAGTTAGACTTTGACAAATACTTTTGATAGGCGATAGCGAACTGTCTTGTAGATATGTCTTTATTTAGACAAGATAGCCGCACAAAAAGTGAGAGAAGAAAAAGAGGAAAAATAACTTCACAACTTGGTTTTATGTCTTTTCTAGAAGCAACTACAGTTACCTATAACTACTAAATACGGGTAATATAAAAAAAGTAATCTAAGTGTTTACAAATTGTTGCACAACAGAATCGAAATTTCCGACCATCCATAATGCAGACGTGGCCGTATAGCGCAGTTATTTTAGACAGCGCTCGCAGAATACAGGGCGATCTAAAACTGTTACGGTTCACGTCAGAGAGCCGAGGCCAGCCGACTGCATTCGACGCACGTACCGCGCCTGCCTTGCCGCTATGAAACACGCCTCGAGACAGGACGATTCTTTAGCCATACATAAACTTATTTTGTTCTTGATGTTAACATTTTTAACTTTACACCAAGGGTCACATTACTTTTGCTATTCATTTAAATGCATATATAAGTACTGGGTGCCCACTAATTAATGGAATACCTTCCGACTACCGGCAAGGCACCTTAAGCTGGTCCAAAAATGCACTCATAGGTCTAGAAAAAGTTTCTTGGTTTTCGAGAGAATCGAACTTTTCTGCCTTTTTTAATAGCTAGCACCTTACTTAATTTTATTCACCATCTAGGCCATATCTTTGTTTGTAAAAATATAAATAGCATGTGTTATACCATTATAGAATTAGTATTAGATAACCTATTTTTTAAGAAAGTTAGTCACTCGGTTTTCCATACATTTTTTATTCACCACAAGCGATCAAACTTGTTAAAAACTTTTATAACTTTAAGGATGGTGTTGTGGTATAAAAGTCAATATAAATTGATAAAACACCAAACCATGGTCACAACCATCACATTTACGTTGACACTGTTGAGCGCACTAACAATATGCCTTCGACAATTTGCATAACGCTTCACGTTTGTAAAATGACAACGCCGTTTGTAAAAGGCGGAGTCTTATAATTTGACTGCGACATATATATGCGACATACATTTGTGATGTTTTCGACTAAAAGGTACCACATTGTCGGTTGTAGAATAAGGCTGATTTCAAATTGACAACCGACAATAAGTACCCGTTAGTCTTCAATAAGCCTCGTGTATGATCTAGTAATATTGCAGGGTTGTTGATTTACATAAAATAATATTAAGTACATAAACAATGTCTTTATAATCTCCTATTCACATTTACATACCAAATTTACATTTTTCCTAACCATAATAATAAAGAAACAGTTTCCATCACGTACCCTAACTTTTCTCTCATAATGTACCACTCCCGTGTGTTTAATATTCAATAACTGCGTTTTATCTACAACTATCGAGGGTAAGGGGCTCCAAACTACGCGCTCGCATTCCGATCACGTACGACGCTGTCTTAACATCTGGATTGTTTCGAAACATGCTGTACCGTCTCAGTTTGTTTTTAAACTGGCATCTGTCGTACTGAACGAGTGGTCTTGTTCTTTACGTGTCCCCGGCGGGGCAACTTTTAAGCATAGCTATTACATTATTGTTTACAATGATATCGATATATTTCATTGCGAGCTTCGATATGAAAAGCATTTTGTTTTATTATCGAACTTCAAAAGCGATTTCGTTGATTCTAACTTGTCAAGAGAAAGTTACCATAGTTTTGTAATCCCGATCTTTGTAATATCATACGAAATTTTAATTGTGTCCACAATTAATCCGCTTACATACATTCTATACATAAGTATTGTGTGTGTGTGGATATATATTTAAAAAAACCGGCCAAGAGCATGTCGGGCCATGCTCAGAGTAGGGTTCCGTAGTTACTCTTCTGTCACAATGAGCTAAACTGGATCTTAAAGTATGGTAGATTGTTAACCAAGGGATGAACTGTGGGTGTTCGTCTTTTTACTATGATGGGGAAACTTTTTGCGATAACTCAAAAACAGCTAAACTGATCATATCCGCTATAGTTTTCATTTAATGTCTTTCTTAAGCTCTACTTCCAAGATTTTTTTCATATTTTTTGGACCTATGGTTCAAAAGTTAGAGGGGGGGGGGGACACCTTTTTTTTACTTTTGGAGCAATTATCTCCGAATATATTCACTTTATCAAGAAATGTTTGTTGAAGACCCCTATTAGTTGAAAGACCTTTCCAACGATATCCCACACTGTAGGGTTGAAGCAAAAAAAATGTTCACCCCCACTTTACGTGTAGGGGAGATACCCTAAAAAAATTAAATTTTTAGATTTTATTGTACGACTTTGTCGGCTTTATTGATTTATATATCCATGCCAAATTTCAGCTTTCTAGCACTAACGACCACGGAGCAAAGCCTCGGACAGACAGACAGACAGACAGACATACAGACAGACAGACGGACATGGCGAAACTATAAGGGTTCCTAGTTGACTACGGAACCCTAAAAATGCAGTAATAGCTTTCACATAATATGATATGATATGATTTATTTATCTCACAATATACAATTCTACTACAGTTTCAAATTTATTTCACCAGACTTTATTATGGGACCGATGCCGAAATCGAGAAAAAAAAAATACTATCCCATATAAATCAACGGTGCTTCATTAGCTGGAATGTATGAAATTATGACCTGGAAAGTCACTACGCAAAGTATGGCTGGTGATTAAAATTTAACCCTGAATGTAGCTACATAATTAATACAATACCTCAGCGAAAACAGCTTTAATAACATATTAACATAAATATGTATGAGTGTGTAGTGTTGACGTGGCCCGCTAGCGCTTGGGAACTGTTGATAACTAGAGTTTTTGCATCGCGATCTCCTGAAAATTGGAGGTAGAAGTACGTAACAAAGTGACGATGAAAGTTAGGCCGGTAACGCAGCGCTCGCTCACCGTTCGAGGCTCGGACTTTTTAATTTCGTTCCACAGCCACTCGCGGTAAACCTCGTTACAAGTTTAAATTGGCATTTCTCAGAGTAATGGTTAGTCGCCAGTGGGTAAGTTGCTTGGTGTCTTCTTTACTTGGTAGGGTAATTCTTATTTAAAATGTATGAAAGGCTTAGAAAGGCAAAGTTTAGCGTTCGGTGCAAGTGCAACAGCAAAATTATGGTAGGAGACAGTTGTCGGGGTGCAGTGCATCTCATCTGTTTCGGCACTTGGGGTTAGAATAATTTATTTTATTGAAATGTACTCGGAATGTAGGTAATAGGCATATTTAATTTAATATGTCGAATGAAAAAATAAGTAGTCACTAAACATATTTATTAGCAGATTTTGACATTCCTTGGTATCTGAAAGTCACAAACAAATAATCTCATATAAATAATCAGGTATGCATAAATAAACATTATTCTCGATGGATAGGTACTGAAGATATATATATCTGATGGTGACTGTACCTTACATTTTCCATACAAATGTTTAAGAGCATTTATAAATCCCCTGTATGTAACACCAATACTGCCGTACTACAAGAAGGATTTTGGAAAAATGGGCCGTGTGCGTTTCAGAGTGCTTCCGTTTCAAAGAAAAATGATCAGAAACAGTTTAAGCAAAAATTAAAGAAAGATTGAGAGCCTAATTACTGAAGTTTTCTCTGTGATAATTAAAGTTTGAGTATGTACATTTTTTTTAAATAATATTTATGTAATAAATGAATAGTTCAGGTAATATTTGAGTACCTAGCTAATAATTTGTTGTGCCTGTTCTAATGAGCTATAAATATGTTTTTAAAGGTTTTAAGTCCGAATACACATGTTACTATTTCCGGGGCGGTTTTATCAGATATCAATATAAGCCACAACTAGTGACTTATTACTTGGCGACAAAAGATATTTAGGCCATCACAAGTTATTGGCGGCGTGATTATTTGTGTTTTTTTTTTCAAGATTAAATCTAAGCCAACCTTGCATCTCGTCTTATACACATTTCTAAGATATAAAAGTGTTAAGCAAGTCTGTACAACACCCGGAAAAAATTAAATAATTACAGCCTAATCATTAATAAGAAGTAATGATTAGGCTGTAATTATTTATTCTTAAATTATCACCAGAATATGCCTTGTAATACTACATTTTAAACTAGAGCTTTACAAAGCTGAGACAGTATATATGTATACTGATGTGAGATGATATGGGAGTGATATAACTTCCAGTTGCTATCACAGTATGCTCGCAGTTTATAAACGCGTGAACAACTCTGGATGTTGTCGCCGTATTTTCAAAAGTGCATGGTTGAGTTTACCCAGGTATTTTAAAATGCAACTACTGTTAACACTAAAATAAACAGGATTTGAAAAATACGCAAGCCCTTCAAATCTCTCACATTTTTATACCGTAGGCATACAATACTAGAACTACAAAAGAAGTCCCGCATCCCAGATGTTCCCGACTGTTTAAAATCTCTATGTTCCACATTAAAATGCGTGAGTCCACGGGCACCATCCAAGGTAAGCCCACTAACCCAGGATTAACCGGTTGAACCTGGAGTTACTATGTTTACCAGTACAATTTGACACTGAGTTAACGGTTAACCCCGGGTTAATGGCTAACCATGGCTAGGGCAAGGGGCCCTAAGAAAGTAAACATAATATATTTATTTATATTTCGTCAGGTGAAAATCAAAACTCACTATATAGTAGGACCTGTTTAATCCGGACCGCCTATAATCTGGCGGACTTTATACTCCAGACGAAACATTTCTTTATTTCTTCGCCGACTAATAGGACAGGCCATTAAAATGAAATGCAAGAATGTGAAGCAGCAGAATATAACTGATTGTTTTTACCAGTAATGTGTTAGAGGTTGTTCTGTTCATTTTAATTAAGAAATGTTCACATATACTCGTACATATATCTTTCATTGCTTTACTAATTAAACACTACAAAAAATTTACATCATTAATCTGGAAACATATTTAAATGTTAATCCGTGAAAAAAAACAACCTTGTTTTGGTACAGTTAGCAGCAGTTGTTAAGCGGGCAAGGTACAGTGCGAGCAGCGTTCACGACGGCCGTGAATCGCGTACTGCTCCGCGCCGAGTCGCACGCTGCGCGCGCGCTGGGAAAACCGGTTGGGGGAGATCTTGCGCTGTCGTAGTAGGCGCACATAGTGGTGCGGTGTTTGGGTTTGGGCCACCTGACACTTGTAGCGACAAACAACACGAAGTCACTATATCCACTATACTGTCACCACGCTCACTGGCTTTCTGCTTAAGGATCACAGGCTTCCATGCTGACGGCACAGCCCAGCCGCTGTCTCGATTGAAATTAGGGCGCCGCCCAATCTCGATCGCTTCACGTATTTTACGTGGTACGTAACATTGTGCCGACAGCGCAAGATCTCTCCCAACCGGTTTTCTCAGCGCGCGCGCAGCGTGCGACGCGGAGCAGTACGCGATTCACGGCCGTCGTGAACGCTGCTCGCGCTGTTAGTGCTTGAAAATACATGAGTGTAATCCGTAGATTTATTTTAATGTTAGTATGTCTCACGACAGTTTAAATTCGGGCATTTATTTGTTACGTGCGCTTCAGCAAACATCCCTGATGCGCTACAAAAGCGGGGCAGCCCCACCAGTGCCCGGAACTGTTATATTGGAAACGAAGAGCCCCGTAGGCCCGCTGCCTGTAGTACGTCCATAAGCTGCACGTATACACGGAGGTACAATTATGCTCTAAAAAGAGTTAATTTTACCTCCCTAGTACAGCGCGCAAACTTATGCGCAATCGTGTTAACCCTTACCGACAGGGCCCTCCGTTTGCGCTCGATATCCATGTTATCTTTTAAGTCTGAGGTGACAACGTGGCCTAAATATTTAAGACATCACCCTTTCTAGAGGAAAATAACTGATATCAAGTATTTCAACACGATTTTATCTATTTTTCAATTTGTTCACTCTATATTATTTTATGTCTTTCTTCTTCTTGTCTGTTCCTTTCGAAATTTTTCTCCCTTGATGGTCTCATCGGAAGATCAGCGCTGGAAGACACCAGCAACATGCTAAGATGAGGCCATTTCATGGCATTTTATACTTTCTTTGTTTTCGTTATATTATGTAATGTAATGTGTATTGTTTGTGTTTACGAATAAAAATTATTCTATTCTATTCTATATCGACAGCTCGGCGACCGTTTGGAACCTCCCCTTTAGTGCTTTAATGCCACCATAAATGGATGCTAGATGATATTGACACCAATTTCTTTTCGGTCGATTTGATCATTCCGTTTGAAATGGCTTAAATAAAATTCGCAAAATAGTTCACAATTTCCGAACGCACCTGTCACTGTCAACCAAAGAGCCGATTGAACAATGGCCGATCCTTTGTCATATTTTTGTCAAAGAATTCGCACTTTAAAATGCAAAATTGTTGCGTACAATCCGAATTTTGCCGATATATGTTGTCGGTTCAAAACTGTTGTTTTTTTACGCTCTTTTATTTGAGCATAATTTCGTTAAGGTCTACCGTAGACCCCGGCGGTTTAATTAATATAGATAAAATGAAATAAAAAGTGACGGAGCCGTCCAGTGGTGAAGGCAGAATTCGAACCAGCGTCTTTAGCCACGTCGCGGCGGTGGCGGAGTGGTGTAGTGGTTCATGGCGATAACCGCGTTTGCTAAAGACGCCGGTTTCAATTCGACCTTCACCACTGGAGGGCTTCGTCACTTTTTCTTTAATATATGATATCTCTTTCAGTTTGTGATCATTAAAAAATAATAAAAAAAGCGAATGATTATATTCAAATCCAAAAATGTATATCACATCAATCCCAATAGCAATATGTACCTTTCGGTGCATTCACGGAAAATGAATGCCTTGAATTTTTTTTCAATTTATCATAATCCACTCGGCTTAAGAGTCGAGACAATAAACGTTAAGTACATCTTATGCCCCGCGGCCACAGGAACTCCACTCTGGACTTCGTCCGATTAATTATTATCGATTGAAATAATCTCCAACTTCCAACCAGTTAAGATATTAGAAGTTAAGTCAGTATCATGAACTGGATTTTTATATAGGTAATAAACTGCGTCGCGTCTAATTAAAATCATTCTTCATTATTAGGTTTTTCTTTTCTTTGTTGTTCATATTTCCTAAATAGTCATAAATATTTCCTAGAACCATTCATATCATTTTTTTATTTATTTATTTAAACCATCCTTACCTTGCGATTAAATATGTAGAGGCCATTCTTCTAATAAGGAGGTGTATATTAATTCACTTCTTCGGCCGCAGTGACTTTAGATGCGAAACAATTGAGTTTCAATTCAATATATCTATACTCCAAGAGTCAGCGATGGAGTTATATAGCCGTACCATCCTAGAGATTGGCGAGTTGGTGCCTAGCTTTCTCCTTCTGAAGCGCTCTTTAAACAATTTGTAGGTGCCTTTTCTAGGTAATCTATTAGTTATGGTAAAGTTAACAGTTTTTAGCATCTCAGGACAACTTATACCCCTGCAGTTAACTAGCTTATGAAGGAACATCAGGTCATGAACCTTTCTTCTGATGCTGAGAGATGAGAGTTTGGAATAATTTAAACGGTCTTGATAGGATCTCAAAAACCGTGCTTCCCTGGAAGTATAACTCAATATAGTCAAGAAGCGCCTTTGGACTCTCTCGATCCGGTTCTTTTGGACTTCGTAACAAGGTGACCAAACCTGAGGACAGTATTCCAGGTTACTTCTAACGAGAGTCTTAAATAATAGAAGCATTGCACGGGCTTGTTGAAATTGCTTCGTGTTCCTTGTCACAAAGCCCACCATTGCAGAAGCTTTTTTAATGATGTAATCAAAATGCGCATTGAAATTTAGCTGATTATCTTTCATTATGCCTAAATCACGTACAACTAAAACTTTTTGCAAGGTTAGTCCATTTATGTTGAACTCTGTTGGTACTGGGATTTTATTCCGCGTGAATGTCATGTGGCAGCATTTTTCAGAGTTTAATGCTATGTTATTACTGTTGCATCACTCGGTTAATCTGTTAACATCGTCCTGTAACTTTGCACAATCTACGTCATTGTTAATAGGTTTTCAAATCATCAGCAAAGAGATAGGCTTCAGAATTCCTGCAACAGTTGACTATTTATTTATTTACACTTTATTGCACAAAGGAAAACTTATCATACAAAAGGCGGACTTAATGCCAAAAGGCATTCTCTACCAGTTTAGACTTTGTCGTTAATAAAGAAGCAAAAGAGCAGGGGGCCTTAATAATAATAATATAGCCCATGGTTTACTTTATCAAATGCTTTACAGAAATCAGTATATATTGCCTCAACTTGGGTCCAATTATCCATGTCATCAAAGTCTCGACAAAGAACAAGTAGATCTTGATCTAACAAAATCGATGTTTTATAACTGCTGCTTGAAATGACTATAAATAAACTGACTATGTATGATAAATCAAGGACTCGAATATTTTGGGATTGTAGACAAGGTAGAGATCAGTTACTTACGTCGGATTTTGAACCGCCCTATTGGGACTATTTGTGTCCCTTTCCACAAAGATGGAAATATTCCGGTCTGAAGGGACCTATTAAAAATGTACGTCAGTGAAAATGAAAGCTGCTTACCACAATTATACAACAGAATTGCTGGCAAACCATCTAGACCACAACCCTTTCCTAAATCTAATGTTTTGATTTTTTTAAGGTAACACTTTCACCTATAACGATTTTACTAAGAGAACCGGGAAAAACAGAAGAAATGCTCACCGATTGCCCAGATGCCAGATAAATGTTTTCGTCACTGTTGGTGTCATAGATTGATAAGAAATCCCTTGCAAACAATTCACAAACCCCCTCACAATCATCATCATCATCATCTCAGCCGAAAGACGTCCACTGCTGGACAAAGGCCTCCCCAAAGCATTTTCACAACGAACGGTTTCCCGCGACTTTAACCAGATCGTCGGTCCATCTAGTCTGGGGCCTTCCCACGCTTCGTCTTCCGGTACGTTGTCGCCACTCGAGAACCTTTCTGCCCCATCAACCATCGGTTCTGCGAGCAATCTGGCCCGCCCACTACCACTTAAGTCTGGCAATTCTCTGAGCTATGTCGACAACTTTGGTTCTCCTGCGGATCTCCTCATTTCTGATTCTATCACGCAGGGAAACTCCGAGCAATAGCTCTCTCCATTGCTCTTTGAAGCCCATTGTGAGCGCCCACGTTTCTGTGCCGTACGTCATAACCGGCAACACACACTGGTTGAAGATTTTCGTCGTAAGAGATTAATATAGATGAAATTAATTATTTAAAATAGTTTTATAAATTTTTAGATTGATACCGAATTTGCGCCCACAACAATTCTTTATTTGTCTTTAAGTAGGTCGGCAAAAGGAGGGTGATATGAAAATAAAATAAAAATGAGGTCGGATAGAGAGTAGAGTACAAAAGAAGAGCTAGCGAGATGGATGAATATGAATGATAATAAATGAAAAGGGGCGGGAACACATTTTTTTTTCCGATTCTGGTAAAATTTTGTGAGCAGATTCGGTAGTTAAATATAATTTTCACTACTCCAGCTGTTACAGGCTCTCTTGATTGTTCAAAAACTGATGAGACAGTTGCATTTTATCTACATGTGTGGCAAAGTAATCTGAAGAAAATTTTCAGTTTTTTTCTTATGTTGGCTAGTAGAATTGAATTTTAAATGATAAATATTAAACAAAGTTCATTTGGATTTGATTTAGTTTGATATTTTACGGTTAGTATTTTCCTCGCATTGGTGTGGTGAAAAATTCGTGTTGCACTTGGTGGCAAAATTTGTCCAGCCTTTGTGGCTTGAAACCCTCGCAAAGCTCAAGATTTCACATTTCGAACCACTCGCTACGCTCGTGGTCCAATTGTGGAATGTTTCGCTTGTTCGGGTATCTATATTAGCACGAGAGGTTAAATAACAACTTTGCCCCCTTGTAAAACAAATAACTATTTTCTGTCGTTTCATTTTTCGGAAAATTTTCAAAATGGCGGAAATTGGCCAGACTGTCCGTCTGTCTGCCTGTCCGCGGCTTTGCTCAGTGATCGTCAGCGCTAGAAAGCTGCAATTTAGCATGGATACATAAATCATGCATGGCGACCAAACGGTAAAATGAAAACTAAAAAGAAATGCATTTTAGGGTACCTCCCATACCAAATGTTTTTTTTTTAATATTTGTTTTTCGCTTAAAAAACCCAATGGTGGGATATCGTTGGATAGGTCTTTAAAAACAGTTTCTAACAACTAATTTTTGATAAAGTGAATATTTTCGGACATAATCGCTCTGAAAGAAAAATATGTGCCCTCTAACTTTTGAACCCTGGGTCCAAATAATATGAAAAAAATCAGCATAATAAGTATTTTCAATGGACACTATAGTGAATATGATAGGTTCAGTCGTTTTTGAGTTATTGCAAAAAGTATTTTCTTCTTAGTAGAAAGACGTACAAAGCGCTGCGAGGTACTCCCTTATGCTTGTAATGTTCATGAGCTTACTAATAGCCCCCGTTTAGCTCTGACAGAATGGTAGCTACAGAATTCTACACTGAGCATGGCCCGATATGCTCTTGGTCAATATATTTTTATTTTTGAGCTTTACACGAGGTCTACAGCTCACAGAGCCACTAGTTATATCGTTTTTTTTTGTTTTTAAGCAAAAGTCGAAATCGTTTTAGGTTGATTGGGGTCACTTTGATCAATTTCAAAATTAATATGTAATTATCTCCCCGAATATGGAATCTAAAAAATAAATAAAAAATGACAATATCGGTTTTTGCTCCTCTGTCGATTTTACTAATAATATAATTTTTATTTTTTATGTATCGCTTGAATTAAAATAAAAAAGTGGTGATCAACTTTAAAAGGAACTTGGGGTTACTTTGGTACAGAGATCGGAACCGGTTTTTTGGAAAAACTCGGAAATAAACATATATTTCGGTTTATTTTATACTCCAAATATAGGACTCGGTTGTGTTTTTAGATAACGACTTCGTATTATTAGATTGCCCAATTAGAAATGAAATAATTAACAAAGAACGAAAAAATACCGTTTTCGTTCCCATACAAAAAATACCGGTTTCCGATCCCTGCTTTGGTATCCCCCTTTTTTTCGACGGAATTCGATAGTAACCCCTTTAGAGAATAAAACTTCAAAACATTAAAAAAAAAATGCTTTGACAAAGAAAAACAAGGATAGTTTAAGAAAAATCTACTTTATTTCAAAACAGTGTCATATTTTAGTTATTTAGGTTTAGATGCATAATTATTGAACAATAAAAAGTTATCAAACTTTACCAACAATATGTAATCGACAACACCATGATGTTCGGATGCTTGGCGTATCGATAGCCTGGCTACAACCTCTTCTGTCACAGGTTTAAAACTATTTCATAGTAGTTCCGATATGCTCGGGAAACTAATCGTTTTTTTAATGATCGAGGCATTATTTTAAAACAATTAAACAAAAATCAGTTAAAAATCCATTAATTAACTATATAATATTTAAAAAAAAAAACTATATTTCGCGGGTGTCATTGATCAGTGATCAAAGTAAACCCTTATAAGCGATCAATGACACCCCATGCCACAAAATCCGAAAAAATACAAATGGCCGCCATGATTATGATTTTTTTTATGGTAGAGGAGGCAAACGAGCAGACGGATCACCTGATGGTAAGCGATTACCGCCGCCCATGGACACCTGCCACACCAGAGGGGTTGTAAATGCGTTGCCGGCCTTTAAGATGGGAGTACGCTCTTTTCTTGAAGGTTTGAAGGTCGTATCGATCCGGAAATACTGCAGGCGACAGTTCATTCCACAGTTTAGCAGTGCGAAGCAGAAAGTTCCTGGAAAAACTTATTTGCAACAAGCATCGATGTTATAGGCCGATACATGCCTAATTCAATGATTTACATCAAGTGTATGTATTACATGCCTAATTCAATGATTTACATCAAGTGTATGTATTTACTATATATAACATAGTACATTAGAAGTTATACAGGCTCTTAATAGTAAAGTCAGCGTCAAATACTTCGTAGCAGTCAAAGTGGCCAAATAGTTCGGTACACCATACTAAATATATGGTGTACGGAACTATTTGGCTACTTTGGTTGCTATGCTACAAAGTATTTGACGCTGACTGTACACAAAACTAATACTTACATATTTTAATTTTTTTCTCATCGATCGACGTGATTTATCCCTCGAACATAAAGCACAAACTGGCAGTGACGTTCAATCTTGCCAATCGTAAAAAAAATATCCAAAGGATGCGTTCAGAAAGCCTGATATTTGAGTTTGAACCTGAGGTAAAGTTTTTATCTAAGTAAACCCAGGAATCAAAGTAAATCCAGGAATCAAAGTAACCCCAATCCACGGTATATTTAATGTCTGATTCCTACGGAAGTTTTGTTATATAAAAATCAAATAGATTAAAACCATTTACATCACGGACTAATTTTAAATTAGTCTATTCGTACTGATATTATTACAACAGTAATAAATTTATCGGACCTATCTCACGAGGAAAATCAGTACAGATTTGAGTATATACTAAGTTCAATTATGAATGTGTAATATGAATTTGCGCTGAAATAGATTCATTAGTTGCGAGGAGTAATCTTATAAATCCGTTCGTCTGATACGGAACTACTAAATTTCGCTATGGATTTCGGTACAAGGCTAATATTACATTTCATAAGTAATGAAATTATTATAAGTTAGAAAATTTAATCATATTATTTTTCTAATACTTATCTTTTTAAATATCAGAACTAATAACTAAATTAAATATAAATATATAAAAAAACTGAAGTTGTGTGAAAACTTGTTTGTATTAATATGATATTAATAATTTTAGCCTAGATACGTCCCACTGCCGGGCACAGGCCTCCTCTCATGTGCGAGAGGGTTTGGTGTAGTATACTAACAAAAAGCAAAAGTTTATATGTAGGTAAGTTTACCTACCTCTTAAAACTCGGAACTGTGGAATGAACTCCATATCGTTACGGCGATAGGTTGAGAGAAGTAAACCTACACGTCAACCTTTGTTTCCTGGCTGTGCCGTTATGTTGAAATGGCTATCACAAAAGCTTTCATGGCATTCATGTCAGCTATCTACTGTACTACAGAATACATTTCGGAGAGTGTGTCGAGGAACTGCACAACCTTATTCTTATTCCTCCGTCCCCATTTCACCATCGGACTACCAGACAATCGGCACTCCGGCATCGCTTCATGGAAGGTATTCCACAAATACGTACGAAGCGTTTTGCTTCAACATTCCTTATGCGAACTGCCAAGGAGTATAATCCCTTACCCGAGTCTGTGTTTCCGCATGAGTACAATCTGGGTCTCTTCAAGGCTAGGGTAAATAGGTATCTTATAGGTAAGCGTGCTCCATCATAGACCGCATCATCATTTACCACCAGGTGAGATCGTAGTCAAATGCCTGCCTATCTTTATATAAAAAGAAAAAAATATATGTCAAGCGACCTGGGATGTCACGCACACTAGATTTCTCTGACCTCCATATTAATATTTAAAGAAGGACAAGACACAACGAGCCGTTTACTTTCAGAAATCAGGTACACATACAGAGCTCAGATATTAATAGCTATAGTGCATACACCCACTACTTACATTTCGTATAAAGTCAATGATAGGTACTTCCAACGTCATCCAGTTAAACTTAATACCTGGCCAGCAACAGCCTTCTTTTGTCTTCCATAATAATTTACTAATATAATGATTTAGAAGTTAAAACATTGAATTGGAATTGGACCACGAGCGTAGCGAGTGAAATCATGAGCTTTGCGAGGGTTTCAAGCCACAAAGGCTGGATTAATTTTGCCACCAAGATTTTTCACCACACCAATGCGAGGAAAATACTAACTGTAAAATATCCAACTAATATATGGCGGGTTAAA
Organism: Cydia pomonella; assembly: GCF_033807575.1. Taxonomy (NCBI): domain Eukaryota; kingdom Metazoa; phylum Arthropoda; class Insecta; order Lepidoptera; family Tortricidae; genus Cydia; species Cydia pomonella. Next base: position 14,795,388 of record NC_084706.1, on the reverse strand, counting down.
TTGCTTATCACCGCTAAAAAGTTCTCAATGAGCGGGTAAACATTTGTACACGCAAACATACGAGGGTCGGCGGAAATTTACTTTGCGTTTCTATCGAGTTCTACGGTTAAATGTGGCTTGTAGCCTCCAGAGGTTTACGAACTCAAGACTGGATTACACCAACTAGAAAACTTCGTATCGTCTGTCACGGGAACTTGAGCAATCTGATAATATAAGGGTTCGATTGGAGTTTAAGATAAATCGTGATTTTTATATTTTCGTTCGTATGTGCGGGGTTTCAATGTGTTGAGGATATGAAATAAGTTGAATACGATTTTGTGATGTTGCGTCCATCCCTTATCGCTAATACTTTGGATCTCGTGAGGTTCCCGACTTTCAGCTACGGATGCGGATTTATGTACTTGTCTCATGATGCGTTTTTCGCTGGAATGTTACCTGCATTAAGAACTCGATGTTACTCGTAAGGTAAGTAAAAATGTTCAACCTATCGACACATTTCAGACTTATAGGTACCTTTTGTTTAATATGTTATGTGAGTAGGTCTTTATGTTCCATATTGCATGGCTCAATCAATTTTATTAACACAAGCTGTTTAGCAACCTCAGCAAAAACACGAACAAACTGTTCCACTTGGAAAAACTCCTTTTTAGTTTTATTAATAACGATTTTTGGGTTCTGTAGTCAACTAGGAACCCTTATAGTTCCGCCATGTCCCTTTGTCTGTCTTTCCGAGGCTTTGCTCCGTGAACGTTAGTGCTAGAAATCTGAAATTTGGCATGGATATATAATTACAGTCTATGGATCAACTATACTCAAAAAACGTACAGCGCCCTGCGCGTCCAATATAACAACGCTTTTAGGATGCTGTTGGGACTCCCGAGACATTGCAGTGCATCGGGCATGTCCGCGGAGGCGCGCACAGATGGCTTTCACGCGATAATGCGAAAACGTGTCGCGTCCCTGCTGAGACGTATCGCCGGTAGCCCCAATAGTCTCCTGAAGACAGTGGCAGGACGGGAAGATGGTCCCTTCCATTACTATTGGAACCAGATCCACATGTTGTCCACCTAGTTTTAAGTGTAAAAATGTGTTTAGATTGTAAGTGAATATGAAAAAATTTAATTCTGAAATGAACTATTATTATTATAATTATAATGCTCGGCCTTGTGTTATAGGGGTCTCCAAAACCCATTTTTCGATGCAGTAAATGATTTCGGAAATAAGCGCTCCGAAAAGATGTGTCTATCCCCCCCCCCCCCCCCCCCTCCCCCACCCTCTAATTTATGAATTTTGGGTCCAACAAATACAAAAACAGTAATGAAAATAGAGCTTAATATAGACATTCAATTAAAACTACTTATAGCGAACATGATCAGTTAAACCGTTTTTGAGTTATCGCAAAAAAGGCTTCCCTTCATAGTAAAAAGACGTACAGCACTGTGTACGTATACTCCCTTCTATATTATATAAAGCTGCAGCCCGAACGTTAATTGACACGAATTGTTCTCCCGGAAGGAGACGCGGGGGGGATTCGAGTTTGGTACGGTCGTACAGGGGGCGGTCCGGTGACCTCCGGAAAAATCCGACTTTCGGTCTACCGGATCGGGACAGAAAAATGTTTGACGGCCCGGCTAAACGGTGGGAGATAGTGGGGGGGTGCTCGACCAAATGTCACAGAGGACCCTGGGCGGTTTCGGAGGCCGCCATTTTTTTTTCAAAATGGCGGATTCAAAATGGCGGCCGATTTTCAAGTCGGTCCCGGCGCGCTCAAATTTCGGTCACGGAATCTCGGGGCCCTCTAGATCGGTATGGAAAAAAAAAAATTTGGAAAAAATCCAAGATGGCGGACACCATGGCCACTTTTATTTTGTATGGCAACTTTTAAACGGTGACAGATAGGTGGGGGGTGCTCGACCAAATGTCATAGAGGGCCCGAGACAAATGGAATGGCATTAAAAAAAATTCAAAATGGCCGACTCAAAATGGCGCCGAAATTTCAAAACGGTCCGAGAGCGCCGAGAACCGGTATGTGGGTACATATGGGCCCCCGCATTCGAAAAAAAATTTTTTTTTTTTTTTAGCTCGAAAGCAAAGCAAAAGTACAACTGCTTTACCTTTTCCCTTTGGAAAACACAAACTTTTACACCTAAACAACAGCAACAACAACAAACACTACAACAACAACACATAAACAACAATATTAATAACAACATACGCAAGGCCGAGTGCATGCTCGCACGCGCAACAAAAGTACAACTGCAACACTTCTTCCCTTTGGAAAACAAACTTTTTCACTCAAACAACGGCACCTACAACAATAACTCATCAATAACAACATCAATAACAGCACCAACTACAAAAACAACAATACTAACAACAGCACCATGCACACCGCGGGGCCCCCGGGCCCCGCGCACCAAGCAAAACTCTAGTTTGCTTGTTATGGACGTATGTATACATGATACTTGCTATAAGAACTTACTTGCTTTTTTGAGAAGTTTTTATTTTAGCAACGTTAAGGCGACATCGACATTAGCAGATCTGAAAATGCTATATGTATAACAATATCTTTATGAAAAAAAATGGTGGCGAGTTGATACATCTAATCCTAAAACCAAGAATTATTATTTTCCTTTTACGTCAAGGCCCTCTTGAAGTGTTGATGCTTCTATTATATAAATTGTATACTGCTGCCGTATAAAGGGTTAATAAATGCGAATTAACACGACAAAGCTAATAAGATCAAGGTATTTGTATAGGACGCTCAGATGAATGCTAATCTTGTTGCGACGTTACTCTGTCAAATATAAATTAAATTTCATGTTTGGGGACGTTGTAGTAAACAGCTTTTGTGCGCTGCGCTCGTCTGTGTGTGTAAGTTTGGGCCAGATTTTTTTCGGCAAATTTCACTTCCCAAAAAAAAACTTATCGCTGTAACACTGCTGTTTCTTTTCCCAAATGAATTTTGACCAAACTTATGTTTCGCATTTTATTCATTTGACATAATTTTGCTTCGTCAAATTTTATAAAGAAAATTCGTATATAAAGCAAACGGTTTTTATTTGGCTAAAATTATATTCCATATCATCTCATCTTATTGATAAATCTTCTGGTATTTCCTAGAGTCCTCACGACTCAGGCTTGAACTAGTATGAGGGCTACTGCTAACCAAATTGTAATATTTGTAAATGAAACCTACTCATGTTTTATCCTATATTTGATCTGTGCCTGGTAACGAAATATTTTTTTTTCAAGTGTCACTTTGCACACTCAAATTAGGTGTAGCATAATTTGGACAATAATAATTTATTCTTATTCATTTTATAGGTAAAGTATTATTATTATATAAAACTGTATAAATAAAAGAAACAGTTTGTATAATTTAGTATATACCAAGGGGTGTACCTACTTGCTTATACCAAAAAATGGTATATCATTAATCATTGATCCGAACGGCACTAACCTTGAGACCAAAGCTCTGCAAACTACCTCATTTACCGCGTGTAAAATTGCGATAAGTTGTTTTGACAAATGATTTTTAGGCAAAAGATAATTTTGGTTAAATAGTTTGCGATGTGATACTTTGGGAAATGAATTTTGGCCAAACATTATTAACCCTTAACTACCTACGTCCGATATCTGTAGCATAACCACCTACAAGAGGTCATGGAGACCACTATTTGAAATGGGTCTAAAATATTTATAAGAATTTATTTTATACGTATAATTAAATAATATTTACTGTTCTAATGGTTTAAGGCATTTATTAACAAATATCGATAAAATATGAACCATTAAAAAGCTGTTTCAAATTAAGATAATCACATTCTCCCATATTTTAACAAAAAAAGAATTCTGAATCGTTTGGAACAATAGATCTCAAAATATTCTTACATTATATACATTTTTTTTATAATTCTTAAAGAACAACAATCAATCAAGCTAATAAGGTATAACTTTTGCATAAAAACTTGTAATTATTATCAAATTGCAAGCTATTAAAATAACCATTTTCCGCGGCAGGCAATAGGTTCGTACACAGCCAATACAATACAGTTTATTCGGTACTTCACTGATATCTCTCTTAGAAAGCTGAAAATTGGCATGGAATAAAAGTAAGAAATCTGTAAGTCGTCCCCCCCCCCTCCCGCCCCCAAAAAAACTATCAAAGGGAGTGCAGTTCTGAATACATCATAAGTACAACTAGGACACGTCTCTATGTCCTACTAAGCTGAAATTTGGTATACTCGTAGCCTAAGGATTAACATACAAAGCTGTACATTTCTCTCCCCCCCTGTTAAAAAGGGAGGTGCCTATATACCTAACTAGTGAACCTAGGATACTTCCCGAGGTCCTAGAGAGCTAAACTTTGGTATGAAGCCTAGGATTTATATACGTTCATCATCCATCCCCTATTGTTGGGGTGCAGGAATCGCAAGGGACGATTCACATAAAGAAATGAGATCCCAGCAAAAAACATTTTATATACATTTGGCGGCAAAGACTCACTAGCTTTTGCTGTAAAAATAAACGCAACCACGTAGATAAGGTCTCGGAGAACAGCAAGATATAGTATGTAACTACCTAGGCAAGGTCGCTGAGACCACTGACGTCAGTTTTATGCTCACCAAAACAGAGACACACGTCCAGATGCGTCGACCGTATGGCCAACGGACGGTTGCAGGAACATCACACATCTATCTTCACTTCACATATCAGATTATAGCGGCGAGTTGTTAAACTGAAATGATGATCACGACCACATGACAGCACTCTGTCAAGACTGAAACGACAAAAAGAAAAATCTGAAAGATTCCTAATATTTCTATGAAATATGTAATTAAATATGTTTCAATATGTGTTCAAAACCCAAAAATTTTAAATGTTATAATATACCTACTACTTAAATATCCAATGAAAGTGTTCAAAACGCTTTACAATACACTATCATTTACCTATACTTTATTCACAGGCTAAATATAATACCAATTGCAGCCTCGTCTAGGAATTATCCATCATTAAGGTAATTGAAGCAATTAGGCATTAGGTAAGTGTCCGTGATGAGCATAAAGTGTACACACTTTTAATCAAGCCACAAAAGGTATTTTAATCGTTGCACTTTAATTAAGCTCCAACGACGAAGCGTTTTTTTATCCTGCCTTTATTTATTCATCAAAGCGGCTGTGCGTTGCGAGGACTAAGGAATTAATGGATAAGCCGCGACTTTTTAGCTTCTGATCTAAGAATTTCTGAGTAGCCTTGCGGAAGCCGAACGAGTCTGGATTTGACATCCTAAAGCATTATATACAAAGACGGTATATACTGTACCGTCAAAAAAGTTGCACTATTATAAATAATCTGATTTAGATTTAAAAGTTTAATTCGTTTAGACTGATAAGTGCCTTTCTCTCTTCCAAGGAGAGGGCACGGTCTGGGAAACTCAATTTGGGACCAGACTCCGTATAATAGTAGTCCTCCACTAGGGTGTTCAAACCTTTAAATAAAAGTGCCGAATGGCCAGTTACTTCGGAGAAATAAACCCGTAAAATTTCACATGTAGCTTATAATTATACTAGTAATTTTATCACCGCGCCAGCGTCTTCATAGTGTAGTCGGTTATGTACCTGTTTGTCGCGTGGACGCTTGAGGTTCGAGTATCACTCTCGACAATTTTTTTTTTCTTTTTCAATTAATTATTTTTAATATCAAATAGATTTAATCAGAATACAATATTGTTAAATGTTAAATTATTTTTTTATTTATATTAACTACTCTACTTTTCCAATTATTGTATTCTGATTGAATCTATTTGATTTTAAAAATAATTAATTTAAAAGAAAAAAAAATAGTCGAGAGCGAGACTCGAACCTCAAGCGTCCACGCGGCAAACAGGTACGTAACCGACCACACTATGAGACGCTGTCGCCGGTAATAAAATTACTAGTATATAAGCTACATTTGAAATTTTAAAGGTTTATTTCTCCGAAGTAACTGGCTATTCGGCACTATTATTTTAAGGGTTGAACACCCTAGTGGAGGACTACTATTATACGGAGTCTGGTCCCAAAGTGAGTTTCCCAGACCGTGCCCTCTCCTAGTTAGGTTTAAACTAGTATAATAAAGTATTTGATGGTTTTAAATACTTACGAGATAGAATCAGCAGATGTAATTAAGCTGGTAATGTGTTTGCCTCTCACGCTCGTTATTCTCTACAAAATAATATGTATTGGCTCATTTAGAACACTTTGCCGCTTAGCAACTTCAGTTGTACCTTATGGTTTCCAGATAAACATACTAAAAGTCCTCGAGGGTGAAGGTTGTGCTGAGGGGTTGAAGATATACTATGTTTTTCAGATTTTTGCTCATTTTTTAAATATCTTTACAAATAGCATAATAACGTTAAAAAGGTTTACCATAAAATTTCCTACAAATTTGGTTGTTTATTTTTACTCAACGAATGATACTTTAGGAGCTAGTGGGTGTTTAAGTTTACAAAGAATCAAAAAATAGACGGGTTAAGGATACGTCGTTTTTTCGATCAATCATCGTAACTCAAATGTTTAGGTTAGAATATGCAAGCTTATTCACCTGCTGACCAAATTTGTATAAAAAAACCGGCCAAGAGCATGTCCGTAGTTACCGGTCTGTCATAGTGTTGTGTTTGTTTTGGCGGGGGCCAAGACGAGCAAAGCGAAGCGCAAGGGCACTACCTTCCTTTCCTCGTTTTTTTTTTTAATCTTCTTAACTTGTGTTTGGATTATACCAGAAAAATAACATTCTCGGGATATAATGTAAATAGTGGACTTAACTCAAACTTAACCTGAGCACTATACTTGGAGTTACTTGGCAAAATAAAGTTAGTAATGAAGTAGTACTCTCAAGAACACATTGCTGCAGCTTAACTGCTATGTTAAAGCAGAGAAGACTTCGCTGGCTCGGTCACGTTCATCGCATGGACCCTGAGAGACTACCACGCCAAGTAAAGCTGGGTCAGATAGTGGATGTAAAGAGACCTACTGAGCATCCAACTCTATGGTTTAACGACTCCTGTAAGCGAAACATGAACAGTTTTGGCATTAGGACCGGCGGTTGGGAGAAACGCGCCAAAATGAGACCGGAATGGCGTCATGACATTAAAGTTGGAAAATCAATGCACGATGATGACTGGCTGCAGAAACTTAAGCAGAAAAGTCTTCGTCGTGCTCTAGTTACCACCTCCTGCAGACTCGCGATTTGTGTGCAATCGATGTGGGAAGAAATGTCGCCCTGCTATAGGACTTGATAGCCACCAACGGCAATGCCCAGCCCCATAAACCCACAAGCGCCTAGAATAAGCATCTACATAGAACAGATGATGTGGCCAATGATGATGAGTGTACTTATTAAGCATAAAAAATAAACTGCATAGCTCTCATACTTTAGATTTTATTCATATCTAAAAGAAACCCCGACACTCACTCATTCACTCACTGATGATCATCAAAGCCCTTAGGGTACTTCCTAAAGGACGAAGAAGCTAAAATTTGGTATGTAGGATGGTATTAATGCACAAACAACAAAAAAAAATCAAAAACTTGAAATTTTTTGCCCCTAAGGGGGTGAAAAGGGGGGTTGAATTGTGTATGGGGAATCAATAACCACTGAAACGATTTAGTTGAAATTTGGTGTGTATATATATAGTGTTTGTTTGGGAAAGGATGAAGAATAATTTTCAACCCCCGTAAGGGTGAAAAGGGGGAGAAAAGGGCGTAAGGGGGGAAAACGGGTTGAAGTTTGTATGGGGAATCATTAAAAAAGCAGATTGTATAAAAGATGCCCCCAGATACAAATTTCAGGATTTATAATAGTAAATCACCCCCAACCCTTTATATTAGGGGATGGAAGATTGTCATAAGCAACTTACAAATGTAAAATGTTGCCAAGACGAAACCATGAGACTCGCACTGTCAAAAAGTTATCAGATCTCTTGTAGAGCCAAGCCTCTTACTCTACAAGCCCTAACTTCACAAACTCTACACCTTAGTCAAAATATGTGGTTTGACCGTTTCGTTACTACAAGAACTGACGCCCATGTGACGGTAATAATCGCTCTTAAAGAAAAACAACCCCCCCCCCCCTCCCCCTCTACTTCCCCTAACTTCTGAACCATGGGTCCAAAAAATATGAAAAAATCGTTTAAGTAAAGCTGAGTTTTTACTTTCAAGGAAAACCAAAGCAAACCTGATCGGTCTAGATACTTTAGATTTTTTGAAAAAAAGTCTATTTTGACGGACGGGTAGCTACGAAACGCTATATTGAGCACGGCCCGAAATGCTCTTGGCGGTTTTTTTTATATTTGATCAGCAGATAACTAAACTTTTTTATTCTAAACTAAAAAATTGAGTTATGAAGAACAATTACGAAGCCTGTAGCTCCTAAAGTATTGATCGTAGAGTAAAAATAAACTAGGCAAATTTGTAGGAAAATTTATGGTAAAACTTTTGTCCAAAGTAATTATATTGCAGTTCGTAAAGATATTCGAGATATCTCGAATATCAAGATATATCAAGATTTTTGCTCATATGAGCAAAAATCTTGGAAGCTAATCCCGAGAATTGGCGTAGGCACTAGTTTTTACGAAAGCGACTGCCATCTGACCTTTTAACCCAGAGGGTAAACTACAGGCCTTATTGGGATTAGCACCGGTTTCCTCACGATGTTTTTCTTCACCGAAAAGCGACTGGTGAATATCAAATGATACTTCGTACATAAGTTCCGAAAAACTCATTGGTACTAGCCGGGGTTTAAACCCGCGACCTCCGGATTGCAAGTCACACGCTCTTACCGCTAGGCCACCAGCACTTTTGTCCTCTTCATCAAATATATTGACATTATTTTATGTAAAAGTCTCAAACCAAAGTTTTGGTACTTTTTCTTTAAAATAGCTTTGTCTCTTGAGTGAAGTCTTATATATTGAAAACATCAAACCAAGAATACATCGCTATCGCGTAAAAACTTAAAAGTCTCAAAGCAAAATTTTGGTGCTTCTTCTTTGAAATGGCTTTGGCTCTTGAGTGTATATTGAAAACATCAAACCAATAATTAATCGCTCTTGCCTAAAAACTAAAAAGTCTCAAAGGAAAATTTAGGTGCTTCTTCTTTGGAATTGGGTAATATTTTTGATTTGAGGAAGAGTTACTCAAGATAAAACCGTTTATTAGGAGCGCGCTATATCTCTTGCTAAGTCTTTTTTTTTTATTCCGGCGATTAATATCTTAACTCAAATTACTACCATCTGCTTTAAAAATGTGTAAAGATAAAACTAAATAATTTTTATTCTCCTTTAAACATGATGTTTTTAACTCAAGACATATTTATTGGACTAAGCAATTTATTATTTTCTTTAAGCAACAGAGTTCTGCGTTTTGACTTAAGATATCTTTTTTATCTGTGTACACTTGGTTAAACCTTCGTTTCTAAAATAAATACGAGTATATAGGTATGATCGACATAACGAGTGAACGTTATAAACGATACTGTAACTTTACCAACTGCAAAATGACATAGTTAAGTTACTGTTAAAATTATTTGTAAAAGTGTAGTCAGGATCTGCTATCATACAGAAACCACCAATACACTCCATTAACACTGTCCAAGGCAGAGCTGACGACGACGATCCGTGGCTCCGCTTTATTGCATATAAGCTACCCGGCGCAGATGTCCCCGCTCTGTAATTGCCACAGTTCGTACCCCCGGTTTTAGTCGTACCAGATGTTTACAAGTGGCTGCCTCGTAAGACGTTCGCAACTTTAGTGCACTCTATGAAAAATGTGGTTCGTTATTTCACAGTGGGTTTAGTTTCAGATTGCGTGATTCATTTCATGAGGTAGTTTTGCAAAGGAAAGTGAGGTTTGACTTAAATTCAACAAACATGCGATGCCTATAGAATAATTTATAATTGAAAATCATCCGGGTAATATTCTCAAGTTACCTATTTTGACTATTGTAACACTTGAATCAGGCAAGGTAACTATGTAGCAAGCGGCCTATATGCTTGTTTACCATTGATGTGGCTTATCTGAACTAAAAAAAAATCAGTTAATATTGTTCTTCGAATAGTAACAAGTTTTAGGTACCTTTGCAGTGAAGTATCTTTTGATATCTTTTATTATCATAGGACTTTGTGTGACTATCTATTGTGAAAATTTTGTCCCGGACATTTAGGAGGCGTGCTCGGGGCTATATCAACTGTAGAGGCCATTTTAACTTTTTGGTTTAAAAATATAAAACACTCAGGTACAGTCAGCATCAGTAGTAGGTAGTAATAACGAGCTAAAAGTAGCTGCAACCCTGGAATACTTGAAAAAAATTGAAAAATTATTTATTTAAGATAATATTTCGTTTTGACGATACAGTTAATGAAGTCCCCTAGTAAGTATATTATACCTGTGACAGGAGACCCCGCTCTTCCCAGGCAACATTTTTGTATAAGCAATTACGAGGGTCATGCCAAAAGAAGTTAGATACTCTATGGTCATTTGATCGATACTGGCCAGTTATACACCATTGTAAAGGTAGGTTATTTGCTAATAAATTCAAATATGGAACACTCGGAAAATGTTAGGATTCCTTTTTTAATTATTTTTTTTCTGGGTAATTTTGGAGGGAAATTTTCGCAACAATGGAGCTCACTCGACGTGATTTTCGTGTTATGATTTATTATGATTTTAAAAAAGGTTTAAAACCTCAAGAGTGTTTTGAACTTTTAGTTTCAACTTTTGGCGAGTCTGCTTGTTCACGTGCAACTGTTTTTAATTGGTTTGCTGAATTTAAAAGGGGACGAGAGACCTTTGAAGATGAGGCGAAGACCGGACGGCCGCCAACCGCAGTCACTCAAGAAAACGTACAGGCTGTGGAAAAAAATGTTCGTGCGAACCGACGAATTACATATGCAGAGCTCGAGCGTGAGCTGGGTATTGGATCAGCAGCATTGCAAACTATAATTCATTATCATCTGGCCCTTCATAAGCGTTGTTCAAGATGGGTGCCGCACAAACTCACCGATTTGCAAAAAGACCGCCGCGTAGATTGGTGCAAATTTATGATAGATAAATTCGACGCTGGCGAGAAAAAAAATGTATATGATATACTTACAGGTGACGAAACATGGCTATATAACTACGACCCCGAAACAAAGCGGCAGTCCACAGTATGGTGTTTTGAAGATGAGCCGACGCCAACAAAATGTCGCCGAACCCGAAGTACACAAAAACAAATGATTGCCTCATTTTTCTGCAAGACGGGACATATTGCTACGATAGTGCTAGAAGATCAAAGGACAGTCAACTCTGAATGGTATGTGACAGTTTGTGCCCCCAGAGTACTGTCAGCTTGGTGTGACAAGCGGCCGAAATCGGGAACTCAGCACCTGCTCTGGCACCATGACAACGCTGCCCCTCACACTTCTGCTAGAACACTTGACTATTTCAGCTCAAAAAACGTGACTATCTTGCCCCACCCGCCATATTCCCCCGACCTAGCCCCTTGCGATTTTTACTTATTTCCCAAAATTAAAGAAAAATTAAAAGGAAGGCGATTTGAGAACAAAGAAGATGCCCTGGCTGCGTATAATTATGAAATTTCTGAGGTATCTAAAGAAGAGTGGTCATCGGTATTTTCTAAGTGGTTTAGACGGATGGAAAAGTGTATACGTGTTCACGGTGACTACTTCGAAAAAATAGATAGCTGTAATAAAGAATAAAGTCGGTAACTTTTGAGTATCTAATTTCTTTTGGCATGACCCTCGTAATTTAATATAATATAATTTAATTATGTAATTATAAACTAATGTAAAAACTAACTTAAGCTAAAAATATATATTTAACATTATTAAAAAAAATTTTAGTGTGTATGTGTGTTTGTGTGAGCTTTTGTGTGTGTGTGTATGTGTATGTGATTCTAAGATTATTATTTTATTTTGATTTTGGTTATAATGCATCTAGACTGCAAAAGAAATAAGGGACTCTCTGTATTTCTTCTGTCTCAGTTTTTCTGTGACTGTCACTTTGCATTTGTGTGAAAGAGGAGCTGACGACCCCTCTAAACCCAGGTTAATGCCTTAAATCTGAATTTCAAGGCAATTAAAGCATTATTTTGTATAATTGCATTCTTGTAATCTTTAATTTCGATTGAATCCCCCAAAATTTACAGTCCACTATTTTGAAATCGTACATTTATTATTTACATAATTATTAAATACGGAATTATATTGGGAAATCAAAGTCAAAATATAACGAAAACCACTACGGCTAACAGGTAATGGACCAATTAGCTCCAATGGATCTATAAATAATTATTATATAATAAATGTGCGATTTCGAAATAGTGGACTGTAAATTTTGGGGGATTCAATCGAAATTAAAGATTACAAGAATGCAATTATACAAAATAATGCTTTAATTGCCTTGTAATTCAGTTTTAAGGCACCTGGGTTTGGAGGGGTCGTCAGCTCCTCTTTCAGGCGGCGAGGGCCCCGGAGACCAGCTACATATATAGATACATAATTATTGATAGCGTTGTAAAGTCTGGCCGATTGTGATTCATATTGCCTTTTTGCAAACGCAGACTTACATAATGGTACTGGGATAACTCTTACTGTTCTTCTTCAGGATCTAACGGGGGGATTGTAATTAATGATAGGGCGGATTTTTTAAATTGTTCTTTAAATAAGCTTTCTCATAGAGAGTAGACCTGTGTTCCCATATAGTTCTTCTGTAGAAAAACGTTGTGGCTTAGAGAGCATTACTTTAATTAGGCGTCTTTGCCCTCTTTCAACGTCGATAAATTAGCTTTTATTGCCACCGCCCCAGACTGGTATACAGTATTAAGACATAATAGATTGTTCAAGGGTAATATACAACTTAATAAGCAAATTAGTCAGAATTTTAAAAATTGAAATAACTTTCCGAATCCTGTTACTGATGTACTCAATGTGTTCGTGCCACGAAAGTCGCTGGTCGATTACTATACCAAGATATTTAGTTGACGTAACTATTTCTATTTGCTGTGTGCAGTTGCAGTTCAGGGCGTTAGTCAGGTCACAATTGTGAATTTTTATTTGTTGTTTGTTCGGTGACTGAAGAATTTTATATTTTGAAAAAAATAAAATAAAGTTAGTTTTAGAGAAAGTAGATTTAATCTTAGCCAAGTTGATATAATTGCAAGACTTTTTTCAGCCTTTTTTATAACAATCATCCCAAGTATCGCCGCAAATGACCATTGCCGTATCGTCTGCATAGGAAAATACACGGCCGTCCCGTATAGTAAGACTGGTCAGTTCGTTGATATAAATCAAAAATAATGTTCGGCCAAGGACACTTCCTTGGGGAACACCATATGTTACCGATAATGGCTCACTAACATAATTTCCAATTTTTACTACCTGGCTTCGATCATATAAGTAATCTTTGAAAAGTTCCAAAGACTTGCCTCTATATCGTCAAACATTTTTTGCCTATATCAACTTTTTGGGTAATTAAGGTTGTTAGTGCTAGTGCTGCATCTTCCGTAGATTTTCCTTTCCTAAAGCGAAATTGTAGTGATGACAGGATTTCATATTTTTCAAGATAATTTATAAGTCGAGTGTTTACTAGATTTTCAATTATTTTGGATATTATTTTTGATATAGGCCTGTAATTGTTGAGATCATCTTTATCGCCACTCTGGTGCACAGTTGTAATTACAGCTTGCTTGAGTATTTTGGGGAAAAACGATGAAGTTATGATGCTTGACTTTTGTCTTGAGTTTGTGTAATAGATCTTAATGTATTGTATGGTAAAGTTGGTTGGTTTGTGAGAGTGTGTATGTGTTGTATTTTTTAAACATGTAACGTAAAGGTAAAGACAAATATGTGTGTGATAATACAGATAATATTGCATGCATAATATAACAATAAATTAAAGTACACTGTATGTAGAGCAGCCTAGTCATTTGTCCTGGCTAGTCGACGCTGCCAGTGAGTCCATGGTTTTTTTGAAGTTCTCCATAATGATGTCGATTTTCTAGAAATAATAATCGTTCAATTAAATAATAAAGGAAATCGACAGTGTCATTTTCTGCTGCTGCAACGCTGCATCAGCAGTGCTACACACAGCGCTACTGTACGAGTATTAGATTGCGTAGGTAGCAGAAAACTGTGTCGTCGATTGATAATTTTTAGCTTTTAATATCTTTAATGTCAAAACAACACATGTAAAAAATCACACTAAAAGTAAAAATATTAGATACTAAGATTATTTGTACTTGGGTTTCACGGGCCTCATAAATCCCGGTCTTTTGATAGGCTTGCATGAGGATATAGATCCAAGACGTAGAGTCCCCTTGGAGAGCTTTGATGTCATGTAGAACACCCGCTGAAACCCGTTCACAGGCGCAATAATAGATATCCATAAACCGGTCGCAGCAGGCATTGGGACTATTGTAGAAAAAGTTAACAGTACAACCGTCTATAGATTGAAGTTTGGGTGGACAATGAGACTGGGTTATTGCAAAGACATCCGGACACCTGCCATAACAATGTTTTCACTAGTTACGTATATAAGATTATTATTATTATATGTATGTTAGTCTGTAAGGTATGTATTTGTAAGTCTTGTAACGGTATAGTTCAGTTTTGAGACTAACGGTGATGTTTCTCAGGGTTCATAGGTTCCACGCGATGCCGTCATACTACATGTCTGTGAAATTCCTAGAGATCTCTACTATATATAGTAAGCTTAGAAGATTAACTGGGCGCCTGCACGCTTGTTAAAGCGTACAAGAGAAGGTACATAGATCTGTGATGAGATAAAAGAAACTATTTTGTTTGAGCTCAATAAACTGGAAATATAATTCAAGTTGTCAAGATCAACTCGTACAGTTTGTTCAAAACTAAATTCTAATGGTATAGAGAGGCTGCTCGAACAGCTCTAGATAATTAAGCTAGTTAAGAGATATTTAAAACTAGGAGTACAGGTAGGTCCGAGAAAAAAATAATGTGGGCACAGCACACTTAAAGTTCAAAGTAAGAGGCCACTGTGATGTCACTTTACGCTATTCAGTCTATTGATTTTGATTTAAGTATTAGAAAGTCAGTACCTGGTTCCACAGCAGAGTGTGATTTAACCGCGGCTACGTGTTGCTCCAGTGGCGTGCAGGAAGCAGCCAAAAGTCGCGATGGCATGCCGCGAAAGCGTCGCTGCGTACCCAAATGGCAGCGTTCCTAAAACGCCCCAGTCGCGATGAACATCACGGACCAGAAGAAAAGAGTGGAGCTGGACGAACACCAAAAATGCCCAATAATCACAGCGACAGGACCGGCATTACGCTAAAAAAAAAAACATATACTATTGTGAGAGGTTGAGTTATGCACTGTCTGAGGGCTCGACTGTGAGTGCATTTTCTATACTAAATTACAATTTTCTTACCTGGATACTCCGTTGAAAACTGTGGACGCCAAAATTCCAATATGTGTGAGAAAGAAAGGTTGAATTTGACCTTTGAGGGATCTCAGCTATGTGATGCCATGTTTCCTAATTTGCGTGCTGCAACAAAAGGTATAGAAAATCAGTATGGATGAACATTGCAGAAACTGAATTGCGCTTCCCCGAAGCTAAACATGTTGCGGGCGGGAACTTAACTTGTATTAGAAATGTAGGTGCATGTTTCTAGGCATGCCTGCCGAAGATTATCGACCCGGATGGCGCTGAAACAGAATCGACCCAACTGCAAACTAACAACGCTTTGCAGTCTTATAGTGCTAGATGTCACTACGGGTACTTTAGCAGCTCTCTTAGAATTAAAGTTACGATTTTTAACCGTAACAACAGTCTTAGCTAATGATATTTGGTTTGATTTTGATTCGATTTGCTGCTGCAGTCGCCACCTAAAAGTCACCTTTATTCACAATTAAAATCCCGGGACGGTGTAGGAAATTGGTTTCGCGATTCGTTGAATAAATGAAAATGTTTTTAGCAATTTAGCATTATATTTATTTAGAATTAAAATACCTTTTACTTAGCGCGCACAACGAAATTCACCGGGTAATTATAATTTTAAACATACGTGCTTACTAAGGGAGGGTAGTTATGCCTAATGAAATTAATTATTGTAATGAAGGCCTCTTGGGCATATGTTTTGTTCCTTTCCATTATAAAATTATAATGTAAGCGAAATAAAAAATTAAAATAACTTTATATTTTTCTTTAATAGGTACAGTTTTTTTTATTTTATCGATTTACAAAACTTTACTCGATACATGATTTGACGAAATCGGCTCGATATAATATAATTGCAATGATTTGTCGCATAATCACTATTTTTTTTAATAAAATAACAATTTCAAAACATATATACCTAAAACACTAACGAGTACCGTAAAATGGGGTTCATGGAGGAATCCGGGGCTATTTGGAAAATAAAAATTATAAGTTTTGAACCCATATATTTCCAATTATGGCAGTCGTCGTAGAAATGTAGATCTTCGTCTAACAATCAATCTAATGTAATATTGGTTAATCGTCACAATGGAGTTGAGGTGAGTCGTGCTTAAAAAAATTGAGTACCTATATTGTTGGAAAATCAATGCAATTGAACCTCGTCCTACTTCTATTCAGATTTTGGTTCGTGGTAGGTTAAGGCTTTTTTAAATGTACACATCCCACATCTAATAGTATACATGCTTGTTTTTTTAGCTTTATGACAATTTTAGGCCTCTATTTTGCGATTTTTGAGGTTAATTAGTCTCAAGTAACAAATACCCACCTTACAAGCATTTCTTCTGTATCATAATAAGTAATAACTCTTACAAATAAGCCAGTCTGTTATTATTATTTTACATTCATAAAATAGTAAATGATTTATAATTAAGTGCTTATTTAAAAAAATGTATAATTTGCCGGATTTATAGACAAATTGTCCACTAGCGTATGTGATATTTATTAAAGTGGTTGGAATTATGTTACCATGATGTTACCGTTTCTCCTTGTATTTCCTGTGGTAGGTGTATATGGTTTAGATTTGTGTATTTTTAAAGTTGCAAATAATATGTAGAGTTGTATACGGTTGGAAATCTAAATGGTTTAAAATGCATAACTTTTAATAGTGATCTCTGGGTCCTTTCGAGCTCTACAAATTTGGTTTTAGTGGCGCCTCCCCAGACCGGAATGCAGTAACTAATTATTGAACTAGGGTTAAGTATATTTTTTAAGAAGTTGTGAAGTAGCGATATGTCTTATATTTTTAAAGACCCATATAAGCTTCCTGACACGGCTCATGAGCAGCTCTATTTGCAAGTGTCATGTTAGGCGCTTACTTAACGCTTTCAACTTTATTGATAATAGAGAATGCACAGTTTTGTATATAAACGACGACCGGTTTGGCCTAGTGGGTAGTGACCCTGCCTGCGAAGCTGATGGTCCCGGGTTCAAATCCTGGTAAGGGCATTTACTTATTATTCACTAACGGTACGTTGTTGTCAATTATGTCGAATAAGAGAGAATAAAAACGATCAACGGCGTCATCCGGGCTTAGATGAGAAAGTTCAAGTTCCCAATTTACTTTATTAAGTTCATCGGATATGTTAGTATAATTAGCCTTATGATACTTATATTTAGGTACTTGCACCATTGGGAATGCATTTGGTGTCGAAAAGTCTATCTAGAATTGAATAGGAGGGTGATGCCTGTCTACATTAAAACATTTGAGTTGTGAACTATTGTAGTTTGTGAAGCAAATGTAGTTTGTTTTTGTTGTGTTTAATGTAAGGAGACGAGAGTGGAGCCAGCAGGCAACTTCTGATAAACCTATCTCTGCAAAGTGTTTCACATCTTCCCAAGTGTCTCCAGTGAAGACAATGACATTATAATCGGCATGGGTAAAAATGTGTCCTTTGCTTATGTGCATATTACAAAGCTGGTTTATATATATTAATAATAAGGTAGGGCCAAGAACGCTCCCCTGCGGCACACCAAAAGATATATCTGATTCTTCGCTTATATAGGTTCCTATTTTTACTTTTTGCGTACGGTTTTGGAGATAGTCTTTAAAAAGGTGTAGTGGGCGTCTCTTACACTACGTTTTCTAAAACTGAAACTAAGGTGGGAATGGAAACAGTTAAACGCTTTTTTTTTTTTAAATCTAAAAATACTGTTAAGCATTTTTTTTTATCTATTTTGTGACGTGAGACCTGTTACTGCATCTTCGGTAGGTAGTTATTTTCTTAAGCCATATTGATTGTCTGATAGTATTTTGAAGTTTGTAAGGTAGTTTAGAATGCGGTTATTAAGTATTTTTTCTAATATTTTAGAGAAATCGGGTAAAACGGAAATTGGCCTATAGTTGGATGTATCATCTCTGTTACCACTTGTGTACACTGGAGTTATAATTGCCTTTTTAAGTGCGTTTGGAAAGGTTCCAGTCTTAAAGCAGATATTGATAAGGTAAGTTATAATAGGAACAACTACAGCACTAGCCATTTTAAAAAAAGTAAATTTTTAGCATAAAGTAGTCAAGGCAAGTTTTGTCTCTCGTAGGTAGTAAGTGGCCTGGTAAAAGACCATGCATCGACATCATGTTTAGATAGTTAAGCCTATTTTTGAATTCGTACGACTGTTCATTTTGTTTATGTATAATGTTAATATTTAAATCGCCAATTATGTTTATATTTTTAAAAGTTTGAATGGTTTCTATATGATCATTAAGAGAGGAAATAAAACTATCAGCGTTGCGGTTTGAGGGAGAGCGATATATACCGAGGATTTTCATATTAGAAAAAGTAATCTCTAAGCACGAGTCTTGTAATATTTTTTTTACCTTAACTTTATGCGTGTTTCATTTTTACACCCATCATTTTGATTAAGATGGTAAGTCGAAGAAAAAGTATTGTAGTTTTTAATTTGGGGTATGGATTTGGTCGCATTTAATCTACATTCACTTAATATTAATACGTCTACATTAAAATTAGACTGAGATATTGCCAGGTGCAAGTCATCAATGTTACTGTATATGCTTCTGATATTTTAAGATATGATTGTAAAATATATTTTGTTAACTCCTCCAGTTGGCAACCGATGGATTGTGCAACAGCTAAATTGCCTAGTTGATTTAAAGTCATAAGTGTAGTATCCATGTTTGATTAAGAAGTTGGAAATTGGAGTATATACAGGGTATGTAAGTTAGACTGAGTAGTGACATAAGCTAACCTGTTTTTGTTTAAATGCACATGACTGGCTTGTTCATTTTTAAGATATTCTAAGATACATGTTAAAAGCATAATCGTTACGTGTGCAAGAGTGCATGATGAGATCGAAAATGATGTATGAGTGTGAATAATACGTAATGTAATAGTGTTATCATTTAGTTATAATACTGATATATTACTAAATATATTAAATTCTATAAACCAAAATAGCCATGCCTCTTGCATTAGCCTATTCACTTGAGCCTCGTTGTTAATCAGGATTACAGGCGACCTCACTTTTTCTGACGAAAATTCTACGAATGTTCGTCCAGCAGAACGCGTAGCCTTTGGATTTTATCAGGTATCCCACATGTCACGTATTTAAGAAGAATTAGTTAGGTTTCATATGTTTTAAGTGGACTTTAAGAAAAAGTTGATTTGCGAACGATAGAATTGTTATTGACACTACTATTCATGCCTGTTATTATTTAAGAACCAATAGACTTACCAATTTAGTAATTTTCTATACAGATTTTAGAGACAGAAAAAGAAAAATAATTTATCTTGATGTGACTAAAATATTTATTCAGATTTTCACTATTTTTTCTCTTTTAAAAATTGATTTACTGCTATCAAAAACGTAAATTTTATGTAATTATAAAAGCGCACATGTTAAGTACATAAACACATATAATTAAATTAAAAGTATTTCACAGCTAAAAAAAATATTTTCGAAAATGGTTTTTTAGCTGTAAAATAGGTACTTTTGGTTTGCATAAATTTCTGATTTTTTTGTCCTGAAAATTATGTAAAAATTATGGTTATTCTGTTTTTCATTCCTTAGTTGGTCATTTCTTAAGCGTCTCAAATAGCCCTAGTCATATTTAATACAACACAAGCTTCAAAATTTAATCAAAACCAGTGCGAGACCCATCGGTTTCCATAAAGCTCCAACCACGAAGTATTTGCGAACACCTCTTTAGAAAATTATTTCTCATTCTGTGTTAACAATTCAAATATGTGTAAATAGTAGATACAATGATGTAGAAAGATGCGTTTTATTAATGAAAAATATAAAACATTTATTATTGATATAAAATATGGAGTTAAGAGGAATTCCTAGTTGCGATTTTTCCATACAAACGCTCTCGACTGTTTCCTCCCTGGATTTTTAACCTAGAGCAATGTTTTTTTTAAATAAGATCATTATCATCAATATCTCTGCCGCTGTGATTGGCTTTTTTGGATTGTTTCATTTTGAAGAAACTTACTTCGAACATCGCAAAAACGGCTCAATTGATTCCTCATTTTCGTCTCTGTATTTTAACATTATTGAAAATATTTTGACACAATTTGTTGTATATCGACCACAGCTATTCCCCTACGTTTGATTTTTTTTTCTAATTTTAAATTATTATAGGAGTTAGACGCATTTAATATTTTGTATGAAATCTGTTTTTGCTCCTAATTTTTATAATAATACAAAATTCGAACAAACTCAAACGTAGGGGCATAGCTATGGTAATATACATCATATAATTTTTATATATTATGCAAAAATATGATATTTTCTTCAATATCAATATCCAGAAAGAAAAATGGGGACTACGTTTGTATGGAGAATCGGCCGACCTCTTTCCTCTTAAGTACGGTAAAATTGCTTTACAAATTCTTACTTATTTTAATATATTAGCTTTAACTACCAGAAATAATCGAAGTAACAATCCTCTCGTTTCGTCGACTCATCAGAAGAGCTCGTTTGAAAAAATAAGGGCCACAATATCGAAAATGGGCTCCAACAAAAAGGGTCCCAGCATACGGATCCCGATTTGCCCGACAGAGAACGGTAATGGAAATCCAACCATTATTGTGTTGGTGCAAAAACAACAGGATGCCGTTTTTGTAGGCCTAATCTGCTTTCGGCTAATAAAATGGGGGAACTGGTGTAATCAATTGTCATTATTTACAGTCTTCCAAAGAAGGTTCATTCATTGTGGATTAAATTCAGTATTACTGAATCACGTATTTCATGTTCCAAATCTATCATGTATGAAATACATAGGGTGACTTCAAATTGGTAATACAAAACACTTGATTGTGGCTCAAGCAATAAAACAAATGATTAAAGTCCCGAAGTGTGGTTACCCCATATTAAATACCTAACTGGTATATCTGTCACTCGATATTATCAATGTAAGTGAATAATTATTGATATCACTATGATTGCGATTGATTACCAAAAAGGAAAGTGTTCATTTGAAATTATTTAAACTTATTTGTTCATCGTTATGTAATATAAATGGGACAAATTAAAACTAAAAAATTATACTTATTTTGTGCAATAAAGTGTCTACTACTACTACTAATACTACTACTACTATTACTACTACTACTACTACTACCACTACTACTTAATTGAGTGGCTTAGCTTAGGGAAGACGTGTGTAAAGCATTAATTTTATATTACCAATTTGAAGTCCCCCTGTATATCAGTAAGTAAATTAAATTCCAAAGAACGAACTACCGTTATTTATAGTGTGCCGTATTGACCATTGGTACTTTTTAAAGACTTATTTTTCATTAAACAATCTAATTTTGGATGCTTATTATAGTTATTATCTAAGGTTAGTTAAAAATCC
Organism: Cydia pomonella; assembly: GCF_033807575.1. Lineage (NCBI taxonomy): Eukaryota > Metazoa > Arthropoda > Insecta > Lepidoptera > Tortricidae > Cydia > Cydia pomonella. The sequence goes on along the minus strand of NC_084706.1, from coordinate 14,773,554 downwards.
CGCTATTCGATTCTTCTTTTACAATAATTATTATTCTTGGCAAACTAAATACGACGAACGTACCTAATGAATATGAAATTTCAAATATTTTTAGTTCTTAATTGCTAGGCTGTACAATAAATTTGTTTTAATGAAAATGACTTGCCGAAATGTAGTTGACGTGTTCCATGACGCACTTCCCCAAGATTGTGATCGATAGATACGAACATAATAATTAAGTAAGGACCAAATTTAAAATATAAAACAAATCTTTTTAACAAGAAACTCAAATTGTAGTAGGTGCCTAATCATAAACATGACTCATTTCACCATAATACCTACGTAATAAATTGGGTCATGTATCACTATATAATTATATACACACCGTGGGCCAATTAAACTCGACAAATTTTAACCACGCATTCCTGAGGTCATAAAGAGCAAAATATGTTATATAAGTTTGAACCAATTTCACAAAAAAAAGAAAAAAAAATTACATTGAATAAGTGTTTATATTACAGTATAAAAATGCTAGTTTACTATAAAATTTTAATGACTGTCAGTAGGTATCATGTCTAAACCAAGTCACATATTGGCAGCGTCACAGCTAAAAAGGCATTTTTCACTAAGTTATAACAGAAACAAATTTTCACAAGTTTGTCATTATCTCTATAACAGGATCGACTTCAGGAATCTTTGTATGACATTTCTCTCTTAGTTTTCTTTCTTTAGTCTCTAAATGCGGTCAAGAATAAACCTTTTAAATTTGTCGGGCTTAATTGACCCACGGTGTAAATATGTACAATACATGACCAATGTATTTGTATATGCCATTACGCAACAAATTTAAGCCAGGAACTGAACATTTTCTTTTCACGTATTTAAGAGCTTTTAAATAACTTGCAATGTTAGTATATAGGTATGTATGTGGTAAGTATCAAGTGGGTCTAATTTAGCTTGCAAGTTTTTACAAGCTAAATTAGACCCATTTCCTATTATTCGATTGTACTGAAACTTCATATATATATGTAAGTTGGGTGTTGTTAAAACTACACTTTAAAACCCAAAAATTTATTAAAAGAAACAGCGAGAGAACAATTTTGCTTAATCACTAACGTCAAATCTGATTTTTTCTCATCCACCCTCATTTGAGTTTTATTAATAAAAACGGGTAAGTCGGTAAATGTTGCTAGTTGAATGAATGGAACCAGATTTGAATATCTTTTCATTAAACATGCCGCGGCCCAAGGACTATATGGGTCCTTTAAACCGTGGAAAACATAAACATCTGAACTTTAACTTAAATAGAGTGAGAATGTACATAAACAAGCCTATAAACTATCACTTAACTAAGGCTCTGAAGCAGCTAGAGGCAGAGGGCACAGTTTAGTAACTGGTCTCTTAAACACACGATCCTTAAATTGTAGGGAGACTACACGCGTTACGCCGTCTGCTCCCGGGTGCTTCGCCACAATTCTTCCCAAAAGCCATTTACCTGGAGGTAAACGATCGTCTTTCACTAAGACAACCGTACCAACATTTATGTCGGGGTGATTCTGGGACCATTTGTATCGATGTTGTAACATAGTAAGGTACTCAGATTGCCAACGTCGCCATAGACTTTGTACCATACGTTGCACCTTTTGCCATCGGTTTAAATAGTCAGGTCGAGTATCCACGAAACTTTCTTCAGGGATAGTAAGCGGTGCCTCGCCTATCAAAAAATGACCAGGAGTCAAAGGAAGTTCATCAACAGTAGAACTAATCAACGTTAGAGGCCTAGAGTTGACACAAGCCTCGACTTGTGTAGTCAGAGTGCAAAACTCTTCGAATGTTAAGCCGGACTCACCTACGACGCGTTTCAAATGTCCTTTTACGGACTTAACTCCTGCCTCCCACAATCCTCCAAAATGAGGAGCGCCAGGGGGAATAAAATGCCATGTTGTGCTGTCATTAGCCAACAGTTGGGCAATTTCTTCAATAACAGTTGATTTGCTGTTTTTGAACGCGAGGTCTAATTCTTTGGACGCGCCTACGAAATTAGTCCCACAATCACTCCAGATTTCTTTACAATGCCCACGTCGAGCAGAAAAACGTTTGAAGGCTGCTAAAAACGCAGCACTGGATAGTGAACTGACCAGCTCAAGGTGAATAGCCTTTGTAACCATACACAAAAATACACTTATGTACGCTTTACAAGTTTTGGTGCATCTACCAGAGTACAGTTTTAGCGTGAATGGACCACAAAAGTCAACGCCGCTGGTCAAAAACGGACGTGATGGATTGACTCTGCACTGTGGTAAATTGCCCATCAACGGAGTCATTGGTTGTGCAGCTTGGGTAAAACAAGGTTTACATAATCTTAAAATCTTTTTTACCAAGGTTTTCGCTCTTAGAATCCAATATTTTTGGTGAACAAGATTTAATGTTAGTGAATTTCTACCATGCAATGTTCTCAAATGAGCGTCAATTACAATCAACTTTGCTAAGTTACATTTGTAATGTAAAATTATAGGAGACTTCATATCATGTGGTATTTGAGCATTTACAAGACGTCCACCGACTCGAATAATTTTCTCATTGTCTAGGATCGGATTTAAAGAGTGAATGTTACTATTTTTTGGGATAGGTTTGTTCTGTAATAGCAATCCTATTTCACTTTCAAAGTAAACAGACTGTGACATTCGAATACAGGTTTTTAATGCATTTTTTATTTCAGCAGTAGTGAGGTATGTTGGTTTTGGGTTATCGTTCCTTTTTAGAACCTTTTCTTTACATAGTCGAAGAAATCGAAAGCAATAGGCTGTTACACGTATGAGTTTAAGTAGACTAGAGTATCTATTGAGGTACGTGGCACATTCATTGACTTCAGAGGTACATAAGTAACTAACTTTTGCTTTCGGTTTTGCTTCGAGTGTGGTTTCAGGTATAGTGAAATTAGGGTAACAAATCTCAACAGACTCGCGAAGGAAGGCTGGACCTTTCCACCATAGTTGTGACTGCATCAGCTCGTCAGGGCTGATACCGCGTGAGGCACAGTCCGCGGGGTTGTCCGCAGACTTAATATGATGCCATTGACTACTATTCGTAACATTTAAGATTTCGGTAGTGCGATTACCAACGAATGGCTTCCAAGTATTTGGAGTTTTACGCAACCAAGCCAAAACTATTGTGGAATCTGTCCAAACAAACACACGATTATCATCAATATTTAGACTAGATTTCACATTTGGTATCAATTTAGACAATAGGACTGCCCCACAAAGTTCAAGACGTGGCAATGAGACCTGTTTCACGGGAGCGACCTTTGTTTTGGCTGCGACCAGGCTTACTTTTATCTCATTGTCCGTTATGACTCTGATGTAAATAACCGCAGCGTAGGCGGCGCAAGAGGCGTCAGAAAAGCCGTGCAATTCAATTTTTACATTATTTGTAATCCCTAACCAACGTGGAAGCTGAATGGCCTGCATGTGTTCGAAGTTAGTCAGGTAAGTCTGCCATTCAGTTTTCAGGTCTTCGGGAAGTTCAGAGTCCCAGTCTAGGCCGGCCAGCCACAACTTCTGCATAAACATTTTTAATACAACCACGCAAGGTGCTAGCCAACCCAGAGGGTCAAACGTTTTTGCTATCGCAGATAGCACACTTCGTTTTGTGACAACGTCGTTGTCATGAGGTAAGTTAACTACCAGTTCAAATATGTCACTTTGTGGTTTCCAAGCTATGCCTAGAGCTTTCACCGAATCATCCATTTTAATATTCACTGAACTTTGTAATGCTTTTTGCGAATCGGGAATCTCGCTTAAAACTTTTTCACTATTAGACGACCACTTATGTAGAAGAAAACCACCACGTTTAAATAGTTCAGTTAAGCGACATTGAAGCCGTTGAGTGTCTTCTTCGGTAGATGAGCCCGTCATTAAATCGTCCATATAGAGATCAGTTTTGAGAAGTTCAGCTTCAGGAAAATCTCCACGTTCATCCTCTGCAAGTTGATGAAGTGTCCTTATGGCAAGATATGGAGCACAAGAACTGCCATATGTAACGGTAAGTAACCGATATTCTCTAATCGGCTCTTCCGATGACTCACGCCACAAGATTCTCTGGTAATCAGTGTCTTGTTTTGAGATAAGTATCTGTCGGTACATCTGTTGTATATCGGCTATTAGACAGTACTTATGTTGTCTCCACCGTGTTACTAAATCTCGTATATCTTGTTGCAGCGGTGGGCCGATGAGTAGCTCATCGTTAAGTGAGTTTCCATCTGCAGGTTTAGCACTTCCGTCAAAAACTACGCGCAGTTTTGTGGTGAGGCTCGAGGCACGAAGAACAGCATGATGTGGTAGGTAATAAGCTTTATTCTTCTTTTCTGTCTCAGGGACGACCTCCATGTGACCGAGTGACTCATATTGGTTCATGAACTTGCAGTATTCTTCGTGAAACTCGGGTCGGCGCTTAAACTTATTTTCCATCTGATGTAAGCGCTTTAAAGCAAGTTGTCTGGAGTTGCCTACATTTGGAGCGTCTTCGTCCTTGAAGGGTAGGCGAACCTCGTATCGACCGTCAGTGTTTCGAGTGTGAGTTTTCTTAAAATGCTCTTCACACTGCATCTCAGGCTGTGACAGAGGCTTCGCGTTTGGTGAATATTCATCGATCTCCCAAAACTGACGTAGTAACTGATCAACTTCGACTTGTGTATGCATAACAATAACGTTGTGTGACTGATGGCCCGACGGCGCAACCTCGCCGCATACCAGCCAGCCCAATCGTGAGTTCAAAGCGACCAGAGACTCATTATGTTTTACTACTCCACCAAGAATAATATGTGCGTATACAACGGCACCTAAGAGCACGTCGACAGATTCTGGCTTGTGAAAGTGTGGATCCGCAAGGTCTGAAATCTCAGAAGAAGGCCAGGTATCAGATGGGAGCTCTTGTGATGGTAATCTCGAATTTATTCGTCTAAGGACGTACGCCTTAGCTGTAATTATGTGTGATGGATTTCTAATGGCATGAAAGTTCAACTCAACTTGTGATTTGGTTGTCATTGGTACAGGAGATATGCCAGTGATTTTTCCGTTGACTGAAGTGCGCTCGAGATTAAGCAGTTGAGCTGTCGCTTCAGTAACAAAGTTGGACTGCGAGCACGGATCAATCAGTGCTCTCAAGACTATCGTGTCGCCGTTCCTTGCCTTAACTGCAATTCGCGCGGTTGCCAAAATAACTTCTTCACTGTCGCTGTCAACCTCAGCCTTGTAAACTACGGTTGATGTGGTTTGGCTTGTTTCAGGTGTACTGGGTGTTGCTGTATCGTTTTCAGGCACTGATGTGGTCTTGTTAGGGTTTGTGAAGTGCAACAGAGTGTGATGTCGTCGACTACATTTTCTACAGGTGGTGCTCTGCCTACACGCATTAACGGAGTGACCCTTTACAAGGCAATTAAAACAAATGCCATTCTTCTTAATAAAATCCTGACGTTGAGGAACATCTAATGCGGCGAACTCTTTACAATGACAAATATAGTGGTTTTGTGAGCAATAAGTGCATTCGCTGTTTACTTCTGTGACAAATGACTTCATATTTGTGGGTTTTTGGGTTGTGGAATATTTAACTAAGTCTTTTTTCTGCGGTTGGTCTTTTTTGTGAGTGACATTTACCATTTCCATAGACCGGAAACGATTTTCTAAAAATAATGACAGACAGGTAAATGTGGGTATATCTTGAGATGATCCAAGTGACTGTTCCCATTGTTTGTGTGTCTCTAAGTCCAACTTGGATACAACTAAATGTACGATAATTGCGTCCCATGTGGAGGTATCCACGCCGAGATTATCGAGAGAATTCAAACATTCCTTCGTAGTATCTAAAATTTCCTTTAAGCTTTTAAAACATTCTGTGTTCATCTTCTTTTGATTTAAAAGGCGGCTAATTATTGTTTGAATCATACGTTTGTTATTGTATCTACTCTCAAGTGTGCTCCAAGCCTTATCGTAATTAGCCTCCGTGAGTGCAAAATGTTTTAGAAGTTGTTCAGCCTCTTCCGATAAACTAGTTTTCAAATAATGATGTTTTTCAATAGTTGTTAGATGTACGTTGTCATGCACGAGAGCCTTAAATAAATCTTTAAAACTTGTCCAGTCGTTATAATTACCGGCGAACTTTGGAATAGATAAAGGAGGTAATTTAGTTCTAATAGGGGTGGTCTCGCCATCATTTGTTGATAAAAAACTATGCGCACTATTATTTGATTGTGGTTGACCTTGACCTTTCGAAAATTCCAACAAATAATCCTTTAATAATCCCTTAAATTCCAGGTATATGTCTTCAGTTTCCTCGTACAGACTTTCAGCATTAAAATGTAATTGCTCCAGTTCAGTTTTCGTAACTGTTGATTGAATCATCTCATATTGATTTTGATACTTAGACCAATAACTTTCTAATGTTTCTAAACGTGTTTGTAAGTAGCCAAGTGTATATCTTGATTTAGACGTCTTTTTAGTATTACTTTGTAACTTAGAAATACGTTCCGATAACGTTTTTTGTGATTCACAAAGTTGAGCCATTGTTTACGTTTATAACAAGAATTCACAACAAAATAAGTTCAAAGTCCACTTTCCCGTATATATATACTCGAGTTCAATTTACGTGAAGTTATATCTGGCGAAATAGTCTATAAATATGCAGTTTAAAATAATCAAAGTTTCTAATCACAAAAGTTCACGTAACGAAATTGCATTAGTTTGAAACACTTTCTTATTATTATTATAAATTAATATTGTTCAAGTATCAGCAGTCCAAAATTAGTTTCGCACTGTTTAAATGTCCAAATTAGTGAAATAGTTCATAAAGGTTTCTAACCTCACTGGTGCACGAAATCAAAGTTAATATTTACAGTCTAATCTTACCAACTCGCAGTAATTAACACTTAGCCTTTTACACTATTGTTTTTAGCACTTATTACACTTTCACCATCCAGTTCTAGAAGGACCAAACATGTTAAAACTACACTTTAAAACCCAAAAATTTATTAAAAGAAACAGCGAGAGAACAATTTTGCTTAATCACTAACGTCAAATCTGATTTTTTCTCATCCACCCTCATTTGAGTTTTATTAATAAAAACGGGTAAGTCGGTAAATGTTGCTAGTTGAATGAATGGAACCAGATTTGAATATCTTTTCATTAAACAGGTGTCAATGCAATATTATAGCAGGTACCACCGAGCAGATCTGATGATGAACACAGGAGGCGGCCATAGTGATTTGGCGATAAAACAACGCAGCCTTTAGGCTTGTGATAATTTTCTCGATGGCTATTAGTTGCCTGATGAAAGAAAAGTACAGTCAGCAAATAACAATGTGGGCGAACTAGAGTCATTTATGGCCACTTGCACCAATCACTAACCCTGGTTTAACCAGTCAAGCCTGGAGTTACCATGTTTACCAGTACAATTTGATACTGGGCTAACAGTTTAACTGGTTAACCCCGGGTTAGTGGATTGGTGCAAGTAGACCTTAGAAAGTGTACTTGCGACAAAAATTTCACAGGTACAATATTTTAAATTTTCAGTGTCAAACAATGTGTAGTACAATTATTCCGTACGATAACCATCTCCATATACACGGTGTAACACGAAGAAACCGAAAGATTTTTTTTTAAACCTAGTTTTTGCAAAGGTTACAATAAGGATATTTAGACTACGCCCCATAATTGCATCATAGCCATCAAAAAGGCGTTTTCCACTAAGTTACAATAAGAATTTTTGTTTTTAAATTGGTATTATCTCTGAAACTAGGCGAAATCCAGAAAAGTTTATATGACATTTTAGTCTCTAAATGTGATCAGTACCCCTAGTGTAAATATTTTCGACAGCGAAACGTGACGTATGCGTTTGCGTTAAGTGTCATTTTGTATGAGATTTCTGACTTTCCAAAACGTCCCGCTTGGCGCGCTGTTCAAAAACCCATACAAAATGAGACTTAACGCAAACGCGTACGTCACGTTTCGCTATCGACTAAATTTACACTAGGGGTACAGGAATGTACTGTTAAAATCTTTCGGTTTCCTCATGTTACACCGCGTATCTAAAAATCATTGAGCAAAATTGTCTTTTTAAAATATTTTAAATCTTTACATTGTAAAAATTCTTTGATTCCGCACATGTTTACGAAATGTACTTAGAAATAGACAAAACTTATCGGATTTACTAAACAGACAAGATGCGACGTCCAACCGCATTAGTCCATAGGGAAGGATAATCGTAGTAAATCTGGAGTGAATCCGCTTAACCACGCGTTGTACGACTTCTGTTATAGCAGTAGGTAGCATTTGATGTAGGTAAACTAACAAATATGTGTGCCAGTGAATCTAACAGTGGTATTTATGACAGTGACATCTGAATATATGAATAAAGAAGGCCGTTGAAACCTAATTGTAGGAGGTGCTCTTCCAGACTATTTATGGTAATGTATCTAAGATAAGATAGACAGACGGTGCATGGTCCTTTATAGATAAATTCATATTAACCCACAACCTTTTTAGTTTTAAGGTTTATTCAGAAAACGGTAAACCATCGGGTTCACGGTCCTTACTCTTCTACAAATGTGATTTACTGGTAAGTAAAAACTTGCCTTGGTAAGATTTGAGATTCAATTTATCCAAAGTTATCTGCTTACATTTCAATAACAAATTATTAAAAAAATATATGTCCATCACTCACGTTTGCTGTTTACATAGGTATTCCTATACGTATATTTTTAAGTAAAATAAAAATTTCACTGTAGATAAATTAGACCGCCTGTTGTTTACCTCTTCTTTATGTGTTGTATTATTTGTACTGTTTCTGTATTGAGGTGTGCAATAAAGTATATTTGTATTGTATTGTATTGTATTAAACCAATATTCTAAACGGCGTTATTTATAAACGCACTACAAGCCTTAATTAGCTATTAGTTGTTTGTCGTCTTCTGTCATTTTTGAATTGTGTACCATTTGTAGGAAAGGGATACAATTTAAATTAACAAATTGATGCTTGTAAAAATTTCTGTCTCGGAAACGAAAAATTATAGAAATACCAGTGTCAGCTTATTAGAAAGCGAATATTTTGAATATTACCGTTACCTATGTTAAAAAGTCATTTTGTTCACATCTGACTTTATAGGATTCGAGGCGAGAATTTGTAACTTTTCTGATAACAGTGTTCTTTTGCACTCGTATATGTAACGTTACAAATACACGTTACAAATTTTTTGGGTGAATTTTGTTTCTGCGGTGGTTTTAAAACCGCTGTTGTGTAATAACTCTAGGTATGTGGTCTGTGATGTGGTTTCATTTATATAAAATGTAAAAAAGCCAGTTAAATGTTACAAGTAATAACGTTATGCTAGGTCTGTTGACTGAACCTTTTCCTTACTTAAGTGATTTTTCTAGTCTCATCCTTCCGGATTCCATTAACACATACCTTTTCCAAACTTTCTCACGCAATTTTAATCTAAAACAAAATTACTTTTCAGAATATGATCCCTTGTAAGGGTGTTCCGTTTCATGAAAATATAGTGAAAGAGGGTCACGAAATTGAATTTTCACTTAGATACTGATGCTAAACCCGTAAGGGCCGTAAGCCTAAAATAACACGTCTTATGGTTCACCACATACTACTACCCGGCTAAGAGACTCGACGATATTGTATTGTAATTCAAACTAAGAAAAAAGTAGGTATTCAAGTTACTTGGTTACTTTAACATTACTTGCTACATTAATACCTTTTTTTTCTTCACTATTGACAAAAAAAGGAGATATAATTATGTTTAAGACACCAGGAGAAATGGGTATGGAGGGCTCAGATAGTGCCGTGTCGTTAAAACTTTTTTGGAGACCGTAAAGTTGTTACTATGTTATTTAAAGTAGAAACACACAATATTTGTAGTGAATTTGCGAAAACATTTACGAAACAAATTTTAAATATTAAGCATGTGTGTAACCAAGAACCACGTTTCTTTCAGATATGTAAAAATCACACCGAATGATACTGAGAAAATAATTGATAGTTTAAGTTTCAAGAAAGCACCAGGGTTGGATAACATTAAGAGTACAAGATAAAAAAAAAAAAAAGAATTAGCCCTGTAATAGCAAACTTTGTTAATTTAAGTCTATCATGGGGATTATGACAGACATGACCATGACATTTTACAGAAAGCCATGCCTGGTAAAATTAGCGGGATTGCCTCTTACTTTTTAATTTTTACTCTTTCGTTCTAAAACTGCCAATAGTCAACAGCTTTATTCATACAGCCAATGAAACTGTTTTTGACAAATAGTGTATGTGCTACAACGGATATATCAAACGTAAAATAAAGCAATAAAATAAACGGAATAAATATAAAGTCCCGGATAGACGTGCGAGTAAGTTCGCGAACTTACGGCTCGACGACCTTTTTCGCTCGTGTGTCAGCCTAAGTACGTGTACTTTACAAGCAAAAAAAGTCGTCAAGCCATAAGTTCGCAAATTTACTCGCCCGTCTATCACCCACTTAAGAGCCTCGGTAGAGAGTACCATTTTGTACCTTTTGGCGTTGAAACCCTAGGTCCATGGGGTCCCAGCGCGCACAAGTTTTTTGGAGAAATCGCGAAACGTCTGGTTGACGTAACTGGTGACCTAAGAGCTGGCGGCTTCCTCGCACAACGTATCAGTATTGCGATACAACGAGGAAATGCCGCCAGCATCCTTGGTACAATGCCTCAAGGGCCTATTTTAGATATAAGCTAGTTATAGTAATCATCTGTATATATCCATTATGTATATTGTTATTGTCAATAAAGTCATGTTTTCAAATAAAGCAATTTGTAAAATAATAACTATATAATTTTTTTTTACTTTTTTTTTTACCTATGCCTAAAATTGCCGCATATACTTATATCTACATCGAAGTCGCTTTGTACACAGGTACTTTAGACTTTAACGTTTGTTCAGGTTCTACAGCTTTTACCTACTTTCCAACTTGACTTTAGACCATCTATTGCCACATTTCCGAACAGTGGCGTGAAAACATATAATTATATTCACCCAAATACAACGCCGGTGTTTGTATTTTGCAATATGTCTCAAGCTTTTATTTGATTAAGTTGGATATGGAGTTGAAGAGCTGCTAAATGCACTTTGTCGAAACATGTCAATTACATGAATTATGGAAAGTGACTGCGAGGTTGTGTTAATAGGATTATTGTGGTACCTGCTTAATTTACTTGACCTAATCAGGGGCCCATGATATACTAATCTATTTTATTAATCTTGACAGATCTAATCAGGTTAATTCTGAGGAATTCTCATGTTTTGTGTGTACTAGCAGGTAAGAATAGGTACAGGAATTGACAACGATTAATTTTTATAAAACTAGAAATGTTACATATGTTTTGGAAGTTTTTTGCTTCATGAACAGTGCAATATATGAATATAAATTGAATATCGCTTATTACATAAAATACAAAAGAACAAAAAAATGTGATGATTTTACCCAGGCTGACGCAACTAGGAACAAAATAAGTTTTGTATGCAACTTGTTTCGCAAATCTTTGCCAACGAAGAAAAATAAAACGTCACTGCTATTTATTCTGTCAAGTTTACATTAAGTCAACTGTCAGCCTAATTGTTTTGTTTGTTGTGAAGGCTTCAATGTTTTGTTCGGGTATTTCGTGCAATTTCTTTATTATTTAGTGAAAATATCGAAAATAGTGAACCGTGATCAGAACAAAAGAACGAGTTTGTTACAATGCCACCGAGAAAACGGTTTACTAAGTGTGAAATATGTGGCAAGCGAGCCACTCGAGAAAATCACGAAAAAAGGGATTTTGTGGCGAAATTTCCATTGGATAAAGACCGGTACGTATTGCTTTAGATACTTTTGACCTTATTTTGTTTCAGCAGGCTTTAACCACATCGAAAATTTGATATTTTATATTATTTTTAGTTGTGAACTAGGGATGTACTAAAACTATCGATAATTGTATGTTTATTTGTATATCAATGTAAGTAATTAAATAAAATATGTGAAATTTCCTGAGAACTTGCATACAATATGACACAAAATTAATTCGTCGAATATTTTCAGTGGAAAATTATCTATCATCTATGCATTAATGGTCATTATTTAACATATTTTTTTTAATCTAGTAATTACTTATTTAATATATTAATCTGAAATGTAAGTAAATTAATCTCTCTTTTTGTGATCAATAAAAAATATTATACGACATTATTACACAAATTGACTTAATCCCATAGGAAGCTCAATAAGACATGTGTTGTGGGTACTTAGACAACGATATATACATATAAATACATAGAAAACACACATGACTCAGGAACAAATACGCATGGTCATCACATAAATAAATGCCCGTACCAGGATTTGAACCTGGGGCCATCGGCTTCATAGGCAGGGTTACTGCCCAGTAGGCCAGACCGGTTCTCATGATTAACAGTCATATAAATACATAAAAAGTTAGAGCATTGATAAAGGGTTGTTGATAATTGGATGCCAAAAAAACATGGTTTATAGATACATATTAACGCTAAATAATAGTTTATCATCTCATTAGCAAACACTTGGAATATAAACTGTACATAACCAAGGCTGTATGTTTTCAGATGCAGGCAGTGGGTCAAATTTGTTGGGAACGAAGACCTGATACATCTTCCCATAGAAAAGTTACATTTATTGAAACATGTATCTGCAGATCATTTTGAAAATAGTGCTTTTAATAAAAAAAAATTAAGAAAAAAAATTGTGAAGGATTTTATAATTACATTCTGAGTGTAACGAGGTATTACATACTGCTTTTTACATCACCTATGAGGAAATTATTATGGTACAAATAAAAAATAAATAAATTTAATTAATGGTAATTAAATTAAATAATTTAACCCAAAAAGTATGCAAAAAGAGGAAAAAAAGTGATCCCTCCTAGTAGGGAAGAAAAGTGCTACTTTGATCCTTCCTAGTGGTGAAGAACAACAAGGTGTTCTAAAAAAAAATCGGGTCCACATTAAGCTCGACCACGTATTAGTCCACTCATAGAACTATCCACTATATAACATACAACTTAAATGTGGACTCGATCCTAACTTGATTTCGAGTACAAAATTTGTAGTCAAGAGTCTATATTTCAACCCTTCCCATTTTATCAACATAAGCAATTTAAATAGTGTAGCGTACTACACTATTTAAATTGCTTATGTTGGTACTATGGTTCATTGACAGTTCTTTGTCGTACATTTTGGTAATGATTTGCGAAACAAACGGATTCCACTCGCTAGTATGGAAGTCCCGTCTCTTAAAACGTAGTGATTATATGCTCTTTGATTTTACCAATTCTACGACACAATAGGTGAAATGCCATTCCCATTTTATCGATATCGATAAGAAACGCAAGCGTGTAGCGTACTACACTATTTAAATTGCTTATGTTGGTACTATGGTTCATTGACAGTTCTTTGTCGTACATTTTGGTAATGATTTGCGAAACAAACGGATTCCACTCGCTAGTATGGAAGTCCCGTCTCTTAAAACGTAGTGATTATATGCTCTTTGATTTTACCAATTCTACGACACAATAGGTGAAATGCCATTGCCATTCATCACGGAAAAAAACATTGACAATAATGACAGACAACGTCAGATTAATTAGGTCATGTTTTTTTTCGATAGAATTAAGACCCCTTCTAGTGTAGAACTGGAGTTACGCCATTTTAGAATAAGTACACATGAAAAAAATTAATAATAAATTAAATACATGGCCTAGTGAAAAAATTAACTATTAGCGTATTCCTCGTTTTAATTAAAAAGTAGAGAACCAATAAAATTATAGGGTCAGAAATATGAAATGTTGTCAATTATTAAATGAACTTAACAAATAATAGAATACATGATTTCATTTTAAACATTTATGGTTGTATAATAAAAATTAGTACAAAGTTTCAAGCTTGTGGGTTTACAAAAATGTGGTTACTTATACAAACTTTTGATCTCATTATATCCGTTTGCATACTCGTAGACGCAAAGGAAGGTAATGTGACTATTTGTCATGTACCTCTATATTATACTAATTTTTGCTTTATTCAAGTGTTATAGTTTTCCTGTTAGGTCCCAATTATCATTTCTGGGTATCGCTTAGGCCTTGGTCGTTCTCACTCTTTAGACCAGTCATCCGCAGCGTCTGTATGGTGTGTGTGTAAATTTTCGGGAACGGTCGTTTTCGCCTGCCGCGTGCAACGTCTAGCCGCTAGCCGCCGCCCGCGATCGCTTGTCGCTGCACGCGGCGTCCTTAGTTATTTTGAAGTATTACGACGGGTGGGCGCTAGCAAATATGGAGACATTTAGCAAAGAATAGGACGAAATTTTGATTAAATTTGTTAAATGCACTTCTAATTATATTATACGATTCTAGTGACAAAGAGTTTAAAAGTAAAGTTTTTCAACATAAAGTGTGGCTAAATGTAAGTGAAATATTTCAATTAAGTATATTTTATTAATTTATTACTATATTAGGTACGTACTAGGTGAATTATTGTGATACCAAACTTCCTTAAGCCCTCCATAACCTTCCCAGCCTTCAGAAACTGCCGTCGTTTTAGCTCGGTAACGTTTTAGAACAACCAACCACCCGCTGTCCGCGGCGTCCAGCGTCTATCACCAGCCGCTGCTCGCCGCCCGCGGCGGGTGAGAACGACCGAGGCTGTAGTCGCTATACTACGGTGCTAAGTTTCGACGACGACGACGAGCTAGGAAATCCCTTCTATCGCTAATTGCCTACATTATATTATGTATATATTAACATTATAAATGTGAAACTCTACCATACTCTAGATCTGTATGTTAAACCTGTATCTTAAACCGCTGAACCGATTTAGATTAAATTTGATATGAAGATAGTTTCAGGCCCGAAGAAGGACATAGTTTTTTTTATCATCATCATAATTATCCCACGCAGACGAAGCCGAAGGCATCGCACACCTCACAAAGGATATAATTAAAGAGCTCATTTGAGTTAAAATTCATCGTTATATTTTAATCCACATTTTTAGAGGAATAAAACGTAATTCTTTAATAAAATATTAATAAACTAATTCAGCACTAAGTATGTTTGATAATATTATATAAGTATAACTTACAAAGCCAGCTAGCATCATCCGCTTATAAGTAAAGTTACGTACAGACCATGTTAATTTAATTGCAGTTGCATCCAAGTGCAGTCGAGACCTGCACTAATGCACCTTAGCGCGGCCTCAAACGGATAGTTTGAGGAATTATCGCTAAGAAACATAGATGGAGCGTTTGATGGGTACTGCAGATTAACTGAGTAACCCTTTTTTAATCGTTGGTTGATTGTTAGCAATACAGCTGTTGGTATAAGTAAAACTGTAGGTAATATAGCTACTGCAAAGCTGCAAGATTCGACAATCGACAGTTAACAAAACTGTTTAAGGCCGCTTAGTCTCAGTTTACTTTATTAAAACTGGTTTTATCTCTAGTAGGTTTAAAATGGTAATAAAGCACCTACAATGTGTCCAGTGGTGGTATTATATTAAAAGCATGTTAGTTATACAAGTCTGATCTAAATTCTAATGTTTATGTTCAAAACTTATGATCTGATAGTAAAACTTTGTTGTAGCACAACAGCGTACTCGTAGTATGTTAACATTCGCGTTTTTAACGCATATTTAAATCAATAACTAACATATGTGTGGCGGGTGGTTTGAAATTCTGATGTCTTCGTTGGGGCTACAGCGCAGTTGTAATGGACTTAGTTATTCAGAACTTCTGTCGCTGCAGTATTATGCGCTGTAGCGTATTGCAATTACTTACTGATTCGTGAAAAAAAATCCTCAAAACTGTTAGAGTAGGCGAAGGTATTGGAGGACTGCGATACATCGCAACAGAACGTATAACAAACTATTGAAACCTGCGTTGAAACGTCGGTAATAAAGGCAACAAAATAAATTCGCGATAGACGCGATATTTTGTGGCACTTACCTATAGGTGGTTAAAACGTTAAGTCGTCGCCATAATTTCGTCAAGCTGTTCGTGTGTGCTTACCCTTAGTTGCTAAGACATGATGAATGTGACTTGTGCTAAGGACTCGACTAATGAGCGAACTGCGTCCGACATTACTTGAATATATGTATCAACGAGAAATTAAACCGACTCGAGTACCCGTGTTGAGTGTACCTGTTCTTTGTGATAATTAATGATATAAAGCGTTGTTAGACAGAATACTAAGTTTAGGTACCAGTATCGAAGCATCATCAAGAGATGATAAGATCAAGTCAGCATCAAAGAGATGTTGATTAAGTACCTTACCGATACTTACTAAAGTGAGGATATTTTTTTTTTTCAAACCCATTTTCCGATATATTGAATACTTTCAGCTCTAAACCGATCCAAAATTCTTAAAGTGTTCTCTCTAACTTTTAAACAGTGGAGCCAAAAATTAAACAACATAGGTATTTAAAAATATTACATTGTGTATTAAGGACGGTAAACAAGAATTTATGAACAAGTGTTAATTTTAAGCCCGAAGCCGAAGTCGAGTATTGTATCGCCCGTATCACACACAATGTTTTTCATTACACTTGTGAGGAAAACACTAGATTTTAAGCGAAATCATTCTTAAATATGGTGACATTTCAGACATATGTCCGCCATATTGTATTTTTGTCAGGTTAGGAATCGAAGGCACAGACCTATCCGGCATTAAGCCACAATTGAAAATTGTGTATAAATATTTTAACCGGCTATTAATTTTTAGTTTAAATTTAACACCTGTATTGTAAAACTTAAGCTATTAATTTAATCAGATTAAATATTTATAAACATAATATATACTCGTACAAAAGCGCTGGTGGCCTAGCGGTAAGAAAGTGTGACTTTCAATCCGGAGGTCGCGGGTTCAAAACCCCGGCTCATACCAATGAGATTTTCGGAACTTCTGTACGAAATATAGTTTGATATTTACCAGCCGCTTTTCAATGAAGGAAACCGGACTAATCCCAATAAGGCCTAGTTTACCCTCTGGACTGGAATGTCAGATGGCAGTCGCTTTCGTAAAACTAGTGTCTACGCCAATTCTGGAGATTACTTGTCAAGCAAACCCCAGGCTCCCATGAGCCGTGGCAAAATGCCGGAACAAAACGAGGAAGATGATGATATACTCATACAAAAAAATATAAACGTTAGTATTTAAAAAGTAAAACACAGTTATACCTACTTAAAAAAAACATTATGCCCAATAAACCCATAAGCGTAATGAAATAAAAAGAAACTATTACGCCCGTGGGCATAATACAGTTCATTCCATCTCAGTATGCTGGCATACAATAACACTTTTTACGAGAAAGTGTGATGAAAAAACAATCTATCTTTGATCCATGATCGGTAGAGCCGATTTTGAGTTTTCATTCACTGTACGGGCCCAGATACTGAGAATATCCCGATATGTTTTGGCCCGGATTTATTAAATTAAAAAGAGGTTTTGAAAAAGAATAATGGAATACTCCATTATTTAGTTAGTTCGTTTTTTTTTTAGGGCCTTTTCCTCAAACTCGATATCCATTGTGCTTATTTTGCGTGAAAAACGAGGTAGTGCTACTCTAGCCAACATTACGGCCCAAAGAATCTGGAATTTCCTGGATTCAACGGACATTAGTAATGAACTTTAAAGGGCTGTCACAATAGATCACTGCCTGGTCGATGTGGCACTCAAGGGCCCACAAACTCCAATAATAATACTCTAGCCACCCCAGCTCCTCTACAAAACCCAACAGTGTTTTTAGGTTTTTAAATACCTCTTTCAGTGCGTTTGGCGTTCCTAGGTATATGTTCCTGTATACTTCTACCTGTTTGCATTCTAGAAGAATATGTTTTGCTGTTTCCTCCTCCTCCATGCACGCATGTCTTACCTATGATGTCCTGTAATTATTATTAACTACTACCTCCTACTATTTTGCGTAGTTGTTGTCTGGGTGTTTTCAGTAGTGTTTTGGTGAGATTTTAATTCAGTTCCGGGAGAGTTTCTTTCGTCTGTCTACATATGTGCAATTTATGCCAGTATTTATTGTGTAGTTGTTTGTGGTGTTGGTCATGTTGGTTTATTTTGAAGGATACTGGTAGAGGTACTATGGCTTCAGGTCCGTATGTCGGTGTTTCTTAACCTTTCCTGGCCAGTTCATCCGCTGCATCGTTTCCTCTTGATCTACTGTGCCCTTTTATCCATTGTACCGTTACTCTGTTGCCTTCTTTGCTCACTTCTGTGAGACTTTGATGACATTCGAGTATGAGTACTGGGGTAAGTTTGTCGCTGCATAGAGCTTGTAGTACCGATTTACTGTCTGACAGGATTAATATATTTTTATGTTTTACTTGTCGTCTTTTTATCGCATTGCAAGCTTCTATTATACATACACATTCAGCTTGGAATACCGTGTTGTGTTCACCCAGGGGCTTTGAGATGTGTATATTTAGATCCTTCGAGAAAACACCACATCCAGTCCCCTCATCTGTTTTCGAGCCGTCTGTGAAAATTCTTAGGTTTGTATGGTTTAATACTTCTTTCGGTTCCTTCGTTAGCGATACGGCATAGTTTTTCGAGAAGATTGTAGTTTTTGGTATTTTGTCAATTGGTGCTTCCAGTGTGGACAGTTGGGAGATCATATTTCCATAGATTTTCTTGTGCGTTGAACTGATAGTTGTCCACAGGTTTAGGTTGTGCAGTCGGAAGGCTGTGGTAGCTGCTTCTTTCTGTATGTCATATGTGTAGTGGCAGGAGTCCTAGCATCATTTCAATTGCTGCGGGTGGAGTAGTTCTCATACAGCCAGTCGCAGTGTTTTGTTCAGTTTGTCTATTGCCGTGGTTAGCTGGGTGCGGGGCCACCATACAACGGCGCCATAGCTGATTATTGGCATTATTATCATCTTGTATAGCCACAGTATGATGTGAGGGGCAAGCCGCCATCTCTTGCCCACCAACCTTCAGCATTGCCAGAAGGTTACTGTTGCTTTGAAAAATAATACTGGAGTATTAACTTAGATCAGTTTTATTCGTTAAACGGCTTACAAAGAAGTTACATTCCACGTGGACGATATTGTAAAACTAAATATTCATAAAACAGCGTCAGTTTACGCATATCGTATTGAGTACTCACAAGTACCTTTAATGGAATTCAATTATTCTTAGGTACATTCCATAACACGTTCTCATACGTGCTGCAGTAGAAAACCTTTCAGAAACGCGTCTTTGGCTAACGCGGTAACCGCGGCACACAGTACATCCTTTGTGACAAATAGAAGAATGTTTTTGGCAAAAAAAAAAAGTTTTGGTACCAGCTTTTGTCCCTGACTGTACTTTTCTTACCACAGACAACTAATACTCATCGACACAATTCTAAAAAGCCCAAACAATTAGTTTGCGTTGTTTCATCACAGAGTTCCTATGGCCACCTCTTGTCTCCATCATGAAATCAGCTCGATGGTACCATAATATTGCATTGTCACCTGACTTCCATTCAGCTCAATCGAAAATCGGGTCAAATTTAGCTTTCAAGATTTGACCCACACTAAAACACAAAAAAAATTATATACTAACAGGGCAAGTTAAATAAAAGCTTCTAAAAAGCAGGAGATGTATATGAGATGAGATGTATCCTTGCCTATTTTTCTGGGGCTGTATCATATATGAAAGAATTAACAATTTAAGCAAGAAAATATATAATAACCTATAGTGCTACAATAAATTTTTGCTTAATTTATTGAGCGCGCAACTGAGCTTCAACAGGCAACACATGATGAAAACATCCATACATCCATCTCATTCTGCTGCATAGGTGATAGCACAATCGGATTAGGACCCACCTTGAAATCTCCGAAACAGTCATGAAATTTGGTATGTATATACAAAAAAAAAAAAAAATACAAAATAGTTTATTTGGCTTAACTTATAATACACATAACATAAAGGGCTGGAATCTCCCATTAAGTATAACAATACTTGTGTCGGGAGACCCCGCTCTTCCATTAGGAAATAGGGTAAAAACAACAAACTGTACTTAACTTAATTAATATACAATTTACAAATCTGATTATTATTTACTATTACAATTTACAATAAGTATACAATTTCAGACCCGATTTAATTGTGTTATTACAATTAAGGATCTATAATATTTTATAACAATAGGTAACACTATTAAATTAGATTTTAAGAGTAAGTGTTTGTGTGTGTGTGTGTGTGTGTGTGTGTGTGTGTGTGTGTGTGTGTGTGTGTGTGTGTGTGTGTGTGTGTGTGTGTGTGTGAATGTGTGAATGTGTATGCGAGTGGGATTCATAATAACAGTGCCTCCGTTTCTTCATAATCTAGTGTTCTTAGCCATGATCTTACTCTATCTCTGCACTTTTGGTATGGCATTGGGTAAATGTTAAGTATTTTATTGACAGAATTATATAATTTAGCCGATTGAGTTGGAAATTGGCGTTGGGCGAATTTTGATTTGGTAGATGGAATTACAGCAACATTGGGTATTCTCCTACGTTGAGTCAAGGTGTCATTCACAAATTGTATGGCCTTGTGTTGTTTAAGAAGCAAAGCTTCTATATAGAGTTTTCTTACGGAGTGGAGGTCGCTAGTCCTATATAATTCAGTGGTAGGGAATCTAAAAGGTTTAGAATATATGACTTTAAGCAAACTACGTTGTGCCCTTTCTACCTCTATAAGTTTCGTTTTATTAGCCCCGCCCCATACTGGGATGCAATAGGTAATTATAGACTGGCCTAGAGACAAGTATACTTGCTTTAGTAATTCTGTAGGAGCAACACGTTTCAGTATTTTGAAAATCCATATTAATTTCCTGATCCTGCCATTCAGATGTTCAATATGGTTGTGCCAGGAAAGTCGTGAGTCTATTATTATGCCTAGATATTTTGTAGACTGAGTCCTGGTAATGATTGTGCAGTTGCAGTTTGGACTGTTATCAGGACAGCTGTGCACTCTTAACTTCATATCTGCAGGGGGCTGAGTGTTACTATATTTTGTGAAACAGATATAGGTTGTCTTTGAGCTATTTAGTGTAAGGAGGTTATCAGTTAGCCATGTAGCTATTTTACGTAGGCCGGCTTCAGCTGTATTATACACAGCTTCCCAAGACTTATCATGAAAAACCACTACAGTGTCATCTGCATACGAGAACACACATTAATATATAAATTAAAGGCCCTTTTTTCATCCCCACACTATTTGACATTTGGGGACCTCTAGGAATCGCAGCCATCTTGGAAAATGTGTACCATCCAGGAGATATTCGCGTTTTACTCTAAATCTACATTCTTTATGAAAAATATAAGTCAAAGTCAAGGTCAATATATTCTTTATTCAAATAGGCCTAGCAACAAGCACTTTTAAATCGTCAAATTTTACAAATATCATCTTAATCGAAATATCAGAGCAATTTATTGATGCAGTTATTATTGTTCCAATTTTCATGACTGTTCCAGATATTTCGAGGTTGGTCCTAATCCGATTGTGCTATATTAACAATTTGCTTCTTAATGCTAAGAAAACCAAATGTATTATTAGATTTTCTTTGCCGAATGTTAAACCAGTCGACATTAAGATACTTTTGAATAATGAATGCTTAGAGATGGTAGATAAATCACTGTTTCTTGGTTTAACATTGGACAAAAATCTACAATGGAGTCCGCATAGTGTAATGTCATATGGTATTATGGTTTGGGGCAAAGCAGCTGACATACAGACTATATTTCTCTTACACAAGAGAGCCATTCGTTCTATATATAACTTAAGAGCACGTGAATCATTGAGAGATCTTTTTGAGAGAGAAAGAAATTAATATTTTAATTGTAGCTTCCCAATACATCTATGATAGAATTATTTATGCTGTTAAGAATCTAGACTCCTTCACTAAGAATTCAGATGCCCATAACTATAACACTAGAAATAAAAATAAGCTTTCTATCAGAAAGTTTCGTGTCCGCAAAATACAAAAGTCATTCGTTGGACAATGCATTCATTTTTATAACAAGTTACCTGACGATGCTTTAAGATTACCCTTGCCAGCTCTTAAGAATTACTGAAAAAAGTCATTGATGTTGAACGCTTATTACAGAGTCGAGGACTACTTAACAGACAAACATGCATGGTCCAAACCAGAAACTGTAAAAACAAGTAGCCATTAAAATCATTGTATTATGTGTACCTATATGTAAAATCATTGTATAGGTGACACAGCTCAGGTATGAAAGCACATTAAATATTTTTTGAAGGTGTAGCAATCTGTCAGATTTATATAACATATATTCTCATTTCTTTATTACTTTTATTTTCTTTTCCCTTTCTAAGAATTCGATATGTTTTCTGAAAGAGCTACATATTTGTATGATTTGATATGACATATATTTTTTTATCAAATTTCTATAACGAAAAGTAGCAAGTGTATGTAATTGCATGATTTCTATAGTACTCAAAATTGTATTTTTATTTTCTTATTTAATGCATGTTAATTATAAGATGTAATATTTTGAAAAGATGTGTCCCGCCGAGTTTCTTGCCGGTCCATATTGGGATACCCTCCTCCAATTGAGGGGGGATTTAAATCTTCTCGGGTCGGAGGTGTAGGGTTAGAGCCGGTGTTGCTTTATTTGACGTTCATAAGCGCATTGTAATATGCCTACTTGAATAATAAACTATCTTTATCTGTACACTGCTTACAACAGAAAATAATACATAGAATAGAAGTATTTAAAAATAAAATATGTGTTTTTACTAATATGTCACATAAATTCGTTTGTTATGACACGACAACTAGTTAAGTGTTGCCACTATGATTTGGTTTTAGTTCAATTTTATTTAATTTCTACAATTTCTTGTTGCACTGTAATGTTCAATTGAACATTAATAGACTTAATACATATAATATAATTATTTTAAAATAAAAATATGAGTGTTTACGAATGTGTTACATAAATTCGTTTGTTATGACGGGACAACTAGTGTTGCCACTATGATTCGGTTTTAGCTCAATTTAATTTAATTTCTACAATTTCTTGTTGCACTGTAATGTTCAATTGAACATCAACATAATAATGTGTCGGGCTTTAACGTCTAGGCCTATTGCATAACAAAATCACCAATAGTATGAGCTTGTTTTTAATTATACAATACGAGTAGGCCCCAGATTGTTCGTAACTGTAAGCGGAAACGGGAAGGGAAAACTGACAATATGACACAGTTAATTATCAAAGCGCTGTTTTAGATCATAAAACGGTTGCCAAAAAATATGAGGCCTTTCTTTATTTTATCGATTCTAATTTTAATTTCGTGACTTTCGCTGGATAGAAAAAAAATCACGAACTTAGTTCTAAAAAGCATATTAAAAAGTTGTGTACTTCCATTTTGCACAAAAACTACAAATATGAAAATTGCTTCTAAAAATGCGCAATTTTGTTTTTGATCTAACTCTTGATTACTTTTTTTGACTTACCTAAAATAATAATATGAAAACATGATATCCGCGATCCCGGACACGCACAGCAGTCTCGCTTTCGCCTACGCTCTCAGTGGGAATGCATCAACAAAAATACCTTAAAAAACTTTCTTCGTTCTCGATATAGAATACGTTTTTTGAATGCTATCATCAAGTGTCCAAACTCGCATGTACTCTAGTTTTGTAAAAGAAGCCTACTTCCCACATTCCGCCCTGAATGTGCTTCACCGTGATAGTACGAAGTACTCGTATGTATGTAATTAATGGATGTAAACATGCCTCAACAAGTTTCTAATACATTTTCAGCGGCGCGAATAATGTTTTTGTTTGAAACAACGGATTGAGTCTCCAAAATCCTTGCTCCTTGTTATTTTCACGGCAGAGTAACTGGGTGGATTCCATTAATGTCTGCTAACGACCGGACGCACTTCGGATTGGGGTTTAAAAGGGTTGAGTGGTTTTGTACAATCGTTTTGATAAAAAGGGATGGGTGTTAAAGCTTTTAGCGATTTAAAAGATGCCCCGCGCCGGTGGATTAATTTCGGCATCAATGGACCAATAAGGCAGCGCTGTATAGGTGGTAGTACACGTTTGCCTTTAGAGGTGTGAATATGTCACTTTTTGACTTCGTTTCTGTTCTATTTCCTGACCTACGGCTGTGGGCCAAGATTGAGCTTACATTTTCATTGTACTAGGGGTTTTACTATATAAATATGTCGAGAAGCGTATCATACCAGAGACAGCACATCAGAACCTACAATAGTATCCACTATTGTAGGTGACGAGGTCTTTCAATGAAACACTATGTTCAACTTACAGTCTTTACTGCACAAGACTGATTACAAATCACAACACACGTTACATTTCTTATCGTAGTGACACCCTAGCTTGCTCTATACTATTTGTCAAATATGGCGTGATGAATAAATAGCTTCTTAAGAGCCCTTATTCCTTAGAGCGTTCTCCGATTTCACGAAATAACGCTCGATAGATGGCGTTGGCGCTCGGTACGCGAGCGCCGGCAACGCGACGCACGTTTCAATGCAGACAAGAATAATCTTGATAGTTTTCAATTTAATTTCAAGCAACATTAATTTTAATGTTATATGATATCATATGGGCACTCTTTATTTTATTTTATATGCACAGTAGTTTCTTTATGTACACTACTAAGTGTACAGAGTGTACTATAACCCTTGCTCTTTATTCTATCTCTTTCACACCAATGGAAAATGAAAAAGATAGTAAATGACTGTAGGTATAAATAAAGTATATTAGTGCGATAGAGAGACAGATAGTATTTCAATCAATCTAGATGAAGTCCAGGGTCTCATGAGGGAGTCAGGAGTTGGTCACTATAACTCCTAATCTACTCATTATAATTCCATCGTGTATGGGCTCAAAAGATTTGCCCTGACGAGCACCATCGATCTAGATGAAGTCCAGGGTCTCATGATGGAGCCAGGAGTTGGTCAAAATTGAGAACCGAAACGCCACTTCTCACTGCAAAATTTGGAAGACTCCCAAGAAAACTCATTAAAAAAGAGGTTTAAACGAGAAAATGAAAATTTGAACTGTTCGAGCCCCTAGTTTAAACCTTATAATTATGAAGATATTATGTCACCGAATCACTGGGTTATTTTATTTCCACTAGTTACAAATAAGCATTTACCAATGTTGCTAGAGGTCAATACAAATAAAAACAGTAAAAATAGTTTACTTAGTCAGGTCATAAGTTCTGTCAAAAAGGTTTAGATATAAAAAAAATCTATACGTACAGATCTCATATCATTCATATATATATATATATATATGGGTTAAAAGCTTATTTAATGCTAAATTACTTACAAAATAATTTAACGTAATTTTCTCTCAGTTTTGTATAATTCCATGTAATATTCGGAAAAAAGTTATAAAAAGACATGCAAAAAATACGCGACCTAAAAATATATAATTTATATATTGCGAAAATGGCAACTGTACGTGTTTAACAAACCAACTCGTTTAAGGAGAATTATAACGAAGCATAATTTCAATGAGTCTCATTATCTCCAGCTGTCCCCCACCACATCATTGAGGGCGTGGCCAGACAACTAACTCACGCGCTGTGATTGGACAAACAGAGACGAGAGCGGCGACACTAGATAAAGTTACAACAGCTATCGATATTTTGTATGTTCTAAACATTACCTTATTGTTTTGAGATGAAGAAGTTTTGTTTTAAGTAATAATGGCCTTTGAATTAATTTGTATTACTTTTAATATTTGACCTTATTTGCAAAATATAATTTTGCAAGCATTCAATGATCACATTTGATTATACCTGGTGCAGTCATTCAAATCGTTGCTAAGAACCTGACTAAAATATAATTACAGGTATAAACTACAATGTTATACGTTATTGTTTTTAAAATAGTCTTTTATTTGACGTCCATACTCGATTTTTAATTAAAATTATTGGGTATACTACATCAGGTGCGAACAAAATAACAATAAAATTTTACTTGAAAATAATTACTTTCATACACACTACATATATCCAGATATTTTTATCGATAACGCCTAAACTTCAATTATGCACGAGCGCCACTCTACTTCGCGGCGTTACGACGCGAGCGGTTGGCGGTCGTACCAACAAACAATAATGCCGTTGTGAATATCGTTAGCGGTTTAATGCATTGCGCCGTTGCTTAGCACACTACAAATAGTTTTCCATGCTAAATCGTCAATGTAGAATGCATATTCACTACGCGTTTGTTTGACGAAATGGTCCGACTCAGAAAAATCATACGTCACTGTATTTATTTGTTAAAATGTGGTTTTATTGACTAATACGTAAAAAAAAAAATACCCACTTGCGGTATGTAACCCTATGATCCTTGTAGTTTTTGTATGCACTCCTATTTCGACACGAAACAATGGCATTTTAAGAAAATAGACGCGCACTATTTTCAATGGCAGCTAAATTGCGTCTGTCGACGGTGGACACGGTATGGCCACGGTATGGCCACGATCTGGCCATGTTGGGGCGACACGCGCTACGCCTCCGTCAGATATCTAGTACCTTGTATAATCTGAGGATGGCACTCAAAAATGTCCTTGAAAAGTACCCTAAGTTTGAAGGGTATTTAATTTATTTAGAACAAAAACAGTCACATATACAAATGGATTTGAAGTACAATGTAGAGTACTTAACATACCCACTCACTTGCTTTTGGTAACTGTGGTTACTAGCTGTCACCCTTATTTTATTATAATAATAGAGGTCACTGAAAAATATGAAGCAAGTGAGTGGATAATTAAGAATCATAGACCTGGAGGTTCATTATTAAGTACATAATGAACCTCCAGGCAGGTATTAGCAGACTTGTCGGAGAACTAAATGCTGGTGATAAAATAACTTTCTAATAAAGTGGATTTATAAATATAAACAATTATAGCTGTTTTATTTATGTGACACTGGTTTTTAATCCCTTTTGTAAAGTATAATTTTTCACAATCCAACAGCGTATTCGCGTCTAATGACAATCCCAAAGTAAACAAGTAATAATTAAAGACGCGATCTAAATTTTAAATTAATTATATTACGTTTCGATTAGTATAAAACAAGCTTTCAAATCATGGCTAACTTGTTTTAATAAAAGCTTTGTATTACATTTTAGCAGTCAAAACCTTTGTGACAGAACTTATGGCCCGACTAAGTAGTATAAAAATATAGAATGTTTTAATCAATAATTAAAAGTTGACAAGTGTTTCAGTAAACTGCCATAAAATTGATCAAAAATAGTCAGTTTTTTGGCTATTTTTTGTTCGTTCGTGTAATTGTGACGTTATTTACCTATTGAAAGAGACCTTATTGTTGATGGCGCTTATGTCATTATAAACGATGCTCTTATATGTATAATAATTATACAAAACTGCGCTACATAGGTGCGGCGTAAGTGCCCTCGACAAAAGGTCCAGGTTTCATAGATAACGTAATAATTTAGTATAGGCACTTGGGTCCAGAACAAACTAGAGCGTTTTGGATTGAAATGAATGTCTTATTAATCATCAAAATCTCTAGATTATGATGGTAAATCACAGAATAAAACGGGAATATGGAAAAATCCTGCAGTGAAAACATGAATCTGGGAAGAGTAACTTTTAAACACCTATGCGTATACTGTTCTTACTATTCCGTAAAATGCGGTATTTTTCATTAAAAAAATCAAAATCTGGCGTGTAAATAAAACTGAAATCATTTTCTCATGTAATATAAAGTAATATTTTGATATTGTTCGTAGTTAATTATTACCTAATAAATAAATAAATAATAATAAATATTATAGGACATTATTACACAAATCGACTAAGTCCCACAGTAAGCTCAATAAGGCTTGTGTTGAGGGTACTTAGACAACGATATATATAATATATAAATATTTAGAAATACTTAAATACATAGAAAACACCCGTGACTCGGGAACAAATATCCATTCTCATCACACAAATAAATGCCCTTACCAGGATTTGAACCCGGGACCATCGGCTTCATTGGCAGGGTCACTACCCACTAGGCCAGACAGGTCGTCATCACCTAATGAAAGTGAACATGCTATGACAGACAGTGGCAGTTAGTGTCAAACTAGAATACAGACGAGAGAGCTCACCGAGGGGGGGTGGGTTTAGGGTCGACAACGCGCATGTAACTCCTCTAGAGTTGCAGGCGTACATAGGCTACGGAGACTGCTTACCATCAGGCGGGCCGTATGCTTGTTTGCCACCGACGTAGTATTAAAAAAAACAGACTTACTGTTTACCGTCCATGAAGTTTATTGCAAAGACAATATATAATTCTGTAGTGAAAAAACATCACTGTTTGTGTGACTTTGAGCTTTATGTCAATGCTAATAAAGATGTTGATGACGGCAAAGATTTTGTGAATAAATATATTGAATTACGGAATGAATAATAAAATTAATATAATGTCTTTTTATTATGTATTTTTAATCCCCGTTTCATCTTCACCTAATATTATATTTTTTCCGTAATAAAATGCGTATATAATTACTATAATAGTCTGTACCATATACGCGATGGTTTTTCCTCCGAGCCCAAAATCGACAATCTCCTTTCATCTAAACGTTAATTTCTCCTTAACTACGAGGATTTTCGTAAATGCACTTGCATCGGTAAAACAGTTTTAATATTTTTGATCACTTTTAAGGCAGTTTACTGAAACACTAATCGACTTTTACTTATATATTTATATTTATACTATATCTACCTGTTTTTATTACTAGTGAACTTTAAAAACCTTTTACCAGTGGTAAAAAGGGAAAAAAATCCCAGTGGTAACAAATAGGTAGTTACTAGTGAGAATAACCCGAATCACCTTTCGATAGAACGTTTAGTGATGCAAAATCAAGTGAAAGGCAAGAGATCTCGCGGTTGGTCTCCAATCAGAATGACAGAGGCCTCGTTAAATCGACAATCAAGTGTGCCGTCACCAAGTGCCTTCGCAACGCCGAGCGTCGGGAGATAAGACATACCGAAAGCTAGCTAGTCATAGGTAGCTAGGTTCTGTACCTCATAACCAGGGCTCGAACAAATCATGCGGATGATGCAAAAGTGACGTAATTTTGCACAGAGGATGATGTTTGTATTTAAACCACCGTGTGACATGTCGCACTAACTAACAAAATAATCGTAAATAATTCCATGGAATATAGTTGACAGGATGATATCTAGAATAAAATAATCTCACGAAACTTGTTACTGAAAGCATAGAGGTATAACCAAACTTAGAGTGCTCACACCATGGGCGTTCCTCACAGCGTTTCAACAGCTGACAGTCCCCTGCCCACATTTATGATGAAGTTCTAGAAGATCGGTGGGTCAGTTTTGTTTATTTCAAGTAAGAAAGGTACTAGTTTACCGTAACCAAAAATGGTATACCAATCTTGGGGATCTTCGACATAAACAGGAGACTGTCAGCGGTTGAAACGCTCAGAGAAAGACCCGCGGATAGATTTAAAACGAGCATATTAAACAACAAGTAATCTCAAAATTTAGTTAGTTTAGTTAGTTTTAGTAAAACTTGATATTTGCAAAGTTTTTACCTCACAATGTTATATATATGGAGCTGACTGACAGCGGTTGAAACGCTCTGAGAAACACCTATGAAAAATAAAAATACTATTTGAAATCACCTATGAGTGGCTGACGTCATCGGCATGATTTGTTCGAACCCTGCTCATAACTCAAATCCCAATACTTGCTGCCCTGAGTAGGTACTTATTTTTGACATTAGTGCTCCGCAGGGACTAAGAATATGCATTGCAGTCTCCTCTGACTCCTGGCAGAACCTGCATGCGGCATCTTGTTTTTTTCCAATTAGAAACATATGTTTGTTCAACTTACAGTGTCCCGACAATATTAATTCTTGCCACTGGGCATGTTATGTGTCTTTTGAGTCCTAGAAGCTCCTTATTAGTTTTGTTATTGAACCTTTTGATTAGAGCTTTCGAGTATTCTTATCCTATGGTGAACTTCCACCTATCGATTTTTCTGGTTTGTTAAGCAGAAAATATGGTAGCCGTTTAGTGATTCCACAGAACGGTTCTCGGCCGACCAGGGATAGGAGAACGATACCTACATTAGTATAATTCATACAGAGTAATTTACTTTGGGGAGTCAATTTAGAGGTACACGTCATTTTCGATGCACGACTTTCTAAAGATCACTTCGGATGTAGGTCACTTTCTGAGAACGTCATTTTTGATATAGGTCATTTTATAAGGATATCATTTTCTTAGGACGTCATTAGTTTCGGACGTGTTTTTCTGTTGGCGTCACTTTCTGCACGCATCACTTTTCTTAATATACCTACACAAAAACTTACATCAACAAACCTGATTACGCGATTAAGTTCCGTGTTAGATAATAATAATACTGATTAACTATATAAGTACAATTGCTATTATGCCCATCATACCTACAGGGTAGGTACACTTACATTGAGGGGAGATAAAAAAGGAAAGCTATTTTAGAAAAACATCTCTTTTCTCCTAATAAATAATTCGGGATGTTCGAAATTGTCCAAAAGTGTGTCTGGAATCTTTAAAAAAAAATATGTTCGAGAAAATGTATGAGCCTTCGATTTATGACATATAGGAGAATTTTACTGACGTGAGGTATAAGTTGGGGAGGACTTAACATCTCTTCCAACCGAACTGTCAACCTCACCTGCACGCGCCGGATGGCGGCGGCGCTCCCTGCTAGACAACGAACGAGGCTCTGGCAACCGAGCGATGGCGGTATATCCATACACCCAGCTAGGCAACTGGCTGAAAGAGGCCACAGTGGCCTTGAGGTCTAAACTAAAGACTGATGAAGAAAGCAACAGGAAACCACTGCACTGTCTGCACTATTATGTGCCTTGATAATCACAAACTTTTTTTAATGATGGGGTAAGACTGACGATCAAGTTGTGACTTGTAGTCGTAGCGACATCTAGCGTTGAGTACAAAGTTAAAGTATAATTAACTACAGTTAAATTTATTCATGTCATGGTTTCATTTCGATTTCTGCAAGCGATTGATTGGTTGTCGTTGAATAATTATCGATACGACAACTAATAACAATCTTCAAAAGACCAATAAACAAGCTTTTTAATGGTATAACAATATGTAATTTATTCGTTTTGATTATCATTTTGTTTTTGACCCTAGTTGATACATTGTAATTAGTGCAACTGCTCTTAAGTTAGGTAACACTTTATTGTACGAGAAAAAATAAATATTGATTACATCAGATAAAACATATTTTGTGTAGAACAGAGGTGAACTCATCCCTAAGGCGAATTTATTTCTTCCAGTTAACCTATACCCTAAAAGAGTAACTAAAAATTATAGCCTAAAGTAATAATATATTATTGTACGCTATAAACTATGAATAATACAAATAAATATCTTATCAACTGACTCGACCTACAGTGTTATTTTTTGAATTATTTAATAAAAGAAATCTTTTTTTTTGTACGTTTCAGTATATTAAGTGTTATTTATTTTAAGCTCGGAACCCTTTACACCGCAGATTTTAACCCTCAATATTTTGTCTAATACCTAACTTCGCGCCGACTTATAAAAACTATGGAATTCATAGGGTGTTAACACCCAACTAATAATAATAATAATAATCCTTTGTACATTCTTTAAAAAATATTGAAACTTACTTGCTGTTATTCGAATCCTTGTCTTTTGTGAAGCTTCTACGCTTTTGTAGTACTTAAACATAAAAGATCTACGAAATAGTGTTATTTTTCGTTTGTTTAATTTTCAGGTGTAGCAATCGAAATTGACTTTTACAGGATGCATTTTTGATAAAAGGTGCTCTGTACGTAGACTATCAAACAAAAGCAGCCTCGTGCTTCAAACTTTCAGTTTCTGCTTTGAAAGTTTAGATAATGTAGAATTGGAGGCTTTTTAGAGGAGTGTTTTCATTTGATGTACTAGCTTGCCTGGTTATTGGGAAAATGTATTTAGAAATAAATTGAATCTAAGAATCAAAATATTAAGATTGGTTAAAAATGGTAGAATTTGTTATATTATCTAGTGCTAGAGTAGAGTGCGCTGATGAAAACACGGAAAGAAAATTCTATAAATATTCTGCCACGTAAGCAGACATCACGAGCTTAGAAAAAAAATCTTTAAATAGACACATTTAAGAAGTCTTGTCGTCTGGTACTAATGTTAAATTAAGAAAGTTTAAGAACTAGGTACTCGTACAAATCGTTAGTGAACGAAATTAATTATGTACTAGTTAGTATGGTTGGTACTATCCACCAGGGTTTTTTCACAAATCTTCTTCCTCCTGCCCTTATCCCATGTTATGTGGGGTCGGCACAACATGTTCTTCTCTTCCATTCTTCTCTATCGTTCGTCACCTGAGCACTCACTCTTTTCTTTCTTATATTCTCTTTCACACAATCCATCCATCCTTTTTTGGGTCTACCATCCGCTCTCCGTCCATCAACATTCATTCCTAACATTCTTTTGCCTATGTGGCATTCATCCCTCCTCATTAAATGCTCATACCACGCTAACCTACCACTCCTTATCTTCTCCGCTACCGGTGCTACTTTCAAACTTCCCCTTATATACTCATTCTTAATCCGATCCTTTTTCGTCACTCCACACATCCATCTGAAAATTCTCATTTCCGCTGCGTGCACTCTTCTTTTATCCGTCACTTTCGTCGCCTAGCATTCTGATCCATACATTACAACAGGTCTCACGATCGTCCTGTCGATTCGCCCCTTAAGTTTAAGGGGCATTCGTGGATCGTAAGTTGTTCCAGAGACCTGTCGCCATTTCATCCATCCCGCATTTATTCTTTTTTTTAAGTCACGGTCGATGTTGCCGTCACTTTGGATCAATGACTCAAGGTACCGGAAATCGGAGCAGACTGGTAGGGATACACCATCTAAGGCAATATGGGAAAAACTGGATAAACTACCGAAATGGCAGAACATATGCTCCGTTTTGGTTCTGCTTATTTTCAGTCCCACACTTTCCAGCTTTTCTTGCCATTTTCCCAGCCTGCTCTGGACCTCAAGTGCATTTTCTCCGACAAGACAATGTCGTCGGCAAATACCAGGGTGCTTCCTCCTGTATGTTCGATATCAGAGCATCCATAACTAGGAGGAACAAATACGGACTTAAAGCTAACCCCTGATGTAAGCCTACCGCCACATTGAACTTGTCGGTTACTCCAGCTTCAGACCTGACGTGAGTACTGGCTCTATCATACATGGCCTGAATAAGCCACACATACTTCTCTGGCATTCTTTTCTCTCTCATAGCCTACCACAGAACCTTACGGGGGACTCTATCGTATGCCTTTTCCAGGTCCACGAACACCATGTGCAAGTTCCTTTGCGCAAGTCTACATTTTTCGCACAATTGGAAGTGCAAATATCGTGTCCGTAGTTCCCCGGCCCGGCATAAACCCAAATTGGTTCTGTGTTGCCTCAATTTCTTCTCTCATTCGTCTCGCTACCACTTTTTCCCATATCTTCATACTATGTGACATGAGCTTTATTCCCCGATAGTTGTTGCAATCCTGTACATCACCCTTATTCTTAAAGATGGCGAACCATTGCACCATTCACCAGGGATCGCCTCTTCTTGCAACAACTTATTAAAGAATAAAGTCAGCCACTTCCATCCATCCGCTTTCACAAACTTCCATACTTCCACAGGTATACCATCTAGCCCAACCGCTTTCTCATTCTTCATACCTTGCACTGCCATCCTTACTTCTTCTACAGTGATCTCTTTCACCATACCAATGTTACCTCTATCATTTTCTAGCACTCCACTCCAATCATTCTCTTCATAAGTTTAGTTCATAAGTTTATTGAAGTAGTCTCTTGTCATCCGTCAAAATCTTTCCTGCTTCGTCTCTCATACATTTCATATGATTTATATATCTTGCAATCTTCTCTCGTTCTCTTGCTATTCTGTAAAGGTCTTTTTGGCCTTGTGGGCTCTCGCAATATTAAAAGATAAATTGTACTATCTTGTAACTTGGCCCTTGCGATTGCAACTGCTTTCTTAGCCTTCTTACTTGTTCGATAAGCAGACCTCTTGATTTCTTTCTCTCTATCGTTCCCCTCTTCCACTTTTTTTTCCATTCTTTAAAAGCATTCGCACATCTTCGTTCCACCACCATGTATCCCTATCAATCTTTCCTTTCCCTTTCGTTTCCCCAAAAACATCCCTTGCCACAGCAATCATTCGATCTCATCTCTGCCATATCACCCATTCCTACCATTTTATCGACTATTCTTTTTCTAAATTTTTCAGCTAACTCCCTATCACTTAATCTATGCCATTTCGTTCTAAGTGGGGGCTTCGAGTTCTTTTTCAAATGTTGTAATTTAAGATTTAAGTCTAGAATCAGTAACCTATGCTGGAATATATCATTCATAGCGCTGAAGTGGCAGAAAAATCTTAGGCTTAAAAAGCAAATAATGAAAATTTTAAGGGTTTAGATAACAGAATATTCGGACAATGTCGAGGGAATTAACCAACACCTACTTAATTAATACATTTATACTTTGCTCGGAAACTTCCCAGTAAAAAGACGAGGTAACTGCGACCTGCAGAGGTGAATATCCGGACATACGAACCCATTTATGCCCAAGCTGAAACTGAGACCTTCGACATTGCCGACTACCACTAGTAAGGTAAACTGCATTTAAAAGTTTGATCAGGATACCGCAATGTAATGAAAATTGCATGCAAGTTCTTGCTAGTCTAAACCTCGCTTAATACTTTCAATGTAACAGCAAGTTAATTTTTTGATGATTTATACCACTTAAATACTACCAATAGACATTTTCAAACACTAGTAGGTAGGTACGCGATACTCCTGTCGTACAATTAATAACTCTTTATTACATTTTATACTCGTATTTGAAACAATGGTTATATTTACCAAACTACCTCAAGCATTTCTTTGGCAAAAAGGCCACACGGACTTTACGCATCCAGTATTAAACGAAAATTTTGTAAAAACAAATCAACATTGTTATTTTAAACAATGGGGTCGAACCCGAACCGTAGGTAGGTATTCCTGGTGGAATTTCAAGTAAAAAGTAGATACACATATTTTTAGGATTATTCTCTTATAGTTTCGATTTAACCTCCGTCTCTTTTTTGCCGGCCTGTCGGTTTGTCACGCTAAAGTTGTTGCCTACCGGTCCGATTTGAATTTCAATATACGTCAAAAATTAGCTTTAGTTACGATATGGTTCGGATATGTCAGTATCAAAAGTGACGTTTCTTCAAACAAAAACGAAATATGTTCGAATCGGGTCGCACGTCATTTCTAGCGGACGATATTCTTCGCTAAGTAATGCAGTAGAAAAACAATCCTTCAGACTACAGCGTACAAGTAGCAATAACACTCATAGCGTAGCACTGGCGCAATGATTTGTGTACCAACTTTATGTTGTTATGGGACTGCTTAACTGAAAAATAAAGTAATATGTTAAACACGGGATGACGTCGTTTTATTGTTTTAGTACCTTGTTTCTAGCGAAAATTTCATGGTAAGGTTTTTAGAAAATGTTTGCCTTAATGTAGCAAAAATAGTAAAGAAAGATCTTCTAGGAAGTGGAACTCAAAGATAAAGTTATTATTGATTAAATTCAGTACTCTATTGTTTTTTTTTTTCAAGTTTTATAAACAAAATTTCACAAAGAGTAATCAGTGCAAAAGGTCAAACTAAAGCCGGATTCACGGTCTAACACGGCAGTCCCGCAAACTATATTGTAGGTACAGCAAACATAGTGGTCATCTCATTCAACTTACTCTTATATAGGTCACCCGTCTAGGAACGTGCGAGAGCAGTTTAAAATAATAAAACATTTATATTTTTTTTACTGGCCGGTAAAATAGCGAATTTAAAATGATCTTAAAATAAGCGTTTTTTTTTATTTTCAAGAGGTAAATTGTTAATTAACACGTTCAAGAAAAAATTACCAGTCTGCAAAGCCTACTACTTATCTCAGGCGATAGGTAATGAATCAGATAAGTAGGCAAAAACTACTACTCGTAAGTAAGCAAAGCTTAGCTACAAGCGTAAATTTCAGTTTCAGTTGTTTACCGTTAGGTATACCAAAATTATAATAAATTAAGACAGGTAAGTACTTTAAAATAAAAAATAAATAAAATCACATTCTAAGTCCATAAAACATACATAATTTTTATTATTAAATATTATTATGAAAATCAATAGAGAAGTCGTTCAGTAGGGTCTTTATTGAAACGAATAATTTTTCTTGCCTATTTTCACTTCGCATAACAACTATTGGCATAACAACGTTTGGCATAATTATTGATCCGAATAAATTGATTATCCAAATTTTTATGCGCATACACTTGTCTTCCCTAAGAGATTTTTGTCCTACAGGATATTTATTCTGGATATAGGATTCTTATGTCAAATCCTTCTAGACGCATAACCCGTATAGCCTAAATTAGAATATCTTAATTTATATGCACATACACTTATCTTGTCTAAGAAATTTCTATCCTACAGGTCATAAGATTCTTATGTGGGATCCTTCTATATGCGTATCCGTATAGCTTAAATTCGAATATCCTAAAACTTATAATACTAATGCGTAAGTTACCCAATATTAATTTCTTGACAATAGATTAATGCATAATATCAATCCTAACCTAACCTGTCTTTGTGAGGGTCGCAGTTCTAACATAACCTAACCTGCATTTCTGGCAACAGTTCGTCTTTGTGTGAGTCGCAGTTTTGACCTAACCTGCATTTCTGGCAACAGTTCGTCTTTGTGGGAGTCGCAGTTCCAACCCAACCTAAACTGCTTTTATGTCAACAGTTCGTTTTTGTGAGGGCCTCAGTACTTGTCTAACGTAACCTGCATTTCTGGCAACAGTTCGTATTTGTCGGGGTCGCAGTTCTGCCATAATATGTGTGCACCACATTGGAAATGACTATTGTACTCTTTTAATATTGTGCAGAAATCCTAACATGAATTCGCTTTGACACTGATTTAAACTTTCACGATTTTTACACATTATTAACTAACACAAACGGGACTTAATCGCGTATTAAGTTTTAAATTTACCTCCGACGTTTCGAGGACGGCGTTGTCCCCGTGGTCTCGGAGAAGACTGGCTAAAGTTGACATCAACATCTTCTAGCCGCGCGAGTTTTTCGAACTACCGGCACTTGATCTTGTTTATTGACTTGAACATTCTGCTGACTAGGGATGTTACTCTGTCGAAATGTGTCTGTCTGTGTGTGTGTGTAGGTCAATAAACAAGATCATGTGCGGGTAGTTCGAAAAACTCGCGCGGCTAGAAGATGTTGATGTCAACTTTAGCCTGTCTTCTCCGAGACCACGGGGACAACGCCGTCCTCGAAACGTCGAAGGTAAATTTAAAACTTAATACGCGCTTAAGTCCCGTTTGTGTTAGTTAATAATTCGGTTTGACTTTTTGACTTAAGGAGTTTTTTTTTTTCAACAAGTTGTTTCACAATGACCTTGTTTTTTATACTATCTCTCACGCCACTCTCCGGATAGCCTAGAGAGAGTTATTATGACGGGCAAAGTTGAAGGCATCAGACCGAAGGGCCCTTCCCCTACTAGATTGTGTGACTCTCTCAAAACACTGCACATATGCAATTAAAACTGCACGAGAACATGCGCTTGGCGAGGAATAGAAGCCTAGTTTTGCTGCTTAAATATATTTTTGTTACCAATTGCGTTATTTACTTCATTCAATACTTAATTACTTACTGCTGTGGCGCAGTGACCCGAAGTGGATCTTGGCCTCCGACACCAAAGACCGCCATGCTTCTCTGTCCAAAACCGTTTCTGTCCAGTGGACGGCGCCGAGTTCGCTAAGGTTCCAGATGGTCTTCACTCAATAGGAACATTATTGTAATGCAAATAAGTATCCTATAGACGTACCCCACTGAGCGTTTCCGACCTGGGGGCCTAGCCAAGATGACAATCTTCTGCAAAAAAACGAATGGAACACCTAGCGTAAAAAATGTACCTATAGAAAGTTTCGTTCGTTTTGCTTCGTTTTCTATAAACAATTATCATCTTGACTAGGCCCCTGACCCTACAAACAAATAAACGCGGTGTAGTGTGTATAAGCGATTAGTGTAAGTTTCGTCATTTTATACAGCCTTAAATTATAACATAAATTGTATTAGTATTTTTAGTTAAGTATAGTCATTTCAATGTTAGGATTTTCAACATTAGTAGAAGCATCTGTTCAACGCATTGAATATTATAAAGTTTGACGTTATATAATTTCGACACTAGTCATTTTTGTATGCGGCCAAAAACCATTATGTGCATAATATATTAGGAACACAGCTTTTTAGGCGAACTGAAGGATTACGATAATGGCATTTATGCGAAATAGCGTTATGCCAATCATGTTATGCCGTGAGAAAATATGACAGTCAATTTTATGCGAAAAAGAGGGATTACATTCTCACTTTGTTCAATTTCATACGAGCCGTAGGCCAGGTTTGGCAATTAACATAACGCATAAACCAGACGTAATTACAAAGTCAGAGACGACTAAATTTCTTAGACTCATTCTTGACAGTCATTGTAATTGGCAATGTCATATAACCGAACCATGCTCCAAACTTTCAAAGTTTGTCTTTCCAATGCGTAGGCTGATACATAGTGCATCGGAAAAAGCGGGACTAATGTCATATATTGGTTACATT
The DNA here is from genome assembly GCF_033807575.1 of Cydia pomonella. Taxonomy (NCBI): domain Eukaryota; kingdom Metazoa; phylum Arthropoda; class Insecta; order Lepidoptera; family Tortricidae; genus Cydia; species Cydia pomonella. The sequence continues at coordinate 14,734,746 of NC_084706.1, read as the reverse complement.
CAGTCTAGCATCACGTACGGTATAATTTTTTGGGGAAACTCTACCGACTGGTTAAAAGTTTTTAAGATGCAGAAACTATGTGTGAGACCGGTTTTTAAGATGCAGAAACTATGTGTGAGACCGCTCTGTGGGGCATCTCAAAGAGACTCCTGTAAGCCTCTTTTTCATAAATATAAGATTTGACTACTACCTTGTTTATATATCAAAGAAGTTGCTATGTTTCAAAAAAAATACCTTAATTTATATCAAAGGAACGACAAATTCCACCGCAACTTGAGAAACGAGTACAAAATCGTAAATACGCATCAAACTAAATCGACATTTTATAAAAATAGCATTTTTTCCATGACAATCAAGATTTATAACAATATTCCGAATGTATTCAAGAACCTTGACAGTACTAGATTTAAAAAATCGTTTAATGAATGGCTATTGAGCAAAATGATTTATTCTCCACTTGACTTTATAAATAACAATGGTAAATTATAAAATATTAATGTAATAATTATAATAATAATGATTAATTTGACATATACAGATGTAGCGTAATGACATAAAATTGGGGACCTTATTGTATAAAATAATGTTATATGTTGTATGTAAATAATGTAAATAACTTGACTGCATGTTGTGCATGATATTCAATATTGTACACCATAAACGTGGTAGACTGTGGACAAGGACTTATTACCATTAACATCTTTTATATTTTTACCTGTGGTCTGACAATAAATAATTTCTATTAGCCAGTATAAAATGTCCAGTAGCTTTATAAACCACTATAAACGTTCGTAAATAATTATGATGTGCGTGTAACTTATTTCAAGTCCAAAATAAATGATACAAAAGGCGCACAACATGATTGTTAACTTGTTTCAAAGATACCAAATTTATTTTTGATAAAACAAAAGTAACTTACGAATTTCGCTCTAGCATTTCACATAAGCTCGACGAGTGTCAATCGTCTTGGAGCATGCGCACCATCACCTTTGACGCGGACTTGCGTGCTTTCCTCAGTAATTGGCCGCACGCCGACCAGTTCCAACTTGTTTCAACCGATTCGTACTGGTTTAGGCCGGAATTTTCGCGCGAGTTTCACCTGTCAATGTATTAATAATAAGGACGGATGTAATTAAATATTGACTATAATAGTAAGGACCAAGACACTGTTTAGAGTTAGTGAGTGGTAGTAAACTTTAGGATAAGTTTTAAAGTTTAACATACAATTAATAAACTTATTGTAAGTAGTGTACGAATAATAGTGAAGTGACAAATGGATGTTTGACATAAAGGTGAGTCTTAATTTTAGCAAAAGTTATGATACCTACTTGCGGGCAAAGTACAGCTTTGAAGAATATAATTTAGATTTTGATGAAATATCTATAAGTCAACGTGGAAAATTGATCAATTAACTGATTGAAATATTTATAGTATTTGCGTTTCAAAACTACGTAGTACAAGTGAGTACTAAGTACATACCTGACCTTTATCGATTGTTTTCATAAATTACTGATATTGCTTCCACAAATTCGTATCAACAGGGTTAAATATAAAGTCAAGCGTTCCGACCACCTAACTTCTTTGGACATATTAAATAATGTTTTTAATACTTACTTAATGAACATTCTTCGATATTCAGGCCAAGTCGAACCTACACTGACATTAAAAGGCGCGAGTGAGATGCACGATAACTAAATGTTGCAGATTGACAATACTGCTAACTGCATTACTGACGCAAATGTCAAAATTGCGGGCAGCAGCACCAATTTTGATATTTGCGACAGTAATTCAGTCAGCAATATTCGGTCGGTATGCGAACGTTACCAAAATACTGCTGCGGCCGACTGCACAGTATTGCAGGGTCACATTTTCTATAAATTTATCCGGCGGTGTTGTCGCGCTGCAATACTACTACAGTAGTTGACCGTTATGTCAGTAGCCGTAATGTAGTCGGCAGTAATGTCGCGCTACAAATACTGCGGCAGTAGTGCAGCTGCGGTCGGGATTCCGAACGTTACCTTTAAATTACTTAGAGTAGTGGTCGACCTTGGCTATCTTGCTGTAGGTTGCTTATACGTTGCGGTTTCTCGGGTTCAATGTCTTAATAAAATTATCCTTTTAATTTGGATCGCCTCGCTAAAACAGCAACTCGAGGACTTCGAGGAGGAAAAAATACTGAAAAGACTGACAAACCAAACAAACCGACATGCACGAAGCATCTCGGTTACAGCTATTTACAGAAATTTCGAACGTACACTGACGTCAGAATACACGAATGATATATGAACCATTTTATTTAGTTATCAAGCGTCTCGCTTGCGCCAATACATAAGGAATACGAGCGAAATGCACGATAACTGAATGACATCTTTTAGGTGTTAATGATATCAGTGTACGCTCGATTTGGCCTGTTAGGCAAACATTGTTTCATATGTCCATCTATTCTACTTTACAGATCGCATTTTTAAACCGATTTCCGTGAATTTTTTTGGGTAAGTTCGATATATAAAGGGTGGTCCAAAAATTTGAAGTTATGAAAATTCATTTTCGATGCGGGTATTTTTATTCCAATATACGTAAAAGGTGTCCATAGCAATAGACAATTTAGAGCAATTAGACATCATTTAGAGCTATAAATGAAACAATTTTGCCGTACAAAATTGTATGAAAATAAATTGATCCATCAATAATTCTGCTTTGGAAATGTCTATAAGGGCTCTTTATACGTTTTATTTATTAGTTAGAGTATTATGTTAAAAATATGGCGGTCAATTTTTTATCGCGGTAATATGACGGTCGATATTGCAAATCATAAAATCATAGCGACCACTAAATCATTTGCAAATTAGTTCAAATTTGGCACATAGATTACTATTCCATAATATAATAAAGGCAGCCTTGTGTAGACAAAATCTGTTCCACTTTTTTTTCTACATACAAAGTTGGACCATCCTATTCGATAATTATGTTTTTATCTCAATTTAGTTTTTATAAATTCTTCTAAGCAGCGGAGCCATACATTTATTCAGTTTTAAGCTATGCTCGCGAGGTCTACAGCTCACAGAGCCACTAGTTTATGAAGTGAAGATAGCTACCGTAAAATACACAACACGTTCGATATCTTCTTTAATATATTGGTCGTATTCTATTCTTTTAGCACTGTACAACACAATACAAATCCTCTTTATTGCACAACCTCTGAAAAAATGTACATGGAAACATATAATACATGCAGAAAGAGGTAACCTTATCGCTACAGAGCGATCTCTTCCAGACAACCTTTAGGTAGTGGAGAAATGAAACTTAAATGCACTGTATACTACGGTTTATAAATAAATAAATATTATAGGACATTATTACACAAATTGACTAAGTCCCACAGTAAGCTCAATAAGGCTTGTGTTGAGGGTACTTAGACAACGATATATATAATATATAAATATTTAGAAATACTTAAATACATAGAAAACACCCATGACTCAGAAACAAATATCCGTGTTCATCACAAATATATGCTCTTACCAGGATTTGAACCCGGGACCATCAGCTTCATAGGCAGGGTCACTACCCACTAGGCCAGACCGGTCGTCAACACTATCGTCGTGTCGTGGTTTATGTTATTTTTTCAAGTACAAAATAAATGCACTACTTAAAGAAAATTATGTAAAGATTTGTAATTAATTTTCATTCTTGAAATTTCTCGGCAATTAACAGCAAGTAGAATTTACATCTCTTAATTATTATGAATTCATGACTGACTTATCGATAAAAGATTTATCGATGTTTAATTTTCTCAAACACTTGTTTTTGCTACAAAAACTTCTTTGTGTTAATAACATTTTTCAATTAATATATTTTTTAGCTTGTTTGTAAATACATAGTTCCGGGGTTCTTTTTAGTAATTACGATGTTTGTAAAGTGCGGGCTATTTTTATACATACCCATGTAAAGTGCATATTAGGATTAATAGTTTATTTCTGTACCGCTCTGTAGTTCTCTGCTTATCTTGCTTTACTTCAAATAAGTAGGGGGTTTCGCGAACAGAGAGGGCACAATGCAGTATATAAAGAGAGGGCAATGTCAATAATCCATATTGAATAAAACTGGGCTACAACTATTTTGGAAAACGTATATTTGCAAGGACGCGGATACACTTGTGTTTGATTTCAGTATATAAACTGCCTATAGACATTTTGACATTCTACCTTTTAACTTGTTGAATATGTACTATCCAATTTGCTACAGAGTCTATCGTTATACCCAAATAATTAAACTGAATTTCCTGTACGTTACTTGAGTTTACATACGACGCATGCTACATAGTTTTCTATCCCTACTAAATGGATAAAACAAGACTAAACAAAAAACTGGACACTTAGTTTCCGTACGTGTTTCCTTTTTAGGGTTCCGTAGCCAAATGGCAAAAAACGGAACCCTTATAGATTCGTCATGTCCGTCTGTCTTTCCAATTTTGTCACAGCCACTTTTTTCCCAAACTATAACAGCTATACTGTTCAAACTTAGTAAGTGGATGTATTCTATGAACCGCATTAAGATTTTCACACAAAAATAGAAAAAAAACAATTTTGGGGGTTCCCCATACTTAGAACTGAAACTCAAAAAATCTTTTTTCATCAAACCCATACGTGTGGGGTATCTATGGATAGGTCTTCAAAAATGATATTTAGGTTCCTAATATCATTTTTTTCTAAACTGAATAGTTTGCGCGAGAGACACTTCCAAAGTGGTAAAATGTGTGTCCAAAGTGGTAAAATGTTGAACGAGGTCTAGTAAGTAGATTTTTTTTAATACGTCATAAATGGTACGGAACCCTTTATGGGAGAGTCCGACTCGCACTTGGCCCTTTCTATTAATCTTTGAGAAAGAAATAAAAACTTCTGTCGGACTTGATTAAAATTAAATGCAAAAAACTGAAAAACATTTACAAAAAGTTTTATCTTTTGAGCAATTTTTGTTTGGAACCCTCTAGTCCTATAAACTTATAATTTTTATATTTTTAACATATCGATAACAGTTACAAACGGTCAACTGGTTTGTAAGCCCGTTCAGATTTTTTCTAAGTGATACGCAATTATATCGAACCGCCCGGATCTGGAAAGGGGTTAAAAAATACCCATATGTCCTGGATTTGAATACCGCGGAGGGCAACTATTTGAATGTTTATCTCGAATATTTATAATACGGTATGTGTTTTAACTAACAACTGTAGGGATAAAAAAACTAAATCACATTGTTAAAGTGATATATACAAATAGATGACAACTGCAGCTGTATTACTGTTGCGGCGTTGACGCGGGCGCTGTAACTGACAATTTCCTTGAGTAAAAGAGTGTCAGATCAGCAATGCGGCGATGAACGTCACTTTTTCTCAAGGATATTGAAAAAGACAGCGTCCGCATCAACGTCACAGACGTAAAGTCGCAACAGTAATGTAAACTTTATAGAAGATGCCTAATAAACTTGTTTTAATTAAATACCGAAAAAAAAAATGGATGGATCAATGAACAGAAGACATCAAAGCAAAAAAAAAATTCTATATATTCGAATCTAAATTAAAATACACTATTTGAGCATAAATCTGAAAACAGATCCATTGGCTTCAATTGCTATATAAAAGTATAAGGTTATGGATAATTGTTTTGTAGAGCAAATCGCCATAATTTAAAATAGTTTTGCTTAAAAATGTGGTTTTCCATCTAGAGGTGACCTGAATCGCGAGAAATATTTTGTACGATATATCCATACGCAAAAAGCGACTGGATTAGTTGGCACGAACGTTATTAATGACTAGGCTTGCATGTGGGGGTGAGCGTTAGTATACGCAGCTGTAATGAGTTTCAGTTTTTTAATGACCTCTTTTATTATTCAATAGCCTCCAAGCCTGAAAGTTCTAACTGGTCTATAGTTACTTATTTAGATATCTCTATTTTTGTTTCGGTAGTCAATGAAGCGTTATTAAAAAAGTAGAATTAGGGATTATTTAAATAGGGGTTTTAAAACGTATAAATAATAAAGTTGACTAGATAGGTACTGGGTTTTGGTAAATATATCATTCAGTCACTGATAAAAATACAATTTGTAGATGCTACTATATTGTCAAAATCAACAACCATTTTGCTTTATTTGTGATTCCAAGTAGTTTATGTTATAATGACCGGAATTTCCGTGGCACTTATGAATTGTTATTCAGTTTTCATTTGTAGACTTTACCTATATGTTATCGATATATCGGACTTTAATTTTGATCAGTATTGTTTTGTCGGTTATGTGTTATGTCGGTAGTGGGCAATATTCTGATGACCTTTGACTAGTCATTGTCATAGTCATTTATTTATAATATTTAAAATTTTACACCTCAAATTAAAGATATCTAGGTATTAGTCTTTTGACATTCAAAATAATTAAATAATAAGTTTTTTTATTGGGGGATATCTTTCATAGATCGACCTAACCCCAAATAAAGCATACCATGTACTATGGGTAAAAATATCCATCCCTTACCCTTGCCACCTGAACCTATAATTATACATACGACAGTTCACTATGATAAAAATTAAGGATATTGTCGCTCAGTTCAACAGTCCGGATTCTACGGCCATAAGAAACGCAATAAAAATATTAGAAAATAAGCATTGAAATGAAATGAAATGAAACATTTATTTCGGACAAAAACATCCATATTATGTTAGTAATGACTTACGGCTAAGTGTGTTAGTAAAAAGTATAATTGCAGTTTGGATTGGCATGCAGCGACATCCAGTGAATAAGGATAGGGCTGTCCATCCTCTCAGCAATCACTTTCAGGAGAGTGTTGGTACTGCCCCGAACACGTTCGCCCAGGGACGCTGTCCGCTTCCGCATCACGGCTTGGAAACCGTCGGTTCTCCATGCGGCGAACATCCCTGACGCGCTGCAGCGCCAGGGCAGCCCCAACAACCCCCTGAAGGCGTTATTGTACTGGACGCGCAGAGCACTGTAGGCTTTTTTAGTGTAGTCACTCCACAGGTTGCACGTGTATAGGGTTTGACAATACGTTTTAAACAAGGTAATTTTCACCTCCTTAGAACAGCGTGCAAACCTGCGAGAGAGCATGTTACACCTTACCGACAGTGCTCTGCGCTCCCTTTCTATGTCAGCATCATCTTTAAGAGTGTCAGTAACCCAGTGACCCAAGTATTTAAATCTAGTTACTGTTTGAAGAGGAGAACCACTGAGCATTATTGGCGGAATGGGATATGTTTTAGCGCCAGACTTGAACAGTAATACCTCACTCTTTTGCACATTATATTTTAGTCCATGGGCCACCGCATATCTGTCACATATATCAAGCAGAATCCTAAGTCCACTGATTGAGGGGCTCAGCAGTACCATGTCGTCTGCGTAGCTTATGTTGTTGACGAAACAACCATCAACCGAACATCCGACACCCGCACTGCTGAGCTCCTCAATCAAGCCGTTAATATATATGTTAAACAAAGTGGGCGAAGTTAACCCCCCCTGTCTAACCCCACACTCCATTTTATAGACATCAGAATATGCCCCCGTCCATCGAACTACGTTTGATTGGCTGTCATACCAGTATCTTAGAATATTTATGACTTCATCTGGTAAACTTGAGCTCACGCATAACTTATTCCACAACACTTGGTATGACACCCGATCAAATGCCTTCGACAAGTCCAAAAAGCATGCGTAGACTGGCGTGTTCCTCTCAGTATAATACCGAACAGTGTGCTTAAGACATAGAACCGCTGACTCCGTGGATAGTCCCGGTCGGAAGCCAAACTGGGCGTCATGCAGGTTAATATGTTTGTTCATATACATGTTAAGCACACTGTCCAGTACCTTAGCCAAGATAGTAGCCAGCGAGATTGGCCGGTAATTGGACCTGTCGGAGGCATCACCTGTCTTATTTTTTATGATGGGCACGACTATCGTCTTCATGAGGTCATTCGGTAAGTAGTTGTGGCGTAAGCAAAATGTATAAAACATGGCAAGGACTCTCGGCAGATGTACGCCTGCATATTGCAGATGCTCAATGCTGAGGCCGTCGTGCCCTGGCGACTTACCTCTCGTCATCTGTCGGATCACCTTAGACACTTCTGCTGGCGTAATTCTGATCGGGGTGTCACCAGGCGCGCGACTCCCATCATCAAGCATCTGCCCACTCCCGGCAACTGGCAGCGGTTGTACTTTGAAGTGATTCATGAAAAGGTTGGCTACATCCCTAGGCTCACTAATACCCTCAACACTGGCTGGCGGACTCACTCGAGGAGTTACCTTATTAGTGGATTTCCAGAACTGTACGAAGTTTTTTGACTTGTGGTGTGATGCAATTATATCCATTCTAATTTGGTCTTTGTTGTTTTGACAAAACTTCAGTTTGGCTTTAAATTCTTTCCTGGTACTGCACATTTTCTCATATAAACTACCTGACTTAGGCTTCCCATGTGTACACCATTCCTGAAAACAAAGCCTCGCCTTCAAGTGAGCCCCCCGGACATGTTTGTTCCAGCCGGTCACATAACCTCGTCCCCTAGGCCGCTCTCTGCCACAGCTACCAATAGACGCCTCAACAAGTGCCCCCGTAATAGAATTATACAGCTTATCAATGATTTTCCTATGACAATTGTTATTACATAATTTATCACAGCATGCCTCCAATTCTCTAGGATAATCAATGTGTTTCAACTTGTTATTACATATCTTTACATATTCCTTTATTTGTGATATTTCCCTGTCCCCCCAAATTACCCCCTTTAATAAATTATTTACTTGGCTGGCCTCACTAACCTGCCTTTCACTCATTTTTGGCACACTTTTATTTAAATTACATACAATCTCTAGGGGAAAGTGATCGGACCAGTACACATCATAGTGTATTTTAGCTGACATAACTGTTTGTCTAGCAGCTGCTGATACCACGCAGTGGTCAAGCCACCGTGTACACCCGTGACTATCGCTCACATATGTGTACGAGTCCGAAGGCAAGAGCACTGAGTCTATTATACACATTTGTTGCTCTAAACAAAAACTATATAATTCGTTATAGAAAGTCGTATTCGGATGAGCGTTAAAATCGCCTAACAAATAAATCAAGCATTTGCTACATGATGAATCACTATCTGAGATAATTACTTGATTTTTCGTGACTCTATAGAATTTGCAGTGTAACAATTTGGCATTAAATGAATCTTTAATGATGTTAGATAATGTAATAATTATATTGGATTGGTTTACTCTAGGGGCAACTAAAAACATCATGAAAATAGTTTTAGATAGAAATCCTGATAATCACGATACGTGAACATTCTAAGGGGTTGGAAAAATAATGTATCGACGATGAAAAATTAATTAACTACTATAAGTATGCACCTCTCACCTCTGCCGACGTAGAGCGTTCCTTTTCTACTCAGTAGTTATTCAATTTAGCAGTATTTAGACAAATATATTTTATTATTCGGCATATTACAATGCGCTTATAAATGTCAAATAAAGCTACACCGGCTCTAACCGTGTACCCGCTCCAACCTCTGACCCGAGAAGATTTAAATCCCCCCTCAATTGGAGGAGGGTATCCCAATAAGGACTGGCAAGTAACTCTGCGGGACACATCTTTTCAAAACATTACATCTTATAATCAACATGCATTAAATAAGAAAAAAAAATACAATTTAGATTACGATAGAAATCATGCAATTACATACAGTAGCTACTTTTCTTTAGAGAAATTTGATAAAAAATATATATGTCATATCAAATCATACAAATACGTAGCTCTTTCAGAAAACATCAAATTCTTCGAATAAAATTAATTAAGAAATGAGAATATACATTATATAAATCTGACAGATTGCTATATCTACAAAAATATTTGATGTGCTTTCTTACCTGAGCTGTGTCGCCTATACAATGATTTTACATATACACATAATACAATGATTTTAATTGCTACTTGTTTTTACAATTTCTGGTTTGGACCATGCATGTTTGTCTGTCAAGTAGTCCTCGACTCTGTAATAAGTTTTCAACATGAATAACTTTTTAAAGTAATTCTTAAAAGCTGGCAAGGGTAATCTTAAAGCATCGTAAGGTAACGTTATAAAAATGAATGCATTGCCCAACGAATGACTTTTGTACTTTGCGGACACGAAACTTTTTGATAGAAAGCTTATTTTTATTTCTAGTGTTATAGTTATGGACATCTAAATTATCTGAGTGAAGGAGTCTAGATTCTTAACAACATAAATAAAAGTATCATAGATGTATTGGAAAGCTACAGTTAAAATATTAATTTATTTGAAATGTTCTCTTAATGATTCACGTGCTTTTAAGTTATAAATAGAACGAATGGCTCTCTTTTGGAAGACAAATATAGTCTGTATTTAAGCTGCATTGCCCCAAACCAGAATACCATATGACATTACACTATGAAAATAACTATAATAGACAAGGCGAGCTGTGTCTCAATATTAGTCTAGTGCCTGATTCTCCTAACGGCGTAAGCGGCCGAACTTAATTTGTTTGCTAGCGTTCTTATGTGAGGACTCCATTGTAGATTTTTGTCCAATGTTAAACCAAGAAACAGTACTTTATCTACCATCTCTAAGCATTCATTATTCAAAAGTATCTTAGTCTCGACTGGTTTAACATTCGGCAAAGAAAATCTAATACATTTGGTTTTCTTAGCATTAAGTGCAAGTGTGATATTAATTACACTGTAATCAGTAGATTTCCGATCAACTTTACAAAGTAGTGATGTGTCATTAGCAAAAAGAACTATTTCACACAGGTTTTCTACTATACATGGCAAATCATTTATATAAACCAAAAACAGGAATGGACCCTAAATAGAACCTTGTGGCACTCTTAATTGGACTACAGTTCCGCTAGACTGGGTTTTGTTTACAATAACTGTTTGTGTTCTATTGCTAAGATAGGAAGACATAAAGTTTAGGGCATTTTCTGATAGACCATAGTGTTCTAATTTCATAATGAGCGTTCCATGCTCCACACAATCAAATGCTTTAGAAAGATCACAAAATATGCCAATTGCATCACAAGAATTTTCCCAAATATTATAAATATTTTTAATGAGTACCGAAGCAGCATCGATCGTGGAACGGCCCTTTGTGAAACCGAACTGATTGCTTGTAAATAATCTATGTCTGTTGAAGTGACCCAATAAATCATTTGACATTAACTTTTCAAAAACTTTACTTAGTACAGGGAGTATTGATATTGGACGGAAATTAGTCATATCACTCGAAACACCCGATTTAAAAAGAGGTGTGACTTTACTATACTTCATAAGATCTGGAAAGACGCCTTGTGAAATTGAAATATTATAAATTACGTCTAAGTAAGGCGCTATTACGTCTATGACATGACTGATGACTCTAACTGATTTTCCCCATAAGTCTTCTGTTTTCTTTAAATTGAGTGACTTGAAAGTTTTAACAATATTTGCTGAATCTACTTGACTAAATTCAAAAATTATATTACATTTCTTAACATTAGCGCAAAGTAGTGAATGAGCTCGAGACGAAGATGATTGTAGGCATTTCGTGGTATTAATAGCTATTTTAGAAAAATAATCTTCGAATGCCGAGGCAACATCGTTGTTGGACATGATAAGTTGTTTATCCGAGACAATGTTGACTTGACAATCGCGTGATTTACATTTACCAGATTCCCTATTTATAATATTCCATGTTGTCTTCACTTTGTTGTCCGATACTTTCAGTTTAGAACTAATATAGTTTGTCTTGGCTGTTAAACACACTCTCTTGAAGATTTTTGTGTAGTTCCTTACATAGTCCAGGAAATCTGAATTTTTGTTCAGCTCCCTCTCACCATAAAGTTCATAAAGCCTTTTTCTTCTTTAATATTTGCCTGCAGTAGCCCATTCACAAAAAATTATTTTAGTTTTTGACCCACTAATAGATTTCACTTTAAAAAAATTATTACACTTACTAAGACTTACACCAAAAACATCTTCATACAAACTATTACAGTTGTACTGTGAAAATGGTAACATACAAAGATTTTTATTAATTTCATTTTTGAATGATTCCAAGCGTGAACTAGCAATGGATCTACAGACCCATGTTATTGTTCGTGGATAAGAAAACAGCCCTTTGACCGCTATGATCAGAATTAAAACAGTTAAATATTTGCTTATCTACACATTCACAATTACAAAATATATTATCCAGATATGTCGCACTAGTTACACCTACCCGGGTAGGTTCAAGGAATAAGTGAAATAAATTAAACGATTTCAATAAACACAATATTTTAACAGCATTACTAGATGACTCGAGCAGGTTAACATTAAAATCTCCACAGACTATAACATGTTTTTTGTCCCTTACATACTAACTTCAGCATAGTTTCCATTGTAGTTTCAAATGTGCTGAAGTCAGCTGATGGCGGTCTATAAACACATACAATAATATATTTTTCTAATTCTACACAGGACATTTCTACAATTCTATCTATGGAATAATTTAAAATATCTTTACGCCCTTTAGATTTCATGCAATTTTTGACAATTATAAGGGAACCACCATGAATAACCAGATTTTCTAGTAAAAGAACTGACTAATTTAAATTAACAAAATCAAATAACAACTGTTCATGTTTCAGCCAATGTTCAGTAACACACATAAATTCAACATTATTATTATCTAAAAATAAACCTACTTCTAATTCTTTGTTGGAAAATCCCTGAATATTCTGGTGAATAATGTTTATACTCAGGCGTTTTTCCGCTGTCTTACAATCTAGTTTAAATGTGGCTACTACTAGTTTTCTAGTTTATACCCAAATTGGTGGGTATAAATTATTTAGAGTGCTGAAAGGGACATATACATTTGAAATATGGGTGTATTTTGTAAGCCACTACTGAATTAAGTACTCAATAATTATTTGTAAGAAATATTCTTTTAATATTTTTTTTACTCCATACATGTAACTAATTGTCGCAAAAAAAAAACAGAAACCACCAACGTGTTACAATCATTAAATGGGACTTTAAAAATAACTTGAAAGTTTCTAAAAACTTTTTTGGATAAATTGAACACTTTTGGAAAAAACCGGTTTCTAAAGGCCGAAATAATGTTTATCAGTCTTTAACTTTCAAACTAAAGTTCAAAAAAATTATGAAAAAATATCGGAAGATTAGCCGTAGAATAGAGTACTAAAAAAATACTTTGAGCGTGATCGGTTGAGTCGAATTTTACAGTTTTCTTTAGAAACCTTTAATAAAAGGTCGTAAATGCAGCGTAAACATTCACTTTTGCGCGACATGCAGTTATCTACGAGTAGAACATCGATAGAACTTAACTCCTATATTTTAAAAGTAAATACCTTCTTATTAATAACAACATTGTTAACTTCGTATTATCACAATTTGCCTCTCATTGATGATTACCCTTTTTCTCAAGAATTAAGCATCCTGTATGCTTTTTATTATGTAAATATTGTTAATATACGTTAAAAATTATTTCTTAAATCTCAATTTTTAAAATATTTTATTAACAGCCGTTTTTACTCACCTAAATGAGTAAATACACTCATTTGTCAGGTGTTTTGAGTAAATTCAGAGTATTTACTCACCCCTACCCATCCAAAGAAGTAATTTAAAATCAGTTCTTTTATAGAGAAACTAATATAAAACTTGCAAGTATGAAAACACACTTTAAACATGAAATTGAAAAAAAAAAAAACTGAACTGAACTGATTAAATGTAAAAGTGTTAACTTTTAATTTGTCATTGTTTTAATTGCATATACCTGTTTCACGTTTTCAACTACACTTACACAAAATTTATCTGGATGAGGCCGCTTGTTGTTTACCTCTACTTCTAATAATGTTGTGTTTCTATATTGATTCGATATATGAAAATCGAAAGTCATAAATGAAAACTCATTATGACAATTCAACATCGCCAGAAAGTTCTCTTCCCGCCTCCTGTTATAACACACTGTTGCTGCGTCGCTGTTTTTGTTAACTTTGTTTTTTTCACAATAGCGCGTGTAAATAATTTTCATCGAATGTCACAAAAGCGCTATAAAATATAAAAATGGCAGTTTCACAAATGACTGCTCAAGTCAACATTTTAATTTATGGAGCAATATGAATTATTTGAACGATTGTATAATTAAACTAGTTTTAGGAGCCATGTAGAGCGTTAAATCTTTTGGGACCGACGTAATACTGAGGGACTAACGCAATAATAGTAGTTAAAGATTTTATGCAAATACTTGACCTTTCGAGTCCAGAGCTTTCATTTAATTTTGAAAACTATTTGTAGTTCCAATTCGTTATTCTTCGCTAAATAAGTAAGTGAAAGATATCATGGAGGTAGCTCTCATGTTTGTACAAACATACCTACCCCGGAGTTTTCGGTATATTTTTACAAACTTATTTGTATTCGTAAACAAGGTCCATCCATTATATTATATTTTAAAACTAATGAACTTCTTTTTTTATTTACGTGGCCTCCTGGTTTAAAATTTGTTTTCATGTAATGAATGGACCGTAACTATGGCAACAAGAGATAAGAAAGAGTAGCCCTTCACATCGCATTCACCATTAATGAAAATTGGGCCCTTACAAGAATATTTATTTTGATCAGCATTTACAATTTCAGTCCTAACAATATCATTTCATATAGCATTCAGAATAGGAAACAGTTGGCTTTGAAATCCACCCCGTATCGGAAACACACGAGTACATAATATGTCGCAAACTAAAGGGTGGGGACAAATAATATAACCATTTGCATGCGCCAAGGTATTTAGATCTATGCCCGAGAATTAGAGACATATTGTATTTGACACTCTCGGGTGTGTTGTGAGCAGATAATGATTGGTGGGTAATGTGTAATACTCGTACCAATTACACGCTTACATTTTAAACGCAATATACTCATCTTCTTCACGTTGTCTCGGAATTTTACCACGGCTTATGGGAGCCTGGGGTCCGCTTGGCAACTAATCCTAAGAATTGGCGTAGTCACAAATTTTTACGAAAGCGACTGCCATCTGACCTGCCAACCCAGAGGGTAAACTATGCCTTATTGGGATTAGTCCGGTTTTGTCACGATGTTTTCCTTCACCAAAAAGCGACTGGTAAATATCAAATGATGTTTCGTACATAATTTTACCACCAGCGCTTTAAACGCAATATTTGTACATAGTAATGTAATCATTATTTAACAGTTAATAGTTATATCATTACAACCAATTAGTTGAACTGTTAGTATTTAGCTAGTATAAACTCAGTTCAGCCCAACTTAATAACGAAAACGAAAGAAATAATTTTTTTTTTGGGACAATCTTACACAGATCAACCTAGCCCCAAACTAAGCAAAGCTTGTACTATATAGGCTACTAGGGTACATACGTATATAGATAAATACAAATACATACTTATTTACACTAGAAAACACCCATGACTCAGGAACAAATAATAATGAATAAATATTATAGGACATTATGACAACGTTAACTAATATGGTTGTTTAAAAACCTAAGACACGCTGCCACAAAAACTGTTTTAAATCAAATTTATGTTGCCTTAGCTCAATCAATTCTCACATATACATAGTATACCGATCTGGAGTGGGGCCACAAAAACTAAATTCCGTGAATTTGAAAGGGCTAGACGGCACTGTTAGGTCATGTATGTACTCAAAGCCGTTTACTTTTGCTACAACTGAACTTTATAAAACTTGTGACATACCTATACTGATAGTAAGAAAACTTTACGTGTTAAATGTTATACTAAAGAAACATAAAACTAATATATATAAAAGTCAGTTTTTTTTTATGAAATTAGAAAAAAAAGGTCGCAACAATGGATACCTTCATTCCACGCGGGAAGCATTTCGTACTATGATATATTACGATTATAAAAGAAGGCTAACTTACAAGAATTCTCATGAAAATTTAACCATTGCTTTTGGGGCATTATCCTCATCTTTTGGCACGTCACAAATGATCCTAGACCGGGGCGACCGCCAACGGCAGTCACTCCAGAAAAAGTCCTCAGGGTGGAGTGGCTAATCAAAGAATCTCTAAACATTACCCAGCGAGAGATTCAGATCGAACTGAAGGTTGAATTCCAAGCAGTCACCTTTAAGTTCGGAAGGTTGCGTCTCGATGGATACCACATTCTCCCACACAGGAGCAAAAAGATGGACGTGTTGATTGGTGCAAATTTATGCTAAATAAATTCGAAGGAGACAATTCACAACAAGTGACCTATATTATGACATCCGACGAATCTTGGATATATAGCTATGACCCATTTACAAAACAGCAATTAACAGAATGGGTCTTTGAAGATGATTTACCCTCTAAAATAGTTCGCGGCCGAAGCATCAACAAAAAAATGGTTGCTGTTTTATTTTTGACGTAGTGGGCCTGTATAGCTGTAATTCCACTTGAAGATCAGAAAACAGGTACGAGAAGTATGGTACAGTGAAAATTGCTTGCCACGGGCCTTCCAGGAGCTGAGCGTCAGCTGTCCAAGTAGTGAAACCCGGAGCATCACTTTTCATCAAGATAATGCTCCTGCTTACACGGCTGCCAGAATTATAGAGTTTTTGAACAAATCAGGAGTACAACTGCTAACACATCCTCCCTATAGCCTGGCTCCGTGTGATTTTTTTCTGTTCCCCAAGGTAAAAAAATCATTACATGGACGACGATTTTTGACGGCGGATGAAGCAGTGGACGAATTCAGGCGACTTTTTTTTTGACCTTCAAGAACAGTATTTTTCCTGTTTTGAAAGTTGGTTCAATCGAATGCATAAGTGCATAAATGTAGCAGGAGAATTATTTTGAAAAGTTGTAAGTAAAGTTTTATTATATTCCTTTTATTCTTTGTTTAACTAAAAATTTTTGGAGAGGAAAATGGGGACTACACTTGTATGGAATAGTGGTCTCGTGCCTTCGTTGATCTTCGTCTTTACTAATTAGTTGTGCCATCCTTCTTGCTAAATTATATGAAAACTATTTTCGATCTCACTTCGATCGATGTGTGTAAGTAATTTAAGGAATAAAATGAAAATAAATCGGAATAACATTGATTCCCTTCTACACAAATAACACATTTTGAATGCATTTCATTTTCAATTTCATTTTTGGTACAAGATTTTAGCGCTCTCTGTACTGTTCTTTCCACAGGCAACTAATACTCATCGAGCATGCATTGTCATGCGATTTACATAATATATGTAAGTCAAATTTATCTTGCAAGGTTTGACCCACACTAACTGACAAACCAACTAACATATTAACAGGGCAAATTAAATAAAAGCTTTTAAAAAAAGAGTTCATCCATTGTATCGAGTTATCGACACACAAAACGCAACAACGTAGAATACTTTGCGTGTCCGAATACTCCGAATATGAATAGCTATCGTCACGCACGCCCATAGCAGTCGTCGTCGTCTGTTTAATTGTATATGAAATTACCACTTCTAGCCTAGTTAAATATTTTAGTTAGTGCCAAGCCGTTGATGAAATAACTTGTTGCACGATTTTGGGTCTATCGTATAACTGGGGCTGTTGGTAACAAGTTTTTATGGCCAGCTACAGACCGGCTGAAGGCTTGAATGAGGATGATTTGTATTAGGTACGGTGTATACGTAGAAACATAATAAGTAGTAGCATCAGTGAGAAAACTTAGCTTCTTTCTACTAGATAATCATTACAAGACTTTTTACCAACCGTCTAAGAATATATTATAACTAAAAATACTTCTTCTTACTTAATGTGGCGCTACAACCCTTTGTTTTTTGTTTTTTTTTTTTGCTTTCCTTACCACTACCACTTACTTAGTTATTATTTAAGTCGCCCTTGAATACGGCATTCTTTCTACAATGTGTGCCGTACAAAACGTGACTATGGTATTATATAAATTGTTATTATAAACGTAGAACGTGTTTTACATTGTGCTTTTCACTACGTGTTTTATAAATCTGATTTCTCAAATTCTGTGTAACCTCTTACTATTTAGCTGAACCTAAACGAAGATAGGTACTTTTCGTGCTTCTATATAAATATATGTTTCACAAATATGGAAACTATAGGTCTAGATTAAGAGAAGAAAGTGTAATAATATTTTTTGTATGACCGTTTGTTTCATATTTAAATAAAAAATAAATAAATAAATATTATAGGACATTATTACACAAATTTACTAAAGCATGGTTCATATAGAATTGGTACACACTAGAAGATTGTTATTTTTTTAAGTAAATAAAGTAAGAAAGTTTTGAATGGTGTATTTTAAATAGTAATGTATTTAGCTTTCAAATATGTATATGTATGTATCAAAAACTACTGGGCTCTTCTTCTTCTTCTTCCTCGCATTGTCCCGGCATTTTGCCACGGCTCAAGGGAGCCTGGGGTACGCTTGACAACTAATCCCAAGATTTGGCGTAGGCACTAGTTTTTACGAAAGCGACTGCCATCTGACCTCCCAACCCAGAGGGTAAACTAAGCCTTGTTGGGATTAGTCCGGTTTCCTCACGATGTTTTCCTTCACCGAAAAGCGACTGGTAAATATCAAATAATATTTCGTACATAAGTTCCGAAAAACTCATTGGTACGAGCCGGGTTTGAACCCGCGACCTCCGGATTGCAAGTCGCACGCTCTTACCGCTAGGCCACCAGCGCTTCTATCAAAAACTACTGGGCAATCATGAAAAAAAATTTAACAAGACTAGTCAAATTGTCCAGGGTATCAATTCATTGCGATCTACAAGAAATCAACACGCCAAAAATGTCGACAAAAGTGTTGTGCAGAAAATGACGGGGGTCCATTATGAAAACAGTTCGTAATTATTTACATAACAGAGATTTTTCTTCTTCTTCTTCTTCACTGGCTCAGTGATCCAAACAGGATCTTGACCTCTGACACAAGAGAGCGCCACTCTGCCCTATCCTGCGCCAGTTCACGCCAGTTGGGTATTCCGAGGGCGAACAGGTCTTTTAGGACTTCGTCACAACAACCGCGGACAAAAATGTACTCGTAACTAAAATTACCTTGAAAAATTCAACTCTGACAAACCCCCGTTTCAGAACTCCAACCAGGTGCTACCAAATAATTTCCATCAGCAATTCGTGGCTACTAAAGGTTTGTGACACACAATTTATTTCTATCTTCATTACAAGTAAGCTTATTGCAGGTAAATCATTAATCTAGCGTTTAGCACCTTCGTAACACGTTCGCGGACGCGGATTGTATAGCATCCCTTTTTGTACTACTCCTGGTGACGCGCATGCTATTGAATCCGTTATACGTTTTACATTTATGCGTTGGTATGCTTACCAATCCGTTTTGTCACAGTATAAAATTATTCACCAACATTTACTCTACAGAAGGAATGGTGATAATTTTAAATTTAGACCGACGTGTGGACGCTACCACGCACAAATAAAGAATGAAGAGCGCAGCGGTCGCCGCACGCAGGTAACCAGTAAGCGGAAGTGGGCGGAAGTTGGTTTTCACAGTTTTAATCAAAATAGTTACTCTTAAATGTGTGCGATGCTATCTGTACAATAGGGAAACTACATGGTTAATATAAAATTATATCTGAAAAATGAAGTGACGAAATATAATATATTCTGTGATTCTTACCAAGAAACCCCAAAAGTGAACTCATCACGCAGCTGTGACAATCCCTCCCAACTACTTTGGTGTCACCACATGGTCAGATTTCACAGACAAAGGAGCCAACAAAGGAAGCAAATTTGAAGACACTATATTCTCAACTTACAGTTGCTGTTAAAAATAAGTGTTTCTTGAGCTCATAGCTCAAGAAAGCAGCGGCTCCTGCATATCATCTCATCAAATTAGCACCACTAATACACGATGGAACATGCAAAATTTTCAGAGCCTTGGATTGCCCATCCAGGGCAAAAACCAAAAATCACTTCAAACTACCCTGCCCTGCCCTGGGGATGACAACCATCAAATGACAGCAATTACCAAAGTTCATACAATATTTTTTTTGATATGTTAAACTCGAAGAAATAAATCATAACTATTTCTCCTAACATATTTAAAAAATAATAATCATTTTTAAAGCTACATTACTTAGACAACCTCATTATGAGCGCCGCGGGAGTGGACCGTGCAAGGCTTCTGGCAGTGTCGCAACCAGAATCGGGCATGGTTGCACGCGTTGCCTTCGCCCCAATTGGGCACCTTACTCGACAGTGACTCACTGCGCGTGGCTGTTGCTCTCCGCCTGGGCTGCGATGTATGCCAACCACACTTTTGCATCTGCGGTTCCATGGTGGGTGCTGACGGCCACCACGCACTGAGTTGTCGTCGTTGCGCAGGTAGGCACCCGCGTCACCATGCCCTCAACGATACTGTCCAGAGGGCCCTTAGGTCGGCTGGTGTCCCATCGGTGCTTGAGCCCCCTGGTCTTAGCCGCACCGATGGCAAACGACCCGATACCATGGGAACGGGGGCGGTGCTTGGTGTGGGACGCTACGTGCGTCAGCACCTTCGCCGCCTCCCACATCAGCCGTACCTCGCGCACGGTCGGAGCTGCAGCCGAAACGCAAGCGGCTTTAAAGAGGCAAAAATATGCCCCTATTTGCCCAGGGTACATATTCGTTCCTTTCGCTGTAGAAACGGCGGGTTGCAGGGGAGCGGACGCAAAACGTTTTACACGCGAACTAGGCCGTCGTCTCAGGCAAAAGGGGGAGGGTCCCCGCTCCGAGTCGTTCCTAATGCAAAGGCTGTCCATGGTACTTCAGCGTGGAAATGCTGCGAGTATCATGGGCGCCTTTGCACCCGGGACGGTGGGGAGCGGTTTGTTTGTGTAAATTTTAAGTTTTAATAATATAATAATCATTAAATTAAGTTTTTAATTTAAATTTTCAATGATTTTCATTCCATATAATTTAATTTAATTTGCAGTAGCCACAACATCGGCTACCCCTGTCTCCTATTGGCCAATTGTTTGTCATACGTAATTAGGTATTGTTGCTTGCTACTTCAATGGCTTCCTTGACATGTAAAAAAAAACAATATTATATTTAAGGCAATTGTAAAAACGGTAAACTGAAATTTTCATACAAAATATGCAGTGTCACAATATACAGTGTGGTGTTATTTTTGGATCTCGTACGCACGACATTGTTTATTTTCTATAAATCGTGGTATTTTTTCTTTCCTCCTTTTAAAATCACAAAGTACCTTTTTATCAAACACGCTAAATCTGACCCTCAACAATATTCAGCAGGTCGAGTTTTTTGCTCAAAACGTAAAATTTACATAGATTTGCATATTTTTTTATAAATCTGTTTTTCTCCAGGAGAATTGGTAAGGGTAAATGGGGAACCTGAAAAATAATCTCGTGATTATGTATGTCAAGTTTTAGGTAGGTATTTTATCTTATCGCATGGTTACCTTAGTTAGCGACGCAATGACTTGGGCCATTGGGTGACTGTGGATCTCTCGGATGGCATGGACATGGAAAGGGAGAGACGCTCCATGGCTGTGTGTTGTAATATGCTTGCCCGCAGGTTTGCACGCTGTACGAAAGAAGTTAAGATTACATTGTTTAAGGCCTACTGCCAGAGCTTCTACACGTGCAGCCTGTGGGTAAGATACACGCAGAGTACTCTCAATATCTTGAGAGTACAATACAATAATGCGTTTAAATAACAGTACCCTGTTGGGACTGCCGCGCTACTGCAGTGCATCAAGTATGTTCGCGGAGGCTCGAACCGATGGCTTTCAGGCCATAATGCGTAAGCGTACTGCCTCACTGATGCGGCGGTTGCGCGGGAGCTCCAACAGTCTGCTACGTGTGCTAGCCGAGAGGTTAGACTGCCCGTTCCAGCACCATTGGATGCTATTGCACGTGCAGCGGTAGTCTTATTCATGTTGTGTAAAAAAATGTATTTTTATTTTTATTTGAATCTGTCTTTTACTAATATTAGCATAGTCTTATTATAACTGAAATAAATTATTATTATTGAAGAATAATCCAATACGTCTGGCAGTTTCATGGTCGCACCAAATTCACTCGACCTAAATAGTTACATTGCTAACACTCAGTTTCAGGATGGGTCTCAGTAGGCTAACTTTTAAAAACCCTTAGTTACTAGATAAATGTTCAGAATATATTTTGAAATATGTACTTTTAAATAAATTTATTTAATAATTACGATTATTATATCTGTAACATAGAAACCAAATGGGGATGTACTTAAATAGGTACACAAATTGTAATAAATAGGCGGGGTCTCGGGAGATTATGTCAAGTACATAGGTACCCATTATTACGCCTATTATTTGATAATGAATCCATTTATTTATTCTATACTAACATATCTTATTATAATTTTAATTTTATTTATGATGATAATATTGACATTAATTCTAAATTTGACAAATTATTTAATGTATTAACATGTTATATAGATTTGCATTTCCCTGTTAAACAGTTAAGGTCCAAAAATAAATCACCTGTTCCGTGGGCAACTGACGAGCTGTTTGGATATATGCAAAAACACCGCGACCTTCACGAGATACGATGTCAATATCCGAACAACCCGATCATATCGGACTGCATAGGTCATTACTCGAAACGAAACTCATCAAGTCCGAGACGCTCCGCGTCCGTCAAAATCACATCGAAACCACTATAATTAAACTATAATTAAATCCTTCTAATAAAACTATAATTAAATCATTCTAAAGAATTGCGGAGGATCATAAATGAGGAGATAGGTAAAAAATCGATCTCCCAGAAGGTCTACATTAAAAAACAAAATGATGATGCGTATATGACTCATTAAGAGCAATTCCTAGCTGAGCAACTTTTCAAATCTCGAATTTTGAAGCTGTTTCTGTCGCGCTGCGGTGGGCGGGAGCGGGAGCTATCTAAGTGCGTACTCAGCACACAGACGCGAGACGCAAGCGCTCGCTCATTGCGCGCCGTTCCGTTGACATCGCCCGCGAGCCGGACGGAATTCATCCTGCGCTGCCCGACGCAAGTTGTTTTTGATCTTATCACATAATATTGTTTTTAATTTTTATATTATACTGTATCTATTAATTACCATTTAGATAAAGACTGCAGAAAAGAATGATGTCCTTGCTTCGGTCGTCGTCGTACTTATTCGTTACAATAAGTTGGGTGTGATCATGGTGTGGTGTGAAATTTTGTAAGTAGGTATGGTTAATCTACAATCTAAATAGTATTACGATGGGGCTAAACTTGGTCTGCCTTCTTGAAGAACGTATTGCACTGACAATCTGGATAAGGTATGCCGGGATAATGCCGGACAATTTTGGGACCAATTGTGAGAACCAGCGAAAAAATTTTTTTTCTAGATCGTGTCAGATTCTTGAAGTACGGAGCAAATCGTTAAATAATAACCGTAGATTCGGCCGGAATTTTGGTAATCTTCAATATATAACGGTTTTAGTTTTGTACATGTGTAAAGATGAGACATACTTTTTATTACAAGCTTTTATTTACTTTCACCTGACCGTTGTGTTTGTAATCAAATCTTGCAAGTTAAATTTGATCCACTTCCCGGTTTCCGATTGAGCTGAAAATTTGCATACATATTTAAGTCGTATGACAATGCAATATTATGGTACCATCGAGCTGATCTGATGATGGAGACAAGAGGTGGACATAGGTACTCTGTGATAAAACAACGCAACCTAATTGTGTTTGGGGTTTTTAGAATTTGCTCGATGAGTATTAGTTTCCTGTGGAAAGAAAAGTACAGTCAGCGATAAAAGTTTGTACCAAAAATGAAATTTT
This sequence comes from Cydia pomonella, assembly GCF_033807575.1. Taxonomy (NCBI): domain Eukaryota; kingdom Metazoa; phylum Arthropoda; class Insecta; order Lepidoptera; family Tortricidae; genus Cydia; species Cydia pomonella. Next base: position 14,710,898 of record NC_084706.1, on the reverse strand, counting down.
TGCAAAAAGCTTATTTTAGGGTAACGAGTGTTTTGCCATCAAGGGGAAACATCGGAGTTATTGTGACAAGAATCTTTACATAGCCAACACATATTATAATACTCGCTCTTAAAATAAGTATGTAACTAATTGAATAAATAAAGAATGAAATTCTGTGTCATAAACATAATATTGTTACTGTAAAACTGAACGTAATTTATACACAATGGAAATGTTATACGCATTTACAAATTTGCTGCCATGAACTCGCTTCGAGAGTAGGTACCTACTCAATATGAGTTGGAATACTGAAGTAAAGTTAATTAACTGAAACTGTCGCAATTTTCAATTTAATTACGTTCATATCAAGAGTGAAAACTTATGATGTACCTATTATTGCTGTATGCGCGGCTACGCCCGCGTGCTTTTATGATTTTTAACCGACTTCAATTTCATAGAAGGAGGAGGTTCTGTATTCGGTTGTGGCTATGTTATTTTTATGTATGTTCACCGATTATCGATTTGAGTAATTCTTTTTTTGTTTGAAAGGAGTTATCTCCAAGTTGGTCCTATTTTAATTTGGTTCTGATCTGATGATGGGATCCATGAGGAATTGAGGGAACTCCTCATTTTTAAAGGCACGTTGATTTGGGTGTTTTCTTAAGCAAATCAAGCATTTTCTCTCAAGAACGATCAATTTGATGAAGTGGATCTGATAATGATGATTTTTTGATGATAATGATGATGATTATTTTAATGTAGTATGGTTCACCGATTACTCCGACACCCGTGGTCCGATTTCAGTAATTATTTTTTGTTTGAAAGGAGTTACCTCCAAGGTGATCCCATAATATTTATGATTCTGATCTGATGATGGAATCCATGAGGAATTGAGGGAACTTCTCAATGTTTAAAGGCACATATATGGTGATTTGACTGTATCCTTAAGTAACTCAAGCATTTCCTCTCGAAAACTACCAATTTGATGTAGTGTAACTGTAGCCTCACCACGAGTTTGACTCTTGACGTGTTCGTAACTTCCTTTCTATACATCTCGCTCGCACTAATAGGATGCAAGTACGAGCGAGATGGCTAGAAAGTAAGTTACGCTAGCGAATATGTCAGTGTCAAACTCGTGGTAAGGCTACTTACTGATAACATTTTTTTTTGTCTATTTTGTTTTGTCTGTTTTATGTTAACCTGTTTATGTGCAATAAAGTGACATACATAATATATATACATACATTATGAAGACCACGGGCGATATGTAGAACTTACCTCTTATAATTGGGTGTATTATGATTTTTGATGTAGGTGTCGTTGGAAATAAGAGGTGAGGGGTAGGTGTGAGAGGTGTGTGAGGTAGACGGTGGTGGTGAAGGTAGACGGGGGTCTGAGGTTGCGGGTTGAGGGGTTTGGGCTTGACGAGTCATGGTTTGAGAGGTTAGGGGGTTTAGGGGGCGATTAGTTGATAGGTCGGGGACTGAGGGGTTGGGAGTTGGAAATTGAGGAATTGGGGCTTAGGATTAGGAGTTAAATGGTCTGGAGTTGAGGGGTCGGGGAATGGAAGTTGAAGGTTTGGTGGTTCAGGGTCAAGGGTATCAGTGATCAGGGGTTGATGTTCTGTGAGGTTGAGTGATCGGAGGGTTGAGGGATTGAGTCAGCGTCGGGGCGGAAGCTAGATTTAGAGTAGTGGCGGAAATGATTTCCCATACTGACACGAGGAAAGTCCTGACTATTTATTAAAGTTAACGAATTTAGTGTTAAAAATTATTGGGTTTTTCATTCATGCGTCACGCGTCAGTCATCAGCTCTTAACAATGCCTTAAAACTGAAAATTGAAAAATAAAAACTTTTTCCAAAAAAAAAGTAAACCGACTTCAACAAGGATAAAATAAAATATTATCCTTTTCAAGTACATGCGTTACCAACTGATATGTTTGAAGTCGGTGGCAAGCCAAATAATAGTAACAATACCGGTCAAAAATAATCAGCTTTATGTCTATAAATCACATTACAACTGTAGTAAAAGGTATTATAAACGTAGAATTAATTCAATCTGTCTCTTTGCTTTTCACGGCTAAACATCTGAATCGATTTAGGTGAAATTTGGCATGAAGGTAAAAAGTTTAAGCCCTGATGACGGTCCTTGAATTGTTTTATATTTTGAAATGAAGTTCTCTGGATAATAGACTGGAAATAACTCAGTCTCAATTCCACACTTACGTGCTATGGACAGTTCAAAAATAGGTCTTTAAAAATTACGACGGCAAATAAATGCATTGGATTTATACTAATATACCGACAAACAAGGTACGGACTGCGCTAAGCAGGTTCGACCGTGTGTTCTTAGGTAAGTCCCTACCAACAGAAAGTACGTACATTGCTGTCGTAGTAAGGCAAGCCAACGTATTGTACATACTTATATAGCCGCATCTTTATCGAATCACACCAAAATCATGGTATGCTTCTAAATTTGGCTTGGCCCCGACTTCAAACATATCAGTTGGTAACGGATATACTTAAAAGGATAATATTTTATTTTATCCTTTTTGAAGTCGGTTTACTTTTTTTTTGTAAAAAGTTTTTATTTTTCCTTAAATAAGGGAGCGGATATCAAAAATAATGTAGTCAATGAGAAGACATCACTAAGACTTAGTGCGCTGTATTTAAGTCGACTTCTTAGAAGCAGCAGGCGGAATATTATTAAGGCATAGTAATACTGGTCGATGAAACATCGCCGTGTGTAGCATTAGTATACATTCAGTGTCTGTTTCCAAACAAACACAAATCTGGGTATTGGGACTCGCGAAAGCTGCTGATATGACCTAGATACGACCCAATGGCCAAGTGCCTTAAAAGTGTTGGAGTGCCTATGATTAAGAAATGTAATGATATCCAAGGAAAGGTAGTGTTGTGTTCCTGATTATGAATAATATGATCAGAGCTCTCAAGGGTGTACGGGTTGGCGGCGAGAGTCCTGCATTTGACCCAATTCCAATGCTTTTGAGATATATGGACTTTTCCGAGGTTTGTAACAAAAAGTCGATACAATGTCAAAGCTCACACCCTCAGTTCTTTTGTAGATCGATTAGAAAATCATATATATATATAGTTATATTACAAAATGAGAACTTGTTTAGATGGCCGATTCTGATTTATCAATTTCTTGAGCTTTTGATCTTGCTTTCGTACCTACGACCTGGACGATCACTCACTGCAATGCGAGTCGTTTATGACAAGATCAAAACTTTAAAAAAAAAATCTAATCAAAATCTGCATCCTACATCAGATTTTAAGCCCGTGCCCTTGATTCTATATTGTACAAAACCTATTACATATCAATATAAAGCACCGATTATAATCTTATCGTGATCGGATATTATTTGGAACAAGAAGATTTCGATGCCTCGGGGCAACTCGACGCATAGTTTGAAAACCCGACGACTAACACATAGGTAGCAACCTACATATTGCAGTGTAAGCTTATTAAATTTAAGGGACAGGCGCGCAATATTAGAGTTATTCATAAAATACTGATGCTCTATGGGTAAAACCTAGTCATATATGTTGATGCAGATATACCTACAACTAAATCAAGTTTTACGCGAGCAGCAAAGGAACATTACAATATACGAGTAGGTATACTCTCATCAGGTGCATAATTTTATGACCATAATATATTTTCGCATAATATTAAAGACCGTCCGTAAGGGATCGAGCATTTCAGAGGCCAGCATAATTGTGGTTTACAGTTGTGACAGATCACAAGGTTTAACTAAATAATGGTAAATTTGGATCGAATATTCAACTTTGCTTTGCAGCGGAGTAACCTTTCTGCACAGTCTTTTTTCGCTGTAAGCAGAACACGATCCGGTTTTAATGAATCTGGCGTGTGGCAGCGTGAGAGCTGGAGGAAAGGTTATGGAAGCCTATTACCTACAGTACTGGTAACTTTAATGATTTTTGTTCTTTTCTATAGGTATCTTTTAAAGGGTTCTTTATCCCAAAGGTGACGAACGGAAAGTACATTCTCTAGCCTAAACATATCATATAGGGCATACTACGAGTATAAAAGTGCCTTTTTTTAGGAAACAAACAGTCACATATTCATATATATAAGCTTAAGTGATAACAAACAGACCTGTAGTTCCATTGAAAATAAAAGAACACATAGTTAATAAACAAATCGAAACAGGGGAGGTGTTAGGCATCTTCTTGTCTGTCACGCATACAGGGACTTCAAAACATCGGTAGGTAATGAATAAATGTATGATATCGTAGGGAATTTAAACTGGTATACAAAATTAATTAAAAAATCGGCTCCAAGGGGGGTGTGGGGGGTGTGAAGCTGCAGTTCACGCCTGCTGAACTTTCTTACACCATCGCGAGGAGCAAGTACTTCTTAAAGTCGACATCAGAAACGCCTTTAACTCTGTAGACCGTGGCGCCATGTTGACGGAGGTCCAGAAGAATATCCCCGGCTTATTTATTTTATTTTATTTTATTTTAAAATTTGATTCAGGCAACAAGGCCCATATTACAAATACCTTACAGACTAACATACATATACGTTTTATAAAATTACAACTAAACACTATTTAGGCGACAAAACGGCGTGGCTCCGTTGAATCGGCTGCTCTTGTGTCGGATTCGGCAGTTTGCCCCGGAACCTCCGAAACACGACACCCTTCGGCCAGAAGTCGGCGCATTCGATGGTCCCCTGCAGCGGTCGCGGCACGCGCACAACAAAAGAGTTGAAATGCACGTAGTGGCGCGATCGAAGCTGGAACACCCTCAGCGTGTAGCCGGTCTTCTGGTGTACATACTCCACCACTTCAGCAGCCGTGGCGGTGTAATGCAAGCGCGATACGTACAGCGCCTTACTCGGTGTAGCAATCCGCAAGCCAGAATTAGCCGGTTCGGCGGTACCACACTGAGTCTTACGAGGCGCCGTGCGCGGGCGCTTCTTCTTTCTTGATACCAGTGTGAACTCCTCCTCATCCACACTAGCAACAGGGAGCTTCTCCTTGCGAGTCGCTCGCTCTTCAGTACCCTTTACAGGTACACTAAACCGGTTCGATGCAACTTTCGGACCGGCGACGACATCCGCGTAAACACGATGACGTGATTTGGAGGAGGCGGGGGGAGGGCGCGCGCGCGGGAGGCTCGCGGACGGCAACACGGCTGATGCGACACATTTGACAGTGTCAGCAACTCGCAAACTGACCGACTCGGCGCTCGTGGCATGCCGGTCATCGCACTTGAAATTCGACGCCGCCGACCGAGTAAGGGCACTGTTTCGCAAAATGATGACTTCGTTGCGTAACTCGGTTATAGTGACCTGGGCCGCTTCAAACTTCGAAATGACATCCGCTAATCTTGTTTTTAGGGCCACGATTTCCTTCAACAAGCAGCTAGCGTCAACATGATCCGGAATATAGGATGGCAGGCTGGAGGCACCCGTCGTCATAAACTCCGGAATCCGGTCTTCATTCTCCCTTAGAACTTTTATGATATCCTCAAGGGTCTTCTTCCCAATTTCATCTCCTCTCCGGTGAGGTACAAACGTGCCGGCGATCCCGAGGGACTGGTGCAGCACCTTCTTTGCTGCACAGATGTCTTCGACGGAAAAACTCGACGAACAGATCTGAACAGCAGACACCGTGTCCATCACTCCTTCCAGCAGCAGCTTCCGTTGCAGAAAGGCGAGGAGCTCGTTCACGATAGGTGCACTCAGCTCGAAGGCACTCATCGCGTCACTTCGCTAGCTGCGGCCGAGCCGCGCTAATTTCGCAATTAATTAAATTAATTGATCATCAATGCGTCCATGTCGATGCGCGCATTGGACACGACTGATATACCCGTACCTCTGGCAATGCTATAGGTACCCCTCCAACTTGATGTTCGGATTTCGCAATATTCTTTCTGCAGTTGGTTGTCAGCAGGGAGATCCGATGGAGCCGGCTATCTTCAGCCTCGCAATCCATCCAATAATTTCGGCTCTTAATTTAATTAAATATCAAATGATAAATCGTACATAAGTGCCGGGAAACTCATTGGTACGAGTTGGGGTTTGAACCTCCGACCTCCGGATTGCAAGTCGCACGCTTTTACCGCTAGGCCACCAGCGCTTCTATGTATGTATGTATGTACGAGTATATACTTTATTGTACATAGAAATACAAACACGAAAAACACACTTACAGAGTAAATTAAATACAACAAAGGCGAACTTATCCCTGTATGGGATCATGTTACATATCAAATGAAAGGGCGCATTGTAAGAATCTCAAATATATTTTTTCATAATTTTGGAATAAATAGTTTATAAGTTATTCAATAAAATAGGCAAAAAGTGACCATTCTTTATTTTTGAAACTACTGAATGTAACATTTAAAAAAAAAATACAATATAGTTCTTTACTCAAAGATGACAGGAAAACCTAAATAAGAAAAAAAATCCCGTTAGGCTGTTTTAGGGACAGGGCTGCAATGGTTTACGTAAAAAGTGGTGTAGACAGCTATTGCGAATGCCGAAGGCCGATATCCACGTAGGCCCAAAAGTCTGAAACGTTGCGAAGAGGCCTACCTAACCGCAGCCGAGGCCGTAAGTGCCATAAGTGTGTGTTATTGGACGCCTTCATGAATAAAGTATATTTAAATCTGAATTTGAAGGTCAAGGTGGGTTAGTACTCAGACAAAGAACAATAGTACAAGTGTCTGAATTTGATAACTGAAGGCAGAGCCCCGTGTAGCGCTGAAGGCCCGTAGCTACCGGTACCTTAAATGCGAAGGCCGAAGGTCCAAAGCGTTCGGGAGAGGCACGCCTACGCGCGAGGCCTAAGTCCGAGCTGCAGGAGATTACTGCTTAAACAGAGAATAATAGTCCGAGTATCTTAAATGCCAAGGTCGAAGGCCAGATGCGTCCGAAAGAGGCACGCTTTTAGGTTCAAACGTGAGTCAGACCCAAGAAAAAAATACGACTAGGCTGTATCTGACACACAGTCGCAATTATACTTGAGTACTACTTATTGATTGATTGGGTACTTGTGCTACATTCATGCAGCTCACACTTCTGCCTTCGCTATTAAATACTTAGGGAAATTGCGGTAATCGCGCACCCGTCGTCGGACGCTCCGAGCTTTCGGCCCTACGCCGAAAACACAACAAAACATTGTTAAAATGTACTACTCGCTCGAGTCCAACTCGCACTGGGCCGGTTTTTAATGATCATCTCAAAACTCATAGAGTCACACCTAGTCTACGTACACCTACCTAACCAATATCAATGTTTTTTATTCCAGCTGCGAGTAAAGTCTGCATTAACCCAGTTGCAGCTCGCTTTACGCTTCCTATGCCGATGCCGGAAGCAACACAACTACGACCTAGGTATGTATTGACTAGTTATCCCCCGCGGATTCGTCTGCTTTAAAATTGTAACTATTAAGAGCTATTTGGGTAAAATATTTAAATATTTCATCGTTTCATTTGCCACTACCATACAGGATTATTATTTTTGTTTTCCGTTATCTTAGACTTTTGGCTAAATTTATTTAAGGAAACTAAAGGGTATAGTTAATTTTCATATTTCTGGACAATTTTAATTGTTTATATTATAGCAGGTATGTTATTCAGTGTTTTTTCGGGGCTAGTATTTTTATTTTATTTAATAACTTTCTTATTGTTATATGACAAATAATGTATATTTCTGATGATAATAACACTTTTCATATAGGTACTAATAATTGTATATTTATAAAATAGGATCTAGCCTTTGTGACTTCTACCACTGATGTAGCAGTAAAGATGGTGTCTTTTTTACTATTTTCCCCAGGTTCTGTTAAAAATTACAAGTCATATATATATTTCTATATAATTTCGGTCAAAAGAAAAAAAAACAAGCAATAGTACATTGTAGGAGAGGCTGGAAAACCGCTCAAAGATGGACGAGTAAGTTTGAGGGCCGACACGTTAATAGTGGTGGCCCTAAAATAATACGAGTCCATGTTTAGCGTTTCCGGCCGAGGCATTACATAGTGCTTTTCACGACTACTGCGAGGGAATAAGAAAACATTTGCATAACTATAAGTACTTTAAAAGATACTAATATTTATATTGGCATGAGGATAATTTTTGAAAGAAAGCCATGTATTTTTGTCAGGAACATTTATATTATCTTCACTAGAAGAACTCATTTTTATTGCATAGATACGTGTTTCTTGTATTTTTTAGTCAAACACAATTTACACTATCCGATTCAGTAAGTATTTTCCGATCCTGCCGTTTTTACTTTTTTATCACTTTTAAGAGGCGTTTTTCTGTTGTTTGCTTCAAACCGACTCTAAACTTAGAAGCATTTTTGCTAAAATCAAAAGTATAAACGCCTTAAGCTACAAAAGTAAAAACGCCTTATGCGTGAACTGAATGGTTTTGACGTTTCTATTTTTTAACTAGTAAATGGTCCTAAAAGATCTTTTACCATCACCAATGATAGATGATGATAACAATGAAACATTGTAGTAGTGATGGTTGAGGTGCTACAGCTATTGCCTACTTTCCAGCTTGGTTTTAGACCATCTATTGCCACATTTCCGAACAGTGGCGTGTGAATTCGCCCAATTTTGGCCTTGTTTTGATTCAATGTTCATTGAAATCTCATCTTTATTGCACAATTATTTAGGTCCATATCAGTACGTATTATATTATCATCACTTTTTCAAATGCCAGCGCTTCTAAACATGTTTACATCTACTGCCGATGATGATCCCAGAATGAGATACAATAAAGTTTATTTATATATACATATTTAATTGTTATGATTGTATACATGGTGTAACAAAAATAGTCGGAACACGTTTAAGGGCATATTCGGTATCTTTTTTTCGTTAGGAAAAAAGTAGAGGAAAAATCTTTTTGACGCTATTTTTTTTCTATGAGGCAGGTCGTCTAAATCGACTAACCGTCCATATTTTCGCTTCAAATAATAGGCTGGAGTAGCCTGATACATTTTAAATTAAATTCCTGAGCTCATAAGAAACAAACAATAATTTATGAGTTTTAATGTAATTCGACAAAAAAAATTGTCGAAAAAAAATTTTTTTTTGTCGTAAAATAAATTTTTTTTAGCTCTGCACACTCGTATTACATCATAGCGAAAAAAAATTACAACGAATAAATAAAGTTTTTTTATTAACAGATAAAAATTGTGAGTATCCTTTAAAATTTGTGTCAGTAGGTATCTCTAAACCAAGAAGACATTTTCTCTAAGCTATGATAGAAACAAATTTTCACACTTGTATTATCATTATCTCTAATACAAATCCGATTTCAGAAATCTTTGTAAGTATGACATTTTAGGCCTGTCGGATTACCTAGGTGTATACTTATATTTTACATCTTATTAAATGTGTATTAAAAAAAACTCGATACTATGTGTTCTGTGGATTGACTATTATTTAGCTAAATTAATACTGGAAGATTGATTAATTAATTAAATATAATTATAGAGCTATATTCATTAAATGTTATATTTATTAATTATGAACTTACTAAATATATAAGTAACTTACTTCCTACTTCCTGTGGCGCTACGACCCTTATTAATTATTTACAGAAAATAAATATTACTCGTGTTGTTAATGAATAAAGTTGAATTTCATCAGTTTGAAGTATTTAACAGTGAGCTACCGAAAGTTTGAGCACCTCTCAATACCATATTTTCATACATTTATTTTCTAGTTATGTAATGCGATTCGGTGATATGTGCAAATCACGTTTCCTTAGTTTGGTGAATGGAACAAATGAAAGAAAGCAAATTAAATTATATAAAAATGTTTTTCATATATGTGTAATCATTTCAGTAATTTATACGTGAGTTTACACGAAGACAAATTTAACGAAGTTTGAATTAAAGTATTGATCATATTCGTATAAACATATCAGACGTTAAAAAAAAAATGAAACGTACATCCAGGTCTTAAGTGTGTAACACTTTGGGGTATCCACCCAGTGTTATAAACAGCTGAGTAGCATATTATATAGGTACTTTATAGGTTAGAAAATGGTATGTTTGTTTTGGTAAGATTTGGTAGTTGAAATGTCTTCGACACGGATGTCATAGTGGGTCAGTCAAGGACTGAGACCTGTAGTGTTATTTTCAACTTTACATATACGCTTTTAGCTATATTGAGTGGACAAAACTTACCGGAGCGGTAGGTCAGTCTGTGCGTTCACTCCGTTGCATTTTGCGCATCCATGTCGTGTTCCTGCGTTGTGCTAGGACACAGGCACTTTGTTTGCGTTGGGGTATATACATTTCACAATTGAAATACATTTTAAAACATAGAAATACCACGTATGTATGATTTCGATAAAACCGAGCAGTTGTTTATTTCAGCGGTAGACACTGACGGCTGTCAATGTCATTTGGTTTTTTTTGTCCATGGTTCCGTAACAGATGGTCGGTCACACTTGTTGTACGGCAATAAACATATACTTGTGGTTCTTTTATCTTTTTATAATTTCCAATTATTAATAAAGTCCGTATTATTAGCTTCCCAAAATGAGTAACTCTTTTTATTGTTGATGTTTCGAATTATTCCGAGAGTCAAACCGGTCAGTCGTGGTATCCATTGAATTGGGAAGGTTTTCATTCATGAGTTTGTCTGTGGTTTCTCGGATTGGAATTTTGATAAATCATTGTTCGATCGATCTTCGAGATGTGAAGGATATTAGAAAATCTTTCGGCAATCAATCTTAGGGGTATGTAACCTACTTGAAGGTTTTATTTCCTAAAACTGTGGTAAAGTCAAGTTAGTAATCGTTAATGTAATTTTGTTACAGCTCGTCCCAAAATGTGCATAATTTAGCGTCTTAGAGCCTACCTAAAATGGCGGCTGCTAATCTTTTCCCTTCAATTTAACATAACTTGGTGAGTTTCCACACTTTTTAAATATATAAAGAAGGAAAGGCGGAGGTAGTGTGTCCTTTCGCAAATGGGTTAATATAGTGTTTTATGTGGATTTTCCAGCAAAACCTAATGTAACGTCAACCACCTCTTCGTCTTGCCACGCGGTCTGCAGGCGCCGTCGTTGGTATAGGAAATAATGGACCCGGCATAAACCCCGGTAAGTCATTTAATCGCTTCATTGCCTTAATTTAAATCGCGTTGTGCCTCAGTTTAAAATATAATTTTTCTATAAAACTAAACGTGTTAAAACATAATTTTTTTTAACCTAGAACATTTTCTTTGTTCTTAGGGTTTTTTCCTGGACCCTGGTTTTTTCCTGGACCCTGGTTTTTTCTGGACCCTGGTTTTTTCTGGACCCTGGTTCTCTAAGGCTGTGCCATCCGGTGGCAGCGTTCTTCTTGGCAGTGTCCGTGAAGTTAAGACTTTTATGATATACCTTTAGTTAAATATGGATCCTTTATGCTGAACAGGTAACCTGTAATCCCTGTGAGCAATTGCTTACTGCTAAACATCCCCGGAGGTTGGGGCATAACTTTTACTTTAGACAGTGTTATGTTAGGAAGACAAATTTTGATATTGTTGTCCGTAGACACAGAGATGTCTATGATGTATTTAGTGTAAATTTCAAGAAATAGTGGTGTCACTAAGAAGTATTTAGTATTACTTATTTACTAATAAATAACTCGTGTTGACCGTAGCGGGTCATATATATTTAAGGAATAAAGGTGTGTATTAAATAAATTTGGGATTTTCATTTGGATATGTCATGCGCTTGATGAGGATAGTATCCTGGCGTCCTACCTTAAATTTTTGGATACCTATTCTCACTCCATAGTGGCCTGAACCGCGACCCTATCTATGATTGTAGTTAGCCGAAGGTATTTGTGAACTTTTCAGTAGTGAAGTTTGGTGAGTTCTGGATCACTCCATAGAAACACGTTTCCTTCTATGGAAACGGTCTTTAACAATAATAGAATCAGATCTTCTCCATATCCAGAGCTCATCCACAACTATTACAGTGGTATGCCCAACGTATGGCCTATGGAGTATGACATGTCCAAGTGAAACATTTTTGCATTATTTTAGTATTAAGGTTATTTTATGTAAAAGGGATTGCAAGTTATTGTTTTAAATTGTTGCTTGAGTTGGAGGTTAAACTTATAAATTTAACCAACTTATAAATAAAACTATACTACGCTAAATAATTAGCCTTACATAAGAGAAATTTTCTCACTATTTTAAAATACTTTAAAAGGGTTAAAATCTAATAAAGTTTTAACTTACTTTAAAATATTACAATTCAAAACTTGACACTGACTTACTTCTGATATTAAATATCAATCTTAAAAAATGGATTTCCTAAATGCGGGATGTAAAATCATACATTTACATAAAGACGAAATGGCACATGAACTGGCGATTCGCAGACTTCCGGTTAATCCTGTATCGCGTCGGTCCAGCTTATGTCATGCGTTAAAACAGACTGCAGATTTAGCCAAAAAGGGTAGTTTGAAGTGCCAGGACTTGTTAATAAGTAACGAAGTTGCCGAATTGGAGCTCTGCCAACGTAAGGTAGAGGAAATAGATTTAGAAGCGAAAGGAGACTTGACGGCGTCGGCGATTGATAGACTATCCTCGCGATGCAAATATCTTTTGTGTCGTGTTTCACGGTTACCTCAGGAGACCGAAGCGGTACTTCTGTTGAAAACATTAATTACTTCTTTATTAGATCGGTTGAATGAGCAAGGCTCTTCTGCGTCGTCTGGGTCAGATGATGATTTTCAATCTCCTAACGAATCTCGTATTGTTAGGGAAATTATTTATAAATCGGACAAGACTTTCAACATAAATTCCTTGAATTTGAAATTCAAAGGTGACACCTGCGTTCGTACGTTTCTGTCTCGCCTTGAGGAGTTGCGAGATGCCAGAGGAATCTCAGAGAGTCGTATATATAGGGGATTTCCTGAAGTTCTTGAGGGTCCGGCGTTGTCGTGGTTCCGGTCGCAACGTACGAAACTTACTACATATAAGGAGGTCACCGCGGCTCTACAAGAGGAGTTTGACATACCTGATTTGGATCACCAATTGTTGCAGGAAATACGGGCTAGGACTCAAGCAAAGTCCGAAACAATTGTCTTTTTCGTATCAACCGTGTTAGGGATGTATGAGCGTCTGACGAAGGAGGTTCCTGAGCAAGAGAAGCTGGATACTATGATGCGGAATATTCGCCCAGAGTATTCCAAGTATTTAGCCTTACACGACATAGAATCGATAGAGCAATTGAAGTCTTTGTGTAAGCGCATTGAATTGGCGCAAGTCAAGGCGAAGCAGTTTCGCGAACCGATTCTCTCAAACAAGACTAATGATTCTTCCTCTGACAATCCGTCGAAGAATGTAGAACCTCGTAATAAGTCGTTTCAGTCTCGTTTCCCTAATTCTTCCAGAAACTTTGTTGCTTCTGTGGCACAAAGCTCTTCTCACACGAAATGTTTTCGATGTGGTAGGTCCAATCATAACACTAAAGAGTGTAAGAGCTCTCGAGATATCGTTTGCTTTAAATGCGGAGAAAAAGGGGTGAAAACTCCAGAATGTGTTAAATGTAACTCCAAGACAAAAAACTAAATAGGGTCTTTTCTGCTAATAACAATTCTAGATCTTCTGCTCCCTGTCGTGCAGAAAAGACAATCTTCTTTAATCCTCCGAAGGGAGATGACAGGGTATATGCTCTCTTAAATATACTTAACTTGAATTTCAAGGCGTTATTAGATTGTGGAGCCAGTGTTAGTTTCCTGGGCCACAACAGCCATTTAGTATTCGCCACCGGTGGGATACCTATTCAAAAACATACTAAACCGGTTATGGTGAATGTAGCTGACGATCATCGAATCGTAGCCACTGAATATATGATTATACCAGTAAATTATAAAGGTCAAGTTAAACTTATACATTTTAATATTCAACCGGAGATTGCTACTCCAATGGTACTTGGTTTAAACTTTTGGAGAGCCTATGGATTAGCTCCTGGCCTCATTACTGATATAGAAAAGACTGATTCTCATTATATTGCTAGTCTTGACGTTTTACCGTCAGAGACAGGACTTACTACATATGATTCTTTATCTTCTGAACAAAAATCTCAACTTGAGTCTACTAAATCTCTTTATGATCAAATTGATACGGATAAGGTTGGTCTGGGAAAGACTCACTTAATTGAACATGTTATAAATACTGGGGATACTCCTCCGATAAAACAAAAATATTATCGACTTAGTCCTTTTAAACAAGCTGCTTTAGCGAAAGAAGTTGATCGTATGCTGAGGGAAGGAATTGTCGAACCTTCGCATTCTCCATGGAATTCTCCTGTCGTTATGGTGGAAAAACCTAATGGAGATTTAAGACTTTGTTTAGATAGTAGAAAAGTAAATGCAGTTTCAAAATCTGATGCGTATCCCGTACCACACGTTCAATATATACTGGACAACTTACGCGATGCGAAATTCCTTACATCTCTTGATTTAAGTGCGGCATATCATCAGATCCCTCTTAGTGAAGACTCCAAGGAGAAAACTAGTTTTACTGTACCAGGGAAGGGATTATTCCATTATAAGAGAATGTGTTTTGGTTTAGTAGGTGCCTCTGCTACTATGCAACGTCTCATGGACAATCTCTTTACTTCTCATTTTGATCACAAGGTTTTCTGTTATATTGATGACATAATTATTTGTACTTCCGATTTTGATGAACATATAAGGTTGCTCAATGCCGTTTTTGAAAAACTAAAATCGGCAAACTTAACTATTAATATGAACAAATCATCCTTCTGTAGGAGTGAACTTAAATATCTTGGGTATTTAGTTGATCGATACGGTCTGCGAACCGATCCGTCTAAAATTGATGTAATTTTAAATTTTCCTACTCCCAAAGATGCTAAGGATATTAAACGTTTTCTGGGAATGTGCGGTTGGTACCGACGTTTCATTAATAATTTCGCAAAAATAGCTCGTCCCTTATCTCGCTTAACGAGTAAGAAAGTAAAATTTGAATGGACAGATGAAGTCAACGATTCTTTTAACATACTTAAATCTGCCTTAGTGTCTTCTCCTATTCTTAAATGTCCCGACTTTAATGAATGCTTCTATATCCATACGGATGCATCTTCCTACGCCGTAGGCGCTGTTCTGATTCAACCTTTTAATGGAGTCGATCATCCTATTGCCTACTGCAGCCGTACACTTAACCAACCAGAGACGAACTATTCAGCTACTGAGCGCGAACTCTTAGCTGTGATTTATGGTCTTGAGCAATTTCGTGCATATGTAGAAGGGAGAAAATGTTATATTGTAACAGATCATGCATCTTTAAAATGGTTTCAAAACTTAAAAAATCCTACAGGACGATTAAATAGATGGGCGTGTAGATTGAGTCAATTTAATTTTGAAATAATTCACCGGAAGGGCAAAGAACATGTCATACCTGACTGTCTTTCTCGTATTCACGTCAGTTCTTTAAATTCTGCTACTATTCAAGATCCTTGGTATCTTGACCTATATAAAAAGGTGTCTGAAAAACCTACTCTCTTTCCCAACTTTAAAATTGAAAATGATAAACTTTTCCGTTACTCTAAGAATAAGTATCGTCTGACAGCTCAATTTGACTGGAAGCTGGTACTTCCTTATGAGCATCGTAATGAAGTCCTAAATAAGTGTCATGATGATCCTACAGCAGGTCATTTTGGCGTGGGTAAAACTCATTCCAAAATAGCCGACATATATTATTGGCCTACTTTATTTCAGGACGTGAAGGAATACGTCGACTCTTGTGAAATTTGTAAAACTTATAAACCTGTTAACTTAGCTCGTCCTGGTTTGATGGGTAATCCACGACGTATATCGTCGCCAGGCGAAGCAATATCTTGTGATATTCTTGGTCCCTTTCCTCCATCTTATCTGAGAAATCAGTATCTCTTCGTATGTGCTGATTATTTCAGTAAGTATGTGACTTTGTTTCCACTACGCAACATAACTGCTAAAGCTATCGTTAAGTGTATGGAAAAAGGGATATTTCTTATACATGGGGTTCCTAAATATATATTCTGCGACAATGGTGTTCAATTTATTTCCAAAGACTTTCGAGACTTAATGTCCAAATATGATGTCCCTCATATTTTCTATAACCCTAGGTATCATCCTCAGACGAATCAAACGGAACGAGTGAACCGTGAACTAGTAAGAACCATTGCCTCATACGTGCGTTCTGATCACCGTAACTGGGATAAGAACGTATCGGAAATACAATGTGCATTGAATACAGCTCGTCACGAAGTAACTAAAAATACACCGTATTTCTTAACACATGGTCGTCAAATGATTCTAGATGGTTCCCTTTATAATAGCGAAGGTCCCATAGATCAAAACGCGCTCGAATTAGATACCAGTGGTGCTTTTTCTGAAAGACTTAAAGAGCTCAAAACTGTATTTCAAAAAGTGCGTAACTCGTTGATTGCCTCCCATGAACGTAATGCTAGGTATTATAACATGAGGAAGCGTCACGTAGAACTGGAAGAAGGACAAATCGTTTATAAAAGATGTTTCCCATTGTCAAATGCAGCAAAACATTTTTCTGCTAAATTAGCGCCCCGTTATGACAAATGTGTCATTCATAAAAAATTGAGTCCTCTTGTATACTCTTTAAAATCCTTAGAAGGAAAACTTCTAGGTAACTTCCATATAAAAGACATTGTACGTCCTGGTGAAGCCGAGCCGTCTTGTTAGCGGTACTCGTCTTAACACCAATTGGATACTTACACTTGAAAATATCCTATGTGATACTAAATATTGAACGTACCTACTAAACTGAATGCGACCTGGCACAAGCTGGTTTTCATCAGACTGGGTATTTGTTCCATGTTTTTGTTTTTTATTGGTACCGGGTGCACACGGACCAACATTAATCTTTCACGTGTCCTGATAAAGACATAAAACTTTAAATAATCTGAATAAACTGCAGAAACTTACTTTACTTATAAACCCTAAACGGGCCTATTACATGAAATATTATTAATTATTGAAAAAGGGACTACGTTCTCGCTAAACTTTGTACTGTAACTGAACTTTTGTTTGTAATTTTAGGAATTGTGTAATAGCTAGAGAATGTAGCTTGTTACATATTTCCACTACTGTCGGTGATAGGCAATTTCTTTAATAAAGGGAAGGTTGTTAACGTTGCCGTCTTTGACGTTTTCTTTTAGGTTTAGGAAAGCGCGCACTAGGAATAAGAAGGTTCGAACCAAAATTAGTCATTAGATTTCCTTGGTCGAACTGATCATTCACCAAGTCATAGGTATAACTTTGGTTGTAAGACTTGTTTTTCTTTATAGATTATCTATGGTTTCTTATTTACGTTTCGTAGGTTAAGGTGTTCACTTCCTATTGGGCGTATAGCATTAAAAAAAATTTTTTTTTTCAAAAATTTTTTTTAACCCAACTAAAGATGAACTGTAACACTTTGGGGTATCCACCCAGTGTTATAAACAGCTGAGTAGCATATTATATAGGTACTTTATAGGTTAGAAAATGGTATGTTTGTTTTGGTAAGATTTGGTAGTTGAAATGTCTTCGACACGGATGTCATAGTGGGTCAGTCAAGGACTGAGACCTGTAGTGTTATTTTCAACTTTACATATACGCTTTTAGCTATATTGAGTGGACAAAACTTACCGGAGCGGTAGGTCAGTCTGTGCGTTCACTCCGTTGCATTTTGCGCATCCATGTCGTGTTCCTGCGTTGTGCTAGGACACAGGCACTTTGTTTGCGTTGGGGTATATACATTTCACAATTGAAATACATTTTAAAACATAGAAATACCACGTATGTATGATTTCGATAAAACCGAGCAGTTGTTTATTTCAGCGGTAGACACTGACGGCTGTCAATGTCATTTGGTTTTTTTTGTCCATGGTTCCGTAACAGATGGTCGGTCACACTTGTTGTACGGCAATAAACATATACTTGTGGTTCTTTTATCTTTTTATAATTTCCAATTATTAATAAAGTCCGTATTATTAGCTTCCCAAAATGAGTAACTCTTTTTATTGTTGATGTTTCGAATTATTCCGAGAGTCAAACCGGTCAGTCGTGGTATCCATTGAATTGGGAAGGTTTTCATTCATGAGTTTGTCTGTGGTTTCTCGGATTGGAATTTTGATAAATCATTGTTCGATCGATCTTCGAGATGTGAAGGATATTAGAAAATCTTTCGGCAATCAATCTTAGGGGTATGTAACCTACTTGAAGGTTTTATTTCCTAAAACTGTGGTAAAGTCAAGTTAGTAATCGTTAATGTAATTTTGTTACAGCTCGTCCCAAAATGTGCATAATTTAGCGTCTTAGAGCCTACCTAAAATGGCGGCTGCTAATCTTTTCCCTTCAATTTAACATAACTTGGTGAGTTTCCACACTTTTTAAATATATAAAGAAGGAAAGGCGGAGGTAGTGTGTCCTTTCGCAAATGGGTTAATATAGTGTTTTATGTGGATTTTCCAGCAAAACCTAATGTAACGTCAACCACCTCTTCGTCTTGCCACGCGGTCTGCAGGCGCCGTCGTTGGTATAGGAAATAATGGACCCGGCATAAACCCCGGTAAGTCATTTAATCGCTTCATTGCCTTAATTTAAATCGCGTTGTGCCTCAGTTTAAAATATAATTTTTCTATAAAACTAAACGTGTTAAAACATAATTTTTTTTAACCTAGAACATTTTCTTTGTTCTTAGGGTTTTTTCCTGGACCCTGGTTTTTTCCTGGACCCTGGTTTTTTCTGGACCCTGGTTTTTTCTGGACCCTGGTTCTCTAAGGCTGTGCCATCCGGTGGCAGCGTTCTTCTTGGCAGTGTCCGTGAAGTTAAGACTTTTATGATATACCTTTAGTTAAATATGGATCCTTTATGCTGAACAGGTAACCTGTAATCCCTGTGAGCAATTGCTTACTGCTAAACATCCCCGGAGGTTGGGGCATAACTTTTACTTTAGACAGTGTTATGTTAGGAAGACAAATTTTGATATTGTTGTCCGTAGACACAGAGATGTCTATGATGTATTTAGTGTAAATTTCAAGAAATAGTGGTGTCACTAAGAAGTATTTAGTATTACTTATTTACTAATAAATAACTCGTGTTGACCGTAGCGGGTCATATATATTTAAGGAATAAAGGTGTGTATTAAATAAATTTGGGATTTTCATTTGGATATGTCATGCGCTTGATGAGGATAGTATCCTGGCGTCCTACCTTAAATTTTTGGATACCTATTCTCACTCCATAGTGGCCTGAACCGCGACCCTATCTATGATTGTAGTTAGCCGAAGGTATTTGTGAACTTTTCAGTAGTGAAGTTTGGTGAGTTCTGGATCACTCCATAGAAACACGTTTCCTTCTATGGAAACGGTCTTTAACAATAATAGAATCAGATCTTCTCCATATCCAGAGCTCATCCACAACTATTACAAGTGTTCGGTGAACCGTACGTTTACCTTACATGCGCACAATCACAATGCACTTGTGTTTCAAAATGTAATCTTTTTTTTATACTACGTCGGTGGCAAACACGCATACGGCCCGCCTGATGGTAAGCAGTCTCCGTAGCCTATGTACGCCTGCAACTCCAGAGGAGTTACATGCGCGTTGCCGACCCTAACAACCCTCCCTCCCCTCGTTGAGCTCTGGCAACCTTACTCACCGGCAGGAACACAACACTATGAGTAGGGTCTAGTGTTATTTGGCTGCGGTTTTCTGTAAGGTGGAGGTACTTCCCCAGTGGGGCTCTGCTCTAGATCTGGAATGACATCCGCTGTGCTGTGCCCTACCACACAAAGCGAGATGACATTCACAATGCCCATACCTCTCTTGTGGACGTAGTTTAAGGACGTACCCGGGTCCATCTGGTCCGGGAATTTAAAGTTTATATTCGATGAAGCTCAGTGGCTTTTATTATTTTAAAATTGAGTGTGTTGAATGTAGACGATTCAGCTCTGTGTGAATTCAGTGTTTGCAAACTGAGAGTGTTGTTTTAAAAATGGTAAGGCGTAGGCGTACATCGCGGACGCCATACTGCACCAGCCATTCCCACAAATCGATTTTTCATTCGTACTTGCATTCAAACGAGTAATTCAGTGTAGGTACCTACTCGTACCTACACGATAGGTACTTACATGTTATTTGAAAATGATGTGTTTTTTTTGTAACACAGATTTTTCGATTTCAAATAAGTACTGTTTCATGAAAGCAAAACTATGATTATACAATTCGATAAGAGGTTGGAAATAGATAAAATGCAGAAACGATTTTTCACTTCAAATATTTTCGCAGACGTAGTGAAATCGGTGTTTGTTTATTTTTCAGTTGTTATTTCTGCCCGCCTGTTAGCAAAAATCAATAGGAGAGTGTGTCACACGGGAACAAAATGTTCAGTCACAGTGGGGGTAAAACCCTGAATGTATCTGATACCCGGTAATAGGTACCTAAGTTATTTAGTTGTAAATAATCAAGATAAATAAAATATTGCGGCCATGTGAAATAAACTATTTTTCGACTTCCCACCACCTATGAGAAAAAAAAGATTACTAGATGTAATGTTTGCGGTGGAAAGCAAACATTACACCACCGCCACTACTAGGTACTATACTGCTAACACCACCACAATAAATTTGATCACTTTCCTTAATGTTAGTTATATTTTGTAAAATATTAATGCCTAAAAGGCTGCGCCAATGCATTAATTACGCATGTTTCCACTTAATTGCTCTTAATAAGACTCCAACCGCTTTCACTACAGAATTGTGAACAAATTGCACCATTTTCAACAGTAGCCCTCTCGACCACTCAGAAAATGTACAATGTCGGAGCGTAAATAAGAAAACTAAGTCGGTTAAGTCTATTTGTACTCGGAAAGTAGTCTAGGCCAAACCCCGGTCTTTCCGGCTCATATTAAAACCGTTATCGCGCGATCTTAACTACTCTGTACCTACTCGAAACTATAAGTACCTATAGCCCTCCACGAAACTGATATACTTAATTTAAATTTACACATAAAAAGCAACCTTATCATAAACTCTTTAACGTCCCGTTCACAATGCGCCTGGTCCCGCACAGAAATGCTCTATTATTTCTCGACATTAAATTCATAAAAAAGCTTGTACTGTTTTAGACTGAGTAAAAAATAGGAAAGATATGGCAGTGGTCGAAAAGTTAATTGTCAATTTTTAGTAGCGTCGTAGAAACTGGGTTTTAATAGTAGGTACTTACACTACTTACCTATTGTATTTCGGTTGAATAATGAATAACGGATTCAACGTATTTGACAATTTCACATGTACTTAACGGTGCTACTGTTATTTTCTTTCACATTATCGAAATAATAGCCATGCCTGGCTAAAAGTAGTACTTATCTATTATCTTAATAAGCACTTTACTACTCTTCGTTTGTACCAGCTCTTTCGAGAGACTTAAAACTGAGATTCACAAGAATGTCATACATAGTAAGTATTCATGAAGAGTTTCTTTAACAAAATTAAGTAAACATTTAGAGGAAGGAATATGTTTGAGATTCTAACCGAACTTTTTAATAAAATTTCCATTTTGGAAGAAAACGGTTTCCGTTAACTATATCTTAACAAATCACTTTGATTTTATGTATGTCGTTTCAGCATAATATAATCTAGGTTTCGTTCAAAAACAATACATAGTTTTTTATAAAACAAACTTATAAAATATGATTAAAGCTTGGTCGAATTTAGCCGTTCGTTTTGTAAAAAGTATGTAATTTTTTTAAAGCGAAACCAGTAAAGCTAGATTATATTATGCTGAAGCGATAGACATGAAAATCAAAGTGATTTGTTAAGATTTAGTTAACCGGTTAAGGAAACCGTTTTATCCCGTTATGGAAATTTCATATAAAATATACGTGTAATGTTAGAATCGTAAAGCTATTTATTCTTCCCTCTTAAGTAATAAAGTAATCTGCTAATCTTCTTCTTCCTTGCGTTGTCCTGGCATTTTGCCATGGCTCATGGGACCCTGGGGTCAGCTTGACAACTAATCCCAAGATTTAGCGTAGGCACTAGTTTTTACGAAAGCGACTGCCATCTGACCTTCCAACCCAGAGGGTAAACTAGGCCTTGTTGAGATTAGTCCGGTTTCCTCACAATGTTTTCCTTCACCGAAAAGCGACTGGTAAATATCAAATGATATTTCGTACATAAGTTCCGAAAAACTCATTGGTACGAGCCGGGGTTTGAACCGGCGACCTGTTAGCAGTGTGCCCTGCCCGTCTGTATAAAAATAAATCGTAAATTATTGAATTTCTTCCCTAATAATAGTATATTGCAGCGTTAAGTGGTGTAGCAAGTCATCTAACGCTTCCAATTACAAAACAGATGGAAGAACATTCCACAGGTAAGTGAAATTCATTATTTTGTTGAAAATTGTTCCTTGTCCGCGTCAGATCTGTCAGTGTCAAAAGTGACGTTTTTGGTTAACTAAATATCACTTCTGATACTGACAGTTCGGTATCATATCGCTGTGACATATTATAATCATATCTACGGCCGTAAGAGGTTCGCAATGCAAATTTTCTTGATTTATAGAATTCCAAAAATATTAATTATTCTCAATTAAAAATAAAAAAGATCACAGTTTTCTTTTATATTTTTTAAAATGCACAATAGGTACGGTACGAACGAAAGCACGAACTTCCCGCAACTGATGAAACCATCATCGTCACATCACTATTCGTTTACGTGAAAGGGATAGCACATTGCATTTTCAAGTTGACGAAAAGAGACGGGCGTACTTCTTTCCCGCTCAGTACAACCATATTGACCAGTATAGTATGAACCCCGCGGACAAGGAACAATTTTCAACAAAATAATGAATTTGACTTACCTATGGAATGTTATTCCATCTGTTTTATATTTGGAAGTCTTAGACGACTTGCTACACCATTTTACGCTGCAATATACCATTATTAGGGAACAAATTAAATTTTACGATTAAATTCTTACAGACGGGCACACTGCTAAGAGGTCGTAAATTAAAGCGCAACTAATCGGAGCGGCGCGCGTGCTATCTTATATGTGCCCTATAAACCACACGGGCGGTGACCGCGAGTCGCCCTATAAGGTCAGTCTATAGGGGTTGGTCTGTGTTTGCCAGTCTTTTTTCCACCCTGACGTCCTCGAGTCGCAATAGAAGGAATTTCATAGTCTTAATTTTAGCGAGGCGATCCAAATTAAAAGGCTCTAGGCTTATTAACACATTTAACCCGAGAAAGCGCAACGTATAAATAAGCAACCTACAGCAAGATACCCAAGGTCGACCACTACTCTAAGCAATGTTAAGGTAACGTTTGGAGTCTCGACCGCAGCTGTACTACTGCCACAGTATTTGTAGCGCGACATTACTGCCGACTGAATTACTGCTGCTGACTGCATAACAGTCAACTACTGTAGCAATATTGCAGCGCGACAATATTACCGACTGAATTACTGCCGCAAATTTATCTCTATCAATATTTTAACTCTATGTGGGCACGTGTCGTGTATTCAACCATGACTAAGTACGATGTTTCCCTACAACGTTCACGAAATGATATTGCTAAAATGAAAAAAATATATACTAAAACGTATTCGATATCACCCCGTGTGCTTCTACCCACGGCCATGTTTTTACATAACAAAAGCCTTCAAACAGATACTGAATTGATACGCGATAATAATAATAAGGAAATTAGATCAAACACCTTTTTTTTCTATTTCTGCGGCACACCTGTTTAACGAAGGACAACACGGTCCGCCTTTTGCACGCTTACTGGGCCATCCAGAGATGTGACTTATTTGAAATACTTGTATTCAAAATGCAAATACAAAATGTAAAACACCTATTTGGTGTTAACCATTTTGTATTTTATTCCTTAGACCCTATTTTCAAGATTTAAAATATTTATTAAGTAAATGTTACAATATTTTCTGACGATACCCTCTCATTTTTTAAACATGGAACTGTGGAACACGTTTAGTATGATCGTGTTATATTTCACAAAGTGAAACCTTGGACGTTGCGACGAATAGAACGTTTCAAGGCTAGGCTCTAGCTGTAAAATATTACAAATATAAATTAATGCTTTCAAATATTTATCAATGAAAACCATCACTTAAAAGTCCATTTTACCGGTTAATATGAGGAATCAACTAAAAACTTGCACGCTAGAGGACTAGTTGAGATGTAGTCATTTTCAAAGAATAAAAGGGAGCCTTTTCGACTCGGTAATACCATTTTTATCGCAAAGTATCGATTTATATTTTTTAAAATTAGTTTGATAATACCTATTGCTATTATTTTTATTTCGTATTTTAAAAGTATATCAAGGAAGTATTTGTATTTAAATACTTTTTATAAACCACTTTCCCATCTCTGGTGCCATCTATTTTGCCAGAGTGAGTCAGCGATGATTAAAATGTGAAATAGAGGGATATCTGGCTTCGACCGCCCTCTCCTATAACGTACATCTGCTTGACTTTTCCTAAGCATCTAGAAAATAGGTCAAAGTACAATACTTTTAAGGGTTCCGTAGTCAACTAGGAAGTAGGAACCCTTATAGCTTCGCCATAATCATAATTCTTAAGAGCCTGGGTCTTGTCGGTGGAGTAACCGCCATTCTGTTCTTCTCTCTGCCGCTGTTTTGAGCTCCTGATAAGTCACTAGGTTGATTTTCTCCTTGGCTTGGTCCAAAAACGCACGTCTCGGTTTTCCCCTGCCTCTTTTTTTCTATTCTTCCTTTAATTAATTATTTGATATAAGTATCGTGCCGTATCAGGTGCCCCAACATGTTTCCCGTTCTGTTTTCAATCGTTCTCAACAGATCTCTTCTCACCTACCAAATCTAAAACTTCCATATTTGTTTTCCTCTCTCTCCAGCTTATAGCTTCCATTCTTCTCCATATCCACATTTCAAAAGCACTCAATTTGTCTCTAACACGCCGAGTTAATGTCCATGCCTCGCTTATATATATCGCTATACTCCAGACGTAGGTCTTAATAAATCGCTTTCTGATATTTCGGGATAACTTTGCTTTGAATAGGTGTTTTTTGGTGTTAACAGCTTTTTTAGTCATGGCTATATAAAATATCTGAAGTGCATCTGGAATTACATGTTATAATTCTTCCTAAGTATTTAAAACCTTTTACTTGCTCAGTTACTGTATTTCTGATTTTTATAGGATCTATTTTGTATTGGTGCTTGGATGTTATTAAAGTTCTTGTTTTATTGATGTTGATCTTAAGTCCAAATTCAGTAAATATTGGTCCACTTCCGTTACAAGCTGTTCTAGTTCTATAGAATTTTCTGCTACTGCTGCTGCTATGTCATCTGCAAACCTAACGAAATGAAACCTTTCCTCATTAATTTTGACACCCCCTTTCCTAAATCAACAATCTTTCTGATGGCGATTTCTATAAATATATTAAAAATTAATGGCGAGAGTGGACAACCTAAACGACAAGTAGGATTTTTTTTTTCGCTTTAACCTATGATGTTGTGTGGGGTATTGAACCATGGGTCCGAAAAATTAAATTATTAAGTAGAACTTAAAAATACATTCGACAAAAAAAAAAATAATAAAAAAAAAAAATATGATAAGCCTACCTGCCTTTGTTTCCTTCATTTTTGAGTTATTGCAAAAAGTCTTCCCTCTTAGTATAAAGACGTACAAAGCGCTGCAAACATACTCCCTTTTGTTAGTTATTTACACGAAGCTTACTAACTAGCCCCCGTTCAAGGCAGCGCATTGTGCCGGACGGGTAACAACGGAACCCTACATTGAGCATGGCCCGATATGCTCTTGGCCGGTTTTTTTTAATAGTATTACTTAACATAATCTAATATTTATTTTTAAGTTTGCTTTCTATTGGAATTCTGAGTTCGTTTGTGCATGTTCTTCAAAATTATTTTAAGACAGCCCTTAAGACTCATAATTATCATATCAAAAAACCGGCCAAGAGCATGTCGGGCCACGCTCAGTGTAGGGTTCCGTAGTTACTCTTCCGTCACAATAAGCTAAACTGGAGTTTAAAGTATAGTAAATTGTTAACCAAGGGATGAAACGGTACCTTTCACCCGAGTTAAACAAATAGGCAAATTCGCATAATCAGTACCTAATTAAAGTAAGTCTTTTTACTATGAAAGGAAAACTTTTTGCGATAACTCAAAAACAGCTAAACTGATCATGTCCGCTATAGTTTTCATTTAATGTCTTTCTTAAGCTCTACTTCCACGATTTTTTTCATATTTTTTGGACCTATGGTTCAAAAGTTAGAGGGGGGGGGGGGACACTATTTATTTTTCTTTCGGAGCGATTATCTTCGAATATATTCACTTTATCAAAAAAATGTTTTTTGAAAACCCCTATTAGTTTTGAAAGACCTTTCTAACGATACCCCACACTCTAGGGTTGAAGCGAAAAAAAAATTTCACCCCCACTTTACGTGTTGAGGAGGTACCCTAAAAAAAAATATTTTTTTAGATTTTATTGTACGACTTTGTCGGCTTTATTGATTTATATACCCATGCCAAATTTCAGCTTTCTAGCACTAACGACCACGGAGCAAAGCCTCGGACAGACAGACAGACAGACAGACAGACGGACATGGCGAAACTATAAGGGTTCCTAGTTGACTACGGAATCCTAAAAATGATATAATTGACAATTACATTGTCATTTGAATGTTTCGAAGGAGCAAAGATACTTTAAATTCATTTTACTTAATAGGTAATATAAAACAAAAAAGTTCACTTCACGAGAACTTCCTTTGTCGAGATTTCATAGCCAAAATTTTTAATTACGATGCTGTATTTATCCTTTTGAAACAAGATAAGTCGAAATGCAATTTATACGGAGTATTAAAGCTGAAGTAATTCATATTGGATCTTTTATTTCATTAGTTAGGTATATCAATTCAAAAGGTACCAGAATGCTCTTCATACAATTATTTTTGTAATTTAGTTCGCATCGGCAATAATATAATATAATAATAATATACCTACTGTCTGCCGGAAATAAAATTGCATACCGTTTTATTAGAAAGGTCCGGTTTTATATCCCTTAGCTCAGAATTTAGTCCATTGCTTTCACCCAATAGCCTAGTTCATTTTAGATTCCATCAACCCTTAATAGTCCTCACACCCTAGCAGGTGCTGCCTCTGCGTGCGTCCCTTGATTCGGGCAAGGGCAGCATCCGCTCGCGCGAGTAGGTACCCGTTACCTACATTTCATTAAAATGTTAGAAGGACCTGTATATGTCAGCTTCGGCTCCCGCCTATGCGTGGTATGGTCGGCGGCGCGTGCCCCTCATCATCCATAGTCGAGTTGGACGCAAAGAGTTTACCCAGAAGTTCAGCTAATTCAGCTTTGTCTTTTGCGTCGTGGGCCAATGAATTATTTCCCTCGTGAAGAGACGAAAAGATGGCGTGCAGACATTTTCCTGAATAGCTTTAGCCACAGACTTTGCTTTGGCAATAACTCTTTTAAAGGACTTGGAGGCAAAGGTACGTATTAGTATGCGATATTATTGTAAAAACTTTGGGGAATTACACGCTTATAAGAAGTTTAACTCTAATTATCCTAATCACAAGAAAGTCAACAAGTTTCTAAAGAGCCAACTTGTTGGGACATAAACAAAGTTCGCAAACGTTCTTAGCTGTTAGTAGTCGCACGCGAGCTCATCTCGTGCGTGACAAACAATCCCGGCCTAGGGCCGTATTCAGAAACGGAAACTCAGTAGCTATAAAAATAAAGTAATTTTACAGCGCTATATTTTAAGGTTCCGTACCTGAAAGATGACTACCGGTTTACTATATATTCTTTGTATATAAGTCCCTAGGCCTCTTCTGTTTGTCGATCCCTATATCAGCGCGCTTTATCTTAAGAACCGTAACTTTCTCAGGGTGTTTTAACCTCCTGCCGCTATAGAAGTACAATGTGCAACGTAGGTGGTAAGAGAAATTTTGTAAACGAGGGGGTAAGACTGGAGTTTGCAATATACTTACCGCCGGAGTTACACGCAATGTTTTCAATCACACTTGCGAAGAAAAAACTAAATTTTAAGCGGAATTAATTCTTAAATATATAATTGAGAGTTGTAGCTTTTCTTTTTTACAATCCATGACTCTTGCGGGAACAATATAGGTCATTGTTCTTCAGTACACCTGCATGAAACACCACCTCACACCCAGTAGACCTTTTTCAAGCAAGTGTGATGAAAACAAATAAACTTAGTAATATTTTCAAGTTGTTTTTTTTTGTTTCCTTAATTTACTTCATAATACATAAACAAAATTAACAGTACATTCATCAAGTTTCCTCCTTCCTCCTCCTTAATATTTAATAGCATGTGACAACTAAATGCAAATACGAATTCGTGTCCTACACAATACTAAACTTATCGGTGCTGTTGGTTGAGTGAGCACATATTTGGATCCAATACTTTTTTAATATCATTCTGATTCATCAAATGCACATTTAAGAATAAAGCTTCTAATATCCGACCGATCACCACTTATTACACTAAGTGGTTTTTGATATATTAAGGGCTGTGACAAAAAACGCTTCTAAGAAAAACGTGACCTAAAAATTTTATAGGATAACTTGTTTGAGCTAGAGCTCCCGCGCCAAGGAGGGAAGGATTGAAATACGCTACAATCCCTCCTCCAGACGTGTGGAGTCTTCCATTGTGGGCCCCTTACCCACGGCCTCCACTAGGGGTATTGACGGGCAGCAAAATGCGCCTGCCTCCTCCCTCTACGTCTGCGCCGGATCGGGAGCGCATCAGCCCTTTCTTCGCGCTCCCTTCTGTAAAATGACGGTTTCGCAGAAGGAGGCCACAGGCTCACACAGTCTCTCGCTCCTCAGCATGGCCGCCACGACGCTGTGGAGTGTGAGATCGCCCACTCCGATGGCGCCGATCAGGTCGCGGCGTTCATTCGCCCAGCGACTGTACACCTAGGGTGTGCTGAGCTTTGTCATCGGGGTCACCGCACTCATGGCAGACCGTGCTGCCCTCCCTCCTGATTCTATGCAGGTAATGACCGAAGCAGCCATGCCCGGTCATTACCTGCGTCAGTCTGAATCCGACTCTGCCATGCGCCCTCTTCATCCATTGATCGAACGACGGGAGGAGTGCCCCTATGGTGTGAACTCCGTAGGGGGAGTCCTCCAGGTCGTTCTTCCACCGGTCCCTCATCCTCCTTTGCGCTTGACGGCGCTCCTCTCTTATCTCTTCGGGAGCGAGGAATTCGTTGAGGGCCCTGCGCCTTACCCGCTCCCTGTGCGCTTCCGCGAGCACCTGGGCGTCCAGCTCTCAGGGCATTGTGCCTGCTAAGGCACATGCTGCCGCCCACGCCACCGTGCAGTAAGCCCGTACCACCCGAATGGCCACCACTCTTTGCGGGGCTCGCCTGCACCTTTGGCCCTCCCACATTGGGCAGCAGCCTGCTCAGCGCTGACGCTGCCGCCGTAATTCGGGGAGCAAGTTGGCGGAAGTGCTCCCCAAAATCCCACCTGCGGTCCAGATGTATGCCCAGATACTTAATGTGAGCCTTCACCTGGACCATTTTTCCACCCACAGGGATGACGGTTACAGCAGGTGGACTCACCAAGGCTTGCTTCCATTTGAGTGGTCATTTCTTGCAACAGCGTGATCATGTTCATCTCCGTTGCAGGGAGACTAGCAGCCTGGGGTTCCCGTTCAGAGAACGCTCTGCGCAACGCTTTTGTCTCTGTCTGCAGCTGCGCTAACTGCTCCTTCATCGTTTTATTGTCCGCCCTTAAAGAGCGAACAATTTCTGTCTCACCCAAGGAGTCCGCTACTTCCAGCAGTTCCTTGCATGCCCTATTCATGCGACCCCAGACATCTCCCTTTAGGTTGTGGCTTTTCGCAGCCTCCTCCATAATCGTTTGGGCACATCGCCGCACCCGTTCCACAGGGTCTCCCCCGCAGCTGTTTTCGTCTGCCTGTGTCCTTGCGTTAGTCGGCGCTGGACGTTGTGCGGCACCGCGCTTCTTCCTTGAGGCACACGAGGAATCTCTATCTGCGTCCCTCTCAAGGTCATCAAACAGTGCCTCCTGCAGCTTGGTTTTTGCTGCTTGAAGACCTACGTAAGCCCCCATTGCCTTGCCTCTTTGAGCGGTGATCTTCTGCGCTCTGGAGCTTCTTCGTCACTGTTGCGCTTCGGTCTTTTCAGGTTAGCCTTCTGTATCTCCATCAGCGAGTTATCCACCTCCGAGCTGTCTCCCTCGTTTAAGGAGGCCCCTGACAAGCGCTTATTGCCATCGTCTGCCGCCCGTTCGTCGGGGATGGTGAGCCTGAATCCCCCCTCCTCCCCCATGTATCCCCTTCCCCCCTCCTTTTCAGATTCGTCATTAGATTTTTCCCTATTTTTTTCCCCTGTGGCAGCCCCTCCCCTTTATTCTTCTTTTGATCTTTTTTCCCTCTATTTTGCCTGCTACTAGGTCGACTCCGGCTCCTTGCATTTGTTGAGGTTTCTGACACCTCTGCGTCTGATGGAGGCGCCGTCAGCCCCGTTGTTGCCTCTTTAGATTTATTAGGGGCCGATCCACGAGTGAACCATCCCCTAGAATCTCGCGACGGTGAACCGCCACCTCTCATTCTTAGAGTGCCCAAATTATCATTTGAGCACTTTTCCGCGTTCACGCAAAGGTCATTGGTGTTGGAGTGTGACATCGGGTCGCAGTCCTTCACCTTCCATTTGACAAAATCCTGATTCAATATTTCATCAGAGTTCGTTTTCATTGCGCCAAGGTTGTGTTCACGAAGACCGGCACTGTGCCGGCCTACGAGGTGATTGTTGCCCACCCCTGCATACGGAGGGTAGCCGCCCACCGAAGTGAGCGGACGGGCTTCCTCCTTTCGGAGACCCGCCAGCGGATTTTTTTCACAATCAGCCTTCATTGTTCCTTAATGCGATGACTCCACAACGTCATCTCTTTTTTCGGGGATGAGCTTCACCGCACGCTAGGCACTGGACTCCCTCCAGCCATGCATCCCATCGGTACGGTCCGCTCACCTTGGGATTGAGGATTTATTATAGTGGTTAACTCCACGCAGCGCTACTCTCAGTGAGCAGCGCCCCCAGCCCGCTCAGTGTGGGTTACGGGTTGCCCGACGGGAGGCCGAAACCCACGCAGCAGCCACATGACCGTGACCACCAGACCCGCCGCGCCGCAAGCCTTGAAGGCTTGCCATCCCGCGTCGCCAACGCGGCCGCTAGCCCTGAACCGGGCCCCAACATCCAACGATGCAAACGCACCACCTCTAAGACGGCTGCATCCCCTGACACCTCAGATTAGCTGAGGCATGTCGGGAGCGGCCAGCCACTACAAACACGGCACTAAGCCAACGCAGGAGATGACTCGACGGCCATGACCACACTGCGACTGGTAGTTCACAGAGGGAGAATAAAAACGCGCAACTGAGCGGCTATCCTCCCCCTCCCAGGGTGCACCACGAGGAGGTCTACCAATCCCGCACCCCAACCTAACCTAACCTTACGTAAGTACCTTATAGTTGTACTTATAAGCTATAATTTTAGTCTTAGTAGTATCATACGCCAGTTACAGTCAATGTTGGGACAAACAAATACCGAGCCTTTCGTTTTTAGGGTTGCCGTTGTCAACTAGGAACCCTTTTAGTTTCGCTATGTCCATCTGTATTGCTGTCTGTCCATCCAAAGCTTTGCTCGGTGATCGTTAGTGCTAGAAAACTGTAACTTGGAATGGATATACAAATCAACTATGCCGACAAAGTGTTAAAATAAAAACTTAAAAATAACAATTTTCTAGGATACCTTCACGTGAAGTAGGAAAGATTTTTTTTTTCGAAATAATGTGTCTTTTCTATCTTGACATGATAACTATAGCGAACATAATAAGTCAAGCCGTTTTCGAGTGATTGCATACAGTCTTACCTTCATGGAATAAGACGAACAAAGTGCTGCAAGGGTAACCTGCTTGTGCTTGTTATGCAAGGATGTGTCAAGCCCGTTCATTATGACAGAATAAGTAAGTAGCTACGTAACCTTACACAGAACATGGCCTGACATGCTCTTGGTTTTTTTATAGTGGGCGTCGCTCTTTCAGGCCGGCCGTGATGTTGTTTCTTTTTGTTTCTATTCGGGTGTCGAATGATTTGCGAATTTTGAAAACTTATGTGAAAGTACCTAATAATTGCATTTATAGGAAACCGAAAACCCCGCAAACGAGTACCATAGCAATATTCACAAAAATGTTCATGATTGCGGCTGTATCTGACAACTGGTATCATTTTCGTTTCACGCATCCCCGAAAACCTTTTTTGCTGCTATATAATATCATGGTAACTTTCATAAAAAGTGCATGAATCCGTCCGTCTTGAAATCCCAAACAATTATCATTTTTAAAATTCGCACTACGTAAGTAACAACCTACCTACTTCCAACTGACTACTATCACTACCTTTGTATTTAATAAATGACTCGTAAATAGACCGCAGGTCAGGAGCATGTATCGTCAGTCATCGCCTCTCGCTTACTTTGTCAGCTGATAGTTTAGATGCTATCATGAATTATAGTACATTGTAGGAGAGGCCGGAAAACCGCTCAAAGTTGGACGAGTGAGTTTGACGACACGGTAGTGGAGGCCCTCAAATAATACGAGTCCATCTTTAGCGTTTCCGGCCGAGGCATTACATAGTGCATTCACGACTACTACGAGGAAATAAGAAAACAGTAGAAGATCTTATTTATATTGGCGTGAGGACAATTGTTGAAAGAAAGCGATGTATTTTTGCCAGGAACATTTATTTCTTCTTCACTAGAAGAACTCATTTTTATTGCGTAGATACGTATGTTTCTTGTATTTTTTAGTCAAACACAATTTACACTATCCAATTCAGTAAGTATTTTCCGATTCCGGCTTTTTTACTTTTTTATCACTTTTAAGAGGCGTTTTTCTGTTGTTTACTTCAAATCGACTCTAAACTTAGAATAGTTTTTGTTAAAAACAAAAGTAAAAACGCTTTAAGGTACAAAAGTAATAACGCCTTAAGCGTGAACTGAATGGTTTTGACGTTTATTTTTTTTTAACAAGTAAATGGTCCTAAAAGACCTTTTACCATCACCAATGATAGATGATGATAACAATGATCAACAATGACAGATGATGATAACAATAAAACATTGTAGTAGTGATGGTTCAGGTGCTTTCCAGCTTGGTTTGAGACCATCTATTGCCACAATTCCGAACAGTGGCGTGAAAAAAAAATAGTCCGCTGGTTGTATCGCCGTGAAAAGACCGTCAATTGATGATATGAATATGTAAAAAAAAAAAATTTCAGCCATCGCCTCCCGATTGATATTGTGTCAGATGATAGTTTAGATGATATTTTAAATAATGAAAAACCATCAGCTGGTTATATTGCGATAGAAACACCATCGGCTGGTGACATGAACATCTAAAATATACGCGTGTTACCACTCATGTCTGCAAAGTATGCGTAATTCGTAATCCGTTTATTGAAACGCCTGATGATTTTGTTGTAAAGCGCTTATTTTTTACATGGTCATGCGACCAGCGAACGTTCTTACCACCGCGTTACAACCGGCAGACGATTTTTTAAAATTCACAATACCATCTAAACTATCATCTGACATAGTATCAATTCAATTCAATTATTTATTTTTTATGAATCTAAGAAGATCCATATAGTGTTAGTAGAGTACAACACATTTTTAAATTAATTTAGGTTAGTAACATACAATTTACGAATAATTTAATACACGCGTAACATATTAAGATATATAACACAAATAGGTAGTATAATAAATAATAAAATAAAATCCAGGCAATTTAGATGCACCATTTCTCAACATCTATTGCTGCCACATGTAGACTATTCCAGTATATGAGTAATGGCGCATCCATCTTACTTGCCAACGTTTTCAGGATACTATTGTTACTGCCACCTAGTCTCCGCATAAGTGACGCCGATCTGTTGAAAATCGTCCGTGAGCGCCTCCGCGAAAATTCCGGATGCACTACAGTGACGTGGCAGTCTCATCAGCAATTCTGAATACGTTGCTGTATTGTACTGTATCCGTAGCGCATTATACGCTCGCTGACCATGGCTGCAGGCAGGCACAGGCTGCAGGTATAAAAAGATTGGCAGAATGTCATAAACAGTGTCTTTTTTACACCTAGCAAACCTGCGCGCCAGCATATCCACGAACAGCCAATGCTCTACGCTCCCTCTCTATGTTAGGTCATCCTTAAGGTCTTCGGTGACCCAGTGACCAAGGTATTTGAAGATTTTTGTGACCTTGAGCAGTTCTTTGCCCGGGGTCACAGGGGGTACTGTTTTGTAGGATTTTCTTCCTGCTTTGAAAACAAGTACCTCGCTCTTTTTCCCATGTATCAAACCAATTTTTTTTACGTGTTTCGGTGGCTGCCATTCTTTCGCCAATGGAGTAGCAGCTGACGTCCACGAGGGTTCATCATACACAGCCGTTAACCACTGTTCGAGTTATCGCCCGGGAGGCGATTGGTCATCGAAATTTGTTCCTGGCTCGCGGTCTATAAGACTATAAAAGTAAAGTTGTCATATGTCATTGATAATCGAAGTTTTTTTTTGTAATACCATTCTCAGTTTAAGTTTACATGAAGTTTTATCTTATGTTATTTTATTCAAAAAGACCACCGCGGGTTGTAGGTATCACACAAGTGTGCCGCGTTACTACGTTGATTGGATGCCAATGGCCAACGTTTGCACCAGGTACGAAATCGTGCGAGCATGGGAGGTCTTCCTGATGCTCGCAATTAATAATTATTATAAGCGATAACCCTTTTGTAGGTTTTTAGAATCGGTAAGCGGTAAATTAAGTTGACAAAAAAATAAAAGCATACAGAATTACGCAGTTTTTTTAAACAAAGCAAAAGACCCAGGAATTTAAACCAGTTATGGTAATATTTCTGTCTGAAAGTCAGCGCAGAGCCCTCTGGCACTGCACATGCTGAGATTGGGACCCTTTGCCACATTATAGATTTAAGTTATAATTATTGTGTTAATTTAGGTCTCTGGAACAACTTGCGATCCACGAATGCCCCTTAAACTTAAGGGGAAAATCTACAGGACGATCGTGAGACCTGTTGTAATGTATGGATCAGAATGCTGGGCGACGAAAGTGACGGATGAAAGAAGAGTGCACGCAGCGGAAATGAGAATGTTGAGATGGATGTGTGGAGTGACGAGAAAGGATCGAATTAAGAATGAGTATATAAGGGGAAGTTTGAAAGTAGCACCGGTAGCGGAGAAGATAAGGAGTGGTAGGTTAGCGTGGTATGGGCATTTAATGAGGAGGGATGAATGCCATATAGGAAAAAGAATGTTAGGAATGAATGTTGAT
The DNA here is from genome assembly GCF_033807575.1 of Cydia pomonella. Taxonomy (NCBI): domain Eukaryota; kingdom Metazoa; phylum Arthropoda; class Insecta; order Lepidoptera; family Tortricidae; genus Cydia; species Cydia pomonella. Next base: position 14,675,449 of record NC_084706.1, on the reverse strand, counting down.
GGACGGAGAGCGGATGGTAGACCCAAAAAACGATGGACGGATTGTGTGAAAGAGGATATGAGAAAGAAAGGAGTGAGTGCTGAGGTGACGAAAGATAGAGGAGAATGGAAGAGAAGAACATGTTGTGCCGACCCCACATAACGTGGGATAAGGGCAGGAGGAAGAAGAGTTTAAGTTATTTTGTATTTTTTAGCTATTTTCACATAAATTGTAAATTTTGTTGTGTGGCAATAAAGATTTTTTTTATTTATTTATTTAATTTCCAAAATATCCTTCATCCGCGCTTTGGGATATCATTATACTTAAACTAGACGTAAGTTTTAGTTTTTTTACATTTAGTCTTAACTACCGGAGCATAATTCTTTTTTTTTCGTGTGGCAATGTATTTCATAAATCATGACCACTTGTGAAAATTGTGACGTCGCATCATCAAATGCGACGTTTTGAGTTAAAACAAAGTAGTGATACATTGTTTGATGAATTATTTTATATGGCAAAATAAAAATTATCCATTTTTTATTAAACCTATGAAAGTGTGTTCATTAAAACCTAAACTAACTACCCTTTCATTATGCGATCGTATCAAAAATACACGCTGTATACTTTTTAATAGCCACCAAAGTCTCCAAGTTATATATCGAGAGAGCAGTCGATATATCGGTAGAGCTAACGAAAACACTATGTATCTGGTTAGTTATCATCGTGAGTCTAAAAGATGTTTTTAATAATGCTAAAAATCACTGTCAAAACTTTATTTCATACAAAAGCAACGCTCGGCCAAAGTACCGACCCTTTATTAAAATCTCTCTCAACATTCAACCATAACAATATTTTCGGGCCAGTAAGCTGGAAAGAAAAACTGCTTTTAAACAGATTTGGCATATATATTTTATTAATATTAAGACGTAATCAACGGTCTAAAAATGCAAGGGGCGTGACTTTGTTACATTTTGTTAATACGTATACTGACAGGATATCGTTTTATTCGCTGTCCGATTTCTTACCGAATTGAATAACTAGGTATGGATAACCCGTTTAAGTAAACGATTTAGACCGTATGATTATTGATTATGGCTTGAAAAATATTTTTGATTTGGTAGCGGTGTGGTTCAACACAACGGTCCGATTTAAATCATTTCTAGGTTCTGTTATCAACTAGGAACTATTATAGTTTCGCCACGTCTGTACGTTTGTCTGTCTGTCCGTCTATCCATCCGCGGCTTGGCTTAGTGATCGTTAGTATCTAGTTTTATGGTGCATCCTGTTTGCGGTTTTGGACACAATAGTGAATAGAATCCTGACACAAGCTTACTTTTAAAACGAAAGACTATAGAAAACGGATTTTACATAAAGAACCATAAAAACCGGCCAAGTGCGAGTCGTACTCGCGCACGGTGGGTTCCATACAATATTATCTATAAAAACGGCAAAAAAATCACGTTTGTTGTATGGGAGCTTCCTTAAATATTTATTTTATTCTAATTTTTAGTATTTGTTGTTATAGTGGCAACAGTAAAACATCATCTGTGAAAATTCTAACTCTCTAACTATCACGGTTCATGAGATACAGCCTGGTGACAGACGGACAGACGGACGGACAGCGGAGTCTTAGTAATAGTCGTTTTACACTTTGGGTACGGAACCCTAAAAACCAGTAATAACACTGTGGGCAAAGTTATTTGAAGTGAGATATTTAATACTGCCACACCAAGCATAAAACAGACATTATTCAATCTTTTATGATATTTTCAAATGAGATGTACCCTACCTACAAAGGTCGCCTTTATCTATAATTATAATAAAATTTATTTTCAGAGACTGATTTCGGTGGACCACGAGTTGGATTAAGTTGTATAAGTATCGGCAAACTGCTTTGTAGATGTAAATACAATGGTATCTAAGTAAGGCAATGGCCTTATCGACTAATGGAAATTCGCCGAATGGCTATTCAGCACAATACGAGTATTATTGCCGCGTGACGATAAGGTACCTCACATTCGCATTCAGACTGCACCAGCGTAACTGCTGTAGTATTTCCGTGCAGTATTTTTGCTGACTGCATTGCTGCAGGAAATGTTTACATCCATCTGCCTGCTCGTTTACCATATGCCTAGATTTTTTAATCCCAATACTTGCAATGCACCGTAATACTGCAGCATATCGCTGGTGCAGTCTGAATCCGAATGTTATCTTTATTAGATATTCAGTTAGCGCATGTTCTGATCAAGATAAGATTATAATTGCATCACAGTAGATTAGGAATGTAATAGTAATGACTAATATGTATGAAGTACATAATATGTATATACATATAAGGAGCAGTTAGGTAGTAAGGAATAAACACAACTTTGAGAACAAATGAAATTATACCACTTCGCCACGGCGGAACCGGTCCCAATTTCTCGACTATATGCCATCTTAGAAAGATTAGGTGCCTTTGATCAACTCTTCAGGGCGAACAGTACGTGTTTGCACCTCCTATACGAACCCTTTACAAGTTTTTAAGATTAAATACAGTATAGCATGGCGGGGTGACCTAGTAGGGGTTCATGCCGTTAGTTAAAGACACCGGTTCGAATCCGGCCTTCACCGCTAGAAGGCTTTGTCACTATCGATGATAGTTCTATATACTAGTGATCACTTGTAAAAATATGATTTTATTAAGAGTAAAATAATAATTAAATAATAACCCCTATGTACTCTTCTTCGTTTTTAAGACAAGACAAGACAAGACAAGACAATTTTATAATTGTACTCATTACAATTTTTTTCTTCGTGAATGTCGCATTTACTATTGTTAAAGTAAACGATCTGAATTTGTTCCATATTTTCGGGCGTTAAGCGTCTAAAATTAAGGGAGTAAAATTATAAAATTGTCTTGTCTTAAAAACGAAGAAGAGTACATTGAGTTATTATTTAATTATTAAACCCTTGAGTGATCACTAGTATATAGAACTATCATCGATAGTTGAGTTTATCGATACAGGAACTCCCTACTTGTCAAACAATTTTGCCCCAAGGATTCCTATGTGTGCTGATGAGGCTCGCACACCTTGCTCTCAATTCTCAGTGCCACAGCATATTATTTACTAAGTACACTATGTCTGCAATCTCACGGCGCTTAACAAGTGGGATCAAATGTTGTTTTTTACACAGCTTGAGGTAGTCGATAGAATTATAGCTGACTCGCATTTTATAACAGAGAAATTTGATGAACTTGGACTGTAATCTCTCAACCATATCAACATAAATTTGATACTGAGGATTCCATATTTGAGATGCGTATTATAGTTTGCTTCTCACGTAAGCGCAATACAAGATTTTCAGAGTTGTGGGACGGGTACAACAAACTGAACTACGCATTATAAAACTAAGTTACCTGGAAGCTTTACCTAAATACTGCATTAATAATGTGCTCATTAAAAATAAGTTTGAGGTCATGAATAATACCTAAATCTCACATGCTTGCTACTCGCTAAAGAATGTTACTTTTCAGAATCAGAATTATTTTATTTGCCAGAATACTTAAAATCAACATATAGTACAGGGTGTTAAGGTACTCGTACATTAGGTGATAAAGTATTCAGTCGGTGAACGACATGCAAAAATTATACAACCAATATGAAAACGTTATCAATGAGATATATAAATACTTAAATTAAAATAAATACAATAATCACGATTAAATTACAATTCAAATAAAATAAATTCAAATTAGTCAATAATTATGTAAATAGTAATGTTAGTTATTAGCTAGTTGTACAATTGAATGTCCATAAATTCTTGGATACTATAACAACAATTTTCATTTACCCATTTACTAATGCAAATTTATTATATTCCATTCACGAGAGAGATACGATTCATTATTTGCCTCATGTCTTGAGGAAGGTTGTTGTACAATACAATTCATATATTATACGCATTTTTACGATAGATCGCAGTACGACAAGGAGGTTGGGACAATAGGCCCATGTATTGAGCTCTATGGTTACCTGCAAAAACATCAGACCTACATCTAAAGAGTTCAGGATGTTTTTTGAGAAACAGGCATGCTTTTTTTATGTACATACTCGTACATGTTAGCGGTAAAATATTTAGTTTTTAAAGATGTGCCTAGTAGTATGTGATGTATTTAGTAAGGAATAAATTCAAACAAGTCTACCATTTAACGGTACGTTTTTGTCACAGCAGTCCTTGCAGCGATTAATTATTAAAAATTAATAAATACACAAAAATTGGGCTGACCTGATTCTTTAAAGTATGAACCAAATCTTGCTTATAGCATCAATATTAGATGACGGCTCGCCAAAAGCTGTGTATGTGACATGTAGTAATGAAATTTCACGTAAGGACTCAACTCTCGAAGATTCAAGGAGCGCTCCGGGCCCTCAACACTACACGTCGTTTTGACTCCTAAAATTTAATCTGCAAAGGGACGAGAGGGTAAAACTGATAATGTTCTGATTTTGAGTGATCTTGTTCTGGTATAAATAAGATTAGGAGTAATGATTGTTATTTAAGGCTTTACAAATTTGTTCAAAGTTGGACACAGCTTATTTATTGGACTTGGTATGACATTTGAAGGGAGTTTAAACAACGTTTATTTTAATAACTTAACCACAAATTAAGCGAGACATAAGTTTTGGTGTTAAAACATTTTGCAGGGATTTTTTTACTTCCAAGTGAAGGTCCTCAACTACCAGACCATATTTTTATGGAAGCACACTACATTGAAGTAGTACATTAGATTTATTCAGAGATGACAACTTTAACGTTCCGTCAGTAAATGCGATATTTTGAGCAAAAATGTATTAATATTTGCATTCATTTATTCAATCTTTAGCTATTTAGGGACTATAATGGGTTAAAATGCAGAAATGTATGAAGCAGCGTGTACTTTTGTCTCAGGCGACGCCGCTTGGCAAGATTATTCCTTAGGTCAAACAAAGCTGAATTAGCCCGGTAGCTTCGAGATCGTGCCATGACTACCCCCCAAAGGAGATCTGTGCTATATTTCTGCCTGCTCTTAGCAAATGGGGCAAGTATTATAATTGTCGTATAATTTAGGGACGAAGTATTTATTTCTGAAAACATTGTTTTACATTTTCATACAAACAAATACTCGTATGTTTTTTTGTGATAATTTTAACAGTGTGGCAATTTTCATTAAATAAAAAAATTGACATTGTGCCCCCGTGAAGACGAGCAAAGCGAAGAGAACCTTTTCTCGAAGAGCTTCGTCGTTTTTTTTGAGCCCTCATAACTTGAGTTTGGATTATACCAGAAACAAAATTTTCGGGATATGATGTCAATAGCAGACTTCTTAAGCATAAAAAAAATCAATTGCATAGGTCTTATAATACTTTAAATTTTCGATTTCGTCAGTGACTGACTCACTCACTCACTTATATCATCAAAACCCTTAGGAAGTCCTAGGAAGTAGGAGGTCCGTCTTTTCTGTACCAAAGATGAATGAGTAGCACTGTTTTAAGCCTCATAGAATCTCACCATCCTCCAATTGAATTTAGCATCGAAATCAACAAATGTTATTTAGTAAACATTAAAACTAGTCTTCATCAAGGCACTGCTTTGTGAAAACTAGTTTTGACTGAAAAATCCTAGTTAAAACTTGTTTTCGACAAGGTTTTATTGGAAAACTAGTTGTAGTGAACTAAGGAAAATGCATTTTATAATATATGTTCATTTTACAACAACCTATTTTCAGTCTGTAAAAATTCATTCATTCTTTTTGTCATGTATTTTGTATGTAAACAATCACTATTTTTAGTGTAACCATGGAATACGTGTTTTGAAATAAATAGTGTAATGTTATGTTACGTATTTTATATAGGTATGTTTTTATTTATTCCAGCGCTGACTATATGGACGTCTACCTACGACTTATGACACGAGAGAGATACGATTCATTATTGGTTGTTTTTTTTTTAAATTAACTATATAACAATAAGATCGAGTCAATGGTAAGCATAAACTAAATATCAGTTTGACTTGATCTTACGTTATTTACTTTGTTAGAAATGAACGATTCTTAAATTGACATTTTTAATATCGTTCGCAGACGTCTTATGCTCAGCAAATTATCGCATGGCTAAATCTGTACATTTACAATATACAATGAAAAAGAGTTTATTACACTGTGATATAATATTTCATCCTACTTTTATGTTGAAAATTCTGCTATAAGTTATCTACACTGTTTTGAAATATAAAACGTATCGTTAAGGCTAACAAACTTTCTTTTCATCCGTTCGAAACAAAGCTTTTAGCGTAAAAGGTAATTTTGAAGTCAAATGATTATACTTACAAATACAATATTTCACTATAATAGTACATTACGATACAAGTGCGAAAAATAGGAAATTCGAAACGAGTGGCGATAAATTAAAACACGACCGAAGGGAGTGTTTTAAATCGACACGAGTTGCGAATTACCTATTCGCACATGTATCGTACAACGTTTTACAGTACATATGGCCCTTTAAATGTTCGACACAGTAACATAATATGCTACTTCTCGCACTAGTGCTATAAAGTAGCCCCATATGTACTGTAAAGTATATTTTAATCTTCACCTCCGAATAGTCCGAATGCAGTTTACATACAGATAAATTGAATAGGTTTGGTTAATATTCCAAAGTATTTTAAAATGGTTGTGTAAAAACCCGAAGTATGGTAAAACACGGTTTATCGCGAATTATCAGTTCAGGGCTATGTACTAGATTATCGTTGTCACTATCGAATAATTTCCAACCGGATTTTATGTTGTTCAGGATTGTTTTTTTTTTAAATCATTGGTTGTCATAGCTTTTCAACGATTTGGTACATGTCTGATAGCTGATAATGTTCTCTGTAAGAGCAAAAGACGTTTTTACTTAGTGATTATAATACATAATATGGTGGCTAGCGTAAGACGTGGCTAGTGCTCTACTACTTAGCATTGTCTGCGCTTTTAAGTCGGCTTACAAAATTTAAAATTGCTAAGTTGTACATACTTTCTCAAGACGAATTATCTTAAATCTAAATTGTAGATCCCTAAGAAAATATATACAATCAAGATATAGATTTTCATTTTCGAAGCGAAACAGCCTCAACGTCTTTTATTAATTCCTATTACGCCAAATTAATTATTCTTTTCATTTATTTTTGGCACGAAACGAGAACGAAAGATTATTGTCGATATTGAAAAAAAATGAATTAATCGACATTCATGCCAATATCATTTCTTCCTATTCGCAATTCTACACAGTCTAAATTCCTCACAGTAAGTATTTAACCACATTTGCTATTGTGCACAGTCATTATTTGTGTACAGTAGCGATTCAGCCTTTTCGCAATTCTGCACAATCTGAATTCTACACAACTGCATTTCACCACAGTCGCTACTGTGCACAGTCTTTATTTGTGCACATTAGCGATTCTCCCTGTTCGCAATCTCGCACAATCTTAATTCTACGCAATATCATTTTCTCAAGCATGCATTGAAATATTGTCATTCTGTTCGGTATTTTAGGCTTCAAACATTTCGTTTCGGGCGGAGCACATCTAAGAAGCCGGCAATTAAATTAAAGGCCTAGGCAATTTATTTTTGTACCTTTTTTTTGTAATGTTTGAATAAACCAGTGTCGACTTTTTTAAAATGCAGTTTTTCTTGAGGTTAAAGTCGAAGACATGGTTCCTAAAAATAGATCTTCGTATGTTTTTTTTTTAAATTTCAGACTTTCCCATAGGTACTGAAAGTAGATTAGAAAACATAGTAGTGTGACTACTGAAAAATATAAGTGAAAAGTTTCTCTTACTGACCAATTGAAATGAGACACCCGGTACAGTACCTAGGTGTTATTTTATTCATGATACAAACTGCCAAAAAATATATAGATGATGGACGTACTAAACAATTTCCACTATGGGACCAACCACGAAATTAACCAAAACTTATAGCCGTTGAAATACATTTTAATCGATCGAATATCGATGTTTTGTGTGAGGTCGATATTTTTTTGACATTTACGGGGTTGGTCCCATAGTGAAAGTGGTTCAGTAGGTACGGTCGCGTGCATAAATTTGTGACCCACTTAAGGTTGCACTTAAGGATGCACGCGACTGTCTATCTTTATCACTTTTTGACAGTTTGTAACACCTTGTATATTAAACGTGCGGAAGTGGTAAAATAAAAAGTGGCAAATGATTTTTTTAGGGTAATATGTTATAGGACAGGAGGTATTTGATTTGTGAGGTATTAGGAAGGTTTTTAGGTCAGAAAATAATTTGTAATATGATACCCGTCATAACGTAGGATTTTTTTAGTATGTAATCTCAATAGCATATATCAAATAGTTCACTTTAAATCGGAATCACTTACTATGACTGTCGGAAAACCACGGAACCCTACAACTAAGCATGGCCCGACATGCTCTTGACCACTTTCTAGTGGTATGGAACCCTTCATGCACGAGTCTGACTTGTACTTGACTATATTTAAACTTTTGAGGTACCATCAAACCCAAAAAATTACAGTTGACTAAATATATCGACTAAAAACGAAAAAATAAACTATTAATGCGATTAAATGATATTGCGTAGAATTAAGATTGTGCGAGATTGCGAACAGGGAGAATCGCTAATGTGCACAAATAAAGACTGTGCACAGTAGCGACTGTGGTGAAATGCAGTTGTGTAGAATTCAGATTGTGCAGAATTGCGAAAAGGCTGAATCGCTACTGTACACAAATAATAACTGTGCACAATAACGAATGTGGTTGAATACTTACTGTGAGGAATTCAGACTGTGTAGAATTGCGAATAGGAAGAAATGATATTGGCATGAATGTCGATTAATTCATATTAATCTGTTGTAAGTATTAACAAAAAAAATGAGGACTATACGTTTGTATGAAAAGGGAATTTCGCACGGGTCTTCCACTTTCGTCTTAAGACTGCACCTGACGCCAACGACCTCGCACGTGTCGGCGGAGCTTATACCACTCACCGCACCACCCGCTGCAAAAAATTGAGCGCGCCCCAAAGATTGGGAACCCCCAAAATTCATTTTTTTTTCTATTTTTGTGTGAAAATCTTAATGCGGTTCATAGAATACATCTACTTACCAAACTATAAGAACCCTAAAATTCGTTTAGTAACACGACTTGCCCCGCAATGACTACACGGACGAGAGCGGGGTAATGGTAGGAACCTAGGCGGGATTTAGGCTTATTAGGGTTCCGTACCCAAAGGGTAAAACGGAACTCTATTACTAAGACGCCGCTGTCCGTCCGTCTATCCGTCTGTTACTTATGAACCGTGATAGAGACAGTTGAAATGTTCACTATATATTTCTGCTGCCGCTATAACAACAAATAGTGGGCGTGTGGACGTGGGCGACTCCGACTTGCACTTTTGTCCGGTTTTTTTTTAGAAATTGAGGCATAGTGTTATGGGTTCATTACACATCACTTATAACCCACTTTACAAGTTTTCACCCGGGATGCTATTGGTCATGGAAGGCCGTTCCTGGCCCGCTGTATTCACTTGCCTAATCGCAATCATTCAACCCGCCCGCAATTGCAGTGTCACGGCTTGTTGAATAGAATAGAATAGAATTTGTTTTATTCATAAACACACAAACAGTAATAGACAGACATAAAAGAGAACATAGTGAGAGTAAAGTGTCACGAAATGTGTGTGTGTGTGTGTGTTGAACTTCACAATCCCGCTGTAAATCTTTTAACTTCTTCTAACTTCTATATAAAATATACCACTGACGTTGCTGTATCCGATTTACAATGTCGCAAGGATATTATGACGTTTTGGGTATCTTTTAAAAGGAAAATACATTAATCATGAACACATTTGCTCTAAGTGAGTCGGAGAATTCGTATTAGAAATGAGACAAACATATTATTTTAGGGGGAGGCACGGGATGCGAGTAAGTACCTACGACCTTTAGCATACGCGACAAGGAAATGGTTTCGTGTATTCAAAGTACTTTTGACAAGTCACTTTGTCATCCAAAAAATGCTCAATATAATCTACCATTATTTTATTCAAGTAAAAGGACTATTTTATTATTCACTAGGTATACAAAAACATACCGCAAGGTTTATAAAACAAATTAATAGTATGTGGCAATTTTGGTTTTATTTTAAGTAGATTTTAGCTTTACCTGGTTCGGTAATGGTGGAGTACAGTCAGCATCAAAATTAACGGATCAAAAAACGCTTCAAAAGTATCTACCATTCTGTAACAGTTTAACAAAAAGTAAGGTTTCTATATGTAAAACAATCAAGACGGTAAAAGATATACTTTTGAACGTGAATTTAAGAGATTTATCGATATATGTAAAAGTTATCAGGAATATTAGATACTTTTGGCGCCTTGTTTCATCCGCTATTATTGATGTTGACCGTACCGCTACATATTCCGAGTCTGATTCACAATATATTTAATATCGACTGTATACTATACACTAATATATCTTGACCCCAACAATCGCAGCAATACTGTACGCTACCGGGGATAACAATTATGCTGGTACACCAGTGGCGTGGCGCATAAAATTTGGCGTTATAAGTAGATACTTACTCGTAAATAACATCCCAGGTAGGTACATTGCAGACATTAACATTGTTTGCACCTTTCCTCTGCGGTTTTTATTTAGGACTGAGGTGTAATATCGGATTCCAAGATTTAACGCCACGGGGAGCCGCGCTTCGCTCATCAATTTCCCTTACTTTTTTATTATTCCCATGTCGAGCTGCAATATTTGAAGCCATCGTCACGCCCGCCTACTTTTTATATTAATAAAAGTTACCGTAACTTGCGTTGGCTGGATACGCCGTTTCCTTTTCAACATTGGTACATACCTACCAAAGAAACTGATACGACTTCATATAACATTTAGGGATATAGCTAGTGTTGTTAAAAGACTAGTCTTGAGGACTTTGAAACCTTAAAGACTCGCAAACCTTGAAGATTCTACAAACAAAAATGCGATAAAGTCCAAATATATTTTTATCACTCGGGTTCCTCACGGGCACCCTGTAGCAATATTAAATATGGCATGGATTGATCTAATTTGTTAGAAGCTTTTAAGACTTAAATGCTATAAACCTTATAGACTTAAACCTTCAAAGCTTAGGAGGCTTTAAAGCTTGAGGCCTAAAGACTCGAGGTTTCTGTGATCGTAAGCAGCAACGCGAACTTATTATTTAGGCTTATACGGTCGAGGCTTTAAGGTTCAAGGCTTCTAGACTCAGCAGTCGCTACTCGAGTCTTGTAGTTTACGCCTCGAAACTTAAATTCACAACACTAGATATAGTTGTTTGTTATAAATATATAGTGGTCGATACTTGCGCTTTCTGATCATACAGAATAGGAAAAATGTAAGTAAATATTATCAATCAATGAATCATTTATTTATGAAAACATTATGGACAAAAAATATCGGTTTGATGTAACTTTTTGTATAGCAAAGCGTGTTGTCCAAAATGTTCAATCGCCTTTTATTCGTGGAGATCTGGAGATGTCTGGAGTTCAACAATCTTGGTTTTGTTTCCTTATTCAATGGTGACAGCACGTGATTATTAATCGGTTTAAAAAAGGAAGAGGCTCTCAATTCGTCAGGGTCTTAACTATTGCATTTGCGCTATTATGTCTAGCAAAAAATGTTTAATAGCCTAAATAAAAGTATAAAATATGCAATACACTTATAAATAAGTTCAATATGTCAGTCTTAGTCACAAAGTTTAGTACTTACGGTGCCAGATCTCATACCGTACCTGAACTACCTAAATACGTACAGAAGGTAATCCCCTGAAAAAACCCTTGTACAGGTATACTAAACGTGCCTAATCATGGCCATCTCTCTCTCCATCGCATACTACGTGCTCTTTCGTAAGCCACGCCCCACCTTGGCTAGGGTTGTCCCCCAGCGAGCATAAGATCAAAAAAATGTAGGTACATAAATAAATAAATAAATATTATAGGACATTATTACCCAAATTGACTAAGTCACACAGTAAGCTCAATAAGTCTTGTGTTGTGGGTACTCAGACAACGATATATATAATATTTAAATATTTATAAATACTTAAATACAAAACACTCATGACTCAGGAACCAATATCCATGCTCATCACAAAAATACATGCCCTTACCAGGATTTCAACCCGGGACCATCAGCTTCGTAGGCAGGGTCACTACCCACTAGTGGCCTAGTCCGGTCCGGTCGTCAAAATCATTGTTATATTATTACGGTTCACTGGAGCGGCGAGTATGGGTAGTTATGTTAATGGTAATGTATGGTATGCTATGGCAGAGTACTGTATAGTATGGTATTCCAAGTATAGAGTAACGGACGACCAGTTTGGCCTAGTAGATAGTGACCCTGCCTACGAAGCTGATGGTCCCGGGTTCAAATCCTGGTAAGGGCATTTATTCGTGTGATGAGCATGGATATTTGTTCCTGAGTCATGGGTGTTTTCTATGTATTTATACATTATATATATCGTTGTCTAAGTACCCTCAACACAAGCCTTATTGAGCTTACTGTGGGACTTAGTCAATTTGTGTAATAATGTCCTATAATATTTATTTATTATTTATTAAGATATGAGGGTTAATTGAAAAATTAGCGGCCTGGCCAATTAAAAAAAAAAAAAAAAATTGAAATTAAAAAAAAAAGTTAATTGAAAAATTAGTTAGAAATTAAAAAAAAAAAGTTAATTGAAAAATTAGCGGCCTGGCCAATTAAAAAAAAAAAAAAGTTAATTGAAAAATTAGTTACAAATAAAAAAAAAAAGTTAATTGAAAAATTAGCGGCCTGGCAAATAAAAAAAAAAAAAAAAAAAAAAACTATATCGTACAAGACCATATCATACAGAACCATGCCATACCATACCTCAAATGCTGGCCATTAATTCTACTGTTTACATTAATTATTGGTTAGGTTTTAGGTTAAGATATGGAAGGCACACGTTTCTGTCAAGGTAGTTTGGGGCTCGAACGCACTTCAGTAGTTCTTGAGGGTACTTTTAATTAACAATTTTGGTAAAAATATCGTTATTTATGGAATGGGGACTTTTTTATCAGATTGGAAATTGTGTAACAAATTAATTTAAAATCCAAAATGGTGTCAGAAACGAATAATTTTCTGCACACTTTTTAGAACAACAACGACCCCCTTTCAAAAGAAAAAAAGCTGAATTTAATGTCACAACGGTTAAATCATTTTTCGGTAGAACTACAATAAAATTAGTACATTTTATTCGTATTAGTACACATGAACACAAACAAGAAGATTTCTTTAAGAGTATCAATTTTGCAATTTGTTTCTTCACAGGCGTTAATTATCATTCAACGTATTAGTTTTAATTTGTATCCTTTTCCTTATCCCGTCGTCTTTCTTCTCGCTCAGCGACAATATTTTGTCGAATTCCGTAGATTCATTTCCAATGTGCTCGATAGTCGTGTGAGGCACAAAATCTGTGATTTTTTTATAGTTGACTATAGCATATCGAAATGAATATTATAGTTGAGTTGGGAGCCAATACATGAAAAGCATTTTATTATAGTTTGGTATACGAAATCATAATTCAACCATTACATTCGACGAGTAGAGAAAATATTGATCATTCAAAATCATCATTCAAAAGTCAATCAATCAAAAGTCAATTCTACTCTGATTACTTTGCCACACATGTAGATAAAATGCAATTTTCTCATCCGTTTTTGAACAATCAAGAGAGCCTTTACTAGCTGGTGTTGTGAAAAAATTAAGTAAGGTCAATACGGGTATGTATGGCGTACGGATAAGTGTGACTGGCCGTCACATTGGGTCTGTTTACAGGTCGATTAGTGTTTCGAGTTCATACATTTGCCACTAAACGCAACTAGCAACTTACTGTGTGAACTAACACATGCGAGAACTACAATTATGCGAGTAACAAAATATACCATTTATATGACATGCTACAACAAAATACGCTATCATCGCAAAACGCGAATAGGTATTCACCTATTCGCGTACAAGGAATTAATGATTTTGAGGTAGGATTAGAAACAGTCATGACTAACAAATTCGATCCTTGCAGACATATTGTATCTAATAAGTATGTTTCTAATTTCGAAACAATAAGTTTAAGAACACCTTAATTAAACCGTAAATTTAATAAAGGTATTTATTTATATACGTTTCGCCAAGAATTTTATTTGCCATTGATGAAAGCAATGTATTTTTAACGACGCATGCGAAAGAATTTTACGAGTCGGAGTTACGACCCATTATAAATAGTGCTTTACGCATTGAAAGCGTTTTCTTTCAAAAACTGCTTCATGTTCTGTCTGCACGTATTTAATTTCGAAAATTCAACCGTAGTCGTTTTTAAATGTAACCAATCATCGTTAGTTTTTACGGTATAGTCCGGCGGCGCTGATGTTGTGGATAATAATTTTAGACTGCGGCAACAATCTCGATAGCCGTTAAGAAAATAGCCGCTGAATATTCAGAGGGCTAAACATTGCCGGGATCGCATGGCTTGTTTTCATTAGCATGATTGGGCTGACCCGGTTAAAATCCGAACGTACACGAACTCTGCGTACATTAGACGCAGCAAATGAATTCAACCGTTTATGAATAGGTACCTATGTATGTTTATTTGAAGGCATATAAATAAATAAAATTAATCAATATTTGGGGATAATCAGACACAGATCGACATAACCTCAAACTAAGCAACGATTGTATTATGGGTACTAGGCGACGATATACGTACTTATAAATTAAATACGTACATATATGATCACACACGTAAAACAAATAATTGGGGTTTTAGCGGTCAATCACCATTATCTATCTCACATTGACAATTGTGATTGATTATGGGCCGCTTTATTTATTAAAACTTTTGCATAAAAGAAAACTTTTCAGTACCATATTTTTAAAGAGAATAGGTATTCTTTTATAATATTACTAACCTGTACCCACGAACGTAGTCGCCGCGTAGAAGTCATTATATCAAACTAAATATATCAAAGTCTAAATTAAGCAAAGCTTTATTTAAACTCATGCCTGCCCTGCACAAAAAACTGTTTTTCCTATACATATTTAGTGGAAGCCTGGTTAATACTAATGGGACGAAAGTGCATTAACCTTCTCGAGGGAACAGTGAAGGACATTTTACTGAGTATGCCAGGACAATCAACATGGCCTTTAACAATATTTATTAAATACAAATCGTCTGCAATTTCACGGCGTGTAAAAAGTAGGATTAAGAGATGTTTCTTAGACAGCCTAAAATAATTAGCAGAACTATAATTTACATGCATTTTAAAGCAGATAAATTTTATGAATTTTGTTTGCAATCGCTCAATCCTATCAACATGGATTTGATATTGAGTATTCAAATATCTCTCAAATCTGTGTTGATAGGATTGAGCGATTACAAACAAAATTCATAAAATTTGGTTTATATGGTACTTATATTTATATTACTTGATATGTTTATTTATGGAAACAGAAATGGGTAAAATCATAATAAAACATTTCAATAAATAACTTATGAATAAAAAAAATTGTCCCAAGTCGTGATCGCTTGGTAGGTTGCCTAGAAGGCTGGCTGCATTACCCCTATGGATGGTAATATGTATTCGCTGAGCGAAATACAGGCCATCGCTCTGGTGACCCGAAGCCTCTTTAAGGCGCTTTGCTAACTCCTTATAGAGGCGTAAGGGGCGGCGCGCGCTAGGCCCCCACGGTCCTAGGGTTTCAACCCTTAACGCCGCATATACGTAGCTACTGCCAAGGTTGACATATCTACTTGGGCTGCTTGAGGCTTTCGGCCGAGGAGGAGGCCGCATCAGAATTAACTTTGGTGTTTGGAATATGGGACCGTGCCTCCCAAACAAGTAGCCGGCCCATACTCCAAGGCACCAACGTCATTCCGTCTGGCCTCTTGCCATCATCCCTGACCAGGCCGTGGGGCTCGAGGACCGCCGGCACCTTGGCACTGACAAGGGCCCTACGAATGACGTCATTGATGCTGGCGTGCCCAGGGTTCCTTGTCTACCATAACTCCGCATTGCATTGGCATCGGTGAGGCATGTTGGTTGATGCTTCTATTCTAAGGCAAGTGGCCAACCGGAATGTTGAGTTGTCCAGCAATGTTCCTGTTGATGGTAATGGAAGTGCCTGCAACCACAGACCCGACTCCCACTCCGCTGTCGCAATGAGATGAGCTTGATCTAATCGTATTATTTGACCAATTCGAAATTGAAAATATTATGCGTTATTATTTTCTTATATGAGATTAGGAATAAATAAAACATACTTGTTTTCGCTACAGCAGATTTTGCTACATGTTGTTATGATTGTCTGCTTAGAAACAGCGACAAGTTTAATAAAAAAGAAATAAGAAGAAACACATTTACCTGTAATATCTAATAGTTCTAAACAGAATTATGTATGATTGATAGTGATATACCTAGGTACTCACAAAATTATCTAGGCTAATTTTATACTCAAGATTATTTGCTAAATGCTGAATAGGAATTGGGTTTAAAATTTAACCTAATTAATGCATAATGTATTTATCATTTAAATTATAATGTTATCAAGTCATGAATATTAAGTACCTATATGGCCATGTAATTCCTAATTACTAAGTTAAGATATCTGTTACTATTAACATATTCATATGTGTTTGATTCGATTTTATTCTAACTTTTCAGTCACTGGAAAGTTGTCATTTGTTTTCTACATTTTATTTATTTTTAAGCATTTATATAGGGAAGTGCGCCATGCCGACTAGCACTTAGACTCTAAGAGTGTTGTAGAATACTAATAATATTAGTAGTATATAAGCAGTTTTCGATATATTCAAGGTAGCCGCACTTAGACGGCATGGCGCACTTCCCCTCCCTCACCTTAGTATCTGTATATTGTACAAGTATAATAATAGACATTACTTTTGATAAAAATATTGCAATTATACTCGTAGATTCTTCTTCTTCCTCGCGTTGTCCCGGCATTTTGCCATGGCTCATGGGATCCTGGGGTCCGCTTAACAACTAACCCGAAGATTTGGCGTAGGCACTAGTTTTTACGAAAGCGACTGCCATCTAACCTTCCAACCTAGAGGGTAAACTAGGCCTTGTTGGGATTAATCCGGTTTCCTCACGATGTTTTCCTTCACCGAAAAGCCACTGATAAATATCAAATGATATTTCGTACATAAGTTCCGAAAAACTCATTGATTACGAGCCGGGGTTTGAATCCGTGACCTCCGGATTGCAAGTCGCACGCTCTTACCGCTAGGCCACCAGCGCTTTTTGCATTGCAATTATAGGTTATTTCTGTTTTTTTTTTCAAAGCATTTATTATGTTTTTAAACGTATTGCTCCTTGAAACACAACTTAAGCGGCATCTGTTCCTTGAATCATAAAAGTATAAAAGCATGAGGTATATTGAATGAATTATTTAATGAAAATCTTTATTTCTGGCAACTAGTGGCCTATACGAGTAGATAAATACCTTAAAACTAACATTCATATCATAACAATATATTTTTAAACTAAACACTACAAATCACATTATGGTTGCGATGCATTACGCAACCCCGCAGTATCAGGGAGCCGGGATGATTCGAAGGACCATTCTGTATATTGTGCAGCACCATTCTGTAGGTATATTATATAACATGTATGCACTCTGAATAATGTTTATGTTTGGCCTAATAGTGGTCGACTGGTAGAGAATGCCTTGAGGCACTAAGTGCGCCTGTTTAAGGTTTTAAATAAATAAACACCCGTTTTACCAAAAACTTCGTGTCATGGCGCAAAGAAATATGTATTCCTGCACGTTCTATAGGAATAGTATTCAGATTTCGATATCAGATCTTGCTTTGTTAATAATATAATAAGAACGCGCCCACTTATTGGTGCGAGCGAGATGTACTGCGAGTCGTAGCAAGGCCACAATATCAAAACTCACAAGCCGTTCTAGGGAGGAACAAGCGTTATTGCGGTCTATTTTTGTTGCTTCGATAAAAACTAGTCAGTCGTATACTTATACGAAATTTTCTTCAATACGTACCTACTTGTAAAACAATATTATAGCGGGATATGCTGGCAACCCGAGCCAAGTAAACATTGCATACATGAGCTCCGTCAATTTATTTTATCAAAATTACATATAAAACTCGAGAAACAAGAAGAATTTGTGTGGAAGGAGTGCTCTGAAGTACCTACCATGGAATTAAAGTGTCAAACATTCCAACAGGCGCGCACTGGACACTGAACAGAACGGTAAGAAGATCCATTTGACCGTTAATTCACTGTTTTTGAACCACAACCATTCTTTCACAACACAAATCACCATATAAATAACGGTACTGCTAACAGCTGATTGGAGTTAAGACTGACAGTGACAGCGTGCTGATCTGACAGGCACTGCGAGTATTGCCATATCAAAATAGAGCGAAGCTGCTTTCAAGTTATTGTGCGTTTACGAAGATAGCTATATATAGCGAAGATAGTCCGTAGTACCGCACCGTACATGAATAATATAAGAAAATCCCAAAATGATCTGTTCTGAGTGTAAGAGGAAAATCGAACGGGGGGAATTATTGAGTTGCTCCCTCTGTCAAACATCTTATCACTTCGCATGCTTTAACTTTACCACAGCGTTTGTTAGAGAACATGGCAATGAACTGAAAAACTACTGGAAATGTCCCCCGTGCGCGGCCACCGCCCGCGGACCCCGTGATGACAACACACCTGCGTCTCCAGCATGGTTGAGACAACAGTCGATAAAAGACGCAAATATGTCGTTAGATGACAGTAATGTCTCCTGCCTGGGCGAAACCAGTTTAGAGAACTTGTCAGCAATAGCAACCAGTCATAATAAGAGTAATCAAATAAGCAACCGAAATAACATAGCACTAAATATAACTAATCAACACGGTGAATCTGTAACCGGACCACAAACAAGTATCCTTTCTGAAACCATCCTCATCGAACTGAGAAGCTTCCGCTCTGACATCACCTCAAAACTAGAACAGCATGATCAAAAGTTTACTACCCTCTTTGATAATATGAAAACTAACGTTAATGATTTATACCAAAAATATAACGGTTTAAAAACTGATATTGATGCCATTAGAGAAGATACTGGTTACACCAAAGCCCAAGCAGATAACATACTGCATACAACTACTAGCCATACACATAGTATTGAAGACACACGTGGAAAGATCGCACACTTGGATAATGAGATAGCAATGCTCAAAAACCGCATGAGCAAGCTGGAAACTGAGCACTCATGTTCCTACTCAAATATTGAGGATAATATTGAGAACATCGTTTCACCAGATGATCCCGACAACCTTACTCCAGTAATCCGGGAGTACTCTTTAATACCTCATGTAAACCATGGGCAAGAGCCTCAAAACCGCGTTAAACCCATCGGCCAGTCCGATAATCAAGTAAAGAAATCTATCGAAACGAAGAAACATGATCACAGTTACCACCGTCGTTCTGTTATCCGAGCTACGGGAGACGTGGACTCCGACCTGAAAATCATGGAACCCCTAAAACACATACATGCCTGGAACTTCCATCCTGATACAACCGAGCAGAATGTTTTGGCGTATCTAAATAAAAAGCGCCCGTGCAACTCCTACGGCGTGAAGAAGCCTGACCAGTTGCATACTCGACATACCTGCTTCATTGTATCTGTGCCACATGCTGATTTTGATTTCTTCATGACACCGGATAATTGGCCAAAAGATACTATAATACAAGAATGGTATGCGTATAAGCCGAAAAAAAAGAATCGCAGGAGAACGTTTTTTCGTTCCGAAAACACCAAAACCACGGAGAGTTAATTTGTTTTATCAAAATGTAAGAGGCTTAAAAGGCAAACTAACTGTTGTCAAAAACACGCTTATCACATTTCACAGTGATGTAATTGCAGTAACAGAATCAAGGCTGGATGATACAGTCCATGACTCTGAATTGCTTCCTCCCGATTATACCGTGCTGCGAGCCGATCGTCCCGGACGCGGTGGCGGCGGCGTGTTGTTAGCTGCACGCTCACCTTTTAAACTCCAGCCGCTGGATTGTGGTGCGGAACCGGAAGATGAACTCGTCTGTGCTCAAGTTATAAAAAATCACCTTCGTTTTATTATCTGTGTAGTCTATCTTGCACCCAACGTTCAACCATCACGGTACTACTCTGTTTTTAACTGTATAGAACGCATTACCTGTGAACATTCTTTGCCGGTTATTATTCTAGGTGATTTTAATTTGTACTCTACTACACCTGTAATACGTAAGGATTTTGAGCTACTATTAACATATTGTAATATAAGCCAAAAGAATAGTGTTTTAAATAGCCTAGATCGCCTATTAGATCTAGTCCTGATTAATCGAGCTGTAAAAGAAGCGACGATTACAGAAGCTGTCGCTGGACTTGTATCCTCAGAGAAACACCACTTACCTCTTGATATAACCATATTGTGCAGCACTTTATTTGCCAATGCGACGGTCAGCTCAAACAATGATGATTCTGACGCGCCAAGTTTACCGCGCAACTATAGAAAAGCAAACTTTCCCCTGCTCTATAATAGGCTTTATAACGCTGATTGGTCCCCTTTAGTTACTTGTAATGCCGTTGATGAATGTGTAAAAAAATTCTACTTAATATTGGATTCAATAATCTCAGAATGTGTCCCACTCAAAAAGGTCGCAAAAAATAGAAAAACCTACCCCGATTGGTTTACCAGTGAACTAATCCAACTAAATAAATCAAAAAACAAACACCATAAAATTTATAAACAAACAGGAAGCCAGCTCGATTATGCATTCTTTTCATACTACAGGAAATTAGTACTGTCCAAATCCGAAGAATGCCAGAAATCGTTCCTTGAGGCTCTCCAATCAAATATAGCAAAGAACCCATCCTCATTCTGGACATTCGTCAAACGAAACAGGATGTCTAACCAACCAGCAACTTTTACAAACTTGTCCCCAAAAGAAGTTGCCGATTCGTTTGCCGACTTATTCAAAAATATTTATTTACAAACCCCTCCAAACCTAGATGCATCTGTCGCACAAGCGTACGCAACTGCACGTGGTGTCCAAGAAACCCATCGCCATGTAACTATTGATAACATTAGTGAGGATGATGTTCGCAAAGCAATAGCACGCTTGCTCTCTAAGCACACTCAAGGTCCTGATGGGATACCTCAGTTTATAGTAAAGGACTGTCGAGAAGTATTTGTTCGGCCTTTACATGTAATACTTAACCTCGCTCTAGATTCAAAAACATTTCCCTCAGCCTGGAAAATAACAAAAGTGCTGCCGATACACAAGACAGGTTCAAAAACAGACATTCAAAACTACAGGCCTATTGCGGTGTTATCTATATTTGGGAAAATTTTCGAAAGTATCCTCTACTCACACATAAATCAGCAGCTCAAAGGCTGGTTTTGTGATGAGCAGCATGGGTTTGTATCAAAGCGCTCGACCTCATCAAATCTTATAAACTCAACAACCATAATTGCCAATAGCCTAGATGATGGAAAACAGGTCGATGTTGTTTATTTAGATTATCGAAAAGCCTTTGACACAGTTAATATCGACATACTACTTGGAAAAATGGCTTTAGCTGGATTTTCCTATCAACTCTTATCATTCTTAGCCTCTTACTTATCAAAGAGGCAGCAGTACGTCCAATATGGCCAATGTAGGTCTAATCTGTACCCAGTACTATCAGGAATAGGTCAAGGTAGTAACTTGGGTCCTCTCCTTTTTCTGGTCTTAGTTAATGATCTGCCAGCAAATATAAGGAGCTCCACTTGCTTAATGTTTGCTGACGACCTAAAATTAGTCAAACAGGTTGGTGACCAGGAGGATTGTGTAAAGTTGCAAGAAGACATTGACAGCGTCTGTGCTTGGAGTGTCGAAAACAAATTGTCTCTAAACGTAAAAAAATGTTCGGTTATGTCATACACCCGTGCTCGCCATCCTCATCAATTTAATTACGTAATTGAAAATAATAATCTGCAGCAAGTTACATCTGTTCGTGATCTTGGCACAATATTCGATCAACAGCTCACATTCAATGACCACATTGTCAGCGCATGTAAGGCTGCAAGAAAATGCTTAGGGTTTGTAATCCGCCAGTCAAAATCTTTCAATGCTCAGAGTCAGAGTGCACTCAGAATGCTGTACAACGCGTATGTACGAAGCCGACTTGAGACGAATGCGATAATTTGGAGTCCCCATGAACAACAGTACACACTTATGTTGGAGAGGGTCCAAAAATCATTCATCCGTCATCTATATAATAAACTTTATGGTTACTATCCTCACATGTACCCTAGTCTGTATATTCTCGGAATGGTTAACTACACCACTCTTGAGACCAGAAGAAATGTGGCACTAGTAAAATATTTTTATCTCCTGATTCGTGGCCAAATACATAACCCTCAGTTGCTAGCATTGGTTCCGCTTCGAGTACCTGTCCACAGCAGTATTCAGCTGCGCCCTCGTCGCCGCGCACTGTTCGCAGTCCCGGCGGCGCGGACCCGGGCATTATCTCACTCACCGCTGCACCGCGCATTGTCTCTCTTGAATGATATATTGGACAGCGACAGCAAACTAGATATATTCCAATGCACTGAAGCTAGTTTTTTGGCAGTTAGTAGCCGATATCTAGAGTCAATAACGACGACCAGCTCAATCAATGTATAGTTAGCAGTAAGTAAATTGTTAGTATCAATGCGTATATAATGTCACTCCTTTTAACATGTGTAGCTTGACTGTAAGTGTTAATTTAAGGAATAAATATAAATATAAATATTAGCAGATCAATCAACTTCAGTGAACATTAATTTATTTGTCCTTTCCTTTTTGCTTAGTCATTTCTGTCGTGTTCAGACGTAAGTTAATTAATGCTTAAAACAAATTTTGCGTTTTGTTTCTCTTCGCTGCCGCTTTGACCTGTTTCTTAGAGAAGAAATTTACGCTATGCACCTAAATACTTACTTTAAAAGTGTTTGAATGTTAATATCTCTAAAGCTTTGATTATTTTAAATAAACATACAGATTTTGATAACCCAAATATTTTTTATTTAAAGATAAGTACATTAGGCGTTATGTAAATTAGGTGTTATGAATATCAAAGAATTTCAATAATCAATCAAGAACCCGCACAAACACCGATGAAACAACTGCAATTCATATTTAGATACTTAATCAGTTTTCAGTTACCTACCTACCTAGTATTCTTCCATCTACATGTTGCCTAAATACCTGGTGTACAGTCAGCAAAACTATTAGCTTAGCACTCCTAAGCTGATAGTTCTGCTGTATGTACCTACTGACTTCAATGCTATTAAATATTGATATTGTAGACTAAAGATATTTTCATACAGCGCTAAAACTTGGTAACTTTTATCATACTTGTACAGGCCTATCAATTTGCTGATTTAGTCACTATTTGTCTTCTGGAACTACAACCTTTAAAAACTATTTTACTGTTTTAAGCTAGCTAATAATACATTCCAGGTGTTGCGAGGGTATTAAATATGATATAAGCTGGCTCGTGCTTCCATTTCATACATTACTCACGTAGATACTAAGTCATGGTTTATGGTTTAATAAGGTGTTGAGAATTACGTAGTAGTTTCGTGCCACGGGCGTTATTAAAAGTTACCAGGTAGGTACCTAGCTTTAGTTTAAAATAAACTGGTTAATTACTTTTTGAGGCTAGATAAATCTTCAAATGGAATTAACATGATCCATTCTAGTATATACAGGCTGTTTGTTTAGTCACCTGCAATCATTTACAGGGTGAATACATAGGTCATACTGAGCAACTTTTACTATGGGACCAATCCCGAGAACGCAAAAAAAAAATTGTCTGTTTCATACATTTTGGCTGCCTGACCTTGACATAGGTTATTTCTGGGTTCGTTCTATAGTAAAAGTTGCTCAATATGACCTATATATTCAGCTCGTAAATTATTGCAGATGACTAAATAAACATCCTGTATATAAGGTATGGTTGTCACTATTAGTGTGACTAATCAGTAAGATCTATTTTATTTAGGCTCGCTATAAAAAATGTAGTATTAGTAGTAATCACTGTATTGTACACAACACTGGTTTACATAAAATTTACAGGAATAGACGTGCAAAGGCGAACTTATCCCTATAAGGGATCTCTTCCAGCTAAACTTAGAGTAGATGAGAGGAAAATTCAAGTAAGATAGACTAACTTACGGAATGTAGGTACAATTTAAGAATAAACTATCATATTGTCCACAAGTGAACAAAATACATAAATACAAATAAACCTGATAAAATAAAATACTAGCGTACAAAAAATACTACATGTACATAGTAGTAGTAGTAAAACACTTTATTGTACAAAAATGGAAAATTATTGTACAAAGATAAAGTCCACTGACAGACAGACAGCATACGGTTAGTAATACGGCTCCAATTGTCACCCTTTGCGTACCCAAAGTGCTAGTCTACTCGACAAGTTCAAAATGAAAATGGTGAATAATAGAGATACTACTCCTAAAAATACGTGTGATACATCATTGGATTTGGAATGATGTATAGAAAAATGTATTTGAAGCGTTTATTAGCACACAAAAAAATCTAAAGTTGTAGACAAAAAAGGCGGAAAAAGAAGACATTTCCTTTTTCGGCAATATCTCAAAAAGTATTAATATTTAAGAAATTTGAATGAAATGTTATTATTAAAGAGGAGTAATTTTTTAATCAAAAAGTCTTTACTTGCAGAAATTTATCTCCATTATTTATACGTTTTGTTCAATACTGAACATAGCCCTCCGCGTCTCATTTTCGGGATTTTCGGCGTGAAAAAGAGAGTACGTAACATTAAATATTATTTTAAAGGTATTAAATATACACTTAAAAACATGGAAATATATGGTTTGTTTTAAATATTATGTCAAAAATGTAGTATTGTTAGAAATTTATTTTAGTTATTTTTACAACATGTTAAGCAATTATTAAAAAACACATTTTTCTCGAACCTTTGTTTTTATTGTAAATCTAAAACACATGTTAAAAGATTTGAGTTGGCTTAAAATATTTCACCTATTGGAACCCTTCTTATATATACAAAGTTAACAATATCACGTCATAAAAGTTTTAATAAAATTAATACTTTGTTTTGAATAAATAATACAATCATTATTCTAACGTGAAAAGTAACAACAAATGAAAAATAAAGGTCAAACTGTAAAATATAAAACTAGTATAGGTAAACAACTTAAGTAAGTCACCTGTTGTATGTAGTTGTGACGTGTTCGAATAGACAATTGTTTTGTTTGTGTGTGTCTTTTAAACATGTATTGTCTATTCGAACACGCCACAACTACATACAACAGGTGACTTACTTAAGTTTTTTACCTATAGTAGGGTTTAGTGTTATTTGGGTGCGGTTTTCTGCAAGGTACTTCCCTAGTTGGGCTCTGCTCTAGATCTGGAATGACATCCGCTGTGCTGTGCCCTACCACACAAAACAAGATGACATTTACAATGCCCATACCTCTCTTTGGACGTAGTTTAAGGACATACTCGGGTCCAAAAGGTGTGTATGGGCCTTAGTCAGGTTTTTTACAGAAGTTTTATGGTTCTTGAAAGGAGTTTTGAACGAAGGTATCTTAACAGGCCGAAGAAGCACTTGCTAGTGGCTATTATTCTCCTGATGATTTCCGAAGATACATCATTGTTATCGGTTACTAAGGACCCAAGGTACACGAATTCATTGACGCTAGTAAAGGTGTTATGATGACCCCTGGACTCCTACGGTGCTCACGACATAGAGACTATTTGCACCTTAAATGTCGAAAAAATCCAAATGACCAAACCTTAAAGCAGATATATATTCGTTACAAAAACTTTCATAATGACCTCCTACGTAAACTTAAAAAGAATTATGAATCAGCAGAGCTAGAGGAAAATAAAAACAATCCTAAAAGGCTTTGGAATTCCATCAAAAATATAACCTACACAAAGAAAAGCGCACAAGCACCCATTGACCTAAAACAGACAAAGAGCTCTGTAGCTGATTCATTGAATTACTGTAACCATTTCTTTAGTGGTATTGGTGAATCGCTGGCCAACGATATATTAAAAACTATCAATAAGTCGCAGGAAGATCTAGCACGTGAAATGACTTCAAATTTGTCTCCCTCACCATCGCTTTTCTTTAACGCAACCTGCGAGTCCGAAGTTCAATCTTTAGTAAATGGTTTGAAACTGGACAGCTGCCCAGGACTTGATGGAGTCACAAATCGCTTACTAAAAGCAGTCAATAACCTCATAATCTCGCCTATAACCCACATATACAACCTTAGTTTGTCCGAGGGAGTTTTTCCAGATGAATGGAAGGAGGCAGCAGTTATTCCAATATATAAGATAGGTGACAAGCTTAATCCCAGTAACTACAGGCCAATCTCTCTGCTTGGGGCACTTTCGAAAATACTGGAAAAACTCGTTTGCAAACGTCTAGTCAGTTTCCTGGAAAAAAACTCCATACTTTCCGATCGCCAGTTTGGTTTCCGCGAAAAGAGATCAACCGAGGACGCTGTTGTGCTGCTGACAAAACTAGTTTCAGGATACTTAGATAACAACGAGGCCTGCATTGGCGTTTTTCTAGACCTAACCAAAGCCTTCGACACCGTTTCCATTCCCATTCTACTGAGAAAGCTAGAACTCATAGGTATTAGAGGAGTCACTTTGGATTGGTTTAATAGCTATCTGTCAGGCCGAAAACAACGCGTAAAGATTGACCAGGATATAAGCAACCCCATGGATGTCATTTTTGGTGTCCCACAAGGCAGCGTCCTAGGCCCGGTACTGTTCAATGTCTACATCAATGACGTTGCCTCCACCAAACTACCCAACGCGGAGGTGATTTGTTACGCTGACGACACGGTAATCCTCTTTCATGGACCTAACTGGGCCAATGTCACGAGCGCCGCAGTAGCAGGTGTAGCGGTGATAGCAGATTGGTTAACCAATAACTTGCTCACCATTAATGTCTTAAAAACAAAATTTTTGTGTTTTCATAAGACAAAGGCCTCTGCTCCTCCTGCGTTGTCTAGAATAAAAATACATACCTGCAGCCGAAATGGACCGCCAACATCTTCCTGTCCATGCAGTTTTATTGACAGGTCCCACACTATTAAATATCTTGGTGTAGTGCTAGATGAAAAGCTGGATTTCAGGGAGCACCTAATAACTACAGCAAATCGCGTGCGAAAGCTAATATATGTGTTTAAAAATCTACGAAACTCGGCTCCCAAGTCATTGCTCAGGCTAGTTTATATTAGTATTTGCCAATCAGTCTTAAGCTATTGCATAACTGCATGGGGCGGGGCATGTAAAACCCATATGATACTGCTGGAGAGGGCACAACGAGCTGTACTCAAGGTTATCCTTCGTAAGCCCATTAGATACCCAACCCAGCTTGTTTACAGTGACATGAACGTACTCACCGTTCGTGGCTTGTTCGTTTTGCGCGTGGTATGTAATGTGCATGGAGCGGTCATAAAGTCAAACAATTACAGCTCCATGTTGCTAAAGCGTATTTTCAAAGTACCGGTACCTTCGACTGTCTCAGTATTCGCTCAGCATCTCCCTAATTTCCTGCATCCTTTTGTTTATAACAAAGTTAATTCAAAAATTCCCATAAAAACACTATCTGTTAGAGAAGCCCAGAAAAAAACATCAGCCTGGCTGAGCTCCCTTTCATATGGGGATATAGAGGATCTTTTGAGAGTACTCAAGTAAACATACCCACTCATAAGCACACACAAGCACACACACACACACACACACAAACACACACACACACACACACACTCTAATATACCAGACACACAGCAACATTAAAAACGGACGCAACACTTGTAACCACCTCTATTTAGACTAAGTTTATTGTAGATAGTTTTAAGTCCTACCTTCTCTTGTTTTAATTTCATTTGACTAATTTGTAACTTTCATTAAATTTATCGTGTCTTATTGGCTTTCGCAAAAAAAAAAAAAAAAAAACACAGCATTGGAAATTCATGCCTGAAACGGTTACCTACGAGACAGGCTTCGCCTAGTGTAGGAGCCAGTGAAACCTACTGAAAATTCTTAAATGTACATATACTGCTTCTTAGTTTTAAGACTGAATAATTTAAATTTTTGTGTAAGTTATCTTGTGTACAATAAATAATTTTTACTTTTTTACTTTATTGCCAATTTTAATTCCTTTCAGTACTACTTGCTGGTCTTTTAACGCTTTCAGTTACTTAGTCGTAGCCATTTTAACTTGGAGATTTTTCAAGTGCAAGTTATGCACTCACCATTTGAAGTAGGGATCATGCTATCACGTCGAGGTCATCTGCATACCGTAATATTTGAACGGATTTGTGGTAGATAGTGCCTTTAGTCTCGATGTTTAAGTCGCTGATACATTTGTCGAGAGCGATGTTAAAGAGTAGGCACGAGAGCGCATCCCCTTGTCTTAAGCCATCGTTGGTTCTGAACGGTTCTGATAACTCTATTTGAACTATGTGTATATTTTATATGAAATGATTGATTGAACATTGCTTTTTATGTATTTTTGTTTGCTTTAATTTAATTTTATCGTTTATTGTAATTATAATTTGTATAATAGATATGTTTAATCTTTTAAGATACCTACTTTGACACTTTTTTATATACAGGTGATTTCGGGGTTGTGGAGGAAGAGAACAAGACATCACACAGAATTCAAAGACGAGTCTAATGATGTTGCTCATTATTTATTATCACCAATAATTATGATTATTTTTCAGATGATAAGTAGAAAAAAAACATGTTTGCGTACAGTTTGGTCACCCTACTCAATGTGATGTCTTGTCGCTTTCCATACAGCGTACCTATGTCAAAAGTCATAGGGTGACCATGATTACTTCATATAAGATTAATTTTACTTGAAAAATATTAAAAATTAAACTAATTATCTTTCAATCAAATACTACCGTATGATAATGTAAATCATTTATAGATTCAGAAAAAGTGGTTCTGGATCACGACCCAGAAATTATCATTATTTTTTTTTTTTTTTTTGTACTACGTCTGTGGCAAACAAGCATACGGCCTGCCTAATGGTAAGCAGTATCCGTAGCCTATGTACGCCTGCAACTCCAGAGGAGTTACATGCGCGTTACCGACCCTAACCCCCTCCCACCCTCGTTGAGCTCTGGCAACCTTACTCACCGGCAGGAACACAACACTATGAGTAGGGTCTAGTGTTATTTGGCTGCGATTTTCTGTAAGGTGGAGGTACTTCCCCAGTTGGGCTCTGCTCTAGATCTGGAATGACATCCGCTGTGCTGTGCCCTACCACACAGAGCGAGATGACATTCACAATGCCCATTCCTCTCTTATTCATCATTATTCATTATGAATTGACTTTTTTGGATTTTTTGGGCTATTTTATATTTCTTTTGACTATGTTTTAATTGTACTTATATAAGCGATTTGTTGTACACTATAAGTTTGTATTGAAAATGAAATAAATGAAACGAATAAATTGAAATTAAGCTTTTGTTTCATGATTTTTTTTTTCATATTTTTTGGACCCATGGTTCAAAAGCGACACACATTTTTTTGTCGGGAGACACATATTCTTATTCTTTTAGAGATTTTATTTCAAACAATATTAACTTTATCAAAAAATTTTATATGTAGACTCTTATTCGCTTTAAAGACCTATCCAACGATACCCGGTACTATTGAGACTAAGCAAAAAAAAATTGTATGGGAGGTATCCTAAAATATTGATTTAATAGTTTTTTATTTTACTGTTCCGTCGTAATGCATGATTTATGTATCCATGCCAAATTGCAGCTTTCTAGCACTAACGATCACGGAGCAAAGCCTCGGGAAGACACAGACGGACATGGCGAAACTATAAGGGTTTCTAGGTGACTATGAAACCCTAACAAGCAAATAAAGGTACACTCCCGGCCAAAAGTTTAGGGACAAGCTTATATTTTAATAGAAAAGTGTGATTTTTTAAACGATGTAATATATACTACTCATTAGAAATAAAATGGTAAATATAATAGTAGAACATTTTAAAAGTAAATTACTCAAGTTGTGGCTATGATAATTGCCAGTTCAACATTTTTCAAAGCAATTAAAAGGGTATAATTATGTTACTTTTTCCTAATTTTTTTAAATATTTTTAGCAATATTTTAGGATGGTTTGTTATTAAGCGAGTATTTTTAACCTTTTGTGGTTGCTTAATGTAAATTTTAGGTTACAATTATGAAACAAAGACAGAAAGATGAGATATTACAGAAAACAACCTTATGTTTCCATACTTTTGGCCTTGGGTGTATTACTACTAACTGTATCGCAATAGAGCATGTATTTTAAGTACCTAATATTCCTTTGAAAAATCTTAAAGATCCGGACTTTAGTTTATTAAGAACATAACAAAAGCTTGTGAAGTTCAGTGTAGCGTTAAACTTTAAACTCGCGATCGATTCTCTTGACCTGATTTTTGCATTTTCCTTGTTTCACCTTTGTATGGCATGCTCGGTCACCCTTCTAAAATAACGAATGTTGCGAAAAAGTGCGTAATTATTAAGTTTTTACAATAAAAAAAACTTAAAATAACATGTATTTTAATTTAATTTGCAGTAGCAATACCATCAACTAAAGTTTTATTTCTAATTGGCCAATTGATTGTCATAGGTTATTAGATATTGTTGCTACTTCCATGACTTCCTTACCAGACAAAAACAATTTTACCTATATTTAAGACAATTTTAAAAACGTTAAACTTAAATTTCCATACAAAACATGCAGTATCACACATACCTACTCTATATAGAAGCTTTTCTGGCAAAAACAACTGATTAAAAATGTATATACATAGAAATCTATTTAATACTTTAAATGTTACGCGCCAAGGTTTTAGGTCTCTTCTTAGAGCGTTTTCACACTGTCCGATCCGATATTCAATTAATTTAGTAAATTTATTTAATAATTCATATCTTTACCGATCACGGAACAATGGTATTCCAGACATTTGGGAGGCGTGCGCGGTGCCAAATTCCACACATAGATGCCTTTTTGATACTTTAATGAGATTTAAGGGGGTACACCGAGAGGATGCTGCCCTTGCAACACCCGTCAGAGTGCAGAGGCAGCAACTGTCCGTCAGGGTGTAAGGTACGGACTATTGAGAGTTGGATGAATCTTAAATGAACCAGGCTACTGAAAAAACCCAGCGTCTGCCTAATAAAATGGCATTATTAATCAATTCCATTCACAAATAATAATTTAAATACATTTCATAAGAAGATTACGCACAAGGAGTGAATTAAATTATAATAATTGTTTCTAATTATACTTTTGCGAACTTATATTAACTTAAAAAATTATATCTAACGCTCAATACTTAATTGTTCTTATAGGTAACCTAGAAAAACTCAATTTCAATCAATAAACTATACACTCCGCACATAGTCCAACATGCTTATTTGTGTACTGAACAACGTAACAGTACATTGAGAGGATTTGTTAGAAAATCAAAGCAATTTTCGCTCGTCAACGTACAGTGCTGCGGTTGACATCCCATTTGTCTTGCGCAAGCGTTAGCTATTGTACCGGATAAGAAGCGGATCGGCGGTTCAGAAGGTAGGTTGTTAGGTGGGCGCGTGTATTTGGGAAACGTATTTAGATAGAGTAGATAAGTTAGGTATCGTTTTGTTAGTTTTGGTATGGAAATAAAAATACCTATAGCCAACCAAGAATATACAGATAAATATCAGAAGTGCTAAAAACTTTCCTTGGCCTTATAAAATATTTTCAATAATATTAACATATTACCACGTTGAGCAGACTCAACCAAACGCCGAAGTACATATATTTGTGTCGAACTCGTCCAGCCACCTTCAGAGGTTGAGCAATAATTTCTAAAGCTCCAATGTCTCATAACTGAATTTGATTTCAAACAAGATGCTTGCTCAAAATGGGAGCCTAAAAATATCTCAGCCAGGTCGATCGCTCGCCCAGTGATGGATTGGTAAGTTAGACAGATTACCAGTCACCCACAGCCACGGTAATCCACCGTGTTTGTATACTGAATGATTGTTCCAGGTGTTTCATTGAAAAGCGAACAACGTTGGGTTTTGACGTGAAATACATCAATTTTTCTATTCTTGGTCAGATATTTTACTACGATAATATAATTTTTAATACAGTTGCTCAAAAAGTGTTACTTTACATTGCTGTTTTGCAAAGTTGGTTTTTGCGAACAAGTGCTTTTGACTTTTCCAACTTTTTTAAATTTATTTCTGACAGAATAACTTTATATGTTTTTTATTTTGCCGTTAAATACACGTTTAGTACCCCCAAAAATATAATTACACGATGTAAATTAAATATTTATTTATTTCTATAAAAATAATGTTATATAATAATCACACTTTGCACACTTGCATTGAAATGTACTATTATAAGTTGGAATAAGACGAGGAAATAAAATAATAAGTATCTTCAAGAGTGTTTATTCTTTCTTAAACAATAGATGGTCCTGAACCTGAACTAACAGTCAATAATGTCTTCATTTCCCTGAAAGAGGGTCATTGTTGTTTTAAAGTGTGCAGAACGTGATACGTTTCTGTACTAGAACATCTCACTTTCTTATTACGATTTTTTTACGATAAGCAATTTAAATTTGGTTTTAAATGGATTTTTTATACAATTTCCATCCTAATATTTATATATCTATCCATTCCATAAATAACGATATTATTACCTAAATGATTAATTTAAAGTTTCTTGAGGGTGAGTCGTGTGAGTGGCTATGTTTAAAAAAACACATGTATTTTATTGACTTATTTCATTTACGTCAGATACCACTTAAGTCAGATTTTATTTTTTCATATAACAAAATTTGAGAAATTCCGTATAGGTCAGAAAGGACCAGTTAGGACACAAGTTTTTTATTCCAATTACATCTGATTACAGCTAGATCTGATCACATTTGCGTATCCCCCAATTAGCAAGTCAGCCATGAAAGTGGTCTTCCACTTTCGGGTGACTATTACTTGACAATCTTGACATATAGAGTCTTAAGTAGTCGACCACATTTTGTGGCTGACTGTACATAAAGTCGTCAGTTTATAGGTAAAATTTATTATTTATTATTTGCTGCCTTGCAGTGATACCTAATGATAAGGCAGGCCACATACATTATACACGTATTCCACTGCGAAATTTGGTGATATATAGTACGTCATTGGAATCCAATTAGGTCAGAGATGACCTAAATGGAACTAGTTTTTTTCTGTCCTAAGTGGAAGCTGACGTAAGTGGAATACATGGACGGACAGCAAAGTCTCAGTAATAGGGCCCCGTTTGACCCTTTGGGTACGAAACCCTAAAAACAGGCTTTATGGTTATAAAAATATAGCATCCATCAACATCAAAAACTGGTTCACCCTTTGATTTAAAAGAAAACATTCGTATATCATAGCTACACATAACTGTGACACGTCAGGTTGTTACTTCGTATGGTAATAGGGCTGTGTGGTTTAGAGGGCACGTACAAGAAACGCGGGCGGCGCGTCCTCACCTCTCGAATAAATGTTGCGTCAACCGCAGCACAGGTGCGTCACGCGACGTCGCGTCGGCGCTTTTATTCAAGCAAAAAGTATATATGCTGTCGTATTTGCTTGGCTTGCCAATTAATGGCGATCTTCCAGCTCGGAAGATGCATAATCATTGTGATCTCTGAGTAATTATAACTGTAATAGATCTCCAAGTCACTCTTATGTTGTATTTCTTAAAACAAAATTAAATGTTTAGTTAGTGATAGGAAGGAACATTCAAGGCATGTTCAGCGTACTTAATTATAACTTAGTAGTGGGAAGGAGATAGGTACCTATGTATGTACAATGGAACAAGGCCAAATTTTGTATATAATTGCGCTCAAATGATTCTTAAATATATTTCTAACCAATTAGTTGCCAAGCAGACCCCAGGCTCCCATGAACCGTGGCCTGGCAATAAGCCGGGACAAACGCTAGGGAGAAAAAATGCTAATCAATTCAAGAAAATCATTAATCACTTTCCTATTTACGTTTTGGTTTTAGGTTTAAAAGTTATGAGTCATTTAGTAATTGAAAAAAAAACATATTATCCTTAATATAAATTTAGCGTTGGATATTATACACATATTCATATTGTACTTAATTAAATTATAAGTATCTAATAGTACAGACAATTGAATCTTCATACTTTTTTAAATAAGGCACTGAGAGCAGCAACTAGATCCCATATTTCTATGCCTAAATGGCATACGCTAACTAAATAAGGCACGATAATTGTCATTTACAGAATTTGGAAAAAAAATATATAGCCAGCGACAGTATCGACAATTTTTTGATGGCAAAGATTTCATTTCTGTCCAGACTCAAAAGCTTTTCATGGATTCAAAAGTCACAAAAAAAAAAGAGAGTAATTTTCATGTCGATTGTGTATTCTAAGAACTTTGTCGAAAGTAATGTACAACTGTAATAAATATAATAGGATTAAACAAAGAAGAAGTAGGTAACTCAATCCAAATATAACAACCGGAGAAGCTGAAGATCGTCTCCACTTCCGCGTCTCGCACCCTTCATTACGAACGTTACCCGGGCACCTTAATTGACAGCCTGACGCTGCTTGCTGACGAACGCCACCGTACGGTGTTTACCTCACCGTAATTAATTGTAGCTGCTATATAGTCATGTTTACTAAACAGTACAATGATGTAATAAAGTACAGTCAGTATTAAAAACAGCTACGCGGCCAGAGTGCTAAAATTATGAAAATAGGATTGTCCAATGAAGTTACACGACTAACTAAGCTAGGTACTTACAACGAGAGCTCGTTGTAGCTTAATCATCACCACGTTTTACTATTTAAAATTATTAACCCTAAAGATTTAATAAGTTTGCCTTTGTAGTAATTATTTTTCTCGTATTGTTTTAATTTTTTTGTACAATAATGTGTTTTACTACTACTACTCGATTTGTGACCCAAGGTCTAATCGTTATTATTTTAGGGCGGGCCGATTATTTACGAATACTTTCAAACAACTGTTACGGGCAAACAACTCAGTTCCACAGGGAGTCTACGTATAATATCGTATCGCATAGTAAATACTTTCTATCAAAAATCCGAGGATGATAGGGCAAACGTACTATGAACGGCTACCTGCAAAGTTTTGAACCGATCTATCTGACGAAGCAATTCAGCAAAAATGAAGCATAATTTTCCATTCTCTCCACTAAAAGAAAAACTAAAAGAAAAGTTCATATGTTATCCTAATTTACCTAATTGGCAGTTGCTTTTGCCTCTGCTGTCGCCGTGTCGGTTACTATTAAACTTACTAGGGATTCAGTTTTTCCAAGGAGTGTCGGTTTTTTAATAATCGATTTAATACTGAGTTGGCGTGTTTTAAGTTTATTAAATATTTAACCGACTCCATTAATGATAAGTCACCCATTATGTCTATATTCTTGGACATGACAAAAGCATTTGACCAGAGGTCAAGCAAATGATTGGCTTAGATCTTATTTTATGAACAGACTTCAATGTACAGAAATCTCAAAATTTATAGAAATAAAAAATTAAATGCACAAGATAGTATACAGATCGTCCCTTCGTGCTGTAGTTTCAGGTGTACCGCAGGGAAGTAATTTGGGCCCACTATTATTTTTGATCCTTATAAATGATCTTCCTAAAGCCATAACGCCTAAAACCATACTTTTTGCGGATGATACAACTATAGTAGTTAAAAGCCAAGATTGTTGTACATACGAGTCTGATATCAATAAAGCCTTATCTGATACGAATAACTGGATGGTCGATAATAACCTTCTCATCAATTTTACTAAAACGCAGTATATGCAGTTTCATTCATATTGATCTGCTTAAGGCTTGACCGATTCATATTTGCTTTGAGAAAGCTACGGCAGTCCGTATCTCCTGAAGCAGCAGTTACAGCTTATCACGGGCACGTTGCATCCATACTTAGCTACGGACTCATCCTATGGGGTAACTCAGTGAATGTTGAAAGGGCATTTAGACTCCAAAAGAGATGTGTTTGAGCAATAACAAATAATCGGATTGGAAGTAGCTGTAGACCACTATTTAAACAGCTGAACATCTTACCATTAGCGTGTATGTATATATTGAAAATTTGTTGTTTCGTCAAAAGTCATCCAAAATATTTCGTTAAACGCTCTGAAGTGTGTTTAGGTAATCTAAGAATGCAATATATAAACCTTTTAAACCAACCTCGCTGTAGGGCTAACATCTATAAAAGGAACGCCTACAACACGAGTATAGTAATCTACAACAAGTTACCAGACCAAATAAAAAAAAACACTTAAAAGTCCCAAATTTAAACACACCCTAAGAACCTAGCTGCTTAATCACTGTTTTTACAGCGTTAGTGATTATATTAATCATTATAATGATGTAGATCATAATTAGTGGTACAATATAATGTTAGGCATCATATTATTATTTTCTTTTAATGTTTATTACTCTAATTTTGTATACATATATGTAAATAATTTCTCTAGTTGTCAAATTGTCCATTGTTATGTATTATTTAATGTTAAATTAAGGTAAATTAAGAATGTGCTTATTTAATAATATTAACTCCACAATGTATTTGCATGCTGTTTGCATACAGCTGGGAAAGTGAAACTATTGTAGGTATTTACACTAAGACATGTACACTACCCTTTTCTGCAAATAAACTTTATTATTATTTCCTTTATTTATTTTTCGTCTTAGGCTAGGTCATTTATAATATGAATATAAAAGTAAAATATAAAAACACTTCAAAAACAATACAAAAGATACACATTATAAAAAACCTAACCTAGGGTGCCGCCAGCAGCGGGGCAGGGCCCAAGCTGCCGGTGGTCAGGGCCGCAGAGAGAGGAACCGTCGGACTATCCGCGCCGTGTCCAAGATCACCGCGTTCTGCATCTGACCCTTGATCCAACCACCTAGCGAGAGTCTCTCAAGGTGTTGGTCGAGACTCTTCGCTATGAGACCGTTCGCTGAAACGACTATTGGGACAATGATCGTCGAATCAACATCCCACATGGCGGTTATCTCGTGGGCCAAGTCTAGGTACTTGCTGGACTTGTCCTTCTCAGCTTTCACGAGATTCTCATCATGGGGGATGGTGATATCGACGAGCACGGCCCGGCGTTGCGATCGATCTATTATCACGATGTCAGGCTTATTGGCTACAATAGTCCTGTCAGTGATAATAGATCGATCCCAATAGAGCGTGGCACGACCATTTTCGAGAACTGGTGCAGGTGAGTACTTGTAGTACGGTACTTCGCGGTCCACAAGGCGGTATAGAAGAGCAAGTTGCTGGTGAATAATTCTAGCTACGAGATTATGTCTGTGCAAGTACTCGCCGTTAGCAAGATGAGAACAACCGGAAATGATATGTCTGAGTGACTCTCCGGGACGGCGGCATGCCCGACAAATGTCGACCGTACCGTCCCTCAGGATATATTTCCGATAGTTTTTCGTCATCATAACTTCGTCCGCAATTGCACAGGCAAAACCCTCGGTTTCTCCGAAGAGGTCCCCGAATCGTAACCAGTTCACCGACGCGAGCAGGTCCACGTCAGGTCCCGTGAGGGCCTTGTAGAACCGCCCGTGTAGCACCTTACTCTCCCATGCCGCTTTGCGATCCGCAGTACTTAGTACCACAGGTTTGCGCCAGTTCTCGTTTGCCA
Organism: Cydia pomonella; assembly: GCF_033807575.1. Classification (NCBI taxonomy): domain Eukaryota; kingdom Metazoa; phylum Arthropoda; class Insecta; order Lepidoptera; family Tortricidae; genus Cydia; species Cydia pomonella. The sequence continues at coordinate 14,637,562 of NC_084706.1, read as the reverse complement.
AGGAGAGTGGCGTGAGGTTCCTGTCTACTGCCACCACATCACGATGCATCCCATACTCGTTGTTAAGGAAATAATCCCTGAGATTGCACACCTCGCGGTTGTGGAGATCTTTGGCGTTTAGGAAGCCTCGACCTCCACACTTCCGTGGAATGTACAATCTCATAACAGACGAGCGTGGGTGTAGCATACGGTGTGTGGTGAGCAGTAGTCGGACCCTCCGATCCAGGGCGTCCAGCTCGGTCTGAGTCCACCTTAGTATGCCAAAGGAGTATGTGAGTAGGGGCATTACCCAGGCGTTGAAGGCGCGCACTTTGTTGCCTCCTGACAAAAGACTGTTAAGGACTTTTGTGAGCCGACTGAAAAAGCGCTCCTTCACCGACTGTCTAATACCCTCGTCCTCAATACCCAACGACTGTGACATACCAAGGTATTTGTAGGTTTCTGATTCAGAGATGGATCTGAAAGACATTGTCTCAGAAAGTTGTAAATTTGTTGAATTTACAACCTTCCCCCGCTGTACATGCATAACCGCACATTTATCGACACCAAACTCCATGTTGATGGCATTACTGAAGACTTCGGTGGTTTTCAGTAGCTCCAACAAATCTTGGCTATTTGGTGCAAATAATTTGAGGTCATCCATGTAAAGAAGGTGAGAAATCACTTCACCCTCTCTCCGAAGCCGGCAACCTAGTCCCAAATCCTTCAGCAGGGTGCTGAGGGGATTCAGAGCTAGGCAGAACCACAGGAGACTCAGACTATCACCCTGGAATATTCCTCGCTCAATCCTTATAAAATCCTGCGGGCCAGGGCGGTCATCCCCGCCTCCTGGTTGACGAAGGACTGTGGTCCACTGCCTCATACACGCGCTTAGAAAGGTTCTTAAAGCTGTATCAACTTTATACAGCTCTAAGACCCTCCCCAGCCATGAGTGAGGTATCGAATCATAGGCCTTCTTGTAGTCAATCCAAGCGGCAGAGAGGGCCCCCCTGTTCCGACGGATTTGTTGGCAGATGGTCATGTCTATGAGGAGGAGCTCTTTAGTACCACGGGACCCAACCCTGCATCCATTTTGAGCAGTGGCCAAAATGTTATTAGCGACAATATGCGCGTTGATTTTTGATCTCAAAATGGATGTAAGGAGCTTGTAAAGTGTAGGCAAGCACGTGATGGGTCTGTAGTTCTTCGCTTCCGTGGTACTACCGGACTTATAGAGCAGGAAGGTGACACCAGTTGTTAAGGAAGATGGGAGAGAACCAAGCTCGAGGGCTTGTTGAAATTGTGCTGCCAAGCGCGAGTGCGAGCATCGAAACCATTTTAGCCAGAAGTTGTGCAATCCATCCGGCCCAGGGCTTTTCCAGTTCTGGGCCGTGCGAATGGCACAACTTACGTCATCGGGGCTGATGGTGACTGCCCCCATAGGTTCGATGGACTCGCACTCACGCTCGACAACACTCATCCAACTCCCCTCGGTGTGTCCGACAGGCAACGACCAGATGCTACGCCAAAAGTCAGTCATGGCAGTAGCATCCGGCGGCTGCGTATCGGACGCACGAGGGTTGGTTTCCTCCCACTTCCGGTACACCTTCCTTTGGTCACTCTGAAAAAGACGATTCTGCTGGAATCGATCCACACGCTCTCTGTAGCGGCGAATACGGTTAGCCCATGCATAGACTTTCTGCTTCAGAAAGTCGATGCGCTCCGTGATATTGGCCATGTAGTCACGGGGCCTGATATCCGTCCCCGCGAACGCCTGGTTCACAAAGCGCATTACTCGGGGGCGATTGTTGCCCCCCCCTGAAGCAGGTCAGCTTTGCAATGAGAGTCCTAAACGAGCTGATACGTCGCTCGATCCGTGCTTGCCATGCAGGGACACCTCCGGCGGTCCTAGGTGCACGTTCAGCGTCCGGGAACTTGACTCGAGCAACACGGCACGCCGCGATGGCACCGCAGTACATGATCGAGTGCGTATCATCTAAATCTTTACTAGTCCGTAAATGTGGCTGTAGTAAAGCGTTTAGGGCTCCCATTAGCGCTAGATTGCGTCTATTCATAGGCAGACGTGGTAATCGTGGCCTAGAGTTGGTTGTGGTGCGATACTGCGTAATCGCCTCTTCCAAAGTCCTCCTCAATTGCTCATTGGCAGATGTACTCACGCTCTGACTCGCAAAGTCCCCCTCATCGGTACTGAAATCAACCCGCGGCGCCCCCGATGCCAGGTCGGGTGCAGGCACCGGATCCGGCGACGTGGCGGGCAGATCCCGCACAGAGGTGAAGTCCGCGCGAGCAGAGAGAGCCTCCCGGCGAAGCCGATCAAGTGTCGCGTCATCCAACCGCTTTAGCCGCTGAATGACACGCACCTGATCCGATAATCGCTGTTCCGACACGGTGATGGTGGGTTCAAGAGCCTGAAACAGAGGCAGTAGTCTTGAGCGATACGCGGACAGCATGGTTTCCCCCTCTGTAGCCCCATAATAGGCGCGCATGACGTTCTCATTCATTGTTTGAGTCCATCGCATGCGTCGCACTATACCACCGGCAGCGGGAGCCGTGGGCGGGGCAGGATGTCCCGCAGGCCCCAAGCGTGCCGGCAGCGGTGGCCGCCCTCGTCGCGCAGGTGGTCGTGGCGGCGGCGGCGGCGGCCCGCACTCGTCGCTGCTCGACTCGCTGGTGTTCGCGTCAGGCGCAGTAGTATATTCGTCGCCTGACGACGAAGGCGAGGAGGGCGGAGGTGGTGGTCGTGCGCTTCGTACCGCTTTTGCCCGTGATCTCGTGATCATTCTCACTAAATATAATTATAAGTCGCCGTTTGACAATTCGTCTTGATTTATATATTTGATGGTACACATTTTAGCAGCAGTAAAAATATACAAAAACTGTTAAAAATAGGCTAAATCGGCGGTAAATATAATACAAAATTAATTAAAATAGTGAGAAATTTCGCTAGACACGTCTGTCATTGTCAGCGGTCAATTATTATTATTATTATTGATTGGGATGATTCGAACGATCTACCCACCAAAAAATTGAGATCTAAATGCCCAATTATTCAAAAAAAATTGCACAAAGTTATTCCGTTTGCTATTGCTATTGGCTTTAGAGATCAATTCTTCTATTCAATTATAGATTAACGTAAATTAACTTTTAATTAGAATTTAATACTAAGTGTTATTGGACGGTTCCACGGTCCGCCACACAAGAGGTTAATAGTTATTTGCTTCAAAAGGGGGACTCGTTTTAATATCGATACACGGACATTTTGTTCCCACTTAACAAGTGTAGAGTAATATAAACACCGTGTTTTTATTGAATTCCGTTAACTTCGGGGTATCGGTAAGTACGTTTAAGGAAACTAAATGACATTCTATTTCACACGAATATGTAACAAGAAATAAAGGAAAAATATAAACTTTATTTAAAATAAAATGTTATTTTTTAACTATTTTTATTTTTATAAAAAGTAATTAAATGTTGCATATAGCGTTGTTGTAACACGGGCATTACATTTAACTCAACCAAACAATTTAAAAATGTGACATATCAATGTCATTTCGAACATCGATCGTCCGTGATAGTACTTACGTTTAGTAGCAAATGTATGCCTTATAAGATAAAAATGAATGATTGATTATCTCCGAAATGGAGTTAATTAGAATACCGGTGTCTTTGAGAAAGTTACTTAATTTAAGCTCAGGGATGCACCTTCGAAATTAACGGAAATCAAAAAACACGGTGTATACATATTTATGACCTCGTGAAATTGCAGATTTACGGTTAAGTACTAATAGACTCTGAAATAAGTTAAGGACGAATAGACAGAATGACGGACATGGCGAAACCACAGCACGGTGGTTCGGCTTGTATGGAGAAAGTGTCAAAAATCTCCGAAAATATCATAGACATCCCACCATTTTAAGATCTAATAAAATAATTTATCATTAAAAAATTAAACCGATAACAACAAAAAAATGGGAAATAGATAGAACTATAAAGCGTTGTAAAATACAATACAAAAATTATTTACAAAACATTCTTCAACAATATAGTAAAACAAATAGTTTTTATCGATCATAATGTATTAAGTCAATATGTAACATTAATTACATGTTTAAGGATAGTCTAATGATCGTTTTTTTTAATTATATTTTATCTTTGATACTTAGAGACTTTTACATCTCTAAAGAATTTTAGTATTCGTTGTTTGTATTTTTTATTATAGTTTTTTATGTAATTCGACATTAAGAGATAATAGTATTTTATGCAACCTTTGTTTAAGAGAGGTCAAAAAAGGCGAGTGGCATGAGTAACAATTTGAGGTGAAGCCGAAAATATTTTTTATGTCATCTATCGCGACTTTGAAGGCAGGAATCAAATATTTTTTGTAGGTATAGCAATCTGTCAGACTTATATAATGTATATTATCATTTCTTTATTAATTTCATTTTCTTTTTCTTTTGTAAGAATTCGATATGTTTTCTGAAAGAGCTACGTATTTTTATGATTTTATATATATATGACATACATATATTTTTTTTTTTTTTTCAATTTTCTATAAAGCTACTGTCTGTAGCTACTGTATGTAATTGCATGATTTATATAGTAATCTAAATCGTATTTTATGTTTCTTATTTAATGCATGTTAATTATAAGATGTAATGTTTTGAAAAAATGTGTCCCGCCGAGTTTCTTGCCGGTCCATATTGGGATTGCCCTCCTCCAATTGAGGGGGGATTAAATCTTCTCGGGTCAGAGGTGTAGGGTTAGAGCCGGTGTAGCTTTATTTGACGTTCATAAGCGCATTGTAATATGCCTACACTTGAATAATAAACTATCTTTGTCTTATCTTTATCTTTAAACCAGGAGTCTGCGTAACGTTAGTCGACCAAAAGTTACATCTACAAATAAATCACTCTGCGAAATATATGTCGGAGAATCACAAAATTAAAGCTGAAGTAACATTAACAGCTTGTAACAATTTAATAAATTGAAGAATTAAGTAAAATGCCCACAGTTTCTCAAAAACAGTTTTTGTGCATATTTTAAAGAAAACTCCATATACAATGAGGTATATGAAGCATTATATGAAAAAATAATAATGTATGTGTAAGCTGTATATGTTTTGTCGTTATTTATGTATATATTATAAGAAATATAAGTATGTATATTTATGTATGTATGTATTATGTATGTATGGTATGTTATTGTATTATATTTGGTTGTTGTTGTTGAAGTAGCACCGCCCACAATCTCTCTGCTTTGCGTAAAGGTTGACTGGTAGAGAATGCCTCATGCCATTAAGTCCGCCTTTTGTACTATAAGGTTTTCTTTTGTGCAATAAAGATTAAATATATAAATATATCAACATAAACAGCTATGTTAACTTAGTTATTAGGCTAAACCAACAGTCAGACGGATACAAGGCGTACAATAACCAGAGACCAAAGATAATACTCATAATCCTCTCAATTCATTATGTAGGTAACCATAAAAATAAGAATTGTGTGATATCCCTAAAAGCGTGATATCAAAAGAACAAAAAACATGGCAAGATGTAAAATTAGTTAGCGAGAAGTGATGTTTTTTTCATTCTAAACAATAACTGTACCTATGAAAATAACAGCTTATCGCGACTTTTTCAAAATCTAATATATTACTCCATTTTAAATCTGAAATTCAGAGTATAAAAGAGGGCATGTTTTATTGAAAACGGAACTCTTCATGCCTCACACTTATATCTCGTCTTTGACGGATTAGCAAAGGAATAAATCACATCCCTCCAATTAGCCTCATGCATGTTTTTTTACTATTGAACACCGGAAAAAATAAGAATACCTTTATGAATTATCTTATTCAAAAATATTTAATATGTTGAAAATTTTTGAGCGGTTGAAACTCTCATAATATTTGGCGCGAATTCTACAGAGCCAATGACGTTACTCGTTGGACACAACTGACGGTTGTTACTAATATTGTTCATGTATTTCAGCTACTCGACACTAATTATTCGTTTTATTATTTTTAAATACCATAAATGAAACTAAAAACCATTCTATAGAAGCATTATCTTTTGCCAAAGTACCTATACTAAACTAACAAATTAAAAGTGCAGCTCACAATGTACAATAGCACTCAATTATTTTTCTAATTAAAATAAAAATAAGTATACAAGAGTAAACCAATTCTGTTTGTAGATTTCAATCGATCTGGTAACAAATTACTTCTTACCTTTTGCGCTGGGCCATAAGCTTCAGAAGTACCTACACTATGCAGCCTGTATATCACTTGTCTTGTATTCATTAATTGAATGTAAAGTTTTTGATTTAACTAAGTATATTTACGTATTTATACACAACATAGAACCGCGTCTTCTTTAGTCACACACTTTAGTTCGATCCGCGCACAGGATTTTTTTTGTCCATAGGAAATGGATTTTGCTGGCACGGGAATTGGTTTTCTAAGAATTATTGCTATTAAAACTATGTTTTATTATTAATCAACAGTAAAATAATAAACTTATAGGATTATTAAGGACTTATTTCACATTTGAAATTTATTTGCATGTTTTTAAAGCATCTTACAAATAAAACTGATGATTCAAAAACGTAGCTAATGAATTTAAGGATCTTTCTGAATTAATTAAGAACAAATGTTATTTTTTAGTTCTATTATTATTAATGATTAATAGCCATCATTTGACTTTAAAAACATTGTCGTAGTTGATTTTAATTTTATATAATGGAATATCGTATGAACATTTGGACTGCCTTTATGTAGGTTTGTTATTGTAGTGGTCTATTACTGATAATTATATATGAATAGTTTATATTGTTTTGGTATTTAAATGAGTCTAAGTATTAGAATCGTAAGCTTTTACAATAGAATTTGTTAAAATTTATGGACTCGCAGCGAAGTAATAAAGTGATATTTACTCTGTATTCATTAAAATATATGGCCCTGTTGTAATCTTTCCATGATATATGACCTAAATAACGCTGAAAGACATATAACATCCATAGTAATAGCATTTTTTTATTATTAAATAAATGGTGATTTTAAATTCCCGTGCCTAGAAAACAAGGTACGGGAATTGGATTTCGTAATAAATAAAATTGTCTAAAATTCAATTCGCATATTACAGAAATTCGATTTTATCCTCAATATTAAGATAGAAACGGGCTATGCCAAACTAGTGTTGGTTCGTAAAGATATTTAAAATATATACATGGAAATTATATAAAAATTGTAGCCCTAACCGTTTTTATATTTCTGTCGTAAATTTCTAGAAACTTCAGTGACTTGTCAAAGTCCTACCTATATTATCTGTTAGAAGATATACGACAGAACAAGAAAAGGGAAGTGCAGTACGAGTCAAGGCTTCACTTGTGACGGTGATTGGCTCCGAAATTTTTCAACAAAAATTTACTCTCGATCAAAACAACTCACGGACAAAATTAAAACATAGATCACGAGTTATTTACCACAGAGAAGTTAATATTTTATATGCTCAGTGATAGTAAATACCAGTTTAAGTAGTTAACATTCAATAAATGATACTAATGTACAGTTTTTTGTAGGAATCTTCATTATACTCAAAAACAGATTCCGGACAGGGCACGAGAGTAGTCATTTGAGCCTTTAAGTATTTTCAAGTGTGCCCTAAATACAAATTATTCAGTGAATTCATATTGACCTCGGTGTGGAAGTGTGACTTCTTTTTGAAAATAAAAATGGTACGTATTATCTAATGCTAACTTCCGATTTTCATCTCGGACACAAAAAAAACGCGTTCAGAAAATGACCCTAATGATTAAGAAAAAGTTAACTGAAGTTCTAGGTGATAAACATCTACAATAATACATGCATCCACTACAAACCTATAATAATGCAAAAACATTCGTAATATCGTGTTACTAACTGCAAACTTGTGTGTAACTGGCGATAAAAATTTTGATCGACGTGTTGTAAATACGTACATAAATAATAAGTGTATTGAAACTCAACCAAGTGTTTATATAGAATAAGTTGACAATAAGCGATTTTTGAGATATAACTATTTTGAGTTGCTAATTCGCGACGAAAATAAATTTTTATACTCGATTTCTTTCACAATCAGGGGACGCAGAACAAAACAACAAATCTGTCTGACGAGTGACGTCACATAACGTTTTGACCAATGGCATTGCGTTTCGCTTCGTTCAAACTTGGTAAGTAGATGTATTCTATGAACCGCATTAAGATGTTTACATAAAAATAGAAAAATTACAATAAATTTTAGGGGTTCCCCATACTTAGAACTGAAACTCAAAAAACTTTTTTCATCCAACCCATACGTGTGGGATATCTATGGGTAGGTCTTATATAGGATATATTGAGGTTTCTAATATCATTTTTTTCTAAACTGAATAGTTTGCGCGAGAGACACTTCCAAAGTGACAAAATGTGTCCCCCCCCCTGTAACTTCTAAAATAAGAAAATGAAAAATCTAAAAAAAATATATGATATACATTACCATGCAAACTTCTACCGAAAATTGGTTTTTTTAATACGTCATTAATGGTACGGAACCCTTCATGGGCGAGTCCGACTCGCACTTGGCCGCTTTTTATTTATTATTTTAAGCAATTACTTAAAATACTTAAATGAAAATTTGTATCATGCTATAACGGTAATAATTATGCGAATAAAAAAATATTTGGTTCAAATTTAAACTTCATGCATGAGGCTAATTGATATAACAAAAATAATTTCACTCGACGCCTAAATAGGTGTAGGATTTTTGCTTCATAAACGCAGAGATGAAAAGGTCATTCTCAACGGCCGAAAACCAAACGTTCCTGTCCTTTTTTCTTGTCTTAAGATAAAAAAAAGAAAGTGGATTAAATGCATAGATAGCTTTCACCCATAAAGAGATTCTACTTGGAGATAATCCAGAGGGAAAGAATGAGCTCTCCGTGTTTGCTATCTCAGAAAAAGGTTTGCTACAACCTTTTTTAATGCAGGTGGCTGTTAAGATAAAATTCATTTATAAAAGCAACATCAGTTTTTTTTTGCGATAGGTTTTTTGATAAAAAAACACGTATTTCTGTAGTGCCTGCCACAATCAAAACAATATGTTGTTATTTCACGATCTTGTTTTACTATAGGTCTTTACTTCTAATTATTCCACTGGTCTGCGGTCTTCACAAAGCACTTGCATAAGCAAAGTTCAGTTTGCAGAACATTATATTCGAATTTCCATTGTTCGGAAATTTGTCGTCTTCGTTATTTTTGCAAGGCAAGCATTAAATTCCGTATTCCCTCCAGAAATTCCAATGCAATTATTTGTCTTTGAAATTCAGTTTGCCGCATAAAACTTGCGATGCATTTCTACGTTTGCACTATTCGTCGGGTGCTGAGATATGTAAAAATTGATTCTTTCCTTAACTTTTACTCAGATACTAGAATTTTGTTTTTTTTAGGTGTAAAATTTTCAGTACTTAATTAAATCACTTAACTTTAATGAGAAGTAGTAACTCAATAGGAAATACATAAAATAAAATTTTGCAGTTTTATAGTAAACTGGCATATTTAAAGTTCCCCAACATCAAAGTTACTACAAGATTATCTTGGAATTAGACTTATGACAAATTTTGATTAAGTCCCACATTTAGCAACATTACTACGTTTACACTTGACGCAATATATTTGTAAATTTGATAATAATGTTTTACACGTTTAATTTTAACATGGAAACATCTAAAGTTACGCAGGGCGTCGCAAGCACCCAGGTACACAATTGATATAGACGAATATCACCTCGTCGGAGGGAAATTTTCTTATTTTATCGCAGGGATCATTATTTGCTAGATAATGGTCGTCAAAGGATTGCAAAGCTCTACCTGTATAAATTGTGCACTAAGAAAAAAATAGACCCTCAATTACATACCAACCTATTTAAGAATATAAAAAAATAGTTGACCTCTTATTAAAAAATGTCTTTGGGTTTTAGAAAATACGTGGTTTACTTAGTACTAGCAAAGGTCCTTACATAAAATATTTAGGTATGGCGTGTAATACTTATTTGTTTTACAAGGGGCAAAGTTATTGTTTAACCGCTCGTGCTAATATTGATACCCGAGCAAGCGAAAGATTCCAAAATTCGGCAAGTGGAATCTGGAGCGTTGTGAGGGTTTCAAGGCACGAAGCGCAATTTTTTTCACCACATCAACGCAAGGAAACTTCTAACTATGAAATAGCAAACAAATTAAATTAGATCAAATCCAAATAAACGTAATAAAAAAATATCTATCAAAATCATCATTTAAAAGTCAATTCTACTAGCTAACATAAGGAAACAACTCTAAATTTGCATATCATTACTTTTCCCGACATGTGGATAAAATTTTCTCATTAGTTTTTGAACAATCAAGACGGCCTTTACCAGTTGGTGTGGTCAAAATGAATTTAACATGCCTAAGTCGTAATATCTAAAATATCGTCGACAAGATGTTTCTTTACCGGTTACTGGTACTGGTACCTGGTTAAAGATCTGCTAAAACTCAGCTAAAAGCAAAGAGTTTTTTTTTCATTTGACGTAGCGTGGATTCCCGTTACCTCAGCCTGAAATTTCTCAGAGTTCGTGCGCAGGCAAAGTACGATTATATGCTATTCTATCACAAGATACCATACCAAAAAATAGTAAAGGACTTATAAAAAAACAATCTGTATAAGGGAAAAAAAATATGAGAAGGTGATATTAATAACTGTGCTGAAATATCGGCAAATAGCAAAAATACTCAAAGCCTTAATTATTACCTATTTTAAATTAGAGAAGTGTTCAGGCATCTACCTGTAGTTGACTCTGTTTACCCAGCTCAAATCACCTGGGTCAATTAAGTAAACTAAAAATACATTTTATTCACCTTTACGTCATTGTCATATTTTTCGTTTACTCTGTTCATCCAAGGTGCATTAGGTTAACTATTCCTACTGGCATACTACGAGACCGCAAGCCATCAACTCATTATTACGAGCTTTTATTGTCATCAGTTTACATATCGCCCAGTATATTAACAGTACTTTCGTTAATTAGTAAACTAGCTATAACATCCTTTAGCTGTTGTTTCCTGACTGTCATTAAGTATTTTCATTACACCACTTTGGCTCCCCGCTAAGTGTACCCTGGAGGGCCGCAGTTGTGGGGTCCAGCTTTTCCTTGAATTTTTAACATCTTCTCTAATGCTTTGGTGAAAGTTATAAGAGGTCGGCTGAGTGTCTCAAACTCTTGAAGGCCCAAGTGCACGTAAAAATTTAAAAATGGCGTCTTTTTAGTGTTTCTGATAACAGTTGAAAAAGTTTGCTTTTTATTTCGATATGTGATAACTACTTGTATGTACTACGGTAAATTTCTTCCATTGTAAACAGCGTGAATATCGTGTGTTATTTTATGCGCGTAGCATTTATTATTGACATGAAGAACGATATTATTTTTCTAAAGCAATTTAAAGTATTGAACGCGTTTTGTTATTCAAATGCTGGCGACGCAGCAACCGTGTGTGTAACATTTTGAGCTACTTTTCACCCCTTCACAACTTGAAACCTATTTAACCTACACACATGAAATTTTGCACATTTATTCATGCCCTTTAAGCTTGTTTAAAATACGAATGTTCACTCATGTAGCTCAAACAGTTATTGATAAATTAACGTTTAAAAACCGACATTTTGTAACTTGACTTATAGATAAAAAACCTATCAAAAACTTAACCCACTTCCAGATGGCCTAGGGCCTTGAAATTTGACACCAAGTAGACTATTAGGTAAAGATGGGGGAAAAATCTAAAAATAGAAAATTCGATTGAAAAAAAAATATCATAAATTGTTACAGACCTAAAACCTACCCCTACCTCTAGATGATGAAGTTTTTAACTTAATAATTGGCATGAAGGTATACTATAGTAAACACCCCTATAATGGAACAGGCACCAGTTAATGGGATGGTATAGACCAATCCTGTAAAACAAGTATAAAATTTACCATCAGTTTTAAATCGCTGGCAACATTTTACCATAAACAAGAGCCAAATAGCTGCTTAAGTTCAATTTTTCATTGATATTTGTCTGTTTGAAAATTAATGGCAACATACATCCGATGCCTAGAGCAAAAACCCATAGCTTTAAATTGGTTAGTAATATTGAAACAAATTGCAGTAGCTTTCATTAAATACATAGAGAAATTTTACAAATATCGGTGAAATATTAAAAATACTCCAAATTTTCTCTTAATAGTCCCATCATTGGTGCCGTTAACATATTAGGCGTATACAAACGAAAAAAAATTAAAACTGATTTTTTTTGACAATTGACTGCGCGTTAGCGAGGGTCTCCTTTTTAGCTTGGGCGGAACTACTTTCATGATTAATACTATAATATTTTTTGTACAAAAAGTAATGAAATCTTAGGGAATGCAGCGAACTTTACTTTATATAATTATACACTCAAAAATTGACTGTCCCACCCTTCTTTATCTTCTAAATTTTATCACTCGATACAAATTTCGCAACCCCTCACTTAAAATATTTCATCTAAAGATTTACAAAAACAATACATCATTTTATAACCCGATAACAAGAATGTGTCACTTATATAACGAAACCGTTACCGAGAATCCATCCTTAGATATATTTGAATTCAGCTTAAATTAAAATATTTAGTATAATTTAGTTTTAGTTTTAGACTTAGTTTTATTACTAGCATACGCAACTCTATAAATGCTAAATCTTGCTACTGTTTATTTTACCTTTTTAGGGTTCCGTAGCCAAATGGCAAAAAACGGAACCCTTATAGATTCGTCATGTCCGTCTGTCAGTCCGATTATGTCACCGCCACTTTTTTCCGAAACTATAAGAGCTATACTGTTCAAACTTGGTAAGTAGATGTATTCTATGAACCGCATTAGGATTTTTACACAAAAATAGAAAAAAAAAGAATAAATTTTGGGGGTTCCCCATACTTAGAACTGAAACTCAAAAAAACTTTTTTCATCCAACCCATACGTGTGGGGTATCTATGGATAGGTCTTTAAAAATGATATTGAGGTTTCTAATATCATTTTTTTCTAAACTGAATAGTTTGCGCGAGAGACACTTCCAAAGTGGTAAAATGTGTCCCCCCCCCCCCCCCCCCGTAACTTCTAAAATAACAGAATGAAAAATCTAAAAAAAATATATGATATACATCGCAATGCAAACTTCCACCGAAAATTGGTTTGAACGAGATCCAGTAAGTAGTTTTTTTAATACGTCATAAAATTAAAAAAAAAAATCTTTCATCAAACCCATACGTGTGGGGTATCTATGGATAGGTCTTTAAAAATGATATTGAGGTTTCTAATATCATTTTTTTCTAAACTGAATAGTTTGCGCGAGAGACACTTCCAAAGTGGTAAAATGTGTCCCCCCCCCCCCCCCCCCCGTAACTTCTAAAATAACAGAATGAAAAATCTAAAAAAAATATATGATATACATTGCCATGCAAACTTCCACCGAAAATTGGTTTGAACGAGATCCAGTCAGTAGTTTTTTTAATACGTCATAAATGGTACGGAACCCTTCATGGGCGAGTCCGACTCGCACTTGGCCGCTTTTTGTCCATTATCTAGCGTAGAAATGACATCTCACCTCTCTAGCGATAAACTGTAATTATATTGGTTGTTGCATCATGCGTAAAACAAACTCCAAAAGACACTTTATTCCGATAACAATGTAAGAGATACTAATTAGGTACAATTTAGGGACTTAAATCATTTCAGTTTTTTCATTCGTTTAAGAGTATTAGGTTGAAAATGAGCTACCTAACGACAACAAAATACTAGTTTTGGGAAACATATATTTCCTAAATTAATAAAAAGTGCTCTAATATTGTAAACAAAAACATGTTTTATTTTTCACAACTCTTTATTATCTTAAGTCTTGTCCACCATGATGTCAGCAGCAGCTTGAACTGCAATGTGTACCTGGAAATGAGAAAATATTTATTTTCAAAGCAGTTTAATGCTGAATTTTGAGTATAACCATGTATTCTTATATCTATATTATTTATTGCTAAGCGGATATATGTCTGTTTATAAAATTTAACTTAAAAACAGTAAAACGGAGCTAGTAGGGCACCATCTCTGTTAAACGGTAAGCCTATAGATTAGATACTTTGGCTACATTACCACAGAAAATAAATAGGTAGTGAAGTGAGCTTTTCAATATTTGCAGTAAAATAATATTAATTATATACTTACATCGACATGAACCTCACAGGAATAACACTTGAAGTAAGTATTCCACATTTACTTCACGACAACATCTTTCACGTAGGCCTTCGCGGATTAGAACTATTATTTTTGTGAATAATTCCCACACGTCAGAACAAGGTTTTAGATAACTTAAGCAATCAAATCTACCTCTGTTTATTAATTATATATCAAATCGTAACAAACCAGCGGTTTCACAGAAAAAAATAATTATGACAATAATGACATTGATGACTTTGACAATAACGTGAGTGATGGATAAATACTATGGTGCGATAACTTAAGTCCACGAGAAAGGTCAAACTAAGGTCATAAGTATATTTGTTGAAATACCTATCTTCAATCCTCGATTATTATATCGCAGAAAATGTCGCAAACTGTTTGAAAACCTCATAACTTGAAATAGTTTTCAAAATAGATCATTACAAAAAAATGAACAATCCTAATTAGAACGACAGAGAAAAATGCCCGCAATGACGAACTTCGATTTTTGCGGTTATAGCCCAATGTTAAACCGTGAGTTGTGACGTCATCAGAATCTTCAATGTCGTTTCGACTTGGGTCACGTGACGTGTGTTAAAAGATATTTTAAATTCAATATTCACAAAAATATGCTGATTAGAGGTCCACTAAAGTTAGTTTAACATGTTCTTATAATCCATAAGAATTTATTGGGATACTATTCTGCCCTAAGATTTGTAGATGGAAACAACCCTATTGTTGGTACCTACTATCGACATGTACAGAGAATATAAATATCCGTACGCAAACACGCACACTAACGTAAAACGTTGATAAAGGTAGTTAATACATAAAATGTTTAAACAGCTGTTCCTCTTGGTCTAAAGTTACATTCACTTCGTCAATTATGGAAGTAAATAGCCTCTGTTATTTCAGAGTTTAGTAGGTAGCTAGTAGCTGCCCAGGAAGAACTCGAGCAAATTATCAATTTGACTCCGTTGTTTCAGGGAGGCGAGAACGCGCAAACAGTCCCAGTGAAAATGTAATCTCACCGATTTCGGAAGGTGTCTGATTAATTATTTTAAAAACTGTTTGCTGGAGGATGGAGTGGTTTCAGTCGAGCCCGACGAGAGCTCTTTCCCTGTGGACGTTGTTAATCTGCAGCTTCAATATCGCAGGTTAGTATTAGAATCAATATCTGGGAGACCGAGTTTTGCTTGGAAAACGTAAAAACTCAAAAATGCTTGGTTTTCCAGAGATAAGACCTAGCCAGATCGATTTTTCGCCTCCGAAAACCCTTATATAGCAAATTTCATCGAAATCGTTAGAGCCGTTTCCGAGATCCCCGAAATATATATACAAGAATTGCTCGTTTGAAGGTATATATAATAGGATAAGATAAGATAATTGTACACACTTTGATAATGTAAACAATTAAATTGAGTATAAAAACAAAAAACCCGACTTCCTCATATATTTTTGAAATGGAAAAGACCATTGACAGCTTTCATTTCATACTCATATTGCTTTTGTAAGAAAAACAGCCCCCCCCCCCTTCTTTTACACGCAGTTGCCATTTTTCATATTTATGTAGCCTAATGGCATTATTCATAAACGCGTTACGGGCCTGAAATAGCTATGAATCGTTTGTCTTTATCTGTCATTTTAACTTATGTATTTATAAGAAAGGGATAAAACATAATTTACAGTACATATGGGGCTACTTTATAGCACTAGTGCGAGAAGTAGCATATTACGTTACTGTGTCGAACATTTAAAGGGCCATATGTACTGTAAAACGTACGATACATGTGCGAATAGGTAATTCGCAACTCGTGTCGATTTAAAACACTCCCTTCGGTCGTGTTTTAATTTATCGCCACTCGTTTCGAATTTCCTATTTTTCGCACTTGTATCGTAATGTACTATTAACTAGATCAAGCCCGTAAAGTTTTATGCATAATGGGGTGAGTCACTAACCAATTCTGACGAATTCAACGAAACCTCATATGTCAAAAACTGTCCAGCCGTTTCGGCTGCAGGTCGTGCCAAAGAAATGAACATACACACATGAATAGCTACAGCAACATCAGCTAGCAGTCGGTCAAAAAAATATCTTTTCACGCCACTGTTCGGAAATGTGGCAATAGATTGTCTAAAACCAAGCTGGAAAGTAGCACCTGAACCACCATTACTACAATGTTTCATTGTTATCATCATCTGTCATTCGTGATCTTTGTTATCATCATCTGTCATTGGTGATGGTCAAAGGTTTTTTTTTGGCACAACTTTCTCCTTCAAAAATAAAATTACTTTATTTATAAGACTTGTTTAAAAAAACGTCAAAAAAATCAGTTACGCTTAAGGCGTTTTTAGTTTTGTAGCTGTTTGTGGTTTTTTAGCAAACACGCTTCTAAGAGTCAGTTTGAAGCAAACAACAGAAAAACGCCTCTTAAAAGTGATAAAAAAGTAAAAAAGGCGGGATCGGAAAATACTTACTAAATTGGATGGTGTAAATTGTGTTTAACTAAAAAATCCAAGAAAGACGTATCTACGCTATAAAAAACCGGCCAAGAGCATGTCGGGCCACGCTCAGTGTAGGGTTCCGTAGTTACTCTTCCGTCACAATAAGCTAAACTGGAGCTTAAAGTATAGTAAATTGTTAACCAAGGGATGAAACGGTACCTTTCACCCGAGTTAAACAAATAGGCAAATTTGCATAATCAGTACCTAATTAAAGTAAGTCTTTTTACTATGAAGGGAAAACTTTTTGCGATAACTCAAAAACAGCTAAACTGATCATGTCCGCTATAGTTTTCATTTAATGTCTTTCTTAAGCTCTACTTCCACGATTTTTTTCATATTTTTTGGACCTATGGTTCAAAAGTTAGAGGGGGGGGACACAATTTTTTTTCTTTCGGAGCGATTATTGATAACCCCTATTAGTTTTAAAAGACCTTTCCAACGATACCCCACACTCTAGGGTTGAAGCGAAAAAAAAAATTCACCCCCACTTTACGTGTAGGGGAGGTACCCTAAAAAAAATTAAATTTTTAGATTTTATTGTACGACTTTGTCGGCTTTATTGATTTATATATCCATGCCAAATTTCAGCTTTCTAGCACTAACGACCACGGAGCAAAGCCTCGGACAGACAGACAGACAGACAGACAGACAGACAGACAGACAGACAGACAGACGTACATGGCGAAACTATAAGGGTTCCGTTTTATGCCATTTGGCTACGGAACCCTAAAAAAGAGTCCTTCTAGTGAAGAAAATATAAATGTTCCTGGCAAAAATACATCGCTTTCTTTCAACAATTGTCCTCACGCCAACATAAATATTAATTTCTATTAATGTACAGTCGTCCATCTTTAACCGGTTTTCCGGCCTCTCCTACACTGTACTATAGTTGTTGTAAGAGAAAAAGAAGAAGAGAAAAAAAAAAGTGACGAGATGCGTAGCGAGTAATAACATCGGGAAACTGTTGCACCTTGGACATAGTTTTACCTCAGATAGTTGGCAATATTTCCGCATTGCCACGGTTAATGAAATACTTTATTTATATTATTTAAAACTTTATTCTTAATTATCAAAATCAAGCTATCAACGAAACTTGAGAGCGGCCGATATCTCAAGAAAAAAACATATAAATTGTGTTATGAAAAGTCAGTATTTCGAACTTTACATCAAAGATGATTATTTCATGTTTTGTTAATAGATAATATAACTTAATAGGTTAAAGTTAAGTTAATTAGCTACTCGATCGTAGAATCATTTCAGCCTATATGCAGTATTTATAAATTTTGGTTATCTGCGTAGTAAGTTACCAAGTAATCAATCTTAGAAAGGATTCCTAAATTATTTTTTTAAGCCAAAATTAAATATGACCATTGCTAAGTACATCTTTCTAGGTAATTTGTACTAGAAAAATATATTGAATGGCGTAAATGTGTTAAAAATATCTGTGATGTGTGTGTGAAATTTGATAATTTTAATTATCAAATTTGATAATTTTAATTACTAAATTTATAATATAATCATAGAAATAATATTTATTATGAAATCACAGATATTTTTAGCACATTTACGCCATTCAATGTCCGAGGCACAACGGGATATGTCCAAGGTACATCAGGGTCGTTGTTCCTTGAAGGCTTTTCCCTTTTTTTTCATCAATAAAGCCAAAACCCAATCGTTTAGTTTATGAAATGAAAAATAAATATCATAAAGGCTGCAGAATTTGAAACAACAATTCTGCAGCCTTTAGTTTTTTTTCTAATAATCAGAATACAAAAACTGTCCGAGGTAGAAGAGCTTCCCCTACATAAAAATATATATTAATAATAATAAATTTACTTAGAAGAATTTGAAAATCTGAATGCTGCTTAAAAATAAGATTTTCCTAGCGATAATAATGAGTCTAAAATTGGAAAACAATGCTACATATTATCCGTACTAGCCTTAATAGACATTTATTATGTTTTTTTTTTATCTTTGTTCACGTAATCAACTACGCCTGATTATTGGCTTGTACAACTCTGGATAACTGAAATTTCAAGGGACCGGCAATGTAGTGTCAACTAACAAGGTTTTCTATTTAAGCATGCTGGACCAATTATCCAGGATCAAAATGTTGTCTCAATTATAGAGGTTCTCATTAATAAAGGTTGCGTTTTCAGAAATGTCTTTTAAGGAGTTGAAAAATAATAATTGTAAGCAAAACACGCTCAAGTTCTTTCTGATCTATAAAAAACATCACTTGTAGTTTTATGCTACATTAATAATTATTACTTCGTTTTCTTATAACCTTTTGGGTTTATAAAATTTTCCCCGTGAATAGCAGAAAAAAGTTTAATTGAAATGTAAAAAGCATACTATGTACCTAACTAATTATGTAATTTATTTTATTAAAATAATAAACTACTTTACCTACAAGCTGTGATAAATAAACATAAAAATAAATTTTGATATACATTAAAGCTTTGAACAGTTTTAAAATATAGTTATCATTCCTGTAAAATTATTTTTCTTTCTCGCTACATTATTTCAATTACAGGCGTATAATAAAGGTAATAAGAAAAGCTAAAATAGCGGAGCTTTTTAACACTGTTTCAATTATGGAAGTCTTAGTTGCGATGTGTTCAATTACAGAGGCGAAATTAAGAAAATCACTAAAACCTAAATTTTATTTTGTATTTGGTCCAAGGGACCGGGACCGGGCCTTTGGTTGTAATTATTGGGGTTTCCCATTTATCCAGGTCCCACTTCACCAGATTTGACTGTATTTATAAAAATATTTCTCGATATCCCATTCTAGCAATTTCCACCCTGATTTTCATAGAATTTGAATTTTCAAGTTGTTTCCAGAAATATATGTATTGCCTGATTGTTTGAGAGCATCGCTCCGTCTCATTTTCTTTAACTCATGCGTCAGCATATGTTTGTCTCTTTCTGGTGCTACTCGCCAACTTACGTTTGCGGTTACATTCTATTGTCGTAGAAAAGTCTAAACCGTAAGCACAAAACAGATAGGTACAGAAATCAATCTACATACAAATGGCACTCGAGCAACGCACACATAGACACTGCTCACGGATGCGATATCTCGGACTGGTTGGGACTTGGGACTAGTGCGAGCGCGATTGCCATTCGCTTGAGACACGCCCGCGTCTGTGAACTTTTTTATGCAAGAATGGAGCAACAAAAAAAAGTTATTATAAACTGTTCAGTGGATGTTTGTTTAAATTCAACATTAAACGGTGAATTGTCGTTTTATAAGCTACCAGTGGTTTCAGAGAGGCAAGTAGGTATCTGCATGTATTTCGATGGGTCGTTTTTACGTTACACAGAACACCCGCCCCGACCCCCGAAGAATATATCTAAGATATTATATAATAGTTTCCTATTTTTAATCAGTATAAACGAAGTAAGTAACTAATTTTTTGTAAGGCAAATTCATGCCACCTTACGTAAGTTAGAAAACATTTTTTTGTTTGTGTAGATATTGTGTTGTTTTTAGTGCCATTTGATAGATTTGGATCGAAAACAGATAGGGCAATGTAAATTGTGTAACTATAGGGAGGGTAATCGTTTAGAAGTTATTAGGGATTTTCGATAGTGAATATTGACAAACGTAAAATTATGTATGTTTCTGTTCTATAAACTTTTTGTATTGTAATAGTAGTCAGGCTTATTTTTTGTTTTGTAGGATAATTGTACATGAGAATGCGAATTTATTACACTTAAAAATATAATAATCGTGTATTTCGCCAATGTCGAAATCGTCGCAAGATATTTTCAGTGACAAATTAAATTTGTAATATAACAGTGACATTAAAATTTAAATATTTTAGTTATTTTTGGTTTATATTTCTATTCTTCCCGTTTCATTCTCAGAAATAAATCAAACAACTAGATATGAGTGCCACTACCAAGATAGTTTTTAGTGCATAAGCCATAGTTGACAACCCTAGAGCGACCGCCGAGCGTAGGTATGAAAAGTGAAGTACATACGTGTGATTGACTTCTGTACCTATCTGTTGTGTGCCGTAAGTTAGCCGCATGGCTGTCTTGGTTTTTAACGAAATCGTATACATGTTGTCGAAATTAAGAAAATACCCAGATAATTATTAAGTATTATTTACTTTTTCACAGAAATTTGCTTTACGGGCTAGGATAAGAGACGGGATAGGGACTGGATAAGGATAGGGGTGGGGTATATAATAGTTACTTGTTTTAAAAACGGGCAAAGTTATTGTTTCACCGCTGGTGCTAATAATATAGGGTGCAAGCAAGCGAAAGATACCAAAATTAAACCGGAATCCTGATCCGAAAAATGGAATCTTGAGCGTTGCGATGAGGGTTTCAAGGCACGAGGGTTAAACGAATTTTGCCCCCGAGTGAAACACAAAATTTTTCACCACACCAACTCTAAATCCAAATGAATGAGCATCTGTAGGGGTGCGGAGTGAATTTTGTAAATAGTTCATTTATGTGATAACATAAGGAAACAACATAAAATATACATCAGATCACTTTGCCCCAATGTGGATAAAATGCAAATTCCTCATCAGTTTTTGAACAATCAAGAGAGCCTTTACCCGCTGGTGTGGTAAAAAAAATATCTTATTCTTTTCAACGGGTGGGTTTTTGGTATGGATTCTTTTATTAAAAATGTTTATGATCGTATTCTCAATTAAAATATCTGTCAGTAAGTACCTGTTTACTCGAGTACCGCGAACTATTATATATTATTATATATAATTATAGATATCTATTATTATTATACAGGTATCAAAAAACGCACGGGTGAAGGAAAACATAGTCAGGAATTGATTCAGAACTTGTTAGAAAAATAATCTACTTTAGGTCCTAATTGTCATTGTTTGTTTTTGTTAACATTGAAACTCGTTAATTTTATAGTACCATTACCATACCCTCTTTCGTTTTAATGACTACTTAATATAAGACTCATATGAATAAAAATTCGTTAGTCTTCATACATTTCTGTACCAATTTACCTGTCTTTTCGCTATTCCAGTCTGTATGTGATGTGTTACCACATTATGTCATAGATCAATCACTCAGCACGCCACACGGCGCGAATTAATGAACCGCGCCTTTTGCGATGAGGCAATTAGGTTATTGAAGTAATTATTTATAACTACTGTGTGGGCGTTTTTAGCCGAGCTATCTTATTTAACTCGCTTCAAATATTGCTGTCTTAGATGATTATTATGCAGACTAGAACTTTAACTACGCTTTTTTTTCGTTTTTATTTTAGCTTCAAAATTGCGTGAAAATACAGGTGGCCCAAAAATAGGCTGAAAAAATATCTTACTGAGGCATATTTTTACAAATGTTTGCGTTTGTGCATCAAAGCCAAAGGAAAAAAAGTTTTGTTTAAGTTAGAAAAATATTCCAAAATATTATTCGTCAACGTATTTTGGGATATCCTGTAGTTATTTGTGCACAGTATTTTTTTATTGTGAGTGCTGATTTAGAGCACTGAGGAAGCAAGGGACTCTAGAGAGCGAGGTGCAAATTAACTTTTAAAAGTTGCCAGAAGAGCTAAGCAGGCAGACACGAGAAAGGCATGGAGTCCGGTTTAGCTTTTAATTTCTTGTTATGGAACAGTGATATTACTGGCCCAGAAATTTCACTGTTGGTCATTAAACGTATTCGTAATCGTATTTATGGAGACAAAAAAGGAAACGAATGTTATTATTTAGAAGACGATTTAAGATCTATTAGGAACACTAATACGCCAGCTTTTTATACTCTTTAAGAATCATTATCATAACGTTGGTAATGCTAAAGTCAGGATGATGTATGCAATATTGGGCAATGTAGATTATTTTCTTTTTTTAGGGCCCGCATGTTTGAATGAGAATTTCATCAAGAAAAAACCCCTTTTTACAGTACGTAATTGCAGATTAACACAAAGAAAAATATGCAAGCATTCCAGGTACATAGATATAGCTAAGTATGATGCATTCAACTAAAAAAGTACAAAAAACTGCAAATAGCAGGCAAGTTTGCTAATTTTGACGACAGTTGATGATATTTTCTCCATATAACATTGAACCCGTTTGAGGACATCACGATAAAAAAAGTGTTTGAGCTTATATTACTAAATATTTAAGTGACTAACTATTTCAGCCGTATCAGATGTCGCTTCGCTTATATTAGATCAAATTTTTCCCGATGTCCAATTCCACTCTCCACGTTTCTTTTGACTCGTGACTCGTACTTACCTACTCAAGCAGTCGGAAGTAGAAGTATTAAATAATTTTCACTAGGTATCAGAAGGAAAAAGTGGCATCAAATACCTATTATTGTATGTGATATTAGACTTTATATAATAAGTGGAAATGTGCGGTGTGTGATGGTAAAAACGAGTGGTATGTAGTGGTGGGTCGTTGGCGATTTTAGGCAACTTCAACAAATCAAAACTTACACGTTGAAGTCGTGAACTAGTTAAAAAATATATAAACTAGATTTTTCACCTAGTTGGTTTAGGTTAGGTTTAAGATGTTTATTTCTCAAAAGATTACAAATAATTACTTACAGGGAAATACTTATTTCAACTTAACATAATACAAAGGAGAGGGTAATTATGCAACTTTCAAGGCCAATTTTAAACTAAATATACAGCTATTTAAACTATACTATTACACATTAAAACTAAAGTGGTAGTAGTAGTTGACCACATAAACCAGTAGTGCACACGTTGTTTTCTTTGATTTCGTTGATTTTTACTTCAGGGTTTCGGGCACACCGCGCTTTCCGTCTCGTTTTCTCTTAGGGCGCGGGTGCACTGCCGATTTGCGAGCGGTGACATCGCTGCGCACTCGCGGCGAACTCGTTGCGCACTCGCGGTGAACACGTTGCGCGCTCTCGAACTTGCTGAGCTCTCGCCTCGCTTTCAACTCGCTCGCTTAGTAACAACCTAATAGTGGTATCGCGCTCGCTCGAAAATTCAACGAAATCATAGATGGTAGGATCCTACAGATGTGCTACGCATGCGCCCGTGAGGAACAGAACATACACAATGCGGCAAAATTAAAAACACTTTTTTTTTATTAAACACATTTTATCATTCCTGATAACATACCCAAACCATCCTACTTAATTTGGTCGGATTATTTGCGGCCCACTGTAAAATATACTAAATAATGGAGGGGGAAAACATGTGAGACTGTGACAAAGACAAGCAATCATAGCGCTTTCTCTGCTACTCCTACTGATATATACATAAGACTTATCTCGTTCGGTCATTTCCCCCCACCGCTCATGCCTGATCCAGTTATACTAGATTCATGAACGAAATGCTTAAAGTCAACGTCGTGAACATAGGTTCACGACAACATTGACGTTGAGCATTTCGTTGAATTTGGTCGGATTATTTGTTGCCCACCGTAAACCATACTAAATAACGGTGGGGGAAAAATGTAAGACTGTGACAAGGACAAGCAATCATAGCGCTTTCTCTGCTACTCCTACTGAAACTAGAAGGCATAAAACTATCCCGTTCGCTCATTTCCCCCCACCGCTCATGCCTGATCCAGTTATACTAGATTCATGAACGAAATGCTCAACGTCAACGTCGTGAATCTATAGTTGATCTAATAAAATATCGACTTTGACGTTAAAGTTCAATTTTGTTTTGTATGTAATCTAAACGTTCCATTCGTTGACGAGCGACCAAATGAATTAAAATAGTTCGTTGAATCGATGACCACCAATATCTAAGATATTAGGTGCACGCGCTGATCTGGTTAAGACAATGTTTGTATCAGCGTATAGTAAGAATGAACACTGTATATATTAAGCTTCCTTCACATGGAATAAACTATTCTAAGTTTACTCTCCAAAGGTACCTGTTACTCATCATCCGCTCATGTCAATATTAACCACGCTACTCGCCTTTTAACTTACTAATACAACTTTGCATACAATACTTATTCTACGTCTAATAGGTAGGTACACATTTAAATAAATTAGGTAAGTACTTACTTTATAATTTCATAATAAATAAGTAAATACTACTTCTATTAATACGAGAAAAAAATGTATATACTGCATAGAGAAAGAAATGTACATACTAATAACTTTTTTATGGTCTCTTGCAGAAATAAAATGTGTCTATTAACCGAATACATAAATATAACGGTGTCAAATGAATTCATTAGCTGGACTACATCCAATTAAAATCCTGTACCGCATCAGAGCAGTTTGAATAAATCTACGAACGGAGTATTACAAATAATGAGGATACACGTGGGTAAACAATGTTCGTAACCAAAATATGTTATTAAATTACGCCAGGCGTGAACACAATCAATAAATCATCGGGAAGGCAACCGAGAGGCAATCTCCACAATTATTTTAATTATCAGGAACAAGGTTGTTATTTGGCTTTGCACTCTATAAGCCGTTCTGAAGCACCACTAGGTACATAATATCGTGAAAAAAATATTTTTTGTTAATGGTAACGGGAATTGAATAAAGTCGACTTATAAAATGAAGACTTTTATGAGAAATTTTTTAGCTGATTGTGAAGTAAATACACAGCGAAAACGGAAATTATTATGCTCTTGTTCTATTCTCATGTTTAAACAATACATTTGCTTAGTTTTTTCTCATGATACGTGCGCCGGATAGCCCTGTGCCTTCGATGCCTTACCTGTCAAAGAATGGCAATATGGCGGACTGGAATGTTTGGAATGTAACCATAAATATTTAAGAATTATTTCACTTAAAATTAAGTTTTTTCTTCGCAATTGTGATATAAGACATTGTGTGTAACTCCAGGGGGAAGAATATTTCAAACTCGAGTTTTTAATGCACTCCAGACTGCGGCTGTCGTGCATCTAAAGACCTCGTTTTCAAAATTTCACATCCCCCTCGTTGCACAATGTACAATAGGTACTACCCGTTTCCCATAAAGTATGCTTTCCTTAGATTGTATAGCTACACACAGGCAGAAAGGGCGGTCAGTATTTACTACATAGCTGAGTACAGTTTCAAAAATATTATATAATGAACTACTTGGTGTGTCACGAGACTTAAATCGACCAGGATATTAACCGTGATTACCTTTTATATTATCTGTAGTGTTGTGTAGTCTAGTGAAAGCAACCGTGAATCATTCAAAACTGTTACTTAGTGTGTGTTTTGCCTACAATGCTTCGATGCGAGTGTCAAAAGTGACGTTTTTGTCTAAATAAACGTCACTTTTGACACTAACATATCAGTTCCATATCGTATCTACACCTAATATTTGACGTATTTTATAGTTCGAATCGGGCTGAAACTCAGGAGTTATTATCAGTGTCGTATTCGAACTAACAGTATAGAAAATGATGTCACGAATATTCACATTCGCATATACGAATATTCGCATCAAATGAAGCTGTTTTCAAGTAGGTAATGCATTTTGACCAGTAGACAGCATTTTTCAACACTTTATAACATGTTATATGTACTGACAGTTTTTTTTCTAATTAGGATTGATTAACTACATATATTATTCCCTAACATTAGTATTTGCATTCGCATATTCGCATCCTGGATATTCGGATTCGCATTCGCATTCGCGAATGTACAGAATGCGACATTCGTGATATCCCCGGTATAAAATTACTATAGCTTTTATAGGTTATAAGTGCATTTTATACTACAATCTAAAATCAAAATGCGTGGTTTATCTGCGTTAACCGTGGAAAACTCCGTACAAAATATCCCTTAAATATATACTCGTACTAGACGAGAGCGTGGCTTGTTTTCATTAGCGTGATTGCTACAACCCAGTTTTGCAGTAAGTGTTGAATGGTTAGTACTACTACTTAGTTTCAGGTTGCTTAGTAAAATAAATGAATGTCTATTTCTTTTTTTTATATGATCTAAGTCGACTTACATATTTTTGGATAAGAGTATGTTACTTCTAATGCAAGTACGATAAAATTTGGCTGTTATCTGGTATATATTTATTTGAAATGCACATTTTCAAGCAGTTATTTTATTTTTAATAATCTGTAGACATAATACTATTTAATAAAAATACAATTACATTACAATATATCCGGCCTTGTACGTAACCTTTAATTTTTTCGTCCTCATTAATTACTACGGGAATTGAGGTCATCAGTCATCTTTTATAAAAGCAGGAATTTAAAACGACAAATTGAGATTATATTTAAAAATAAATACAAGGCTTAAAAAAAAATAAAAGAAAAAAGGAAATAGTACCATTCGATTCCTTACGTTTTATTGTTGAATAATAAATTGTATGACATTTATATACATAAACGCAGTACCTATTTCATTTAGGACAGACAGATTTAATGTAATGAGATGTCACATTACAATGTCATTTTGTTAGAGGCGTTTCAAACATCGATTGCGAGCGTTAGACTTTATAGATGAGTTCTATATATACATTTGAGCCTCAGGAAAATCAAGATGGCGGGAAAAAAATTACAGTAACAGTTCAATCACCAACCTTCAAAGTATTAATGGTGAAAATATTATTTTCTTAGCTTTAATATATTTTTTTTTCTTTTTTATTTTTTTTTCGGAGGCCAAGATTCTTTTTGGATCGCTGAGCCAAAGCAGTTAGTTTTAGTTAGCTTTATGCATTTTAAAGTTTTTGACCATGAAAATTGAGAACAGGAGATTGATCGTGCACAAATACTTCGCAAATTCTTATCGATCCCGGACAAAGACAGCTAAGTCGCTTAAGATGCTAAAAGCTAGTATTTGTAGGGTCATAAAACGTTACAAGGAGACTCAGCCGACAGGAAAACACAAACTAATCGGAGGTCTAGGACAAATAACAAGATTTTGGGAAAAAAGTCCCAAGGTCACTCAAACAAAATTCAGGACGGTCTAATTACGATTTATCCCAAAAATTCAAAGAAACTTCTAGAAAGATAAAGATGATTCACCTCAGAGGTGGCTATAAGAGCTATCGACCAATAAAACAGCCAAATCGAACTGTTCAACAGATCTGACAAGCTAAAACACTAGCTCGACTATTGTACGACCCAGTATTGACAAAATTCGAAGGTTGCTTATTGTTGGACGACAAGACGTATGTAAAACTCGATTTTAATCAACTACTCGGTTCGAAGTTTTATATGGCCAATAATAGAGGTAATTTACCCGAAAAATATAAGTTCGTGAAACTTGACAAGTTCGCAAAAAAAAAAATGATATGGGAAGGAATTTATAATTCCGGCTGTAAGACGAAAATTTTTATAACATAGTCAACAATGAAGTCGGACCTTTATATTAAAAAGTGCTTAGAAAAATGAGTATTCGCATTTATTAGAACCCATAACGGTCCTGTGAAATGTTGGCCAGATTTAGCCAGCTACCACTACTCAAAAAAAGTTTTGGCATGGTATGCTAATAATCAGGCCAATTACATACCTCACGAGATGAATCCTTCGAACTGTCCCCAATTTCAATCTATCAACATCTACTGGGCAATCATGAAAAAAAATTAAATAAGACTAGTCAAATTGTCCAAGGTATCAATTCATTGCGATCTACAAGAAATCAACACCCCAAAAATGTCGTAAAAGTGTTGTGCAGAAAATGACGGGGGTACATTATGAAAACAGTTCGTAATTATTTACACAACAGAGATTTTTTTTAATTTATACATATTTAAAAGCTAAATATATTACTATTTAAAATTCACCATTCATAACTTTCTTATTTTATTAACTTAAAAAAATAACAATCTTCTAGTGCGTACCAATTCTATATGAACTATGCTTTACTTTAGATTTTATGCATATAAAAAAACCGATTTCGTCACTGACTGACGTCCGTCACTTATGATCATCAAAACTCTTACGGTAATTCCTGAAGTCCATGAAAGCTGAAATTTGGTATGTAAGATAGTATAAGTACACACACAAAAAAAGTCAAAAACTTGAAATCCTTAACTTCTAAGATGGTGAAAAGTTGGTGAAATTTTGTAAGGGGAATCAATAACCGCTGAACGGATTTAGTTGCAATTTGGTATGTAGGTAGATAGTTTATGTTGTGGGGAAGGATATATAATAGTTTTCAATCCCAAAATCACTCTGTATGGGTGAAAAGGGGATGGAAAAGGGCGTTAGGGGGAAAAGAGGGTTGAATTTTGTATGGGAAATCAGTAAAAAGCATATAATACAAAAGATGCCCCCATATACGTATTTCAGGTTTTATAATAGTAAATCACCCCCAACCCTTTAAATAAGGGGATGGAAAATTATCATTAGCAACATATAAAAAGAAGTGGAATCCCACCAAAAATATTTTCATGTAAATGCCAACATGAAACCATAAGGCTCGCTCTGTCAAAAAGTTATCAGTACCCCTAGTGTAAATAAATTCGATTTCCAAACGTGACGTACGCGTTTGCGTTAAGTCTCATTTTGTATTGAATTTCGAAAGAGCGCGCCAAGCGGGACGTTTTGGAAACTCAAAATCCTATACAAAATGACACTTAACGCAAACGCGTTCGTCACGTTATGATGTCGATCACAGTTACACTAGGGGTACTGATCTCTTGTAGAGCCAAGCTTCTAACTCTACAAGACCTAAATTTACAACTTTTTGTTAGTTCGAGCGAGTTTTACATGAAAATGTTTTTGGTGGAATTTCATTTGTCTCGTTGTGTTTTTTTAGATTTGCTAGGTCTTAAACGTATAAAAATTAACTAACAATCATAGTTTGGCCTTAAAAATATTGTAACAGACTTTTTGAAAAGTGACGACCCCAACACTTTAAAATGCTGTATGCGATTTGTATGGAAACGTGCAAAAAGGCTAAGTATCATTGCCCACCTATTTTGTACAGAAGTCTACATCTTTTCTTCTTCTTCTCAGTCGTATACTCTTGTCAGAGTAGTCGTGGTCATTGCGAAGTGTATTGTATAGGTAGTGTGGTGTTGTGAAGTTTATATAGTTAACTCTAAAATGTTTGAAGAGAGCGCTAGAATTACCGTTTATCTTGAGGTGAACCTTGTTGCAATATGTTATTTTATATGTATTGCTGTATTTCTATACGAAATTGACGTGGATAATGATGGAAAAAAATGTGATAACTTTACCTGCCATAAAAAATGAAGAGAAATTTAAAAATTCCATCTGCTACTTTAATCATACATAATATAATCACAATGGATACGCCAGGCAAGTACAAATGTTGGTGTTTTATAGAACCATTATCAGAAAATCGTATTTTTTTTCTAAAATTACAAGCAAAGTTGGCTAGTTTCATGCTAACGAATTTATATTTAAAAAAATGTGCTTGTTTACGATGATGTACCTGTTTACCGTTATACTGAGTGAAATTGTTATGTTTGAACATACGCCGAGGGTGAATATGTGGATCATACTGAACTACTTTTACTTTGGGGCCAACCTCGAAATCACGATAAAAAAATCAGCAGCATTCCATAGAAAACATTGACATGTGATTCACCAAAATGTATGAGACGGCCGATTTCTTTGTGATTTCGAGTTCAATATGACGACGTATATATCCACCCCTCAGCGTATGGTCAAAGTCAAACATAACAATTTCACGCTGCAGAAAAAAATATTTCCCTTGCTCTAACCCAACTATTAATTTATTCTTAAAATCTAAATATATAAAAGAAGAAACTGACTGACTGACTGACTGATTGATTGAGTGACATATCAACGCACAGCCTAAACCGTTAGTTTGAGAGATTTCAAAGTTTCATTTCTTTATAAGGTCTAGGGGTGCAATAAAAATAATTTTTCAAAATTCACCCCCTAAGGGGGTGAAATGGGGGTCCAAAGTTTCTATGGGGAAACAAGATTAGTTAGACTATTTTATTCGAAACTTTACAAGAGTATTCCTAACGATAAATGAGTAAACACGTATTTCAGGTTTTTTGAGAATTCAACACCTAAAAGGGGGAAATATGGTGATAAAGTCTAAAAATCAACATGGGTATTATTTCTATGGTTTATCGGGTCGCTGATTACGAAAATAACAACGATTGTAAAATCAAACGAAGTGGACGTGAAATACAAATGTTGGGGTGCGATGGGGTTGAAATGACTAAATATCAATAAGGGTGTAGTTTTATTGTTATTTGGGACGTTATTTACGAAAATGCCATTGAATGATTTTAAAATTTAATATTGAGGACATGAAAAATGTTGAAAGTATCTTTGCCAAATTGCAATTCAATCGGTTCAGCAATTTCGGAGCAAATCGGTTGTAACAGATGGATTGACAGACAGCCACACGTGATCCTATAAGGGTTCTTTTTTAGCTTTTGAGGTATGGAACGAGACTCGAGTTATCCTAATAGATACTACGACAGGACTGTTTCTCCCACGGTCAATACCCCTAGTGTAAATATTTTCGACAACGAAACGTGACGTACGCGTTTGCGTTAAGTGTCATTTTGTATGAGATTTTTGACTTTCTAAAACGTCCCGCTTGGCGCGCTGTTCAAAAACCCATACAAAATGAGACTTAACGCAAACGCGTACGTCACGTTTCGAAATCGAAATTATTTACACTAGGGGTACAGTTCTATGTGGCGTGCTCCCGTGTAAGTTCACCTCAAAGTTTGTTAGTTCTATTTATACCACTTTCAAACATGGCTAAAAATGTTGTTCATAAGGAAGTACTTTAACAAGTATAAAGTTGTGGAATACTTCATGCATTTTACAGAACATGATTCTAAATCTAATAATCGCGGACAAACATACATACCAACATGCGTTCATACAAACATACGGGTCAAACTGAGAACCTTTTTTTTTGCTTTACGCGGGCTAAAGCTAGTATAAACATAAATCTATTTAAGATGCACAACATACTCTTGTCTTAATTGTATCTACAGAATACCATAGCTGAGGTTTTGAAGCTTAATGCACTTTGATACTTAGACTTAGCACAATACGAGAGAACAAAGCATTGTTTGTTACGAAGTACCTATACATACAAAATTGTCGTTAAGGTAGTCTTGTTTAATCTGGTAAGTATGTCACTCTCACAAGAATGCTTTGTAGATGTATACAGCGTAAGCGTTCAATCTACGGGGGAAATATTTAGTTCAGAAATTTTCTTACTTTTTAAATAGGAGTATTTGTAGAGTACCTACGCCCAAACTGATGTATATAAGATGCTACACTTACTATGGTAGGTACTGTGTTATTATTTATTAACTATGGTACAAACTTTTGAACACGAATTGTAAAGACAATTATCTCCATTTTTAACTGGCTTCAAAAAGGAGGAGGTTATCAACGGTTGGACCGGTTTTTTTATGATTTATTTATTTTATTTATTTATTTTTACAACAAAATTACACAGCATTACAGTATGTGCTAATGCACTGCGAAATTTAGGACAGAAAGTATACAAATGCATACACATCAGGTACGTATCAGGTAGGTATGATAGTTACCTCAGAGCTCCGTCGTTTCTAATCATTATGTTTTTTTGTTTGTTTAAAAGTTCCAGATTGTTCCAATTTCTGTGAATATCCAGTTCTGATGATGAACTATTTTCATATTATAGGCATACATATAGCGAAACAAGCATTTGCATTCAAAATAGTGCTATTTGATGAAGTGGAACTGCCGATGAAGGCCAGAACGGAACTCATCGACAATCACGTATTTCACGTTTGGAGATTTGTCGTCTTCGTTAAGTTTGTTAAGTAATTAAGGTTTTAATGAACATTTATATAAGGTCCGGTTCTGATGATGAGTTTCATGAAGAATTAAAAGAACTTAAATCTTTTTGGAACCAGATCCAGACTTGAAACGTACCCGAAGCGAGAAGCTTTTTAGTGACATTAATTAGTGTTTGGCCAGATAGGAACGAGTTCTGCAGAGTGCTGCGAGCTGCGTCACTCATAGAATCAATTGGAATAAAAATGGAAAATTAAAAACCTTAAAAAACCGACACCAAAAAGGATAAAGCCATTTATTTAACACCATTACAGGATGGTCGATACTTTCGATGCGTTGTTTTGTTCGCTAAAATGTTGGTTCTAACAGCACCCCACTTTTTATTGTACTCCAATTTTTTCTTTTCAATATAAATCGGCGCTAAGGGTTGCGTGTGAAGTAATAGCTGTATTTTGCATGAAGAAAGCTATTGAAAAAAAGGTGGTAAAAAGGTGGTGATATTTGTCTGATACAGCATTATTTATTGTTCCAGTGTGTAATAACCTTTATTTGAAAATGCCGCGATGGGAAACATCGAATTTTAATTTTACTTACTTTATTTCTTGAATAATGTTGAAACAGTTCGAAATTATTTTGTGTCATATACTACTAGTATTATTATTTAACATAATTTGCTCCAAGTCCACCCACGCTCCATGTAGTTTTCGCGATGAAAAATATTTTTTGTTAGTTAAAATCCAACAGTGGTTGAAATATAAAATCCAACAAGCATTCGCAAACATAATTATAAATAAACGCTACTTTACTCCATTCAGGCCCTCGGGCCTGAGAAGAGACGTTATTACGCTCGAAATACGATGAGCCTAAAAGCAATAATGATTGAGATATACCTATTAAACTACGCGTGTTTGATCCGGGGAATTGAACGTTAAAGCAGAAGGTGCGTCAAAACAAGGCAATTACATGTTCAATAATGTCAGGCCGACTTATCACGGACAAACGATTTTCAATTGGTTTTGTGCCAGCACGCTTGAACAGTGAAAATGTCGAAATTGCCTCGTACACATGAGATGACCACATGAAAAATTTGAATGGCTTGAGAAATTATTAAGGAATCACTCTCCTGTAAAATAAGAGGGCGATGAGCTGCTTTCGTGCGTTTTGTCTATTCTAATACAATCTAAGTATATTTTATTTATATACTCATATGGCATATTATTACAAAACTTGGTAGCATTACAAATTCACAAATCAATATGAAGTTTCTTCACTTAATGGGCTCCATTTTAATTGAAGAGCTACAGTCTTTTATACATAACTTCACTAAGTTGTTAAGTTACACTTACAAGGAAAGGTACCCAACTGTCCGGTTCCGATTTGATTTATATTTATATTAGAACAGGAAAAAATAATGTACACGTGTTTTGTTATATCTGCTTAAACTCAAGTTTTCCTAAAAAACACCCGTCTTTATGTGTAACTTTAGCGATAAGATATTATAAAACTTCGAATGTCGATTTTTTTTAGGAAAAAATGAGTTTTAGCCGATATAACAAAACATGTGCTCATTAATTTTTGCTGCTTTCAAACATATACTCAAACCAGACATTAACTAGCAACTTGCTTGAGCATCACTTTCTATAGGAGTTAGAAGATTTAGTAATTTTTTAGTACTTTGGAGGACAATTTCTCCCAATAGGTTGAGTTTGGGCAGCTAAAAAAAAATACGTGTCTGTTATTTTAGACTACACTATAAATAAATAAATAAATAATGCTAATGCTAATGCTAATGCACATTAAAATTTAAGTTTTTTCAATGTAATCACTGAACACGTTTTTAAAGAGCATTATTTTTACCGTTACACACTTTCAACAGCATAATACTCCTCCTCAGTTATATAATTATATTCTTTAACCTTTTTTACTTAAATTACTCATCCGATTCACCTCCCAGACCTCCTACTTATTTGGCGTAACAACGAAACTTCCTTCTCTTGATACGTTACAATAAGTTACTTGTGAATTATGAACACGATCATACATATGACGCGAGCTCGCTGCGATTCCGTCACACCTCTTTTGCCTTCTCCATATTCATCATTCGCCTCAAGCCAGAACGTCAAAATACGAAACTGAAATTACGTGGGCGAAATTCGAAAAGGCTCAGACGCCTACTCGTATACATAAATACTTTATATTTGTGTATAAATATTTGGGAGAACGACACCTTCGTGTTACAAGGATAGAGAGGAGAATACACAATTCATGTGATTCAGTTCTTGGAAATGCAAAAGTACCTAACATATTTCAAGATGTGTTTAAACGCACGTCTCTATACTTATTAAAACATTTGAACTAAATGTTATATGATCTTGATGAAATGAATAACTATAAATTTTTTAAACTTAAATATTTTATCATTTTGATAGCTTGAAATTTAGAAGTCTTTATTTTGAGAACAAAAATCTGCTCAAATAGTATTTATGATTTATGAGAATAATCTGACATTAAAAACTAAAATAAATATAATTTTAACTAATTTTTTAAGTATAGAAGATAGTATCTTAGTTGGGATTCTAAGTTGGTTTAGTTATTCTTTTGTTATAAATTGTTATTAATTCTTTTGTTAAAAGGTACATCACGAAAAAACCGGACAAGTGCGAGTCGGACTCGCTCACCGAGGGTTCCGTACTTTTTAATAACTTTTGTAGTTATAAGTGTTAGCATTTCATAGTCATAATCAATTATTAAAATATGTAATTAAATTTTCTGTATATTTTGATAAACAGTGTTAAGACTGTTTATCAAAATATATTCATTTAATAAGTAGCGGAAGTGAGTATCCGAATTCTCGCGCTGGCTCCCGATTGGTCGCGCCACTTTGAATCGTAACGCCTCCGAGGAGGCAAGATGGCGGCAACTGGCGCTACGGTTGGGAGGCAGAACGAGTGAGGTTACGAACGAGTACAGATCGAGTTGTCATACCTATTATTATTGTAATAGCCAAACGTGATTTTACGTAAAATTGGTTAATTGTGTCGGAGAGTACGTGAACATACACCTTGCTGAATTATCGGATTGTTTTATTGAACTGTCGTTCACAGTTCAGAAGGCGGGATTAGTCGAGGTTCTCGTATAAAAACCTTGGTGAAAAAACAGGGCAAGTGCGAGTCGGACTCGCGCACGAAAGGTTCCGTACTATTATTTATAAAAATGGCAAATAAATTATGTTTGTTGTATGGGAGCCCCTATTAAGTATTTATTTTATTATGTTTTTAGTATTTATTGTTATAGCGGCAACAGAAATACATCATCTGTGAAAATTTTAACTGTCTAGCTATCACGGTTACAGCCTGGTGACAGACGGACGGACAGCGAAATCTCAGTGATAGGGTCCCGTTTGACCCTTTGGGTACGGAACCCTAAAAAAATTACGCCCTCGAAGGTATGTAAACTCAAACTATTGGCCTTTCTTATTTGATAAATATGAATATATTTTTCTCTTTTTTTCTTATGGTTATTTTAAGTCCAATTATTTATGAAAACCCTTAAACGGTTCTACATCATTATGTACAGAAATAGCTTTGATAAAAATATATAATTATTTAGTTAACAAAGTTATTTCACTATCATAAGTTTGATATGGAACACAAACGGTTTAAGCGCTTTAACCAAAACAAATCTTTTTTTAGAGGGTACACAATTACATTCTCGCTTAATTTTCATATCTTGATTACATGTAGTTGTTTTAGTAAATGAGTATAGACATTAACACATTGAGTACCGGGAACCCGCTTGGCGGGTTCTCTGTTCGTAGTCGCTTTCCTGTACAAAGCGGGAAAACGCTGTTACGGCTACGAGCGTAGCGCTACGACAACGTTGGTAGCGAATGTGTTAAGTAAAAATAATTGAGTGTAAGGCACGCATCACTTTATAACTGTTGTTTACATTAATCTACAGTTGTTTATAATAACTTTTAGTTTACAAATTCACAAATGTTCTGGGAGTCTCAAATTGCGTTAGTGTATGTTATATACAGTGTTTTACAATAGTTCACAAAGAGTTAATAAAAAATTACAAAAGTTTATAAATTTACAAATGTTGTAAAAATATCAAATATGCATAGTATGTGCTAGATGCAGTGTTTTACAGTATTTTACATAAAGTTTACAAATGATAATAAATTTACAAATTTTAAAATGGAAGTAATTGATATTAATAGTGATTTTCTGTTGTTTTCATCAGTTTATATCATTTGTAAGAGTTTATAAATTTACAAATGACGAATAAAGTTGAACATTGCAATAAGTATGGTTGTATGTAAGATTTTACGATAATTCCAATGGTTTGTTTCTGCGTTTACAAAGACTACTTTCATATTACTAACAGTTACAAAAGATTTACAAGTTATTACGAGTAATTAATATACGCAACAAACTATCAACCATTTGCGGCTCAGTTATATTGTTAGAACAACATTAAATTTTGGGGGACTTTTCCAGTTACAATCATGGCAAGTGGAAAACATTAGAGTCCAAGACCTCCTCGTAAACGAAAAAGAGGCGAGTCGTATGAAGAGGATGACAGCTGTAATCCAGAGCGCCAACGACGTCAGCACTCGGGGCATCGCAGCAGCCGCAGCCGGCATAGAAAGAGCAGGAAGGTGAGGCGTTCGAGATCTCATCGGTGAAGGTCACCCAGTTCTTCTCATCATCAGCACGAGCACGTGCTGAACAGATTGTAATCAGGTGAACCCCAGTCAGTCAGCTGAACCTAGCCAGATGATCCCGACAGGTGCAGATACAGCTTCACCGAAATTACTTAACTCATCTGTTAGTAGTTAGTTAGTAATAAGGAAATGACAGCTTTTGCTACACAATTTGAAGAACTCATTCAGACTTTGAAAGCGGGAGGCAATAATGAAAAATCTTCCACTATGAATGTTATACCCGAATATCACCCTGCTAAACGGACGCAGACTATTAGTACATGGTTCTGGAAGGTTAACAAATGCGCGCAAATTTATGGTTGGACAGAACAACAAACAATCCATTATGCCTTACCGAAGTTAGTAGGCCTTGCACAACAATGGTATCAGGGATTACCAAGTCTCCTGTTTTCATGATCTGAGTAGCAGGAGAAACTGAAATCAGCTTTTTCAAGTGATGAGAATTATTGGCGACTTTTGACTGAAATGTTGGCCTGTATAGCGCGATTTAAAGAATCGTTAGAAGATTATTACAGAAAAATTATTTTGTTGATTCGCTGTAATATATCGGGTAAGAACGCAATAGACTATCTGTTGTTTGGTATTGAGGAAAGGTCCGTAAGGACAAGCGCAGAGCCTGACAAATTGTATAGTATATTTAAGAAACGTCAAAATTACGGAACCCAGCGAAAGGACCAACACATCTTTTCAGGCCAGCACTTCCGAAAATAGGCGTCGTGTCGTAGTTTTAATAAATCTGTATCCAGTAATAATGAACCAAAAAGCAACACAAAATGCTACTATTGTGGCGAAGAGGGTCACCCTTATTTTAAATGTAAACTTCCAATCAAAAGCTGCAACTCTTGTAATAAAGTTGGGCATATTGCTGTAACGGTTAGTGCCATTTCAGAGACTACCAGTGGTTTTTCTCAGGGTTTGTAGGTTTCAAGTGATACTGTCACACTACACGTCTGTGAAATTCCTAGAGATCTCCAA
Organism: Cydia pomonella; assembly: GCF_033807575.1. NCBI lineage: Eukaryota > Metazoa > Arthropoda > Insecta > Lepidoptera > Tortricidae > Cydia > Cydia pomonella. The sequence continues at coordinate 14,599,423 of NC_084706.1, read as the reverse complement.
TATATATCTAGTAAGTTTAGAAGATTAACTGGGCGCCAGCATGCTTATTAAAGCGTACAAAAAAAGGTAGATCTGTGATGAGATAAAATAAACTATTGTGTTTGAGCTCAATAAACTAGAAATATAATTCAAGTTGTCAAGATCAACTCGTACAGTTTGTTCGAAACTAAATTCTAATGATACAGAGAGACTGCTCGAACAGCTCTAGATAATTAAGCTAGTTAAAAGATATTTAAACCTAGGAGTACAGGTAGGTCCGAGAGAAATAAAAAATTGTGGGCACAGCACACTTAAAGTTCAAAGTAAGAGGCCACTGTAATGTCACTTTACGCTATTCAGTCTATTGATTTTGATTTAAGTATTGGAAAGTCAGCACCTGGTTCCACAGCAGAGTGTGGTTGAGCCGCGGCCAGGTGTTGTTCCAGTGGCGTGCAGGAAGCAGCCAAAAGTCGCGATGGCACGCCGCGAAACCGTCGCTGCGTGCTCAGATGGCAGCGTTCCTAAAACGCCCCAGTCGTGATGAACATCACAGACCACGCGCTCAACACCACAGACCAGAAGAAAAGAGGAGAGCCGGACGAACACCAAAAGTGCCGAATAATCCCAGCGACCGGACCGGCATTAAGCTAAAAAAAATATTGCCCACTATTGTGGGGGATTGAGGTTATGCACATGTCTAAGGGCTCGACTGTGAGTGCATTTCCTGCCCTATATTTTCTTTTACAGAAACGAACCATGCAATAAATAAACTCCAACACTACTCCACGAGTTTCAGCGAGGAAGATAAAGAAATAATTTTGCCACACATGACCAAATGCAAAAGCTGCACTTCCTATCATAAATCACAATTTTCTTACCCGGATTTTCGTTGAAAACTGTGGACGCCAAAATTCCAATATGTGTGAGAAAGAAAGATTAGATTTGCCGTTTGTTGAGGGACCTCAGCCATCTGACGCCATGTTTTCTAGTTTGCGTGCTGCAACAAAAGGTATAGAAAATCAGTATGGATGAACATTGCAGAAACTGAATTGCGCTTCCCCGACGGCAAACATGTTTCTAGGCATGCCTGCCGAAGATTATCGACCCGAAAAAAAAACGTTGTTCCTCACATCGTAGTTGGATCTTGAGTAAAAATCCGATACTCGACCCTTCCTGTCACTCTTTCCATACTTCCGTCTCTGGCCTGGAATTGCCACACGAAAGAAAACATGTTTACCCCAAACAATACTTTTTGAAATACAAAAGTAATATAGCAAAATGAAAGCATAAGCAAGAAATACTAACCTTTAATATTTTACAAGATTAATACCTAAACATTTAAACTATTACATTAAATATCTTAGTTACTATAACAACCATAATGTATATAGAGTGAAAGTAAGTTTCCATCTGATCGAGTACCACTCGATTTGGATAGATGGCGCTGAAACAGATTCGACCCAACTGCAAACTAACAACGCTTTGCAGGTTCATAGTGCTAGATATCACTACGGGTACCTTAGGGGCGCTTCGAATTAAAGTTACGATTTTTTACCGTAACATTGCTAGTGATTGTCCTTCAAAGAAAGATAACACTGAAAAAAAGACCGTTTTACGCATATCGCTTAAACAGGGTAATGATACTGAATATTTCAAGTCCGCGATAGTTAATGGTAAGGATTTGGAATGTTACATAGATTTTGGCAGTGAATACACTATAGTGAGGGAATCGGACGCTCGCAAATTATCAGACGATTGGATTCTTATTGACTTACCGGTGCTAAGATTCGGCAAAGGACTAGTTAACTGAATAGGAACGTTTAATGTCACTTTAAAAAAAAGACTCAGTTCAAGTGGGTTTGGAAGCGTTAGTTGTCCCAGATCATCTTTTGAAAGTTCTTTTGTTGGTAGGCAAACATTTATAGAACAAGAACATATTGTTGTTAATAAAACTAGTAAGACGCTTAAAAATCAACAAACACATTGCAGGTTAAAGAAAATATACCATTGCGTGTTCATGAGACAGTGAATGTTAGGGGCTATACGATTGTTGACGTGTATTCGAAACGTATGTGCTTACAGCCAAGGAATACGAGAGTATACAAAGTGTGATTAAAATGGTAGATGGCTGTGGTCAGGTTGTGATCAAAGGTTTAGTTGCAGGGAGCTTTAGTTTAGATAAAGACGTATTGTTGGTCCTTGCGACACCTTTAAAGGAAGCTCCTATGTCCGTAAAAACATTTACCGTCAATAGGGTCGAATGTTGTAATGGTAATCAAAACAGTGATTCCTCGATTGATGAAACGATAGTAAATGTAGATAAAAATATAAAGGATGATGACCGGCACTAATCAATTAATTTGCTTAATGAGTACAGAGATTGCTTCGCATTTTCAATCAAGGAACTAGGATGTTTTACCAACACGGAAATGGTATTAAACTTAATGACCCTACTCCTGTGTTATATAGACCCTATCGGTTACTCCTTTCAGAGCGAGAGGTAGTTAGAGATATAGTTCAAGAAATAGAAGAATCAGGTATTGTGCAACAGTCTTCTTCAGAATACGCATCACCGATTTTGTTAGTTAAAAAGAAAACAGGCGATTACCACCTTTATGTGGATTTTAGAACTCTCAACAAACGTACAATCAAAGAACATTATTCTCTCCCAAGGATAGATGACCAATTAGATAATCATTCTGGATATAAATTTTACAACATTTTGGACTTGGTTTCTGGATCTTATCAGATCCACAGGGCGGAATTTTCGTGACACCTGACTGCTTTCATAACGCCGGACGCGCATTATGAACTCACAAGAATGCCTTTTGGGTTAGTTAATGCACTGTCAACTTTTCAAAGGTCAATCAATAACATTTTAGGTAACGCTAGATTCAAAGACTCTCTAGCATACATGTTTGATGTGAACATTCCGTCGAAGACTGTTGATGACGGACTCACCATATTGAGGGAGGTATTAGAGCTGTTTCGCAATTCAGGTTTGACATTAAATCTCAAAAAGTGTAACTTTTTGATGCAGTCGATTAATTATCTCGGGTTTGAAATTAACGAGGATGGTATACGGTCTGGTGTGAGCAGGATAGAAGCTGTAGAGAAACTTGCCAGACCCACTGACCAGCACAAAGTAAGAGAATTTTTATGTTAGTTCGTTTATTTAATATAGTGATGTTGATGTTTCGTATTTTATCTTAAGATTGTATTATTGTTAATTGTAACTGTTAAAGGAAAGTAATTTTAAATGAATGACATTATTCATTTAAAATTACTATCGGAACGCAAAAGCAAAAAAGTTTAACAGATAATTTTCTGTGAGAAATATGAGTCGCAGAATCTCAAGTCTTATCCATGTTATGTACAATATTTAAAGTCAATCACCCGAAATGGCACAACCTATTCCGATCACTGGTTATGATAGAGTTATTACGATTTATTAAAGTTATGATTGATGAATGAATGAGTACACGTTATTGGAGACTTGTTAAAACACTTAATTTTAATAACTTAATTCTAGAGATAGTATTGGAGACATATAGGGGCTCCAGTACTGTGATTAGTTTGTATGAAGTATTATTGGAGACATGAAGAGGTTCCAGTATTGTGATTAGTTATGTGAGGCAGTATTGGAGATATAAAGGGAGCTCCAGTACTGTTATTAGTTATATGAGGCAATATTGAACACATGAAGGGGCTCCAATATTGTAATTAGTTACGTGAGGCAGTTTTCGAGACATGAAGGGGCTCCAGTACTGTAATTAATCTATATGAGGCAATATTGGAGACATGAAGGGGCTCTATATTGTGATAAGATTATATGAGGCAGTATTGGAGACATGAATGGGGCTCCAGTACTGCGATTTGTATGTAATAGGTATGTGTTTCGAAAATGTCCAGAATTAATATTTAAAATGACCGCATTAATATTGTTAAATAGTGTTATTAATAGATAAATATGTTACAAATATAACATAGTAGAATAAGTATTAAAAGCAAGTCGATCCTGATTTTTATCATAACATACATACAATAATAAAAATCTTAAAATATAAATATCATTTTGACGACGCAGTTTTCGGTTGCGCCACCTGTTCTGGTGCGGGATTCGGCAGATTCCCACGAAACCGCCGAAATATCACACCTTTCGGCCAGAAGTCCGCGCTCGCGATGGTTTCCAGCAGCGGCCGCGGGACGCGCACCACAAACGAGCTGAAGTGCACGTAATGCCGCGATCGCAGCTGGAAAAACCTGGTTAAACCCGAACTGCTGTGATTGAGTCATGGTTAATATATATATATATATATATATATATATATATTTGTTACTAGCATTTTATCGAGACGATAAAAAGTCAGAAAAGGCCGACTGTTAGCATTTCATAGTCATAATCAATTGTTATAATTTTTAAGAAAAAAAAACCGACTTCAATGAGGGAGACCGGTGAAAGAACGATTATTGTTGATTGTAGATTTCATACAATGTAATTAAAAAGACAGCGCCCTACGCCTAATTATGTAGAAAAGGAGGTAACATGTTTTTTTTGCCACTGCACCCACCTTGACACATTTCAGATTTGCCCTATGGTTGACTGGTAAGATACCCGCAAATAGGGTATTCGACTTAAGATAAATTATTTCACACCATGCATGAAATAAAGCACCAGATAATTATTTAAAAAAAAACTAAATAGGATAGAAATATAAAAATGTGCCTTGAAAATCTATCTGCTTGGCCTTTGCACAAATTGCCAAACGTGAATTATGCATCATTGAAGAGTTCCGTTCTGTTCATCATCAGCAGTTCCACTTCATCAAATGTCACTTCTACAAATGTAAGTACTTGATTTGTTAATGAAAATACTAAGATATATATATATGCCTTTAACATTTGAGGAGTTCCCTCGATTCCTCATGGACCCCATCGTCAGAACTCGAACTTGACAAAAAATTGTCTTGAAAATTGAATTTGCTTAACAAACACAGCGAAGAGGACAAATCGCCAAACGTGTACGCGTCGTTGAAGAGTTCCATTCTGATCATCATCAGCAGTTCCACTTCATCAAATGTCACTTTTTTAAATGTAAATGCTTGATTTGTTACAGAAAATACAAAAATCACTATATGTATGCCTTTCACATTTGAAGAGTTCCCTCGATTCCTCATGGATCCCATCATCAGAACTGAGTTTTGACAAAAACGGAACCAATCTGTATATATATAAATTCAAACAAAAAAATAATGTCCAAAATCGGTTCATAAATGACGGAGTTATGGAGTAACAAACATTAAAAAAAAACATACAACCGAATTGATAACCTCCTCTTTTGAAATCTTGAAGTCGGTTAAAAATATGTAATTTAATTTTCTGTATATTTTGATAATTAGTGTTAAGACTGTTTATATATCAAAATATATTCATTTAATAAGTAGCGGAAGTGAGTATCCGAGTTCTCGCGCTGGCCCCCGATTGGTCGCGCCACCTTGAATTGTAACGCTTCCGAGGAGGCATGATGGCGGCAACTGGTACTACGGTTGGGAGGCAGAACGAGTACAGATCGAGTTGTCAAATTGTAATAGCCAAACGTTGTGATTTTATGTAAAATTAGTTAATTGTGTCGGAGAGGACGTGAATATACAACTTGCTGAATTATCGGATTGTTTTATTGAACTGTCGTTCACATAAGATGTGTACTTACATTGTATACTATGTAGAAGTAAGGGTGGCGGTGTGATATTATGTGGCTATACCTAGAAAACATATGTATCAATATTTAGGGTAGTCTTATGTTTTGTCGTATCTAATTAAAGTTGCTATGAAAAGGACGTTGTATTACTTAGCTGAGTACTTAATCTCAACTATCCAACAAACTTGAATTATTCATTGAGCCAACATCATAAACAAGTCTGCAAATAATCATAACGACCGGATTTGACGTAAAGGAACCCGATTACAAAAGACGACAACTGAATTATGATGCGTGGCCCGAAACGTACTTGTTTTTTGTTACCTATAATATTACCGCTTCTTAGCAACATGACTGCCTATTGAAGTGAACTGGCCATTCTAATTATTATATTTTTTGTAGATACGTTTGCTTATTTTGATTCTTCTTAAAAAATCCTACAAATAAAAAAAATAAAACAGGAACGATCTTAAAGTGAATAAGTACAATAATATATGAGTAAAAATTACCTGTTAAAGCTGTTAAACGATCGGCCACGGAGTCGGGAAATATTTGGTCTGTACGTGATAGGAATGTAACCTATTGAGTTCCTTAGCGACCGAGTAGGTGGCCGATTTATATGACCTCCCTTTTTGCTGTGATGCAATTTATCGGAATGGAGTTTGATGTACCTTACAGATCAATCACTAATGGTTAATTCTCTAATGGAAAATAAATTGAATGTTACGATCCCCGTCGTCCGAAACGTGACAACTTGTCAGATACTCCCATGCTTTGTTGTTAGATTCAAGGTAATCGTTTTTATTTATTAACCGCTCTTTTGGATCTCTATTGACAAAAGATCAGTCTTACGTAAAATCAAACTTCATGGAAGATATCAAATTAATTAATCCTCCATTAACTTCAGAAGGTAAAAAAACATTAGATTAGCCTTACGTAAGATTAAACATCAAGGAAAATGTCTAATGAAATCATTGATAGATTCAGAAGGTAAACAGTTGTTTTTTTGTTTTTTCTGTCCTACCATATTCACTCACTGCGTCTGTATGCTGTTGTTTGTTGTATGTTATTTTTTATCGCTGCCTTGCAACTCTTGCATCACAATTGTCCGTGATATTTATGTAATGTATCTTCTTCATGTACAAAACTTGTAGTAATAACGAAAAGCTGTATGTTATTATTATTTTAGTATCATTCCAGGTAGAAACTTTCACTTCGGCAAAGTAAGCACATTTTTGGTAGTTGTAAAACCTTAATCACCTAGGTAGTCTCTCTTTGTCTTTATGTTGGAACTACGTTTATTGAGCACAATCGAAATTATGGAATCATGTTACTTTGTGTAACGTTGTTTCTATGTAATGAAATATTACCGGATTGATTCAGTTGACGAGATTATTTTGATCATATTTTGAGTTAAGACCTCGGAGTATGTACAACGGGCACCGAAAGAAATATTAAATATTTCTGGAGAAATTCATTCGAGAATCGCAAAACATGCATAACTTTTCGCCAACAGAGGTTAAAGGTTACTTACTGCTTTACAAATCTGGTAATGTATTCAGTACAGCTCTAAATTGAGCTTAGGGACAAAGATGGGCTCCAAAGTTACCACGGTTTGCTTACGAAACTTACAAATTCAACGTCAAAATGTTCGTAACTACTTAAATACTTATTAATACCAAAATGAACGTTTATTTTTGGACAGCAAAATCTCGATTAAATTGTAACTTTTGGGCCATTTCATCTGATTTCGACAAAGGACCATGGGCAGAAATGTCCCCACCCACCAACAGAAACAAAACATGTCTCATTCAATAGATCTTGGCAACCTGATGATTTGTTGCTATGACAAGGATCGCCCTATGTATGGGGTTTTCTTGGAAAACTGTATTTTGTTTTTATATATTTTCCGCTCATTTCATTGAAAGTTGCAGGCAGAAGGTTATAGCAATAATGTTCCTACTATACATACATATATTTTGGCCAGACAGATCTTCGATTTTCCATAACAGTGCGAGACAAAAAAAAAACCCGCCAAATGAAAAAAAAAACCGCCAAATGCAAATGAATGTCAAACCTAACTTTTATTCTAAATAGTACCCGAACGACATCTATTTCTGAATTTTCCTTATCAGAGTATCATTAGGCAGGAAGCGCTGGTGGCCTAGCGGTAAGAGCGTGCGACTTGCAATCCGGAGGTCGCGGGTTCAAACCCCGGCTCGTACCAATGAGTTTTTCGGAACTTATGTACGAAATATCATTTGATATTTACCAGTCGCTTTTCGATGAAGGAAAACATCGTGAGGAAACCGGACTAAGCCCAACAAGGCTTAGTTTTACCCTCTGGGTTGGAAGGTCAGATGGCAGTCGCTTTCGTAGAAACTAGTGCCTACGCCAAATCTTGGGATTAGTTGTCAAAGCGGACCCCAGGCTCCCTTGAGCCGTGGCAATATGCCGGGACAACGCTAGGAAGAAAAAAAAAAAAAGAGTATCATTAGGCATACTGATTTTATTCTGCCAGCAGAACTCTTAAGTAATGTAATATTAGATGAATTTTGAGTTAACAATGTGATAAGTGATAGTATGTCTATTATTTAAAGTAGTATTAGATATTGTAGATATAAAAAATATACAGCTCTAAGCGAATTTTTGTTTTTCTTTTTTTAAGACACATAGTTTGTTTATTATTGCCAGTAATATTCGTCGTTTGTCGGGAGAGTGAGCGAAACGGCGAACAGTATTGTTAAAGTAGTGTATACAACCTGCTACTGTATGAGCAAGGTTTCCCCGCTGCACCTATATCTATAGTCTTAATTTTAATTGTATATTTTAATTGTATATTTTATTTTATTGTATTGTTGCTTTATTGTAATGTAATGGGTTAATACCTGAATAAATAACATTTTTTTTTTTTTTATAATGTTTCTATAACCTTCTGCAGCGGTATCATGGTCGTGTTTTTGTCACTTGTCATATTATGCGTCACTTTCGCACTTACATATTTGTTAGAACATGACAGGTATGGTGACAAATGATAGACAGCCGTCCATCTTAGCCCTGCAGCCTGCAACTTTCAATTAAATGAGCGAAAAATATATAAAAAGAAAATACAGTTTTCTAGGAAAACCCCATGCATAGGGCGATCCTCGTCATAGCAACAAATCATCAGGTTGCCAAGACCTATTGAATGAGACATGTTTCGTTTCTGTTGGTGGGTGGGGACAGTGCCCATACAAATTTGCCCATGGTCCTTTGAAATAAAAAGTGCGCCGCATGAATTTTTATTTAAATGAAAAAAATTGAGGACAACCTTTATGATACCAGAAGTGTTGGACCACCACCATAATCTTTTTATCTTTTAATTTCCGAGCAGTGCCCATTCAAAGGAGAAAATCAGGTCAAATTCCTGCTTGTACATAATGTGCATTAACTTTTGATTTGGATTAGTGAATCAATATATAGGTCATACTGAACAACTTTTGCTATTGAACCAAACCCGAAATCGCAAAAAAATATTGGCTATTTCATACATTTTGGCTGTCTGACCTTAACATCTTCTATGGGAGAGTAAATTATTTATTTCGCGATTTCGTGGTTGGTCCCAGATTAAAAGTTGCTGCGTAAATTATTGCAAGTGACTAAATAAACACCCTGTATTCTTCTATCATTATTAAGTACTGGTTCTTATTAAATTATTACCATTTTTGACCACTTTTTAGGCGATTGTATAATTTAGAGCTTAGGGTAATAACTAATCAATTAGGTACGTACAGTACCATTTACTATATATGTACTTCAAATACTACGTCTTTGGGCAAAGTACGACTACTGAGAAATTTCAAACGATTTAGAAGGACTCATGTTTCATTTGCCAGACTAACTAACAGAAATTTTATTTGCGTGCTGATCTTGAACTAGCATCCATGCTGACAATCGAAAGCCGGTATTAGTGTCGCGCTGACCGTCGGTGCGGAGCTGTAATGTAACGTACGCTTAATTATGTAATTTTGCTTTTGTTGCTTTTTGGCCTATGGGTAGTGGCCCTGCCTATGAAGCCGATGGTCTTGGGTTCGAATCCCGGTAAGGGCAGTTATTCGTGTGGTGAGCACGGATATTTTTTCCTGAGTCATGGGTGTTTTCTATGTATTTAAGTATTTATATGTATTATATTTATCGTTGTCTGAGTACCCACAACATAGGTCTTCTTGAACTTACTGTGGGGCTTAGTCAATTTGTGTAAGAATGTCCAATATTTATTTATTTATTTATTTATATACCTATGCCCTTCTTTTGAAAGCTAAGATTACTTTAACTAACGTAACTTTGGGATAAATAAAATGGTCATGAAAGTAAAGAAAAAATGCCTTTGCAGTAATATAAGCACCAAATTTTGATGTCATTTATAAAGTAGAATAAAGATTCGGTTAATACGATTGGGAAACCAAATAATAATTTAGAAAAGTACGTGTATTACGTGAACACTTGTTATGCAATGGCTGTTCAAGCCAGCAAGCATTTTTTTTTTTTATTAAACAAAAACTTTTTTTATATATAACCTTCATACAACAACCTCCTCATCAAGCGGAATTCTGACATGATTTCTCACGTACTCACTAGTAACTACCTTTACACCATCAACCAAATTATAGAAAAAGCCAACGATTGTAAAAAAACCGGATGGCAATTCATGGATTACAGCGAAACCAAAAGTATTTGATATTGTTAAGCACTCTGCTGTCTGTTGTAATTTCCACCATGCAGAATCAAAGTATAGACAATGCTTTGCTTGCATACGAGTACAGCATGCATTAAACTTCATGCTCATGGTTTCAAATCTCAGACCCCAGATTTCATCGTATCACATTTTATGAAGTATTTCCAAAATATTTGTACATTCACGAGCCACAGAAAGTGAGCTTTGGCCATATTTCTGTATTTGTTATGTTTTCTTCAGTCATCTTTTTTTTTCAATACAATCCGTTTCTGACGTAGAGGTAGTAATGATAGCCTCATTCTGAAATAGTTCAAGCTTATATACATTTTGCTCGACGTGGCGTAGGCACCAAATTCTCTCAGTAACATGTGCATTTGTCACCTTATTTTTTTGGGACACATAAATTTATAAAACCTGCAGACAGTCTCTGCGTACAATATGTAACTACTATGTTCTTATATTTATATAAATATATTATTAATATGAAACAATAGTAGGTATTTTGGGCGTAGCTGATTCTAAGAAAATATATGTTATAGATTTTAATCAAAGGAAAAGGAAGACACAGGTCCATAAAACCTGTATTATTATACGAGTATTATAAAACTTTTACAGATTCAAATCACCTTGACTGTTCAAAAAGATTTTTCATCGAACTTGCTCGAAAAAGATCTTATTTCATACAGGTGTACTGAAGGACAAAGGCCTATATTATTCCCGTCGGAGTTATGGATTGCGGAAAAAAAAATATAACTCCCTAGGGTGTTATAGTTTTTTTTTTTTTTTAATAATTTAAACAAATTAACTAGGTATTCATGAGTTTTACTTTTCAAATATTAATTAATGTTTGTAATTTAGTAGTTTTGTTGTTTAGTGTTGTGTGTTTAAAAATATTTAATTTGATTAATTTAATAGCTGTTAGAAATATTTTTACACAATTTTCAATTGTGGCTGAAAGGCGGATAGCATTCGATGCCTAACCTGTCAAAGAATGACAATATGGCGGACGAATGTTTGAAATGTCACCATATTTATATTGTTACAGTCGACGAGAAGCTTAACACGTTAAACGCCAGACCAAAATATTCATTTTTTCTTAAAAAAAAACTTGATGTAAATTCAATTATTACTTTGATATGTATATAGATATATATTTTATTTTGTTATTGGAGGTTTAGTTAAAAAGTTATTAAAAAAAAAAAACTCGCGGTCACCGATGACCCCCGTGGCGCTGTGAAGTTCATATTTCAAAAACCGTTACCATGACGCCACGCCGGTCCCCCCGCCGGCCACGCCGGTCACTGTGCCGGTCATTATACTGTCACATTCGCACCCGCTAAAATATGCTTATAATATAAAATTTAACTGCTTTGGCATTGTGTGACAATAGCTTGGTTTGGCAATTCCTGCTACTGGTTCAAGAAGATACGCTGTTTTTGTTTATTTTTGTTAATTTTGGGTTTTTATGATGTTTTTTTTGTGGAATGCATGTATCAGGTGTGTGTCTGCATTGGGAAATTTATTTTTTCTTATTTTTTGATAATTGTCGTGTATTTCCAGATAATTGAAATTAATTTCTATTAATTATATAATTATTGCAAATACTTAATTATATAAATTATAGAATTAAAGCTGTGATTTGAAAAAAATGCCTTGTTTTTTTCATTTTTTCAACAAATCTACTATGTCACTAACTGCACCCACGTCCCAAGCCACCGTTTTACTAACGAGCGCCATGCCGGTCCCTTGCATACAACGCATTGCTTATAACTGCTACACGCGGCGCAGGATAGCGTCTTAAAAACAGGTTTAACACGAGGTCACCGGTGCCCCCCATGGCGTGTTGCAGTTGACTTCGTGAGGTCGCCGGTGCCCCCCATGGCGTTCAACGTGTTAACTTTAAAAAACATTTTTTTTTTATACTACTTCGGTGGCAAACAAGCATACGGCCCGCCTGATGGTAAGCAGTCTCCGTAGCCTATGTACGCCTGCAACTCCAGAGGAGTTACATGCGCGTTGCCGACCCTAAACCCGCCCTCGAGCTCTGGCAACCTTACTTACCGGCAGGAACACAACACTTTGAGTAGGGTCTAGTGAGTATTTCAGCGACGCCTGGTAGGGTTCGCAAACTAATATACACAATGAAACTTTTACGGGAGGTTGCGAATACTCACCTGCTTAGAGTTCTATATTTGGCTCTGTGTCAATCTATTTTAAGTTATTGTATACTTGCTTGGGGTGATTCTGCTAAATCAACTTTAAACATTTTAGAGCGAGCACAAATAGCAGTTCTGGAAGGTGTGCCTGGGACTCCCCCGACGGTATTCTACTTCTGAACTTTTCATTAAAGCGCACGTCTTAAGTGTTCGTAGATTGTTTTTACTGCTGCGTGCTTCCCTTTACGTACACAATATGGTCTGTCGTCAGCCTAATCAAAAAGACATGATACTAAAAAGAGTCTACAAAATTCCTAAACCCCTTGTTAAGACTGCGATGAATAACTTGTACAGTTACTTTTATTTTCTTTTATTTTCTCACACATTCCGCAGTTATCCACACGCGCATATTCATACATACATACTCACATACATACACACATACCCTCACATAAACACTTTTACTACATACAACTTACTGAGACCTTTTTAATTGTCTTTGTACTTAGTTTGATAGTCATATAATAAAAAAATCTTATATTTAATTTGGCTCTAACAATAATATATTCTGTTAAAATAAGAATCGCACCATTTCGATACTTCTCTGAGATTCCCACGTTACAGGCTGAGTCTAGTGTGGGGATCAATGTACTGCTGCTCTTGTAATGCCAAATTCTTGAAATAAATATATTATTATTTATTCTATTTAAGAATTATTTCACTTAAAATTCAGTTTTTTTCTTCGCAAGTGTGATGAAAAACATTGTGTGTAAGAATAGGTATCGTTCCTCGAGTCTTTAATTCACTCCAGCCTGCGGCTGTCGTGAATATATACACTTTCGTACAATATTTCACTTACCCCCCTGTACTATAATTTAAAATAATTGAAAATTACTACGGTCCAAAAATCCTAAATTTCGAGCCCTAGCCCCAAGCCTAGCTGGCTTGTATTTTTTCATCACACTTCCCAGGCGACGCGGTCCGTAAATACTAAATGTCGACCTAGTGCTGTAACGTATGCATGAAATTAGGCAGAATTTTTTTTTCGTCTTTTTTCCTCACAAGTATGATGAAAAACATTATGTGCCAGGGGCGGTAAAGCCATTACGAACTCATGTTAATTAAGCCCTCGCCTTCGGCTTCGGGCTTCAATTCACACTCGTTCGTAAATTCTTGTTTACCGCCCTTAATACACAAAGTACTATTTCAATAAATGAATGTAAACAACATGATTATTACAACACGATGAAATTTTAAATACGTGTATATCAACAGGAATAAAAACAGCAACAAATCTGATCCGACGACTGATTTCATCGGTACCTGCAAATCCCTTAAATTTACATTTGTAGATTGAGTTGTGTGATTTTGCCATTCGCGCCTCATATTCGGCGTTCCTTTGAGCCCTTTTCACTCGACTTAAGAGCCATTGCAGTCGAGGCCTGAGAGGTCATGAGAAGAGGTCTGTTGTATTTTTACAATGCAAATAAAGGTTTTTGAATTCCACGGCGGTCTTACCAGGAGTACATTGTTGACTAACTTATTTCCTTTCGTATTTCGTGGTATTTAAAAGAAATACTGATTTTATAAATACTCTTAAAGTCGTTTTTAGTTTTCCGAACCAAGAAGACGGAATCCTAAAGGCACCGTTTGGATTCAGACTATTTATTTTATTAATTTATTGCAACTTTATTACACGATATAAAATTGTACAAATGGCGGACTTAATGCCTTAAGGCGTTCTCTACTAGTCAACCTTTCAACCAGAAACTTGTAGTTAGTGCAGGATTGTAGACAACGAGAGGAAATATGAAACACAAATCAAGTTATTTTAAAGAATATAACAAAATTCTATTGTTCTAAAAATAAAAGCAATATATACCTACACCAATATATATATATATATATCTTATACCTTTAAACGAGCAATTCTTGTATATATATTTCTATATTTCTGTGATCTCGGAAACGGCTCTAACGATTTCGCTGAAATTTGGTATATGGGGGTTTTTGGGGGTATACAATCTATCTAGATTAGTCTTATGTTTGGGAAAACGCGTGTTTTCGAGTTTTCATGAGTTTTTCTTTCGACGCAGAATATGGTCGCTAATTTCGTGTTGCCCGCCACTGTCCGTCTGGTCCAGCGGGTCAAGACGCGGACTGCTAAACGAGTGTTACGGGTTCGAATCTCGCCCGTTTGTTTTTTTTTTTATATGTTCAAGTTTATATATAATATTTAATTTTTATTGTTTTAGACAAGTTTAATTTAGTAAAAAAATGTAGTTAAGATTATCACCTATAGACCACCATATTACAATAAATAGTTATAACCGAGCAAAGCTCGGTCGCCCAGGTACTTATCTTGGTGTTACAAAATAGACTTAGGTTACTCAAGAGCATCTGAATCAAATAATATCTAGAAACAAGGGTGCAAATAATTCTTACTGACCTGCGTTCACGGATAGGAATTAAGCCAGTTCAGTTTGCGGCGGAAGGCCGTGTTGCCCCTGGTCGTCTTCACGACGGCAGTTTCAGGGGCCCATCAAGTGGGCGGCAAGACACCGCCTGCCTCGTTAACATTAAAACATTATTATGGCAGGTGCTTGGACGTGTTTGCAATAACCCAGTTTCATTGTCCACTTAAACTTCCATCCATAGCCAGTTTACTTTTTCTACAATAGTCCAAATGCCTGCTGCGACCGTTTCATGGGTGTCTATTGTTGTGCTTGTGAACGCGTGATCTGGTTCCGGCAGGCATTCTACTTGACATTAAAGCTTTTCAAGGGGCCTCTATGTGTTGGATCTATATCTCCACGCAAACCTATTAAAAGACTGGGATTTATAGACCCGTGAAATTTAAGGAGATACAAATAATAATAACAAATACTCTTTATTGTACACCGAAGAGAACACAAATTACAATTAGGTAATAATAGCAGCCTTATCGCTAAAAAGTGATCTCTTCCAGACAACCTTTGGGTAGCAAGAAACAATAACTTACATCAATGACTGGGTAGTGCCATTCTAAGCTTACTTAGATATTGGAACAGTATCACATATCACGTATAAAAAAAACTGGTCTATTTGGGTTTCGTAGCCAAATGGCAAAAAACGGAACCCTTATAGATTCGTCATGTCCGTCTGTGTGTCCAATTATGTCACAGCCACTTTTTTCCGAAACTATAAGAGCTATACTGTTCAAACTTGGTAAGTAGATGTATTCTATGAACCGCATTAAGATTTTTACACAAAAATAGAAAAAAAACAATAAATTTTGGGGGTTCCCCATACTTAGAACTGAAACTCAAAAAAACTTTTTTCATCAAACCCATATGTGGGGTATCTATGGATAGGTCTTTATTTAGTGATGATATTGAGGTCTCAAATATCATTTTCTAAACTGAATAGTTTGCGCGAGAGACACTTCCAAAGTGGTAAAATGTGTGTCCCCCCCCCCCCCCCCGTAACTTCTAAAATAACATAATTAAAAATCTAAAAAAAAATGATATACGCTGCCATGCAAACTTCCACCGAAAATTGGTTTGAACGAGATCTAGTAAGTAGTTTTTTTTAATACGTCATAAATGGTACGGAACCCTTCATTGGCGAGTCCGACTCGCACTTGGCCGCTTTTTTTTTAATGTACCAAATATAACAAATACATAAAATACATACATATATATAAACGCAAGTTAAGGCAGCGAGAGGTAATGTAACTTTCAAAGTCTTTTAAATTTATATCTACAGTAAGCAGGCGTTTGACGACGATCACACCTGATGGTAAGTGATGATGCGGTCTACGGTGGAGCACGATTACCTATGAGATACCTATTTACTCTAGCCTTGAAGAGATTCAGATTGTACTCATCAGGCAACGCCGTATTTTATGAGCTGCACCTTCGATCCTTAATTTTAAAGTAGGTACAGGCCGCCTGCCAGCTTGCAAAATTCTGATCCATTATTCAATAACAACATCCGACAAACGTTAAGAGAATCCCGTCGAATAAACAGCAGTGTCAATTATAAAGACGCCGGTGCGATGCTAATGCTAATAATTATCCTTGGTCCCCTGAATTAATTTTACCAGCGAAACTACCATTATTAAGGAATATGATTAAATAATTGAATGCTTTTGGAACGAAAATGAATCAACGTAGGTAACATTGAAATAAGATCTTTTGAATTTGACATCAACTCTCCACCTCACCGAAGGGTTAAAAAGACAAAAAACAAGTCTCAAAGGGCCCCAAAAAACTTTGTAAGTTATTATATGTACTTGGAATATCTAATTATAATATAATTATATTTTTTATTAAAGATGACATTGTACAAATCTATGAAGTATCTACAGGTCAATCAAAGGAATAATTTGAGTAATTCTAAGGAATAATTTGTAAGGTAAGAGAGATCGCATAAAATGAGACACAGATGTCAATTAAATCTAGTTATTTATTCTACTGCACATGTACATATGTATTCATATCTCTTTAAGTGGCATATGTCGTTTTTGAGTTATGAGAATTTTGATTTTATTTCAATTAATCAAATTTGAAATTTAAACGACATAATCGGTCGGGAGTCGACGGCTTACCACTCCAAGGGATATATAACTATAATAATGTATTTAATACAGAACAATAAAATATGAACGTTTGTAATTCTAGTAATAAATTATAGTAAACCTTTCAGCGTTAAGTGCATTATGTGAAAACTATATTTATTCGTATTACTCAAATCTGAGTAAGCCTCGACGTAACTGCTCTAGTAGCTCAGTAGCTTTGTAGTGTTATCTCTATTGCCATAATAAGGAAATTGCGATGTAATATTTAATTATTCATCTTAATTACGAGTGTTTTCCTCTAAGTACAGGCTTGTATCGTTACTTTCTCTCAAAGTCAGTCCACTTGACAACTAATCCCAAGATTTGGCGTAGGCACTAGTTTTTACGAAAGCGACTGCCATCTGACCTTCCAACCCAGAGGGTAAACTAGGCCTGGTTGAGATTAGTCCGGTTTCCTCACGATGTTTTCCTTCATCGAAAAGCGACTGGTAAATATCAAATGATATTTCGTACATAAGTTCCAAAAAACTCATTGGTACGAGCCCAGGTTTGAACCCGCGACCTCCGGATTGCAAGTCGCACGCTCTTACCGCTAAGCCATCAGCGCTTCACTCTCGATATGAACATGTTAACTTATTAAATGTATGCCTTACTTGGTTGTTTGCCCCGCTAAGCTCACGTCTATATAATAAATAATAATAATAAATAAATATTATAGGACATTATTACACAAATTGACTAAGTCCCACAGTAAGCTCAATAAGGCTTGTGTTGAGGGTACTTAGACAACGATATATAAAATATATAAATATTTATAAATCCTTAAATACATAGAAAACACCTATGACTCAGGAACAAATATCCATGCTCATCACACGAATAAATGCCCTTACCTATATGTTATGTAGAGATGTCACATAATGGTAATTATTCAAACGCTTCATATAAATCTTGGGAAAAGTGTGTTTTCATTTATTGATATACCTAACTAACTTAAAAAATTTACTCAAAATCCCTTAACCCATCCAATCCAAATTCCATGAAATAAAATTATTGTTTGAATAAGTATTGAATTAAAGTAATTTTGAATTGCAAATATTTATTTCGTTGAACTTTGATCAAAGTGTAGAAATATTTTGAACTTAAATAAGACCACATATTTACAATTTTCTTCAAATAAATCATTTATGTATAATAGGGAGCTTAAGGTTCACAAATGCAGTTTTCAGTCAGGAACTAATTGTACTTGTACTATTATTGCTAAATCTGAGTGTATTAAGTATCTGGGCGTTCTGCTTGATGACAGAATGAGTTGGCAGCCACACCTAGACCTAACCTCAACACGGATAAGAAAACTAGTATATATTTATATGAAACTAAGAACTGTATCTAACCTAGCTTTATTGAATAAAGTGTATGTTGCTCTGGTTCAGCCAGTGATTGGTTATTGCAATGTTGTATGGGGTGGCGCTTGTAAAACCCACATGTTAAAATTAGAAAGAGCTCAGAGATCCCTGTTAAAGGTCATGACATGTAGATCATATAGATATCCAACGAGTCTATTATTTAAACAATGTCAATTGCTCTCTGTTAGACAACTATATATACTTCTGTTAGTGCAAAAGCAGCATAAGCTTACCCCTTATGATCAAAATAAAATTACAAGTAAACGAACTTTGACTACTGTATGTGCACCATATAAATCACTCATAAAAAAAACTCTTAACATTTGTCCCCTACATAAACATCAGTGTACGGAAAAATTTAAGTCCTGGTTGCAGTCACTAGACTATGAACAAACTGAAAGCATCTTACCATGACTTACTCACACACACACACACACACACACACACACACACACACACACACACACACACACACACAAGTATAAATGTAAAATTAATCTGCATTCTTATTAGAATGGCATTTGTTTTCTAGTATTACAACAAGCCTTAATTATCTACTTTAAGACTAAAATGAAAATGGTAAATGTAGTAATAGTTACTATTCTGTTTGGGAGAGGACACTGACTTCTGTAACACAGGTTTTTACCTAGCTCAGAAGTCAGGGACTTCCACACTAAAATAGGAGGCCATTAAAAATTTATAAAAACGTTTTATTAGTTAATAAGTGGGTAGTTTGTTATTTGTTTAACAGGGGGGCAAAGGTGTTGTTTAACTCATCGTGCTAACATTGATACCCGAGCGAGCGAAAGGTTACAAAACTGAGCCACGAACTTAGCGAGTGGTTCTAAAAACATTACAAATCAAATATCTATTCATACAAAATCATCACTTAAAAGCTAATTCCACCAGCCAAAATGAGAAACCAACACAAAATTTGCATTAAATTACTTTGCCACCCTTGTGGATGAAATGCAACTTTCACATCAGCTTTTGAAGGATAAAGAAGCCTTAAAGAGTTGTAGTGATGAAAAATATATTAATTAATATCTACGAGTGTTAATGATTTGTTTTAAGGCTACAGATAGGCATTTTTTCAGCTGAAAATGCGCAACACAACCCAAGTTTCGGGTTCTTTACATCCAAACAAATACTTTTTATAATGTAGTTAACTCGCAATGGATGTGTTATCACGGAATATTAAAATTAAGAACCACCAATTGCGTCCTTTATCAGACACGTTCAAGTGGATATCAACAGAGCGAAATGAGCGGATCCTCACGCTTACTCTTTTGTACGTGAGGCACGCAA
This sequence comes from Cydia pomonella, assembly GCF_033807575.1. Classification (NCBI taxonomy): domain Eukaryota; kingdom Metazoa; phylum Arthropoda; class Insecta; order Lepidoptera; family Tortricidae; genus Cydia; species Cydia pomonella. The sequence goes on along the minus strand of NC_084706.1, from coordinate 14,579,601 downwards.
GCTGCATTGTCACGGAATATGGTGGAACAATTCCACTGTTAAATATCCCAAGGTTTTATACGTTTGTGATAAAAAAAAACCTTAATAGTGTAACATTAAGGTTCTTATTTCAACATCTGATTGCCGGTATGTAAGAGTTTAGATAACATGCAAGGCGTAGTGAAACGATTTGGAGGGAATGTGGATTCGTCGAGCCCCGCCGTTTTTCCCTGCGGATAATTTAATTTTAAGCGATTTTAAGTATCATAATATGTAACCAATACAACTTATTATAAGTACTTGATGCAAAAATATACAATTCGTAGGAGGAAAATTATCGGTACAGAACGAAGCGATAGCCGGTACAGGTACAGGTAAAAGATAAATTAGGTATCCTACGAATCATGAATTTTAATAACAATATTATACTTAAATATAAAAAAGCCAAAAGTTATTTCTTGATTGGTCCCATAATAAAAGTAGCTCATTGTAGAGAGTACGATCGAGCCCTGCATTTAAAGCCCCATGTGGGAAGACACTCCGTTTAATATTTGGCATAAATACCTATTTTATCCATGCTCTATATCGGCCCTTTTACATAAAACTTTTTAAGCCTCAATTAGTTAATTTATGTTTCAAAGCTGATCGAGGCTTGCAGAGCGTTTATTTATGTATAACGGCATTAAGGTACCTTTCGGCTTCAGACTGCACCATCGTTCAGTTTTCCGACGCGACATTACTGCTGACTGCATTACTGCTCTAAATGTCAAAATTCCGTCTATGGGCATTTATGTTAACATTTGAAGCAGCAATGCACTTGGCAGCAATGTCGCGCTGCAATACTGCATCAGTAAAGCTAGTACAGACAGAATCCGAACGGTACCTTTAGACTCTTATTCCCTTAACGATATACTAGTGAGTCCACTATAAAAGAATGGGCCACAATCTGCCCCATGTTTAGATTATCAAATATCGGGTTAAAGATAGTTTTTTTGTTTACTTAAATCATAAAATTGCCCGGATTAAATGAGTGTTTCACTGTTCTGTCGATTTAAAATTTCCTATACCTGTACCTAAAAACTGTTACGCAAATAGAAGGTACCACTGTTATTACTCTTTTCAGTTTTGTTAGTTAATAATATACATATCAGTAGGTTTGCAACAAATTCTTATAATATAGACTATAGGCATTATACATAATATCGAAACATAACGCATGTGATTCGACTACATACATTGCCGTCGCACTAGTTCTATACCACTTAAATTAAACGCATATTTAGATTAAAATTTGCGCTCGCGTAACTACTAAATCGACTAGTACGGAGCAGCCGGCACCGCACGAGTGGAGTACACGCCGAATTACCCCGCCCTTATTACGGTTTGATCCATGCTATAAGCTGGGGCGCTAAGCGGGGGTGTGTGCTGAAGCCCTATGGAATATCTCCAGAATCCAGGCTCACGAAGAATGTTTTTTTTTAAATAGGTATTCTATTAATATCATATCGATTATAACGTGATAAAACCACGTTTCTCTCATTGTTTAGAATTAAATATCTCATCCCATTTTCATAAAAAATGTTGCCAAGACGAAACCATAAGGCTCGCACTGTCGAAAAGATATCAGATCTCTTGTAGAACCAAGCTTCTAACTCTACAAGCCCTAACTTCACAAACTCTACACCTTAGTTTAAATATATGGCTTTTCTTCCCCCTTTTCACCCTTATGGGGTGATTTTGGGGTTAAAGACTATTCTATATCTTTCCCCATAACCAAAACTATCTACCTACCAAATTTCAACTAAATCGGTTCAGCGGTTATTGATTCTACATACAAAATTCTACCCCCCTTTTTACCCCCCATAGGGGCAAAAAAATAGTTTTTGATTTTTTTTGTTGTTTGTGTACTAATACTATCCTACATATCAAATTACAGCTTCCTAAGACTTCGGGAAGTACCCTAAGGGTTTTGATGATCATTATTGAGTCCCGATTTCGTCACTGATTTTTTTAATATTAATAAAATATAAAGTATGAGAGCTATGCAATCGAATTTTTTTATAATATCCCGAGAATTTTGTTTATCTGGTATAATCCAAACCCAAGTTATGAGGGTCCGAAAAAACGCTTCGAGAAAGGGTAGGTAGTGCCCTTGCGCTTCGCTGCGCTCGTCTTGGCGGGGGCACTAGATATACGGCGTGGTATTCGGTAGAGAATCCCTGATTTTTCAAACCAGTACAACTGCCATTTGTTATATAAGTATTTCATAAGGGAACGAGCACATAGCATTGTGAATTGATGAAACTCAGACATAAGTCAGTAATTAAGTAATTTATAAATAATGCAACCAACTGTCTCAGTATTTAACAAAATGGACTAAATGCGACGCTGTGCGATATTGTTCATACATAAATTGTTCATACATAATTATCTATGACACAACTTAGACTTCATATTAGTGACATTTACCTATTCGCACGGATTCTTATGACTTGGATTGGAACGCAGTGTTAAGCCGCGACATTAACATGCCACTGCGCCGCGTTTTCTCTTACTCTCACCATGAATATTTATATCAGCCCCACATCAATGTACTGTGAAATATCTAGACCGTGCTTGCACCCGTGCGATAGGGCTCAGGTATATTTTTAATGCAAACATGACAGGTTTACAAAAGGATGAGGAGTACATTAGACGATTACACAGGCTTATATATTGTACGTACTACATTTAATTAACTGTTACACAAAAAATAATCGCGTATTTTGATGAATTGCAAAACACGTGTGGGAAACGAGATTTAAATCTTTGACGTATAAGTAATAACCATCGGTGTTAGTTGTTCCGTTCCGATCTTCGAGAAACACCGGCTTCTGACACGTCGAAAGGGAGGAACACATTTTACAACTTTGGAAGTGTCTCTCGCGCAAACTATTCAGTTTAGAAAAAAATGATATTAGAAACTGAGGTTTCTAATATCATTTTTGAAGACCTATCCATAGATACCCCACACGTATGGGTTTGATGAAAAAAGATTTTTTGAGTTTCAGTTCTAAGTAAGGGGGAAGTTAGAACAGTATAGCTCTTATAGTTTCGAAAAAAGTGGCTGTGACATAAACGGACAGACAGACGGACATGACGAATCTATAAGGGTTCCGTTTTTTGCCATTTGGCTACGGAACCCTAAAAGCATTTTCAAGTAAAAAAACGGTCCGATTCCGTCCCTCAGGAGGAAGTTAATAGATTTCATTAATTAACCCGCTCGCTGGACCGAGTGATTGCACCACTGTCCTGGGGTAAAAAGTGACAATTCGTTGGGCGGGAGATTTCCCGTTATACCTTTTTACGTATGGATTGCGACGAAAGTAATCCACCCAGGGTACCGCTTTGGTTAAGAACCTTTTATCTTTGTGCTTGAGCGCGCTATAGATAACACAAATTCGGTTTCGGTTATACTTATACTACTTGTTTGAAAGAGAATATTTTACGTAAACTATTTTGTAGAGCTGTGTAATGTGCGAGAGTTGATTTATTTTTGTTACAAGCTGCTCTTTAGTATTTTATTGTCTTTAATATTTAATTAATTATCCTTAAAAGTTGGCATAAGCGCATAATATTACCCAAGGCTTTGCGAAGAAGAAGCGCTGGTGGCCTAGTGGTAAGAGCGTGCGACTTGCAATCCGGAGGTCGTGGGTTCAATCCTCGGCTCGTACCAATGAGTTTTTCGGGACTTATGTACGAAATATCATTTGATATTTACCAGTCGCTTTTCGGTGAAGGAAAACATCGTGAGGAAACCGGACTAACCCCAACAAGGCCTAGTTTTACCCTCTGGGTTGAAAGGTCAGATGTCAGTCGCTTTCGTAAAAACTAGTGCCTACGCCAAATCTTGGGATTAGTTGTCAAGCGGACCCCAGGCTACCATGAGCCGTGGCAATATGCCGGGACAACACTAGGAAGAAGAAGAAGCTTCGAAGTAAGTATTCCGTTTTAGGTGCAGTAGCTCGTAAGGACTATAATGGGATTTTTATACAAAATTGAAGAGACCTATGACCTACTAATGATAGCTATGTAGGTGGCTTTGCAGGCCTAGATATGTACCTAGGCCTACAAAATTACCGTCTTTTGTTTCAATGCACAACTTCATTATTTATTTATTTTTAATGGCGGGGTGGTTAATAGACTTACAAGTCAATTCTAATCAATTCAGACTGATATTTATACTCTGGCACAGCAACCGTGTTAGAAGAAAAAGCCGGAAAATATAAAAAAATTTGGCGCGAAGAGTTGACTGTGAAGTTGTGTGTGTTTCAGTTTGGTTTCAGTAGGTACTTATAGTTATGGTGCGTCTCGCCCGCGCCAATACGGACTTGTACAAGCCAAATGCACGATAATTGAATTACAATAGTTAGATGTTATTCGGATATTAGTGTACCTACTTTTGAAGTGGCCTGATAAATATCCACGGTAAGGGCCAAGCTATTTTTGTTAAGTCATAAGGGCAGTGCGTTTAAGGGCATTTTCGATATCGTGTTCTGATTAGGAAACAGTAGAACAAAAATTTTTAATGCAAAAAAGATTATTTTTTCTATGAGATAAGTCGTTCAAGTCAGCCTCCATACAAAGGCCAAAATTTTTTTAAATTCTAAGTTATGATTCGAAATGAATAAACGAAAATAAAACGTTTCGGTGGGTAAATATAAAAACTTTAATTGTATAATCCGATTTCACTGTTTGTTGTGGTTTTTTTTTACATTTAAATATTAGTTCAGAAGAAAACACCGACGAAAAAATGGAGACAGAATTAGCCTTAAGAGTCCTTATTCCTACAGACGAGCGTATTTTGTAAAATGCTTCCTTTTTCATTCAAGATTACGACGTAACTATTAGTATTTATTCAAAAACTGGTAACGTACTTAAATAATCGTTTCCTAAACTAGCGGCTCCAACAGTTCAAATTTTCATTTTCTCTTTTAAACCTCTTTTTTAATGAGTTTTTTGGGAGTCTTTTCCAAATTTTGCAGTGAGATGTGGCGTTTCGGTTCTCAATTTTGCTGTAAACAAGAATCATTTGTTACATGAATGACTACAATTTGATTCAACATATCTCGTACGAGGGGCTGGAATGATTAACAATCGAAGATTCATTTGAAAAAACTGATAAAATACCTTCCGAGTTTTCTTCATTTTTTTGGCGAAAACAGGGTTTTATTATATTTTTTTTCCGCAAATTGTACGCATATTTTGCTTTAAAAATAATATTATAGCAAACTGTAACTTTATGTTAACCGATAAAAAAAAAATCATAACTATGGGACCTACATTGCCGTAAATTTATATTTTTTTAAAACACGTATAAATCACGCAGCAGCGACGCCCCGCTCAGTCCGCGCGGAGCGCGCTTAGAGGACGGACCTGTGCTCGATTGTCAGGCATTCGTTGCGATCGTAATCAGCTACGGAGTTCCGAGAAGTGCTATATACTGCGATTAGAAAATCTTAATAAAAGTTCATTTTTTACACTATGCTTAACACTCTCGCTTATTGATGGATTTTCAGTGGTCCTTTTTTTTATACTACGTCGGTGGCAAACAAGCTTACGGCCCGCCTGATGGTAAGCAGTATCCGTAGCCTATGTACGCCTGCAACTCCAGAGGAGTTACATGCGCGTTGCCGACTCTAACCCCCTCCCACCCCTCGTTGAGCTCTGGCAACCTTACTCACCGGCAGGAACACAACACTATGAGTAGGGTATTTTCTGAAAAACGCATTTTTACTTGAAATTACGTTAGGGTTTGCATTTGCATTATTATTTTTGACCCGGATGAAGTCCAAGTTCTCATGATGGAGTCAGGAGTTGGTCACCAGAACTCCTAATCTACTCATTATAATCCCATCGTGTTTGGGCTCAAAAGATTTGCCCTGACGAACACCATCGATCTAGATGAGGTCCAGGGTCTCATGATGGAGTCAGGAGTTGGTCACCAGGACTCTTAATCTACTTATCATAACGCCATCGTGTTTGGGCTCAATAGATTTGCCCTGACGAGCACCATCAATCTAGATGAGGTCCAGGGTCTCATGATGGAGTCAGGAGTTGGTCACCAGAACTCCTAAACTACTCATCATAACCTCATCGTGTTTGGGCTCAATAGATTTGCCCTGACGAGCATCATCAATCTAGATAAAGTCCAGGGTCTCATGATGGAGTCAGGAGTTGGTCACTAGAACTCCTAATCTACTCATTATAATTCCAACGTGTTTGGGCTCATGGGATTTGCCCTGACGAGCACCATAGATCTAGATGAGGCCCAGGGTCTCATGATGGAGTCAGGAGTAGGTCACTAGAACTCCTAATCTACTCATTATAATTCCATCGTGTTTGGGCTCAAAAGATTTGCCCTGACGAGTACCATCGATCTAGATGAAGTCCAGGGTCTCATGATGGAGTCAGGAGTTGGTCACTAGAACTCCTAATCTACTCATTATAATTCCATCGTGTTTTGGCTCAAAAGATTTGCCCTGACGAGCACCATAGATCTAGATGAAGCCCAGGGTCTCATGATGGAGTCAGGAGTTGGTCACCAGAACTCCTAATCTACTCATCATAACTCCATCGTGTTTGGGCTCAATAGATTTGCCCTGACGAACACCATCGACCTAGATGAGGTCCAGGGTCTCATGATGGAGTCAGGAGTTGGTCACCAGAACTCCTAATCTACTGATCATAACTCCATCGTGTTTGGGCTCAATAGATTTGCCCTGATGAACACCATCGATCTAGATGAGGTCCAGGGTCTCATGATGGAGTCAGGAGTTGGTCACCAGAACTCCTAAACTACTCATCATAACCTCATCGTGTTTGGACTCAATAGATTTGCCCTGACGAGCATCATCAATCTAGATAAAGTCCAGGGTCTCATGATGGAGTCAGGAGTTGGTCACTAGAACTCCTAATCTACTAATTATAATTCCAACGTGTTTGGGCTCATGAGATTTGCCATGACGAGCACCATCGACCTAGATGAGGTCCAGGGTCTCATGATGGAGTCAGGAGTTGGTCACCAGAACTCCTAATCTACTCATCATAACTCCATCATGTTTGGGCTCAATAGAGTTGCCCTGACGAGCACCATCAATCTAGATCAGGTCCAGGGTCTCATGATGGACTCAGGAGTTGGTCACCAGAACTCCTAGTCTATTCATCATAACTCCATCGTGTTTGGGCTCAAAAGATTTGCCCTGACGAGTACCATCGATCTAGATTAAGTCGAGGGTCTCATGATAGACTCAGGAGTTGGTCACCAGAACTCCTAATCTATTCATCATAATGGTAATTTGATGGTGCTTATCGGGGTAAATCTATTGAGCCCAAACACGATGGAGTTATGATAAATAGATTACGAGTTCTGGTGACAAACTCCTGACTCCATCATGAGACCCTGGACTTCATCTAGATCGATGGTACTCGTCAGGGCAAATCTTTTGAGCCCAAACACGATGGAATTATAATGAGTAGATTAGGAGTTCTAGTGACCAACTCCTGACTCCATCATGAGACCCTGAACATCATCTAGATTGATGGTGCTCGTGAGGGCAAATCTATTGAGCCCAAACACGATGGAGTTATGATGAGTAGATTAGGAATTATGATGACCAACTCCTGACTCCATCATGAGACCCTGGACTTCATCTAGATCGATGGTACTCGTCAGGGCAAATCTTTTGAGCCCAAACACGATGGAATTATAATGAGTAGATTAGGAGTTCTAGTGACCTACTCCTGACTCCATCATGAGACCCTGGACTTCATCTAGATTGATGGTGCTCATCAGGGTAAATCTATTGAGCCCAAACTCGATGGAGTTATGATGAGTAGATTAGGAGTTCTGGGGAGTTCTGGTGACCAACTCCTGACTCCGTCATGAGACCCTGGACCTCATCTAGATCGATGGTGTTCGTCAGGGCAAATCTTTTGAGCCCAAGCACGATGGAATTATAATGAGTAGATTAGGAGTTCTGGTGACCAACTCCTGACTCCATCATAAGAACCTGGATGGACTTCATTCGGGTCATAAATAATAATACAAACCCTAACGTGATTTCAAATAACACTGAAACTCTATAGCACTAATGTGCGCAAACGATTGGCATCTTGACTAGGCAGCATGGGTGCGTAGCCACCATGCCAATCGATACGACAACGAAACACTATCTGTCTCTCTCTCGTACTAATATGCACAAACGATTGGCATCTTGGCTGGGCAGCATGGGTGCGTAGCCAACATGCCAAACGTTTACGATACGACAAGGAAACACTATCTGTCTCTCTATCGCACTAATATGCGCAATCGATTGGCTTCTTGGCTAGGTATCATGGGTGCGTAGCCAACATGCCAATCGTTTACGATACGACAACGAAACACTACTGTCTCTCTATCGCACTAATATACGCAAACGATTGGTATTTTGGCTAGGCACCAAGCAAGTGTGTGGCCAACATGCCAATCGTTTACGATACGACAACGAAACACTATCTGTCTCTCTATCGCACTAATATACTTTATTTATACCTGCAGTCATTTACTAACTTCTTCATTTTCCATTGGTGTGAAAGAGACAGAATAAAGAGCAAGGGTTATAGTACACTCTGTAGTCTGTACACTTAGTAGTAGTGTACATAAAAAAAAACTACTGTGCATATAAAATAAAATAAAGAGTGCCCATATGATATCATATAACACTAAAATTAATGTTGCTTGAAATTATATTGAAAACTATCAAGATTATTCTAGTCTGCATTGAAACGCGCGTCGCGTTGCCGGCGCTCGCGTACCGAGCGCCAACGCCATCTATCGAGCGTTATTTCGTGAAATCGGAGAACGCTCCAAGGATTAAGGGCTCTTAAACAACTTTCTAGCGCCAAAGTTAGGCAAAATACATAAATGTTCATTGAATAGTATGATAATTGCACTTTATGTTTATTTCATTGCATGATTGAGAAAAGCACTATTCATGCTTCGGGGTGAAAAGGGCTTGCCGGCTTCATATCCCTATCCGGCTTCACTAAGCTCAGCCGTCTATACCTATTCGGCCGGCAAGCCCTTCTTTCCCGGCCTCCGCGCGAATATACTATTTGACAGTATTAATGTCCCGGATAGTCTTAATATGTTTGTGTGGCAAGTTATAATAGTATTTTATGCAACAGTTGTATAAGAAGGGTCAAAAAAGGCGAGTGGCGTGAGTTACAATGTGAGCCAGAGCCGAAGGCGTAGGCGAACATTGTAAAGGAATACGCCACGAGAATTTTTTGACCTACTTATACAACGTTGCATACAATATTTTTCCTACGAGTCAACAAAAATAAATCTTAATTTAAGTAAACAAATTACAGCAAAAGTATATAGCCAAGACGCGCGAGCATACCTTGTTACGCGCCCGGCCCGCCCCGGGCTGCGGCCGGCCGGTCGGCGACACCTCCTCGTAACTCATGAGACCCTGGTACTTGCTAAATAAATTTTTTGGACAGTTTTTTCTCAATTTTGGCCACCGTAGCCTACGGAGACTAACAAGCAACGCTAAGCGGTCTTCGTAGTCTATGGGTGTTGCTATATTACGGGTGTCACATGCGTGTTTCTGACTTATGAAGTAATTATTTTTACTATGCAACCAAATGAATATTTTGTAAGTTGGCAGCAATGCACTTAGTTTAAAACTGTATTCGTTTTGGTTTTGTTAGGTTGGTAGCCATTAATCGCAGTAATGTTATTGTAGCGGAGTGACGTTTGTGAACGCACTCCTTAAATATGTTATCTATGACTGTCACTTTGACAGCTCCCTCGCGGACACACCCCTTGGTTATATGGACGGATATGCTGTATATCAATTTAATTATAATTAATATTAAGAAGCTACTTACAACTAAAATAAATACAACAAGAAGTGTATCAAGTGTTTTATTGAAGATACTACATGGCGCAGCCGCAACGAAGACGAACTTGCGAAGATTAAAGTAGATTAATAAGGTACACGTTTTACCGGTTTCCCATTTACTGGTACATCGGACATCATGGGAGAAAAAGATAAGGTTATAGAAGAAGATCTTATACAATTAAAAGTGGACAACATGTGTGCGGTAGAGTATAAAATGCCACCGAGTTTAAATCTTGACAACATCGAAAATTGTTGGTCTCAATGGCAAAGATTCAAATTATCGTTCAGGAACTTTGTGCTAGCAGCGGGCTTTGACAAGTTGTCGGAGGCCAGGAAAGCAGCTATTTTAATAAATTGCATAGGACAACAAGCTCAGGAGCTGTATTTCAACGTGTTAAAAAAAGAAGATAAGGACAAGTTGGAAGACGTAATTACAATCTTCGATGATTACTTTAGGCCAAAGCAGAATGAAGTCATTAACACATACAATTTGAATAAACGGAACCAAGAAGAGGGCGAATCTTTCGACGCGTACTATACGGCAATAAGAAAATTAGCAGAGAACTGCAACTTTGAAGACAAGAAGGACAGGATGCTAAGGGACAAGATTGTCATCGGAGTACGGGACCAAAGGGTACAACAGAAGCTGTTGGAGGTTAAGGACCTCACACTGGACAAGGCGGTGGATATCTGTCGGTCTACAGAGCTGTCTAGGGAGTTTGTCAAGACTCTCAACAACCCGGAGGTGAATGCGGTCAAGTCTAGCAGGCCTGTGTTCCACGAGCAACAACACAATAAAGCTAAGTATTTTAATAATAACAATAGCACTTGGTCTCAATCAGCAAATGCTAAACATAATAGTAACACTAACTATAACAGATTTTTCTATAAATGTAGAAAGTGCAATACTGAACATGGGCCACGGCAGTGCCCAGCTTTTGGCAAAATTTGCTCTAAATGTAACAGACTAAATCACTTTAATGTTGGTTGTACCTATAATAAACGAAAGGTTCATTATGTAACTCAGGATGGAGGCGATGTTGCCTGCAATGATGTTCAGAATTTGTGACTAGTATATAAAGTATACTCAATCAATCTTGACGATAATATTGAGTGGTCAGAATCTTTTAGAGTAGAAAATAAGAGAGTTTCCTTTAAATGTGACACAGGTGCCCAAATTAATGTGATGAGCTTAAACACGCTTAAGAAAATTGACAATGATGATACTAATATTAAAATGTCTGAGACAAGAGCTTTACTTGAGGTTTACGGAGGTGGCAAGTTAGTACCATTAGGCAAAGTCACACTGAAATTATATTCTAAAAATGAAGAAAATTATTTTGAAACTAAATTTATAATTATTAACAAAAACGTACGCCCCATTTTGGGTTTACCCTCCATGGTCCAACTTGAATTAATAAATATTGAGGCGATTAATAGTAAAAAAGTAAATGATTTAAGTGTCAGTGCTAAAACTAATATTAATAATAAAGAACATGTAATTAATAAACATATCGAACTTTTCCAGGGTGTTGGAGAGTTTAAAAAAGAGCTGCAGCTACGCATTCGACCGGGAGTGGAGCCTGTGGTGAGACCCCCGCGCAGAGTGCCTAAAGCGCTCCTATCACGTCTTGCGGAGAAGCTGGAGGCGCTGGTGAGGCACAAAGTCATTGCTAAGGTGGATCATCCGAAAAGTTTTGTTAGTAATTTAGTTGTAATCGAGAAAAAGAACGGCTCACTCAGAATTTGTCTTGACCCAAAAGACTTAAATCAAGTACTTATAAGAGATCACCATCTAATACCAACTTTGGAGGATATTGTTTCAAGATTAAGTAATAAAAAAATATTTTCTGTATTAGACTTATCGGATGGCTTTTACAACATTAAATTAACAGAGAGTTCGAGTGATTTATGTACATTTAACAGTCCATTTGGTTGTTACAAGTTTCTAAGGTGCCCTTTTGGCATTTCAGTAGCCCCGGAAGTCTTCCAAAGATACAGCGAGACTGCATTTGGTGACATTCCTGGTGTTATTGTTTATTGCGATGACCTCTTAATATGTGCGGACACAGAGCAGGAACATGATGCAATATTAGACAAGGTATTTAGCAGAGCTAGAGAACATAATGTTCGTTTTAACAAGGAGAAATTCCAGTATAAACTGAAACAAGTCAAATATTTTGGCCATATTTTCTCAGACAAAGGCATGCAAATTGATCCGGATAGAGTCACTGCCATAATTAATATGAAAAGTCCTAATAATAAAAAAGAATTACAAGTATTTCTTGGCATGGTTAATTACTTAAGAAAATTCATACCACACTTGGCTGATATTGCATCCCCGTTACAGTTGTTATTAAAAAAAGATGTGGAATGGATCTGGACGGATGTTCATGAAAATGTATATGCTAACATTAAAAGTAAAATTAGTAAAGCCCCAGTATTACAAAATTTTGATGATAAGCTCCCAATTACTATCCAATGTGATTCATCAAAAGATGGCCTTGGATGCTGCTTATTGCAGCAAGGCAAACCTGTTTGCTTTGCTTCAAGAAGCTTGACACCAGCCGAACGTAATTTTTCACAAATAGAAAAGGAATTACTGAGCGTGGTATGGAGCACACATAAGTATCATTACTTTATCTATGGTCGTAAAGTCACAGTCTTAAATGATCACAAACCTCTTGAAAGCCTATTAAAAAAACATATTCATGAAGTCCCTTCACCCAGACTGCAAAGGTTAAAACTTAAACTCTTAAAATATGACTTGGATTTCAAATATTTGCAAGGAAAATTAATGTTTATAGCGGATCTTTTATCACGCTCGTATTTGACTTCCAATGACGACACAGATGAATCTTACATGTATGAGGTTATTCATAGTGTCGGCCTAGCACAAAATTTAGAATGTACTGAAGAACAAAAAACAATGTTAATTAATGAAAGCTCTGCTGATAGTGAATTAGATATGTTAAGAAACTTTATAAAAAATGGTTGGCCTACTAATAATAAAAATATCCCTAATGGGTTGCATGACTATCATAAATTAAGAGGTAAACTTTCAGCAGATAACAGTTTAGTATTCTTTAATGACAGATTAATTGGTCCAAAGAATTTAAGATTATCATTTATTAAAACATTACATGATGGCCACATTGGTATGACAAAAATGAAACAGCTTGCTAGGAAATTGTATTACTGGCCACATATCGATTCACACATTGAGGAGTTTGTGAAACGATGTTTCCCTTGTCAGACACATCAGAATAATAATATAAAGGAGCCTTTACTCCCACATAAAATACCTTCATTGCCTTTTGCAAAGATAGCCACAGACATTATGGATTATAAAACCAAAAGTTACCTCGTAGTTTATGATTATTACTCTAAATGGCTGGACATTAAATACATACGTAGTAAAAGCGCGAAGAACATTATTGAGGCCTTAACAGACATATTTTCCAACTTTGGTTTTCCTAAGGAAATAGTTTCCGATCATGTACCTTTTGACTCCAAAGAATGTAGAGACTTCGCTCGTGATAATGGATTTGTTTTCACGTATGCCAGCCCCAGGTATCCCCAATCGAATGGTATGGCGGAAAAAGGGGTACAAATAGCAAAAAAGATTTTAACTAAGTGTCATGAAGATAACACGGATTATAGATTAGCACTACTTAATTACCGGGCCACACCTGTATCTGGTACAAACTTGTCCCCATCGGAGCTAATGTTAAATAGAAATTTAAAGACAAAGTTAATAGTAAATACCCAATATTTACAGCCAAAAATGAATACTGATGTACAGCAAGAGTTTGACAGGATTAGGATTAGGAATATTAAAAATTATAATAAAACAAGTAGGTTTAAAAGCCCATTTGTAGTTGGCCAATCCATTTGGTTTAAGAAAGATCCTAATAAGAATGTTTGGCTTGAAGGAAAAATTGTATCCTGTAATGGTAATAGAGCATATAGTGTAGCTGATAAGAACAATGTAATCTATCACCGAACCTCATTTCATATTAGACCGCCTTAGCTGGGCTGGGTGCCTCACCGGACTCTAACAGTTGGGACCACCATCGGTCGAATGTGGAGTTTGTGCATTCATTCTATGAATACTTTGTGATAATTTTGTATTATGTGGAGATGCATTCCTTTAAAAAGGGGATGAAGAGAGTTTAGTAATGTAAGTAAAATAAGTGCAAATATAAAATGTGGATCTCAGTGCCTTGGGCCTTGTTATAAATATTTAGTTTAGGAAATTGTACTTCTGTGTTAAGCTAAGATGATCTTGTAGTTCTGTATAACTTTTAACTTTCTTTGAAAAAGGGGATGATGTAGCGGAGTGACGTTTGTGAACGCACTCCTTAAATATGTTATCTATGACTGTCACTTTGACAGCTCCCTCGCGGACACACCCCTTGGTTATATGGACGGATATGCTGTATATCAATTTAATTATAATTAATATTAAGAAGCTACTTACAACTAAAATAAATACAACAAGAAGTGTATCAAGTGTTTTATTGAAGATACTACAGTTATAGCTTATAAAAGCACAAGAGCTTTTATGAGGAATAGACAATATAGATTTTTCTTGAAATTTTTTATGTATGTTCTTATATTCGTGTTAATGAATGCATAAATGACAGATAACAGGAGAGGAGTAGGAAATAGTATTTTATGCAACAGTTGTATAAGAAGGGTCAAAAAAGGCGAGTGGCGTGAGTTACAATGTGAGCCGGAGCCGAAGGCGTAGGCGAACATTGTAACGGAATACGCCACGAGAATTTTTTGACCTACTTATACAACGTTGCATACAATATTTTTCCTACGAGTCAACAAAAATAAATCTTAATTTAGGTAAACAAATTACAGCAAAAGTATATAGCCAAGACGCGCGAGCATACCTTGTTACGCGGCCGGCCGGTCAGCGACACCTCCTCGTAACTCATGAGGCCCTGGTACTTGCTACTTGCTAAATTAATTTTTTGGACAGTTTTTTCTCAATTTTGGCCACCGTAGCCTACGGAGACTAACAAGCAACGCTAAGCGGTCTTCGTAGTCTATGGGTGTTGCTATATTACGGGTGTCACATGCGTGTTTCTGACTTATGAAGTAATTATTTTTACTATGCAACCAAATGAATATTTTGTAAGTTGGCATCAATGCACTTAGTTTAAAACTGTATTCGTTTTGGTTTTGTTAGGTTGGTAGCCATTAATCGCAGTAACATTATAGCTTATAAAAGCACAAGAGCTTTTATGAGGAATAGACAATATAGACTTTTCTTGAAACATTTTATGTACCTATGTTCTTATATTCGTGTTAATGAATGCATAAATGACAGATAACAGTAGAGGAGTAGGAAATAATTATAATAGATTAATCCATAAATCTGAATAGTATTATGATGCACTTTAGATCATTGTAGGTAGCTGTCTTTTACAGATCTAATGTAAGCAAGTAAGGTCAATACGGTTAAGTGTGGCTAGCTTTCATATTGGGGCCTGTTTATTCGTACCCACTGATTAGTTTTCACAAGTTTATTGCGAGTTGATACATTTTCTACTTGCTACTTGTTGTGGCAAGTAGAAAATGTATTAATGTGTGAACAGGCCCAATGTGTAGGCCAGCCATACTTAGCCGTATTGATCTTATACCCAACACTCAACTGAGCATTGCCCTACGTGCTTCTTGTATTAGTAAATGTATATTTTAACATTACATACTTGTAAATGATTTATTTGACTAGAAAAATAATTAAAGTAAAATAATTTTCCTATATTTGAAACTATAAGCAGTGGTACATTTTTAATAAGTATAATGTTCTACATTGTTCCCATCCCTAATATTGTAAGACTAAACCCGCTGGGGGGCAGTTTCACTTTGCTTATCCTGGCACCGAGTACTCTTAAAAATAACAATAGGTATTATTAATACTGTGTAACTTTGACAGAATATATTTACTGGATAAAATATAAATAAATTACGGAAATCTCGCTGACAGATGATTTGGGCTTGTCACATCATGCAGTCAATTTAACACGGGAACGTGTCGTTAATAGGGAAAACATGGTGTCAATTTATATCTGAAGCAGCTTTTACATAGTGAGAGAAGAAGATATAGTATAGATAAGTATATCTACGTGTATATTGACGGAAATAATTGTGGTACCAATAATAAAAATCATTCGAAAATATGTAAAGTAGGTACCTATTTTATGCAGAATTAAAGTTTACCAGTTTGTACCAACTTTTATTTAACTTGCAATGTATGTATGTATGGATATACGTATGTATGTTCTGGTCAAATATTGCAAGTTAAAAGCTGAAACTTCACATATAGGTAGTAAGTTGGGTGACAATGCAATATAGGGATCAGGAATGTTTGCAGAGGCGTAGGTGCCGTGTTTTAAGGCAGGGATGCGCTTGCGAGCCGCATCCCTGGTTCGACGCGTGCGCAGCTCCAATAGCGTCCTGGCAATGATCGCAGACAAGTTTTGCCCGTACATGTCAGTTTGCTGTAGACTCCATGCGCCCAACATTTATCTCCTAATCTTAACCCCCAATTCCTCAACTTCCAACCCACGTCCGCTCATTTCCTACCCCCCGATTCCTCAACATAAAATACAAGAGGTCTGAAAACTTTTTAATAGTATGAGCCTTATGGTTTCGTCATGGTGTCGTCGTCGATGATCATTTCTAGAAAACAATCTTCCTCGTAGAGTGCTGATTATCCATCATGTGGAATTTGTTGTTGATTTTTGATTGACTACTTGTTTGTTTGCGAGCTTGAGGCTGACAGTGCCGCCGACGAAAAACCATGACTGTCTTTAACCAATTTTTAGAAATTATTACTCAAGTCACTCTTGTTTAGATAAACTCGACTCTCGTATAGATGTATAAACTGCTATAATAGGTATTGCACAATACTGTAAACATATGGGGAAACATAGATCAGTACCCCTAGTGTAAATTTTATCGACATTATAACGTGACGAACGCGTTTGCGTTAAGTCTCATTTTGTATAGGATTTTGAGTTTCCAAAACGTCCCGCTAGGCGCGCTCTTTCTAAATCCAATACAAAATGAGACTAAACGCAAACGCGTACGTCACGTTTCAAAATCGAATTTATTTACACTGATCTAGAGCAACCATAGTCAGAATGCACATTTTACATGAATTACATTTTATTAAAATCACACCATGAACGTTTGTACTGAGGTACACAAAGTTTATATTCTCATGTCGAGACAATTGTCTATCTATCTACATCTCGCATCATGGCCCAAGGGAACAGTTGTTTCCAATGTTAGCTCGTAAAACTTGTACGTACACGAACCGGAAAATTTTACTTTTCCTACCCTAACGAATTATTTTACGAAACGTCTGATAAACTACTGTTTTATTTGTTGTTCCGGTGTTTTTTTTGTTAGGACGTAAACAATTTCGTGAATCGATGTTTGGTTTAGATTTGTAGCGCTGTATTTTGTTGTTATTGGTTTTTATACACATATTTCTCTGGAGAACCGACGTGCCGTTGCTGACGCAGTGATGCTGCGCAACATCTGTGTAGCCGATGTAGACTGCCCGCAGCTCCTCGCGACCTTACAGTTCCGCACTCCGCAGAAGTTGACCAGGTCCAAACACTTATTTAGCTTACCGATTACGCGTTCCAACTCAGGCAAACGGGCTCCTATACACAGAATTTGCGACCACCACAACAAGTTACTTTCAAATGTAGATTTATTCTCATGCTCCCGTGCCTCATTCAAGGCTGCTGTGACAAAATTGTACAAAATAAAACAATAAGAAGTAGGATTCGTTGTAAATGCATATAGATTTTGTAGCGGAAATAGTTAAATTAGAGTTTGCATGTTGCTAGGTTTACATTCTGATACCACTTATGTTCTCAGTGAGATATGTTTAAGGAATCATCATAATCTATACTGTACTAGTTACGTATACACTGTCTATATTGTTCTTGACTTGTATGCTTCTGTTTTATCTCCTTGTAATAAAATAAAAATAAAATAAAAATAAAATAGAAGACTCTTGTATATAAGTAAAACAGTCTTGTGTGTTGTGTAAATTATTTAATCCAAATGGTAAACATTTTGCGGCTGCAAGTTTAGCCGATTAAACGAAATGAACATTAAATTTTATGAAGAATTTACAATCCAAAATGAATTTCATTAATTGATTAAATTTAATTAATGTTGGAGCCATGTCCACATTCTTGCGGACAAGTCCGATTTATCTACTGACAAAATAAAATTTTCAGTTTACATAGAACTATCTTCAACAATTTTGTTGGACTGATAAATTCGAGTTCTTAACTTAAAGTATTGATTCTTCCGGCAGAAACATAAAATTTGTCATACATGTAACTGGTCCAACGACAAAAAAAAATGGAAGTGGAAGCAATTCATCTTAAGTAAGGACGCTAAGCACAAAAAAAACATACATTGACCATACATTGACCCACCTGTTGTCATCTCTATAGGAAGTATTACTGCAATGTTCTGCCGCCAGAGTGCAGCACTAGCACGGTTCGTAAACTATAGAGTAACTTATATATACTGTACCTTAACTGATTTTTGACAAGTTTTCTCAGATAATAAAATATGACATTGATGCATCAAGGCGGTTTGTTTACAAAGGGCCTACAGGGAAACGCAAAAATCTAAATTTTGTCAATGTACGAAATTGTTCGTGCCAAGCGGGTCAATGTACGAAATTGTTCGTGCTTAGCGTCTTTACTTTGCTAAAAGTCGTTTTCCCTTGTATCACACCCGTTCGTGTGTCCCGATATGCAGTTAATAGGTAGTTATGTTAAGAAAAAACAGTTGTTATTACAAATTTAATAATGTCCTAATGAAACATATATTTTATAGGTATGTAATGCTTAATATAATTATATAAAAAAACTATCAAACATTTGTTATAATGCCATTTTCCATATAATATTATAAGTTTTACTTTAATTTTTATTATACGTTTCTTTTGTTATATTGTGATTTCATCTAAACTGTCATTGATATAATACCTATTGTATTGTAATTTTTAAGTAACTACTATTATAAACATGTTTTATAATGACTTTTGTTATATCATATTTTTGTATAACGTAATACTTTATACAATTTTATCAAGTATAAATATATATATATTGTATAACATCTTTTGTCATATTTAATTTAAAGTTTTACATAATTTTTACAACAAGTAGTACGCGGGCCGTATAATTAAGTGCAGGTTATCATCCCACCTTTTTTTTTTCTAGGGGGGAAATGCATTCCGCATATCACCCGGGTGCGGGGGGTGACCCGAGTGGTTATGTGGGACTCCCGTCTAGGCTAATGAGGCCCACGGTATACCCACTAAAAACCCCCCATATGCCACCTCGCCGCCTTATTGGTGGGGTTACGGGAACACTTGCGTACTCATCCGCGACCCCACCGGCGGCAGCCGCCCGCGTACGGCTCCTACGCGAATGCCCGAAGGCCCTTCACGCGAGGCGCGCCAGATGGTTCGATGCGCCTTCCTCCTCGGCCTCCGTCCTGCAGTGTAGCGGACCCCCCCGAGCCCGCCACAAGGAGGCCACGGGCGCCAGAAAAACTCCCCAGCGCCCGGCGCAGATGAGGTCCATGGTTCTGCCGCAAACCACAACTCGGCTGCAGAGGACAGGGAGAACGGCACACCGTAACACCGACACTCCTTTTCCTCTGCAGCCCCACCAACGCCGCTACAGCGGAACGGCCCCGCCAAGGTCGCAGGGGATAGGGAGAGTGGCGCATCGTGATACCATCACGCCTCTTCCCCTGCGATCCCACCTCGGCCGTCGAGGATAGGGAGAACGGCTAACCGCAATATCGACACTCCTCTTCCTCAACGGTCCATACGGTAAGTTCTAACCTAACCTAACCCTCCTTTTGCTTGGTACCTATTCGTTTGTGCAGATTCGCAGTTCCAAATTCCAACCTAACCGAACCTAATTATGTCATGCAACTAATTATGCCATACAAATAATTATATGATGTCACTTGTTAGAACAAATAATATGCTTTAGATTATGTAATAATTATGTAAAAAAAGCGGTGGTGGCCGAGTGGATATGACGTCCGACTTTCAATCCGGAGGTCGTGGGTTCAAATCCTGGCTCGTACCAATGAGTTTTTCGGAACTTATGTACGAAATATCATTTGATATTTACCACTAGCTTTTCGGTGAAGGAAAACATCGTGAGGAAACCTGCATACATCTGCGAAGAAATTCAAAGGTGTATGTGAAGTCCCCAATCCGCATTGGGCTAGCGTGGGGACTATAGCCCGAGCCCTCTCGCGCATGAGAGGAGGCCTGTGCCCAGCAGTGGGGCGTATATAGGCTGAATTATTATTTATTATTATTATGGCAATGTATATGAGACGAAGTGTAAATATACCTTATGACCATTATACCAATAATAACATGATGTATGCCCTTAATTAGTTATAACGCTAGTATGCCATTTATTACGTTATTCAAAATAACCATATGTCAAAATACAATATATATTAAAAGTAATTATAAAAAATGTAGTGCACCCATATTTTACAACCTTCTGAGACCAGCCGAGACTCAGAAGCATTTGTTTTGTTTTTGAATTTAGAATCTTTAGTTAGTCATTTAATAGATTGTAGAATACATACGTAGGTACAAAAAAATTGTACGGCAGAGGGGTTAAATGCTCTAGAGAAAATTGTGTTATGTTATTGTTTTTAAAGTATGTTGCTAGATTTATAGTTTCCAAATTATATGGTTCATAGGCTGTGGTGGCTGCATAACATCGGGCGAGCCTCCCTCTTCCGCCCCGCACTATTCGGTCGCTGAGCTGATGCCGGCGCTCGGCTGCCCCCTCGCTACTGCCAGGGTCCGCGTCAAAGGAATTCGCTAGTTTCGCGTGTTTCGGGGCGTGGCATAGAATTGATCGGCCGTAAATGATCAAACGCTTTATCTTAAAAACAACGGCCGGCCATGTGTCCGACCCAGCCCCACCCGGTGGTTTTTTCACATAAATTTACAAAATGATCGTTTTTAACAGATGCGGGTGCACCAGCAGTGGGACAATATTATTCCGACGCACGCGAGTAATCCGCGTCGTCCCGTGACAAACGATGCGATTAGCATCGGAACGCGCTACGAGCATAAGCTAGGGTTGTCATCAATTTTATTTTACGTGCTGTTCGTTACGTACAAAGTTTGTATGTAAGTATTAGTATGTTTGCAATTGAAAATGTCAATATACGAAACAATACAGGCTGTTAATTCAGTCACCTGCAATAATTTACGGGCCGAATATATAGGTCATACTGAGCAACTTTTACTATGGGACCGACCCTGGAATCGCCCGGTCCTATAGTAAAAGTTGCTCAGTATGTGTATGTATTCACCCCGTAAAGTATTGCAGGTGACTAAATAAACACCCTGTATAAAACTTTAATGTTATACCTCAATAAAAAAAAACAATACATACCTACCTACATATTTTATTGAAGTGAGGAGTAGGTACAGTTTTGTAAAGATTCGGAAACGCGCATTGGCTGCGGTGACCGCTACCAGTCAGGCGAGCCACATGTTTGTTTGCCACAATGCGTCCAACGCGGTATTAAAAAAAATACCAGGCACCCTGAAATGTTTGTAGTATAAGAAACTAGTTTTATTGTTTTACTTAGAATTAATCTTTTACAATAAATAGGTATATAAAGTGAGAGGTGATTATTTAAAACAATTAGCTACTTGGCAGCCCTAAATTGTTGTCACCATTATCTGCGATTAGGAAGACTCTGTCGACTGCCTTGCTGATTTCCTTCCCAATAAATGGAGGATTTTCAGACCAGTAAATTGTAATACCAAAAACTTTTTCGTCTTCCAGATTCGACTGTTACATTAAAAAACCGGCCAAGAGCATGTCGGGCCATGCTCAGAGTAGAGTTCCGTAGTTACTCTTCCGTCACAATAAGCTAAACTGGAGCTTAAAGTATGGTAGATTGTTAACCAAGGGATGAACTGTGGGTGTACGTCTTTTTACTATGAAGGGAAAACCTTTTGCGATAACTCAAAAACAGCTAAACTGATCATATCCGCTATAGTTTTCATTTGATGTGTTTCTTAAGCTCTACTTCCAAGATTTTTTTCATATTTTTTGGACTTATGGTTCAAAAGTTAGAGGGGGGGGGACACATTTTTTTTTCTTTCGGAGCAATTATCTCTGAATATATTCACTTTACCAAGAAATGTTTGTTAAAGACCCCTATTAGTTTTGAAAGACCTTTCCAACGATATCCCACACTGTAGGGTTGAAGCAAAAAAAAATGTTCACCCCACTTTACGTGTAGGGGAAGTACCCTAAAAAAAAATTTTTTTAGATTTTATTGTACGACTTTATCGGCTTTATTGATTTATATATCCATGCTAAATTTCAGCTTTCTAGCACTAACGACCACGGAGCAAAGCCTCGGACAGACAGACAGACAGACGGATATGGCGAAACTATGAGGGTTCCTAGTTGACTACGGAACCCTAAAAAAGGCAATCTAGTTACCGAAAATTACACTTAAAAACTTTTTACACCAAACGTTTCTACTTTCACCGATTTATTTCGGTTCAAAGTGACATTGCATTAACATCCAAATGGATTAGTTAGGTTAGGTAGTTGTTGAATGTTTAAGAAAAACCTAAACCCACGACACATGCTTGCTATATAAAAAAAACAGACAGGTTTCACCTGAAAGTTTTATGGTAAAACCGTGTATCAACTTTAGAGTTACCAATCATATAGATGTAGCAGACCAATTTCCCTAAGATATAGGTGTGTAATGTTTAAAATATAATTATAATAAAACTATCATACACTTGCCATAATGTGATTTCGTATTACTTGTTATAATGTCATTTTTTTGTTATTATATTAGTTTTATACATTGATTTTGTTTTACGATGATTTAATCTGTACCCCAAGTGTAAATATTTTCGACAGCGAAACGTGACGTACGCGTTTGCGTTAAGTGTCATTTTGTATGAGATTTTTGACTTTCCAAAACGTCCCGCTTGGCGCGCTGTTCAAAAACCCATACAAAATGAGACTTAACGCAAACGCGTACGTCACGTTTCGCTATCGACTAAATTTACACTAGGGGTACAGAACCGTAATCGACATAATACCTATTTACAAGCTTTTATTTAGTTTCACCTGTCCAGTTGTCTGTCTGTCGGTCTGTAATCAAATCTTGCAAGTTAAATTTAATCCACTTCCCGGTTTCCGATTGAGCTGAAATTTTGCATGCATATATTATGTAAGTCTGGTGACAATGCAATATTATGGTACCATCGAGCTGATCTGATGAATTCATGGATACTTAGTCTGTAAGTGCAAAAAGACTGAGCTAAATGATATTTATATTTCAAATTTAATGTGTATTATTATAGTAGTTTGAAATTTTATGCTTGTGTTTAATCTAGTTTAAAATAATTTAATACTGTAAGTACATAGTTTTTAAAATGTGGCTACGCCCTAGTAGGGTCCATGTTTGTACTGACTACTTAATTATAAGAACATCTTGTAATAACATGGTTGCAACGAATAAATGAAAATGAAATGATGGAGACAGGAGGTGGCCATAGGAACTCTGTGATAAAACAACGCAACCTAATTGTGTTTGGAGTTTTTAGAACTAGCGCACTGAGTATTAGTTGCCTGTCTAAAAAAAAGTACAGTCAGCGATAAAAGCTTATAACAAAAATTAAATTTTTGCCGAAAACTTATTTTATATAATTATTAAATAGTATAAAAGCATGTTGTATCGGTAATGGCTTTTGTTATACATATATATTTTAATATAACGTAATAATTTATACAGTGAAAAACATATTTTTTTAAACGGGGTCGCAGCTCTAACCTAACCCACTTTTTTTCTAGATATTCATTTGTGTGGTGTTTTACCTAGCCTAACTCACTTTTCTGGGAGCCTGTTATTTCTATTCAGAAATACATATATTATATAATGTCACTAGTTAGACCAAATATCTTTTAGAGTAAGTAATAATTATGACAGTGTATATTGGACGAAATGTAAGCATTATTTCAAGAATTACATTATGTACTTACATGTCGTTAATTTGTAGTAATATGCTTTTTACTAAGTTATTTAAAATGACATCTATACTTTAACATTACAGTATTAAATCTAATTTCATTAACATCAATTTTATTATTTGAGTCGAAAAAAGTCACTAGTAGCAAAACAAGACAGTCGTAACCAATTTGGATTTCTTGGTCTCCTATATCCAGGGTCTTCATTAAAGAAAATCCGAATGACATGAGATAAGCTTTGTCCTTATCTAATTATCCGTTATTTTTCGCTTTCTCTTTCGTGCCAATTCTTTATCTTATCTCGTTGCCCTGGCTTTAGTTGGGTAATAGAAAGAGACAGAGGCATTCTTATTGTGTAAACTAATTGTGCTAAAGTACGGAATGTGATTACGAGGGACCGCTTGTCTCAAAAACTTTAGGTTCTGTTCTTAGTTTCGGGTAGCTACCTACTTATTTGTTTTATGTAGTGTTCATGATTAATTAATTATACAAGTATATATCTGAGGCTCGATTCATGAAAGCTATCACTCACTGATAAACAGAAACTTCCACTTCCTAGTAAAACAAGTTACCTAATTAAGCTTTCGTGAAATAGGGCCCAGGTTTTCAAAATGGTTGTTTGAATAACCTGTTTTATTGTATTCAGAAATCTAGTATTGCTTACGTAAAACTATTTAATGAAATTTATATATTTTATTCATACGTGTTTTAAATTGAAATAAAAAGGTATTTTTTTTTTCATTAAACGGTAATCAAAATGTCAAGAATATTTTAAAATGTGGTGTTCATTTGTCCAAATATTGGGAGATCCATCTTTGTTACATATATACGACTACCACTGTTATTTTTTACGATTTTTTGTACTACTTTGTTTTAAAATCAATTACATCATTACAGTACGGTGTCGCATTATATTTTCATCATGAGTGTATTTTCCCATTATGTTAAATAGATTGTTTTAATAGTGTAAATTAATGTTTTTCTGCCACAAAACTTTTGTTATGTTTTGAATTACTTCCACAATATAACACGTAAATAATTCGCCTCGAAATCCCTCACATAACTGTCATTTCACACCGTCTTAATAAACACGTAGTAACTTCAGTGTCGGTGTTCGGAAAAATCCTTTGATATATTGGATCGTTACTCGCGCCATCTCCTCCGGCGGGACGCGAATTGTTAATCGGGCAATTTGTCACGATCGCGCCCGGTGTTCTGAGGAGTCTTCGCTGAGCAAACGAGTTCTAACGAAAGGCTGTAAAATATCTCCAGGACGGTTTAGTAAAAAATATTTCTGTTTGTTAATCGTGTCTTCTGAATCAATGTCTTATGATCCCACATAGTTAATCCTTTAAATATAAAAATAATTATTTTATTTATTTATTCACATCGTGCCTTGCACACTAAATGTCAAAAATTTTAAGATTTAACCATCACGTACCAGAATTCATTAAAGTGCAAGCCACCGAAGCGCAATCGCAAGCTTGTAGAAGCAAATTGTCTATTTATCTGAACTTCCCAAAACCAGGTTCACTATGTATATTAAGTACTATTTATTAGAAATAAGGCCGCGGACTGGACGCAAGCGGCGCGCAGCGTGGCGAGTGGCAAATCAAGGCCGTTCATACATTTTGGTCGAGCACAATGTACGAATTGAACTTCAATTGCTACACGCTGCACCGAACTCCGCTTGCACCGCTGCTTTCTAAGTAACAGATGCTATTTGTCTTACTGTTCATAGTAGGTAATTTATAATTAGTATACTACGCGTCGGGATATCGTCAGTTCCTTTTTTGGAACAGCCCTAATATAAACTATTTGAAGCGCGTAACTAAACTCAACATGTAATAAATAAACAAAAATACATCATTGGATCATTATTTAAGATTTTTTAGACAAATAGAGATTATATTTAATTTAATTTAACTTAATTTCACAAATATAGTTAAAACGGTTATTTAGATAAATAGACAAATAGCGAAGACAGGAGACAAAAATAACCTCGTTTCAGATTTTCTAGAAAATTTTTAATGTATGGTCTGAAAATAAATATATATATACTCGTATCTTAACCTCTCTCTATAACCTCTGGGTATCACTGAAACCAAGTATATGATAATAAGCAAAAAACATGCAGTTAGTGAACACGTAAGCATAAACGGGCACACAGTGGAGAGAGTAAATAAGTATAAATACCTCAGATACTGGCTCAACGAGAGATGGCACCCAGAAATGGAGATAAGTACAAGAATAGAGGTGGCCAGAAGTGCGTTTATGAAAATGAATAAACTTTACATAAATAAAGACAGGAATAAAATTAAGATGGAGGTTAGTCAAATGTTACGAACTATCGATCCTGATGATCGGAAGCGTGGACTCTAAATAACAACTCTACATTAAAAAATTAAATGCTTTTGAAATGTGGCTTTATATAAGAATGTTAAAAATTTCTTGGGTAGATAAAGTATCCAAAAATAGTACATTGTAGGAGAGAGAGGTCGGAAAACCGCTCAAAGGGACGAGTGAGTTTGAGGGCCGACACCTTAGTGGAGGCCCTCAAATAATACGAGTCAATATGTAGCGTTTCCAACCGAGGCATTACATAGTGCTTTTCACGACTAATGTAAGGAAATAAGAAAACATTTGCATTATGTACTATAAGTACTTTAATATAGATTACTATTTATATTGGCGTGAGGACAATTGTTGAAAGAAAGCGATATATTTTGGCAAGGAATATTTATATTTTTTTTCACTAAAATAACTCATTTTTATAGCGTAGCGTACGTGTATCTTTTATTTTTTAGTCAAACACAATTTACACTATCCAATTCAGTAGGTAAGTTGTTGATCAATGAAACACCAAAAGTTCAAACCTTCCTATCTCTGGTGTTTTTAAAGTTATGAGGTGATATTTCGTATGAAGATAAACAATTTAGTTGGCTATCGTATGGCATTCTTGATTTCTACTTATATTTAACAGTTTCTGTATTATAATCCTTTTTTTTAAGAGTTTTGTTTCATTGTGTACTTATGCATGTTTTCAATGAAACACTCAAATTTTTACAGTGAAACAAATGTAATAATTTTAATCTACCTTGAAACATCGTTAATAAACATTGAAACAGTGTTATAAATACGTGACATTAATACATATATGCTTTCAATCAATTAATGAGAAAGGAAAGGAGAAAATAGTGGTACGCTGAAATTGGTTATTTAAAAGGTTTCCGATATATGAAACGCTTATAAGATTGCTGAAATATATAAGACATATGTAATTTTATTTATTATTAAATTGTGTGCATTTGTATTTTAAACATGACATATTGTTCTTTTTGTAATATTTTTATCTTTATTTGACATTTTAACGACAATTCCAAATTAGTATTTAGTTGGTTTATATTCAACTGTTTGACATATTTTTGTAATATTTTTATCTTTATTTGACATTTTCACGATAATTCCAAATTAATATTAAATTGGTTTATATTCATTTGTGTGACATATTTTTCTTTGCTCATGACGATCCTTATTGGGAGACACAATTAATTATAATTTTATTTTTAATTTATAATGTGATGAATGATGATCATGATGAGAAGCCAAACTAACTTTTGATGAATGTAACTAATTCAAAGTGTTATTTTCATCGTGAAATAAAGAAATCTAACTTAATCTAATCAATGAAACATTCGAGTAGTGCTGGTTCAGGTAGTACAGCTATTGCCTACTTTCCAGATTGGTTTTAGACCATCTATTGCCACATTTTCCGAACAGTGGCGTAAAAATTATCTCTTCTTCCCCGCGTTTTCCCGGCATTTTGCCACGGCTCGTGGGAGCCTGGGGTCCGCTTGACAACTAATCCCAAGATTTGTTATAGGCACTAGTTTTTACGAAAGCGACTGACATCTGACCTTCCAACCCAGAGGGTAAACTAGGCTTTGTTGGGATTAGTCTGGTTTATTCACGATGTTTTCCTTCATCGAAAAGCGATTGGTAAATATCAAATGATATTTCGTACATAAGTTCCGAAAAACTATTGGTACGAGCCGGGCGCCGCCGGGTGGTTATCCTTAATTAAGAAATCACATAAAGTTCCAAATTCACATAAAGTTGATAATTTCTTTAAATCAAACACATATTGTTCAATTGTTTCACTTTCTGCCTGATTTCGCTTAAAGAATCGATGCCTCTCAACCGTTAAGTTTTTCTTTTATTCAAAATATTTTTTAAACTCGCCCAAAACCTGTTCTACCATTGTACACGTCACATTTAGTTGTACATACAATTCTCTGCACTGTTCATCCACTATATGAAGCAATATATTTATTTTTATGGCCGGTGTTTTTTCACACGCGTCGAAATATATATTTTTTCCTTCGTATATGACATTTATTTTGGTTTAAAGCTTTATTTTCTTGATTTTATTTTAACTCAACAGTAAACACTGTGTACCTACACTGTATCTGCTTGTTAGGTGATTCAAAATAAGGTATACGACGAATTTCGTAATTCACTCACTTTTCACTTGTGTAAACGATTTCTTAACACTCGACATTTATCGTCGTAAAATCATGTTAACTTCATGATAAATCATGTTGACTTCTCATCTGCACTTGTTACTTCGCTAAGTGTAAACGCGCCTTAGGAGCTAAAAAAAACTTGAAGGAAAGATAAACTAAAAACTACCAAGATTTTTAACGGTGTTATATGTGTATTAAATGATACGTTTCACCTGCGTTACTATTATTTTCATTACGAATACGAGGAATGTAAAATTCATTTGTTTTTTTTTTCTATAGTATTTCTTGAGGGTACTTTCAATTAGCCATTTAGGTAAAAGTATCGTTATTTATAGAATGGGGAGTTAAATATCAGAATAGAAATTGTATAACAAATCCATTTAAAACCAAACTTCTATTGTTTATCATAAAATAATGAAAAAATTTTTACTTGGAAAGTTCAATGCTCTAATGCAGAAACATATCATTTTCTGCACACTTTTTA
Source organism: Cydia pomonella (assembly GCF_033807575.1). Classification (NCBI taxonomy): domain Eukaryota; kingdom Metazoa; phylum Arthropoda; class Insecta; order Lepidoptera; family Tortricidae; genus Cydia; species Cydia pomonella. The sequence continues at coordinate 14,550,548 of NC_084706.1, read as the reverse complement.
GAACAACAATGACCCTCTTTTAGAGCATGAGAAATGAAAAGGTAATTTCAAATTGAATACTGCCATAAAAAGCTAATTTCAAACCTGCAGAGGACAAAGCGTTCAAAATTCATACTCGCACCTTTGTCAACAGGTCTCCGGCCGTTGTCGAGTGTCCAGGCGGAATCTCTGGACGTCGTCAAAGTGACAGGGGTGTCGGGCGGCGAGGCCACACTTCCGTGCGACACCCGTTCTCCCCAGCCGCCTGATGCGCTGCTGCTTGTAGTGTGGTATAAGGACGACATGCCTATTTACAGGTGAGTTTTAACATGCTACATTGGCCCAGACACATATTTCACTTCTAATAGAACTTTTTACACGAGAGGCAAGATCATCATGCACGTCACAGGACTCTATGAGTATGCTTTTACAGTTTAGCATATTGTTTAGCATGGTGTACTATAAAATCTTTGTATCTACTTCGGCCAGTTTGAGTCTTAAACTTCTATAGAAAAAGACGAAGGTTATGCGTACTTTGCTTCAAACACTCGGGTTTGCTGTCAGAAATTAAATTATCGGAATATCAATATAATTACAATGAAATCATATTTCCTGCACACCCTCAAAATGGTCTTAAACTCAGACAATGACAGTCGGCATAAAACGTAAGATTAATAAGGTAGACGGACAGACCAATGCAGAGGCCGACGAGCGACGAGTGAACATACTAGGCCAAATAGTCTCGTTCAACCAAAGACAGGATCAATAGGTTCAAAGACGAATCCAAAGCACTTGAAAAGGCTATTGGTCTCTTAAGGAGGACGGAGGCTTTCCTTTAGCGGCTACAAAACGGAGGCTCCCCTTTAGCGGCTAAAGTTTAGCCCTTACGCGGAGACTCATAGACCCGTGTATCAGTACTGCCAAGATAAGATAAGATAAGATAATCATTTATTGATAAAACATGAGTTGATAAGCTGTTAGTATACAAATTCAGTTCTTTACATGTTCGGCTGGAATTTCAGCATTCAAATATTAATCACAAAAATAAATTACAAATATAAAAGAAGCCGTACTGAAAAATATTGGGAAAAAAAATGTCAATGTGTGTCAATGTCAAATTACTAAACTAAATTATCTAAAAAGTATGAATTTTAAAATGTTGTATTGATTCACTAATGTCATAAAAACAATGTTCCCATAGTTAACTGTACAGTTCTTTACATGTCTGGCTGGCATTTCAGCATTCGAATATTAAGCACGAAAATAAATTACAAACAAAACAAGCATTCCATTAAAATGTCAAAAATTTAAATCAAATATTAATATGTGTCGATGTCAAATTACTTAATTAAATAATCTAAACATTATTATTTTTAAAATATTGTATTAAATCATTTATGTTATAAAAACAATGTTCCATCAGTAAACTGTACAGTTTTTTTCCAAAAGCCTTTCCTTCTAGTGTTCTTATACCAACGGGAATAGAATTATACAACTTTATAGCCATACAGTAGCAGTTATTTTGGAACAGCTTTAGCCTTTGATGCATCGGTATCTCTAGGTCGTATTTGTGCCGTTTATCGCTGGCTTTTTTTTTAAATAATTGTATATTATTTTTAACAAATTTACACATTTCAAAGACGTACAAGGATGGTAAAGGGAGTATCTTTTTTCTCTTGAATAATGGCCTGCAGCTATCTAGGTAGTGGGCCCCGCACAATGACCTCACACATTTTTTTTGAGCTTTAAATACTCTATCGGACTCGGTAGAGTTGCCCCATATTATTAAGCCGTATCGAATTTGTGAAGATACATAGCCGTGAAAGGCTGCGGTTGCAGCCGCTTCAGAGGACAATAGAACGCAAACGATACAAGACATAAACAAAACGATCTAGGCCTATTGCACAAGTAGTTGATATGGGCTTTCCAATTGCAAAATTTATCCATATGAATACCTAAGAAAACTGCAGCATCAGTTTCCTTAAGTTGCACGCTATTGAAGTCTGTAGTTACATCAAAAGATTTACTTTTGTAAGTTTGAAATTGGATCAATTGTGTTTTTTTTAGATTTACATTAAGATTATTATCATCTAACCATTTCGTAACATTTGTTAGCGTCTGTGTAATATTATGACATAGAGAATCACCATTCATCTCTTAATTATGATTGTTGTGTCATCTGCGAAGAGTATCGTATCATTTGTGTGGCTCTAGGTAAATCGTTAATATATAATAGAAACAATATCGGCCCTAGTATGCTTCCCTGTGGCACGCCGCATTTATTTACCACGTAGGGTGAATTATATGATTCCTTGTGATTATTCACCACTTTGGTAACTTCAACGCATTGTTGCCGTTCATTGAGGTAGCTTTCTAGCCAAAGATATGCTTGTCCCCTTATACCGTATTTATATAACTTTGACAGTAAGGTTTCATGGCAGACGAAGTCGAACGCCTTACTCATATCTAGCATCAGTGCTACTACCGCTGCTTTATCATTTAAACTTAAAGTAATGTTTCGTACTAGCTCGAAGCAGGCATGTGTTGTTGATTTATTCTTTTGGAAACCGTACTGCTTAGGGATTATTAAATTATGCTTGGCTAAAAAGGCGACTATTTTCTTATATACTAAACGTTCAAAAACTTTGGATAGGACAGGGATTAAAGTGATAGGACGATAGTTTGACATGTCACATTTATCGCCTTTTTTAAAAAGCGGTTTCACTACTGAAATCTTGAGCCTATCCGGAAATACCCCTTCTGTATATGATAAATTTATAATATGATGTAACGGTAATGAGATAATATTCGCAGTTAGTTTCAGGATTTTTGCATTAATACCGTCGTAGCCCGTAGACGGAGTTTTTTAGGTTCCTTATAGCTTTAAAGATCTCATAGTGGTCATCAGGTAAGAAAAATATAGTGTGCGTGTTTTGATTAATTAATGATGTTACATTAGGAGTGTGTTTAATACTTTTGTTTGTTAATTTTATTAGGTATTGGTTAAATTGTTTTGCAATATCTAAGGGTTTATTGTATGTAATATTATTCTGAGTAACTAGTCTCGTTCTACTAGTCCAAATAGTCTCGTTCAACCAAAGACAGGATCAATAGGTCAAAAGACGAATCCAAAGCACTTGAAAAGGCTATTGGTCTCTTAAGGAGGACGGAGGCTTTCCTTTAGCGGCTACAAAACGGAGGCTCCCCTTTAGCGGCTAAAGTTTAGCCCTTACGCGGAGACTCATAGACCCGTGTATCAGTACTGCCAACCCAACTTATGTTGCTTAAACGTGATAACTAACCACCTTATAAACAAACTGAACATTTGCATACGTTAGTGTCAAAACCGCCAGACTTAAGTGGGACTGATCTGGTCAAGAAGCCATTTAGGATCGATACGACTACAGGTGGGCTAAATTAGCCACGGAGTGGGTGCGATAACAAAAACGGTGGAGTGGTTGACCTGCCCGGTCTGCTGGCGTCCCATGTTCTCCTTGTTGGACATGAAACAGAAATAATACCAGGCTTGTAAAGCATAAGTTAGTCGCGAACGGACGTAAGCTCTGTACAGGCCGAGGTTGGTCCGTACAGGAAGCTTACTACAGAAAAACCGGCCGTAGGCACATGCGAGCGGTTTTTACTCGCATGATTGTGTGTACGATGTGTGTTGCATGGTGAGTCTCCTGTCTATGGTAACCCCCAGATATTTCACTGTGGGTGACCATGTGAGCGGCTGGCCTAAAAGAGGTGTGGGCAAGGCCATCTTAAAAGATAACGCAAAGTAGGCAGTCTCGTCTGCGAAGAGGGCTAGCTGCGCTTGCCCAACGACTGGGATGTCGTCGGTGTCGCGCACATAGCATGCGGGCGACAGGCAGCTCCCCTGGGGGACGCCTGCCTTTATTGGGAGTTCCTGCGACACTGCATCATCCACTTGTACGTGGAAGCACCGGTCTGTCAGGAAGGATGTGATGACTCTCGCGATGCAGCGGGGTGCTGTGGACAGAGAAAGTTTATACATTAGACCTTCGTGCCAAACTCGGTCAAAAGCTTTCTCCATGTCTAGGAGAACTGCGATTGTGTACTCCTTTTTGTTGAGTGCCATGCCCATGTGATATAAGACACGGGTGAGCTGCAGCGTCGTAAAGTGTTGGACCTGAATCCAAATTTCTCCGTCCTGGGTGAGATGTGTGGTGAGAGGTGCCGGAGCAGCATTCTCTCAAACACCTTGGTCGACCATGTTTATACCTTGACCACTCCTCCCTACTGTGCAAATGTGAGTGAGATGGAAAAAATCGTAATAGCGGTGATGACGAAATCGTTAAGAATGATCCCCTTATTATTGTACCTAATTATTTCCAACTGTTCTAGAACACTCAAACGCAATCTTTTCTCGCAAACATGTAAAATATCAACGCCTAACGTCTGATTCTATTCATTACTTATAAATTATAGAATAAAATATAGTACCGCACTCTACTCTCGGTATGCGTGAACGTATGCAAACATATTCATAAACGTACAGTGACGCACATACGAATGTTTATTACGAGTACATATTCTCTTCACGATCACCACAAAAAGAGTCTTCATAAGCTCTTGTTGCCTTGTAGACGTAAATTTGTTGGTTGTATTCAAGCAGTTCAACAGTCTTTTTATATTTTTTCGCTTTTTTATGTTTTAGTCAGCTCGCGTGCAGAACAACGACCTGAAAAACCTCCCTACAATGTATTGTCTGCGACATTTTGCGATTAAGGTTTTCCTTTTGTTGGTACAGAAAATTGGAAACTTTATTTAAAATCCTGTTATAAGTTTATTGGATTCAATAACACGAGTAACTACTTTAGTCGTTTTTATTCATAATTATACCATAGTACAAAATAAGTTTTTGGCAAAAATTTCATTTTTGGTACAAGCTTTAATCGCTGGCTGTCCTTTTCTTTCCACAGGCAACTAATACTCATCGAGCCAATTCTAAAACCCCAAACACAATTAGGTTGCGTTGTTTTATCACAGAGTTCCTATGCCCACCGCCAGTCTCCATATCAAATCTGCTCGATGGTCTCATAATATTGTATTGACACCCGATTTACATATGTATGCAAATTTTCAGCTTCATCGGAAACCGGGAAGTTGGTCAAATTTAACTTGCAAGATTTGACCCGTACATACATAGGTACATTGCAAGTGAATAAAAAGCTTGTAAAAAGGACCGGTAGATACTCATTGATAATCTATAGGTAAAAATATAAAATTACTCAATTGCATATTATAATATTTACATTTATTTGCATAACATTTACAATGTCGCGCATGTAAGAGTATCTATGTGTAACAGCCAAGATTCATAGCTAAATCGCTGTCTGACAATGTGTGAATTTTATAAATCGCTCAGGCACACATTTGTTATGCATGACCGACCCTGCGAGTGCCAAATTAGTTTGGGCACAAATGCTGGGAGAGCAAAATGTTTGATCAGATTAAACGGCTTTTTGTGCCCGGGATTTTGTTTGTGAAACGACATGTTGTTTGTCACAGCTTATTAATACGTTCATGTTTGTGAAACAGAGATACGATAACCTGCACTGAGCGAGCACTCCGGGTCTATATGGGATTAGGATAAAAAGCCGTTTTGCTAGAATAAATCTCTATCGGCAGTCACAGGGTAAACACAATCCAACTCGATCGATGCAAGCTTCTAAATTAAATTTAGATTTACCTGGGTAGGGCTTAGAGTTGAAAATGTGTTGCAAGTTAACAAGTTTTATATTATTTTTTACGTAAATAGGCTTCTGCCATAGCAACGTCGAAGATCATTTATCATTGAATTAATTAACTGTCATCTTTACTTTGGCAGTTTTCCCATTCAATCTTGGACGTGTTCAGAGATGAGACGAGAGAGGTTAGGTAGTAAGTATCAGTTGGTTATTATAACTATGTATTTCAAATGAAAAATTGTATAATTTTATACTAATGCTAAGATGTTCTCTGCTTTTGTATGAATAGTCAACCATTAAAATTACTAATGTTTTTATTTGTTTAACACTGCATAAATATAACAAGTAAAAAGAGGGAAAAACAACTTTGATTTTGTTTTGAATATACATTTTTTAGAAGGGAGGGAGCCAGACTTCGCCAAGTGTATGGACAACTCCTTTATGAAAATTTAATGGTTTCAATATAAAAAAGTCACAAATAACCGCCGCCCTAGTGCGCTTTTTGTACTATAAGGTTTCCTTTTTGAGCAATAAATATTAAATAAATAAATAAAGCCATCACATTCAACCACTAAAAATGGGTTACTCATATTTTTTTTTCTGAATATTCTGAAAGTACGTAGGTTAGAAAAAACCGCGTGTTCAAGTTTTAATATTAACACGGAAAAAGTACCAAAATATGTATAAAAGCAATAAATAATTAAAGCAACTGCAATTTAAGAGCTCTTCGATTAAGCAGTGCGTTTATTTTTATTTACCTACCTCTATAGTTGTCCGCTAAAAGAAGAATTAAAAAAAAGTTGCTTGATCAAAAATCACATAAATATCTGGGTGTGGGTAGAATAATGATAAATTATGCTTTTTGTTCTTTATATCCTGATACCCGCCGGTTAAATATGTCCTATTCGCTCTAAGCTGCCAATGCTACAGCCGCAGCGATGAACGTGGCATGCTCGTCGCTTTGCTCTACTTCGGCGCGACCAATGTCGTGGCCAGGACGTAAGGTTGCTTAAAAGAGATCGCTTACAGCGATAAGACCGCCTATTGCTACCTTAATTTACGTTGTAAACCTACCTAATTTGGAAATTATATTATTTTGTGGTGGTCTTGATTTACTTATGACAATCGCAAGATAAAACCTTCAAAACATAAGTCAGAAAAAAACCAGTATCCATTACATGATCAATACGGAACATAATTTTTATTTCCATCTTCGTAAAGGTAATATAACCAAAACAGTCCGCTCTGGTTCCACATGATAAGGCCAAGATTATTTACTTTCATTTTGCGAAGTATTTGTGTTGTCACTAGAAAGTCAATAAATTTCAGATTGTACCAAAGATTTTACTAAGGCCCTAAATACTTTTTTATCACGCAATTAATTTGATTCGCTGAGCAATAGCTTAATACTTAAAATAAATAATATTTCACTGTAATTTTCCGTTATTTCTATTTCTACACGTTTTGAGTTGGTAATTGACCTATTACAAAGACCTGTAATTTTTTTTCCCTGGTTGCAGTTTATTGTTCATATTTTTAACTACGATCATTGTCATCTAAAACCCACAGAAATCTGCACTATTAATGCCTAATGCAATTAAAAATAATATTAAGTTGCAGCAGCCATTGTTTAAACTCTGCGTAAACGTAACTAAGGGCCTGTTTCACAATGTCCAAGTAAAGTCCAGGATAAGCTATTTGCCACTTATCTCACGAATAAAGTTATCGTTGGCGTTTCATAATCTTCAAATAAGCTTAACTTAATTAAAGTAATAGACGTATAGCCATGATTTTTTCCTTTGGACTTGCTTGCAATCGGAGACTTTGCATGTCTAAAGATAAATATCCCATTAGCGAAAAACATTTAGATTGCTACATATATGAAAAAAACACATAATATATTTCAGCAAACTGCAGTAATTTTAAAATTATTTTGTTCATTAAAGCATGAAAAGTAAAGTATGGCAATAAATACTAGATAATATAATGCATTGTACATGAGTGCAATAAACGAATATGAATATAAAATAAGCGGGATTGCCTCTTACTTTTTAATTTTTTACTCTTTCGTGCCAAAACTGCCAATAGTCAACGGTATTACTATTTAATACAGCCAATGAAACTTTGTTAGATAAATTCAATATTAAATAATAATGGAATGAGTCAAATAAGCAAGTGATATCTTAAATTTTAGTTTATTTACATCAATGTATTTGGTATTAACCAAATAACTTTAACAACCCATTTAATGTTCTAAATTACGACATTAAATGGGTTACTCGTAATAACGTTTAACTGTGGATGTACGTCTTTTTACTATGAAGGGGAGATTTTTTGCGATAACTCAAAAACAGCTAAACTGATAATATCCGCTATAGTTTTCAATTTAATGTCTTTCTTAAGCTGATTTTTTTCATATTTTTGGACCTATGGTTCAAAAGTTAGAGGGGTGAAAATGTGTCCCCATTTTTTTTCTTTCGGAGCGATTATCTCCGTATATATTCCCTTTATCAAAAAAAATCTTGCAGACCCCTATTAGTTTTGAAAGATCTTTCCAAAAATACCCTACACTATAGGGTTGAAGCAAAAAAAAAATCACCCCCCAGTTTAATGAAAAGAAAATAAAAACATTTTTAGGGTAAGGGAGGGCTTACCCTAAAAATGTTTTTATTTTATTTATTGTACAACATTGTCGGCCTTTATTGATTTATATACCCATGCCAAATCACATCTTCCTAGCACTAACGACCACGGAGCAAAGCCTCGGACAGACAGACAGACAGACGGACATGGCGAAACTATAAGGGTTCTTAGTTTACTATGTAAACCCTATATATATACCCTAAAAAGCTGACTAGCATATGATTTAATTACATACAAAATGAAACACTATGAACTTCATTCCAACCCAACCTTTATATTTTCCCTATATTAAACAAAACGGTCAACAGCCCGTAAACGTTTAAATGTTATCTTTAATAAAACGACGTATGTCAATTACAAGGCAAAGCGGTCCATTTACGCCCTTATTCTAATCTAATATATTATGTTACCCAAACCATAATCCTTTAGCTATCCTCTTTGTCGCCTAGCTCATGAGCGATCATGACGAATTTTATATACATTCTATTGCACCAAGCATCTCGAAGTTGATTGATGATCTGGGCTTAGTAAGTGTGTGCCGATGTTAGGACCGGCGGGTGCTATGAAATATTTATGTGTACTTAATGTTTTCGTTATGGTTTTAAAAATGTATAAGTACCTTTTAAGTTTTACAATATTACAAAATTGTGGAAATGCTAAGATGTTGTAATCTTCTTAAGAAACAACTCTTAAAAGACACCGTTATAAACATGGGCATTTAAGTCTGTGAAGAGTGTGAAGGACAGAAAGAAAGTTATTTTAATAGTAATAATATAATGAATAGTCTACTTACTTCTGTACTAAATAAATATAACGCATGTACTAACTGGATTCATCATCATAATATCAGTAAAACATGCGCTTACTATTAGACAAAAGCCTCAACAAAGACTTATATTCATAAATATTTATAAATACCTAATATTAGATTAGCTAAAAATCGCGGAAGTGGCAAATCCTCGTTTTGAGCTAGGCTTGCAAGACTAGCTAGACTCCTCTTTAAATCAATGGCCAGACTGTACACGACCGTGAGAAATGGAAAAAGTGAGATGATGCTTTTGCCCAGGAATGGGACGATATAGTCTTGTTTTCCTATTTTTATCCGAGTTACGTCATATGCTAGAAGACCTTAGCAACGTAAGCCTTGAGGTTGGACTGAAGATGAATATGTCAAAGACCAAGGTCATGACTAACAGCACAAAACGCGGGATTGAGATAAACGGAGAACAAATCGCATATGTCCAAGAATACCAAATAGTCTCTTTCCAGGCGTGACAGGACTAAGAGGTCCAAAGACGCACTGATAACACCTGGAAGAGCTATTGATCCACAAAACACCTGATGAATAGAGACCTACCTCTGTCGCTGAAACGTTATTGTTCTTGCCAAAAATGTACATTTTACTTTCCTTATTGTTTAGCCAAAATTGTTGTAAACCAAGCAACGTTAATTAGTTTCAGTTACAATTCTCGTTTCTTTTAAACTAAATAATTACGTTAATAGTTTCATTTCTTTACCGCTTTAATTTTATTTTATTAATCGGGTCGAAATTTATTTCGTTGTCTTGTTTTGGACCATACTGTCACGCCTGTATTTCTGTATTTTAACAAATAAATTAAAAAAAGAGTGCTATTGCATGCTTTTTTTACTTGTAGATTATAGTTAACTATGACAAAAATTGAAAATTAAATTTCATCTAATTTTGTATGACATGAAATTTAGCTACACTACCTCACATGATTTGGGGACAAAAAACAAGACAATGAAAACACCAACTAAATAGCTAGACGTTATGGAAATAATAACAAATTTGGCAATTGAATGATTTGGCGAAAATAATGTAGGCATTCGAAATCTTGTATGTCGTCATAATAATCTACTTAACACTAATTCGACTAAGTAAAATGTTATCATAATGAAAATTTGATGAATGTTGGTTGCAAAATATAAGTACATTTCCATCTTCACTTGATAGATGGTTGGCAGTCCTAAACTGTGCGTTTCTTCAGAAACTTCCTGCTTAGCTCTGCTAAACTATGGAATGATCTGTCACCTACGGTAGTCCGGACTGATACGACGTTCAAACCTTGAAGAAAAGAGCATATACCTAATCTTGAAGGCCGACAACGCACGAACATGCCCTCTGGTGTTATAGGTGTCCATCGGCGTCGGTAATTGCTTACCATCAGGCGATTCATCAGCTCGTTTTCCTTCTGTATCAATAAAAAAAAACATCAACAAAAAGTTGGTTGGCAAGTGCAATTTGGACAATGAACCTTCGGCGAAAAGGCAGAACAACAAATAAACCCTTTAGCGTCTAAAAGTATGCAGTGACATACACATACATACTATATTCCAAAGGACGCCGCAGCAAACATAGGGAAAAAGTGGTGTCAGTGAAATCTCACGAAATTTTAGTTTGATGTAGATTTAAGTCTCGTGATTATTTATTATAAGAGCACCAATCTCTCAGAAGTATATTGCCAGAAATAATCAAGTTTATATTTTTGTATTTCTCAGAAGTGTTTCCTAAATTAATACATTGAATTGAGAGTAACGAACATACCGACAGTTTATTACTGGCAAACCGAGGATTTCTTGCTGCCATCATCTGTTATTAGTATCTATGTATTTTGCATATTTTAAGTTATGTATGCTTATAATAACGTAATTATCGGAGATTAAATATGATCTTAATAATGTTTCTGTCACGTTGACGTCGCGTCGCATACCTATTATCAGTTATCTACGTTAGAAACGACGTCTTGGATTACAGAGCGAAGAGGAGGATTTACGAAAAATAGGTAGATATGTTACGGTAAAAGCCCGAAGTACTCGTACGGTAAAACCTAAAATATATCCGTAAAACCTAGGTTTTACCGATGCCGATCGGTAAAATCCCGAAATGTTAAATAATTATTGTTCACTTCGGGCTTTTACCGACATGTATTTGGTAAATCCTAGGTTTTACCACGGCGACCGGTAAAGGTTGAATCATGCACCGGTTCTTGACATTAGTTGATGAAAATCTTGTATCAGTGTAAGGGGCGTTACATGTAGCGCCATTTAGAGTGATGCTTCGTATTGTTTTGGCTATTTTACTAGTCATGTAGATCTAGGTCTTCCGGTTCTGCTGAAAGTGAGAGTGAACTCTACTTACAGCGAATTCGAACGCCGTGAGCAGGTATGTAGAAATCCTGGGAGCAGAGTAATGTACAGGGCAGGGATCGGAACCGGTTTTTTGCAAAAACTTCGAAATATTTTATATTTCTGTTTATTTTATACTCCAAATGTAGGACTCAGTTGTGTTTTCAGATAACGACTTCGTATTATTAGATTGCCTAATTAGAAATGAAGTAATTAACAAAGAACGAAAAAATACCGTTTTCGTTCCCATACAAAAAATACCGGTTTCCGATCCCTGGCACAGGGTGTCACATACCCTCAGTAGGCAATATGCCCAGTTGGTGCGAATTTTCGGGCTGTAGCTTGTCAACATTAATTTTGTATGAAACAAGTAAATTGTTTTTTTCTGAAAGTTGACTTCGTGCCCTTATAAAATAATAATCAGGAGACTTAAATCTACATCATACCAAAATTTCTTGAAATTGGACTGAAACAATGTTTTTCCTTGTATTTATTTGCTGCGGGGTCCTTTATAGTTTCAAAGTAATAAACTTGCTACATAACGGATGATAACAAAAAATTATAATTATTTCAGAGGTGTGAAAAAATACCCATATTACTTTTTACGATACTTTTTTATTATTAGGCAATATATACATGATAATTATTCTTTTATTATTACAATAACGTTAATGAATGTTAGAATGGTTTAGATAAAAAGTTTGAATAAGACCTTTAGACACCCTTTTTGTCTATTTTCGGACCACAAGTCTTAGTCCTTTTTATTAGCTAGGCACAATTTTCAGCTCTCCAATTTTTCAACTACTACTCAAATAGCCAAAAAACGACCACCTAGCCGACATTGTGGAAGGTCTGTGGGATTTCGGACTTTCTTACATATGTACAAAATGGTATGTTATTGGAGTCCAAGAATTGTAATGTTTGTCTCCTCAAACTTGTCCATAATACTTGTGTTTGATATTGCCTGGTATTGTAGAATTATTGCTAGTATAGCATCAATAATTTCCAGGTATATCAGTTTTGCCAAAAGGAAAATAACTTTCATAATCCAAACTGAATGATTTCCCTTTGTAAATTCGAGTTATCTAGCGACACTGAGACATAATGGTCGATTTTTACTTCCAAAGTGGTAAAATGTGTGTTTCCCCCCCTAATCTAAAAAAAATATATGATATACATTACCATGCAAACTTTCACCGAAAATTGGTTTGAACGAGATCTAGTAAGTAGTTTTTTTTTTATACGTCATAAATGGCACGGAACCCTTCATGGGCGAGTCCGACTCGCACTTGGCCGCTTTTTTTTGTTATCACCCGTTGCTTTCGGCATATTATCAGACAGAAGGACATGACAAAACTATATGTACTTACTCGAAAATTAAAATTAAAATAGGTGACTTGGGACAAATAGCCTGAATCTACCTCACTGGAAGATGTTCGTACAACAAGCGAAATGAATTCATTATGCCTATTCGTGCCCATTTATATTCAAATTTCGTGCTTTTAAGCAAAAACAATTGCCACCTTTTAATTGTGTAGAATTCTCGCAAGGCGCTGACTGTCCCCGCACAGGAAAATAAATGGCTAACGATAAATTATAATTTCAAGCAGGTAGATGTTAACGACCTACGAATTGCGGGGGCTAATTTTGTTGAGTGTGTAATTGCTACTTTTACCATTTAGTCTGCTAGCTGTTTGTTGGATTGCGATGAAGAAGTTGTGTGATTTTAACAACTTTCTTGGTTGTGTATAGAACGGTGAAAATTATACAAGGGACCAAAATAGGCACATTTTACGGTAGATTAAAATATCTAACCATCACCAGTTGTTCAAGTTGAATCAATGTTAAATAAAATATATATTAAACAAAGATGGCACAATATATGGCAGAAACAATGTTCTTGGATAATAAATAATATCTGGGAGACCGCAAGCCTTGCTTGGAAAACATATGAAAATTGTAGAATGACTTTTCACCTACGAAAACCCCCATAAAGCAAATTTCATCGCAATCGGTACAGCCGTTTCCGAGATCTCCGAAATATATTAATAAATATAAGTATATATAAGATATGGGTTACAATGTGAGCCGGAGCCGCAGGCATTTGCCTAAAGGCATAGAATTGTATAAGAAGGGACAACAAAGTTGTTGTCCCTTCTTATACAACTAATACTATTAAAAGGCGCGTTGCTGATAAACACCTATTTTTCAAAACTCTGCGCCGAAATTTCGTTCGCACTTGTTTGATACTTACTTTTACGTGCGAAAATTCACAATAACAAACAGGAATACAACACTGACATTTAATACTTCCATCATCACTACTCCTTATAAAACAAAAATCCCCCGCTGCGTCTGTCTGTATACTTATTCGTGATAAACTCAAAAACTACTGAATGTATTTTCATGCAGTTTCCACGGAGGTTTAGGTTTGTAATTTCTTAAGATTTTGTGTAACCCGTGCGAAGCCAGGGCGGCTCGCTAGTATTAAAATAAAATAAATATGCCGGTGACGTCACATGAATACAGCAACATCACATTAAAATGAACGAAATCAAATGAATGATGGAATGTAATTCCCGTCTGTGCACTTTGTGTAGTATCTGGGTTACTCAAATGAGACTGTTAATGTTATGTGTCTAATCTTCTCCATGGTTTAGTTGCTGCGACGGAATCGGATAAATAGCAACAAAAAATGTTACGCGTGTCCACAAAGAGTACACTGTTACGGATTGTTTCTTAAAATGGCTGTCTGGGATGTACTGTTTCATTTGTTTTTTTTTTTCTATTTAAAAATTTCACAATCAGGAAGAAATGGTAATATTTATGTAAATTTTTTAATACTTCAATAGACCCTCAGTTGGACCCTCACGAGGCATCATTATACATTACCTGTAACTACTTTACTTACAAGTATCACTCTGGATGATGATGACTAACTAAAATAGCACCAGGGTCTATAATTTGTATATTTGAAAATCGTCCAGGTTAATTTTAGTTTTTCCATGTACCTAGGATCATTATGTGATGTCTAACCATACTCTGATTATATGTAGGTCATACTGACTTACTTTTTCTATGGAGAAAAATTGCGGTAAAAGATCTGCTGTTCCATAGAAAACATTGGCATATGAGTTGCCACAATGTATGAGACAGCAGATTTTTTGCGTCTGCAGGATTGGTCCTATACTAAATATTGTTCAGTATGACTCCCAAGAAGCATATAAGTGTCGGCAACATCCATATAGCCAATTTAGAACTTAGAGTAATTTAAGGGACGTAGGTATAAGAGTGTCAGAAAAGATTTAAGCTGCATAAAAGGTATTTTACAGTAATTATACAGCTCAAGCTATATAAAATCATTATAGAGCGATCTGCTTACGCAGATCTCTTACGTGCTTACGCATGAGGTGCTTTATCAGAATATAAAAAAAAAAAACTACTACAACAATTTAAGTGATATCTTATACCTTTAAACGAGCAATTCTTGTATATATATATTTCTGTGATCTCGGAAACGGCTCTAACGATTTCGCTGAAATTTGGTATATGGGGGTTTTTGGGGGTATACAATCTATCTAGATTATTCTTATGTTTGGGAAAACGCGTGTTTTCGAGTTTTTATGCGTTTTTCTTTCGTCGCAGAATATGGTCGCTCATTTCGTATTGCTGGCTACTGTCCGTCTGGTCCAGCGGGTTAAGACGCGGACTGCTAAACGAGTGTTACGGGTTCGAATCTCGCCCGGTGACTAACTTTTGTTTTTTTTTATATGTTCAAGTTTATATATAATTTTTTTAATTTTTATTGTTTTAGACAAGTTTAATTTAGTAAAAAAATGTAGTTAAGATTATCACCTATATACCACCATATTACAATAAATAGTTATAACCGAGCAAAGCTCGGTCGCCCAGGTACTGTATAATTGTACAAGCTATTTCTATCGTTAAAGCTGTATACAGCTGTATTGTCGCCACAAGCTAATTATATCGTTAAAACTAGTGGTCCAGATGGAGTTTCAGCGATTGTGTTGAAACTTGTGTGCCTGAGTTGTCTTCAGTACTAACACGCCTGTATCGTCTTTCCCTGAGGTCGGGTCAAGTCCCCGAGTCGTGGAAGTTTGCAAATGTATAGCCTGTACTTAAGAAAAGTAGACTTGCTGACCCGTCAAATTATCGGCCTATCGCGATCACCTCCATACTCTGCAAGATTATGGACCATGTACTGAACACCAAGCTCCTGTCATATCTCGAAGGTAACAATCTACTCAGTGATCGGCAATATGGCTTTCGCCGGAACCGGTCAACTGGGGACCTTCTGATTTATGCCACCCACCTATGGGGCGAGGCCATCGAGAGACAGGGTGAGGCTACCGCCGTGTCTCTCGACATTTCCAAGGCCTTTGACAGAGTCTGGCACAACAGCCTGATAAGCAAGCTATCCGCGTATGGGATAATCTCATCTGGCCTGCGCTCCTGGATTACTGACTTCCTGAGCGACCGATCTATTCGAGTATACGACACAAATCAACGATCTGCTCAAGCCCGTTATCTTTGGGTACGCAGATGACAGCGCGGTTACGGAGAGATACCTCTATGATGCGAGGGCCAGTGAAGGTGACACCAATACTCTCAGGGAGGCCATGGTAGACGATTGAATTTGTCCTTGGATGCCGTTGCCGAATGGGGCGAGGCCAACCAAAACACAGGCGTAATTTTACACTCCTAAAATAAAGTAATTGTATAACTTCTGTCTATAAAGTTATTATAAAAACTAAAAGAATAAATAACTGCAATTTATAGTAGAGCTTTTTCTGTTTTGCTGACAGAGTCGCTAATGCAATTTTTGTCATAATTTTATACTCGTATAAATATAGTAGTTTTATAATTTCTGAAGATCACTCCATTAATTGCATAGTATAGCTACATTAGCTACTAAGATTATAATGTTCTCCAACAATCTTGTAGGCTGTTTACAAATTGTCGCCATTTTACAATAAATAATAAAATTGAAAATAGAATTAGAGAAATACTTGCAATTATTTAGCAAAAACTAAATTCGTGTTATATGATCATCAGCTAAAATAAATTGACTTTAGCCTTAGAATTAATATTTAAAAATGTTATTTTTATTCTTACCTCAAAAAAAACACCGAATTACCGATTTTTATATTTTCCTTATGTTTCTCTAGATGATTTTGCAATCGCGTGAATATTTTGCCGGAAAAGATAGTCAGTTTCATAATAAATAACAATCGGCAAGTCCTACCATTGATATAATATACGCTCTCCAGGTCTTATAATATTTAAACTCCCTTACTTATCATCCACTTATAATATTTGTCACCGTTACAAATATTATGAATGAACAAGAAGACATTTTAGTTTCTTGAAAGATTTTTATTCTCTTGTACCTAGTTATTTTTAAAAACTTATTTAAATGTCATAAATCATACTTATAAGACATTATCTGTAGTGTTAAGGTTACCCTTCACAAGAGCTTTAATACAGCTATTATGCAGCTTGTCTTTTGCTTCTACACCTACACTACAGCTCCTCAAATAGCGATAAGTTGTATAAATTGGGACCCATTTTTTACTTATAAGGGATGTATAAGCGCTTATACAGACTTTGTACAGCCTAAATGTACAGCTTATAGCATACAAATACACTTAAATACAGCTTATAATGCTACTTGGGTCTCAGAGTATGGTCAGACATAACAAAATCACACTGTACAATTTACAGTTAACAGTATATTGAATATAATTATAACCCAAGCTTTCACAACGACTTAAATGTTTGCACTCAAGGTCTATAAAGTAGGGCAGAAATTAATAAGCGTGACCACTAGTAATCGATAAGTCCACTGTTGGAACGAAAGCCGTGTACAATATTACAATGATTCCAAACTTAATGCTTGTAATAAAATGGCCTAGGCTCAAAGTCACGCTGTCCGCAGTAAAGAGGTTATCACAATTATTTTAGATTGCCTGTAATTGCGTCGTACTGTATAAATTGACCCAATTTAACCTAAGTATAATTGTGCCGTTCTCGAGAATGTTTTCTGTTTTGTATGGGGAATGTTCTCGCCCGAAAATATTTCCCATAGTAAACGGAGAACGTTCTCGAGAACGGCACAACCCTGAACCTAAGTATACTCCCTATTTCATATGTTGAATTTTTGATAGCCGTAGACAGCGTAAGTACTAGTTTATTTTTTATTCAGACTAGTATTAGGTAGTAGTGACTTGGAATTATAATGAATTGTTATGCTCCTAAAAATTAGGTGTAAAAACGAATCTAAACGTATAAAATGCGAAGGAAAAAAATATATTAAGTACATTTTATAAATATATAGATATACATAGACAACTTCAACTAATCTCCACACCAAATGTCATCTAAATCTGTTCCGCGGTATAAGCGTGAAGAGTAAACAAACAGACAGCAAGAGTTACTATCACGTTTATAATATTAAGTACTTTTTTAATATTACTAGCTTCTGCCCGCGACTTTATATTATGGGTCAAACAAAAGTAAAGTTATATTACAATAAATTGTCGTCTTATTTATATTACATAAGATACGATAATTATTTACATATTTTTAGAATTACGACGCGTATCCCAAAAATCTTATGAAACGGGTAGCATCACTGATTTTGGTAATGAAAACCACTTATGTTTTTCATAGGCCATGAAATTTTAATGAAGTAATCAATGAGATACCTATCGACGCTAACATAATACCTCATTTCTAAAGGCATTGTGTAACGAAAATAGTTCTTTGAATGATAATCATAAGGTACTAGAATAATAAACAAGAAATGGGTGTAGCTGGTATAATTTTATAAAGGTAATATATTTCATGTCAGTAGTAAAGTCTGTTCGGAAAGAGAAGAGTCGTGGAATGTATTATAAATTATATATACATTCCACAACACTTGTCTTTCCGCATGAACTCTCTATGATAACAATAAATAAAATTAGGGATTGATTATTGTAGCCAATAAGACTCACATCCTGGTGATAGATGGAGAGATCGGTGAGAGATCACAGCGCCAGCCATGTATGTTTATGAGAATCTTGTGAAAGCTGAAAAAGACACGTCCAGCAAGCACCTAGACTTGGCTCAAGAAATAACTGCCATAAGGGATGTTGACCCGACGACCATTGCCCTAATAGACGCGTTTGAGTGAACAACCTCATAACGAAGAGTCAACCAATATTTTGAAATCCTCGCGCTAGGTGTGAGGGCTATTGAGAGTTGATGAAATCTAAAATGAACGCCGGAAACCGGACGCCTGCCTATTAAAATGGTATACAATTTTATTTCCGGCAGGTGGTGACTCGCCCCCATAATATGAACCCCCACAAAAAGCGACATCTAAGATGGCTCAAGGGCAATACCGGTGTGAGGTCTGAGGTTAAAGCGGTGTCTCAGGACTCTCAAAATATAGCCACCTCGCCACTTAGGTATTTTCCCTTGAGAACGCAGCTCTCGGCGGCCAGCTAAGCAACCCAGAGGCAGAAAATCTTGTACCACACCCACCTTAGGCTACGTTCACACGGCGACTATGTGATCCGATATTTTCTCGTATATGGTTTTACCGTTTACGAGACGACCGTTCACAAGGCGCTAGGTCCATTCGTTTTTTTTCACGTATACGGTCTTCCCGTATATAAGGTGGTAACAAATTAGCTACCGACATTTTGAGAGACTACAAGAGATGGTACTTTACATTAAAACAATTAACTTCCAATAGAAATTAAGAAAACTTTCACATATATTTTTTTGTTTTTCATTTACCTAACACAAAAAAAATGTAATGATATCTATAAATAATCATCATGTGCATTAAATTGAAAATATGTTCAAACTTTCTGCCAACAATTTTTTAAATTAAATGTCATTACCAACGTGTCATTTGATTTATCACCGTAAAGTGGCCAGCTAAGTGTTATGTAAAAGAGGTTTTAGAATGTGTTCAATGAGGTTTCATTTAATTATCTCAGGATGTTTTTACGTAACTAATTTGTTTTCAATTTTCTCCAAAAATATCATAAAACCTATACTGTTTCATACTTAAATATACTCCAGGAGCCAAGTACTATCAGCTGTAAAAAAATATTGGTAACTATTTTTCTAGGCACCTTGTACAACTGCCATCAGTTTGTCCGTGTGAACAAAACAACATAAACACAAGCGCCAACTGAGCACGGCATTCAATAAAATTGTTCCGAAAATCTCGCATCCTCGGTGGCAAGTTCCCATACTATGTCTCGAACACGAGATTTTCAGTTTTTTCCGTATGAACGATTTTCAAAGATGCCATACAAATTTTGTTGTCACTATGACATTTGATACAATCTCGTATAAGGTAAATGAGAAAAATTACGCCGTGTCAACGTAGCCTTACGGGTGACAGAACTCCCCACGTACCCGTACGCTCTTCTCTACAGCTCGCCACAAGCGGCCTTGCGTTATTAATTTTATTTTTATTGTAAAAAAAAAGAAATGGTACACTACGAATAAAGTAAAAGTGATTATGTATTTTAATAAGGATTAATATACTATGTAATATTAAAATTATACATATACTAAATAAACAGATTAATCTGTTATGGATATTACTCTCAACTTTCAATGCCCTCGCTCAGGGTGCGTAACGCTATGAATATGAACTTTTTGTACAATTTCAATTTACAAACGTTCAAAACGTATAATAACGTTTAAAATAATGCACTAAATGTCTATTATCAATAAGTATAAGTTAAAAGTAATATAACACATATTAAACATACCGCTGTTTCATATATAACAAGTATTTTAACTCATTACGTATTTACGTACGTAATTATTGTAATTAAGTTTAAAAAACGAATAACATCTCATATAACCAGAACAAACCTGAGGATCCCAACCCTAAGAAATAAATTGTTACCAGAAATGTATGTTAGGTTAGAACTGTGACCCGACATAATAAAACTGCTACCCAAAAAGTAGGTTAGGTTAGGTTTGAACTATGACCCCCCACAGAAAAAAATGCTCCCGAAAAGTAGATTAGGTTATGTTAAATAGAACTTCGACCCCCCCACAGAAATAAAAGTAATTAAAGTAATGTATACCTAGGTATTAATACTACACACACAATTAAATAAACAGAGTAATAAAATATAAATAAGCTTAAAAATAATTATATAAACTATAAATAAACTTAAAATAAAGGCCCTATAAATTTATTTCAGTATTTGCTATGTGCACGACTGTCACGCAACCTAGCGGAAAAACGTCAATGCACTTACATCTTATAAAACTGCTCCAAAACTAAAAACTACCGAACAGATTTCCATACGACTTTCATCTATTAATAGAATGATTCTTAAGGAAGGTTTAGGTATATAACTTGTTAAGGTTTTGTCACGCTGGCTAGGAGCTTTAATCGAAAACGCTGCCTAATCCGTTTGAGCTATAAGAATATAATGTATGGTGGGGTTGTCTCTCTTTTATGGGTCTACAAAAAGTCTGCGATTTTGAATGTCTATCTTTTAAGGATAACTTACTATACCCATTCTTAACTTCTAGAAAAACATCACATAGTATGTGGCATTTGCAAAGCTATTTACACTGATACAGTATTAATAATTATCAAATTAAATACGTTAGTTATATTAAACATTTCATACAGATTACAATGGTCCCTTACACCATACATTTTGATATTATACATTTCGTACCTTATACCTACTATACTGTATGCATTACAAAATTAATCAAATCGAATTTATACGTCTTCAACAATATAGCATAAGTTCGTATACGTTCCATTACTTACCTCCTCGCTCATGCTTATCCACTTATTGTGGTTTGACAGAAGTACCAATAATTTTAATTAGTTTGTTAGCATGTTTCTTGAATATAATGTGTTTCTATTTCAAAAATTATGATCAAATCTATAAATGAATGCCACCCCAGTACAAGTTTTAAAGATATAGGACAAGTGTTAAAATCATTCTCTTTTATTTATAGTTTCGATGGGCGAGTGAAAGGCCCCACAGCACACTGGGCTGACGATTCCCTTGGCGGTCGAGCGGCTTGGCTGCCGAGTTCACCTACAGCACTTAGGCTGCACCATGTGCAGGCCTCAGACCGCGCCATGTATAGGTGCCGGGTCGACTTCAAAGTGTCGCCCACCAGAAACCATAAGATCTCTTTAGACGTCATAGGTAAGTCATCGCTTTCTTTTTATTTATGAAACAGTTGAAAACCTTTAGGAAACCAAATTAATCTGCCGAATAAAATAGAGTAAATAACTATCAAAAAGTAAGAAAATACAGACCTAACTAAATATTTATATTTCAAGGAGTCTAAAAGGAGTGAAATTGACTTGACAGTAGACTTTTACTAGTTAGAAAAGTAGGTGGTGATGTAGGTACATAGTAAGTGGTAAGACAAAGATTAAAAAGTTTAAAACTTTGAAGGCTGAATTTAAGGTAACATTTGAATTGTGGCATCATGCTGCTTGCGATCGCGGTTGACGGCAGCAACTCTAAGATTGGTGTGTTTTTTCATAAAATATGCTCCACTCCAACCGGGATGAAGATTCGCGGTCGCTAATGGGTCTAGTGACGTTCATTATGATCTCTAACCTGTTCGGTTGATAGGTATTGCACGACTATACTATTCTTAGTACCTTCACGTGAAAGTTCGTCGCGTCGATTCTTCATTTCGCCTGTCTGTCAGCGCGTCACACTTACGAGCGACGAACGTCTGAAGTGCGGATGGGGCAGTTAAATCGGGTAATAACTGTTTACATATAGTAAAAGTTGGTTACTTTTGAGTCTACCGGACCTAAGAGCGACTAATTGCGTGCCTTTTATTTACATTATCTTTATAGGTTGCATGCCTTTAAAGTTTTTCAGTATTTTAGCATAAAAGATACTTAAGTTGAGGTGAAATCGGGAGTACAATTATGGTTTTTATTTTAGCATACATTGTGTTCTTTTTTGTCATTTTTAATGAGTCAATAATAGTAGTTTAAGAAAATATAGGTAAAATACCAAGGTACAAACAGCTATAAAAGTTACCAGCCCAAACATTGAAAGTGCCTAAAAATGTTAAAAACGAAACATTTTTATTGGTTATAAATTGCGGTAATTCGTCAATTAATTTTAACGGAACGTCGTTAACTTTACTTTTGATAAGTGTATCATGTACATTTTATATCCTTATTTAAGAAACATATGTAAATATCCGTCGCAATCAACAGTTTTCATTATAAATATGGTCACGTAAATCACTGGGTTCAATGGACCCCTTAGCGTCTAAAAGTGTTTAAACATGAAGCGCGCCAGTTTATGTGTTAATAGCTACAATAGAGAAACTGTAATGTACAACATATATTTTTTTAGCTTTATCATTCTCTTATATTAGAAGTTACAGGGGGGGGGGGGGGGGAAACACACACACACATTTAACCACTTTGGAAGTGTCTCTCGCGCAAACAATTCAGTTTAGAAAAAAATGATATTTTACCTCAATATCATTTTTGAAGACCTATTCATAGGTTTGATGAAAAAAATTTTTTGAGTTTCAGTTCTAAGTATGGGGAACCCCCAAAATTTAAGTATTGTTTTTTTTTTCTATTTTTGTGTGAAAATCTTAATGCGGTTCATAGAATACATCTACTTACCAAGTTTGAACAGTATAGTTCTTATAGTTTCGGAAAAAAATGGCTGTGACATAATCGGACAGACAGACGGACATTACAAATCCATAAGGGTTCCGTTTTTAGCCATTTGGCTACGGAACCCTAAAAACGATGTTAATTGATTAACAACGACTACGAGTAGACTTAGTAGACTTGAGTCAGCAAAGCTATTTTAGTAGGACTTTGCAGTATACAATTAAAATTTAAACTTCCAACTCGAATCAGCCTCCGTTAAATAGTTGTAAGGTAGAGAAATTATTGCACCGTACCTGGTATAAAGTCCCATTTCATATAAAATTTATAGGCAACAATTTCGAATTCGCATTTGGAATGCAAACTTCTATTGCACTAAGAACGGCACTTGAATAATGTAGTCAGCAATTTGTGTATATTGAAACGATTTGAATCTTGTTATTGCTAGTCTCTATGAATACTTATAATTTAATGATTGTATCAATTATTTGTCAATGACTTGAAAATTGCTTCTTTGTGTAAAGATCGCTGTTTTTGACCCTGAATGCACCTTTCAACAAACAAATATAACAATGACCAAAATGCCCCTTACCCTTTAAGATCATTGATATATGTATAATTAACTGGATTAATAATCAGCCGAAAAAAATGGCCCCACAAAAGTAATGCTCGAACGGCTTGAGCATGAGTTTTGCTCCCAGACACGTTTCGGCAGTCGACAACGACAACTGTCAAACAAGACGAAATCTCCTGTGAAAAAATCCGCTTATAATAGCAAAACAACAAGAAAAAAGGATGGCATATATTTCTTTCAGTGACTTCTATTGATATTTTAACAGAACTAATGTAAATTCTTAGTAATTTTGGTATTTAACAAGTCATTTTGTTGATACAAATTAACGGTTGTCACGGAACATATATCTATGGAGTCTACATTAGATTTTTTTAGTACCATGTTGGTGGCAAACAGGCATACGGCTAACCTGGTGGCAAGCGGTCACCGTAGCCTATGGAGTCCTGAAATACCAGGGGTGTCACATACGCATTGCCGAAAAATTTATCAAATTGATTCGATGTGACATATGCACTAATTTTCTTCTTGCAAAAGAAAGATGCGATTTCCACAGGTTAATTAATATAAAAAACATGGGTGGGCTATTTTATGCGAATGAAGATATATTTACTGTTTGCTAAACAACTGAAACTTTTTTAAGGCAACATGCGAAGGGGAATAAACCATAACAATTCTATAATAGCATCTAATGTATTGAACACATTCATGCAAGTAAACATTTTTACGGCATGTCCAGAAGAAGAACATAACAACAATCATAGAATTGTTGTAATAAAGTCGATAACCAACCGGTATCAAACTGTACGTTTACATTACATTGCGAAAAAAGAAAGCTCCAAAAGTAAATGTAGATGAAAAAGACAATTATGTATACAACAAATAGAATTTATTTCAAGGAAACTAGTTGTTTTTTAAGTCGTTTTATTTTATATTTATGTACGTAGTAAAATGTTTTCTAAAGTAGTATATTCCTGCAGGACAATCGCAGACTGCATGTTGTCATTCAAACAAAACAAAAACCATTCATACAACTATCTCAATCTAGTTACAAAAAAAAATCTATTTCCGATTTTGATATTTTTATTTAAAAACAATAATATGAAATAATTTTTATAAATAAAGCGACTCCATTTACTCGCTATTCAGTTTGACGTTTATACAATTATCAACTTACGAAAACGTCATTAACCATAAAGTATTCAATATTTTGAAATGTCCGTTTGCAAATTTGACACTTAAACTGTATTGCATTAAGTATACTTTTGTATGAAATACTTATTTGGCTGCGGTTTTCTGTAAGGTGGAGGTACTTCCCCAGTTGGGCTCTGCTCTAGATCTGGAATGACATCCGCTGTGCTGTGCCCTACCACACAAAGCAAGATGACATTCACAATGCCCATACCTCTCTTGTGGACGTAGTTTAAGGACGTACCCGGGTCCGAAAAGATATAATATATAGGTGTTCGGTGATCACGTGATGCTTTCTAAAGAAAACGAAGTGTCGGACGCCTTATTTTCCAAACAAAAACATTAATCTTCACCATGTTATCGTAATAACTGTAATGCACCTCTTATTTAAAATTTTGCTGAAATATGCTACTTCTGTCGGCCACGTATCGGCGTAGCAAATTTTCATAAATTACGGCACGGTTGAATGTAGAGGCTTAACTTGATAGTCAATTACCCTAACCGTATATCATATTTAATAGGAATGACATTATACTTACATACATGGGAGGATTGAATTGAGATATAATTGGTCCATGATTTCAGACTTAGGCATATTTATACTAAAATTTTAATATTTCTAGCTATTTTCATTTTTTTACCTAATTGGATTGCCAGGTAGGTACTCAAAAAGGTTTCCACATTTAGAATCATCATATATGACTTGCAAAATCATAACAATAATCATGGATACTCTATTTTCAAGTTTTTAAAGTCAGAGAAACTCTCTCTCTCTTTTCAGCTCTGTATCCCACATGGTGGTGGGGTCAGTTTTACTGCTTAACTTCGTCTCTTCGCCCCGTTCACGACATCGTCCTCGGATAACTTGCACTCACTGATATCCTTTAACACTAAATCTTTCCATCTTGTTATGGTTTTCCCCCGGGAGCTTCGGCCTGAGATGGAAAGTTGTAGTGCCAAATTTCCTACGTAGTCAGAAGCCTCCCTCTTATCGTGACCATACCATCGCAGCCTATTCTCCTGCATTTTGTCGGAGATGTCACGCATGCCCAGGCTTCCTCGTACGTACTTGTTACGGATTTTGTCGAGCCCGGTAACGCCGCACATCCACCTCAGCATCTTAATTTCGGCAACTTCGTTGGTATGCACGTGCCTTTGAGTCGTTGCCTAAGTCAGAGAAACATACATTTTAATTAAAACAGCGATGAATATTATCTTGTGTGTGTTAACCGTGCAAGCGATTGCATCACATGACGACGTACTGCTTGCTACTAGTTGACAGTCAGGCCACTTTTTCGCATTCATGTGATCTGACCGGAAAGTGATAACACTAAAAAGCTGATAGAACAGCAAATCGAACAAAATATAGTATTTTACAGTACATATCACCCGTGCGGGAATGAGCACTTTCCGTGCATATGTCGAAACTTTAAAGAGACATATGTACTGTAAAACGTTGTACGGTACACGTGCGAATAGGTAATCCCCAACTCGTGTCGATTTAAAACAGTCCCATCGGTCGTGTAAATAACTATTATACAGTAGTGATATAACTCAGTAAATTTCGTGGCTTAAACACGGTACTCGACTGAAAAGCTCTGTATTATATCACGGTTGTATATTTTTTTCGATTCGCTGTTCCATCAGCTTCTTTGTCGGATCTCCTTCTGATAAACTGTAGTTCCTATTGTTTCCTTTTCAGCTTATTAATGTAATTAACATATTTATTATCTTGGCCCGTCTTGCTAATCATTTGAAATGTACGACACTGCACCAGACAAATTATAAATTCAACCAGTCAACGGATAACATGATTTTATAGGGAACATTAAACTGAAAAGAGTTATTATGCCAATAAAGTTGAAATTGGCTAAAAGCCAAAATGCAGAATGTGGATACTGTCAAATGAATAGGGACATTTATTTCGGTACGCGGTCGAGTAGGCACCTTTTTACGTGCAGTGGTTGTCGTTCTGCTGACCAAATTAGGGATTGGGCAGTATTCACTGTAAAGAGCTCTCAGCGATAAGTTCAAGAATTTCATGGCCTTAAATGAAAACGCAGCATAAAAGATGATTCACGTTAGAACGGCCCGGGTCCGTTTCTTACAAAGCATCACGTGATCACCGATCTCCTGTCATAGAAAACGAAGTGCCGGATGTCCGGACGCGGGCCGTTTTGACGTGAGTCATTCTTAATATTATTTTTACTTAAAAAATGTGTACTTTCATATCTTATTTTGTGTTAAATTGTGTTTAATGTTGGTTTTATATTCTTTTTCACGAAATAACCGACTAATTTCAATAAAAGTTCTTCCTTAAGAATTAATAAGTAATAGTTTTTTTGAGTAATTTTATTTATTTTTAAGTTTTAGTTAACTGCTTTGCAAGTAAGTACGCAGTCGCTATACAAGTATAGTAAGTTTACTCTGAAGTGATAATTTCATTGGGAAAATAAAGTTCTTTAAACCCACAGAAAACCGAAGATTCGCGTCTCGAACAAAATTGGCCATTTTGTTCGAGACGCGAATCACCAAACCGTGAGGTGCGGGACTGGTTGCGATTGGTCGTTTCAAACATGGCGCGCTGTCACGTGTATGCGTAGTGAATGTAGTGATGGGACATGTTCATTGCGGAAAGTGGTACTGGTACCAGTGGTACCATAATTTATTGTGGTAAAATTGTTATCAGTAAAGTATACAGAAAAATTACTTAATAGTATCAAACAATATCATGATGATATAAAACAATATCATCTGTCATTAAGTACTTTTTTTTCAAGAGAAAACTTAAGTGGTAGATAGATATACATATTTTTCGCCAAATTGTTTAAAAATTTATCTAAAAATTTTACTTTGCATATTAACGGGATAAGATTTTAAAATAATACGGGTCCTAGAAAATATGTATGAAATTGAATACTCGATATTGCATACATTTTGTGGTGAAATTTACATTCATGAGATTTATACGGTATGTATGTACGGCAAAGGCGTTAGAATGATAAGGTGCTTCGGGGTAACTCCAAACAGGATAAAACAGTGTCAAAAGTGATGTTTTTGGTTAACTAAATGTCATTTTTGTCACTGGCAGATCGGTTTCGTATCGCTGTGACATATTATAATCATTATTAATACGAGTACACGGCCGTAAGAGGTTTGCAATGCAAATTTTCTTGATTTATAAATGAATCATGTTATAGAATTTCAAAAATACACATATTCTTATACCTCGTCACTTTGGTGGCAATCGCAGCCTTTGGACGTTTCCAACTGGGAGAATGTCACATGGGTGTGCCCGACTTTGAAAGCCTGCTTAATAGGGGCATCTTTTATTTTATTTGGTTGGTACGATGCTCTCAGTTCCTGGACCAAAGGACTCTCAGAATCATTTGTCGAAAATAAGCACCACCAGTCTATGATATCACCTGTCCGTGGCCTCACTGCAATTGCACCTCGATCAATTATAATCACTGTGTTGGCCATAAAAGGCTGACCCAAAATAACTGCATAAGGCATGGTACCCATAGGTACAACAAAAAATAAACTCATAATGATGACCATCCATTACTAAATTGTATTTAAACTTACCGATTGCATGCACCTTACCACCTAATCCCGTCAACGTCGTCTCCTCCCGTTCACAACACTGAATCTTCACGTGCAAATTGTTCAAGTCTGTAAACAAATCAAACGAAACCAAGTTAAGGTCACTGCCCGTATCTATTAAACACTTCACTTCAATATTAGCAATCGTAATCATTTTCGTGGATTTATTAAACGAACCGTCGTCATTCACACTAAAAACATTGGGTCTCGCCGACTGATAACTGTCACTGTCAAATAAAATCATTGAACTGACCTGTGACGTTTCATTCCATTGAGCGTTTTGTTCCGCGCGGCATTTACATTCCTTTTCACGTACGGCGCCCTCTGTGAACTGCGTTTCGGCAAACATCGATCGCCGAACGCGTGCGTTGTTTCCGCCTGTATTGCCAACATTGCGCGGAGTCGATGCTGTCGCTAGGCCGCCATCTTTACTTCCGCTGATGCTGGCCTTGCAATCAACGCCAATATGTCCATAGGAATTACACCGAAAGCACTTAATGCCACTCGAACAACCACTAGCCAAATGTCCCGGCTCACCACACTTGAAGCATCTCTGTTGATTATTTTTTGTATTTTCAGTGCGCAAACCTTCACTCCGAGACTCTTGACGAGGTTTCATCCTTAGTTTCATAGCTTCATAAATAGCCAGCTTGTCTTTTAAAGCCGTATAAATACGTAGTCACTCCGTAGAAACACATTTTGTTGACTTGGCTATATGGAATACCATCAATGATATACTGTATGGACACATAGTCGGGAAACTTAGCCCTTTTTCCAAGTTCTTTCATTATTATCATATACTGATAACAGGTTTCGCTTGGTTTCTTTCTCCGCGTACTCATGGTTTCATGCATTTCTTTTGAGTTGATGCTATCTGGAAACTCTTTCACTAGTGCCGCTTTGAGATCATCATAAGATTCTCTTCTTATTCGTGTAAAGGTATCAAACTTTTTAAATTAAATTCTTGTCTGCCAATGCTTTGCCACTTCTAGCCCTCTGGGTGTAGCCCTCAGGAGATCTTCCTCAGTGCACATCGTTGAGCACAGGGAACATTCGATCATGTGCTTTGTTGTTTGGAGGACTCCACACTCGCAGAAAATATCACCTTGTCGGTTATCATAAGATTTAAAGGCTCTTTCGGTTTTCAACCACAGCTCCGCCGTACCCGTCAGAGATTTTCGTGCAATAATCAACTTCTGTTGTGCAGTCCAGCTAAATATCTCTGCATTGTCCTCGATGTCTTGTGTCCATTTCGTCGAACTGTAGGTCAGGTCCTCGCCGCTAAATTTTGGAACAGCTTCGGTCATGAAGAATGCGCTCATGGGTTTTGTCGTCTCCTCGTCGGTCATCTTAAATCTTGCTCGTGATCGTCTTCCTATAGTTGTGGGCTTCGTTACCGGCTCCGCCGCCGCTCGCGCCGGGCCACGCGTCTTTGAGGTTATTTCGTCTTCTTCGTTAATCGTCGTCGTCGTAATTTCACTTTTAATCACACTTCATTCGAGCAATCCCGGACGAGATTTGTAGGATGGAGTCCAAAATTAAACCAACTTTAACTAATAACACTTTTCTTTATTTTTCATCATTTTGCAACCGTTCACAATCCGCCATAGCTCTCATCTTCCCTCTCTCTCTCTCTCTACACTCCCTCTCCTGGTCGCACGCTACTAATTGCGTTCAGGAATAAGGACCGTTACAATTGAGATCCTACATATATATATTTATATTTTTAAAATGGTATTACAATACGGTACGAACGAAAGCACGAAGTTCCCGCAACTGTCAAAACCATCACCGTGAAAGGGATAGCACATTGCATTTTCAAGTTAACGAAAAGGAACGGGCGTAGTTCGTTGCTGCTTAGGACAACCATCTTGACCAGTATAACATGAACCCCGCGGACAAGGAACAATTATCAACAAAATAATGAATTTGACTTATCTGTGGAATGTTATTCCGTTTTGTATTTGGAAGTCTTTAGATGACTTGCCACCCCACGCTGCAGTATACCATTATAAGGGAAAGAATTCAAAAATTTATGGTTTATTTTCGTACAGACGGGCATAATCGTACTGCTAGAGTCGTGGAATGTATGGGGCCCCCAATACATTCTTCTCTTTCCGAACAGACTATATCAAGTCGTAAACTTGGGCGCAACTGATCGGAGCGGCGCGCGTGTAATCTTATGTGCCCTATAAACCACACAGGCGGTGAACGCAAGTCGTTCTATAAGTTCAGTCTATAGGGGTTGGTCTGTGTTTAAACCTAATCATGGTACTGAACATAGTGAAATAATTAATAAATATAAGTTTTGTTATACATGCTATTAAATATTATTAAACAATTACATTTAGATTTCGATTAATATATTTCATAATAGTAAATTACGATATAAATTATTCTAGTCCTATACTATATTATTATGATTCGTCAAGTAGGTATACTACAAATGTCAAGCAATACACATTTTAAAAACATCATTACTAATCGAATAATTAACTAAATTAAAAAGAATTAAAAGGAAAATACTATCAATATGGCGGTATATAACTAACTATAATTAACGTCATGTTAAAATACGGGTAAATGAAAAAAAAAACATCTATACCTAATACATAATTTAATTTACGAAATTTCGTCAAGCAACGCAAACTGTAAAATAACTTTTTTTTTTATTCATGGTAAAGTAAATTACTTGTGCCATAATGGTTAAATTACATTTTGTGTTATTTTAATGACATTTAGGTAGGTAATAATAATGTTAAAAAATCTTTCAGAAAAATCAGTCATCAGTAAATAAAGACGCTATCCGCAGTTAGTCCTATTTTTTACCACTTTATGCGCTGGGATCGGTTTACTTACCCCCACCACGCACTTCGCACGGTCCTAATACTTCTAAAGTAGGATTGTAACAGTTTGGTGCACTATATTGAGACTATTTGTGGTTTTTCTCAGGGTTCGTAGGTTCCATGCAATGTCGTCACACAACACGTCTTTAAAATTCCTAAAGAAATACACTTAATCTAAGTAATATTTGGGCGCCAGCACGCTGTACAGCGTACAAAAGAAAAGATAAAGCAAGAATGAGATGAGAGAAAACTATTGTTTGAGCTTGAAATACAAATATGTATAATTCCTTGAAAGAAATGAGAAAGCAGTACAGAGAGGTAATACAACGGTAACCTTATACTACTATTATTAAGTTTCTATACTTAATACACACACAATGGTGACGGACTGGTGGCGCAGTCTTAATTAAAGTTTATTCTATTCCACACACTAGATATGCACTTGAAGTTTATAAAGAGGCCACTATTACACTGTAAAGTTAGTTAAAGTATTAAGAGTAACCAAGATTAGATTAGATCACACCTGTGTCATGTGTCTGAAGCAGAAGACAGTGGAACACGTGGCTACGTGTTGCTCCAATGGCGTAGAAAGGAAGCTGCCAAGGTCGCGATGAGCACCACGAGCCATGGGCTCAGGGCCAACGTGCAGCATCGACACGTACCCGAAGAAATAGTAGACGCAGCCAGGGAATCCAAACACTGGCATTAGAGCTAAGGAAAGAATTGTCATAAGAAATCCATCATCATAAAAAAATTTGAAGTGAGGCACAAGTCAGATCTTGACTATGCATATGCATTTCCTTCTTGTTTTCTACAGAAATAAATCAGATAACAACGAAAACTCCCACAATTACTTCCTGGGACTCACGGGATTATAACAGATGCCACGTGCCACTAACAAGTTGCTTGTTAGCAAAGACCAAAAGAAGAACTACATTTCCTTCATAAAATCACAAATTCTTACCCGGATTACCCTTTTAGATTCATGGATCATACGCTGCAGTCACCAGAATTGTAATTTGCGTATTGTAAAAAAACTCAAATCATATCGATTGACATAGCAGCATAGGCATTGGCATAGTATGTATAAGTTACTCTATAGGTAATAGTGCTACACTCTAGTGGCAGAACATTGCAGTAATACTCCGTATTATATCACATTCATATTTTACTCGGCAATCTTCTTCCTCCTGCCCTTATTCCACGTTATGTGGGGTCGGCACAACATGTTCTTCTCTTCCATTCTCCTCTATCGTTCGTCACCTCAGCACTCACTCCTTTCTTTCTCATATCCTCTTTCACACAATCCATCCATCGTTTTTTGGGTCTACCATCCGCTCTCCGTCCATCAACATTCATTCCTAACATTCTTTTTCCTATATGGCATTCATCCCTCCTCATTAAATGCCCATACCACGCTAACCTACCACTCCTTATCTTCTCCGCTACCGGTGCTACTTTCAAACTTCCCCTTATATACTCATTTTTAATCCGATCCTTTCTCGTCACTCCACACATCCATCTCAACATTAATTTACTAAGATTTGCACTGATACCGTCTACAATAAAAAATATGAACCCCTATCCAAAAACCGCTTACAAACTTTACATAAACGTTGTTACCGTCCCAAATTGTGCAACAATTCAAAAAATCACAATAATGATGATAAGATTTTCCCGGTACCGTAGTAATTTGTGTCGGGGACGGCTAGAAGCCTTTTTATTTTAGCCAATATACGGCCCGTAGAAAAAGTTTAATGTAGGGTAACTCAATTATGGCGGGGCGCCGTGCGTGCCGAACATTTATCACAGGAAATTCACAAGGATTCTTTAACTGTGGGTAAGACTAGTTACTTGGTTTGAATAACATAGGTACGTTTATTTTATTCAAAACTAAGTTTAAAATATAAAAAAATGTAACATACGTTTAATATACACCGTTGGCTCGAGTATCCCGACAGATTTTAACTACGCATTGCTGAGTTCATAAGAAGCAAAACATGTTATAATATGACTTATTCGGCAAATACTTTTTTTTTTGTTTTTGTGTTTTCTGCATACGACACGTTATTTATTTTTACATCTTTGCGGAAAAAAATTAATAAAACAACAACAAATATAATGTTCACGTAAAATATAATCAGGGTATTTAAAAATACCTAGGCCATAAAATTGGTCACGTAATAGTCCATTACGATACAAATTCGAAAAATAGGAAATTCCCAACGAGTGGCGATAAATTAAAACAAGACCGAAGGGAGTGTTTCAAATCGACACGAGTTGTGAATTTCCTATTCGCACATGTATCGTACAATGTTTTACAGTATATATGGCCCTTTAAATTTTCGACATAGTTACGTGATGTGCAAATTAAAGTTATGTGTGTGATGTGTGTGTTTGTGTATGTGTCTGTATGTGTTATGTGATGTGTGTACTGGTGCGGTAAAGCAGCACCAAAGTAACGTTTACATTTTTTTTCCTGAATGCATCTATAATTAAGAACCTAGTTTTAGCAACTGGGAAACACTATAAAATTA
Source organism: Cydia pomonella (assembly GCF_033807575.1). Taxonomy (NCBI): domain Eukaryota; kingdom Metazoa; phylum Arthropoda; class Insecta; order Lepidoptera; family Tortricidae; genus Cydia; species Cydia pomonella. The sequence continues at coordinate 14,516,631 of NC_084706.1, read as the reverse complement.
TTTATTACTATTTACCTGTAGGATTTCCGGTTCGAGTGCCATCTTGATAGTCATGCCTCGTAATTAATGCCTTTGGTTTTTACTCATTAATAGTGTTTAAAGTGTAATATCGATAGCTTATTATACAGTAAACTAAGGTAGTAGTGTGCAGTGAATGGAAAACTAATCATTTTTGTAATCTTTTTTTGTGTACACTGTCTTGTCCCAATCGTACAATTGTAGTCTTATTTAAAGCTCTTAATACCTTGATACTGGCGAAATAGTCCCACTGGACTAAAGCCATAATTTTAAAAGAATAAATGAATGAAGTTTACCTGTAGACATTTCTTTCAAGACGCGATGTATTTATTATACAACTAGATAATATTAAGTTCACTTGAAATTGATTCTCGTTAAACGCTGAAACTCAGTAATATAATTTTCTACAGTCATTTTGTTAAGAAGGAATGTATTGTCATCCATGTTTCTTTACTAAAGGAGGGAAAAATCAAAAATTGCAAGAAGATAATCACTTATAACCAGAGATCGGACAAATTTGCGTCATTGCTCGCAATAATGTGGACATGACTCCAAAATTAATCAAATATGTAATCATTTAATTAATTTCTTACTTGACTTAAATTTTAATTCCTAGTCTTAAAATACAAAAGTTTGTTAAAGTATAGATTTATTAAAGAAATAATCAGTATTTTTTCCAAATTTTCTGCAGTCAGTCTATTTCTTTTTACATCAATAATATACGAAAGTGCTGAAAAACTCCGCTCGCACTCCACTGATGTTAATGGGGCAAACTTAAGTAGTTTTATAGGAATATTATTATTCCAGTATAATTCAGAGTTTATTTTCTGTTCTTTGTTTAGTTTATCCCGATTTTCAGGTTATTGCCCACAACTTAGAACAGATTATTGCGATTAGATGTCCACATTATTGCGAGCAATGACGCAAATTTGTCCGATCTCTGCTTATAACTCTTCACCTGTATACAATACACGTTGTATGTAATTTATTACTTTTTGTTCCTATGTACGTTGGGTTTTAAAATTTGCTGTAATGCCTTATGAAAAAATATATTTTCTACTCGTCGATTGTAATAGTTGAATTAGGATTTCGTATACCAAACTATATTTGCCTACTTTTGATGTATGGGCTCCCACTCAACTATAGGATTCATTTCGATACGCTGTAGTCAATTAAAAAAAATTAACCAATCACCTGCCACCGCGCTCCCAGAGGAAAGACTAAACGGGCGCGGGGAGCTGGGCGATAGTCGCGCGTTTATGTCTGTTGTACTACATTTTTGTCTACTGTGATACTTACCAATTTTCATTAATTATTTAGGTTTAAAAAAAGCTTTATTTTAGATGACTCGAGACACGAGTTTCACTACACAACCTATAGGTACCTAATGCAATGACAAAACATATAACAAGTGAGTATAATTTCATTCTAATAAAAAATAATTATTTATTATTATTATACATAATTATGTACATTTGCATTAGATTTAGTATTTTCGAACAAAATAACATTTATTAGGACTTTAAAATTTGATTGCAGATAGTTTTGTTATGGTTGTTTTTTAATATGCGTCACGAAAGAAATCAAAAATAAAATGTCCCGTTTTATATATGTCATTAGAGAATTTAAAAAATCTACCAAATTTCAATGCGCTTTGACTGCCTACGCCTTCCTCTTGGCTCAGTTACGGGATATTTCTTTGGGGAAACAGTACTGACATAAATGATCTATTTGTTCTTCAAAAAAAGTGCGTACGAATACCTACTAGCCAACACTACAGACTCCAACAATTGTAGGCCCTACTTTTAAAATATAAAATATTGACGTTAACATCTATTTACATTTTAGAAATCTGCAAATTTGTCAGGAAATACCCGGAATTATTTCCAAAACATGGCGACCGTCCTCGACGTTTTGAAAGTAGATTTAAGAACAACCTGGCGCCACCGACAAGTTCTTTACTAAAGCTACATAAATCAAGCTCAAAAATGATGGCCATCAAAATTTAAAATAAAATCAGCGACGACATTAAATTGCAAATACCAGAAACGCTATTCAATAAGCAGTTAAAGGAATTTTTAATAAATAAGTGCTATTATAAGCTTAATGATTTTTTGAATTATGAAATGTAATTATCTTGTAGTTTAGTCTATTTATTGGACATGTCTCATTTTCAATTATTAATTTAAGCTTGAAATTAACATTGATATTCCTGACTGTAACATCTTTTTAAGCATATATATTTAAATTTATTATTTTTAATGACACAAAATTTGTTATTAATATAAGTAATCATTATTTATATAATATGCAACTATCAAATAATTTAAAGTTTAATAAGACATTGTCAAATTTTCTATATATATAAATCAATCTTTAGATTTAAGATAATTGCCGTGCCCTACCAAGGCCCATGTGAAACAGACTACTATGTAACACCTGTGTACCTACCATGGATGCAATAAATATATGAATATGAATGAGGATCAAGATAGTTTATCCATCATTGTAGTGCGAGCGAAAGGGAAAATGTGGTAGAAAGGATCGGCATATTGAGCCCACACAGCCTGCCGCAGCGCGTAAAATACGTATACCTAATCTCGCTCAACGCCGAAACGTAATAGCGATCTTAACTTAATATGTCTTGCCTGTATAAGAAATTTTTTTGTTTTATTGTGTATTAAGTTGTAATTTAAAAAAAGTGTGTAGGTGTTGCTGAAAACCCGGTTTGTATTCATTTTACTTTAGTTTTCTCTTTCTTAAACGCATGTAGGAAAAATATCGTATCGTATTCCTAAAGTACAGGGTATTAGTAATACAAAATATTCACTTTTAACAGAGTAAACTTCAAAAAATGTATAATTAAGAGCTCACAATTAGTGCTTCACGGGGTTTTTCGTAAACGACCATCGAAAAAAACATTACTAATTACATAAGTCTTTTTTCTTATATGTGACGTTATCTATGAAAAGGGACCTTATTGTCGATGGCGCTTCCGCCGTTATTAACGGTGCTCCGATATAAATACAACGCTGCGCGACGCAGTGCAGCGTAAGCGCCATCGACAATAAGGTCCCTTTTCATAGATAATGCCACATATACCTTAACCTTCCTCAAGAATCACTGTATTGATAGATGAAAGTCGTATGAAAATCCGTTCAGTAGTTTTTAGTTTTGGAGTAGTTTTATCATTGCCGTGGTAGAAACGTAGGTCTTCCTTTCACAATAGCAAATCTAATTTAATATCGGTTAATGGTCACAATAAAGCCAAGGAAAATAATTCTTTATTATTAGTTAGTATTATATCCCCACCTGGGGAAGTAACTCCACCTTACAGAAACCGCAGCCAAATAACACTAGACCAGAGGTCACCAATTAGTTTCGTCAGAGGTCCGGATTTTAAAATAAAACAACCATCGCGGTCCGTTCCCACATGAGTTTTTTTACATAAACAAATATAGTGTACAATAGCATAACTATGAATTGGCATTTGACATTTACGTTAGCGACAGCATAAACTGGATTGCAGTCCCTCTTTATCGCACCAATACATCAGTGCGAGTGAGACGGACTACGATCGAGTTTACGCTCTCGCTAACGTAAATGTCATGTGTCAAGTTGTACTCGTAAAGAAGTAGAATTAAGAAGGGAGTTTATTACACATCAATGTGAAAAATGACATTTTTTCCTTGAACTATTTGTTTGAAGTTTGGAGTAAAGTTGGTGCAAGCTATTGTCATTAAATCCAGGAGATGTTCATCAGTAAGTCGAAATCGAAATTTATTTTTAATGAAGTTCATCTTCGAAAATTCTGCTTCACAAATATATATGACCGCGGTCGGCAAAACGTCCCACTTTGTCGCTTGCCACAAGGACGCTTTGACAGGTTATTAGAATAAAGATACCAAATCTCGTTGAGCCAAATTATATGTTGAGCCAAACATACGTCGTAAGTAGTTTCAAGACACATTTTTTTAATTATGTGTATTTTATCCAGAAATCTAAGATTTTTTTCCTGGAAATCGATCATTTGCAGAGTAGCTTTCATACTTCCGTAAACCTTTGCGGCTTCGTTGATGTATCAGGCTGCAAAGAGGATTCCGACGAAGTTCTCAATTTTTTTGAAATTTGCAAATCTGTTTTCAAATTCCGCTTGAAGATCCTTAATGAACGTGTTGTACAGTCAGCATCAAAAGTAGCGGATCAAACAAGGTGTCAAAAGTATCTACCATTCTGTAACAGCTTAACAAAAAGTGATGTTTCTATATATAGAACAATTAAGACTGTAAAAGATATAATTTTGAACGCGAATTTTAGAGATTTATCTATATTTGGAAAAGTTATCCGGAATATCAGATACTTTTGGCGCGTTGTTTCATCCGCTACTATTGATGCTGACTGTACTGACCGATGTCAATTTCGTTGTTTATTTTTTCATTACCAAGAAGGTTACTAGAGCTCAACGAGGGGGGGGGGGGTAATGTTAGGGTCGGCAACGCGCATGTAATACCTCTGGTGTTGCAGACGTCCATAGGCTACGGTGACTGCTTACCATCAGGCCGGCCGTATGCTTGTTTGCCACCGTCGTGGTATAAAAAAACCCATTTAATTATGTAATAACGTTTAACTGTGGATGCACGTCCTTTTACTATGAAGAGGAGGCTTTTTGTGATAACTCAAAAACAGCTAAACTGATCATGTCCGCTATAGTTTTCATTTAATGTCTTTCTTAAGCTGTCCTTTCAAGATTTTTCTTCATACTTTTTGGACCAATGGTTAAAAAGTTAGAGGGGGGGGGACACTTTTTTTTTTTCTTTTGGAGCGATTATCTCCGAATATATTCACTTCATCAAAAAATGTTGGAATAAGACCCCTATTAGTTTTGAAAGACCTTTCCAACAATACCACGCACTGTAAGGATGAAGCAAAAAAAAATTTCACCACCACTTTACGTGTGCCCCTACACCCTAAAAAAAGTGTTTTTTTTAAAGATTTTATTGTACGACTTTATCGGCTTTATTGATTGGTTATTGGTGTTCGCGGGCTTGGTTTCCGCAACTCGACGTCGTAATTCGCGCCTATTTTGCCTGATGGTGGGTTGTCGGCACTACTCTTGCCAACCCAACTCTACCAAGAAGCCTAGCAGACCCTTGATGTTGCCGACGACTTCTGGGAGAGACCCCGGAGAACCGAGGTATTGTTCCCGGTATTCTGCCACCACTGGGCATTCAAGAATGACGTGGGCGACTGTCTCCTCTGCCTCCATGCACGCTCTGCAGAGGGGGCTATCTGTAACACGTAGGGTTAGGAGGTGTTTGTTGGCTTTATTGATTTATATATCCATGTCAAAACGCAGCTTTCTAGCACTAGCGACCACCGAGCAAAGCCTCGGACAGACAGACAAACGGACATGGCGAAACTATAAGGGTTCCTAGTTGACTACGGAACCCTAAGAAGATTTTCGGAAATCTTGTTTGGTGTACATAACTTTGTGTTTTTTTTTTTGTCACGAAAATTATTTAAAAATATGGTTACTCTTTTTTTATTTCCATAGGCGATCGTTTTTAAATCGTTTCAAATAGGTGAAAATAGGAATTAAACGTGTGTTTAATTCTAAGTATTTACCTACTTAGAAATAGGATTAATATATACTTTGTTCTGTTATGGGGCAGCCCTATAGTCCCAAGAATTAAACACAAAGAGATCGCTCTCGGTAACTTCAAACTTCTATCTACTTAAAACTTCTAAATAATAAGTTATTGCGTATAAAATCTGTTCAGACTCCAACCTTTAAATCTGTTTAGATTTAAAGGTTGCCAGTACCTCTGGTATTTCTTTTGTAATAACTAAGAACAAATTGTTTCTTGAAAGTTTAAATTTTAATCTAAGGACCAATTTCAACTTTAGTAATAGTTTTAGGCAACCTAATGATATCATTACGATAGTTTAACTTTGTATGACAATATTAGGATAAGACCAAAATCAAATTAAAATAATAAAAAACATCGTCTGAAGGGTATTCAAATCTAATGATTCGATAAGACACCATAGTAATTTGAAGTAGGCAAGTAGCATAATGATTTTACACTCAAGAACTACACTAGGATTCTCTGGCTCTGGCTTGCCTTTGGCCGGCCGGCCAGTGGAGTCCTGGAGTCGTCGGGGGCTATATACTCCAGGGGTGAAAGTGACACATGCATTAGACACGAGTTGGCACAGTGGCTATTAACAGCCACTAGGTAAAAAGCGGCGCACACCTCTCAACACCCCTGGGCCGCTCACACGGGAGTCGCCCTTGAGCAATCCTAGGTGTCACTTTTTGTGGGAGCTCGGTGTACACCTTACATTTCATTAAAGTGTCAAAAGGGCATCTACGTGCTGGCTTCGGCTACGCGCACGCCTGCCAAAGGTCCAGGACACTATTGTTCCGTGACGGGAAAGACTTAAAAAACTTTAAACTGATACCCAATCATGACGTAAATTACATCAACAACTTTTTCAATAAAACTAGTAATACCCAAAAAGGTTATGATCTTATATGATAAAACAAAACCCATATACTTATTAGGTTTAGCGGGACGGCGGCTGGTTGAGTAAAAGGTACCTTGGCGACTAATCTTAGACTAATTTATTTTGTATTAATTTGCACTTATATACGGTTGTGATATTATAGCAATTACCTACGGCGATACAGGCATTATTTTAACTAAATCAGCGCATGAGCGAACTATCTACTGTGTAGTTATCATCACGTGCTGATAATATAACGCAGGAAAGGAGAAATGGAATAAGCGACACGCAGCTAACTTGATAGGGAAGCCAAAAACCTGCAGTACTTTCTAAAAAAAAATATTACAATTCGTAATTAAGACAAAGTTTATAAATGAAAAAAATATAATTATATGGTTATAGTGATGTTTTTTATAATATCCCATTATTATTTTACCTGTAAATGGGTTATTTTAGAATTTAGTGTTAGAAGCAAAATTATCGTAAAAATACATTTAGGTATCTAACAATGTTTAACAAAAATTTATCGTAAAATTTAATCGAGTAAAAACTATCTTATAGCAAAATATGCTTCTTATTTGACTATAAAAGTCAAGTAAAACAATATATGTGTAAAAATCGACACGAAACAAATTAAGATAAATTATCTAATCACTTTTCATGGACAATTTCAAACTGGATAAGCTGCTTATGGCGTATATTTAACCTAGGGTGCATCCTAAGAATTTTATAGACATCAACCACACAAAAAAAACTCTGAACGTCAGATTAAACAAGTGTACTTTTTCTATTTAAGATCAAAATTGCTTACAAAGTGTCCAGATAATGTGTATGTAGGTATGCTGTAATACCTGCAAAAATGGGATGTTACGTATTTGAAACCAAAACAGGGAAAAATACAATATCGTGTTTTCATAAAAAATATAATTATAATTTCCCTCGCTTGGCATTTTTCAAAAGTATGAAAAAGAACACACTATGAAAGTGAATTTGCTAACTACCGTCACATGGGCGTAAGGTGAAACATTAATTTATATAATATTTGTGTAGAGTTTGTGAGGTTAGGGCTCGTAGATTTAAGGCGAGTAGAGTTAGAAGCTTAGCTCTACATTAAATCCGATAACTTTTTGAACGTGCGAGTCATTTTGTCTCATTGGTCTCATCTTGACAATTTTTTATGAAAATGTTTTTGGTGCTAATAGCTTCCATTTCATAGTTAAATAAATTTATATATCTATGTTAATTTGTGCATAAAGATATAGGTGAAATGTCTCAAACGACATTGAAACTTATTATTTTGCCAGGTAAAAATAGTTAACCGACAGTGAAAGGTTTTTTTTTTAATACTACGTCGGTGGCAAACAAGCATACGGCCTGCCTGATGGTAAGCAGTCTCCGTAGCCTATGTACACCTGCAACTCCAGAGGAGTTACATGCGCGTTGCCGACCCTAACCCCACCCTCCTCGTTGAGCTCTGGCAACCTTACTCACCGGCAGGAACACAACACTATGAGTAGGGTCAAGTGTTATTTGGCTGCGGTTTTCTGTAAGGTGGAGGTACTTCCCCAGTTGGGCTCTGCTCTAGATCTGGAATGACATCTGCTGTGCTGTGCCCTACCACACAAGGCGAGATGACATTCACATTGCCCATACCTCTCTTTTGGACGTAGTTTAAGGACATACCCGGGTCCAAAAAAAAAAGGTTATTTGTCGTAAGGAAAAATTATCCAAGTTAAGATTAATCTAAACTGACAAGTAAGTAAAAAACTCTAAGGTTTACTACATCGAATAACTTTTCATCAGTACCCCTAGTGTAAATAAATTCGATTTCGAAACGTGACGTACGCGTTTGCGTTTAGTCTCATTTTGTATTGGATTTAGAAAGAGCGCGCCAAGCGGGACGTTTTGGAAAGTCAAAAATCTCATACAAAGTGACACTTAACGCAAACGCGTACGTCACGTTTCGCAGTCGAAAATATTTACACTAGGGGTACTGATCTCCATTTTCCAAAAAGTTTTTTAAAATCCCAGTCGTTTGGTAACATAAATGTACCAGGGATTCTCTAAATCATCGACTGGATAAGCGACACTAAAGTTGTCAGATGGGTATGAAACCTATTCGATCCAGAAAAATCTTGCGATTCCAATGATGTATACAATATCTCTAAGAATATCGCTTATCCTATTTCTCCTTTCCAGCGTCGATATGATGATGACTGGCATAGTAGGTAGGTCGAATGTGTCTGACGTACGTACGTATCTGTTGTTCATTTATGGTCGATGCAGAACGGAGGAGTGAATTCTAATGTACTACAAGTAACTGTCAAAAAATAATTTTGATACACACTTTTATTGCTGACTTTACATGTCTATCGAGTACTCGTCAAGACCTTTTTAATGAACATAAACTCAATATATTTGTATTTTTCCATCAAGAATTTCCTCTGGTGGCCTTCTAACTGCATCATCAGACTAGCTCCATTATTATATATTAAGGAGTTAAGGAAGTACGTCAAATCTCAATTCAATCAGACAACGCAAAGTGGTTCTAATTAAAGGTATAAGATTTGAAGGTCATATTTTATAGGTACAAATGTGAAAAGCTAAGTTAAAATGTGTAATTATTTTTTGCAACCTTTTTCTAAATAGTTGTTCTTGTTTGCAGAGTTACCGGAAAAACCGAAAATATTCGACGAACTAGACAAAGAAGTGAGCGGTGTGGCTGGTCCATACATAGAGGATACCAGTGTCAAACTCACCTGTGTTGTAAGTGGAGGTAAAACTATAAATAACATAATTATAATTATTGGTGATATTCTTTATTTTTAACAATATTTTCGCGGTTTTAAGTTCCTACAAAACAAGTAGGTACAATAGATTGTGGTACAGTGGTTTATATTGTAAGTACTGAACCATTTTACAGACAGACAAACATTCTAGAAATCACCGAAATCAGTGACCTTTCCTAGTTAATACCTCTGAATAAGTTTTTCTCAAATATATGCAAGCCTCGACTGTTTTGTTTTATGTATTTAAGTATTATGATACGGGTATCATCAGAATTGTCCAAGAATACAAAAGCACGCTGCAAATAGCTAGAGCACAAAATCGTAAAGCCGAAATCGTAGCTTGAATATTTATAATGTATTGATTGATTTAACTGTATTAATATCATTATGAAATTTAACGCAAACAAATCATACGCCATATAATACCTAGGAGTAGACCTAGTCCTGATTCGATCCATTTATTTCTGAGATGTAAGAAAATGTCATCCTTAAACTGGGTCAGTTGTGAAAACCAGAATAACGCTACAAAAGGGGTCGTGAGAAATTACCCAATTTTTCATGTGAACCTTCTCTGATTCGATGCTAGTCAATATATTTACCTGCATTAATAACAATGATATAGTAGGATCCATTTTGAGTCAACAAATTTGTGTAATATAGAAACTTTTGCATCAGCAATATTTATATTAATATTCGGTTGTTAATTATTGTACAATCATTATAAATGTATACCACAAAAGTGCATGAAAATGAGCATGCTCATGAAACTAAATGTTTTTTACATGTTCATTGTAGTGCGAATGTATGGATGAATATAATTGGGTGATTACATTCTTTTCGGCAAAGGGAAAGAAAGTAAACAATGCATAGCTACATATTTACTGCACCTACTGTCACTTTCTCAAAAATATTGTAGTCATAGAAATGTTCGATTAATTCGGCTGGATTGTTTTTCTCTTTTCATTTTTTTTACGTTTACCTAAAAGGTATAATTGTTATATTTTCATCACGTTCGGTTCTGATGATGGGATCTTTGTAAAATTTACTGAATTATTCAATTATCACACATCAATATAGGCACTCTTACTTGTACAGGATGGTTTTTAATTCGACTAAATTTCTTCAAAAGGGTTATTTGCAACGATCAATTTTTCAAATCAGCTTATTTCTAATGATTAAACGCAATAAACCAGAAGTCTATATTCAGGTTATTTGAGGTTTTTTTTAAAGAAGAGTTTAAAACGCAAAGTTTTAAATGTTGTATCTCACTTTTCTCATTCTTATTTAATCACGACGACTCAATTTTTAATAGTTCATTCATAGATTATTTACAAGTATCATTGTGTGTTCGACAGTGAGTTAATTGGTGACATTCAATTTAAAGTTATTTTATGGTCTATTGAATTTTGTGTCTATTATTTTAAAAATTATAACGAACTCGTTATTTTCAGTGCCAGTGTTCGTAAATACTATACTAAAAATTTATTTACCACAGGTAAACCAATGCCACGCCTACGATGGTGGCGGGATGACAAGCCCATTCACACCTTGGAGCCCTTGGAAGATGGTTCTGGGGTCAGCACACTTGAACTGAAAATCCCTCGGCTCACCAGGGATTACTTAGAAGCTGTGTATACCTGCACCGCGGATAACACACTGCTGGTGCCTCCGTTGAGGGTTAACGTGCAAATACAGCTATACTGTGAGTAAAACTACAATCACGTTATAACAATTAAATGAGGTTGTGATTTATATACCTACATAAAACTGTTGGAACACAATTATCCTGCGGGTAGCATATTTAACGATAACTAAATGTTTTATTTATCCGTGTATGACTGTATATACCGACATACTTTTAACTGTACGTAACTTAAATAAGAACTTGTAGTTTATATACGGTGTAATAGACTTATGAAAAGTCCACTAGTAAAAATAATAAATTAACTTAGGTAATCTTTAATCTGCGTACGGACTAGGGAAGTCTTAAATTTATCGAATAGTAAATATATAGTCCAAAAAACCAAAAACCCTGAAAGTTCTAATAAACTATTTGACATTGTAATGAGTCCTTGAGTAAGGAGGCTAAATGTTACGACCCCGGGGTTAGTAATACGTGCTGCCCTTTGCCTCCGCCAATTTAGACATACGAGTTATGACTTGCCCATTAATTATATTATGACTTGCGACCTGCCCTCTTTGCGTAGCAAGTCTTGACTATGTCTTTATTTTTGTTTCTATATAAATAAGGGAACCAACCGTGAAAAGGTCAATGCCATAACGTTACAGGTCTAATAGATGGTATATTCTATGTAAATATGAATGTTAGTTACCAGGCGGCTTTTAAGCCCGCAATGGAATTTCTAAGATACATTTAAGTGTCTTTCTGTATTTCATAAGATTAAATGTGTTTTTTATCACAATTATTTTAATATCATATCAAAGGGCAATATTCATAAGGGCTTATTGTTACTGTGATTCAGTTACTATTTATACATTGCAGGAATTGGTTTAGTTTTAAATGAGTCTGGAAAGGTATTAATATTAACATCATTATTTAACATTAAATTTGATTTCATTTTTAATTAATTATCGTGTATTTGTAGCTGGTTTGAGGTATTCGACCTAAATAACCCCGATATACCTAAGTATGGCATCCTAGCATCCTAAATAGCATCTTAAGGCCACTTGCACCAATCACTAACCCGGAGTTAACCGCTTAAACCTGGAGTTACCAAGGTTACCAGAACAATTTGACAATGGGTTAACGGTTTAACCGGTTAACCCCGGGTTAGCGGGATGGTGCAGGTGGCCTTTATTGGCACGAAACTTGGAAAAAATTTTTTTTTATCGTCTTTAAACATTACGTAATCGCCAATATACAGGTTAAAAAGTGCTAAGTATATCAAACAATTATTCGTTAAAGAAAAGCCATTTAAAATATACATATTATTCAAGCCATGCAAACTATAAAAAATTGTCACCCTGTCTACCTACCGTTTTTATACTTCTGTCGTAAATTTCTGGAAATTTCAGTGACTTGTCAACACACAGGAACAAAAAAAGGTAGGTCAGTATAAGGTATCTACCACAAAGAAGTGAACAGTGTACGCGGTGTTATGGTTGTTAATCTGGGCCACCACGGCCTCTCATGCAGCCGTAGTGCTGGAAGGATCCCTCGCCACGCCAGCCTCAACTACGTCATCCGAAGGGCCCTTGTCAGTGCCAAGGTACCAGCGGTCCTCGAGCCCAACGGTCTAGCCAGGGTCGATGGCAGGAGGCCTGACGGAATGATGCTGGTGCCTTAGAGTATAGGTCGGCCACTTGTCTGGGACGCTAGCTGCGTGGATATCCTGGCTCCGTCCCATATTTCAGGTACCAAAGTTGTCGCTGGTGTGGCTGCATCCTCGGCCGAAAGCCTCAAATGTCGCAAGTATGTCACACTAGGTAGTAGCTACATTTGCGGCGTTTGGGGTGGAAACCTTGGGGTCGTGGGGGCCTACATATACAGCGGGGCAATGCGGCCAGCATTCTGGGCACCCTACCGAGCGACTTCGACTTAGGCCAATTTTTTTTATTTATAAGTTTTTAATTTAAGTGCTTTTATTATGCTTTACTTGTTTTTAGTTGTGTATGTGTTCAATGGAAATAAAAATATTGGTTTAAATTATTAATAGGTACTAATGTACAGTTCTTGGTAGGAATTTTCTATTTACGTTCTACAAATGAGTTTCGGACAGGGCACGGAGTCTTAATTTCGGACTTTAGGCATTTTTCTGTATGGAATTGCCTGGATCACAACCTAGAGATGTATATATTGAAGAAAGATAATACTCAGCAACTACCCTACGATTTTCAGTTTGGACATGAGTGAATTAAACAGATAATAAGTACAATGTATGCGTACAATGGAAACCGTTTGATAAATTTTATTTTATGAGTTCAATTATAATCTGAGCCCCTTTGTGTAAATCGAAGCGTATACTTGACGACCGGTCTTGCCTATTGGGTAGTAACCCTGCCTATAAAGCCGATGGTCCTAGATTCAAATCCTGGTAAGGTCATTTATTCGAGTGATGAGCACGGATATTGTTCCTGAGTCATGGATGTTTTCTATGTATCTAAGTATTTATATATTATATATATCGTTATCTAAGTACCCTCAACACAAGCCTTATTGATCTTATTGTGAGACTTAGTCAATTTGTATTATAATATCCTATAATAATTATTTATTTATTTATTTATACTTCACATACCTACAATATAAGCTGTCGTTTTTAATTATATACCTACCTTCCAAGATCAGGTAAATTTTATTTCTAAATTAGCTGTCTTATAAAAAGTGAATGTTCTCAGTTTACCTCTTGTGCATGGCAACTATCTGAGTCGGTGTGATACCTAAACGTACGCATGACGCCCTATCATAACTGCCTAGACCTAAGCTGAAACACATCTGTAGGCTGTTAAAATGGCGTCGTACGCGTACATCAAGCCTTGACCCTTCAAATGTTTCCAACCCGTCATGGCTATTGGACATTACGAAATGACCTGTTTAGAAATGTTCGGAAATTATAGCTGACGGTAGTTGGAAACAAACTTTGTTATCAACACTTCAAAAAATTGTCGCACTAAAGTACCTACTTATTTATACCGAACCCATAGAGTCAACATAAAAGTACATAAAAAAGTTACTTTTAAAATAGTTCAGCTACATATACACACACACCGCTATGTACCTGCTTCCATTAGTGTAAGCGGCATAACGCGTACATTCCTCTTTAAAGGTATTTTTTAGAACCACGTGCAGCCTTCAACAGCATACAAAACGTTCAATTTGGTCTACGGAACCATTAATACCATTCCCACAGGTGCACAGCGCAAGCACACAGCAGTGTGTCATATCCCTGATATTAGGACATTTGTCTAACTAACCGCGCAAGACATTATAAGCGGTGACAAACCTGACGTGCCACTACGTCATTTAATACGTACTTGCTGTGAGTTATGAGGTTATATGTACTTAGGACATGTCAAAATGGAAGGAATAACCTAAGAACTTTATTAACTATGTTAGTAATTTTGAATCATTATATTTCTGGTGATGGGCCTTTATAAGTCAAAAAATTGAGGTTTACAAAAAAAGGTTCACGATGATCGATAGCTTTTAATTTTCTGAATCGAAAAATGTGAAAAAAAGAAACAAAAAATCACTTGAAATCCGCTTAGGGCAGCCGAATGAGCGAGATCTCCGGACACCTGTGGACTCGTAGAGTATTTAATTCTTTTCAAGGGGTATTTTATTCAAGGGTCTCAACCGCAAATACCGCAAACTTGTTGTTACCTAAATACCAACATAACATCAGGAGCCCGATTCTGATTTTTAAGTTACTAGACCAAGTTTGGTATTGTTTTCGTATAAATCGGGTATGCTGAATTCATATTTTGTGGTATCAATTGACACCATACCGAAGTAGAAAACATAAAATAAAATAAAAAACCTTTTTTTAAATTCCTCTTCATGCTGAAGCTGAAATTTGGTACCTATAGAGATATTTTGAGTCCCATTGAATAGTTTTTACTCCAAAAATCAACCCTTAAGGGTGTGAAAAAGGGAGTTGGAAGTTTGTAAGGGGAATCAATAACCACCGAATCGATTTAAATGAAATTTGGTGGAGAGATACTGAGTGAGTATGAGTCTCGGGGAAGAACATAGGATAGATTTTATCCCAAGAATTACCCTTTAAAAGAGGAAAGGAAGGTCAAAGTTTGTATGGGGAATCAATAACTGCTGAATCCGATTTAGATGGAATCTATGTCTTCATCTTTGATTTAGTTGAACTCGATGTAAAATGTGACGAGTTAAACGCCCGACCGGAGGGGTGCTGACCTGGCAGTGAATGTGGCCGTATCGGTTATGTCAGGCACCTGGGAGCTCACGAGTGTCGTTCTCATTAACCAGTACTAAATAGTCACCGTGGTCGAACCGCCTACGGCAGTATTATAAGAGTTGAAAATAATACCAAACTTGACTTAGAACCTAAACTTAACAATTATTAACCTCAGACGTCGCCGACGCCGAAAACCCCAACCTGTATCAAAATGTCGGTGGCTCCGTACGTGGGTACGTACAATCCAAATGGCTAAATGCACTACGAAGGCAAGTAAACTCTGAGTATCTTTGCGTAAAATCTCTGCAATTCCACGTACACGAAAAATAGTTTCACCTAGTTCCACGTTCCCGCGGAATGGGGAAAAGTTTCATAAAGCCCGCTTAACCTGCCGACAACCGCTCATTCACTGTTATTGCAAAACTGAGTCCACATAAAACCGAGCGATTAACATAGATCATACTTTCCCGTGTGCGGCAGGGTTTACCTCTGATATGACAGCTCATGGCTGTTACAAAATTCTTTTGTGTTGGTGAGTTCGCGGTCGGAGCGACCATTAGTTTTTATTTGCGCGCATTGTCCTCTCAGCAACACCATTCGTCGCTGGCAGATAGGAAATTATTTTCCATTATAATACATAACACCCATTCTGCTCAGAATAAGCTTTTAAGCTAAAATGTTAGAATTTCACTTTGAGCGTATAATTAAAAGCTGGCTTTAGTTCCACAATGTGTCTTAGCGTTCATTTACTATTTTTATTGGGGAAAAAATGCTTTGAGAAAACTTTTTTTAGCAAGATTAATGGACGTGTAGATCTGATAAAACTCAAAGACAATAATGAAAGTATTTAGTAGTTTTTCTTAATTTAAAAACCATTATAAACAAAGCTTCCGCTTCTCCCTCGTTACCATTATTACTCAGTATCATTTTGTAGTCTAAATAAATAATTATTTGTACAACAAGAGAGCAAAGTTTGATATTTCTTCGAGTGCTTGTTTTGAGTCCCGTGCAAGCGAAAGATACCATACTATAATAGATTCACGAGCGTAGCGAGTTGATCTCGTTTAGTGCACACAATTTTTCACGTCAGTCAGACATCAAAAAATACAACCTGAAAAAATATAATCCATATATGGTGAAGACTCATCACTATTTCACTCATGTTTTCTGAAGGTATTCTAACAATTAACTTTAATTACCACAATAAAAGAAATTTCAATAAAATAATACGAAAATAATGAATTAACGAACATCAATTGATAGTTCAATCGATATTTTTTTTTTGTAAAAAAAAACTTAGTAAGATACGGCCAGAATTGTGGATACTGATATTTGTCAACTATAGTAGAGATCGTTAAAAGTAGTTAAGTAGAATTATTTACTGCGTAACAATTCCGTAAATTTGTATACGTTCATTGTTTTGATTGTATAATAAAATACATAAAATATGGTGTTTTTATTAAATTTTAAACTTTTATTTCATTAATTAATTATTACGAATGGAGACTCGTAGGGTGTTTTGGAACGATGCGGTCTGACTTATTTCGGGGGTCTATTATAAACCGTCAGTATACCGTTGAATTTCGTATGCACTTTTTTTGTCCCTTTCTTTTTGCTAATGACGTGAAAGGGACAAAGACAATAGAATCCAAATACTTCGAACTTGTATTAGGCCCCGCACGTTGAAATGACATTCGAATATAAAGGTCACTTGAATGTTATTTTGTCTCACTGTTTTTAAGCAGCAAATTACCCTCGTTCGAGCTGCTGACGTGAAATAGTTATTTGTACAACAAGAGAGCAAAGTTTGATATTTCTTCGATTGCTTGTTTTGAGTCCCGTGCAAGCGAAAGATTCTATAATAATTTAGAATCTTGACCGTAGTAAGGGACTCAAAAGCGCACGAGATGTAAATAACTTTGATCTCGTGTAGTACACAAAATTTTTCACGTCAGTCAGCCATCAAAAAATACAACCTTGAAAAATGTAATCCAGACGGACGGATCACTAGGTATTTCACTCATGTTTTCTGAAGGTATTCTAACAATTAACTTTAATTACCGCAATAAAACAAAACGAAAGAAATTTCAATAAAATAATATGAAAATAATGAATTAACGAACATCAATTGACAGTTCAATCGACAACTTTTTTTTTGTAAAAAAAAACTTAGTAAGATCCGGTCCGAATTGCGGATACTACTATTTGTCAACTATAGTAGAGATCGTTAAAAGTAGTTAAGTAGAATTATTTACTGCGTAATAATTGCGTAAATATGTATAAGTTCATTGTTTTGATTGTATAATAAAATTGGAACGATGCGGTCTGACTTATTTCGGGGGTCTATTATAAACCGTCAATATACCGTTGAATTACGTATGCACTTTTTATGTCTCTTTCTTTTTGCTAATGACGTGAAAGGGATAAAGACAATAGAATCCAAATATTTCAAACTTGTATTAGGCCCCGCACGTTGAAATGACATTCGAATCTAAAGGTCACTTGAATGTTATTTTGTCTCACCCAGCAAAATCGCATTTTGCTCACTGTTTTTAAGCAGCAAATTACCCTTGTTCGAGCTGCTGACGTGAAAAATATATTTATCTTTAGAAACTATAAGGCCTGTACCGAAAAAAACTATAAATTTTGTTTCTAAGCAAGATGACTACGACTTTCTTACCGCTCTAATAAGGCTTATTATAGCTGATTAAACGAACTTTCCTAAACTGAAGTTTGATCACTATTATATGAGTCGCTTCATTCGAAAATATAATGTTTTAACAGGTAGTCCCTTAAACCTACAGGCAACTAGCACGCTTTTAGAGCATTTCATTTGATTTAAAATCGGTATTAGTAGTTCCGGCGGCCGCCACCTGGGGGTGGGGCGCTGCCGTAGACTTCATTTTTTAGAGTCACAAACAAAACTTTCTTTTTTGGGTCGCCTAGGGATGGGTGGGTGATTATATTTATATCTTCGAATGAAGGGACTCATATAATAGTGATCGAACTTCACTTTAGGAAAGTTCGTTTAATCATCTATTATATTTCATCGCTTCATTCTCGATATAATGTTTTAACAGGTAGATGTTTAGAGTTGAAAGTTTTGTGAGATAATAAAAACTGTTTTTAATATTCATTGTTTTTATTTTTATATACTTGTTTAACATGCCTAATAATCTCAAAAATTATATTATATGCAGTTATGCACTACAGTTAACATTTAGGAATCTCCATTGTCACTTACATTGGTTTCTGGGAAACAAATCGATCTACCGAAATCATAATCATCAGTACAATTGATTATTGGTCGGTTGTAGAATTTGGCAAAGGTTTTAGAGGTGCTGGTCCAGCCAGCCGCCTTTCTGATCGTATCTAGGCTGATTCCAGCCGCAAAAGCCGTTGAAGTAGCAGAGTGGCGAGTACTATGAGCACCAAACACAGTGACATCCACACCACTTTCATGCAATACTTGTTTGATCTACCTACTTAGGGTTTGACTGCTAGCGGCCTTGTGAGGTCGCCTATATGTCAGGAAAAGCGTTCCCGTGCTACCAACCCTTAAATTTTTCGCGACAAAATATAATCCTTAAGGGTCGTAGCTGGGCAGATACTTAATTTTTCTCGGAAAAATGGCAAATTTAATATGGGTTGTTCTTGGCCTACAGCGGAAGTTTTAATTATGTCGACTATGGCAATTTTTATTCCATCTGGAATTTCTGTAATATTTTCTAGTTTTATGAGTGACAGGGTTTGCACTCTGTGAGCTGTACAGAGTGCTAATAGAGTAACTAATTTTTTAGTGATTTTTTCCAGGGGTATATCGGAGTTGGAATACCAAGACGAAACATGATTGAATACAACCTGAGGATCCCAGGTGGAATTATATTTTGGTGTTATTGGCTTTAATTTAAATGCCCCTTTTAACAGTCTTTTCACACAGTTATCAGTACCTATCTCGCTGCCGAGCAGCAAGGATAACGCCGAACGGTGGCTATTTAATGAACCATACGAACAACCCTTATTAAATTTAGAAAGGAAAGTATATCGGATATCGAGTCATCGACAGATGATAGATGTCAATATTTTTAGAAGTGCAATATTCCCACCAAAGTTTTATGGTTACGCCATATTGACTTATTCTGAGCCAATGAGGCTAGCATTAGAGGCACTGCCTCGAGTGGGGTTCCCCGCTTGATAAACGCCGCCCCCAAAGCCTCGCGGCACCCAGGGTAAGGCTGGCATGCAGGGGGTGGTGGTCCCTGAAATGTGATTTTAGCAGTTGTTTATGAGGAGGGAACATTATGATTTCTGACTTTAGATTTTTTGTCAGGAAAGGGAACCATGCTTGCGAAGGCCAATAGGGGAATACGAGTATTCCATCAGCTTTATCGTCAACAATCTTTCTTAAGCATTTTAGTATTAGTGCAAACGGTGGGAATGCATAAAAGAAGTTAGAACTCCAGTTAAGCGTAAACGCGTCTACCGCCATGGCATCTGGCTCTTGTCTCCATGAGACGAATGCGTCACATTTCGCGTTAGCACGTGAAGCGAACAAATCGATATTTGGGTGTCCTAATTTTTTAATAATGATATCAAAAGCTTGGGCGGACAGTTCCCACTCTGTGTCGGGATTGATTTTCCTAGACTCCTCATCTGCGCGATTAAGTTTGTGAATACTCACATATGACGCATATAACCAAATATGGTGTTCCTCGCACCATTGCCAAATTGATCTTGATAAGTCATTTAAATGTGGGAATTGTATACCTCCCATACGGTTAATATAACTAATAGCGGTCGTATTGTCGATTCGTAATAATATTGCACAGTTGGTAACCTCTGAAGCGAGGCTTTTCAGGCCTAAAAATACTGCGAGCAATTCTAAATAGTTTATATGGTGTTCCATCTCAACGGTTTTCCACATCCCGTTTGCTTTCTTATTACCACATACAGCGCTCCAGCCCGACCTGGAGGCGTCTGTAAAGATTTCATATTTGAAGTTTTCTGTCCTCATAGGATTATCAGCAGTAGCAATATCTATTAATTTAAGTTAGAAAAAAATTAAAAACTATGAAGGACTATCTCGGAAACTATTAAGTCTACAGAGAATCTTCTAGTGTCGTATTGTAGCAAATTTAGTCTACTTTTAAAACACCATGAGAAAGTACTATCAAAAACTAGTCCTTTAAGGTTATATTCGGCCAAATCTACAAAAACACGACATCATAAACAAGTCTGCAAAAATCAGAACTACTGGATTTAACGCAAACGCTAATGTATAAAGTTACTGTTTTATAAACACCCATTTTATACTCTACCTAGATGAAGCGCGATCGCTCTTCACCACTTAAGTGGCTGTGATTACATCTGTTTAATGAAGTTTCTTTTTTACAGTGAGACCACTGTTTGTGGAAATTCTAGCCAGAGAGCAGCCGCTGTCTGTGGGTCAAGAAGCTGAATTGGCATGTCGAGCGGTGGGGGCGCGACCGCCTGCCATTATTACCTGGTGGCTCGAAGGGAAACAGATGAATGCTGATGGGCCACAGAAGGTAATTTCGTTAGAAAAAACTGGTATGGAACTTTATTTGAAGTTCTCTGTACTTTTTTGTACGTTATGTTGATTATGGGTTAAGGGGCGCAGATTTTTGAGTTACTATAGACCGTTATGTATAAGGAACAAGAGTACTTTATCATGATAGGAATTGGCTTATTTAAACCACTACGTTTATTTTTTAGAAGGATTATTATGGACGGATATATAAATCATTTATTTGACTGCTGTACACACACAGTGTAAAGTTTACATCACCTTAATAAAAAAGACAATATGTTAAACTAACAAAGATAATTAAATTACAATAGAAAAGGCACCAATATTTAAATAAACAAAATTAAAAAATAGAAATAATACAATATATTTTCAAAGTGGAGAAGATTAAGTAGGAAAGCGGACCCAGGCGCTAGGCCGGGAAAACGCTAGGTCAAATAGTCTTTCCTGGGCCCATAGGGTAGCATCAGTTATCATCATCATCCCACGCAGACGACGTCGTGAGCAGAAGCTAGTATAAAATAAATATAAATATATTATGTCATGCCTGAAACAAAATATTGAATTTAATTGAATTATAATCTTATACAAATTGATCTAGTCTAAGTATCATAATTCAAAAAGGCTTTTCAGGGGCAATATCCTTTTTTTAATCTAACTAATAAAAAACATTTTATCGAAACCTAAATAAAACATTTTTTTTTATTAAATAAAAACCTAACAAGAGCATGGCAGACCATGCTCACTATAGCGGTCCATAGTTACCCATTGAACGGTGGATTCAATGGGTGAGTTGATATATAATTATGTACAGTCGCCATCAGATATATCGGAGCGTCCAGGGTGCTCACAAATATCTGAACACGCCTGCGAAGTGCACGGTGGGGGTAAGTAAAATGATCGGCGCATAAGGTGGTAAAATTTGGCACTAACAGAGGTTAGCGTCATTAACATTTCGTACAAATTATATGCACGAAATGTAATTTTTAATCGACTTAAAGATTTCAAAAGGAGGAGGTTCTCAATTCGGTTGTATGTTTTTTATTTTTTACGTTTGTTATTGCATAATTCGATAATAATGCATATTCCGATTTTGAAAATTATTTTTTTGATTGAATTAATATATAGTTAGTTAGTGCTTCTGGGCATTTTCAACAAATCGACAACCATTGTGCCTATTTTGCGTGAAACGAGGTAGCGCTACTCTAACCACCCCAGCTCCTCCACGAAGCCTAGCAAAGTTTTCAGGTTGCTAACTGCCTGTCTTAGTGTGCACGGAGTCCCTAGGTATTTGTTCCTGTTTGCAGTCCAGGACAATGTGTTTTGTTGTTATTAATATATATGTATAGATTGGTCACGTTTTTGTCAGAACTCGGTTCTGATGATGGGATCCATGAGGAATCGAGGAAACTCTTCAAATCTGAAAGGCATAGATATAGTGATTTTTGTATTTTCATCAACAAATCAAGCATTTACATGTAAAAAAGTGACATTCAATAAAGTGGAACTGCTGATGCTGATCAGAATGGAATTGTTCAACGACGCATAATCGACGACAACAACGTATATGATTCTAATTGAGAAATGACAACTTTACAGGAGAGCAAAACAGAAGTAGAATCCTTATACTTTTTTTCGTTTTATAGATAATAACCTGAAATTTGGCAAACTTGATTATTATTTTATTTTATTGCTTATTTTATTTTCATATAACTCAATTTAATTGTAGTTTTTGAGAAACTGCAGATAGTCCACTGGATTAAGTTATAACTATTTGCTCACCGTTGTGTATACTGTTCTATTTACCACTTAGAATATTATACTTGGTTACAATTTTCTTTAAAAACTACGTAAGCAGGTCTATCTGGTACTTAGAACATTATACTTGGTTACAATTTTCTATAAAATCTACGTATGTAGGTCTATCTGGGACTTAGAATATTATACTTCGTAAAGAAAGTGTCCGACTCACTATAAAAGGTTCTATGTGTGAATTAGGTTATCAAATTTAAGTCATTTCTTCTGATTATTTTTCTAAATTATATAACATAGTTTTGACGCGCCGTTTTTTATTTTATTTTTGGTTACATAATTATTGTGTATAAATCTGCATAATTATAATTTTGACACATTTTGCAGATAGAATCATATTCGACATTAGTTTTATAGCTTAATAATTATGAAGAAAGTACTAAATGAAAGTAAAAGTATATTAGTTGTGTTATTTATTCAATAAAATGTAATAAAAAAGTAAACTTGTTACTAAAATCTTTCATATCAGTCTTAATCACGGAATTTGTCAGGAAAAAAGGAGCACCTTTTAACATTGTTCATACTTATTTACCTTAATAAATAAATAATAATAAATATTATAGGACATTATTACACAAATTGACTAAGTCGCACAGTAAGCACAATAAGGCTTGTATTGAGGGTACTTAAACAACGATATATATAAATATTTATAAATACTTATGTTGAATGCAATAAGGTTCATAATTGAGTGGAGAATTAAAACACGTCCTGTTGCTATGATTTTTGTAATGCTACTAAAAATGAAATGCATATATAGGTAATACTACTAGTTATGATAGGTTCGAGTGCGCGTTAACATACCGCCGGCCAAAGGACTACTAAGTCCTTTAAAAACAATTATACATTTTAATAAGCTGAAAGCATGCAAATATATTGGTACATTAATCATTAATCTGTATTGGTAATAAGCATAGTTTTGTAACTGGTCTTTTCACCACACTATCACCACTTTTAACACTATACACTCGCGTAATATGGTCTGGACCTGGATGTTTAGCGACTATTCGGCCGAGAGCCCATTTTCCAGGTGGAAGATTGTCGGTTTTAATGAGAACAATCTGTCCCTCTTTGAACTCTTCTACTCTCTTTAACCACTTTGGTCGCTGTTGCAAACGTGACAGGTACTCGTGTTGCCATCTGCACCAAAGATCTCTGACCAATTTCTGTGTGTGCTGCCATCGTGATAGTGAGCTCATTCGAACATCCTTCAAGTCGGGCGATGGGACGTTTATGGGTGCTTCGCCGATCAGAAAGTGTCCGGGTGTTAGGGGTTCTATACTGTCTGTATCGTCGTTATCAATTGGACATAACGGCCTTGAATTTAAGCATGCCTCAATTTCGCAAAGGACTGTCACAAATTGCTCGAAGGTAAGGTGAGAGGTGACGATTCTTTTTAGATGATATTTCAGGGATTTTACACCAGCCTCCCACAAACCACCAAAATTCGGACTATAGGCGGGGATGAAATGCCACTGCGCACCGTCTTTAGCCAAGGAATCGGAAATTTCTCCTGTAAAATCTAGTTGTGCCTCTTTCCATGCGTTAATCAATTCCTTATTGGCTCCAACAAAGTTTCTTCCTTGGTCACTCCACAAATGGTTGCATCTCCCTCTCCTGGCCACAAATCTCTTGAAGGCAGCTATAAAGGCTTCAGAAGTCAGGTCACTGACTAGCTCTAGATGTATGCATTTAACTGATAAGCATATAAATATAGCTACATACGTCTTCGTAGTCTTTGCTCCTCTACCCTTAGACATTAGGGTAGTGAAAGGTCCTGCAAAGTCGACGCCACTATGTAAAAATGGTCTAGCAGGCGTAACTCGTTCTCTTGGCAGGTCTCCCATCAGCTGTGCTTTTGGAGCAGCGTTTTGTCTGACGCATACAAGGCATTTATTGACGTGAGCCTTTACTAAATTCTTTGATTTTATAATCCAAAATTTGGAACGTAAATAACTCATCGTGAGTGTTATTCCACCATGCATGGTCTTTAAGTGTGCGTCGGCTATTATCAGAGGAGTTAAGTTGTTTCTATTGCCCAATATTAAGGGATGCTTTTCTTCATTATTTATGTTTGCAAGTCTAAGCCTTCCTCCCACTCTCAGTAGACCTTCTTCCAAATAGGGATTTAAAGATTTTATAGTGCTCCGTTTATGTACTTGTTTGTTCGTCGTTAGTCTATCTATTTCTTCTCCAAATTCTTCCTTTTGTACAAGTCTTACACATATTTGCAGTGTGTGGTCTAAGTCATGAGTAGTTAATTTTAAATTGTCTATTTGCAGTTTTTTCATGTTCAGAAATTTGCGACAATATGTTACGGTTTTTATTAATTCTTGTAAATTATCAAAGTCTTTAAATTGCTCTGTCAATTTTCTCTCCTTCTCGCTTCCATACACGTTTAAATTTGCCTGTATCACGTTCTTCCTTTCTATGTCGGTTGAAATGACATTTGGTCTTCTATATTCTATTTCCTTTCTAGATAGCCATTCAGGGCCTTCCCACCATATCTTAGAAACCTTCAACTCTGACAAGTACATTCCTCTAGATGCAATGTCGGCGGGGTTATCCTCTGAAGTAACGTGATGCCACTGGTTTTGACTAACATTGTTTGTTATTTCCACAACTCTGTTTGCCACAAACGTTTTCCACCTTTGTGGTTCGCCAAAAATCCATGAAATTACAATGGAAGAGTCTGTCCATGCGAATATTTGTGAAGCTGGTATTCTCATAGCACAGCGGACTTGTCTTAACAATTTTGCCAACACAACGGCTCCACATAATTCCAATTTAGGTAAAGAGACAGGTTTCACTGGAGAGACTCGTGTTCTCGAAGCGATTAACCTTGTTTTGACTGTACCGTCTGCCTTTTCTACTCGAATGTAAACGGCTGCACCGTAAGCGGAGATAGAGGCGTCACTGAAACCGTGTATCTGAATATTTGCTCCTTCAGTGCTCAAAGTGTCCAGCCATCTATCAATACGGACCTCATTGACCTGTCTCAAGTCTACTCTTAATCGAAGCCATTCATCTTTTAAGGGTTGACTAAGTTCCTCGTCCCAATTCACCTTTGCCAGCCACAACTTCTGTATCAGTATTTTAGCCATCAGGACACAGGGTGAGATCCAGCCCAGAGGATCAAACAGTTTCTGGATGTCAGACAAAATGGTTCGTTTGCTGATATGATTAGTTACCTCTGGAAGATTAAGGTTGTACTCGAATTGATCTGTTCCCATGTTCCATTGAACACCAAGTGCCTTGATCGTGCCATCCATGTTTAAATCAATATGTGCGTTAACTGATCTATCTTCGGGCTTCAAACTTCGCATAAACTCGACACTATTGGATGACCATTTCTTGAGCTGAAATCCTCCTTTTTGCATAACTTCTTGCAATTGTTTGCTGGCTTCTATTGCTTGTTCGATAGTGTCACATCCGGACATCAGGTCGTCGACGTAGAAGTCTTCTGTGATCATCTTTGCTGCAACAGGAAACTCGTCTCCTTCATCTATAGCCAGCTGTTGCAACGTTTTAACTGCCAGATATGGAGCTGAAGCTGTTCCGAAAGTTACTGTTAGGAGACGGTAATCTTCTATTTCCTTGTCGCTGCTACTTCTCCATAAAATTCTCTGATAGTCGGAATCTTCTTTAGTTGTTAGAATCATCCTATACATTTTGTGAATGTCTGAGACGAAGCATACAGCGTGCATACGCCATCTCATTATCAAACTTCTCAAATCTTCTTGTAAAACTGGCCCAACAAGGAGGTCGTCGTTTAAAGAGAAACCATTGGTACCCTTACACGACGCGTCATACACGACACGCGTTTTTGTAGTTTCCTTCTCTTCTCGAATAATTGCATGATGGGCTAAGTATACACTCTTCTTTGTATGTCTTTCATCGGTTGGTACCTTTTCCATGTGCTTCTGTTCGAGGTAATCATCAATCACCTTTACATATTCTTCTTTAAGCTTTGGCATTTTTAGAAATCTTCTCTCTAGTTGTATTAATCTGTTCTGTGCTATTTCTCGTGTATTTCCTTCACATGCTCTTGGTACTTCTGTCTTTAAAGGTAGCTTGACGATGTATCTTCCTTCTTCATTTCTTTTGTAGGTATTTTTGTAAATTCTTTCACATGTCTGTTCTTCTTCCGTTAATGTTCTCTTTGTATCGGGTTCAACCTCCCATATAGTCTTCAATAAATCATCTACATCGACTTGATGATGCATTGTAATAAAAGATTTTTCCTGTATACTTGTATCCGTCTCTCCATTATCTCCAAATAGGATCCAACCCAAGTAGGTTTTCTGAGCACATGGTGTACCCGGGGGACCCTTGATTATTGGTGTATCTTCTTGAATAATCTGTGCATATACTTTAACTCCAAGGAGAAGATCTACTGGACCTGGTGTGTTATACTTTGGGTCGGCCAGGTGTAGATTTTGTATGTGAGACCAATTGCTTGTATTCATAGTTTTCACAGGCATTTCAGTGGTCAATTGCTTGGAAATCACATAGGCTCGAAGCTGTATGGAATACGACGTTTGATATTGCGACGAAACCTGTAATTGAACCACTTGATTTGCGTTCGCCTTTATAGGCCCCAATCCAGTTATACTTGCTCTTGTTGATTCTCTTTTAAGTTTTAATAATTGGGCCGCTTTCTCACTAATGAAAGATGCCTGTGAGCACGGGTCGATAAGAGCCCTGAGTGCAATGGTGTGACCTTGCTCACTCTTTACGTTCACGATTGCAGTTGCTAATAAGCCATCACTATGTCTAGCTGTGTGGTGTGATGCAATTGCCACGGTAGCTTGAATTCCTGGTTCAGTCTCGTTGTCCTTGGATAGCGTCGGTTGGGTATTGTTATCTTGCTCTGCTGTTTCCGGGCTCTTGGATACATGGACGAGTGAATGATGGCGCTTGCGACATATTCGGCATGACATGGGCAATCGACACTTGAAAACCGCATGTCCTGGTACTAGACAATTATAACATAGCCTATTGTTTTTTACATATTCACATCTCTCATTAGGTAGCATCTTTGCAAATTCTTTGCAATGAGAGAGTGTGTGATTACCTTTACACATGACACAACTCTTCTCTGTATGCGATTCTGTGGCGTGGAACGTGCGCTCTTTGACTATGTTTCTTTCGCGCGGAGTTGATAAAGAAGCGGTGATGAGCTCTAGCGTTCGGAATTTAGCTTCCAGAAATTTGACGAAGTCTGTCCACTTGGGTAATTCCTCGGAATCATCCTTGTGAGCGTACTCCTCCCAATCCTTGTGTGACTCCGGGTCCAATTTCTGCACTACCAGAAAAATGATTAAAGGATCCCAGGAATCGGTGGCCATATTCAAATTATGTAAACTATTTAAGCATTCAGTTGTAGTATCCAATAATGATTTCAGGTTAGTGGCCGACTGAGTATTTAATCTCCTTTGCATAAATAACCGCTTCAATATAGAATTCACTATTAACCTTTTGTTTCCATAACGCTTTTGAAGAATGTCCCACGCTTGTGTATAATTACTTTCGGTAATTTGAACGTGCTTTAAAATCGCTTCTGCCTCGCCGGATACACTGGTCTTCAAATAATGCAATTTTTGTACATTACTAAGCGACGCATTGTTATGCACAATTGACAAAAACAAATCTTTAAAAGTGGGCCATTGTTCATAACCACCGGTAAAACTTGGAAGTTGAATTCGAGGTAATTTTCCCACTTGGTTATCCGAGTTATTTGTATTGAGGTTGATTTGTTTTGTGTTGCTGTTCAATAAGTCCTTCAGATCGCCTTCAATGTTCAAGTATAAATCTTCGTAAATAAAGTATTCTTCGTTAATAAAATATTGCGTAACAGCTCGTTGTTCGCGTGGCATAACCTTAATAAGTTCTTGATGTGTTTGTTTGAACGTCGCCCAGTATCCTTGTATGCAGCTTAATCTCGCCTCAACATAACCTCTTGTTAATCGTGCCTTAGAGCATTTCTTTAAATTCACTTGTGTTTTCTGAAGTAAACCTGCCGTATCTTGTAAAACAGTCATCAATTGTTCCGCCGTAGCCATTTTTCGTAAGTTGAATCTTCACTTATTCACGTATAAACACAAGTAAACACAATGATTTGAAATAAATATTTAAGTTGAAACGAAATTGCATTGAAATCGTATCTTTTAACTTGTTTCTATCGGCTTGTTTATCACATTCTTTTGTTCTCGCGGCCAGGTGTCCAACGGCGAGCGCTCGAAACACTTTTTCCTTATCCGGATCGTTTGGACCATATGTTGAATGCAATAAGGTTCATAATTGAGTGGAGAATTAAAACACGTCCTGTTGCTATGATTTTTGTAATGCTACTAAAAATGAAATGCATATATAGGTAATACTACTAGTTATGATAGGTTCGAGTGCGCGTTAACAACTTAAATACATAGAAAACACCCATGACTCAGGAACAAATATCCATGCTCATCACACGAATAAATGCCCTTACCAGGATTTGAACCCGGGACCATCAGCTTCGTAGGCAGGGTTACTACCCACTAGGCCAAACCGGTCGTCAGAATCACATAAGTTATCAGTCTTTCTGACAAAATTACGTATTCAAACAAGTCTTTTCGCATGCATAACATTAAAATAAACAATGTCTCACAATATAAATATAAAAAAAAACAAACATAATATTCTTCACCTTGGAAAATAAGTGAAATAATAAGAGACATGTTCTCAGCATAAATATAAATTATTTTATTTTTTATAAAGACACAAATAATAGAAATAACAATCTAATAGTCAAAAGTTAACCAAAGCTCTGACTTAGGAACTTCAATAATTAATATTTTGTTCTATCACATCCTTTATCCTAGAATTGAATTCTTAGTCTTTCTGAAAATATTATAATATATGTACTCATACAAATCTTTTTCAAAACATAAAAAATGCCTCACAGCTGAAAAAAAACAAAAATATGAATTTGCTAATCCGCAAAAAGATAACGTGTGCTATTCAATCAGTGCTAACCCGTTATACTTACTTGCGTATTATGCCCGACAACTGAATATAGGGGTTCAGTTGTCGGGCGTCAGCATCTCTCATCTCCAGCATCTCCTGAGGATGCCTCGTAGAGAGGCGAAACACTTTTGATGGTGCGTTGTTATATTTATTTGCGTATTTATTTTTGCAGTGGGAGGGTGGAAACATTAATTGCATGTAAAAATACGCAAGTTATACTAACGGGTTAGAACTGACACTAGCACGTTCTCTTTTTGCGGATTAACAAAGTAATATTTTTTTATTTTAATTAGTATGGATTTCCGCAAAGTAACATCTGATTATATTAATTATTTAAAAACCTAAAAAACAAAATGTGTACAATTTTACAAAACAAAAAGACATAATATTCTTCTTAGAAAATAATGTTAACATCTTATATTTCGAACGTTGTCTATCCAACTTTTTCCATTTTTGCTTCTTTTTTTCCAGGGTTAGGATTACTTTAACACCCTTGTGTGACCTTTTTTTGTGCACTTGGGTTGATTCATCACTCGACTCAATCTCGTTTAAAGAATCCATAGATGATGAATCCAAACGGAGTCGCTTGGGTTTGCGATGGCCTAACGTTTTTGTCTTTTCTTTTAATTAATTTTTATTTTGTTTCATATTTGCTTTCTAAAATAATAATTTTCAGTGTCACTTGAATCGGAAATTATTGGCGTCTTATCAAAAATAACACAACTTTCGGGCATGCTCATAGGTTTTATAATTACAGAATTCATAAGACTGTTAAGATTAGAAAAATTATGGGGCAACGGACTGTTACTATATGTTCATTCATTGTGCATTCGTTGACTGGGGCGAGTATGTGATTTCACCGAATAAAACGGATGATGATGGTGCTAATACAGCGTTCGATATGTTCTCTGCTCTCCAACTCGTTAATAATTTTAAACATACTTTCAGCTGTACTATAATCAGAGTCATTAACAAAACATGGTATGGAGATTTGATTCTCAAATTGACTTGATATGCTTGTATTAGTAGAATGCGTATCTTTTGGCTCCTCAAACGCAGTTGGCAGTGCTCTTTATAATTCCTCGCATGATGCTTCCATCCATCCTTAGTGGTGACACTGAAAGGCAAATACCATGCATATTAAAAGCAACATAAGCTTTAACATTATGTGCATATATTTATACGTAAAGCTCTATTCGTGGTGCAAAGTAAACAGTGATCAAAATAAGGATTAGCTATACAACAAAACTGCCCGTATAAAACCTTAATCTGCGATAGTTATTATATTACACATAGCATAGCATAATACCATAATATTACGCTTACGCTTTTTAATGTTTCAATTAGAACTTGCAATGACAGATATAAGATATAAATAGCAATAGTCATACTATTATGAGTGTGTACAAAAATGAATTCTAAAAGGTAAATAGTTCTAAGTGACTGATTAAATGGCGTAAACAATTCTAAGTCGCACATAGATTTACGTGCTTTGTTAACTACAGCTATTATAGTAACGTATATAGTTCTCAGTGGCAGATAGTCCTGTGTACGTAGTTCTCTTATATACTTTACACGTATGTAGGTATATGTGTCACATAGAACACTTTATACATTTTTAGGCATATAAACGCAAAAATATAAAAAAAACGTAAATAAATATTACATACCTCCATTTATTGTGGTCGATTTATTTAGTTCTGTTTTGATGCAATCCGTACCCGATCATTTTGGCTGCTGATTTTAATGATTCCAACCATCTCGCACGTTTCTCCGTCATGATTAACAAACCTATATTTGTAGTTTATTGATCGATCGAATGAATTCAACAAAATTCTTAACAAAAACTCAAAATTAAGAAAAAAGTAACGTAACAACATGTTAATATTCTCCAAAAAACGATCAAATCTTTCACAACCCATGACTAGCCGGTCGGCCGCGAACTGAGTGCGACGTGGTAAATAGCGCTCCGTGCGCGCGAGTGACTGAGATGGCATTCATCGTGTACGATTCGATGTGGCACTTGGAATGGTGTTCGTGTTAGTATACAAATTTTTGACTCAGATGGCACTGTATGCGTCATTTAAAAATCTATACTAAGTGACATTTTAAGAAAATTTTTATACCAGGCGATAGGTTTCGGCTTCTAGATCATTATGCTGCAGCTTACGTAGTTCGAACATTTTAGCACTTTGCACCTTGTACGTTGTTGTCGTCGCATAGTTTCCGCTTGGCGATTTGTCGTCTTCGTTATGTTTGTTAGGCAAATTAGGTTTTTAAGACACATTTTTGTCAAGCTCGAGATCTGATGGTAGAATCTATGAAGAATCGAGGCAATTCCTCAAATGTTAAAGGCATATAGCGATTTTTGTATTTTCTTTAACAAATCAAGCATTTACATTTAAAAAGAGTGACATTTGATGAAGTAGAACTTCTGATGCTGATCAGAATGGAATTCTTCAACGACGCTTAGTTTACGTTTGGCGATTTGTCTTTTTTGTTTTTTAAGATTCAAAAATAATTTATTTGCATAGAACACAGTAATATAAAGGTCTTACAAGATAAAAGAAAATCCATGCATTCAGTCTGCAAGCAGGCGTGCAAATATTTTAAAAAACAGGCAGTATATATAAAAATAGAAACAAAAATTTAAAAATATCAAATTTACAGAATGTCAAGTAAAATAATAATCGAGGGTCGAAGTTAAACAAAATGTCAAAGTTATAATAAATAAAATAGAATTTACAATATTTCCTGAATATGAATGTCAATTATCAACTAGAAATTTCAGCAGCATGTCAGTTGTGATCTAAATATTTTTGTACACTATAGAAACAATTATCAAGAAGCCAAGCAGTCAGTTTATTCTTAAATCTATTTCCTTTCAATAATTTGATGTCTACTTCGCTGTGTTTTTGAAGCAAATTAGATTTTCAAGACAATTTTTTTAAATTTCATTGTATGAAATCCAAAATCAACACTAATCTTTCTTTCACTGGTCTCCCTCATTGATGTCGGTTTTTTTTTTTCTTAAAAATTATTAATTTACGATGACTTCTAAGATATTTATTTAAATTGTTAATGTAAGATACCGTTGTAAACCGTATAAAATGCTTAATATAAGTAACGTATTTTAATTGATAATGATTAATACTGTATCCATGTAAATAGCTTCGGTCGTAGCTTAAATTTTAATGGGTATAGTAAGTTTTCCTTAAAAAATAGAAATACACTATCGCGAACTCCCTACCAGAGACCACCCTACCATACATTGTATTGTTACAGCTCAAAAGACCTAGGCAGCGTGATTTTTTCCGACATCATTAGCAATCATTGTCATATTTCTACCTATTTTACAAAAAACCTTAATAATTTATACCGTAACCGATGAAAACCGTATGAAAATCAGTAGTTTTTGAGTTTGGTGGACGTTTTATAAAATATAGTGATTTGACGTTTTCCGCTAGATTTGCTAATGCTAGGTGGCGGGGCAGTCATGCACGTAATGAACTGCCAAGGCGTTAACTGCGTATTCAGATATTTTTGAGCACCGCAGTCGCTCCGATATATTATCTGATGGCGACTATACATAAAAATCCAAAGGAAATCTCTTCGCAGCAGCAGCAATTCTATGTGACTAAGAAAGAAAGACTACGACCCAAAAACGGTAACCGATCCTGCTCGCTGTAGTTTTCGTAGTAAGATTAATAAAGCTTTACTTTCATAAATTTTATCCCATGTTTTGGATCCGTGATTAAAATCACGGGGTAGGGGCACATTTTATCTTCCTTTCGTAACGATTGTTGACTTTATAAAATAATGGTGGTGGACATCTATTCGTTTTAAAATTCATATCCAATGTCACCCCACACCATATAGTTATAGTAAAAATAAATTATAACCACTTTAAGGTATAATTTATTTGTACCTTAACACCTCCTACAGGTGTTTATTTTAACACTTTGTCGGTGTGATTAGTTTATATACCCCTGACAATTGTAGTTTTCAAGCACTAACATCATTGAGATAAGCCGCGTTCCTAGTTGACTACGGAACCCGAAAAAATACTTAATTTATTTTTTGCAGAACTCTGAGAACGGAAACGAGACAGTTTCGTTCCTGCGCTGGACCCCGCGAATGGAGCACGACGGTCGAGTGCTGACCTGCCGAGCTACACACGCCACCTTAGAACACGTCACAATTGAAACAACAAAGTCGCTTAATTTGCATTGTAAGTCATACCTTTTATTTTCAACACCTACTGAGCCCCTACAGGCAAGATTACTAAACTTGTAGTTTGCTCCAAACTGTGACCTATTTACAATAAAGACCTCAGGTAAATAAAACATAGTACAAAGTAGAATAGCAAATAGTAGTTTATGTGACTGCTACATAATAAAAGGCATTAAAATACACGAGTGTAGGTTTAAGAAACGAACGAAGTGGGTTTCTTAAAACGACCACACGAGTGTTTTAATGCCTAATTATGTACAGTTACATACACTATTTTATCAACACACATATTATAAACTTTCTATGATATATTCACTAATCCTAATTACAGCTAACGTCGGGGCATCGTTGCTCTCTTGGCGGAACTCGCGGATATGTGGCGGCGTCTCCGACATATTTTTATCGCTCATTTTAGACGAAACATTTGCTACAGTTACGTTAAAAACAACAAAATAAACTCATTTTATACTTAAAACTAATTAAAAGATAAATTGTACGTCAAATGGCAGTAAATGAAACTTTTTTCACGCATGTCACGCATTCGTAGTTTTTTTTTATTCAGAGACAAACTAGAGTCGGGGCCTATTTCCGTATCATTCGATACAAACTAACATGCGAGATTTGTCAAAATTGTATGCAATTGATATTTCATTTTGAGTAAAAAGACATCTCAGCTGATATTAGAATGGAGATCAAATCGAATTGCTTTTTTTAGAGATGTTCCAAATTTGAATGTCATAACCAAATCGATTTTGATGCAGTAATGAAGCAATAACAACATGTTCACAGATAAGAAATTTGATGTACCAAAACAGTTTATCGTAATGTTGGTCATTATTTACGGATTTTGAAGGCATCATAGAGGGTTTATGATATGTCTGTACATAAATAAATAAACACTTTCAAAATTATAGTTCTACAGTTAGCAATTTGAATAGCGTAGTGCAGTAATAATCTAAGAATGAAGCCGTATTTCTCCCAAAAAGATATACTATAATCCCCCTGAGTTAGCCAGCTTTAAGGCTTCCTAATTTTTTATCCTTCTTATCGATCCTGCTCAAGTAAGAACTTAAAAAAATATTTGTCAAGTACATATATTTTATAAAAAAAATCTTTGAAATGCACAAATGTCCCCTAGCCGATAGGACGGATATATGCTAAATGGAATGTTTCGCTTTGCTTAGCTTGGTTGATTATATGTAAGTATGTATATCTATGTATAGACCATACGTATTGTATCAATATCAAGTGTGCATTTTTTAAAGTATATCAGCTTAGAGTTCGAGTTGCTACACGCGTAAGCCCACGAGGGACAGAGCATAAGTAATGAGACTAAATTACAAACTCGTTCATTGCTGTCAACATACCAAAAACAACTTACGTAATTTAGTCAGGTTCTTTGTTTCTTACCATGCTTTGATGGGGAAAAACTGACGTCCATTTTAATGCGGCACAGTAGGTAAGTAAAAATTAAGTAAAACTATGATTAGGACAAATGATAATGGCACTTTTTTGCTACTCCTATTGAAAGATCCATTAAGGTGTACATACTCGTACTTTACATATTTTGTATTACAAACTTTACTTTACTTGAAACTCTTAGGTATTTCGAGTCCGGTCATTCATAGCGCCTACGTGGGGATCCAACAAGTATATGCCGTTGAGAGAGCTTTGCCTTTTAAGGGGCCCACTGATTACTAGTTCTCCGGACGATATCGGCCCAATCGCGAATAACTGACAGGCCGATAGCATCCGGGGAAGTGGTAATCAGTGTTCCCCTTTATGTACGGGTTTTTTTTGACCGCCTCATCTCCTCAATACGGGTATCTTGTGGACGGCGCCGTGATGACTCTATCTTTTACAAAGGTTTTACATTGAATGTCGTTTCACTAATAGCCAATCAAGCGTAATAAATTTTAAAAATCAATAACCTTTAAGTTAAGTGAGCTAATGTTTATTTAATTCAGGACTTAGTTATTTAAGAATTTATTCTTATTTAATCATGTTTATTGCACCTCAACTTTAACATAAAGCTTACCAATGTTCAGTATCTATACCTACGTGACAAAAAAAAACCAAAAAAAAAACAAAATGGTACAAAAGCAGGATGGTAGTTAATTGCCGATCCAATAGCTATTTGTCTAGGATATAAAAACGCAACATAGGCCCATAAAGTAACTATTCTGAACTGTTAATATTAACTATTTATAATCTCCGACGTGCTTTAGAAAACAAACAAGCTTAAGCAATACAATATGCCAGTACGAATGTGATTTGTAATATTTTCGTGGTTTTTTAAGTTGTCATTAGTTCTGAGCTCAGTTTATAGATAGGTACTTAAGAAAAATATGAAACCATAATCAAAAATGTTAACAATTCTGAATATTTACGAGTATGTCCTTAGTCCGTTGGTTATGAAAGGGCGTCGTCCTCACGGCACGTTAGAACACGTACTTATACTCGTAGAAACTACGTCCCCAATTTGCATCCTAAATGTTGCGTGATATAAACCATAATGTTATACGGTTTATATGTACCATACAATTTGTTTTAAGGTTAGACAACTTGGCGACGAAGTAAGTGGTTTGAAATAGTTTTGTTTAAAATATGGCGTATTCACATTGAGCACGAGAGGATTTTTTGTGTACCTAGTAGGTTGTGTAGTACAATATTTTAACGAACACGTAAAATCACAACAATTTACAATGTTTGTATGTAGGTTAATATAAATATCTCAATGCAAAGTTGTACGTACATATATTATTTCGTACCGAAACTTACAGATTGCCCAGAGTCACAAGTAAAAATTTCGTCTGCCTATTGACGATATATTTCGCAATTTTCTCTTTATTTGAATAATTACAATTTTGTTACCAGACGTCTTTATTGAATACATAAATAATCTATAATGTGAAGTGTCGAAGCACACGTAATTTGCTTCAATATTGATTCATTGAAGTCTATTTGTATAAACGCTATTATTTACATTGTTTCTATCAACAGACATACCCATCGTAGCCCTACAATTGGGCTCCAAACTGAACCCTAACGACATAGAAGAGGGGGACGACGTATACTTTGACTGCAGCGTACGAGCACATCCACAAGCCTATAAAGTTGTGTGGGAGCATAATGTAAGTAAAAATTAATTTAGTTTTATCAAACATTCAATATTCTTAAATTTATCCTGCAAGTATGCCTCAAGGGCTTTTTTACAAGTCAATACAACATTTATAGTAACATCATATATAGGTAGTGACATGAAAGGTCTTGTTTGGACTCGGGTAACTTGTGAAATATTTTAACTAGGACTATCATTATTATGTTAACGTATAGCTGATATCATGTACTATCTTTTTACAATAAAAAAGTATAGGTCAACGACCTCGTTTTCGAAAAAAAGATAAATAGTACAAAAAAAGGAAATTTTTGATGTCAATTTTTATCTTTGTTATTAAATCTCGAGTAATTGTGAAATTATCTGCGATATTTATGCTTCAAATTTACGCCTTAACTCATAAGCTATCGAATGATTAATATTCTTTAAATGTGCGATAGGTAAATGGACAGATAATGGTACATCAACCAAGTGCAGTCGTGTTTGGCGTCATAAAACTTTGAAGGGGTGCATTTTTTAAATGGTTGAGAAAAAAACATAGGTATGGGGGGTGATTTGTCGATAAAATTCAGCGTACTATACGTGGTCAACGGCTTCACTATACGTGGACAAACACATTTATTATTGCTCGTATCATAAATATTTTATTAAAACTAAACATTATTTTATACATATGATAAGTAAAGACTGCATTCAAGTATTTTTGTGAAATAATTTATTTCCAAAGTTTTCATGTCTGATGCATTTGGGTGGGTTTCATTAATTATCAGTTTGATGATACTAACATATTATTCTTCTTTCATAAAAAAAAGAATCTGCCAAGTGCGTGTCGAACCACGTATATAATGTTGGTTTCCATACATATACAAAGAAGCCAAACGTCTTTTTAATAAGGATTTCGAGCTTAAGTAGTCGACTGTTTCCGTCTCCAAAACTTAACCAAACGTACATTATAAAATCTAAATGGTAATAAAATTATCTCCGTCGGACTGTATAGCTTTTTAGGGTTCCGTACCCAAAGGGTCAAACGGGACCCTATTACTGAGACTCCGTTGTCCGTCCGTCCTTCTGTCACCAGGCTGTATCTCATGAACCGACAGTTGAAATTGTCACAAATGATGTATTTCTGTTTCCGCTATAACAACAAATACTAAAAACAGAATAAAATAAATATTTAAGGGGGGCTCCCATACAACAAACATATTTTTTTTGCCGTTTTTATAAATAATGGTACGGAACCCTTCGTGCACGAGTCCGACTTGCACTTGGCCGGTTTTTCCGCTAATTTATATCAGTTTCGAATGCCATGCTTTTCTTTGCGGCCTAGCTAATTAGGTCGTTCTAGCGCTTAAAAACCAAAATATCAAAATAAAAGCATAACAGTCTGGCACATATTGATTGATAATATGAATTAGTTTTGAAAAAAAACATTTATTTTGTTTTATTTTAAGAAGTTCATTTAAGTACATTTTTTAGTTGCTACTAAGTAGCAACTCACAAAATACATGTATGTCACAAATTTCATTCCAGTAGTCTTCTCAGATCATAGAAGGTACTAGATATCTGACGGAGGCGTGGCGCGTGTCGCCGCAACATGGCCAGATCGTGGCCATACCGTGTCGGCCATCGACAGTCGCAATTTAGTTGTCATTGAAAAATGTGTGCGTCAATTTTCTTCAAATGCCGTTGTTTCGTGTCGAAATAGGAGTGCATACAAAAACTACAAGGATCATGGGGTTACATACCACATGTGGGTATATTTATTTTCACGTACCTATTAGTCAATAAAACCATACATTTTAACAAATAAATCCAGTGACATACGATTTTTCTGAGTCGGACCATTTCGTCAAACAAACGCGTGGCAATTTGAATATGCATTCTACATTGACGGTTTAGCATGGAAAACTATTTGTAGTGTGCTAAGCAACGGCGCAATGCATTAAACCGCTAACGATATTCTCAACGTCATTATTGTTTCTTGGTACGACCGCCAACTGTCCCATCTAGACGCTGCGAAATAGAGTGGCACTCGTGCATAATTGATGTTTGAGCGTTATCGATAAAAATATCTGTATATAGTGTGTATGGAAGCAATTATTTTTCAAGTAAAATTTTATTATTATTTTGTAACTATTCGAGCGATAGGTATATAAAATGAACCATTGAGACTCACTTAGAGATAAATTTAAGGAAATTGACATAATGACAGTGCACTGTCAATACATTTATAAGAATATTCTATATGTACATAAAAATATTACGGATTTTAGGAAAAATTGTGATATTCATAATATTAATACTAGAAATAAACATAAGCTCGCAGTGCCCTTCACTCGGCTCCATAAAATTAAAAAAATCATTCAAGGATAATTGTGTAAGATTTTATAATAAACTTCCAATCCATATGACTGAATTATCAATTATTTTAATAAATTTAAGAATCATGTAAAGCGTTATTCTAGAAACATTAACCCGTGGAATCGGTACATTATACCTAACATCAAATGAGGTAGGTAGTTCTGTTTTTTTAACATGTTGGTAGTGATGAAATGATCCCAAGGGCTTTCGAGGTCGAAAGCCCTTGGGATCATTGTAAAGTACATGAAAATCCATTTAATTTTAGGACTTTTTTTCAGTTTTTGTAATTTTTTTCCACCGAGAACCGGAGTTACGGCAAAAGTCACTACTTTCAAGAAGATAAAATTTGCAATTAAGGGGCTGTCAACACCCAATGTCCTTGAAATTGATGTTACTTAAACAGTTTTTTAAGAAAGACTATTTGTTTTAGTCAAGTTAGAAAAATATATGTTCATATTAATTATATTTCAAAGACCATGGTTGTACTCGATACATGATTGAACGAAATCGGCTCGATAGAAAATAATTGCAAAGATTGGTCTTAAAATCACCATTAAACGGTTCTATGTCTTTATTGTTTTGACTTATGGGTCTGCAATTAAAATCACAATTTCAAAACATTTAGCTAACGAGTAAAATATTACACTAATAATCCACTTTTTTTAGGGTTCCGTAGCCAAATGGCATAAAACGGAACCCTTATAGTTTCGCCATGTCCGTCTGTCTGTCTGTCTGTCTGTCTGTCTGTCTGTCTGTCTGTCTGTCTGTCTGTCTGTCCGAGGCTTTGCTCCGTAGTCGTTAGTGCTAGAAAGCTGAAATTTGGCATGGATATATAAATCAATAAAGCTGCCAAAGTCGTACAATAAAATCTAAAAATTTAATTTTTTTTAGGGTACCTCCCCTACACGTAAAGTGGGGGTGATTTTTTTTTTTCGCTTCAACCCTAGAGTGTGGGGTATCGTTGGAAAGGTCTTTCAAAACTAATAGGGGTTTTCAAGAAACATTTTTTGATAAAGTGAATATATTCGGAGATAATCGCTCCGAAAGAAAAAAAAAATGTGTCCCCCCCCTCTAACTTTTGAACCATAGGTCCAAAAAATATGAAAAAAATCGTGGAAGTAGAGCTTAAGAAAGACATCAAATGAAAACTATAGCGGACATGATCAGTTTAGCTGTTTTTGAGTTATCGCAAAAAGTTTTACCTTTATAGTAAAAAGACTTACTTTAATTAGGTACTGATTATGCAAATTTGCCTATTTGTTTAACTCGGGTGAAAGGTACCATTTACTACACTTTAAGCTCCAGTTTAGCTTATTGTGACGGAAGAGTAACTACGGAACCCTACACTGAGCGTGGCCCGACATGCTCTTGGCCGGTTATTATTTTAATAATTTTCTTATTATTCCCTTGCCCAGGCCCAGTAACATGCGACAGGGCTATCTCATTTACTCCGATACAAATAGACAGTGTGCGCGCTTTAGGTATTGACAGCCTCTTAATTGACAATATATAGTCTTAGTAGGCGAAATAGTTTCTAAAATACGGCTTCTCAAAGGTTTGCAAAGTTTTGAACTAACTGTAACTGCAAAAAGGTTGTACCAGCAGTTGTGGTTGCAGGAAAGCAGCACTCAAATGCTCAGCTGTTTGCAACTACTACAATGTGCAATCCTGCGAGAATATACCAGATCGGAGATGTGTGCCGACATTGAAAAACCATTCATTGATGATCCACCATCCGATGACGATTTCGATCTGCCTGATCAGGTTGACGAAGAAATGCTACCACACACCCTGGCTGCAAAAGTAGTGCTGTGGATCCAAAGGACAAACCTGGTCCATCAAAGATATATAAGAGATACGATTTATAACAAGTTCCCTCACTGTACTGTATATTATACACACAATGATCCGAAGGGCTTTCAAGGTGGAAAACTTGGATTTATCATTACTATTTCATCACTAATAATATATATAAAAAACAGAACTACCTCATTTGATGTAAGGCATCACCTCTTTTTTGGTACGATTTCCATGTATTACATTCTAGACTAGTATTTATTATGCAATTGTGTTTTTTTATGTTTGATGATATTTTGTGAAATTCTTAGTATTAAATTTGATTTATTATAATTCATTAATATTATATTTGGAATAATATTACCATCAATAAATTGTTCTGATAATTACATAGCTTAAGATAACTATATGTAATACTGTCTTACTATTCATTACATAAGTGCTTGTTGCTAGGCCTACATGAATAAAGTATATTTGAACTGAACTGAACTGTACGCACTTGATGTAGCATACCTAATAATTTTAATTCATAATCGAGTAGGGACGTAGAAGAAATAACTGTTTTAATTACAATTATTTATTATATTGTAGTTTATACCTGTAATTATATTTTAGTCCGGTTCTTAGCAACGATTCGAATATGCTTGCAAAATTATATATTTAACATAATTTGCTTTCGCAGTTCTTCATAACTCTATGTAATATTCGTATTCTGGTGACGACATATGCTATAATAAAGTAGGTTAATTAAAAAATACAATTGTAACTATATTATTCATGTAACCCTGATTTTGAGTCCCTTTTGTGAAGTACAATCCAGGCGAGTGCTCGCGTCGACAATCCCAAAGTAAATAATTTAAATAAACAGTAAATCAAAATTATATTTATAAGCAAATTTGTTAATAATT
Organism: Cydia pomonella; assembly: GCF_033807575.1. Classification (NCBI taxonomy): domain Eukaryota; kingdom Metazoa; phylum Arthropoda; class Insecta; order Lepidoptera; family Tortricidae; genus Cydia; species Cydia pomonella. The sequence goes on along the minus strand of NC_084706.1, from coordinate 14,474,638 downwards.
AATTTTACTCAATATTGTGTTTCAAATGTACTACTATATATATAGTTGTCTTTTAGGTAAAATATATGTAAAAATCGCTCCTAACAGAATGAGCAAACGTGTAGTCACGGGACAGGCTTAGCCTAGTGTGCCCCACAAAATTTATGTAAATGTATCTGATTTAAAGAAATAAAATTATACTATTTTTACTTCACTGAAAAAAATCGTTACTAAAATTTAAACCAACTGGCTTAATATATATATTACGTTTTGATTAGCATAAAACAAGCTTTCGAATCATGGTTACTATTAAAAGTTTTGTGTTACATTTTATCAGTAAAAACCTTTGTGACAGAACTTATGACTCGACTAGTATACCTTACTCGTACCTAAAAACCTTAGCTCGCAAATAAGGTCAAATATTAAAAGAAATATAAATTAAGTCAATGGCAATTATTACTTAAAACGTTTTAATGTCAAAACAATAAGGTAATGTTCAGAACATATAAAATATCTCCCTTGACCCCATCTAGTGTCGCCGCTCTAGTCTCTACACCGCGCGGTTTGGCCAATCATAGCGCGTGAGTTGGTTGTCTGGTCATGCCCTCAATGATGTGGTAGGGGACAGTTGGAGACAACAAGACTCATTGAAATTATGCTTCGTTATAAATCTCCTTACTTCTTATATCTACGATTTCTACCGTATAATATTTGAGAAAAATTAGAGTGACGTGTCTTCGTTTCGTCATGTCCGTATGTCACTCCCATTTTCTTCCTTGGGACACGACGAAACAAACTGTGTGCCATTTTGACTACGTAACCCTAAAAAGTAACCAAATTAAAAGACTAAGCCCTTGTAACAATTATTTCCATTGGTTAAATGTGTAAATCCTTTAACGGTCAGACGAGTATCAGAAATTACGGAAAATTGAACCCTGTCATTTAGAAATGAAGTTTAAAATTATGGTTATGGGGTGGTCAGACCTATAAAATCATAGTTTGCCCGTTAACGGGTTAAGTCACAAAGTAAAACACAATTTTTATTTTAGGGTCAAATTATGACGCATAATCAGCGAGCAGGCGTGATAGCTGGTCAGGCCCACCTTGCTCTACAGGGAGTCTCAAGAGAAAACGCCGGCAAATATGTGTGCACCGCATCCAACGTCGAAGGCGACGGACGCTCTGCGCCTGTTACCTTGCAGGTCATATGTAAGTAGCAAACTATCTTAAGGCAACTACACATCTGCCTCTTAAAGTAAAATGAAAAATGCACAACACAACAGCCTCGGCTTCAAATACATACGTTTATTTAATTAATTTTATGTGATAGTGAAAGTGCAATTTTACATACATTTTCCGTTAAAAAAAACTATTGTTTCTTTAAAGAAAATGGCTAATACAGGCCCAATGATAACAAAAATAATGTGCGTTTAATTTTTAAATCAAGATTTGAATGTAATCCTCTGTTGTGCGTAATGTCGCGCATATTTTGATAACTTGGGTGCATTCTAGTTTCGAGGCTAACTATAAATGGTACGTAAAGATGCAAAGGCACCATTCCTTTATGGGTTCCGTCCATTTGGCATAAATTTCGTGACCCGGAACGCATCTGGCAGAACTGTTTTTCGACGAATGTAATTTGCAGAAAGCTTCAGTTTGTATAATATACAATAGCCCGAATGTTTACGAGTCCGAATTTTAAATAGACTCTTATTATCTTGGCCGAATTTTAATACGAATAATTTTATTTTGCGTTTGTTCAATTGTCTGTTTAATCTGTTTAGCATAATAGGTTTTAGCCGAATGTTTACATTGCAGAAAACTCATTTCGATTCCTTCTATTTTGCTTAATTTCTATGACCTAAAACGCATCTGTCATAAGATTTGGTAGAACTGTTTTTCGACGAATATTAAAATTGCCAGCCGTTTTTTAAACTGATTTGCAAAAAAATACCCATTAAATCAAAAGGTCACCAAAATGTGAAGGTCATCTAAAACCGAAACGGAGCACCCAACTATCCACGTCGACAAGAGTCTGTCCTACCCCTAGAGAGCAATTGCAAAAACAAAGGCGTGGAAGGAGGGCTGCCTCGCCCGCTGTGATGGAGCGCGGGAACGAGCTGTTATTCACCGTTTATTCACCAAAATGCACTGCACAAACTTACACACTAAAAGATTTAGAATATTATTAGATCTATGTTTAAAGAGTAAATTACGAGTGCCAATGTTTTTACTATTATTCAAATGTTTATACAGTAATATTGCTGTCAATGCTTCACCTACATTTTAGTTTTACCTGGTAAGCAAAATAATTATGAGTGTATATAACAGAGCGAGGCCAGCGGCTGAGTCTGGCCGCCGAAGGTGACCAGCAAACTTAAGCTGCCGAGCCGAGTGTAGTGACCATGCTTCGTCACGCGAGGGCGGAAGGGCTGCTCTTCCGCAGCGCCGGAATTACCCACATCTAATAGTTTCATGTAGCCGTGAATTCGGCAAATTAATTTCTGCCAAAACATAATATATAACTCTTGTAATTATGCAAAAGTTTTCTATGCCATAATATTTAAAGCTTGTAGTAGTTTATGCTTAATTGTGAATTATGCAAAAATAAGTTATGAAATTATGCGAAATCAAACAGATCTCAATTTGGACATTAATTTTATGCCAAAGGATACATCGATCAATAAAAATTATACATATAGTACGTATGCGCAACTATCCACTACCAAGTGACTTTATTATCACGCTCTAAACGATCTGGTCCGGAGAGCGCTTATTTCGGCAAATGTCCCATGCACGATCGAGCCCCCAGGCCTTGGCAGAAAGGAAAGTGCGTTTTTCAGATTTTCAGATTTACGCGAAGAGAAAACGAGAGAAGTACGCGGGGCTGGGCGGCTATTTGTTTGTACCTCTGGCGGTTGACACGGCTGGCTCTTGGTGCTTAGAGGCTAGAGAGTTTGTCAAGGAGGTTGGGAACCGTTTACGAAATAGAGGTCTTGATCCCCGCTCCGGGTCATTCTTGGTGCAGAGGTTATCTATCGAGATTCAACGCGGTAATGCGTTTGGGCACCTTTGCGCCTGGGATGATGCGTGGTGGGATTTTTGACTGACTGCTTTATTTTGGATATGTGTTTGTAGTTTTTTTTGTTATTCTTTGTTTTAATATTTTATTTTTGTAAATGAATTTTTAGTAAGTATTGTAATGATTATGTGATTTTAATAATTAAAAAAATGTATTTTTTAAAGCATAGGTAATATATTTTTGTGTAATTGTTTAGTTTAGAAATGACATTTGTACCGTTTCGTTTATGAATTAAGAATCATTGTAAAAATATAATAATAAACGTTTAAAGTATTTACGGGTTGATAGATTCAAGCTCAATAACAACACCCGTGTCACTTGAAAACCAGACATAGGTCCCGAAGTAACCCGTGCAGTCACTTCCTTAGCAACCGAATAGTGAAGATTTGTTACTAACTGCCAGAAAATGTGGTAAGCTCACAAGTTTCACAACGTCAACCACTTAAAAAATAACATAAACAAACACACACGTGACTTCTACTACTCAACAATGACGTTATCTTCAAGATGGCCGGATTCAGGATGCAGACAATATCAGTTATTGTGGATGCCTGTTTATAAAAAATAATAATAAAATAACCAAATTAAAAAATATATATTTGATACCTAGACACTGTAGCATTGAAACGAAAACAAAAACATTTTCTCTCTACGACCGGGGGGTCGATTTTTTAATTTTGAGCGCTCGTTTTCGGCATTCCAAAATCTGTGGAAAACTGCGACTTGATATTTTTGAAATACGAGCAATAGAAATTGGGAATCTTAGTAATATTGACCACTTGTTTTCAATTCTATTGGTAGAATTTAAATGCCTAGAAGTGGAGATTTACTGAAGAGACACACGAAATCGAGCGCTCGAAATTAAAAAAGCGGCCAAGTGCGAGTCGGACTCGCCCATGAAGGGTTCCGTACCATTTATGACGTATAAAAAAAAAACTACTAACTAACTAAACCAATTTTCGGTGAAAGTTTGCATGGTAATGTATATCATATATATTTTTAGATTTTTCATTCTGTTATTTTAGAAGTTACAAGTAGACACTTTTACCTACTTTATCATCTCCACACATTTTTTCACTTTGGAAGTGTCTCTCGCGCAAACTATTCAGTTTAGAAAAAAAAATATATTAGGAACCTAAATATGATTTTTGAAGACCTATCCATAGATACCCCACACGTATGGGTTTGATGAATTTTATTTTTTATTTTTTTATTTTATGACGTATAAAAAAAACTACTTATTACATCTCGTTCAAACCAATTTTCGGTGGAAGTTTGCAAGGATTTGTATATCATACATTTTTTTAGTTTTATCATTCTGTTATTTTAGAAGATACAGGGGGCGGGGGGCATTTTACCACTTTGGAAGTGTCTCTCGCGCAAACTATTCAGCTTTGAAAAGAATGATGTTAGAAAACTCAATATCATTTTTGAAGACCTATCCATAGATACCCCACACGTATGGGTTTGAAGAAAAAAATATGTTTGAGTTTCAGTTCTAAGTATGGGGAACCCCCAAAATTTATTGTTTTTTCCTATTTTTGTGTGAAAATCTTAATGCGGTTCATAGAATACATCTACTTTTACCAAGTTTGAACAGTATAGTTCTTATAGTTTCGGAAAAAAGTGGCTGTGACATAAACGGACAGACAGACGGACATGACGAATCTATAAGGGTTCCGTTTTTGCCATTTGGCTACGAAACCCTAAAAACCGACCCCTTGGTCTTCTATTTTTTAAATACATTGTTATTTATAATGATATATTGTGTACTTTTATTATGTACCTGTTTAAACTTTTTGAATAAACGTCTTTATTATTATTATTATCTCTTTATTTATTTTTGATCTTATTATTATTATATCCGTCCACTTTGTCCGTCCATTGAATTGTGTGTTTCTGTTAAAGACCAAGGCTATATTAATTCCTTAATTGTTCAAATACCTAATATTTAAAGGGCTGAAGTACGAGTGAAGCTAGTTTAATGAACAACCTTTCAACTGAAACGAATTTGAACTCCCTTAGATCCAAAAAAAGTTTGTAGAAAAGTTAGCCGCAGAACTAAACTGGGCTAACTTCGCCCTATTGAGAGTTCTGGCTCCAGATGCCGAATCCTGTGATCGGTTTCACAAGTTTTGTGTGCGAACTAGCTCCGAGAGTGCATGAAAACGCCTGGTTTTTGCTTCATTCGAATAATGCACGTGAAAATGTATACATGGAATAAGAAATGCATAAGTACTTATGCCTAATTACTTGTAGTACCTAAATACTTGATGCCTTTGCATCAAAAAAGTTCCAATCGAAATAAACCACCAGAAACATTCGAAAGTACATATTTGTGTAATTTAATTTAGGAATGTTTGATATTGTATCAGAATGGCTTAAAGAAATAAAAAACCAGCCAAGTAATAAATTATAAATATTATAGGACATTACACTACACTAAGTCCCACAGTAAGCTCAATAAGGCTTGTGTTGAGGGTACTTAGACAACAATATATATAATATATAAATATTTATAAATACTTAAATACATAGACAACACCCATGACTCAGGAACAAATATCCATGCTCATCACACGAAAAATGCCCTTACCAGGATTTGAACCCGGCACCATCGGCTTCATAGGCAGGGTTACTACCCACTAGGCCAGATCGGTCGTCGAACACGACTACGATACGACTCGTACGAGTCGGATTCGCGCTCGTAGGGCACTTTTTTGTATAAGAGCCCCTTAAAGTTAAGTATTTGTTATTATAGCGGCAACAGAATCTGTCGAAATTTCAACTGGCTAACTATCACGGTTCATGAGATACAGCCTGGTGACAGGCGGACGGACGGACGGACGGACAGCTGAGTCTCAGTAATAGGGTCCCGTTTGACCCTTTGGGTACGGAACTCTAAAAACAGTTATGAACAAAATTTGCAAACATTCCTAAAGTTCAGTATTGATTAAACTTTAATTTTGAGTGTGAAGTTTGCAAATTGCATCGTTAAAATTGTGCATGAATTTCAAATAAATATCAGAGAAAGCACATTTTGAAAGGAATTATATTTAATTTAACAGCAAAAAAACTCATTCCAACCCCGTTATCAATAGCAACGGCAATAAATAAAGCGCAAATTTTAAGCCATATTTATTAAAGGCAGCTCCCAACAGTAAAATATTACGATAAATATTTAAGGCGAAGTCCACTGAAACAGTGAGAAACAGCATTTAACGACCCAAGGGAAATTATATTTTATCACCTCTGTTTTATAACATAACGTTTATAATCCCTTCAGTAGATAATTTCAGAGCACTCGAACAAATAATTTAATAAGCATCATCAATTTATATCGAAACAAAAAGGTGTTATTTAAGAAAGTTTATTTAGTGAAAATAGACTTTTTTTTTGAATAATTATAAAATATTTTTCTTGGAATATAAATAGTGGTAAAGCACGTATTTAACAAGCGTCCTTAGTTATGGATGTTTTCATTAAAATTTCAGCATTTTAAATGAATACCTCAGATGCCGCATTAAGTACGAAAGTAAAAAAAAATGGAACAAAAAAGGACAATTTACTTGCATTAATGATACAGGAATAAGTTTCGGCTAAACATTTCGTTTTTAAAAACATAAATATATATTGCCGATTGCACTTTAGATTATTGTTTTATAATATATGTGTATACGCCAACACTTGTTTGTACTGTTTTTAACATGGCGATAAGCATTTGATGACTGGAGATATATATATTGGTACCTCTAATACACAACTTGACCTGACTCTGAACTACATAATCTTACACTATTGGCATTAAAAAAAACATATTACTTGGGCAGCTGTTTTTTTTTTACTTTTATGTAGACCAAAATTGACTCATTTTAATGCAAATTTAGCCTGTTTAAAAATTAAAACTTCTTCTTAGTAACTTTTGCCGTAACATAAGTTTTTAGAAATGAAAATTGTCATAATCAAAAAAGATCCGGTGACTTTTAAGGTCAGAAACTTAAATTTAACAAGAACAAACTTTTTCAAACATAAGGCTCGCACTGTCAATAAGTTATCAGATCTCATGTAGATAAGCTTCTAACTTTACAAGCCCTAACTTCACAAACTCTTCACCTTAGTCAAAATTGTGGCTTCACCCTAATCCAACAATTAAAATATGATCACGTCACCCTAATAGGTATGGCTAACACCCTAACAGGTATATCTCATGACTACTACTAAGTATTAACTCTCAGTGAATAAACCACCACCACCACACACCAGACACTACTTGTATAAAAAAAAATAACTTTACCTTTTAAGTACCCCTCTTCTCCCCCTGACCTATTATGTAAAGCCTGGACCTCACTAGATAGTGTACCACACTAGTTAGTTCAAAGAATCTCTATATAAATGTTACCACTAAACCCCACACGTGCTGTCATACAGATAGTAAGTTTACAGCTTCACACGCCATTGCAAGTAAATTGAATTCACATGCATTCTAATCGCATGACTTGCTAATAATAACAATACATTGGAGACATACTGATTGTAAATACGACTGAACTGCTTCGTAATAAAATGGGCGTTTCTATATTAATCATGAATACTCTCAACGAATACCTAGTCTCTGTTGTACTGTGTATAAATTTGTAACTTACGTTTGCATCAGTATTCATAAGACATTGCAAGTTATATTTGATGTCGTGGCACTTGCATAATTTGGGGTACATTCCTATAGTGATCGGACTGATAAAACTCTGTTAACATGCAAAGTTTTGCGCGCTTAACGCTGCTTTAAATGCAGGATAACAATTTTCCGAAACACCGATAGGTTACCCATTGCCATATTAAACTTTACTTGTCTTTACATAAAATCATGTCATGTGTCTTTTTTATTTCTTGTAGATAAGCCTGTGTGTAAGAAAAAAGCGCCGGCAATCGTTGGTGCAGCGCTGCATGAAGCGGCCAGGGTGACTTGCGAAGTGGACGCTTACCCGGCACCGAAGAATTTCCAATGGACACTCAACAACTCCATGGGGACTGTGGAGCTGGATTCGGTATGTTAATGTTATGACTATGCTATACTATTAGCTTCCAGCATGGAGAATTATCCTAAAGTGGAAAGAACTGTCGCCTGCGGCCTATTTCCGGACCGATACGACCTTCAAACCTACAAGAAAAGAGCGTACTCCCATCTTACTTAAATGCCGGCAACGCACTTACAACCCCTCTGGTGTTGCAGGTGACCAATGGGCGGCGGTAATCGCTTACCATAAGGTGATCCGTCTGCTCGTTTGCCTCCTGAATGATAAAAAAAGAAGAAACAGATAAAAAAAGTAGAGGTGTCTGATAGTCATTGCTTTTTAGTATTATTGTAGCATATTATAATTTTCCCGGTAGCTTTAGGGTAAAGAGCCATAAAGATAAGCTAATTAGTTATCTATTGTAAAAAGAGCGTAAGTGATTTCTTACTCGTACAAAAAAATTACAATATAGTTAGACTGTGACTATGGCTGACTGTCAAATGACATCACTAAAATTGGAGCGTCGGGCTGCAACAATCGGAAATTATTCCGTTGAATCTAATTTAGTAATTATATTGTAATATTTTACTCATAGTTTTTTACAGTACAGTACAGTTTTTTGAAGTGAAAACTTCTTTAGCGGCTCTGTGCACTTTTTGTGATGGGGAAAAAATGTTAAACTCGCGTCAGGGGTCACGTGACTGTCAGATTGAAAATCGTCAGATGTAATTGGATGTAATATAATCCAGCCAAATTAAATATTTAATTGTTATTTAAGAGTAGGTGTCAATACGTAACAACTTTACATAGTCGTATTATATTAGTTGAAATATTTCGCAGAATTTCAGCGGTCATCGTGCCGATTTTTAATTATATTGTTTATATTCCTGAAAGATTGTTGAAAAACGTGCTGAGTTTTTATTTGTAATGGTTCGAAGTTCTTTGTGTAATAATGTCTTGTGTGATCGAGGGCTGTAAATCACATACGGGAAGAAAAGAAAATACGCAAGAACCGGTAAACTTTCATCGGTGAGTTTCATTCAATTTTGATGATATTAATTTATAGGACCTAACCTTAACATAAAAATCAATATCAGTAGTTTATTTAACTATCACCGAATTCAATTCTGGATATATTTTTCATGTATTTTCAAAATTTTCTACGAACTATGAAAGGTTATGTCTTTTCGCATAGTGGTGTTGTATTTTTATCGAGTTCAGAATAATGACCTATCGATATTCATAGCTTTATTTAGTAGAATACTATGAAAGACATGATTGATCTTTGGTGAACTTTTCTTAGTTATTTAACCTCTTGGTCAATCAGGCAAAAACAACTTTTTATTTTTTTAGGTTTCAAAAGGATGAGGAATTAAAAAATAAATGGATTCAGCGTGTAATTGGTCAGGAGAATTTCATAGCCAGATATGCTGAAAACACTTCACATCAGATTCTTTTCTAGCAAATGAAAATATTAAGTGGAGGCGGCTGAAAGCTGGAGTTTTACCAACATTACATTTGACACACACATTTTGGTAATATTTGAAAAAAGTTTATTATTGCATTACCTATCAAAGCATCACCATCTGTAAAAAACGTTGGGTGAATTTCTTTTAGTGTCTATGGATGTTTGTGATGCAGAACACATAAAATTTTCCAGTCATAATATATTATCGGAGTCAGGAAGTAAATAACATAGATGCATTGGTAAATAATATAAAATACTATATCTCGCGCGACCAATGGTGATCCGTATGACAGTTCATTTTTATATGGAACAGCTGCCACGTCAAATGTGTATTTATTATCGCGATTAGGCTAGAAGGCCCAATGAAAAATATGATAGTCAAAAAATTTAATTGAAATTATTCAAATAAAAAATCATATTACACAAACGTTTTCTTTTATTTCCCATTTGATACGTAAAATAAGTAGTTTTGAGTGGTGGACTCTACATGAGATCGATGCTTCATTAATTCTCATATTAGGGTCTGTGCGGAAAGAGAAGAGCCGTGGAATATATGGGAACCAAATCAATACATTTTATGACTCTTCTCTTTCCGCACAGACTAACTATTTGAATTTTAGAGAGCGGGGAATGATCAAAAATCATACTTATATTATAACAATTAGATATATGACGCTGACAGTTTCATGTACAGTCAGCCAAGAAAGTCGTCTTTATTTGCATTGTGCATCTAGAGTCTAAAAGTGATAGCCCACTTTCTCAACCAGGAAGCCACTGTAAATACAAGATTGTTATCGTATGTGTGGCTTATCTACGATGCAAAATCTGTATTTAGTTACTTATACATGTCAGAGTGGCGAGACGTATAGCGAGTGGACTGTTTTACTTACTAGACACTAGTATTCTTTCGCTTCAGCATCCTCTTTGCTCGTGCGCTTGTATCGAGCCGAGGGAGGTGTTACTCATATGTGCAAAAGGACGGAAAGAAAAGAGGAAGGTATATGAATTATTCGAGGTGTGCAAAATTCGTATTTTCTTTTTACTGACAGAACATAAGTGCATAATTTTTCAATATAAATACCGACACAGGTACATCCCTAGTAATTAACTCAACTTGTGACACCCTACAAAAATGAGGAATAAATAATAAATAAATATTATAGGACATTATTACACAAATTGACTAAGTCCCACAGTAAGCTCAATAAGGCTTGTGTTGAGGGTACTTAGACAACGATATATATAATATATGAATATTTATAGTTACTTAAATACATAGAAAACACCCATGACTCAGGAACAAATATCCATGCTCATCACACGAATAAATGCCCTTACCAGGATTTGAACCCGGGACCATCAGCTTCGTAGGCAGGGTCACTACCCACTAGGCCAAACCGGTCGTCGAAAAGGAATAACAAACAGAAACATCTCTTTTTGACACATTTTCTAATTCGTAAGGAAGCTAAGGACGGGTATACATGTTTGTGAAGCATTTTTTCTTGACCACATTGCCTGGTTACTTTTGAAAAATCGTATCTCATTCAAGTGTGACATTTTATTTTCTTCATAATTAAAGTGCTGTCATAATGTTTAAAGAGGTTAAATCTTTGTTAATTTTGTTATATTGTATCTTTGTGTTACCCATGTTGTTGTGTTGTCCATGATTGTAGATACTCAAATTTTTCCTTACCAAAAAGTTAAATAACAGAAAAGAAATGTGATTGTTTTACTTAATATGATGGTGAACGATTCATTAACATTTACTGATTGTGTAGGCTGTAGTCCTGCTCACGTCTCATGAATTACTCTGTATATGGTATATATAAATAAATAAAATATAAATATTATAGGACATTATTACACAAATTGACTAAGTCCCACAGTAACACTAAAATTCGCTTCAAACACTAAAAATCTTCCACACTCAAACTTATTTACGTAGGTATAATAGAGAATTATCTCTTTTTATAAAACTGCTACTCAATTTCTCCAAAATATCAAAAATGCACAACGTTAATATTCAAGTTTTCACTTCTGCCGGCACTCCCGGAGTGCAACCTGTTGTTTTTTTTTACAGGTAGATATGAAGATAACTTTTCTATAAGCAACATAAAATTCATTTCAAGCTTTAATTAAAACAGTGATTAGGTCTAAATTAGTGAATTTAGACCTAATCACTGTTTTAATTGAAGCTTGAAACAAGTGTCTTTGTTTTACGACTTATCGCCTCTCGAAATAAAAATGCTATTGTAATAAGTTTTATTGCTTTTTACTCTAACGCCGCCAAAAAAATATAGTATATATTCTCTCCAAACATAATTTTTGTAATCGGTTAAAGCTTGTTAGCTGATGATAAATCGACTCCAAGGGGCCTCTACGTGTTGGATCTATATTCCTATGCAAGCCTATCAAAAGATCGGGATTTATAGGCCCGTGAAATCCAAGGAGATACTTATAATAATTCCAATAAAAATTTAAGTACTGTTTTTTTTTTTCAAGAAATAATTATCATAATTTTAACGTTGCTAAACCTTTGTTATAACTGCAACCGCTTATTTTAATTGAGTTAAAGCAGATTCTTAAATAATTCTAAATATTTCCTTCTTCAGGCAAAATTCACGATAAAGAACGGCCAGTCGATCCTTACATACACCCCTACTGCGGAAGGGGACTACGGATCCTTATCATGCAGAGCTACAAACCTGGCTGGTCAGCAGATGGAACCTTGTCGATACACGCTGCTGCCAGCAGTGCGGCCGGACTCACCTTTCAATTGTTCTTCCTTGAATCTAACCGAAGATTCAGTTGAGTTGCGATGCATGGCAGGTAAGTTTGTATGAAGATAATTTTCTTCAAATTTGCCACGATGGGTGTAGGTTTTTTTTAGAATATCTAGTTTTTATGTTCTGACAATGATTTTTATGGTGACGTCAAACCATTTTTTAAATGACACTCGTTACCTGCCTACATCTAAAATTAATATATGTTTAGCTTATATATTTATATAAAGCTTACTTGTAAATATTGTAATCTACCTATATTAATTATAATAAACTAGAACTGGAACTAGTTATTTGTCTACTATGTCCGGAAATTAGCAATACAGAAATTCTTCAAAATTGACATGTGTTGGAGCTTCGTCATCCATAATCATGTAAGAAATTAAAATCTGAATCGGGCTGGGTATTTCTTTCCTGCACGCGTCTCAGATATTCCATTAGCGAGAAAATCAAATTACAGCTTTATTTCTTTATATATGTAGGTAATTGCGTTAATAAAAAAATGAACAGTATAAAAAAATAGTGTCTTCTCTTCTCGACTCAGTTATAGAACTTTTATCAGTATAAAGAAATCTTTATTCTCAAAAAAAAAAAAACATTTAGAATTTAAATATACTACGGGCTCTGTTTAAGGTTGTTATCTTATTTAACTAGAAATATTTAGGTTTCAGGTTATTTGCATAATTTAGTAATAGGGGGTCTAAAACAAACTAAATACACTTTTCGGAACTTGGACAAACTTATTATTTAGCGAGTGATTCAAATTTGGCGTGTTACCGTGCGTAAAAGCTTCCTCAGAAATGATATTTTAGGCTCCGGAAACCTGTAATATCGGAATGAAAATCCAATATTACAGTATAGTAATTGTTAGAATTCCCTTTGAAACGGAACCCTACAAATCACGAAAACGCTTACAAAGTGCGAAAAAAATATATAACTCACAAGGTAAAATGTGATGTATCCGTGACTCTGTTCATTTGGCCTTGGTCTGTGCCAAATATAACCCCCATTTTTCTCCCAGGGAGTGAACTTAAACTTACAAATTAATGAAAACCCGACAGCGTAATATATTATTAACTTTAATCCCTATATACTTATCCTAAATGGTAATTGCGAATGAAAATATATCAAAGAAACCGAAGGATGTTTTTCAAATCCCTATTTATGAAAGGATACCCCACACGACATAGTACGTCGACTTTTAGTTTTTTATTTTTTTACAACTTCAGATTTATTTATACTACGTCGGTGGTAAACAAGTATACGGCCCGCCTGATGGTAAGCAGTCACCGTGGACCTATGGACGCTTGCGATACCGGAGATATAACATACGCACCTTATAAGATTGTCACCATATTGTTTATTCTTTAATGTCATGTCATGATATTCGAACAATTAAGAGAAATCAATCGATACGTAATACGTAAGAATTATCAAAGGTTCACGCGTTTGGTGTCTAAGAGTACTACAAAAGAGTAAACATACATACATAAGTATATCGCGTCCATGCTCTATTGTCTGGCGCTGTCGGGTGAAAATGACCTTTGCCCACCTCCAGAGCTTGTGCTTTATACATGCCTTCATATAAATAAAATTGGTTCCGTAGCTTAGTAAAAAGCTAACAAGAGAACAAACAGAGCTACTTATGATATTGGTATGGATGGTGAGTAGGTTTTCTTTGAATAGCAAAGATAAACAGCCAAAATTAAGAAAAAAAAAATTATACAAAACCTAATCATTTTCTTTTCAGGTATTATTTACCCGGTTATTAGAAAGCGTCGTCTATATTCAGAAGTTCGGCCCTGTAGCTGTTAGAACTCGCCAAACTTCATTTCTCCACCATTTTGATATAATTACAAAATCTACAATTTAGTATTCCAAATTTTTTACCGGTTTTATATGAAATAGGAAACAAATAATGAACAGTAGAATTTAAAGTGGAAGCCAAATATATCAACAACGATCCAATTTAACTGAAATGTGAATTGCGGGAAACTAAATTGAAAAGTTAGTAATGCAAAACACATTGCTTCGTTCGGATGCGCGATTTTCAAAGGCCTAGTGTACAACGAATACCATTTTTAGGGTTCCGTACCTCAAAAAGAAAAAAAAACGAGACCCTTATAGGATTATTTTGTTGTTCATCTATCTCTCCGTCCGTCCGTGTGTCTGTCTGTCTGTCAAGACCCTTTATCTCGGGAACATGTGGAGGTATCGAGTTGAAATTAAAATTACAGTCCTTTGAAGGTGTAAAAAATCAAACTTCTAAGTTACGTAAAAAATAAGATACAGCTGTTTATGCCGCAAAAAAACATTATTATATTTCGGCAGTCTCAAGGGAATCAAAATTCATGGAGTACTTTCCGTTGACCTAGATCTATGAACTTTGGCAAGTAATACCGTCTTCTTATACTACAAGTAACTTATAAGGAAAACATTAGTACTAACAGGGAAAGTTAAATAAAAGCTTGTAAAAATATAGTCTTTATTTAAAGTTCGTTATCAATCATTGAGGTTAAGCAACAGTATGCGCTGTCATAATTGTATACGTGACCAAATCTTTTTGTAGATTTTTTTAAAACCTTTAATAATGTGCACAGAAGAGGAAAATCTGAAAGCCCTTGGTGAGCGAGTTCGGCTCGCACTTGTCCGTTTTTTTTAATATCACGTGATCTTGTCTTGTGGCAGAAAGATCAATTATCGTAATTGGTTTTATGAAAATTTTCGACCGTAGTAAAACAAGAAATGTCTTTCTTTAAAAAAGAAATGCCATCTGCTCATAATTTTCTCAAGTCTATCATAATCGATCATAATCTACATAAACAGACTAGAATAGGTAGTAGAAAAGCCTGCCGTCCATTGTTGGTCCAAAAACCCTTCATAAAAAGTATATGTATGTTTCTTGCTGCTATGTTATGGATGATTTTTATGTATCTAAGTGTGCATTTACCTTAAGTAATGTATATCATCATCTAGTACCCATAGTTTTGCCTAGTTTGGGGCTAGGTCGATATGTGTAAGATTGTCCCCAAATATCTACACTAAGCTTAATTTATTTATCTACACTAGGCTTGCTCTGACACGTTGCGGTTTGATCTCGACTGAATTCAACCAATCCTATATAATTGCATTCTATATTATTAAATGGGATGCGATTAGTTTTGGTTTGCTTTCAGAACGTTTTATTGTATCTAGCCCATATTTAGTAAAAATGGACATACAAAAGACAGTTTTAGTGGGAAGTTTAGATGTAGGTACAATGTTCATTTATATTCTCAAGTCTATCTATATTTAGACGACCTGTATGGCCTAGTGGGTAGTCACCCTGCCTCTGAAGCCGATGGTACCGGATTCAAATCCTGGTAAGGGCATTTATTTGTGTAATGAACACAGTTATTTGCTCCTGAGTCATTGGTGTTTTCTATGTATTTAAGTATTAATATATTATATGTTTGTCTAAGTATCCAAAACACAAGTCTTATTGAGCGTACTGTGGGACTAAGCCTATTTGTGTAATTAAGTTCAATAATATTTTTTTATTATTATTATGTACAGTACCTGGGCGACCGAGCTTTGCTCGGTTATAACTATTTATTGTAATATGGTGGTCTACAGGTGATAATCTTAACTACATTTTTTTACTAAATTAAACTTGTCTAAAACAATAAAAATTAAAAAATTATATATAAACTTGAACATATAAAAAAAAACAAAAGTTAGTCACCGGGCGAGATTCGAACCCGTAACACTCGTTTAGCAGTCCGCGTCTTAACCCGCTGGACCAGACGGACAGCGGCCGGCAACACGAAATTAGCGACCATATTCTGCGTCGAAAGAAAAACGCATGAAAACTCGAAAACACGCGTTTTCCCAAACATAAGAATAATCTAGATCGATTGTATACCCCCAAAAACCCCCATATATCAAATTTCAGCGAAATCGTTAGAGCCGTTTCCGAGATCACAGAAATATATATATTTATATATATACAAGAATTGCTCGTTTAAAGGTATAAGATTATATATCAACAATATGAAGTAATGCAATGGCATTTGCAAGTGCCAAATCAACATCGATGAATGATAAATAATCGGATTATAAAAAATCCGCACTATTTAAAAAAATATATATACAAGTACATTTCTCAGTACAATCATAGAAAAATAAGTAAGCTTACTTATTTCTCTATAATATAATCAAAATATAAGGTTCAAACTTTTCTCAAATTATTCAGGTTACGATGGTGGTCTACATACATTGTACTTCGTTGAGGCATGGGAGCACGGCACGCTATTGACGAATTCTTCTGCTATTTCTCCGGTGTGGAAGCTGCGCAATCTTGGCTCCGGGAAAGCCGTGAAACTGGTTTTCTACGCAAGTAATGCTAGAGGGAGATCGGAGGCCACGACGCTCAGGGTGCTAACATTATCTCGGCTGGCATTACATACTGGTGAGTCTTACTTAAAAAAAAGGTTTAGCTAAAATATTTTTTTTTTTTTTAATTGTTACCTATATACAGTAAACGGAAATTTTAAATTTTAACGTTTGCTAATGATGATTATTTTCGTCTAAAATAGAAGCGAAAACCACAAATGGCAGCAGTATGGAGACCAGTTGGGCTTTAGGAATTGTAGCGGGGGCAGTGGGGACTCTGGTTGTAGTCGCCATCATAGCCCTGCTCGCGAGGAGAAGGCATCATCGACCCATGCAATACGAAGGTATGGAATTAATATTCCCTTTTTACTCTAAGTAACAAAAGAAAAAAGAACATTCATGTGTTAGCCTTTGTATTGTTGTAAAGAACTGAATGTAGGTGAATGTTCTATTCAGGTGGTTTGACTTCCATACAAAAAACAATTGCGTTTTATTACGTCATTACATACTATTACTACCTAAATATGTACGCATCTATTTACTCTCGAATATTCGTTTGCGCTTAATTGATAGAAAAACTTTGTTTACACATACACATACAGAAGTAACGAAAAACCGATATTTTCGTGTTACATAACATAAATATAACGTCTTTTGCGCGATTTATGTATAAAACAACAAAATTGTATCATTTTATAAACGAATATTCGAAAGTAGATAGATGCACACATATTAATTATATTGCAACTTGCTTATAGTTATTTTACGCTATGCTGCTATGTAAATTATACGTATAAGTAGGTACTATTAATGCTAGTTTGATCCAGTCGATTTCGCGTGATTTCGATGCCGGTTTTGACATAAATTACCTAAGTAGATAGGTACGAATTATTTTCTATAGAATCTATAGTCGGTTTAATTTATTTACTGTCAAAAAGGACACATTCAAATAATATATAACCTACACGAAAACCAGCCTTTTTGCTTTATTAGTAGGTGTACACTACAAAAGTCGGGAAATAGGAACTTGCCGGCCGATTAATGACACAATACAAAATAATATAATTATATATATAATTTATTTCACTTCGCTCTTTAAGTATGTACTTAATTGTAAAATATTTTCTAAGCGTAGACAATCCTAGCGTCGTGCCTTTGCGCGCGGTGTAGGAAGCGGCCCGTTGAAGATCCATTCCATTGTATTTTTATGTAGGTATCAAAGCAGAAAGTAACGTTTTCTTTGAGAAATAATATCTGTTCGTAAGAACTATTATAATAATATAATCTGTGGCTCCGATGTAGTTTGAAATCAATCGGAACCGAAACCGGAGCTGGATGTGTACAATCAATCGAAAGTTTCGGTATTTCAGAACCGAAGCCGAAACTCTGTAACATCCCTAGTGCTGACCTGCAGTGAGTGCGGTCGTACATTCGCTGTAGAAATTAGCTATATCAGTCACCTGAGAGCACACCAGCGACGCTCTCAGCAGTAGAACTCAGTTGCTGTGGCTAGATGATGATGATGATAATGATGATGATGATGCAGATGATGATGATGATTTCGCTAATGGGCCGCGTAAGGGAAAGTCGAAATAGCATTCTGAAGGTTATTGCGGACAGATTTCGCTGCCCCAAAGTGGCATTAGATGTCACTGGAATAATTACTGTAACGAATATAGCTTTTCAGTTAATTTAACTAACCATATATGGACTTCTGGGTCTGAAATAAATATATATTTAATTAAGTTTATTTTTTAGTATACATATTTATTCATAATTTACATGAAAACTTTGGAAAACCACAATGTTTTTTTCATCACAGTTGCTCGTAATCAGTGTTATTGTATGCCAGCATACTAAGATGGACTGAGCTATATTATGCTCGCGGGCGGTAATAGATTTTTTTAAATTCATTATTTCCATGGGCATATTTTTTTTATTGTCACTAATTTATACAAACCAAGTAGATATAAATGAGGTCAGGGGCGTGCACTTCATAAAGACAAAAAGACACTGCCTACCCTGTCATATATCAATTCCTTTTTACTTATACTTGATCTAGACACGCGGTAGCGTGTCTACCCAAGTTCAAAGAAAAAGGAACTGGCTACGCAACCGTGCGTAATATTAGGAACTTGCCGGCCGATTAATGACACAATACAAAATAATATAATTATATATATAATTTATTTCACTTCGCTCTTTAAGTATGTACTTAATTGTAAAATATTTTCTAAGCGTAGACAATCCTAGCGTCGTGCCTTTGCGCGCGGTGTAGGAAGCGGCCCGTTGAAGATCCATTCCATTGTATTTTTATGTAGGTATCAAAGCAGAAAGTAACGTTTTCTTTGAGAAATAATATCTGTTCGTAAGAACTATTATAATAATATAATCTGTGGCTCCGATGTAGTTTGAAATCAATCGGAACCGAAACCGGAGCTGGATGTGTACAATCAATCGAAAGTTTCGGTATTTCAGAACCGAAGCCGAAACTCTGTAACATCCCTAGTGCTGACCTGCAGTGAGTGCGGTCGTACATTCGCTGTAGAAATTAGCTATATCAGTCACCTGAGAGCACACCAGCGACGCTCTCAGCAGTAGAACTCAGTTGCTGTGGCTAGATGATGATGATGATAATGATGATGATGATGCAGATGATGATGATGATTTCGCTAATGGGCCGCGTAAGGGAAAGTCGAAATAGCATTCTGAAGGTTATTGCGGACAGATTTCGCTGCCCCAAAGTGGCATTAGATGTCACTGGAATAATTACTGTAACGAATATAGCTTTTCAGTTAATTTAACTAACCATATATGGACTTCTGGGTCTGAAATAAATATATATTTAATTAAGTTTATTTTTTAGTATACATATTTATTCATAATTTACATGAAAACTTTGGAAAACCACAATGTTTTTTTCATCACAGTTGCTCGTAATCAGTGTTATTGTATGCCAGCATACTAAGATGGACTGAGCTATATTATGCTCGCGGGCGGTAATAGATTTTTTTAAATTCATTATTTCCATGGGCATATTTTTTTTATTGTCACTAATTTATACAAACCAAGTAGATATAAATGAGGTCAGGGGCGTGCACTTCATAAAGACAAAAAGACACTGCCTACCCTGTCATATATCAATTCCTTTTTACTTATACTTGATCTAGACACGCGGTAGCGTGTCTACCCAAGTTCAAAGAAAAAGGAACTGGCTACGCAACCGTGCGTAATATTACACGAACCATTTCGAGCTCCTTTGACCCCTTCACTACTTGAAACCTATTTAACCTACACACATGAACTTTGGCACATTTATTCAAGCCCCTTAGCTGGTCTAAAATACAAAATCTCATAAACGTAGCTAAAACAGTTATTGATAAATTCATGTTTAAAAACCAGCATTTTTGTGACTGACTGACTTATAGATCAAAAACTTAACCCACTTCCAGGTGACCTAGAAACTTGGAATTTGGCACCAAGGTAGGTTATTAGGTGTACATAAGGGAAAAAATCGAGATGGAAAATTATTGAAAATCATCCATTTGCATCCAGTGAGACAACTGTCGCCATCCGAAAACATGAAGTCGACTGATGTACTTAAATGTTTAGGTTCCTTTAGCGTTCCAAATTTATGAAAAGGACTATTTTCTTATGACGAATTCACAATAAACATGAGGCAAAAAACGTCCAACTTTTCGGCGAAATGTTGAATCGAGTAAGAATGGGTGTAATAACAAGTCAAGACAGGTGTGCTTTGTCTAATCGCCTCTTTAAATTGACCGCTAAAAACCACAACGACCACTTTCCTGCTTTCCGACCTATTCCCCACTAAACATTTGTGTAATCAGTTTAATAATGCAACGTTGGCAAATAGACTGTCCACAGTATTTAAAAACACGAGCAAAGGAAGTACTGAAAAAGACCGAGGATGATTCATCATTAACCGCTGGCTTAGAAAATGCTATCACAATAAAAATAGGTGCACGTGTAATGTTGCGAAGAAACATAGATGGTAAACGAATCCATTGGAAAAATAGAAAAGGTACATTGGGACGTCAACAGCAACAATAACGCACGTAAAATTACAATCAAATTTAATCATAATTTAATGTACGGATTAGAACGTAGGTATCAAGACTAAGTTTCAGATATTAAGTAATGCATATGTTCATCGGGAAAAAATCCCTATTTGCTTAGCGTATGCTATTACTATCCACAAATCACAAGCTTCTTCTGCAGCGCTCTTCTTGACATAGGCTCCTCAATATTTAGCAAAGGGCAGGCTTACGTTGCACTCTCTAGATGTAAAACCTTAGACGGAGTACATCTCATTAATCTAGATCCATGTCAAATCAAGGCACAAGAAAGCTCTATAATATAATATAATAAAACCACCTACGAACATTATACCGCCCAGAATTGGCCAAATTAAATATAAACCGAAAACGTGTAAGAAATATTGCAGATAATAAATGGGCAATTCATCCTAATATTTCGAAGGTACAAGAAAATAAAGAAAATAACACAAAAAAGAAAACTCTACAGCGTAAACGTAGAAAATAGAGTATATCCTTGGACCCGGGTATGTCCTTAAACTACGTTCAAAAGAGAGGTATGGGCATTGTGAATGTCATCTCGCCTTGTGTGCTAGGGCACAGCACAGCGGATGTCATTCCAGATCCAGGGAAGAGCCCAACTGGGGAAGTACCTCCACCTTACAGAAAACCGCAGCCAAATAACACTTGACCCTACTCATAGTGTTGTGTTCCTGCCGGTGAGTAAGGTTGCCAGAGCTCAACGAGGGGGGTGAGGTTAGGGTCGGCAACGCGCATGTAACTCCTCTGGAGTTGCAGGCGTACATATGCTACGGAGACTGCTTACCATCAGTCAGGCCGTATGCTTGTTTGCCACCGACGTAGTATTAAAAAAAATAGAGTAATGATACATAAAAAAATCATTATTAACACTTAACATAAATGCTATATAAAAAGTAATGATATCCCATCAAAAATATAAATGTGAAATGAGAGCCAAGTTCAATATAAAATTAAGATAATGCGTCGTTGTTGTCTTTGTCTACAAAATAATTGAGATCTATTCGGATGCCAAGTTCTGTGTTGAAAATACTGAATTTTTACTTGCAATATGCAATATGCAAATGAATTTATATAACAATTTCTTGTTTCTTGATACTACCACAATGTTTGCTGCTTAATAGGAAATATATACTTAATCTTAAATTTAAACAGACAATTATTTACACAATGCATTTATTTCACTTGGGACGTTATTCAATTTCAGGATTTGACTTGGCTAGTTTTTAGAATAGGTGCAGATTTGTCGCGTGGCTGGCATTTTTGAACGCCTGCTCTGCGTTCGCTGCATTACAAAATGTGATTTATGTCTCACTGCAGATGTGTCGTCACTTGCTTACGACAGTTTTATTTAGTTTTCAGCTATTCCGCCGGAACGTATGAGAGACGTTATTGTAACTATTGGGGTTGGCACCAACTTAGAGCAAATCTGCAGTTGCTAGCGAAGATAAAAGCGATAATATTTAATTATATCCTTTTTGAAGTCGGCTCCCTTCTTTTTTTAAGGTTTTATTTTTCTATTTTTAATTTAAAGTTTTTCTTATGAGTGACGCAGCATTTTACGGGACTCGTTCCTCTCTGGCGGAACAATCATGTCTCTCAAAAGTTTCGTGCTTCGAGTACGTTTCAAGTTTCAAGCTCGGGATCATAATCTATCAAGAATTTAGGAGTTAACTCAATTCGTCAGGGAACTTATTAACAAAACTGGACCTAGACAAACATAGTTCTTAAAAACCCTTACGTACTTAACAAACTTAATGGAGAATACAAATTGCCAAACGTGAAATACGTGTCGTTGAGGAGTTTTGTTCTGTTTTTTATCAGCAATTTAACTTCATCAAATAGCACTTTTTTGAAACCAAATACTTGATTTATTAATGAATGAACAAAAATCTCTATATTCATTTGAAACCCCGTGGATCCCATCATCAGAACTTGATGTTAAAAAAACAGGGACCAATCCAAAACTACACATATTTTTAACAAAACATAATTCTCCAACTCGTCTGACGCTATTCATTTTCATACATTTTTATTCACTTTTACAAGACTAAATCGTAAATACATAAGATTTAAAATTACCTCCGACGTGCTGAGGTAACAAACATTCATAAAAATGGTGAAATTCATGACCTCCTCTTTTTTTAAAAGTCTAATCGACTTCAAGAAAAGGACTATTGTTTTCCACTCCACCTAGCCCTTGTAGAGAATAATATTAATTTTACAAACGGTAACAATGTTTATTGTTGATCCGAGTTCAATCATGAATGAATCAGGTAGAAATCTTTTTTTTTTCAATTATGTACGTACAAACGAACATTATCGAAATCCCGCGGTGTGTTATAATCGGTATTACATTCTGTTTTCCAGAAAACATTTCTACATTTTAGTCAAAAACTAAATATATCTTTACAGTACATATAGCACGCGTGCGGGAATGAGCACTTTCCGTGCATATGTCGAAACTGTAAAGAGTGTACTGTAAAACGTTGTACGATACACGTGCCAATAGGTAATTCGCAACTCGTGTCGATTTAAAACACTCCCTTAGGTTATCTGAAGTAATCGTTTGTTTAGTGACGAAATATAACCATACAGGGCGGTTAGCAGCCTGCTTCTCCCACAGAAATTGGTCAATTTGCAGCTCTTAATGTGGCTGTTAACCTATTAAGCACATATTTGTACCTAAGAAGTTGTCCGCCATGCTTTCGCTTGCCCTCCTCCAGCTCCGAGTAAAAAATGCGCTTGGCCACCCGAGCCTTAGCCAACCTAGAAACGTGGCCACCCTAGCAAAGTTGTCTAATATGTGGATGTGACAACAACACAAGCCTAATTACGCTTACCGTGGGACTTAGTCAATTTGTGTAATAATGTCCTATAATGTTTATTTATACAGTTTACGGTTCAGTAGATAATCATTAACAATTAGAAAAAAATCCAACAAGTGAGTATATCTGTGGTTGATATACCTTAAATTGTGTAAAAACTTATTCATGTAATTGTTAATATCAGGGAGAACAATCGAAACTACGTTTGTACGGAATGCGGTTTCGGGGCGGTCATCAACTTTCGACTTAATTTTCAAGGATTGTGATAAAAGGATCTCAAATCACAAAGACTGTATACACTATTTTATTCTTTGTTTTTATATCAACTTAGGAGAATAATGGGCTTTGCTCTTAGAAAGAACACATTAGTAACTGACTAAGACAAATGTACGAATATAATTGTTCTTTTTTAGCAACGAAAAACAAATAATTGTATTATTTTCTTCTTCTTCTTTTATTGACGACCGGTTTGGCCTAGTGGGTAGTGACCCTGCCTACAACGCTGATGATCCCGGGTTCAAATCCTGGTAAGGGCATGTATTCGTGTGATGAGCATGGATATTTGTTCCTGAGTCATGGGTGTTTTCTATGTATTTAAGTATTTATAAATTATATATATCGATGTCTAAGTACCCTCAACACAAGCCTTATTGAGCTTACTGTGGGACTTAGTCAATTTGTGTAATAATGTCCTATAATATTTATTTATTTATTATTTATTTATTTATTCTTGAAAAAAGTTTTTTCCTTTTTAGGGTTCCGTAGCCAAATGGCAAAAAACGGAACCCTTATAGATTCGTCATGTCCGTCTGTCTGTCAGTTTATGTCACAGCCACTTTTTTCCGAAACTATAAGAACTATACTGTTCAATCTTGGTGGTGGTAGATGTATTCTATGAACCGCATTAAGATTTTCACACAAAATAGAAAAAAAAAACAATAAATTTTGGGGGCTCGCCATACTTAGAACTGAACTCAAAAAAACTTTTTTCATCAAACCCATACGTGTGGGGTATAAAAAATAATAATAAATAAATAAATATTATAGGACATTATTACACAAATTGACTAAGTCCCACAGTAAGCTCAATAAGGCTTGTGTTGAGGGTACTTAGACAACGATATATATAATATATAAATATTTATAAATACTTAAATACATAGAAAACACCCATGACTCAGGAACAAATATCCATGCTCATCACACGAATAAATGCCCTTAACAGGATTTGAACCCGGGACCATCAGCTTCGTAGGCAGGGTCACTATCCACTAGGCCAAACCGGTCGGGTATATATGGATAGGTCTTCAAAAATGATATTGAGGTTTCTAATATCTTTTTTTTCTAAACTGAATAGTTTGCGCGAGAAACAAAGAAGTAAAATGTGTCCCCCCCCTGGAACGGTACGGATACGTACGGTACGGAACCATTCATGGGCGAGTCCGCAATTTGCCGCTTTTTTTTCTTCTCCTCTTGTATGCCTTATAAAAATATTCAATGTAATCCCCTTAACGTACAATCAAAACAAAGTACCCAGGATGTAGCAAGTGTTTGATTACATGACTAGGTTTGTAGTGATCTCAGATCATAGAAGGTACTAGATATCTGACGGAGGCATGGCGCGTGTCGCCGCAACATAGCCAGATCATGGCCATGCTCTGTCCGCCGTCGATGGTCACAATTAAATTGCATTTAGCTGTCACTGAAAAATGTGCGCGTCAATTTTCTTAAAATGCCGTTGTTTCGTGTTGAAAATAGGAGTGCATCCTAAAACTATAAGTAGTTACATACCACATGTGGGTACATTTTTTTTCACGTGATGATTTTTCTGAGTCAGACGCGTGGCAATTATTCAAATTGCCACGCGGTTGTTTGACGGAGTGGTCTACATTTTACATTGACGGTTTAGCATGGAAAACTATTTGTAATGTGCTAAAGCAACGGCGCTATGCATTAAACCGGTAACGATATTCACAACGGCATTATTGTTTCTTGGTGAGACCGCCAACTGCTCCCCTTTTGCCGCCGCGAAATACATAGTGGCGCTCGTGCATAATTGATATTTGAGCGTTATCGATAAAATTCTGGATGTAGTGTGTATGGAAGTAATTATTAACTAAAATTCATTTTTCTTAAAAATCGAGTAGGTACGTCATAGAAAAAACTGTTTTAATTACAATTATTTATTACATTGTACTTTATACATATAAGTATATTTTAGTCAGGTTCTTAACAACGATTCGAATAACTGCATATGTAGGTATAATCAAATATGTTCATGCTTGCAAAAATATTTTTTGTTTTGTTTATTCAGAAACCAAACAGTCATATAAACACATTAATTGCGAATTACCTATTCGCACGTGTATCGTACGACGTTTTACAATACATATGGCTCTTTAAAGTTTCGAGATATGCACGGAACGTGCTCATTCACGCATGCGTGCGGGAAAGTAGCACCATATGTACTGTAAAAGTTTTTTTATTAAAAGCATTTTATCAGTACAAACCTTTGTGACAGTGACAGTGATTCTGATTCTGATAAAAAAGAGAGCTCTACGAGCACGTACAAGTTCAAATAAGTCCGCACACGAAGCGTAGTCGTAGCGTAGCGTGTGAGATTTTTCGCGTCATTAGGACAGGCGTAGCATAATACACGCGTAAAAAACAAAACTTCTGACATAATCAAACAATAAAAAATCTTCATCTGACGAGAAAGTAGGATCGTTGATACATCCGCCGACGACATCTGACGCCGCGACTACATATTTCAACTAATTAGATTTCAGTTATAAAACGATTACGCTTATGCGACGGCTACGCGACGCCTATATGCGACGCTTGGTGCCCAGAACTCTACGCGTTTCGTACTCGTAATGTCGGTATTTACCGACATTTGCATTTGCATATAAATATATTTGTTATATACTTCACTTAGCGTTGGTGGCCTAATGGTAAGGCATGCTACTTTCAAACCGTAGGCAGGTAGCAGGTTCGAACCCCATCTTCTATCAATGAGTTTCTTGAAACTTTTGTACGATAGCATATCATTTGCTATTTACCAATCGCTTTTTTGTGACGAAAAAAGTCGTGAAGAAACCGGACTCATCCCAATAAAGCCTAGTTTCCTTCTAGATTGGATGATCGGATGGCACCCGCTTTCGTAAAAAGTAGTGCCTATGTAAATTCTTAAAATTTCGCTCCCCAACTGACTCGTGATCCAACTGCTGTGACAACGCTAGGACGAGGATTTTACGTAACAATACTTCAACAACTTTCAGCAAATAGTAACCACCCGCAGTGTTGAAAATATAATTTAATCAGGTTGTTGGAGGGTCACAGTTATAATCTAACTTAATCAACTTACTGAAAGGAGTACCGTCGGAGTTAGTGAAGGTTTATAGTTCTAAATTAACTCGACCTACTTAACTGTCAACCGTTTGAGTAGGTTGAGGATCGCAGTTCTAACCCTAACCTTATCTGCTTTACTAGAAGAAGGTCGTGCTTACAGTTCTTAGCTAACAAGTTACTTAGCTTAAGGTGAAATCAGACGGTTCATTTTAATATTTTAATCATTAAAAGTGTCCCTATTTATTGCTATTTTAACTGAGTACGTTATGTTAATAATTTTATTGTAATATGGATAATTTGTTAATTGAATTACTGAATATATCTACGGTACGTCAAAAATTTCCTAAAGATACGATATGGATTAGATTCGTCAGTGTTAAAAGTGACGTTTCTTCAAACAAAAACGTCACTTTTGATTCTGACATATCCACCGTAGATATATTCAGTAATTCAATTAACAAATGATTCATATTACAATTAAATTTATGAAAGTAACGTACAATAATGGCCGGTATGATAATGGAGCATTCCATGAAATTGTCTACCGTTGTCCCGGACTAACGCGAATTTTCTGAGGGTTTGCAGGTACAAGAGTTTTCTTTTCTGTGGCTAATGGTAAAAAATATGCACAGAAACATAAAAAGTCGCAATACAGGAAATGAAATGC
Organism: Cydia pomonella; assembly: GCF_033807575.1. NCBI lineage: Eukaryota > Metazoa > Arthropoda > Insecta > Lepidoptera > Tortricidae > Cydia > Cydia pomonella. Next base: position 14,447,000 of record NC_084706.1, on the reverse strand, counting down.
GTCTGTACGGGACAACCCGTGGAATGCTCCTAATAGAGATAAATATACTGTATTAGATTTTTCACCCGAGATAAACACTACTTTTCATTTACGAATACGTAAAAAGAAAATTCATATCTTTTGAAACATGATTTAGTATAAACTTTTATAGTATTTCTTGTAATATCGTATTTATGGAATGGGGAAAATTTCAGAATGGAAATTGTTTAACAAATTCATTGAAAACCAAATTTTAATTTCTTATCGTAAAATAATAAAAATACTTCGTAAGTGAAATGCCCTAGAGCAAAAACTAATCACTTTCAGCAAACATCCCAGAACACAGCAATGACCAACTTTTAGAGCATGCATGAGAATGGAAAAATAACAATAACTAAAAACTGTTCTACTTGAGTCTTGAGGTCAGAAGACGCAAGTAAATAAGAAAACGTTTAACATTTGCAAAATAGTGTAATGATACCGTGTGATAGTATTGAACCCTTAGGACGGAAGTTAAATACAATATTTTTTAGCAAAGCAGATGACTGAAGTCCAAGAGAAAGCAACAATAATTAATACATTATTTTCAGCTCCAATTCAAACGGTGAAGGCTTACATGGGATCAATTCAGAGCAACAACCATTCACCTATTCAGCCCGATGACAAAAATCCGGACGTAATACCCCTGGGTAAAGGTACGTGATTATTGGAAACCTTTTTAACCTAGATTTTTAACATTTTGATAGAAATATAGCGCCATTTGCAAGCTAGCGCACACAAACGTCATACATCGGTCAAATCTTACAAATAGGGATTGCAAACCGGATTGGTTTTCAATACAGCCGGATCAGGCGTGATTTTGGCCATAATCCGGCCGGATCTGTCGTTGTTACTACTTGTATTGTTTACGCCTAATGACTATCTCAAGTGGAACCCCGCCATAGTAAATGAAATGGGGTATACCGACAACCGTCGAGAGCGCAATCTACGATTAGCTTTTACATGCCTTCGTCGATAGAACCAGTGCTGTTAGAGACCAACCATTTTTAATATGCACTCCCCTTCTACACGTCATTCTCATTACTTACGTCCATATTTACATCGGCATTGTACCAAACGAATTGCATAAATGCTCCCGTTTCTAATTTAAGAGTCGAGTTTTGTTGAACCTGACATAATCTCTTTCATGTTATATTTTTAAACGAATGCACCTTTTTTTTTTATTTTTACCAATGTACCTAATATCTAATTTAAAGCTGATTTGTAGAAATTGTATTTGCATGCATTAGTATGTCTTTCTTATGCAAATAAATTATTGAATATGAATATGAAAGATAACAGAACTTTCGACACGCAATACCTCACTATAACTGACGATACACGTGCGAATATACCTATTCGCATGCATTAGTATGTCTTTCTTATGCAAATAAATTATTGAATATGAATATGAAAGATAACAGAACTTTCGACACGCAATACCTCACTATAACTGACGATACACGTGCGAATAGGTATATTCGCACGTGTATCGTACAACGTTTCACAGTACATATGGCTCTATAAAGTTTCGACATCTGCACGGAAAATGCTCTTCAAACCTTTCGTTATTAATTTGAATATACATTATATGTACCATTTTAAAATTTAAAAAACAATTTAAATTAATCAAATTTAAACTCACACACCAGTCATCATATCACATTTAGACGAATAACTAAAATACCCGCTCTCAGGTATTTACCCGAGTAGTTACCCATCTCTAGCTACATATTTATTTTTTGCAATATATCTCATAATATGAGCAGTGTGTCGATATTTGTCTTAAGAGAGAAATATACCACATGATCGCCCATACAAAAAAAGAAATCGTTTTTCCACTTCTAAATATATTCCATTCTCCATGATTTTTAGTATTTTATTGACACAATGAAAAACTAGGTTTATAGGTTTTCCTTTATTTCAAACTTTGTAAAAATATTTTTTTAAAGCGAAACCTATAAACCTATAATATTATATTATTCAGAAGAGATCGACATTAAAATCAAAGTGACTGAAATAAATGTCATATACTAAGAAAAAGTGACCAAGGCCTCCAATGCCCCAGGCTGGAATCGAACCAGCGTCCTCTGCTGTACCATAAAATGTGATAATAGGTACTTCTGATACGTGTGATGTACTTATGTAGTTTTATGTAATATTTTTTAGAGATTTCAATTGTTATCTTATGATATAGATTTCAATTGCGCTCGAGACTTGGAACGGCCACCCGAGCCTCCACCCTATGGAGCTGTCATGTCGCCGCCCGTGGGCTCCTCTCGAAGCGCGCATAGCATCCACCAGGACATGCGATCTAACGCTCCACACACGCCAAACACTCCCGCGTCAGATATTCAGGTAAGAAAGAAAAACCCAACCAAAACCCTATAACTTAGTGTAGTTACGAGCGACGCGAAGCGAAGTTCTTACATTCAACTGCAATTTCAGTTGGTTAGGAGCACATCCCGGTATTTCAAAGCTTTTTGAATTTTATAGTTTGTTCTTTAATAACTTTAGTAAATTTGTTGAAATTATGAATATATAATACCTATCATAATGTATCCGTATCCGCAAGTGAAAAAATCATACTTCTAAGTTAACGTAAACAAAGATACGGCCGTTTATGCCGCAAAAAATGTATATTTCGACACTCAAAGGAATCAAAACTTATTGGGTACTTTTCGTTGACTATGAAATAACCACTACTATGAAACTATGAAATCGCGAGTTAGTAATGTTGTCTTATACTAGAAATATCGAGAAAATTCGAAAAACTATACGTTTGTAAAAAAGTGACATCCCATGGCATGGTAACTTATGGCGGTTGGCGCTTACGCTGTTATTAACGACGCTCCAATACTATGCGACATAAGCGCCAACCGCCATAATGTACTTTCCGTGCAACGTCACAAATAAGTTGAATTTTTTAGGGAACCCTCGATGGGCGAGTCCAACTCGCACTGGTCTACCGGTTTCCACGTCGTTCCAGTTTTAGACAAAAAGATATACCCTACCCTATCCTACCTACAAATATGTAGATGTAATAACCTATGTACAGTCAGCGTCAAATACTTCGTAGCAGTCAAAGTAGCCAAATAGTTCGGTACACCATATATTTAGTATGGTGTACCGAACTATTTGGCCACTTTGACTGCTACGAAGTATTTGACGCTGACTGTACATTATATTTTGCTAAATCAGTACAAAAAAAAATACAAAAAAAATAATTGGAAATTGGTGATCAACCAAACTTAAAGAATTATGTCAATTATGCATAATTAAAAAAGCATAATATCAAAAACAATCCTATATCAACAAAGTATATCATTCGCTAATTTAAAGTAAGTTAACATAAACATAATTGGTGTTTTTTACACAGAGTATTGGGACCTTAGCAGATGATCGACGCAGCGTAACAAGCGGCACTCTGTCACGACGAAGAGAGGTCGTCACCACGAGGACTCCTCTTCTGGCGAACACTCGGGAGAGCTGCGTCTAGTCGGCATAACTTGACAAAGTGGAGAGAGAACGCTCAAAAAATTCGAATGGATAAATAAAGGAACACGAATTTATACTAGCGTTATTATATTTATTTTGGGTAAATAGGCCTATATTCTGTGTTAAACCGATTATGAAGCAGGTTTCGAAGAAGTTGAAGTTGTTGAAGACTGTCTCCTGGAGGCCGGTTTTAAATTTGAAAAGTCAACTAGTTTTGTGATTGTTATGATATGACTTTGACATGACTTGCAATGCATTGGGCTCGCACCAATAAGCGCGAGCAATTAAATAAATATTAAAACCATATTAAATTTAAGTTCTGAATGCTGCAGCTGTTGCCATTAGCATAAAATATAATTTTGATCCAAAAGCATTTTGTTTCATCTCACCTGCTTGGGTAGGTATTTTCACGCAGGTAGAGCTTGTGCATGTACCACTAACAAACCAATTAGAATGATATTGGAATCATACTAGTTAGCTGTCATACACGCGTTCATTTCGCTCAGACTTCTCCGGACAAGTACCTATTAGTGCGAGCGAGAAGCTAGGTAATACCAGCTAGGTATCTGATATGATTCCAATATAATACCGTTTGGATGTTAGGTGCACGTTCGAATTGGCCTGTTATTAATGCGAACCAATGAATCGGATATTTCTTTGTAAATCAGGTAAGAAAATACTCAAATTAAATAGTACATATTTATTTTAATTATCGTTCAATATTTATTGATGGCCTGATTCTAATTTTAATATACGTAAAATAATATTAGTTCTGGATACGTTTAATTGACGTTCAAACGAAAACGTCACTTTTGACACTGATAAATTCTATCCATACCTTATCTAAATCTAATATTTGACTTATTTTAAAAATATAAGCAGGTCGCAATTCTTATTGTTTATTGAAATAAACAATAATTGTAACGGATGAGATTTTTTTATTGTGTGATAAAATATGCGATCAAAGATGTCTCGGTAAAAAAAAAAAAACACTTTATAAAGGGTTATCTATTGTATGCAACCTAAGCGGTGCAAGTTCGACTTGCAATTGACCGATTTAATTTTTGTCTATAAGCAGGTGTGATGAAAATAATTGTGTTGTATGTAAAACTCAATCTCGTCACTTGAGTTACAAAATTAAATACTTTACTCTCGTTTACAATGTGGACTATATTAATGCCCTTATAGCTTAATATACTACTTGAATAACGAATGACTGCAAGTTCAAAACACATTAACCAGGGTTAGGTACAAGATTTTAATAAATAAAAGCAACCATTTTTTTTATTACCATATAAATTGTTGACAAGGATAATCTATTATAATAATAAATTTTCATATCAATTGCACATATTTAAAATTTTAATATCTTGGCTCAATAATAATAAAAAAATATGTGAAAGTAAAATAAGTTGGTAGTTATGACGAATTTTGTATGTTTGTGTTACGTTTTTATAATTATTCAATTTTTTTCGCTATCCTTGAAATATACTGTTTTTTTTGCGACAAATGTTACTATAATTAAAAATATTGCTTTAAATGGGTTTTAAAATGAAACATAGGACAATAAATCCAATTAAATATAAAGGTATTTCATAACCAATTAATGAATACAAACTTATATCTTCTTTAACAAAACAGGTGCCCATTTCTTTAGTTTTTCTGAATACAACATTATTGATAATGTTACGTCATAGTGTAAATAAGAAAATGTTACCAGGAGTTTATGTTCAAGTCAATAATAATATCTATACATTTACCCCCTTATTCATAAACGTGTACTAAAGTTACGATGCCGCTAATAACGTTTGTCCCTTACCATCATACCAATACGTCGGAAAGGGACAAACGATTATTAGCGGCACCGTAACTTTAGTACACGTTTATGAATAAGGGGGTTAATATTTTACGAATGAAATACGAAGGACGACTCTCAATTTTGGAAAATCTATTATAATAAATAAGTGGAATACATAAAGAAAATATAAGTAGTTAAATGACTCTGCTATTAATAATTAATTAGTTCTAACAACTTTGTACGGCATATAATTTTTAATAAAAATAAATTCACTGTGATGCTATAAAGTTTAATTGTTATACTTTATACTTTAATTTGGGGTGTAACACTAAAACGATGTAAGTAGTCTTTGTGAATTATGAATTCTAAAGTAATACATATACCTATAAATTAAGTAAATGTTTAATAGATTTTTTGTATATATGTAAATAGATGACACTAATATAAATAAGAATTATTTATGAAATATGTTGAATTATATTTTAACTACCAATATTTCGCACTTGGTGTCCGGAATTCGTATTATTTTAAAGGTGAAAATGTGCTATAATTTGTAATATGAGATCATGATTGATGATTATGGTGATGTCCTTAATGGTTGTTTCATTTGCTTGAGTACAAGTTTTTGTTTATTTTATAGCTAAGATATTGTATTTTCTGACTTTCTAAAGACTTCTTGACATATCGTTAATCTAAAATAAATATGTGTAATGTTTCTTGAAGGAATAAATTTGCTTATTAGCAAAATATGTAAATTTGGTGTTTAAATGTAACCTACAACCTGCTTCGCTAGTAAATACTGATCAATAGACAAAATTAAAGTTATACCTGACTATCGTCATCATTATTCAGTTTTAGCTGAGTGCCATATAGTATACATACATGTCATAGACCGTAGATTTCGTCTGACATGAGCAAATGAGTTTGACGGACCTTATTGTATAACCCCTCGTGCGGCAAGATGCCTCTAATTCGGCAAGATTTCGCGCGGGTCCTCCACTTTCACCTTAATAGTTACATAATACGATGACATGATTTTTTATTTGTCTAATTTAGTGCCCCACTGCTGGGTAAAGGCTTTCCGTCGTTTCCTTCAAACAATATACGCATATGATGATAAGTGTTCGGTATCCGTGAAGTGGCCTAAATAAATTAGTAACCTAATAAACTGAAGTGGGTGGTAATCTGCTCTCTTATAGTAGTACTGCGGATAGCGACTTCAATAGCGATTCTATCGATTTTCTTGAGCAATTGTGTTGATGTTGTCACATTACTACTTCCGCCATTAGAAGGTTCAATCCATTACTCATTTTATGAAGGAGATTGACAGCGACAACACTGCTGCTTTCATTATCCGAATGTAGCCTTTAAGGATACATTGTAAATTACTCATGTTGTATACTCGTATCATTAGATGTAGTGTGACGGTTTCGCAACGCATAAGGGGCAGATATAACCCAGACTAAATTGACATAAGCATAGGTAATTAATTATAAGCGTCAGGATCTGTACAATGGAAGAAATTAGTGTTCACCGATGTGATAGCCACAGGGTTCAAAGATTAGTTTAAAATCAATCTATAACAATTTTTGTTAGCAATCTTACCTAAACTAGATAAATACTCGTAACACACCCAAGCCGGTGACTGAATTATGAAGACCAGGAAGTAGATATTTATTTTATAGTAGTTTACTGATAATATATTTGACTTTTAAATAAAGAAAGGCATTCAAATAATAAATTAACTAACGTTTATTTCAAGCTCGTGTGGCTCATATAATACGAAATTATGTACGATAAAACTTAAAAACTATGTTAGTAACAATAAATATCTTAACTAAAATCATAACCATTCACCGTTACTGGGCTTATGAAGCCCGCAACAGTGCATATTGTACGGACAGTCAATCCTATCCGCAATCATAGTTAGGATGGTGTTGGGGCTGGCGCGCACGCGCCGTACTAGCGATGCGGCTCGCAGGCGCATTGCTGCTTTGAAGCAGGTTACGTGCGCGTCAGTTACGATCGGTATCGGTATTGCGGCATCGTTGCCATTTTGCAGGTGTGCGCGAAAGGTGGCATCTCCGAAATATATTGATTGAAATAAATGTTATACATTAACTAATTACACGATCAACTGTACCCCTAGTGTAAATTTATTCGATGGCGTAACGTGACGTACGCGATTGCGTTAAGTCTCATTTTGTATGGGATTGTGAGTTTCCAAAACGTTCCACTTGGCGCGCTATTTCTAAATCCCGTACTAAATGAGACTTAACGCAAACGCGTTCGTCACGTCACTAAATCGAATAAATTTACACTAGGGACTCACTTTAAATTGTGGTAAATGAAAATTTTATAGGCGTCACTCAAAAGTAGTAGTTTTTCAATTCAGAGACAAACCAGAGTTGGCCCCAACTGCCATAACGTTCGATATCAAGTAACGTTCCACCGTAAAAAAAAAAGTACTTAATCGTAAAAAAGTACATGTAGATAAAATAAATAATGTATGAGAAAATTTCACAATTCATTACACATATTTTCCATTTGTTTTTCCAATGACAGTGTTAAGAATGTATTACTCATATAAAATCTTAAGAGTAAGTTCAAGCAAACTGTTAAGGTAGGTATTATAATTGAAATGTAAATAAAGTCTTCATCTAGAAACAGAATCAATTAACTTATTTCCCACAAACAGAGGTTACATAGCATCCTAAAAGAAAGTCAAAAAAGGTCAGAGATTGTTTACCGGCGCCCATTCTAATCCATGATAAGAATTTTTATCCCCCTTTGTTGTGACGCGAAAGGTGGCAAATTTAAAGGAGAGGACATCATAGCCTTTGATGAGTTCTCTTGTTTATGACTTTGGTTACGGGGGTCGTAATCTTTGAGACAATGACGCCCGGGATTAATACAAGTGAATTGGGCCGGGGATTCTTTTGTTTTTTTTTTCGGCGGTGAGTGCTATCAGGGTTATTGTTGAAGCATCTCTATTCAGGAGTTGGCAAACTATTTCGTGCTCGGGGGCGAAGGGAAAGATAGCCTCGCTGGAAGTCTGTTATCTATGTATAAACATGGTAGTGCATTGATGTGCTATTTAAATGCGTAAAAGTAATCACTTTTGAACTATAACTTTGAGTTCAAGTAGCTCTGTGCACAAACATTCTACCTTTATACACCGACTATGTTATCACTGACCAAAGTGAAACATAAGCAAGTGGGCGAAAAATAATAAATCACGTGTATTGTCTTTTGATATCACGTAGGTATTACATTTTTTTGTGAGAAATAGGACCACAGAGTTGTCTCAAAACTTCCTCTAACTTTTGTGGCCAACTACGAGTGCATATGCCTCTACCCTCATTCCATCCGATCGGCGGCAGTCATTAATTTGGCGGTCGACACAGTTAAGTGACGAAGTTTTATAAACCTTATTGCAGAGAGATAACGTCTCCCTAATGAGTACGTAAGCCCGTAACTGACTCGATAGTCAATAGACCTAGACCCAGACCTTATGTAGTTGCAATAAGACTTCCGAATGGTCAGTTAACAGTATTACATTTAAAACTTTGAAATGAACAAGACTGAAAAAAAAACTCTATTCAAGCCTTATCGCTATTCTATAGTCCTTAAAATTCAGTACAGGTTACAAGATGTTTTTTTTTAGACCGTTGTCCTATAAATGGTTAAACTAAGCTGGCATTATTTGCATTTAGGCATACTAAAAAAATTGTACTTATGTACATACGTACTTAGGTACTTAGTAATTATGAACCACGAATTGATCAAAGTGCAAGCCATGAAATGCAAGTCTTGCACGTTTCTGCATCTTGTCGTTTAATTTGCGAAGCACTTTACTGCAGCGAGGAATAGACGATGCTATAAATAGTCTCTGAACCCTGAGTAAATTTTCACCACTCAAAAAGTATCATGGCACCATTTCATATCATTCGCGATTTGAAAGAAACAAAATAACGTCACGAGCGCGCCCGCATACAGTATAGTATACCCCGAGTTCAGGTCCGCGAGCGACCGACTCTCGGTAAATCACGCAGTTTGTTATTGGTTTCAACTGTAGTAAACTACCCTCGTTTATGAAAGGAGATCATCGATTGTGGGACCGGAGGAAAAACCATCACGTATATAGTACAGACTATTGCAATAATAATATACGCATATTATTCCGCAAAAATATATAATATTGGGTGTAAATGAAACGGAAGTTAGAAATACATAATAAAAAGTCATTATATTATTCACTTCCGTAATTAAATATATTTATTAACAAAAGCTTTGCCGTCGTCAACATCTTTATTAGCATTGACATAACGCTCAACTTCAGACAAATCGTGAGGTTTCACCAAGGAGTTAAAAACTCTCTTTCACTAAACTTTATGTGGAGAGACAAATATCTATTCTAGTTTCACATTAACTGCCACTGTCTGGCATTGTCCCATGGTTGACATACGTGCGTTTCGATACTGTTACAAATATCACTGTACCATTTATTTTCTATTTCTTTGTACCTAAGTTTGGATTTCAAACGACTATCAAAAAACCTAAAATACGTAGCTTAGAAAATTACTAACTTTACTTTGCATTTTGGTTAAAAGTTTGGAAAAGTTAATGTAATCACAATAATGATCATATTATACTCCTTATATAGAATGAAACGCAACCATCTTTTCTCAATCTGTCAAATATTTGCAAGCAAATGCCAACCTTAAATAAACCTTATCATTGTTGAAAGAAGTGTTACAAACCGCTGGTCCAATATTACAGGGTTCTATGTTTCCCTTTAATGAACTGAAAGGGTCTAGCAGGCTAAGCGAACAAGAAGTGCCCCCAACGACGGATTTTGTCGATATTTCTGGTAGTGTACTGTTAGGTCCTAAGGACCCTCCATGCTTAACATCAGACCTCGATTCTCCTTTGTTTGCGAGTTATTCAGGATAACGTAAAATAATTAGGGTATCATTGAAAGTGTCATATTTTATAAACGATTCAAGTTACGTGAACTAAACAAAATTATATTTGATAACAATAAAAAAAACTACAAAATGCATATTTTTTACCAGCATCCTGTCCTTAAACTTCATTGCAAAAAATAAAAATATTTTTTTCCTTCCAATTTTTTTTTACATTTCGCGGAGGTACACCTCCAAAAAAAATATGCATGAGTAGCCACTAATTCCCACTACATACACATATAAAAATATTTGCACAAATGTTCGTGCTTCATGTCAAAAAAAAACGATTCTCCAATAAGTAGTCACTGGCATTATATGTACAGATAGAAGTACATCAACGATGACGTGTCAGCTTTGATAACATCTGACACATAATATTATCTGCATTTGTTTTTTGCATTTTGTAGTGGAAAATGGAAAACATTAAGTGCAAGTCTTGTAAAAAAACATTAAAAAATATCCGTGGGAAACAAAAATGCATAGAAACAGAGCAAGAGGCTGATTTATATAGCAAATGCACTAATATGTTAATTTGCATAAATGATTTATTGTGTGGTAAGTGTCGGCTTTTAGTGTATAAACATAAAGCAGTAGCATCAACTTCTGCGAGTACATGCACAACAATTGGCGATGCTGGCTCTGCGTCTGCAACCTACTGCTTGTACATATAATGCCAGTGACTACTTATTGGAGAATCGTTTTTTTTTGACATGAAGCACGAACATTTGTGCAAATATTTTTATATGTGTATGTAGTGGGAATTAGTGGCTACTCATGCATATTTTTTTGGAGGTGTACCTCCGCGAAAAGAAAAATAAAAATTGGAAGGAAAAAAATATTTATATTTTTTGCAATGAAGTTTAAGGACAGGATGCTGGTAAAAAATATGCATTTTGTAGTTTTTTTTATTGTTATCAAATATAATTTTGTTTGGTTCACGTAACTTGAATCGTTTATAAAATATGACACTTTCAATGATACCCTAATTATTTTACGTTATCCTGAATAACTCGCAAACAAAAGAGAATCGAGGTCTGATGTTAAGCATGGAGGGTCCTTAGGACCTAAGAGTACACTACCAGAAATATCGACAAAATCCGTCGTTGGGGGCACTTCTTGTTCGCTTAGCCTGCTAGACCCTTTGAACATTTTCATAGTGATATTGAGTTGAATTTCAACTATCTTAAAAATGTAACATAGAACCTTGTGATATTGGGCCAGCGACATGGTAAATTAACAATATGTTTACTTTCATTAGGAAATGATGAACTACAAGCAAGATCAAACCATTAAAAGTAATAGTTTAAACACCTATACGTATATCATTAAAACAAGTGCAGTATTTTTCATACAAAGTAACAAAATCTGGCGTGTAAATAAAACTGAAATCATTTTCTCATATAATATAAAGATATTATAACAAAACTGTGTGTGAGAAAATAATTTCAGTTTTATTTACACGCCAGATTTTGTTACTTTATATTAAATATACTGCACTTGTATACGTATAGGTGTTCAAAAGTTTTTCTTTCTAAATTCATGTTTTTAGTGCAGGATTTTTCCACATTCCCGTTTATCGTAATCTAGAGATTCTGAAGATTAATTAGACGTTCGTTTCAATCCAAAATGCTCCAGTTTGTTCTGGGCTGAAGTGCCTAACAAAATCGACGATCTCCTTTGTGTATCTATCCGTACCCCTAGTGTAAATTTGATCGACATCATAACGTGACGAACGCGTTTGCGTTAAGTCTCATTTTGTATAGGATTTTGAGTTTCCAAAACGTCCCGCTTGGCGCGCTCTTTCTAAATCCAATACAAAATGAGACTAAACGCAAACGCGTACGTCACGTTTCGAAATCGAATTTATTTACACAAGGGGTACAGGTTTGTTTACATCTGACGTAACAGGGTAACTACACGTCCTGAAAATAAAAATGCTGTCTATTTTTCCCGGAAATGGAGTATACTAAAATTGGGTCAAAGATAACAAAATCACACATATATACAGGTATATAATGTCGGTTCACTAAAGCCAACACAATCAACATTAGCGTTACAGTGAATGAATAACTACCGTTTTCAATTTGTAAAGGTAAGTGCAATTTATTATAATTCCTAGCGGACAATAGAAGGACGTGTTTCTTTCACTTTTGTAGGACGGGCTCATTGTTGCCCGCATTGCGTGACATAAAATTATCGCCTGCGCGCCACAATGCTAGGTTTCCGGACTATTTACTAGCAGCTCGCCTGACACGTTGCTGTCCTCGATTTACCTAAATTAAAAATAAGCCGTGTAATGTATGCGAGCAACGAGCATGCGGGTCAGAGCAGGTGGATTACAATATATTTTTCTCCAATATACCTACTCGGAAATTTTCACCTTATTGTAGCAAAAAGAGTACGGCAAGTTCTTCGTTATGGTCAAACACAAATTAAAAAAAATCAAACCATTATTGTCGTGTTTTAGCGGACGGGAAAGTTATTACTGTATTGTTTTTTACTTTTTTTTAATATGTATGTATCCACTAAGAAAAACGCATAAAGCCAATTAATATAACTGCGGGCCGCGTCTACACGACCCGGTCAGCATTATTTCAAGCTATAGGATAGAGTCGTGTAAGACCGACGTGTATGATCGTGTGAATACTGCTTAATAAAATAAAAATACATAACTTTTATATTTTTTTAAGCATCTCATGCGTGTAAATACAGCTTATATTGCACAATTATATTGAATGGTACTGAATGGCAGAATGGTTGTGCCTTTAACTTTTAAAAAATAATTAAAGAGGGAAATTGATTTCGACGTTTTTGATGTGAAGGTTCGATTTGAGTGACGGTTCATTTTTAAATTATGATTACTTTACCTGATTTCCTCGCATATTTGGAGAAAAGCACTATATAGGCCTCGGCAGAAACAGCAATCGAAACTCATCCACGAATTGCCATTTCCCGGCCTCTGCAATAATGTACTAGAAAATTAAACAAGCAACTGCTCTCCGATTTTCAGACCCACGAAGCCTTATGTAGGAATGTCTAGTTTACTCACAATGTTTTTCCTTCAAGTTCTAGAGCTACCAGTACATAACCGTAAACAACCTTGTCTTTTCACAACTGTTAAATCATTTTGTGTGCGTGTGCGTGTGTGTGTGTGTGTGTGTGTGCGCGCGTGCGTGTGTGCGTGCGTGCGTGCGTGCGTGCGTGCATGTGCGTGTGCGTGCGCGCGTGTGCGCGTGTTTGTGTGTGCGTGTGCGTGTTCATGTGCGTGCGTACGTGCGTGCGTGTGTTTCCTACGACAGGTTCATACTTTGCGGGAAGCAAACTTTGGCCAGGAAAATGTGTAACTATACATAACTACTTACGGTGAGTATTTTGTAATGTCACAAAACATAATTTCGAACTGTGAAAAACGGCTAATTGGTTACATGAAGTTCGTTCGAAACGAATTCCAGTTGAAAATACGAGCAGGCATTACAACTCCGTTTGCGTACAATGATATTACAAATAACTGGAACCAACCGGGTACTGACTATAACCAGTTTTGCTCGAATCAGTGAGCGACTCGAGCGTTACAGGTATCGCGTGCCTATGCCTCGACCCTTAGGCATGTGTGCATATGTAATGGATGTTCGCCTCCGTTCAATTTAGCACTGCATGGAAACGCTAACATCGGACCCGAGTGGTGTGTGCTACTGCCGAGAGTGAGCGTACTTTTATGTTTATGGGTGCAGTGCAATAATTCACTTTTTACGCGACCATTATCATTTCTTCCATCATGTCTATCCTTACGCCCTGTTTTATTCTTTGACGAATTAAGAAGACATACGAGTAAATACATTCAAGGTAGGAGGGTAAAAATCACAAAGATAAGATTGGAGTTGCGGCCGCTTGCAGAACAACAGTGCTGCCGATTGGATTTTTGCAGGAAATGTCAGTAATCTAGCACATACACATCGATTGACGATGGCAACTTCATAACCGTAAAACATTAGCAGATAGCCGTTAGAGAAAGCGTTTACGAATTTGACGAAGATGAACAAGCCAGTGCACGGGAGAGCGCCGCGGGGTTGACAGCAAATTACCGTGTAAAATCACTGTGAGTGGTTTAATGTGTGAAGAACTTATGAGCTGACTGTCCACTTGTCCAGCTTGTAAGCTATAAAAAGTGGGAGCTATAAAAGGAAGGTTTATTCTTTACAATTGCATAATGTAGTAGGTACAAAATATATTAAACATAAGGTTCATACATGCTACCCGATTCGGGTGTTGCAATAACAACACTAATTACTTATTCTAACATTATACAAATTAAAGTAAGTTTAAGTACAACTGTCCCATACAAATTCATCGACAGAATAAAAACATTTTTCTATTTGGTGCTTTTTAAGTTTCTTAATAAATATTGTTAAATTTTCCTCTGACTTAATATGGCCAGGGATTCTATTATATAAAGTCGCCGCAGCATAGTTTGGGCTACTTCGAAATAATTGTGTACTTGATGCCTGTATTACTAGGTTGAGCTCTCTTCGGCGCTTTGAATTTGTCTGAATATGTGTGAATTTTTGCGCACGAAAATTGCCAGTTCTAGAATGTAGATGCCAGATAGTGTTAAAATTTCATATTCTTTGAAATATGGCCTACAGCTGGCTGGGCACCTAATTTTAGCCAGTATACGGATTAGTGATGGGTCGTTACCAGTAACTTACTCAAAGTGGAAATATTCCCGGTAACGCTACCAGTAATATTACCCGCGATCGGTAAGATTGAGTAACTTTGAAAAAGTAATTAGAATGTGTACGTTTGTTTCGTGTTAAATACTTAAGTAAATAATAATGCTATTATCTACAGTCACAAAACAGTCAAGGATTCTCTGATAGAGTAAATTCCCAATGTTACCGGTAATATTCCCAATACTACCGGGTTTTTTTTCAAAGTTACTGGGAACAATACTATCTGGAAGTAATTATCGAAATAAGACCTAACTGTATAAAATATAATAAAATATGTGTATAAATCATTATAGTTAAGTATGAAAATATAACAATCAAAATTTTTAACCGACTTCAAGATTTTAAAAGGAGGAGGTTATCAATTCGGTTGGTATGTTTTTTTTAAATGTTTGTTACTTCATAACTCCGTCATTACTGAACCGATTTTGAATTTTTTTTTTTGATTAAATTTTATATATATAGTCATCTTAGTATTTTCATCATCAAATCAAGCATTTACATTTGTAGAAGTGACATTTGATGAAGCGGAACTGCTGATGATGAACAGAATGTAACTCTTCAACGCAGCATAGTTCACGTTTGGCAATTTGTTATCTTCGCATATTTGTGAAGCAGTTAGGTTTTCAAGGCACATTTTAGTCAAGCTTGAGTTCTGATGATAGATTCCATGAGGAATTGAGGGTACTTCTCAACTCTTTTAAGCAAACTTATAGCCATTTTTATTATTCTTTCATGCATGGTGTGAAATAATTTGTTTTAAATACAGTCGAATACCCTATTGCGGGTATTTTACCAGTCAACCAGCAAATCTGAAATGTGTCAAGGTGGGTGCAGTGACAAACATCCTTTTACCTCCTTTTCTACATAATTAGGCGTAGGACGCTGTCTTTTTAATTTCATTGCATGAAATCCAAAATCAACAACAATCTTTCTTTCACCGGTCTCACACATTGAAGTCGGTTTTTTTTTCTTAAAAATTATGTGCAACGAGTGCACAGTGGTTTTGGGGGCATTATAACAAAGCAAGACACACATAAATACCAATAGGTGAAAATTTAAAAAATTAAGAAAAAGAAAAAAAAATTGTCCAATTGTTAAAAAATATTCATTAGACCATTCGTTGCGTCAGCGCTCAAGCGCTGCAGCGCTGCAGCGATTCAAAACGGCAAGCGGGTGACTCACTGCTGACCGGCTCGATCGACGGCAATAAAATAAACGTTACGATAATATTTTGAAATGTTTTTTATCATATCTTCAAAACTGTTGCGTTTTTTTGAAAACTGTTTGTTTTTGTTTTTTGAAAATTGTGAATAATGATCACAGGTTCATAAAAATATCAAGTAAACGGCTTAAAATAAAATAAGCCTTATACATTTTTTTTATATAAAAACAAAGGTACATATATAGTAGTGTCCGATCAACACATGTTTTTTTACCGAAACCGAAAGTTAGATTTTGGTTCTAGTTTCGGCAGAAACCGAAACTTTTATAGACGTATTAAAATTGCGGAGTATAATATCAATGGACCGTTAGACTTTTCTTTTTAGGCGTATGAACAATGAAATATCTATAAATGGCGTAGATGGTACAAAAAAAATTTTTTTTTTTTCATTAAAAATACGTTAAAAAAATGAATTATTAGTTTAATCTTACGAGATCACAATCAACCAAATTTCAATAAGGCCTATTCAATTTACTAAGCGGACACTCATACTTACACCTCTTTTAATCTGCTCATTTAAAACAATTGTTGCAAAGCTCACTACTACTGCTACATATTTGTTCCCTAATAGTCAAATATTTTACTCGATGGACTGAATTCATTTGGAACATTGCAAGTTAGCTGTGCAATCATATTGCACACTGCACAGGCAAGTCTGCAAATTTATTTTTACTGCAAATATTTATTATATTAATATTATATTCACTGCAAAAAATCGTAAATATGTTCAAATTCTCCAAGTCAAACATGAATCAAATAATAAAAAAAAAAAAATTTAGAGATCATTGGAGGCTTGAAGATTTTTCAAAATACCGGCACAGAAGCGACCCGGCTAATCCACAAACCGAAGTATTCTCATGCGGCTATTAAAATCGAAATCGAAATTCACAAGAAAGCAGGCGTTAGCGTAGCGTAGGCACACTTTGAAATTGATTTTAATTGTGATGTTCTTAAACAAAAGGTACCACATCGTCGCTTACCATAAGGACGAAATTTGCTCGTATCTTTATACGAATAACCTTTCAGAGCGTCCTTATGGCAAACGACATTGTGGTACCTTTTAATTCAGAACGACACAATTGTTGACCCATTTACGGTTCAAGCAAATTAGTTGTAAATACTAACGCTTTGACATCTTGAATGTAAAGTAAACCCTAAATGGCTCAACAATTAAAGTCCGCGACTGTACATAACTTCTTGGACTAAGAAAATAACTTCTGAACCTTATTTATCTCATATAAATCATGAGTTTCGTATCTTACCATCTTCTGGGAATGTTACCGGTAACATTGGTAACTTACTAGTAACATATTCCCAAATGGAAACTTACTGGTAGCGGAAATGTTTCCGCGGCCCATCACTACTTTTGTAAGACAAATATAGTCTGTATGTTAGCCGCTTTGCCCCAAACCAGAATACCATATGACATTATACTATGAAAATAACTATAATATTTAGATAAGGAGAGCTGTCTCAACATTGGTCAATTTCCTGATTTTCCTAACGGCGTAAGCGTCCGAACTTAATTTGTTTGCTAGCGTTCTTATATGAGGACTCCATTGTACATACATACAAAATGTAATGTTTTATTTAGGCGTTTCTAGTTAGTTTTACCCCCAACTTTCTTGTTAGAATTGGGATTATTCGTCATTATTACTACTCAGAATTTCAAGCTTTACGGAGAAAAAAAATGTCCCCATTTTTTGGTCCATTTGGTTATGTACCTTTCAATACAAATAGCCCATGGAATTGGTACATTTTACCTAACATCAAATGAGGTAGTTCTGTTTTTTTAATATGTTGGTAGTGATGGAATGGTATTAACAAATACAAGTTGTCGACCGCAAAAGCCCTTGGGATCATTGAAAAGTACATGAAAATCGATTAATTTTTAGGACTTTTTTCAGTTGTTGTATTTTTTTTCACCAAAATCTGGAGTTACGGCAAAAGTCACTATGCACACTTTTAAGACGAAGAAATTTGCAATTAATTGACTATATTTTTTTCTTAGTAAGCCAAATAGTTCATAAGATACGGCTTCTCAAAGGTTTGGAAAATTTTGAACTAACTTTAACTCAAAAAGGTTATACCAGCAGCTGTGGTTGCAGGAAAGCCGGACTCAAATGCTCATCTATTTGCAACTACAGCAATGGTCAATAGTGCGGGAATATACAGGACCGGAGATGTGTGCCGACATTGAAAAACCATTTATTGATAATCCACCATCAAATGACAATTTTGACCGGCCTGATCAGGTTGACAAAGAAATGCTACCACACACGCTGGCCCCAAAAGGAATGCCGTGGATTCAGAGAACCGGCCTGATTAATCAAAGATATACAAGAGATACGAGTTATAACAATTTTCCTTTTCACAAAATATTATAAACACCAATATAACTAGATCCCGAAGTTACAGAAAATATACCAAATCGGAGGTCAGACCTAAACTGGTTTGTAAGCAACAACAGTCGGCACGGCATTATATCAACTATCCGCATGACAAATAAACTTTAAATTTGATACTATTAACTATAACAACTATTCCGCCAAACAGAACAATGAATGTGAGATTTTGATTCTTATTATTTTAATATTAAAATGTTAATTATTTTATTAATGAATTGTTGATCAACAGCATGATTTGAATCTGTGATAAAGTCGCTGTTTGAAAGGATGTATCCTGGGTCACAACACAAATTGACCAGCAAATTAGTGCATGATTTTATTTAATTTATATCAAAGATTTGTCAGGCAACTAAATCTAAACACGTAGGTAAAGTACCTTGTCCCCTACATAATCAAATATAAATATCAAAATTAACATAACGTATAGGCGCCGCCGAGCCCGCCAGGGCCACCCGCGCCGACGCTGGAGAGACGACATAGAAGAGTTCGCCGGTGGCACCTGGACTAGACTCGCGCAAAATAGGAAATCGTGGTCATGCATGGAGGAGGCCTTCACCCAGAATTGGGTCCCCAAAAATTAATTAATTAAGTTATTTAGATTTTAAACGAATTTTAACTCTGATGATAAATGATAATCGATTCTATATATTGTAATTGTTTGCTTGAATTTTATGTTTTTGTGGGAATAAATGGCTTTATTATTATTATAGGTACCTAAATATAGATTATAGTTAAACCTCTTGTTTAACTTAAACTTAGGTTTGAGCAGTTTGACCTGTTAGGTATGAGCAGGTATGGTAATGGCACCATTCATTAGACATTTAAGAGAATAATTGGATAATTGCTGACACTTCACCGATAATTGAAAAAATTTCTACCGCTTTGGGCGTTAAAATTTGAGTTGAATGTCCTTTCACCTTTTATTATTTTCGACATGTTTAATGAAATATGTAGTTAGGTTGGTTTCAATATAATGAAATGTGAGACTTAAGAGTTCTAAGGCTCTTGTTGAAGGTAAAATGTTACTAAGTCAGTGTTTAAAAACTGATGATAAATACTTCTTTTATAGGATTTCTAGTAAACACGAATTACGAATGTTTACTGAGACTTACCTGATTCATAAATGATTACTGATTACCTTTTATTATTCAGTAGAGATAACTATATTTTCTGATGTGACAATATTTGCCACTCTCTCATTCTTTTAACATAGAAATGTTGAATCTGTTTAGTAACGTCACATATAATCATGAGCGTAAAAGTAAAATCTTGAGCGTTGCGAGTGTTTCAAAGCACGTGAGTTGAAAACAAACTTAAAACACAAACATTTTTATCACATCAATTAGTGACAAATACTGGTTCTAAAACATAAAAATTTAAATATTTATATCATTCAAAACCATAACTTGAAATTCCATTCCACTGCTTATAGCTGCTATAGGGCTAATAAACACACTGTTTTCAAAGATTAAAGAGAGCTTTTTAATTCAGACTACCCTTTGTCGCAAAATATTAATAATCGTGAAAGTATGTATTTATATATCTGCTTTTTATAAACTATATTATGATACCTACTGACACTTGTATAATGTATGTAGGTACTCACTCGATTGCCTATGTGCTCAGGTGAACCACTAACATTCGCCTGCTGAATACCTTTTTGGTAGAAATAATATAAATATGGGCTTCATGGTTGAAATAAAACATTAAATTGAATTAAATAAACCAAATATTGTAGCTCTTTAGTTGTATACGCGTAAATAAATTGACTTTTCGTATGTTAGAGATAAACATATGTTACTTTTGATGATGATAACAGTGCATGTGAATAAAAATTCCCAGCATGCTCCACCATGTCGTCAAGCTCACCAAACTTATTAACCTATCGAATGAGCTAATGGTTTTACGGATACTGGAAAGCGACCTATACGAGGCCTGGATGTTAGTGAGATGACGATATGAGTTGTGCTGGTGTCCGACTTTATTACCTACATATAACATGAGTATCACATGATTATCCACCTGGTTTCTTGAGCTTAATAGTCGCCTCCAAACCTCCCCTTATAGCGACCCCATTCCTCACACAAAGTTTACCTTAAGTTCATATTAGCCTCACTGGATCACTGTTCACTCTGATTACTGATAACGTTGGTCACAATATACCAGAGACATATCATTATTCTAATAACACCATAAGAACGTTCTTGACTTGACCTAAAAGCAAGTATCACTGCCGCGTCGATCTGTTCGCACACAACCTTCTTTTTCCTACTGTCGTTCTCATCTACCCTCTCAACTTCCCTCAAAAAATCCCAATAACCTAGAAGCGGTTACTTAAGTTAAACGTGACTACTAGCGCCATCTACTCCATGACGTTGGCAAATATTAGCTGGTTCGCAATACGTTCGCGACAGCTGTACTGTATATTATACACACAATGATCCGAAGGGCTTTCGAGGTCGAAAACTTGGATTTGTCATTACTATTTCATTACTACCAAAATGTATAAAAAACAGAACTACCTCATTTGATGTAAGGCAACAACCTCTATTTTGGTATGATTTCCATGTATTAAAACGGTTATAGAAGACAATAACAAAACGGATAAGTAAACAAAAAAAAATTAAATTTCGGGGAGACTTTGTTTCGGAACGATCTTGTGATTCTGAGTGATTCAAATTCAACGGGGTACAACTATGTATAAACAAAAATGCCCACTTATAAATAAACATATTTATTATATTTAGATTTGGTTTACAATGTTTTGCAATCTCAAAATTTTGTATTTTACTCGGTAACATATTTTGTTTACCCCTGTTTTGAAACCGTCGCAACGCTCAATATCACTCTTTAAACCACGAGCGTAGCGAGAGCGCAATTTTGGAATATTTCGCACGTTCGGGTAATATTTGTACGAAGGGTTAAACAACAACTATGTCCTCTTGTAACATAAATAACTATTAAATTATTATTAGTTTATTACGATAAATAGAAACTTTGGCTACAAAACTCATGTACCTAACGTACATACACTTATATATCTATTATTATTGACTTTACCTTGCAATCCAATGCCATCAGAGCATGCTTGAAACAAAGCTGAAATATTCCGGTAACATTTACGTGCTGGACCTAACATAGATAAGACAGTGACAATGGCTATGGCAAACAAAAACAACAGCGGGCTTTGTTGCGAGTGAACAATAAGGAAAGTGAAAAAGCTTGAAATGACAGCTTTGAGGAAGAATCCAGTGCAATAGACTTTTGAGAGACTGATATTCTTACACGCTTAGGTAACGTAACGTAGTAAGGACCTGATTTCACGGCAGCAATGTTTTATCTATCATGACCCTGCAGGATAAATAAATAAATAATTATTCAAGACACTCCAGTGTATAAATATAACTCGCGTTGGCATATTAAGCACTCATAATCAGGATTGCTCGACTCGGATGTACCTGTCATGTACTAGAGAGTTAGCTGAACTGCTAGATATTTCACTATGTTCTTCAAGATCAGTTCGAATTAATATTTATGATACGACCACATAATTAAAGTTTAGGTTTTAATTTAGACACTCATAGGTTTTATAAAAAAACCGGCCAAGAGCATGTCGGGCCACGCTCAGTGTAGGGTTCCGTAGTTACTCTTCCGTCACAATAAGCTAAACTGGAGCTTAAAGTATAGTAAATTGTTAACCAAGGGATGAAACGGTACCTTTCACCCGAGTTAAACAAATAGGCAAATTTGCATAATCAGTACCTAATTAAAGTAAGTCTTTTTACTATAAAGGGAAAACTTTTTGCGATAACTCAAAAACAGCTAAACTGATCATGTCCGCTATAGTTTTAATTTAATGTCTTTCTTAAGCTCTACTTCCACGATTTTTTTCATATTTTTTGGACCTATGGTTCAAAAGTTAGAGGGGGGGGGGCACATTTTTTTTTTCTTTCGGAGCGATTATCTCCGAATATATTCACTTTATCAAAAAATGTTTCTTGAAAACCCTTATTAGTTTTGAAAGACCTTTCCAACGATACCCTACACTCTAGGGTTAAGGCGAATAAAAAAAATTCACCCCCACTTTACGTGTAGGGAAGGTACCCTAAAAAAAAATATTTTAGATTTTATTATACGACTTTGTCGGCTTTATTGATTTATATATCCATGCCAAATTTCAGCTTTCTAGCATTAACGACCACGGAGCAAAGCCTCGGACAGACAGGCAGACAGACAGACAGACAGACAGACAGACGGACGGACATGGCGAAACTATAAGGGTTCCTAGTTGACTACGGAACCCTAAAAATGGACGACTTTCATTCTTCCATATAAAATAGTTCAGCAAGCAATGTGTCACTATAAATAAATAAATAAATACCGAAATACATTGCCGCTCGAAAAAAATACAAAAATGAATTATGCTAATGTGGTTAAGAGTAAATTAAAATTTTCTTCCAGAAGCGTTTCATATCACTAAAACCTACGTCTCGTTAAAATTTGTGATTATATCAAAAATACATGTAGTACTACTTTGTGGATTTTAATTCAGGATTCCAGATATAAAATAATATTTGGTTAAATCACTAACCGCCTCTAAAAACACTAATTATATCAAAATAGTATTTTTCTAATCGTCGACTGTAATGGATGAATTAAGATTTTGTATACCAAACTATAATATCGTACTTTTCATGTATGGGCTCCCACCTTAACTACAAAATTTCTTTCGATACGCTACAGCGCTGTACCTTTTCTTTTCCTTGCAAAAATAGAAATCCAATAATTGTTATTTGTAAATATTGCCTTTACACATAAGATGCTATAAATTGTTTGTTTTTGTATACCATTATGCAATAGTTTGTGCCAATAGAAAATAGATATTCATATCATAATTATAATAAGTAAACTGAACTGGACTGTGTATCTCAGAGAACTGTTGTGGAGGAAAATGCTTGTTTTATGTGTTTTAATAGAACTTTATGGACATTTTACTCTGTTTGTTCTCCTAATAAATAAAATAAATCAAAATGTTTTCTACACTACGACTCCAAATATAAAGTAGTATACCATAATTTCATGATCTTCAGCAACTATTAGGAAATCAGCAATGCCAGCAAAAATCAGTTTCAAAAGAAACTTGACAAATCTTTTCGTTTACGTGTTGCCATTCAGCAAAGCTCTCTACAGCTATAAAGGTAAATGATTCTGACTCTCAACATCTAGCACACATCCATAATTATTCTGATTGCAACTGCAATGTAAACGAAGTGAACCATCGTTAAATTGACGAGGCGCGCGTATCAATTACCTAAATGGATCTCACAGGTCTCTCGCCTCATCGCGCGCTGCACGGAGGTGCACCGCGTCTAGCGGCAAATTGCGTTTCAAAATTCAACAAACGACTGGTTTTGGATCGGATTTTAAAAATGGCATCAGTTCTGTCGATGAAAAGAAAAAAAAGGCGTAAATTTAAATACAACTGATAACCAATATAAGTAACAACAATATTACGAGTATTAGCCAAATATACACACAGTGAGTTATGTTATAATGTATATTTATTTTCTTGAATCAGGAATCACTAACTTTTACTGAGGGGTAGAGCATCAGATGCTCTACCCCTCAGTAAAAGTTAGTGATTTTTTTATTACCTACTAACAAAAATCAAATGATTTAGTAGATTGTATATCCTTCGAGAATCGAGTGTGTGAACTTAATTTAAATTTTACATTGTGGGCGTTGGTTCGTATTCCACTTCTGACACCTTTTAATTGTGTTTCCACCCATTTGTGTTGAAATAATTAAATAAAAATATCTGGATCAAGCTTAAAAAAAAAATTAAACCGAAAGATTAGGAATCAGCAATATCCTTAACATTTTAACAGACTTCAAATTTAAGAAGGAGGAGGTACGGTGTTGGTGTCGTTAAGAAGTGCCCTGACAAGAGGTATTGAACCTTCTAGACGACGTCTAGACTTATCTAAGGAGAGACTGCCGCCTTATGTGTGTTCTGCCGCTTGTATAATGGACTGTGCTCTGAAGAATTGTTTGACATGATGCCCAAGGTCAGGCTCTATCTCCGCACCGCGGTACCGCTCGCTGTCAGCGGGGTGTTCATCCTCACACCCTAGAACCTAATTGGTCGCGCACTATGCTGTTTAAGAGGAATTTCCTCCCGCGGATACTCCGGCTGTGGAATGAGCTCCCTGCCAAGGTTTGCCCGAGAGTCGAATCCGAATGGGGTTCCGTAAAAAAGGAGAACACACGTTTTTTAAGTGTCGGCAACGTACATGTTACTCCTCTGGAGTCGCAAGCGTCCATAGGCTAAGGTGACTTCTTAACATCAGCCGTATGCTTGTTTGCCACTGACGTGATATAAATCGATGAGAATCCCTCGACTAAAAAAGGATAAAAAATATTCATCTGTCTCGAGCAAATGTATGTAGGTAGTAGACTCATTAGTTCGAACTATTTTATTTTTCATTTTCCAGTTATCATATTTTAATTAGAATGACTTTTACGCAAGAGACAAAGTACAAAAATCATTCTTATTTAAAGGTACAAGTTTTCACTAAATAGCATCAACGTGCCAAAAAGAACCATGACTATCATGATTTGTGTGAAATACATTAAAATCCCTTTTCATTAAAATGTTATAAATACTATCGACTTTTTTTGTATACATAAATACCTACTGTTAGCGTTCAACTTACGAATAAAATTAAAACGTTTTGATGTGAGCCTTAAACATTTACCCCATCGCCGCACTAACGTGAAACAGAACGCTCAATGCGTCAGCGCGTTTTGTGAATAATTAGGACGCAGGTTTAGAAGAGAAATCCCTTTCGTTGTTTGACTGGGATGGTATGCATTCTAGGCCCCAGAACGTAGAAATCCACGTTCTGGTTCAGCTCACTAATTAGGTTTCAGCAATTTTGAATTGCTTGAAAAGCCGTGCAACGAGCAAATAATACTCGACTAGGTATTTTTTCTACTCTTCTTCTTCTTCCTCGCGTTGTCCCGGCATATTGCCACGGCTCATGGGAGCCTGGGGTCCGCTTGACAACTAATCCCAAGATTTGGCGTAGGCACTAGTTTTTTTCTACTCGTCGACTGTAATGGTTGAATTAAGATTTCGCATACCAAACCATAATTTCGTACTTTTCATGTATGGGCTCCCAACTTAAACATAATATTAATTTCGATACGCTGTGGTCAATTATAGAAAAAAAACAATCACGTACCACCGCGGTCAAGAGGACGAATCAAAATGGTAGCTTAATAGTACATATACAATAGACGGCCGAGCGTAGCGATGCCGTATAGTTATGAGGCCGGCAGCCTCTTTCTACGCCGAGGTTGTATAGTGCTTTTCTCAAAATAGTGATGAAGTTTGTTTTGTCTTAATGAGACAGGTTACTCAATGCATGGGGTGATAAAGGGGAACGAAAATTTGATTATTTTAGCGCTACGGCGCAAGGTTTAGGAGATACAGCCCTATACAGATTTATTTTATTTATTTTACCAGGAAAAGTTCTTTAGTTATACAAAAATCTTTATAGGGCTGTATCTCCTAAACCGTGCATAGCAGCGCAAAATGAAAACAAATTTTTGTAGCCCTTTAAATACGCTATTTAATATTTCAAAAAAGTAAAAAAAAAACAAAAAAAAGCATTCTACTAGTTTAAATGACCATTTTTGTAGACTCGTAGCAAATAGTACATTACTACAGACTAGAGGCCGGGACGAAAGGATCGAGTGTTAAACATTCTTTTTTATATAATTCTATAATTTATTTATTTTGTTTGGCAAATGAAACAAAACAATGATATGAAATGTTGTCTTAATTTCTACAGTTAATTGTTTTAGTGTATTGTAAAACTATTGAGACTTTTTAGATATGTTGCAGGCCTTTATCTCTGTACTGTAAATATAAGGATGTATAGAGTTAGGAAAAAGCTTTGCGAAAGCAGTTTTTGTGATGGGAGTAGGGATTTTAAAGATTCGATTACGGATTAATGCTGGAAATTCTTCGGAATTTAAAAAAAAATACGGGGCAACGCGAGGAAGAATATGATGAATAACATGATTATGATGATAAATGCCAGTTGTTACATAATTAAAATAAAAAGTTATTAAATTAAAATAGTTTTTTATTAATAATAATTTATTTATAAGTAAAATTATACATACTAAGAAGTTGTTAATGTATTTTGAATGTACTTGTTTTTGTATTTAATTAAAATAATAATTTCGTTTTATATCTAGAAATAAAACCTTAAAATAAGGTAAAAAAAGTCAAATAAATAGTAGATTGTTAACCAAGGGTGGAGAGTGAACCATACCACCCGAGATATTTTGGCGCTCGAACGAAATGAGAGCGCCAATAGTTTGAGGGTGAGATGGTTACTTTTACCCGAGTTAAACTCGCTACTTTTCATTTCGACTATGAGGAAAGTCAAACTCAAAAAATTTAGATTATGACTGGAATTGGCGCCATTTACATTTGATGGGAAAAAATGAAAACCATAGACAACCCGATCTTTAATTAGGATCTGTCTGAAACGTCCTTAATGTATACGCGCCTTAAAAAAAGTCAAACTGAATTAATGAATGAATGTAATGTAATGATAATATTTTAAACATTCATCGTTGCGGTGTCATTCATATTGATTTATAACAAATATTTATGTTTATTTCATACATTAAAATATTAAATACGAGTAGTATCATTTTTAATGATGCAATGCAATTAACATTTAATTTCGATAATACTGGGTCTGAAAATGCGAAAGCTAATATGAGAGCATTTAACTGAATAATATGGCATATATGGCTGTTAGCCGTTGCTCGAAGTACAAATAAATAAATAAAAAATTCTTTCCACCCTTTGGGTGGGAAATGCAATTTTCCACCCGATTATCAGCCTATGAAAGGTAAACTTTCCGAATAGGAGAGACGAAAAATCACGTTTAACACATCATACATTATTATTTATTATTGTATCTCCTTGGATTTCACGGGCCTATAAATCCCGGTCTTTTGATAGGCTTGCGTGGGGATATAGATCCAACACGTAGAGGCCCCTTGGAGAGCTTTAATGTCATGTAGAACGCCTGCTGGAACCCGTTCACAGGCGCAACAATAGACACCCATGAACCGGTCGCAGCAGGCATTGGGACTATTGTAGTAAAAATGAACAGTATAACGGTCTATGGATTGAAGTTTGGGAGGACAATGAGACTGGGTTATTGCAAAGACGTCCGGACACCTGCCATAACAATGTTTCCACTAGTTATCGAGGCAGGCGGTGACTCGCCGCCCACTAGATGGGCCCCTGAAAATGCCGTCGTGAAGACGACCAGGAGCAACACCGGTGTGAGCGGCTCAGGGGTGTCGAGAGATGTACGCCGCTTTCTACCCAGTGGCTGATAACAGCCACTGTGCCAACTCGCGTCTTATGCAAGTTTTCACTTCCACCCCTGGAGCATTTAGCTCTAACGACTCCTCTCTGGACGGCCAATGAAGGCAAGCCAGAGCTGAGAGTCCTGCGGGTCCCCTTGGGGTCCACTCCGACCGACGAAGACACGCCGGAGACGGAGACCCTGACCGACTCTCGGGAGTACTCGGGTCCGTGGGGTCGTTACTCCCCAACAGCTCGTCACAAGCTGCCCTGCGGATTTATATTTATTTATTATTTATTATTATTATTAGAACAAGAGTCTATGTAAATGTATCAAATGCCTACCTTACTCTTATTTCTACTCTTTCATGTAGCGTTGTAGAGCACGTTTCAGATATCATAAAAGCACAAATCTTAACGGTTTTGATCCGACGAACTACAAAAGAGATGGGGCAAATTTAATTTACATTCTGACATAATGATATCTAAATGATGTCATTCGCCTGTGCGTCTCACTCGCACCAAGTACGGACAAGTATGAATGAATGAAACTTGTAAAATAAAACTTGACACTAAGATTTCTACCTACTACTTACTTACTCTTTGTACCTAAGATGGATTACTTAGCTACCTAGCATTTATACCTATTAATTGCTGTAAAAAGTAATGGAATAAACGTATTTGTATTTTGTAACTTTTGAACCATGGGTCCAAAAACAAAAAAAATCGTAAAACAAAAGCTTGATAAATACTTTCAATGAAAACTATAGCGAACATGATCAGTCCAGCCGTTTTTGAGTTATTGCAAAAGTCTTCTCTTCTTAGTACTTATGCTTGTAATGTGCGTAATAATTACTAATAGCCCCCATTTAGCCCATATTCTGAAAAAATGGTAACTACGGAACCCTACACTAAGCATGGCCCGTCATGCTTGTGGCCAATTTTATTTTGCCTGGGTCATTGGCTGATATGAAGAGCTGTGCCATTAAACATTTCCGAGAAATGCATAACTGTCAGAAAACTATAAGTGAAATATCCCAAGCTATTTTTTTAATTTTCAATGATCCTAATTTTTTAATAAAATCTTACGTATCCCATGTTCATACTTTTATGGTAAAAAACGAAACAGTAATATAATAAAATTATTGAAATATGTATCAATTTTATTCTATTTTCATATATTTTATCCTGAATAACCGCAATCGCATTTCATTTAGTTTTTGAAGAAATGTATTCCGCCTCGTCTCACACCCACCAGAGACATGATGATTTATTTCAGAGACACGTAAATAAATTTTTATTTTGTCTTTATAAAATAGACATCAAGGGGAGAGGCCTTTGCCCATCAGTGAGACACTCAAACAGGCTAATGAAAAAAAAAATAGACATATTACCTATCAAAACAAATCTCTTTTGAACGGCAAGCATTGACGATTAAATCCAAACTGATGGCATCAGTGCGTAAATCAACTACAATTAATGAAACATTTGAATCCACTCTCAAGTCCATGTTAAACAAATTAGCCAACTGAAGAACTAAAGATAACAAAACCCTAGAGTAAAGTACTCGAAACAAACTAAGCAAGTGACTTAAATTGCCGTCTTCAAAGATTCTATGAATATTAATTTCTGGGTGGTTTTAAGAAGAATACTTCTTATAAAAATTATGTGTTTGTAAAAATAAGCGTTAAACAAGATTAATTTTACATCAGTATTTTATTTGAAGTGAGGTTTTACTTAACCAGGCAAATTCAAAAATATATCAAAAATGGAAATACGAGTTGAACCAAAAATTAAACATTTGTCTTTACAAAAGAGGCTACAAATTGAAACAAAACTTTTACAGAATTTTGCAGGAAATAATATCAGCTTTACAGTAAATAGCCATTACCGAAAAACCGGCTTAGTGCGAGTCGGACTCGCACAGGAAGGGTTCCGTAACATTACCTATAAAAAAAAACGGTCACCCATCCAAGTACTGACCCCGCCAAACGTTGCTTAACTTCGGTGATTGGATGAGAACCTCGAGATTGGGAAAAATTATTTATTTTATAATGTTTTTAGTATTTGTTGTTATAGCGGCAACAGAAATACATAATCTGTAGAAATTTCAACTGGATAACTATCACGGTTCATGAGATACAGCCTGGTGACAGACGGACGAACGGACGGACGGACAGCGGAGTCTCAGTAATAGGGTCCCGTTTGAACCCTAAAAAAGGGCATGTTTGTATTATACAATTCACTAAAGGACGGTTTCTTTATTGGTTATATTTGTTGTAATCTTCTCTTGTAAAAATAATTAATTACTGAATCTTATTCTCAACTAAAATAAATGTCATATACTAAAGAAAAAGTGACGAACGATTCGAAAAATTATACACGTTTCAGATCTTGGAAAGGTCTTTAAAACATCGATAGCTAAACGACATGTCAAAATTGACGTTTATTTCGATTCCACAGTGATCCCAATAAGATCTACATACGATATTTCTAACGTGAAAGTGACATTGGTTGCCCGAATCGAGCTGCTTCTGTCAATTATACGACATACAAACGATATCTAAATGAGAACATATCTAAACCAGAACTTATCGTTATCGTATCTCATTCTTCGAATCGGGCGGGAAGCCCTCCGATGGATGAGGCTGAATTCGAACCGGCGTCTTCAGCTTTTGCGGCTTACGCCATGAACCCCTAGGCCACTTCGTCACGGCGGAACCAGTCCCAAATTCTCGACTATATGCGATCTTAGGACTAAAAGTTTTTGACCAACTTAAAGAGCGAGTAGTACGTGCACTTCTTATATATATAAATCACTTGTGAGATTACGATATAGCGAGAGAGATGGTGCTGCCATCTACACAACTTTGGGATCATATATCATGTCATGTTGATAAAATAATTATGCAATTATATAATATAATGGATGGATTGTGTCATTACGAGAATTAAGTAATGCGTTGAATGAACTAATGTTTGAACTCAATAAATGCCAGGAATTTTCGAACCAGCTTTACAGAAGCTGTAAAACGATCTCTCGACTAAATGAATGTTGACTGACGGTATCCTGCGAATCCTGCAAATGCAGCTGTGTGCACAATTAGTGCGGTGCGGTCCGACAGAATGGACTGTGGAATTTATTTGAGTTGCGTTTCAAACTTAATTACTCCGACGACTACGGGGGCTAGATTGAATTTTCCTTGAAACTAAAGGTTTTGGTTTTATTTCAAGTTTTCATCGTAATTTTTGATTATAGCCCAGTAAAGACACGGTTGCGCAAAGCCAAATCATAATTAGCCAATTATTTTTAAATATCACTCTAATAAGATATATACAGAATATATGAATCAATCCTACAAAAAATCTACCCGGAAGGAGGTAAATAGGAAAAAATAACCCCTTTTTTATCTATTATTATTACTTTTATCTAAAAACAACGACATTTCTGCCTAAAACCATTAAAAAGCTAAATTAGAGAAAAGTTTTAATACTCACAAATAATGAATTTACACATTATAAACCGCCTGCGGACTACATGTAAAACTTATAACAAATATCTCAACATTTTCAACAAGGTACTCCATGTGTCGTTATTTGTTATTTTTAGGGCAGTTTCTGACAGTTTTTACATTTAACCTAAAAATGACTTATGCCATGATTAACGCTTAATAGATTGGATGTGGCACGAGTTTCTAACCCTACCCGGAAATATACCTAGAATGCTATGTACGGAATGTATACTTGACGCGACCAATGGTAATCCGTATGACAGTTCCTCTTATTTGCTTTTGGATAGACTTAGTTTATAAAATAATTGATTAGATAGATAGGTTTTTACAGTATTTTTATTACTTAATGGTTACATTTACACAATAAAAAAGTGTTATTACTACCAAAAAAAGTTACTCGATCCTAACAAAATGGTCTGTTATCGTTGGCCGCGTCAAGTAGAGATCGTAATGTAAGAAACAGTGGTAGTTAGTTGCAACTAGGATTACAATCATCGGTTTCTACGCACATAAAGTCGGGGACGAAAGTTACTTAATTAAATACTCTTTTACTTTTAGTGTATAAGGATTTTAGGCAGTCTTATTTAATTATTTTATATGAGAATTTGGGTTTTCTTATCAGGAAACTTCGGAGTAGCTGTCACGTAAAATGTATGTAGTTAGACATTTTTTGGAAGTATATACATGAATTTATTTCGAAAGGTAATAAACAAACGGTAATAGTACATTGCTATAGAGGCCGGGAAACGAAGGGTTGCAGGTCAAGATATAGATAGGGATACGCGGCCGGCAATCCTGTTTCTCGCTGAGATTTCTATAGTGCTTTTCTCAAACTTGCAATGAAAAAAAAAGTAGTCATATTGTTTTATTCGTAGGTACATACTGCTAAAAACAAATTATGAATCTACTACAATTCGATGGTTGATGGACGCTGTGTCACAATTTGACGTTTAAAAACAAAAGAAAGGTATAATTCATTCTGGGCCCCCAGGCGCGCGCTGTTATATTATCTACTAAGTAGGTTTACAATGGGAAAATATTTAAGCTACCTACGTAAGAAAATATACGTAATAGTATAACGTACAATACAACGCCGAAAACAGAAATTCGCGTAGGCCGAATAACCAAAAGCGTAGCAGTAGGACACTAAGACCTAAGGCAGAGCCCACGAGGACTCATTACAACAGCTTTTAAGTGAGTGCCACTAAAGAGTTGCTGAGTACCCTACACTAAAAAAAGGAATGCCATCAAAAACATAACTTATGAAAAAAACCAAGTCTCGCAACTCAGTTCTTCTACCATAAAAAATTGTGAGATCCATGTAATACCAGGTCGGTTACTTTATTCAGTCCCTACTCAAGGGACCTTCTGTCGTAAGTTATTACGTAATTAGCTCACCTAACAACATCTTATTGTGACCATATTATCAATATTAAAAATCTTTTATTTATATATAAAATAAAAACATTTTGTATAAATTAAAAAAAAATGTATGGGAAAAATTATAGTTTTTATTTTACCGTTCAGTCGCAATGCATGATTTATGTATCCATGCTAAATAACTGCTTTCTAGCACTAATGATCACGGAGCAAACCCTCGGACGGACGGACAGACGGACATGGCGAACCTAATAAGGGTTTCTAGGTGACTACGAAAACCTAAAAATACAAGTCCTTTTCTAATGCGAGGCACAAGGAAGGTTCCTCTCTCTCTCTCTTACGCTCTGGAATTCGATGGGTGAAATTAACTTTCCAAACTAATAATGTACTTTTACGATATTGAAATATTATAGATATACTTCTTTGTCTCGACATAATTCCGAAATTGGACTAAATATCATATTACATTTAGTGTCAGATACTATCAAAGCTCCTAAAATATTTGAAATACAACCCATCTTGAATAAAATCTAAATTGTCGTTTTTATTTTCGCCTTAAGGCTGGGATTTAGGCTTGATTTATTAATGTTATTAATCATGCTGGAATATCAGACTAGCCCAATTATCTCTTGTTCAATATACCGCTTTTATATCCGGCGTTTCTTTGCCGACACCCACAAACAATTAAAATTAATTAATTTTACACCTCTTTATTCACTTTTGTAATGAGGATCCCATCAAAAACATAAATGTGAAACGAGAGCCAAGTTCAACATTATGTATGAAATAATTGATATCTATATAATATATTATATATGAGTGCCAAGTTCTAGTTCACTTGGGCTGTAATTAAAGTTCAGGAATTGACATGGTAATAGTCCGGAGGAAACCGGCCTTTTTTGAGAAAAGTCGTCGACATCTCTTCTAAATACCTAAAACTGGTATGGATATGTTCCTCGTTGTCTCCAGAATACGAATTGACCGATTTTAGTTTATGGAGAGGGGGTCGGATCGAAAAATGGATGGTACGGATAAGTACTGATAGAACATGCTTCTAACTCAATAAATTATAACTTTACCGTAACTAATCTTATTACAATATACACGAGACATTTCATGAGCTTTCAAAAACATACGGTTTATTGGTGTATAATATTATATAACCTAGTAATGACGAATTTTGTTCAGTATGGATCACTACGCACCGTTACAAAGATGGCGGCCGACCGTCGTCGACTTTTCAATATTTCTTGGGCTCTATTTTTCTGATAAATTCATGTTAGGTGCTGTTTGAAAGAATAATAAGCGTACTATCATTGTTTCTCAACATCTATAATCATAACTGTAGTCGTTTACAAAATAATTGAAAACATGTTTTTTCCCGTGCATAGATAGTATAAGTACTGCCAAAACATACTTCTAATTCAATAAATTATAACTCTACCGCAATTAATGTTAATACAAAATATACGGGAAATCTTATGAACTTCCCAAAAATATAAGTTTTTTGGTATATGATATTACAGAACCTAACATCATGGGAGAAAGTAAAGCCCACAGACTCCGTTGGTTGGGCCACCTTGAGAGAATGGACGAAGATCGGAACGTAAAAAGAGCGTACCTGGGTCGCCTAGCAGGAGGACGTCCTATTGGACGCCCTAGGTATCGCTGGAGCGACATGGTGGAGGCGGATCTGCGCGAGCTTCGAGTCGACAATTGGCGAGAGGTCGCACAGGACCGAGAAAAGTGGCGCTGTCTTGTGGCGGAGGCCAAGTCTCATTTTGGGTCGCTGAGCCAACGGAGTAGTAGTAGTAATGAATGTGCACCGTCATATAAATGCCAATAAACAATTAGGCGACCCTTAGCACCTATTTATTACATAAAGACGTAGAACGGCTCTAGAATAGCTACATAGTCTTAGCCTACAGGCTTTTGTGACATAAAAATGTTTAAGTGGCTCATTTAAAGCTTTAAGGTCCACAGTAGCTGTTTTGGCCGTTAGTCTTTGACGTGTGTCATTTTCTATGTATTTGTGTCGTCATTACAGATTGGATTTTGTATGTAGTAAGTGACAAGTGCGACTGTGTGCACGTTTCCCCCCGCAAAAAATGACAGCTTGATTTGTTCGGTAAGCTATTGCTCAGGCTCCTCCCTTCCGACGTGGTGGAAGCCGGTGTTGCTCGAAGGGTTTGACACTAACTGCCAATGTCTGCTTCGGAACCTCAAAACAAGTATACTATAGAGTTAACACATGCATACGCCTGTAGTCACTGCGACTAAATTAAAAACATATTTGAATATTCCTGACAGCATACCAAAAACAATCTACGTAATTTAACGGATTCATTGTTGTCCGCCAACAGTAAGTAACAATGAATACGTCTACCGTTTTGACGTGGCACTTAGGACTTCTTAGAAGTAGGCAGAAATGAAAAGTGAGACCGTGACAAGAACAAACGATAAAAGTGCTTTCTCTACCACTCCTACTGAAAGTTTCTTTCGGATAAATGACTAGCATAAACCGTGGGGACTCACCTGTGATGTGGTCTGCAACTTCCTCAGGGGCCCCTGGTTTGGTTCCTTCGATGGTGAAATGTCGTAATCTCACAGGCTGACGTCGGGAGACGACTTCTATTTATGCTGTACACTGTGTCAATTTGATTTTGGGTTTTTCGCGCGTTTCGATTTGGAGATCGTTGGCAAGAGAAAAATGGCAACACTCGAGCTTTGGGTGTTGCGTGCTTTGAGAAAAGCGTTCCGTTCTAGGCTTATCCCGTTTGGAATATGCTAGTCCATTAAATAATAAATAATAAACGAAAATACGTAGTATTTGTGCGTACATATACAAAAGTACCAAACAGTTTCATAAGTCCATATCGTTCGGTCATCTCCCTCTCCGCTTTTGTCACTTCTTTGGCATTGTTCCTCTGAGCACGGAACAAACGCTAGGAAGAAAGGATGACGTTGCCATACTTGCATTTCGATACTATTCAAAATATCAGAATACTGTATTTATTTAATTATCAGTCAATTCATATGTACGTTTAAATTACAAAACTACGATCAATTCTATCACAACAGAAGGTATCGTGTAACTGGTTGCCAGTAAAGATTCCAGTTACACGATAAAATATTCTGATAGTGGTAAATTGTAATTGACAATGATCTGTTTCTAAATTCCACACCATTATTGTTGAATTCAAATTATTAGCTGTGTAATTATTAGATTTATATGTGAGTAACCTACTACTGAGAATAGGGCATTATGCTTCTATTATATAACGAAACGCATCCATCTTTTTCAATTGTCAGATATTTTTGCAAGCAACGCCTACCTTAAATAAACCTCATTTCTTTGAACCTATAGATTATAATTTGTCATGAGGATACGATTTCAGGTTTCTGTCAGATTTTGTCTATTTTGTTTAAAAAGCCGCACTAATTTAAAAGAATAGTATGAATAGAATACGTTATTTTTTTTAAAAGTGTTTCTTGTTTTTTCATTGTACAAAATTTCTGTTTCATTAATTGATTCTGTTTTCATCATTATAATGAAGAGACTATAACAATTCATTTCAATACCTATACATATATATGAAATGAATTGCTTTATATATATTATGGAAGCTTAAAGCACAGAATAGGATAAAATGGAAACAGATGGAGGAGGCCTTTACCCAAAGCGGGGCTATGTAAAGAAAAGAAAAAAAAACACTAAATTTAATTACTTTATAAAAACTATATGTAAATTTGCATGGAAATAAAGGACTTTATTATTATTATATATATAGAGTTAAGGGTGCTTTTATTTTTTGCAAATTAAAAAATAAAGGAAAACCTAATTAAGTTAATTTTGAAACAATATCAAGTAATGCAGAATAATTATATGAAAAGATACAATATTATTGATCTAAAGTTGTAGTTTTCCCTTAATTTACATTTTCTTATGTACTGCTATTATATTGCACACAACTGTATACTTCCCTCTTACGTTTTGCATTGATGATGAATATTCATGCTTTACAATAATTTAGACCACTGACATAAATGTACTACGTACTAGACACGCTATCGAGAACAACTCGTGTCCGCCATTTTCGGCGATTGACATCTGTCACTAAGCTTAAGAATAATAGCTAGCCAGAGGCGAAACTGTTATGACAACTCTTCAATTTTCTGCCTAAATGCGTACTAAGTATGAAGAATCTAGATAAAATGAATTTATTTCCGTTAAAGTCTAATGATTTTTTTACTTATGTGACACTGGCGATATTAAAATTTATAAAAACAGTCATAAAACTCTACTCGCAGCAATTTTGATCAAATCGCGCTTATAACACAATAATATATTCTTTAAATATAATAAAAAAAACACTTCAATTAATTACAAGATAACAATATATCATTATTGTGTATATATTCTGCAATTGCAATTGTGTATATATATTGTTTAGGTAGAGTATAATTACGAGTAGTAGCTCCGTGTTACATCTGCGAAAGGTAATCTATGCGCCAAAGAATTTAGCGTACCACCGCGAGTGTTTAAAGTGATGTTTAAAAAAATCTAAATGAGCTTATAATAAAAGTTTTTCGCAGTGGATTGTTATTATATTGCTTCTTTTATGTTTCTAGATATTATTAGAATACATTTTCATAACGCATTTTTAATTTTTAATGTTTGTTACATGCATGGCATCTCGCCAATAGTCAGAGACATACTGAACGCAATGAAGTACCGGCACTTCATTGAGTTGCGGAATCATTTTGTTTGAGATGCCGACTCTAGTACGAGTACTATACCTCAATGATTTAGACCAACGAATTTCGCTGCGGTACAATGAAGAAATCAAAAGTGTTGTTGGTAGGCGGTTAACATGTGCAACATGTTACAAGAATGAACTTTACTGCTTTATCACATTATTAGGCATAATTATGGTATTCATTACTATTGTTTACCTACACTATTTAGAGTTTTGATAAAAGGCCATAGAATCATAAAATTAATAAATTATTTTTTCACCACACCAACTGGTAAATGCCCTCTTGATTGTTCAAAAACTAATGAGAAAGTTGCATTTTATCCACATGTGGGGCAAAGTAATTAGATGAAAAATTTGAGTGGTTTTCTTATGTTAGCTTGTAGAATCGACTTTTAAATGATGACTTTGAATGATAATTTTTGATTACGTTCATTTGGATTTGATTTAATTGGTTTTTGTTCTGGTATTCATAGTTAGTAGTTTCCTCGCGTTGGGGGGAAAAGTTGTGATTTAACTGCTCGTGCTAATATTGATACCCGAGCAAGCGAAAGATTCCAAAAGAGCGTAACGAGTGGTTCGATAAGTGGAATCTTGAGCATTTTGAGGGTTTCAAGCCATGAGGCTTAAACAAACTTTGCTTCCGAGTGAAACAAAACTTTTCACCACACCAACGCGAGGAAACTACTGACTATGAAGTACCAAAAAAAAAACAAATAAAATCAAGTCCAAATCGCCGTAATAAAAAAAATATCATTCAAAATCATCGTTATCATCAAAATAACTATTTATTGATATTAATCACTAAACCAGATCCACTAAAAATTATAATCATAAATTAAATTAAAAATATTTTTTTTTTCATAAGAAGAAATAAATAAAATTACTTATCTTTACACTGGTTCCTCTAGCAATCACTAATATATTTTAGCATAATTTATGCAAGGTAATTACTCGTATTTACGATCTGATTACCATGTCAACATTGCAACGAAGTTCGCGTTTGCTTACAGATACATATCTGTAAGAACTATTATATAATCTGTGGTAATTCGTAGCACAATTAAATATTCAATTGACTGTGACGCGGATTGACAAAGAGCGGGAGCTGCGGGACCATTAGATTTAGGTAACTTATTCTACTCGTAATTTTGGTAATACAATACTAATATATTATTTACGATACGCTGGTACGATACGATAAATACAATACTTGTACTGTCATAGTTATTTTCTCAAACATGATAATATAATACAATAGTGAAATAATAGAGAGCTTTTCAGTCGAGTACCGTGTTTAGGCAACAAAGCTTGCTGAGTTGTCCACGTAAGGTACGAGATTGATATACAAGAAAGTATTGATATACGAAATCTTAATTCAACCATTACAGTCGACGAGTAGAAAAAATATTATGGAGGGATTGGAGGAAAAAAAAAACTTTTGTCTTGTTGCTAAATTTTATATTTGTGGTTGATATTTATAAATATAATTTCAAAATGAGTTCCGATGATAACAGCGACGAAGGAATTAATTGTACTCCGCCGGAATTGAGGGCGGAGGCAGAATTGGCAATTAATAACTTGTTGACGCCTAAGTCGAAGGAGAAATTTGTTTTTTGAATGGTGTATTTTTTTATTTCATTGCATATGTTTGCGAAAAGCACTATACATGTTTGGCCGTGAATGTTTGAGAAAAGCACTATGAATGTTTGGGCTTGCCGGCTTCGTATCACTATCCAGCCTACTGTAAGCCGTCTAATACCTACTCATCCGACAAGCCTTTCTTTCCCGGCGTTTGCAGTAATAGTAGGAAATTCGCAACGAGTGATGATAAATTAAAACACGAGCTAAGGGAGTGTTTTAAATGGACACGAGTTGCGAATCACCTATTCTTACAGACATCTTATGGTTCATATGGCCCTGTACATTTTTGACATAGGCACAGAAACTGGTAGTAGCGCCATTTTGTACCTACTGTAAAGGTAATCTAAATACATTTGTTAAATAACTTTTATTGTTTCTCTATCCAACTTGAAGCAGCAACTTCTATCCTGATTACTATCCCAGAATCGATCTCGGTGATTTAGGTACGCCTCGCTCGTATTTTATTAGTTCGCAACTCGTTCCTCGGCTGTCGGTCTGTGTGCTGCTATTGTTTGAAATAGCCTATCGAAAGTTAACTAACGCTTGTGGAGCTTGCTTTTATTAAATCAGTCCCATTATTACTCAGTCCGACTTTTTAGCTCAAAGTGTACCTAATCCCATCCGGAAGAAATCATAAAACTTGACATACACGTAATTAATGCAGATAGATGAAACAACTTGTGGTTTTTCTCGCGAACCCCATTTTGATTGTTTTTGGGTAAAATTTATAAAGTTACACAAAACACTTAACTTGTTACACAAAACACTTAACCTGATTAACAAGAACAATAAGTAAAAAAATGTTAGAGGTTCCGTCGTGCCGTAATAATTATTATGGAAAAAGAAGTAGAAAGTATCTGGTCCCCAAATTGTATAATGAAATATCGTATGATATAAGGGAATGTAAATCATTTAGGATGTTTAAATGTAAATTGAAAACGTTTCTATTAAACAAAATTAAATTACCACCACAATAAGCTATAAGATGTACCGCACTTACTTATTAATTAACTAGGCAATAAGCTAACCCATCTGTATTTAAGGGAGTTCCCTCTGCCAACAAACTGTCTTACAGTTTGGCAGAAGAAAACAAAATTGTAAAATCAGGGTTTTTTTTTACCAGAATAAATGATTTATTTATTTATTATTATTTTTTATTTTGTTTTTGGAGTATGTTACTATATAAGGACGCTAACCATGAAGAATTACGTACATTGACACGCCATTTCCTATCTTTATTGCGTGCGTTTGAAGTCTCCTTCTTTTTCTTTTCCTTATTCCCATTATTTGGGGTCGGCTGTCCTCGTCCTCATGCGCCAGGACCGTCTGTCCTTTGTTGTCTTTGGGGTAAGTTGGGCTCGTTCCAAGTCGCGGGTTAGTGTAGACCACCATGTGGCTTTAGGTCTTCCTTGTCTATTCGCTTTCCTGTTCGGCAATGCCAAGGCTTGCCGAACTACGTGGTCTTCGGGGCGTCTCATCACGTGGCATCGAAGCCCCGTGAGTTTGCTTGTGATGGATGCAACTTTGTAACTAACTCTGAATCCTCTGATGTATTAATTTTTCACTTTATCAAGTCTTGTTACTCCTGCCGCCCACCTCAGCATTTTCATCTCTGCCACATGTAATTTTTGTTCGTACACCGTACATCATTGCCGGTCTCACGGCTGTTTTGTATACTTTGCCCTTGACTTTAATCAGCATTTTTCTGTCGCAAAGAACACCAGAGAGGGCTCTCCATCTTTGCCAGCCAGCGTTGACTCTGTAAGTGACATCGGATTCAATGGCCCCATCGGCTGTCAGCATCGTTCCGAGATATTTGAATTGGGATACCTTTGGAAGTTGATCACCTTCGATATAGATCCTGTTGGAGATGGTGGTATCGCTACTAAACTTGCATTCTAAATGCTCGGTCTTACATCTGCTGATGCGAAGTCCATTTCTTTCCAGAGCCTGCCTCCATTGTCCTAGGATCGTTTGCAGTTGTCGTACACTTTTATTTATGAGTACAATGTCGTCCGCGTATAAAATACACCATGGCAAGGGAGTTTGGATATCTTTGGTGAGATAGTCCATTACTAAGTTGAAAAGTAAAAATTTAAAAGAAAAGTTAAACTAAGTGATTATTCATTAAATAATGTTACTTTAACTGATCTCAATACAAAATAATTATGTTTAACAGATCTCAATATAAAATAATTATGATTTATTCCCAAAATCTTATGAAATATCACACATAAGTACTTACTTATTGAGCATTTTTTGGAAAAAGTCAAATCCAGGATCGCTGGATACTGAAGTAATTCTTTTAACCCATTCAGCACTAATGACGTCACTTTGTCGTTTTGCATTTACGAATCATTTTCGCTACAATTGGGAAACAAATGTTATCGGCTACGACGTAACGCTACGACCGCAGCTTTGAGGTGAATGTGTTAAGAAATTCTTATCCTTAATTATTATTAACAGTAGGTACCATCTTGCGCTTCAACGCTGCAGCAGTGCTGGTGCAGTCTTTCGGCAGCGGGATTGAATGATCGGGGCACCAATGCGGTAACTACATTAACTCACTTTGTTAAGGAAATTTACAGTGCCATCTGCAATTTTCAGTTGCAACGACGCCAAGTAACGCTGCTGCTGTCGCCATCCAAATAACACGTTTATTTGTCATTGTCTTTCATCCGACACATTGTTTTTGTGATCACGTGATGGTGTGTATAGAAAACGAAGTGTCGGCCGCCTCGGCCCATACCCAGACCGCTCGCTCTAGAGAGTCATTATTTATGCAAAAACGATCCCATTTATATACCAGTTAAAAACAATCGTTCAAAGAATGAGGTATATTAAAAAACCCGAACCTTTCT
Source organism: Cydia pomonella (assembly GCF_033807575.1). Taxonomy (NCBI): domain Eukaryota; kingdom Metazoa; phylum Arthropoda; class Insecta; order Lepidoptera; family Tortricidae; genus Cydia; species Cydia pomonella. The sequence goes on along the minus strand of NC_084706.1, from coordinate 14,404,796 downwards.
TATAGTAACTTTACTAATGACCGAGTGCCACTATCAAGATCGAAATTTTCCTTCCTACCTCGAAAACACTGGACTACTAAATAGAACTTCGACGAAGCCTGCGCTGTGGATTTAGATTATGGTTTGTGTTTTAGTACTTATGTTTGCGTTCAATAAATTATTTATGCTATGATGACCTTCGCCAACGTTCAATTTGATATTTTTTAGAACATGGTTATAGATTTTTCGTAATTATTTTTTAATATCTGTCTTACCTAGGAACAAAAAAAAAACAAAGATAACAATAGCTTTTTTGTATGTCATTGATTAATTGGGCTAGCCAGTTTTTTAATGTTAGTAACATCTTACATTGATAAAAGTTCTCCACTCTCGAAATATATTTTTAGTTAAGTAAAAACGTGTAAAAATATTCCGTCTACCTAAAGCCAAAAAGAGAGCGAATGCCAGACCTCTAATAAATAAATAAAGTTGTTCGTAAATTGGGTATCCAATAAATGAAGAAAAAAACCGACCAAGTGCGAGTCAGACTCGCGTTTCAAGGGTTCCGTACAACACACAATTTTAACGATTTTTTTTTGTATCCATCGTTGTGTCACGCCGGCCCAGAGGTCGGAAGCCCGGGCCTTCGGCTCTATACGGGGCTCGGCCTTTCGTCATTGAATCCAGATACATGTACTATTATTATTTCCCAGTCAAGTCCAATGCGCACAGCGACGTAGACGCATTGATGAGTAATTGAATTAATAAATTGCGAAATTAGCGCGGCTCGGCCGCCGCTAGCAAATTTACGTGAAGAGTGTTACCGAACCGAGTCAACCCATCGTGAATGAGTTCCTCGCCTTTCTGCAACAGAAAAATAAGCTGGTGCTGGAAGGAGCGATGGATGTGGCGACCGCTGTCCAGATGAATTCACGTGCGTCGAGTTTCACCGTCGAAGACATCTGTGAAGCGAAGCAAGTGCTGTGCAAGTCCCTTGGGATCGTCGGCACCTATGTATCTCACCGGAGAGGGGATGAAACCGGGAAGAAGACCCTTGAGGATATAATGAAAATCCTGAGGGAGAATGAAGGCCGGATTCCGGACTTTGTGGCAACGGGTATCCTGCCATCGTGTGATCCGGATCAGGTCGACGTTCGCTGCTTGTCAAAGGAAATCATGGCCCTAAGAACAACATTAGCGGAAGTTATTTCTATGTTTGAGGCTAGCCTAGTCACTATTGCCGAATTACGCAACGAAATCATAAATTTGCGGAATGCTCCAACTCGGTCGGCGGCTTCAAATTTCAAGAACGATAATCGGCCTGACACTGTCTGTGTCGAGTCGGTTAGTTTGCGTGTTGCTGACACGGTAAAATGTGCCGCACGCGCCGCTGCACCGCCCGCGCGCCCCCCGCGCGTGCGACCGCCCCCTATCACGAAGTCACGTCAGCGTGCATATGCTGATGTCGCCGGTCAGCCTGTCGCAGCTAACCGGGTCAACGCGCCTACTAAGGTGTATGGAACACGGGCTCCAGTTAAGGAGAAGTCCACCCCCACCGATGTGGATAAGGAGGGATTCACACTGGTGGAAAGAAACCGCAAGGCGCGCAGGGCGCCTCGCAAGACTCTGTGTGGCACTGCGGAGCCGGTTAATTCTGGCCTACGAGTCGCGACACCGAGTAAGGCGCTTTACATGTCACGCCTACATTACTCCGCCGTAGCCGACGAGGTGGTGGAGTACGTTCGTCGGAAGACTGGCTACACGCTGAGGGTACACCAGCTTCAGTCGCGTCACTATGTGCACTTCAGTTCATTTGTGGTGCGCGTGCCGCGGCCGCTGCAGGACACCATCGCAAGCGCGGACTTCTGGCCGAACGGTGTGGTGTTTCGGCGATTCCGGGGCAACCTGCCGAATCCTACGCCGAGTCAGACGACGCTACGGAGCCACGCTGTTACGTCGTCGCCCAAATCCAATGTTTAAATTGTATTTGTTATTATTTGTTTTATCTCGTATCTTTGTATTTTTTAAATATGTTTTGTAGTTCACAGTGCCTTAGTAGTAATACTGTAATGCTGTGTAACTAATTTGAATAATAAAAAAAAAAAATTTTTATCTAGGAGCACTAACCTTGTAGTAAAACTCCTCCTTATTGAACATCTACTGTTGTGACTTCGAATGTTTGAAGAAATGTAAATTGCGTTTTCTGGCTCTATTTAGTTTACTTTTATCCAGGATCTGCATCTGAAATCCACGGGATAACGTTACAGAGATGGTTTAAGCTCTCGTGAGCTTTCCTGTTGCGTGGGAAGACTGGAACCTCTGACTAGCTTAGCTTGGTTTTTAATTCCTAAAACTTTTCCAAGTTGTATGCGGCCCTGAGCTATTAAAAACTTACCTCACTGTTTTTCCTTTTGCTTTTTTTGGGAGCTGAATTAATCTTAAATTCTGCATTCCTAATTGTTTGACATAACTATTTACGTGATTGACGTAATCCGTCAAGTTACCTTCAGATTTTTAAATTTGCTACCAAAGAGGTAAGTCTGTATACTCTCGGAATAGGATGCTTTAAATTTAGCGATATATAAATAACTGATCTGTAACTAATTTTAAATTACAAATTTTGTATTCTTTTCATTCCAGAGGCCGTCTTAGCCTCAGTCTATAGTCAGCTCCCAAAAAGAGCGTTACTATATTAAGGGCCTTCCTTGGGCCTGCACCATCAAGAAACCCTTGCTCTTCTTAAAACTACTTGCACGCCGTCCACGTCCCCTTCTTCCGGAAGTTCGTATTTTGACGCAACTGGAGCGCTTTCTCGTGCTTTCAGCTTGTGCGCCTTCTTCTACACGTGTGCGCAGCTGGTGCGCCGCCTTCTCGTGCGTTCAGCTGGTGCGCCTTTTTTACTACACGTGCGCACAACTGGTGCGCCTTTACTACACGTGCGCACAGCTGGTGCACCTCTACTACACGTACGCCTTCCCCTGAGCGCGCCCCACCTCCAAGAGCTTCTCGAGTGCCCCTGCCGAAGACTGTACCTTTTTTTTAACTTACTCCGGCATTCGCCCTCTTTGCCGTTTGCGAGAGCACCATGGGATCAACTTGGCTTGGCGCCAGGACACCCGCAAAATGGAGGGGGACCAGAAACGCTTGATCCCTATCGGCAACGTATGTGGAGCCGTGCAATGCGGGTCCCGTACCCGTTGGCCCCAGCAGTGTCCTGCTGGAAAATAAAGTAACTTATCCCTGACTTCATTGTTGTCACTAAGCCTCCTCACATCCTACTCACCCGTGGAGGGTAAGGGAACTCTGCTCGGTTACCTACTCTCCCAAGACCTTTGGAAAAGTACGTAACAAGGACCGAAAAACCCCTCTTTACGTTTAAACTTATCAATTCGGTAACCCAATCAATTCGGTTACCCTGTCATTCGGTAACCATAACATACTGTTATCTGGTTGTACTGGTAAGTTTATTGAAAGGTTAACCTTAACCTTTAACTGAGTTAATCTCAAAACCTCATCGCAATAGGGTTTTTGTTGCGGGTTTTTATTCAGTTATCTAATCTTTATTATTGGTTGCTTATTGTTTTGCTACATTTAAAGTAGCTTTCTATACAGGCGTATTGCTGATGCATTAAGTCATAATTTGCAATATTATTGCCATTCGACAAATACAATTTTAGATTCTAATTTTAAACCGCCTTAAAATAAGGAGGTTCTCAGTTTGTCCCGTATGCTTGTATGTATGTTTGTTCGCGATTATCTCTCGTTTAGGGTGGGGGTGTGAGTGAGAGTGGGGGTGACGGTGACGGTGGGAGTGGAGTGAAATTAAGGTCTATCATTTACATGCCTTTACTCGTATCTTGTCGAGTCTGTTGAGAGTTAACTTTTTCTTTACACATCTTAATCTATCTGGCCAGATATCTATATTATATGAATAATTGAACTCTAGGCAAACTAAATATTAGTTACAATAATACAACGAAACATATTACGCATACCTACTAAAATTGAGGTTGGCTATCGCCAACACTAGTAAACTAGTTTTAGCCCAAAACTAAATGGAGAACTAACCCCCTCCCCTCCCTCATTATATAATACTTATTTTGTATATATATATTTTTTTAATTATTTAGTGCTTTTCAGTGGGTTAAATAGTTGAAGGCGTACCGCCTTTCTAAAAAAGAAATCAAATTAAGTATTTGTTGTTATAGCGGCAACATAAATACATCATCTGTGAAAATTTACACTAACTATCACAGTTCATGAGATACAGCCCGGCGATAGACAGACAGACGGACAGTGGAACCTTAGTACTAGAGTCTCGTTTTGGACAAACAGATTTCATTATAGTACATTGTGCAACGAGGGTGGTAAGTAAAATTTGGGATACGAGTGTGATAATTCCCGACAGCCGGAGGCTGGAGGGAATAAAGACCCGAGTTCGCAATATTCTTACCCCCGGATTTACACACAATTTTTTTCATCACACTTGCGAAGAAAATACTGATTTTTAAGCAAAGTAATTCTTAAATACGGTGACATATCAAACATTCGTCCGCTATTTTGTAATTTCTTGGCAGGTGGGGCATCGAAGGCAAAGACCTATTCAGCATTCAACCACAAAATTGGCCTTTGCACACCTGCATGAAATAAGATCTTTTTCGAGCAAGTGCGATGAAATTTTTTTAAATGCTCCTAACTCTTATAATGTTATAATAATTAAAAAAAAAAAACAAATGTAGGGATAACCCTAAATTTGATTTATTTCTTCAGCTATAAAGCTGTGGTTGATATACAACAAAAGGTGTCAAAATATTTTCAATAATGTTAATATCCAGAAAGGAAAATTAGAACTACTTTGAAAAGGCGATTTCTCAAGGCTCACATGCAACTTTTAGCTCACATAGCCCACCACATCTGAAAACTTTTTAACTTATTGCTTATTATAAAATAAGCTCATAATAACTAGTATGTCATTTTTCAACAATTGTAAAATACCTACCACAATGTCCACAATCCGCTAACGCATGTATCTCTAACAGAAAGCGATATTTTTAATAACATTCTAATCTCTGAAATCTGAAGATAAATTATTATAGGTAGGTTAAAATCACCAGTCTTTAATTTATAGGTACCAAGTATGAACCCGAAAATAGTAAAATAATAATCTATCTAGCCAACAAATATGACTAAATAAGAGCATGATATTGCTAAAAAAGTAAAAAAATCTTTCGGTTTACTTGCAACCCCCTTTTCTAAAAAGTCTAAACTAGAATTGCTCCGAAATTAACAAAAACAATAGGAATTAGGAACACACAGGTATAAAGATACACAAAACGTTGCGGCTGCGCTCAAAACAATACTATAATCGCTCAATAATATTTTCAAATTTAGCCTAAGGACTCAAAGTGTAATATTGTTTGAATTGACAACAACGACGTTACCGGCAAAAAAACTTATTTGAGGTCGGGACATCAGAGACAACCCATGCCAACTACTGTTATTCAATAATAAGTTGAATTTAAGCGTGCGTAAAGATTACAATCGTTTGAACTGGTCCAAAACCCTATCCCTTTACGGCCGGGAAAAATATTTTGCAAAGATTCATAAAAAATGCATGTGAACCGTTATTAATTGTTATAAAATACGCGTATAAAATGTTTTAAAAAATCCTAGTGTCCTTTATCATAAAAAAAATCGCGTGCACGAAAGTGACGTTCAGGAACTATCTGGAAATGCACAAACGTGCAAATTCATTGAGTTTTGTAAAATAATATGACTAAAACGCAACATTTTACAGAACAATGCATGTGTATGCTGCACATACATAGCATATGAAGTAATCAGTATTCAATTTAGCATAATTATCACAATTTTCTTTAAGAATCAACATCTTAACGATTAAAGAATGATTAAAAACAATAATCAACAATTGTAAAGTACTCTCAATTCAACTACATCTAAAGGAAAAGCTTGAAAATATTTTGACGTGTAACGAACACGTTGCATTTAATACAACGAGTAATAGCCATGCTGAAGCAGTCTGAAATTGGCGGGCTCTTGGAGATTTGGTATCGTCAAATTGAAGCATCATCTGAAACATCACTCAGACGCCTCAGACATGCTTCACTACGTCGTTTTCTTGGTGGTTTAACCAACATTTCTAAGATTATGAAGCGAAAATTGAGTAAATCCAGTATTTCGCACCTAGGACGGCATATGGCATCAAAATCAAGCGAATATCCATATAAAATGAATACTGATTCATTCACATGTAAAAAGAAAGAAAGAATTTAGTTTCAGTGTCCATTTCCTTGTTTAAAAAAAGGTCTCCCATGGGTTTATTAGTTCATAACTTTTTCTGAAGCTGTAACATACACGTATGACCGAATCTTTATCTCTCATCTCTTGACAACCTTAATGCTGATCGTTCCCGAGCAGTTAGACAGTAGGAAAACATATTTGTTGTCTTTCCTCCGAACTAGTGACACTGGGTCTGTCACCATCAGCAGATCTTTAGGTACATCTCATCGTATTCGTCGTTGATTCTTTGATTTCGTTTTCAATTCATTCAAAAAGCGAATAAGGGAATTCTTCGAGGTCATCGTATAATTCCTCAACATGTGATATACTCGTATCATTATTGCACAAAATTTCAAGGAATTTTTTGCCTCTTAATGGACGCTTAAAAAAAACACAAATCTAACATTACAAAACGAAAAGTATTATAAAACTATCAAACATATGACTATTTCTTTTGATTTGATTTTCTGCGCAGAAGCCGGATAGACAAAAACTTGCAAATAGTTATGACCATCGATTTACGGGCTACGGCCGAACCCACAAATTCGTGCACTTCTTTTTTACGAGCATGTAGTTTCCCCTTAAGAGGAATTCCTAGTTGCGATTTTTCCATACAAACGCTCTCGACTGATTCCTCCCTGGATTTTCAACCTAGAGCAGTGATTTTTTCAAATAAGATCAATATCATCAATATCTGTGCCGCTATGTTTTGCTTTTTTGGATTATTTTATTTTGAAGAAAGATACAGCGCCTCGAAAATCGCAATAACGGCTCAATTGAATTGGCTGTAAAAAAAGGCACAGTATACAAATATGACAAAAAATATCCAAAAAATCAAAACATAGCGGCATAGATTATTTCTTCCTCTTGCAATTTCCAAAATTTCATAATGATTAGTTGCGTTTTGGAGGAGGAAACAGTCGAGAGCGAAACCTCGATTTTTGAGTTTTTTGCGAGTGAATTTCGGTCCGAGCTGCAGTTGTCCTTATCGCACGAATTGGAGGCGGAGACAGTTTCTAAATATACGTACACAGAAGGAATAGTGATGGGCATAACATCCTTATTAGGGATTGCAGAACCGGTACTGTTTTAAAGTACCGGGATTTCTCGGTACTTTCGGAACTGGTCTAATTATTTCATTATTTTAAATAAAACGACAGCATTTTGCGATTTGACCACCTTTCGTATTATAATTTAATAATCATATTTTCTTTTATTACGTAGTAGGCAATTTTTTTTAGAAATATAGTATTTTACATTGCTCACACTTGTGCGTCACAAGTAAAAGATAACTACTTTGATGTTTGCCACTAGATAGCAAATTTAATGAAATTACATTGACGAGGGGATTTATATATAAGTATTGCAGTCGTATTGTATAATCCGCCGTATTACATTACGGCTAGCCGATATCAAAATAAGGGCCATTTTGAAATGCGGCGGTTCAACGATTAAGGTATGTTGGAGTAATACCGGATGTGGGTGAAGAACGTAGCAAATTCATTTCTCCCTAATATGGCTTTATTTTTTAATCTTGGCAACATTGTGTAAGACGCCATTTCATTGCCTCGACTGCCAGTGTCCCAGCGCCACTCAGGGATATCGGGCTTGTGCTATGCGCAATCACATAGAGCAAGGTAAATTTCGTGTATCCGATCTTCGCCCTGTAATTTATTTTGTGTATTGTGATTAAAATGTGTTTGTTTTTGTAATTGTGTTAATGTATAATTTCGTTTTAGATGTTTATTTATAAAACAATCCAATCAAAAACAGACCTAGGATTGCTGTAGACCAATATCTGATTTTGACCCTTCCAGGTAAAGATCGGAAAGAAATAATACGATCTTTACACATTTAAAAAACAGCAGTGTATGTCAAATTTTAAATTTTCTTCAATTTACCTACTTATTAATTATCACATTTATTGTTTTCTTGATCACACTTTCGTACCGTTATTATTATCCAGTACCAACGCGACGGTAAATCAAAAGGAAAAGATTTAGGTAGTCTATTTTGTATGTATGTGTATGTACACCTACTTACTGACAATGTCATTTTTTTAATTTCCGCTGCCCAAAGGTTGCCTGGAGATTGCGTTTTAGCGATTAGACCGCATGTTGTTTACCTGTGCTTATGTTTCTGTTTTCTTTTATTGAGGTGTGTAATAAAGAGTATTCGTATTGTATAGGGATGATTCTACATGTTGAATTTTATAACAAAATCTAGTAAAATAGGTAGCAAATAAGCAATTTTTCGCAATAAAATGAATATTTAAATACTATATGGAAATGATTAAAAATACAGGACCTAAAAGTTTCAAAATTTAATATTTTTTTCAACTTTCAAAAAGGAATTAAGTAATAGTAACATACGATCAGGGGGGCAACACTTAGAAATGTAGTTAACATTAGTAAAGATGGCGGTGACTTCTATTAATGGGATCCGATAACATACTTTTGCGTAAAGCTGAAGCTGCCGATTATGCAAACTACATCACCAGATATCACTATAAGATTGACAAAATTTAAAGGCTGAATACAACATTAAGAAGGTTGCATAAACCTCGCATGTCAAGAGCAAGACTTATCTTCATCCATAATGTTGTTACCTAGCAACTGTTGTTTACTGTCAAAAAAAATTTAAACAGGTATGATTGATATGAACTTATTATTCCTCTAACGAAACGAACGACGACGAAATTACCAGGAATTATCCTAACATACACTATACCTGTCCTTACTATACCTCCGGAATATCTTGAATTCACGTCCAGTTGGATATTAAGGTCAAAGAAGAAACGCTCAGTTGAGAACTAGGCAAGTCAGTTATGAGCACATGAAAGAGTTCTAGGTCAGACTGAGACACAAGTCACAGAAGACGAAGCTAATGCAGCTTTGTACACAAAGATGAACATAGGTAAAAAAAAGAACAATTCCAAACAAAATCAAAAGCTGAAGTACTTACAACACCTAGTCTATTACTATCTTGTATACCAAATTGAAAGCAATAAACATATTCTTGCATTACTATAAAGTATGTTTTTTTTTTATTCCATTCTTTTTAAAACATTTCTACATAACATTAGGTCTACTTGGGTGGCTTACAATTTAGTATTTTGTTTAATATCTTGTAAACAGAAAAACTATGAAAGTTACAAGAAATCAAACAAAAAACTAACATGTATATCGCCGAAGTAGACATAATATTATGTAGTACGAAAGTACCTACATATACGGATGCATATGTAGATGTTAACGCACACATATATAGTTAGTTTCGGATACAAAATAGAGATAGCACTTCGAAATTAGTTTCCTTAAAATGCTTCAAGAGGGCTCTCTTTTCCTATATATTTTATTCAATTACTTTACCTTTTGCATACGATCCTTACATTTTATCCAAAAAAAAGATTGTATATCAACTATATATATAATTGCAATATTTTACCGTCAAAATCGCAATTGTTAACACATTGTTTACTTATCAAATTGCCTTATGATATAAGTATCAAAGTTTGAGAGCCACAATTTTACTAAATTTTTGTATCAGGGTTAAGATCGGATACAAAAATACGAAAAATAGAACATTCGATGACAACTTTTAAATTTGTATTGTTGGCAGCAATTTATATACGTAGGAGAAGGCTAAACACCGGACCTATTCTTTGTGATACCTTATTCTCTTTCCATTTAAACCAACTTTTATTCACCATCCGATGTTACCCCTTGATGGCAATACACTCGTTACCCTAAAAAAAGTATGTTTCATCTTTACACGTGTACAAAACAAAAACCTTTATATATTGAAGATTACCAAAATTCAGGCTGAATCTACGGTTATTATTTAACGATTTGCTCCGTACTTCAAGAATCTGACACGATCTAGAAAAAAAAATCGCGAGTTCTCTCAATTGGTCCCAAAATTGTCCGGCATTATCCCAACATACCTTACCCAGATTGTCATTGCGATACGTTCTTCAATAAGACGGCACAAGTTTAGCCCCATCGTATGATCACACCCAACTTATTGTCACGGATAGGTACGACGACCGAAGCATCATTCTTTTTTGTAGTCTTTATCTGAATTAATTAATAGATACAGTATAATATAATAAATAAATAATCAATATAAATAAATATTATAGGACTAAATTACTCAAATTGACAAGTACCACAGTAAGCTCAATAAGGCTTGTGTTGAGGGTACTTAGACAACGATATATATAATATATAAATATTTATAAATACTTAAATACACAGAAAACACCCATGACTCGGGAACAAATATCCATGCTAATCACACGAATATATGCCCTTACCAGGATTTGAGTCCGGGACCATCACCTTCGTAGGCAGGGTCACTACCCACTAGGCCAAACTGGTCGTCAAAATAATAATTATGTGATAACATCAAAAACAACTTATGTCGGGCAGCGCAGGATGAATTCCGGCCGGCGAGCCGGCAATGTCAACGGAACGGCGCGCAATGAGCGGGCGCTCGCGTCTCGCATCTGTGTGCGCGCACTCACACTTAGATAGCTCCCGCTCCCGCCCACCGCAGCGCGACAGAAACATAGCTTCAAAAATTCGAGATTTGAAAAGTTGCTCAGCTAGGAATTGCTCTTAATAACTTATTGTTACTCTAATTTGTGATAAATAAACACACATAACTCTTTTACTGTAATAATTAAGTATTAAATAACAAGTTTGATACCAAAATTATACAAAATTAAGAACTTACGTGTGCCACTGCTCCCATCAAAAAATGCCACCATCTTCAAAGCAGTCTCGCGACGGACTGATCCTACTGACCTGCGGTATTTAGTACTGAAACGTGTCGCTAATGTCTGCAGATTCGATCGGAATAGGTCTGAGCTCGAAAAGACAATTTAGTTGCGGGCAGGATTTTTTAAAAGTAATTTGCAGAATTATATCGAACCGGTCGTAAAGGGCTATTATGAGTTAACTGAATAGACTGGGTTTTTATTTCGGTTACCAGTAACACAAGTTAACTCGATCTGATAGGGTTACCGAATTAAAAATTAACCTTATCAGAAGGTTACCGATATGGTTGGAGTTTTTATAACCACTTCTAAAATAACCCTATGAAAAACCCCGGTTAAGGTAAGCGGTTCCGGTCCCCGGTACGTAACCCGACAACCTTCCACAGCTTGACCTTCATATTCACATTCAAATATACTTTATTCATGTAGGTACGCCTAGCAACAAACACTTATGGCACTAAAGGCCTAGGCCGCAGTTAGGCAGGCCTCTTCGGGACGTGTCGGGCCTTCGGGCCTACACGAACCGGCCTTCGGCCTTCGCAATAGCTGTCTACACAATTTTTCAAGTAAACCATTCTGAATAACGCTTGATTATACATAGATTTCTAATAGATTTTCCTGTCATCTACCTAAGTAAAGAGCTATTTTGTGTATTATTTTTATTCAAGAGCTAGTAGTTTCGGAAATAAAGGGGGAAGAATGGTAATTTTTTGCCTATTTTCTTGAATAACTTCTACTATTAATCACAAAAATATGAAAAAAAATTGAGATTCTTACAATGAGCCATTTCATTTTATACGTAACAGGATATGGTTTGCAAAACTTTGTTTTATTGATTTTCTCATTTACCTCCCAAAAGAGGCCCCGATGTTAAAAATGTAATTATTAACGTTATACATGTCCGTTTTTGGGTCACAGACTTACATTGTCTACCAAATTTTAACTTAATTGGTCCAGTACTTTCGGAGCAAATAGTCTGTGACAGACTGACAGACGAATGATCGTATAAGGGTTCCGTGTTTTCTTTTGAGGTACGGAACCCTTAAAACGAAATTATTTGTGTAAAAGTAAAATGAAGATTCTTGAATAGGTTTCTTTTCATATTTCCTTATTAGGATTACTATTCATACTTAACTTACCCATTAGGTCATAGCTTGAAGAGGTCTCAACGATAATAATATTGCCGAAATAACTCTCCCATATCCAAACCATCCCTTACAATCGTAATTACCTCTTAACGTCGAACCTTACCTTAAAATCAGAAGAGTACATTTTTATTATCCGTGAATAAGTTACCTCCTCTTCACCTCAAGCCCCACATTAGGAGCCAATACTTATCTTTTTGTAGCGAGACCATGACGTCAATGTAATCGAAACGGGTACATGCGACGGAAAATGGGCGCTTTGGGACAGACCGCGAGAAAGAGTTCGTGGAAGTGCTATACGAGTTTATAAATAATTGTACGGGGAAATGAGGACTTCGATATTATTTCAGTTTTTTTTTTACCAACATTAGTTTCACTTATTTTAATATCACATGCAAAATACGTATTCACGAATTCTTTATCCAATTCATATTCTTTTATTTATTTATTAGGTATGTTAGAGAGAGGTTTCTAAATAGGTGAAGTATGTATAATATTTTTCACATAGCTTGGGTACGATGACAGCTATTATATCTGTACAATTTATCACTTTAGAACGCAAAATTAAATTGAGATGAAACTGTTACCGTACTCAAGCTATGTGAAAAATATCCTTTGAACATATCCAGTTTTGCAACTTTCTATGTGCAATAATTGTATTCTGAGAAAATCTGTATCACTTTTGGTTTTGGATGTGAATAAACACTGTAGGTATATGTGTCTGCCACTGAGAAATTTTCTATAGTTACTCTAACATAATGTCGGGAAAATCGTACCTACATAAATACCATCCACCTTTTTTGAACAAAGTCAAGAGCTTAGGGCTATTTATTTTAGTTAGACAGATCGCATCAAAACCATAAATGTGAAATAAGAGTCAAGTTCAACATTAAGAATATGCGTCGTTGTTGACTTCGCTGGCAAAAGAATCGATATCTATATGAGTGCCAAGTTCTAGTTCACTTGGGCTGTAATTAAAGTTCAGGAATTGACATATGACTTGACTTAATTGAACTGACGATATATGCTGAGGTGAGGCCATTTCGTGGCACTTTACCCACTATTTCAATGCTTTGTAAGTGTAAATTGTCTTGTGTGTGTTTATGAATAAAAATATTTTAATCTATTGTTTCTCTTCGGCTACGGGCCTTTTTAAATCTGCTCTTCTTTCTCCTGCCCTTATCTCAGTTTATATATATTCTATCCTAGTCGTCCGCCTCTAGATTGTGTACTGATGTTGAGTACAGTTTTCACGGAGTAGCTATCATCTCTGCGCATAATGTGACCATACCAGCGAAGTCTACTTTCTCTCCGTTTATCTGCTACTGGCGCTACTTCGAAAGATCCTCTGACATATTCGTTATGTATTCTGTCCATGCGTTTAACTTCACGGGCCCATCTCAGCATTTTGATTTCTGCCGCCCAGCATTCCGCACCGTACAGCATGGCGGGTCTCACGGCTGTTTTATATCTTTTTCCCTTAGTTCTAACTGGCATTTTGTTATCGCACAGTACTCCTGACAGGGATCACCATTTTCGCCAGGCAATATGAATTCGGTGGTTTACGTCTTCTTCTATTTGGGCATCATTTGTTAATACGGATCCCAGGTATTTGAATCGGGTCACCTTTGGCAGTGTTGTGTCTTGGATCTGTATCTTGCAGGTGAGTTTTTCGGTGTCACCCAGATCACATTCTATATATTCAGTTTTGGTTCGACTGATCCGCAGCCCATGTTTTCCCGGAACCACGTGTCAAAGGTCTTTCATAGCTCAGATGCTGACTTCGCTACCAATGCAATATCGCATACAACATACACCATGGAATTTCTGACTGAAGGTTTTTAGTGATATACTTCATACTCAAATTAAACAGCAGATAACTCAGTGCTGAGCCTTGGTGCACTCCAACTTTTACCTGGAATGTATCAGTGACATAAACATGGCTTTATATCCGCGTAGTGACTTCGTTATACATATCACGTACTATGGAGATATATGTCTCAGGTACATTCTGAGTACGCAAAGCTTGCTAGACTAGCCTTCTATTCTAGGGACCCTGTCAAATACTTTTTCGAGAGCTATAAAAAACGCAATAGAGGTTTTCTTTATTTATTCGACATTTTTCCATTAGAATGCGGATTGTTTAAATGGCTTCTGTTGTTGACCTGCCAGGTGTAAAGCCGAATCGTTTTTTTGTCGTGTGAGTCAAGGATGTAAGGTGAGCACTGCTAATAACACATTCGGTTATCTTTTCTCAAATAAAATATTTTTAAATAAAAATCAAGTCACTTCCATAACATCACGTTACATCGTAGAAGCAGGGGATGTAGTCAACGCGGGCGAATAAATTTCGCAAATCCCTCGCACGGGCTTGCCGATCTACATCTAACCCTACGGTACTAATGCACATGCTCCGTGTCGGTGCGGCTTAACGCGGCTAGGTAACGATTACTGTGCATTTGGGACTTTGCTTAGTTTTTCAGGGCCTTTTAAAGGTGATTTGTGGCGATTGCGTTTTACTTTTAGCCACGGCGGATAATTTTGTCTGCTTTACTTTGATGTTTTATGTTATACTATTGCTCGTGTTGATATGGGGTATCCCGAGGGAATAATGTTTAACTAAGGGTGATAAATGGTACGATGACCTGCGCTGTCTGTTCGTTATTGGTTTGTGCTGTAACGTAACTCTAAAATATGAATCAAAATGTATAAGGATGCGAAATACGTAACACAACATCGACTAGCACTTGACCGGTTAACTTTTTTAATATTTTCATTATAGATGGATCTCAATATAGATATCTCTATTTCTATTTCCAATAAAAAAAATATAGTTTCTTCGTTTTTGCGGCTAATAATTTCACTTATTTCGTATTTTCAGCAACTAGGTACGGTCAAGGAATTTAAATTCAGTATCATTTTGTACTTTGTGACAGCGACAATATTACGATTATATCCCTATTATAATAGTGACATTCATATTGATTGTCACTGTGACAAGGTACGAAATGGTACGGAAATTAAATTCTTTGACTGTACATGCGCCTAAAGGTTTCAAGTTTAGTTAAAAGTGCCTACATCATTCCTAACTTTAAATGTAGATAATTCATTAGAACTATAACCACTTTCATAAAGCTCTTACGCAAAATCTACAATAACAGCACCGAAAATATTGGATTACAATATTCTGGACTAAATTTTAGAATCGAAAAAGGAATCGAAACTTATTTACACCTTACAGCTACTGAACCGACACTAAAAGCAGTGCAGCGTCACAACCTCACAACACAACAGACCTATAAAGAGGGGGCCATAATCCTAACGTTTTACTGATATTGCCATGCATGGAAGTGTGAAAGTAGTTATTACTAATATGACCATCAAACATGGGTATGTGTATACTATAATGTAGCAAAAATATAATATAAATTAATGTTTCCTTTTCAACCAACGTTTACTCGTATAATTTTGTTTGTTCTTTTACAAAAACGATAAATGTCAGGTACATTTATCATACGTATATCGATTCCTATAGTCTGTATCTTTAAGTATTTAAAAAAAGGTAAACAAACAATTTGTACATTTTCGGGTAGTTTTAATATTTATTGGTTAACCAACCAAATACAAAACCGCCTGGATCTGTCACTGAACGACCTTATTTACCCTCAGCTGCCTTAAGGAGCCATTTGAGGGTAGATTTTGTTTACCTTTTTTTAAATACCTAAAGATACAGACTATAGGTCGACCGGCCGGACGGCGTGCTGTCGGTTTTCCCTCAAACGCCCTTTTCACCGCCCGATCAGCTCCCATTCGCTCTAGATGACCGAGCCACCGAAGCCTTTGCGCCTTTGTGACAACCATTATATTTGGCTCAGTTACTATCTATTCGACTTCGACGTTTTTGCGGATTCTCCAGCAATCATCGGGTCGCTGCGTTGGGCGGAGGATTTGGAGAACCCACCAGCCTCCTCCTCTCAGCCACCAGAAGCTTACTATCATCCTTCAAAGTTAGTGTCCAGGCTTTACATCCGTGTGTTTAGATGGGTCGTATTACAGTCTTGTAAATTCGGTTCTTAGTTTTTCTACTGAGAAGCCTGGACACCAAGACTTTGTGCAGAGCTGCACTGCAACACGCATTCAAAATGTATTAATAATTATTGTTAATCTCTTTTTCAAAAAGATTTTAAGTGTAATCGATGCATTTGAAATAAATGAACATAAATATGAATATGAATATTGTTTTTTTTTATTTTAATGTGTGAAAGCTATGGACTATTGTACTATTTACTATTAGATATTAATAAAATGGTATGCAATTTTATTTATTTTGCGGTACGGTGACTTACGCCCACAAGATGGCCCCCCACAAAAAGGTATATCTAACCTAGATTAAAGTACGTAATATTATTATTAGTAGAGCCCAAACAAGGAAAGTTAAGTACTTAAATTGCAGGCAACTCTGAAACACAAATGATAACCCTTTTAATTTTTAACTCTGTGGAATTTCAGGATTAACAATGGTTTCTAGTTATAACTACATATTATGAGAATCTTTAAATCACGGTTATGGTCCTATTACCGTGGCTCCGTCCGTCCGTGGTGGCTATTACCTACTGTTTTTTTTATTCTGTGGCACTTATAATGGACTGCTAACAAAGATACTTACGAAATCAAAATTAAATAGGTACATAAATAATATTATATCCAAATATCATCTACAATACCCTTCGAACAACACCGGCTTCCGACACGTCGGAAGGGAGGAGCCCAAGCGATATCTTACCATACAAATCATTCTGCCATTTTTTGCGGGGGGGAACTTGCACACAGTCGCATTTCTCTCACTACATACAAAATCCAATGTGTAATGATCACACACACGTCAAAGACAAATCTTGCACACCTCGATCTCTTTTTGTGTACGAACGAGTCACAACATGCACCGCCATAGGTACAGTTGTACCTATGCTTCGCCAGAGGGGAAATAGTAGGAATGCCGCCTGTCTTCCTGGTGTTGCTCGAAGACAATACCGATTTCTTTGTTCAACTTTTTTTGACAAATAAGATATACTTATTCTATCGAAGCCTGGAAAAATACGTAAGCATAGAGTGCTCACTCCATACATCAGTTTTGTTACCAAAACGCTTATTCTTTTCGTAGTCGACATCTAGCATCGAGTAGCGGAATTATCAGTAATGCTACTTGACAAAAGATATTGCGACGAACGAAAAGTCTAATACTTAACAATTTTTAGCTAATATTATAACCGGATTAACCGGAACTCTATTTTCAACTCCTTCTGCATATAATGTTGGTTGTAAATTATTGAGAAATATAATTTTCGTCAGTCGCGACACTTGAGACATCTAGTGTCAAGTAGCGGGACTAATAATTCCGCTAGTCAATATTAGATGTCGACTACGAAAGTAATAAGCGTTTTGGTAGGTAACAAAACTGATATAATGAGCACTCTGTATTTTTTTCTCTATGGTCGAACTTACTCATCTGTAAAGCTTTGATCTCGACGCTCGAAGTCTCATTTAATTTATACAAAATATTCAAATCATCCTCGTTTTTAAACAAACGAAAAGAAATAACATGATTTTTTCTGTTTTTGTTTCTTTTTGGAATTTGATTATTATGTATTAGATAATTCCTTTGTATTACGAAAATAAAAAAATATAGAATGTAGAAGTTAAAGCCATTCCTTCAGCTAAAAGATACTAAAAGTTTAAATCTTAACCCTTGAATTCATGATTTTTTTTCTTTCTGTCCGGAATTGATATATTATTATATGTGACACGTATATTTTAATGATTGTGGAAAAAATAGTAAAAAAAACAACAATTTTCACTGATATATCACTGTTAGAATTCACATAGGCCCCATATTTTGCCCCGTATGGTTATGATGCTTGCTCTGGTCTACGTGACAGCCGTTACTATGAGAGTGTCTGACTCTTTCGATGGCGCGGTGATAAAAATGACTAGAAAGTATTAGAAAAGACCAAACTTTATTAGGACTGGCCCAAGTAACACAACACAACAAGCGTTTTAACAAATCACCCTAGGACTTATGTAGAACAATGTAATGTAAGATTTATACAGTGATAAATATTTAACCGGTAATGTGGAATACTTTTTTCTAATTCAGTTATTGGTGGCGATCATATTTATGTAACATATGGGTAAGGTCGCAAATAATTGTAAATCAACACACTGGAAGATATAACACACTGTAACACAATAACGCACTGGAATATTGTAAAGCTTAGTGCTCATTTGACTATGTTAGGTTAAAAAAATGCAGTTACAATTTTATATATTTATTTTATTTGTACGAAATTCAAATCCACTAATTAACAATAGGAAGCAAACTTTTCATTTGCATTAGTAATAACAAAAAATAATTCGAAAAGCTAAAATAATCTTTGTTTGACGTCATCATCACAATAAAATTAATGGTTTACGTTCGACTGAACTGGGCTCCACATACTATTAACAACATAGAGGATTTATATATTTTAGCCGTTCCCTGTACTGTTTTTGCTTTTCGGCCGGAGTAGGCATCTGAAACAAAATAAATAAAAATAATAAAACACCGGAGACGTAAATCTAAAATAAACATCAATAAGATAAATGACATCTTTGTGTTTTCATTAAATATTGTAAAAGTTAAATTTTTAGCAGACTTCCAGCCCATACCCATAGCCGATAACATTCAATAGCCAACAATATTCTTCATACAGTTGCGCAACGAATACACCGAGATGATTTTAAAGATACACCATGGATACACCAATACAAAGTTTGATAAATATCGCACATACCATAATCGTTATACACGGTGCTTAGAGGAACCCGAAAGATTTTAACCACGTACTTCGGAGGCCAAAAGAAGGAAAAAATGTTATATCAGTTTCAGTAAATTACGGCAAAAAAAAATTTTTTGTTTTTTTTTTCAAATTTTGAACGTATTTGTACATAAAAAGTTCATATTATGGTAAAACTGGCACTGAAAATATTTTTTTACGATTCTTTTTTGTAAAAACTAGTTCTTGCAAAGGTTACTTGTCACTTTTTGACTTCTATCAATAAGAATATTTAGACTACTCCCCATAATGTCATCATCGCGATCAAAAAGGCGTTTTGCACTAAGTTACGATAAGAAGATGTTTTTTTTACATTGGTATTAACTCTGAAACTAGGCGAAATCCAGAAAAGTTTATATGACATTTTAGTCTCTAAATGTGATCAGTAACACACTGTCAAAATCTTTCGGTTTCCTCATGTAGCACCGTGTATATCTGCATAAAGTTACACTTCACTTGTGAGAATAACATAACCCTCATTTTGACTTCGCCAAAATCGGTTACCTTTCGTGTACAACCACCTTAAAAAATTCCGGTGTGTGACATAACATACCAACATAACACACATAACGAACTGGAACAAACACACTCGAAAATTCTAACCTCAACAACGAATACCAGCCAGAAATTTACTTAGATTTCAATTTAAACCACGAGTTTACTCAGTTCATTGCCTGTACTTTCATAATTCGGGGTGTAATAAACAATAATTTCGTACTTACCTTATACAAATCACAAAACAAATGCCCGAAACATGCGCACTAAAACCAGAAATTTACTGCAGATGACTATCGCGACCACAAAATGAATAGTGATGTGAAAAGTGATATTTGACAGTTTACGTAAGGTGTTGCCACACCTAAAATTGGTCGAATATGTTGCCTAGTCGAGTAAACCAAAAATCTACCGTAATATCAAATTCGAATAACACACTAGAAACATTTTGGAGACACGTTTCAAGATTATGTATTTTGTGTTCTAGGATTGCTTTATTTAAATAATGTATAGATTATTACACGACATTTTTATCGCTATTAAAAGGTACAGTGGAAATTTAAATCCACTACACATATTTTTTTTTCTATCCAAATTATACTATTCTTGGGTAGTAAGGAGACAATTATTTTTTCTATGGAGGTTGTATTTTGTTCAGTATAACGAAATATTTTTTATTTTTGTAGACGACACTAGAATAAATCTAGTTATTGCTACGTTAAGTTTAGGATATAATTACGATATTCTAATAAAACAATAATGATTTTTCATTGATTAAGCACCTTTTATTCGGATGAAAACGTGGGCTCACTTCAAAATGTTTAAATAGTACATTTTTTTACGACCTTACCCATATATGTTTTATGTGTTATGTTAGAACTTATAAATACTTTATAGATACTTTTTATATATTGTTACCCTACTCATAGATTTGTCTACAGAGTTTAAAACCGCTTTCCAAAGTAACAACCATATAAAACTAAAGACTTATGTCAATTTGTCATTGCAAAATTATAATACCAAAGCGATGACACTTGACGACGTAAACCTTCTTCTCTTCAATAAAAGTAGCGTGGCCAAGTATCCAGTGGTTATTAATTTTACCGATATCATTAACTGTAATTAAATAGATGGCGAAGTAAATAGCATGAGGTCTCGCGTATTATTGTTGGTCTCGTCGTCGGCGGCATTAATAAGCTCTTTTAAAGGCTCACCGTTTTAATTAGAGACTGACACCATTTAGAATATAGGGTAACGGCGGCTATTAACGCGGGTATCAAAATCGACGTCTAACACCGCGGTGTTTACAAATACGCATTTTGCAAGCAAACAGATCTATTCTGTAAGAAATAAAGCATACACAAAACAAGCTCATTCATTGGTCTATCGTGCCCATTAGTGTGCATTTGTGTGAGTGTAACAAAAAACTCGCGATTCGTCAGTTTGTGCGACGGCGGCGCAAGAACCGGTTGTTCCATACAGACGCGTGACTCCACAGGTAAGTGCACTCCAATCTTACTTAGTGTTTTACGTAATAGTTATGGCAAATAAACTAGTGCAATGCCTTTTAAGAGGTTGTGTATTGTTTTCTACACGATTTTGAATTACTTTTAACTTAGTTTTTGACCGGGAAATACGTTTAAAATTGAAAATAAAATACAGCGGTGATAGGCGCCAATTACTTCTGTGGTAAGTAATTCCGTGGTATGCCACGTTAGTAGAAAAAGTAGTAGTTTTGTTATTTACTCTTTAGAATTGGTACAAATTATCAATTTTATAATTTCTTTTATTTATTCCAATCTTGATCTATTCACGCTATTAAAGAGCTATTTCCGTGGTATGGAAAGTATTCAACTAACCCTTAATTTTTAACAAAAACTTCAGCACTGATTTCCTTGTTTCTATGGGAACCCTTAATCTGTCAACTTTTTTTTTATTTTGAGTTAAAACCTAAAATTTACTTGCCAGTTATGTGATTTTGTCTTTACAAGAAGCTTGTAATATACGTGTTTGATTTGATTTGAAAAAACATCTGTGTTTTATTCTTTTTATGGGTCGGAATTAGGTTTAATTAAACTCCAAATTAAGCCTATTACCGATGGTATGATCAGATTACCCTCGGTAATAGAATGTATAGAAATCTATTACCGACCCAGAGAAATATCGAATGGGTCGGTAATAGGCTCTTAAAGAGTTATCTATTACCGAGTGACTATTTGGTATTGTATTGAAATATCGCATTTAGGGTACCGCAAGTACAGATTTAATTGATAAAATTTAGACTTCAGTTATCATTATCAGATTTAAATTCTTCTGTTTTCTGATTCAGTTATTACTCTGACAGACAAGGAAGGGTACCCAATTGCCGGACAATTCCGATTAGATTTTTTTTTATATAATTTTATTTATACAGTAGTCCAAAATCTCAGACATGATTTTTTTTAGCTATAAGAATCAGCATTAAGAAAAGTACTGTGATTTGTTAGTTATAAACGGGTAATAATATGTGAGAGACTTTATTTAACTTAATTACCTTATCAAAAATATAAGAATTAAAAATTTTCATGTTTTTATTATATAGTCGAAATTTTATAATGTGGACGTTTGCCATTTCAATGTGGTAAACTTTCACTCAGGTGGTAAACGTCCAGCTAAAGGATGACTCACGCTACACAGTGCCAGGACCGGGCCGGGGCGGACCGGAGCGAGCCGTCACACGGACTTTCAGGAGCGCCACCGTCGCCGGACCGGTCCGGGGCCGGGGCGACCGGGCCATCATCTCTATATTATAGTATCTCTATGCGTTGACACTATCGTTGAGTCTCCGAGCGCGAGACAGGCCGGGCCGGGCTGTCCGAGCTCACCGAGCCGTCCAAGCAACGGACTGTTCATGACAAATGTCACAAATGTCAATCATATTGAAAAAATTGGTTCGATGGGAAGCAAGTCGATATATAAATAAATAATAAAATCAAAATATTGGCCCTGGCTGCCATAATAGCTGATGAAGAGAATACTGGGCAATTGTGCATTTGGACATTTCGCGGACACTTTCGGAAAAAGGAGAATTACACAATATTATGTGAAGAGCTTTATTTCCACATGACCCGAGACTCTTTCGAAGCCACCGTGTTCTCTGCTTAAGGTAATGGAAATACAATGCGTGTATATTGTCTCAAATAATCATGTGCCGAAGCATATTAAACTATTAAAAGGAAAGGGGATGACCGGTTCTCCATACAAACATAGTCCCCATTTTCCTCTCTGGATATTGATATTCCCTTCGTTCTACATCCAATTTTGTAATAGTACATTACGATACAAGTGCGAAAAATAGGAAATTCGAAACAAGTGGCGATAAATTAAAACACGGCCGAAGGGAGTGTTTTAAATCGACACGAGTTGCGAATTACTTATTCGCACATGTATCGTACAACGTTTTACAGTACATGGCTCTTTAAATGTTCGACACAGTAACGTAATATGCTAATTTTCGCACTAGTGCGGTAAAGTAGCAACATATGTACTGTAAAAATATTTTCCGTAATGGGGACTACGTTTGTATGGAAAAGCGGTCTCGTTTTGAGGTAGGTAACTAGGCAGATTACTTAGAGATTGACTCATCACAAGCTGCCCTAAGTGCTTCTTAGCGAGTAGACAGGCCTATTGTTTTTCAGTATTATTTTCTTCTATTGAGGTGTGCATTTGTGTTGTATTGCAAAAATATATCCGTTGGGGTTCAGTGATACCCGATAGATATTAACCCTGAATCACAAATGATCATTTTGCTTAATGCCGCGTTTTTGCATTATTTTCTCCCATCAATCCTATCATAGACTTGTTCTGTTTCAGGAATGCATGAAAAACTTAAGTTTAAAAGAGAAGATATTTAAAATGGCTGTAGGAATACCACAACATTTTAAAGCATCGATATAAGATAATCATCTACAAACATTCAGCTACAGAGAAATACGCGTACACCACTAAGAATGTCGGTGGTGCGCTCTCAAAGTAAAAAAAAATAACTGTTAAGTTCGGTACACTAAGATAGAATTGTCTAACAAGTACAAAAAATAAACTCCTTACTGGCTTACTTACTTCTTGCGAAAAAGGAATTTTTGATCTATAATACGAGTGGGTTAGGTAGTTGAAATTTACAGTGTGCATTTTATGGTTCCGTAGCCAAAATGGCAAAAACCCTTACAGTTTCGTTATGTCCACCTGTCTGTCTATCTGTCTGTCCGTATGTCACAGCTATTTTACTCAAAAACTATAAGATAACCAAAAGAGAAAAGTGGAAAGTAGGTATTTTTTTATACTACGTTGGTGGCCCGCCTGATGGTAAGCTACTACTTAGTGAAGAAGTTCAAATGTATAAAAATATAATTTTTAGGCACGCCATACATGTAACTAAAAGTGAAAAGGTTACTCAAGTAAAAGAGTATTAAATTTAAGATTTTTTTTTAAGTAAGTGAGATGGCAAAGGAAGTCTTGCGTAGCCCGACATGCTAGCCCGAAATGATATGAACGCTCTGACGTCGGGCTACAGCGGCGGCCTCATATTGAGAAAGTCGGGCGTAGCCCTTATGCTATGCGTACTCTCAGGCCGAGGGCCCCCTCATAACAAATGAATCGGGGGTAGCCTTACGTACCTAAGTAGCTTCCTCATACTAAAAAGTCGTGCAGAAGAAGATAACAATATAATTTTTTCAATATGTCAATTCCAGATTTCCTGTGTTTCTTAAATGTATAGTAACATGGCAGCAGTTTTCATCTTTAGGGTTCCGTACCCAAACGGGACCCTATTACTAAGACTCCGCTGTCCGTCCGTCCGTCCGTCCGTCCGTCTGTCACCAGGCTCTATCTCATGAACCGTGATAGACAGTTGAAATTTTCACAGATGACTTATTTCTGTTGCCACTATAACAACATAGTGTTGTGTTCCTGCCGGTGAGTAAGGTTGCCAGAGCTCAACGAGGGGAGGGAGGGTTGTTAGGGTCGGCAACGCGCATATAATTCCTCTGGAGTTGCAGGCGTACATAGGCTATGGAGACTGCTTACCAATCAGGTGGGCCGTATGCTTGTTTGCCACCAACGTAGTATATAAAAAAAAACAAATACTAAAAAGTACGGAATCACATTGGGCGAGTCCGACTCGCCCTTGTCCGGTTTTTGTATTTATTCGTAAGCTTGCATTAATTGCCATGGCACTTTAGGCTTAGCTTGTAAGTACTAATAGGATATTCTTTGCTAATAGGTCTAATAAATAATATGTTGCGGACTCTTTTCTTAAATCTTTTTACTTGTATACTTTTTACGACATTTGACGCTGTCATGTTATTCAAATAGTAAGATAAATATGACAAGAGAGAAGATAGTGATCTTATTTACAGAAAGATACTTAATGTATGAAAAAATTAGCAAAAATAAGAATGAATGTTTTGTCAGTGTGAAACAATTTTATTTTCTTTGACAAATAGAGCACTGCATTGCATTAACGATTATTATTATTTTAATTTGTACGTATGTCTTTCCCATCACGGAACAATGGTATTCCGGACCTTTGAGAAGCGTGCGCCGAGCCCTAACCTAACGTAGAGGCCCTTTTGACACGTTCATGAAATGTAAGATGTACACCGAGCTGATGCTGCCCTTGCCCATGTCATAGGACGCACGCAGCGGTAGGCCCGACAGGGTGTAAGGACTATTGAGAGTTGTTGGAATCTAAAATAAACTAGGTTATTGTGTGAAAGCGATGGGCTAAATACTGAGCTATGGGATAAAAAACCAGACGCCTGCCTAATAAAACGGTATACAATTTTATTTCCGGCAGACGACACAAAAAGCGACATCTGGGATGGCTCAAGAGTAACACTGGTGTGAGCGGCTCAGGGGTATCGAGAGGCGTGCACCGCTTTCAACCCAGTGGCTGTAACAGCCACTGTGCCAACTCGCGTCTTGCACTTCCACCCCTGGAACTTATAGCTCTAACGACTCCTCTCTAGCCGGCTGGCCAAGGCAACCCAGAAGCAGAGAATCCTGTCCCACCCACCCCCCTTCGAATGACAGAACTCCCTAGGAACACTCGGGTACGTGAGGTCATTACTCCCCAACAGCTCGCCACAAGCTGCCCTAAGTTGACTGATTGCACTGGTAAAATTAGCGGGCCATAGATTATTAGTTTGCAGTTCCTAAAAGCCACTGCTGAAAGGATGTGTAGCTGTCATATACAAAAACAATGGGTAGACAGTCTCAAACGGTATGTCTTATGATAAATAGTTTCATGTCGCAGTAAAATAATGTGATTTGTAGTATTTAGTCTTAAAATATATTTTTATACTGTGTATGCTAATCTTAAGGTATTTATTTATGGGCCGCTAGTTGCCTGAAATAAAGGTATAAATAAATTATGATAGATAGGCGGATAGATGGGGTGTTCTATGAGAACGTCGCTTTCAAAATGCTTTTGTCTTGTATGGCAGCTTCCTCAATCAACTGCGTAAAGCTCAAGAAAATACTGCCAAAAGGCTAGGCTAGATAATAATTTTTTATAAAAGAAACAAATGTCTTTATGGGACCCATAACATTAAAGCAATACAAAAGTCAGAAATGAGAGTCAAATCTGACAATCGTTATCTACGCACGAAACGCCGATACTTGATCGTGACTTCATGATTAAGTTTAATCCGTTTTATTTGCATTGCATTTATAAAATGAGGAGCTTTCGATTTTCGAGGATTATGTTTTTAACATACGTGTATATTACGTAGGTTTATTTGTATGTTGATTTTTTGATTCTAGAAATAAGAGTTGTATAACCCTAATATGTATGTAAGTACTAAGTGCGTAAAAGGTAATACCGAAATAGGTCAGAAGAGAAGTAAATTCAATATTACTATACAGTATATCCAAAAAGAGCGCTATGATAAGTAGAAGTTACTTTTTAGGGTTCCGTACCCAAAGGTAAAACGGGAGCCTATTACTAAGACTCCGCTGTCCGTACGTCTATCCGTCTGTCACCAGGCTGTATCTCATGAACCGTGATAGTTAGTTGAAATTTTCACGGATGATGTATTACTGTAGCCGCTATAACAACAAATACTAAAAACTACGGCACACTAGATGGGCGAGTCCGACTCACCTTTGTCGGGTATTATTTAAATATAGGAGGCAAATGAGCAGAGCCCATGAACAGACGTCGTATCATAGGATAAGTAGATATGTACAAAGAAACAGCGGTATGTTAAATAGAAGTTTTTTTATTATACAGTAGGCATACGAGCAGAGCCCATGAACAGAGGTCGTACTCCTATCATAGAATTAGTAGAGATGTACAAAGAAACAGCGCTATGTTAAGTCGGAGTTATTTTTTTAAATGTAGGAACCAAACGAGCAGAACTCATGAACAGAGGTCGTATCATAAGATTTGTAGAGATGTACAAAGAAATGGCGCTATGTTAAGTAGAAGAATTTTTTTTGAATGTAGGAGGCAAACGAGCAGAGCCCACGAACAGAGGTCGTATCATAAGATTTGTAGAGATGTACATAGAAATGGCGCTATGTATTTTTTTATATAGGAGGCAAATAAGCAGAGCCCATGAACAGAGGTCTTTTTTATTTATTAATTTATTTAGGAAACAAACAGTCACATATTAATATATATAAGCTTAAGTGATAACAAACAGACCTTTAGTTCCATTGAAAATAAAAGTATACATAGTAAATTACAGATCGAAACAGGGAAGGTGTTAGGCATCTTCTTGTCTGTCACGCGTACAGGGACTTCAAAACATCGGTAGGTCTTATCATAAAATTTTTAGATATGTACAAAAAATGGCGCTATGTTAAGTAGAAGTATTTTTTTAAATATAGGAGGCAAAGGAGCAAAGCCCATGAACAGAGCTCGTATCAGAAGATTTGTAGAGATGTACATAGAAATGGCGCTATGTTAAGTAGAAGTTATTTTTTTTATATAGGAGGCAAACGATTAGAGCCCATGAACAGAGGTCTTATCATAGGATAAGTAGATATTTACAAAGAAATGGCTCTATGTTAAGTGGAAGTTATTTTTTTTATATAGGAGGCAAACCAGCACAGCCCAAGAACAGAGGTCGTATCATAAGATTTGTAGATATGTACATAGAAATGGCGCTATGTTAAGTGGAATTTATTTTTTTAAATATAGGAGGCAAACCAGCAGAGCCCATGAACAGAGCTCGTATCATAAGATTTGTAGAGATGTACAAAGGAATGGCGCTATGTTAAGTAGAAGTATTTTTTTTAAATATAGGAGGCAAACGAATAGAGCCCATGAACAGAGGTCGTATCATAAGATTTGTAGAGATGTACAAAAGAATGGCGTTATGTTAAGTAGAAGTATTTTTTTAAATATAGGAGGCAAACGAGCAGAGCCCACGAACAGAGCTCGTATCATAAGATTTGTAGAGATGTACAATGAAATGGGGTTATGTTAAGTAGAAGTTATTTTTTTTTAAATATAGGAGGCAAACGATTAGAGCCCACGAACAGAGCTCGTATCATAAGATTTGTAGAGATGTACAATGAAATGGGGTTATGTTAAGAAGAAGTTATTTTTTTAAATATAGGAGGCAAACGATTAGAGCCCATGAACAGAGGTCGTATCATAAGATTTGTAGATATGTACATATAAATGGCGCTATGTTAAGTAGAAGTCTTTTTTTAAATATAGGAGGCAAACGAGCAGAGCCCATGAACAGAGCTCGTATCATAAGATTTGTAGATATGTACATATAAATGGCGCTATGTTAAGTAGAAATCTTTTTTTAAATATAGGAGGCAAACGAGCAGAGCCCATGAACAGAAGTCGTACTCGTATATTAGGATTAGTAGGAGTAGATATGTACAAAGAAACAGCGGTATGTTAAGTGGAAGTTATTTTTTTTTTAATATAGGTGTACGCGTATTTCACGTTTGGCGATATCTTCTTCGTTACGATTGTTCTGCAAGTTATTTTTTAAGCTTCATTTTAGTCAAGATCTATTTCTGATAATGGATTCCAGGAAGAATGGATGAAATATTTTACATATAGTATCTTTTTATATTTGAATTATTTAAACAGTGCTATTTGTTGAAATGGAACGTGTTCATGAAGATCAGAATATAACTTCTCCTTGACAAGTATTTTACGAGTTAGGGCTTAGGTATTATATGGGCTTACATATGGGCTGTTGTTTTTCATTCAATAGTTTACATGTGTGAAAGAGAAAGTATAACAATATGCTTGTTTGACTAAGATTGCTTTAATTTTGTTAATTTCAACACTTAGTAGGTGATAATTATAACATTGGTATAGAATCTTCAAAAATAAAACAATAGATACAAAGCAGGTGTTACTCGTATTGGCCCGTCTTTATATATTACAAATGTATGAATGCAGTTTTTCTTGTTATGAAAATCAATGGCATGATTCCTAGGAACAGATCTTCGTAACGATCTAAGTGGGCCACCGTGTATACCCTACGGAACATTTTATTTCGTTGGATGAATTTAGGGTGTAGGGTAATGGGAGGCATGTTTGAACTTAAAAATGAATGTACCCAAATATCTCAATAAATCACTCAAAGAACATTATTTATCTCTCCCTTAGTGTTTATATAGTACATAGTTATTTTTACTCTGTGGCTGACATGCTGCTGTCATATTTAGCTATGTTTTGGTTAATTTTATATATATTTATATGTATGTTTATGTATGTCTATTTATATTCCTTATATGTGTATGTTTATTCACTGTAATTGTGTGTGTGAATCTAGGCTTCATAACGGTTTAGCAACACCTACTTTTTCGATTAACTTCTCTATTTCCGCTACCCAAAGGTTGTCTGGAAGAGATCGCTTTTTAGCGATAAGACCGCCTGTTGTCAGCCTCTAAATTTAATCAATGGTTTATTTTTCTTGTATATTTTTACTGAGGTGTGCCAATAAAGAGTATTCTATCTATCTATCTATCTCCAAAATGAATCGAACGAATTAGTTGCAGTTTTCAATAGTGTAAAATAATTGGTGTATTTATCGTATCTCCTGTTATAAATGTTTTAATTTTTTTAAGGTTCAAGCTACAGGTATATACCCTAACAGTAAGCTACACAGATAACTGACCAGGAGGGCCTGCAAACAAGTTTCTTTGCAGGGGGGATACAAGTGGAGAAACTATAAACTTGTAAGGATATTTAACATTGCCAAAATAAGGTTAAAGGTGCCCTCTAGTAGTAATTATATGCCCTCTATAGAACGGTATTATAAACATTTTTCTTTTTTCATATACCATGGACATTCTTCGATGGCACCAAGCTGCAACCGGAAAGCGATGATCACACGGCAAACAAAATCCTGAAGACTGTAGCAGCCACGTCTAAGGGGGATAAATTCAATAAATGTTTATTCTATTTGTTTGATATGTAAAAATGCACGTCAATAAGGTGGCAAACTATTATTAACAGAGACCGGAATTATTGTGGCATTCTTGAACTGTCATAGAGAGTTCTCATTTATCGACTTCTGTAGGGCTAAGATGGTCGGCTCTTTATCATTTGTCACCATAGCTGTCACGTTCTAACAAGTATGTAAGCGCGAAAGTGACGGGCACAGTGACAAGTAATAAAAATGGAACCATAATACCGCCCCTGGTACACATATATCGATATAACGTAGAACACAAAATATTAAAAAGTTATAATAGTTAATGGATATTTCACTGTAAAAGAAGTAACTGCTTTTTTGCATTCATTTGTACTTACGAGTATTAAAAAAATAGCTACATAGGGAGTACAAGTCCGTAAGGGTTGCTAGATAGCATCTCTCCAGCAACTCTTACTGAGTTTCAACATAATTACTTATATTTTCAAGAAATGAGAGGCGGAAAAACATTATAACTAACCACATTATTCTCAAAAATTTGGATTGTTTTAAGCATGGCGATGGGATTAGGTGGATAACAGTCATAGTCGGTCTTTCGCATGTATTGCCGTCATTCTTTATTCTTTAAAAACTGATGGGAAAGTTACATTTTATTCACAAGAGTTGCAAAGTAATTTCGTTCAAATTCTGAAATATTTTATCACCTAGGAATCTTATACCTTTAAACGAGCAATTCTTGTATATATATATGTATATATATTTCCGGGATCTCGGAAACGGCTCTAACGATTTTGCTGAAATTTGGTATATGGGAGTTTTTGGGGGTAAACAATCGATCTAGATTAGTCTTATGTTTGTGAAAACGCGTGTTTTCGAGTTTTCATGCGTTTTTCTTTCGACGCAGAATATGGTCGCTAATTTCGTGTTGCCAGCCACTGTCCGTCTGGTCCAGCGGGTTAAGACGCGGACTGCTAAACGAGTGTTACGGGTTCGGATCTCGCCCGGTGACTAACTTTTTTTTTTATATGTTCAAGTTTATATATAATTTTTTAATTTTTATTGTTTTAGACAATATTTAAAATAGTAAAAAAATGTAGATAAGATTATCACCTATACACCACCATATTACAATAAATAGTTATTATAACCGAGCAATGCTCGGTCGCCCAGGTACTGTAAAATTAACGACGACGACGACTTGTGATGATTTTGAAGTTTAAGTATTTTTTCGCGTTAGTGTGGTAATTATACATTAATTCAGTTTCAATAATTCACAACTAGTGGCGGTAAATTAAAACACGACCGAAAGGAGTGTTTTAAATCGAAACGAGTTGCCAATTATCTATTCGCACATATACAACGTTTTACAGTACATATGGCACTTTAAATTTTCGACATAGGCGCGTAAAGTGCTAATTACCGCCCTAGTGCGGTAAAGTAGCACCATATGTACTAAAAAAAATGTTGTCTCACTCGTTAGAAAAAAATTAAAGCCCTCGAAACGCTCAAGATTTCCACTTCTCATTTTTGTATTGGTTAAACAACTACTATGGACCCCTCGTAAAATAGATAACTGTTTTAGCCAAAAATATTAACTGTTGAACTATATTGAAGGCCCGGTTCACATTGAGTGACTACACCGCTGTGCACATACAAAGTTTATTCTAACTGTAACTTTTTTTTGGTAAGTCAAAGTAAAATAAATCATCATGAAAGGTACAAATTAGGTACTAAATCTTTGCCAAAAGATGAATTCAATATAACGCCTACAGCTAGGAGAACTGGACTTGGCCCTGTCGACCTGACGTCAGAATAGCTGACCACATATTATTATCATTTATCAATATTTTTTCTCGATTTTAAGCGAGGTACAATTTTTTTGATATCATGTACCAAATAGTACAAAAAAGGTACTAAAACTTGGAGTAAGCGTCAGGATGTCAGGACCATGATAGCTATTTATATCGTTATAAAACTTATAAATAGCTATCATCGTCCTGACATTCTGACACTTACGATACTACAATACACTTCATTAGTTCATCTATTCGCCTCTCTATCACTGCGCGATCTATCTTTGTGCGAAAGAGAGGCACATAGGCTTCCCCCTGACGAAATTATGCGTTCCACGTCTTAATCATTAATTTAAGAACAATAAAACATACGAAGAGTATTATTGTATTATTTCAGTAGTTACAGTAATAATAGGCATAAAATAGGGAATATTACGCAAAACTCTGCGTAGAGGGCGTTACTAACACACACGGGGCCTACCGCGAAATGGAAAAATCTAAATTGTGGTTTCTGCCTCCATCATTCTTGCATATTCGATAGACAGAGAGGCAGATAGGTAACGAAATTTCGATTTTCGCGTTTCGCGTTAGACCATCTGTAACCAAAACGCCTTGATGCATCAATGCCATAGTGAAAACTTGTCAAAAAACTGTTTAAGGCATAGTATGCATATGTTACTCTCAGGTTACATGCTAGTGCTGCTCTCTACAGCCTGAAAAAATGTATGGCCTATCTATTTCAGGAAAATGCATCGTACGCGAGCAGTTAGCAATAATATCGCCAACGACAGATTGCAAATGAAATATAGGCACCTTTATGAGTAATTCAATAACTGCACTGAAATATGATGTTCGTACTCTCTGCAGGCAGATTTACAGAAGATCAGTTGGACTCTAAATTAAGTAAAAGAAATGGTTTCCCGTAATCTACAAATTTATTAACGAGATATTTCATTATATATAACTTCGTACGAAATGAAAAGTAATACGTGGGAATATGAGAAAAAAAATAGTATATTTATATTAATTATAACCTACATGCTCATTAATGAATAATTTTTACAAGCAGTAACATTACTAGATATCTCATTTAATATAATCCGACTTAATTACATTTCCGCAACACCTCCGTATTTCACAAAATAAATCAAGACATTATGCAACTTATATAATTTTGACGTATATATCCGAGTCGCCCGTGTTGCGACCGTTGCGACTTTCATGTAGTAACACCTAACATGGAAAAGTAAATAATAAAGACTGAATCTTCACGGATACCGCGTTGTTCGGGAAATATATATAGGTCAAATAAATACTTAACTAAGTCGCTTGTAATAAACCTTGCGTAGATAGATAGATAAGATAGATGTATAGATAGAATACTCTTTATTGGAACACCTCAGTAAAAAGATACAAAAGAAAAGACAAAACAAACAATTGATTAAATGTAGAGGCAGACAACAGGCGGCTACGTAACGACTTATATATACTTATAGTACGTTATTCTTTTGTTATATGTATAATGTATTTCATTGTCAATAATATGATAATCCAACAATATGTACGAAACGGCAATATTTAGTTCTTAAAGCTCTGCTTCTTCTGAACATTTTTTTATTCCACTTCATTTAAGCCCACAAAATTAACACACTGGTTAATATCTAGGAACTATTAAAATTGGTAACAAATTCTTAGGCAACTTGTCTGGCGCTATCAACTATCTCAAGTAAAATGTGGAGCCAGCGTGACTAAAATAAATATAAGTACTATTTTTTTATTGCTTTCCACAAAACCGGCAATATGTAGAATTGTGTAGCTTTATTTACAGAAATTAGGTTTCACATAGAGATTGACAGTCATTGTTAATTAACTTCTCTCTGCGCCGAGTAAGATATAACCCGACCAAGTAATGTATTGGCTATACCATCCATATTTAACAAACAAATTTATGACGTTTTGTAACCTTCTTATTTTGGCAAATATATACCGACACATCCGAGCATGCACATTGCGAAGGGTGGTATTCTGGTTTTTCATCTTTCCAATATCTTGGTCCAATGTGTATTTGCGTCTGACATTTTGCTTAATGAGAGAGTGAGACGCAATGCACATTGGACAAAGATCTTAGACTAGTGGAATATCACCCGAAAGGAAGAATTGAGTCACCGGGTGGTCCGGAGGCTCCGGGAAGTCCGATTTTTGCTCATAGCATGACCGGCTAGTCTCCGGTCCGAGCCCGCACCGGGCCACTACAGAGCTCCGGTGATGACGTAATGCTTTCCATAGAAAACGAAGCGCCGGAAGCTCCGGCCCGGCCCTGCCCCTGTGTAGCGTGAGTCAACCTTTATACAATTTCGACTATAATTTACGCTGTGCCTTATGAGAAAATGTTACTTACTTGTTTTTTTTGTGCAGCTAATTATGTCAGTAAGACAAACTCTTATCAATCTTTATAACATTTAAAAATTACTTTATTTAATAACAGGCAGGCCTATTTGTCATATACGTCCTTAGTAAAACTTTACTAACAATAATTTTTGTTGTTTTACATGTAAAACATTCAACTTATAACTTGTTATACAGGTACTCGTGGGTACTTGGTAAGTTAACTATTTAATAGTATTTGATTGTGCCAAAGTGTAATTATAATCTCTTCGAATATATCTCTTATTTTTAAACATACTCCTATAGTTTTATTTTTTATTTTTGTGTCATTATTAAACTTAATGACACAAAAATAATATACAGAACCCACGTCGTTATTATTGTTTTAACCCTCGGTATTAGGTTTCGAATTTTGAGTTTGGTTTCTGTTAACAAGTGCAGAAAAATCATGCCAATTGTACCCTCGGTAATGAAAGCTCAATTCGCGATAATAGAATCACAGCCTGTCCCTTGCCACGGTAATAGAAGATTTGGTCATTTTGGCTTCAAAAAATATTTTAATACATATAATAACCCAAAATGAATCCAAAAACGTGTGAAACGGAAAGTTCATTAAATGCTCTGATGAAAAAAAAAATTCCTGGCTGTTAGACAGCATTGATACCCTTAATTTTTGGATCCCTTTTGAAAAGTTCCTTAACTACCACGGTAATAGGTGCCTTTACCCTATTTCATTATAAAAATATATTATAATTCGGACCTATATGTTTGAGCAATAAACCTACATCATAATGATATGTGACGATCCAAATCAAAAGGGCCCTTATGGCGGTCGGCGCTTACGTCTGATTCGGCTCCATTACTATGACTTACGAAGATAGAAGGGCGCAAGCGCCGACCGCCATAAGGGCCCTTCCCATGTGGACTATCACATATAAAGTAATTTAAGACTACTTAATCAATTGTATCAAGTTAATTATTTAGTTGTTTTGACGACCAGTCTGGCCTAGTGGGTAGTGAACCCGCCTATGAAGCCGATGGTCCCGAGTTCGAATCCCGGTAAGGGCATTTATTTGTGTGATGAGCACAGATTTGTTCCTGAGTCATGGGTGTTTTGTATGTAATTAAATATTTGTATATTATATATATTTATATCGTTATCTGAGTACCCACAACACAAGCCTTCTTGGCTGTGGGGTTTAGTCAATTTGCCACTTAATAAATGTCCCTTTAATATTTATTTATTTTTAATTAAATTATCCAAAATTCATTATATACCAAGAAAACACAATTATTTTGTTTATTGCACACATACCTTTATGTAATATTTATTACCAAAACCATAATATATCGAGGGTATACTATTCACAGTAAACTACATTTCGCAGTAGGTAATATTTGAAGGCACAAAATAACAAACGAGTCAAAAACTTTGCCAGTATTATACAATTTTTTTTTAACATTAATAATATGGATCACTTCGCACTTCATCTGTCACTCAGTCTGAGTCAGCATTTATATCGCAAGCAAAAGTAGTTTAAGTACAGTGTTAATCATATTATAACATTTTACTACGGCATTAAGGATATTTTTGCAGTGATGTCGGGTTAGCCCTTAAATGGCTAAATGTTAACACTTAAATGGCTCCAATCATTATTTTTGTATCAGGCGGTCAAAGACAAGGCACATGATATAAATACTTAACTACATGCAAAATGGTCCACCGACAAGAGCCTAGTTCTTAAATACATGGTGATGGTGATGAATGTGTGATCAATTCATAATAACAATTACAATATTTAATTTGCACGTACCGTAATTTGTACGTATCCGTACGTAAATACGTACTCGCATGTCATAAAATTACGGCAATAATTACTCTCCCTAAGCTTTTTGTCAGTAAAGTAGACCTCTTTAATTCTTTCTTCAAAATGTTTTACAACCGGTTTCATTGTTTAGTTAGACGTTGAAAGAATCTCGCTCTCCAACAATATTTCCACACGCAATTAAGATCTTTTATAGCAGTCGTATGCCTGTTTTTATTACTAAGCGTTTAAATAATTTTATGAGATTGCTTTGCCGAAATTACCCCATTTTCTTTTTAAGCAACCTTACTTTGCATTTCGGTTTACGTTTGCGGGATTTTTGTATTTTCTTGGCATAAGGGCTTCAGGAGATCAGAGAGAGATTAACCATTTTTAGGGCTCTGTAGTCAAAATAAAATAATTGAAAAATCACTGGATAGGTCTTTTGAAATAACATCATTAACTTCTTAAACTTTTTTGGGAAATTTTATTTACGATGATGATGATGATGAATATTAGTTACAACTAATGTTTTCTGTAACCGTGGTTGATATACAACTTATTGTGTCAAAATATTTTCAATAATGTCCATAAATCCGGAGAGGAAAACGAGGACAACGTCTGTATGAAAAGGGATTTCGTCTTGCGTTTGAATATGTCGTGGCATAGAAAAATAAGTAAGAATAGAGTATTCACTACATACATGAGTTTTCATACTTAATAATATTAAGTTGTACGGGAGCTATGGTAATACATATTGCTAATAAGTTTAAAACTTGCTTAAAACTTAATACATATGAGCTTAAATCTTATATTTACTATAGTCAGATAAGTTTTCGCAAAGCTCGGTGAAAAATTCTTATAAATAGGTTTTTTTTTGTATGGACTGAACACTCTATGCTTATTTATTTGTCTATGGTCGTGGTTAAGGTAATGTTCATGAAATAATAACGGAATATTAAAGTGTCTACAAACATCAATTTTATATAACCTTGTTAGGCTAGTAGTGCGCCGCGATAGTTTTAAGCACGTTAGATAGACTAGGTATAGTCGAATTCATAAATATGTACCTACCTATACATCATCAGAAATTTAAGAGCTGCGAACTACGACACGACGTTCACTTTCTCCTTCACTTGGTTCATGTATGTTCTTCTTGGCTTTCCTCTCTTCCTCTTTCCTTCGACTTTGCCTTCTATGATGGTCTCAATGAATTCATCGTGTCGTAACAGGTGTCTCAACCTGTTTCCTCTTCTACTTTCAATGGTTCTCAATAGGCACCGCTTTTCCTGAACTCTTTTTAGGACCTCCTCGTTAGTTACTATTTCCTCTTCTTCTACTTTGCTCATTCCCACTTTAGGTGGGGTCAGCTCTCCTAATTTGTCTGCGCCATAACATTCTGTCTAGGTTTGTCGGATCAGGAAGTCTCTCCTTCTTTAACAGGCTGGACACACTGGTCCACCATGTCGTTGGGGGCCGGCCTCAACTTCTTTCTTTTTCCGGCAGGTATAGTGCTTTCTTAACCACATACTCGTCAATACTCGTCATCTCTGCGCATGACATGTCCGTACCACCGCAGACGACATTCCTTCAGCTTATCGGGTACCTTGAAAGTTCCACGTATGTGTTCATTTCTAACCTTATCAAGCCTAGTAACCCCTCCCGACCATCGAAGCATCTTCATTTCTGTCGTGTGAAGTTTTTGTACGTCTGTCTTCTGCATTGGCCAGCATTCGGCTCCATACAAAAATGCGGGTCTGACAGCAGTTTTGTAGACCTTTCCTTTTGTGCGGATTGGCATTCGAGGGTCACAGAGCACTCCTGATAAGCAATGCTACTTCTGCCATCCGACGCTTACTCTATGGCCTCTATGGGCCACGTCCGCCTCGATTTTGCCACTCTCGGATACAACTGAGCCAAGGTAATTGAATTGGGATACTTTAGGTACCGGCTTTTGGTTAGGGTAGTGAACAGTGGTAGACTGACTGTTATCGCTAAACCGGCATTCGAGGTGTTCAGTTTTTGTTCTACTGACTTTAAGCCCCGCTTTCTCCAAAGTATCGACTCATAGGCGCAATGTAGCTTCTGCCTCCTTAGCTGTATTAGATATTAGGAGGACAGGAACTGCGACACCCGTAGAACCGAATAGCCAGCAAAAAATTAAAACACTTATTAATTTTACACGAATGCCTCAAATCATACATTAAAAAATAAAGTTCTAAAAAAACAAAATTTTCTTACATTTTCAACATTATTTTAAAAAACTACACGACAAAACGTGTTATACAATAAGCCTTTTACTTACTAAAAATTATAAAAATTATTACGTTACATGAAATTATAATTTAATTTATGGCTGACTAATTGATTATACCTACCTATCCATTACGATTTAGATTAAATCATGGCACTTATAACAAAAACAACGTCATACCTAAGTGGCATAATAGCAAGTGTATGATAGTTTTTTTTATGATTATATAAAATATTACACACCCATTTTCTTTGTATATAATTATATTCAGTATTTACATTAAGTATTTATTTGGATGAGTCACTAATCAAACATTTAATATTAGTAATATGGATTTCATAAAGCACCATGCTGGTAAATCAATATAATGAGAGATCATAAATATACAAACGGGGTCTGTAGCCGCTTGGTTGACTTATATCAGAGTTAGACCAAGCAGAATGAAAATTGGGAGCCAAGGGTCGCGCGAAATATTTCAATATGCCATTCACATTTTTTACGACCGTCATGCGCGCCGCCTTACGATTGTACGGAACCTCAATATTGGCCGATTTCAATGGTTTCGCCACTTTTTTCGATAGGTTATCAGTAGGTTGAATAGTTGGCGCAATAACAAAGGTTGTGATTTTATTTGCGTTATAAAGATTTGGGACGGCGGGTTAAGATTAAAAATGTTATATTAAAATACCTAACTCTGTTCGAGTTTACTTCACAAAAAAAAAAACAAAAAATAACAATGAGATTTATAATTGATATACCGAAAAGTACTTTTGAAGAAGAGTGACCTTACAACTTAACGTAGTGTCAATGACCGACAGGAACCAGTGACCGACACTTTTGTTTTGTATCTGTCATTGGTTCCTGTCGGTTATTGGTGCCACTGCTTTATGTTACCTTTTCATTTCGGCGAGTTTAAACTCTCTCGATAGCTTTAGTTCTTTAAAGCTCGGTGGATGACTAACAAACGTTACTGTATCAATTATGTATCATCTAAGTACTCGTTTGCGTATAACCCTGAAGTTTTAAAATGGGCAATTTGCAGATCATGTACCTACCCGATTTTTTTATTTATTATAATAATTTTTTTTAATTGTTGTATTCCAATTGGGTGTTTTTTTGCAACCCTAAGCACAAGACACAAGAAAAAAAACTCAACTTTTCTACGCAAGTTCACTAGTAAGATCTACACGTACAGAGAACCTACGTTTTAAAAATTCTAAACATTCTATTATTAGAGTCCTATTATAGGTATAGGACTCAAAAAATCAACATAATCGCACTATAATTATAAACGTTTTAGCATAACGTAAAAAACATTCTGATGACCTATCTTTCAAAACCATAAGGTGATAATGAGTAATAAATGCTGACAAAATTTGACTGTGTGTTCCTAACTACTTTATATTCGCCAAAAAACAACAACAATCATAAATTTAATAAGATACAGAATCAATGTTTCTTGCTTACCAGACTCAGTGAGTGTTCGCGGTAGATACAGCGTTTAATGGTCGGACTGCGGCAAAAACAGCCCGTTCCACGCAGATTATAATGCCGGAGTTTCAATTGCAGAAGTTCCTACTTTGCTGGTTCACACTATCTGCCAGCAAATACAGTCGGCAGCAGATGTGAGCGGCTTGATTAATGCTGCATTTAGTACCAATGGCAACGTTATATTAAGCAAACCAAATGAAAAATAATATTGGATTAGTATCAATGCAGTGCTCTGCGCACGACCTTCGTCCTTTTTATACGTTAAGTACTAAATAAAATTACGTTATTATTAAAACAAGCACGTGAGTGACAATGGAATCCAATTTATATTATATTTAGGTAGGTCACGATATAGCGCTGTCACTTTATTGATGTTTTTATAAAAAAACCGGCCAAGAGCATGTCGGGCCATGCTCAGTGTAGGGTTCCGTAGTTACTCTTCCGTCACAATAAGCTAAACTGGAGCTTAAAGTATAGTAAATTGTTAACCAAGGCATGAAACGGTACCTTTCACGCGAGTTAAACAAATAGGCAAATTTGCATAATCAGTACCGAATTAAAGTCTTTTTACTATGAAGGGGAAACTTTTTGCGATAACTCAAAAACAGCTAAAC
The DNA here is from genome assembly GCF_033807575.1 of Cydia pomonella. Classification (NCBI taxonomy): domain Eukaryota; kingdom Metazoa; phylum Arthropoda; class Insecta; order Lepidoptera; family Tortricidae; genus Cydia; species Cydia pomonella. Next base: position 14,364,483 of record NC_084706.1, on the reverse strand, counting down.
TGATCATGTTCGCATGTAGTTTCCACGATTTTTTTCATATTTTTTGGGCCTATGGTTCAAAAGTTAGAGGGGGGGGACACATTTTTTTTTCTTTCGGAGCGATTATCTCCGAATATATTCACTTTATCAAAAAAAGCCCTTTCCAACGATACCCCACACTGTAGGTTTGAAGCAGAAAAAAAATTTCACCCCCACTTTACGTGTAGGGGAGGTACCCCCAAAAAAATTAAATTTTTAGATTTTATTGTACAACTTTGTCGGCTTTATTGATTTATATATCCATGCCGAATTTCAGCTTTCTAGCACTTACGACCACGGAGCAAAGCCCCGGACAGACAGACAGACAGACGGACATGGCGAAACTATAAGGGTTCCTAGTTGACTACGGAACCCTAAAAAACGGTCAAGCTCGTGTTGGACGTCACGTAAGGCCGGATTCCATACAAATAATGAATAGATTCCAGTTTAGTAATGATTACAGTTGTCGAACGTCAGATCATCAACATCTCCCTGAGGATGCCTCGTAGGGAGGCGAAACACGTGTCGAGTTTTGTACTTTTGGTGGTGGATTGTTATATTTATTTGGGTATTTATTTTACGTATACCAAGATAACAGGACCTTAGGAGTGACAAGTTGGAGAAGGAAAGCCACGAATAGATCGGACTGGAGAGATTTGCTTGACCAGGCTAAGGCCCACCCGCGGCTGTGGGAACATTAATTGCATGTAGAAATACGCAAGTAAGTATAAAGGATTGGCACTGAGTTATCTTTTCGCGGATTAGAAAAGTAATATTTTTGTTTTAATTGGTTCCGTACAGTACGAATAAAGCGACAAACAAAATTGTGCAAGCAGGAGGGTGTATCTTTGCGGCACTTCACATCCTTATATGAAACAAGTTTTTTGTCAACAAATTCGTTTTCGATATAAGCTTTTATCGCTGATGGTACTTTTTTGTCCAATGGCAACTAATATTCATCGCGATAATTCTAATAAACCCAGCAAACAACGGTTATAGATTGAGTTGTTTTATCACAGTGTTCCAATGGCCACCTGTCTCCATTGTCAGATCAGCTTTCCATGGTACCATAATATTGCATTGTCATCAAATTTACATATGTATGTAAATTTTCCACTACAACAGAAAACGGGAACTTAACTTGCAAGATTTGACCCGTAGTAACATACATTTCAAATTCAATAAAAGCTTGTAATAAAAAAGTTTTTTTGGTGAAAACTAAAAAAACGGTTAAATCGCCAATGCAAATAAGTATATTCTTTTAACACACATTTTATTTACAATTCTTGAAAATTTTTGGGACCCTGGTTCAAAAGTTGAAAGATTTTTTTTTTCCTTTAGGGCTAATTAATTGAAAAGATATTGTCTTGATAATAATAACTCAAAGATCGACATCTTGTCCGACGGCAAGGGTGACTTTTCTTGATAAGCAGTCAACATTAATGACGTCAGTCAACATTTAAAACTTAAAAATATTGCTCACTCACAAATTCAATAAATACATACCTAATCTGTAGAAATTTCAACTGGCTAACTATCACGGTTCCTGATATACAGCCTGGTGACAGACGGACGGACGGACGAACTATAAACAGTTTGCGTCGCTGGATGTAACAAAACGAATTGCTAGAATGTGAAGTCAGAATATCGTTTTAATATTACCAGCATGTTGTCTACAATATATACTTAAATTTTTTGTAAGTACGGCACTCAATCATGGTGACTTCGCACTGACTGACGAACTTGAAAAGATTCTATTTTAATATTAGATTGTACAAATTCGAAATTCATTGGCCTTTCAATCTGGCGCTAGTTCATTAACTAATAAAATTGCTAACACCTAGATGTAGGTACCTAGGTAATAGAAAATATTAACACGAAAGAAAATTTCTAACTTTAACAGAATTATTATGGACATTAATCATCACAATCTAAAATTAATAAAAGCGTTTCAGATAATTGAGTTCCTCGAACTTTTCCATTTCAGTTCATATTTAATAGTATTAAATTGACTGTCTAATGACATAAATATTGAACGATAAATTCGTGATGCTCACGCTATCGTTAATGCATTTCGTCACATAGATACAGGGTGATTCATGAGACCTGAGCAGGACCAACGCTACACATGACTGTGACTGTTACTGAGGTAAATGGTAATGGACCGTTCACCATCGTATTTACAAACTATCACACCTTTTTTCTGTTTTAACTTTTTTGATAAGAACAAATTTAATTACTTATGTACAATCATGGTTACCTGATTATACAACATCTAATTAATAAAGATAAAACCTTTACCTTTAACCGTTTTGAATTAATCTTCTTCTCTTCAACCTAGCGTTTTCCTTGCCTAGCGCCAGGGTCCGCTTTCCTCTTCTCCACTTTGCCCGGTCTTCGGCATCCTCAGATGTGAAATTGTTCTCTTCCATGTCCGCTGTCACGACGTCCAGCCAGCGTTTCTTAGGCCTACCGCGGCCGCTTATCTGCTTATCGTGATAGGGAATAGGTGAGTATCGCCAACGGCGGTTCTTACTATGGATTCCGAAATGTGGTACATGTCTCGGATAATATCAATATAGGTTTGTGGCACATTTTTCGCCTTCAAAGCCCACCAGATTACCTAGCGCGGTACGCAGTCGAAGGCCTTCTCCAAAATAAATGAATGAATGAATTAATTAGTTTATTTATTTATTCCAGAAAGTCATTTCCATATATATTTAAAATTAATTACACAATAAAACACAATTCAATAAAATAAAATAAAAATTACAGCCCTTTGATTACGAAGAATAAAATGGACAAACTTGATATTCCAGTAACTTTGTCGACTTTTGTAATGGGGTTCGTTTGCGTCAAATTTGGTAGTTCTGATTTTTTGCAGACAATTATGATAAACAATTATGATGTTAGCCCAATGAATAATCCAAGTTGGTGACCTCGAGCGCCGAACGCAACTTTGTTAAAAAACGAAAAAAACTCGAATATTTCAGTTTTTTTAAAGGTTTAGTTTTTGATATTACCTTCTTATAGACTAAATAGCTAAATAAATTGTTCCTTAAAAAAATGTGAATAAGTTAGATTTTCGAACAATAAACTTTTTCTTTCAATGCTTCATCTCTAGGTGGCTCATTATAGAAGCTTTGAAACGCTTAAAATCAAATAAAAAAACGATCCTTAGTGCATGTATAGTCAAAACGATCGATGGGATCGTTAATGTGTGGGATTGGATACAGTTGTGGCTTTAATCACGCTACCTTTACGCGCGTATTAGTGAAAGCTGGCATTGTGATGGAGGAGGATTTTTTCGTCTGATTATGTAAACCCATCACCCCACTAGGCTTTTGGTATGATCCTGGCGCCTATTTTCATCACGCAACTGACACCTGACACTAACAATTTTCTGTATATTTCTGGGTCATTTTTTATATATTACGTTGGTGGCAATCAAACATACGGCCTGCCTAATGGTAAGTAGTCTCCGTAGCCTATAGACACGTAACGACACGTTCGATACGTAAGGACAGCATGTAGCTTCAACCAATATTTTCTTGTTGTAACTTGGACCAGGGGCCTCAAGTATATACCTTTGCCACTTAATTTAATATCATTAAGGATACTTATGCCGTGTTGTAGGTTCCATATTGAAAACCTCATATTAGTGCAATACTCGACTCCAAAACTGTAATTATAATGTACTTAGCTTGTAGTAAATACAGAGGCTCGGCCAAGATGACAATCGTTTGCGACGTAGCGAACGACACGCTAATGTATCTCTATCACTCTTCTATATTAGTATAATAGAGAGAGAGAGGCGTTTCGTTTGCTACGGCGCAATCGATTGACATCTTGTCTAGGCCCCCAGGCCTGGAGCGGATCTGAAGTGACAGAGTGATAACAAATTTCAGTATGTTTAATCATTGAGTAGTTTTTTATATTAACTTGCTTTTCAAATGTAGTGTCATTTACTGACCTGGTTGCGTCAAGTATTACCTCTATATAAATGAGTATTCTTAGATGACAAAACGTGAAGCATTTCTGCTTCGTTTGCAGCGCTATGTACACGACTGTCACGCAACCTATCATCCGCAAATCTAGGGGAAAACGTCAATTCACTACATCTTAATGGTAGATGTCTATCTTTTAAGGATAACTTACTTTACCCATTCTTAACTTCTAGAAAAAGATCAAATAATATGTGGCATTTTCAAAACTATTTACACGGATACCGTATTAACAATTATCAAATAATAGTACATTATGATACAAGTGTGCTAAGTTAGACATTACACACGAGGCGATATTGTGCGCGCGAGCTGTAAGCGAGCGCGCAATTAGAAAGCTGATGTGGGTGGCCAATGCACACGCGTTTCATACGACGTTTTTCAACACACTTGCGAGGAAAAAACAAAACTTATAAATTATTATTTTTTGTCAAAACAGTAAAAGAACAATTTTCACAATGGTGGCTTACAGTTTTAACATCGAATAATTGCACCAAAGCGTGCTGGGCTATAGGCCTTAATAATTCGCCAGTTCATTGAAGTAAGCTACCAACACGTTTTCCAAGAAAGACTGGGCGTTTTTGCTGATTTTCCAGTGAATAAAAGTTTCATATGCCGCCAATTATTTTTCACCCGATTTTGATGGTAAAAGGCTCTCGGCTCTTGCCTATATTAAATTAATTAATTAAATAAGCCTTTAATCCACATATTAATCACTTGTAAATACAAATATTGAGTTATCTTATTATAAAATGTCTCTTAGTGTGGTGTGCCTGTCGGCATAGGCCTCTTCCAACTCTTTCCAGTGCTGTCTGTCTAAAGCAACTCTGGTCCAGCGGGGTCCTAGAGTAAACTGGATGTCATCTTCCCATCTAGTTATTTGTTGACCTTTTTTGCGCTTGCAACCGAGTGGGTACCAGTGGGTCACTTGCTTGCTCCATTTTTCTTTGTTGTCGCGCAGCATGTGGCCTGTCCACCTCCACTTTTGTTGGTCGATACGCTCGAGTATGTCCTGTACTTTTGTTCTTCGCCTTATTTCCTCGTTCCGGATTCTGTCCCTTCGTTTTGTATCAAGCATACTTCTCTCCATAGCTCGTTGGCATTTGACGAGTTTGTCTCTATGTTCTGCTGTTAATGACCAGGTTTCACATCCGTATGTCATGCATGGGAGGATGCACGTATTGAACGTCTTTCTCTTTATATAGGTACCTAGGTCCTTACTTTTCAATATTTATTTTAGTGACCAGTATTTATATTAGTGATTACTTACTGGCAGAGTCAGTTTTATGTGTTCTTCATTTTCAATGTTTGAAAATGACATTTTCATCAATACATAAACTAAAAACATGAGAGAGAAAGAGAGAGAGAGAGAGACACGCTCGGTCCCCATACTATTGAGCATGTTTGCGGCGTCTAGGTGGTCTGTGGTTTTATTCATTAATGTAATTTACGAGATAGTTCAATCTATAAATTATGTTTTGGGTGATAAAACCTCTTTGAACTAACATTTGAAACCTAATAGTTGGTTTAAAAAAATGTATTACTCGACCAAATTAAGAAGGCTCCGTTTCCATGCATATTACTAACAGTAACAACTGATTGCTAACAGTTACCTCCTTAACTCAGTCGGATAATATAATGAAAAAGCACGAGTATTATAATATACTGAAAAAGCACGCGTGTTTAATATCTAGGATTATAAGCCAAAAATCGGTGGAATAAAAATGTCGTTTTGAGCAAGTATGTTGAAAAAAACATTAATTATATTAAGCATTTCATACAGATTACAATGGTCTGTTACACCATACAATTTAAATGAATATTTCAGGAGTCGTAAATTAGTTATATTTTGAGCCATGTAACTTGTATGAAATTTTAAAGACACTATCCTTGGTTAGTTACAATTTTCACCACCGCATGCGCTGCGATCGCAATACAATACAATACAAATGCTCTTTATTGTACAACCTCAAAATAACATTTACAGAGAGACATACATAATACATGAAGACAGAGGATCGCTTTACTTACCCCCACCATGCACTTCGCACGTAGCCAATATTTCAATTTTCGAACACATTACTCGTACATTTCTGTTTACGTTTAAATTCTAAAATGCAATTTGCTACGGTGACTAGATGGCGCTCGAGTTTCGTACTCCATTAAAATTTATGATACATGGAGGTCGGACAGTAATTAAAAGAGCCCACAGAGGGAAATAACATACCGAAATGTGGCAAAGTTACGTTATATTTGAGTGGTACTAGTGAGTTACTTTCAAAGTACTGCCATTTGTTTTACTGGGTTCGTACGTAATGTTAGCAAATAAAAAGTTAAATGAAATTTTAAAATGCTTCTGCACGATTTGTAATTCAGCAAAAAACTAAGAGTTTAACGTAGGCATCTTTACTTTTCTGCTAGGATTGAGTAGTGTGTAAGTATAATGCATTGCTGTCAGAGCACTTCTTTAGACCAGTTTTTTTCTCTAATTCACTTTTAAAAATATATTGGTTTCAATAGAGAGAATACTTATGCCGCCTTGCAAGTACTTTGCCACCAATTTTATAACTTCGCATGCGACGGCACTTACCCTGAACCCCATAAGAAAATAAAGGTTACACCGGTTTACAAAGAAGGTAGTAAACTAAAATTACAGGCCCGTTTCGCTGATCCCTAGTGTCAAAGGTGTTCGAGTTGGGAGTTTGGACAGTCGCTGTAGACAGCTAGACAGTGATATCATATGCCAACCTGCCAAGCCAAGCCAATGCCAAGCTGGTAAGTCGACGACGGGTGCGCTCGTGTGTTGCTGCTTTCCCGTTTTGGGTCACTAGGCAGAAGGCGGCTGGCTGCTGTATTTTTTTGACTTATCGCGCGCTTTTGTCCTGGTAGATCCGGTGACCTACCAGGGCTTAAGTTCATGTGAACAGTCAGAAGATATATTAATCTGCGAAACTTTAGTTCTCCAGGGGTCTGGTCTAGTGTAGGCAACAACCTACTTGTATTGCTCATGAATGATCTCCCTTATGACTCACCTGTTTTTGATTTTGTCAGTATGCTGAAGACATTTGCGCAGGAGTTAACGTGGAAAATAGGCTGCATTTGTGTGACTACATCCAAATTGGCAACTGTAGACTTTATCTTGATAAGACAAAGTTCCACGTTTTTATTTGCTAAAATTATGGTCAGGTGCAATATGATGCACTTAAAATGACATGAATAAACACAATTTACCATTTTAGTGGCACGTTAAAATTAAATTTTACAATAATGTATTGATATAAATGTCATGTGTCAACTTTTATCAATGTCAAAAGCTGTTTGAGTTCGATCTTAAATAAGTTTTTGGCAAAAATTTCATTTTTGGTACAAGCTTTTATTGCTAACTGTACTTTTCTCCGCAGGCAACTAATACTCATCGAGACAATTCTTAAAACTTCAAACACAATTAGGTGGCGTTGTTATATCATAGATTTCCTATGGCCACCTCCTGTCTCCATCATCAGATCAGCTCGATAGTACCATAATATTGCATTGTCACCCGACTTAGATATGTATGCAAATTTTCAGCTTCATTAGAAGTCGAGAAGTGGGTCAAACTTAACTTGTAAGATTTGACCCGGACATACATACTTAGGTACATTGCAAGTTAATATAAAGCTAAAAAGTAAAAAATAACTCGCTATGCTCGTGGTTCAATTTTGGAATCTTTCGCTTGCTCAGGTATCAACTAACTAAAGTTATGTACTAACCGCTCCTGTTAGTACATAACTTTGCGTGTAAAACAATTATTTTTTTCACTAGCTTTCATTCGATATCCACATTGCTCTACTATTAAAATAGAAATACCCCCCCCCCCCCTTTTCTATTTACGGGCACCATTTTCATGATTTATATAGCCTATGTCAATAAAACAATTCTGACAAATTCAAGGGCACCTTGTCACCTATGTCAAAATCCGTCCAGTCGTTTGGGCTGTAGGGCGTGCCAAAGAAATGTACATAGATATACCTACATTATATATACATGTACTCGAAAAACATTACGGACCCTCCTTCTGACGCGTCGTGTAAAAATTAGGCCGATACATGTATCCCAGAGATATCGGGTTCCGTTACCGATTTGTACGAGTATAAATAGTAAAATAATTAAAAACAATAATTGCAAAAAAATGTTTTCATGCATTGACACTGACAGCCAGCTTGTGTTATTTTATCCGTTAAAATATGTTTCGTAAATCCCGGATTTGTTTTCGTACTTTGCCCGTAATAAGTCAGGCTTACGATTCCACAATACACGCGGGGCGTTAGGCTACTAACCCTATCCTGGGCTTTAATACAAGTCGGGGACTAATAAACCTTTGTTTTATTTGAGATCTTGTGTCAAGAACCAAGTTGACTTACAAATTAAACCGAGACCTGTCTGACTGTTCGATTTGATAAAAAACGGACAAAGTCAAGTAATACTTGCCGAACATCAAACTTAATATTCAATGTCTTGATAAGAATAAGCTCTCAATTAATTAAAATTATACATGATGTAAATTTTCCCATATCAGTACGAGTATGGGCGTTCTAAAAACTAAGCGACGGTTTTATGTGACGAGAGACTTGCCTGATGCATAATTTAAAGACTACAAAAGGTAATAAAACATTCTAAGGCGACTAATGTAGAGAATTTAACTAAAGATATTTTGCATGTCGTTTTGTTATTTTAACTTCAAACGTTATAACAAAAAAACCAAACCTAAACGAAACCTGCAATTCGGTGAAAACACCCACTTATTTAAACAAATAATAGTATTCGAAAAAAACGACAAGTTTTTCTCTCTTCCCCAGCTTTATAAATAACACTAGGTACTTATAAAGCGGGGAAAGAGGGAAAAACTACTGGACGTGTCGTTTCTTCAAATTCAAGACAAAGCATTTATTGCAATCATATTAGGTACATGAAATTACATAATATGTACCCTGCAAGGGCGCAGCAATCTTATAACTAAATAACGACTTACACACGACTGAGATTTACACACAATCATGTGGCCGACAACTTTCCCTTGGTTTGCCAATGTTTGCCAAAATTCGGAAGCCCTTTTTGTTAAGAATAAAATAAGTTATTGGTATTCGTAGCATACCCCAAAGGAGTATGCCATAGCGGAGTTAGGCATAGGCATAATAGGCGGAAGTGGCAGTTTTTAAGTCTGTTGTTTTTTTTATTCAAATAAGGCATATGAAAATCTGGATAGTTTATTGCTTACTTTCTGTATGTGGCCTTTCCAATGAATGCTTGTGTCGATTGTTAATCCTAACAAGGGAAATGTATCGGTTTGTTCCAGTTGAATGTTGTTGTATGATAAAGCTATATTTAACGGTTGTCTTTGGTGTGGTCTGAACTGCATTAATTTTGCTTTGCTTAAATTCAATTTTAGGTTATGTTCAGTTAGATATGAATCTATTTCAGTCAGGATATTGTTAAGGCTAGAATTAAGATTATTATTATTTATGCACGGAAATACTACTGAGATACTGAGATATAATCTGCAACCCCTCCCTTACCCTAATACCGTACAATTTTTTCAACAGAACATCATATGATACCCTATCGTAGGCCTTGCTCATATCCAATAATACGCCTATAGCATATTGTTTATTATTTATTATGTTTAATATTTTATTGATATAATTATAAACTGCCAAAGTTGTGGAATAGTTTTTTCTAAACTCGTTTTGGTTTTAGTTAAATATGGAGTATTTTTTACAAAATGTATAGAGTCGTTTTGACATAGCGGTTTCTATGATTTTGGAAAAGGTTGGTAAAAGAGCTATGGGGCGGTAGTTATTACAGTCAGTTTGTTTGCCTTTTTTGTGAATAGGTTTTATAATGGATTGTTTAAGCGGGTCTGGAACTACGCCTTCGGAGAAAGATTGGTTTATTAGGAAGGCTAAGGGTGCGGACAGTTCGTCTGCTTGCTTGCTTTTTAATAAGGAAGGGCGGGAGTTCATCATGTCCAAAGCTACTCTTATTTTTCAGGTTTCGTATAATACGATGAATTTCTATTTCAGTGACTGGTTGTAGGTAGAATGAATTAGGGAGTCGGGTTGAGCACAGGTCGTCCGGCTGCGTTACGCACGCAGGGTCCATCATCTGCTCCCACCGATACGAAGAAATTATTAAAGTAATTTGCTATTATACTGTCGGTCGCGGGTTCAAATCCTGGCTCGTACCAATGAGTTTTTCGGAACTTATGTACGAAATATCATTTGATATTTACCACTAGCTTTTCGGTGAAGGAAAACATCGTGAGGAAACCTGCATGCATCTGCGAAGAAATTCAAAGGTGTATGTGAAGTCCCCAATCCGCATTGGGCTAGCGTGGGGACTATAGCCCGAGCCCTCTCGCGCATGAGAGGAGGCCTGTGCCCAGCAGTGGGACGTATATAGGCTGAATTATATTATTATTATACTGGGGTCATCTGTTGTACTGTTGTTAATGTTTAGTTTATTCTTTTTTGGAAGTTCATTGGTCCGTTTCTTCATTATATGCCACATGGTTTTGGTGATATTATTACAGATCTTAATTTTATTAATATAATCAAGCTTTTTGGATTTTTTTACAGTATTTTTCAGCAGTTGTTCATAAGTCATAACGTTTATAGTATTATTTGTTTCCATAAGTGGGCGTTTTCACCGAATCGTGTACCATGCCATGCGTATACCTTGAAAATGGCACCTTTTTTAAATATCATTCTTAGTTAGAATGTTGATATACAGAGTAGAGTAGATACTCTAAAGTATTTGAGATTGTGTTTGTTTAAAAAAAATAAAACTTAGTTTATTAATTTTAAATTTATTAATCTTTTTTTTATACTACGTCGGTGGCAAACAACCATACGGCCCGCCTGATGGTAAGCAGTCTCCGTAGCCTATGTACGCCTGCAACTCCAGAGGAGTTACATGCGCGTTGCCGACCCTAAACCCCTCCCCCTCGTTGAGCTCTGGCAACCTTACTCACCGGCAGGAACACAACACTATGAGTAGGGTCTAGTGTCATTTGGCTGTGGTTTTCTGTAAGGTGGAGGTACTTCCCCAGTTGGGCTCTGCTCTAGATCTGGAATGACATCCGCTGTGCTGTGCCCTACCACACAAAGCGAGATGACATTCACAATGCCTATACCTCTCTTTCGGACGTAGTTTAAGAGCGTACCCGGGTCCAAACCTAACTGACATAGTCGTCAATGCCTGTCGATATATTATATAATAACGATTGAAGTAATTCTGTACTGTTTTACCTATTTCATTACCCACATTATTTTACATTTAAATTAATAAAATGAATTCATATTTCAATATAAAGGCAGGCAATATAATTCAGATGATTGCGATGAAAACACTATGAAGTGTTACTATTTAAGAGTCCTTATTCCTACAGACGAGCGTATTTTGTAAAATGCTTCCTTTTTCATTCAAGATTACGACGTAACTATTAGTATTTATTCAAAAACTGATAACGTACTTAAATAATCGTTTCCTAAACTAGGGGCTCCAACAGTTCAAATTTTCATTTTCTCTTTTAAACCTCTTTTTTAATGAGGTTTTTTGGGAGTCTTTTCCAAATTTTGCAGTGAGATGTGGCGTTTCGGTTCTCAATTTTGCTATAAACAAGAATCATTTGGTACATGAATGACTACAATTTGATTCAACATATCTCGTACGAGGGGCTGGAATGATTAACAATCGAAGATTCATTTGAAAAAACTGATAAAATACCTTCCGAGTTTTCTTCATTTTTTTGGCGAAAACAGGGTTTTATTATATTTTATTTCCGCAAATTGTACGCATATTTTGCTTTAAAAATAATATTATAGCAAACTGTAACTTTATGTTAACCTATAAAAAAAAAAACGTAACTATGGGACCTACATTGCCGTAAATTTATATTTTTTTAAAACACGTATAAATCACGCAGCAGCGACGCCCCGCTCTCAGTCCGCGCGGAGCGCGCTTAGAGGACGGACCTGTGCTCGATTGTCAGGCATTCGTTGCGATCGTAATCAGCTACGGAGTTCCGAGAAGTGCTATATACTGCGATTAGAAAATCTTAATAAAAGTTCATTTTTTACAGTATGCCTAACAGACTCGCTTATTGATGGATTTTCAGTGTTACTTTTTTTTTAATACTAAGTCGGTGGCAAACAAGCATACGGCCCGCATATGTACGCCTGCAACTCCAGAGGAGTTACATGCGCGTTGCCGACCCTAACCCCCTCCCGCCCCTCGTTGAGCTCAGGCAACCTTACTCACCGGCAGGAACACAACACTATGAGTAAGGTCTAGTGTTATTTGGCTGCGATTTTCTGAAAAACGCATTTTCACTTGAAATTACGTTAGGGTTTGCATTATTATTTTTGACCCGGATGAAGTCCAAGTTCTCATGATGGAGTCAGGAGTTGGTCACCAGAACTCCTAATCTACTAATTATAATCCCATCGTGTTTGGGCTCAAAAGATTTGCCCTGACGAACACCATCGATCTAGATGAGGTCCAGGGTCTCATGATGGAGTCAGGAGTTGGTCACTAGAACTCCTAATCTACTCATTATAATTCCATCGTGTTTGGGCTCAACAGAGTTGCCCTGATGAGCACCTTCAATCTGGATGAGGTCCAGGGTCTCATGATGGAGTCAGGAGCTGGTCACCAGAACTCCTAATCTACTCATCATAACTCCATCGTGTTTGGGTTCAATAGAGTTGCCCTGACGAGCACCATCAATCTAGATGAGGTCCAGGGTCTCATGATGGAGTCAGGAGCTGGTCACCAGACCTCCTAATCTACTCATCATAACTCCATCGTGTTTGGGCTCAATAGATTTGCCCTGATGAACACTATCGATCTAGATGAGGCCCAGGGTCTCATGATGGAGTCAGGAGTTGGTCACCAGAACTCCTAAACTACTCATCATAACCTCATCGTGTTCGGGCTCAATAGATTTGCCCTGACGAGCATCATCAATCTAGATAAAGTCCAGGGTCTCATGATGGAGTCAGGAGTTGGTCACTAGAACTCCTAATCTACTCATTATAATTCCAACGTGTTTGGGCTCAAAAGATTTGCCCTGATGAGCACCATCGATCTAGATGAGGTCCAGGGTCTCATGATGGAGTCAGGAGTTGGTCACCAGAACTCCTACTCTACTCATCATAACTCCATCGTGTTTGGGCTCAATAGAGTTGCCCTGACGAGCACCTTCAATCTAGATGAGGTCCAGGGTCTCATGATGGAGTCAGGAGCTGGTCACCAGAACTCCTAATCTACTCATCATAACTCCATCGTGTTTGGGTTCAATAGAGTTGCCCTGACGAGCACCATCAATCTAGATGAGGTCCAGGGTCTCATGATGGAGTCAGGAGCTGGTTACCAGAACTCCTAATCTACTCATCATAACTCCATCGATGGTGGTCAAACTCTCACAGTACGCGGATGACCTCTGTATACTTAACAGAGCCACAAACCCAGACCATGCGACCATGCGCGCTGAATGGGCAGCTGAAGCCATCATTGACTACTATACGAGATGGGGACTCAAGTGCAATATAGATAAAACAGACTGCATTATGTTTACGAAAAATAAAAAATACCGCCCAACGGTGAAATTGAAACAACAAACGCTGCATTACCAAAAACATATCAGATATCTCGGCGTCATTTTCGACAAACACATGAAGATGAACGAACACACCGCGAAGGTCGTAAAAAAACTAAAACAAGTCAGAGGAGCCCTCGGCCCTATAATAGGATACCACGCGAAGACAGAACTGGAAACGAAACTGGCCATCATACAGACTTGCGTCCTACCGCTGTTGGACTACGGAGTGGTGCAACTACTCTCGAGGTATAGCGCAACGAACCTATCTAAAATCGAACGTCAATACAGAATGGCACTAAAAAATGCCGCACAATTACCAAGACGAACACCAACAGAAGCGATTTGGGAGATGGCTGACATCGAAGCTTGGCACCTGCGTGCTGAGGACCTCAACACCAAGATGCTGGAAAATATCGCAAGATTGCAAATAAAAGATCTTGAAACCCCTGGGGACGCCTACATGGCGCATGGCGAATTCAACCCCCTCAGGGTTAATTACAGAATAGGCGAAATAACCTATGACCCTAATAAAAAAGTACATAGGCGGTGGCCTACCGATAAAACGAAAGCCCCGCGTCCCCTTAGAATAAGTTAGTTTGTAAGCACACAAAAGCAAAACACGTAATCTGTTTGTATTAAACTTATTGCGAATAAATAGAACACAGCAAACACAGATCCATTAGGACATAAGTTAGCTAACTCACCCCTACACGGCTCACCGGCCATAGGGACATTTATGTAGTACACAAAGTAGGCAAATAAATGATATTCTGATTCTGATTCTGATTCTGATGGAGTCAGGAGTTGGTCACCAGAACTCCTAATCTACTCATCATAACCTCATCGTGTTCCGGCTCAATAGATTTGCCCTGACGAGCATCATCAATCTAGATAAAGTCCAGGGTCTCATGATGGAGTCAGGAGTTGGTCACTAGAACTCCTAATCTACTCATTATAATTCCAACGTGTTTGGGCTCAAAAGATTTGCCCTGATGAGCACCATCGATCTAGATGAGGTCCAGGGTCTCATGATGGAGTCAGGAGTTGGTCACCAGAACTCCTAATCTACTCATCATAACTCCATCGTGTTTGGGCTCAATAGATTTGCCCTGATGAACACCATCGATCTAGATGAGGTCCAGGGTCTCATGATGGAGTCAGGAGTTGGTCACCAGAACTCCTAAACTACTCATCATAACCTCATCGTGTTTGGGCTCAATAGATTTGCCCTGACGAGCATCATCAATCTAGATAAAGTCCAGGGTCCCATGATGGAGTCAGGAGTTGGTCACTAGAACTCCTAATCTACTCATTATAATTCCAACGTGTTTGGGCTCAAAAGATTTGCCCTGACGAGCACCATCGATCTAGATGAGGTCCAGGGTCTCATGATGGAGTCAGGAGTTGGTCACCAGAACTCCTAATCTACTCATCATAACTCCATCGTGTATGGGCTCAATAGAGTTGCCCTGACGAGCACCATCAATCTAGATCAGGTCCAGGGTCTCATGATGGACTAAGGAGTTGATCACCAGAACTCCTAGTCTATTCATCATAACTCCATCGTGTTTGGGCTCAAAAGATTTGCCCTGACGAGTACCATCGATCTAGATTAAGTCGAGGGTCTCATGATGGACTCAGTAGTTGGTCACCAGAACTCCTAATCTATTCATCATAATGGTAATTTGATGGTGCTTGTCGGAGTAAATCTATTGAGCCCAAACACGATGGAGTTATGATAAATAGATTACGAGTTCTGGTGACCAACTCCTGACTCCATCATGAGACCCTGGACTTCATCTAGATCGATGGTACTCGTCAGGGCAAATCTTTTGAGCCCAAACACGATGGAATTATAATGAGTAGATTAGGAGTTCTAGTGACCAACTCCTGACTCCATCATGAGACCCTGAACATCATCTAGATTGATGGTGCTCGTGAGGGCAAATCTATTGAGCCCAAACACGATGGAGTTATGATGAGTAGATTAGGAATTATGGTGACCAACTCCTGACTCCATCATGAGACCCTGGACTTCATCTAGATCGATGGTACTCGTCAGGGCAAATCTTTTGAGCCCAAACACGATGGAATTATAATGAGTAGATTAGGAGTTCTAGTGACCAACTCCTGACTCTATCATGAGACCCTGAACATCATCTAGATTGATGGTGCTCGTGAGGGCAAATCTATTGAGCCCAAACACGATGGAGTTATGATGAGTAGATTAGGAATTATGGTGACCAACTCCTGACTCCATCATGAGACCCTGGACCTCATCTAGATCGATGGTGTTCGTCAGGGCAAATCTTTTGAGCCCAAGCACGATGGAATTATAATGAGTAGATTAGGAGTTCTGGTGACCAACTCCTGACTCCATCATAAGAACCTGGATGGACTTCATTCGGGTCAAAAATAATAATTCAAACCCTAACGTGATTTCAAATAACACTGAAACTCTATAGCACTAATGTGCGCAAACGATTGGCATCTTGACTACGCAGCATGGGTGCGTAGCCACCATGCCAATCGATACGACAACGAAACACTATCTGTCTCTCTCTCGTACTAATATGCACAAACGATTGGCATCTTGGCTGGGCAGCATGGGTGCGTAGCCAACATGCCAAACGTTTACGATACGACAAGGAAACACTATCTGTCTCTCTATCGCACTAATATGCGCAATCGATTGGCTTCTTGGCTAGGTATCATGGGTGCGTAGCCAACATGCCAATCGTTTACGATACGACAACGAAACACTACTCTCTCTCTATCGCACTAATATACGCAAACGATTGGTATTTTGGCTAGGCACTAAGCAAGTGTGTGGCCAACATGCCAATCGTTTACGATTACGACAACGAAACACTATCTGTCTCTCTATCGCACTAATATACTTTATTTATACCTGCAGTCATTTAGTAACTTCTTCATTTTCCATTGGTGTGAAAGAGACAGAATAAAGAGCAAGGGTTATAGTACACTCTGTAGTCTGTACACTTAGTAGTAGTGTACATAAAAAAAAAACTACTGTGCATATACAATAAAATAAAGAGTGCCCATATGATATCATATGACACTAAAATTAATGTTGCTTGAAATTATATTGAAAACTATCAAGATTATTCTAGTCCGCATTGAAACGCGCGTCGCGTTGCCGGCGCTCGCGTACCGAGCGCCAACGCCATCTATCGAGCGTTATTTCGTGAAATCGGAGAACGCTCCAAGGATTAAGGGCTCTTAAAGTAACATTTTTTATGTAGCTTTGTAATATAATGATGAGATATTATTTAAATTTAAAATTAAATATCATTTATTTTCAGGCAACTATGGCCCACATATACATACCTTGCAGACTGACATACATACAATAATAAAAATCTTAAAATATGATTATATTATTGTATAAAATATTAATATCATTTTTCGGTTGCGCCACCTGTTCTGGTGCGGGATTCGGCAGATTCTCACGAAGCCGCCGAAATATCACACCTTTCGGCAAGAAGTCCGCGCTCGCGATGGTTTCCAGCAGCGGCCGCGGGACGCGCACCACAAACGAGCTGAAGTGCACGTAATGCCGCGATCGCAGCTGGAATACTTTCAGCTCGTAACGTTTCCATGAGCACATTACATCGCTTGCTGCTAACTGCTACCGAAAACTAGGCTACATCATTCGCAACCTTCGCGATTTTCATGACCCTACAGCAATCAAGCTCGTCTACAATGCCTTAGTAAGAAGTAAGCTAGAAACTTCCTCAATCGTTTGGCATCCCTTTGAGTCGACGTATTCACTGCTACTTGAAAAGGTTCAAAAAGCCTTCTTGAGATTTTTTTACCGTAGAACGCATGGGTACTACCCCTTCCTATACCCGACGAAGTACCTTCTAGGGACTCTAGGGTACAACTCATTGGAGGTAAGACGCAACTATAATTTGTTGACGTTTGCGTGTAAGGTGTTGCGCGGTGAGTCGGACTGTCCGGAACTGGTGAGTCGCCTGGTGCGACTGCATGTTCCGGACGTTCCTAGGCAATCACTAAGACCGCTGCGACGCGATCTGTTGGCAATGCCGGCGGCGCGCACCGTGTCGCGCGTGAATTCTCCATTGCTTCGCTCTCTCTCACAATTGAATGCGCTCTTGACATTAGCACCGGAGTGCGACTTGATTGCGTGGCGATGGGAGGCTGTGAGAAGGGAATGCCTGAGATTCTGTGAGATGATGGATGCTAGGCCCTCAACTGTTGTTGTGTAGTTTTACGCTGTTAATTTATATAATTTCATGACGTATTGGTTGCGACTGTAATGTTATGGAAATATGTTTGAAATAAATAATAAATAATAATAAACGTAACTGCAAACGTAATATACTGCAGACGTAAGGAAAAATCGACAGTGCTCGTATTTAGGTACTGAGAAAGTGCGACCGTTACAAAACTGACATGTCATAAACATAGGCCGGGGCTACATGGCGCGAGCTCTGAGATGAAATAAAATATACATAATTATAATTATGTATTTGTTATTTATTTTAAGATTAGTTTTATTTTTTTAGATATAGATTTTAAGTTTTATAGGTTATATAATGTGTAAACATGTCTATTCAGTAACAGAATATAAGAACAAAGAACGATAAAACTATTATGTATTTATTTACATACATTAGACTCACAGTCAGTCTTACGAGTTACCTACATATGGCATAAATAAACTGTATTCTTCAGCGGTTCAAAAAGCGTGAAGAGGTAACAGTCAGACAAACAGAGTTACTTTCGCATTTATTATATTAGTAGGGATTCGGAGTAAGGAAATAAACATTGGCGGTCAGCTCATACGTAACGATACAATTCGTTACAAAATTGAAAAAATATTCTAGACTCGTTTTATAATTGGTTCGTAAATGAAACAACTTATTAAGAGGATAGTGGACGACCGCTTTTCCATACGTAAATGTAGTCCCCATTTTCCTCCCTACATTACACGATATTTTTTACACGATTCATTGTGTATCAACTACAGCTATGCTCCGTACTTTGATAGTTCCGTTTTTTTTAAGAGTTAGGACTGAAAAACAACTTTCATACATTTTTCTAAAAGCTTTTAACTTTTATAACAATTAAACAATCAAACAAAGGGGCATAGATGCTGTCAATATACATAAGGCCTGATTCGCTACGGATTCGCCAAATTCAAAATGATTTTATTCCACTATATACTAACTTTTTTCGTTGGGGTTTCGAGTTTTGACAGCTTTAATGTCACAAGAATATGACGATAGCGATGTTTATTGTTAAATATTTACTAAACACCAAATAAGATGAATCAACGACAACGCCGAGAACTAATCATCACCAAATGGCTAGAAAATACTCAACGCCCGAATCATTATATCGCCAGGGACCTCAAAATGCCAAGAAAAACTGTGGATGATGTGTTAAAACGGTACTTCGAGACCCTGTCTACGGCTCAGAGGCCAAGAACCAGAGAACGTAGTGGTCCTCGTGACCCCGCATTGGAAAAAAAGATTTTAAGGACCATACGTAAGAATCGTACTATGTCCGAACGTGATATCGCAAAAAAAATATCCACTGATCAATCCATGGTTCGACGTGTCAAGCAACGTGCTTCTATGAAGTCTAAAAAAAAGCGTAAGATACCAAAAACGTCAGAAAAGCAAAAAGCAACAATTTAAACTAGGTCTCGAAAACTGTACGACTATTTGGGCTCAAAAAACTTTCATATAATTCTTGACGATGAAACCTATGTAAAAGCCGTTTTTTCATCACTTCCGGGTGACCAATACTATACAATAGCTGACGGAGAAATTCTTCCTGATTCGGAAACCACAATTGGAATCGAAAAATTTGGATCAAAATATTTAGTTTGGCAAGCTATCTGCCCCTGTGGTGATCGTAGCCGTGCTTACGTAGCAAGGGGTACCATCAACAAGGAAGTCTACATAAATGAGTGTTTGAAGAAGCGGCTTTTGCCTTTTATGCAAAAACACAATATGTTGACATTATTTTGGCCCGATCTGGCAACAGCTCATTACGCAAAAGATACGATAAAGTTCCTTGAACGTAATAATATTAAAATCGTACCAAAAAACATGAACCCTCCAAATGTTCCACAGTGCAGTCCAATTGAGAGATATTGGGCTTTAGTTAAAGGAATCTTACGAAAATCAGGCAAAACAGCAAGCGACCACAAGGATTTCCTTAAAAAATGGAATTGGGCATGTAAACAAGTGTGTCTACGACAACAAGTGACCGCGCGGGGCGCGGGCGCGCGGGGTACGGACCCCACCACACTCCATTAGCTCCAGCGGCCGCCACAACGCCGCACGCGTCTTACATACCTATTACTCGCGAATACCAATTTTGTATCAGTTTCGGATATTAAATCCATATTAAGTATACATCAAGATCTTTTACTTGCACCATAATCGCCTGCAAGTTTTTGGCGACCGTGATACGACGAGTTACCTCAACACACCTGCGCGTACGCGACTTAGCAACAAGGAAGGCAGAACGTTCGAGAAGCGCGAACAAAGAAACTGCAGCGCGTAACCTTTGGACTGCATGCCACGCGTGTCTCCACGGCGATCTACTTCCAGGGGAGTGCCCAATTCTTATCCTTTACCTCTTTACCTTACCTAGTTTTGATTTTTGTGCTTAGTGTACTTTATTCCAAAAGAAAATAAAATCGACATTTATTAATTTCTTAAAATTCCGGTAATCATCTTTCTTATCTTGTGTGCATTCTTCGCCTATGTTGCTACGCGACTTTACATAATACAACATTAAAAATTACTCAGAAAAGTAAAACATTTTAAGCCTAAAAGCAATTTATCCGTTGGCCTGCTAGAGCTAATCAACCTTAATCTATAAGTCATAAAGTGCTAATTGCATTGCATCTTGAGTTTGCACTGCTTAAAATTATAATTTAACTTAAGTTGTTTACGTAAAATAATAAGTGCTTGTGCACCGAACACGCCTTTGTTCACGCTTTCTTTATACAAAGCATTCCTTAAACATTATTTCGCTAAGCTATTTTATAAAGGCAATTCTTTTAAGTAACTCTAAATTAGTAAAATTAATTTGTTACAAGTTTATAATTATTTTCTCACATTTTTAAAGATAGTGTTTATTCCTCAAACGTCTAAACAATTAGATACCTTATATACTTGCATTATAGCTCATTTCGATTCGGGCCGATATTTCCAGGATAAATCCTTCGGACTGACTGCGCTCGCGTCGGCTGTGCCTAGCAACTGTCTGCAGTGCCGACCTACTTCGCGTCAGCTGTTCGAGCGAGACTTGACCTACTTTCGCGCGGCGTCTCCGCGCACCTGGAACTCCTGCCTGGTTTGATGCACAGTTTTCTTATCTTGTTTATTGATTGCCCTTCACTAGATCTCGCTTATTACCGTTTTTTTGTTGGGTCATTATTTATCAATTTCAACTTCAGTGTCTCGCGACAGAAATATATTAATATAAATTTACATAATGTCTCCAACCGGAACCCCTCAAGGCGGTGTAGATATTGAAAATGAATTAAAGCTTAAAGATTTAATTAAACAACGCGGTTCAATTAGAGGTAGATTGACACATTTTGAACAATTTATTGAAGAGTTGAAAAGGATAAAAACTGACCAAATTTCCGAAGCGCAATTTAATGAATTGAATTTGCGAAGCGTAAAAATTGAAGCATTATTCTGTGATTTTGAAAATTGTCAAAGTCAAATAGAACTAATTCATCCTAACGTGGATGAACAAATTCAAGAAAGAGAGAAAACTGAAAGCCGGTTTTACAGTGGTATTGCCTGTGCTCAAACATTATTAAAATTACGACCCATAAATAATGAGGATAAGCAAAGTTCGCACAGTAGTTGCTCGCGTCAGGATAATGTAAACGTAAAGTTACCAGTTATCAAATTACCGATATTTGATGGTAATTATTTTTTATGGCTGGAATTCCGCGATACGTTCGAGTCATTAATAAATAATAATGAAACTATCCCTGACATAAACAAATTCCATTATTTACGATCGTCCTTAGAAGGGAGCGCGGCACTTGTAATCAAGTCCATTGAATTTTCGTCACAAAATTACAAGGTTGCATGGGATTTGTTATGTCAGAGGTATAATAATAAGAAAATTCTTATAAATAACCACCTGAAGGCTCTCTTTAAAATAGAACCCTTAACCAGAGAATCTCATAAATCTTTAAGATACTTAATTGACCTTGTGACAAAAAACTTGAGAGCACTGACTACGCTTGGTCAGCCAGTTGACCAATGGGATACGCTGATTATATTTATGGTGTCCAGTAAACTGGACTCGACCACCAGTGGTAAGTGGGAGGAGCATAGAAATAATCTCTCCGATTTGCCACTCTTGGACGAATTTATCGAGTTTCTCCGCAATCGAGCGGACATTTTAGAAACTACATTAGCTAATAGACATGATAAAATCTTCTCTCATATTCATAAAGATAGTCAACCGAAAAGTGAACATAAGGGCTCATTCACGCCGAATGAACATAAAGGCTCATTTACACATAGTAAATTTTCAAAAAGTTTCCTCACGTCCAGTGCTTCTAAACCAGCAGGTTTCTCGTGTCCAATGTGTAGTCAGGGTCACAGAATCATAGACTGCGAATCATTCAAATCTTTACCGATCGAAAACAAGTGGAGCGAAGCCTTAAAGTTAAAACTTTGCACCAACTGTTTACGACGCGGACATGAAGCACGTAATTGTAAATTAGGAGAATGTAGATTATGTCATAAGAAGCATAATACATTACTACATAAAGAAAATAACGTAACTCAACCCTTGCCTGTGACGACACCCACGGTTGGATCATCAAATGACCTTGAAGTAGTCAACCAACCGCATAGGGCTTTATCAGTCCGTTCAGGTAGGCAGGTTATGCTTGGTACCGCTTTAGTTAAGGTATCCAATCCCAATACAAATGTAGATTATGTAGCTCGCGCTGTCCTTGATGCAGGCAGCCAATCTTGCTTTATTACTGAATACCTAAAAAACAAACTTGGATTAGGGAATCCTGAACCCGATTCTTTAGACATATCGGGCATAAAAAATATTAAACTCTCAGTATCCGATCAATGCGACGTAAATGTCAGTTCCCTGTCCAATCAGTTCCAAGTGACCTTAAACTGCTTAGTCATATCTGAAATTACAGATCAGCTGCCTAACTTGCCTGTAGACCTTACTCAACTAAACTTACCTAAAAATATTCAGCTCGCTGATCCTGAATTTCATCAAGTTTCTGATGTTGATATGTTGCTAGGTGCTGAAATATTTTACGAAATATTAGGTTCTGAGAAAATATCTCTGGGCACAAATATGCCCATTCTTGTAAATACAGAGTTCGGCTGGATCGTAGCAGGTCGTTTAAGTCCAACTTATTGCCCTAAGCCTAAAGCCCCACAGAAGATTAATTGCTTTTTTACAAAGGAAATCAGTGAAAAGTTAACCAGGTTCTGGAACCTTGAAGAACTTCCTGAAGCCAAAGCTCCCTTGTCAGCTGACGAGGAGTTTTGTGAAGAGCACTTTAAAGCTCACACTTACCGTTTACCAGACGGCAGGTTTACAGTTCAGATGCCACTGAAAGGGACACCTGAAATGTTACTAGGCGACTCTTACCGAGGAGCTGCCAAACGATTTTATACCTTAGAGAAAAAGTTAAATAACAATCCTAATTTGAAAAAACAATATAGTGATTTTATACATGAATATGAGTCTTTAGGTCATCTCACACGAATCGATAAGCCGAAATTCGGTTATTACCTAGCACATTTCTGCGTTTTAAGAGAAAATAGTGAAAGTACCAAATTAAGGGTAGTCTTTGATGGTAGCATGAAAAGCGCCTCTTTAAAGAGCCTAAACGACATACAATATGTAGGCCCTGTGGTGCAAGACGATCTTTTTAATATTTTGATCAGGTTCCGTCAACATAGATATGTTTTTACGGCAGATATAGAAAAATGTTATCGCCAAATCCTAATTCATGATTCGCAACGAAATTTACAGTTAATATTATGGCGCGAAGATGACACAAAGCCTTTGCAAGTGCTTCAATTAAATACTGTCTCCTACGGCACGGCCTCAGCACCGTTCTTAAGCACGCGGTGCCTTTTACAGCTCGCCTTAGAATGCCCGGATCCTTTAGTATCTGAAGTCATTAAAAGTGATTGCTATATGGATGATATCTTAACAGGTGCAGACAGTAAAGAAACTTTGTTTCACATACTCAACGGAGTAGTAGGCACACTTAATTCGGCATGCTTTCCAGTGCATAAATTCCGTAGCAACTGTCCTGAAATATTTAAGGATTCAGCAGTATCTGATAATCTAAACCTAAGTAAACAGTCCAGTGTGCTAGGTGTACAGTGGACACCAAATATTGACAATCTTACCTTTGCGATAGAACCAATTCTTAAAGATGAAATAGTTACAAAGAGAACCATCTTATCTAACACTTGTAAGATATTTGATCCTCTTGGGCTCCTAAGTGCTTGCACTATAACACTTAAAATCTTACTTCAAAGACTGTGGCCTATCAAGTTGACTTGGGATGAGGAGGTACCCGCGGACATTAAGAAAATGTGGCTAAAATTACATAACGACTTGCATGCTTTACTCTCAGTTTCTGTACCTAGACATGTACGATGCTCGTCTCCTGTCGCTTGTGCGATCCATTGTTTTGTAGACGCGTCTAAAGACGCTTACGCGGCGTGCGTATACGTACGCACCACGGATAGTTCAAACGTCATAACTGTCAGATTGCTTTGCGCCAAAACACGAGTCTGTCCCCTTAAAGTTCAGACTATACCGAAACTTGAATTGGCAGCAGCCTTACTGGGCGCGCGACTCGTTTCCAAGGTCAGCGGAGCTCTCCGTTGCTCCATACAGGAAAAAGTTTTCTGGTCCGACTCAACTGTAGCACTTGGCTGGATAAAAACAAGCTCTAAAATACTTAAAACATTCGTGTGTAACAGAGTGAATGAGATTCGTGAGCTTACCTCTAGAGACTCGTGGCGTCATGTGCCTACTGATAAAAATCCCGCTGACCTGGCCTCGAGAGGAGTAGCTCCAAGTCTCCTTGTTGAGTCATCTTTGTGGTGGGAAGGTCCAGTTTTCCTGAAACATGACGAATCTCAATGGCCGCAAAACCCCACCACTGAGACGGTTTTACCTGAAATAAAAGTGTTACAATCAAAATCAAATATAAATCAAAACAATGAAACGAATAACTTGATTGACATAAAAAAGTATTCAAGTTTATTACGCTTAAAAAGAATAATTGCCTATGTACAAAGATTTATAAGTAATTGTAAAATCATAGAAAAACATAATCGATCAGTTGGACCCCTTAAAGAAAACGAACTTAGTTCAGCATTAACTTACCTTATAAAAATAGCCCAGTCAGAATCATTTAAAAACGAACTTAAATTAATAAAAAACAATAAAAAACTTACCTCGTCCCATATGTTACAGCTGTGTCCGTTCCTTGATGACGTCGGCTTGCTGAGAGTAGGTGGTCGGCTCAATAATAGTGAATATAGCTATGATAAAAAACATCCAGTTTTACTACATGCTAAACATTACTTAACGAAATTGTTGATGCGTGCCGAGCATCTACGCTTACTGCATGCTGGCCCTCAGCTACTCCTGGCAAGCTTCAAGGACCAGTTTTGGCCCCTGGGAGGTAGAACGTTGGCACGAAGCATATATCACCGCTGCGTAATATGCACTCGTCTTAGAGCCGAAGCCATGAAGCCGCTAATGGGCCAACTACCAACTAGTCGAATCACACCTAGCTATCCTTTTGCTATAACAGGAACAGATTTCTGTGGTCCATTTCCAATTTCAAGCAAAATAGGACGCGGAAATCGAATTAGCAAATGCTATATTTGTATATTTATTTGTTTTTGGACTAAGGCAGTCCATTTAGAAACCGTTAGTGACCTTAGTGCAAAAGCATTCATTTCTTGCCTTCGCAGATTCATTTCGCGTAGAGGAAGACCCAGTCAAATTTATTGCGATAACGGTACTAATTTTGTTGGTGCAAACAATGAACTGGGACGAGCATTACAGGCAGGCATGAGGTCCATATATAATTACACAGCCGAAGAGCGCATTCAGTTCATTTTTAATCCCCCTTATTCCCCCACTTTCGGCGGACTGTGGGAGGCCAACGTGAAATGCTTAAAATATCATTTAAAAAGAACAATAGGTAACTCTTGCTTAACGTTTCAGGAGTTAAGTACCCTTTGCACGGAAGTTGAAGCGGTCCTTAACTCCCGACCCCTTACCCCTCTTACATGTAACCCCAGCGACCTTTCTCCACTCTCTCCAGGGCACTTCCTCATCGGGCGTCCTTTGACTTCGCTGGCGTCCCCTCCTGCTGCATCCGGAAAGGGCATAAAGACGCGCTATCAGCTGCTCGAGTCGCTGCGTGACAGTTTTGCTAAGAGGTGGAAAAACGAGTACCTCTCAGAGCTACAAAAACGAACAAAATGGAGGCATCCCTACAGAGATCTTAAGGAAGGCGCTATGGTAGTGTTCAAAGAGGATAACCTACCTCCCATGAGATGGAAACTAGCACGAGTCCATCGACTATACTACGGCAAGGACGGAATCGCCAGGGTTGGCGATTTTAGAACCATTAGAGGGATCGAACGACGGGCACTGAACAAGGTGTGCCCCCTCCCTGATGACAATGATGAGATGTTGGAAGAAGCTTCAGCGCCAGCCAGTACTAACGACCCTTCAGCTTCCTCCAACGGCCCCCCAGCATGTCTACGACAACAAGTGACCGCGCGGGGCGCGGGCGCGCGGGGTACGGACCCCACCACACTCCATTAGCTCCAGCGGCCGCCACAACGCCGCACGCGTCTTACATACCTATTACTCGCGAATACCAATTTTGTATCAGTTTCGGATATTAAATCCATATTAAGTATACATCAAGATCTTTTACTTGCACCATAATCGCCTGCACAAGTGTCTAAAGACACTGTCGCACTGTTGATGGAGGGCATCAGACAGAAACTACGAAATGAGTGGAATAAAAAAAAGAATCCCTGAAAAAATCAATAAATGTCAAATTTTAAATATCATTTTATGTAACCCATAATTAAACACAATATAGTGACTAATTTTATTAAAATTGCGTTTTAAATTTGGCGAATTCGTAACGAATCAGGCCTTATATCAAATTGCGTAAAAATATTACGATAGTGTTCTTAAACAGTTCTTTGCGAATTTGTCTCTAAAAGTCGGCACTAAGCGTACAGCACAGCGTCAGGTTAGTTATCCGGGCACTGGCTTATGCTGTATTAAAACTAAATTTACAGCTTGAGCGCTGCTTATTTTAGCCAGATTATGCTGAACATGTTGCTAGTTAGTTTTAGCTTGCAGGTAAGTGTAAAATAATAGACTAAACGACCTCGGGTTTGTTGCCTTTTTGCCTAAAATTTGGTGATAATTACAGATCTCATAATTACTAACACATAAAAAGGTATAATGGATAAAAACATCACTTTCAGACAATGTTGTAGAACTGGAAATGGGAAATTTTTAAATATTTACTTGTGCGAGCTCCAAATCAACAATTGGCGAGAAGTATCGCAGGATCGAGAATTCGTTCACGTACAGTTCATTCTTAAAGTGGTTACACTTACATGAACTTGAACTTTGTACTAAGTACATGAACTTTGTGAACGGCACAGCGAATGCGCAATGTGATTCACGCTTATTAAAAATGTCTGTTGTAAATGTAATCTATAACCTCTATTTCAAATTCGCATAGGCGAAGGTTATGGCGCCGTCGCTCGAAACGATGCCGCCATACCTTTGGCCTTTGATCTATTAGATGGCGCCACTTTTTGATATTTAACAAATTTAACTCATATCAGTGAAAGAATAACGATCAAAGACAAATGGCGTTCTAAAAGTTTTAATCCTGTATTGAAAGACGGCAGTAAATTTACTATGGTTATACAGCTTTCTTTGACTATCCACCACTATTTCAAATTCTCTTAACTGGAACTTTTCAGTAAAACTAGTTTTCGCAAAGTCCTTTTATGAACGACGACCCGCGAAGCGAGGAGGAACAGTGTTAGTTTAATCGAGACCCAATAGCGTGCGTAGCAGAGCGAGCGAAATGAGCGGCACAGCGGCCGGCGAGAACCAGAACCGACTAAGTGTACTCACGAGTAACCAGAAAGATTTTTACTGTATTTACACTGATTTTACAGTGTATTTATGATCATATTTAAAAACTAAAATGTCCTATAATCTTTCTGGAATTCGCATAGTTTCTAGAGAATAACTGCCGATAAACCAAAGTTTTTATTGTTACTTAGTGTATTAATTTATAAAGCTTTGAACATGAAACTTTGTTACAAAACATCGAAATACAAGAAAGTTATTTCAGAGTTTTGAAAAATCATGCCCCAAGATGGTCAAAAAGGGGTCGAAAATTTGTATTGGGAGGTAACATTTTTTGGAGTCCTCACTCAAACTTTACAGAGAGGCTTATTAGAAAACAAGACAAGTAGTTTCAACGTTTTTGAACATTCATACCCTAAGGTGGTGAAAAAGAAGTTGCATTTTTAGGGTTCCGTAGCCAAATGCCAAAAAACGGAACCTTTATAGATTCGTCATGTCCGTCTGTCTGTCCGATTATGCACCGCCACTTTTTTCCGAAACTATAAGAGCTATACTGTTCAAACTTGGTAAGTAGATGTATTCTATGAACCGCATTAGGATTTTTACACAAAAAAAAAAACAATAAATTTTGGGGGTTCCCCATACTTAGAACCGCAACTATATAGGCTATAGTACAGAATAATCTGTATCAAACGGCAACCAACCTTCATGAGAGCGCTCGCCTGCGTGCTGCTTTCGAATGGAAATCCGAGCAGTGGCTCCAAGCCCTAGTCTGCGTTCCATACTAACTGGAAACCTTCTGGATGACTCCACTTTTGCCTCTCCATCGCTCTCCGCCTGGGAGTGATCTGTATTGCCCCGCATCGTTGTCGCTGTGGTGACCCAGTTGACCAGTTAGGTCTATCCTGCCATCATGTTAGGTATATCACCATGGACTATCCTGCGGCAAAAGCGCTGGGCGTGCCCCCCGCCATGCAGCCCTTAATGATATCATGCGTCGGGCCTTAGCCTGTGCTGACCACCGGCCATTTTGGGACAGACCGGTCTCGCCCGCGATGATGGTAAGAGACCCGAAGGTGTGACCCTCATGCCATGGAAAATGGGACGGCCATTGGTCTGGGACGCAACCTGTGCCGATAATCTGGCACCGCAGTGAGGGCTGGCTCGGCTGCCAATTCTGCCGAGCTCTTCAAGCGGCGCAAGTATGCAACTTTAAATAGTGGTTGCATATTTGAGCCGTTTGGGGTTGAGACTCTGGGGTCCTGGGGGGAAAGCGCAAAGAATGTAGCCACAGGTAAGTGGACTTGACGCGTGACCAGAGGGCTGGGTCATATCTAGCACAGCGGATCAGCATTGCCATGCAACGTGGCAATGCTGCCAGCTTTCTGAGCACGCTGCCAATAGACGGCGATTTTGGGCAAATTTTCTATTTATAGTTTATTTTAAAGTTTTGTATTCAATTTTATTTTGTATTTTTTACTTGAAGACCTAATTTTACTATTTTTAGGGTTCCGTAGCCAAATGGCATAAAACGGAACCCTTATAGTTTCGCCTTGTCCGTCTGTCTGTCTGTCTGTCTGTCTGTCTGTCTGTCTGTCCGAGGCTTTGCTCCGTGGTCGTTAGTGCTAGAAAGCTGAAATTTAGCATGCATATATAAATCAATAAAGCCGACAAAGTCGTACAATAAAATCTAAAAATTTAATTTTTTTAGGGTACCTCCCCTACACGTAAAGTGGGGGTGAATTTTTTTTTTCGCTTCAACCCTAGAGTGTGGGGTATCGTTGGAAAGGTCTTTCAAAATTAATAGGGGTTTTCAAGAAACATTTTTTGATAAAGTGAATATATTCGGAGATAATCGCTCCGAAAGAAAAAAAAATGTGTCCCCCCCTCTAACTTTTTAACCATAGGTCCAAAAAATATGAAAAAAATCGTGGAAGTAGAGCTTAAGAAAGACATTAAATGAAAACTATAGCGGACATGATCAGTTTAGCTGTTTTTGAGTTATCGCAAAAAGTTTTCCCTTCATAGTAAAACGACTTACTTTAATTAGGTACTGATTATGCAAATTTGCCTATTTGTTTAACTCGGGTAAAAGGTACCGTTTCATCCCTTGGTTAACAATTTACTACTACCAGTTTAGCTTATTGTGACGGAAGAGTAACTACGGAACCCTACACTGAGCGTGGCCCGACATGCTCTTGGCCGGTTTTTTAATAATATTACTTGTTGAATAAAAAAGGAGGCATAATTATTTTACTATTATTTTTGGACAGCATTCCTCAATATCGGACCCCCTCCCCCCGCCTCAATAAATCTCGGAAGAAGAAAATGATACAAGAGTGGAAGAGGTTCTGCAAGACGGTACATGACGTAAGACAGAATTATATCGTCCCCGATATCATAATAGAAGAAATGAAAGCCTCGCAAGAAACTATGCAGAATGCTGATCAATGTAATGAGTCGGATATAAGAATTATGTAATAAAATAATGCGTCAAATGCAACAGAACCCACTCTATATATAACAAACAAAAGGCAATGTCAAAACATCCAAACCTAGAAAAAGAAGACGCATGAAAGGGATAAGGAACGCAATACATACCTCAATTAAGTCCATTACAATGAAGAAGACTGATGACATTGATATGTTTTGCAGTTATCTTGGGGATGTGTTGCGGATTCTACCTCTAATAGAGAAGGCAAAAGCAAAGCTGGACATAAATAATTTCCAGGCGAAATACGAAATTATGGCGGCGACTAAATCATTGGAAAGAACGAAATTCTTATCCATCTCGAATTATTCAACCGGTTGTCATTAAACAATACCTACCGACATTTATAACATACACCATGTTTTGATAACCCAGCCAGATCTTCAAGCTCCGGCAATATACCGCAAACGTTATCACCAGTATATTGCAGGGTAGTAAATTCAGAAACTCACAGAAAGAAAATTGTATATAAGAATGTGTTTAGGAATATATTATTGCGCCTAGCAACATTGTACGTCAAATTTACGTTACGTACATTCTACCGGATGTCCACCATCTAAAAGTACATTCAGTAATTTTAGATATTCTAGAGATTTTAGATTTTAAAAATACTTACTTGGCTGTTACTAATTATGGCCGATCCAACATGCCTGAATTTCTTTTAAAATGAAAATATCAGTTCTTTTGGACTTTTTCGCTGTCATAACCCAGGGGTGAGGAGTATCGTTGGATAGGTCTTTTAAAATGAAAGATATTTTGATAAAAACTAATATTTTCGGAAATAATTGCTCCGAAAGACAATCGGACATATTTTGTCTTTAGGAGCAATTATTTCCGAATATATTCATTGTATACATACAAAAGCTTAAAAAATCATTTAAATGAAAACTATAGCGAACATGATCGGTCCACCCGTTTTTCCTTCTTAGTAAAAAGACGTATAAGGCGCTGCAAAAGTACGCTCTCCCTTATTAGACCGCGAGCCAGGAACAGATTTCCATGACCAATCGCCTCCCGGCCGAAAACTCGTGTAGTGGTTAACGGCTAGGTATGACGAACCCTCGTGGACGTCAGCTGCAGCTCCGTTGGATTACGCAATTTACACATTATGCATACTTTGCCGCACATAAAGTGGTAAGGCGCATATTTTTGACATGTTCATTTTACAGCTGACGGTCTTTCCACCGCGATACAACCGGCTGACGGCTTTTTTTTTAATAACATCAAAACTATCATCTGACAAAGTATCAGCCGGGAGGCGATGTCTGACGAAATATGCTCCTGGCCCGCGTTCTATAAGCTTATAATGTACATGATACTAATAGGCCCCGTTTAGTCTATTCTGACAGAATGAATTACAAAACCCTACACTGAGCATGGCCCGACAAGCACTTGGCCGATTTTTAGTTTTTCTATCCTTACATGATTTACATTAAAAATAAACAAGATGAAGTGTTTTTTACAAAACAACGACGATGTAGTTATACAATACCCACTCGGAAGTACTTAAAGGTTACTACATAGCCACGACGATTTAAAGATGAAATCTCAAGATTCTAGGATTATTGGAGTGTTCAAGCTTTATAACTGGAATGCAAATTAGAATTCGTTTAACAAAGACGGAATATGCTCATAAAATGTTGCTAATTTATTTTCATCTGTTTAAATAACTTTCAAGCGAGAGAAGCAATTTGCGGACTCATTTAACAGTGAATTACTCTGTAAAATATTTGTATTAAGAACAAATCTTCAACCACCATCACCAGTTTGTTCTGTCAAATGGTTTGAATTGAGAATCGGACTGGTTTGGGACGCGAAGTGTCTCGAGGGACGTCAAGCGACGTCGCTATTCCCGACCGCTGGAGTACAAATTCAATTTCGTTCGTTTTCCTATTTGCCCAGTCCATTTCGGTATTGCTAGAATTAGTGATGTGCCGCCGTGAAATAACGCACTTACAGAAATTCTCATTGGTGAAAATTACCGTAATTTACCGAGAATTCTCGGTAATTTACCCCTTAAGGATATTCAGTTAAGATTGAAAATTGCATACAAGTTTTGAGATATTGAAATATTTTATTAATTTGTACGTTACTTTTAAGTGTAGTTATGTTATTGACATATGGTATTTTTTTATGTAATATTTTCATGTTAAGAGAAATACCTAACTATCAAAAATTTTAATAGGATCAACTATTGATTAGCCAAAGTATCTTGCGTGATGGGCGCTTGAAGTTTGGTTTCAAAAGATGAAATGCTTCAATCCATAAAGGATGTTCAAATATTGACAATGGTATCATGGTATGCCAGTTACGTAAACTGCTCTTACAAAAGCCTTATAAATTATTTTCTGATGCAAATTTAAAGCTGTTTAACATGGTTCGAAAATAAGTGGTTTAAATTCTGATAAAATAAGTATGGCCTACACACTTACTTCGTCAATAGTTAAATCATTAGGCTGTTCCATAGATACTAGTCCAAAATTGTTCTCAGCACCCGTAGGAGCATTGCTTTGAACCCTGTTTTAACATCACCAGGACACTTGGCAGTTTTTAACCAAATGTTAAGAGAAACGAGTGACATTCTTGGCGATGTACACATGGTCACAAAACAAGCAACTGTACTTTGTTCGTTCGTTATCGGTAATTTTTCTAAAATAGTCTACTACTTTGCTTTGTAACCTCATTGTTCACGGTAGGTTACTTCAAGATGTTTTCCACACACTTGCTCCACTAAGACACTACTTGACCAACCAATAAAGGATAAGGACCAATCAGGAGCCATTATAATCCGTGAATACCCAAACCAGGCAATGCAGTTTGCACATATTTTATTTTACCTTCAATAACTAATACAATACGACCCCAGTTGATAAGCACTTACTTGTTTACAAAATAACATTGTAACTTAAAATAAACACGATATGTAATAAAATATCTTAAAATCACAGTAGTTGTAATGTAATCTATTATTAGTCAAAACGTTCCTCGTATAATATATCAATGCATTACTTACATATCAATGTATAATTATTGAAATATGTTCGACTTTTAGATTACACAGCATTACTTTTATTGTTTAATATAATATATCTGATGATTCTTAAGTTTATTTGCTGTTATTTATTGCGCTGCAATTATTTAATTAATAAAAAAGAATAATTTTATTCATTTCGCAAACGATTTTGTTTGATCAAACTGAATTATTATACTCAAAACGCATTGATACCACTAAAATACTCTAAATTTTATATCTCACTAAAACTTATAAAAAGTTAGTAATAATTAGGTATTATTACTTATGTATTTCACCACAAAAACCTAATTATATCATCGAAAAAATTTAAATTTTCTGGTAGAAATTTTACCCGGTAACATTCACGGAGAATATTCCCCGTAATTTACGGCGGTAATTTACGGTAATTTTGGTAATAAACTAGTTCCCATTGTCAGATTTTTTTGAACATTTCTGTATAGATTGTATTACCTACATAAAAATGCATTTTGTAAAAAAAAGTTAAAAAATATGAAAACTTAGGCAATTTTCTCCATAATCACCCGTTCGGAGAAAGTTACCGCGTAAATTACCCCAAAATTCTCTTTGTTCTCGTAATTTACGGTAACGGCACATCACTAACTAGAATAGTCTGCGAGATACAGGAGCGAATTTTATTCTAGTGGAAATTACCATCGACAACAAGGGCTTTAGAAATACACATGAACTGGGAGATAAATCAGTCCATCTTGTTTAAAGAGTCACTGATGTGTAATGATCTAATCAAGTTTAGTCATCTACGAAGTTTATCTAGCCAATCCAACCACGTTTAGCAAAATATTGTTCTAACAAACAATGGGTAATATGAAATAATATTAGGTTACTCGCTGTTTGTTGTACCTACAGACTTCAAAGCAAGAAATCAAATTAATTTTAGAAATTAAAATTTACAGAATAAAAGGAAAATTTCCCATTTGAATGTAAATAATGCCGGGCATTATGTAGTCCCTCGCGCTTTGCAGGTGGCATTGAAAACAAGAAAAAAAAACCGAGAATCGTGAATAAGAAAATTTTAAAGCCGCCGAATTCTGAAATATAGGCCTTTTGTTCTAATATTTCATTATTAAATATTATTTCAGTGGCAATTTACTCGATTTACTGACTTATTCATATTGTTTAACCGAAAGAAATGAGGGAAGTAAAATAATTAATTAGTACTGCTGGACCCTGGGGTAATGAGGCTCTGGAGTTTTTTAGGGACTTGGGCAGGCGTTTGCGGGAGTCTTGGCTGGTCCAACAGGTTTCCATCGCCATACAGCGGGGGAATGCTGCCGGCATAATGGGAACTTTTGGGCCGGGCCTGTTGCAGAGTGGGGATGGGCCTTAGATTATAGGTGTGTTTGACGAAGTTTTTTGCGGAATTTATAAGTTGTTTTAGTGTTAAGGTACAATAAGTTTGTGACGATGCTTGTGCGGATTACATTTGTGTTTTGACGAAGCATGTGGCGGAGTAAAATATATAGGCAAATTGTTCAAACATATATCATATTTTTTTAATGCAATAAATAATAAAAAAACTATGTATTGACAAAAAGTATGTTAGGTAGGTGCGGGTGTTTAGGTAGTAGCTTAATAGGTAGGCTATAAGTTTGATTAAAAGAGTTGAGAAGTACTCTCAATTCCTCATGAAATCCATCATCAGAACTCAAGCTTGACTAAAATGTGCCTTGAAAACCTATCTGTTTCACAAACATGCGAAGAGGACAAATTGCCAAACGTGAACTATGCAGCGTTGAAGAGTTCTATTCTGTTCATCATCAGCAGTTCCGCTTCATCAAAATCTCACTTCTACAAATGTAAGTGCTTGATTTGATTATGAAAATACTAAGATCACTACATTAATGCCTTTAACATTTGAGGAGTTCCCTCGATTCCTCATGGATCCCATCATCAGAACTGAGTTTTGACAAAAACGGGACCAATATATATATATAGATTAAATAAAATAAAAAAAAAATCAAAATCGGTTTAAAAATGACAGAGTTATGAAGTAACAAATATAAAAAAAACAACCGTATTGATATCCTCCTCCTTTTGAAATCTTGAAGTCGGTTAAAAAGGTTCCTGTCGGTTTTTAATGACACAAAGACTAAATAACGCGCATGCGTTAGTTAGGTGTAGGCGGCGAGGTATAGGTAGTCATGACAGAGTACAATGCGACGCGTGTATTCATTAGATTAATACAATGTTCATAGATTATTAATTGCGTAGTTGCATTAGATTTGGAGGCTGTAGCACGAGTCGAGTATGTATCTAATTTAATTATCTTAGTCAATTGAGTTTCAACACAAATGCAGGAACATTATTACAAACATATGTACCAATAATTTCTATTGTCATTGCGACAACATCTATTTGTCATTTTGTACCAAATTAATTTAATAAATTTTGTATGCATTTGACGAAGCCTGTGTTGCTGATCACGAACTATGAATGGACTTATTTTTCTTAAAATATATATGTAATATTTGTCTAAATTTTGAGTAAATATTTCACTTGTTGTTTTCCAATACATTCTACTTACCACGCGTTATCTTGCGTTGCTTTATCACAGAGTTCCAATGGCAATCTCCTATCTGTCTCCACATCCTGTCTCCGTTATCAGATCAGGTCGATGGTACCATAATATTGCATTGTCACCCAATTTACATATGTATGCAAATTATCAGCTTCATTGGAAACTGGAAAGTGGGTAAAATTTAACTTGCAACATTTGGCCCGTACAGTCTCCATCAGATATATCGGAGCGGCCAAGGTGCTCACAAATATCTGAGCACGCCTTTGTTGTCAAAACGTTCGATTGCCTATTCAGATATTTTTGAGCACCTTGGCCGCTCCGATATATCTGATGTAGATGTAGTGTAGGGACGCCCGGCCGGAAACAGGCGGGCTGTCGATCGCGTGTTGCGTTCATTCTTAAAAGTTAAATAAAAGCTTATAAAACATACTTTCATCACGAAAGTTGTGTCAGTTATCACTTACAATGGGTAAAATTTTCACTTATGCTGATGACACATCCATAATTTTCCATGGAGATGCATGGGAGGAAGTGTATAGTAATGCTGAGATTGGACTCCATAAAATTAATAGTTGGTTACAGAAAAATCTACTTACCTTGAACTTAAATAATAACACATATTTACAATTTTCTTCATTTACGTATAAAATGGAACTTAAGGTTCATACATGCAGTTTTGCTATTAATAAATCTAGCTATTACTAAATACTTGTAATGTTATTACGAAGTCTGATTGCCTTAAATATCTGGGCGTGCTGCTTGATGACAGAATGAATTGGCTACCACACTTAGAACTAACCTCGACACGGATAAGAAAACTAGTATATATTTTTAAGAAACTAAGAACTGTATCTGATCTGAACTAGATTTATTGAAAACTCTGGTTCAGCCAGTGATTGGTTATGTTGTATGGGTGGAGCTTGTAAAACCCACATGTTAAAATTAGAAAGAGCTCAGAAATCCCTGTTTAGGGTCATGACATATAGACCATATAGATATCTAACGAGTCTATTATATAAACAATGTCATTGCTCTCTGTCAGACCACTATTTATACAGGGCGTCCCAAGACTATGGGACATCAAGGGAAAGTAGGTACCTTAAATATAAGACATAGGATATTTTGCTAAAAGGAGACTTTATTTTATTTTCAAAACTGAGCAATACTGCATTAAGAGATTTAAAAAAATAAGTTGCTTTGTCTGGAAATCGAACCGACTCAAATGTGAAAAAAAAAACATCCTGTATTTTTATGATGCCAATCGAAGGAATGCATGAAAAATAAGTCATCTCAGAAATATGATATCGCAAAAGAAATGAATAGAGTAAAATTTTTGATTAAAATTTCAAGATTCGGTTTAATTCCCAGAAAAAGTAAGCAATTTTTAATTTTTTTTAGTAATTCTTGGAATGCAATATTACTTCCTTTTAAAAATAAAATAAAGTCTTCTTTCAGCAAAATATCCTATCTACGATATTTAAGGTACTTTCCCTTAATGTTCCATAGTCTTGGGACGCCCTGTATATACTACTGTTAGTGTTAAAGCAACATAATCTTACCCTTTATGATCAAAATAAAATGACAAGTAAACGTGCATTGACTAATGTATGTATTGTGTACCATATAAATGCAGAGTAGCTAACCAGACGGCAACAAAGAATGGCATTGTTTTCTAGCATGAAAACTAGCTTTAAAATTATTTAGTTTCAGTCTAGTAAATGTAAATAGTAAAATGTAGTTAATAAGTCATAAGTCATAATATTTAGTATCTGTTTGGGAGAGGTTTTTACCTAGCTCAGAAGTCACGGACTTTAACACCTAAATGCCAATATTTTTTTATATTTTTTTGTTATGTAATAATTTGAAGACAGCCCTCGATTTCCCCAAGATTCCATCAGAAACTGATTTAATAACAATCATAGTTCAATACTGTGTCAATAATAACTGTTTAAGACAAAAAAAAAAAAACTCTAGTTTACATATTGAATGCGAAGAAACCAAATAAGACACATTGTCTCACAAAATGAACACACATACGTGTTCCTGGCAGGAAATGTGTTAAAGTAATGTTACTTCCAGTCCATTCATAGGTATGTACCTATGACTTTCAATCGGAGACTTTGCATGTCTTCTGGAGATAAATAACCCATAGCGAAAAATGTTAAGATTGCAATTTTTTTTTGCCTATAGCAATGAAAAAACACGGCTCTAAATTATAAAAAAATTTTTTATTTAAAGTTCAGACATTTGACGAATTTCTACGCTACAACCGCTCGATTTCCAAATGCTTCTTATATAATATAATGAGAAAAGACTAAAAATTGCAAACGAATACTTTGCAGAAGCCCGAACACATGGGCACATTGGGGCCCTACACGGACGTGACAGCCAACGTCAATCACCAAAATCAAGAAATATTTATATTTACGTTTTAAATAATTATGTGATTTTATTTACTCCAGTGCCGTTTCTTTTGAGTGATCCAGTGCACCTTTCAAGTGATCTTTCTATACCTATACTAATGGTCCAAGCAACTACAATTTCACCTCAGTACATCCATGACTCTATGAAAAGTAAAATTTGCAGTGTTTTGATAATATGTTTTATGCTTATGTATTTTGTTTATATTTGGTCTAAGTATTCTGTTAGGTACCTAAGTTTTCTATGTGTTCAGCAAATAGTTTAAATGCCGCCCCCACCAATTCTCTTGCGGAACCTTTATACAATCTGCTTTTTTTACTGATTTCCCATACAAACTTTAACCCCCTTTTTTCCCCAACGCCCTTTTCAACCCCAAAATCACCCCATAAGGATGAAAAGGGGGGAGGCTATATACCAAATTTCAACTAAATCGGTTCAGCAGTTTGTTGGTGGAATTTTGTTTACCCAAACAAAATTCCACCTCCCTTTTCACCCCCTGAGGGGCAAAGAATTTCAAGATTTAGATTTTTTTTTGTTGTTTGTATACTAATAATATCCTACATACCAAATTTCAGCTTCCTAGGACTTCGGAAAGTACCTTCAGGGTTTTGATCATCATCAGTGAGTGAGTGGGTTAGTCAGTGACGAAATCGGTTTTTTTTTAGATATTAATAAAATCATAAGTATGAGAGTTATGCAATTGAATTTTTTTTATGCTTAATAAGTCCACTATTGCCATTATATCCCGAGAATTTTGTTTATTTATTTGTTTTGTTTACTTATTTTGTTTTTTTATTTATTTATTTTGTTTATCCGAACACAAGTTATGAGGGTTCAAAAAAACGACGAAGCGCTTCGAGAAAAGTAGGTAGTCCCGGTCCGTCAACGCAAGCTCCTGACGACACTCCTCGGTACGGAGTGAAACATGTCGAGCGTTTTCGACTTAAATTACGCGAGTGACCCGTTTTTATATATTTAACATGTCAGTGTCTCACGGAAGTTTCGTTATTAAAAAGCATTATGAACGCCTTACAAAATGCTGTGTAACAGGGGTATTGCTTACATATTTTTTTCTACTCCCGTACTTTTATTTGTCATTTAAAGGGTCGTGCACACATCTTTAAAACCCCACCTTATAGTTGTCAAGACAAGTCTTTAGTCTATTCCCCAAAAACGCATTTTTGCATACACGCAGTATCTTTTTGCCACTTTTCGATACTTCGTGTAATGACCACTTAAAAAATTGTATGAAATACATTGTTGCCAACCTTATTTTAAATGTCATCTCTGACAAATAAGTGAACCATAGACAATTTTTTTTAATTTCATTCATTCATTTTCCCGCCCGTACCCTCCATTCGTTGCTACTTCTTGAATGTGGTTATTGTGGTTGTCGATTAAAAACTTAAGTTTTGTGTTAAAAAACAGTGTGTCTTTCAAGTTAAAATGGATGAAGACGAAAACAGTGTCTACGCCTGAAGAAATATTAGTGATGGCCCAAGAAGTCACAAAAAATTTGCTGCCTTAGAAATCGCGATAGATGACATGAAAAATATTTGTTAAATATACAATTTTATTTCAAAGTGCTTGGTCGTAGAAAACAGTTTTGTATGCAACGTTGTTTAACTAAGTCAAAAAATACTTGTGGTGTCTTTATTAACAATTTTCGACTTCGCCTCAAATTGTTACTCACGCCACTCGCCTTTTTTGACCTCTCTTAAACAACGGTTGGATAAAATACTATTATCTGAATAGAGAGTTAACAAATTACACTTCATTAGGTATTAATCATTAAACTGCAACAACGTATGACTTAAATCCTTGCTGGCAGTTAATATCTGTGCCAAGTGCTTAATTAAACGGATTTGTGGACGAAGCTGGTG
Source organism: Cydia pomonella (assembly GCF_033807575.1). Taxonomy (NCBI): domain Eukaryota; kingdom Metazoa; phylum Arthropoda; class Insecta; order Lepidoptera; family Tortricidae; genus Cydia; species Cydia pomonella. The sequence goes on along the minus strand of NC_084706.1, from coordinate 14,324,254 downwards.
CTGGTAATGAGTGAAATTTAATGACTTTATCGAGCTGAGGATAAAGAATTGGCAGCAATTCATTAACAAAAGCGACAACTAAAATATTTTGTCTAGCATTAATTTAATAGATTGAACTGAGCTTTTGTCTGAAAGTAGATTCATAAATACGCATTACTATGACATCGGTTTTATTACGTTTTATTTGGTTAGGTATTTCATTAACAGATCTTATATCGATAGACGAATACTTATGTTACCTACTAATGAAAGGCTCTCATATAAACCTGCATCTAAAAGTAGGTTTGGCTTTACCAAAAGAACCAGGAGTAAATTCGACTGGGGCAGACACGTCATAGTACGAAAATCGTTTTAGTAGTTCTAAATATGCACGAAATGTATGTATTGGCTACGTGCAAAGTTCATGGTGGGTGTATAGTAAAGCGATCGCAGCGCATGCGGTGGGTTAGCGTCTTATTATACATTATTAGCGCCTACGACGTAAGGTTCATCCTTTTTTAACCATACACGATGTAATATATATATATTGTAATACAGTCAACAACCCTATTGTCCCTATTGTACTTGTGTGTCTTTTTGTTTGCTTATCCGTTGCTGTATGTACCACTTTTATGTTGATGTTTTAATTTACGATAACTCCTAAGATATTCATTTAAATTGTATGATGTAAGGTACAGTCACGTCTGAAAATATCGATACGAAAAATGTGCCAAAAATATGTATACACTACCTTAATATATAGGCAATAAAGTCGTGTATACATAATTTTGACACTTTTTTCGTACCATTGTAATCTGTATGAAATGCTGAATATAACCAACGTAAGTATTTAATTTGATCTCTTGTTCTTTATAGCGTTGTCCCGGCATTTTGCCTCGACTCATGGGAGCCTCGGATCCGCTTGACAACTAATCCCAAGATTTGGTGTAGGTACTAGTTTTTATGAAAGCGACTACCATCTGCTTCTAACCCAGAGGGTAAACTAGGCCTTGTTGGGATTAGTCCGGTTTCCTCACGATGTTTTCGATGTAAATATCAAATGATATTTCGTACATAAGTTCCGAAAAACTCATTGGTACGAGCCGGGGTTTGAACCCGCGACCTCCGGATTGCAAGTCGCACGCTCTTACCACTAGGCCACCAGCGCGCTTGCAGCGTTTCAAGTATTTAATTTGATAAACAATGTAAATATTTGTGTTAATCTTTTCTTTGTAATATACATATATACTTCTTTATGAAATTTCATTATTTGTATGCTCCTCATAAACAAACTGATAAAGTATTACTAAAATGAAATATGAACTAAATAAATTAAATAAATAATTAAAACTTTATACCCATCAATCTTAGGTCCCCTAGATCTGTCCCCTGCAGAAGGGTGCCCATAATGCCGGCTCAGAAAGTTCAGAAAAACGTTGAATTTGGATATCAATATGATAATGATTAATACTGTATCCATGTAATTAGCTTTGCAAATACCACATATTATGTGATCTTTTTCTAGATGTTAAGAATAGGCATAGTAAATTTTCCTTAAAAATAGACACCATTGCGGACTTTTTTGTAGAACAATTAGAGAAACAGCCCTTCCATACATTGTGTTGTTATACTCGTACATAGCTCAAATGGATTAGGCGGCGTTTTCGATAAAATTTCCTAAACAGCGTTTTTTTCGACATTAATATTTTAACCACTTTTATAAAAAATCTTAATTAATTGTATAGGCACTTAAACCTTCCTCAAGAATCCTTCTAGCGATAGGTGAAAACCATATGAAAATCTGTTATGTAGTTTTTGAGTTTGGGGGACGTTTTATAAGATGTAGTGATTTGACGTTTCCGCTAGATTTGCGGATGCTAGGTGGCATGGCGTGATAGTCATGCACGTAGCCAATAGCTACGCATCAGTAACTGTATACTAAGTTCCTTAAAAAGTTATGTTGTTATTTGAAAATGAAAACACAAGCACCCATACAATACACAATAGACCGACATTTTCGAACTGAGATTAGGTAATTGTGAAATCAGTCTGCCCGCCGCAGGATGGAATATTTCCATTCGAGTCGGGGTGGTATACGTGGTCATCGTATCTTACTAACTTCGCAATCAGCAAAAGTCTGTTTTTTTTTTGTAATTTGTTGTGTGCGTTGCGTCTATAAGATTTATTGAACATGGGCAGGCATTTTAAAAACGGTTGAAGTATAGGTATCCTGTAGAAATATTCAAGTATGTCTTCTGTCGATTTTCATGCACTACTTTATCTATCATGCCTAAACTGCTTATAATATTATGTACGGAGTTTACATATAGGTATTATATGTAAACTCCGTACATAATATTATAAACAGTTTGAGATAGTTTACTTAGGTTGCACAAATATGTGCCGCGACGAGGCCCGAGGCAAGTTTTACTGAAGTGGCTGAGCAAGTGTTTACCAAGAGACCGAGTGCCCTGACTACAACTTATACTGTAAGAGCAATGTAAAGGTGGGAGGCGTTTTACAACAACAAGGAACTGTGAATAATTACTGTACATACGCAAATCTCTTGTCTGTTTGATTGTCTGGATCCTCAGATATAGGCGAGCTAGAAATAAGTGGGGTTAAAATCGGATACAACAATCACAAATTCACAAGATATACATATTATACACTAATTATGAATAAGTATGATCATGCAGAGAAAATTGGTGGTGCTGAAATATATATACTACCTATTTTAAATAAACAAACTCTTAAACTAAGATGATGAATTTGTTCAAGCTATAATATATCTCGCTACTCATACTCAGCATAAGTATAACTCGGGATGTGTATATAGTGTATTTCTTTAGGTAAGTAAATAAATTTAAGACAATATTTTTTTAACAAGTACTTACTTAAAATTTCTTATTTAACCATCCAAATAAAAAAAACTGCCATGATCCGTCCCCTATCGTTCTGGTTTAACAGATTTTCATGTGTTGTAACTTTTGAACTAATACCCTCAGTGTCTAAAGAATTCGTCTCGTTTTAGTTTCATTACTATGCTTCCTTTTCTTAGCATAAGATAAAAGGTAAACAATATACGAGTATATTGCGTCTTTTTATGATAAACGCTTTTGAAGAATTAGTAACAAACTTTCAAGAAAAGAGCGTACTCCCATCTTAAAGGCCGGCAACGCACTTGTAACCCCTCTGGTGTTGCAGGTGTCCATGGGCGGCGGTAATCGCTTACCATCAGGTGATCCCTCTGCTCGTTTGCCTCCTCTACCATAAAAAAAACTATTACCTACTTATAAAAGAAAAATAATGAAAATGATTGCATATGATTTGTATTACAATTGTTACACATTTGCCTCGACTTATTTTTCAAAAAAAGGCACGTTACGATCGCTCATCTTCTTTCTAATGTTAAAAAAGCGGCCAAGTGCGAGTCGGACTCGCCCATGAAGGGTTCCGCGTACCATTTATGACGTATTAAAAAAAACTACTTACTAGATCTCATTCAAACCAATTTTCGGTGGAAGTTTGCATGGTAATGTATATCATTTTTTTTTTAGTTTTATCTGTTATTTTAGAAGTTACAGGGGAGACACATACATTTTACCACTTTGAAAGTATCTCTCGCGCAATATATTCAGTTTAGAAAAAAATGATATTAGAAACCTCAATATCATTTTTAAAGACCTATCCATATATTGATGAAAAATGATTTTTTGAGTTTCAGTTCTAAGTATGGGGAATGCTCAAAATGTATTGTTTTTTTTTCTATTTTTGAATAAAAATCTTAATGCGGTTCATAGAATACATCTACTTACCAAGTTTGAACAGTATAGCTCTTATAGTTTCGGAAAAAAGTGGCTGTGACATAAACGGACAGACAGACGGACATGACGACTATAAGGGTTCCGTTTTTTGCCATTTGGCTACGGAACCCTAACAATTATAGGGTCATACAACCAAATATTAAAAAACTAAAATACTATTAATAAATCAAATCATTCCGATATGTATTTGCATAATAATTACGCAGTAAATCTTCTATAACTTTGTGAAATCGAGTTAAATTATTTGGCTTGAATATTCTTGCCTAATAAAATACCATATTGTGGATTGTTTACATTTTGGTTAAATACCTAAAGAAATACTTTAAAGCATATCATATCGCCATCGCGCACGCCTGCACCAATATTTTTTTTGTTTGTTGTTGAATTTTTAATTATTAAGTGCAAATTATGTTTATTAAAAAAATACCATTTGTTTGATTATTGGTCTCACCTACGATTCATATGCGTCTGATTTGTAATAAAGCATAAAAATGAAAAAAGCATGTTGTTTTTTGGACCTTTTAAAATTTCTCGAGATACTCGAGAAACTCGAGAAATCTTGGTCGAGAATTTCCGTGCCTCGAGGGATAAAAAAGGTCGAGAAACCAGAAACCCTATTGCCAATAGAGTTCAGTATCATATCCGCCATATTTGGCTTTGTAATTGGTAAAGGGTTAATTAGGACACGGTACCGGTTAAGCGGAACCCCACTATTTTTGCTACATACAACGTACCACGTAAGAAAGGAGACAAACGTGCCGAATAAGAGGCACGAGGGAGACTGTCCCTTTCTAAATGTTGCTATACAGGAAAAATAAAAAAAGCTTCTTCTAGTTAGAGTACATTGTGCAACGAGGGGGGTAAGTAAAATTTCGGATACGAGGGTGGTGGAATTCCACCCGAAGTTTCCCTCAAGGACCCGAGTTTGCAATATTCTTATCCCGGAGTTACATACAATGTTTTCTCATCACACTTGCGAAGAAAAAACTAAATTTTAAGGGAAATAATTCTTAAATACGGTGACATATATCAAACATTCGTCCACCATTTTGTAATTTCTTGACAGGTTAGGTATTGAAGGCACAGACCTATTCGGTATTCAGCCACGATTGAAAATTAGTTAAACATATTTTAAACGGCTATTAAATTAATAAAATTAAATAACATAAACAAAAATAATAAATTATAAACGTCAGTATTTTAAAAGTAAATCTAATTTATGCTACTTGGTGGTTTGTACGAATAAGTGACATAATAAAGGAAAACAACTATAACTCCCTAGGGAGTTATAGGTTTTTTTTCACGATCCATGACTCCTGCGGGAACAATATAGGCCTTTGTCCTTCAGTACACCTGCAGGAAATAAGATCTTTTTCGAGCAAGTGTGATGAAAAGTATTTTGCATGAAATTTAAAATACCTAAAGTAAGAACACTTAACACAAGGAATTTCTTACATCGACTAGTCCAGATCTGTAAAACAAACCTAAATGTTCTGGCTGAAAGAAGTGGATGTGACATACGGATGAACGGACAGACAGACATGACGAATCCATAAGGGTTCCGTTTTTTGCCATTTGGCCAACCCTAACTAGGTACAAATTAGGTTAAAAATCAATAAAAGAGAAATGTCAAATTTACACAATTTAATTTACAATTTCAAATGTCGAGGTCTATACTCATTTACTGAATAAAGTGGATTATCGAATAAAAGGACTCTCAGTTGACGTTGTTGAGTTGTGAACAACAATTATATATTTGTAGTATTTACAAATGATGATATGAAAATCGCTAAAATAATTGGTGGTTAAATTCAATATTTTTTTAGAACTAGGTTTTGAGCGTAAAATTCACAAGTTTACATTTTGGGATTGCCCATTGATTGACATGTGACATAGTTTGATCAATAAAACACCATTTTAGGGTTTCGTAGTCAGGTGCGTTTAGGCGGGTTTCTACCTAAGAAACCCTTATAGTCAAGTCAAGTCAATATATTCTTTATTCAAATAGGACAAGCAACAAGCACTTTTAAATCGTCAAATTTTACAAATATCATCTTAATCTAAATATCAGAGCATTTTATTGATGCAGCTATTATTGTTCTCAAAAAAAAAACATTGATTTATTATAGATATGGCAAACTTAATAATAAGAATTTCACAAATGGATCGAAAGTTTCGCCATGTCCGTCTGTCTGTTCGTCCGCGGTTTGTTCCGTGATCGTTAGTGTTAGAACGCTGTAATTTGACATGGATACATACCTATAAATCATGCATGGCGACAGAACGGTTAAATAAAAACTACAAATAATATTTTTTTAGGGTACCTCACATACACAATGATTATTAAAATTTTATTTTTTTCTTTTACCCAACAGTATTGTTGAACTTTCAAAACGAATACGTGTGTCAAAAAAAACAATCTCTTGATAAAGTTAATATTTTCTGAAATAATCTACTTCCTATGCATCTCACTCGTACTCGCCTATTAGCGCGAGCGAGATGTATAGAAAGGAAGTTACGCAGACGTTAACGAATATGTCAATTTGACACACTGCTAAGGCAGTCGTGCTAAGTACAGAAAACAGAATGGAAGAAATTTCATGCTATGCCGACCTCAAGTAAGACCACCTAGGATAATGTCGGTTGTCGATCCATGCTCAGTGTCTGTTTCCGTAGTTATCCGACCGTCGCAAAACGCGGCCTTGTTCGAGGCGTATTAGTAAATACCATGTAGGTACATAACAAGCAAAGGGGAGTACGTTTGCCGCATTTTATACGACTTTTAACTAAGGCTGGAAGACTTTTTGTGATAACAATTTTTCACTTAACGTTAATATCGAGGTTTACTTTTACGATTTTTTGAATTATTTTTGAACCCATATATATAAAATATTTCGGAAAATAATAACTTAATCAAATAATGGATTTATGAAAAAAAAAAACATTCCCACTTTACTTTTTATTTTACCACTTTGCCGGCATGATTGATCAATACATCCATGTTAAAATGCAGCTTTCTAGCACTAAAGATCACGGAGCAAAGCCTCGGACGGACAGACGGAGAGACAGACAGCCGGACATGGCGAAACTATATAAGGGTACCTAGTTGACTACAAAACCCTAGAAAGACGACGTAAAAAACAGAGTCGCACCATAAGGGTTCCTTTTGTACCTTTGTGGTACGGAACCCTAATTACTGTTAATTGTATGTTATTGTGAAGTAGGGTAGATCAGATTTTTTACTGAGACTAGACCAAATATCTTCTACGTGGTGCTTCCTAACAAAAATCAACAATATGTTTGAGTCGGTAAGTTCTGCATTAAATGGATGTTCCTCAATCATCTTTGCTTTGACAAACTATCTTTGCCCAAATAGGTAGCTGTCTTTTACAAATTTTATGAAAAAGTTGGCCCCAGAACTACCAAGTTATACAAAAGGATCAACATGACGAGAGGAAATGAAGGCACCGCCAGTCACCGCGATTTACCCACTGAAATGAGCAATGTAATTTCCTTCAGAATCATCTGAGGGAAGCAAGTTAGGTCATTTTTTTATGACCGAGGTTTAATGGAATATTTCTTGAGACGTTTTTATTTAATTCTGAATGTGATTCAGACATTTTCACTATACCTGCTCGAAAATGCTCTTTTAGAAGTTGAATTTTATCCACAGTAGTCAAGTGGCAAAGTATTCCGATGCCATTTTTGAGTTAGACCTAAATCGACCGCAATATGGATCGTGATTACCGTTTGAATTATTTTTGAGCACCCGATATTTCGACGCAGTTACATGCATCTTGTTCACGGGTAACTGAAGATAGCTCGAAAACAATACAAAAGGTTATCACGGTCCATATCCCGGTCGATTTAAGTCTAGTGAAACTAACGGTATTCAAAACTGTCATTTTTGAGTTGTTTCCGCATGTTTGCCACGTGCTCATGTCCCCCCTTATCTTAACAGTGGTAAGATGTTGAAAATGGAAGCACGTCGATCATTGCACTTTGCGACCTTACTTTTCGGTGTGATAAATGTTCAACAACCCCAATACTTTTTTAACAAGTTGTCGTTCTCCTCCCGTTCAATGAGAGATGGCATTCGACTTCTCTGTCCGAGACACGGCAGTTCAGCAGCAATTCGTAGCAGTTTTCGCTACTCTGCTACAAAATGCTGGAACAACATACCCCCTCAAATACGTAACTCTAAAACATTATTCACTTTTAATCTTAAATTTAAACAATATCTTTTCAGCTTCCAACTGCCTTGTTCTTCGCGTTCCATGCACCTTAGGTCATGATTATTTTATGTTATACATTGAATTATTTATCTATCTTTAAAGAGTTGCCTTTTTTATGTATATATGCTCTAATATATATTAAACTAAATACATGTCAGACTTTACCTGTTAATATTTTTATATATTTTTAGATATTCCCAATCCACTCACTCCCGCATTGAAATTTTTCCATGCATTAGTTTCTAACTTGTGTTAAATATTAATACTTGCTAAATCACTGTGTGACACTGCCTTTACTATTCTGAGCTATCTTCTTGCCCTGGGCTCCACGGAAGACCAGCGCTGTAGCATATATAGCCTCCTAAGTCCCAGCTTTTTTTAAACGTCATAGTCCTAGAGGCCTCTTGTTCTGTTTTTTGTACATAATAAATATTTGCTGTCAGTCCTGAAAAGACTTTACCTCATAGCATCAAAATTAGAAAAGTTTTAGGTTTGGGATCATTTTTATGTGTATGTACGGTATGTAAAGAGCACGATGACATAAATTAAACCGTGCTATCTTTTGTACAAAAAAATGCACATTGGGCTCGAGTTACATCTCGGGTCTTACACATAGTAAGGAAAAATTATAGGCAGATGATCAGAGACCCGCTTGTTTAATTATAATATTATATCAAAATTAAATTAGAAACAATGTTTCTATAAAATTTCACCACAATCTTCAATAGAAATAATTAATTCTTATAAAATTATCAGTCCTTTCTTCTTTAATCAGTAATCACATGATAGTTTTTAACAATTATTCCTAAGTTTAATTAAAATCAAATGTGTAACATACTTGAATGCCAAACCAAAAACAAAACTTTTCATTGGTACGCTTAGTAAAAAAAATAGTCGTTTATAATTATAATTCAATATTGAGATCCATTATTAAGCATAATTATAAAATCAACGTATTAGTTTTAATCTTGCTTATTTAGCATTTCAAAATGAGATCAATATTACTTGAAATAGTATACATTATTAATAAAATAACATATAGCAATTGCAATTAGATATACAACACATCTAACACATCTTCCGATGATGATTCCGATGAAGAACTACTGGAAGTTTCGGAATCCATTCGATTAACAGGAACAAAATCGTCATCTGTACCGTCATCAACATAATCACCATCGTCGTCTTCATACTCTGAATTGTCAAGACATTCAAGTATATCTTGATCTTTCAGAACTCCAATAAACATCAGAAAACATTAAAATCGTCAAAAAAATTAAACTTGTAATTGAGACCGGAAGTGCAAAAAATTGTACAAAAACATTTTTCTGTCAAGCAATACGTCTAATTATATTCAATTTTTAAAAGTATCAATTTATATTAAGTTTCCATCTTTAATTTACACACTGTTCACAAAACGACAATAAAAACAACAAAGATTCGCAAGATTTATTAAGATTAAACTTACCTGTTGCTACGTCGTGCACCCGCCTTATTAAATTTTCATCGAGTGGTTTGACAGCTATGTTTACTTTGATAGTTGACAGCTGCCAAATGATTAAAAAGAGTATTTGACAACTCTATGGACTGTCAGAATACTCCCGCGAACATTCAAATTTGAAAGCGGGGCATCTAAACATTTTGTACCGAAATATGTACTATCGGTGTTTATTACTATAGTAATTTACTTAATGCTGGGACTGAAGGATGACTTTTATTATGTACAAAATTTGGTACCGCAGGACTTAGGAGGATAGGTATGTTAGAGCATATGCTGAGTGGTGTCTATTTGTAGCCTCTATTGCAGCATCATCACTGTAACTATTGCATGTTAGTATAAGTTACAAGTAGTTATAACTGTTTAGTGTATTAGATCTTCTTTTTTTTTCTGTGGTGCTGTTTGTAGATGGTTTTGCAATAAACGTTTTTCTATTCTATTCTATTCTTGATTGGTATGATTGATTTTTTGTGATGTAAAGTGATGATTTTGAATGATTAGTATTTTCCTCGCATTATTTGTGTGGTGAAATTTTTTAACGAGGTTAACCGTTAACGGAGAGTTAAATTTAAATTGCACTGCTAACTCCGAGTTCAACCGGTTAACCCCGAGTTAATAACCGCGAATGACGCAAGTGGCCTTTTACAATCAAGGAACAAAATACACTGAAAACTACGTACATCTCATCTATTTCTATTGCATTTAATTAGCGATGTCGTAAGGAAGTTAAGAGGAAAGGGGACGACTGGCTCTCCATACAAACGTAGTCCTAATTTCCTTTCTGGATATTAACATAGCACCTAACTCGTATAATAATAAAAAAAAACGGAGGGACATAGCTCAAGGGTCAAAGGGTCAATATACAATAAAATGTGTAGAAATAATTTCCATTAAGTCAGTATTCAGGAAGGAAAAGGGGACAACATTTGTTTTGAGGAGCTGTCGTTCTCTATCGTCCAAGTAACCCGAAGTTACGGTAACTATACATATATTGCATACTTACCATTATAAAAAACAAACTACCATAAATTTTAAATGAATAAATATTATCTTATCTTATTTATATTTGGCATTAAAATGCCCCCAGTCACAAGTATTAGCAATACATTATTAAATAGCCAAAGGAACTACGATCAACCGGACATCGTCATAAAATCGTACGAGGAAAACTTATTGGCAGAGCAACTTTATTGGTACTATCGTGACATAGCTGATCCCTCATAAAAATATGTATCGATATTGTAAGAAAAATATGACGGGAAACTTACGTTAACGCTACGCACGACCCTAGTATATAGTTCAAGCGAATATGAACGTTCAATTCAGTTTTTACGACGGTCGAACGGACAAAATTGCTTGGCTTGCTGATTCAGGGATATCGAATACTGCAGTACATTGTGCCGGGTGTGAAATACAGGAGGTGTGGTAGTGAACGCCATAATTTTGTTTGCGAAGATGTTTCATATCGGGTTATCTAAAGCGGCCTTTGTATCTTTCAAATGATCCTTTACATACACATTATAATATAGGTTCATGTACAGTAAAAGTTGCAAAATTGAATGGTTGTACCATTATACCGAGATTATCATAATTGCACGCTTACCTATGATATACCTATTTACTCTAGCCTTGAAGAGCTTCAGATTGTACTCGTGCGGAAACAAATAGGTATCTCATAGGTAAGCGTACCCCATCGTAGATCGGATAATCACTTACCAACAGGTGAGATCCACTTACCAAAATAACAGAATGAAAAATCTAAAAAAAATATATGATATACATTGCCATGCAAACTTCCACCGAAAATTGGTTTGAACGAGATCTAGTCAGTAGTTTTTTTTCAATACGTCATAAAATTAAAAAAAAAAATTTTTTCATCAAACCCATACGTGTGGGGTATCTATGGATAGGTCTTCAAAAATGATATTTAGGTCTCTAATATCATTTTTTTTTAAACTGAATAGTTTGCGCGAGAGACACTTCCAAAGTGAAAAAAATTGTGTCCCCCCCCTGTAACTTCTAAAATAACAGAATGAAAAATCTAAAAAAAATATATGATATACATTACCATGCAAACTTCCACCGAAAATTGGTTTGAACGAGATCTAGTAAGTAGTTTTTTTTAATACGTCATAAATGGTACGGAACCCTTCATGGGCGAGTCCGACTCGCACTTGGCCGCTTTTTAAACTGTTAGCACATACATGCAAAAAGGGGCATTCGGCTAAGTTTTTTCACTTTATACGTTTTAATCTTTCCGAATGCCGCCTATCATACGCAAAAAAATAATGCATTTACAAAGTATTCGCTGTGTATATAACATCAAATAATATGTAGGTTGGTTTCATTAATACGATGTATGAATACAAAGTCTATTACGTAGGTAGGTATCTACATAATTACCATAAATCGACCGTTTACTAATAACCATTAGAGCTAATGTGGGGATCTGAATAAGCCGACTGATACATTTCTAGCACGTAAACTCCGGACAGAAATAAATAGCTGGCAAGTGACACACCATAAACATAAAGCCCGACCAGAAATATATGATCATTGTCAAGAGGGCGCTGTTATTTTCATGTATAGGGTGACAGTTTAGTTTAGTATGAAAATTTTTGTTCCAATGAAATTCCGCAATATGGCGCGTGATCATATATTACTGGTAGGCAGGGTCAGGCTTTTTGGTTCGGCTTGGCTTGGGTTCCAAGGGATCTGAAGGAAATTTAGTATGAAATTGAAGCATTGTGTATATTTAATATTATTAAGGTAGGTAATTTCATAATGTTGACATTAGCAGTGAGGTGATACTCAACCTTTCGGGTGCTCTCGGCTTCGTTCGTTCGGCCAGCGCAGCGTTGCGACGAACAATTATTAGTGGCAAAACTTGACGACTTCAAGTTGACGTTCATATGCGTCACAACCACAGATAATATAATATAATGGCTCAAGCAAATATTTTATATAGTCTGCGGCGTTGTTTTACGTTGCCGCAAATTTGACAACCCTCAAGAACCGAATAGGATAGTGCCATACATTAGAAAGGGACAACATGATTCGTCCCTGAATCGCTGTCAACCTTCGGTTTTGTAGATCAGGTCATTACTGTACTATTCTATTATAAATATAGTAACATTAGTAGGTACCTTTAAACGAATAGTTTTTTTTATTATGTTCCGTACCAAAATACCTATTAGTGCACCTAATATTGAAATAATTTTATATTAATATTTTTCTCAAGAACTTAATGTAACAGGGCTGTGATAGTCGAGCAATAGCCGCCCCCGAGGTGCCCAGCGTAAATATTTACGTAAATTGAAATTTCAAATGGATACAGTTATGGCTCGGATATTGTTTTCTGAATTTCTGACATGTTTCTGCACCTTTTTATATATTGTCTGGATTAAAAAAAAAACAATTAAACTCTGATATTTTGTTTTATAATGGCTTAACATTATAGGGAACGGCAGGAGGCAGCACAGAGCCTCTTGATTATTGGCGCAAAGTGTAAATGTCAAGTTTAAGTCCCTTAGCACACGGCGCGTATGCGTAAGAGACGCGTTAGCGTATCGCAATACGCGCGTAGAACGAGAACGAGAGCACGTACAAGTTCAAGTAAGTCCGCACACGAAGCGTCGTCGTAGCGTAGCGTATGAGATTTCTCTCATCATTACGGCAGGCGTTGCGTAATACAGGCATAAACTAGATCTGGTTCAAACCAATTTTCGTTGGAAGTTTGCATGGTAATGTATATCATATATTTTTTTTAGATTTTTCATTTTGTTATTTTAGAAGTTACAGGGGGGGGACACATTTTTTCACTTTGGAAGTGTCTCTCGCGCAAACTATTCAGTTTAGAAAAAAATGATATTAGAAACCTAAATATCATTTTTGAAGACCTATCCCTAGATACCCCACACGTATGGGTTTGATGAAAAAAAATTTTTTTTTTAATTTTTATGACGTATTAAAAAAAAAACTACTTACTAGATCTCGTTCGAACCAATTTTCGGTGGAAGTTTGCATGGCAATGTATAACATATATTTTTTTTAGATTTTTCATTCTGTTATTTTAGAAGTTACGGGGGGGGGGACACACTTTTTACCACTTTGGAAGTGTCTCTCGCGCAAACTATTCAGTTTAGAAAAAAATGATATTAGAAACCTCAATATCATTTTTAAAGACCTATCCATAGATACCCCACACGTATGGGTTTGATGAAAAAAGATTTTTTGAGTTTCAGTTCTAAGTATGGGGAACCCCCAAAATTTATTGTTTTTTTTTCTATTTTTGTGTAAACATCATAATGCGGTTCATAGAATACATCTACTTACCAAGTTTGAACAGTATAGCTTTTATAGTTTCGGAAAAAAGTGGCTGTGACAGAATCGGACAGACAGACGGACATGACGAATCTATAAGGGTTCCGTTTTTTGCTATTTGGCTACGGAACCCTAAAAAACTTGTGACATAGTCAAACAATAAAAAATCTTCATCTGACGAGAAAGTAAAATCATCGATACATCCGCCGAAGACATGAGTTTAACTAATAGGATTTCACTCATAACACGATTACGCTTACGCGATGCTTGGTGTCCAGAACTCTACGCAGCTCGTACTCGTAACGTTTTTTACGATACGCTTATGCTCTGTATGCTTAAGGGCCTTAGTTTCCAATTTAGGCCATATAAAAACTTTTTACAAAAAAAAGTAAATGGAGTTCAAATAGGATAAAATAAAATATTATCCTTTTTAAGTAAAAGCGTTACCAACTGATATGTTTGAAGTCGGTGCCAAGTGCCGGTGTAGTTTTAAGGTATTAGTTAAGAGATTATGAGTGACGCGTGACGCATGAATGAAAATCACAATCATGTTTGACACTTAATTCGTTAACTTCAATAAATAATCAGGATTTTCCTCGAGTCCGTCTGGGAATTCATTCCTGCCACTCTAAATCGATCCTCCGCCCCGCCACTGATCACTGAAACCATTGACCCTTAACCACCAAACCTTCAACCACCTTTCCCCGACCCCGCAACCCCAGACCATTTAACTCCTAATCCTAAGCTCCAATTCCTCAACTTCCAACCCCCAAACCACTCATCTCCTACCCCCCGACCCATCAACTCACCGCCCCCTCAACCTCATAACTACTCAAACCCTGACTCAAGCCCCAACCCCTTAACCCCCAACCTCAGACCCCCGTCTACATCACAAACTTCTCACATCTACCCCTCACCTCTTATTTCCAACACTACCTACATCAGAAATCATAATATTCATAATACACCCGATTATAAGAGGGAAGTTCCTCATATCGCCCGTGATCTTCATAATCAGTAATTAACCTTACCACGAGTTTGACACTGACATATTCGCTAGCGTAACTTACTTTCTATCCATGCATCTTGTTTTACTGGCATCCTATTAGTGCGAGCGAGATGTATAGGAAATTAAGTTACGAATATGTTAGCTAATATGTATTAGAGTCAAACTCCTGGTCAGGCTACATTTGCACGATAAAAATTGTGATTTTGTAGAGTACATTTAGTAATTAAACAGTCTTTTTATTTTTTATCACAGGTAATATATGTTTTATTAATTTAAAATCACCTTCAAAATCTAGGGCTTGTGAGGAAAATCTAAGCGTAGTGATTTTTATCGCCGTACGCTCCAGGGTGCCAAATAAGTGACTTAACTATTTGTGTAGGTAGTAGTATAGGTTCATTAAGATGATACTTTTAGATGGTACATTTGCATTTATGGTCAACATTTGGAACAATCTACAAGGTTTTTACTACTTTACTTTTTACACTTAGTTGAAGATGTGTGCATTTTGGATTATTATTCGTATGCTAACTCTGTGACAGCTTGAAGTAAAATCAAATAGCGAATAAATATAAGTGCATTTACGCCGGCGTTATCTGCAGTTTTATGTTAGCGAAATTAATTACACTGTTAATAACTATTATGTATTATTCACAGAATTTGAAATGGTTGCTAATTCATTTACTTCTGAGTTTAAATACCATAAAATTACGTTTTCACCACACCAACTGGTAAAGGCCCTTTTGATTGTTCAAAAACCAAGTAATCAGATGCAAATTTTGAGTTGTTTCCTTATGTTAGCTGGTAGAATTGACTTTTAAATGATGATTTTGAATTATACATTTTTTATTACGTTCAGTTGGATTTGATTAGGTTTGATTTTTTTTGGTATTTCACAGTTAGTATTTTCCTCGCGTTGGTGTGGTGAAAAATGTTGTGTTTCACTCGGAGGCAAAGTTTGTTTAACCCTCGTGCCTTGAAACCCTCGCAACGCTCAAGATTCCACTTCTCGAACCACTCGCTACGCTCGTGGTTCAATTTTGGGATCTTTCGCTTGCTCGGGTATCAATATTAGCACGAGCGGTTAAACAACAACTTTGCCCCCTTCTAAAGCAAATAACTATTAAATACTGTAAACAGAAAGCGGCGGGATAAATATACAAATAACTGTATACTTTCCCCGCAAGCAAAATTAAAAGCAACGTATGGCATGAATATCCCTCTCACAGGGGCTCAACTGGGTTCCTTAATGCTATTTTTGTACAATGTGTGTTTTAATGCTTATGCACCATGCGCTACCATCACATGGACGGGACGTCATGTCAAAAATGTATTCACTGTTCAATACGTTTTTTTATACATATAATAGTTCTTGAAGTAACGAAACCGCCAAGCCATATATTTTGACTATAAGGTATCGAGTTTGTGAAGTTAGCGTCCCGATTCGAAGAATGATTAAGACACGTTTAAGATCTTTAAAAGATCGTACCTAAACGACATGTCAAAATTTACGTTTATTTCAATTCCGCTGTGATCCCAATAAGATCTTTCTACGATTTTTCTAACGTCAGTGACATTCGATGCCCGAATCTAGTTGCTTCTGTCAATTATACGACATACAAACGATATCTATATGGGAACTTGTCTAAACAAGAACTTATCGTTATCGTATCTCATTCTTCTAATCGGGCCGTAGGTCTTGTAAAGTTAGAAGCTAAGCTCTACATGAGATCTGATAGCTATTTGACAGTGCGAGCCTTATGGTTTTGTCTTGGCAACATTTTACATGAAAATGTTTTTGGTGGGTTTTAGTTGATCTTGTGGTATACCACAAGATCAACTAAAGTTCGCAAACGTACCTATGACAAAAAACTTCACATTAAACAATTTATCAGTATCTGAAGATCTTGATTTGAAATAGATACGAAAATATTTTTTTAGAAAAACAAAACCGACTTCAATGAGGGAGACCGGTGAAAGAAGATTATTGTTGATTTTGGATTTCATACTATGAAATTAAAAAGACAGCGTCCTACGCCTAATTATGTAGAAAAGGAGATAAAAGGAGGTTTGTCACTGCACCAACCTTGACACATTTCAGATTTGCTGGTAGTCTAAAATAAATCATTTCACACCATGCATGAAATAATAATAAAAATGGACATAAGTTTGCTTAAAAGACTTGAGAAGTACCCTCAATTCCTCATGGAATCCATCATTAGAACTCAAGCTTGTCTAAAATGTGCCTTGAAAACCTGCTTCATAAACAGGCGAAGAGAACAAATTGCCAAACGTGAACTATGCGGCGTTGAAGAGTTCCATTCTGTTCATCATCAGCAGTTCCGCTTCATCAAATGTCACTTCTACAAATGTAAATGCTTGCTTTGATGATGAAAATACTAAGATCACTATATATATGCCTTTAACATTTGAGGAGTTCCCTCGATTCCTCATGGACCCCATCGTCAGAACTAGAACTTAACAAAAAAAATTCTTAAAAATCTATGTAATTTGCTTCACAAACACAGCGAAGAGGACAAATCGCCAAACGTTAACTATGCGTCGTTGAAGAGTTCCATTCTGATCATCATCAGCAGTTCCACTTCATCAAATGTCACTTTTTAAATGTAAATGCTTGATTTGTTGATGATGATGATGTTGATGAATAAAAATCACTATATGTAGGCTCTTCATATTTGAAGAGTTCCCTCAAATCCTCATGGATCCCATCATCAGAACTGAGTTTGACAAAAATGGGACCAATCTGTATATATGTATATGTATATCTTATACCTTTAAACAAGCAATTCTTGTATATATATATATATAAATATAGAAATCTCTGATCTCGGAAACGGCTCTAACGATTTCGCTGAAATTTGGTATATGGGGGTTTTTGGGGGTATACAATCGATCTAGATTAGTCTTATGTTTGGGAAAACGCGTGTTTTCAAGTTTTCATGCATTTTTCTTTCGACGCAGAATATGGTCGCTAATTTCGTGTTGCCGGCCACTACTGTCAGTCTGGTCCAGCGGGTTAAGACGCGGACGACTAGAAACGAGTGTTACGGGTTCGAATCTCGCCCGGTGACTAACCTTTGTTTTTTTTATATGTTCAAGTTTATATATAATTTTTAAATTTTCATTGTTTTATAATAATAATAATAATAATAAAGCCATTTATTCCCACAAAAACATAAAATTCAAGCAAACAATTACAATATATAGAATCGATTATCATTTATCATCAGAGTTAAAATTCGTTTAAAATCTAAATAACTTAATTAATTAATTTTTGGGGACCCAATTCTGGGTGAAGGCCTCCTCCATGCATGACCACGATTTCCTATTTTGCGCGAGTCTAGTCCAGGTGCCACCGGCGAACTCTTCTATGTCGTCTCTCCAGCGTCGGCGCGGGTGGCCCTGGCGGGCTCGGCGGCGCGACTCGTCTATCACGAACCACCAGTGTAGTACGCGCTCGCTCCAGCGGCCGTCGTGCGCGCGGGCGACGTGACCTGCCCAGCGCCATTTTAGCTTGCAGGCTAGGTCAGCTACGTCTACCAGCTTGGTCTTTTTTCTTATTTCTGTGTTTCTAACCTTGTCTAGTATTTTTAGTCCTAACATACTCCGTTCTGCTGCCCTTTGAAATACTTGTAATTTATGTATTATTTCTTTATTTAGAGTCCAGCTTTGACAGCCATAGAGAAGTGTGGGAGAGACGACCGTGTCGAAAGCTTTCTTTTTTAGGGTAATAGGTAGGTTAGATTTGAAGATGTCTTTTAGCGACCAGTATCTTTTCCATGCGATTTTGATTCGACGCTCTACCTCTCCTTTAGTCTGCTCTTTAAACGTTATTTTTCGTCCCAAATATACATACTTTTCGACGTACTCTATCTTATTTCCCATAATATTTGTATCTATTTTCTTACTATTTGTGATTATGCAGGTTTTGTCCATATTCATATTTAAACCACATTTTCGACTCTCTTTGTCCAGTGTTATTAGCATGTATTCTAAATGTTTGTGGTTATCACTAATGAGGACGATATCATCGGCGAATCGCAAGTGGTTAAGCAGTTCGCCGTTGATATTTATGCCTATTTTTTCCCAATCTAACTTGCGAAATATAGTTTCGAGGAGAGCAGTAAATAGGTTTGGGGATATCGGGTCACCTTGTCGAACTCCACGCTGTATTTTGAAAGACCTTCCTTCTCTCTCTAATTTTATTTTAGCTCGCCCTCTTCTGTATATCTCTTCTAATATATTTATGTATTTAGATGGTACTCCCTGTTGCTGTAGAGTTTTCCAAAGAGCTGCGTGTGAAATAGAGTCAAAAGCTTTCGAATAATCAACGAAAGCTAAGTAAAGCTCTCTCCCGTATTCCTGGAACTTTTCTATTATCTGTGTTACGGTAAATATATGGTCGGTAGTGGAAAATCCTGAACGAAAGCCTGTTTGTTCTTTCGGTTGATTGTCATTTAAGATTGGCATAATCCTTTTTTGGAGAACTTGCGTAAATAACTTATATGTTGTTTGCAGTAAACTAATTGGCCGGTAGTTTCCAATATCTTTGGGATTTCCTTTTTTGTACAATAGTGTAATGATTGAAGTTTCCCATTCTGATGGTATTGTCTCGCTTATTATGATGCGGTTAAAAAGATTTGTTATTATCGGAGTTAGGGGCTCTATTAGACTTTTTAGGATGTCATTAGTAATTCCGTCGCTACCTGGGCTCTTTGAAGTCTTGAGCAATTTTATGGCCTGGCTTATTTCACTTTCTATTAATAATGGAACATCTAAAGAGTCATATTCGGATTGTCTTGTTGTGAGTTTCTCAGTGGTGTGGTGATTTCTGTGTCGATATAGGTCTTCATAAAATATTGTAGCAGTCTCTACCAAATCGTTTCTTTGTGATACACTTTCTCCTGTTTTTGAGATTAAAGATGGAATCCAGTTTCGGTTATCATTTAAACGTTTTTGTCCTTTTTTCACAGAACAACGTGTCACTAGTTCTTCTTCAATTATTTTCATTTTATTGTTGTATTCTTGTTTTTTCAGCTTTCGCTTTATTTTTCTGTAGAGCTTTGACAGTTCATTTTTCTCAATTTTTGTTTTATTTTTCTTTTCCTTTAAATAAGTCCGACGTTCCATGAGTTGAGCGGTATAGGGGCAAATACTCACTCTATTTAAAGGGTGCGTGCAATCTTTCTTTATTAGTGACTCTGCCATTTTTATAGAGTTTGTTATGTTGCTGTATGATTTTTGTACATCGTTAGTTATAGGAAGAGATGTCGATATATCGGTAAAATGAGTAACGAGATTTTGTTTTTCCAGTGGGGTCAAGGTGTTTACTCTACCTTTGAACGACTTTCTTGATTTAGTTTGGGTATCAATTACGTACTTTGCGCGTATCATACGGTGGTCTGTGGGGTGAGAGGTGCTTATGACATTTATATCCCTTACTCTGTTTTTATTATTGGTTAAAAAATAGTCGATTTCGTTGTATGTTTTGTTATTAGGTGAACACCACGTCCATTTTTGTTTTTTATTTTTCTTAAAGTACGAGTTCATAATGTGGAAGCGTTTTTCTATACAAAAATGAATTAGTATTTTTCCTTTTTTGCTCCTTTTAGCATCATAGCCCCACTTGCCCATTATACATCTATCTTCGGTTTTAGCGGTACCTACTTTTGCGTTAAAGTCACCCATGATGATTGTATTGGCTCCTGTTTTAAATAAAGCTGTATTTAAGTTGTCGTAGAAAAGTTGTGTCACGTTCTCTTTCGATTTTTCTGTCGGGGCGTAGACTTGAATTATGTGTATTTTTGTGTTTTGAATATTTATATCGAGTCTGGCTACTCGGTCTGAAATAGGTATAAACTCTTCTATATATGGTTTCATATGACTTTTCAGCATAAAACCAACGCCACTGTAGCCACTTTCGCTTCCGCTGTACATAAAAATATGTTCATCCTTTTCGAATATTTCAGTGGTTCTATATCTGGTCTCGGAAAGGCCCAGGATATCACAATTTATATTTTCCAAAGCATGCAATAGTTGAGTTTGTCTTGTGGTGCACACTATAGATCTTACATTAAGAGTGCAGATATTCAGATATGGTTTTTTATTTTTTAATTTCATCGTTTGTGTAGAGTTTTGTATTGCTGGAGGGTTTTGGTCTAATTCTCCCTCGGCGACCACCCGTATTGGGAGAATATATTTATTTCGGTTTTCATGATTGTTTGTATTAGTATACTTATAAGTGGAGGGGGCCTCGTGACGTCACGCGTCGCAGTCGCTGTTCCGAGTTACGTAAGATGACATACTAATCTGATGTGGTTTATGTTTCTTATTTGTTTGAATTACATCTTTGTTTTTTCTATTCTGATTATTAGACGCTTCTGGGTGGTTCTGTATATTCTGTATATTCTGGGGTGGTGATGTAGGCAACGGTCGTTTGTTGGTATTTGCTTCTTTATTATTTTTCTTAACAATTAATTTGTCATACTTTATGAAAGCTATGTTTCCATTTTCGATTTCATTTCGTTGTTGTGTTTTGAGATCCTCCCTTATTTTAAGTATATTTGCAGGAAACTCTTCTTTTATGTATATATTCGTGTTTGTCAATTTTTTCTTATTTTGGAGAATTTTTATTTTTTTTCCCAATGTAGTAAACGCGACTGAGATAGGCCTGGAGCGACCGCTTTTTTTACCCATCCTTCTAATCGACTGTATTTCATATTCTTGAATTTCCACTTTTAATTGGTTACGAATAATATCCATTATATTTTCTTGAAGTTGGAAGTAAGATTTTTCGTTTTCATCGACTCCAAAAATAACAACATTTCTTTGGACGCTGCTCTTCTCTAAAGTATATAGTCTTTTTTCTTGATTTTCTATTTTTATTTTTATATTTCCCAAGTCCTGGTTGAACTCTTCCATTTTTTTATCTATATGATGAGTTATTTTTGTTGTAATTTTTTCTTCCATTTGATTAAATTGTGAATCTATAGATGTGAGCTTTTTGTTTAAATCAGTTCTCATCTCTGATATCAATTTATGTAAGTCATCCATCTTATTTAGATTTGATTTCCGCGCCCTCTAGTAGTAATGTGTTGCACTTGCAAGCCTATCAGTTAAGTTGTAGATCAACGATCTATCCTGATCTTGTTTACTTTATTACTGTATAGTTCGCATAAGATGAGATAGATAGCGTTGTAATCGTCGGTAGTTGTGATTTATTTAACAAATTAAATAATGAAATAGTGTTTTTTTTACGAATAGGTTGGTGTTTTTATTGATTAATATATCACAATTGTCTTTGGATGTAATGTGTTTCACACTGTTTCACGTTTTTATTAAGTTCTGACAGATATTCCACATTCCAGTTCTTTAAATCGCGGTCACAAGTAATGTTTGTTTTGCACCACTTTATTAACGATTATTTCCGTACACTTGCTGTATTAATTAAAGTCCACACTGTATATTGAAAAACACTTTGTCTTTTCCATTTTGTTTTATTTCAATCACTTTTTAGGCACTATTTAGTATTTTTAAAGTTTATTTTTGTAAGAGTCGATGTTAGCCGCGGCACACTAGCGCCCTCTCTCCCTAATTGTTTTAGACAAGTTTAATTTAGTAAAAAAATGTTGTTAATGTTTGAGATACGTAACAATATATATTTCTCATAAATATGTCTAACATTTACCTATACAGATTACGTGAATAAGATTTATGCTTTCGAGTTTTTATTTTATTGAGACTTATGAAGCAATAGTGCAAAACGAAAGATTTACCGATACAAATTTTAAATACAGTTTCTAGGGTAGTTTTTGTGACACCATCTCTCGGATAATGACATAAAAACTAACTACTATGCCTCGCGCAATGCGTATTGACCTAAATTGAACCATAGCTCACGAGTAATAAGAGAAATTGACAATAGATGGCGTTACTCTGTGACAAGTGCTGTAAGGTTGAGATTACGAATATCCAAAAAACAAACAAATTGATGTGGATAACATCACAAGTAAGTAGCTAAAGCACTTTTGTTATGGAAATCAGAAACAACGAAGGTAGCACAAACACCCAGACCTGAGACAATGTAGAAAAGCGACATCTTGAAAACTTATCCGAAATATCTATGGTATGTTTAGCTGTGATAGTCTTAGGGCACTTCTCTGACCCGAGCGTATTGTGTGACTTGTGTGGCACAATTTGTTTTATAATATTTTAATATTTCACCTTTCATTCTGAAAAAGAACATAATAAAAAAAAAGTGAGGAAAGCCTTCATGTGATCATATCAGTTTTTAGGATCACTGAAATTAAACACCTGATCTACGCAGAAATCGATTGTAAATAATAATAATTGTCAGTTCACATTTTACTTTTTAAGTTTATGTAGATAAACACCTAAACACCACCATATTACAATAAATATTATAACCGAGCAAAGCTCGGTCGCCCAGGTACTGTATACATATATATATATATATATATATATATATATATATATATATATATTAAAAAAATCTAAATCGGTTCAGCAATGACGGAGTTATGAAGTAACAAACATTTAAAAAAACATACCAACCGAATTGATAACCTCCTCCTTTTGAAATCTTGAAGTCCATTAAAAAATACCTATAGCTTAATCAAACTAGTTTTAATGCAACAACATTTTATGACGATAAGAATTTTTTTTTTTAAATGCATATTTGTGTTTCATACTAAAGCTTGTTTCAAATGTAACAATATTTCAATCATAACATATCAAATACTATAGAGTCTGTTCGGAAAGAGAAGTCTTGAAATTTATTGGGCCTCATACGTTCCACGACTCTTTTCTTTCCGCACAGACTCTAGCATACAAATACTACCATATTAATTTAAATTGTATTTTTTTTATCAATTGCATGTAAGTTATAAGGAGTAATGTTTTCAAAAGATGTTTCCCACCGAGTTTCTTGCCGGTCCCTACCCTTCCTCCCTCCTACAATTTAGGATCTTCTCGGGTCAAAGGTCAAAGTGACGGCGTAGCTTTATTTGATATACATAAGCGCATTGTAATATGCCTACTTGGAAAATAAACTATCTTTATCTGTATCTAGGCTTGAGTCGGTCAGGACCGAAGAACTAAAAGGAATGAAATCCCACCACAGACCGAAAGGAACTAGTTCATCTTAAGCGCTCTTAATCGGTCTCGGTCCTTTAGTTCAGTAGTCGGTATGTCAGCGGGCCTACCGCGAACTACGTTCGACGGGTTGCCTCCCTGTCACACTTACGTACGAATTTACAAGTGCGACAGAGAGGCAACACGTCGAACGTGGTTCGCGGTAGGCCCTCAGTACCAAGTAACAAATCGGTCGGGAGCGAATGATCGGAATGAGTCAAGGTCAAGAAATTCGCTCTCTCACGCTCTCGCTCTGTTTATTTGCGAGCGAGAGCAAGATGTAACCTAGTCATCCTCATTCAGATCTCGAGATTTGCTCCTGAACTAAAGGAACTAAAGGACCTAAAAGAGCGAACTAGTTCGTTTGACCGATTGACCGAGATCGGAGCGCTCTTTTTAAAGACCGAGCGGGCACAACTCTATCTGTATCATACTTTAGTCGGTTATATGTGGGGACGGTTAAAACACGGGGAGTCTTTCAATGGTCCCCAAGTATGTAGGTATCTTTTTTCTACCGTTCCCACATCTCAAATTGTACCTCAAGATCAAATATTATTTACATATAACACTACACGGCTGTTTAATTGGCAGATAAAATATTCCGTGATTCCTTTCCAAAACCTCAAATAATTCAATTATGTACACACGTAAACAAAATTGCAAAATTTTTGAACGGCTTCGCAATCTCAACACTGCCGCTTCGCTTGCGCGCTCGAGCGCTATTGATATTAGGTATTGGTACAGGACTCAAAAATGGCTGTCCGCGTATTGCATCATATGAGTAGGCAGTTATCGTAGTTTTCGAGAAATTTTACTTGTTTCAATCAAAACGCGCAATTTCATTTTTGATCAAAGTCATCGATTACTCTTTTTGGTTAAAACATACGTACTAAAAACAACAATTCAAAAACAAGATATCCCAAATCCCGGCCACGCACAGCTGTCTCGCTCACGCTCACTGTTACCGTCGCGCGGTAACACAATACTTACTTTTAACGTATTTTATTTATTTATAGTACATTTTTTATTATTCTCAAAAATAAGATACTATTTTTCCATTGACATGTTTATTATCTCAGGTGCCATGACGACGTCAAATATATTTCAACCTAGGTAAGGCGTAAAAACGTATTTGAGTAGTGTAGGTCTTCAAAAGGAGTCCGCAACTCTCACGCTTACGCTCAGTGAGAAAGAGAGAAGAACCTTAACCCACGGGGCCAAATGTATTTATCTATATTACCCGCCAGCAATCAACAGATCTCATTTGACAAAAAAAGTAAAATTTTAACTAAGGGATATGATCCTTTCACCCGAGTTAAACACAACTTTTCATTTTGAATACGAGGAAAGTAAAATACATGGGCATTTAAAAACACGGCTAAGTAAAAACTTGAGTAGTATGCCCTGAGGGTACTTTCAATTAATAACAATAAATTGTTATTGGTAAAATATCGTTATTTATCGAATGGGGAGTTCATTATCAGAATGGAAACTGTACAACAAATCCATTTAAAACCAAAACTTTAATTGCCTAAAGTAAAAAAAGAGAAAAAACTTAGAAAGTACAGTGCTCTAGAGAAGAAACGTATCATTTTCTGTACAATTTTTAGAACAACCACGACCTGAGAAACGAAAAAACATTTACAATACAAGCAATATTTCCCTCATTCTCTTTACGTTGAGAGGGATCTTTGTAAATGCACCAAACCAAGCATCCTCGTCGGAAGTACTATTTGTCGTCGCACCCCGCACTTCCGGTGAGCTTCCGATCTCATCTTATCATTATTTCTTGTTTTACACAATATGTATACGTACCATATGATTGAACGATTATGAACGATATAAACGGTTAAAATATTTCATTGGTAAACGTAGTAACATTAAATGTAAATGAATTTACAATGTAATAAGTCTTGTTTTCAATGTTAATAAGCACGTGTTCGTTTTTATGTCTATCTTTGTACGTTTAATAGTATATATTATTATAATAATATATATGGCTAGCATTAGAAAGGTGTACATAATTAATAAATAGATATAATTATACGTGATTGATATAGAAAGAAATTGCTTGTAAAGTGTACATTTTAAACACTACCAGTTCAGGTAAATATAGCACAAGTAAGCAAAATTACGATAAGTACGACGAAAATTTAAAAGAGTCACGGTACCAGCATTTCAATTACTGTTCTTCTGTTTTGGTTGTTTCATTAGGAACGATTGTTCTGTTTTTAAATGTTTGATCCTCGGTAAACAATGGCGTTTGTATGGCATATTATTATTGTCCCATCATAAATTATGGTCTTTGTTTGTCACCTGATTTGTAAACAGAAAAATGAACTTTACGGGTCAAAAAAATATCGTGATTGCACAAAAACGCGTTACGTTACGTACGCCCTTGCATTATTCACCCGTGGCTAATTGAAATGCACCGACCCTCTGCGATGATAATCGTATGGGCTTTACATAAATCATTGGTTATTTACAGCCTTTCCATTTTATGTGGACAGACTGACGGGCATACCCAACTGGTAACCTAAGTAATAGCAAACTGGAAAACGTTTACAGCTCATCGCTTCTACGTTCGGTTTTCGACGCAGCAGAGCAGCTTTGCTGTTTTTTTTATGATATAGAAGGTAAACCTATGTTTGTTATTAAGTACTAACGTAGGATTTTTGGAAACAAAAAGAAATCACATGGTGCGAGATCGGCAATATACTATTGCGGATGAGTCATTAATTCCACATTTGATGCCTTAAAATACGCATTCGTTGTCTTGACGGAATGTGCCGACGCATTGTCGTGGTGGAGGATTATATTGCTACGGGGACGCTTTTCACGAACTTAGTCAAACACTCTGGGCAAGCACATGTTTACATACCAATCTGCAGTTACTATCTTTCGGTTTTCAAGCGGTATAGTGGTGTAATGCCCTGATTTGCCGAAAAAGAATTAACCATTTTCTTACCAGTGCTTCGACTTTTTTTAACTTTCGTCGGTAAGTCTTCAAAAGGAAAGACCCACTCCGCCGATTGACTTTTCTTTTCTAGTTTAAAGCAGTAAACCCAGGTTTCGCCACTTGTCACATACACAGCCGTTATACCGTTTATGTCATTATATACAGCCGTTGATTGTCCACCGTCAATTTTTTTAATCATTTTATGGCACCACAACACGTAGTACAAAGTTTCCGAACCTTAAGGTGTAAATGCAGTATCTTTTGCACCTGGCTCATTCCAATGCCTAAGGTAGTACGAACTTGCTGACACGTAATTTTTTTGTCAGTTCCAATTAGTTGTCTTACAGTAAGAGGGCTGCTTTTTATGTTCTGTCGTTTGGTAAAACTATAGACAATATCAGTGTTAATTGGTATTTATTGTTTTTCAAAGTAATCACCGTGATACATAATACACTTTTTCATTCGACCGAACCAGTTTTCGAAACACTTATTAAAGTCCGAAGTCTCCAAAATGGCCGTTTTGTATGCCTCAACCGCTTCTTCAGGCGTTCGGTACCGTTGACCACGAAGACGTTGCTTGATTTTTGGAAAAGTGAAGAAGTCATTGGGGCTTAAGTCTGGACTGTACGGCGGGTGTTCCAGATTTTCGACGTTTTGCTCTTTTAACCGCCGGTCTTCACTGAGTAAATGTGGTATCCAGCGTGAGATCAATTTTTTTACGCCTAAGTGGTCATGCAAAATATTTTGAACACTGGTCCCTGAAATGCCCAATGAAGCTTTTATCTCACGGTATGTCGCATGGCGATCTTCGACGATCAGTTGCCGTACAGCATCAATGTTCTCCTGAGTCACGGCTGTTTTTGGTCGACCTTCACGATGCCTATCGCTAACTCTAGAGCAACCACGTTGAAATTCTAAATAAAAACGTTCCTCAGTGCGGAGGCATGGTGCTTCATTATTAAAAATAGTAGTCAACTTTTCAAAGCACTGAAGACGCGTTAAACCTCTTTTGAAGTTGTAAAAAATTATCACACGTAAATTTTCCTTCGAAATTTCCATGTTTACAACTGACTAGTCAACTTTGAACCGACGCTGTACTGAAACGGTTCGGGCGATTCGGCCAATCTCGAGTCATTCTTTTGTTTTCAAGTTCTAAATTCAAATATTTTACGATGATACTAGTTTTTAGGGTTCCGTAGCCAAATGGCAAAAAACTGAACCCTTATAGATTTGTCATGTCCGTCTGTCTGTCCGATTATGTCACAGCCACTTTTTTCCGAAACTATAAGAGCTATACTGTTCAAACTTGGTAAGTAGATGTATTCTATGAACCGCATTACGATTTTTACACAAAAATAGAAAAAAAAAACAATACATTTTGGAGGTTCCCCATACTTAGAACTGAAACTCAAAAAATCTATTTTCATCAAACCCATACGTGTGGGGTATCTATGGATAGGTCTTTAAAAATTATATTGAGGTTTCTAATATTTTTTTTTCTAAACTGAATAGTTTGCGCGAGAGACACTTCCAAAGTGAAAAAAATGTGTCCCCTCCCCCCCGTAACTTCTAAAATAAGAGAATGAAAAATATATGATATACATTACCATGCAAACTTCCACCGAAAATTGGTTTGAACGAGATCTAGTAAGTAGGTTTTTTTAATACGTCATAAATGGTACGGAACCCTTCATGGGCGAGTCCGACTCGCACTTGGCCGCTTTTTTTTATAAAATCGGGGGAGGTTTGCAAACGACAGAACTTAAAAGGCAGCCCTAGTATCAATATTACAATCGGTAACCGCTGTCGCCGGGCGGCCTTCACGTTCATCGTTATGGAGATGGTCAAGTCCTCGCCTAAACTCACTAAACCACGAATAAACAGAGCTACAAAATGGGGCTTCATCGCCAAATGCTAATTGAAGTCTTTGACAACTTTCTTGCTAAGTTAAACCAAATCAAAAATCGTAAAAAATCATGCTTCGAAAATGTTCACGATTTAAATGCATTGCAACAACGACACACAAATTTCAACCCAACGTCACGATGAAAAAATAAATGACAGTCTCACAAATTAAAAAGTAATATCCTACCAGAGAGTTCCTTATTCAAACCCTATAATTATTATTTTTTTTTATTTTTGTTTTGTAAGTGGCCAGATCCATGAATTACATATCAGTGTGCCCTAAGTATCCCCACGGGATTTTTCTTATCGGGGATATCTTAAAAGTAATTTTTTTGTCTGCCGTGTAAGCTACATAGAGTAATTAAAAAAATGATTTATATTTAGATTTATTTCTTTCATAATATTAAATTACAATATAAATAATTTTAAGCTAATCTTTATGAATTTATATATTTACCGTAAGGTGTAGAAATTGTGAAGTTAGGGCTTGCAGAGTTAAGGTGTGTACAAGAGTTAGAAGCTTGGCCAATGATATTATATTATTATAGATAACTCAAAAATATGGAGCACAAAAATATTTCCATTTATATTTCTATACCTACAAAGAAATCTGTTATTTTAGTTTAATTTTCGCATTCCATTCATCTTTGTCATACTTGTTGTTAAACATGAGCTTGTCTCTTTCTCTATCAGTTAACGGGAGTTCGTCAGGACGTGCACATTTCTATGTATCATTTCCTGACTAATGGTAACTTGTACAATTTGTCACAACAACGTAAGCGCTTCTATAGGTAAGGTTTAAAAAATCATTGAGTTGGCTCTACATGAGATCTCATAACTTGTTGACAGTGAGCCATCCATATATTATGATCTCCTTTTGGCAACACTTTACATGAATTTTTTTTTGGTGGGAAATTACTTTTATTAAATTTCCACAGGGACCGACCTACTTACAAAGTTGCACGCTACGTACAAAACGTAGGTGAATATGTAAATTTGTAATAATAATGTATCGTAATACATATTGACGATAATGATTGATGAATGATGATGATAATGATACGAGCCCGATACAATCATGAATAATGACATAACTAAATTTTTTATTGAAGTTTAATTTTTCAAAAACAAATTATAATAATCACAGTAGGTAATACACGCTTTTACAAATTGAAACTAAATCTAAGCTTAACCTATGGGGTCTAAATTATATCTACAGATATCCACTATGCCGCTGTCATTTGGTAATGTGCCCATAAGACTGGCCGCATTTCCTCGCTGGATGTCATGACATTCGAACGTTCGGTTATGACAATCCAAAACCTCCCCACACACTTGACAGTATTTTACATCATCACTAGGCCACGGGGAGTTTAAGTTATTATTTTCCTAGCCATTTAGCTTGGTTATGTTGTAGAGTATGCTTCGAAGAACATAAAACCTAAGTATTCCATGAACGGTCCTAATACTACGTGTAATGGTACCTATTGTAGCCGTACTTATACTACCGAAACTCTATGTCCAATATGAGCCAAGAAAATGAAGAAATAAGAAATGACTAGAGATAGGTAATAAATAAATAAGTATCAGTGCATCAGTATCAAACTGTTCGTGATGAAATGCAGCCTGTACACGAGTACGGCAAGCGGTGCACTCGTAGCAAGCAGCCGTCGAATAACATCCAATAAGTCGTCTGAGCACAACACAACTCATTTTACAAACGGCAAAACACCTACAAAGAGATAAAGATTGAATATCGCTTATGAGTTCGGGATCGTTGACTTTGAATTTAGATATAGCTCAAGAGATTTAGATTTAGATATAGCTGACAACATTATTTCTAGATACTAATTTATAAAAAAAAAAATTAGAAGTTAATAAATCTGAAAATAAATTACGGTAAACATTTAAAATGTTCTATGCATATTATAATTATTGTAGTAACGATATTGTGACACAATTATTATAAATCGTCATGACCGTAAAATACAAAATAAGACAAAATTCCTCTATTACGCGCACGCCGGATTACCAAACATACTTGTAGTCCCGTGTATACAAGAAAAACATTTTTAGCAAAAGTCTCGCATCTCAAGCCTAATTATGCTTAAATTTTATTTAGTTTACTTGATATCAATGATTTCTTTAAGACTGAGTCGACCGTCCAATGGCACTCTCATTAGGAGAATGTTTTCTGACAAACAAACTAATATCTGTATAAACCAGTAATATCTGTATTAATTTTATTGGTCTATTTATTCCCCAATATTTGATCTATATGATTATATAACTTGCTTTTGACTTTATCACCTTAACGGAAAAATTTGGCCACCATTTGCCGTTTAGTTGATAAAGCAAAAAATAAGCAAAATGTGACAAAGGCCAAAAGTTGGAGAATCAATAGGACAACAACATAAATATACTGGTTTATACAGAAATTTATTGGTTTATTAAGTCCCTTAATAAGGGCGCCACTGGACGGTCGACTCAGTCTTAACTACAAGTCAAAGCACTCAACGGTCAAGCAGAAGTAGAAATTAAGCATTATTCGCATCAAAATGCAAACTTCCGCAAGTCGGGCGCTTAATTTGTTATTCAGATATTTCATGGCTAATGAAGATTTATATCGTTTCTACTCATTATTTTGCCTACCAGTTCAATTTGTTTCTAATTTATACTCAATTAGCAAACTAAGTTAAGCTTTTGGGGATATTAAGTCAATTTGTATCGTGTAACTCCTCTGGAGTTGCAGGCGTACTTAGGCTACGGAGACTGCTTACCATCAGGCGGGCCGTATACTTGTTTGCCACCGACGACTTTAATACAAAAAAAAACATAGGAACAGGCGCGTCAATGTACGAAATTCCTCGCGGTAAGCGTCATTTCTTTATTAGAGTGATAGCAGAGCTGTGAGACGTTTCTGGCGAGTGGGGGGGGGGGGGGGAAGCCTTTTACACCTTTTACATTGAACTTGTCAACGTCATTTCCCAGCATTTCCTTACCTGGGTACGTAGCCAATTTGCCAATCGTTAACGCTCCGTAGTGAACGAAATTCAACTGTCACTGTAGAGAGAGAGAAGAGATGACTACGCTACACTACGAAGCGTTAACGATTGGCACGTTGGCTAAGCACTCTGATGCTTCCAATTAAATTAAGTAGATGATGTCACCGCGGCGGAAACACGTGTTGACTTCTTTATCTGTGCTGGCTTAAAAACTCGCATCCAGGTCATAATTGTTAAAAGAAAAAAATATTACTGCATTTTTAAAACAAATTCCATTTCAAGTACGAAACGATAAAAAAATTTCAATAGTATACTTTTATTCTAAAGAACATTTGACCTACTAACTAAATAGTTAATATTTTTATAAAAGGTATTGAAAGGTATGGTGACGCTATGAGCGCATCTCTGAAGGTCAGGTTTCTACGGCAGTGCATGGTGAGCATCTGCTTTTCATCAAAAAACATAGACGACCGCTTGCATACAAAGGTAGCCCCATTTTTCTTTTTGAGTATTAACTGTGTAAACATTACACAATTTTATGCACCTATTCAATCTAATTCGCTAAACTGTTAAACTGACGACCCCCCCACTCCTCTTCTCGCTTTGCTCGCGTTTCTAGCTCAGCTATACGTTCCTACTATAACATAAAAAAACGTAATTTCATTGAAAGTCAGCGCAATATTACTGAAATATTCTATGAAATATACATTACTCTGAATATGAATTATCAACAGTGCATTTGTCGTATAATAGTCATATCAGAATGAAAGGAGTGATTTCATCCGGTCACTCTTAAAGGAAAGCTCATATATATGTATGGGATCTAGTGCGATATTTTGATAACTAATTGAGCGAAAGCGAAGGTCTCCATTTCAGCTTGGGCGGAAAATCATTCGAATATCTGGACGTTCTCTACAGTCGCATTTTTCAACAGATTGTCGTGAAACTTGGTGGGCAGGTTCGATAATTATATGGAATTTTTCCTAGATTGCGATTTTGTTTTTTTTTAATGACGTAATGGGGAGGTCTGCTCACAGAGCCACTAGGTATATTTAATTGATACAAAATACGACATCATTAAATAGTCCACTTTTAGTGCTATACTGCGCTTTAAATTATTGTGACAAAATGTGTAACTAAATTTCCCAATGAGGCAATATTTTGTCGGAGCAGATAAACAGCTAATTCGAAGAGATTAGCGGTGTTTGCGTATTTATTACATTAAGCTGTCGGATTTATTGATTGTTGGGTTAAGATAATACAACTATGAATTTATAACTTTGCAGATATTTAGGTACCTTTTTATCCACTAACTGCGTTTTGTCTCCCTACTATATTAAAACAAATTAATATTTGTTTCCTATCCGTAGATGTAGATAAATACAATATATATTTTTATTATCATTCGTTTTATAGGTTATTATTATGTTAAACCTCATCATCCTTTAAGCGCTGTCTGACATTTTGCCACGGCTCACTTGGAGAGCTTGGGGCTCGTTTGGGAAACTAATCCCACGAATTTAAAAAGCCACGAAAAAGACTGTGTTGTCTGACCTTCAAACCCAGAGGGGAAACTAGGCCTTATTGAGACTAGTCCAGTTTTCTCACGATGTTTTCTTTTACTGAAAAGCAATTATTTAACACCTAATAGATTCTGAGATTTCCACGTTACAGGCTGAGTCTTGTGTGGGAATCATTGGACTGCTTCTCCTGCCAATTTCTGGAAATAAATATTAATTTTTAATTTAATTTAATTTAAAAGATATGTCGTTGATAAGTTCTGATAAACTCATGCCGAGCCGAGATTCGAACCCGTTACATGCCAGTATGAACGTCGTCCGTTTGACCGCTAGGATACCAACACTCCAAAAATTAAGGTAATACTCGGATTCAGACTGCATTGCTGTAATAATTGTGGAAAACTAATATTCATAATTCTTGCAGCAATGCTGCATCGCAATACTGCAGCAACGTTGCAGCAGGAAGCCTCAAATTTAGTATAAATGTCTTAATAAAATCCCTTTTTTTTAACGTTAGGGTTTTTTTGAGGTGGCAAGAGTTTAGTATATGTTTAAGAAGTTCTTTTACATCATTCATCAAAATATAAAGAATGAAACCAAATACCTTTGCTTTGTAAATAAACTGAAATCTTAGGCCCATACACAGCTTCATTGTTATAAATTGTATTTGTACAATTTATACTGCAGGTAGTGTGTTTTTAGTACCTAATATGTAACTAGGCCTACAAATAATGAATATATGAATTAACTTACTCATACTTGCCTGTCAATATCGTTGTCTGTAAGTGCTAACGCAGCGGCTTACGAGAGCGAATAACTCGCGATGCGACGCGGCGCGGCGGCCCAACGGCATTCGCGTTCACAACGAGATCGCCCACGTAGTACACTTCCATAGATATCAAAGGATTAAATTCACCCGCGCCGCGCCGCTTCTAGTTCGCGAGTTATTCGCTCACGTAAGCCGCTGAGTTAGTAACTAACCGCGAACACCAACTGTTGGTGTAAGGTAAGAAGTAAATTTTGACAGTTATGAATTGACCCTTATGTTTACGAAGCTAAGACTTACCGTTTAACTGATAGTCTTAGTGTCATATCCCGGGTGTTTCCTGTAACAGGAGCAATAAATTAAACTGTAGACTGTACTCCTCAAACCAACATTTGTTCAACAACTTTCAAAAATACCTTATGTTTTTATATATATATAATACCTTAAGTTAATTCTAAGACGCAATGTATTGCGAATTTTGTTAAGTTTAATTAAAGCGTGATAAGCAACGTCAAACACACTGATGTCAGTGTACATTGAAAATAATATTAAATTTGTATGAAAAAGATAAAATCTAAAGGTTTCATTATTTTTAAAAGTTGTTAATCAAAAGTTATATCGTTTTAGGAGTATCAAAAGTTATATCGTTTAGTGTTACAGGAAACAGCCGGTATATATATATAAGGGTCAATCCATAATTGTCAAAATTTACTTTTTAACTCCAAGATCATTGTTGTCAGTATCCTTCTACAACGTTAGAACACTAACTATGATTTAATATATTGGAATAGATAAGAATATATTTTTAATTTAATATAAATTCGTTGATAACTTACTTTTTAACTTACACCGGTTTATTAATTTCAATTTATGATATCAGCAATTTATACATTTTAGTAATTATCATACATTGGCAAACACATATTTTAAAACATAATTATAAACCTTAGAGAGAGATCTCAAATTATTTCTAACACAAAAGAAAACACACAGATTTCTGAAGCTTTATTGAATCACAAACCCGAATAAATCACAAAAATCACGAATCCTTGCAGTGCACAGCTTTCATAATGGCGCCATCTATGTCAAAACCGGCGAACCTCTAACAAAGCGTCGTGCCCAAACTAGCTTTGTGTTTGCAGAGCGCTGTGTATACAGATACTTTACATTACCGTCTATAGATAGAG
The DNA here is from genome assembly GCF_033807575.1 of Cydia pomonella. Lineage (NCBI taxonomy): Eukaryota > Metazoa > Arthropoda > Insecta > Lepidoptera > Tortricidae > Cydia > Cydia pomonella. Next base: position 14,288,870 of record NC_084706.1, on the reverse strand, counting down.
GTGTTAGTCACGTTTAAACATGAGAGCTGAATGTTTTTTGTTCAAACTAGGGTTAAATGAACTGCCCTAGAACATTAACGTCCTTTTAATTGCCTCACGAAACGCCAGCTTAATCGTGGTTATCAACGCTGTGTGCTTATTAATTAAGTAAGTAAAAAGAAATACAGTCTGACTGTATCGTATCAACTATAAATTATTACCGAGCATAATACATGCAACGTACGATGTACCTACTTTAGGGAAATAAACTAGTAATTATGTAGGAACATACTACAGGTTTTTTATCGACTTCGTCTCGTTTTGTAACTTCGGCCCTTGAATTTTAAGACCAAAATAATTATGTACCGTTGCACACAATATTTTTTTTAAGAAAGCAGCAAACACTTAAAATTATAAATAAAAACATAGTAAATACATATACAAAAGTAAATCAATTTGTTTTGTAGATATTTGCCTAGAAGTACCTAAGCATTAAAACAATACAACAGTTGTATAATATTGTATGAATATTGAATGAAGTTGATTTAGATATCACTATAGTGCTAGAGTAGAAAAAAATTGTTTTAGTGATCACGCGTAGGTATGTCTGCCAAATACTGTTTATTTAGCTGGGCAAGCAAACATAAACATTATTGCCGCAGGGTGGTACGGGAGTTGCTATGCTATTGACTTTTGAGTGTTTATGTTAGCAGTCCAGTATTGTATATGTAATAAGTATGTGTTTGTAAGATAATTTAAAACACAGAAACAGAACAATACACAAACAATACTTCGAATGGCATTAACTCAAACTGATTGAGTAAGGGGATATATTAGATATATGTGCTGTGTAGAATCAAAAAGCGGCCAAGTGCGAGTCGGACTCGCCCATGAAGGGTTCCGTACCAATTATGACGTATTAAAAAAACTACTTACTAGATCTGGTTCAAACCAATTTTCGGTGGAAGTTTGCATGGTAATGTATATCATATATTTTTTTTAGATTTTTCATTCTGTTATTTTAGAAGTTACAGGGGGGGGGGGACATTTTTTTCACTTTGGAAGTGTCTCTCGCGCAAACAATATAAACCTCAATATCATTTTTAAAGACCTATCCATAGATACCCCACACGTATGGGTTTGATGAAAAAAGATTTTTTGAGTTTCAGTTCTAAGTATGGGGAACCCCCAAAATTTATTGTTTTTTTTTTCAATTTTTGTGTAAACATCTTAATGCGGTTCATAGAATACATCTACTTATCAAGTTTGAACAGTATATCTCTTATAGTTTCGGAAAAAAGTGGCTGTGACATAATCGGACAGACAGACGGACATGACGAATCTATAAGGGTTCCGTTTTTTGCCATTTGGCTACGGAACCCTAAAAACTAGACTTACCCAGGCGAATGCAAACTACCATCTACTCGCGAATTCTTCTGTGTAGGTATCGTAACAGCTCCAACTCCCCCTCTCTTTATGTAATTCCGTACTAAATTGGAGAACCCTATTGCGCTACCTTAGGGGACGTATACCGTGATAAAATATATTTTTTTCAGGTTATAAACGTAATAAAAGGTTATTAGGTAATAAAAGAACAAACCCACAAACCATGTTTTATTCCTGTTAGTCGAATATGGATTTCATATAACATCTTCTTCTTCTTCCTCGCGTTGTCCCGGCATTTGCCACGGCTCATGGGAGCCTGGGGTCCGCTTGACAACTAATCCCAAGATTTGGCGTAGGCACTAGTTTTTACGAAAGCGACTGCCATCTGACCTTCCAATCCAGAGGATAAACTAGGCCTTGTTGGGATTAGTCCGGTTTCCTCACGATGTTTTCCTTCACCGAAAAGCGACTGGTAAATATCAAATGATATTTCGTACATAAGTTCCGAAAAACTCATTGGTACGAGCCGGGGTTTGAACCCGCGACCTCCGGATTGCAAGTCGCACGCTCTTACCGCTAGGCCACCAGCGCTTCAATTGTTGGATTGATTGATTGGATTTTATATAACATAAACTAAAAATACCCTTTTTTTTAACCATCAAGTTTGGGCCTAATAAGATCAGATCGCGCAATATATTGCAAATTGGACAAAATATAATTTGAAAATCGCTATAATTACTATTTTTGTCAAGTCTAATTTTCCTCAATAAAAATCGACCGAGCAAGAATTTCTGTTAAACCGGAAACTTAAACATCACACAAAATCTCGGTGTTACAATAAAATACAATACAAATATTCTTTATTGCTCACCAATATGAAAGAACATAATGACATACAAAATAAACATACAACTTAGACTATGGTAGACAACGGGCGGTCTTATCGCGATAGAGCGACCTCTTCCAGACAACCTTAGGCTAGTGGAGACTAGGTAAAAAAAAACAAGTAATGTGAGTAGGTGATGCAGTGAGTGATAGAAGTTGAGAGATAATAATACCAAATTATACACACTACATACACTTAATACATAAATAAATATCATATATAACACATTTACGAATACACATATAAATCACCACAATGCGGCCAACAACAATTGAAAGGGAAACAGCAACAGAACATAAAGTAACATTACGGAAGTGATAAATAATAATCTTTTACTTGAGTTTTAAAAATATGAAGTGATTTAGAATAGTTAATATTGTTAAAATATGTTTTAAGAAGCCATTTTCACATTTGCTTAACTTTTCCGGTGTTTTACCAACTTAATGTAAATATGCATCCGAATTTCCGATTAGCAACAGTTAAAAATTTACTGGTAGACACAGAAAAGCGAAATTTGTCAGTGTTTTTTTTGCCGGAAGTGCTTGGCAGATGTTCTCAAAGGTGACTATCGGTACCCCTAAATATACCCATCTAATACCACCATGAAACCAATTCCAGTCGGTAGGTATGACCTCATTAGAATGAATGAATGAATGAATGATTGGTCGGTACCTATGTGACCATGCTTACATAATCTAGTCTGTCTCTCGTCTGTCAATGTGCTTCGACAGGTATCAGGTAAATTTGCCCTGTAGGTATTAAATTATATATGTAGGTAGGTACCCTCTTCCCGATTTCCAATTGAGCTGATATTTTGCATACCTACATATGTAAATAGGATGACAAAGCAATATTATGATGACATGGAGCTGATCTGATGATGGAGACAGGAGGTGGACATGGGGACTTTGTGATAAAACAACGCAAACTAGGTTAATTTTATTTTGCGATGGTTAGAATTACCTAGATGAGTAGTTAGTTGGCTATGGCAAAAAAGTAGTCAGCGATAAAAGCTTTTACCAAAAATGGACTTAGTGTCAAAAACTTATTTTGTTAATTTTATTACACATTGGAATCTTCAACCAAATAAACGATAAGGGGTTATAATTAGAATTACCATTCAATTGTTCCGCAGGCTATTGCCGAATTTATTCCACACCGCTCCTCTCGTTGAGAAGGGTCTCTTTGCACGGGACCACTTGATCTATCCGCACTTGAGAAACAGGATATGTAATGCAGTAGAGAAGACCTGGGCTAGAATTTTCAGGTTTTGAAAATGTCAATATATATTTCTTATCCCGTAACTGATGCTAAAGTTATATAAAAACAAACCCTTTTTTACAGAAGGAATAATGCATTGCCACCGGTCAATTTGAACCCAACCAAAGTGGTTCTAGTTTAGCTTCAATATGACCTATATAAACTAAAGTACGAAATATGTATTAAGGTGCCTACGGCAGTGTGTAATATCATAGCAATAAATTTAATAATACTAGTGTAAATAATTTCTAAAAATACGCTATGGGACATGCGCTCGCATCGACGGCCGGACGCAACTGAGGCGCGCGCAGGCGGCGCGCACGTATTTATGCAGCGGTTGGAGCGAGATGGAAGACAGGGCGTGCTACTCTCGCAAGCGACATTCTCTGCGGTAGTCCTGAATTGCTGTATTTTCTACTACCCACTTCATGCAACCGGCGATTGTGAGCGGGACAGAAGATATGCCATCGCACTCTAGAGAGGTGCGATTTACGTAAAAGGGTAGATTAGATTCTGTAGTTCTAAGATACCTATCTTTCTATTTTTTCGTAGGTTTAGGAATAGTATATAAGACGACGATACATTTCAATAAATGTTCATTATTTAACTGACTACACCGCTGTTTACACTTGACTCCTCCTGCCTGGACCCCCATAACATTAAAGATGGTCATGGTTTGTTGTGGGCAGCAATATCACCAGAGCCTAAACCAAGTAAGTATTAGTCGGTGAAAAATCAATAGCAAAGTCAGAATGATGGACTATTAATACAGTCAGCGAGTAAGATCGTCGTGAAGAAAAGTTGCATGTTTTTGGATGAGATGGGTGTAAATTCGATTGAAAAAAATGGGCAAGATAAGTACTAAATTGAAATAATTGTATATTATACACAACTGTTTATTTTTCATTGGGTTTTCCAGGATTTTCTGCTTCTTCTTCTTCAGTCGTTCCCTCAATGCTGAAAATCGTGACATCATGGCTTCCTGTTGAAGTCCCCATAGGACACCATAGGCTTCTATTCTTCGCCATACGCATGGCCTCGTGCAGTTTTAGTTGCACAGGTGCACAATGTAGTGATTTGAGCACACCATCTAGTAGGGAAAGGGCCCTGGAGTCTGGTGCCTTCAAATTTGCACGTCATAATAACGTCGCTCGGATACACTATCCGAGCGACGTGAGAGGTGTCCGAGGTATATGAGTATTAGGTCCTGGCATAGGTACTAATATCGTTGACAACAGCGTTTTATTCGTAGCTCTTCCATTATGAACTGATAAGTCGGTTTTCATATATTTTTTTATTTCCAATATTATTTAAATAAAGTTTACAGTAAATTTTGAATTAATGTTAAGTGATGCAGAAGAATAACACACAAAACTCCAATATGATTGATATAAAGTCATGGTTTACTGACTCTTTGTTATTACAACATGATTTGAATAGCGTAAATACCTGGTGTCTGGAAAATAATATGACTCTTAATGCTGACAAGTGCCTCTTTATTAAATTTACGCGGAAAAAATTACCTGCTGACTCAAAATATTATCTGAATGACGTTGTGCTTCGGGAAGTTTCCAATATTGAGGATCTTGGCGTATGCTTGGACTCTAAGTTAAACTTTGTAAATCATATTGATTCAGTTATCAATAAAAGTAATAAAATGCTTGGGTTCATAAAGCGTATTGGCAAAAACTTCAAACGCGTTGACACTTATCAAACTCTTTTCAATGCTCTTGTTCGTTCTCGTCTTGAATACTGTTGTCAAGTCTGGAATCCTGGCTACGCAGTGCATATCAATCGACTGGAAAAAGTGCAACGTTCCTTTACTCGATTTTTAGTATTTAAGACAAGGAACGAGGGAGTTCGTAAAAACCTGACATACGAAGAGAGACTTCAACGGTTTAAAATGTCCTCTTTACAACTCAGGCGGTCTTTCCTTGACATGGCTCTGTTACACAAATTGGTAAACGGTAAAATCGCGGAACCTTACTTGTTGGGAGGTTTAAACTTTACAGTACCGAAAGCTAGCACACGGTCTTGTCGTCGCACTATTTTTCGCCCCGGTTCTACCAGGACTAAACTGGGCAAGTCACTTCCGGTCCATAGAATGCAAGTAACTTGGAATAATCTGTCACTTCAACAAAACTTCGAAATAGACATATTTAGTGATTCTATTCTAAATTTAAAGCGCAGAATGTTTAAAAAAAACTTAATATGCTTGTAATATTATATTAGTACTGTTAGTAGTAGTTAGTATTTTCCTATGCATGTTTCAATCACTTAATCTATTAATGTATAGTTGTAGTTAATAATGTAGTGTAAAAAGCCTCGAACTGTTTGAGTGTTGTTGCACACCTGTTATTGGTGCATAGATATTATACGTGGCCACTATACTTGTTACTTTGCTAGCTTTGTTTATGTACTGTTGGTGTGTCTTATAAAATAAAATAAAATAAAATTTACATTTATTTGTCATTTTCTCATTGAATGCTATTATATTGCACACATCTGTAAGTTAACTAAAACCAAAAACGTTTCACTATTGGAAAAATAGAAGTTTAGTTTAAAAGAGTTCGTTTAGGAAACAGGGCCCATTCCTCCGAACGGAATTCCCGTACTGCAGACGTGGTGTACTATGACGTAGCAGGTTGCGTTACCCACAGCTGTCTGATATTACCGCGACGTTGCTAATTTAATCTGTCGAATAATTAGCGAGGCATTCCATTATCAGATCTGCTTCTATCTTGGCCTGTAGTGCTGGCAATCCGCCAGGAATGTTATTAATTTATCACAATAAACTGCTTGAATCTCATTATTTTTTATGCTTCTTGCTAAAGTTATGAGATAATTTAGCTTTTGTTATAATAATACATTTTGGGATGTTTACAGGGTATTTTTATTCCTTCATTCCTTCAATGCCATGCCGTTGTACTGCGCGGGCCACATTTTTTGAAATACAACACCTACAACTAAACTCAAGTTTACCCTGGTATAACTAGTACCACCCAAGCCTTTTGGGTAAAGTCCGAAAATATAAACATCTGAACGATCACCAAATTGAAATGCGCTGCATCTGCTTGCTCCAAAAGCTCGAGCCTTTAAAACCAAAGGCTTCAAGTGTTCAGCACAAACAAAAACATTAGTTTAATTAACCTTCTTACATTACCCGTAACATATATATTTATGTAATCCTAGGCTTCATACCAAATATTACGGGAGTTTCCTAATTTTACTTGTTATGTAGTATTTATACCTATAGGTGTGAGGAGTATTTAGTAATGTAGTATGTTGTAGGTGTGAACTACTCGTAGTATCATGTACAAACATGCATCATGTACTACAGCATAATTGATAAATTTTTCTTTGATCGGTGATTATTATATTTATAAACCATTTCATCATATTTTTCATGCATTCTCGTGAAAACACTTTCTTCTACAGAAAACGGTTATGGGAAAATTATGAAGGTTAAAGAACCTACATAAAATTATAAATTAGGAAGGAAACGATTGTTTTATAAAAAGTTACTAGTGCTTAATATGAATGTAATACGATAAATACCTAGCAGTCTTAATTAAGATGTTAATTAACACGGGTATCGAACAAAGGGCGGGACCCGCGTGGAAATTCAATTTCATGCTAAGGATCATAGTTTGAAATATTATGTTTGGAAACAAACTATTCGTACAAGTGGAGTGAAGAAATTACTCCGAATTAGTTATTGAGATGACGTATGACGGTTTCAAATAGTTAACAATTGTATTGTGTGATGAGCACGAATATTAAATTTTGTTCCTGAGTCATAGACGTTTTCTATGTATTTAAGTATTTATAAATATTTATATATTATATGTATCATTGTCTTAGTACCTACCCACAACACATGCCATATTGATCTTAGTCAATTAAAGATGAAATGATGTAAATAAATAAACTCTAGTAAAACTAGGTCTGATGTTCCTGCTTTAAAAACGATTAAGCATTGTATTAATCAGACTTTTTGCAAAAACTTAAAAACGGCTAGACCGATCAGAACCCCTAGTGTAAATGTATTCGATAGCGTGACATGACGTACGCGTTTGCGTTAAGTCTCATTTTGTATGGGATTTAGAAACAGCGCGCCAAGCGGGATGTTTTGGAAACTCAAAATTCTATACAAAATGAGACTTGACGCAAACGCGTACGTCATGTTTTGCTATCGAATAAATTTACACTAGGGGTACAGATTCGTTATAGTTTTCCTTGAAAGTCTTTACTAAGCTTTACTTTCAAGATATTAGTTTTGAAAGACATATCCAACGACACCCCACACTTTTGGTGTAAAGGAGCCACCCTAAAAAAATGTATTCTTCTAGTTTTTATTTAACGATTTTGATATGGTGTAGAGATACTGAGAATGACTCGACATATCTTGCCCGGTGTTTTTATTATATTTGGTTAGTAGGTGACTAAGCTTGCTTATAGTAAAAAAAAGAGTTATGATGAACAATTTACGAAAAAACGACGTTTTCTTAAATCGTCTCTTTTTTGTCTCCTTGTTAACTTAGACAACCTGTAGCTCCTAAAGTATTGATCGTAGAGTAAAAATAAATATAATAAAATTTGTTGAAAATTTCATGATAAACCTTTTATTTAGGAAGGAACGAATTTCCTTATCAGACAGTTGGCGGATGGGGGCTAGGCGAAAAAAGTATAACATTTTTCCGTCACGGCCCTGTTTTGTTTAAATTCTTTCTCGAAAATAAGAAGCCTAATTTGAACGACTTAGACAGCGGAGTTTCAGTAATATTAGGGTCCCGTTTGACCCTTTGGGTGCGGAACCCTAAAAATTGTAATACTTTAAAACCGCATTACAACGGAAATAATTAGGTAAGTACCTGGGTTACTTATTAACAATCCTTAAAGCGCATATGACCGTTGTCATCTATGTCAATGTTGCAGTTGCAGATACATATCAAAAGTGCATAAAACGCATGCAATGTCATAAATCAAAAACTTAATCAAGCTTTAGAGAGACGTTTAACCGACTGCAAAAAGAAGGTACGTGAGTAATTTATCAAACAATTTTATACCACAAAACTTACTCAGAAGCTACTAAAAAGCATGCCATTACAATTAACTTCAGATCCACATCAACCAGTTTTAACAAATGATTTTCGTTAGTATACAATAAGGTGAAGCAACTTTGTTACAATTTATGATAAAGCTAAAAAACAATTGTTACACAACATCCATTTTTACCAGTGCGGAAGCATTTCAAACATCTAACAAGTTGTAACAAATGTTAGTGTTATCGTGTTATTATGACGTTCTATAAAACTTTATAACACCAATGTGGGAGCACCTTAATGTAAGTATAATACCGATTGGCATTGATAAAATCAAGCTACTTTGGGGAGGGAGCGGTACGTCTCAAGACCTATAACATAAGTCTTTAGTATGGGTAAGCAACTTCTTACCTACATAAACTATTTTATTATTTCATAACTTTTGGATACTTTTTTCGGGTTGGGACTGTTCTTATGTAAGCTTAAAGTACAATCCCAACCCGAAAACAAGCATCCAAAAGGCATACACGTAGGTTGTGTAGGTAAGAAAAAAAAAAAGGTAAGCAACTTAAATAAATAAATAAATATTATAGGACTTATACATACTAAAATTATCGAGAAAAATACAACACAATATATTTATCTGCGTGTTGTATTTTTCTCAATCATATTGGTGAAGGTCCCCTCGTGACATCACGTTTCAGGCGCAAATATCGTAAAAGCGATATAAAAATTATTGAATAAATAATAATAATAATAGTAATCGGAAATATATCCTGAAGGACGGTACGGTCGACATTTGTCGGGCATGCCGCCGTCCCGGAGAGTCACTCAGGCATATCATTTCCGGTTGTTCTCATCTTGCTAACGGCGAGTACTTACACAGACATAATCTCGTAGCCAGAATTATTCACCAGCAGCTTGCTCTTCTATACCACCTTGTGGACCGCGAAGTACCGTACTACAAGTACTCACCTGCGCCAGTTCTCGAAAATAGTCGTGCCACGCTCTATTGGGATCGATCTATTATCACTGACAGGACTATTGTAGCCAATAAGCCTGACATCGTGATAATAGATCGATCGCAACGCCGGGCCGTGCTCGTCGATATCACCATCCCCCATGATGAGAATCTCGTGAAAGCCGAGAAGGACAAGTCCAGCAAATACCTAGACTTGGCTCATGAGATAACCGCCATGTGGGATGTTGATTCGACGATCATTGTCCCAATAGTCGTTTCAGCGAACGGTCTCATAGCGAAGAGTCTCGACCAACACCTTGAGAGACTCTCGCTAGGTGGTTGGATCAAGGGTCAGATGCAGAAGGCGGTGATCTTGGACACGGCGCGGATAGTGCGGCGGTTCCTCTCTCTGCAGCCCTGACCACCGGCAGCTTGGGCCCTGCCCCGCTGCTGGCGGCACACTAGGTTAAGTTTTTTACAGTGTGTTTATATGTGTTTTGTATAGAATTTTTTGATGTATTTTTATATTTTACTTTTATATCCATATTGTAAAAAACATAACCTAAGAAGGAAGAGAAATAAAGAACATAATAGTAATTATTATTGGCAGCAGGCACTTTTAATATTATACTAAAATTCTAACACATCACTGGCCATTCCATGATTGATTTAATGATGCATGGTAATAACCTCCTGTGTAACGAAGCGTGGTAGTGGCTATCGATCCCAGCGATTGATGTAAATTGAGCCATCTCTCGATAATCTTAATATGCATAGCTTGGTATGGCAAAGATAGCATACCTAAACTGCAAGGATAAAGATCCCTGTCCCCCGCTTAATATTTTACCGATTGCGTCGAAGGAGGCCGGATTCCGCTTGCAGCCTAATCCCAAAATTAGGATAAAGAAAAAACAGGGCCACTTTATAGGTAATAAATAACCTATAATATAAATGAACGAAAATAAGTTTTGCAAACTATATAGTTAAACATATTTATGACAATGGAAGAGGTGGTTGTTGAAATCACAAATATTTATTTTAATAATTTTATAATAAATAGTTTTTAAATATCACAAGAAAAAGAGTGTACATTAAATGCTTCCACACAAAAAAAATTGCATACGTTTTGACGATGACATGGTTTGATGCAAGGTCCTTAATGGCATACGGGTATACTTAATAAAATAACTCAATCACTCATTATCAGGCTATATTTTCAATAAAATGCTCCTAACCTTGTACGAGTATCGGTCCGACTCGAAGAATGAGATACGATAACGATAAGTTCTGGTTTAAATAAATTCTCATTTAGATATAGTTTGTATGTCGTATAATTGACAGAAGCAGCTCGATTCGGGCAACCACTGTCACTTTGACGTTAAAAATATCGTAGATAGATCTTATTGGGATCACAGTGGAATCGAAATAAACATCAGTTTTGACATGTCGTTTAGTTATCGATCATTTAAAGATCTTTCCAAGATCTTAAACGTGTCTTGGTTATTTTTTGAATTGGGCCGTATCAAATATCAAACATTTATTCAGCAAATAGGCCACAGGGGCACTCTTACATGTCCATTTTTACAAACAATAAAAAATACAAAATACAATTACAAATATGGAATCGATGAAATAATATATACTTTATTAGAGATGTACTGTCTCTAAATGTAAATTTACACAAAAAAAACTATGATAAAAAAATTTAACCGACAAATACTAAAATTATTTAAAGATGTATAAGTCTAAGTGTCACAGATAAAATATAAAAAAAAAACAATTATCCTTAGAGATGTAGAGGGTCTCCAAGACTTGAATTCTTATATAAATAATTAAAAGGCAAGAAATTAAATCAGACAAGAACCGAATGAAGTGTCTCACGTTAATGCCACTCAAAAGTAAAGTTACATACTTATAACGTTACATAATACTTATAAAGTTACATACTAATAAAGTTACATACGATATAGTTAAGATAAGTACCTCACCAGATCAGTTGACCCGATCGGTGATAACGCCGCTTGCAGATAACGCTAATAACATTAATGAAAGAAGAAGAAGACGATTGGGAGGAAGCGCGTAGCCGTAAAAAGAAGAATAAGTACCGTTACCGCTATTCGGGCAAAACAAGCGTGAATAACGAGAACTTGGGAAAGTTTAAGGCGGCCGAAATGAAAGTTCCCGTATTCATAACATTTGTGCACAAGGAAACAGACCCTAAAGATATCAAGAGGCATATATTTACTGAAACTCGAGAAACAGTTGTACTGCGTAAAATTACCACTAACAAGCAAAAGTATGATGCTTATAAGTTCTTTGTACCCGAGTCAAAGCTAGATATATTTTTAAACGATAAGCTGTGGCCTAAAGGCATATTGTTTTGACGCTTTGTGCATTATAAGCAAAGCCAATTGACCAGGGATACCTCTGGAAGCGGCCTAATATCACCTAAATAGTAATATGACAATAGGGCCGCTTATTCTATCCACTTACAACTGTATGAGTGTTAAACGCTCTGCTGCGGATGTATGAAAGTTATGCCAATCTGCAGATATTGTAGCTCTACAAGAGACGTAGCTGACCAAAGAGGAGCTAACGTTTCTTAATGACATAGACGACCAGTTCAGCTGCACGGGTACTTCTGCGATTGATACGACCGACGGCGGGCATACTGCGTGGCCGGCCGTTTTGTGGTGTAGTCCTTCTGTGGAGGAGTGCGGTGCTGCGTGACGTCACTGTTATTCCGTGTAATTACCCGCATCTTTGTGCGATTAGAATCGCCGTGAGTGATCGTTCTATTCTTGTATTCAGTGTGTATATGCCAACGGATGCAGTGTTTAATCTCCCGAAGTTCGCTGATTGCCTCGGAGCGGTAAGCGATATTATAGATAGTTACAACACGGAGGCGGTTTTTATATTAGGCAATATCAACGCTCATCCTTATGAACCGTTTTATTATGAACTAGACAATTTCTGTGTGGAGCATAATTGCAACTGTGTGGACATAATGAGGCTAGGATTAGGCTCCAATACGTTTACATTTTTAAGTGAAGCGCATGGGACCACTCGGTGGTTAGACCACTGTGTTGTAACTAACTCGGCCGTAAACACCGTTAATAGTGCATATGTGAATTATAAGATACTAGGGTCAGATCATTTCCCACTAATGATAAAATGTGACGTCAATTTAATTAGACATAAGGTTCCGAACAGATTATTGTCAGTCGATAAGGTATTATGGGGTGAACGTAATTGCCTTGAAATCGATAAGTACTCTGTAGTGTGTCATAATAAGTTAAAGTCGATAGACGCTCAAAACGTATTATGCTGTATGGGTACGTTCTGTAATGATCTATGTCATATAAATGTAATTACCGATTTGTTTGGACAGGTGGTAGTCGCTTTAAAGGATGCTGCAGTATTGAGTCGTGAAGTAGGGCGTAATGGTAGCAAAAAACGAACAAATCACGTGGAATAAGCATGTCAGTCAGACTCATAGAGAGGCTAGGGCTAGGTTTCAGATATGGCTTTGGCATGGTAAACCGACTGGTGGTCGAATCTATGACGATATGGCTGAATCAAGGCGTGTGTTTAAGTCTAAGTTAAAATGGTGTAAGAACCATAGTAATCAGATCAAAATGGTCCGTCTTGCCGAATTGCATTCCAAAAATGTCTTCCGAGGTTTTTGGAAGAATACTGCCAAGTTGGATAGGAAATCTGGCCTACCAGCGAGCTTAGATGGTGTAAGTGACCGCAAGGGAATAGTAAATATTTTCATCTGACTTTGACCATGTGCCTGATGCTGAGCACGTCAATAATAACCTCTTGCAGTTCACTCCTGAGGAAGTTATTTTTTTATTTTTTTTTAAAGTTGCTAATACAATCAAAACAATGTCGAGGGGCAAGTCTCCTGGAGTTGATGGGCTCAGCATCGAGCATCTGCAGTATGCAGGCTCACACCTGCCTACAATTTTAGTGACATTGTTTAATTGATGTGTTGGACATTCGTACCTGCCGACTGAGCTGATGAGAACGGTTGTAGTTCCCATAATTAAGGATAAGACGGGAGATGTTGGAGATAAGTCTAACTACAGACCGATCTCATTAGCTACGGTGATCGCCAAAGTATTTGACAAACATCTAAATTACTTTGCGTGCTGTCAAATATTATACCGACCGAAAGACGCCCGTTTACGCCTGCTTTCTCGATATATCGAAGGCATTTGACCAGTACCTCTAGTGTAAATTTGATCGACATCATAACGTGACGAACGGGTTTGCGTTAAGTCTCATTTTGTATAGGATTTTGAGTTTCCAAAACGTCCCGCTTGGCGCGCTCTTTCTAAATCCAATACAAAATGAGACTATACGCAAACGCGTACGTCACGTTTCGAAATCGAATTTATTTACACTAGGGGTACTGGTTTCCTACCACAAGCTATGGGAAAAGCTTGAGAAAATTAATTTACCACTAGAGCTTATTCGAATATTTAAGTATTGGTATGGAAATCAGGTCAACCACGTCAAGTGGGGGACGTCTTTTCGGATGAGTACAGATTGGAGTGTGGCGTGAAACAAGGGGGATCGAGCTCGCCTACGCTTTTTAATCTGTACATGAATGAGCTTATTGAAATACTAAGTAACCGCCATGTCGGTTGTTACATCAATGGGGTTTGCTTTAACAATATTTGCTACGCGGACGACATGGCGCTACTGAGTGCGAGAACTCATAACTCTCTGTGAACAATTTGCCATTAGTCATGGCCTAAAATATAACGCCAAAAAAAGTGAGATTATGGTTTTCAAAGCGTCCAACTGTCCGACTAACGTTCCTCCAGTGTGTCTCAATGGAGCACCCTTGAAGCGCGTCCATGAGTTTAAATACTTAGGTCACGTACTGACCGACGATCTGGTTGCTGACTCTGACATTGAAAGGGAACGGAGAGCGTTCTCAGTGCGTGCCAATATGATAGCCCGCAGGTTTGCCAGCTGGTCGTATAACCTAAAAGTTACACTGTTCCGTGCATATTGCACAACTTTTTACACCTGCAGCTTGCGGGTTAAGTATACACAAAGGGCATACAACGCTCTCCGTGTTCAATACCACGACGCCTTTAGAGCGCTGCTGCGGTTACCGCGGTTTTGCAGCGCCTCGAGTATGTTCGCGGTGGCGCGCGTGGATTGCTTTTACGCTATCATGCGCAGGAGGGCTACGTCAGCAGTGCGCCGAATGCGCGCCAGTGACAGCGCCCTACTAGCGGTCGTCGCAGCGATATTTGACTCCCCATTTGTGAGGCACTGGTTGTCATTGCATGCTCCAGTGTCTCAAAAAAGGGTTAAATAATAATTATAGGGATTAATTAATTTATGAGCGATATGTAACTTATTTTTTTATCAGAATATGACATAAGTTAATTTAAAATTATATATTAATCGTATTTTTTTTTATTCTTTAATTTCTTAATTTTTATTCTTTTATATTTGACGTTTCCTGTAAGTTAGTTAATATTTTAGTAATATGTTAATTTTAATTCCGTTAAGTCCATATTTTAATTATAATCATTCCTGTTCCAAAGATTTCATGAGCCATGTTGATTTATGTTCGAAGGGTGGAAGTGAAATTTGCATAAGACGCGAGTTATCATAGTGGCTGCTTACAGCCACTGGGTAGAAAGCGGCGTAAACCTCTCCACACCCTGAGCCACTCACGCAATGTTGTCCCCTTGTCGCTCCGTGCGAGCGACCGTTTTGGGGGACCCAAATTGTGAGTTGGCGAGTCACCACCTGCCCATTTGGTCGTGTTTTTATAAAACATATGATCAGGGCAGGTGCCATAGTATCCGCCATAGTCCCGGTTACCAGTCCACTTGCAACTCAACTCAATAGCCCGGTTTATTTTTGTACCCTTTTTTTACAATAGTCCTACACTAACCGGGGCTTGTCCTTGGGTGCATTGCTATAGTGTGAACAGGGATAATCCTCGGCTGGTGTCACGTTACATTTAGAGTAAATCGTCTTATTACAAGGGGCCTCTACGTGTTGGCTTCGGCCCCACGCACGCCTTCCAAATGTCCGGGACCCCATGGTCCTGAGTATTTGTAAAAGCCAGACATAATAAATAAAATATGAATAATACGCATTATTGCACCACAACCAACTCTAGGCCACGATTACTACGTCGGCCTATAAATAGACGCAATCTAGCGCTAGTGGGAGCCCTAAACGCTGTACTAGAGCCACATTTATGGACTAGTAAAGATTTAGACCTAAATTGCATAACTTTTGTTTTACTTGTATTCACATTTAAGTTGATTGAATTAAGCCATTCTAGCACAGTCTTTAAACAACTGTTTATTTTCTGTTGAAAGTTGCAATCTTTGTTTTCACCAGAGAACAGAATAGTTGCATCATCAGCAAACATTACACAAACGTCATCTATAATTTTGGGAAGTTCATTCACATAAATTAAAAATAATAGAGGACCAAGTATGCTCCCTTGGGGAAGCTTTAGTAAATTTGAATTGGGACTGTATCAACTCTATACATTTGTTTTTTTTTTATATATATAACTTTCTATGACAGTGGCTTGTTGTCTGTTATCTAAGTAGCTCTCCGGAAGTTTTAGAGCGTTGCCTCTAATACCTACGTTATTAAGTTGTGTTAACAATATATTATGAACGACACAATCAAACGCTTGGGACATGTCTAGAAATAATGCAACGCAGGGTCTTTTGTAATTGATATCATCCCATATATTTTTGAACAACTGAAATATAGCCAGTGATGTAGACTTGCCCTTTTGAAAACCAAATTGATATTGATGAATGATATTATTGGATTCAAAAAATCTTACAATTCTATTGTAAGATTAATACATCTACTACTAATACATCTTTCGACAACTTTAGAGAAATTTGGTAAGAGAGCAATAGGACGATAGTTAGACATGTCCGTTCTACTGCCCTTTTTATATAACGGTTTGATCAGGGCTTTCTTCAAAGCATCTGGAATACCGTTTGGAATATTAAATTTACAATATGAGGAAGTGGTTCAGCTATGTAGTCTAGAGATGCTTTAACAAGTTGAATTGGTATTTTAGGTCTTTGGTTATCTTTTTTATTTCATATGCATCTACGGGGACTAAGAATATACTTTTGCAGATAGATGATGAAGTTGGCTTGTAATTATGTGCTGATAAAAGTCCGTCATGGTTACGGGATACAAAGTAGTTATTGAATATATTTGCTATTTGTTGAGGGTCTGTGATAGAGGCATCTTCTGATATAATTTTTTCGACTGTAGTTGTTATTGTATTGGTCGCGGAAGTGTGTTGTTAAATTAGGTTCCAAGTGGCTTTTGTCTTTTTTGAGCTACATTTTATATAACTGTCGCTACTCAATATTTGCGTATAACCCTTTTGAGAATTTTGCTGTATTTTTTAAAGTTTGTTATGTTACTCATACTCTTTTGGTTTCTTAATTGCAGATACTTTAAACGCTTTACTTTGCTACATTTTAAAATTCCTTTGGTCTTCCACCGTGATTTTCTTTTATAAGTGATTTTAACTCTCTCAAGTAGTATGCAAAGATCAAGAAATAGCGACGAAAATAATTTTGACCCAACTTTCTATATCCTATAATATTTATTTATTATTATTTATTTATAGGTATGCTTTATGAATAACTATGGAGAAAAGCAATCATGGCACCAGGTCTATCTTCTTCCTCGCGTTGTCCCGGCATTTTGCCACGCCTCATGGGAGCCTGGGGTCCGCTTGACAACTAATCCCAAGATTTGGCGTAGGCACTAGTTTTTACGAAAGCGACTGCCATCTGACCTTCCAACCCAGAGGGTAAACTAGGCCTTATTGGGATTAGTCCGGTTTCCTGACGCTGTTTTCCTTCACCGAAAAGCGGCTGGTAAATATCAAATGATATTTCGTACGTAAGTTCCGAAAAACTCATTGGTACGAGCCGGGGTTTGAACCCGCGACCTACGGATTGCAAGTCGCACGCTCTTACCGCTAGCTGCAGGTAAGTATGCTGTTCTCAGAGTAAGCAATTACTATGGAACAGGCTCATCGAGAAGCGCTTACCATACTTACTCAACGCCTTACCTGCAACTATCAGACAGGAGACAAATAAAAATAAATTTAAAAGAGCTTTGTTCCAACATTACCTTGATAGCATTTAACACATACCTATCCAATTTTTGCCTCTACAATTAATTAGACTTTATGATTATCATGTACATAACCTAGTATAGCGCCACGGATCCCACAGTCAAACTGTGCAAACAGTTTTGCGGGACATTGTATTTAATATTAAGTCAGTATCCACTGTATTTTATTGAAATAAAAAATAAAAAAATAATAATAAGATATTACATGGTCCTCTGGTGTTGCGGTTATCCATGGGCGACGGTAATCGCTCACCATGAGGCGATTCGTCTGCTCGTTTGCCTCCTATTACATAAAAAATCAGTTTTCCTCAAGGAGGATGTACCTAATATTACGCACATAGATTTTGCCTCATAACAACAAGGCCGCGAACTATCGATATTTGGGTTCATAAGTTCATAACTATCCAAATATCGGTATCGTGTCAACTCGTAACGAACTTTGTAAGGGTAGTAGTTCCGAGGAAATTACCACCGCTGTCCACTCGAAGCTTGAACAGGGCTATTCTGATAGGCAAACTTCGATATAACTTCAGTAACACTAATCTAAAATGATAAATATATACCTATATTAATTTATTTTTAATTTTGCACCACCCGTTAACTTGACTTCGTTCACCATTTCACTATCTGTAGGTTGTCTGGAGAAGAACTTAGGTCCTATGCTGATCACCGTTTAAATATTCGCCCGTATTGGATTTACACACTGTATGTATACCATAAGTTTGCAGAAATAATTCAGCAAGCTACAGAATGAATAACGTGGGAAGGCCTATCAAGTGGACTTAACAGAAAGTTACCTAACTTTTTTCCTTTGAGGGAAACCGACCAACATTTCAAGCCAAACTTTTTTGAAAGTTCTTCGTTGTCATTGACGTCCCAACTAGTAAATCTATGTGCTATAAAAGTCGAGAGCACGTTTCTATTTTCGCTTTTTGATGCTATAAACAATATAAAAATACTCGAATAAACGTCCTGTAAACGTTTACTCGACGGTAAAAAGGCGCACTTTATACAGACTAGATTGTTATAAAACTCGAGTAAGCGATCTATAAGAAGCAAGTAATCGATGCTATAAGATTCGAGTAAAAGTGGTTAAAAACACTTCTAGTGTTTTAATAGCAACAACCCACCCGCCGGGTAGCGTAGCGCGGGTAGCGGGCACCGGCTCCGTTCCAGTGCAAATCTCTCTCTGGCTATCCCGCCTCACAAACACCGATCCTATGACAAGTCTTTTACTGTGTACTCTGTTAAATTATGCAATTCCTTATCATCTTCTCTTCGACAGTGTCAATCGGTCGCATCGCTAAAGGCGAATTTTAAAAAGTTGTGGCATTCGGACGGAACTTAATCAAAATGATGTGTGCGGTTAGGTAGTTTTGTATATATGTATTATATAGTATAGTGTGTATTATATATTATAACTATATATGACTATTTACATATTTGTTTTAGTACCTGGGCGACCGAGCTTAGCTCGGTTATAACTATTTATTGTAATATGGTGGTGTATAGGTGATAATCTTAACTACATTTTTTACTAAATTAAACTTGTCTAAAACAATAAAATTTAAAAATTTATATATAAACTTAAACATATAAAATAAAATAAAAGTTAGTCACCGGGCGAGATTTGAACCCGTAACACTCGTTTAGCAGTCCGCGTCTTATCCCGCTGGACCAGACGGACAGTGGCCGGCAACACGAAATTAGCGACCATATTCTGTGTCGAAAGAAAAACGCATGAAAACTCGAAAACACGCTTTTTCCCAAACATAAGACTAATCTAGATCGATTGTTTACCCCCAAAAACCCCCATATACCAAATTTCAGCAAAATCGTTAGAGCCGTTTCCGAGATCCCGGAAATATATATATATTTATTTATTTCCGGGAAGAATTGCTCGTTTAAAGGTATAAGATTTCATATCCCATTTATATAGTATAGGTTATGGGACTTATAGGTTTACCTATCTTTTAGGAAATTAAATATTTTCTTATATGCCGTTTAGTACAATTTTGATGTCTACCGTTCTTCAAGTCTACCTCAATTGCTCAAAGGTTCACTGGAAGAAATCCCTGAAAGGGATAAGTTCGCCTTTGTACAAATGATGTGTCTTCTTTCCTGTTTTATGTTTCTTTTTGTACAATAAAATGTTTTACTACTACTACTACTACTACAAATTGCTTTTACTCGGCATTTTAAATGTGTAAGAGTGGAGAAAATGCTTTTAATCAACTAATATGTGCTAAAAACATATCTCAGGTAAGCGATTAAACAACAAGATTAAGGTTCAAAAAAGGTACTCAATTATTTCTACACGTAATACAGTAAAACTTAGTGTGAAAAATACTTTATTGTGAAAACCAAAGGCACTTGATCATATAAATGGCCGCCTATTTACTTAAATTTAAATAATAAAATAAGTAAAAATTTGCTTACACGATCTAGTTACTGTTATATCTCATTTATTCGATTATAAGTCGAGTAACTGTGTTTACTGCTACATTTATAGCACACGATGCGACCATGTGAATGGATTTGGGATTCCTCAAGTCGAAGAACCAAAATTATTGCTGAGTGTATCATCTGATTGAATGTGTTTTTAACTTTTCTACAAAAATTACCGCTTCTTTCAGGTCTCTTCCACTTATTCCTACCCATTTTATTAGCAGAATTACCACGTATAAATTAAACGTATAAAAGGACTTTACGCTGAGTAAATTTTGTATAAAACCTGTAAATACACTTCAGCTCGTATAAGGGCGGTTTGAACCCCATTATACGAATTACGATATAAGCGTGCAGTGACAGCAGCATTGTTGCCAAATAGTTATTCGATTGCTTTTACTCCGCTTTTATAGCAACACAAAAGACAGTTGGGTAACAGTTGTGTTATAGCGCCTTATTCAGGCAATTAGCTATTTTATAGCTGATATACGATTTCGTCGCGCTAACTCAGCATTTGTTAAAAGGTGGAATAAAAGTGCTAAAAGATAGTGCTTAGCACAAATTAGCGAAAATCACTAAATAGTCGTGATAACCGCTATTATAGGATATAGTGGTTTTTCAACAACCGTAACTCGGCTGTTATAAGATTACAGGCTGAGTAAATCAATTCTTTAAGACTGTTTTGCTAGATGGGGTTATTGTGGTTCCTGAATAAACTAAAAATTTTAAAAAGGTATTACTTTCTTAATTTTATTTTGTTTCAACTTGCGTGATAATTGTTGCTGATATTTAATTTCCTATTGGTTAATTTTAGATCTAATAAAATAAAAAAGATTTTTCGCGATCTTGACCCGTTGGCCTAAAACATAAGTATTATCTAGTTTTTACGCTCGAATAGGCCCTCCGGCCAACAAAGACGATAACGAGAGTTGGCGATAAGTCCTCAACGGCACATATGGCGCACGTGCTGGCAACTTAGCCAATATGCGCGCATCCCGCTTTTAATGTGTTGCCTAGCGCCTCGAATTAGTTCAGCCTTGAGCTTGAAACTATGGATCACCAGATTCACCAGTAATGGGTTTCTGATAACTTGTCATTGACTTATACTTATCAGAGGGTGTGCCCGTAAATCACAAATGTACACATTGTTGGCTTATCCTGCGATTAAGTCTTTTTTCTAAATTTAAATATAAACTTAATGGTATAAAGCTCGTCTTTTGTGATTCTGCATAGAAAATGATTCTGATTCATTCAGCCAGTCCAAACCACCAAAACAACCACATTTCGATAGTTCATTTACTAGAATTTTCATGTCTATGTTTGAACAATACAGTAGAAAATAAAAATTTGGCTTTTTCATTATGAACAATGTAACGACAAACAATGCAATGATAAGTTTATTATTTTAAGGATTATTTGCTGAGACAAAAAAAAAAACAGAAAAAAAAAATTCGTTAACTTTAACCTGCAGATGCCACTTTTTTGAGAATCACTCATTAATAAAAACAAGGAAATCAATCTTTAAAACAAGAAACAACGTGCAAACTTTAATGAAAAAGGGCCTGACCCTTTTTTTTTGTTTCAAAGATTGATTTTCTTGTTCTTAAATATGTAACATTTTACGGGTTATTGGTGAATAACTATTATTTTATTGCATTCAAACCTCTTTGGAATCAATATGGATGGGAAACAAAGATATGAATGCTTTCGTTATTCTACTAAATAAACTGCTGATTAAAAAGATCTAAATGATGTTCATCATCGTCACGTTAAAAATTAAGTTATCATGTAATATACAAATAAATAAATGTACTGCACAACATGTTAAGTGTAAATCGATTGGTACGTGTTTATTTATTTTTTTTCCATTCACAACTATTGTTTGCATTTTGTAAGTTACAAATACAAACGTTTTGACTATTAACGCTAAGCGTAACAATTACTTACAGGTAAACACCACATGCATGAATTTACAGTTAATATACGTATATTTGTTAATTACATTTTCTCAAACTTGCTATGAAATGATGACATGACTTACGTTAAATTAGGTCCGGAAATAATCCAGGTGCGATGAGAGATGATGATATGTAAATGGAATTTCGTACAGCTTTACACACCTTGGCCTGTAAAGCAACCTTCTTTTGCTTTTTAACTTCAAATTGTGACACAACGTCTTGGCATTCAACCATCAACAATAGTACATTGTGCAACGTGGGGGGTAAGTGAAATTTTGGATACGAGGGTGGTGATTCCCGACAGCCGCAGGCTAACTAAAAATATTTTACAGTACATATGGTGCTACTTTACCGCACTAGTGCGAAAATTATCATATTACGTTACTGTGTCGAACATTTAAAGGGCCATATGTACTGTAAAACGTTGTACGATACATGTGCGAATAGGTAATTCGCAACTCGTGTCGATTTAAAACACTCCCTTCGGTCGTGTTTTAATTTATCGCCACTCGTTTTGAATTTTCGCACTTGTATCGTAATGTACTATTAAACGGCTGTTAAATTTATCAAATTATTTTTTTAAACATAAACAAAAATATTGAATTATAAACGTCAGTATTTTAAAAGTAAAACTCTTTTATGCTATTGGTTTGTATGATTAAGTGACATAATAAAAAAAAAAGCTATAACTCCCTAGGGTAGCATAAATGAGTTTTACTTTTAAAATGACGTTTATAATTTAATATTTTTGTTTATGTATAAAATTATTTAATTTGATGAATTTAACAGCCGATTAAAATATTTTTATATAATTTTCAATCGTGGCTGAATTCCGAATAGTTCTGTGCCTTCGAAGCCTCACCTGCCAAGAAATTACAAAATGGCGGACGAATGTTAGATATGTTACTGTATTTAAGAATTTTTTCACTTAAAATTTAGTTTTTTCTTCGCAAGTGTGATGAGAAACATTATGTGTAACGCCGGGGGTAAGAATATTCCAAAGTCGGGTCTTTAATTCCCTCGTATCCAAAATTTTGACTTACCCCCTCGTTGCACAATATATTATTTTATAGATATGGTCAACTTAATAATAATAATTTCACAAAATCAATCAATCAATCAAACATTTATTCAGCAAATAGGCCACAGGGGCACTTTTACAAGTCCATTTTTACAAACAATAAATTAAAAAAAAAAAACAATTACAAATATCGAATCTATGAAATAATAAATACTTTATTAGAGATGTATATTGTCTCTAAATGTCAAATTACACAAAAAAAACTATGATAAAAAAATAAAACCATAAAATACTAAAATTCTTTAGAGATGTATAAGTCTCTAAGTGTCAGAGATAAAATATAAAAAAGATATTAAATTATCCTTAGAGATGTAGAGGGTCGCCAAGGCTTGAATTCTTATATAAATAATTAAAAGACAAAAAAATTAAAACAGACAAGAACCGAATGAAGTGTCTCACGTTAATGTCACTCAAAAGTAAAGTTACATACTTTAACATAACCTGTACCCCGTGTAAGCTTAAACAGACCAGTCTCCACAAACAGCACCCGTTCACGAGTATGACGTGTATCTCAGCCATCGCCTCCCTCAACCTTCATTCGGGAAAGTGGCGACCCGATCAACGACGCCACCGTAAGTAAAGACTTTTAAGCGAGCATGACATGTTCAAGCTGCCGGGTTGTATTAATATAAATATAATAAAAAAATTGTGAGATACAACATTTGTGCTTGTAAGTTACATTAAAGACGGCATAGCGCCACATAAACGCGACTACATATTATTCATAAGGAGTGCCTACCTATAAAACTAAATTATAAATTTAAATTTAAATTGACTTAGAGATGTACAGGTCTCTAAGTGTCCAAATCATTAAAATAGGTATTATAATAAAATGAAATTTAAAATAAAATAAAATTTAAAATAAAATAAAATCTTAGAGGTGTATAAGGTCTCTAAGTGTCCAAAACTAAAATAATACAATCAAACGAGAACATGATGTTCTCTTGTGTCAGTTCTATTGGACGCTAGTATGGTTATTTCACAGAAAGAAAACGAAAACACTATTACTTACATTTTTATCATACTATCAAGATCAAGCTACTGGCTTAAAGGCATCCTTATCATCTATGAAATCATTCACAGCTGCATAATACGCCTTACTTAACAAACAGCTCTTAACGTGTGACTTAAATTTGTTAAGAGGCAAATTCACTATATCAGTGGGAACTTTGTTATAAAAACGTGTACAGTTCCCGACGAAAGACGTACTAACCTTACGGAGGCGGTGGGCGGGCACAGCAAAGCAGCAAAGATCGTCAAACACCAAAATTGTATAAAAATACTAATCTAGAAACTTTCTAGAATAAAATCTAAATGTCAAAAAATATGGTATACGGTATAATTATATACATCATTATTAACATACAAATAAATAATCCATTATTTACAATCACACTTAATCCCACGGTGTTTCATCATTCATGTAGTCTTATGTGCTATAATAGGCTTTAGAGATAAGCTTACGTTTTACATAATTTTTAAATTTACTAACAGACAATTCAGTTATAATATTAGGAAGTTTATTGTAAAATCTTACACAATTACCCATGCATGATTTTTTAATTTTATGGAGCCTAGTGAAGGGCACTGCGAGCTTATGCTTATTTCTAGTATTAATATTATGTATTTCACAGTTTTTCTTAAAACTGGCAATGTTTTTATGTACATACAGAATATTTTCATAAATATATTGAAAGTGCACTGTCATTATGTCGATGTCCTTAAACTTATCTCTAAGTGAGTCTCTATGGTTCATTTTATATATTGCACGAATAGCCCTCTTCTGCAGAACAAAAATGGTATTTATCTCTGAAGCACTGCCCCATAGTAAAATACCATATGACATAATGCTATGCAAGTAACTAAAGTAAGCTAATCGAGCTGTTTTCACGTCTGTTAACTGACGGATCTTGCTCACTGCAAAACCTGCAGAACTCAGTCTATTCGAGAGATTAGCAATATGGGTCTGTTGTGCATATTCGTTGCTAAGCAACGGCGCCGGCGGTGGCGCATCGCGCAGGCGCGCGTACCTCACGCGCGTAAGGTTTGTACACCACTGGTAGAGTGGCGAGTCGAGTAGGTCGCCACAAAACAAATTGATTACAATTTTTTGTTTTCTTTGCAAGTTTGAGAAAAGCACTATACAAATCTCGGCGAGAAACGGGATTGCCAGCCGCGTATGTCTATCCGGCCTCGCTACGCCTACGCTCAGTACGCTCAGCCGTCTATATCTACATGGCCTGTAACCCTACGTTTCCTGGCCTCTATAGTAATGTACTATTACGCAAATACCGTTTACAATAATAATGCTGGAAATACTATAACAGTAACCTATACCGTTTACAACAATAATGCAGAAAAATAACTCTTAATTAAATAAATAAATAAATATAATAGGACATTATTACACAAATTGACTAAGTCCCACAGTAAGCTCAATAAGGCTTGTGTTGAGGGTACTTAGACAACGATATATATAATATAATATAAATATTTATAAATACTTAAATACATAGAAAACACCCATGACTCAGGAACAAATATCCATGCTCATCACACGAATACATGCCCTTACCAGGATTTGAACCCGGGACCATCAGCTTCGTAGGCAGGGTCACTACCCACTAGGCCAAACCGGTCGTCAAATTAATTAATTACAGTGAATCACTAACTTATACTATTATTTTTTGCTAAGCAGGAGCGGACAGATTTTTTAAATTGATATGCAGAGTCAAAAGTGTATATCCATTACGTGGCTAGAGCTATTTACTACCTTGCATAATCTAGGGACAAGTGAGTTGCTGCCGTGGACCGTCCGTCGAAGCGGGGGTACAGGGGTGTTATCGGCTTGCGGGGTATTCTCATTGGAGCATGGAAGTGCAGTAGGCCTAGGAGTTGCGGATAGTCTATATCATTATTTAATAATTTATGCAAAAACATTGCAGCAGCAATGCTTCGGCGTAGCGATAATGACTCAAGTTTGAATAGCTTCAATCTTGGGGCATAAAAAAAGCTGTTTTGTTTTGCTTTACCCTCTGCAAAAGTCAGGTGCCACAAGAACCGCTTTTGAACCCGCTCCAGTCTTAAAGAGTGAGTAGCGTAGTGTGGACGCCACACTCGGGCTGTAAGGAACCTGATGTTGCCGGGCTGAAAAGTGGTGTAGTTCGCCCCACCACCCCCCTTAAAATCCCCCATAAAATGTTCTTAGTTTTCAAAGTTTTAATGATTTAATTTTTTTATAGTTAATTCATACATATTCGGTAGTATTAAAATAATCTGCTATAACATAGACCTGACGTAGTTCGACTGAGCTTTTTTAGACGGCCGAGGCTTAGCGAGGTCGCCAAATAATAAGTTTCTGGAGCTGTTCATGCCAGATGGCCAGGTCGAATAAGTTGCCAATTCTAATAAGAGTAGTTGTTAAATATTGTAAAATATAGTTACACGTGGTAAAGGGCTTCAAACACACATGAAAACTTATAACGTGGTAAAATGTTTATTTTCAAGATAAATTCATATTTAAAATAATTCTAAACCAGGGTCTTTAGAACTGTGTCGTATGCATAATTATTAGACTGCAGTTTGACTTCTGATCCCTGTAGTGGCTCCTAGGCTTCTTGAAACCCGATGTTGCCAGGCTGAAAAGTGGTGCCGTTTCCGCATATTACGGGTGTCACATGCGTGACTTATGAAGTAATTGTTTTTACTATGCAACCAAATGAATATTTTGTAAGTTGGCAGCAATGCACTTAGTTTAAAACTGTATTCGTTTTGATTTTGTTAGGTTAGTAGCCATTAATCGCAGTAACGTTATAGCGATTAAAAGCACAAGTGCTTGTAACGAGACAGATGTCCTCAGCCATCGTTAATTAGAGACATAGGGACATATAATTGTATACAAGGTGCTAACGAATTAGTCACGGATATTTTAAGAGATAATACATTACATTAAAACAATTAACTTTTAACTGTAATTATGGAACCTTTGTATATCATTTTTTTGTTTTCATTTACCGAACAAAAAAAGATATTATAATTATTTTGTAAAATAATCACCCTATTATGTACCTGTCAAGATGTTTAACATTGTCTGTCATGTCACGTCAAAAGTTGTTTTCCTTCAATGTCATTATGATTCGGCGGGAAAACTGTAGGTTATTAAATACTAGCGTCTGCTCACGGCTCTGCCCGCGTGGAAAAAAAAACTGTCCCATGCGAACAAGTAGTGTGAAAAAAGTAGTATGCTATTCCATACTAATAACCTATCTCTGTGCCTAATTTCATCCTGATGTAACAAACATCCATCTACCCATAAAAACTTTCCCATTGAATAATAATTAGGTTAGATATTTAACGAATGCTAACCTACCTAATTAACTAGTCTAAGTAATTTAAAAAGCAAGCACGGACATAAGAAAACTTTTATTAACATAAACTGTTTATAAAAATTGTTGAAAATGGTGACCATGGTTTTCAATGCACAATAGTGCTCGCTTTCGGATATTTTCATTAACACGCATTAAGATCTCTCTTTCCCTTTTCATAACCTCAAAGGCGTCGGTAATCCGTGTTTGTAATTCTTCTGATGTTCTGATTGTGTGCCCGTCGTTTCCATAAACCAAGTCTTTGGCTCGTCCCCATACGTGGAAATCAAGCGGTGTTAAATCTGGTGAGCGGGCTGGCCAGTTCACTGCACCTGCTTGAACCCCACCCCGGCCAATCCATCGTAATTGGAATCGCTCCGTTAAATACCTTCTTACGTTACGATCGTAATGGGCTGGGGCACCATCATGTTGAAAGTACATTCTCCTACGGAGATCGACTGGTACTTCGTCTAGCAATTCTGGTAGGGTTTCTTGTAGGAATTGAAGATACGTCCTACCATTGAGGCGGTTGAGAAAAACAGGGCCCAACAAATAATCGCCAAGTAATCCTGCCCACACGTTAACGCTGAAGCGAGTCTGAAAGTGGTCAGGACGTGCTAAATGGGGATTCTGTTCCGACCAAAAGTGTGCATTGTGAATATTAAATAATCCTACCCTCGCAAATGTACATTCGTCGGTCCACAGTATGTTACGTCTTGCGTTTCTAATAAGCCACTGACTGAAAAATACACGTGGTTCATAATCCTGTAGTTGCAGTTCTTGAACACGTGTGAAATGGTAAGGATGCCTTCCCTCACGTTTTAGAATTTTCCATACGTAGACGTCACTGACATTAAATACATTCGCTGCGTCCCGGGTACTGCTCATGGGATGGCGGTCAAAAAAATCCAAAATTGCTACTTCTAGACGAACTGGGTACCTAGGCCTACCGGCTTCACCTATTGGCATGAGGTTTCCGGCATGAAATCTTTGATGTGCCCGGTAGATAGTCTGAGGATTCACAATCGTATTGTATCTTTGTGCATAAAGTCTTGAAGCTCCCGCCGCACTGTAGTTTGAGTCGCGATAACATGTTACCATGTTTAAGTACTCGTTAAGTGTGTAGCGGTAAGGCATAATGGTAAATTAATTAAATTTCTTTGCAACCGACACAATCAGACAGCAAATTGCATGACACTGACATCCAAGTATTTTATTTATCAACTTTAAGAGGCCACTTGAATGATAGTTTAAAGAGGTTCTAGAATGTCTAAAGAGGTCTCATTTAATTATCTTATTAACAGGGTGTTTTAACGTAGCAAATTTGTTTCCTAGTTTTCTCCAAAAAAACATAACATAACCAATGCTGTTTCATACTTAAATGTACTCCGAGAACCGAGTACTATCAGCTGTAAAAATATCCGTGACTAATTTGTTAGCACCTTATATAGGAATACTTTTGTTAATACTGAGCTGGATAGGAAATCAAATATCACAAAGGGTTCATTGACATTATTAATTAAAGAATTTAATGTTTGTATGTATGCGGGATAGTATTAAATAAACTGGGATTGCAGAGAATTTCATAGGAAGACTAGTCTCTTCACATAAGGTTGAAACATAATCATGTAAAACGAAGTTATGTATGTAACTTTTGCATAGATGGTTTCTGAACAATTGGAAACTTAATTATGTTAATTACTATAAAACTAGAGAATCATATTATGTATTTACCCTGAAAATTGTGTTAAGTATGAAACTGAAACTCCAAATAAATAATATTATAAGCTAAATTGTACATAGGAAAATATTTGACAGAATGTAAACATTTAAACCCTAAAATTGTCTAACCCTGAATTTCACTGAGAAATCAAGGTGGTTTAAATAGATAAAAGAAGAATATTCCAGTTGATTTAT
Organism: Cydia pomonella; assembly: GCF_033807575.1. Taxonomy (NCBI): domain Eukaryota; kingdom Metazoa; phylum Arthropoda; class Insecta; order Lepidoptera; family Tortricidae; genus Cydia; species Cydia pomonella. The sequence continues at coordinate 14,259,404 of NC_084706.1, read as the reverse complement.
ATAGAATATTATATGTAAAGTCAGACAGTTATTTAAGAAAGTGATCTCCTACTCTTACTAATAAGAGATAAACAAGAAAAGTTTCAAATGATAAAAATTATAGGAAATTGAGAGATTCTAAGCTAACTGATGCTGTATAAAATTAGGACACATGTTTTAAGAGATAATTCTAGCTATAATTAATAAAGGAAATAGTAGGACATACAGGAAAACATGTAAATAATAAATTAGGTTATTATTTGTTCATGTAAAATTCAAATGTTAAAAATTATGAAAAATTGGGGTTTTTGAAGTTAAATGAAGCTGTAGAAAATTAGAATATATGGTTAAAAGATAATTTCAGTCATAATTAATAGTGGAAATAACAGGAAATTCGAGAAAACATGATAAAAATTATTCTAGGTTATTTTCTTCATAACTTCAAAAATACGCGATTTCAAAGAAGGAAGTTTATTAAAAATTGTTAGTAAATAATAAATATATCTGATTTAGTATTAAATTTTATTAAAAATCAAGTATTTTACTTAAAAATTAGAAAAAACAAATCCCATAGGAAAAATTCCGAATAAATGAGTTATTTAAAAATGAATCTTAAGTTCATACACAGTAAGTTCAAATTCGCTTGCACTCTGGAGCCAAAATGTCGTCGATGAAAAGTTAGAAGAGTACAGAAGATACTTTGGGCGACAAACGCAACGAAGAGAGCGATCGAGACGATCAGGACGAAATGAACGTTGTAATACTAAAATTTAGAGGGTATAAATAGGAAGAGCCAAGCTAGTGGAATTCATTGGAGAGCCTCGGACACTCGCACGGACGCACCGACTAGCACCAGCACTTCCACAGCCGTATTTTTCTGAAGAAAAATATAACTGCCGGATCGCGCCCGGCTCTCGCCGGAGGGGATCGCCTGCGTCAACGAAGCCAGCCATCGGTCGCCCTAGTTGCGGGACCAATCCTAGGTTCCGCTCAAACGGTTCACCTAGGAAAGGAACCGTAGGCTAGGCCCACGACCGACCGCTATGCGCCGCGAGACTCCGCCCGCAGAAAACGAAGATGAACGAAGGGGATAAGCACCCCCCCACCCCCGCGGGACGGGTGGGTACTTCGAAACAACGGTTTCCAGAGATACCCGCACGAACTCCGCCGACAGTCACCGACCCCCCCGCCCCCGCGGGGCAGGTGGGTAGCCTGGAAAGCGGGTTTCAACCACTACCGACACCAGCAATCACCACAACGGACACCGAACGAGCCAAACACGACGACCACGACTCCGTAGAGGAAGAACTCGCCGAGTTTACGGATGCCCTCACAACCGACGCCGAGCCAGACACCGTTTCCCCGACGAAATGGAAAACGTCCGACGCGGCCCCAGGACGCACCTTCTCGCCAATCCCGCGGGAAGCCCAATACCGACTTTCCCCCCACGAGCAACTGGATCGTGATCGTATCCTGGTTGCTCGTCTTGGGCAAGTCGGTTACATGTCTCCGGGTATGGAGGCATGGATGGTGGCTTACATCAGGCTCCAGGGACATGCCCTGGGAGAGGCAGTGGAGCTGCTACCTGAAGATGCCCACTTCCTCCAGTTCCTGGAGGATCACCCGGCAGCCCTCCGCCCCTCGGCTATGAAGAGGAAGCCGGAAAGCAGCCCACAAGAAAAGCAGCCAGAAAAACGCGCGTGCCACAACATCTCGCCGCCGACCGACCCGCGACTCCGCGCCCGCCGCGAAGCCGCGCCGCAGCCAGAAAAAGGCCCTTTTAAGGGCCCCAAACCCAAACACAATGAAAAAGGAGATGGCCACTTACCCGGGTCAGCAACGACAGCAACTGAGCAGCCCGCAGCAACACCCGCAGCACCCGACCACAGCTACGCGAACGCCGCAGCCCTCCCCTCGGGCTCTGGAGACGCCAGCACCGCAACCTCGGCAGCAAGGCTGCAACAAAAAAACAATAATACTGTTACATCAAAAAAAAAAGACAGCACCCAAAAAAATGAAAACAGTAGCGTTAAAAAGAGCAATAACGCCATGCAGCCTTGCGGCGACGATGAGGGTAGAAAAAAAAATAAAAAATCCAAATACCCTGCCATCGTCGCCGAATTACTACCCAACTGGCCGAGGGCCCTGGAGGCCATCGCGGAGGAGCTCGGCGAGTCACCCCATTCCAAGCCGAGGGGAGAAGGAGTGGAGTTCGAGCCCCAAACGGAGGCCGAATATCGCCTTATTATTAGGCACCTGGCCAAGTTGGAGGATGCGGCAATCGCCGCAATCGCTGCAGCCAAAGAAAAAGGGGAGACCACGGACATCGTTAAGCCGATATATCACATATACGGGCTGGACGATGAGAAGCGGCTTAAGGTGGCCGTCAGGGGCCTCCCCTCCAAGACACCGACGGAAGAAGTGAAGAACGCCCTAGAGAAGCTTGGACACCCCGCAGAATACGTCAAGCAAATAAACGCGAGGTCGGGCCGCCCGGGCTGCATATACTTCGTGCAGCTTGCGGGGCCCGCCCGAGATCACGCGGGAGTCTACGAGGTGAAAGAGCTTCTACACATGCGGGGAATCAAGGTGGAGGCATGGCGCGGGAAGAAGGGGCCCGCACAATGCCACAACTGCCAGGGGTTCCGCCACTCCTCGCACGGATGTCACCGCCAAACTGCCTGCGTCAAATGCGCCGAGCCACACCAATCCTACCAGTGCACCAGGCCTAGAGACCAGAAGGCCACATGCAAAAACTGCAGAGGAGAGCACCCGGCAAACAGCCGAAATTGCCCGGTCTACAAGAGGGAGGCCCGAAACTGGAAAGCTGGGAGATCTGCCCTCTCGGCCCCAGTCCCGAGCCGCCCAGGCCCCATCACCAAGGCATCAGTCCCCAAGCCCACAGTGGAGGAGTCGGCGCCAGCGTCTCTGATGGCGCCGGCCAACCCCCCCACTCAAAGGGGGGATACCGGAACGAGCCTTTCCACAAAGAAAGCCAAAAAGAAGAATAAGAAGAAGAAAGCCGCCACCAACACTCAACCAGCGCCAGCCCATCAACCAGCGGCCCTACACCCAGCACCAGCACCAACACCAGCCACCAGCATCGCGCCAACCGCTACGCCAGACCTCGCCGCTCTAGTGGCGCAGCTCGCCGCGGTAGCCCAGGCGCTCACTGCCGCCCTACACTCCACGCAGCAAAGAGCTAGCTAAGCTGCGTGTAGTATACTGGAACGCGCAGAGCCTGCGCTACAAGATCGGGCTGCTCCGCGAGTTCCTGAAATCGCAAGATGTGGACGTGATGCTGGTGTCCGAAACACATCTGCGAGAAGACGCTGCCCTGAAGATCCCCGGGTACCTGGTCTACCGCAAAGACGAGGTACAGCAGAACGGCACGCCATACCGGGGACTCGCAGTCATAGTCCGGAGGTCCATCGTCCACCAGCCGGTGGAATACCAGCCCCTCGACTCCTTTTACGCCTTAGGAGTCGACATCCGAGTCTCGGGCCACGATCTCCGACTATACGCCATATATAGACCAGCGAGTGCCATCGGCACCCTCACAGCAGACCTGCGAAAGCTTCTCAGTCCCAACATGCCGACCATCATGGCTGGGGACTGGAATGCCAAGCACCCGGCGTGGCACGCTGCAAGGCAGGACACAGCTGGCCGCACCATCTACCAAGCCGCCGTGGACCACAACTTCGATGTGTCCGGTCCCGAAGAGCCGACACGTCACGACGTCGCGCACGGCACCGCCGACATTATTGACTTTGTGGTCCACAAGAGCATTGCCGCCACCATGCACCAGGAGGTCCTCCCAGACCTCCCGTCGGACCACCGCCCGGTACTGCTGGTCCTGGAAGACATGCCAATCCGGGCTTTCACCGCCAGAACAAGACGCCGAGTCTGCTGGGAGACATACGCCGAAGCCATGGAGGGGAAACCCCAGACCATGGCGGTCTCCACAGCAGAAGAAGTGGAGATAGCAGCCAACACCATCTCCTCCAACATCCAGGACGCGCTCAACACAGCCACGCACACCATCCAGAGTGACGGGAGGCGCCCCCTCTTGCCACAAAGGATCTTGGACATGATAAAGCGGAAGCACGTCCTGAGGAGAAGATGGCAGACCACTAGATGCCCCACACTGCGAGCAGAACTCAACACGCTCGTCAGGAAAGTGCAGAAGGAGCTTCGAGACCATGCAGCGGAGAGCTGGGAGAGTCACATCGCGTCCATAGGCGGTGATGTCCCCTCCATCCACCGTCTATGCCGACAACTCGGCACGACGCGAGAGTCGACTCGCCCGCTCAAAGACGCGACCGGACAACCCAAGTACAAGGCAGAGGACAGGGCGGAGATCTTTGCCGAGTGCTTGGGCACCCAGTTCCGGCCCAACCCCATTCAAGACCATGAACATCAACAAGAAGTCGAACAACACCTGGAGAGGTACCTAGAGCAACCGCTGGAGTCAGATGAAGATCCGGTCTTCTTCTCACCCGGCCAAGTGCAGCGAGTCCTCAGGCGCTGCAAACCAAGGAAAGCCCCGGGCCCTGACTCGATCCCGAACGCGGCGCTAAGTCACCTGCCACTACGCTCCATAGTGGCGGTGACTCGCCTGTTCAACGGGGTCATGCGCTCGGGACACTACCCGACAGCCTGGAAACTTGGTCGGGTGATCATGCTGCCCAAACCAGGCAAGGACAGAGGAAGACCGGAGAGCTACAGGCCGATCACCTTGCTCAGCACCCTCTCCAAGGTGTTCGAGCGGCTTCTGTTGGGACGGCTCCAGCCCTACATCGAGCCTAGGCCGGAACAGTTCGGTTTCCGCGACGGGCACTCCACGTCTCTGCAGCTCACCAGAGTGCTCCACTTTATGGCGGCGGCACTAAACAAGAAGGAGCACACCGCAGCCGTCTGTTTAGACATGGAGAAGGCCTTTGACAGGGTGTGGCACGAGGGGCTTGTGTACAAACTGTCGAAGACCCAAGCACCCCGACGCATCGTTCAGGTCGTGGCTTCATTCCTGACCGAGCGCCGCTTTGCAGTCGCAGTCGAGGACGCAGTCTCCAGGGAGCGCCCGATCCACGCGGGCGTACCTCAGGGCAGCGTCCTATCTCCTGCCTGCTACGCGCTGTACACCGACGACTTCCCGGTCGTGGGGGACGTCAAGCTGGGCCTCTACGCGGACGACGCGGCCCTCTTCGCCGCGTCCATGAACCCTACGCACGCCGCGAAGAAACTCCAGAGGTCCCTTGACGCCCTCCCCGACTGGCTCTCCAGGTGGAGGATGTCGGTGAACGTCGGCAAGACGCAGGCGCTGCTAACCGGCTTTACCAATAAGCCCCCCCCGCCTCTTCGCTTACTCGGAGAAGCCGTGCCTTGGATGCCGCAGGTCAAGTACCTTGGAGTGACACTTGACCGGCGGCTAACAATGAAGCCGCACGTCGACGAAGTGGTCCGGCGCGTGAAAACAGCACGCACCCTGCTCCGTCCAGTGCTCTGCAGCAACCTCCCCCGCCGCACGAAGCTGGGGATATACAAGACCTACATTCGGTCCCGCCTGACGTACGCAGCTCCTGCCTGGTACGCCATGACGGCTGAGACACACAAAAAGAGACTGCGTGCGCAGGAGAATGCGGCCCTTCGCACTATAGTCAACGCCCCCCGCTTCGTGCGCAACATTGACATCCAGCGCGGGCTGAAATGGCAGAGCCTGGACACCTTCATCAGCCAACTATCGAGCAAAATGTTCGAGCGCGCCGACCACTCGCGACACCTCCATCTGCAGGGCATTGCGCCACTCCACGCACGCCCCCCGGACAACCGCCGACAGCGCCAGCTCCCCAGGGCACTGGTGCCAGTAGCCGCAGGAGACGAGGAAGACCGCAGCAGCAGCCAGACGGAGCCCGCATACCCGGAAAGCCGCTGACAGGCCACCTCAAAGCAAAGCCATGATCGGCACTCATGAGTGGCCATCACGGCCAATCATGGCCAATCACGGCCAATTGAAGCCACAGCTCTAGATGAGCGCAGAAGGACCCTCCCGTTGTAACGGGAGGCGAAAACCAACCGCCAAAAATCCCCCACAGGGATGGAAAGGCCACTCACCCTCACAACAAATGGGGTGTGAAAGAAATACTCGACCGAGTGGAATTCATTCAGTCTCCAGCAGCGGGAAAGAGAAGACCTCCAATAGAAGAAGGAAAACCAGCGGAGCCGAAGACGGAAGATCTACACAGGACTGGAGCAGCCAGCGGAGCCCTACGGAGGACCGGAGCAGCCAGCGGAGCCCTACGGAGGACCAGAGCAGCCAACGGAGCCCTACGGAGGACCGGAGCAGCCAACGGAGCCCTACGGAGGACCGTAGCAGCCAGCGGAGCCCTACGGAAGACCGAAGCAGCCAGCAGAGTCAGCAGAGCTCCCGGCTGAACTTCACAGGTTGTAGTCCTCGAGAGTCCGGTGAGTGATTATGTTTTCACTTAGACTGAGTATATTAATATTTCAACCTTCGAGTGTAACTTAGAATTTTAGAGGCAAATCTAAATAATTTACAGTTATTTAAGTTTCATTCAATGTTTAGAATGAATTGTTTGAGAGTGGTCTTGAATAATGTAGAAAATTATATAGAGAAGGATATTAATGTTGGCTACGCGAATTATTTATCTCTCTTTTTAGGGAGATATCTATTTAAATTTATGTGTGAGCTTATATTCTGCTAATCTGAATATTTGTTGATGAATTTACAAACATTATTTGTAAGTATCTCTAAGCTTTGCCATAGCAAAATTATATGTTATATTGGAAACAACTGAAAAATATATCTAGATCTAATATATGATCTCACTTTGGATAAAATATATCTAAGAGAATGAACATGGTTGGAAAAGGGCCTTGCCAAATTGAATAAGGTATCTGGAATGAAAAACTATTCTAAGATTCAATTCAGAATTCAAACTTATAGTGTACATCAGGTAAGCAAAGCATTCCTGAAAGTTTATGGATGTAATAAAATCTCATCTATACTCTTGAGTACTATGCTATAACAAGAGAATCTGGAGTTTGAATTGAATCAGGGTTTATCTATTATGTATTTATATTTTGGCTTTTTCTAATTTGTTTGTTTAGTGAGGTCTATGTAATGAGGATAGTAGTTTTGTAATGGCAAGTAAATTTAAACGGTTATTAATAAGAGTCATAAGGTTATAACATAAAATTGATTGAGGAAACTACCGGATCCAATGTGTTTTCAGGGCGTAGATTCAAAGCTTTTCTCCTATCATCTACAGAAGCACTCTACTAAGAAACTGTAGAATTATATAAATTATTTTTAGATAGTAAGCATGAGTGTTAGAAAACTAGCTTCAACTAGAGTCATAGTATTAGAAATCTCTCTCGTTGTGTCGCGTTGTTAGGCATCTGATAGGTTTCTTGTGGTTTTCTTCCTATCAGTATGTAAGTTTCGAAGACACAGTAAACTCCTTCACTTAGTTAGTCGACAGGCAGGTAATGTTAGGGACTAAAACCAATCAAACTTAATAAAATAAAACTCTTCAACTCTTAAATATAACTAAAATAAGTATAAAATCATCTTCTGATAAATAAATGCTTTAAAACCCTATCCTGTTGTTTGCTTTAGCGACTATCCCTACTTTCCTAAAGAACTTGGTGTTATTAATGGACACAACTTAGGGATCCTAACGATACCACTACGATCTACTCCTGGCCATAGTTATAAGTAAGACTGCAAAGCAAGGAACTAACGACTCATTGGGAGTAGGTAAAAGATGGTAAGTTTTTAGGTTATCTTTATTTAATGAATTTTTCTGGCTCAGTGGGTGTATTTTAGCTAAAGGGGTAAGTAAAGGGGTGGGTTTTCTACAGTTTGGTTTGCGTGACCAGGATTTAACTTTTATTCAAGTTAAAGTTAGATTTTATATCGAGTCAGAAGTTCCAAGCTTTGTGGTCAGTTTGTTGTTTTGTGAAAGTTGGAGGAAAGTGGGAACGGTTGCTGAAGCGAATGGGAAAGGGGGATAATTGATATCTACTACATATTTCATTACTGATATTACATAAACGTTTAGATAAACATAAGTTACACAATCTTGGTTTTTCACTTTACACTACACAACATCATATCCACATTTCAAATCACTGCATTCCTTTGTTTTGTTATTTTATACGCGCGATTTGAACTTAATAACATGGTTGAATAGTTTATTTATTACGAAAAGTTCATGTAAACTTAGTTATCGCAAGCCGGGCATTTTGACAACCACCTCAAGGTTACTCTCGTTTGAATGTTCGGTTGACATGGACATGTATATTATTTTGTAAAGACGGGCCTTACGATCATTACCAATTGGGCCAATACATTGGGTGTCAAGATCGCCTTTAGTAACACCCCTGTGTTCAGTTGTATGGCGAATTACATAGTGGAATGACATCATGTGACGCCTTTTCCAATTTCTTTTAAATGCTTAAATTGTCTTGAAATTATGTAGGAATTATTACGGGAAAATCGAATACACTCGCGAGTTTTCATATCGTCGGAATTATCGGTAAATCATTTCAGATTTCATTAATTTCTTGTTTAAGATCGGGTTTAAGCGATCATTTTGTTTCATTATGACGGTTGATTGCCTTCGCTCGGTGCTCTTTAGGCTAGTTTATTGCCTCACTTTATAATAGTCCTTTTCTAAATGCTGATATTTAGTTAAAATCATGCTTCTTTGGTTACGAAGAGTTTTGTTTGTAATTTAAAAGAGAGATGTATTTATCTAGCACATCTTCAAAATTTATTATACCGACATTTATATCAATAGAAATAGTAGCTTGGATTGTTTGGCTGCGGCCATAATGGTAACATTTATGTGTCATATCGTCATCGTCTTAAAGAAGCCGAGGGTCTATTAGGTCTCCCTCAAGCTATTTATCAACTCATTTTCTGGGGCGAGAGTGCGGTCTACTTTAGCGTGTGTCTTTGACCATCTGACACTTGGTTTACAACAGATGACGCTGTCTTGTGTGCAGTGATTAGATAGGTCAGAATTATATGCATGGGCTTATCTTCATTTTTAAATCATTGACTATAAAGTTTCAAATATTTCTTGCAACATTTGGAAATATTAACTTTCTGTTGATCTTAGATAACAAAAAGGAAATTATTACTCAGACTTTAAAGCGTTATTCATTTATTTACGTACAAACATTGTAAACGCATTATTAAAGGGACCCATTGAATACCAGCCGACAATTTGCTCTAAATTATACTATACCTAAACTATGTTTTAGAATCATTCTATTGATAGGGATCGCGTGGAAACCTGTTTAGTAATTTTTTGGGTTTATCATCAACTTACACTTGGGCAGATAGGGATGTCTTTGGAGACTGTTTCATAATGGGTACCTAATGGTAAATGTGTAAGTTAGACTTGAGTCTTATATTTTAAGGGCAGTTAGTAATAAATTGTTATTGTAGATATCTAATTTGCTATGTTGCTATTTATAGATCAGTTATTTAGAAAGCTAGTTATCTAGTCTAAATATTGGAAAAAATTAGCATTTAGTTTGATTGCGGTTAATCTATTTGTAAGGGTACAAGGTCAAGGCTAGCACACAGATGGGGATGAAATAAAGCGGAATATTTCCTTTATTATTGACCAAGTAACAAATTTCTGTCACATATTACATGTATATTACACATGGAGTCAAATGCATAGCTTAATTAGTGAAATCTTCTTAAACAGCTTGTAGTCTGATTATTTGTTATGGTATCGGACAGCAGACCTCAGGTTGATTAGACTAGAGAACAGGAGAGATTGTAGATAGACTTTCTGAAATCAGAAAAATAAATAAAATCAATATCTATTGCTTGAGTTAAATGGTTTCAACATATCAATTTTGTTGTTTATCTTGTATGTTTCAACATTAGTAAGTTTAAAATTTAGTTTAAGGTTAAAGTAAGGATTAGGGAATTTAAATTTGTAGATATATTACTAGAATACATTTATAGGGAGATGTAGTTAGCGATTTTCAGATGTTACTTGGCTGATAACACATAATTTAAGAGTAATTATGTAGGTACCATGTAGATAAATTAGGCTAATCACTACATAAAATGTAAGGATGTCTGTATGCATGTATAAACAGCTAGATTTAATAATAGAATCGTAATAACAATAACATTGATAGGGTATTCAAACATACATACATACTTAATTCACTATCTGTTAAATTTAAATTCATTTTTGTTTAAGAAAAATATGAAAGATACCTTTTTGATTGACAACATAATACATGATGTTGGTCCCAGGACACTTCTAGGGTGTCTGCACGAACTCGCGCCATGCCATGCTATCTTCTGTGATCTTATGGGCTCGTTTCATTTCAGTTTTACCTTTCCTAGTTTACTCAAGTTGAATTATCTTGACAAGTGTGTAGGACGCTCGGAGTTACGGCTTTCATTTGTCATATTGGGATCATAAATAGTATTTGTGTTGCTAATTTCTCTTCTAGAAATACTGTAATCTATTTATCTTCATTTCCGTCGCGGCGACTACTCCGTCTCTTCACAGATTCTAGGTCAAAAGGTGTTTGTCTGCATCAATAGGACTTTGTTCCAAAAGAATTTTGTTCAGGAAACGTGTCGAAACAACCGCAGGGGCTTGTTGTCAGGAATCTGTAGTCATTTACTAAGTTTTTCAGTCAAATGAAGTGCAGACTTTACAAGCAGCTAGTAGAAGGAAAGCCTGATGAAACATGTAAGTAAATTTGTTTTTCAAACAGGGTTTGAAGGGGCAAGCGTGGCCATCATCTTCTGGGTCTTACTGTCAGTGTCACAATTTGCTTCATAATTGCAGGTTGATACATACTCTATGTATTTAAAGCTTAACTTGAAGTACTAGGATCTTCATTCTCTACATTTTTTAGTCATAAGATAGTGCAGGTTGATTCGTAGCGGTACTTAAAGCATAACAAGTCACGTGACTACAACTTCCAAACAGGTTTGATGGAACAAGGGCAGCCTATACCTTCTTAGTCTTCTGTAGGTGTTTTTATTCACAATGGATTGGTGCATTTTTTCCAGCCCGTAATCCTGTTACCCTGCATCAGCGGTTTTGTAGTATTTTACCTCATTTGAAACTCGATTGGATACTAATGATGATTCATAAATTAAAGGTTGGCAGGCTCATTTTATTTGTTTTTCCATATAGGACTCCACATATGACTTTTGTATGGGGGAGAGGCGTTGCTGTCTCAAAGTTGTTAGTGTGTTGGGAGAGGATGTTGTCAGCTCATTGTTAACACAAATCAGATTCTCAATGTTTTTGCTCAGATTAAATATTTCAGGATGGAGAGTTGAGGTGCGACAAGGTATTTGAAGCTAGTAACTTTTGCTGTTCTGAAATTATACAGTGAAACAAATTATTAAGATATAGTAGTTAATTCATAATCAAAGAGTAAAGTATAAATTAAGCTTAATGTAAGAATTGTCTAATATAGTTAAACTAGCTACCCAGGAACAGAGATTACATAGTAGATAGGCATTAGAGTTAATTTTTGTCATACTATAAATGTAATTGGACTTGTGTGTTTGGTTTGATACATTTTAGAACTAAAATCTGACATGAAATTGTTGTTTATTATTGTTACATGTTATTTAATTTAAAACAGAAATGTCAGAGTTTCACAACTGACCCTTTATTATATAATATTTAACATTTTGGAATTTATTTGGTAAAAACAAGTCAAATAATAAACATTTACCTGAATTAGTGGGGAAGTCATGGAAAGTAGTTAGACCAGGTGTAGAGTCTTTGAATCAGGCTAAGTACACTTCGATGTGCTGAAAATTGTAAGACATTTTTTTTGTTAAGGAATGGGTTTCAATGACAAAATAGTATAGTTGGGATTAATTTATGGAAGAGTGGATTACAGGTTGTAGTATGGCAATTTGGCAAATAAATGCAAATTTAGAGTTGCTTAAGTTGATTTAGTTTTACTTGTACTTAGGTTTATTTAGCTTATAAGTGAGTTGTATGTTTACTAGATTCTTTGATAATGGCTTAGGTTAATTAAAAAACCAAATGTGACAAACAGGTTAAAATGTAAAGGGCAGTCAGTGCGTCTTTCTTTAAAAATTAATTAAGGGATCACTTTTTAGCAAGAGGTTATTTCAAATTTTGTACTTACATGATAGTTTTCATTGATTTGACTTTGTCAATTCAAAAGGCGCGGCTTAGGCACAAATCATTCAAGTTCTCGCACTTATTGTTTCACTTTGGATGTATTGCTTTTATAACCTGAAAATCAAAACAAATTTATTAAATATTGGTTATGAAAAAATTAGTAGATGTTATTCAGAACGAAATTGTCAGAAAGATTGGATAGAAATAAAATATTATACATAGCTTGTTCATTAAGGGGAATTCTTTTATGAGATTGAATTGCAAAGATGCATTAATATGGTTTAGATAATAGTTTAAAACTGAAAAAAATACATACCATTTTCTGTTCCGTAATCATCTTAAACTTTTAGTCCGCTTTTACAATAATTTTCAAGTATTTTGTTTTAAGATCACGTCAAGGTTCTTTTTTAGATTCTTGCGAACTTTATTATAAATCCAGAACCAAGAACAAACACTCAGGACACTGTAGATTCATATTTACAATTAATCACACGGCTTTATAAAAGCAAAACGTTATTTAAAGACTGAAATATTATACTTACAAACTAAGTTAACACATCAAACAATTATAGCCATTTCGAACTTTGTTCTGCATGTGTGCTGGTGGACGTAATTCTCTAGCGGTAAAATTACCATGATGCATAATCAAAACGGGATTCAATAAACACGTCTCTTTTATTAGTTCTTAAAATGAAAGGGATACACTGAATACAATACAATGTCAAATTGACGCTTTAATATCTACGCAATAGTGTAAGGAGCGGATCATAGATAACAACAAAATGGCGTTGAAGCTTTCACGTTTTATTTAATAATCAAACGAACTTACCTGTGAAGTTTGATTACAATTATGCGAGTATCCAAATCCAAGACAACAAATATAATTTACTAGCAGCAGTACACGTTATCGTGCAGTCCAAGTCACACATTTTAGAGATTATAGTATTTAAAAAACAAGTTCGCGCTGTCCCTCTCACTCGCTACGCTGCGTTCCTGCTTCGACATCGCTCCTCCAGTACTCATTATTTCAGAGTTATTTTTGTGTTAGTAACAGAGACTATTTTATTTTCATTTTTGGGGATGGGGGGCGGGTCTTTGTTGTCTTGGATTTGGATACTCGCATAATTGTAATCAAACTTCACAGGTAAGTTCGTTTGATTATTAATTATACTTCGTATCCAAATCCAAGACAACAAATATAATTTACTAGCAGCAGTACACGTTATCGTGCAGTCCAAGTCACACATTTTAGAGATTATAGTATTTAAAAAACAAGTTCGCGCTGTCCCTCTCACTCGCTACGCTGCGTTCCTGCTTCAACATCGCTCCTCCAGTACTCATTACATGTTTTTGTGTTAGTCCGAGTCACACGTATTTTCGCCAAAATAGTGTTCCTCTAAATATGTGTACCTAATTGTGTTTCGATTAATGTTTATTGTGCGCTGAATAAGAAGTATAGAATCAAAACATTATTTGAACTGCCGACCGCCGTACCCTCGAACGAAAAATTGATGTTTATTCAGCTCGGCAAGTCTAGTCTCGTTTGCCATACTTACATGGCAGTTAAACTTTCAATTTGAAATTGTAGGTATATTCGTTTAGCGTAATAAACTTATTACCTAAGAAATCAAGTAAGTAATTTTTACGTTCATACGAAATCACTTACTACAAATACCTTCTTTTTTGAATAAATAAATTACGGAAAAAATAAGTATGGGGCTACAAATAGATTACAATTTGAACTTTAAATAATTGTAATACGTACTATTATAGTATTATTTACTAATATAATATTATTTAGATTTCATTTTATGATTGCATAAAATGCAATGTTCACTCACAATTTTTTTTTACGAGATGCTTTCGCGTACAGATTTAAATATACAAACCATATCTGAATAAAGTTAATATATACTAGGTAATCGTTTCACGAAAGCGGCTTTTACCATGTCCGATCTACCCTACCATACAATAAAACAGATAACAATGGTAATCCTTGCCGATTGGTAATAAGTGCCTATGAATGATAACAAAACGCGTCTTTATGCAAATGTACATACACAGTACCAACAAGTTTAATGAGCGTCTTATGAGGATACCTATAGGTATAAATATACAGGAGTAATGTCAATCAATACACAATCTATAAGGCATTGGAAGACTATTTAGTCTGACTGACAGTTTAAAGTGTTTAATGCCATTAATCGACGTATACAAACGGGACGTGCTATGCGTGCTCCGATACGTGCGCCCCATGCCCCATATGAGGGCCATAGTGAATCTATCGCATGGATCATGACGGATTAGGTAGTAGGCTTTAATCGGACATCGCGGTATCGTCGAGTCTTGGGTCCGATCGATGTGGTCGCCTCCTAAATTTGATCATCAGTTAGTTACCCGCTTTGTTATTATTAGACAGCTTTGATTAACATAATATAATATAATTTTAAAATGAAATATATTATGGAAAGATATACTTGATTTGTGTAATATTGTGGACTCCGTCTAATAATAATTCTCCTTTCCGTGAGTACCTACTTAGAAGCTTAGGTTTACTGTGCAACAAGATATTCATCAAACAGAAAATCGGTATTAACTGTGTTGATTAAAGTTTTAATGTAATTTTATAATGCACATTAATTAATAGTTCAAAATTAAAACACATATTAAATAAATATTTTATTATAAATGAGATCTCGACATGGTACTATATTTGCCCCACTTTAATAGTGAAGAGGCTATCATTACTCCACAATCATTGTGTCGCGGGCTCCGCTTTCACAGCGTCGAGGTTATATTTGCCCCACTTTAATAGTGAAGAGGCTATCATTACTCCACAACCATTGTGTCGAGGGCTCCGCTTTCACAGCGTCGAAGCTATATTTGCCCCACTTTAATAGTGATGAGGCTATCATTACTCCACAATCATTGTGTCGAGGGCTCCGCTTTAACAGCGTTGAAGCTATATTTGCCCCACTTTAATAGTGATGAGGCTATCATTACTCCACAATCATTGTGTCGAGGGCTCCGCTTTAACAGCGTCGAAGCTATATTTGCCCCACTTTAATAGTGATGAGGCTATCATTACTCCACAACCATTGTGTCGAGGGCTCCGCTTTAACAGCGTCGAAGCTATATTTGCCCCACTTTAATAGTGAAGAGGCTATCATTTCTCCACAATCATTGTGTCGAGGGCTCCGCTTTAACAGCGTTGAAGCTATATTTGCCCCACTTTAATAGTGATGAGGCTATCATTACTCCACAACCATTGTGTCGAGGGCTCCGCTTTAACAGCGTCGAAGCTATATTTGCCCCACTTTAATAGTGATGAGGCTATCATTACTCCACAATCACTGTGTCGAGGGCTCCGCTTTAACAGCGTTGAAGCTATATTTGCCCCACTTTAATAGTGATGAGGCTATCATTACTCCACAACCATTGTGTCGAGTGCTCCGCTTTCACAGCGTCGAAGCTATATTTGCCCCACTTTAATAGTGAAGAGGCTATCATTACTCCACAGTCATTGTGTCGAGGGCTCCGCTTTCACAGCGTTGAAGCCATATTTGCCCCACTTTAATAGTGAAGAGGATATCATTACTCCACAATATTGTGTCGAGGGCTCCGCTTTCACAGCGTCGAGGCTATATGTACCCCACTTTAATAGTGAGGAGGCTATCATTACTCCACAATCATTGTGTCGAGGGCTCTGCTGTCGTAGTGTTGAGGCTAAGTTTGCCCCACGTCATAGTGAGGATGCTATCATTACTCCACAATAATTGTGTCAAGGGGTCCGCTGTCGCAGCTGTCGCAGTGGCGAAGATATATGCCGCACTTTAAGTTATATGTACTCTACAATTCCACAATAATCGTATCGAGGCCTCCATTTCCGCAGCGTCGAGGCTATATGTGCTTCATTTTAAGTGTCGAGGTTATAATGCTTCGGTCATTTGGTTCTTAGGTTGCTTTGCTCCTTTTGGTCGCTTCGCTCTTCGGTCGCTTCGCACTTCGGTCGCTACACTCTTCGGTCACTTCGCTCTTCGGTCTACAGTCGGTCATTATACATATCTCAAAATGATATCGTCAAAGATATATAACGTTGCTCTACTATAACAGTGTTGATGCCAATGTAATGATTGAAGACTTTAATAGTATTGGAAGTAGCTTTACGCATGTAAATATAAGGGACTAAAGAGCAAAAATATTTAAGGTTGAGCTAAAGTTTACAGGACTTGTAAAAATAATGAAATATAAAGGAGGTTCTTGTTACGCTGAGGTAATTTAATAGGTGTTAATGCGGCCTAAAATACCTTAAACAAAATGTACGCAATGTCATTGCCCTTACAGACAAAGAAATGCTGTATGTAAACAACATATAGGAAAAAATATATCTGTAAACCCTTTAACCCAAATGTATGATTCGTACTCATATCACGCTGTTATATACTCCTAATAACTTCAAACGTCAGCTTTGATATGCTGTCAAGAATATACCATATCAACGAGCCTAATGTAATAAATCCGGTACAATTTACTTACGGATTCTCAGCTCCAAACTTCAGGGGAACATCGCCGCATCAAACAAGAGGTGAACCGCCGTTGATGCACTATCCCGCGACGCGAAATAAGTGCTGTAAATTGTGCAACCATGCAACTAGAGTTATGCTGCCACGTGTTGCAGTCGCTTGCGCTAAGTAGCTAGATTAATAATCGCAATAAAGGGTTGAAATCCTTTAACAATAACATTATTATTGTCTGAAATGTAAATGCTCGGGTTGTCATATTGTCTTGCTGTAAAAGAAAGCTTAAATAGTTTTCATTTTTCGTCGCAATGCACACTGTACAGTTTTATTGTAGGTAACGTTAAAAAATGTTACTCCTTAAAATGAAGTACAAGTTACAAGTCATGCCAGATATTTTGTTCACAAATATATCATAACTCAACACATAATCTACCTAAGTTCCTTGCCACTTGTTAGCGTAGTAGCCATCATCGTTCAGATACGCATAAGCAGATGAGACTAGCTATTTAGTTATAAATAATATCATATTACTATTTCTTGATCTGTGGTAATAACTAAAATTAGTCCATCTATATTTTCAAAGTGATAAGTTTCAAATACTTAATACCTACAGGATACTCTACTAGTAATTGTCCAGACTAAGTTTTAAAGTACTTACATATAGCCTTGATATTTATGGTAGCTTTACAATGAAGGAAATTCTCCTTTATCTACCTCACTCAAAGGCTATTTGCCGAGGAAAGTATTGATTGCTGTATTCAAAATTAACTTTAAAGTGTCGTAACATAAAATTAGATTATATTTTAGGGTCAGTAACGCGCATGTAATATACCTCTGCAGTAGCGGGCATTCATAGGCTACGGTGATTGTTTACCATCAGGCAGGCCGTATGCTTGTTTGTCTCCGTTGTAATTACATCCAGAGAATGGTTGGTAAATTCTAAATTATACAAAATGGTTTGTTTATATGGTTACAGACAGAAAATGCCCATCTAAAACTTATTTAGAGCCAACTAAAGCTTGAAAACACATTTACACTTAATGGCGTCCTGGCTTGTAAATGACATAAAAATAGTTGTACCTTGTGAATATTAAGATATATACAACTTTATCAATATACTACAGTGAAATCAAAGAAAGTTTTATACTTTTTTAATATTAACGAAATGAAATACCAAGAGCAATTTCACTCCTTAATTTTATTATGCTATACATACATTTTACATTTATACTATGTGGATACATAAATAATTATTTAAATTGGATATAAATTAATAACTTCTAGGTGGTACGTTGTTCTCTTTAGTCAAAATCAATAATATCAGTATGTTCGTAACATACTGATTTGATATCGATATTTTATTTTATTTTCGCATTCAGGATTTGAATTTAAATACAAAGCTCTGAACATCTGCTAGTAAATTATATTTGTTGTCTTGGATTTGGATACGAAGTATAATTAATAATCAAACGAACTTACCTGTGAAGTTTGATTACAATTATGCGAGTATCCAAATCCAAGACAACAAAGACCCGCCCCCCATCCCCAAAAATGAAAATAAAATAGTCTCTGTTAATAACACAAAAATAACTCTGAAATAATGAGTACTGGAGGAGCGATGTTGAAGCAGGAACGCAGCGTAGCGAGTGAGAGGGACAGCGCGAACTTGTTTTTTAAATACTATAATCTCTAAAATGTGTGACTTGGACTGCACGATAACGTGTACTGCTGCTAGTAAATTATATTTGTTGTCTTGGATTTGGATACTCGCATAATTGTAATCAAACTTCACAGGTAAGTTCGTTTGATTATTAATTATACTTCGTATCCAAATCCAAGACAACAAATATAATTTACTAGCAGATGTTCAGAGCTTTGTATTTAAATTCAAATCCTGAATGCGAAAATAAAATAAAATATCGATATCAAATCAGTATGTTACGAACATACTGATATTATTGATTTTGACTAAAGAGAACAACGTACCACCTAGAAGTTATTAATTTATATCCAATTTAAATAATTATTTATGTATCCACATAGTATAAATGTAAAATGTATGTATAGCATAATAAAATTAAGGAGTGAAATTGCTCTTGGTATTTCATTTCGTTAATATTAAAAAAGTATAAAACTTTCTTTGATTTCACTGTAGTATATTGATAAAGTTGTATATATCTTAATATTCACAAGGTACAACTATTTTTATGTCATTTACAAGCCAGGACGCCATTAAGTGTAAATGTGTTTTCAAGCTTTAGTTGGCTCTAAATAAGTTTTAGATGGGCATTTTCTATCTGTAACCATATAAACAAACCATTTTGTATAATTTAGAATTTACCAACCATTCTCTGGATGTAATTACAACGGAGACAAACAAGCTTACGGCCTGCCTGATGGTAAACAATCACCGTAGCCTATGAATGCCCGCTACTGCAGAGGTATATTACATGCGCGTTACTGACCCTAAAATATAATCTAATTTTATGTTACGACACTTTAAAGTTAATTTTGAATACAGCAATCAATACTTTCCTCGGTAAATAACCTTTGAGTGAGGTAGATAAAGGAGAATTTTTTTTCATTGTAAAGCTACCATAAATATCAAGGCTATATGTAAGTACTTTAAAACTAAGTCTGGACAATTACTAGTAGAGTATCCTGTAGGTATTAAGTATTTGAAACTTATCACTTTGAAAATATAGATGGACTAATTTTAGTTATTACCACAGATCAAGAAATAGTAATATGATATTATTTATAACTAAATAGCTAATCTCATCTGCTTATGCGTATCTGAACGATGATGGCTACTACGCTAACAAGTGGCAAGGAACTTAGGTAGATTATGTGTTGAGTTATGATATATTTGTGAAAAAAATATCTGGCATGACTTGTAACTTGTACTTCATTTTAAGGAGTAACATTTTTTAACGTTACTACCTACAATAAAACTGTACAGTGTGCATTGCGACGAAAAATGAAAACTATTTAAGCTTTCTTTTACAGCAAGACAATATGACAACCCGAGCATTTACATTTCAGACAATAATAATGTTATTGTTAAAGGATTTCAACCCTTTATTGCGATTATTAATCTAGCTACTTAGCGCAAGCGACTGCAACACGTGGCAGCATAACTCTAGTTGCATGGTTGCACAATTTACAGCACTTATTTCGCGTCGCGGGATAGTGCATCAACGGCGGTTCACCTCTTGTTTGATGCGGCGATGTTCCCCTGAAGTTTGGAGCTGAGAATCCGTAAGTAAATTGTACCGGATTTATTACATTAGGCTCGTTGATATGGTATATTCTTGACAGCATATCAAAGCTGACGTTTGAAGTTATTAGGAGTATATAACAGCGTGATATGAGTACGAATCATAAATTTGGGTTAAAGGGTTTACAGATATATTTTTTCCTATATGTTGTTTACATACAGCATTTCTTTGTCTGTAAGGGCAATGACATTGCGTACATTTTGTTTAAGGTATTTTAGGCCGCATTAACACCTATTAAATTACCTCAGCGTAACAAGAACCTCCTTTATATTTCATTATTTTTACAAGTCCTGTAAACTTTAGCTCAACCTTAAATATTTTTGCTCTTTAGTCCCTTATATTTACATGCGTAAAGCTACTTCCAATACTATTAAAGTCTTCAATCATTACATTGGCATCAACACTGTTATAGTAGAGCAACGTTATATATCTTTGACGATATCATTTTGAGATATGTATAATGACCGACTGTAGACCGAAGAGCGAAGTGACCGAAGAGCGTAGCGACCGAAGTGCGAAGCGACCGAAGAGCGAAGCGACCAAAAGGAGCAAAGCAACCGAAGAACCAAATGACCGAAGCATTATAACCTCGACACTTAAAATGAAGCACATATAGCCTCGACGCTGCGAAAATGGAGGCCTCGATACGATTATTGTGGAATTGTATAGTACATATAACTTAAAGTGCGGCATATATCTTCGTCACTGCGACAGCTGCGACAGCGGACCCCTTGACACAATTATTGTGGAGTAATGATAGCATCCTCACTATGACGTGGGGCAAACTTAGCCTCAACACTACGACAGCAGAGCCCTCGACACAATGATTGTGGAGTAATGATAGCCTCCTCACTATTAAAGTGGGGTACATATAGCCTCGACGCTGTGAAAGCGGAGCCCTCGACACAATATTGTGGAGTAATGATAGCCTCTTCACTATTAAAGTGGGGCAAATATGGCTTCAACGCTGTGAAAGCGGAGCCCTCGACACAATGACTGTGGAGTAATGATAGCCTCTTCACTATTAAAGTGGGGCAAATATAGCTTCGACGCTGTGAAAGCGGAGCACTCGACATAATGGTTGTGGAGTAATGATAGCCTCATCACTATTAAAGTGGGGCAAATATAGCTTCAACGCTGTTAAAGCGGAGCCCTCGACACAGTGATTGTGGAGTAATGATAGCCTCATCACTATTAAAGTGGGGCAAATATAGCTTCGACGCTGTTAAAGCGGAGCCCTCGACACAATGGTTGTGGAGTAATGATAGCCTCATCACTATTAAAGTGGGGCAAATATACCTTCAACGCTGTTAAAGCGGAGCCCTCGACACAATGATTGTGGAGAAATGATAGCCTCTTCACTATTAAAGTGGGGCAAATATAGCTTCGACGCTGTTAAAGCGGAGCCCTCGACACAATGGTTGTGGAGTAATGATAGCCTCATCACTATTAAAGTGGGGCAAATATAGCTTCGACGCTGTTAAAGCGGAGCCCTCGACACAATGATTGTGGAGTAATGATAGCCTCATCACTATTAAAGTGGGGCAAATATAGCTTCAACGCTGTTAAAGCGGAGCCCTCGACACAATGATTGTGGAGTAATGATAGCCTCATCACTATTAAAGTGGGGCAAATATAGCTTCGACGCTGTGAAAGCGGAGCCCTCGACACAATGGTTGTGGAGTAATGATAGCCTCTTCACTATTAAAGTGGGGCAAATATAACCTCGACGCTGTGAAAGCGGAGCCCTCGACACAATGATTGTGGAGTAATGATAGCCTCTTCACTATTAAAGTGGGGCAAATATAGTACCATGTCGACATCTCATTTATAAGAAAATATTTATTTAATATGTGTTTTAATTTTGAACTATTAATTAATGTGCATTATAAAATTACATTAAAACTTTAATCAACACAGTTAATACCGATTTTCTGTTTGATGAATATCTTGTTGCACAGTAAACCTAAGCTTCTAAGTACTCACGGAAAGGAGAATTATTATTAGACGGAGTCCACAATATTACACAAATCAAGTATATCTTTCCATAATATATTTC
Source organism: Cydia pomonella (assembly GCF_033807575.1). Lineage (NCBI taxonomy): Eukaryota > Metazoa > Arthropoda > Insecta > Lepidoptera > Tortricidae > Cydia > Cydia pomonella. The sequence continues at coordinate 14,237,374 of NC_084706.1, read as the reverse complement.
ATTTTAAAATTATATTATATTATGTTAATCAAAGCTGTCTAATAATAACAAAGCGGGTAACTAACTGATGATCAAATTTAGGAGGCGACCACATCGATTGGACCCAAGACTCGACGATACCGCGATGTCCGATTAAAGCCTACTACCTAATCCGTCATGATCCATACGATAGATTCACTATGGCCCTCATATGGGGCATGGGGCGCACGGTATCGGAGCACGCATAGCACGTCCCGTTTGTATACGTCGATTAATGGCATTAAACACTTTAAACTGTCAGTCAGACTAAATAGTCTTCCAATGTCTTATAGATTGTGTATTGATTGACATTACTCCTGTATATTTATACCTATAGGTATCCTCATAAGACGCTCATTAAACTTGTTGGTACTGTGTATGTACATTTGCATAAAGACGCGTTTTGTTATCATTCATAGGCACTTATTACCAATCGGCAAGGATTACCATTGTTATCTGTTTTATTGTATGGTAGGGTAGATCGGACATGGTAAAAGCCGCTTTCGTGAAACGATTACCTAGTATATATTAACTTTATTCAGATATGGTTTGTATATTTAAATCTATACGCGAAAGCATCTCGTAAAAAAATAATTGTGAGTGAACATTGCATTTTATGCAATCATAAAATGAAATCTAAATAATATTATATTAGTAAATAATACTATAATAGTACGTATTACAATTATTTAAAGTTCAAATTGTAATCCCATAATCTATTTGTAGCCCCATACTTATTTTTTTTCGTAATTTATTTATTCAAAAAAGAAGGTAGTTGTTGTAAGTGATTTCGTATGAACGTAAAAATTACTTACTTGATTTCTTAGGTAATAAGTTTATTACGCTAAACGAATATACCTACAATTTCAAATTGAAAGTTTAACTGCCCTGTAAGTATGGCAAACGAGACTAGACTTGCCGAGCTGAATAAACATCAATTTTTCGTTCGAGGGTACGGCGGTCGGCAGTTCAAATAATGTTTTGATTCTATACTTCTTATTCAGCGCACAATAAACATTAATCGAAACACAATTAGGTACATATATTTAGAGGAACACTATTTTGGCGAAAATACGTGTGACTCGGACTAACACAAAAACATGTAATGAGTACTGGAGGAGCGATGTCGAAGCAGGAACGCAGCGTAGCGAGTGAGAGGGACAGCGCGAACTTGTTTTTTAAATACTATAATCTCTAAAATGTGTGACTTGGACTGCACGATAACGTGTACTGCTGCTAGTAAATTATATTTGTTGTCTTGGATTTGGATACGAAGTATAATTCCTTATGTTGGTGGTGTCGTTTTGTATGAATATTTCTTAGATACGAAAGAATGACGGTGACGCATTTACACTTGTTATTAAGGGCTCTATAGATCTTGCGATAAATTGTGTGCGTTTTTAGTTAGTTGTGCTTCGAGTTTTTACGTGTGTTGTGATATATGAAGAATAAAAAGAAGAAAGATTCTGTAATGAACACAAAAGTATTTTCTTTTCTAGTAAAGATAATTATGATATAATTTATTGCGGAAGCTAAATGAAATTCGTAATAGACCGAGTTATTGCATTTAGAACTGAATATTAACCACTGTCATGTTCATGTATGGAAAGAGGGGGAAAAAGAGGAACGTATTTAAGAAATTTATTGGAAACCATAATTTAATTTGACACAAAGATTGTAGAAGAATTAACATAGGACGAAGAAAACCTTATAATGATGATTAGCTAGTGTTCAAGATTTCATGGAGTGAAGTAAGTGTGAAAAGCAAAGTAAACGAGAAAAGCCCTGGAAGCGGACGCAGTCAAATACATTGTTCTGACCAATTACGCACCACTGCCGCCATAGACAGAAACAGATGGAGAAAGATCATAAGAGAGAAAGTGATGCAAAAGGCAGGCCATGACTTTCAATATTGGGGAATACGACACAGGGTGGAGAGGAGTGTAATATAAGTGCGATTTTGTATTTGTTTTTATCTCTTTCACGCGAATACCGTTTTATGATTAAAATAGATAAGGATGAATTTGTGAAGTGTTTAACCCATCATTTTAAAAAGATATATCAAAAAAAGTGTAGTGATAATGAATCGTTCGCGTGTGCGTGTTAATGTTCATGTTGTGTAAAATATTTAGTTATGTTTGCCGTGTCTGGATATCGTACAGTCTGTGGAGGCCTGATTTCAACCACAGAGAAGAATTATTGTTAAGTTGGGTAGCCTTAAGCCGAGTTAAGCCTACCAATGAACAGAACGGACCGAGTAGCCAACATGTAAGTCGCTTACGCTTAGTAGCGATCATAGCGCAACTGTCACTGTCGCACGAATATCGAAGAGTGAAAGAGAGACACAAAGCGTTTGGTTTTCGAAGCGATTTAGCAATTGTCACCTTGGCTGTTTTATACTCTATGTTTATCTTGATGGTCAAAATGGACAAAATGTAAAGAAAATAAATAAATTATAACCTACAAAATTGTTGGATAAGAAATTTGACGATAATTTGTTTTTATTTATTATACGCAAAGTTAAAGAAAGCAAAATTAAGAAACGTTCCATCATCAAGAGAAGAGGAAAGACTGAATAAATATCTCTCTAAGTTCTGTAAAGAATCTAAATTCCCATGATCCATGACAAGACAGCGTTATCGAAATAAAATTGATTGTGTAATCAATCCATCACTTCAAAGTAGTTACATGGGATCATCATACACGACAAGATGCCTCAAAGCATTTCACCAGCTTAGAAACAGGAGATAAGTCAATAATATGATACAAGTGACCCAGCATGCGAATGAGAATTTTGAAGAAAAGAATCATCATGTTGTCATATGATATAATATAAATGATTTCTACATCTACTGCCATGCGAAAGCCTACATCAGGGATTGTTACACTGTGTACTCGTGCGTTGTTTCTCACATCAATTCTTGCGACTATGGCCGGATCGTCGGACCAGTTTGTGGAGAAATTTATCTTCGTGCTTTACCAGTTCATGGTGACACTATAAGTGACTTATTAGTGGAAATTAGCCTAGAATCAAGGAGCAGTTTAAACTAGAAGAAGGAAAGTCTGCAGTAAAGAGTACATCATCTTTTGGAGGAACTTCATCAATATCATACATAACATAACATTTCCGTTCTATCTGTAATGAATATAAAATGATATGAAAGGAGGAATCTAGCAATTTCAGCAGGTAGAGAATGGAGAAATAAGAAAAAAAAAAGGGGGAGTGTTACTTGAAATTAAGAAAACCATTTATTGGAAGGATAATTACATATTGATGAGTATGATAGTAGAATGACAAACATTGATCAGTACTACTTCTGAATCACCTCTTCTAAGAAATGCCACAGTGTTTGAACTAACATTCACTGGACCAACGGCTCGAAAGGAAGCAGAGTTAACTTGGAAAGAAGAGAAGAAGCTTCTGAATTGACAAATCTGAAGAGAGTAATACTATTTCAGCAAGTTAATAAAGGGAACAGTTATGTTTTAAGTTTAAGTGCAGAAGTGTAAATATTATGTTTATTTAAATTTTTTTAATACATTTATAAGTTAGTTTGTAAGAATAGATTTTAAATTATTTTCCTTCTTAAATAAATAGTTTTGATAGTAAGGTCATTAGTGTTAGAGTAAATAAATATAAAATAATTTATTAATGAAGGTTTTATTCTGACTTATCATTAGTTTTCCTCCACAAAAAATAAATAAATAAATATGGTTGCCTTTGGTATAGGTCACTTTTATATTCCATCATGCATTTCTGTCTAGAGTCTGTCTGGTCTGGTGGGTAGTGACCCTACCTATTTTGAAGTCATTGAATCTGGGTTCGAATCCTGGTAAGTGTATTTAATTGTGTAAAGAACATGATATCTGTCTTAGAATCATGGGTGTTTTCTAAGCAACAAAGTGCATATGTATTTATCTATGTAAGTATATATTAGCTCAGTATCCATGGTACGAGTATAGTTTGGTACGGGACTAGGCCAGGTTGAGAAAAATTAAGCCCATAATATTTATTCATTTAATATTTAAAGAAATTAATCGACGTTAAGTCTTGACGGGATGCCTTTGATAATAAGGGCAGCGCTAATATTAAAACGGATCACTTATTTCGCAGCTACTGATATATCATATTTGGTTAAGTGGATCAAAGAATTGATTTTGAAGCAGAAGAAAGTGGGTTCGAAACCTACCTGTGTCATTTGAGATGTTACTTAGTTCTCCCGTTACTTATTTAGTTTTTGTTTTTCTCTATATTTTATTTATTATGTTTTTTGTAAAGGCTATTGTAAATAAATAATTTTTATTTTGGGAATTTAAGCCTACTTTAGCTCGCTTCTTTGTACATACCTTGAGCCTATATTTATCATATCCTAAGTACAACACTTCTATGTATGGAATATAGTATATAGTTCAATTTAAAAATACAAATAGATAAGAGGTTAATTTATACCAATTGTTTCATTCAATAATTGTTCTACGAGATAAACCCTCTAAATAACGTCACAAATAAGATAATAAGTCCGTAGTTCATGAATTTGTATTTTTAGTAAAAGAATTAATAAAGTTTAACTTTCTGCAGTTGATAAACAAATTTCTACATATGGTATTGTATGCCGGCAATAAAATTTCAATTGCAAAATTAAGTTTGTTTCCTAAAAAAAATTCATAAAACTTAATAGGATAAATATTAAGAATCGGATTTTTCATGCTAATATTGTACGGAACCCTTAGTACACTAGACTGATATATACACTAATGATTATTTGGTAAAGTTTCTTCAGAATAGATTAAATTGTGAAAGAAAATATTAAATCAAATGTGATTAATAAATGCCGTCGAACGAAAATATAAGCCATGTATTGTTCAGATTTAGGGGATTAATGTTGTATTTATTATGAGTTACCAGGGAATGTTTAAAATCGTCTGATTACGAGAACCGAGGATCTCCTAGCTGAAGGTAACTTTCAAGATAGCCACATCATTAGCAAGCAGAATAAACTCCGTGGTTCTACACAAGTTGGCGGGGGGGCTGATGAACGAGCGCAACCTACATTCCTGTCACCAGAACAAGGAACGTGAGCCATTTTCATTCATAATAATTTTAAATACATATCTATTTAGAAGACCAGTTAGAGTATTTATAATGAATATAATGTCTTTAATAACTTACAAAATTTTAAGTTACAATTTAACGCTAGATGTCACTGTACCCTCTCGATGTTCTCCTTAAGATTTTACTTAGTGCTAAAATATTTTAATTCTTAAAAACACCACGAGATGTCACTGTATTTACCACAAACTAATTAACGATATGATGAGTAGAATTATCCTTAAGGTAAATAAATTTATTTTTAGTTTCAGTATTTTTTCTATTCAATAATAGATGGTGCTGCAGACTGAGACACGAAACAATTTTAAGATATTATGTATTTTGTATAGTATTAAAATTATTATAGTGTTACTTCGTCTAGTTGACACTGGATGGTACTGTATGAGCTTTAAACTAGATAATGGAATGTAGGTAGAAGTTTTATATAATGTTAAGAGAATTTTTAATAGTTTTATGATTATTCGACAATAGATGTCACTAGTTTACTGTAAGTTAGGAAACTTAATTGAAACAAATTTTAATTTGTCTAGTTGGTAATAGACGTCGAAACTTGTAAAAAGTTTGCACATAAAAATTGATTTTAGTATTTTAAGCAATCGTATGCAAGATTTATTATACTTGTGATATGTGTTTTTCGGAGAAGTAAAATTCCTTTAGATTTCTGCCACAGTGGGTGCGGTGAACAGGCCAGGGAACTCGTGTAATCATTTACTTTTAAAATTCCTTATTTGAGCGAGTTTTCGGGCGTGGTAACTGCATTCATGATAGGCAAGATAATGTTTTGATATATGGTTTTGTTATATTATAATTAATGTATAGCTGGAATTTGCGCAACATTTATATTTATGGGGTACTTGGGTATAAACAGAAAAAATTTAAGTTGTTCACAGTTTTTTTAATTATTTCCGAAAGTTAAAAGTTAATTAAATATTCATGCGTTTAGGAAATTTAATTTATTTTGACCATGTTTATAACGATTTTGTGTTTTTAAACGAAATAGTGAGATAAGCAATGACAGTGTAGGCAAATGTTAGGGAAATATACTAACTTGACAGTGTAGGTAGGCAGACTGATGACTTATGCTTCTTTACGATACATATGGTGCTACTTTACCGCACTAGTGCGAAAATTAGCATATTACATTACTGTGTCAAATATTTAAGGGGCCATATGTATTGTAAAACGTAGTACGATACACGTGCGAGTGGGTGATCCGTGACTCGTGTTGATTAGAGCACTTTCTTCGGTTGTGTTTTGATTTATCGCCGTTCGTTTCGAGTTTCCTATTTTTCGCGCTTGTATCGTAATATACTATTATAGTAATGACTGAATGATTTCTGTGTAGGAGAGTTTTTTTTGTTTAATGATACAATATCTGGAATATGGTCATCAAAGTTATGGATATTTCGAATGATTGAGCTTAGGGACGGGAAGGAAGGGGTCGTAAAGGGACATCAACGATCATTGTCAAGGAAAAGTTGGTGCTAGGATAGAAGATACCAGTTTTAGGAGTATTTCTTTGACAATGAGACACTCAACACGCGGTGATGATTAAAAATCCACACATCCTGTATTCGGATGTGGGAGAATCAATGAAGAATATTTTGATCTTTCAAGTATTTAGTAATTGATTTGCCTACATTTGAGTGGGGACATTACGCCATAAAAGGTGATACTAGTTGATTTGATGAGAATTGCGGACTGGTTGTTGGTTCATGGGAATATTATTGTGGGAGGTTATATATCATAAAAGGAATGGTCATTTTTGGAGAAGACTACCTTGTCTCATCGTTAGTCCGGACAATGTGGATGCGATATTTGTATGTCAAAAAAAATTGGCTTAAGGATATCAAACGAGTGGGCAGAGTAAGTTTCTATTAGAGATTACGAGAATTCACACTTTCGTACTTCATCTGAGAGTGGACATTCTGGCTTCCTTATAATCTTGCCTCATGAAACTAATTAAACCTTAAAGACTGGGATTCCTCTTCATAATTAGCTGGTTATTACTGAGTAATGGTCATTTTACATATCACACTTATAATTTTACTCTTTTTGATGCTGCTGTCAACTTTTTGATTGATGGTTATTCAGATAGGGTGAAATCACACTTGGTGGGTGAAATATCGATAACTTTATCATTTTGGGGTGCGAGATGTTTTCTGTTTGAAGAAATAATATCCTTCGCGCGTCAAACATCACGAAGGGCAGACTGTAAGAGACATAGGGACATATAATTGTATATAGGAATACTTTTGTTAATACTGAGCTGGATAGGAAATCAAATATCACAAAGGGTTCATTGACATTATTAATTAAAGAATTTAATGTTTGTATGTATGCGGGATAGTATTAAATAAACTGGGATTGCAGAGAATTTCATAGGAAGACTAGTCTCTTCACATAAGGTTGAAACATAATCATGTAAAACGAAGTTATGTATGTAACTTTTGCATAGATGGTTTCTGAACAATTGGAAACTTAATTATGTTAATTACTATAAAACTAGAGAATCATATTATGTATTTACCCTGAAAATTGTGTTAAGTATGAAACTGAAACTCCAAATAAATAATATTATAAGCTAAATTGTACATAGGAAAATATTTGACAGAATGTAAACATTTAAACCCTAAAATTGTCTAACCCTGAATTTCACTGAGAAATCAAGGTGGTTTAAATAGATAAAAGAAGAATATTCCAGTTGATTTATATAGAATATTATATGTAAAGTCAGACAGTTATTTAAGAAAGTGATCTCCTACTCTTACTAATAAGAGATAAACAAGAAAAGTTTCAAATGATAAAAATTATAGGAAATTGAGAGATTCTAAGCTAACTGATGCTGTATAAAATTAGGACACATGTTTTAAGAGATAATTCTAGCTATAATTAATAAAGGAAATAGTAGGACATACAGGAAAACATGTAAATAATAAATTAGGTTATTATTTGTTCATGTAAAATTCAAATGTTAAAAATTATGAAAAATTGGGGTTTTTGAAGTTAAATGAAGCTGTAGAAAATTAGAATATATGGTTAAAAGATAATTTCAGTCATAATTAATAGTGGAAATAACAGGAAATTCGAGAAAACATGATAAAAATTATTCTAGGTTATTTTCTTCATAACTTCAAAAATACGCGATTTCAAAGAAGGAAGTTTATTAAAAATTGTTAGTAAATAATAAATATATCTGATTTAGTATTAAATTTTATTAAAAATCAAGTATTTTACTTAAAAATTAGAAAAAACAAATCCCATAGGAAAAATTCCGAATAAATGAGTTATTTAAAAATGAATCTTAAGTTCATACACAGTAAGTTCAAATTCGCTTGCACTCTGGAGCCAAAATGTCGTCGATGAAAAGTTAGAAGAGTACAGAAGATACTTTGGGCGACAAACGCAACGAAGAGAGCGATCGAGACGATCAGGACGAAATGAACGTTGTAATACTAAAATTTAGAGGGTATAAATAGGAAGAGCCAAGCTAGTGGAATTCATTCAGTCTCCAGCAGCGGGAAAGAGAAGACCTCCAATAGAAGAAGGAAAACCAGCGGAGCCGAAGACGGAAGATCTACACAGGACTGGAGCAGCCAGCGGAGCCCTACGGAGGACCGGAGCAGCCAGCGGAGCCCTACGGAGGACCAGAGCAGCCAACGGAGCCCTACGGAGGACCGGAGCAGCCAACGGAGCCCTACGGAGGACCGTAGCAGCCAGCGGAGCCCTACGGAAGACCGAAGCAGCCAGCAGAGTCAGCAGAGCTCCCGGCTGAACTTCACAGGTTGTAGTCCTCGAGAGTCCGGTGAGTGATTATGTTTTCACTTAGACTGAGTATATTAATATTTCAACCTTCGAGTGTAACTTAGAATTTTAGAGGCAAATCTAAATAATTTACAGTTATTTAAGTTTCATTCAATGTTTAGAATGAATTGTTTGAGAGTGGTCTTGAATAATGTAGAAAATTATATAGAGAAGGATATTAATGTTGGCTACGCGAATTATTTATCTCTCTTTTTAGGGAGATATCTATTTAAATTTATGTGTGAGCTTATATTCTGCTAATCTGAATATTTGTTGATGAATTTACAAATAATGAAGTATCTCTAAGCTTTGCCATAGCAAAATTATATGTTATATTGGAAACAACTGAAAAATATATCTAGATCTAATATATGATCTCACTTTGGATAAAATATATCTAAGAGAATGAACATGGTTGGAAAAGGGCCTTGCAAAATTGAATAAGATATCTGGAATGAGAAACTATTCTAAGGTTCAATTCAGAATTCAAACTTATAGTGTACATCAGGTAAGCAAAGCATTCCTGAAAGTTTATGGATGTAATAAAATCTCATCTATACTCTTGAGTACTATGCTATAACAAGAGAATCTGGAGTTTGAATTGAATCAGGGTTTATCTATTATGTATTTATATTTTGGCTTTTTCTAATTTGTTTGTTTAGTGAGGTCTATGTAATGAGGATAGTAGTTTTGTAATGGCAAGTAAATTTAAACGGTTATTAATAAGAGTCATAAGGTTATAACATAAAATTGATTGAGGAAACTACCGGATCCAATGTGTTTTCAGGGCGTAGATTCAAAGCTTTTCTCCTATCATCTACAGAAGCACTCTACTAAGAAACTGTAGAATTATATAAATTATTTTTAGATAGTAAGCATGAGTGTTAGAAAACTAGCTTCAACTAGAGTCATAGTATTAGAAATCTCTCTCGTTGTGTCGCGTTGTTAGGCATCTGATAGGTTTCTTGTGGTTTTCTTCCTATCAGTATGTAAGTTTCGAAGACACAGTAAACTCCTTCACTTAGTTAGTCGACAGGCAGGTAATGTTAGGGACTAAAACCAATCAAACTTAATAAAATAAAACTCTTCAACTCTTAAATATAACTAAAATAAGTATAAAATCATCTTCTGATAAATAAATGCTTTAAAACCCTATCCTGTTGTTTGCTTTAGCGACTATCCCTACTTTCCTAAAGAACTTGGTGTTATTAATGGACACAACTTAGGGATCCTAACGATACCACTACGATCTACTCCTGGCCATAGTTATAAGTAAGACTGCAAAGCAAGGAACTAACGACTCATTGGGAGTAGGTAAAAGATGGTAAGTTTTTAGGTTATCTTTATTTAATGAATTTTTCTGGCTCAGTGGGTGTATTTTAGCTAAAGGGGTAAGTAAAGGGGTGGGTTTTCTACATGCTGTTATGAGGAATAGACAATATAGACTTTTCTTGAAATCTTTTATGTATGTTCTTATATTCGTGTTAATGAATTCATAAATGACAGATAACAGTAGAGGAGTAGGAAAATGAGTTAAAAGTACTCAGATCACTGTACTCATTACGAATCTCATAACACAAATGCCTACTCATGCGTGCATGAGAGGAGTTCTGTGCCCAGCAGGATATAAATAGGCTGAGATAATTATTAATCTCGCCTACTCTCTTGAGAAAAGCATTTATACTTTTAAAATCAGATTTTATATTAATTTCTCATAAGTCGCGTTTCGCTCTTACCTACTAATGTTTTATAGGTGTGCTATCAAATTGTCGCTCCTGACAAGACGGTACTTACTTTTTCTGGCTATTTTGAATAAGAACATAAAATGGTAGTTAGCGTTCATATTCTAAAATAATCTGCTTACATTTAATTTCTCAAGTAAAACTTGTCTGCATACAGCCACACTCCGGCCACAAAGTGGAATATTAGCGGGAACTCCTAGAACAGGCCATTTGCTATCAGCGATGGCCTAAACAACCACTGAAGATTGATGGCCGGCCTAGCTCCAGGTCCGACTGCACTGAACCACAGGGCGAAACATCTTAAGAGTCGTTGTTAACAATCTATCGTTGTGTCTTCAATTAGTTTAGGGAGGGAAAATAATATAAAAAGAGAATAACAACTGTCAGTACAAATTTATTATATTAAACTTAATTCTACATTTGTAGGTATGATTATAAACACCCATAGTTATAATTTAACGAAAATAAATCAATGACAAGACTGATTTTTGAAGACTGTCCATACTGACAGATATTGGCCATAATGAAAACTTAACTTTTATTATGGGGACCAACCACGAAATCGAGAGCGAAAAACAGTTTTGTAGAAAACATCAACATAATGCATGAAACAGCCTCGATTGGAACCATCAGCTTGATGTAAAAACGCGTTTTATATAATTCAATTTTATCTAATTACGAGAGCCGGCTTTTAAGTCCTGTCGTTTGTAATGCAAAATTAATTAAAACACTAATTCCTATCAGGTTTGATTTTAAATAAAATGAATATATAATAACCGAACCGAACCGATTTTTTTTTATAAAACTTTACAAGCCGCAATTAATACATTTTGTTTTATACATAAGTCAAAAGACAAACGGTTAACAACGAATTGAGACTTGTAACGTATTCATGGATAACCATAAGACTACAGCAGCGAATCAATGAAGATCGCCATACCGTCATATAAAAGCCGCTGTAGGTATTTCGGGGACAATCATTTAAGGATGTCCAGCCGGGTTTGCTTACTGCTGACCAAATAACGGCACGCGTGCAGTGAATCGACCGAAACGATATAATATACACTGCGTTGGTTGATCCACGGGATCCTTGGATCTATTGAATACGGAATATTTTCCAGTGATATTTGTGACGATCCATGGCTAAAGGTACATTATGGCGGTTGGCGCCTATTAGGCGAAGCTTAAGCGCCGCTGATCGCCGTAAGGTACCTTTACCGTGGAATATCTTATGAGTTCGCGATATTTTGGCACAGTTGTACATGATATTATTATCATGGAGTAACTGTCCTGCTGCGAGTTTAATTGGGGTCTACCGATACGTCAATCATACTTAGCGATCATTGAGAAGATTGTCAATGGAAATTATAGCGGACATATCATGATCAATTAAGCCGTTATTAAGAGGGAAGTACCACGCGATCGTCCATACAAAAGAGAAAAGGTTTTTCCACTTCTAAATGTTTTCCATTCTCCATGATTTTTACTATGTTATTGATACAATGAATACTAGGTTTATAGGTTCTCTTTTGTTTTCAAAATTTGCAAAACAATTTTTTTTTCAAAATTGCGAAACCTAAAAACCTAGAATATATTATGCTGCAGCGATCGACATTAAAATCAAAGATGATTTGTTTAGATTTAGTTACTGGAAACCGTTTTCTTCCGAAATAGAATTTCATAGAAAAATTACCGTTATTTCGTTAGATTCGAAAAGCTCTTCTTCCCTCTTAAGTTTGCGTAAAACATCAAGTGCTGCGAAGATTACCTACTCCCTTTTGCTTGTTATTACGAGTTACATAATATCAACTAATAGTCCCTGTTCAAGGCTATCTATAGTGACGGAACCCTACACAGAGCATGTAGTACGGTCAAATTAACTCAAATTTCACTAAAGTCAGGAACTAATTCTAAGGACTAATAAAATCACTACGGATTGTTTTGTATGGGCTAAAAATCGAACTTTATACAATCGTTACTAAATTCACCCCCCCGGAAAGGGGTGAAATCGGCTGAAAATAATGTAATGGTTGTAACTAAGAAGAGAAAAAAGGTGTACTCGGTGCAATTTGGCGTACGTTTTACAACACTTATATCTAAATTCGCACGTGTTATTTATGTTAATTTAAGCTACGGAACAGGTAAAAAAAAAACAACGTACAAAAAAATCTATTTTGGCCATTGCGGGTCTGGGGAAAGTAATGTACTCGGTGCAAATTGAGTAAATAATTAGAAAAAATATCTAAATCCAATGTCAAATTCGCACCAGGGTGCGACACCCGGAAAGTAGTTTTTCATGTTTTATTGTCGTTGTACTTCGGGGGAAATTTTAATACTATTGGAAATTGATGCAATCATATTAATTTGATTTTATTTACATTCGCACCCCATAAAAAATTGGCATTTTTATACGGAACATGCAGTTTTGTAATCAAGTACCAAAAACGTAGAGCAATAAATACACAGAAGCGACAAGCGCGTGATTAGTGGCAAGAGAAGGAACGCGCGTAGATGCACCGACGAAGCACGGCTCTTGAGGCACGAGCAGTGGCATGTACCTACTGCAAAAATAGTATGTTTTTTTTTTCTTTTATACTACGTCGGTGGCAAACAAGCATACGGCCCGCCTGATGGTAAGCAGTATCCGTAGCCTATGTACGCCTGCAACTCCAGAGGAGTTACATGCGCGTTGCCAACCCTAACCCCCTCCCGCCCCTCGTTGAGCTCTGGCAACCTTACTCACCGGCAGGAACACAACACTATGAGTAGGGTCTAGTGTTATTTGGCTGCGATTTTCTGTAAGGTGGAGGTACTTCCCCAGTTGGGCTCTGCTCTAGATCTGGAATGACATCCGCTGTGCTGTGCCCTACCACACAGAGCGAGATGACATTCACAATGCCCATACCTCTCCTAAAAGGTTTCTGAGTATGCAGATAGACAGTCAACAAATTAAATACAGGTACGCTCAATGTTTGTTAAATTCGAAAAATCGCGTTTTTCCATATACTTACGAAAACGTTAGACTACTTAGTTCACTCAATGATTGTTTAAAACAATAGTTCTGTTTTAATGCCAGAAGTAAGATTTGTGCTCGTTGCCCGTCAAAAGTGTCAAACAAACTGTCTCGGAATAATCGCTGCGCGTAGGGTTTGAGATCCGGATATCCGAAATATCCGGATATCCGAAATATCCGGATATCCGTCAACTATAAGATCCGGATCTAGCGGGTCATAAGATCCGGATATTACGGATCCGTTAAATATGGTTATTGACCTATAACCGAAACAATTTTCTAATGAAATTTATGAATAATTTTGTCATTTAAATATAGTATTTTCATATATTTAAGCAATTTTGATAAGTACATCATGTCACGCAGTAACTTTATACAATGAATATCCTGTCATCATTGGATATCCTGATGACTTGGGGCTATAGGCTCAAAACAAAAGCGACCTGGAGGCCAAGGCTAGGATAGTAGAGTAGGAAGGAGAGAAAATTGGTCTGATAATCAACCACTAGAATATCTCCAAATGAATAGGGCTAAGATGGTCGGCTCTTTATCGTTTGTCATGAAGGGCATAGTGACAACTGATAAAAATAGAACCATGCTGCCACCGCAGATCGAAAAGAAAAGACCTACCTAAAGTAATCGGGAAGAGGAGATAGATGTTCGAATCCAAAATGCCCTAAGATGCTCAGCAGCGCTTCACCGAGTTCTAGTATCCAAGCTGATCAGTAGACTGTCCATGATTCAAGTCTATAAGACAATAATTAGATTTTGATGAATGGCATCGGTAAGTATTACACTTGGAATCTGAATCAGAAAAAAAAGAACAAGTTCTTAGTTAAGAAGACGAAATTCTGGCGGAATATGCTGGGACCTATCAGAGATGAAGATAGAGAAGATGAAAGCGTAGGAAAAATAGGGAGCTAGAGTAGCTAGTTGCGGCACCCAATATAATTAGCGAGATTATAGCCGCACGACTTCGCAGACTTGGTCACTTGGAGTGGACGGGATAGAATCGGGCTGTGAGAAGATAGGAGCGATGTAGCCCTAAAACGCCCTCGGAGTATCCAACTAGCGTGGAGTGGTGCAGAATAGAGCAGAGTGACGTTGTACTTGTGTCAAAGGCCAAGATTCTTTTTGGGTCACTGATCCAGTGAAGTAAGTAAGTATTGCTTTCATAGTTAGTATTTCATGACGAATGAACACGAGGTGAGGCATTGGATGTATTTCCAACTATGCACCAGCTAATCCAGATATAAACCCTCCTTATTAAGTACGGTTTTAGAGATAACATTGACATGCCTGACAAAATGTGTTACAAAAATAATTTTCTTACGGAGGGTATTGATATATGCAACGCTTTTAACCAATATTTTCATTCTGTATTTGTTGATAACAATTCAAATAATATGTTAGACTTTTCAAGTACATCGCAAACAACCGTAGATATACATAGATTCCATTAATTTGCATACAGATATAATCCTCCGAGAGTTGCGAGGTGTCAATGTTCATAAAGGTGCTGGATCAGATGGAATACATCCACTTTTAGTCTCAAAATGTGCAGCTGAACTCGCTGAACCTGTTGCGTATATTTTCCGTTATTCTCTGAAGACAGGAATATTTCCATGCATATGGAAATCCTCTTTAATAACACCTATACCCAAAACAACAGAGGGTAAGGCACATATTGATCAGTATAGACCTATCTCTAAACTATGCGTCCTTGGCAAGATTTTTGAAAAGACTGTTACAAATCAATTATTTTCTGTATTGAAACACCACATATCTGAACATCAACACGGTTTCTTTAAATGTAGGAGTGTCGAATCCAATATGTTGACCTTCACAGACTTTATTCCTTCAAGTCATGGACACAAACCAACAGGTGGATGTCGTGTACACCGACTTTTCAAAAGCATTCGATAAAATTAATCATGATCTGCTCATAAACAAGCTTTTGAGCGCCGGTGTGCACGGCAGCCTTCTGAGATGGATCGACTCATATATACGTAACCGTAATCAAGCCGTATGTGTTAAAGGGTACTGTTCTAATTATCTTAGCGTGCCTTCTGGTATTCCTCAGGGATCCCACCTGGGGCCCCTATTATTTACAATTTATATCAATGATATCGGTAAAACACTTAATAATTCCAATCACTTATTATATGCTGACGACACGAAGCTATTTAAAATAGTTACCTCAATCAAAGATTGTTGGGACTTGCAGGATGATCTTAGAACGTTGTCGTCATACTGTTTACAAAATCAATTATTTTTAAATGCTGATAAGTGCTCTGTCATCAGTTATACCCGCAAAAAAAAACCAATAATATTTAATTATGACCTTTGTGGTAATACACTGAAACGTGCTACTAATATTAGAGATTTAGGTATCATAATGGATGATAAGGTATCTTTTAATGCACATATAGATAAAATAGTTCTAAGAGCATTTCGAAATTTAGGCCTCATCAATCGACTCAGTAAACCCTTTCAATCCAATAAAACTTTGAAAATACTTTACTTTTCGTTTGTAAGATCCATATTAGACTTCGGTAGTGTTGTATGGAGCCCTTACTTTCAGGGCCATAAATCTAGAATAGAGAAAGTCCAAAAGAAATTTATTAAAATACTCAACTATCGCAATTTTCGTATTAACTCAAGTTACCAGGAATCCCTACAACACTACCAACTTCTATCTCTAGAAAATAGACGCAAACTGACTGATGCGACTACTTTATTCAAAATTATAAATAATTTTATCGATTCTCCTACTTTGCTATCTAAAATAAGGCTTTCGTGTAGTAATCGTCCAGCTCGCTCCTCACGTAAAAAATATCTATTTTCACCCCCCCCACTTGAAGAAAAAATACACAAAAAATTGTTTTCTCTCCCGTGCGCCTGAAATGTATAATAATCAATTTTTGCATATAAACCCTTTTAATGTATCCACTTTAACTTTTAAAAACGAAATACGTAATTGCTTATTGAAATCCCCGATAATTTGAACATTGAATATTGTAAAACCTAAATGATATACATATATATGTGTGTGTGTTGTATCAGAAGGATAAAGATTGTAAGAAATCATTTAATATTTCCTATTTACTGTCATTTAATTACACTGTTAACCGGATTACTTCGGCAACTTAACTGACAGCGGAAGGCTTCCAATATAAATATATTATATACATATATGTATATAAAGAAATGCTGTAAACCTGTCTGTTGTGTTGCACGATCAATCTATTTACCACTCAGTATCAACTCCTATGTTTCCACAATATAACTTGAAAAATGTTTCGGCACTGTTTGTCTTCTCCGTAGTCCATTTATTGTATCTTTTCATGTAATGACTGTTTGTTGCCATAATAAAATAAAATAAAATAAAAAATAAATTATGTTAGCTATTATAATAATCAAGTAATCATTTAAAATTGGTTGGGATAATATCATTGTATTAAAACATAGTTAAAAACGTTATTTCTGTGTTATCTAAATCCGTTTATTCGGATATTTATTTTGGTGGATATTCGAATAATTAGAATATCACAATATTCTAATTGCAAACCCTACATATAGTAGTGACACCCAGTAGTGACACAAATAGGCAATGTAAATACTGCGAGGAGGATCTTGTTTAGGAAATAATCGGACAGACATACGGACATGACGAATCTATAAGGGTTCCGTTTTTTGCCATTTGGCTACGGAACCCTAAAAACAGAGCGATCGAGTATATTCCTTCAACAGGATGCTTTCTTACAGCATATAAAAAGGGCTTAACAGACCCACATTGGGACCAATTTACCTGAATAGCGACCCACAAATGCTAGATTCTTGCAACTAGGCTTGGCGAAAGAAAAATGATGGACCAGCGTACACCTCTTTGTAGAAAACCCTTCCTGATGCTAGTCTCAGCTGCAAGGAGCTATTGTCTTGCAAGTGCAAAGAACGCTGTACAGGGTGTGGGTGAGTAAAACACGGATTTAAATACACTATGCTTTGCGCATGCGAAGGTGCATGCATGCTCTGGGATAAAATAACACGTAAAAAATTTGTTTAATTAGTGTGTAACTTTAATTAGCTAGATCCGGAGTAAATTACAACAAAACGATCTCAGTATTCTTAATTTTGATAATAATACTTTTATCGAAAATATTACTTTACTATAAATATCGTTCAGCAAGTTACCTTTACTTAAACATCATTTGCCTTGCAAATTGTATTGAAACAGCCATCCGACTCTTGGTGGTGTCATCCGGTATGGAACAAAAATAGTGTAATTTGCTTGTTTATAAACCGATTTTCAAAATTTTAATGGAATTTAATAGCTTACTAATGTAGCATTCATATCTTGATACAATATTTTCCTGTAAAGTTACTAGTAAAGTTGATGAAAACAAAAAACGGATTTTTTTTCGGGAAAATTTAAATAAAACTTAAAATTTCTCGCAAACTATGGTACTTACAAGGTCAAATGTATAAACGATATTGTAGCGCATTT
Organism: Cydia pomonella; assembly: GCF_033807575.1. Taxonomy (NCBI): domain Eukaryota; kingdom Metazoa; phylum Arthropoda; class Insecta; order Lepidoptera; family Tortricidae; genus Cydia; species Cydia pomonella. The sequence continues at coordinate 14,219,180 of NC_084706.1, read as the reverse complement.
AATTTTGCTTTTTATGACACCCCACACAAGCTTACATGTGATATACTTTCTGTGGTATACGCAATATTCTGAACACGGCACCGGCCATTTTGATGACGTCATAACTGGTGACTTAACCACGTTAGAAACTGTCTCCCGATGGTTTTTTTGTCAAAGTAACATGCTTAACAACATACTAAAATATGGTGCTGGTTTCATCAAAGGCACCTTTTGGGCCCTATATGACCCTAAGGGAAGCGCCTTCATACCTACTCGTATAACATTTTTTTATACAATCAAACACATTTGAATAAGTAGTCGATAAAGCGGTCAAACACCGATAGATTATTAATATGTTGTAACATGACATCACTACTTTTGATCTCACATAGACAATTTACGCACAATCTTGCATTTCATTTTTGGTCGCACTTTTGAAGTTTGACAGTCGTTCTTGATATCCTATTTCTATGTATCCGGATCCGAAAAATTGTCGGATATTGCAAACCCTAGCTGCGCGCTGCGCTATCTCCCCGCCCCGCGCGCCCCGTGCCGTGTGCGGCAACCACCTTCGCTTGCAGTTCGTTGCGATTAATTCTATTTACTTTTTGACAAACTTCCGGTAAAAAAAAATCAATTTTTTATTTAGTGCAAATGTAGTGTCTTTAGATAAGTACCGTTTTAAAAAATTTCACGTCTCTCTTAATTTCCCCCGAAGCACAATGTACAAAATAATTAAAAATACATGTTCCATAATTTGCCCAGGCGTGCAAAGTTAACTGAATGTTTATAATGCTTTAAAAAGCTTAACTTGAGATTGCACCAACCGACTGACCTATCCTCGAGCCGCAATCGAAAAAAAAAAATTTTTTAGGGTATCATACATTGCACATCTTTTTAATTAAGATGTACTATGCACCAAGGTGTTCTCTATACACTACTTAGCTTGAACCCAATAGCTTTTAATTTACTCCAAAATTACGGCACTTTATAGTTTATACCTAAAATTTAACGGTCTTCCGTACATAATAGAAACGGTGCAACTCGGGGGAAATAATCTAGTTGCGCCATCTAACGAATCCAAAAAAAGCACGACTACACGACTTACTTCCATACTTTTCGTTAACTTGACTATACTAATGGCACTTCATGCTCGTGGCCGGTTTTTTTTATGTCTAATGTATGTTATGAAATATGTATACTTTATTCGCTAGCTTACTCGAAACATGAAATTAGCACTCAAACAAATATCGAACTTTGCTATTTTATTGCACAAATAACTACATAGGTATTTCAAAAGTATTGTTAGTTATCCCCAAAGGCAGTTTAAACCACAGCAATTAGTGAAAACTGAATACTTAACCTTTAAAATTATAACCAAGACATTTAAGATAATAGTTTGAACTGAGAAAAATGCCATGACGCATATATCTGATTTTCATTAAAATATTTGTACAGTTCTAGAGTTCCTGATACTTAATAGCAATAGTTAAAAACCATGTTTATGTAGCTATGCTTATGTACTTTAACAAGGTACTGACATATTTTTAATTTCAAACGCTAGCTTATAATTTCATTATTTCAAATCAAGCGAAGAAGCCAGAAAAAACGTAACTTTCATGAACTTCAACTTTGACAAAGTTCATGTGACAAATAGGTACAAAAATATTTTTGTCAGTTCAAGGCATGTTTTGGGTCTTAAGTTATTGCTGCGAGTCTAATTTATACAAAACTAGGGAGTGCCTGGCCCCAGTCTGACGTTCAAAGTGTAAAAATAATTATCATTGAAATTTGGATTTGGTAAAATAGAGACATGATATGGTGAAACGTTTCCAGCAGATTTTGGCTTAAATTTTATCTAAAATGATATGTGTGTCTGTCATTATATGAAACAGCAGAAGCATTCAAGGCAAATTATTCACTTTTAAAGTGAAATAAACATTAAGTTTGAAATTCCGATTTAGTGTAAATTCAGGTGAGATCTGCGAAACATTTTCAGAAGATTGAGGCTTGAATTTGGTCTCAAGTGATGGCTCTGTATCTGTAATGTATAAAACAAAGTAGTTCCAAGTTCCAACCAGAGCCGACCAGCACAATTTGACCTCAAGACCCATATAACTTTCGTAACTAGAGGCACTAAACCCGTCGTCCAAGCATGTTAGCTTAACTGTTCGGTGAGCCATATGAATGACACTCTAGGCTGCATGTTATTATGATTGGCGACGATGACGATTTATATGACGATGGAGTGCAGGTACGTAGTATGTACTTTGCTTAACCACTGTGACTTCCCATATAACGATTTCGGTCGCAGAATCATCAAAGTAGTAACTAAATGTCAGATGTCTCGTAACGGTGTCGAAACAGTTACTACACTTTGTGACTGTGTTCAGTTTTGGTTACTTAGTATGGTAACAGTGTGCACACAATGTGACCAGAATTGTTTCAGTAACTAAGTGTGGTCGCCGTGTATACACTTTTCGGTCACAAGGTGTCGAAACATTTTATACACTTTGCGTTCAGTTTGTGACCAAATCTGTACACAATGTGTCGTAACGGTTACCGAACTGTTTCGAAACATTGTGACTGTAAATGAAAATAAGATTTATTTGTGATTTAGAATTATATCATAAAAATCTTCTATTTTGGTTAATTTCATTAAGTACCTTCTTGGTCCTTTTTTCCTTTGTATTCTGTAGATATTGGCTAGATCTGAAAATAAAGATAACTTGCGATCACAATGGGAAAGTGAAACATAGTTTTATTTGTTTTGTTCGAGGCAAAAGGAAGTATGAGAGTTCCCTACAAGTTTTTAATGTGCCCAATGATTATCTTGCCAAACATGATCTTTAATATTAAATAGATATACGTAATGACTAGTTATTAAGTATATAAAATGACTAAATTACCTAGACAATGTCAACAAGTAACTTTATACGGACATTCTTGATAATAGTACCTTTCTCTTTATCTACTGAGATATTTGTATTGTCAGAATATAGTAGATTTTTAGTTGTGGGCAATAATAATATATTATTTTTGAGTACCCAGCAACTGCGTACCAACGAAATATTTTTTTCATAATTTTTGTCAGTTGATACTACTGACCACGGCATGGCTCTAAAACACTTTGAGAATATCTGAAAACAAATGAACACAAGGAGCCATTTGTTAATCCAGTAACTTTGTTACTACTTTTGGTCACGCGTCAACAGGTGTCTACACAAAGTCCATATATTGCGACTACTTTGTGACTGGAATATTTCTCCGCTTTTACATCATAATTAACAAGTTTAGTAGTATGTTAAGCGTTATTTTTATTATTGAAGTACAGTATATACATCGGAGCATGGATCAAATACTGTAGTTATGTACACATGCACTTAGTAGTAAATAATTTATTTCTGGCTAAACTAAGATAATGTGGTGGCGCGTTGATAAAATTACACTTAGTTAATCAATTCACTCGAGCAGTTTGATTTTCCATAATAATTGAAGGCATACTGTAATATAAATGCAAACAATAAATACTTACGTCTTGTAAATCCTTTTTAGCGATAGCGTTTTAATGTACGTCACTTATTTTTGTTTATTTTTTACATTGACAGTTCGCATTTGACACTAACAAAATGAACGAATGATTTTGGGATAGCTAATCGCAATCTGGTAACAATGTGTGCACACGGCGACCACACTTTGTGACCAAAATGTGTCTGCGTCAACTCTTCCCCATTTCTGGTAACGGTGTCGTAACGGCGATGACACTGTGTCGTATTGGCGACCGAAATTGGTTGTATGGGTTGAGGTACTACCCAATTGCATAATTAACGAGTGCGCTCGTACTGGTTTTCCTTAGCGTTGGTCACAGATGCGCTTGTTAAGCAAGTGGACATACATTAATACACAACGTTTGCGATGCCCTGATTAGCTATAAGATATTTTCATCCCTTCCTAGTGAATAGTGCTAGCCATAGTATAGCACCAATCGGAACAAACGAGTACAGTGACCATATTTTATATTTTTGATTTATAAATAGTAGATTGTTAACCAAGGGTGGAAAGTGAACCATATCACTCGAGATATTTTATTTCGAGGGTGAGATGATTACTTTTATCCGAGCTAAACACTCTACTTTTCATTTTGACTGTGAGGAAAGTCAAACTCAGTCAGGAAATGTAGGTTATGACTGGCGCCATTTACATTTTGATCGGAAAAAATCTAAAACAATCCGACTACAACAAGGAACAAATCCAAGGATCCAAGGATCCTTAATAAGGATCTGCCTGAAACGGCCTTAATGTATAGGTACGCGGCTTAAAAAAGTGAAACTGAATGAATGAAGAGAAGATTACATTTTAAACATTCATTGTCATTTATATTGATTTATTTACAAATATTTATGTTTATTTTATACATTTAAATATTAAATACTAGTAGTATAAATTTTGATAATGCAATGCAATTAACATTTAATTTCGATAATATGCGAAATAATTAATAATATACATATAATAATTAAATGCGAAAGCTAATATGAGAGCTTTTAACTGAATAATATGGCATACGTATATGGCTGTTAGCCGTCGCTCAAAGTACAAATTAAAAAAATTACTTACTTACCCTAGGGTGGGAAATGCAATTTTCCACTCGATTATCTATGAAATATAAACTTTCAGAATAGGAGAGATGAAAAATATTATTTTTATTAAAGCACCACCGTTTTTCTAAAATGTGTTGTACTGCTGATCTATAATATACAAAAGCGTACACCCACTTTTGTTTTTAATCAAACACGTAGCCATCTACCTTGGTCATACTAAATAAACCCCCGTATTTTCCCAACATAGAAGGAAACATTTTCGCAGAGATTAAGCTCATAATAGAAGGAACTAGCACTATTTAGCAAAATTAGGGGCCATGTACTCTTTCCTAATTCGTTTGTGTTATTGCTATGTGGTTTTACCCCTAGATATTACCTTCCATTCACGTGAGGTTGGTACTACGCGTGCCAAACTCGGGTTTTGGTAGCAAACACAATTTAATTGGTATGATTACTATGTAAAAAATAAAAATGTTATCCAAAAAAAGGAAACTGACTTCAAAAAGAATAAAATAAAATAGTATCCTTCTAAGTTTGAAGTTTGTGTCAAGCCATATTTTAACTTTGGTGCGATTCAATATAGATGCGGCTATATTATTGCCTTCCAAACTATCAAAGTGACCGAACAAACAAACATGTATGGACTTTGCCAAGGTATGGGTTCTGTTTTCGTGTTTTAAATTAAAAAAAAAAATTAATTAATGCTATGGCACGCACTGCCGTCCTATCTCTAAAACCGCTCAAAGCTGCATAATACCAGTTTTCATTTGGACAAATATTCTAAAAGAGAAAAGAATTCTCTATCGACTGGTCTTGGAATCATATTTTTATCTGTTGTAGTTACGGAGATACAGACTCGACCTAACACGCTAACTGCATTATAATTTGATACTTCTCAATACTATAAAATCGCAAACCTACATTATTCTTCTATAAGTAATATAAAAGCGCTTAGCCAGTTTTTTATTTTAATTAATCTTTTACGCAATACATAGCTAAAACACATTTACTTGGAAAAACTATTAATATGTTTTATCAAGTACAATTTTTTTTATTAAATACTATACAACAAAACAGTTACTATGCTTAAACATGGCTAACGTTCTTTAACCGTTTGTGTAAAAGACTTTTATTGCGATTCATGTAACAAATACATCACTAAAACCTATTTAGTGTGCTTAACGGGTATTATGTTTGAGAAAAAGAATAATAATACAACAGTTAAACACGGCCAACCAACAATGCCACGCTAAAACCCCGCTAAGTCTAAAACATATTCCCTTGAATTTTATTACGTAAGACAGACAGTTTAACAATGCGCCGTGCGCTGTAAGTTGTCTTTTTTATTCGGTAACTGATGGATGCATGCTTATATAAAATAAAAAAAACCGGAAACCGAAAGTAAGTGCTACGATTTACATACAAAAATGGAGAACGATAAACCAATGATAATTCACGTCGGTAGTGGATTTCTACGTAGCGAGAATATGGGCACTATGAAGACATGATCTAATTTAAAAAGCAACTATATACTTAATAGAGAGTTGCTGGAATTGCTCAAACATATTGAGTTGGTCTTCCAAAGGTCTAAGTAGCAAGTGTCAGCATAAACTAATATAGTTAGTAAGAGGGATTGAGCTAATGCAATCTTAGTGGCGTAATGTTTCGAACTCTGCGGAGTGATGCTTTTAAATATATCAAAAAAAATCCTTCCAAACTCGCTCATCTGAGGTATCCATGATAGAGAAACAGCGAGATTTAAGAGACCTGGGGAGAGTAGGAAATCTAAATAGGTACCGTTAAAAATAATGGCAGGTAGAGTACTAAAATCAGTCCTGGCAGAACACTTTGACCTATCACTATAACTTCAGTAAATTTACCTTGAGACCGTAACGTGAAAGTCCAAATCAAAATGCTTTCTAAATTAGTGTTCATGTTCATGGTGCAGATAGTCTATGGTAGATGAGTAAAAGAGCCTTGACAGTATGTTTAAAGTGGTAGAAGAAGGAAATATAACGTGTTAGAGTATATAAAGTAACGAAATGAAACAGGAGACAACACGCTGCCCCGTCCTGTGCAGGCACAATAAAGATTAAGAGCAATCCACCTCTGTTGACGCACTACTTAATAACTATGAAACTAGTTCACTGTCACAGGAGATACATTAAGAGAACGCAATATGCCTACTAAGATGTCGAAGTCACCCGTGTTGAAAGCATTACCGAAATCCAAGAATGATAATTGATAACACCGTGATATACCATATCTGCAGTATTTTTACAAGAGCGATAATTGTACTGTGCCGAGTAGGGTAACCGGGTTAATATGGGTTCGTGAGCGCATTTCTGTTCAAAACGGTAATCTGTTTATGTACAAAAGACACTCAAGAACTTTAGAGAGGAAACAAATAAATGGAAATAAATAGAGCGGTAGTTTGAGAAGGAGAAGGAATTGGACTTTCTAACGGCATCTTACCAAAGCGACGGGAAAATATAAGAAGAATAGAGCTATCGAGGATACATATGATGATATGATCAATAAGGTGAATTAGAGGGAGGATCATGTTTTGGCTCGCATCGTCATTTCCAACGGCCTTAGACGAGACGAACATTTAAAAAAGTTAAGTAGATGCATTAGAAGGGAAGTTTAGATTTTTCTACTTAACGAGAAAAAGTTTCAGAAGAAAAGAAGTGCAGATTAATGGAGTCGAAATCAAAAAGGTATTAATTGAGCTTTGTAATAGTTACTAACTCCAAGTAACTTAAGAAACTACCACACTTTAGCGGGTCCCCAAATTCAACGGAATTATGAAAGTGAAGCCTCTGATCATCTCCGCATATTTTACTACAGCCATTCCATAATGCATGAGATTAATGCTTTATTTTTATGCGAAGGGTGTTAAAGGCTGATTTTGGCTGCCCTATATAAAAACCTACTAGGTAAGGTGGGTAATTAATTATTGGAAATTCGTTTTTTATCTTATTTGTATCCATCTCCTAAGTACTCACCCGATTACAGAGACACCTGCTCCAAAATCGGCACAATTATTATGATTACTACAGATTTCTATGCCTCTAAACCTAGTAAGTAGCATGTTAACTTACCTTTTACCGTAGTAAAACTCAGGAAGTCACAAATTCCGTATAAAAAACTAGTAGGGATCTGAGAAATGATAGGTTTTAGTGTAGTCATTTAGCCTTACTAGGTTTTTGAACTGGCAATCAAAGCGCGGGGGGCGCATTTTCAAAAGTGGGCTTCATTAGATACTGGGCCTTACATGGATCAGGCACCTTACAATGGTTAGTAATCTACTTCTTCACGTACATTTTTTATATAAAATTTAACACATTTTTGAGACACACAATTTACGTTTTAAATTTTTTTTAAAGTTGACGACTGATTTGTCAGTATTTTTAAGTTTTTGGTTTTATTTTTGCATGCGAATAAATACATATACGATACAGATGTGATTTAACATATTGAATTTCTCTTAAAACTTAGTAGTATAATGCAGGTTAACATGATTTTGTTAATACAATAAACGTTTTTTTGGGAATATTTCCAAGACTTAAACCTAGTGAGCATTACTAGTTCGTCATTTAACGGGGTTTTAGTATAGGAATGCATACAAATTACTTCAATATGTATAGTCATTACATAGCTAAAAAACGGTTGCAGTCCAATAACGTGTTTATTACAAATGTTTTCTAGGTAATATTTTAACAGATAAAATACTATAAAATTGTTCAGTACCTTTGCGGTTATTTAGCTATGTTTTGTTTATTACACAATTCACATTTACGATACTATAAACACGTAAATTGACTTGGCCGTTATTTAGTTACTTTTTATATGTTATTCAATTCTAAAGAACGGTTAAGCTATACTTAACGGTGTTTTAGGAGTAATATCGCACATATTTTAGTAATTATTTGCAACACTAAAACACAAAATTGTGATTTTCTAATTAATAATATAATATTTGAGGAAATGGTTTTCAAACAAAGTAAGGATAAATTTAGTTTTAATTTTTGCACATAAGAAATCCGGAAGAAATGTACACATTTTCTAGAGATATGGGTTTGAACGTTTTTTGCCCATATCTCGAAACTATAATTTGTGGGTTAGATAGGTTTTAGTGATAGGACGGCAGCGCAGGAGTGAAATTCAGACTGAGTTGTTTTTGAAATAAAGGAATTCAATGATCATCTACAGGGATTAAAGTTTTGACATGTCAAATTTCACCAAAATCGGTTCCCTTGTTGAGCCGTGAAAAGATGACATGATGGTTATTATATTTTTCATTGATTGTTTTAATCTTGTTAAAAGTAAGAAGCGATTATTACAGAAAATAAACACGAAACACGTTATGGCGATTAAGATGGACGGGCGAATACGGAACCCTCCACTGAGCAATAGCCCAACATGATATTAGCCGTTTTTTTTTTGTATCGATCTCATAATATTTCTTATCGTGACAAGGTACAACGTAAGCCAAATTATAGGTTCTTATCAATAATGGTTAATCTGCGCTAATAATTAATGAACTAAGCCGCGGTTGGCAGAACAAACATAAACAGCTAGACGCTGGACAGCTGGCTATAATAGGCTTTTTATAGACCTGGCGTGAAGAAGCTACCCTCCTTTTAACACAAGTATTGCTATACTTATCAGGAGTTATCCACTATATATTTGTCTGAATAAATTATTATACATTATGCGAGTTTATTTTAATTGTTGAATACATCTGTGACGGAATGAAAGGAATGATAAATGTGAGTATGGAAATTTTGGAGACAATTTTTGTCTACTTTTAGGCTCGAAAGACCTAGTTGAATAATAAAATATCTTTATTTTAGTGATGATTCTGAAAAGAAATCATTAAACTTTAAATAAATTAGCTCAAGGGCCCATTTTACTATATATATAATTAGAGTGTAGGTATATACCTAAACAATCTTAAACAAAATATTTATCAAATTGGGTTAATATTACACCACATCCGAAGGACGTTACCCACCGCTACGTACACGTAACCCCTGGGTGGTGTTAAAAGTGCAATAAACTCGGCAGCTGCTGTACTGTTCTCTCAGAATCGGTTGATCATCACTGCGAGTACTATGCTTATATAATAAATATAGAAGTTACGAGTATATTATAAGAATCTAGTTTAAAATTTAAATTGTATAACCTCCTGGATCGAGGTCCTCACTTGAGGACATAAAATTAAAAAAAAACCTGTCAAATGTCAAAGCAGCATACATACGAGTAGGACGTTTCCGAAAGAAACTGCAAACCTAATAAAATAAATACCGGAGTCACAGATGGCCAATCAGCTATCAGTGCGGCTTAGACATCTGACACTATCGACCTCACCATGCTCCGCGATAAGTAAATCCAAATGTATTTCACTGAAAGTCTAATTATACAGGGTGATTTCGGGGTCGTGGAGCAAAAAAACAAGACATCACACAGAATTCAAAGATGTTGCTCATTATTTATTATCACCAATAATTAGGATTATTTTTCAGATGGTAAGTAGAAAAAAACATGTTTGCATACAGTTTGGTCACCCTACTCAATGTGACGTCTTGTCGCTTTCCATACAGCGTATGTCAAAAGTCATAGAGTGAGGGCTCAAGATGTTACTTAGTAACCTAACTTAGGTACTTTGAGTGAGAGCTCACTCAAGGTACCAGTATCAAATAAAAAAATACTACAATTATTAACTTTACTTGCATATAAACTTACAAAAATTACTTATTTGTACTTATTATAGGACAAGCATATAAATTCAATCTCAAAGAAACCGAAATTCTATACCTCATGAATCAACTATCTTGCATATACATTTTCAAAAAATACTTATTTGTAATTAACAGCACAGGCTAACAAATTAAAGTCAGTAAGAAGATAAACTCTTCTGAAATAAACTATGTACGAGTACAAATGAAACAATGTACGTAAGTTGTACAAACGTATAAAATGCGTACAAAGGATTTATTGAAAAGAGGACACATTAATAGAATAAAATTAAATTATGACTACTTAAAAAACAAAACTATTTAAACTAAACCTACCAAAAAAACAGGCAGGGTGCCCGCCACGCAGGCAGCATTCCCACGCTGTATCGCGATGACAAACCTTTGCGCAAGAAAGCTGTCTGTGCGAGGGTCTCCCGTTGCCTCCCTCAAATGTACAAATGTACGTAAGTTGCATATTAGAGGACAAAGTCCCCATGTACTCGCCTGAGAACATAAGGAAAAATCGAGGGGAAAACGCCATGATTTTTTTTACTAGTTTTCCGACATTATGAGTATATATACTTTAGATACTTTCCAGAATCGATAGCTCCAGGACCCAGGAGGATAATGCAGTGATATGTAAATGCCATGGGTGCACTAAATTTTTTATAATTACGTTTCATATAATATAGTTTGATATATCGTTATTTTGAATAACGTAATAAATGGCATACTACCGTAATACACAATTAACGGCAAACATAATGTTATTTTTAGTGTAATGGTCATGAGGTATATTTACACTTCGTCTAATATACTTTGCCATAATTATTACATACTCTAAAGCATTATTATTTGTTCTAACACATGTAAATGCCATGGGTGCACTACATTTTTTATAATTACGTTTCATATAATATAGTTTGATATATCGTTATTTTGAATAACGTAATAAATGGCATACTACCGTAATACACAATTAACGGCAAACATAATGTTATTTTTAGTGTAATGGTCATGAGGTATATTTACACTTCGTCTAATATACTTTGCCATAATTATTACATACTCTAAAGCATTATTATTTGTTCTAACAAGTGACATCACATCATTATTTGTGTGGCATAATGAGTGCATGACATAAATGGGTTAGGTTAGGTTGGAACTTCGACTCCGCACAAACGGATAACTGGGTCAAAATTCTTTTCGTTATCTTGTTGTCTGAGGTATTGCAGCTTTTGTTATAAAAAAAATGGTTTTTATAAATTTTAATGTAAATTATAATATATAGCTAGAAAACATACAAAAATGATTCAACTTATTTATTGACAATGACAGTTTAGATGAAATCACAATATAACAACCAGTTATGACGACCAGTTTGGCCTCGTGGGTAGTGACCCTGCCTACGAAGTCGATGGTCCCGGGTTCAACTCCTGGTAAGGGCATTTATTCGTGTGATGAGCATGGATATTTGTTCCTGAGTCATGGGTGTTTTTTTTATGTATTTAAGTATTTATAAATATTTATATATTATATATATCGTTGTCTAAGTACTCTCAACACAAGCCTTATTAAGTTTACTGTGGGACTTAGTCAACTTGTGTAATAATGTCCTATAATATTTATTTATATAAAAAAAAATTATAATAAGAATTACATTATAACATATAATATTATATCAAATGGCATTATAACAAATGTATGATCTTTTTTTTATAATTTTATTTAGCATTAAAGTTGGTTAGTTGTATAAGTAAATAATATTATCATTCGATCATTTTGATGATAAATATAGAAATAATGCAATAAAGCACTTCACACCACGTAATTCGTTTACCCTATAGGGGAAATTACTGGCTATGTAACAAAATAAAAAAGTAACGGTTAAAAATACAGATTTATGAGAGTGGCTTGTGCTTTAATTTGTCAAATAGTACTTTATGTTATTAAAATTAAATAGTCAATTCATAATGGTGTGATGGGTGAAGGCATTTGCCTCCACGACGGGGTAGTTAGGAGATTTCATACTTTTCATAGTAGGTGCTTCTACTTACATTTGAATTCTCATTCGTAACAAATAGGTTAGGTAAGTACATATTTCTTCCCGAAATATCGCGCAAATGCAGAGGACCAGAAAACCACTGCCTTGATCGCAACTCGGAAAACAACAAGTTGCCTGCAATACATCGCTGACACCATTATTACGGTTCTGCACGCAATAAAGGCCAGTGACAAAGTTTGTTACGATATTACGACTCGAGTACCGCTATTGCGATGTTTACAGCTGTTATCGGTTGCGTATATTGGTTTTGTTTGCGGGCGCCCTCCGGGATTAAGAGGATTTTAATGTGGGTTAGTTTCTTTCGTTTACAAGGCTGAAATGAAAAATGCACATGATAAAACAATACTACAAAAATAATGACTCAATTTCTTTAAAATATACCATATCCTTAGCTCCCTAATTATATGATGGAAATATTCGCTGTCAACGTTAAGTCTCGGTAGCTTAGTTGGTAAAGAGGCTGGCTGGTGTCTCGAAGTGTGTGAGTTCGAATCGCCCGAAACAGTGAATTTAATTACTCATCGTTGTCTCGTCTTTTATCTCTAAAAATAATCTAAGAAACCTTGCTTTTGCATTTACGAGTATGTAATTAGTTACGGTCTACGATCAACGTAAACACGAGTATTTCACCCACAACATTTTGATTACGCACACATCGCGGAAGGCGTTACGCTACAACGCTGGAGGGTTCACGTCAGCTACTCCTCGACGGGCCTTCACTCACTTTGAACGCTTGTGAGTAATTACCTTCCGTGTCCGCCTCCTTCCTCCATCCTGTTTGTGTGTTTCCTGAGACATCTCTTTGCTCACTTGCTTTGACTGGGTGTCTGAAATCGAAAAGGCTTAAAACAAAATTTGAAGCGATGATGATACAAATCTTTTTCACCGCAAATTACTTTGCCCGATACACCGTTTTATGTTTTTTTTTTAATTAAATAATTTATTAAATACTTTTATACGTGCATCTTTGCATAGCAATCTATTTAGTATTTATTATAATAGGTATTTCTTCATGGGTCAATGATGGGCACGATATACTCAAATTGTCCAAACCGATCTTGATTCACTATTATATTTGCATAACTTTGGAACAAAGTAATAATTCGGTTCAAGTGATAGAAAAAAAAAAGCATCCAGTCAGTAAGAAATAAAGCTCCAGATCTGATATTAACCTGTCCCGAGTCCTTATCAAGCACGTCATCGGTTAATTTCCTCGTAATTAAATGAGAAATAGCTAGTAACATAGCGGGTACGTAGACGGGCAAACTTCTTAATTACGAGTAGGAACAACATGCCAACGTAAGGCATACAATGTAGGTAAGTGTATTTTTCTGAAGGTTGATTGTAAAAGTGTCCTTGCTTTACTCTTGAACATTTTTTAAAAATTAGCAGTTGATATAATGTGTGCCAAAATAGACTTGCATAAAGAAATAAGTTCGCAAATATACCTTTATATGCGGGATTTACCACGCTTTAGCCACTCGATGACTCAGTGATGAGTGATGACGCATGATGAAATAGGTCAATGTTTAAAAATACCTTTTCACGTCAGCAGCTCGAACAAGGGTAATTTGCTGCTTAAAAACAGTGAGCAAAATCGCATTTTGCTCACCGAGTGAGACAAAATAACATTCAAGTGACCTTTAGATTCGAATGTCATTTCAACGTGCGGGGCCTAATACAGGTTCGAAATATTTGGATTCTATTGTCTTTATCCCTTTCACGTCATTAGCAAAAAGACAGAGACAAAAAAGTGCATACGTAATTCAACGGTATATTGACGGTTTATAATAGACCCCCGAAATAATTCAGACCGCATCGTTCCAAAACACCCTGCGAGTCTTCATTCGTAATAATTAATTAATGAAATAAAAGTTTAAAATTTAATAAAAACACCATATTTTACGTATTTTATTATACAATCAACACAATGAACTTAATATACAAATTTACGCAATTGTTACGCAGTATATAATTCTACTTAACTACTTTTAACGATCTCTACTATAGTTGACAAATAGTACTATCCGCAATTCGGACCGGATCTTACAAAGTTTTTTTTTTTACAATAAAAAAGTTGTCGATTGAACTGTCAATTGATCTTCGTTAATTCATTTTTTTCGTATTATTTTATTGAAATTTCTTTCGTTTTATTTTATTGCGGTAATTAAAGTTAATTGTTGGAATACCTTCAGAAAACATGAGTGAAATAGTGATCCATCCGTCTGGATTATATTTTTTCAGGTTGTATTTTTTGATGGCTGACTGACGTGAAAATTTTTGTGTACTACACGAGATCAAAGTTATTTACATCTCGTGCGCTTTTGAGTCCCTTACTACGCTCAAGATTCTAAATTAGATTCACTCGCTACGTGATACGCTCGTGAATCTATTATAGAATCTTTCGCTTGCACGGAACTCAAAATAAGCACTCGAAGAAATATCGAACTTTGCTCTCTTGTTGTACAAATAACTATTTCCTCTACCGAAGAGATAAAGATAATTTTAAGAAGATTATGAGAAGGTTTTATTGCAATATCTTATACCTTTAAAGTTTAAACGAGAAATTCTTGTAGGTATATGGGAGTCCGAGCTTTGCTCGGAAAACATATCAAAATATAAAACGTAGCCATGTAGATCGATTTTTCGCCCCCGAAAACAATATAGCAAAAATCGATCTAGCTAGGTCTTACTTCTGGGAAAACGCGCATTTTTTAGTATTGATGTTTTCCGAGCTAAGCTCGGTCTCCCGCTCAGATCATAGAAAGTACTAGATGGCTGACGGAGGCGTGGCGCGTGTCGCCGCGACATGGCCACATCGTGGCCATACCGGCCCGCCATAAGACAGTAGCAAATTAGCTGTCATTGAACAATGTGCGCGTCAATTTTATTGAAATGCCGAATTATAGCGCTATTTTGTGTCGAAATAGGAGTGCATCCAAAAACTATAAGGATCATGGAGTTACATAGTACATTTTTTTTCACGTATTAGTCAATAAAACCACACATTTTAACAAATAAATCCAGTGACATATGATTTTTCTGAGTCAGACCATGTTGTCATACAAATGCGTGGCAATTTGTCTATGCATTCTACATTGACGCTTTGGCATGGAAAACTATTTGTAGTGTCCTTAGCAACGGCGCAATGCATTAAACCGCTAACGATATTCACAGGGACATTATTGTTTCTTGGTACGACCGCTAACCGCTCCCTTCATTGACGCCGCGAAGTAGAGTGGTGCTCGTGCATATAATTGATCTTTGAGCGTTATCGATAAAAATGTTTGGATATAGTGTATACACACATTAAAAATAATTACTTATTTTCATACGAAGTAATTATTTTTCAAGTAAAATTTTACAATTATTTTATATGCACCTAATGTTTAATTTAATACTTATTAATTTGGATTAAAAATCGATAAGGTAAGCCAAAAAATAAACTGATTTAATTAAGTACAATTGTACAAATGTACAAATGTTTTATTTCAGAAATAAAATAATAACAGTATTACATTTATACTGGCCCCCACACTAGGCATAGCCTGTCCTGTGGTGGATAATACGGCTTACAAGTAAAAAAAAACAATACTACAATTGAAAATAATAATATACAATTATTTAGAGTAAACAATTGAAAAAGAAACGGTGGTGAATGGAATTTACAGAGGTACAGTTTACAGTGAGTCAAAAAAGAAATATGTTCATGATTGCAATTTTTTTCAGTTTCCCGAAAAATCACAGTTATTAACGAAAAATGGATAGATGCTACAGGAAGAGGGCCCTAACTGGTTTACGAGCGAGAAAAGTGTTATTTGTTCGGATCATTTTCAAGAAAAAGTTTCCAGTTACAGTTACAGGTAGAATATAAATATGTTTAAAATAATAGTATATTGTATACTTAGTCGATCCAAAAGTTCTATCAGAAAGATTTTTACTGATAATTATGATTACTGTTTCCTTATTATTCGTACATATGTTATAAAAGCTTATTTAATGGTGCATTATACTTACTATATAACATGATGGAATTGCTTTCAATTGGTGACGAAATATGCTATAATAAACTAAAACTTTTTTTTTTAATGAAGCGCTCGCGTCTAACGACAATCCCAAAGTAAACAATTAAACAAACATTACATCAAATAATGACTGAAATTTAAACCAATTTGATTAGTTAAGCATAAACAAGCTTTCGCATCATGGTACATGTTTTTTTTTTAATTAAAAGCTTTGTATTACATTTTATCAGTAAAAACCTTTGTGAGAGAACTTATGGCTCAACTAATATACCTTACACGTACCTTAAAATTCTTAGCTCGTAAATAAGGTCAAAAATTTAAAGGAATGTAAATTAAGTCTATGGCAATTATTACTTAAAACAAATATGTCAAAACTCTAAGGTCATTTTTAGAACATGTAAAATATCGATAGCTCTATCGAATTGTTCTCACTCTAGTGCCGCCGCTCTAGGCTCCTACACTGCGCGGTTTGGCCAATCACAGCGCGTGAGTTGGTTGTCTGGCCACGCCTTTAATGATGTGGTGGGGGACAGTTGGAGACAGCGAGACTCGTTGAAATTATGCTTCGTTATAAATCTCCTTACTTCTTATATCTATGGTCTCCCGGATATTAAAATCATTGTTTTTACTCTCGTTCGACGTCTAGGTACTGTCATTTACAGCAAAACCCTCATTTTAGCGATCTCTTCAACCGTTTTCTATCTATTGCTACATATAATTATTTCCTTTAAATAAAGTTTGCTTCATGTATAGATAGATCTATCTTCATGCGTCGATATTATAACTTGAAGTAAACAAACCCGGGCATGATATACATGTAAAATGTCCATTAATCACGGATATTGAGCCTACTGGAACAACGTTAACCTTTATGACGTGATGGCGGCCCTAAGGACGTTAATCCCCCGACCGTAATCTATTTATGGACAATGCAAACCTCACCGTGATAAAATTTTACATCGCCTTAACTTCATGGAGTGGCCTTTCCCAGGAGACCCCGCATTGTCTTTTGCCCTTGCCATTTTAGTGTTGTGCATAAAACTCAACATAATGATTTCGGGATGCGGACAGTTATTTCACTGCCTTTTTAAGGATTTGGGCGATCGATGAGAGTAAGGTTGTTGCACTGCGACCAGTAGGGTTAAGATGGTCGGCTTTTTATCATTTGTTACCATGTCTGTCACGTTCTAACAAGTATGTAAGCGCGAAAGTGACGGGCATACTGACAAGTGATATAAAAGGAACCACGCTGCCACTGCTGTAGGGCTAATATGGTGGGCTCTTTATCATTTGTCACAAGGCCTGTCACGTTTTTACAAGTATGTGAGCGTGAAAGTGGCGGGCATAGTGACAAGTGATAAATATGGAACCATACTGCCACCGCTAATGTATTGTAAAACACTGATTTAAACTATCGCGATGTAAATAATGTCATTATTAACTAATACAAACGGGACTTAATCGCGTATTAAGTTTTAAATTTACCTCCGACGTTTCGAGGACGGCGTTATCTTCATGGCCTCGGACAAGACTCGCTAAATTTGACATTGACAACATCTTCTAGCCGCGCGAGTTTTTCAAACTACACGCACTTGGTCTTGTTTATTGACTTGAACATTTTGCGCACTAGGGATGTTACACTGTCGACACACAACACTAATGATATTCGATTTTTCGACTTTCGATATTCGTTCTCGCTTACATATACTACTGACTGGATTTCATGTAGAGGAGATCCCCAAACCCTCGTCCCGATTGAATATGCAATGTTTTTTTTTTTAAGGGCTTCCCGCACTTCTTTGCTGTAGAAATCGCGATACGTAGAAAAGTTTAGCGTTACGCAGCCCACCCCACATCACATGGCGATCCTGCCAGCGCGGCCTTGTGCTGCACTGGCGGCGCGCCGCGCCAGTTGTAAATAAACTATATCTTATAATTAAGTGAAGTGGTGAAACTTTATAAATTAGTGTTATGGATAAGAAATATTTAAATGGACTGTTAACAAATAATAGACTAAATAAATAGAATAATATGTATTAACACAAGTGGGACAGTGACAGAAATATTTTTTTCTCGAACTTGCTATGAAATGATGACATGACTTACGTCAAATTAGGTCCGGAAATACTACATATCAGGTGCGATGAGTGAAGATGATATGTAAAGGAATTTCATACTGCCTTACACACCTAGAACTGTAAAGCAACCTTCTTTTGTTTTTTAACGTCAAATTGTGACACAACGTCTTGGCATCCAACCATCAACTAGCTTCAGTTAGGGCCAGTTGCACCATGCCCATTTGATGTACCGATCATGTGTAAAAATGGCGCTAGCGAATGCTAACTGCATATTTGGGTTGCACCATGCTATGTGTCCGTTAAAAAGTTACGCTGCCCTTAACCGGTGGTAGACCACTGGTTAACAGCAAAGTCGTTCATAAATATGGCGGCACTTTTTGGAAATTGTCCGTATTTCACGAATTTATGTTTGATTATTAAATAATTTGAGTAAAAAGTAATGTAAATTATTATAAATATATTTATAACACTAAAAAGGTGGAAATATCTAAACGCAAAAACGTGTGACAGTTCACATAATGGTTTTAAATGTCATTTTAGTTGCGAGACGACTTGTGTTTCATAAAATATATTAATTTGTACTGGATATTTAAAGAAAAGGTGTGTTTTAAATTGAAATTAAGTGCAGAATGAGTTTAAGATCCTGTGCTAGCAACATCTCTCTTCTGTCCCCAAATTCACGCTCGATCGCGGTCATTTTGACAATTCCTTCCAAAACACATACTCGTCCATGTCAAACAATCGTCACTGTCAAGCTGTTTACAACCACCGGCATTAATAGGTTGCCTTGTTTATAGGTAATTTTTAAAATACTTAAAACATGACGAATTTGAATAGCTGTAGTAATACATTATACAGATGTGCATTATGTTCAATGGTTTTGGTTGCAAATCATGTGTTTTGCCGACAACATGATGCTTTCTCAAGCCAGTGCTTCAAGACAAACCAGCCCTAGCTATAGCCTCCTAAGGCTTAATATAGTGATCGATCCAGAGTCGAGAAGGTATGTAGCAATTCTACACACGTGCCATTCTCAGGCATATGTTAGTTTGTTTTACAAACGACGTTCGACTTTGATCGGCTATATCAGTTGTTTTTAATATGGCAACTCAAGTAGTTTCACTACAAATTTAAAGATCTTTATTTCTCATAAGAATATAAAATATTCACTTAAGTACATAAAAAAAATCTTTTTTTCATGCAAAATACATTTTAGCGGTGAGCGCACACTTATAACAAAAAACGTAGGTACATATTATGACTTAAACTAAAAGTCTAAAAATTAAACTAAACACAATAAAATAAAATAAAAACATTTTTGGTGGGTAAGTGAAATAACGAATCAAAACAATTTGCAATAGAATGCGAGCGTAGTTGCTACGGCCCGGACCGACTACTGCCTCATAGTAACAGAGATAAGATAAGGCCACTACGTATTTATTTACACGGATATAAAGAGCGTGGAGGTGACAAAGCGCTTTCTCAAGTTTGGTTTTAATGTGTTCTGATAGATGATAATATTTATTTTCTTAAATTTTTGATATTTTTGCGTAATGTGGGACTTAGTCAATTTGTGTAAGAATGTCCCTAAAATATTTATTTATTAAGTTATGATTGATTTAATAGAGCAAATAGAAGCAATTATAAATCTTAGTTATATTATATATATATATACTTATATGTTTTATATTAATATTAAAATTAATATGGGGGGCTATTTATTAGTGATATGATGTTTCAGCAATCTTTTAAATGTAACAAAGGACTTGGCGTCTTTAATGTCTTTCGGTAATTTATTATATAAATCTGCACCTTCATAAAGTATACTTTTTTTGCCATAGTTTGTACGTGGTGGACGAAGAATCAGAATCAATAATTTATAACAATAGTGAAATACCTAGTAAGAATGTAAATAAGTATGAGAGTATTTTAAAAATACTATCCGACCACATGCTAACTGATAGTTAAACCATAAGTAGTATTAAAATTTTAAGCTCAATAAAGGTGACACTGAAATATTAAAAGCAATATCGCATTAAACGTTATAAATGACATCGTAAACGGCGGCTAGTATGGCACAATAAAGAAAGTTATGTATTTAGACATTATCGATAAACGCTGAGCCATT
Source organism: Cydia pomonella (assembly GCF_033807575.1). Lineage (NCBI taxonomy): Eukaryota > Metazoa > Arthropoda > Insecta > Lepidoptera > Tortricidae > Cydia > Cydia pomonella. Next base: position 14,198,560 of record NC_084706.1, on the reverse strand, counting down.
AAATTAATGGTTTCAAGGGGACTTTAATATGGATTGAAAAGTAGTAGGTATTGTTTTCTTCCTTCAAAGGAGTTTTATATAAGTAATTTTATACCAGATATATAAGTGACATACCTATTTGTTCATGCTATTTAAGTAGGTACTTGTCTTCTATGAGATAATTACAATATTTTGTGGATTTTGGATGTCTACATTGATCTAAGATGGTCGATAAAGAAGTTGCGCGGTGATGTTCTAGTAGAAGGTAAGTACAGTCAGCATCAATAGTAGCGGATCAAACAAGGTCTCAAAAGTCACGTCAGTTGTCATTCTGTGACAATTAACAAATAGTGATGGTTTTATATCTAGAACAATTAAAACTGTAAAATATATACTTTTGAATGTAAATTTTAGAGATTTATCTGTATTTGAAAAAGTTATCTGGGATTTCAGATACTTTTGGCGCGTTGTTTTATCCGCTACTATTGATGCTGACTGTACAACGGCAACTCTCTTAACTGTCTATCGGTGAACCTTATGCCTTTCGTAATAAAGTCCACCGATGGACAATTAACAGTGTTAGCGATTGTACCTATGCATATGAGTTTTGAGAATAAAACGAGTATGTATATTACAACTTTATTTATTTAAAATATTATAAATCAGTTTCACCAAAACAAGTTTCCAAGTTTTGCGAAGTTGTTTAATGTTTATAAAATGTTGGTGTCAATCGCCTTTTAGTTAAACGCCTCTCAGGCAATACCTGTAGATTCTCTCAGTCTCAATTAAGACAGCAAGTTTGTGTGACATCTATTCTGGGGTGATATTGATCTTAAATAAGTATTAGAATGATAATAAATTGTAACTTATCAGTAAGGATACTGGCGGTTCTTGTAGTCTACTCAATATATTGATAAAGACAGTGTGTTTCTCTTTCAATTGTCCGGTGTTGACATTAATAACCAGTATCCTTAGGTATACAATCGCGGGGTAAAAAACTGTTCGCTCTCGAGTTGTATAAGGTATCCACTGGGAATGCACGCAGTGTTTGCAGAGATAATATTAACCGTTAAGAGAAAAGGCACCGATACCTCTTTGTTGACAAAGTCTTTGGTGGCATGTTAATGTAATTAAAAAAACTTTGAGGATACATATCACCTACACTTTTATGCACCCGTGGCAACATTAATATATTCCGTTTGGATCCTTAAGGTGTAGCTGACTCAGCCAGCTGAGTTTTTGAAAAATCGTAGCACTTTTTAAGATCATAATACGGTTGGCAAACAATATGAATAGCAATCTCGGGGCCTTTCTCAAGTAAAATAAAAATATTGCTACATTGAGGTATAATATTATATTAACATGGCTTTCCCTCTGTCTCAAGATTTTCGATTACTAAGCATAAGGTTACAATGTTAGACATTTATAATATAGTTAATATGTAAATTTTGGAGTAGTAAATTTTTATTGACCAAAATCACATTTAAATGGTAAGAATAATGGTAAGAATGGTAAGATATAATTAAGAAAAGCGAAGTACAAAGGCGAATTTATCCCTAAAACTTAATTGGAGAAAGAAATAATTTTTTATGTGAAATTAGGACGTAAAATCGCGCGAGTGAGTATTGTGTGTGTCTGATTTTTGTGATACGTGCGTGTGTATTTCTTCCATGTCTATATAGAATTATTCTTACACAGTAATAATTTAGCCTTGTAATATAGCTGTTTAAGTTCTACTTCTGTTATATTTAGTACTCATTAATTTCTTATTTCACAAGTTAAAAAAAATCCTTCATGAAGCTTTATGTGTAAGAAAACTTTTATTTCGAAGGATACCTACCCCATAACCGCCATACAAAACCATTAAGGACCCAAAATGTCCATGAAAAGTTCGTAGGAAAAACGGAGCGTGTGCTTTTCATGTGGTTTCTGTGGGAAACTAAATGTACACGTAGATATGTAGATACAAGATGTTAGAAAGAGTTTAGGATAACAATATTTAAAAAAAGGTTCGGTATAAACGACCATATAGAGTGCAGTAAGTTTTATTACTTTTGAGTTTTTAATGTCGAACGAAGAGTAAAACAAGAGGAATTATTATTATACAAATATAAAAAAATACGACTGCAATAGTGGTGTGTGACATCTAAATGTCACCTGTAATCTCGCAACAGTAATGCCACTGCAATTAACATCTGATTGTAACCTTCAATCAACCTAACCGACCGACAAAGAATAAACTGAACATTTCCGAACAGATCTTTGAATTAACATAACTGCGAGAAAACCATAGGAATCATGGACATAACTAGGTCTGATCAATCGACAGAAACGATTTGGATTGATAGACGACTTGGGCAGTGAATGGCTGTGAGATAAATAGGCGGGCAGGCCGAGTATTGAATACGTAACAAATGGTTGTAACGCCTCGGCGAGGGAACAGCAAAGTTTTTGCAGTATCGCTACTTAAATGGATATTAACTCTACTTGATTTCTAGATAACGACTGACACGACTCGTAGTCTAGGTAGGTATCTAACGTCCGCAAACATACATATCATTTCGATGTTCTCCCATATTGGTCACATGGAGTGGGGACCGGTTGAGGTGACACATCATCATTTAATAACAAATCAATGACCATATCGAAGATTGAAAAGACAGTACCATAACATAAACAAAAATTTTAAAGGTGGTATTTATACTAAAATTCTAAAAAGCATGTCTGTTACGATCAATGTCGCACGGCTGGCCAACCTAACTATTTAGGTAGGGTACATTACAATCGCCATGATTAAAATTTCACATACTGGCGCTCAGTGGACTGTGCCCCCTGTGACGCGGGACAAACGTTTTGCGCGTCAACCTGCATCAACGGCACAATGCCGGCCATAGAGCTTTCTTCTCCTATATTTATGAGCTGAATATTTCTTCGCGCCGGATTAAAACTTATATATGATTTATCACGTGAGTTAGCATTTTTTTCAGCTCCACTCAATTTATGTTGTTACGTTGCGTTTCTTTTATATGTTTCTAAAGTCGAATTGGTTGTCATTTTGATGGTTGTTCTGTCTGGCAAAATGTGTTTGTCTGTCAATTAAATTACAAATACGGGAATAAGTATTCTTGTTCTTCTTTGTTGGTCCCTCATTGCTGAGGATCATGATGACTTGGTTTTGCAGTTCCTGTGATTTGTCTCCATACGTCTTGATACTCTTGATCTCCCGTAGCCCTCACCGCTTGATTGAGCAAACTCAACTTAACCTGAGGTGATCTTTCTCAACTTGGTCAGACCATCTTGTTGATGGAGGGGCCTGAGGTCTTTCGCTTTCCACTTTTCCGAGCACGATCACTTTCTATAAGCTTTCATCATCTCTACGCATAACATGGCCAAAGTAAGAAAGCAATCTGCCAACATCGGTTGTTGTTGTCCATCATCATCTGTCTCTAGAACATCTTTCAGATTACCTGTGCAATCTATCACCATTCGTTTGGTCTTCTGTGTGTTCACTGCTAGCTTTAGCTTGTTGCTTTCTACCCCTAGTCTATTCAGAATCAGCTTCATGTCATAGACATTTGTGGTGAGTATAACTGCATCATTAGCGTAGCGCAACGAGATACATTTGTTGCCGATTTTGAATCCTTTCCTCCACTCTTCTAGTGTTTTCCTTATAATGTGCTCCCCATAAACATTGAAGAGTAGAGGGGACAATATGCAGCTTTGCCTCACACCACGCCTGGTCTGAAATACATCTGAACAATCGGTGGCTAATCTGACGAAGGAGCGATTGTTGACATAGAGATTCCTTACTATTTAGGTCTATGAGGTGTTCAGGCAGCCATCTCTGTGAGTAGGTACCTCTCACAGATTCTGCCATTTCACAAATTTGAAGGCTTTGGTATAGTCAAAACACAGTACCACCGAGCTTTTGCACTCACGAGTTCGCCACGTAGAACTGCACAAATATCCCCGGCTAATTCTGGTTTCATTACACGAAATTCCGCATCAGAGTAGAACCAAGCATACTCGTTACTTTATAAGGTACTAAGAACTTTGATATAATTACCTGTGAAATGAGTATTTTCCTGGGTTTTTGGCCCTGAAACACTACAACCCGGCACACAACATGACACCATCTTCACTAAATTACTTAATATATATTTTTCTTTTTGATTCTCTTATATTTTTCACGTCAAAAAATACGGCAATATGATCTTGGCCGACTCGGCCGACTTCGAACTCAAAAATGGTTACGTTTTCTCATATGTAGTCTGCCTCTTTCGCACTCCTGGCTTGTTCATGAACGTGATGGTTTCCCTTTCGCACACTTCATCTGTCTATCAAGCAAAGCGTTTGACATGTCTCTGTGCTGAGGCAAGCCCATTTCGTGGTAAACTATTTCAATATGTTTTAATCTTTTTTTTATGTAATATATATACTTCTGTATGTAAATTAAGTTTTACCACGAAATAAATGATTAAAATGAAATAAAAATAAATAAATATTCCATTTTGTGTTGATATTTATTACTGGCAAAACAAATTTATTCCAATAGAAAAGTGCCACTCTGATCCCTGCCAGCAGGGAAGACAATACCCTTTTCCGAATAGGTGATGTGGAAATAGTTTTCATTTAAAGTCTTTGTGAAGCTTTACTTTCTCGATTTTCTTCGTTAATTTGGGATCCAGGGTTTAAAACTTGCTGCAACACAATATAGGGTTGCAACAAAAAAAGACATTATTATATATCTCCACTTTACGTGTAGGAGAGGTACCATAAACAAATGTTCTTTTCTGGTTTTTAGTTTACCATTTCGGCGTGATGTATAATTTCACATTTTTAGTATAAAAGATCACTGAGCTATGCTGCAGACGGACAGATAAACAGAACATGGCGAAACTATCCTGAGGGTTCCTGTTAGTGGACTACGGAACCCTAAAAACCACTTTGGTTTCGTTGGTTATTGACTAACTTTTTAGCTTTAACTCAGACTCATTAGTATTGTTTACGAGAGGTACCTAAAGTCTAAGAAAATAAGCTTATCTTAAAGTTTGACAGCTGAAGTAGATGGCATTGTGCGGCGTCTAATGACATTCAGTGAGGTTTTTCGCGACACTGACAACACGTTTTTTAAACAGTGATACAGACCAGCGGTGGAATCATGGTTCCATTTTTATCACTTGTCACTATGCCCGTCACTTTCGCACTTACATACTTGTTAGAACGTGACAGGCATGGTGACAAATGATAAGGAGCCGACCATCTTAGCCCTATTCTAGCCCTATCTAGTAACTATTTTTTTTTTCTTATGAAACTATTATTCAATGGGTAGTGTGAAGGTTGGAAACCTTCACAGTCTCGAGATAGATAACTGGCAACGATTATTTGAGTTAGTCGATAATTGTATTGTGTTGTTGGAAGAAAAAAATATATAAATATTATCAGAAACTACCAGCGTTTACATTCACCACCGTATCTCTTTTACAGTAGCTTACGTTTACATAGAAGTCACAATTGGATAAAACATTGGTGAGGGTATTTGGCGTCCATCTTGTTGCCGAATTTCGCTTACCCCTAGGGTTGTCAAATTTGGTGTGCCTCATTAATTGGTGGATGATATTACTTGTTTCCAAATTTAAATATTTACTTGTTATTGGTTTTTCAGAAGTGGCTTTAAGGGTTCGGAGGAAAGTTAATAAGTAAATTAAGCTATGCCCTAAACATATTTTTTTTACCTATAAACCATCACCCCCTTTATCTGGCATGTTGGTTAATTTTTGTTCAGACAGTTACCAATCTTCGACTACTAGACTTTTTTTTCAAAAATATGCCTAGTCTGGTGCAGTTAAGGTTCATGTTAATTATTAGCGGTAAGGCATGCCATAGGCAACTATTGGGAAACATATCCATACTTCACTATTAATTACCAAGTTTACCAATTAAATTCAAAGTTTTAATAATGATAGTCAGGATTACCAAGAAACATTTTTTTTGCCATAACGGACTAAAAGATTTTTGGGAAAGGTGTCAAAATCCAGGCGAAGATACGGAACACGACGGTAACTGTATTATAAAACGATAACTTTTTACCACTTAACTAGGAAGTAAATTACCTACCTGTGGTTTCGAAACCTTGTACAGTCAACATCAAAAGTAGCGGATGAAACAACGCGCCACAAGTATCTGACATCCTGGATAACTTTTCCAAATATAGATAAATTTCTAAAATTCGCGCTGAAAAGTATGTCTTTTACAGTCTTAGTTGTTCTATATTAAATACATCACTATGGTAGATACTTATGAAGTGTTATTTGATCCGCTACTTTTGATGTTGACTGTACCTACATTTCGTAGATATTAACTAAGTCATGTAAATACATAGATCTCATATTAAATAGTAAATAATAATGAAGATCGGCACAAGAAAAAAATTGATTGACATTGATAGAATTCATGTTAAGTATAATTACTTTACTTAGTAACCTGAAAGCATACCATACTGCTGCTGGGAGAGTCCTTTTAACCCCCGACGCAAAAAGAGAGGGGTGTTATAAGTTTAATGTGTCTGTCTGTGTATCTTTCTGTGGTATCGTAGCTTCCAAACGGATTTTCGTTCTGACTAACTTATGTCCTAACTTATATAACTTCCTTATGTCCGATCGATTCGAAATTTGGTACCGTATTACTTCAATAATATTGAAAGTATATCGTAAGGTAACCATGACCTGATCAGCCGATTGAAGATCATCATCTCTTTAATAGTTGATGAGGGAATCTGACTACCTTGCATATGTCCTATCGATTCAAAATTTGATAAGGTCGTCGTTATAGACCTGATGGACATAATGGTCTTACCCATTTATTAGGGTTCCGTACCTCGAAAAGAAAAAACGGAACCCTTATAGGATCACTTTGTTGTCCGTCCGTCCGTCTGTCTGTATGTCAAGACCCTTTTTCTCAGGAACGCGTGTAGGTATCAAGCTGCAATTTATATCAAATGCTCAAGACTACTGTCCCTTGGAGCTGTGAAAAAATCAAACTTCTAAGCCAAGCCAAAGATGCAGCCGTTTATGCCACAAATTTCCGCAAATTTTCGACACTCGCAAGGGAATCAAAACCTACAGGGTACTTCCCGAGAACTGAGAATCTTGAAATTTGGTACGAAGCAACGTCAAGCACAGATAAAGGAAAAAAATGCGAAAACCGTAAATATTTGTACGGAACCAGTGCCAGTGCCAGCCAGTTTTTTTTCCTACATTCCTACTTGATTTGCACATTGCCTTCTAAAAAAAGCGGCCAAGTGCGAGTCGGACTCGCCCATGAAGGGTTCCTTTATGACGTATTAAAAAAAACTACTTACTAGATCTCGTTCAACATTTTACCACTTTGGACACACATTTTACCACTTTGGTAGTGTCTCTCGCGCAAACTATTCAGTTTAGAAAAAAATGATATTAGAAACCTAAATATCATTTTTGAAGACCTATCCATAGATACCCCACACGTATGGGTTTGATGAAAAAAAAATATATTTTTATTTTATGACTTATTAAAAAAACTACTACTAGATCTCGTTCAAACCAATTTTCGGTGGAAGTTTGCATCGTAATGTATATCATATATTTTTTTTAGATTTTTCATTCTGTTATTTTAGAAGTTACAGGGGGTGGGGGGCACACTTTTTTTCACTTTGGAAGGTTCTCTCGCGCAAACTATTCGGTTTAGAAAAAAATGATATTAGAAATCTTAATATCATTTTTGAAGACCTATCCATAGATAGGATATAATAGATACCCCACATGTATGGGTACGATGAAAAAAAACTACTTACTAGATCTCGTTCAAACCAATTTTCGGTGGAAGTTTACATGGCAATGTATATCATATATTTTTTTTAGATTTTTCATTCTGTTATTTTAGTAGTTACCACTTTGGAAGTGTCTCTCGCGCAAACTATTCATTTTAGAAAAAATTGAAATTAGAAACCTCAATATCATTTTTGAAGACCTATCCATAGATACCCCACACGTATGGGTTTGATGAAAAAAGATTTTTTGAGTTTCAGTTCTAAGCATGGGGAACCCCCAAAATATATTGTTTTTTTTTCTATTTTTGTGTGAAAATCTTAATGCGGTTCATAGAATACATCCACTTACTTGTGACTTCTATGTAAACAGTACATACAGCTCTTATAGTTTCGGAAAAAAGTGGCTGTGACAGAATCGGACAGACAGACGGACATGACGAATCTATAAGGGTTCCGTTTTTTGCCATTTGGCTACGGAACCCTAAAAATCGATTATAGATAAAGGTGAATTAAAAAACAGCATTATTTACTTTTAACATTTTTAATCACATTTAATAAAAACCGTTTTCGCTTGCTCATTATTCATTTCAGTGACATAGCAACTGGATTCAACAAATCATTTCATTCGTGCATACAGTAAATTTTATTGTAACTAGTAATTATGAGCAATTCATTTAATATTTTTTGACAACCAGTCCGTGCAGTTATCATGAGCGTGTACTTTATTTCAATACCTATATTTAATTTTCTATTTTAATAATTCAAATCAATTTCCTCTTTTCTATTAACGACAACAGACTGGTTGAATATATAACAAAAGTTATTAAACGTGTCCATTTATCTGTATTTACATTACCAGTTTCGTTTACAATAAATTATATTATGTACAATAAAATACGTCCATTGTTATAATAATAAGTGCGATTGAAATTAGAATCATTCGTGAAATTTTTCATTAATGATTGTATTATAATTATACATCATCGTATGTACACACTAAGACATAAATTATTTTAGCTTAGAGCCTGCCCACACTTGTTCCCTCTTAGTAAACAAGTGGCATTACGAAGAAATACTTAAATATTATCTACGCTTTTCCTCTAAAGTATTTACATTTTGAGTTCATATCAGTCATTGTCTTGAAACATGATTATTCTACTCATATTATATAATTAAACAGAACACAAACATTCATATTTATTTAAATACTTACATAATAATTTGACTTCGTCATTGAATTTTCCCCAAAATAGTATGAAATAGACATCGAATAAATGAATAACTTTACTAGGTATTTAAAATAAATATTGTTTTTATTAACAAACCGATATTAATTACTACAACAATCAACAACATTACTATATCATATCACGAGTAAATAAATGTAGGTACATACACAACGTGTAATAGAATATTTCTATGTATGGACCTTGGAGGATTTAAGAGCTTACCCCTCTGTCGAAAACCTCGGCCAATGGTCATATGTATCGTATGACTGGACTGATGTTTATCTGACATTTGTCCGATAAACTGGACTGACGTTTGTCCATACATTTGACGTGCCCCTTCCCCGCAAAATCGGCAGACTATTTTGTACAGAAAATTACCGACAAGTCGTCTCCAGTTTTTAAATCCTTGTGGAGGGCCTCTACTATAGTGCAGAGTTAAAGAAGTTTTAACACGTTTTATTTCATTTTGTCATGAATTAGGTACTGCGTAGGTACATTCTAGTTTCTGTCAAATCCCATTTTCTAGGAGAGTGGAGCCCTGAATATCACGTAGCCGATTTAGTGGAAATCAAGAATATCACGTTGGTGTCATTACTAAAGTCGTTTAGTAATTATTATGTTTTCCTCTTCCCTGAACACTGTACCCCTAGTGTAACTGTGATCGACATCATAACGTGACGAACGCGTTTGCGTTAAGTGTCATTTTGTATAGGATTTTGAGTTTCCAAAACGTCCCGCTTGGCGCGCTCTTTCGAAATTCAATACAAAATGAGACTAAACGCAAACGCGTACGTCACGTTTGGAAATCGAATTTATTTACACTAGGGGTACTGGATTACCATAGGGTATGTTATACAATCTTGAAACCAAGTACGCTAAATATCTGTTTATTATATGGCCTACAAACCTACATATCTAGGAGACTTGATATCCCGGGATCGATTCTTTCAGTCGGGGTTCTTTGTCTCCTTGTCATTAATAAAGTTTACCACAGGGTCCTATATGCGAATAAATAAAAAGAAACTTGACATCATTTGTGTAAAAAAACCCTTAGTATGATACTCTATACAATAATAAAAAAAAACAGGGATCGACTTTGCCGAGTACATACACACCGTGTTTTTTTCGTTAATTTCAAGGGTGCATCCCTTAGCTTAAATTAAGTAATTTTCTCAAAGACACCAGTATTCTAATTAACTCCGTTTCAGAGATAGCCAATAATTAATTTTATAAGGCGAGATGAGCGTGTACACTTGCCTTAGGGCCTGTTGAGATATTGATTAGTGTTTAGTACGAGTTCATACAATTGCTACTAAACGTAAGTACCATTTCGGACGATCGATGTCCGGAATGACATTGATATGTCACAGTTTTCAATTGTTTGGTTGAGTAAGATGTAATGCCCATGTTACAATAACGCTATAATTAAATATTGCATACATTTAATTACTTTTTACAAAAATAAATACACGGTGTATATTAAACGTCATTTAAAGTAAAAGTTTGTCATTTTCATAAGATTATCCAATATTCTTAAATTAATCTTAACTACGCATATAAGAAACAAAGAGTACTTAATATTAATATTGAGTTTAAACGCAACTCTCTTGATGAGCCGCCAGTAGAGGCGTTCTCGTCGTAACCACCTCTCGATGCGACCTCACCGCGCCATTGATACCGCTTCGACCAGATTCACTCTGAAAATAACCATCAAATTAGCAAAACAAACTACCAATTGGGAGTAAAATTCACTCACGAAGGATTCTGATACACCATAATCACACAAAGTATTTATTGTTTTCGTAAGATTAACAACTCAAATTTGTCCTTCTTATCTTAAATGTAGTTTCTGTAATACATCAATAAAGAATTATTTTCTGATTTTTATTTAATTTCAGACCGTCTAGTTTCTGGAGATCCTGAGCACTGAGTGCTCCTTAGCTTAGCAAGGATACATCTAGTGCCACTTTGAGTTAGCGGACCATTTCGACAGTTAACATCCAAGTCTCGCAGGCGTATAGGGTGTAGACCCTGGTTATTAGTGACTAAGAATTTGATTGATTTTTATACCTACTACTTGCTATTTTCTTACGGCCTACCAAATTATCGTGTCTATTTTGGGATTTCTTTCATTTACTATAGGTACCCTAATATTACCTGAAATTAGAAGTAATAACCCTTCCGTTCGATTAAAACATTACAATTACTAAGTCAATTCTAGAGGTCTCGTTTGCATCAAAATGATTATATATGTATACATATATTTAACCTTTAATGCATAATACAATAAAGTACAAATGGCAAACTTAATGCCTTAAGGCATTCTCTATCAGTCAACCATTGGGCCAAACAGAGACTTACAATTGGTGCAGAGAAGAAAAGTCAGTACAGAAAAATAAAAGTCATCTAAATACTACTTTTACATAGTCAACTTTAAGTAATAACTACTTAAACCTTTATTTAATGAAAATCAAGCATTTAATAAATAATGACAAATTCATATCCGCAACGCAGGCTTCCTCAGGAGGGTACAACCACAAATCAGCAACAGGCGTCGTCATTGCACACAAACAATAAAGCTATCCGCAACAGACTTCGTAATTTTTAATAAACAGTCATTTTATTTAAAAACGACCATCCCGAAACTCATTGGTACGAACCGAGATAAAACCCGCGACCTCCGAATTGTAAGTCGCACGATCTTACAGCTAGGCCACCAGCGCTTTTATAGCCATAGAATAATTATTGTTACTGCGTCTGATTTTTTTATTTGCAACAATCCCAACACCTTAGTACACAAACCAAACCCCACTGCCAAATTGGTGACCCCGACGTGATAAGGCGAGTCCCCGGTAATTGTTAATATAGCGCCGGTTCGGACTCGGCTAGGCCTGACCGGTGACCGTAAGCTGTGTCGTGGCGTCTATCAGTCTATGCCTTCTTGGATCGACTAGTAAGTCGTAATGGCTTAAAAAGTCTACACCAATTATCGGCTTAGCCACGTCAGCAACAACAAATCGCCATGGTAAATCTCGACACAGTCCTAGGTTTAGAGATATCGTGGCGCAACCGTTAGTTTTGATGGGAGTGTTATTCGCTGCAACTAGCTCATACAAAGATTCTTCATTGTGAGGGGCTAGGCTGCGAGTATATACACTTAACTCTGCTCCAGTAATCAAAAATCTGATCCCAGAGCTTCTGTCCACGATTAATACTCGTTGTAACGTTGTTGTTGTGTTTGGGAAACCATTCGCCACTAATGGCTCCCACTCGCGTGTCTCGCATTGTCGGCTGTTTTAAAAGCGCAGGGCGATATGCAGTTATGAGGTTTATCACCGTTATGTAGCTAGTCGGTAACTTCAGCGACTTGAATTTGCCGTAATTATCATGATACCAACACATACCACTTGCTGAGTTGCTCCTTGAGCGAGGCTGAGATCTTCGTCTCAAACGTGAGCGTGCTCTGCCTCTGTGTCGCGCACTTGTATCGAGGGACAAAGCTTTCAGTTGTTGCCGCAAGTCGGCAACTTCACTCTTTAAAACTTCTAAAACTTTCACCACTGGATTCTCCGTTGTCGCAATGGCAGGCGTAGGTTTCATTTCATTTGATTAAATGCGCCTGGCACAGCGTTCCAGCGAGATTTCTTAAATGCCGCAAAAATTGAGAGGGTTTGCGGTCTGCACCTATGTGTTCTCGTTCCAGAAGCTTGCGCGTATTCGCCTCTTGTGATACACCTAACCTCATAATTATGCCGGTCTTAAGTGCATCGTATTTATATTGTATTTGTATTTTATTTTCTGGCAGGTCGATCAGTATATCCAGCACTTCTGTGACGGCATGTGGCGCTAACACACTCAACGCACGCACTAGATCTATGGTCGAAACACTTTTTTACCACTAAGAGTCTATGTGACGAACGGGATACTTGTTCGGTAACGCGCGGTCAATCAAATTTTTATACCCAAAACGGCTTAACTACGCCATTCGGATTATGTGACTTCCCATACATTACTTTTGGACTCCGTAACGCAGCTCAGACTTTCAATGTTTTATGAAAGAAGTGTTACGTGGTTTAGACTTTTGTTATTAAGCGATTAAGTGACAGTGCAGAGATGAATCCTTCTAAGTGTGTAATGGTAAAGTAGAAGCTATATGCTCCTTTCCACTCCCTACCACAGCGAGGCATTTGCGACAGTTCTTAGGTATGCCAAACTTTTACAGACCTTTCTTACCTAATGTTTCAGCGCATCAAGCTAGATTAAATGACTTACTGAAGAGTGATGTTAAAGGTAAGGTGCCTATTCATTGGACACCTGAGAGTATTAAAGATTTTGAGGCCTGCAAACAATGCCTCGCCGATGCAAAAATGCTGGCCCATCCTCAAGACAACGCTGACCGGCGCTATTCACAGATTCGTCCGATACCAGAATTGGCGTATGACAGAGACGTATGGCGTATTTATGCCGCTATCAAACAATTTCAACATAATAAGGAAGCGCGACCATTCACAAGATATACTGACCACGGCACGTATTTGCGAAAAAAGATAAACAATGCACTTCAAAACGGTTCCGCTACCTGGATTTTGTCGGTCAGTTTACAACCGATATCCGACATATTCGCGGAGAGCAAAATATACTTGCCGATACAATGTTCCTATTGTGTACGTATTTGCGAAGAAAGATAAACAATGCACTCCAAGACGGTTCCACTACCTGGACTTTATCTGTCAGTTTACAACCGATATCCGACATATTCGCGGAGAGCAAAATATACCTGCCGATACAATGTCTCGCATTGAAATCGATCCAATAGAACAAGAAATTGATTGGAAAGCTTTAGCCTTATCTCAGAAAACGGACGACCTTTTATCATCGCTACTAAACAAAACTGATTTGATGCTACATCTCAAGCTTGTACAGTTACCTGGACTTGAAGAAATATTTATTGCGACATTTCTACTCCGTCTGTCCGGCCTTATACTACTGAGCCTCTTTGAAAAACTGCATCATCTTTCTCATCCAGGAGCCAAGACTACGATCAAATTAGCTACGCAGAAGTTCGTCTTGCCGTCTATCAAATCAGACTGCAGAGAATGGACTCAAAGCTATTTAGCGTGCTAAGGTTACGCGTCACGTGTCAGCCTCTGTCGGATCATTAGCACCGCCTTCTACTCTGTTTGAACACGCGCATATAGACATAGTTGTAATGCCAATTTCGGAACGATGCAGATTTATTTTAATTTGTTTTGATCGTTTCTCTAGGTAGCCGGAAGCTATACCTATTAAGAACCATGAAGCAGAAACTGTAGCATGGGCATTTTACTCAAATTGGATCGCACGTTTTGGCGTACCTCTACGGCTCACTACTACAGACCAAGGCCGAAATTTTGAGTCGCATCTCTTTAGAGGCTCAAATAATCTGATCGGTACGACCCAACTGCGAACTACTGCATATCACCCAGCTGCCACTGGATTAATTGAGCAATTTCACCGCCAACAAAAAGCTGCAATTAAATGTCATCAAAACGACCTATGGACACGAGTTTTACCTACAGTTATGATGGGTAATTGCGCAGCATTCAGGAACGATCTGCAAGCTACGTCCGCTGAAAGCATATTTGCCTTCTTTCTTATTTCGTGAAAACGATAGAAAGAGGCAATGTATTTATGTTGTCTGATTAGTTAATTTATCCAAGCTACTTTTCAGTTAGTCCCGATCCGGTGATTGGATCAAAGAGTCGAGGAAAATCTTCAAATTAGCCTTTAATAGGCACACACACTTGTAGCGATTTGGGTATTTCTATAGCAAGCCGTGCATTTGCTCTTGAATGAAGACCAAACGAAACATAATTTCTTAATCATACTTGTGTCACGTTGACCGAATCGTTTCTTTTGTCGCTAGATGCCGTAAATAGCTTATGATCATAAATTACTTCATGTTAAATGGAACTAATCATGAAGACAATAAAGTGATCAATACAATGGAATTCCGTATGGGAACGACGTTTCCTAGGCATGTGTACGCTCCTTGTAAAGTAAACACACACTACGATCATATACAAATTATATCTACATAACCCTCTATGATGCGTCCAAAAACCGCAAATTACAATCAACATAAACTGGTTTGTTATAAATTCTTGTTTATGCATACCTAAATACAGAAAACGATACAAAGAATAAAGAATATTAGGAAGAGGCAAAATAACAGGCACAACACATTTTTTATCTATGAAATCCAAATTGATGTGAATTTGTTTTCTAAGAAATCTAAAAAGTATCTCAAAGTAGGTAATTCTCGTGGCGTTTTCAGTTAATCTACGTAATCATTGTGCATTTCCACGTCCAATTTCTGCGAGAGTAGGTGGACTATGATAAGGTCCCACGTCGATGTGTCTACGCCAAGGTTTAAGACATTCTTTAGCAGTGTCGTGGATTTTCTTGATTGATGCTGCTGAATGTTGCTGTATGATGGGGAGGCTTAGTAAAACGTTGAGATGCGAAGAAAAAATCATCTTCTTATTGTAATATCTATGATTTAAAATATCCCAACATGTTTCATAGGTTGTCTGAACTGATAAGTAAATGCTGGATTAGTTTTTCTGGCGTTTGGCGTTCGGAATCGATGGTATCATTGTAATTGTCAAATATTGGTGTAATAATGATATACAAATTCTGGAAAATCTCTGAAAAACAAAGGGATTAGATTTGACCTCATACAAGATGACGTTTAATTGAGTGTGTTATCAAATCTGTCAATGGCGGTTGTAATATGTAGTTCATGAGCACATCATAGAAGGCTTAATATGATATTAAGGATAGCCTTAATCAGGCATTAAAACATTCGTGTGATGTTTTTATCAAACCTGCTTCCTCCTCGTTTCATAAACCCACACTCGTATTTTAATGCCTATCACTATGTAGCAGTCACATTAACTACTATGACGGAAATTTTAAACCGTTTCGATACTTTCGATCTGTTTTTGTTGATTATTTAAAATAAGAATATCGGTAATTCAAGAAAGCCGTTTCTAATCAAAGCTAATTATCGGCGGTTAGAATCCTACAATATAACACTGTACTCGTAGCATTAATATAGCATTGTACTCGTAGCATGAATTTGCATATGTAACCTAAACAACATATTATTGCTCGACTCCGATGAAAGCGAGGTTAATCGATCGCCAAATGGATATCTACTTAAGTTGTACTTATAAAACGATGATTATGTCAAGTGTTAGTAATGTGTTTTATTATCTACCTGTGAGTCAGCGTAAGCAGCGTGCTGTGATATAGGCGTTGTCGGTGACGTGCGTACCATGCTGTGGGCGCTGCCAGAGTGTTTCGGCTCGGGCGACGCCACCACAGCGGAGTACTGCGGTGGATCAGGCGGACAGTTCACACCTACACAGACTTTAGTAAGCAGTGCTTTCAAGTACTATAATCTTTGTAGCACAACTGCCACCGCCAAATCGTGAGCCAGCGTGGCCAGCAGTCACGCATTAATTTCTTATGGCGCAGTCAGTTGTGCTGAAAATGCAAACTAACAAGCTAATAACTGAAAGCATGTTTTTTATTGAACAATAACCTAGTACCTTACTCTCATAAATACGTGCATCGTAACTATTGTTAGTTATCGCTAGGGACAGATAATAAAAAAAACATAAGATGAGTCATAAAACTGGCTGCCACCTCATTGTTTATAAATTTAATTAAACTGTGTGATTTCACTTTTTTAAATCGTTATAATTATGTGATAAAAAAATCTGATTTTAATAAGAATAATATTTAATTTATATAACATGATTAGGATTTTAAACCCATATTAAAACTGACTAATAAATAACTATAAC
Source organism: Cydia pomonella (assembly GCF_033807575.1). Taxonomy (NCBI): domain Eukaryota; kingdom Metazoa; phylum Arthropoda; class Insecta; order Lepidoptera; family Tortricidae; genus Cydia; species Cydia pomonella. The sequence continues at coordinate 14,181,689 of NC_084706.1, read as the reverse complement.
GAAAAATAAAACAATAAAGCAGATTATAAATCGAAGAAATCTAGAGAACTCTTTAATTATTAAATAAAATAAATGAAAAAATATATCGATTAAAAAAAATAGTGCACCCCCTAGGTAAATTCTAATTATGTGTAAAAATCAACAATAATTGGTTTTAAAATCATCTGTCAGGATATTACGGTTAACTTTTTATTTTCGGAGAAAACTCGATTTTTCTGATACGCACCAAATAAAGATTTTGAAAAAAAAAAATATAATTAATTATTTTTCCAACCAAATTAGCTAAGATTAATTTTTGGACATAATAAAACCAAACAAAAGCTATTCCAATAAAAAAAAATCAAATTTAAGACTTCGGTTTCTATTTCTATGAAGGCCGATTTTCAGCCCACCGTGTAACGCCCGAAAGAGCACCGTGTAACGCCCGAAAGAGCGCCGCGTGCTCCTTAACCCCAACTTCAGTTGGAAGGGTGGCACACCATGCCTCCACCATGGCAGCCTCATCCGCTGTTGCGCGATCCAGTTGGGCCACTGACCACCTTGGGAGTTTTATTTGTCTGCGCCTGCCGCCCAATCCGTTAGGCTGTATTACCGTCTGCAAGGGGGAAAGCCTCATCCGAATGTATAAGTGATCGGAGAGGGTTACAACGTCTACCAAAACGTGCCATTGGTTTATGCGTGCAGCAGTCGCGGGGGTCGCAAGCGAAACGTCTACAATGGACCCGCCCTGCCGCTGCACACAAGTATTTGCGTTACTCCGATTAAGAATGGCCATATCCATTGTGGCAGCCCAGTCCACAAAGGGCTACTTCTTTGGCGTTCGTGACCGTGGAGCCCCATGCCGCGCTCTTAGCATTAAGGTCTTCGAGGACCATTATTTGAACCGGTGCTGCCCTTCGGAGAACGCCCCCCAGATTCGCTAAATAGTCCTCAAATTCCTGTTTCCAGTGGAGTTAAGGGCGGAAAGCCACCTGTTGCCGGCACTACCAGGGCCACCATGTCATTAGTCGCTCCGACCCAATTCTGTAGAGGAGGGACAAAATAAGGCTCAGCCACCACTGTAACTCTAATGTTCCACTCCACCATAACTTGCATAGCAAGTGTTGAGCCCGGGCGCAGTGATTTATGTTGGTCTGCAAAACCTCCAGTGCTTGTTGCGGGTGTCATGGCATCAATGCTCCATTTCTTGTCCCTCATTGTTGTTTTCCTCGAGTGGCGTGGTGGTCACCGGAATCCCGACCGGGGACTTTCCCTCTAATATTTGGGGGTTTGCATGATAACTCCCCCGTTAGGCCGTTAACGCGGACTCCGTGCAGTCTGTCATCCTGTGCCCAGGCTTGCTGCAGCGGTAACACAGATTACCGCGCTCTACAGAAGAGGGGCACATCACTCTGGTGTACCCTGTGCCCATGCACTTATAACACCTCATGGGTGTGGGATCGATTGCCCTGACTATGGCGGATGACCAGCCTACAAGTAGGCGTCCCGCATTTAATTTTATTGGCCGCCCCGATCGGGCACTGGGCCAAAACAGCACCAGACCCATTAGGGCTAACCCAAACTTTGCCTGCCTTTACTTGGGTCAGTGGGCACTCCTCCTTGGTAGCCATAGCCTTCTGAATGACTTCTGATGTAGCTGCTTCATCTAAACCAGAGATTAAGTTGGGCTAGTTTGACCGGACGATATACTCTGGCAACTTCTCCTACCAGACCCTCAAGTTTTTTGCGAAGAGCGTCAGTAGCTCTCCCGTTGTCTGAGTTGGGGACTTCAATAATCCGTGCCCCATCCGCCGTCTTCCTGACCTTGAGGTAGTCCATACCAACATCTGCCAACCTAATGGAAGAGGTTGCCTTGGCTATAATGCTGGCATATGTGTCCTCAACATCAGGATTCAGCGCTACTACCACCGCAGCAGTGGTTGGTTCTCGCAGCTTTTTCGGCCTCAAAGCTGCCTTGGCCCTTGCAGGTGGAGTTTTAGCAGCTTTATCCGATTACTTTTTTGCCTTTCTCCGGATTGCATTCTTCCACTCTCCCTCAACTGGTGGTGGTGGGGGTGGTGGGTAATCCGGCCTGGAAGGTTCCGACTGATGTTTGGCTGTAGCCTTCTTTTTCTTTTGCAACGCTGGACCGGGCCTTGCCGGGGGCATCAGAGTGGTCCCTGTTGTGACCTGTTTACCGGCTGTGGCTGCTTAACCTTCGTTAGTGGCAGAAGTTGCACATTGAGTAGGAAGCGGGTCACCGAGCTTGTGCATTAATAATTTCGCCCAACGTTTTAAGGAGTTCATTGTTAAGCTCTTCCTTGAACTCTTTAAACACCTCTTTTACAGCTTCCGGATTTTCTCCGGACAGTGCCGTCTGGGCAGCGCTCTTCCTCTCGGAAAAAGCCTTGCATAGCGCTTTGGTCTCTGACTGGAATGATGCAAGCTGTTCCCTCATTCTTTTGTTGTCGACTTTCAGGGTCCTCAACTCATCACTCTCTTCCCTGGTTTCCACACATACTGGTTTACTTACATAATTTCAATGGTACAAAACCAACAGGCAAGTAAGTGTCATCTGACCCCCGTACTAGTAAGAACTGTATCACGGTGGGTCAGAATTCACCGTCCTTCAACACGTACCAATCAATTTACACTGCAGTTTATTACATTTATTTATTTGTATTCCAAGATAACTTAATATTTAACATGACGACAAGGTAAACAAAGGATGAATAGTGAACAATTTTTAGCATCTGGACTGCGGCCGTTGCCAGGCCGTTTAAGAAGTAAACAAGTATTATACGCAAAGACTTAAGATTATTTTTGTTAGACTTTTGTTACCTATTATGATAATGTATAAAGCAAGAATAGAAGAGCAAGTTGCTGTTGAATAATCCTGGCTACGAGATTATGTAATGATTATTGTAAATATTTATAAGGCATGAAATGTGAATAAACGTTTATTTATTTATTATTTTTATTTATGTCTGTGCGAGCACTCTCCGTTAACAAGATAACAACCGGAGATGATATGCCTGAGTGACTATCCGAGACGGCAGCATGCTCGACAAATGTCAACCTTACCGTCCTTCAGGATATATTTCCGGTAGCTGTTCGTCATCATTACTTCGTCCACAATTGTACAGACAAAACCCTCGGTTTCTCCGAAGACGTCCTCGAATCGTAGCCAGTTCACCGACGCGAGCAGGTCTACATCGGTTCCCGTGAGAGCCATGTAGAACCGCCCGTATAGCGCCTTATTCTCTCATTCGGCCTTGCGATACGCAATACTTAGTACCACTTTTGTGCCAGTTCTCGTTTGCCAAGGACAGCGTCGTGAGGTTCCTGTCTACTGCCACCACATCGCTGTCTACTGTCACGAACTGACCAGCGTAGCATACGGCGTATGGTGAGCAGTAGTTGAACCCTTCGAATCAGGGCATGCGGCTCGGACTGAGTCCACCTTAGTATACCAAAGGAGTATGTGATTAGGGCGCGCTTTTACACAGGAGGCGTTAAAGCCGCAAAGACTGCCCTCTGACAAAAGACTAAGGACTTTTATGAGCCGACTGAAAAAGCGCTTCTTTATCGACTGTTTAATGATTTAATTACTTGTATTATTAAGAACTGTATCTACTAATCTGCAGTTCTTGCAGACTTCTGAGCCTAGATTGGAGTCTGATGAATGTATCTCTGCACATGTATACAACCTTTATGATAATAAATTAAGTGTACTTATATTTGCATTTGTAAAGCGCGGGAGGCCCGAAACATCCGAGACGCACGCCTTTAGTAATCAAACATATTTTTTTTAAGAATTACTTCAAAAGTATTTAAGTATTTAATTTATAACAGAGGCGAGAACTACCTGACTGACAAACATGCATGGTCCAAACCGGAAACTATCAAAATCCAGCAGCAATTAAATTATTTAAATCTTCTCGAGCAGAGGTGTAAACTAATTTGTAAACTGTTGATTTATTTGACGTTCATCATAACTACATTGTACCTAATATGCCTAGTTGAAATTGTGATCCTAATTACAATGAGCGCGTGAAAAAAAAAACGATATTTAAGTAAGTAATTGAATTTCATCATGTCAAAATAGTAAGCGTGAAACTATAATAAAAAATAAAATGCACTTTGAAGTTATTTTCCCTTTTTCGATGATTCCTCAATCTTTGTGGCGTCACTTTAACTTCACCTGTAACCGATAACTTTGTTGTTTTTTTATTGATATTAAATACTCTGTACAAATTCTACCGAATAGCATCATCGAGAGCACGCGTCGTACCTACAATGTCACCTCTGCGTCGGTCCGCCAGCAGGTGCTCTCAATTTTAATTCAAAATAAGTTATTTGTCATCAAATCTAGTCATATTTATCCCATTTAAATAATACATATTTCATGCGGTTTTTTTGGAATGTACACCCAGCTGCAAAATTGCATGGCAACTTTATAAATAAACTCGTTCATAATGTGTCCATGCAACTTTGCAGCTCCCTTTACTCATGGAAGCGGCAGTTTCACGTGGAACCATTGTTCTTCCTAGCAAGAAAAAAAATTTATTGAACCTCATTTATTACTATATTATCCTAAATAAGAAAAAAATCGTTTATTGATTAGATAAAAAATAAAAAAAATACTTTTATAATAAAAACTTCATCGAACTAATAAAACTACTCAAAATCAATACAAAAGAAAAAGGCTTTAATAATCAAAACGGCAATAATGTAAATAAGCAAAAATTTTAATTCAGATGAGTGCAACATACATTTTCAAATCATGAGAACAAACTAAAATAGAAACAAAACAAACTGCGAACTGAGGATTGAATAAGAAGTTGCATAGAAAGAGGTTTCTGGAAAACCGACTCATTTAAAGCAACAGCGCTCCTTGTTACTGCTGGTAATCAGATTATTCACTGCCTGGTGGCGAGCGGACCATCGACCCGTACAAAACATAAACAGAAGAAAATAAACAAGCTTGCCGCTAATCCGTGGAAAAAGCTGGACCGGCAAAAAGATAGCTCGCTAATAAGTAAAGTTTTTAAGTTGGAATGTCGAAGCCCTGACGTAAAAGTCTAAGTAAACACTACTTTTAACTTCTGGTATTCTGCAGTTTGCTGCCAACAACTGGCTTTATACGATACAAGTTCCGCTGCATAGGACCGTGTTTCATAGATTGTGTGTAAAAAGTTTTTATCCTTACAAAACATGTACTATTTGAAGTTTACGAATATATATTATGTACACCCATACCATAAACCTACTTAATTTGTTGAGAAACCGTGCCGCGTAAGCAGTGACCAGCATCACAACAACCGACAAGTTTCTTGTCTTTGGTGGAAATAGCTAACATCAGTTGAGTAATGTAAATGTTCTTACACTATCATAATATGTTGTAATGTTGTATATTGTAAAGTTATGAGTTTCAAATTAGGAACAACAGTAAAACGAATATAATTTTAATTAATGCATGTTCCCGTATAAATATGCTGTCGATACAAGGAATCAGTTGTATAAAATTTGCACGGAATTTGATCTGGTGCGACATGAGAATTTCTTTCTGCGACATGAGAAGGGCTTTCATTGCGGGTTAATCTTGCCGCCGTTACTAATTACTCTAATTAGCAGTGCAGGTTATTGGCCTTTGCCTTCTGAACATCGTCTTGGGGTACTTACTCATTAATATATGTGTATATAAATCAATGTATGCAACTGTATAGATAAATAATTAGGCCACAGAGGTTTGTCTTGCCACCATTACTAGTTGTAGCAATGCAAAACATTGCCCTTTGGCTTCTGAACTAGTCCAAGAGTACTTATAATTATGTGTGTAATAAAGTAATGTAATCGAATTTATCTACACACATATCATAAACCCTCTATGATGCCTCCAAAATCTGTAAATAATGGCCAACATTACGATAAACTGTTATGTTACAACAAATTTCTTATCCTTGATGATGTTGTAATTGCTTCATAACTACATCAAAATCGATGTGGTTATACATTCAAATGCAACTGCAATGCAACATCTCGGAAAAAAAAACCAATTCGATTTAACCTCTATTCTAATATCAGTCGAGATGCCTTTTTGGTCAAAATGAAATGTCAATTGCTACAATTTTGACATATCTCGCATGTTAGTTTGTCTCGAATGATACGGAAACAGGCCCCCGACTCTAGTTTGTCTGTGAATTTAAAAAAAAAACTACGAATGCGTGACATGCGTGAAAAAAAGTTTTCATTTACCGCCATTTGACGTACAGTTATCTTTTAATTAGTTTTAATTATAAAATGAATATGTTTTGATGTTTTTAAAGTAACAATTGCAAAAGGTGCGTGTAAAATGAGCGATAAAAATATCTTTAAATGAAAAAAAAAACTGACGCGATTGAGAACAAACTAAGGTTTATAATAGAATAAATATAATATAATACGACTTTTAATTTAGATAGTTGAAAGTTTTTCTAATAATATTTTTTTCTCTTCCTAGCGTGTGGCAGCTTTTACGGCCCCGTTTTTCATATTTGCCTACATCACCCCATTACCTGCTGGAATTTTTATAGTTTTTTGGCTGTTTCTTTCTTCTCTTATAATACACTTTTAATTTGAGCTCAATAATAGTTGGGAGAACGTCACTGCAGGACGTTTGGTGCTCTGACTCTGCTCTTCGTCAATTACCAAATGCGATTTTTGTACGTAGGAAATTGTATGAATTTCGACTTGGCCTAGTATTAAATAACGTAAATTTTCGGTTATATTTGCTATCCTAACCTTCGTACGAAGAACTGAACTGACTTTCGTCGTAGCGTCCACTTTAGCTGCATTTGTACCTCAGTTTTTACAATAAATATGATAGGCGTTTTTGCAAATTCTGTTAGCAATGTTTCTATTGGGCCCTAGGGTCACTTGTTCCTAGAGGCCGCTTCGAGGCCTCTGTTCAAGATACAACGAAACTACGTGGTAATTTTAAGTGTTTCGAAATCAAGCATATAGGATATTGCATATTTTCTTGCTATTTGGAAAATACCAATTTTCAGTGATGTCTCATACCTAGAAGACGAAACTCCAACCCCCCAATAATTTTTTCAAGGCTATTGAGGCTATTTACTGACACTCGGCAAGGCGATGTTAGATTCTCTGACTAAAAATATACTGTATTTTAATAAAGACAGGCTGCTCTACGCGATACATAATATATAAAAATATTTCGTTAAAGAAAATTTTAAAACAAAGGGGTCGAAATTCCTGACGGAGGTAGTGAAAAAGTCCTGCATATTTTGAGGTACGTCGCTGCATCATTAAAAAGCACGTAAATACACAAGATATGACAAAATCGAATAATCATTATGAATTTTAAATTCGTGATTAAATTGTCTATGTAATATATATATATATATATATATATATATATATATATATATATCAAATTTGTTTCAATAACTTTTTATATATAGTTGTTACGTATAGTTAACGTTGCAACATGATTTGTTCATGGCTAGATAAGGTAGGTATTTATATCTTATCATGACAATACTTATAGAATCACAAGTGGATAGGAATATTCAAACTATAAAGAGAGGCAAATAATGAGTTAGCAAACCACATTACAAATTTCAAATATGGAATTACCCACTTCACTCACACAGATGCTTTAGTAATTTTTTACACGTATAACGAGATACGGCGTGGAACTCATCCCTTCTTTTTCTTCAATTGAAAAAAGCACTGATTAAACCACTATATAAAAAAGGCAATCATACTGATATGGGAAATTATAGACCTATAGCACTACTACCTGCTTTCTCTAAGATATTTGAAAAAGTTATTTACGAAAGACTAAGCAAGTTTCTAAATAAAAACTGTATCTTAAGCTCAACTCAATTTGGCTTTCAAAAAGAGAAATCGACTTCTCTTGCTGTGTTTAATTTATTCAAACAAATCTGGGATAATGTCAATGAGCGTAAACCGTGCGTTTCCCTGTTACTCGATATGTCAAAAGCATTTGACTGTGTGCTACATAACATACTTTTACAGCAACTAGAGCGCATTGGAGTTAGAGGTAACGCATTGCAATTATTCAAAAGCTATTTAACTAATAGAGAACAAGCTGTGCTTATCGAACATTACGATAGACAAAACAAAACAATTGAGCATAAACAATCTACATTTGAAAAGGTTTTACTTGGTGTACCTCAGGGAAGCGTGTTGGGTCCACTTCTTTTCCTTATTTATTTAAACGAACTTCCAAATCAAATTGAAGAGCCATGTGTGATGTTCGCGGATGATGCGACTATATTATTCTCAAGTGATAACAGGGATGAAGAGATAAACAGTAATATTAAGCGCAGCCTTAGAATAATTCTAGATTGGCTTGATAGTCTAAATCTTAAAGTGCATCTTAGTAAAACAAAACTGATTCAATTTAGGCATTATAAAACTCCACCAATTTCATTAGATATATCTGACGCAGGGACTCCTATTGAAGAAATTACGGGAGCTGGCTTTCTTGGTGTTAAAATAGACACTCATTTAAATTGGAAGACTCATATTGAACACATCAATAGCAAGATTTCTAGTGGCTGTTATGCCTTATCAATACTGTCAGAAACATGTTCCGAAACTGTGGTAGTAAATGCTTATTACGGAAGTGTGTATCCACTACTTACATATGGAGTTATCTATTGGGGCAATTCTGTCGATGTGCACAAAACATTTAAACTCCAAAAAAGATTCTTAAAAACTATATATCGTGACCAGTACAAAAAAAAGCACTTTTATTATGGCTATCCGCATTGTCAACCATCTTCCTCTAGATTTAAAAGCGCTAGATGGAATTATGTTCAAACGGAGGCTTAAGAACTGGCTAATCAATAAAGTATTTTATGATATTAATGAATTCTTTGCCAATTTATATGTAACAGTCTGTCAAGCCATTTCCGTCGGTGGAGAGGGGCGGCAGGTTTAGAAAATGTAGGTGCTAATAGAATATTTGGATTTCGCGCCTTTTTCTACTGGCAGAGTGGTTTTACCGCCTATACCATGTACTTAAGTTTAAGCTTAGTTTTAGGATAGGTAGGTTACCTACCATAAGAAAATTGTACGCCCTAGCAGGCAACTGTTGACACTTATAATGTAAAAAACGACCACCTTTGTATGTACACAGTTATACAATAAAAAATATTCTATTCTATTCTTAAACCTATACAGGCGTATTCTAATTTTAATAACAGGATATGAATTAGATCTGGATTATGGATCTGACCTGTCAGTGTCAAAGGTGACGTTATTGATTGGCGAAATGTTTCTTTTGAGACTAACAGATCAGATCCATATTTAACCCAGATCTAATTCATATCCTGTTATTAAAATTAGAATACAACGGATAGGTGAAACAGCTAACGAACAATAAGCCGTAAGAGTAAGTATTCAGAGTTACCATCTTTATTCTGAATGACTACTCTTTTTGAATGAAAACATAGGTCGGTATGCACATATAAAAAAGAGTCATTGTTTTGATAATGAATATAATGATGTTGCACGCGAAATGCACCGCGAGTCGTTTGAACATCAAAACCTTTTAAAAATGTTAAAATAAGAATAGGTACTCGTACAACTCCTAGAGTGGCAGCCAACTTTTATAACGTTCGAACCTTGCACTCATATTATTATAAGTTCGAGCATATGCTGCTATGATGGTAGCTCATAATATATACAGATCGAATGTCAAATACTAAGACGAAAACGTCCTTCTATTTAACATTATCAAAATACCTAATGCCGAAACGATGGTTAACGCAAGCGAAATTGTGTTACTTCAGGGCACGACGATTCAAATTGACAGTAATTGGTATTTACCTTTACTTAGGGGTATTAAGTCTGGGTTGCGCTCGTCGCCGATGGGCGATCCTCGCATCAGCGTCGCCTTGTGGGTTTTCGATGAAGGTATGGTTACTGTGAAATAATCACAAGGATTAGATGTGAGCTGGAAAAAGATCCGAATATACGAATATCAGAAAAACGGCTGGAGCTTTTAATAGCTTTATTTTAATAGCTCGTTTTAGGAAGAGATACATTGATTTCTATTAAAAATACACAGTGAGGCGTATTCTAGTTTTAGTTACTTATAGGATATGAATTCGATCTGAATCACATTTGGATTGGAACTCTTCAGTGTCAATAGTGACAATAGTGATTGAAAAAATATCATTTATAAATCCGATCCATAGCTAATTCAGATCGAATTCATAAACTTAATTAAAATTAGAATACTTTTGTTAGGTACACAGAAGTATAAAATGTGAGTATAAGTCTTGGTTTTTCAATAAAATAATCAAAATACCATAAAAGTGAAAATGTGACCTTGGACTTGTAAATAAGGGAAGTAAATTTGTTATATTTTCATTATTAAAGTACATGAATGACAGAAAATATAGTCACAGGCGCGTCACAGCAAAAAATGCAGGATTATGTATTAGAAGGTTAATTCATAGAATTTTAGTCATAAATAAATGACTGAGGAATATGATGAATGAGGTTCCAATAATCGGTTATCAAATTTTGTCAAAATGATCGGGTTAACTGATTATTTCGGTTACTGTTATAACCGATTATTTCGGATACGGTTATAATCGATTTGCATTATCTACACAGAAAGCAATTACATTCTATTCTTACGTTCACGTTTTTTTTTCAGCATAAGTATCATTTAATCTAATGAAGGTTGACAATGCTCTATTCATTCAATTAAGGTTGCAACAATCCCAAGGAAAGGTTTCTTTAATAACCCTTTCTCTTATCTTTTTCCTTGTGTTCCGCTAAGGGTCGACCTTTTTGATATAATCTTTAATTAAATTGATTGATGCATACGATGAAAATGTAATTATTTTAAGCTTTCGGAGGGTCTGTTTTTAACTACAAACCAAATATACTTAATTTAATAATATGAAAGTCACTCTCAATAAATGCGCATTCATTGGTACTTATTAAGTAGTGTTTTATCGTTTAGTTTACTTGGTAAGTGAGTCATGAAATTACCTTACTTTGTTGTAAGGTCAAGTTTAAAAAAGTTGAAATGTAAAATGTCAAATGTAAATTCATGATATTGCGAAATTCTACGGAAAAAGAAGTGTGATAAAAATTGCTAGCATTTCTATAAGTGGAACAAGGCAATAGCAGCAGTTTTAAACGAAGCTGACGTGACTGTTCAAACACCGCTCTGCAGTCGTACTGGAATGGAATAAAAACCAATGTTTACATTGCCACAGTTATACTCCGACGTTGAAATAGATTGTTGGAGTGTAAACCAGCCTCTATGTAAAATGCAAAAACAATTTAGTTAAGGGTGGCAACGACTATTGAGCCTTTGAAGCTTTTTGAAATAACAATAATAGAAGTATAGTTATTATAAAAAGTTTGATGACGACACGATCAATGACAAAATAAATAAATACTAATCTGGGCTAATTTACAGAACAGGTGTAGCATTTATTATATACTGTCACTACATCTTATTAAACAAAGACCCTTGCCTTGTCTGTCTGTCTGTATGTTCTTGATAAACCCAAAAACTACTGAACGGAACCTAGTTATAGAATGATTCTTGAGGAATATATATATTTTTTAATTTATTTAGAATCCAAACAGTCTTATAAACATATCAACAATGCAATACAAATGGTGTACCACAAAAAAAGGAAAATACAACAAAAAGACCTGGAGGTTCATAAATTATAAGTTATGTTAACTGAAATAAATATAGTAATATAGCTAATGCAAATTTTTATATTTAGGTGTATAATTTGCTACGGTTTTGTGTAAATTATTAAATTTGTTATTAAATAATGCTGTCGGAGTCAATAAATAAATGAAAGAAAATCCTACCATACATTATATTGTTTTGTTACACAATGTAATGTGTGGTAAGATTTTCTCTTTTTATTGGTATACAAAAAAATCCACAATGGTCTATATCTATATTTTGGTTAACTAACTATACCTGTTCATAACCTCTAAAAAATATCACATTTATGTGGTATTTGCAAAGTAATTTACACGTATACAGTATTAATCTTAATGTCTTGACCTATAATGTTGGACTCTATTAAAGGAAGAGCGATTGATAGAGCTCAAGAACGCTCTTGAAAGCAAAAAATGGGAATGGGTGTGAGGCTTGGACACTCGCTCAAGGAGAAAAACAGCCTTCTAGTCACAGAACGTAAGGTGTTAAGGAAGATTCTGGGACCTGTCAAAAGAGACGATGGCAGTTGGAGGATTTGAAAGAATGCCGAAATACAACAACTAATAGCCGAACCGAATATAATAGGTGAGACCAAAGCACATCGTCTCCGCTGGCTTAGCCACCTCGAAAGGATGGGTGACGATCGGGCAGTCAAAAGGACTTACTTCGGTCGACCATCTGGACGCCGTCCTGGTTGGTCATCCTAAATATCGCTAGGCGGATAGAATGGAGGCAGATCTCCGTAAGCTCGGCGTCAGCGAAAGCTGGCGTGAATTCGCTCTGGTCGTGTAGCCAACGTAACAATCGTTCACGCTCCGTAGCGTATCGTAGTTATCTCTCTCTATCACTCTTCCATACATAGGACCGATCGTATCCGGAACACCGCACTGCGGTCAAAAACCCGTATTGCTGATGTTGGCGAGAAGACTGCTTGGCTGAAATGGGACTGGGCCGGTCACGTCTGCCGTATGCATCCAGACAGGTGGGATAGTATAACTATCAAGTGGATGCCAGAAGATGGGCTCGGACGCGGTAGGCCCAGACGGAGATAGAGGACGAGGAGGTGACGGAGGAGATAGAGATAGAGATCAAGGGGGGGGGGGGGGCTTTGCCCAGCAGTAAGACACTAAAACAGGCTACGAAAAAAATAAATTGGCTATTCCGTTTCCTTGCTGAAATGGAAATTACTATACTATTTTTTTTACTATCCGATTGTGCATGTCAATACAGATGTTACAATAATATATTATAATAGCCAGTGTCACAATCAACCGGTTAACGGTATACAATGTACTTATTCCTGAAATACATTAATAACGACTCAATTCAAATAAACTTGAAAATTAAATAATTGTCAAAAGTACAAAACAAATATGTGTAAAATATACTTCGACTACATTCCAAGGACAAAGTCTATTCAATATTACTACGAGTATAATTCAAGAAAATGTATTTACAATAACAATATACATAATGGATATATATATATATATAGATGATTACTATAACTAGCTTATATCTTAAATAGGCCCTCGAGGTACCAAGGATGCTGGCGGCATTTCCTCGTTGTATCGCAATACTGATACGTTGTGCGAGGAAGCCGCCAGCTCTTCGGTCACCATCAGTTACGTCAACCAGACGTTTCGCGATTTCAAATATAATACTATAATATATATTACGATTCAAGTCAATTTTCAAATATAATTTACATGTCAAGCGATCGATTTTGTTCTGTTCTGAGAAAAAAATAATTTCGATTGTAAAAACATTCCGTTAACAGAAAAGTTCTTACTTAGAGAAAAAAATTGTTGCTATGTCCATGACATAGGAAGTGCATTGTAAATACGGACAGCCATGTGGTAGCAATTTTCCTTATATAATTCTAATCTGCTTTTTGGGACTACTAAAGCTTTATGTGTGACTGTGCGCTTTTGATGTTACATTTATGGTCAAACAATTCAAATAGTACATTACGATACAAGTGCGAAAAATAGGAAATTCGAAACGAGTGGCGATAAATTAAAACACGACCGAAGGGAGTGTTTTAAATCGACACGAGTTGCGAATTACCTATTCGCACATGTATCGTACAACGTTTTACAGTACATATGGCCCTTTAAATGTTCGACACAGTAACGTAATATGCTACTTCTCGCACTAGTACTATAAAGTAGCCCCATATGTACTGTAAATTGCATTTAACGAATTTACACATTTCTAAGACATATATGCTCGGTACTGTCAGTATTCCATATTTTTTAAACAACGGCCTGCATGACTTTGACCACTTGACTCCAGCTATAGCCCTTATGCATTTTTTTGTGCTATGAAAGCTTGTTTCACATTTGTGTAACCCCACAATACTATTCCATAGCACAATGCAGAAGTAACATATTCGTAGCTATGATAAACAAGTAACACCGTTTTGTCCGTAGTGATACACTTCAGTTTTTTAATGGCATAAATAAATTTATTAATTTTAGTGGAAACTATGTCTATGTGTTGTTACGAATTAAAATATTCATCTGTATCAATGCCTAGGAAAATTGTATGTGATACTTCTTCAATTTGCTCATTAGGTACCCATTTTTATATTTAATGGTTTTATTTTACTATTCCTTGTAGCAAATCGAACTAATTTAGTTTTCGAAGCATTCATGCATTCTGACGCAACCAATTTCCTACATCAGTTAAAGTAACATTTATGTTCTCTTTTTGTTTAATTATAGCAAATTTAAAGTCATGAAAATGCATCTTTCTTTAGTACAAAGCCATTTTTAACAGTATATTCGTACCTTCATAATCCCTTGCCCTCTGACGTAACTTCGTGGCAACGAGGGCAAGGCACAGCACTATAGCCACGGTAATGGCGGCCCCGAGCACTCCTCCCAACGCCCAGTTCACCTCCCACGCCTCCTGAGCCTCTGTTCGAAACAATACAATACAATTTATCAAACTTGACCCGTTCAAAAATTATTGGCGTTTGATCTGAAAACCGTAACGTTAGAAGCCATATAGACATATACATTATACCCACGCTTTATATGGACTTATTACTAGTCTGATTTTATTACATCTGACGGACTGATGAGCAGCGAAATATTTTTTTTTTAATACTACGTCGGTGGCAAACAAGCATACGGCCCGCCTGATGGTAAGCAGTTTCCGCAGCCTATGTACGCCTGCAACTCCAGAGGAGTTACATGCGCGTTGCCGACCCTAAACCCCCCTCCCCTTCGTTGAGCTCTGGCAACCTTACTCACCGGCAGGAACGCAACACTATGAGTAGGGTCTAGTGTTATTTATTGACTGCGGTTTTCTATAAGGTGGAGGTACTTCCCCAGTTGGGCTCTGCTCTAGATCTGGAATAACATCCGCTGTGCTGTACCCATACAAAAACTAAACTATAAAAATTCCCATACAATCAAATTTAGCGAACGCTTTAGCGACGATTAGGCCAAATTTCTTGTGGCATCTCGAATTATCCAACTATTTCGAGGACATTAAAATCGCCTTTAAAAATTTATGTACTCGTAATTATAATCGAACTATACGAACACCTGCCTTGTTAAGTACTGATAGCATTGGTTATTATTATAGGGGAATTAAGGGTTAGGATAGTGGTTCCCACCCTCTAACCATTCAATAGTAGATTATTAGCCAAGGGGGAAAGTGAACCATATCACCCGAGATATTTTGGCGCTCGAAGTGAGAGCGCCAATAGTTCGAGGGTGAGATGGTTACTTTTACCCGAGTTAAACACTCTACTTTTCATTTCGACTATGAGGAAACTCAAACACAAAAAAAGTAGGTTTATTATAGATATATTTCTTTAGAACATATTATTAACAGATACATACTTACAGCGATAGGTAAACGACATAACAACAATTAAATTATAGTATTTTATGCAACAGTTGTATAAGAAGAGTCAAAAAAGGCAAGTGGCGTGAGTTACAATGTGAGCCGGAGCCGAAGGCGTAGGCGAACATTGTAAAGGAATACGCCACGAGCATTTTTTGACCTACTTATACAACGTTGCATACAATATTTTTCCTACTAGTCAACAAAAATAAATCTTAATTTAGGTAAACAAATTACAGCAAAAGTATATAGCCAAGACGCGCGAGCATACCTTGTTACGCGCCCGGCCCGCCTCGGGCCGCGGCCGGCCGGTCAGCGACACCTCGTAACTCATGAGGCCCTGGTACTTGCTACTTGCTAAATTAAATTTTTGGACAGTTTTTTCTCAATTTTGGCCACCGTAGCCTACGGAGACTAACAAGCAACGCTAAGCGGTCTTCGTAGTCTATGGGTGTTGCTATATTACGGGTGTCACATGCGTGTTTCTGACTTATGAAGTAATTATTTTTACTATGCAACCAAATGAATATTTTGTAAGTTGGCAGCAATGCACTTAGTTTAAAACTGTATTCGTTTTGGTTTTGTTAGGTTGGTAGCCATTAATCGCAGTAACGTTATAGCGATTAAAAGCACAAGAGCTTTTATGAGGAATAGACAATATAGACTTTTCTTGAAACCTTTTATGTATGTTCTTATATTCGTGTTAATGAATGCATAAATGACAGATAACGGTAGAGGAGTAGGAAAAATTAGTTAAAGTTTACGATAGAAATAGGATAAGCGTTTGACATGTCTAGTATTAATAGGACATTATGACCGTCGTTTAAGAATCTCTCGACCTCTTTAGCAGTGAAAATCTTTAATTTCTTGCTTTTAAAGTTTTCCGATCGTCTTTTTAAAAATGCTAACAAGTTCGTAAAATTCTTCAAATCAACTTGATGCTTGTTATGAATAGTTGATTTAAGCATTGTATACGTGCTCCAAAGTGTAGATGGTTTTAATATCTTCGATATTTCTGCGAAATATGCCAGAAACACGGTTTACGACAGCGACTTTACTTTCTTAGCGCTGCTCCAGTTTATGAAGTGGTCGTATGCCTTCATGTATCTCTCCTTAGAGCATTCCGGTAACAAACTATCGATCGCCGTTTTCGCCTCTACTTTTATCTATTCGGGAGGTAAATCAATTTTTTAGTCGCTGGAATCGCACATTTTTATTCAGAACTGATAAATTTTCTTGTTTTATCCGT
This sequence comes from Cydia pomonella, assembly GCF_033807575.1. Taxonomy (NCBI): domain Eukaryota; kingdom Metazoa; phylum Arthropoda; class Insecta; order Lepidoptera; family Tortricidae; genus Cydia; species Cydia pomonella. Next base: position 14,164,848 of record NC_084706.1, on the reverse strand, counting down.
TATTCCCGCCTTTTCTATGATTTTGTTTCCAATATAAAAGTTTCAGTGTAATGGGCTCTACTCTATAGACAACAAACAAAACACATGCAACAAATCGCAAACGATTTTTGATACAATCCCGATAAATTAGGTACGAATTCAGTCTATAAAACCCATTATTCAATCATTTCATTCATTCAATTGCTAAATTGCCTATGGTTTCAGACATTTTAATACCTATTTTTAAGAGACAGAAAGAGATAGCAATAGGTGTCTGTACGACCAAGAATGAGTGGAATAGTAAAATGATTTGAATAGCTTTTTTCAAGAGACAGAAAGAGATAGCAATAGGTGTCTGTACCGCCTTAAATGAATGGAGGTACAGACACTGGGTCTATTTTATATAGCATAAGCTTGCTCATCATAACTTTAAAAAAAAATACTTTACACCCATAGCTTTTCCCACCCTAGGAAAAGCTATTTTCCACCCGGCTATCTTCTCATGAAAATCACACTTTCCGAACAGGAGAAATGAAAAATACTTTACCTGTCCTAGGTGGCAGTCTGGGCGCAGTTTCTACGGTTAACGTAACATGTTCTGATCTTCCTCTTGCGTTCACGGCGTAAACTATTAAGCGTAGGTGCCTCTTAGCTCCTAATCGTCTTAGATTCCATAAAGCTATACTATTCGTAGTATTAACAACCAGTCCTTCGTTAGCCCATACTTCTACTAAATACATACATTGGAGGCCACCTTCGTAACCTGAAAGAGAAACAAAAATGTTTTTTTTCATCCTTGCAATGACATGTTGATATGGAATGTTCAAATTAGGTCCGGAAATACTACGTATCCGGTGCGATGAGTGAAGATGATTATGTAAAGGAACTTCATACAGCCTTACACACCCTTCCCCTGTAAAGCAACATTCTTTTGTTTTTATTAAACGTCAAATTGTGACTCAACGCATTCAAACATCAAAATAAATAGTAGTAGATTCGTAATTTGTTGTTAGCTGTGTAAAAATCTACGAATAAAACAAATTGACCATTTTGTTTCATTGCATGTTTCAGAAAAGCACTATAGATCTCGGCGAGAAACGGGGTTGCAGGCCGCGCATCCCAATCCACATCCCTTCCTTGCCCGGCCTTTATAGTAAGTAAATGTACTATAAAAAAAAAAAAAAAACAAATTCACGACCTACTTTATGCTTTTAATGTAATACCAATATTTTTATGTGCGAAAAAATTAATACGGTAAATTAAATTTTAGTGTAAAATTGACGAATTTCGTTCTAGAATCAAAAAAGCTTTTTTTATAAAGTTAGTACAGAATAATTTATAGTTTACATCACTCGTAACAATGATAGGTCATTCATCGTTGACGAGTTCATAGTAAACTTTTTAATTTTCGTTCAAGTAACTACCAATAAAAAAAATTAAATAGTTAAGCCGTTTTTAATAAATTCAAACTTATTTTTCTTAAGTTTTCTAATCCTTTATTAATAGCAAAAATTATTCTTTTGTAATATCAAAATTATTTTCAAGATAGGGCTTTTTTATAGGTATAAGATTGCTGGTGTAACTATGTAGTAATAAAATTCATCTCGAACATCGCTATAATTTAACAATTTGCAACTTGTAACAAATAATACCTAACCAAAAAAGTGCTGGAATTGTATTTTGTTAAGGTTGTTTGATGGTTGCAGTTCCAAACTAACCAACTTACTGGAACCCGTGGGATTGGTGGTGGTTTGTAGTTCTAACCTAACCCAACTTACTTAATTGGTAGCATTTGGAGGGGGGTTGGTGAGGACTACCAGATTCAAATTACCGGAGCATAACTTAATTCAAAAGCAAATTTTAAATCGAATTATTATAATTTTTATGTTCAATTTTGTACCAAAAACGGTTATGAGAATAATTTCCGCATTGCTTTGCAAGCCCCAAACAACTGAAACGTCCTTTAAACAATGGTTGCGAAGCACGACTTAGATTCTTCAGCAATTAATGAAAATTAATTTAAAAACATACATATCATATATTTTTTTAAACTTGTCACTCAGCATTACAATTGTTTTCTCATAGAAGCAGACTATTGAAAATTAAGTGAAATGTAGGTACTACATTTTTTTAACAGTAATTCGAATGAGATGCAAAATTTAATCTTGGGACGTATTTCATTGGTGTTACACTTTTTACGTCTCGTCTCGAATCTTCATTCAATCAAAAGAGATGAGTATAAGGGAATAAAATACATACCCGCAACACAAACTAAATCCAATGAGTCATCGGTTAGATTATAAACAGTGCAGTTATAAGGTGCCTCTGGCCTAGTGGCAGGCAGTATGGTGTACACACACGGCGACACCTGCTGCCCCGCCAGGTTCGACGCGCGGCAGAACAGCGTTCCGTAGTCCACGTCAGATACGGGGGTAAATGTCAATACAGATTTGCCTTCTTTTGTTTCGACAGTGAAACGCTCCTGGAAAAGAAAAGTATTGTCAAGGACAAGCCAGGGCCACACCCTTTGTAAATTCAACAATTTGTAAATATTAATACATTTGTAATTTGTAATTGGTTAACGTAACTACACGTAAAGTGCCGTTTTCGCCGCACGCACACAGACGTGACATTTACGCACACAGACGTTACATTTACAGGCGTTCTCGGGCACTCTCGGGCAGAGCTTAGTCGGGGTGTGCGCGCGTTGCTCACTTGACGTCCCCGCCGCTACGTAGGTGTCATGTACGTCAAAATGGAGTCTCTAAGGAATGTAAACATGATAAGATGTATGTCGACGAATCGATGTATGTATGTGTGTAAACATATATTTCCTACTCCTTTATAAAATTCGATATTAATACAGAACCAAGTAGTGAGTCGGGCACGTTTAGATATGTATTTTCAAAAACGGCGGGAACGGACCTTCTGTTTATATTTTATTTTGTGACATAATACAGTGTAAATAATTTTGAATTTGAATGATAAACCATGTTAATCTTAGAAAGGAAAGGTTTTATCAAGTCAAGGTCGTGGTTAACAGTTTGCTAATATCAATAATTGGTTTATGTAACCACATACCATTATCGGTCCGATTCGAAGAATGAGATACGATAACGATGAGTTCTTATTTAGATATAGTTTGTATGTCGTATAATTGACAGAAACAGCTCGATTCGGGCAACCAATGTCACTTTGACGTTAGAAATATCGTAGATAGATTTTATTGGGATCACAGCGGAATCGAAATAGACGACAATTTTGACATGTCGTTTAGTTATCGATATTTTAAAGATCTTAAACGTGTCTTAATCATTCTTCGAATCGGGCCGTATGTAAATGATAATTTAAAGTAATTTCTTATACCTAATGAGTTCCCCACATTTAAAAGAAAATGTGAGCTGTCAGATAGACAGTATTATCTTTGTATTTATAATGTCAGTGGAAATATAAGTTTTCATCCAAAAAAAATATGATGATATAACTGTCTGAAAAAACAATGTATTCACAAAGATTATCCGTGAAACGGAGAAAGTAACGAAAACCCTTGTAGCTTCTTACAGAATTGTAGGCCTCCAGCGACGTGTTTTAACCATTATCCCAAAATTCATATCAGTCGCTCTCAAGGAAAAAAAGGAAGACAAATAAAGCGGTCACATTTATGCTCTTGCGACATTCCCGGACTTACCGCTACGAAATTGTTCCGTTTGTTGAAACGTACAAATATTTGAATATTATGATTCAATGCAGGTATTCTTTGCAATCATTGATACGAATGATTTTTAATAATCGGCTTGGAAATGAGAGGTGCTTTCATGTTTACAATGGGGACCAGATAAAATATCATTACTTTTGGAGTCGACCCTTATCAAGTTCGAGGGAAAATGTGGGTCCTGATTTTTACTGATGAAATCGCAATAGTGAGTAAATAATGTCTTAGGACAGGTCACGAGTTGGGTTTATTTATATGTATTTTTGTATGCGTTTTGCGAAGTTAGGTTGCTTAAGTTATATTAGCGAGATGTTTGTAGGATCAGATAGCTGCAATAGTAAAATGATAGGGACAAGTATTAAAAATATTTGACACTTGTATTGCAAAAAGCGTCTTCATCACACTTGCTCATAAAGCCACATTTTTGTTTAAAATCAGGTTTATAAAAAATGTTTCGTAATGAGTACCATACATTTTCTAAGAAACCTTTACCAACACTGTTTATAAACAAAATTGTTCATGGTAGTGAATACATGCCCTAAAGGTTGACATTTCACGCAAGTTTAGCGGGAGTAATATCAAAAAACCGGTCAAGTGCGAGTTCGTTTTACTCGCGCACCGAGGGTTCGGTACAAACTTCGAATTATCCGATATAAATGCGAAAGACTTGTGGTCAGAAGTACCAATACTAAGTATAATTGTGTAAAGCGCCATCTATCGGCAAATAGTCTAACTAATTTGCGCGATGTAATGCACGTATGTTGGTTTTTCGAGGATAATTCTCTATCATGTGAAAAGAGGTGTCTTTAGTGTTAACTTATAGAAATTGTAATAAACACACGTAAAGTTGGTTAAATTGCAAACTGACATCATAAATGATTTTGTTAAGTCAAAAAAAAAGTTACCAAGATAGAGGGAGGATTATATTTTTCCTGTAAAATGTATAGTATTTTTTTATATTATATAAAATTATTATTATGTAAAAAATGAAATGTAATTTTATATTAATGTAAAAAATTCATAATTTTTCTTCGCTAAAAGTTCGGAGATACGGAGGGGGAATTTAATTTTTTTCACTATGAAATCGATAGTAATTCTTCTACTTTATCTTAATCAGTACACGATACCAAATGTTTCAAACGGATCCCCACTATATTTGTTACAGCCTGTATAACAATCAAAAGTATTTTTTTAAATAACAAAACGTAAGACTACCACATATTGTAAGATTCTTTTGATTATCAGTGATTTGGAGAGACGAGCAATTCTGTCCTTATATAAAAAATTATAAAATTTTACTGTTGTGTTCAGGTTGGTTGTAAAGTTGCTAGAGCTCAACGAGGGGAGTGTTAAGGTCTGCAACGCGCATGTAACTCCTCTGGAGTTGCAGGCATACATAAGCTACGGACTAGTATAAAATATGTACCATACTTACTGGATCGACTTTTATAAAGCCGGCGGAGTTGTTCAACGTCCACTCGAAAGTAGCGGGGGCAGGGTAAGCGTCAACCTCACACACAACGCTCGATGGCTCTTGAAGGGCCGCTCCGATCATCTTTATGTCTCTCTTGCGACACAAAGGCTTGTCTGAGGGGCAAATTAATAAAAAAATATACTAAAAGTTTACTGAACAAATAAATTCTAATTGTCGACAGACGGCCTTTTTTTAATTTAAATGGTATTTGGAAAAGTGTTTGTTAAAGTAGATTATAGGTGTTGCTATATGAAAATTGTCTAGTTTTTCTAACTTAAATATTCTAATTTGTTAATACAGACACTTCAAATATTGACAAATAAAAAGCATTAAGTAATTTTTACGAGGAGAATAATTAGAGCAAAGCTTTTTAAGAGCAATTCCTAGCTGAGCAACTTTTCAAATCTCGAATTTTTGAAGCTATGTTTCTGTCGCGCTGCGGTGGGCGGGAGCCGGAGCTATCTAAGTGTGAGTGCGCGCACACAGACGCGAGACTCGTGCGCTCGCTCATTGCGCGCCGTTCCGTCGACATCGCCCGCGAGCTAGACGGAATTTATTCTGCGCTGCCCGACGCAAGTTGTTTTTGTTGTTACCACGTAATATTGTTTTTCATTTTTATATTATACTGTATCTATTACACCCTAATACCAAACACCCTATCACCTGTACTAAATGTATTTTACACCTATGATGACGAAATAATAAATGATTGATTGATTGATTGATATTAATTACCATATAGGTAAAAACTGCAAAAAATAATGATGTCTCATCTTCGGTTGTCGTTGTACAGTCAAGTGCAAAAATATTTATCGAAAGAATCGTCTCATAAATATGGTACTACGCTCTTATTACACTGGAATAAGATGCTATGGGACATATTTTTGAGTAAGATGTGTACACCCATATTTTTACACTTGACTGTACCTATCCGTATCAGTAAGTTGGGAGTGATCATGGTGTGTTGTGAAATTTTGTAAGTAGGTATAAATATACCTATGGTTAAACTACAATCTATTTAACTTGTAGTACGATGGGGCTAAACTTGGGCCGCCTTATTGAAGAACGTATCGCAATGACAATCTGGGTAAAGTATGTTGGGATAATGCCGGACAATTTTGGGACCAATTGAGAGAACTCGTGAAAAAATGTTTTTCGAGATCTCAACACGTGAAAGATTCTTGAAGTACGTAGCGAATCGTTAAATAATAACCGTAGATTCGGCCTGAATTTTGGTAATCTTCAATATAGAACGGTTTTAGTTTTGTACCTGTGTAAAGATGAGACATACTTTTTTTTAGGGTAACGAGTGTTTTGCCATCAAGGGAGAACATTGGATGGTGAAAAAAAGTTGCTTCTAATGGAAAGAGAATAAGGTATCACAAAGAAATAGGTCCGGTGTCTACCCTTTTGTATCCGATCTTAACCCTGATACAAAAATTGGTAAAATTGTGGCTCTCAAACTTTGATACCTATGTCATAAGGCAATTTGATAAGTAAACAATGTGCTAAGAAACTACTTATTGTAAGGTTTACCCGAAGTAATAGAAAAAAAACACTAAAATAATAGATACGTTGCGAAGTTTTGACAATTTAAGATTTCGTGAACTGTACAGGTTTAGGGAAAGTGTAAATGTATTGTTTATTGAATGGAATGTACTGGAAGATATTAAGTACTTAAGTAGGAGGGACAAAAATCAAAATAAAAAATAATCGTGCCCAGTCATTTTTAATGAAGGTCGCCAAAAAAATAAGAATCAAACTTAGAAATCAAAAAGACTAAGTAGTTCTTTAAAAAGGTCAAGGTCACTGAGAGCCCATCTTGAAGTATGGAAAAAAATTAAAATTGCGATTTTGTTGGTTTAATTTTGCAATATATAGTTGATATACAATCTTTTTTTTTTGATAAAATGTAAGGATCGTATGTAAAGAGTAAAGTAAATAATTAAATATATAGGAAAAGAGAGCCCTCTTGAAGCATTTTAAGGAAACTAATTTCGAAGCCCTATCTCTATTTTGTATCCGAAACTAGCAATGTATGTATGCGTGCACATCTACATATGCATCCGTATGTATAGGTACTTTATTGCGAAAAATTGCTCATTTGCTATCTATTTTACTCGATTTTGTTATAAATTTCAACATGTATCATCATCCCTATACAATATTTTTTTTTTATTTTTTTTTATTATTTTTTTTCCTACACTTACAACTATTTTTACAGGTACTAAACCTAAGACAATAGTGTAACTACTTATATATAAAAATACAATTTAAAATATATCATTAAATCTATAACATAATATATACAATGCTGACTTTGTGAATTCATTCAGAGAACATGAGAATAGGTCAATATTCTCCGCCATTACGTTGAGGGTCCGCACAGCGCGCGTCAGCGGCGCCAGACCGAGCAGAGATATAAATACTCTTTATTGCACACCTCAATAAAAGAAAACAATACAAAAGAAAATATACACATAAGCACAGGTAAACAACATGCGGTCTTATCGCTAAAAGGCAACCTTTGGGTTGCGGAAATTAAAAAAATTACATTGTCAGTAACCGTCGCGCTGGTAGTGGTACTGGATAAAAATAATGGTACGAAAGTGTGATCAAGAAAACAATAAATGTGATAATTAAGGTCAGTAGGTAAATTGAAGAAAATTTAAAGTTTGATAATCACTGCTGTTTTTTAAATAGGTAAAGATCTGATTGTTCCTTGTCCGATCTTTACCTGGAAGGGTCAAGATCGGATATCGGTCTACAGCAGTGCTAGGTCTGTTAACACAATTACAAAAACAAACACAGTTTCATCACAATACGCAAAATAAATTACAGAGCGAAGATCGGATAGAAGGAAGAATTCGCGAAATTTACCTTGCTCTCTGTGATTGCGCATAGCACAAGCCCGACTCCCTGAGCGACGCGGGGACACTGACAGTCGAGGCGCAATGAAATGGCGTCTTACACAATGTTGTCAACATTAAAAAATAAAGCCAAATTAGGGGGAAATGAATGTCCTACGTTCTTCACCCGCATCCGGTATTTACCCAACATACCTTAATCGTTGAACCGCCGCATTTCAAAATGGCCCTTATTTTGATATCGGCTAGCCGTAATGTAATACGGCGGATTATACAATACGACTGCGATACTTATATATAAATCCCCTCGTCAATGTAATTTCATTAAATTTGCTATCTTGTGGCAAACATCAAAGTAGTTATCTTTTACTTGTGACGCACAAGTGTGAGCAATGTAAAATACTATATTTCTAAAAAAAATTGCCTACTACGTAATAAAAGAAAATGTGATTATTAAATTATAATACGAAAGGTGGTCAAATCGCAAAATGCTGTCGTTTTATTTAAAATAATGAAATAATTAGACCAGTTTCGAAAGTACCGGGAAATCCCGGTTCTTTAAAACAGTACCGGTTCTGCAATCCCTAATAAGGATGTTATGCCCATCACTATTCCTTCTGTGTACGTATATTTAGAAACTGTCTCCGCCTCCAATTCGTGCGATAAGGACAACTGCAGCTCGGACCGAAATTCACTCGCAAAAAACTCAAAAATCGAGGTTTCGCTCTCGACTGTTTCCTCCTCCAAAACGCAACTAATCATTATGAAATTTTGGAAATTGCAAGAGGAAGAAATAATCTATGCCGCTATGTTTTGATTTTTTGGATATTTTTTGTCATATTTGTATACTGTGCCTTTTTTTACAGCCAATTCAATTTAGCCGTTTTTGCGATTTTCGAGGCGCTGTATCTTTCTTCAAAATAAAATAATCCAAAAAAGCAAAACATAGCGACACAGATATTGATGATATTGATCTTATTTGAAAAAATCACTGCTCTAGGTTAAAAATCCAGGGAGGAATCAGTCGAGAGCGTTTGTATGGAAAAATCGCAACTAGGAATTCCTCTTAATGAATTGACTAACAAATCAATTTGTTGATGGTGTGATATATTCTACGAGTATATAGCAATTTTTTAGCCTAGTGGGTAGTGACGACCGGTTTAGCCTAGTGGGTAGTGACCTTGCCTACGAAGCCGATGGTACCGGGTTCAAATCCTGGTAAGGGCATTTATTCGTGTAATGAGCATGGATATTTGGTCCTGAGTCATGGCTGTTTTCTATGTATTTAAGTATTTATATATTATATATATTGTTGTCTAAGTACCCTCAACACAAGCCTTATTGAGCTTACTGTGGGACTTAGTCAATTTGTGTAATAATAATAATGTTCTATGATATTTATTATTTATTTATATTTATTTTAATGTTGATCATCGAAGAGTAAATAAATAAGCTGAAGCATTTCCATTCAGTTAAATATTAAACATTTTAATAAACGATCGCCAATTTAAAAAAAACATACTTACTGAGTGTTATCTCAGTGGTAAACATCTATCTATAAGTATTTATGAGAAAAGGGGGAAAATGTATACAATTATTGACATTCAAGTAGGTAAGTACCCACACTTCAGGATGAAAGTCAGGTCTATTTACGTTGGCTATTCCCCAACGAGGTTGACGTAAGTGAAGAATCTGATTATTATTTCAATAGGATCTTTCAAACCCTTTTGACATTATACACTGTGTTTTTATTGAATTCCGTTAACCTCGGCGTGTGTGTAGCTGAGTACACTAACCAATATGTAATCAGGCCTTAAGGAAAGTGTGCTAGTGTACGGGCCTTATAAGATAAAAGTAAATTATTGATTATATTCTATTAACATAATTTGTGCTCCTCTGAAATACACCCTGAAAATTAACGGAGTTCAATAAAAACATGGCGTATACTTAAATTATGAATAGAGACGAGTAATTTATTTGTTTTTTTTTTGTAAATGTAATAATGTTATAATAAGTTACAGTTGCTCATTTCGAGAACATAGTTACATATTGTTTAGATTAAAAGTAATAAAGTCGCTAGTACCATCGCTTACCATATTATTTATACTGTAAAATACTTTTTTCTCAAACATGCGAGCAAATATTGTTATAAGCTTCGTAATAACAGGCTGCGATATTATTGTGTTGTAAGCCCTTACAGAAGGCGCGCCGGCATTAGATTTTCATATATATATGCCGGTTTAAGTCGGTAAAGTGATCTTGAAGTCCAATGTTTCATTAGCCGCGCAATACCCACATTGCGCTTTTAGGTCATTATTCTTCGGCAGGAATAGCAAGTCGTGGATTCGTTGTATTTTTTCGACTCAGCTTCGCAATGTACGACCGAAAATTCTGTTTATTTCATAATAGGAAAGACACCTTCTAATATCATACTACGTATAATGTTTTTGACCCACGTGCCAATTTCGGGTTTACCTCATTTTCGTAATACACTCAAAGGCTATGAGTCGAAGCACCTTATGAACAATGAAAGCCTATTATGTTATGAAAATTTACGCCGTCAATGTAACACAAGAAAACTTTCGCGATCGATTGTATTCTTTTTATAATATTCTATTATAGGTTTAATATTAATTCGCGGTTTGTGATTTCACAATCGCTTTATTTATGTCAATCGACATGCCAATTAGACGTATTATTTTAGACGTATTACATTTCGCCAACAGATACAAAATGGCTTAATAATGCGTAAGTGTAACTTACAAACAACTTGCATACGTAGTACCGGCGACTTGCCGTCGCCTTCGACGTTCGATGCGGTGCAAGTGTACTTGCCGGCCTGGTGTCGGGACACGTTGCGGAGCGCAAGGTTGGTGTTGTGCGTTATGACTCCGCTTGCTGCGTTGTGTTGTAGCAACGTTCCCTGTATCAGTAACTTTTTTTATATATTTTCAAAATTTAAACTAATTTTAACTAGAAAAAACACATTTTCCCAAATGAATAGACGGGACTAACTACTTTTGAGCTTCATAGCGGCCCGCTAACGGCTGTGTGAATGTACAGTCAATCAATTTGAATCCTAGGCCACTACAGAACCTTGTCGCTTTAACTACTAGATAAGATACTTGACACGCATCACTCAATAAGCACTGTCGTAGAAGTCATTCTGGCATGGTTCTATAGTTGCATAGGATTTTTTTTTTATATAGGTAATCACTCAATATATAGTGAGTGGTTACCTATAAGTATCTTGAAATATGTTACTAAACCAAATCATTCACGCAATCACATATTATTTCTGTATGCAATACTTTTAATGACACCCAATAGAGTGTTATGAGTTAATGAGTTATCATTATTATAGAGAAGACATACCAAACAATGAAATTGTCGCCATCGCAACCCGTACCACGCGAACAAAACGTCGTAAGCTTTGGTCGCGAGATTCACGCTCCGCTTCTATGCTTTGTTGTCAAAACAAAAACAATTTATATCGCAAAATAACCAGTATTTTGCCATGAATTGTTTATGTGCCATTTCTATATAACGTAATAATAGTTGGATGAATGACACTTGCCATCATTCCGATTTTCGTCTCACTTTTGATATTTGACAGATTGTCTGTGTGTGTACATTCATTATAGTCAGGTGCTTATAATATACCTGCCTCAAACACGCTTTGGCTACTAACGTAATAGGCTACTCAACCCTTTATAGGGTCCCGTAGTCGACTAGGAAACCTTATAGTTTCGCCATGTCCGTCTGTCTGAGGCTTTGCTCCGTGATCGTTAATGCTAGAAGCTAAAAGGCACGGATATATAAATCAACCAGTCCAAGAAAGTCTTATAGTAAAATATAAAAAGAAAATTTAGGGTACCTCCAATACAAAATTGTTATTTTTTCGCTTAAGCTCAATAGTGTGGATTATTGTTGGATAGGTTTTTCAAAATAAATAAGGGTCTCCAACAACCATTTATTGATAAAGTGATTATTTTTGGAAAAAAAAACGCGAATATAATCGGTCCAGCAGTTTTTGAGTTAATACAAAAAGTCATCTCTTCTTAGTAAAAAGACGTAGAAAGCGCTGCGAAAGTAGGAGAATACTTCCGCTTGTAATGTACATGATAATTACTAATAGCTCCCGTTTAGTCTATTCTAACTGAATAGTAACTATGGGACCCTGCACTGAGCATGGCCCGACATGCTCAGTGTAGGGTTCCGTAGTTAGAAAAAAAACATATTTTCATATTTTCATAAAACCGCAAAAGATATTTTAAAAGTTTACTTTTACGTAATCAGGCAAAACGATATCAGCCATGTTATTGTCAATTATCTGTGGTATGACGTCATTCGGGTCGAAAATAACATATGACATTTTATCCATCATTAAATTGTGAAAACCTCAGATACCTAACTCTAACTTACTAACTCTAACTTCTTATCTTCGAGTCCTATGATGTCAAAACTTAAAAAAGTACAATTTTTTAATTAAAAATATGTAGCCGTCATAGGTACACTTTTAATATCCGAAATCTATGAATATTGGTTTTACAAGTCAAAGAAAATAATCAATTCATATGTCAATTTTTTTATTCATGAGTCTAGTAGCCTAATGACCGAGCGATTAATGGTATTCTTGCATACAAACTTCATAATGGTCATGAGGGTTTCAATAAGTAATAAAAGCCTTTATGAAAAACCAGACTTCAAAATAAACACGTTGATTTTATTTAATGACTATGTCAGTCTACTAAGCTTGGCGGTTTTGTATTCCTTCAGAGGATTGAGTTGGACACTTTTCATGCCACGCAATTTAAATTTGAATGAAATGCGTTCGTATACGCTACATTTAAATAGTAACTTACTTATACACGGAACAATTGGACTGGAGGCATGTGCCGAGCCTGAGCCAACACGTAGGTTTAAGGGCTAAATGATGTCATTCAGATATGCTTTTAGCTCATACTTGTCCGTACATGTATTGGCGCGAGCTAAGCACGATAACTAAATGACATACTTCAAATAACATTTTGATGTCAATGTATGTTCGAATTGGCTTGTAAATTTCGAAGAAAATGTTGCAAATTTCTGCCTTGACTGTTATCAGATGTGTTGAACGTGAGTTTTTGATTCACATGAAGTGAAAATCCCAGATATGTACTACGTTACTCAGTCGTTACGGTTGCAACAAATAATTATAATTATACCTATGTTACCGTAAAACGGGTTTTCCCTAGTTAAAATTAGTTTTTCGTATCGCCATGGTGAAAACACGCGTTTTCACTAGTTAAAAGTCAATTTTTGCAAAGTGCTTTGGTGAAAACTAGTTTCACGCAGCCGTTAGCGTGTAAAGTTGTCCCGTCTTTTTAATTGTAGTGTACCTCATTCGTACTCATGAAATGTTCATATACGTGATGACTTCACTACGCACACACGACACACTAAGCTTCATTCTGCCAAGCAAAACTTTTATTGACCAATCAACTATATTCATGGCGGGAAATGACGTATAGGTTAATATTAAAAGCTGCGGGCGAGGTATATTATGGAGGAAAGATAACTTTCAGTGATATGACTATGAGAGGAGTACACGAGAAGTATAAGCCATATTGACCGGTTTTCGATGTTAAAACGTAGGTACCTTCATCTAAATTATATTTTGCGTCGTTGGTAAACGCGCTATACCAAACAAGTTTCACCAAACAACCAATACTTAAAAAACTCTCCTTCAAAATGTCACTTGCAAGCTAACCGCCCTGGGCAAACACTACATGGTAACTAACAAGTCACGTGCTTGTTTTATGCAGCCAAAATAACAGCCAAGAAAATGCACTCACGTCGTGTTCCCACACCACTTTATAAGCCGGCGGATTTGCGTCGACCTCGCACCCGAAGTAGACATCGTCCCCCTCCTCTATGTCGTTTGGGTTCATCTTGGCACCGAGATGTATAGTCGCCACAGGCACATCTGTAGACACAACGATTTTGAACTCAATTGCTTCGTAAATATCACTGAATTTCAAATTTACGCGACATTTACTAGCTCTTTTTTAGAAATGAAGATGTACCTACCTAGTTATAATTGCGAGTACAAACCGGGTATTACATTAAACACAATGACATTGTTATTAAGGTTTAAAACACTAAGTACAAGATTTGGATCATTTCAAGTAAAAAAAGATATTTCACAGCTTGTGAAAATACGTATATAAATGCCTAAACGCTTTCCACATAGATTTTCGTACATTGACCCGCCTGTTGCTATTGATATTGCACGCGTATAATTTCATTGCTGTCACTGTGCGAGCTTGACAGCAATACATATTATGCGCGTGCACTAGAGATAGCAACAGCCGGGTTAATGAACGAAAATCTATGATGGCGTTTCTTCTTTACCTACATAATAAATAATCATATAGATAGCGTCATTCACGATGACGCGCAGATTTGTCAAATCTAACCTTTAATTTTATGAAAATATGAACCAAAGCACGCATCTTTATGAATGAACCGATGTAGGTACAGCGACAAAAATTAGTCAGTAAAAAAGTTGCAGTTATCTTAATTTTTTTTTTACTACTTATGTAGCAGTTTATTTTTTTCAGTAATCTGTAGATAAAATACTATATAATAACAACAATAAAATCATATTGAGAAATATCAGATTGTTTGAGTTTTCTCATTTTTATTGCAATGTACTTCGTAACTTTTTGTACAACACAATTTGACAATCTTCACCTGCCGTTTTCTGCAATGCCATACTTGAATTTCAATTTTCTCAACGAGTTGTATGCTTTTAGAAATATCATCTTACGAGTAAATAATACCAATAAATTAGAGTTCATCTTCGGTAGTTAGTAAGTCTCTCCAATCTAACCTCTGACAGAGGTTTTTCTATGGGAGACAAATTTCTGTAATAATCGAAAAGACACAAAAATGGAACTTTCATATAACTACCTCAAAGTGAAGTCAAATCAAAAAAGTGCAATACCGAACATAAGACAATTTAATACTGTATTAAGTATCTTAACAAACTTAAAGAAAAAACTATGTTTATGAGAAATACCTCATAAATTCTCTCAAAAGACGCTGTTCAAAAAGTCTTAGGAGACATGTAATATAAAAGGCGAAAACTTCAATTCACCCTTTTATTTTAAATACGTTTGTATTTAATTGTATAGAATAGTATGTACAGATTACTACAAAAATGCTCTACTTAAAAATTATCACTAAATAAAATGAAAAATCCACATAATGGGCTGCTACTTTTTTTCTGAACTACTCCTTATTAAGTATTACGCTTTTTAAAACAACTCATAAAACACTACGAGTACTCACAGTAAATACTCAGCGGTAGCTTGCTTTCGATGGCCGAGTAGTTAAACATAGGGTGTTCAGCGCGACATATCAAAACTTGCCCATTGTGTTCTTTCAAGGGCGTCCAACGTAGCAATGACTGTGTTTCATTGCCATCTTCAGATTCCTAGGTACAACAAGTTTCGAATTAAAGGAGAATGGGCAATTTGTCCCATGGATGTATACTGTTGAGACATATCTCGTTTGAAAGGGTTTACTCTTAGCATTATTTTATTGTATGACACCAACTTTGGATAACGTGCAGGGACTGAGCAATTTAAAAAAAAGAGTGGCGAATATAAACTGTTGTTTTACAAAGTACTTGTTATGTAGCCGGTTGTTAGGTGTTTTGTATGAAAGAATATGAGAAATTCTAGATTTCTGTTTACCACTACTTACGTTTAAGTACGTACAGGGCTGGAATTAGTTGATATAACATATGCTAGAATTAAAAATACTGCAATTAAACACTGAAACTTGCTTGTATACTCAAGCCATATATATCATTTAAAAGACATTTTTATAAGGTATTTTAATATATATATACTTGCACTCAAATGCTTGCAGGGGCGGTAATAAGACGAGTTTTTTCGTTAATTAATTGTGGTAAATGCCGCTTTGTTTGTTCTACCTGGCACTAGATGGAGCCTTGGTAGCAGTTTGGGTAATTTTTACTATTGGTATATACAATTGAGTCATATCCTATTTGGAAGGTCTTCAATTAAGCATTAATTACTTATATGACACCAAAGACCGAAAGTGTCCAGGGAAGATGATATTAATAATTTTGATCATGCGCTGCGGCGTAAACTGGAACTAAAAAATGTCATTCATATAGAGTTACTTTTGTAACCATTTACATCACTTTGTATGCCTGAAATATAATGAAAAAGTAATTTATATATTTTTTTAAATTATTACTGCTCAATAAATGGCACTAAACTACTTAATTATGATTTTTCAAATCCTCTCTAGTACTGACATCTTGCGTGCAATAGGAGAACCGAATGAGCGGCAAATGCTGGATCCGTATAGTCGCTTATAAACGCTAAAAAATAAGTTTGTTTAATTCGGAACTTTCACAATAAAACGAGTGGTTACCTTGAACTAGTAAGTTTCGTCTATTTATCTCTCTTGCTCTTACATATTCGAGTAATAAAGGTAGAAAAAGCATTACATTTTTTAAAGTTCGCGTTATGTCCCGCTAGAAACGTTATAAACTTATTATTAAACAAGAAATAAGATTCCTAAGCAATAAGTAGGTAAGTAAATGTATTTATGGAGTACCATAATTAGCAGCAAGAAAATAAATCTAAGTTTATATGTTACGATAAAATAAATCGTAAAAAGGTACTATGTACATACTTGTTTTGTCTCTCTGCAGGAAAATTGTGTAAAAGTGAAACATTTGAGATTGCGTCGCGGTTCAAAGCAACGTTTCCTTCGTTTGCCATATGAAGCAGGATTAAATTGTGTAGTTTTAAGTTCTCATGTAAGTGAATTGTCAAATTCTTAGTGAGAATAAAGAATCTTAAACCTAACATTAACGCAGTGAATACATTACAAGCATCAGCGACTCTTAACTGCTTGCCAAGCTAAGATAGTAGCTGTATTTCGTTCCATTATATATACATATGAAATAAAAACTTTTGAATACATTTAACACCTTTATTTCATATAAATTGAAAAATAACTGACGGCATACATTTTCTTCACGGTCGCACAAATATTAGCAGGATGAGTCGACAAGTTAATTTAAAGCAAGCATTGGTGAATAGGTGCATCCAGATCCAGATAAGAGAATGCATGGTTATTGCGCCAATCTCGGACCATTTGCGATTGGTTTGCTAAGGGCACCGCTAGCTGGTGCGGATGCACAGAGCACTTATACATACCTTATTAAATAAAAACTTTTGAATACATTTAACATCTTTATTTCATATAAATTGAAAAATAAGTGACGGCATAGATTTTCTTCACGGTCGCACAAATATTATCAGGACGAGTCGACAAGTTACTTTAAAGCAAGCATTGGTGAATAGGTGCATCCAGATCCAGATAAGGGAATGCATGGTTATTGCGCCAATCTCGGACCATTTGCGATTAGTTTGCTAGCTGGAGCGGGTTAACGAAAAACAGTAACTGGCGACGCTAGCTGGCGCGGACGCGTGCGACGAATTTTACCTACAAAGGCACCCGCGCGCGTGCACCCGCTCCGTGCACTCGCGTCAGCTAGCAGACGCCCTTAACCTTTTGAACGCCAAGAATACCTTAAGGCGTCGTAACTAGCTATGCTCAAAGCGTCATAAATACATTATAGCTGATATAGCCGCTGTCAGAGTAACCTTCACACTTTCAAGTAAGGTTTAGGGCATAGGGCGTCCGCAACGTCGCGCGTGTGCATGGAGCGGGCGTGCGGCTTAGAGCTCGTTCCCACTATGTCGGATGTCGTGGCGATTTTTAATCGTGTGTCGTTGCCGCTGTTCTCACTATGTCGGATGTCGGATCCGGATTTCAATCGGGTGTCGGCGGTACTGTTCCCACTAGTCGTCTGTCGTGCACGATCGCAGCTGGCGTGTATTTTTCGAGTGGGTAGCGAGGCTTAGTACAAGATGAACGTCGACGAAATGTTTGTGGTTTTGTATTATTTGCGAAAGAAACGATTAGAGGCAGTTAAAAAAAGGAGATATTGGGTACACCCAATTCTCAGGGAAAGATTTACCTTAGGAATATTTCAGAATTTGATAGCTGAATTAAGAAGCGATCGCAACGACGCGGCAGCGACGCGTGGTTGTGTGAGGGGGTGCCGCGCGGGCGGCGCGGGCGAAATCGTTCCGACATCCGACAAAATGTGAACAGCGCTATATTCACTCGTACGCGAGCGGGACACGACACGATTTTTTTCCGGGCTGGGAGGGCTGGCAAAACGCACGACATTTTATGTCGTATCCGACACAAAATCGTTGTCGGACGAGTGTGAACAGCTTCATATAAAATGTTCTGCCAGTGGAACGTACGATTAAAAATCGCCACGACATCCGACATAGTGGGAACGAGCTCTTACAGTATGAGCAACTGGCGCGGACGCGTGCGACTGATTTTACTTACAAAGGCACCTGAGCGAGTTTGCCCGCTCCGTGCACTAGCGCCAGCTAGCAAACGCCCTTAACCTTTTGAACGTCACGAAAACCTAAAGGCGCCGTCACTAGACATGATTTAAGGGCCATGAACACATTAATGATTATAGCTGTTATAATCGCTGTCAAAGTCCCTAAGGTAATACTCATGCACTTTCAAGCTCACTTGCGCCCGTGACCTTGTCATGTGAATAACGTTTTTGTTATGGCGTTCAAAGGGTAAAATATCAATGTCGTAATGCGTCGCTAGCGCGTTATTTTCGAATCGCACCCGTGCTCCCGTGTTGGACTGCACACGCGGTGTACACTTCCTGTTATTGTAACCGTTTGTGCGCCTAGATAACACAAGTACACATAGACAACTCGCAAAATGCTCGCGTGCTCTTGTTTATATGTAAAGTACGTCTTCTAGGGCCGCGGATTGGACCCACGCGACCGGCGGGGTGGTGAGCGGCATACATTGGTCGCAATGCAAGCTGTAAAGCTAGTGCAGTGCATGAGGGACGCGCGGCTTTCTCTCACCACATCTTTAGGTGTTCTTGCCGTTCAAAAGGCTAAAAGCACCTAATGAGGTGGCTTTACATTAGCTAGATGCCGGCCCACACGCCGATCCGGTGTGCAGGCTAAGGAAATCGCTATGTAGGCCAATTCGAAAGTGCAACTGACATTAAACCAATTTTAGAATAATATTGGAATAATACCAGTTAGCTGTCATTTGTGCGTTCATTTCGCACTTATACGCATGTATTTGTGCGAGCGAGACGCCCGCAACTAACTGATATGATTCCAATATTACTCTAATATCGGGTGTGCACGCCCCTTTTTATTCATAAGCAAGGTAAGATTGAACCACTATAGAAGACAGCGAAGAGGCCGGCAATGGAACTGGTAGCGTTTGATGGAGACAGTTTTCTGTCAAATGCAAGTTCAAATTGGCCTGACTGTCTCACTCGCACACCGGAGTAGCGTTTCATATAAGCGTACTTTGTTATATCCAATCGACCCGCTCTATTCAGTAGGTTTCATTATCTCGATCCATCAGTTAAGTAACAATCTCTTCAATCTGGTGGATCGAGATGGTGGATCCTACTGGACAGATGGAACCTATGGATAGGAAAACGTTATGCTCAACAATTTGGTAGCAGAAGCGATGTGATTTTTTAAAATCGCGACTGTGTCATTGACATAATATATCTGAGGACGGGCCTTACGGGCAATAAGAATGGGGCCAGTACAGCGGTGTTACGCACACGAGTTTGAGCCAATCGTGCAGTCACAAGTACCACAACGTGATTGGTTGATGAGTTCGCATTACGCACGCGATTGATCGCATCTAGTTGTGTTAGACAGCACGATTGGCTCGAATTTATGAATGACACAACTGAACTGGCACTGTCGTTATTGCCCCTAAGGTCGGTCCTTAGATATATGGTAAGCGTCAGGATGGCGGTGCACCTCAGCGAATTTCAAAGAAATATTTATAAACATATTGTACCTTCTGTGTACCTCAGTGTACCTTTAATAGAAACCAGTGTACCTTTCCCCAAAACGAGATATTTTACAAAACGGTCCACCCGCCAACCTGACGTCAGGATGGCGGGTGGACCTATGAAATCTTGCATTATACCGCACTAAAAGTATGCAGTTATATTGTGCATGAGCTTAGCCTAGTTTGTTTCGGGGAGAGGTACACCGGTTTCTATTTCTATTTACAGAGGTACACTGAAGGTACAGTCACCATCATATATATCGGAGCGGCCAAGGTACCCACGAATATCTGAACATGCCTCTACTGTCAAGGGGTTAGAGTGCGTGTTTAGATATCTTTGAGCACCTCGATACCACCACACCGATATATCTGATGGCGACTGTACCATATAACTGCATACTTTTAGTGCGTTATAATGCAAGATTTCATAGGTCCAACCGCAATCCTGAAGTCAGAATGGCGGGTGGACTTTTTCTTAAATATCTCGTTTTGGGTTAGGTACACAAAAGGTACAGTATGTTTATAAATACTTACTTACTGCTATGGCGCAGCGACCCGAAGTGGATCTCTTGGCCTCCGACACCAAAGACCGCCATGCTTCTCTGTCCAAAACCGTTTCCATCTAGTCGACGGCGCCGAGTTCGCTAAGGTCTTTTTGCATTTCATCTCTCCAGCGGGACCTACCTAGGACGTCTAGACGGTTTTCGGCCATTTGGAACTTCAGAGTACGCCCTCCAGGCTGCACGATCCTCACCCATCTGGACTACGTGCCCGAGTCATCGGAGTCTAGCAGCGCGAAAAATCCTAGGACTCACACGTGGAGAGGATGGAACCTGGAGACTCCACAGGAATCAGGAGATTGAAGATCTGGTGTCCGAGCCGAACGTCATTGGATGTTTATAAATATTTCTTTGAAATTCGCTGAGGTCCACCCGCCATCTAGACGCCAGATGTCAATGCCGAGTGCGACCGCCCTTAAAGCGGTGTATTATCTCTAGTCTCTCCAATATGTTCTCCTGGTGGGTCCACGGGGTTTATTTTAAGTGTTATCATAAACAGTGTTCACCAGCGGGTCTACGGGTACCTAATTATTTTTACCATGGGCCGACCATGAACACGATTCTATTTTGAAAACGTTGCCCGCGTAGCTACTTCAGTCTTAGGCGGTATATACTCTACACCACGTTCACAAAAGATTGATATTTTAGGTAAAAACTCACATTTCGCTATATTTGTCCATAGTAAATACTAATTCAAAAACTACTGTAGGGCCTAAAATCTTCTGTGATAGTAATGTAGAAATAAATACTGTTGACAGGTGGTCAACGGTATTTAGTACAATAATTACACTGAAACAATTCGTATAGAATACAGAACCTATGAATAATATATATCTAGAGAATCTAACTTTAATGCAATAATATAATTGAACAAAAGAGATACATTAGTACGAGTAGTACGATCAACTTATATGTCTATTTTTAATAGTCTTAATGTTCGTGTATCGGTTCTGTATTCTATGGCCATTAATTATGCTTTATTTTTCAACTTTCTTTGACTACACACAAGTACACATTATATTTGCTTTTTTCTTGAACTTTATCTTGCCCATGTTCGATTCTTCTTATGTCGATGCATCCTCATTATTTCCGTATGGTTTCTGAAAATACAATAACAGTTTTTGTATTGTTTTCTAATACCTATGTTTGAAGTCGGTTTCCTATTTTTAAGAGAAGTGTTTTTTTCATGTAAGTACCGTCAAGTGGGGTAAATTAGAGCAGATGGGATACCTATCGACAATTATGTCAATAAACAGTTTTACGTTCCATCAAGAATTGAGAGGTTGCCTCAATTCCTCATGGAACCCATGATGTAAGCTAGACCTTTACACAAATATTCCTTAAACCTCGTTAAGCAAGTAGCTTCTTTACAAACATAACAAAGAAGACAAATCGTCTAGCGTGAAATACGCATCGTTAAAGAGTTATTTTCTGGTCCTGATCAGAAGTTCCACTTCTTCAAATAGCACTTTTTTGAATGGCAATGCCTGGTCTGTTGATGAAACTAAAAAACGCCTATAAGATTTGGGGAGTTCCCTTAATTCCTCGTGGTTTTGTCAAAAATAGGACCATCTTGGAACTATATACCCACTTTCAAACGATAACTAATTTTCAACATTGGTTCAGAAATGACGAAGATCTTACTTAACATATATACAAAAAAAAAGTTTTTGAAGTCGGTTAAAAAGTAGTATCTTTACAATACTTCCGTTCTTTTACTAAGAGGGATGACTACTACAATTTACTTACTAAGTAAGTACTTACTTACTATTAGTATCAGATTGGAGTCGACTCGAGAGTCGATAAAATGGGCGTCGCTACCCTTTCCGGGTGGGGGGGGATTTCACCGCATGAAAAAGAGACACATATAGTGAGTTCTTACTGTTCTACCAAACTACATATATAAAGTAGTCGTACTTTTTGAGTCAAATTAGTTTAATTCTAAAGGTGCGACGTAATGGCCTGAAGCCCGCTCTTTACATACCTAGTTATACTATTTGATGGATATTGGTGTCAATTTATAATACGTTTAATTATTCATTGTCTTCACCTAATTATCTTTACCTTTTCCCGACCGGTTTGGCCTAGTGGGTAGTGACCCTGCCTATGAAGCCGATGGTCCTGAGTTTGAATCGCGTAAGGGCATTTCTTTGTGTGATGAATACAGATATTTGTTCCTAAGGCATGCGTGTTTTCTATGTATATACGTAAATATATATTTATCTAAATAAGTATGTTTACCGTCGCCTAGTACCCATATAGTACCCCTAGCATAAGCTTTGATTAGTTTGGGGCCAATCTGTGTAAGATTGTCCCTACCTATTTATTTATTTATTACCTAACGTAACCTACATTAGGTAATGAAAGCATTTTATTTTTGTAAGGGTAACAGTTTTGTTGGGATATAAAATGGTTAATGATAAAAACTAATACTTTTACCAGCATTTTAACTTTATATTCATGTATTCGAAACCTATACATTTATGACAATAACTTTTGCAAGACGATAAGATTTTTTATTCACAATAACTTGTCCGTATTCGAAGTGTCTGGCTACCCGGCTGGCCGTGGCTGTGTACCCGGATTTTATACTCTGAAACTGGAACTAGTGACAGATAAGAGTCGATTGATGTTTTTTTTAAAGACACTTATACTTAAATAGAATTACTTACCTATGTTTAATTAAAAGAAAGACTACTTATACATAATAATCCTTACAGTTTTAACCTATTTAACCTACCTACCTACCTACTTTTAATAGTAGCAGTTCGGTTCACTTAGTAGAAATACCTGTTCTAAGAATAATGAAAAAGAAAGAAGAGTAATAAAAATAAAGAATCTGGAAGTCGTTGAGGTGTTCCGTTCTTCATCAGCAATTCTACTTCAATAAATGTCACTTTATTGAGTAAAAATGCTTGTAATATTGATGAAAATCCTAAAATGACTATATGTATGCCTATCCTATACAATATGAGAAGCTCGGTTTCTCGTAGAACCTATCATCAGAACTGGACCTTGACACAAATGTTCCTTAAAAGCCTTACATGCTATAAACGAAATAAAATAAAAAACACGCCTAAGGTAAAATACTTGTCGTTGAAGAGTTCCATTTTGCTCAATATCAGCAGTTTCACTTCATCAAATGTCACTTGTTCAAATAAAAAAAACTTGATATGTTGACGAAAATCCTCAATACCTCCCAATTGTGAATTCAAATCGATTTAAAATCCTCAATTCCTCATTGAATCCATCATCATAACTGGACCTTGACACAAATGTTTCCTAAGAACCTAGCTTGCTACAAACTTAACAAAGAATAAGAATCGCGCGCGTTGAAGAGTTCCGTTCTGGTCAATATCACTAACTCGTTTAAATAAAAATGCTTGATATGTTGACGAGAATCCAAACATTACTGTACTTATGTATTGTATGCCTATAAGATTTGAGGAATTTCTTCGATTTCTCATGGAACCCATCCTCAGAACTAGACCTTATGACACAAATGTCTTCAAGAACTTTACTTGCTACAAAATAAACAAATAAAACATATCGCGCGCGAATTGGCGAGTTCCATTTTGGCCAGCATCAGCTGTTGCATTTCGTCAAATGTCACTTTTTAATAAAAATGCTTGATATGTAAATAAAAATCCAGAAATTATAAGATGTCAGGAATTCCCTCGATTATTTATGAAACCCATCATCAGAACTGAACATTGATATAAATACACCTTAAGAACGTTACTCGCTACAAGCTTAATAAAGAATACAAAACGTGTGCGTTGAAAAGTTCCGTTCTGGATAACATCAGCAGTTCCACTTGATCAAATATAACTTTTTTTAAATAAAACACCTAGAGATATTGATGAAAAAAAAAACTATATGTATTTCTATAAGGTTTGAGGTGTCCATCATCAGACCTAGACACTAGACACTGGTGTCTAGCACAGATATTTCTTAAGAACTTTACTTTCTACAAACTTAAAAGTTCCGAGGAATTGTTCGGATTAATCTCTGCCGCCTCTTTCCGTCACCGCTTTACGCTACATCATTTATATCTTCACCTCTTAGATGGTTGGCAATCCTCAACTGTGCATTTCTCTAGAAACTTCCTGCCTCATACAGCTAAACTATGAAATGATCTGTCGCATGCGGTATTTCCGGCCCAATACGATCTTTAAAACTTTAAGGAAAGAGCGTATTCCTATCTTAAATGCCGGCACCGCACTTACAATCCCTATGGTGTAACAGATATTCATGGCCAGCGGTAATTGCTTACCATCAGTTGATTCGTCTGCTAGTTTGCCTCTTATATCACAACAAACAAAAAAAGAAAAAAATCTCACGCGTTGAAGAGTTCCGTTTTAGTCAACATCACTAGTTCCACTTCATCAAATGCCACTAATGTGAATAAAAAAAGCTAAAGATATTGATGACAATCCAAAATGACTATATGCCTATAAGAATTGAGGAGAATGAGGAGTTCCCTCGCTTTCTCATGAAACACATCATCAGAACTGTACTTCGACAAAAATGTTTCTTGAGAACCTTACTCGCTACAAACTTAACAACGAAGAAAAATTGCGCGCGTTGGAGTTCCGTTTTGGTCAACATCAGTGGTTCCACATCATCAAATATCACTTTTGTGAATAAAACTTAATAATATGTTGATGAAAATCCAATAAGTACTATATATATACCTATAACATTTAAGAAATTCCCTCGATTCTTCATGGGACCCATCATCAGACCTTTACCTTGACACGAATGTTCCTAAAAACCTTAGTACTTAAAACTTACTTGCTACAAACTTAACTAATAAAACAAATCGTGCGCGAGTTGGCGAGTTCCATTCTGGTCAACATCAGCTGTTACACTTAGTCAAATGACAATTTTTTAATAAAAATGCTTGATATGTAAATAAAATCCCAGAAATTATTACATGTATGCCTATAAGATTTTAGGAATTCCCTCGATTCTTCATGAAACCCATCATCAGAACTGTACTTTGACAAAAATGTTTCTTAAGAACCTTACTTGCTACAAACTTAACGAAGAAAAATTGCACGCGTTGGAGTTCCGTTCTGGTCAACATCAGTAGTTCCACATCATCAAATGTCACTTTTGTGAATAAAAGTTGATAATATGTTGATGAAAATCCAATAAGTACTACATATATGCCTATAGCATTTAAGAAATTCCCTCGATTCTTCATGGGACCCATCATCAGACCTTTACCTTGACACAAATGTTCCTAAAAACCTTAATACTTAAAACTTACTTGCTACAAACTTAACTAATAAAACAAATCGCGCGCGAGTTGGCGAGTTCCATTCTGGTCAACATCAGCTGTTACTTTTAGTCAAATGACACTTTTTTAATAATAATGCTTGATATGTAAATAAAATACCAGAAATTATTACATGTATGCCTAAAAGATTTTAGGAATTCCCTCGATTCTTCATGAAACCCATCATCAGAACTGGACATTGATGTATTAAGTACACCTTAAGAACCTTACTCACTACAAGCTTAATAAAGAATACAAAACGTGTGCGTTGAAAAGTTCCGTTCTGGAACACATCAGCAGTTCCACTTGATTAAATGTAGCTTTTTTTTAATAAAACGCCCAAAGATATTGATGTAAATCCAAAAAAAACTATATGTATTTCTATAAGGTTTGAGGTATCTATCAGACCTGGATCTAGACACAGATGTTTCTTAACAACCTTACTTTCTACAAACTTATCAGGACAAATCTATTACGGCGAGTGTTCCATCGAATTGCTCGGATTAATCCTTGCCGCCTCTTTTCGTCATCGCTCTACGCTACAACATTTTTATTTTCACCACTTAGATGGTTGGCAGTCCTCAACTGTGCATTTATCTAGAAACTTCCTGCCTCATACAGCTAAACTATGAAATGATCTGTCGCCTGCAGTATTTCCGGACCAATACGACATTTAAAACTTTAAGAAAACAGCGTATTCCAATCTTAAAGGCCAGCACTGAACTTACAACCCCTATGGTTTAGCAGGTGTCCATGGGCGGCGGTAATCGCTTACCATCAGGTGTGACGTCTGCTCGTTTGCCTCTTATATCATAAAAAAAAAAACAAAGAAGAAAAATCTCGCGCGTTCAAGAGTTCCGTTTTGGTCAACATCAGTAGTTCCACTTCATTAAATGCCACTAGTGGGAATGAAAAAGCTTAAGGTATTGATGAAAATCCAAAATGACTATATGCCTATAAGATTTGAGGTGTTCCCTTGCTTCCTCATGGAACCCATCGTCAGACCTTTACCTTGACACAAAGGTTCCTAAAAACCTTGGTACTTGAAACTTACTCGCTACAAACTTAACAAAGAAGACAAATCACGCGCGTGGAAGAGTTCCGTTTCTGATCAACATCAGCAGTTCCACTTCACCAAATGTACTTACTTACCACCCATTTATTTGAAACAGTACCTAGGTACTCCATTTTGATGCCGCCAGCTTGAAACTTCAATGGCCTCAGTGTCCGATGAACAACTTAAAAATGCTGAAAGTAATAACAATTATAATAAGTTGGGGGAGTAGCGACCTTACACACCCGAGTGCTCCTGGGGAGTTCTGTTGCCGGACATACAATAACAATAACAATAAATAAATATTATAGGGACATTCTTACACAAATTAACTGAGTCCCACGGCAAGCCGAGAAGGCTTGTTTTGTGGGTACTCATACAACGACATAATAATATATAATATACAAATACTTAAATACATAGAAAACATCCATGACTCAGGAACAAATATCTGTGCTCATCACACAAATAAATGCCCTTACCGGGATTCAAACCCAGGATCATCGACTTACTAGGCCAAACCGGTCGTGAAAAAAAGAGCAAAAAAAAAAGAAAAATATGTCAAAAGAAAATGTGATTTGGAAACCTTATTCGCCACTTAATATATATCTGGTTCACTATTGGGAGCGTGCACGACTGTCACGCAACCTAGTGTCCGCAAGTCTAGGGGAAAACGTCAATTCACTACATCTTATAAAACTACTCCAAAACTAAAAACTACTGAACGGATTTTCATACGACTTTCATCTATCAATAGAGTGATTCTTGAGGAAGGATAAAGTATATAGCTTGTTAAGGTTTTGTGTAAATTGTTTGAAATATAACGATGTTGTCGGAAAAAAACACGCTGGCTAGGAGCTTTAATCGAAAACGCTGCCTAATCCGTTTGAGCTATAACAACACAATGTATGGTGGGGTTGTTTCTCATTCATAGGTCTACCAAAAAGTCCGCGATGTGAAATGTCTATCTTTTAAGGATAACTTACTATATCCATTCTTAACTTCTAGAAAAAGATCACGTAATATGTGGCATTTGCAAAGCTATTTACATGGATACATTATTAACAATTATCAAAATAAATACGTTAGTTATATTAAGCATTTCATACAGCTTACAATGGTCCCTTACACCATACAATTTAAATGAATATTTCAGGAGTAATCGTAAATCAAAGTTTCATTTCGAGCCATTAATTGTACGAAATGTTAAAGACGCTATCCGCAGTTAGTTCAAATTTTTAACACCTTATGCGCTGGGATCGCTTTACTTACCCCCACCATGCACTTCGCACGGTCCCAATAATGCCTGCAATATTACCCGAGTACATTAAAATATGAATAAATTATCATAAATTCAAAAGATGGTCCCTATAACAGTTCATTTTTACATGGAAAAATGGCTTTCATGTAAAATGTTTGTCAGACATATTTTTGGAAGTATAGTACAATCATTAACTTAGAAATATAGGTTACATTTCACGAATAAAAATACGGTAACACATTTTTAATTATTTTTTTAACTTATCCTACGCAAAATAGAATTGGAGAAACTGACATATAGGGACTATCATTCGACACGACACGTATAGTAAAGTATGAATCCGCTCTAGGTCCCCTTACATAGACAGTGGGAAGTAAAATAATTCTTGTTCTGAAATCAATAAAATGTAAAATGATTAGGTAGGACAATCCAAACTTCTAAGGTCGCGTAGATCAGAAGTAGATATGAATTTGTTCGACAATACGATAGGAAACTTTTCAGCATTTACATTGGCGCATTTTTTTCTGGAATACTATCTAAATTGCACTTTGTATATATGCTACATTTTTTATATAATTTGGAGCCTTTATTTTCCATGGAGTCGAACGCTATATAGCAGCTATACGAGAAAAAATAATACTTTGATCTTACCTACCCCATGAATAGTGAAGATCAACAAGGAGCATACTCTCTGAGATCAATGGAATGGAGTGCCTTTCGATTGGAGAAAATTATAGCGTATTAGAAATATACTATTTTGTAATTACAATGTTGAATATTTTAAATTGCGTGTTTTGACAATTATTGTTGACAATATTACATTCAGAGTCATCTTGACATAACTTTAGAAATCCATAAACTAGTCTATACTTTTTAAAATGATGGAGTAAGACTGACGAGATTACCGCTATGTATAAATGTTTTACGTCAAGTAGAATTTTGCTTTAGAGCGACATCTGGCGTTGAGTAGAAAAGTTAAGGCGTAATTAACTACAATTAATTAACTCATTAAATGGTTTTATTTTGGTCCCTGCAACGATTTGACCCCAGTTATATTATACCAAAAATAGCTTATAAAAATACTTTTCACATGATATACATGGCATTTGTATACACTCTTATTTCGCTGTGTATCAAGTAATTTTTAGAATGACGATTTTTTAAAACTGTACATTGTGTCCCTTTAAATACTTTATCATTGGTGTTGATACAAAAAACATAAAGCATTTTTTATATTCTTTCGAATAAAATACGCTAAAACTTTTTATATCCCGCGTATAAGGAAATATAACTGCTTATATGCGCAACTTCTTTTTTTACATAGCTCGGTCCCTGCAAGTGGTCCAAGGTTGGTGCCATACAATAAAATAATACTACGATTAAGAGCTTTAAAACGACATATGTCTCAACAGTATACATCCATGGGACACTCCCCATACAAAAGTGCCCATTGTCCTTTAGTTCAGTGTCAGTAAAAATGTCTTCAACATAAAATTAACACGGTTCTGTTTTAGATATCATTTTCAGTAGGGATTACTAATTTGAAGTACTTAATAATTATGATCTTCAGGGGGCGAGTAATAGTGTCACTTCAGCTCTAAAATAAAATAAATTTTTATGTGCAGTACGAAATATAAATATGTATTAAGCTTGAAATTACTCCTTTCTGATAGAACAAAACACACATGCCACACGGATCCATTTATTCCGGCAATCAGCGTCGAATCTACTCGAACCTCTAGGGAAACATGTTTGTAGTACACTGTCCACGGATTTCCACAAGATCCCATATACTAGTCTAAGCAACAAGAACATACTACGCAAGACTGAGCAAATTACCTCGCGCTAAAGATCAAAGGAATGATAGTAGGTAGGGATCATGAATCAGTACCGTGAGTCGGCCTTGATTTGTTAGGCTGTAATTCATTTAGTACGTTGCGACGAAAAACGTCCTAAAGATCTAACGAGGCAATCCAACTAACTAGCAGAATTTGAAAGAGGGTGAAATTATCTATGTATTAACCTAAATGGAATTGTAGCTTTGTTAGCTAACTATCCAATCTTTGTCAGCGTAGACTTCAGACTTTTAAAATTCCACTAACTTCAAGACAAGAAACAAATAAAGATATTACTTTTAGTTAATGAACACGTAGTCTCGTGTACAACCTAAACGTATCCTAATTAATCCGTTTTATTAGCCCACGATGCAAAAAGAGGAGTGTTATAAATGTTTGACGCCTGTCGGCCCGATTCGAAGAATGATATACGATAACGATAAGTTCTGGTTTAGATAAGTTTTCATAAGTTCTGTCGTATAATTGACAGAAGCACCTCGATTCGGGCAACCAATGCATTGGTTGGTGTCACTTTGACGTTAGAAATATCGTAGATAGACCTTATTGGGATTTTGACATGTCCTTTACTTAACGATTTTTTAAAGATCTTTCTAAGATCTTAAACGTGTCTTAATCATTCTTCGAATCGGGCCATATGTCTGTCTGTCTGTGACATTGTAGCTCTCCAGCGGATGGACCGATTTCGATGCAGTTTATGTTACGTGAAAGCGAGTTTCCTTGTGGTGGTTCTTAGCTATGTTTGATAGAAATTGATCTAGCAGTTTAAAGAGTAATCAGCTCTTCCAAAATACTATAAGGTATTTTTGGCTAAAATGGATTGTTTTGGCATATAGTGTACGGTTTTGTTTTAATTTTATTTTATAGTTTATAATATATTTTAGGGTTCCCCAAAACGGAACCCCAATAGGATAACTCTTGCGACTGTCTGTCCGTCCGTCTGATTTATCTTCTCTAAAAATATTTATTTTTCATAATTTAGGATAAACAGTTTAACAGTTTTAAAATAATAGGCAAAAAAAAATTAAAACCCTCTACGCTATATCCCAAAACAGAAGTGATATTGTTCAAACTGCCGGATCGATGAAAATTACCGCAAGGAAACTCGCTTTCGGTTCATCACTTGGAGAGCTACGATGCCACAGACAGACGGATATTGGCGTCAAACTTTATAACAACCCTCTTTTTGCATCGGGGGTTAAACAATGGCCATTGGCTCCCCATATCTCCGAAACTAATGGGTCTAAAATTTTGAAAATAATATACAAGAAAACTAAAGAACAGAAAGAAAGAAAGAAATTCTTTACATAAAAAAAGCGGCCAAGTGCGAGTCGGACTCGCCCATGAAGGGTTCCGTACCATTTATGACGTATTAAAAAAAACTACTTACTAGATCTCGTTGAAACCAATTTTCGGTGGAAGTTTACATGGTAATGTATATCATATATTTTTTTTAGTTTTATCATTCTGTTATTTTAGAAGTTACAGGGGGGGGGGCACATTTTACCACTTTGTAAGTGTCTCTCGCGCAAACTATTCAGTTTAGAAAAAAAATATATTAGAAACCTCAATATAATTTTTGAAGACCTATCCACAGATACCCCACACGTATGGGTTTGATGAAAAAATAATTTTTGAGTTTCAATTCTAAGTATGGGGAACCCCCAAAATTTATTGTTATTTTTCTATTTTTGTGTGAAAATCTTAATGCGGTTCATAGAATACATCTACTTGTCAAGTTTGAACAGTATAGTTCTTATAGTTTCGGAAAAAAGTGGCTGTGACATAATCGGACAGACAGACGGACATGACGAATCTATAAGGGTTCCGTTTTATGCCATTTGGCTACGGAACCCTAAAAATGACAGAAAAAGAGATTAGAAGTCAAACATCAAGTGAGTCGGATTTAAGGACAAAAATGCGGTTAGGCTGTTTCAAGGACATAGCCGCAATGGTTTACGTGAAACGTGGTGTGGACAGCTATTGCGAATCCACGTAGGACCGAATGCCCGAAACTTCCCGAAGAGGCGTGCCTACCCGCGGCCATGTCGAAGGTCTAGCTGCGGGATGTTAGTGCTCAGCCAAAGTGTTGGAATTCTCCGAGCTTCCGGCTTTACGCGGAGCTCGGCCTTCGGACTTCGCATTTGGGTACTTTTACTATTATGTTGTATTTGATCTTTATATCTGAACTACTTTGCATCAGTTTTGTATATTTATTTTGGCATACAATAGCATCAAACAAGATCAGTCGTGAAATATCTGTGAAAAAATCCCACATTCAAATTTTTCACAACTTGTTATAATCGCACGTATTTCTTATTTTTTTCTATAATTCATAATTCATTCGGGTTTTTCAAGACGTTTAACGTACAAAAAAAAAATTTAAAATTGTGTGATGTACGGAACCCTTCAAACGCGAGTTCGACTCACAATTGGCCGATTTTTTACTTGTAATTGTTTTGGTACCATAAATTTTACTTTTGAATACATCACAAGCAAGGGTATCATCTTAATGGAATAACATCAAATTTCCTAACTGTAAAACGCATATCAGGGTTGATGTAATTACGCATAACAATTAAATGTAAAATTAATGAAAACGCAAAAACTATAAATTTTTACCATCGTATACATTTGGAATAACGTTACAAAGCATTAATAGTGATTTTAACACATTATGCATTGTGTAGGTAATTTGATTGTAATGCGTGTTAAAGTAACGAAAGGTACTTTAATTATGTTTTAAACCAGAATTTCAAATTTATAATAATAAAGACCCTCAAGAACCCCTAGAAGACTCCAAAGGTGTCCCAAAAGGTCGCAAGTTCGGGTTATTCCCACTAGTTACCACCAAGTGGTTACCAGTGGTAACTACTGGGTTTTTTCAAAGATCAAAGGTGGGATTTTTTTCCCAGTAGTTACCACCTAAATTTGGTTAGCATTCAATACTAATAAAAACAGTATAAATTTAGAGCACTTTAGTCAATAATTAATTAAAAATTGAATTAATTATAATTTAATTAGTTTAATTATAAGTCGATTACTGTTTCAGTAAACTGCCCTAAAAGTGATCAAAAATAGTCAGTCTTTGACTGATTTGTTTGTTCGTTCGTATAATTGTGGCGTTATTTATTGAAAGGGACCTTATTGTCAATGGCGCTTACGCCATTATCAACGATGCTCCTCTATAAATACAACACTGCGCTACGCAGAGCGGCGTAAGCGCCCTCGGCAAAAGATCCAGGTTTGATAGATAACTTCACGACTAATTCAATTAACAATAAAATTACTTAGATAAGTTTCATGCAAACGTTAATTTCTCTTTAATATTTTTTTGCACTTGCACCGGTTTTAATATTTTTGATCACTTTTAAGGCAGTTTATTAAAGTACTCTATATTTATATTATACTATTTCTATACTGTTTTATTGATATTGAACTCTAACAATATTTTGGTGTTATACTCAACTGGGAAATAAAAACCACTGGTAACAACTTGGTGGTAACTAGTGGGAATAACCCGCAAGTTCCAGTCTTGCCAGAGGTGGTGAATATTTCCATTATTCCTTCAGTATAAAAAAATGTAGTATCACTCGCAAACGTTTCTGCTTAATAAGAAATAGTCTAATGGAACGCGTCCGTCTACTGCCTAGTACCGTGGTAAAAAGCCATGTAATGTAAATGTATTTTGATTATGCAACTATGCATATTGAAAAAACAACTTGTGAAATTTTCTTACGCCATTATAAACACTGTAAAAGGCCCCATTCATATTTCTTGGTCTTCCAGGGAAGCTTATGCTAAACGTCTGGAATAAAAGTGGCGCGATTTTATAGCTCTTGATTGTCATCTAATTTGTACAAAGTTTATCAAATAAATTCTTACCGTTTGTTTTGTTACGGAGTTCAACTGCCGACCTCCAAGCCACCACGTGACCTTGGCCGGTGGCCTGGCTCCTGTGGACTTGCATGACAGCTCTGTCATTCTGCCGACTGACAGTGGATGCTCTCGAGACAAAATCTCCACTGTAAGTGGTCTTACTGCGAACAAAATGTTTCATTACTCGTATGTATGTAACGGTAATTTTATTATAGTGATACACGTTTTGTAATTGTGTTAACTTTGCCACCACAAATCAACTACTTATAGTCAAATTAACTATTTTTTTATGAAATACCATTTTTTGATTCCCAATTAGCCATCTTCTGCTTAATACCTATCCCCAAATATATCAAAAAATGATTTAGCTGCGTAATCATTTTGAAAATTACAACAATTGTTTTTTGTTACCTATCATGTTTTTCATTTCTTTTGACATTTTACTTGTTTTGTTAATGTTATTATACATGATTACATCTCACCAGCATTAATAAGTCCAAGTGAAAGTGATAAGTAATAAAATAATTTAAGGCCAACGTGAAAAAGACCGACTATAAAACTTATAGAACCCTCGCATACAGAGTCAAAAAAGAAAAGCTTCACTCCTTATGCTCTACCGACCTTCTGTAAGTGGAGTACCATTTCATTTTTTTTTTCATTTATTCATAAGCAATTTGTACATCGCATTTGAAATTATACATTAAAATAGTCTAACATAAACACAATAAAATATAATACACACACATAATACACGTTAATTTGCTAATTGATAACCAAAATAATTTACTAATAAAAAAAAAATATAATAAAACATAGAAAATAAAAAATATGAGAATTACGGAATAATTATATTATCCATAGTGTAATTCTATCATCATGTCAATAATTCTAATTAAAGTGTGCATAATGTAAATTCAATAAATAATTCTAATTAGTAGGCTGACATTCTTCCACTGAGTAAAAACACTTACTTAGCAAATAGGTCTTAAGCTTGGTTTAAACCTGTTTACATTGACAATCATCTTCAATTCAACCGGTAATCTATTAAAGAGAATAATGGCCTGATAGCTTGATGAGTGCTTAACTACTTTAAGCTTAGCCGTGATAGTTTGTGGCAAGTCTTTTCTCCTAGTAGCTAGACGGAGTTCTCTATTTTTTGGTGTTTCTATATTTAAAATAGACTTAACTAGAACTGTTAGTCCCACTTAAATATACACACACTGGGAACAGTGAAAATTTCATATTCCAAGAAATAGCTCTTACAGCAGTTCATTTTTCCAATTTAGGTTTTCGTCTATATAAGCACCAAGAAACTTAACTGATTCCACTTGGTGGATAGTAGTTCCATTTGAAAAAATGGTTAACACTTATTTATTTCTGGCAGTGGATCTGAAAAACACAACATTGGTTTTCTTACAGTTTAATAATAAATTATTAACACTGAACCAAGCATTAAAATGTATTAAAGCTTCATTAACTCTGTCATTTAATATTGACTTTCCGCTGATATTATTGGATTTGTGTCATCAGCAAAAGCTATAAGCTGAGACTTGGAAGATTATTCATTATAAAAGTATCTAAATCATTTATAAAAAATATTTTTAAAAAATAGGACCTAATATGGATCCTTGTGGAACTCCTCTTATTAGTTTAGCCATACTAGAACTGTGAACCCTCTCCTCATTGTCTGATATCTTCTTAATTTGTATAAATTATTTTCTGTTATTTAAATAGGATTGAAAAAGTGACAACGTCCTATCTCTAATTTCATAATTTTCCAGCTTGGCAAAAGCTGAGTTTAAATCTAAAAACAAACCCGCCACTTTCCTACATTGGTTTAGCTGACCCACTATGACTCCAATCAAGGTTGTGATTGATTGAGGTTGGTTGTGATTCTAGACAAAGGTGCATTCTCACTGCACTTACTTGCCCCACTAGTCGTCCCCCACCATATTTTCATAGAGAACGTAGATTTAGAATAAAACACAAATTTCTCCAGGATGGTACACATTTTACATGATGACTGCATTTCCTCGAGGTCCCCAAATGTCAAACGTGTGGGCATGAAAAAGGGACATTTAATTTATTACACATACCAAATTTCAGGACTGATCCAGAGGTTTGTCCTATTCCGATTGTGCAATAGCAATTCTTACTAACTTAAAAGATTTATATGCATGCCAAGTTTCGTGCTTTCTGTCGGATAGGACCAAAAAGTTAATGCGCGTGTGCATGACTAATATCTCACAGGAGTACCTCAATAAACTTGACCGTCTCATTAATAATGGCATAAGTTTTATATTCGGCCTTCGTAAATACGACCATGTTTCTTTCTATCGACGTCAGCTCAATTGGCTTTCCATCCGTCGTCGAAGGTCCTTTAGAATCCTGAGTATATTATTTTCCATCTTGTTCGAGCCTTCTACACCAGGATATCTTAAATGTAAATTCACTTTTATCGGCCCCCGTCTAGGCTGTGAACTGCGTTCCTCCCGCTCACTCAAACTGTCCATTCCTTCTCACCATACTGGTTTTATGTCCAACTTCTTCGCCGTTGAGGCAATCCGTCTCTCGAATTCCCTCCCTCTTTCGATTCGACAAGCCCCAAGCAAACCTGTTTTTAAGCAACTACTCCGCAAGCATCATCTGTCAGAAGAATTTAAATAATGTTCTCCATCTTGTTTGTATAAGCATGTAGTAATTTGTATTAGTTTATCTTTTGTATATCATATAAGTAATAGTATTTGATTATAGTTTTGTAGGTTTATTTTTATTATGTTTAAATGTATGTATAATATTTTGTTTTTCGGTTAAATAATTTATGAATATATTTTGCACCAACATATATGTCTCTGTTTGACCCAATGGTTGACTGGTAGAGAATGCCTTTTGGCATTAAGTCCGCCATTTGTACATTTTTCTTTCTTTGTGCAATAAAAAAAAAGAAGCCACACTTATTTGGTTATACTGGATACGCACGACGGAATCCATCTATTGAATGATAGGTGGAGCGGCAATGCTGGCATTCAACCTACTGTTGACCTCTGTTTACATCTATTACAGAATTGAAACTGCTTTCAATATGCAAGGACATCACGTTAGGTTTAGGCTGAGCAATTTTTATTTCCTCAATTTCATTGTATGGAATGTGCAAGAAAGTTGTATAATGTAAATATACAATTCCTACTTAGATAAATTATCAATACGTCAAAAACTATTAGTAAACAGTTTTCGCTTAATGTGACAAAAAACATCAGACTTGAAGGTATGTTATAATTATAAAACAGCTTTCCCATGGACTATTTAATAGTATTCACAAAAGAATTTAGAAAGTTACAAAACTGTTGCGAGGGTGGAAAAATATGTATGAAACGATTTATATGTTAGTGCGAGGTGTGTGTAGTAGTCTACACACTACAGGCGTGTTAAGATCGTAAAAAGTGATTTCTGCCAAATCCTAAAAATATTTACGTAGAGGGCTGGTATGGTTAACGTTGATGAGATAAGTTTGGTTTTATTAAATTTGGGACGATGCTTGCTGATACGCTGATGTTATAATAGTACATTACGAAACAAGTGCGAAAAATAGAAAATTAAAAACGAGTGGCGATAAATTAAAACACGACCGAGAGTTGTAGGATACACGTGTGAATAGGTAATTCGCAACTCGTGTCGATTTAAAACACTCCCTTCGGTTGTGTTTTAATTAATAACCAGTTGCGAATTTCCTAATTTCTGCACTTGTATCGTAAATAACTATTACAGTACCTATGGTACTACTTTCCGTGCATATATCGAAACTTTAAAGAGCCACATGTAAGTTAACATGTTGTACTGTACGATACACGTGCGAATATGAAAAATATTAATAGGCTGAACACTTGACGATTTCATTCCGATGTTTGATGAAGAAGTTAACTAAGAGTTTTAGCAGAGTGAAACCGAATCTTATTTTATATGAAAGGTAACTTCAGTTCTACATCCTTTAAACTCGCAGCACGTATCATCTTAAAGTAAACACAATTTCGCCATGCGGGTTTACCACTACCCAATACTGCGACTTATTCAAGGAAGGTCATTGCCTTCTATAATGAAATCCGACAAAATTCGCCGATACAACCTAGTACGAAATCAAGTTAAGCACTATCGAATTGTAATGACTAATGAGTTTAAATGTAAGAAAAGAGGTATGTTTGAATTTTGTTCATTGTAATGATCAGATACCTACGTTTATCCCCTAAAATAAGTTGAGATCCTATCCTGGGTTTACAAATACAAACCACGAAAAACATTTTCATGTAATATGTTGCCAATACGAAATCATAAGACTCGCACTGTCAAAATGTTATCAGATCTCATGTAGAGAGCTTCTAACTCTACTAGCCCTAACTTCACAAACTCTAAATCTTGGTCACAATATGAAAAAATATGTGGCTTATGATTTACTCTTGGCAAAATTATTAGTGGGTTTTCACTTCTTTTTGTAAGATGTTTGTGACAATCTTCCATCTGCTAATTGAAAGGGTGGGGGTGGGTTACTAAAAATCCTGAAATACGTATTTTATTATTTAAGTATAATAAGGAGTACATACATTTTCAGACCTCTCGCATCAAAATATGCGGAAGTCTCATAGAATCTATCATCGCCTAGTTTAAGGGAGGTTAAAAGTTCCAAGTTTTTTTTTGTTTATGAAATTAAAACTTTCCTTGTTTAATTAGTCCTCTATTGACATTATAACCGGAAAAAGTTGTTAATCTGGTATAATCCAAACTAAAGTTATGAAGGTTAAAAAAACGTCGAAGCGCTTCGAGAAAAGGTACGTAGTGCCCTTTCATTTCGCTTGGCTCGTCTTGGCCGGGGGCCATACCGTGATACAGATTAGGTAGGTATATGTACTTCTTCTGTGTCAGATAATATGGACTGGTTCGGATGCCTTTTCTGCTTTCATGATATATTATAATCTGTTTTTAAAAAATTAGCCAAACGTTGCGATTGTAAGTAAATGCATTCTTCGTAATTATTGATATTTTAGAATTAAAGTCTTTAAACAATACTTACAATAAACGTCGACTTTCACAGACGTAGTTTGAGGCTTCGACAAAAGAGTGTTGTCGGCTGTACAAGTGTATACTGTCAACAAATGCGCACGCGTAACATTTTTGACAACCAGGTCCAACGTCCTCACTTGGCCTGCTTGAACAACTCCGGGGTCCAATGTTTCAAGAACTATATCACCTTGAAGCCATTGAATTTTAGGTGTAGGGTTACCTGGTAAGAAAAAAATATATTAATTTTTATTATTTTAATTAAAATTGATAGAACATTAAAAAGAGTACATAAAAATAATTGTAAATCTTCTATCCTCACTATAATAAAAAGATCAGTAAAGCCTTATTGAAAATGCTTCTTTTATAGAAAATTTTGACGGCTACCATATAATGATAATAATATCATAACAAACACAAACCATGTGAAAAAATTCACAGATAAAAGACTTAAGAATATTTTATACTCTAAAGAACATGAATACAAATCCACAATTGTAAAACACATATCAACATGAGCAAAATTGCTTTAATAAAAATATACCGCAGAAGTGCCTTCATTCTGCTTGCCGTTTTAAATTTATATGCCATCTTTTACCTCAGTTTCTTGCGAGTACCTACTCGTACAAGAACACACGCGAGCTATCAGGTTTTAGCATAAAATCTCACGATGTTGCCGGGAACATGGAATGCTTTTATACTGTGTATTCAACTAAAGGCTTTATTTGCTAAGCGAAAATAATACATACCATCGTAGAGAGCCATAAGTTTTATTATGATAAAAAGGACAACAAAGTACTAGGAAAAATAATACTGCGGTTTCATCATTGAGAAATAACTCGACATGAGGACCTAATGCCAAATAGAGGTCTTAACCACAGTTTTGTCATATAGCTAGTAAATTATATTAATAAAGAAAAATAAATCTTGGTCGAAGCCCACTTACCCCTGTTCACTGTGCAATTAAGCCTGAAATCTCCCCCTTCATTATAGGGGCCCGCGATCCCGGATATCTGTTTGCCAAATTCGTCAAAGATCACCGGCTTATTGGGTAGCTCTGAAAAGGACGAGAATTAGAAATCGACAGTTTTATTATATGATTTGGAATGAAGGAGCTTGTCAATGAATGTCGCCTCTGGCTTATCGAGCGATTGACGGGTGAGATGGAAAGGCGAGAAACGCTTTCGTTTTATTGGCAGGCGTTTGGACCCGCGAACAGCTAGAATTTCTAATGAAATGCGAGTTATGAATGAAGTACTTATCCTGACATAGTTTTCTTTTTAGTGTTTTTTTTTTATATATACTTTTATGGGGCTTATCGCGAAATAATTTTGTAACGTTTAT
This sequence comes from Cydia pomonella, assembly GCF_033807575.1. Lineage (NCBI taxonomy): Eukaryota > Metazoa > Arthropoda > Insecta > Lepidoptera > Tortricidae > Cydia > Cydia pomonella. The sequence continues at coordinate 14,124,550 of NC_084706.1, read as the reverse complement.
TTTCCAACGTTTTGACAAAATTCAAAACCGAGATTTGTGTTGCGAACGTTATTTTGACCGACCAACGCGTGGTCATACGTACATTCCTACGTTTTCTTGTCATGCGGCCATCGATCATGAGCTTCTCCAGACTATCTGGCCATGTCCTGCTCAGATGGCCGAAAAAACTAAGTACCTACCACGTTGGGTACAAACAGTGAAGAGCCTCGTTTTAATCTTGAGTTCGTCGAGAATAGATGCATTTGTACAGAATTCGATCGAGCCATGAGAGCCGGTGCATTCTTCGCTATAACTACTTCGTTTTGAACGTCTGAAATAAAGGTAACAAAATTAATTCGTGATAGACCCGATAAAATCATGTTTTAATATGTGTTAAGTACCCGAATGTTTGAAATGTTATATTTCAAGCCGGTTTTTATTTTACCTGTACTTACGAATGTGTTTTCTTGTCAGATTTTCTAAATCCAGTGAAAATACTTAATTTTTATTCCGTTTTCCCCATTCTTATATCATATCAACATGAAAGTGAAATAAACGTAATGACCTCAAAAAAATAAATTTTTGGGATTCTAATACAAATACTCATATTATATTTCCAGCGTTTTATTCAAACAATGCCCTGATATCCCATAAAAATATTCAGATTCCAAATCAGAACTCGTAGAATTGCAAAAGGCGTCGAACGCGTCCCAAATATCCTCAAATTGAGGATAAACAAACTACGAACAGGGCTTCAATGTGGCCGAGGAAATGAAAATGTTTTCGTTGACTCGAAACAAAAGGTTCTACGATATGAGTATTCAGAGGAGGATCTCTGCAATCATGCGGAGCTTTCATATCCATTCCCGCAACGTTGCTATCGCTTACTGAAATGAACAGCTGCCACCCGTTCATTGTTTCGTTCACTCGCATAAGTGGGGCCGGCCTAAAATGAGTATTACGCCGCCACCTTTCGAAAAATGCGAACCGATTTCGAAGTGACATTGCCAGTTTTTTTATTATATTGAAAATATTCGGACAAAAGTTTTATTAGCTTTAGTGGTAAATATTAAACCTGCAGGGCTAAGATAGTCGGCTTTTTATCATTTTTCACCATGCCTGTCACGTTCCAACAAGTATGTAAGTGCGAAAGTGATGATATCGCTGCTGGTTTGCGTGAAGCTTATATGGATGCAATAAAAGCCGGAAGTGGAAACAAGGTGTCAATTGTGCCCTTTCACTTCCTCCTTCACTTTTGTGTCCAAAATTTCAGATTCATTGTCATTCTCCGTTAAATTTCTTACATTAGTTGTTTTGAAAGTATGCTGTGCTAGGACTTATGACGAGTTAACAAAATCGCAAGTTGAGGCAACATATGTTATTTTGCTATACAAATACTAAAAATATTATTAGGTACTAATAAATCAGAAAACATATATTGTATAACAACTATACAGGGTGAAAAAATCTATGGCCCCTGGAGGGGAACTACTTTAAATAATATATAATAGCGAGGGTTTATTTTTAAATTTTTAGTTGGTTCGATTTCCGTGTGAGACAAGTGAATTTTAGAAGAACTTTGAATGCAGTTTTTCTTTTCAAAATGTAAAATGAGCTAACTAAAGGAGTTAAAGTAGTCTCTAGGGCCGATAGATTTTTTCCACCACCACCACCACCACCTGTATATTTAAACGCAATATTTCACTAGCAAATTTAACATCAAACTTGCAACTTCTTGTTTCTTATACAATAGGTTGCACCTTGCACCTCGATTGTGCCGGCATACCGTCACAAGTATTATTTACATAATACGAATATAAGAGGACGAGTTACAAGCGCCATGGATGTACTACCTAATTATCGCGATAGAACGATCACCACCATATAAACCTAGCACTATAGGCAATGGGGCAACTGGATTAATTATATAGGAAGATTCCTTTCTTTGTTTCTATAAAATAATTTTTTTATCACACTTGTTAATTGTTATGTACATATAGGGTAGTTCACGCAGGTTTAGCGGGAGTAATAACAAAAAAATCTCTAGGGAGGTAATGGTTTTTCAGTATGGATGTGCACAAAAAAGGGTTCAATAATAATAATCAAAACTGTTTGTTTTATGTTATAAGCCAAAAACAGTGATTTTTCAGCATATGTCCTGTTAAATTATGACGACGCTACCGCCTTACTTAAAAGTTGTTCACTGACCACATTGTATTGAATGAGAACCAATCCAAAATCCAAAAACCACACCACGAGTTTCATCCTCAAAATTTCCACGCATTTTTGCCAATATCCCATAATAGTTATCCGCCTCAGGTATCGTTTTGAACTTACCTACTGCTTTGCTTTTTCCCGTAAACCAAAATCGGTGACCGTAGAGCTGGCAGCTCCCTCGCTCAACGCATTGGTATTGCGATACAGTGGGGAAATGCTGCCAGCGTCTACTAATTTATTTAATATAAGATTAGTTTTATGTAGTTTTAGATTTAGATTTTAATTTAAGGACTTAATCCATTTATTTTTAAATTAAGGTTTTAGTTGCATTTTTGTTTTATTGTTAATTGAGTAATTTTATATTTCAAACTTAAAAGACAGATTAAAATATGACTAACTGGATTTAATTGAGTAAGTAAAGTACTTACTCAACTTATCTGGTAGCATTTTTCAGCAATGATTATTCTCGGTGCACATAATGGACAGATCTAAGGGGCGTATCTAAGCGGCGAAACAAAATTCTAATATTGCTTGCTGCCTTTAACTCATAACTGCGTCCATAATGTAATTAAACATATTCCATTAATTATTATCTTCTATTTGATGTGTAGTACAGAATTTTGATGTCAAAATATAAGTATGAATTGGCTTCCTAGCTCAAACTTATCTACGAAATAAGTTTTAATATTCAAAAATCTCAAAGGTGTGTTCACGAATTGTTTCCGGCGCAGAAAAACATGGTGAGTAAAAGGGACTAATCCCACAAGGGCCTAGTTTTCTCGCTCGGTCACCTTCCAAGGTCAGATAGTATTAGCAGTACTTGCACCAATTCTTGGGATTAGGTTAAATTAACAAAGCGGACCCAGGAATCTTTTAGGTTGCAAAAGAGAATAGGAGACAAATATTGTAAACATGATAAAAAATGTTTCTTTTTCTTTATTTACTTTCAAAATGTTTCAAATGTATTACATTTTTAAACTACTGGCCTTGTGAGCTGTAGACCTCGCAATAAGATTGATAAGCTTAAAACATATAAAAATAAAAAATATTCAGTTCATCGAATCATTATCACAGCTCACAATGGTCTTGTGCCATTGACCCTAATGGCACTTAATTCGTTTATGGGAATTTTCACCATTTTGAATATTTTCAAAAAACGATACAACAGAAAAAAAAATTGTAGCTACCTGCTCACAAAAATTTACGAGAATCGGCTGAGAATTGCGACCTGTAGAGGAGATCATCCGGACAACTAATGCAGTTTGCCCGAATTAAAACGGATACCTTCGATAACGCTTAGGTCAATTAATATTTCTGAATTATATTATGAAATATTTTTTAAATGTTTGTCATTATAGTATTTCAGTTGACAATATAATAAGTTCTTTGTAATAAATAAATAGTTGGAATGCATTAAAATACAACTCATATTGAGGTATTTATTATGAGGTTCGATTTTAATGGCGATTTATTTATTTTATTACTTATCAAATCATTATTTTTTCATTACACTTGCTCGAAAAAGATCTTATTTCATGCAGATGTACTGAAGGAAAAAGGAAAAAGTTATAATTTCTTTTCTGTCTTTTTTTCTTTAAGTTACATTTTTATTTACAATAACAATATACATAATGGATATATACAGATGATTACTATAACTAGCTTATATCTAAAATAGGCCCTTGAGGCATTGTACCAAGGATGCTGGCGGCATTTCCTCGTTGTATTGCAATACTGATACGTATTTCTTTTTTAATTATGTCACTAATTCATACAAACCAAGTAGTGTAAATGAGTTTTACTTCAAAAATACTGCCTTTAATAATTTAATATGTTTGTTTATGTTTAAAAATATTTAATTTGATTAATTTAATAGCCGTGGCTAATCGTGGCTGAATGCCGAATAGGTCGGTGTCTTCGATGCCTAACTACTAAATAAATGACAATATATTTGATATGTCACCGTATTTAAGAATAATTCCGCTTAAAACTTAGTTTTTTCTTCGCAAGTGTGATGAAAACATTGTGTGGAACTCCGGGGGTAAGAATATTGTAAACTCGGGTCTTTAATTCTCTCCAGCCTGCGGCTGTCGGGAATGAGCCAGCCACCCTCGCTTCAGGAATCTCACTCACCTCACTCACCCCTCGTTGCACAAAGTACTATTTAAGATATCCGACTTTACTTACTTAGCTGCCCAGTTAAAAACGTGGCTCTTTCAATTTCATAGGCCCAAGGACGTAGCTAAATTAATTGGTTTTGAAATGGTCGAAATTTAAAAATGGACCTTATACTTAATCTATAGCTTTAAGGAAAAGTATTATAATAATATAATCAGCTTTTAATGTTATTCATAATACTGCTTATTTGCTTAAGCTTGTTTTCGTAACGTTCATAAACAACGACGATATAGTAATCCTTTGCAGCTGCGGCCAACGAGCCGACTTTAAGCTAAAGCTAACAAAATACTTTAATATTATGAAAGTATGATCACATTTTCATAAAACTTTGTCATATTAAAAAGGGAAATTTCCTTTCTAAACGTGTAAGTATTAAATTAGGTTAAGAGTGAGGCGAGTGGAAATAATTGACACGTTACTTTACAAACTAAAACATGTCCAATCTTCTTAAAGACAACCAAGAAATTTAATCGTAAATGTAATCTTCCGTAAATTCCATACATTAGGTTTATTGTCAAAATTCTTCTTTGATTTGAAGCCCCGTCGAGCTCGTCCCGAGCAGGTGTCCTGCTGAACTCGATAAAATGGCAAATAAAGACAAAGTCGAGAAAATCAATTAATAGTTTAATTGCATTGTATAAACACAGTAGGTATATTTAAAATTTCATTCAATTTGAACCAGTATTTTAATAAATATAACTAGTCAAAGTTTCTTAATTCTGTCACTCACTCACTGACTGACTGATCATCAAAACTCTAAGGCACTTTTAGCAGACATAGAAGCTTCAAATTTAGGCTAAAATTAGTATTTAGTGTATAAATCAGTGAAAAACGCAAATATTTTGCAAATTCCGTCCAGTTTTCTAGATACAACAACTGTATATAAAATGTAAAGGATTACAAGGTTACATTTGCAGTGAATGGATCAGTATATCTGTACATATATAATATAATGAAATTCAAGAAGTAGAAGGTAGCGGAAAGGAAAAAAGTTGGACTATCTACAAAAAGAAATGAGATGCCATCAAAAACATAACTTGTACAAAAACCAAGTCTCACAACTCATTTTTCTCCCTTAAAAAGTTGTGAGATCCATAAATTTATAAGGCATAGATCCCTAGTCCGTAAGTACGTCCTTAGTGAAGCCACTTCAACTACGACATAATGTTGCAATCGTTCGAACAGCCCTCGCAGTACTCAAGGTCGAGTCGGTTTGTGTACACCTCCCGGCTGTAAAGTATAAAACTTCTAATACGTCTGGGTTAACGTTGTTCATTATCATTACTATTCCAAATTTCAAATCGATAGCTTAAGTACTTCTCAAGATATATAGCGTTGTGACAGACGGACGGACGGACGGACGGACGGACGGACGGACGGACGGACGGACGGACGGACGGACGGACAGAGTCGCACCATAAGGGTTCCTTTTGTACCTTTCTGGTACGAAACCCTAAAAACATTTCATTTCATTTAATGTCATTTCATAACATGACATTATGAAATACGAGTTTTTTATAGTAACTGCCAGCAATCGTTGACAGTTACTATAAAAAGCTCGTATCTTGTAACTTGTGTGTTGTTTTACATTGCGGGACGAATTATTTTGTATTTTCATTGTATTTCCAAGCAAAATTTATCTCAATACTTATGCTTAGTTCTTAGGTCCTATGCTAACCACCGTTTAAATATTCGCCCGTATTGAATTTACGCACTGTGTATAAGCATCTACTTACAACATCACGTCAATAAAAATTTCAGATTAATTTAGACTTAAACAGACAGCGACCTCTGTAAAAGCCTTACATGCTACTTTTCTCTCTGTCAATAAAATAAGTTTCTTTTACACAAAAGTTTCATCCAGGCGTTATTCGTAAAAGTTTCGTGTTGATTTTGGTGCGGATAAAAGACCAGAGTTTGCGGCTGGGCCGCGGCTTATCAAGATCGTTCGGCCATGTTTGAATAAAGCTGTACCGTCGATCTGGAAACTGTTACTTTGTAAGGAGATTTCCAATCAAATTAGGTCTCGTTAAACCGACTTGAAAATTACTTTTTATTTTATTAGTGGTTTCATTGGAAAAAATATTCACTAACGTAGGTGTTAATTTTTATCTTGAACATTGTTCTGGCCATTTTAACAAATGATTAAAACGAAATACGAATATATTAATTTAATTCGAGGCTGCACCGATTGATGAAACAAAGTTTAAAGTTTTATATAGATAAAAATACTTTAGTTTTTATGATAAACTTATTTTAGACAATATATTTAGTTATTTTAAATTGTTACTTAATAAGAATAAATTAATAAGGCAAAAAAAACTATAATTATAAAGGAAGCTACACAACACAGTACACTGCTATACAAACGAGTAGGAAATTTTGACTATCAACACGCACGTCTTGAATTATGTATGTTGCACAACGTGCAACAATACGCTGTTTTCGCGATTATGTTTTCATGCATAATTTGATTAAATTACCCGTAGAAATTCGTGATTTTAATGTACCCATTTCATAATAAAGGTGGTAGCTTTTTAGAGAGTCAAATAAACAATTGTACTCGTACATTGTGGAACGTGGGGCATTTCTAACAATAATATTTATTGCAAACGAGAGTGAGATAGAAGTCTAAGTCGGAACAAAAAGCTGTTTTGCTTGAGATTGCAATATTGTCGAGTTATAAATAATGTTTCTATCGCAATTGGGAAGAAATGAATACATTAATTAAATAAATTAAGAAATAAGAAAGAAGAAGGAATAAATAATATATATGTTTAAGAAAAACATAAGTATCAAAAATAAATGTAAATTACAACAAAATTGATAAAAAACGGTCCGCTATTTTCATATTTATTGACATGACATATTATGCAAGTCAAAGTGCCATTGAATATCTAAAACGGTTCAAACCATTTAAATAATTAGTCCCGATTGATTGAAGTGTTGAAGATAGCTCTACATTGATATCGTTTATTAGGGTTCCGTAGCCAAATGGCAAAAAACGGAACCCTTATAGATTCGTCATGTCCGTCTGTCTGTCCGATTCTGTCACAGCCACTTTTTTCCGAAACTATAAAAGCTATACTGTTCAAACTTGGTAAGTAGATGTATTCTATGAACCGCATTATGATGTCCATACAAAAATAGAAAAAAAAACAATAAATTTTGGGGGTTCCCCATACTTAGAACTGAAACTCAAAAAATCTTTTTTCATCAAACTCATACGTGTGGGGTATCTATGGATAGGTCTTTAAAAATGATATTGAGGTTTCTAATATCATTTTTTTCTAAACTGAAAAGTTTGCGCGAGAGACATTTCCAAAGTGGTAAAAAGTGTGTCCCCCCCCCCGTAACTTCTAAAATAACAGAATGAAAAATCAAAAAAAAATATATGATATACATTGCCATGCAAACTTCCACCGAAAATTAGTTCGAACGAGATCTAGTAAGTAGTTTTTTTTTAATACGTCATAAAAATTAAAAAAAAAAAAAAATTTCATCAAACCCATACGTGTGGGGGTATCTATGGATAGGTCTTCAAAAATGATATTTAGGTTTCTAATATCATTTTTTTCTAAACTGAATAGTTTGCGCGAGAGACACTTCCAAAGTGAAAAAATGTGTGTCCCCCCCCCTGTAACTTCTAAAATAACAGAATGAAAAATCTAAAAAAAATATATGATATACATTGCCATGCAAACTTCCACCGAAAATTGGTTCGAACGAGATCTAGTAAGTAGTTTTTTTTTAATACGTCATAAAAATTAAAAAAAAAATTTTTTTTCATCAAACCCATACGTGTGGGGTATTTATGGATAGGTCTTCAAAAATGATATTTAGGTTTCTAATATAATTTTTTTCTAAACTGAATAGTTTGCGCGAGAGACACTTCCAAAGTGAAAAAATGTGTGTCCCCCCCCCTGTAACTTCTAAAATAACAGAATGAAAAATCTAAAAAAAATATATGATATACATTACCATGCAAACTTCCACCGAAAATTGGTTTGAACGAGATCTAGTGAATAGTTTTTTTTTTAATACGTCGATAAATGCAAGAAGCTAGGCGAAGCGGACAAAGAGTAATGCTGAGAAATAATAAACTATACATAAATGGAAGAGAAGTTACGGTGCCACCCCTAAACAATGACATACAGAGAGAATCCCAAAGTATATCATTGAATACAGAAAATGTAACCTGCAACGACTACTACATAGAACCGGTACTTCAGAGCCACGTTGAAGAAGAGCCACAACAGATACCACTAACAACTCACTCGCAACCACCAGCGCCATCCGTCAAAACTTTTCGTCCATAAACCGACACAATCAGCGATACTGTACCAAAATATGTGTAGTGTGCGAAACAAAATTCACCAAATTGAGTCTCTTATAGATGATAAGCCGTCCATTGAAGCTTTTTGTATATCTGAAACCTGGATAACTATGTCAAAACTTGATTTATTAAAAGTAGAGGGCTATAATCTAGCGAGTTCTTACTGTAGGTCAACCCGTGAAGGAGGTGGAGTATGTATATTTTTAAAGGATACTATAGAGTACATAGAGTTACCAGATATAAGAAAGTTATCCCTAGAATGTATTTTTGAAACCTGTGCAATTGAAATTCGTAACCCAAATTTAATATTAATTGTTGTGTATTGGCCTAATAGTTCAAGAAAACCCGACATATTTTTTGAACAACTGGATAAGCTCTTACAACTCGTAAATATAAAGTATAGTAAAAAAAAGGTTATTATCGGAGGAGACCTAAACATTGATGTTCAAAAAACAACAACCCTATCTCAAAACTTATTAAATTTCTTTGGAAACGCAAACTTTCACCAAAAAGTAAGAGAACATACTAGAATAACACCAAATTCACAAACATGCTTAGATATTCTATTTACGAACTTTGCTATAAATAATACTGAGATTGAGGTAGTTGAGCTAGGTTTTTCGGACCATCGAGGAGTTTTAGTAACCTTGCAAAGCATACCGGATAAGGCAAAAGCTCTGCGAAGTCAATACTCATATGTAACCCGTCTTTATACTGAAAATAACATTAATAAGTTTAAAACAAAACTACAAAATACAGATTTTACATCTTTCTTTAACCCTCAAAGTAACATAAACGAAAATTTTGACCGATTCCATGATGAAATTAAAAACCTACTTGATCAATGCATTCCAAAAAAACCTTTCAAACCAAAACTCAAACCAAAAAGGCAATGGTTAACCCGGGGATTGAAAGTTTCATCAGAACACAAACGCCAACTAAAAATATTAATGCATCAAGGAGGCGACCCAGTTTTAAAACAGCATTTTAAAACATATGATAAAATTCTAAAACGAGCAGTATATATATCAAAAAAAATCAACAATATTAATAAAATTAACAAATCCAAAAACAAGATAAAAACAATGTGGCAAATTATTGGCGAACAAACTAATAAAGCCAAAATAAAGAAAACCGAAAATATGAGTCTAAACATAAACGGTGGTATTATAAACGATCCGCAACTAGTGACGAATACGTTTAATAATTTTTTTGCTTCCGTAGGATCAACTACTGCAAATAGTACACCGCGCGGCCGCCCCGTCATTAACCAAACCACCAACACATTTTTCTTGTCGCCGGTACAACCCTGTGAGACATTTAAATGTATTCAACATTTAAAGAATAAAAACAGCTACGGGATTGATGAAATCCCTCCTTCACTTGTCAAATTATGTGCCACCGAGTTAACAAATCCTCTTACAGACCTGATAAATCAGTCATTTTCCTCAGGAATATTCCCAGATAGCCTTAAAACCTCACTAATAAAACCAGTACATAAAAAAGGAGACCACTCAGACACCCAAAATTATCGACCCATTGCTTTGCTCAATACTTTTTCAAAGATTTTTGAGTCCATTATGGCCAATCTACTTACATCATTTTGCAACAAATTCAACGTGTTTGATGAACGACAATTCGGATTCAGGAAACAAAGATCTACTACCTTAACATTATATAAATTTGTTCAAGAAGCCTTAACATTAATTGATAATAAAAAATATGCATTCGGGTTGCTCCTAGATATGAGCAAAGCATATGATCGAGTCCGACATGATATACTTATAAATAAGCTATACGGAGTAGGTATTCGTGGCATTGCGTATGAATGGTTTAAGTCTTACCTCAGGAACCGCCAACAAATAGTCGAAATAGAATTCTACAATGACAATACTAAAACAGTATCCAAAATAAGATCATCCACTATAAGAACAACTTGCTCTATCCCACAAGGTAGCGTATTGGGTTGCATCTTATTTATACTATATATAAATGACTTACCTAAATTACTTGACACTATTAATATCAAATCCCTACTCTATGCAGATGACATCTCAATCGTGTTTTCTAGCACGAATTCCACTGAAGTTACTAATACCCTAGACACCATATTTAATAATGTTTTACCTTGGCTTGAAGAACACAACCTAACTATAAATCTACAAAAAACGAACTTAGTTCAATTTAGACCACACCAAAGATTAGCATTACAAATGAATTATTCATACCAATCACAAAATCTAGAACTAACCAGCACCTGCCCACTACTCGGCTTGAGCATAGATGAAAACCTTAACTGGAAAGCCCACATTGATAAAATCTCGGCTAAATTATCAAGATTTGCGTATGCGCTCAAACAAATATTATTAAACACCAATTTAAAAACTGCAGTATCTGCGTACCATGCTTTTGCACAATCATGGCTTCAATATGGCATAATTTTGTGGGGAAATAGTGTAAACATTAATGACCTATTTTTACTACAAAAAAGATGCATACGAGTTCTAGCCAAGACAACAACTGAAAAAAGTTGCAAACCACTTTTCGCAGAATTAAATATACTCACCCTCACATCCTTATACATCTTAGAAACTTGTAAATTTGTGCGAAAATACGAAGACTTGTTTAAAATCCAAAACCCCAAGCCACAACTACATAACTTGCGTAATCGGAATAAACTTGTGCAAGCAATTCCAGCCAACCTCCAAATGTTCAGTAAAGGCCCTTACTCAATGTCCATTCGAATTTATAACCACAGCCCTCAGTATATAAAAAATGAAACCAAATATAATAATTTTGTAAATAAGCTTAAGAGTTACCTTCTAAATGAATGTCCATACAACCTACAAGAATTTATGAATAATTCGAATAAATAAATACTTAATAATAACCATAATTATGTACTTAATAAAAATGGAACATGATAAATGTTAGAGTGATATAATAATAACAACACTACTTATATGGATGATACGTGATTTTAATTATTGTAATGCTGTAAATATTTGATTTTAATTACCTATTATTCTGTTTGTCGTTGTTGATTTATTTTATAAGAGAGTGCCTTAGAAATAAGTACTTAGACATAAAAATGTTGCTACGCCCTAGTAGGGTCCATGATTGTACTCTATTTAAAGAACATCTGTAATACCATGGTTGCAACGAATAAATGAAAAAAAAAAAAAAAAAAAAAATTAAAAAATTTTTTTTTTCATCAAACCCATACGTGTGGGGTATCTATGGATAGGTCTTCAAAAATGATATTTAGGTTCCTAACATCATTTTTTTCTAAACTGAATAGTTTGCGCGAGAGACAGTTCCAAAGTGGTAAAATGTGTGTCCAAAGTGGTAAAATGTTGAACAAGATCTAGCAAGTAGATTTTATTTTAATACGTCTTAAATGGTACGGAACCCTTCATGCGCGAGTCCGACTCGCACTTGGCCGCTTTTTTTATATGTTATATGCGAGTATCGATCATGAAAAATATCAATCATGTTGTAGCAGGTAGTATTTACCTATTTTTCTATTCAAAGTTAATTGCTTTGTAAAAAATATACAGTTACAAAAGGCGGCCTTAATGCCACTCGCATTCTCTACCAGTCAACCTTTAGGCCTAACAGAAAAAAATAATTAGTACCACTAATAGCTTTTACTGGTAATTTTCAGTATACATAAATTTATATATAGTGTGTATTTTTGAATTTTTTGATATAATCTCAAGCGTCATGAGACGTTTTGAGTTATAACAAAGTAGTGATACATTGCTTGCTGAATTATTTTGTATGAAAAAATAAAAGTCGTCCATTTTTTACAAAACCTATGAAAGTGTGTTAATTACAGCGTAAACTAACTGCCCTTTGGTTATGTGTTCGTATAAAAAACACGCTGTATATCGATATACTCGTATGTAAAAATAAATTCTTATACCTACTACTAAATTAACTATGAAGGTACGTACTTAATCTTGAGACTTTTCAAAAAGATCCTTGCGCAACTTGCGCTTGAACGTTAACTAGACTCGGCTTGTCGTATGCTGTGAGGCAGATCATGATCATACAGTGATGGATCTAAGAAAAAAAAATTGATTTACTTGTATATACTTTAATTTAAGTGTTTACTGATTGCTGTTGCAGAGGCAGTATGGGGTGCATACGAGGGTGCAACGGGATATGATCTTAAAATTATCGGAACTGTTATAACAAAATTAGACTATTCATGTCTTAATTAGCTTCCAACGTGGAATTTTTATAATGCTTATTATATAATTTTAGCACTAAATGCTATTAAAATATACATCCGATCTAGTTATTGAATGTTCACTCACTATCAACAACCAGGTATTTTAGTTCTATCTCTCGACTCGTGTTTCCTACGTATGCATTACGTGACCAAAGTGCGAAACCAGCCAGTATATTCAAATGGTAAACATACGTGTTTTACACTACAGCCATATAACATATCTATATATTAATAGGTACGGTAGGTACCTTTAAGTTTCATGTATTCTATTAGATTATGCACAGCGGTTATTGAAGACGGTGTATGAATTACAAACCTACTCACGTAATTACCAAGTACAATTTGTTGGTCGATTAGGGAGATAAAATTTAACATTTAAACACATACCTACCACTAAAGTACAGACGTCAAAATTCGTTATTTATGAATTTAAAATATTATTAGGAGATTGTTTCTAAATAAGAATAACAGTTCACGCTCAAGTTTATAATATAACTTGTGATTGGGATAGAGATTGATAGGGGTGAGTAAATACTGAGTATTTATTCGGTATTTACTCAAAGCACCTGTACCCCTAGTGTAAATAAATTCGATTTCGAAACGTGACGTACGCGTTTGCGTTTAGTCTCATTTTGTATTGGATTTAGAAAGAGCGCGCCAAGCGGGACGTTTTGGAAACTCAAAATCCTATACAAAATGAGACTTAACGCAAACGCGTTCGTCACGTTATGATGTCGATCAAATTTACACTAGGGGTACTGATATATACTCGTATTTACTCGTTTTGGGTGAGTAAAAACAATTGCTAAGAGAAAAAAAGAGAGATTAACTGCGCTTACGACCTTTTATTACGGGTTTTTCAAAGAAAACTCAAAAATGTCTCAACCGATCTGTTTCAAAGTATTTTTTTAGTACTCTATTCTGCGGCTAATCTCCCAATATATATTTTTTCATATTTTTTTTCAACTTTGGTTCGCAACTTATATAGGGATGCATATTATTTTGGCCTTTAGAAACTGTTTTTTTTTTCAAAAGTATTAAATTTATCCAAAAAAGTTATTAGAATATTCAAGTTATTTTTAAAGACCCATTTAATTATGTGCAACACGTTCGTGGTTTCTGAGTTTTTGATTACAAATTTATATGCCCCTTTCAGCACTCAAAATAGTTTATACCCACCAATTTGCGTATAAACAAGTAAATACGGGTAATTTAAGTAAATACTTTGGCCAGACAGTGGGCTGTCAAAATCGCTGCTAACTTATCTTGGTCGACACTATAATGTATTCACTATATAGATAAATAGTACGGCGACCCTAAATAAACATTATGGACGTTGTCTAGCATGAGCCCTAATGTATTCACTACACTAACCACGTGTTAGAGCCGGCATTAGGGCATCGTTGCTCTCTGATGACATTCGCGGATACGAGGCGGCGTCTCCGAAATATCTTTATCGCTCATTTTACACAAACGTTTAGCTTTAGGTAAAAACAACAAAACAAATTAAATTTAAACAAACGAATAAAAACATAAACTGTGCGTCAATGGCGGTTAATTAAACCTTTTTTCAGGCATGTCGGCGTGACATAGTATGCGTAGTTTTTTAATACAGAGACAAACTAAAGTCAGGGGCCCATTGTTTTATTTTTGGATGCCAACGAACATGCGAGATTTTTCAATTATTTGCAATTAATAATAAATTTAATTTCGAACAAAATAGTAGATTAGAATTGCTCTTATTTAAGAAATGTTCGAAATTTGAATGTCATTACCAAATTGATTTTGATATAGTTCTTAATGTAATGAGGCAATACTAACATTTTCACATATAAGAAATGTTGGCTATTATTTGTGGATTTTGAAAGCATCATAGAGGGTTTATGGTATGTGTGTAGATAAAATAATTAATGACAGTGAAATGGCGGGAGTAGTTAGATTAAAAATAATTGTCAAATAATATGACATAATGACACCTGTGCTGTGCGTTTTTGGCACGTTTGGATCAGGGGACAGTCGGAACGGGACATAGGTATTTTAATATACAGTTAGTTAGTTATAATTAATTAGTTTTTTAGGTTTATTTCTAGTTTTAATTTTTTATCAGAACGCATTTTGGACTAGTAAATAAACTTATTTAACTGTCACCTTAAAATAAAAATCAAACTATGCGTAAAGAGATTTCGTAAATTCAATTCAATTTAGTTTTTTCACCCTCGTACATACAATGTGTTTGTCTACGTATAGTGGAGGCGTTAACCACGTATAGTATGATGATTTTGATCGACAAATCACCTCACCAGTCACCTATGTTTTTTCTCAACCATTTTCAAACTGCACCCCTTCAAAGTTTTATGGCGCTAAACACGACTGCCCTTGGTTAGTGTACCATTATCTGTCCATTTACCTATCGCACATTAAAAAAAAACAATAATCATTCGATAGCTTACGAATTGGAGCATAAATTTGAAGCATAAATGTCACAGAGAATTTTCCACAAGCACTCGCGAATCAGTATTTAATGTTAAAATCAAATATTGCTTAATATATGCTGAAAACTGCATCAAAATCGGATAAGCATTTTGCGAGATAAAAGTTACGGAAATTGGCTCACTTTTATTTTTATGTTTTTTTTTTGTCTTATTTAGTCCAAAAAACGTACTTATATAAGCAGTAAATTTTAAGTAAATAAGCAGGTATGTACTTTGTCTACATTAGGGATATGTATGAATAATATCATTACAATATATATTTACAAGAAAAGGATTATTCTTCTTCAGCTTCATTCGTACTGGCCAAACTGGTTAAACTGAACAAAGACATACGTAATATCGTAATACGTTCATAGAATTGGAACTGATACCATAATCAATCGTTCCGTATAAGGTACTAACATCCTAATAAGGTACATATATATCTATTCATTAGCTACTTGTACACATTTTATTGCTACATATGCCTTTGCAAAATTTTCCTTGTGCAGTGCAGTGCATGGCAAGTCGACGCATCGGCAATAGGGATTGCAGAACCGGTACCTACTGTTTAAAAGAATCAGGATTTTCGGTACCAGCCAAAAATGAAACCGGGATTTTCGGTCCTTTTGGGAATAGTTTCGAAATTCAATCGCTTTTTACACAAATCTGCAATTAGAAAACAGAATATTTCTTTAAATATTATTTCAATATGTATGCTACAACCCCTTTTACCCAATAAAACGAGTCCATAAGCTACACCATCATTGCTTACGTTAACTGTGATATAGACTGCCTACTATACAACTGAATAATATAGTCTGGTTTAATTCTTAACTATATGTGATGTTTTTGCAGTCTTTCTACATTCATAGTTAAACCGTTTCATGAAAAGTATTAAAAATAAATAAAAATGCTCGTTAGGAAGATTATTTTATTACATTTTATTAAAAAATAACTGCATCATAAGTTTTGTTGCTCCTATTTTATTCGAATTCGAAACATTTATCATACCCTTCCACCCTTAACAGTTTCAATAGTACATTATTGCAGAGGCCGGGAAAGAGCAATTCGTGGATGAGTTGTTGGGACGAATCCACGAATTGCTGTTCCTGGCGAGGCATGTATTAGTGCTTTTCTCCAAACATGCGAGCAAATAAGGTAAAATAATCATCAACCACACTCAAATCGAACCTTCATATCGAAAACGTCAAAAAACAACTTATTCTGCCATTCAGTACCATTCAAATATTCGTTCATTAAATATAATTGTGCAATATAAACTGTAAGTGCAAGCACGAGATCCTTAAAAAAATATAAAACTTCTATAGTCTTTGATTTTATTAAGCAGTAGTCGTACGATCATACAAGACGATCTTGTAAGAACGAGACATGACACAGCTTGAGATGATGCTGACCGGATCGTGTAGACGCGGCCCGCGGCTATAATAATTGGCTGTTTGCGTTTTTCTTAGTAATCCGATGTTTTTAAAAAGTACAAAAAAAAAACAGTAATAACTTCCCGCCCGCTAAACCATTGACCATTTAGTTTGACCATAATGAAGACCTTCCCGTATTATTTTTGCTACAATAAGGTAAACTATAAATGTCATATACTAAGAAAAAGTGACCAAGGCCTCCCGCGCCCCAGGCTGGAATCGTTTTTTTTTTTTTGCCAATATGATAGTGGTATCATTGTGCAAGTTAGCTTGCTTCCATCTCAAAATGCAGCTTTTTGGCAAAAAAGCTCCATAACCAGTAAGACTATAATAGCATCTACCTAAACACAGAGCAGTAACAGAACAGAAAATGAAATTCCGAAAATAATATACCTTTGACTTTAATTCTCTTAAAACATCTTTAAGGCGCGTCGACTTTGCAAGACGATATAATCAAAATAAAATATAATTATTTATTGTATTGATTGTAATCTATCGAATGAAACCTGATAAATAATGAATATCAATCGGCATTAACAATAGGTAGATCGGGTAGGTATATAAATTGCACATAATTATTGAATCAATATTGAAATAGCAACGAAATACCTACCTAATTAATAATTATGAAGCAGTGAATTGCGTGAGCTATAATGCTGATTTACTTGTTCAATGTTATAATTATGTGAATGTGTTTAGTAAAAGGTACAACTTTCGTGATTCTAGTTTCCGAGATATTCGCAATTTTGTGAAGTGGTTGAAATAATTATACCGATTTTATTTTGCTTCTCTAAAACAATTATTAACAACCTAGAAAACATGTACATAAAATAAGACACTACTTTACAGACAGTAAAACTCAAAGTGTTTTCATACTTTAGTGGCTCAGGTCACGCGAGGGTGACGACATGGGACGCCCGGAGAGGGGTGGGGGGGGGGGGGGGGGGGGGGGGATCGCAGGAGCAGCGGTGCGTGCGGCGCGTGCGTATCAGTGTTGCCAGTTTTTTTTTTATGTTGGCATAAAATATGCCAGATCCGGCATATTTTCACTCGCTTTGGCATCAAAATTTTCCATTTAGCATCTAACATATTTTTTTGCATATTTTGTCTAAGCCAAGTTTGCACCAACTTAACTTATGTATATAACTTGCCTTATGTGGTTCATATATTCATATGAAAATGTGATTTTCGTGGTGGTGGATGGGCGGATGAACTTCAATGGACTATAATAATTTTAAGATGGCAAATAAATCCACTCAATATCAGAAAAGCTCAAAGTAAATTCACTTTCAAGCGCATGTTGCGCAAGCATTCGTCTGACAGATGTAAGTAATGTTTCACAGTAGGTACATGTATATATGTAAATATATATGTCATTATATCATACAAAGTATATATTTAAGTTTATTATTTCATAATATTATATTAATAAGTATTTAATTTGTAAATAGTAGGTAATAGTGATATCAGTTAATTATTCTCAAGTACCTACAAACCCTTCACCTAACAAACGTCTCTTTTTGACCCAATGGTTAACTGGTAGAGAACGGCTTAAGGCATTAAGTCCACCATTTGTACTTTTTTATGTGCAAACCCCGAAAGTTATTCCCTTTTTTTGCCCATAGAAAAATAATCATTAAAGTACTAAACTTATTTATCGAAAAATAGACCAAAACATTGCTATATTTTTTGGATTCTTGTCTAAAATGGTTCCTATTGTTGTGATTGTGTGATATTATTCTAAAAAAAATCTCATTAAAGTTGATTTATTAGTATCAAGGATCTATATAATCTAATTGTTAATTTCCAAATTAAAATAAAATATTAAAAGTAGGAAGTTTAATTTTATTTTATTCCTTTTCTAATACCTTAACACAACTAACCATGATAATTAATTAGTTGTCCAAGTCATATTTTCTTATAATTCATCAATAACTTTGGAAATCCTATTTTCTCTCTTTTGCATATAAGGGCTTCATGCAGAAACAAGGTATGGACTATTACTGATACTTTTTCGGCATTAGTTAGGTATACAACTTTGCGAATGTTATTTTCTTTATCTGTTCAGCTTGGTTTTGATATAACTCATCTCGATGTTGTCACAACATTCTTGAATGGCGATCTCGAGGAAACGCTTTACATGCAACAACCAGAATATTTTCCTAACATGCAGAGTAATGAAGTGTTAAAGCTAAAGAGAGCCATATATGAGCTAAAGCAGTACTCAAGAGCCTGGTATAAGGAGGTGGACCAGAGTCTTATTGAGATGGGTTATAGGAGGTCAAAACTGGAACAATGTCTTTTCTCTAAGAATAAGATCGATGACTTCTTTATATTCTCGAATGACAGTGCTAAAACTGACAGTTTGAAAGGTGCTTTAGCTTCCAGATTTAAGATTAAGGATTTGGGGGAAGTTAGGTAAATTTCTAGGAATGACTGTAAGTGTAGACAAGGCTAATGGGGTCATTGCACTCAGTCAAGAAAATAACATTAATCAACTATTAGACCGTTTTCAGATTACTGATTGCAAGACTGCTGACAGTCCTTTAAAAGTGATTGTGACAAAAACATGCCCTATCAACAACCCTCGTGCATGAGAGGAGGAGGAGGAGTATAAAGGTTGAATTATTATTTTATTATTAACAACAGATTGTTGGCAGCCTTATGTATCTTGCTGTGCTCACAAGGCCAGATATAGCTTTTGCAGTAGGCTATTTGAGCCAATTCAATAACTGCTTAATAATGAAACTAGGACTTATGCTAAAAGAGTGCTGAGGTATCTCAAGAAAACTAGGCATGTAGATCTTAGGTATTGTAAGACAGGTAATTCCCAGCTAGTTGGTTTTGTAGATGCTGATTGAGGCAACGATTCGGAAGATAGGCGTTCTTACACTGGTATGTATTTTACCATGTCAGGGGGTACGGTTTCTTGGGAGACTAAAAAACAGAAGACTGTCGCTTTAAGTTCTACCGAAGCTGCGTTGATAGGAATCACCGAAGCCTGTAGGGAGGCTTTATATTTGCGTAATTTGTTAAATGAAATTACAATAGTAGATTGTTAACCAAGGGTGGAAAGTGAACCATATTACCCGAGATATTTTGGCGCTCGAACGAAGTGTTAGAGCGCGAATAGTTCAAGGGTGAGATGGTTACTTTTACTCGAGTTAAACACTCTACTTTTCATTTCGACCATGAGCAAAGTAAAAACACAATAAATGTAGGTTATGACTGGAATTAGCGCTATTTACATTTTGATCTAAAAAAAAAACTAAAACCATAGACAATTCGATCTTTAATTAGGATCCGTCTGAAACGGCGGCCTTAATGTACGCGCTATATAAAAAAAAAGTGAATGTAATGATAATATTTTAAAAATTCAACGTCATTTATATTGATTTATCAACAAATTTATGTTTATTTCATACATTTAAATATTAAATACTAGTAGCATATTTTTCAATAATGCAATGCAATTAATATTTAATTTCGATAAAATTTGATCTGAAAATGCGAAAGCTAATATCAGAGCTGTATGGTATGGCACATATGGCTGTTAGCCGTTGCTCGAAGTACAAATAAAAAAAACTTTCCACCCTAGGGTGGGAAATGCAATGGAAAGGAAAAATGGAAAGGAAATGCCTATGAAAGGTGAACTTTCCGAATAGGAGAGATGAAAATATAATTAACACAGTTGATATATTTAATGACAACCAGGGTGCGATCAAGTTGTCATATAACAATGGTTTTAACAAGCGCACCAAAAATTGAAAGACGATATTTTTTCTGTCGTGACTGTATTAATGAAAATATAGTTAATCTTAATTATTTAGAACGACAGAGATGCCAGCAGATATTCTGACCAAGAGTTTATCTGGTAATAAACATGATTATTTAATGAAAAAGTTAGGTTTGTATTAAATGTTTATTAAGATTTGGTGGTCAAAAGGGTATTTATAGTATTTGGTATTAGTGGTGTTGTGCTTAAATACCAAATAGGTCTCAAAGTATTTTATACTCTTTGGTCTGTAGTAGTTTGCTATTTGAAATATTTGAATTATAATGTTCCAATAATATTTACGTCAGTCGTGGCTCATGATAGTCATGATCCGTGGATTTCCTTTGTATATTAAACAAGATAACAACCAATTTACACAATTTATTATTATTATTTAGTACAAAGCCTGCACCTAACAAAAGTCTCTTTTTGACCCAGTGGTTGACTGGTATAGAACGCCTTAAGGCATTAAGTCCACCATTTGTACTTAATATTTTATGTGCAATAAAGTATACGTAAATAAATAAATTTACAATAAATATTTCAAGACGTTTTCACTAGAACTTGTCATAAATAAATAAATTCAATTAACAAGTCAATTATTACGACATTATTACTATTCAAACAACCTAGGATAGTAGAAGATCATCAACACTAACTATGAACAGGGAGTGTAAAAAAATTCAAAAGATTTAAATATATACCTAAATCAGGTTTTTATTATTTATAAATGTATATATAGGTACATAACTTAGTTAAGCACTTACTCGTAAGTACATTCGTATATGTATATTACAGGACGAGTCTAAATAACCAAATCGATTCTAGCCACGTATTTATATTCAAAACATCTTTACCATATCCGTATTGACTTCACTAAACAATTTAACTAACATGCCATAATTTCCTGATTTTCATCACTATTTTGCACATTACTTTTACTTAAGTAACTTAAACTTAATTACATACAACGATACCTTAAAAAATATGACATTAGCCCCTTTTCCTTTATTTTTAGGGTTCCGTATCAAAAATGTAGACAAGGAACCCTTATTTTTGTATGCGGACAGCAGTCACATTAACCGCTTGCTCAATGCAATAAAACTAATCTTGAAGCCACTAAAAACTCCAACAAAAACTCGCTATCGCATCGATCTGAAAAAAGCCAAGGTGAAGCTTTATATTCTCACCTAATCTCACCTGGTATCTACTCTCCCCTTTTTGTGTTTTAATAAAATAATTCACCCCGAAACAGTGAGCTAACAAAAGCTATGAAAAGTCGTCGTCGTACCAGGCAATCTCGATAAAACTGGTCGGATCGTAAACTTGACCCTCCGTTATCCGGGCGAAATCAGCACGAAACTTTAAGGAACGTACACGTCGAGAGATGATTTACGTTCGGTCGCGTTCTCTGACACTAAAAATGTGGGTCGAAAGAAATTTTACTGATACTGGTATTTGGATCTATTGGATGGGATGAAATCATAATTCCTTTTTACGATGCTTAATAACTAGTTCATCCTAGTAATATTAAATAGTAGCCTATCGGGTATAAATTTTTGGTCACCTAGATAATTAGTGTTCTATAATTTTATCAAAACATAATTTGTCTTGGTGGTGTCACGGTAACTAGTTAAGTTATATGATATTATATTATTATCTGTCGGGCCATGCTCAGTGTCGAGTTCTGTAGTTGCCATTCTGTCAGAATAGGCTAAACGGGGGCTATTAGCAAGTAAATATCATGTATATTACAAACTAATCTAGCCCCATACAAGACATGCAAACCATCTTTCAAAAGACTTAGGATCTTACCGCTGCCATGTTTATACATCTTAGAAATCTGCATGTTTGTAAAGAGGCATATGTATTTATTTACAACAGCTGAAAGCGCCTCTACCAGAAATCAACGGGATCCTGGAAGGTTGGTTCATAATTGTGTTCCCAGGACAGCATTATATTCGAATCACTGTTTCGTTATGTGCATGAAACTTTTTAACAAGTTACCAAAATCTATAAGAGAACTGCCTGTACATAGATTTAGAAACAAATAAATGAAGCTATTATCTGATAAAAGCTATTACAGTGTAAAAGATTTCCTCTCTGAAGATATACAGCCAGATTTGTAGTAGTTTTAAGATTTTTGCATGCTAGTACAACCTGTTTAGTACAAAATAGCAGAATAAGCAACCAATTGTCATTCACCACCTAAGACACTTTTGTACCTACTTATTCTTTGCAAATAAATAAATACAAGACAAATACAATACAATACAAAACATAAGGGAGTACCTTCGGCAGCACTTTGCACGCCTTTTTTCTAAGAGAAGACTTTCTGCAATAACTCGAATACGGCTGGACTGATCATATTCGCTATAGTTTTCAATTACCTATAGTACCTATAGTAGGTTCTGTTTGATTTTAATATGCGAATACTACCTACATATAGTCAATTTACTAAAATGAACGTTGAATAATGTTCGTGATTTCGTGTGAAATACGCAGGTTATGTATATTTTTGGTTTGTGTCACGCACAAGTAAGCGTATATTGCCAGATTTAAAATAATAAATGGTTTCTCAACACAATCAATTTATTAAAAAAAAGATAAGAGTGATTCTGTGAGAGAGAGTCTACAACCTCGCGATAAGCTTTAAAAATAGAACAATTAAAAATAATTACTTCGTTGAGTCATTATCACAATGAACTCACAATAGTCTAAAATTCCATAGACCATACTGGCGCTTAAGTGATTTAAGCCCATTTCCTCCGTTTTGAAGTTTTTCCAAAAAATTAAACGACAAAATAATTATATGTAGCTACTGAGCCTGCTCACAAAATTTCACGAGAATTGGTTGAGAATTGCGGCCTGTAGAGGGGATCATCCGGACATACGAAAGCAGTTTGCCCGAGTTTAAAAAGGAGAGCTTTGCATCGGTCAATATCTTAATGTATTAAAAAAGTTACTTAAAAAAATAGGTATTAAATGTTATTTTCATTCCCGATCTGTACCCTGTACCTATGTTCGCCGATTGATGTCAATAATTGTATTGTATTTTGGATTACTATACGATATTGGATTATGATGCGATACAATATTGAAAACACCCAAACACCTATAAAGGGAAGATATTGCTATTGTAAGATTGGGTCTTCGCTCTCCTTCTCGACACATGAAGATAAACATAAAATAATGACCCTAATCATGAGATACATATTACTTTATCACCAAGTACATACCGCCCGTCAATCGCACAATAACGAAAAAACGGCTACTTACCGACAACGTCTAGGGAAATTATAAAGTTTCTTGTTGGCGAAATTTGGTAGTCGACTCTACACCGATACACGGCGCGATCCTTTGCCTGTACATTGTGGATGCGTAAGGCAGACGGCAGGCTGTTCCACCGAGCTCGGTTTTTGAACGCATCTTC
Source organism: Cydia pomonella (assembly GCF_033807575.1). Classification (NCBI taxonomy): domain Eukaryota; kingdom Metazoa; phylum Arthropoda; class Insecta; order Lepidoptera; family Tortricidae; genus Cydia; species Cydia pomonella. The sequence goes on along the minus strand of NC_084706.1, from coordinate 14,100,482 downwards.
CACCCAATGGCCCGAATCATCTGTTGCTCGTGTGTCGAAACTGTGGACAAATTAAGCTTGTTAGAAGGTTTGTTCGCTAATGTAACCTTTATACCAGTTGCAAAAGGTACTAACAAAAAACACCAAACCATAATCTTACGAAATCTATAACTTTCTTAATAAATTACCAAACCGAATAGAAAGTCTGCTAGAAAAGTTGCTTACGCTACCTGTTGGTATTTCGTAAGAGAATTCGCAAAGCTCCTAAAGATTAAACAATCGTTGCGTAAGTTTATGCTAGATACTATAGTCGACTGTCGACTTCCTATCTAACCGTAGTCAAACTATGCATCCCAGGCCAATTTATAGTGGCAGTAATATTTACAGTATCCCTTCGGGAGTAGGAAGTTCACGTGTGCAATTAACACCGGACTCACAAACGACATGTAAACATTAATTAAAATTTCACAGCACTGCGCGAAGATCGCAGTACCAAACAATCTATTCACAAACGTAAATTTATAGTTGCAAACTTAAGCCCGTATCAGATACGTGGAATTGCATCCACGGTATTCCGTTCCATTGTTGAGATGATTTGAGCAACATACCATTATGTAGTATTTTTAGAGAGCTACAATAGTATTTTGTGCATTATAGCAATCTGTCAGATTTATATAATGTGTATTCTCATTTCTTTCATTTCATTTCATTTCATATATTTTTTTTATCAAATTTATATAAAGAAAAGTACCTACTGTATGTAATTGCATGATTTTTTTGTAATCTATTTTGTATTTAATGCATGTTAATTATAAGATATAATGTTTTGAAAAGATGTGTCCCGCTGAGTTTCTTGCCGGTCCTTATTTGGATAATATCCTCCTCCAATTGAGGGGGGATTTAAATCTTCTCGGGTCAGAGGTGTAGGGTTAGAGCCGGTGTAGCTTTATTTGACGTTCATAAGCACATTGTAATATGCCTACTTGAATAATAAAATATATTTATCTTTATCTGTGCAACGGGTACATAATAAGCGCCACAACTTCGTTTCGTTTTGTAACTTCGACCCTTGAATTTTAATACGTAAGTGTCGGGAACCTGCTCGGCGGGTTCTCTATTAGTAGTCGTTTTCCTCTACAAAGCAGGAAAACGCTGGGATCGGCTACGAGAGTGTAGTGCTATGGAAACGTTGGCAGTGAATGTATTAAGACCGTGAACATGCAAACACCTGAAATCTAAATATATAAAAGAAGAAACTGGCTAACTGACTGACATATCAACGCACACCCTAAATCGCTGGTTCTAGAGATTCCAAATTTGGCACGTAGGTTCTTTACAAGGGGGTGCAATAAAAAAGATTTTTTCAAAATGTACCCCCTAAGGGGGTGCTGTTTGTAGATGGTTTTGCAATAAAAATGTTTCTAATCTATTCTATTCTATGCTATTCTAAAAAGATCCCTCCTAAATCTTATCTCAACACGGACAACAAATACAAAATTGGTCTTATTTTTTAAATATTGACTTACAACCCAACAACTAATGTACAGTCAGCATCAAAAGTAGCGGATGAAACAACGCACGAAAAGTATTTGATATTCCGGATTACTTTTCCAAATATAGATAAATGTTTAAAATTTAAGTTCAAACGAATATGTTTTACAGTTTTCATTGTTCTGCATATAGAAGCATCACTTTTTGTTAAGCTGTTACAGAATGGTACATATTTTTGAAGCGTTGTTTGATCCGCTACATTTGATGTTGACTGTACATACTTATAAATAGGTTGTTAAAAATAAAAGTAAAATTTAGGCATTTTCCGATCTAAGAATATGTACAGAGTGAATTTATTAAGTTTGACCATACTATGCGGGGTGAATATGTAGGTCATGGTGAACAACTTTACTCTCGCTTTACTTTCGCGATTTTGGGGCTGGCTCCATAGTAAAAATTGTTTGTTCTGTATTGCCTACATTCACCCCTTAAAGTATGGTCAGACATAATAAAATACCGTGTAGTGAAAGCAAAGGCTATTAAATGACAATGACTGACAAGCGCCATACAACAACTGCTCGTGCCCAACGCAACGCGTGCCTCATCGCCAGTCATCGCCGTTGTAGGTGTCGTTAATTTTCAGAGACATGTCAGTCGCTTCGCTTGACAGACAGATGAAGTGTGCGAAAGGGAAGCCATGACGTATATGAACAAGCCATAAGTGCGAAAGAGGCAGACTACATATGAGAAAACGTAACCAATTTTGAGTTCGAAGGCGGCCGAGGCGGCCAAGATCATATTGCCGTATTTTTTAACGTGAAAAATATAAGAGAATCAAAAAGAAAAATATATATTAAGTAATTTAGTGACGATGGTGTCATGTTGTGTGCCGGGTTGTAGTGTTTCAGGGCCAAAAAACCCAGGAAAATACTCATTTCACAGGTAATTATGATATTCCTAGTGAAATTTTCGTAACGATATTTTATCAAATTAACAGCATAAAACGTGTAAAAAACCAATTTATACAGTTCACTATAAGTTTTTCTTCAATTGTGTGTTAATATTTCATCATATTAGTCAATAATTTAGAATATTTTGTGTAAAAACCTAAATTGTTACTTTACGCTAGGGCTTGACAAAATGTTCATATGACTGTATCGATAACTTGTCGGTATATTAGTAGGAATGGAATTAGTTGTTCACAAGATATCATTAAGATAATACCTTTACAGTACATATGGGGCTACTTTATAGCACTAGTGCGAGAAGTAGCATATTATGTTACTGTGTCGAACATTTAAAGGGCCATATGTACTGTAAAACGTTGTACGATACATGTGCGAATAGGTAATTCGCAACTCGTGTCGATTTAAAACACTCCCTTCGGTCGTGTTTTAATTTATCGCCACTCGTTTCAAATTTCCTATTTTTCGCACTTGTATCGTAATGTACTATTATAACCGACTTAAAACAATAACGATTGTTATAATACCTTTTTTGAAGGTGCACATGTTTAGCGATAAATTTAAACTTCACTTTCCAACACAGCACTTACATTTTAACCACTTTTCCACGGCTTTGCCGCCAACACAAGGAAACACAAGACAGCGTATACTTGTACACAGCGTATACACACCCAACCCAACTTGTCAGCAGGAAAAGGCGCGAAATTGAAATTTTCTCTGCTAAGTCAACTCTTTGCGAACACATTTTCAAAAAACTTCAACTTTATCATTTTCAACTTTTTCCAACACATTGGAAAAAGTAGTCGATAAAGCAGTTAAACATCGATAGATTATTAATATGTTGTAACATGACATCACTATTTTTGTTCGCACATAGACAATTTACGCACACACTTGCATTTCATTTTTGGTCACACTTTCGAAGTTTGACAGTCGTTCTATAGGTACTATCCTATTTCTATGTTAATTTTTAATTTCGTTGAGTAATACATTTTTTTAAACCAATCATTAGGTTTCAAATGTTAGTTCAAAGAGGTTTTATCTCGCCAAACATAATTTATAAATTAAATTATCTTTTAAATTAAATTAATGAATAAACATAACATTTTACCGATTTAATCTCCATCCGTCGGTTATACGTACGATAATATTACCTTTTTTTACATTTTTTTAATTGGCTGTTTGTCGATTTTGTTCGCGCCTTAGCCCTGCTCGTGCGTCGGTATCGTGGCAAGAAAAAAAAAACAACGCGCCATTTTTTGTAAATAATTGATGGCTGTGACGAAGTTTGGATTTATTGTGAAGTTTAATACTAACGAAAATGTCTACATCAAGTGAAGAAAAAGAGAAAAACCTATTATTAACTCCGCCGGACATACGTAACGAGGTGAAAAAACGCCTGCGATAGCCTTTTGCCATCGAAATCGAATGAAAAGTATTTAGCGGCCCATGAAACATTTTTAGAATGGAAAACCGACAAGAATGTTCATTCTTTCTCAGAAAGTGTATTTTTGGCCTACTTCAATGAACTGGCAAAAAAGTATAAGCCCAGCTCGCTTTGGTACACTTAGGTATTCTATGTTAAAAAGCACAGTAAAGATAAAGAATAACATAGATATTTGAACGTACAATAAACTGATGTCATTTTTGAACAGACACTTGGACGGATTCACTGGCCGAAAATCAAAATTATTGACTCCATCCGACGTGGAGAACTTTTTTAAAGAAGCTCCTGATTATCAGTACCTTGCAACAAAGGTCAGTTGAACTTATCAATTTACCTTGTATTACCTATAAGTACATAAGTACCTAATTTATTATATCATGATAATGTTCTTATATTAAGTACAACTAAATTTAGTTTCTTTACAGGTTTAGTTAATATTCGGCGTCACAGGTGTAAAGAGGGTAGATGTAAAGAAGTTAATGATGTAACGACTCAAGATATAGAAACCCACGGTGAAATGCTCCTTGTAAAAATTGAAAATACCAAAAACTAAATTCCATGATCTTTCACGATAGCTGGCCCGTTCTATGAAATAGTTAAACAGCTCTTTGTTCACCAAATGCCAAATCTCTTTCCCAAAATTTTCAAAAAAGGAAGTGTACAGCACAACCTATTGGCATTAATAAAATGGTGCCATGCCAAAAAAAATAGCCAAATATTTGGACTTGCATGACACAGATTCCTATACTGGACACATTTTCAGAAGGACTTCGGCAACTTTACGAGCTGATTCGGGGGCCGATGTACAGACCCTGAAGCGTCATGGTGTTCAGACGCAGTAACAGAGTCTTATGTGGAAGCCTCATTACACAATAAGGCAAAAATTGGTAAAAAAATCACACGGGCTTTAAATTTGGAGCCACCGGCAAAAAAAGTTTGCCCAGTCCCGCGACCCGGAACATCACGCGACTTCGTGCCTTAACACAACCATCAAACTCCATCGAAAATAATTGTTCATCGCCGACATTCACCCACGAGAATGAAATAATTAACAACATTACACAAACCGTAATGCTAAAAGAAACTGTTCAGTACCGTTTTGAAAATTGTACTTTTACTGTTTTAATAATTAAAATTTGACTAAATGATAAGTCTTGTTTTTTCCTCGCAAGTGTGTTGAAAAACGTTGTATGAAACACGTGTGCCTGTGACCATTACCGTTTTCGCTCGTGCGCACACATTGTCGCTTAGTATGTAATGGTCAACATAGCACACTTGTATTATATAATTTTTCTCAAAGTTGTTGACTTGGCCTAGGTGTGTAAGGCTGTATGAAATTCCTTTACATATCATCTTCACTCATCGCACCTGATATGTGGTATTTCCGGACCTAATTTGAAGTCATGTCAACATTTCATTAGAAGTTTGAGAAAATATTATTTCACTCACTCAGAAGATACAGCCCCATAAAGTTTTTTTTTCAGTCAAGCAGAAATCTTTATAGGGCTGTATGTCCTAAACCGTGCGTCGTAGCGCAAAAATAATCAAATTTTCGTTCCCTTCTAGTACCGTTAAAGTAATAATAAAAAACACGAAAAAGAAAAAAAAAGAAAAAAAGCGTAATGGCGTGCGTCGTAGCCGTAGCGCCAAAATTAAATTTTTGTTCCCCTTCAATACCCGACGCAATGAATAACCTATCACATTAGGACATGAAACAATCATCATCATCATCCTAGTTTTTTAAAATTATTATTTCATTGTAAGTTTGAGAAAATCACTATACAAATCTCGGCGAGAAACGGGATTGCCGGCCCGCAGCCCTAGCCGACCTCGCTACGCTTGCCCGTCTATATGCAACCCTTCATTTCCCGTCCTCTTTAGTTATGTGTTACTTTAGGTTAACGGAAAGTCGGCTATAAGTTTGTTTTCAGTTTATGAATTAGATCTGGATTCGGTATGGATACATGGATAGTGACGTTTTTGGTCGAAGGAATGTCACTTTTGACACTCACAGATCAGATCCATAATCCAGATCTAATTCATAACCTGTTATTAAAATCAGAATACGCCTGATAGAATTTTGATTTTTTTCACTCTTCCCAGAGGTACCAGACCTGAGAGTATTTGTTATTAATTTAAGCTTGATACCATTTTTTATGTGGTAGTCAGCAAACGAGCAGACGTGCCGCTTGATGGAAAGCAGTCACCGTCGCCCATGGACATAAGCAACGTCGGACTCGGAGGAGCCACTTAAGCGTTGCCGGCCCTTGAGAACCCTAAATACCCGCTTTTCAAGAACCCCATGTCGTAGCACAAAAAGAAATACCTCCATGCGTTTTTTGAGAAAAAGGCTCTTGACATACAGACATACGAACAGACTGACAATAAAGTGATCACTTTATTTTTTTGCGATTTTGTAGTATTGTCAGTCTGTTTCTCTCTCTTTTTGTTGACTGAGCTACGGAATCCTAAAAATAATACGATTTTTAACATCAGTTCAGTTTTTCTCATATTCTTTTACTTATTTTCAACGAAACACCTTTCGCTACGAGCTTATTTGTTGAAATCCACGTTTTTGTTCATGAGTTTGTGTTGTTTTTACAGTTTGGTTATTTTTCCCGTAAAAATGATGATATGAGCACTATGCCTTCATGTTTTTATATCCGGTCGTCAGAAAATAAGACACTTAGAAGAAAACATTAGTCATCATAACAAAATCAATAAACATACTTTGTTTTAAACGAGTGCATCGAATTCAGCGAACGAAAAATGCATAGAAGACTAATCTCAAACAAAATATCAGCGTAAAAGTGGCCCCACTATTAAAACACGCAGTACTCATAACGGACCAATTGCAACTCGTCGAACCCAAACTACGATTGGTGTATTATAAAATAAGGCGCTGTGATTGGCTGTAGCATTGACACGTGAAAATAGATGACAATGAAAACCAACTCCACGTAGACGGTTTCATGCGATATAGAAAGTTTTAAATGCTATTTTTTTGTATGATAATTTGTTATTTTATTTTAAAGAGTATTAATATATAGGCTGTGACATAGCCATGTCACCAGCGCGCCATGTCACCGCAGCGACGCGCCCTGAACGGAATCCGGCCACACCGCGGCGCGGGGCGCGACGGAGGGGAACACCGACCGCACCTATATAACCGCGTGCAGCGCGCATTCGGCCCTTTTCCCGTCCCCGCCGCTTCACGGCAACACTCCTCTCCTTTAGTCGCGGCCGGGGTGAGTTCGTGCGCCTAGGCCAGGCTATCCTCCCCCCACAGGCTGGAGCGGCCACCGCCCGCCAGTGGTAACCCGTCACCAGCTTGGAGCGGACACCGCCCGCCAGTGACTTCCTAACCTTTCCGTATGTAAGGCCCGGAGCGGACACCGCCGGCCGACATAATCCCCGCCCATCGTCACCAGCTTGGAGCGGACACCGCCCGCCAGTGACTTCCTAACCTTTCCGTATGTAAGGCCCGGAGCGGACACCGCCGGCCGACATAATCCCCGCCCTTCGTCACCAGCTTGGAGCGGTCACCGCCCGCCAGTGACTTCCTAACCTTTCTGTATGTAGGCCCGGAGCGGACACCGCCGGCCGACGTACTTCCTGCCCATCGTCACCAGCTTGGAGCGGTCACCGCCCGCCAGTGACTCCCTGACCTTCCCATAAACTCGATCCGTCAACCTAGCCCGGTTCTAGGTCCGCGCCGCGCGAGCTAGGCAATCCGCGTCTCTAGCCGCTATTGAATAATCCCGACCGGCGGGCATATTTAGATATAAGTACTAGGATAAGTGTTTGCAATAAACGGCATAAAGCCCCGTCTATAATACCTTTCTTTGAGAGTTTGTATTCAACCCCTTTCTCCCAAATCTGAGACTAGCTCGGTGAACCTCCCCAGCCCTTAAGGCCAGGAGGATATGTGACTCCTGCTCAAGCAGCACATCACATTTGGCGCCCAACCGAATAACTCATAATTAGGAGTCTTATAGACTCGGGAGAAAGGTAAATTATAATAAACGCGACGCGTCCCGCCCACCCGCGTAGGATCAAAGTCGCATCCGGCCTAGCAAATCATAATAATTCCGTACCGTATCCTAATATTACAGTTGTTATAACTCCGTACCGTATCCCGTCTTTGAACTCAGTATAATACACTAGCAAATCGTAATAATTCCGTACCGTATCTTAATATTATAATTGTTATAACACCGTACCGTATCCCGTCATTGAACTCATTATAATACCGTACCGCCGCAAGCTACGACCCAACGCATCGCGATATAGCAACGGCGTAGCCAACTGCATATAAATGCCAACTTCTTGGATATATCACTTAAAAAAACCAGAATTAATACAACAAGCCGAAAGTAGGAATATCCAAACAACAGACCTCACATTCGAACAGATAAGGAAACTGCTCGTAGAATCCATAAAATCCACAGAAGACTTTCAAACTCCAGAGAAAGAACGACCTGCGAAGATGTCGGAGGACGAAGGAAAAGTCGATGCGAATCGCTTAACAAAGCTAATCCGAGAATGGAGTGTATCATTCAAAGGATATGGTAAACCCGAGGAGTTCTTGGAGAGGCTACAAGAGCTCATCACGGCAAGCGGAATAGAAAAGGAAGATATATTACCTGCGCTCCCGCGTATCCTACAGGGAAAAGCCCTAGCATGGTATAGAAACAATGTAGAGTCATTCAAGGACTGGGACAGTTTCCTAAGTCTATTTAAACTATACTACTATCCGAGTAACTACGAAGAAGACTTAATCGTCAAAATAGCAGCCAGGAAGCAGAGGTTCGGGGAAAGTTTCGTCGACTACGTAACCGACCTGCAAACGCTCATGCGAAGATATGGAAACCTAACCGAAAAAGAAAAACTACATAGAATACACGAGAATATGTCAAAAAACTACAAACTTTACATAAAGAAAACCGATTTCAAAGACTTAACCGATCTAGTAAAACTCGCAGCGGATTACGAGAGCATACTAACACCCGTGTACAGTTGGAGACAAGTGACACAGGGAACCGAAGAGCTACCAGAAGGGTGCTCGTACCATGAACAAGGTGACGAGATACTAGAAACTTCACAACAATGCACCTCAGCACGCGATCGCCAGCATTGGCAACAAGGCAGCGGAGCGGGGCAAGGCGCAAGTGAAAGAACGAAGATACATCCGAATTACGATCCAAAGATATGTTGCTGGTCGTGTGGGAGACCAGGCCATGACACAGCACAGTGTCGCTCGAGGCAACGTATATTTTGTAGCACATGTGGCACACTAGGCATACTCAGCAAGAACTGTTGCAAACGGAACAATGGAAGGGCCAGATCGCAACCGGTAGGCGCAGCAGGCGACCAGAACAACGACGATAATAGACCATTCATCCATGTACCCATCAACGGGATAACATACAGGTGCCTAATAGACACAGGATCGACACACACGTATGTGAACGAGGAGGTATACAAAGAATGTAAGAAAAAGGGAAATCCAGAAAGGAAAGTGCAACACAAAATAATCCTAGCAAACGGCGCGAAAACCACCGTATGGACAGCCGTACGAGCAGAAATAAAAGTAAAACAGGTTAGAACTTTTTTTTTTTTTTTTTTTTTCGTATGGCTTTTTGTTACTCTACTTCAGAGATTTACAGTTTTCAAGTACTGTACCGCTTCTTTAGTTAGGGTGGTAAAATCCTCTACTTGCCCATGGTATTTGGTTAGAGGACAGTCAAATACCGTGTGGTGTACGGTCTGCTCGGGTGCTCCACATCGGCATACTGGTGATTCGCACCAGTTCCATTTGTGCCATAGATAGGCACAGTTTCCAACTCCCGTCCTTATCCGATTCAGCATGCACCAAATGCGTCGGGGCTCCTCAAAGCCAGCAGGTCGTGTCTTGGTATTAGGCTTGGAGACGTCGCCAGGGAGAGATCTTGATTCCCATTCAGATTCCCAAGAATCCCGTAGGTTAGACATTGGTGCTGGATCATGGAATCTCAGCGCTGGAGGATGGCGAGACTTAAGTCTTGTCTTTTTAAAATCGTGAAGGTCTTCATGGACTGGTAAGTTTGGGGATGCCCGGATCTTTTGTATTTCAAGGCCAAGGTACCTTTCTCTCCGCATATGAGGAGGTAGTATGTGGGATAGGACTGGTAGCCAATAGATCGGTGTGGCCTTGAGGCATCCAGAGATGAGACGCATCGTGTGATGGAGTTGGACGTCAACCAGGGAAGTGTGAGCGCTGTTCAGCCAGACGGCAGAACTGTATTCGGCTGTCGAAAATACCAGCGACAGTGCTGAAGTCCGGAGTGTAGCCGCATTAGCACCCCAGGTAGTTCCGGTTAGCTTTTGAATGATGCTGTTGCGGGTTTTCAGCTTTGCAGACACTTTCCCAAGATGCTGTTTGAAGTTTAGGCTTCTGTCAAGAGTGACTCCCAGGTATTTGGGGTAGAAATTATGTTTCAGAGTGGTGTCCCTAAACTTCACTTTGAGCTCTTTTTTGGCCATTTTATTGTTTAAGTGAAAGCAAGCTACTTCCGTTTTAGAAGGGTTAGGACACAAGCGCCAGTTTGTGAAGAAGTTGTCCATGTTAGAGAGATCCCTTGTTAGTGTTAGTTCGGTAGCCTGCATGTTTGAGTCTAGTGTGACCAAGGCCAGATCGTCGGCGTATCCAAACTTCCGACTGGTTGTTTCGGGCATGTCGTGGACGTATAAATTGAAGAGCAGTGGTGCGAGGACAGACCCTTGGGGGAGGCCATTGTTTAGGACTCTTACTTGGCTAGCGCAGTCACCAAGGTGTACTCGGTACGGCCTGTTACTAAGTGCACTTTCGAGCAACCTATAGATTTTTATGCAGGGCACTATTTTCAGCAGCTTAAATAACAGGCCCTGGCGCCAGACGGTGTCATATGCTGCAGTGAGGTCGATGAACGCTGCAGATGCCTTCATGTTACGATCGAAACCCTTCTCAATGTGCGTTGTAAGCGCCAGAACCTGGTCCGTGCAGTTTCTTTGGGGGCGGAAACCAGCTTGCTCCTGTGGTATGGATTTATTAATGACGCTAGAAATGCGGTTGTATATAATGCGTTCCAGGAGCTTGTAAATTACACTAAGAAGTGCTATTGGTCGGTAGCTTTCTACTTTATCGTCCGATTTCCCAGGCTTCAAGATAGCCACGATTTTAGCACGTTTTAGAAGATGGGGAATTGCGCCCGAGTCTATTATGGCTGTGTAGAACTTGGCGATCCAGCCTCGTGTGCGAGGGCCACAGTATTTAATAAACTCTGGAAATATTTCGTCATCACCACAGGCTTTATTTGTCGAGGTTTCTTTTATGGCAAACATCACTTCGTCTGGAGAAACTGGGCGCCCGAAGTCCTGATGCGGCAGTGTTTCATTCTTCAGATTTTGGAGCTTCTTACGGACTTTGCGGGTGTGAAGTTTGTCACTGGGTGCCTTTGACAGTTTGTGGATCCTAAGAGCGATTTCATTGGGGTCCACTTTAGGTTTTCGTTTCTGGGACGTGTCCCCGGAAGACAGTCTGTTCAGGGTGTGCCAGGCTTTACGACTAGAGTGCGTGAAGCTCATATTTTCAACTGCTTGTGCCCACTTCAATCTGCGAGCATCATCCAGGGACCGTATAAGTTCGTGTGCTACCCCCCTGTCTCCAGTTTCAGAAAATTCGTTCCACAGCGTTTCAGTCTCAGTGTTCCAACACGGGATGTAGTTTTTTCTGTATCCTCGGGGTATGTGCTTCTTAGCGATGCTTTTGATCAGTTTCCGAAACCTCTCGTAGTTTTTGGGCTCGGGGGGGATCCATCTCAAGCAATCATCAAGTTCGGCTGCATAGGCAGGCCAGTCGGCCTTTTGAAAATTCCAGCGAGGTACAGGATACGATTCTACCATCGGTATTTGTAGGCCAATTGTTATAAGTACTGGTCTATGTTGGCTGTGAGGGAAGTCTGCGAGGACCTGCCTAGCTGTCGGGACTGGTGTTCCATCAGCGGCCTTAGAGGTGAAGACCAGATCGGGGTTATAATCGCGGCCCCAGCGAGCGGATCTGAACGTACCCTTTCCCTTATTGGACACAGCAAGGAAGGTATTGTATCTATCCGACCAGTCGATAAGTGCCTCGCCATTGCCATCATTATGTCTATAGCCCCAGCTGGTATGGTGGCTGTTGAAGTCACCTATAAATAATGCGGGGTGTTCGAGACTGGGCAGAGGCGGTGTAGGCCAGCAGGAGTTCGGCGGCTTGTATACATTGCAAAGTAGGATTTCACCAAGCTGGACAGGTTAGAACTGAGCATTGGGTACGCGTACTCCCCATGGCGTCGACCGTCATTATAGGCATGGACTTACTAAGCAAGATAGGCGTAAAAATTACGTTTCCTGACGCCCAGGAGGACAAGAGCGACCACCGCGACGAGACGCAAGTATCAGTTCCAGACCAAGGTTCAACGCATCCAGACACAAGTAATGCGGACCTCCAAACAGTAACCGACCGTTCAAGCAAACTACCACAAACTCCGACAAGCACCGAGAAACTACAACTAGAAGAACTACGGAAAACCGAATCCGCAAAGTGTAATAACAGCCCCAAGGGGAACACAGAGGTCCAACAAACAAACAATATAAAGCACAACAAACCGGTCAAGCACAAATATTACCCTGGAAACCCTAAACAACAACTAATTAAAAGTCAACACGTCAAGGACAGGCGGCCGCAAAACATCATAAACAAATCGAGTAACCCTTGCAACCAGATAGCAGATGAACCGTCAAAGAACCCAGTATATGCTTCGCGCACGCAAGCATGGTACGAGAGAAAATTGGACCAGGTACAAAAAGAAGCAAACACATCACAAGAATACCGCGCGGAAGGACGACAGTTATACAAAAAGATAACCAATTCAAGATACAACACACGTACAGACCCAGACACAGACTGGAAGTTGTGTGTACCGGAATCCGAGAGGTTACAAGTGGTAAAGCAACATCATAACACACCGAGGGCAGGACACCCAGGGATAACGAAAACTACTAAAAAAATAATGCAACGATATTACTGGCCCGGTATGCAACGAGACATATACACATATGTAAGAAAGTGTAACGCCTGCCAAAAACAAAAAGCAACGCAACAGAAGACGAGTGGAACCATGAACGGACCAATATCGTGCACAATACCAACTCGTACTAAAAACCGACCCGCGCCAATGATATGCTGGCGACATACAGAACAAACCGTGCCGTGGTACAATATAAATAAGACACAAATCGCAACGAATTATTTTAAACAAATCTAATAGTCTTTAAAAAATTGTATATTTATAAGAAAAAAAGAAAAAAATAAATTTACGAAAGACAAAAGAAAAATATATAGAATAACAAAAATACACCGCAAACCATTACCAGAAAATATATATAAAATAAAAGGAATAAAAAAAATACACATATATTACAAAGAAAAAAAAAGTTAATTAAAAAAAGAGAGGAAAAATTAACATGCTAAAAAAAATACAAAATAAAATGAAGTGATTACTAAATATCTATTTAAGTAACTAATTTAATCGGTGATTTTTCCCAGGTAAAAATCCCCAAACCAGGGAGGGGTATGTGACATAGCCATGTCACCAGCGCGCCATGTCACCGCAGCGACGCGCCCTGAACGGAATCCGGCCACACCGCGGCGCGGGGCGCGACGGAGGGGAACACCGACCGCACCTATATAACCGCGTGCAGCGCGCATTCGGCCCTTTTCCCGTCCCCGCCGCTTCACGGCAACACTCCTCTCCTTTAGTCGCGGCCGGGGTGAGTTCGTGCGCCTAGGCCAGGCTATCCTCCCCCCACAGGCTGGAGCGGCCACCGCCCGCCAGTGGTAACCCGTCACCAGCTTGGAGCGGACACCGCCCGCCAGTGACTTCCTAACCTTTCCGTATGTAAGGCCCGGAGCGGACACCGCCGGCCGACATAATCCCCGCCCATCGTCACCAGCTTGGAGCGGACACCGCCCGCCAGTGACTTCCTAACCTTTCCGTATGTAAGGCCCGGAGCGGACACCGCCGGCCGATATAATCCCCGCCCTTCGTCACCAGCTTGGAGCGGTCACCGCCCGCCAGTGACTTCCTAACCTTTCTGTATGTAGGCCCGGAGCGGACACCGCCGGCCGACGTACTTCCTGCCCATCGTCACCAGCTTGGAGCGGTCACCGCCCGCCAGTGACTCCCTGACCTTCCCATAAACTCGATCCGTCAACCTAGCCCGGTTCTAGGTCCGCGCCGCGCGAGCTAGGCAATCCGCGTCTCTAGCCGCTATTGAATAATCCCGACCGGCGGGCATATTTAGATATAAGTACTGGGATAAGTGTTTGCAATAAACGACATAAAGCCCCGTCTATAATACCTTTCTTTGAGAGTTTGTATTCAACCCCTTTCTCCCAAATCTGAGACTAGCTCGGTGAACCTCCCCAGCCCTTAAGGCCAGGAGGATATGTGACTCCTGCTCAAGCAGCACATCACAAGGCTTATTATTTGTTCGTTTGTCGCACGTGTTTAAAGGAAATTAAGCCTCCGAACCAATTAATACATTGTATCGTTTATGCAGAAATTCATATTGAACACGTCGTCGTAGGAACAGTTTGTATGGGAATGGGAAAATATCATTATTGTTTTTACTATTTTCTTTGTGTGGCCTACTCCACATCAAAGTACCCACTCACGACAGCCGACAACATGGCGGCGCGCGGGCTGGCAACCGTTGCTAGACCGCCAGTAACACGTGCGCCGCGCCGCCCGCGTCTGTCATCAGTGTTACCTACGTCACGGGATCGATCGCTCGCACATCGTCAACGCCAGTAATCCTATCCGCGTACTTGACTAGTAGCTTATCGTGATACAAACCTATGGATTCACGGACTAATATAAATGGTATGGTGCATGAACCTAACTAGTGTTTCGGTGAACTGTGTGTGCCTGTGCTAACCGCTTGTGTTTAATACTAACTTAAATAATAATAACTTTATAACTGTATTTCGAACATTACATATTGTTTATTAAGTGCGTGCATTATTATTTACGATCCACGTAGGTTTAACACCCACACTTGCATTCTTTCCATATTTTTTCACCGTTAAAACCGTCCCTGGACCTACAAATATTGCAATACCAAAATTAGCCAAATCGGTCCAGCCTTCCGCGAATTTAACGAAAAGTTATAAATAGCAGCGAGATCTTTACTTTACTTTACTTAGTAAAAATGTACCTACACATAAAAAAGCGCCACCTACAACGACGATTCGTATTTACTATCACGAATTAAAATTGTCAAAATAACAACCTGAACAAATATAAAATGAAAGTTTCTTAATATCAACGATTGTTTAAAATGCATAACATCATCCCCATATGAAACTTGTTTTGATCAAGAGAAATCAAAATAATATGATCCTAGCTAAACTATACGTGAAAAGTAATCCCATATTGTTTCCAGTGTTTGTTGGAACGACTAGCACATCATTTATCCGCACAATAAGGCATATTTCTTTTATTAAAGATATAATTTTAATACTTCTTACTACGACTGTGACAACGGGCCGCCATTTGCGAACTAAATAGCTCCGCAGCACAAAGTTGACGCCCCGCCCGCGTCGGCACAATATGTGTGGGGTCATTTTGCAGAGCTAGTTCGTCATCTATGTTTATTATCAATCGCTGATCGAATTTAATTAGTAATGATGTAATTTAATTTATTATTCATTGTTTTTTTTTAATAATTGAAATGAATTGTATTGTCAAAATGAAATATGTATTCTCTTTTTATATTTTATGATCTTTATCTTTATTTGACATTGTAATGACAATACCAATTTGTTTACATTGGCATATATTTAAACAGTACGTACCTAACTAATTTGATTTGTATTCTATTATTTGATACGATTCCTTAATACATGACGATCTTTATTGGGAGAGTCGATTAATTGATTGTATACTTTTATTGTGTAATGTTTGACAATCATGATGAGTTGATGAGAAGTTCATAATTTTGGTATTGATGCAAATTTATACTGTATTTTTTTTAAAGAAATATAAAATGTAAATCCTATCTGCAGCCCGACGTACAAAACTCGTCCTTATTTTTAAATCGGCTAACTATATTTTCTATAAAAAACTAAAACGAATATGTAGTTAAATAATTATAAAGCTGGAAAAAATTAACACAAAACAAAGCTTGTTCGTTTCCTTCGTGATAAGATCTCAGCCCAAACTCAATTCGGAGTCAATACAATGCGGTTAGACATAATCAATCTATTTTGTCGACAAACGAGGTAATTTACTCAAAATGTGTTCCGATTGCGTGTCACGACGGTTAGCGGCCAAATTGTTTTTTAACAGACCTTGCTTTTTTTTAGCTGTGTAGCCTCTACAGATCTTTGCCGACTGTTTGAGATCGTTGTCTTCTTGCAAAAAAAATGGGTTACCGATCAAACGTGTTCCTGAAATTAAACTAAAAATTGTGTTTGGTCTTAAACTTTTTGACGGTAATGTATGAAAGAAATACCAGCTGTTACGGACTTATATGTAAAATGTATTTAATGAAATAGTTAGATAGTTAAAAATGTTAATGTTGCCTAGATTAAAAAGCTAAATAGGGCCAACTGGAGAAAGTCGCTTTCATCAAAAGGCCGACGGTATTTTTAACGTAGCTACTCCTTTGAAAAGTCGGTTCAGAAACCTCAAGCTATAAACGTAATAAATCTGTCTGTTTAATGAGCTTGTCGATTTTAAAAGTAATACAACATGTCTGTAGGGTAGACTAATAAAAATATATTGTAAGTATTGTCAGCTACAATTAATCAAAACCAAACCGAACCTGAATAATTTTTAAGAAAAAAAAAACCGACTTCAATGACGGAGACCGGTGAAAGAAACATTAGTGTTGATTTTGAATTTTTTTTATTTATTAATTTAATTTTTATTGCACAAAATATATACAACAATGTACAAATGCCGGACTTAATGCCAAATGGCATTCTGTACCAGTCAACCATAGGGCCAAACAGTTGGTGCAGTGAGAGAGAAAAAAAGTCAATGAATTAAAACGAAAAGCAAGCTAATATACGTATAAACTACATATGTATATATCACATAAATACAAACAACTTACACTTAAGACACATGTGAAATCCATGGATTTCATACAATGAAATCAAAAAAATTGTCTTTAAATCTAATTTACTTAAGAAACACAGCGAAGAGGCCAAATCGCCAAACGTAAACTAAGCGTCGTTGAAGTATTTCATTCTGGTCATCATCAGCAGTTCCACTTCATCAAATGTAATTTTTTTTAATGAAAATGTTTTATTTTTTGATGAAAATACAAAAATCACTATATGCTCTTAATATTTCAGGAGTTCCCTCGATTCCTCATAGATTCTACCATCAGATCTTAAGTTTGACAAACATTTGTCTTGAAAACCTAATTTGCCTAACAAACAGCGAAGACGACAAATCGCCAAGCGGGAACTATGCGTCATTGAAGAGTTCCATTCAGATCAGCATCAGCAGTTCCACTTCATCAAATGTCACTTTTTTAAATGTAAATGCTTGATTTGTTGATGAAAATATAAAAATCACTATATGTATGCCTTTCACATTTAAAGAGTTCCCTCGATTCCTCATGGATCCCATCATCAGAACTGAGTTTTGACAAAAACGGGTACAATCTGTATATATATTTATTCAATCAAAAAAATAATTTTCAAAATCGGTTCAGAAAAGACGAAGTTATGAAATGAAGTAACAAACTTTTAAAAAAACACAATCGAATTGAGAACCTCCTCCTATTGAAATCTTGAAGTCGGTTAAAAAGAAGATACCTCACCTTAAGACCCGTTGGCTTATCTACATACGTTATAGAACATGAGCACGACAAAAAAACCTCAACTTGTCAAGCTGTCAGAATTCTTTGAGACGGAAACAAACTACGTCAAACTACTGGATGCACGAGACCTACCGCATCCAATACAACCGATCTCTGTTAGTATATATACGGGTATAATTTTTAAGAAAAAAAAACCGACTTCAATGAGGGAGACCGGTGAAAGAACGATTATTGTTGATTTTAGATTTCATAAAATGAAACTAAAAAGACAGCGTCCTACGCCTAATTATGTAGAAAAGGAAGTAACATGTTTTTTTTTTGCGACTGCACCCACCTTGACACATTTCAGATTTGCCCTATGGTTGACTGGTAAAATACCCGCAATAGGGTATTCGACTGTATTTAAGATAAAATATTTCACACCATGCATGAATAAAGCACCAGATAATTATTAAAAAAACTAAATAGGATAGAAATATAAAAATGTGCCTTGAAAACCTAACTGCTTGGCAAAGATAACAAATTGCCAAACGTGAACTATGCATCAACGAAAAGTTCCGTTCTGTTCATCATCAGCAGTTCCACTTCATCAAATGTCACTTCTACAAATGTAAATACTTGATTTGTTAATGAAAATACTAAGATCACTATATATATGCCTTTAACATTTGATGAGTTCCCTCGAGTCCTCATGGACCCCATCGTCAGAACTCGAACTGGACAAAAATTTGTCTTGAAAATCTAATTTGCTTAACAAACACAGCGAAGAGGAGAAATCGCTTAACGTGTACTATGCGTCGTTGAAGAGTTCCATTCTGATCATCATCAGCAGTTCCACTTCATCAAATGTCACTTTTTTAAATGTAAATGCTTGATTTGTCAAAGAAAATACAAAAATCACTATATGTATGCCTTTCATATTTGAAGAGTTCCCTCGATTCCTCATGGACCTCATCGTCAGAACTCGAACTTGACAAAAATTTGTTTTGAAAATTTAATTTACTTAACAAACACAGCGAAGAGGAGAAATCGCCAAACGTATACTATGCGTCGTTGAAGAGTTCCATTCTGATCATCATCAGCAGTTCCACTTCATCAAATGTCACTTTTTAAAATGTAATTGCTTGATTTGTAACAGAAAATACAAAAATCACTATATGTATGCCTTTCACATTTGAAGAGTTCCCTCGATTCCTCATGGATTCCATCATCAAAACTGAGTTTTGACAAAAACGGGACCAATCTGTAAATATATAAATTCAAACAAAAAATATTTTTCAAAATCGGTTCAGAAATGACGGAGTTATGGAGCAACAAACATTAAAAAAAAAAAAAACAACCGAATTGATAACCTCCTCTTTTGAAATCTTGAAGTCGGTTAAAAATTAAACATGATGTTACACCACCTTTAATTGATCTGTTTGGCCGAAGGTTGACTGGTAGAGAATGCCTTATAGCATTAAGTCCGTCTTTTGTATGATTGTATCTTTTTGTGCAGTAAAGATTAAATAAATAAATAAGTTATTCAATTGTTTTTGCTGATTAAATCCTACTTAAATAGTTATGATTTGAAATATTTCCTTTTTTGCTTGTTATTTTTTTTTTCAAGAAAAACCATACATATCTCAGCAAATATTGGTCCTATAAATATGGGTATGGTTTCGTTCGATTCAGTGCAAAAAAATACACGAAAATGACACCTCACTCGCCTAGTTTGTAAAATGTGCATTTTTTTAAATTAATCCCCTGCCCATAATCCCCGGAAAAGGGGTAGGACCCCTAAATTGTGCTAGGACTCGGCAGATCCTCATATTTAGATATGAGGCACTAGTGCCAAGATAAACATAAAAAACAAAGTTTCTATGATGGACATATTTTGCAGCTCTGAAATCTGCTATTTTTCCTGTATTATATAGTGTTTGCGTTAGAAAGTATCTATTACAGTCTATTCGTTATACATATAGACACACACACATATATATATATATATATATATATATATATATCTTTTTGTTAAGCTGTTAGAAATTGGTAGATACTTTTGATGCGTAGTCTGATCCGCTACTATTGATGCTGACTGTACCACTAATCTCAATTAGACTAAGTAATACAATCAAAATAGAGATTCAGTCATTGAATATTGATATAATATAGTTACCTACCGGTGCTTACGCACCTTGTTCGCAACATTCACATAGTGCATCTCATATTATTTTAATATTATGCAGTTCTAAATGACCAAACAATTGACAGAACAGATTTCATACCATTATAAACACTAACCAACAAGATCAATAGGGGTTCGTGCGTTGTAAACTGCAATGTAGATTAGCTTAGGCCTGACCACAATACGGGAACATTCAGTTTAGCTATGATCAATTTCGGCCGGGCCTTTGTGGTTGAACGGTACGTGAGTAGGTTTGTTGTTGATCGTGATTAGCCGTTGAGGAACTTAATCGCGTGTTCTGAAATAGTTTAGAGGAAATACAGTGGTAAACTTTGACTTGGCTTTATAATAAGACCTGTTTTGTCGTAGTCTGCATCTTAATTTACAGTGAGCTGCAAAATTACATGGAGAAATTATCAATGAATTTATTGATAGAGTTGCCATGCACTTTTACGGCCGATGGTACGTAGACCATAGTCTGTCTAGTCTAGTACATATAAGTCAGTGACGTAGACGCTACTTAAAAGAGCTCTTTGGTCCTGATTCGACATCAGAGCAGTAAATATTTAACGTCCCTCTTACTTAGTAACAAGGTAAAAATGATAGAATGGAGAAGGCGTACATCAAAATTTGGGGACGGGACTGATTCGCTATCAACTGGGCATCTATTGTGGTGTGATATGCCTACTGTAAAGTGCATGATGCTAAAGTTTATTTAGGTGATTGTCATTTTTTTGCACGATTTTTCGACAAACATAAAGATCTCCAATTCTCCATCTACCAAAAACCTAAGATCTTTTGTCTGTTAAATACGTATAATACTTTGCATTTTCAGTTCAAAATGTTTCCAATGCACTGTTATTTGATTTGATTGATCAGATATTCCGGCTAAAATTACTGATGGAGAAGAAATGGGAATACGCTCAGAGCATTCACGCGTTATTCGTGGATTTCAAAAAAGCTTATGACAGCATTGACCGGGGGACCCTGTACATCATTCTGAGGAATTTTGGTGTCCCAGATGGGCTGGTTGACTTGATTGAAATGGCAACCAAAGAAAGTAAAATGAGGGTCAGAGTCAACAACGAATTAACAGAAGAGTTCGCTGTAATAACAGGACTAAAGCAAGGTGATGCCCTGTCACCTATGCTTTTCAATTTAGTTTTAGAATATGCGGTTCGAAAGGTGCTTGCACTAGATATCGGGCTAGATCTGAATGGGAAGCATGTGGTGATAGGGTATGCAGACGATCTAGCTTTGCTTGGAGAAACGAAACAAGATGTTGCCGAGTCCGCTGCAGTCCTGGAAACCGAGGCCAAAAAGGTGGGCCTAAGTATCAGCCATGAAAAGTCAGAGTATCTTCACATGAAACGCTATAAAAACACGCGCGTCAAAAGAGAAGGTCTTCATGTTGGAGGTACCATATATAAAGGGGTGGCCAAATTTAGATACTTAGGCTGCACCGTCACCGACACAAATACTCGTGAGGAGGAAATTGACATCCGGGTTCAGAACGCCTTGCGATGTAGTGCCGCCCTTCATAAAGTGTTAGTGTCCAAACTCCTGAGCAAGAACATAAAAATACGTATATATAAGACGGTCATACGGCCCATACTCATGTACGGATGCGAGACTTGGACACTAACACTTAAAGAAGAAAATAAACTCCTGGTGACAGAAAGGAGAATACTTCGAAAGATCCTGGGCCCTGTGAGAAGAGAGGATGGCAGCCTTAGACTCCGCAAAAACGTCGAGATTGAAGATCTTGTGGCTACACCCAATATTGTCGGCGAAACAAAAGCTCACCGTCTCCGCTGGCTTGGCCACCTTTTGAGAATGGAGGAGGATCGCGGCGCTAAAAGGGCATACCTGGGACGCCCGGTAGGGCGGAGGCCTATCGGACGTCCCAGATATCGCTGGGGCGATGCTGTTGAAGCGGACTTGCGCGATCTCCAGGCCGATAACTGGCGGGAGATGGCGCAGGATCGAGACAACTGGCGTGTACTCGTGTCGGAGGCCAAGACTCATTTTGGGTCGCTGCGCCATTAAGTAGTAGTAGTAGTAGTAGTAGTTATTTGATAATCTTAAAATTAATGACAATAACTTCACTACATTAATATAAAACCAAGTTTAATTAACGCCAGTGGTTCGAAAATTTTGCACCAAAACAATAACCCACTGGTATGAGTTCCGTAAGTCTTAAGCTGCAATTCAAATGTAAATTCAGTTTCCGACTGTCTTGGCGTGAAAGATCGTTTTTCATTATCCTATTCCAGCGTGTGAAGGTAAGGTTTGCAGATTTACATTCAATTATTAAGTTGACGGTTCCTATCGTTAGTAAATTCATTAATTTTGGGTGCACTACATTTTTTATAATTACTTTTATATATTATAGTTTGATATATCGTTATTTTGAATAACGTAATAAATGGCATACTACCGTTATACCGAATTAACGGCAAACATAATGTTATTATTGGTATAATGATCATATGGTATATTAATACTTCGTCTAATATACATTGCCATAATTATTACATACTCTAAAGCATATTATTTGTTCTAACAAGTGACATCACATAATTATTTGTGTGGCATAATGAGTACAAGACATAAATGGATTAAGTTAGGTTGGAACTGCGCACAAACGAATAACTGCGTTAAAATTCTTTTTATTGTCTTGTTTTTTGTACCCAAAAAAGGTGACGGAATGCAGCTTTTTGTATGAGATGAAATTTAGTTTTTTATAATTTTTAATGTGAAATATAATCTATAGCTAGAAAGACATACAATAGGACGTGTTAGATTATTGTTTATAAATTGTATTATGTATGAAACTGACCTGTTTCTCTGACGTCCAATGTTGATAAATATTCATTATTTAAACACTTAACTCAATATCACGCGAAGTTTACACAATTTGTGATTTATGTGGGTACGATACGAAACCACGGTTGATTAGAGAAACATGGATAGTGGTAACTTTGAGACGGTAGTTAACCTACTAATAAGATTCGTAAACTATTTTAAAGCGATTATATTATGTATTAATATTACTTATTAGTAATTATGTATAGCGGAGTTTATTGAAAAGATGTTGTGATTATTTTATTCTGCATTATTCGATAAATGAGAAGATACGTTTGTGACGTCACTTCTCGAACGACAAATGGCATGATTAACCAGTTGTGAGTGGCTGGTTAGCAGTGGATATAAAAGGGCCCGACCCATTTCATTTGGATCATTCTCATTGTGATTCTTCGTTGCGCTGCAGCACTGAGTTAATCGTCGCCACAGGAATATTGAAAGTTAAGTAAATACTATGTTGATCATTATGTTAATGTTTTTGTACTTACCTGATTAATTTGATGAATTAATTATTAAATAATATATTGGTGAATTACAAAGTATTAGTAATTGTATTTACTAGTTGTTGACGATAAAGTCAATAAATTGGTTTACTGACTATAATAAAAAACGGTTTTATTTTCAATTATATTTGTTCATTATTTAATTTATCATACTAGTAATCCAAATAGCATCTAGTGATTGGTTTAGCAGTTTCAAATCATGCTGAATCAAGGTAAATAAATAACTTGATGACAAGTTATGCCTAATTTATACAGCTAACTTAGTGTTATCAAGCAGTATTGAGAATTTAATGTAATATTTAGTATTAATTCTGTTTCAATTGCTTGTTTACATAGCGGCAGGGTTTGCTTTTATCTGCTCGGACATCCATTTTAATTTATTATTCTTACAGACGCAACTTTTTTATTTATTTGATAGAAGACATATATACAAGCGTGACAGAGTGGTCAGAAACAAGACAACGAAATGAATTTGGACCCAACTACCTAGCAAAAGGAGGGTTAGGTTAGGTTAGGACTTCGACCCCCCGTAGAATAAAATACCTCGTAAAAATGTGGATTAGGTTAAAATTGAATTGCGGCCCCCACATAATCAGAAACCTTGAAAAAATTGGTTAGGTTGGTACTTAGTAATACGGCCTGCGTACTACTTGTTATAAAAATTACGTAAAACTTTACGTTATCATTAAATTAAATATGACAAAATATGTTATACAACATATGTATTTATACTTGATAAAATTATATTAAATATTACGTTATACAAAAATATAATATAACAAAAGTCATTATAAAAGATGTCTTTATACTACTTAGAAACCGGAACAAATACTCAATCGAAAAGGATGCGATAGAATTCTGTACAGAGCTGGAAATAAGAGGAGATGGGAACTGGACCCATGAAGAAATCAAATCAGCTGTAGTGAAGAAGAATATTCATATATGGAAGAGCAAGCCTCTTCACGGCCAATTCCTTAAATCAGTGCTAGAACAGACAAACATA
This sequence comes from Cydia pomonella, assembly GCF_033807575.1. Taxonomy (NCBI): domain Eukaryota; kingdom Metazoa; phylum Arthropoda; class Insecta; order Lepidoptera; family Tortricidae; genus Cydia; species Cydia pomonella. Next base: position 14,076,157 of record NC_084706.1, on the reverse strand, counting down.
GACACCAAGTACTCATTCAGATGGCTCAAAAGGCAACCGATATCTCCTACCCTAGAAGCATCCATATTTGCCATTCACGATCAAGCTGTAATTACCAATCAAATCGAGGGAGACATACTTAAAAAAGATATGGATGGTAGGTGCCGGCTTTGTCTTTCGAAAGATGAAAACGTTCAACATATAGTTTCAGGATGCGCGAGGCTGGCAGGCACTTATTATACCAGACGACACAACAACATTGTTCAATATGTACACTGGTCACTAGCAAGAAAGCACAAATACAATGTCAATAGCCTTTGGGGGAAAGAAACTTTAACGCAACCACAAGTAATAGAAAACGATACTGAAAAACTAATGTGGGAGATACCGGTTCAAACAGACGTAACAGTAGCTCACAATAGATCAGATATTATATACATAGATAAAATACATAAGCACGTATACTTAATTGACATTACTGTTCCATCAGACTACAACATAGAGCCAAAAAAGGTGGCAAAACTTAGCAAATATCACCTACTAAGAACAGAAGTAACAAGATTATGGAAAATGCCTACCACAGTTATCCCGATAGTAATAGGAGCCACAGGTATTGTAGTCAAAAACATGCACAGATATATAGACAAATTAGATGCACAAATAAACATACATATTATACAAAAGCAAGCAGCCATCCATACTACTACTATTCTATCGAAAGTACTGGGAAACACCATATATATTGAAGAAGCCGATGCTCCTCTTCCCTGAGTGTCTCAGGGCGGGACATCGACTAGATACCTACTTAAAATCGTGAAAAGAGAACCCTTAAAAATTATATTACAATAGGCATTATATCAAACACAGACAACAGAAGTCAGAACAGAAGAAGACAGTTTAGATGAACACAATATAACAAAAGAAACGTATAATAAAAATTACATTAAAACATAAAATATTATATAAAATGGCATTATAACAAATGTATGATAGTTTTTTTTTTATAATTATATTAAGCATTACTACACACCCATTAATTTCATAGCGTGAATTGTATTTAGGTAGGTACGGTAACCTTTCAGTGTTTTGAAAAATGGTTATCCAATTTTTACTTGATCGAAAACGGTTACCAATTTTTATAAGCCATATGTCTTATTTTTAATTTATTTGGGTTGCTGATAATTTATTTTACCACGATGCTTTTTACCGAAATTCCACTCAGTATAGTAGTAATGCTCAGTAGGTTCATTTTTAACCTTAACATTTGACAACCAACTCGTTTTATCATCTTTATAACTCCGAAGTAAGGTAAAATTGAAGTCACATTTCCTATAATTTAATTTAAGTGGGCAATAATTGTACAATTTTTAGGACAGAACGGACTCTGACACGTTACGTTAAAAGGCTAGCATAGCTGGCTGCATAAATATTATCTATGGAAAACTCAAAAGAAACGACAAACTATACAATCGCTATTGAGAATACTTACAAGGTTTTCCCTAAAATTCCAAATAGATTATTCAGCCGCATTAAAATTGCATTGCGCGTATAGAAAGAGCAAAGGGTCTAGCCGCAATCCTATAGTGAAACTGCCTGTGGCTGAAATGTATACCTTTCTTAGAAGCGTTAATTGGTCTTATTATAAGATATCATTTTACAATATTTCAAGCCTGGAATCCCCTTGGTTTGGATAAAAAAAATATATATATAAAATCTTTCTTAATTTTTCTAAGCTAAACTAATGGTTAGATTTCTTTGAAATTCGGATTATACATGGCACTAATAGCAATATATTTTCAAAAAAAAAATCAAGGTTCTAACTTATTTACAAAGGCCTAAAAAATTTTTTTTTTTGTTTAATTTTTTTTTTTTTATTATTTAGAAGAAGGCGACAACCTCAATTTTTAGGTATTTAATGCACAATACAATATTGTATGAAATATATTATTTTCATAAAAATCCATCTGTGGCAACAAGATAAAAATGTCTTACTAATGCAGGCCATTCGTCTTACGACCATTAACCGTAAAATACAGATACATTCTCGGCATATCTCTAACAAGTAGACGTGCGCGCCGCGCTACTGTTACCCAGCGGCGGCGCGCCGACCTGTCGGGGTCGGCGTGGTGGCGCCGCGCCGGCGTGGGTATTTTTTTTTAATAAAAAAAAATCTAGCAGCTATCCAGCAGTAGGTACTAAATTAAAGAAAAATAATTGCGTATGACCGAATGAAAACTTTTATTAGGCACTTACTAACTACTGTGTGTGTAGTTAGTAAGTGCCTAATAAAAGTGTGCCTAATACAAGTTTTCAGTCCTCGACGTTACCACAGATAATGGCTACAACAAAACAAACTAAAACTAAACTAAGGCGAGATGTAGATTAGATACAAACGCGGAAACTATTTTTGTTACTTAAGTTACATTTCTGATGTTGGTACACCTGTCAAACACTATAGGCTACTACAAAGTGAGAAATGAAGCTTTATAAAACTATATATAAGCCAATGCTACACATTCGATATTCGCCGTGGATGGAAGATATTTATCGACCATGTAGCAAAGTAAATTGTCGTTCGTCACTTTGAAATTAATTATTTTAGGCACTTGATTCCCAAAAGGGACGGTAGCTTGGAAGGGGCGGGAAAGCGACGGTGTGGCATTAAAAAGGACGAAAAACCGTCCCTTTTAGGACGATCTGGCAACGCTGATGACAACACGGTGAGAAAAAAGCTCGCGTCTTTACCCTCCCCGCGCCCCGCTCTTCCCCGCCAGCCACACGTTCGTGAACACTCGGTCCAGCTCGGCTGAATTCGATTAATTTATCGCGCTTCGGCCATCTTCGGCGCGCCGAGAGAATGTCTCGGCGGCGGCGGCGCGTTCCGAAGTCGGCGCGGCGCGGCGGCGCCGGCGCGGCGCGCACGTCTACTAACAAGGAAGGGTACCCAACTGTCCGACTCCGATTTGATTCATTTTGATATATGTTATAGAGTAGTCTAAAATAACGGATACGTATTTTTTTTAGCTGCCCAAACTCAACCTGTTAGGAGAAAATGGCCTTCAAAGTACTAAAAAGTTACTAAATCTTCTAACTCCTATAGAAAGTGATGCTCAAGCAACTTGCTAGTTAATGGCAGGTTTGAGTATATGTTTGAAAGCAGCAAAAAATAATGAGCACGTGTTTTGTTATATCTGCTTAAACTCAAGTTTTCCTAAAAAAATACCTGTCTTTATGTGTAACTTTGAACAAAAATGAGTTTTATGAGTATCAAGTATGATGGCGAAAAGACGGGAGTAGAAGCAATCGATCAATATTGTTGTGAATGTGCAAATTGGTTAAGAACAGTAGGTTGTTGTTCACATGTAGCGGCAATTATATATTACTTGTCGTATGGCAGATTTTTATCCAGAATTCCGCGGCCTAGCCATAAACTCTGTGCACTGTTCAAGACCGAAGGTATAAATGTTAGTATTAATTCAGACAGTGACGAGGATGAGTAATTATAAGTGTTATGTTTAGGTGTAAATTGTAGGATTTTAATAAAATGTGCTTTACTTTTTTAGTTTCTTTTGATACGTAATATTTTTTTAAGGCAGTATTGCGTATGTCATAATAGACCTCAGCTTCGCTTCGGCCGATAATTACATGTGTTCTGAGACATTTCTTATTTTATTGGCTTCGGTATGTAATCTACTATTGCTGTACGTAAACAACTACTACGTAAACATTCCTATTATGAAATACGCAATACTGCCTTAAAAAAATATTACGTATCAAAAGAGTGTAAACAATTTTTCTGCTCGACTAGCTTCTGCTCGTTATTATCTACTAAATGGTTGTAAAGGCGGAAGTACACAATGAGCCAAATACGTTGGCCCAATGTGTAACCTACAGACGCCTTAAGTCGAATGGCCTGCATTAGTAAGACATTTTTACCTTGTTGCCACAAATGTATTTTTATAAAAAAAATATATTTCATACAATATTGTATCGTGCATTAAATACCTAAAAATTGAGGGTGTCGCCCTCTTGTAAATAATAAAAAAAAATATTTAAACAAAAAAAAATATTTTTTTAGGCCTTTGTAAATAAGTTAGAACATTGATTTTTTTTTGAAAATGTATTGCTATTAGTGCCATGTATAATCCGAATTTCAAAGAAATCTAACCATTAGTTTAGCTTAGAAAAATTAAAAAAGATTTTATATATATATATGTTTTTATCCAAACCAAGGGGTTTCCAGGCTTGAAATATTGTAAAATGATATCTTATAATAAGACCAATTAACGCTTCTAAGAAAGGTATACATTTCAGCCAGGGGCAGTTTCACTATAGGATTGCGGCTAGACCCTTTAAGTAACCTCGAGCCGTCAACAAAGGCATTTTTATTTAACGAATATGAAATACGGTAAGGTTAATGACAATTATATTGTAACCATAGTGTTGATTTTGTGTTGATCCTTCGTGGTGTTTGTTATGTTTCGGTTCTTCCAAATTCTCTTCAACTTATCCATTGCGGTTGCGGTATCCATGACTGGGTATACGTCGTTTCATCTCATCTTCATAGTCGCCTGTGCTTGATATTAAAGCTCCAAGGAAGATGTAGGATTGTACCGTGTCACAGTTCGCAATCTTAGTTATTCTGGGAAAGTTCTTGTCGACGTGTTTAATTATCATGATTGATCTTTGTCTTTTGCGATTAATCTTTAATCCAAACTCGAGGCTTACGGCTTCCATCCGGTGAAGTAATTCTTCCATATGTCCATGACCAGTTGCAAACAAGGTGGTATCATCTGCATAGCGTAGGTTCACAATCCTGTCTCCGCCAATGGCAACTCCATCCGTCCAGATTTCTAGAGTTATCCGCGTTATGACTTATGTGTAAACATTAAACAAGAGCGGCGTTAGTATGCATCTCTGTCAAACGCCCATACTTGGATGAATATCATTCGACAACGTACGAACCAAAGCAGTACTGTTCTCATACAGCTGTCGGAGAAGATGCACAAGATGTTTGGGAGTGCCCTATTCTAAAAGAGTTTCCCATAGAAATGCCATTTCACCGAGTCGAATGCTTTTGAAAAGCCATAAAAGAAACATTTTTCAACTTATAGATTCTTATAATGTAAACTTGTTACTTGGTTCATGTTGGATCAAAGTTACGTAATGCTTGTCCATATATACTTTAACTATTATTACTTCTTATTACCAGAACAAAATTATACTCCCAACATTGTAATGCTAGCAATATTCCCTGCTAACACATCAACTTAACTGCTTACCTAAGCTGTGATATAATTTGGAAGGGACGCTCTGGGCAGATTCTGCAAACTCTATCATGTAACCACGCTAAATCATCTGTTTTTGCAAAACGTGAACGCAAACTCCGCCGAGTAATCTAAACTCTATAGTATCGAGACTCGCTGTAACACAATTAAAGTAGCTAGTTTATATACCTATCTACGACTAAAATAATAGTGGAATATATTACGCGTACGAGAATACTACGTAGGGTAGACCCAGGCGAAAGTAATCGATTATTCTTTGACGAAAAATAAATATCTATCTCTTTTCAAGACTCGAAATTGCGTCCATTTGGAACATTGCTGCCGTAAATGTCAAAATTCTGGGCATTACCATCGATTTTGACATTTGCGGCATTATGCAGTTAGCAGTAATAAATAAATAAATAAATAATAAATAAATAATAAATATTATAGGACATTATTACACAAATTGACTAAGTCCCACAGTAAGCTCAATAAGGCTTGTGTTGAGGGTACTTAGACAACGATATATATAATATATAAATATCTATAAATACTTAAATACATAGAAAACACCCATGACTCAGGAACAAATATCCATGCTCATCACACAAATACATGCCCATACCAGGATTTGAACCCGGGACCATCAGCTTCGTAGGCAAGGTCCCACTAGGCCAAACCGGTCGTCGAGTAATGTAACACTACAATACCTATACTGCTGCAGTCGACTTTAGTTTCCGAGTAAAATGGCTGTGACACACGGACGGACACGACGAAACTTCTCGAAAAATAAGGGTTCCATTTTTGCCATTTTGGCGCCGAAATCCTAAAAAATCAGTGACATAGAAATAAAACTAGGATAAGGTATAAAATATCAACAGAAACTTAATACAATTTTATCTATGAAGATTTATTTTGGTTCCCTAGTTGGTTTTCTTTCTTATTATTATTTTTTTACCAGAAAACGTTATTTACTCGTAGTCATCCAAAAATCTTTATAGGGCTGAAACTATAATTCTATCGTCTTGAATACTGTTGTCAAGTCTGGAATCCTGACTACGCAGTGCATATCAATCGACTGGAAGAAGTTCAACATTCCTTTACTTGATTTTTAGTGTTCAAGACAAAGAACGAGGGAGTTCGTAAAAACCCAACATACGAAGAGAGACTCCAACGGTTTAAAATGTCCTCTTTACAGCTCAGGCGGTCTTTCATGGCTTTGTTACACAAGTTGGTAAACGGTAACATCGTGGAACCTTACCTGTTGGGAGGTTTAAACTTTACAGTACCGAAGGCTAGTACGCGGTCTTGTCGTCGCACTATTTTTCGCCCCGGTTCTACCAGGACTAAACTGGGCAAGTCACTTCCGGTCCATAGAATGCAAGCAACTTGGAATGATCTGTCACTTCAACAAAACTTCAAAATATACATATTTAGTGAAACTTAAAATCCTTGTGGTAGTATATTGGTACTATTAGTAGTAGTTAGTTTTTTCCTATGCATGTTTCAATTACTTAATAATTAATGTATAGTCGTACTCGTAGTTAATAATGTAGTGTAAAAAGCCTCGAACTGTTTGAGTGTTGTTGCACACCAGTTATTGGTGCATAGATATTATACGTGTCCACTATATTTGTCACTTTACTAGCTTTGTTGGTGTGTCTTATAAAGTAAATAAATCTACTAAACCGGGCGTCATAGCGCAAAAATAATCACATTTTCGCTTTCCTTTAATAAAATAAAATCGTATTGGCAGAACATCATAACGACCAAAAAAGCAAATATTGCTTATAGTTTTTTTAATGGTTGAAGGCCATGATGCTGTGAATTTGGCATGTTTCAAAAATGTTTTTTAAATTTTTGGAAAACAGGTGGCTAAAAGGTAAGAGTGTAGCATATTTCTAGAATTGTCTCATAATGCTCTTTCATTTGATACCCCACACGATAGGTTTTGAAAAAAAAAATTCAAATACCATATAAAAATTTGATGACGTCATTAATCCCCCGCCTAAGGAACTAGTGGAAAAATTAAATGTTTTGGTCTAAAGTACCTGTGTACCAAAAACTCGTCGATGTAGATATGTATGCGGTTTTTTAGAGTGACAAAGAAACATGTTCGCGGTACTCGCGGTAGGCCTTTTACTTAAAATCTACCTCATAAATCGATAAAATTTTATAGCCTGAGAAGATAGCTTTAGTAAGCCTGTTCAGACTTTATCACGAGCAGATTTATAAAAATATTTAATAATTTACGCAAAATATTGCTACTACCTCTCTTAAATTTTTTATAATGAGAGATACTTGGCCAAACGGTTTGTGTTGCATATATCACAAATATTTGTTCTGGTTTTTTTTTATGTATAAGGTACTGTAAATAATAATAATAAACTTAAAAGTTTTTTAAATACCTACGTACCTACGTACATTATATTTTTTGTACTAAATTATACTATTTCTGTCTCAATAACACATTCAATATCCATAATTTATTCGAAAATGATATATCATGTCCTATTATGTTTAATTTTAGAAATAAAACATATCTCATATTTAAGTTTAATTACATATTTGATACTGCATTACTGAAATTATTGATCCGCAACATAACATTTCGCTTCGATTGGTTTTATATAAGGTTTACGAATACAGGCTGCAAGATTAGACAATCAAAAGAAAACACTGTTTTAGTAAAGGAGAACTATTAAAAAAATCGTTTATTTCTAAAAAAAATTCACTAGGATACAGTTTTTACTGACCTCCACACTAGGCTTTGCCTGTCCCGTTGAGGAGAGATTGATAATCCTAAATATTTAGTAATACAATAATGCTAATAACGAATAACATGTGTAAGTGAAATTATTAGACAAAGTATTATTAGAGAACTAAACAATGGGTAGGTACATTCGTCATTACAGGGAAGTCTAAATTGCAAAACTAGACGATATATATTTAAAATAGTGAATGAAGATAGAGAAATAAAGGTAAAGTAATAGTACATTAATATAGAGGACGGGAAACGAAGGGTTGCAGGCCAAGTAGATATAGACGGCCAAGCGTAGCGAGACACAAAAAAGAAAAAAAAAACACAAAAAAAAAGAAAAAAGCAAACTGGCAGAATGTTTTTATGGTTGAATGCCAAGACATGCCATAATTTGACGTAAACAAAAGAAGGTTGCCTTACAGGCCTAGGTGTGTAAGGCTGTATGAAATTCCTTTACATATCATCTTCACTCATCGCACCTGATATGTAGTATTTTCGGACCTAATTTGAAGTAAGTCATGTCAACATTTCATTACAAGTTTGAGAAAAATAAAGTTGTTGCCTCTTGTTAACTTGATAAAGTAAAATATTAGGATAGAATAAAAGTTGTGCTTGTGTTTGTATATGTGCGTGTGTGTTTGTGTGTGAGTGTGTGTGTATGGCTGTGGATGTGTGTGTTGCCTGGGATGCATAGGAGTGCATATGTTTGTGTTCATACGAGTATGCAGGTGCGTACCAATATGGTACCTTAAGAGGTTCTCTGTCTCTGAATAGGATAGGTGCATCATGCACTTTATAAATAAGTAGCTTTTTTGCTTTAATTACTGAGTGTTCCTGAAATTGATAAAGCCTGATTAATTGGTTGTAGATACGGGGATACAAGAAAATTGCAAAGCGGTGTGAAAATTTGAATATTCTGTTTGTAAGTAATGTCTTATATTCGGGGAGGTTTAAGACTGTTTTATGTACATTTTATGCAACCCTTATTATATATATACCTTTCGGACATTAATGCACGTCTAAAAAAAATAAGTTCAAAGATCGGGAGCACTGCTTAGGCGGTATGCGGGTACAACATACCGAGAAAGCCTATTTTCTAACGAACAAAATGATAAAATGTATGCCAAGTCAATCTATTTATTTAAAACCTAAGATTTTTAATATTGATATGGTCACTATAAGATGTCGTTAGGTTACCTAATTATAACCCTTACCTAATATAATATATCTATAAATAATATTTCTAACGATGATCGTTCTCACTTTATATGGATTGAGCGTTCTATCCCAGATTTACCACTCAGTACGAATCGAGAGTTCTATCCCAAATCCACTAGTTATATATTGTGATTTCTACCTCAAATCCACGTTTAGCGGAGTGCGAGCCTGCAAGCACGTAGCAGTGGATTTGGGGTAGAAATCCCAATATATAACTACTTATATCGTTACCCTACAAATAATAGCCGTATAATTATTTTAGTATAAAATAACTACTGATATAGCAGAAGTAATTGACTAGCTAAATTTTAAACAGAAGTACACTTTCAGAGTAGTTGAGCAAAAACGTTAAAATCCGCGCGATCACCAAATCTTCCGTCGCAAGTTTCGCGCGGCGCGCCGTATCTTTTGTTTCTTTCTAATTTCCTGGCTTAACATTCCGTCTTAAAATGGATGTGGATGATAGGCATTTAATATGCTGTACCCTTAAACACGCGTTTATTCAATTCATTCGTATTATATTCACAAAATTGTATCGGTGTAAAATTTGGGTTATTTTATGAGTCATAAATGAAAGCAACCTATACAAATATTTGATTATAAATACACCAAAAACGGAGCGTTGCATATTCTGCAGTACGTACCTATTTATTAGCACATTACAACGCATGCACCCACATGTATTGCGAACATGGATTTGAAAACCTTGTGAACAAGAAGTAAAATTCTGAACTCGTTAAGATAACAACTGCTTAGCAACAGTGGAACAGAATTAACATTAGATAGGTATAGGTACGCCAAAAGATTAATTAAAGTTTTGAAACTTTTAATTAGTAACTCTTGAATAAGTTTTGATGTGAAATATTCATATTAAATTCAATATTTCAAACTTTATTCTTAGCGAAAAATAAATTACTAATTGTTTACTACGAGCTTGGGTTGGGTAGCTAACGGTTATTAGAAGTAGGTTGAAATATACGTCCAAAATGTTATTACATTATTAGTTAAAAAAAAAAAAAAAAAATCTGTTTATTTCATATCAAAAAACATGAATTTTTTCTAACTTAACTACTAATCTTAAATTAAAAAGATTTTAACTAAATAGCGTTGATTAAATAGTTAGTCAATTATAACTGAAGTTAATACAAGTGCGTTAATAATTAATTAAGGAATTAAAACTCCCAAATCGCATATAAAATTTAATTTTAAATGCAAAAGTGAAGGATAAGTATACGATATTCAGTTTGACGAACTGTGGGAAAAATATCTTTGAACTTTGAACGGACTCAACTGTATCCAAAATAGCTGCAGCGGACTTTTTGTATACTTTTCCAGAACAAATATACTTAACACATTTTTGTGAAATATCGGTATATATATATATGAAATATCGGTATATTCTTTAAAAGTAGTAACACTGGGGTTGAACATACGTTTTATGTAGAGCGCATTTTAAAAGCATTTAATACCCTGCATTTGGACATGCTGCAAGTAAATAATAATAATAATAATTTAGCCTATATACGTCCCACTGCTGGGCACAGGCCTCCTCTCATGCGCGAGAGGGCTCGGGCTATAGTCCCCACGCTAGCCCAATGCGGATTGCGGACTTCACGCTGCAAGTAGTTGTTGAAAATTCAAGTGCAAAAATAGAGATTAAATTTTAATTTCAGTTGATCATAAAGGCGGGATTCCACTAGTGTGGTGCGGCACAAGCATTTTTGAACTGAATACATTAGTAGATTCTGGTACTTTCAATAATGAAAACAATAGTAAAAATTGTATTTACTTTTTACACAATAAAGTTATTATAAATTATGAATAGTATTAGCTTTCGTTCGAAACTTTAGAACTCTTTAGAATAATTAAGAAGTAGAATAGTTGATCTTGCTGGTCTGTATATATAAGAAAATTGAGATCGGAGGCTGTATAAAGGACTTTTCATACAAAACGGGGTAGCTTACAATAAAAGAGCACATTGCTAAATGTCCCAAAAAAATGTTATCAAAAATAACCGGAATATACGGCTAGCTAGGCTTTTTTCGGGTACGCGAGAAACTGAGCGTTTAGTACTAAGCCAAAAAATACTAAGGCAAAAAAGCTGCAGTTTGAGATGGAAGCAAGCCACTTTTCACGATGATAGTATAGACCCAATTAAACGATTTTTTTCGAAGCACCCGTAATTTCGTCCCTTAGGAGCCGAAGTAAAGCGAGTTCTGTTAAAAACAAATGGGGAAGTACCTCCACCTTACAGAAAACCACAGCCAAATGACACTAGACCCTACTCATAGTGTTGTGTGTATTACATTTTTGCGTGTGAGACAAACAAGATTTACTTTTACAATAAAATAGAAAAAAGCAAAAAAGATATTATATAGGAACAAAAAAAAAGTTACGATTAGATTTGACCGGTCTATAGATGTCTCGCGTTTTTCTCTGCAGGCTACACGACCACACAGTCACCGATACATTACAGAAACTTCCTTACCTATTGTAATTGTTCAAAGAGTATTAGACTTCGACGTAACTAAGCAAACACATGAAACATGCGTAACGCATACATATATAGCACCATCGTAGTAGACCTCCGATTCCGTTACTAGTCAATGGAGCTACGACTCAACGTTTATCGGATATGACAATTTTACGTAATTCGGAGCGCTGCGCAATTTGTCATAATTCTTACCTCTTTAAGGCACCACGGCCATCTAACATTACTATCACAAAGGACGCATTTATGACTTTGACGCACGACAGAGAGATAAGCCGAACAGCGTAAAATGGGCGTTTTCTGTTGAATTCATAAAATCAAAAACGAGAATAAATTTGTCGGTATAAGATAATAAGTTTTTAATTTAGTTGAATGAAGCTTAAGACGAGATGAAAACCTTTACTTTAAAGTGCATTATGCTGGATGAAGATGTGTTTTCTAGTTGCACTAAGGAAATAACGAAAAATAAAGATGTAACTTTGGATCTATTTTCTATTAATAAATTCTAAGCATTTGCGTTTCGACTGGTATCAAACCTCTTATCATATACATAGTCAAGATACATACATGCGAAAATCATGTCTATTTGTTTCCGGGGCTAGCCACTACCACGCTTCAAAGATTCCGTTATTTTTGGATACAGAGCCTTAAATTACCTCGAAAATGCGGCGCGAGCCGAAGTGAGCATATTTTATTATAAAAGATGGAAAAATAAAGCAATATCTACCTACTATAAAAATAAATAAAATTATTGATATTTATTATTAAACTTAGTAATGTCACCGTTCATCAATTTCCTAATAGAGTTTGCATAGGTTTTCCGTAGAATTATTCTACACTTATTCATTTATCAAATTAGATTTTAGTCCTTTTACCCTTTTCTGTTTTGTACTGGTAATCCCATCAACGAATACCAAGAAACTTATTATTTGTCCTTTTGCCTCAATCCTTAGTTAAGCTTTAGTATTTGATTAAACCTTTGTATCTGAATTAACATGGGAAGTAAACAACCACCAAGTTCTATTTTAATTACTGGAGTTTCCATGTTAACGAAGATACAGGCATACCTAGAAGGGTCAGTTCAAGTCAAGCAGGATCACAAAGGGTTTCGCTGTAATTCTTATCGCTTGACGAGGGAATTGTTCGAACTGTTCAGTATTAAATGCGACCTTAAGGTATTGATTTCCTTTAGGGGTTATTAGTATACTTATACTGGTTTACGACGCGAATTATCCGAAAAGAGATGGCAATAACAGTCCTGGTCCCAATATTTGCATGGTTTGCCGCGGACTTGCTTCATTACGTTACGTAGCTACTGACCAAAAAGGTTAATGATGTAGATTTACGAATACATCAATACACCTTTTCACTAGATCAGACAACAAAAGACATGAAATATCCGATATTTCTACAGATTGTAATATATATAGTAAACATATAAGTTTATACCTCGGGTATCGGGTAGTCAAGGTAACAATCGCTTGCGTTAACGCTTAAACGCTTTGTGTCTTTCTATTACTGTTCCATATTAGTGGGACAGTGACAGTTACGTTTGGTTCGCTACGGAGCGTAAACGATTGGCATGTTGGCTACGCACCCCGTTAAGACATAGATATATTTTGACAAATTACCTCAGACATGCCACATGCAAAGTCATAGTACTTTTTTTTCTACAGCTGACCGTACAAGTGTGCAACGTGTGTCATTATGTACGAGTCCTGAGATACTTATAATTACTACTAGAATAACAGACCACTGTTATTACTGTTTTCATTTATTTATTGGCCTGTAATGTTACACTGCTAGGAAAAAACCTCCCTCTCTTTGTTTTCCAAATAATATGACAATATCAGGCCAACCTTTCCGGACTACCTACGTCAACATCGTGTCACCATTTGCATCAAAGGATATATTATATTTTTTTAGAAGAACAGTACTGTTCTGGAACTTCTTAAAGGATACCGTAGGTTCAGAGAGCCGAGTTTGTGAAAAATCATACCGATTTTTAGGGTTTCGTAGTCACCTAGAAACCCTTATAGTTTCGCCATGTCCGTCTGTGCGTCCCGTCCGTCCGAGGCCTTGCTCCGTGATCGTTACAAGCTGCAATAAGGCGTGGATACAAAAATCATGCATTGCGACAGAAGGGTAAAATACAAACTACATATTTTTTTTAATACAAAATGTTTATTTTGCCATGATGATATAGTATGGGCTATCGTTGGATAAGTCGTTTAAAACGAATATGGGTCTTCTAAAACCATTTTTTGATAAAGTTAATATTTTCGGAAATAAACGCTCCGAAAAAAAAAGGTGTGTACCATGGGTCCAAAAATATTAACAAATCGTGAAACAAAAGCTTAATTAATAATTTCTATGAAAACTATAGCGAAAAATTAATTAAATTAAAAAAAATCTTCTTAGTAAAAAGACGTATAAATAAACCGCTGCAAAGGTACTCCCTTATGCTTGTAATGCACATGATACTTAAAATGGCCCCCATTTGGCCTATTTTGACAGAATGGTAACTACGAAACCCTACACTGAATACGGCCCGATTGGAACTCGGCGATTATTTTCCTTTTTTTAAACTTACAACAACTTAAACAAAATTTAAAAACATGATACTCGTGGTCCCGAGCATGCACATCTATCTCACTCAGGCTTACGCTCAGTGAGAGTGAGAGAAGAACACGAACCTAAGAGGCTTTTAAGTCAAATAAACTGTCTTCATTCTCTGTTATAGAAAATGTACTCCAGTTTTATTTTATCAAAGATACGAGCCCATAACAATTAAACGAACCAAACAAAGTTTCATAAACAAAACATTTAGATACGAAATAACGTTCCGCTAATTCAGTTTGATGTTTTCTCGTTACGAGAAGGATGCATTGGTCTAGAGGGAGCACTGAGGCTTTTCGCGTACAGTACACATAATATGTGAAGCTACTGGAAATAAACAACAGTAATGGAGGCAAATTCAAACTTATATGTAACATTAAAATGATACGATGATGAAATGAATGATGTTAGTCGCGCGTGTAATTTGCGCGTACTTGTAATTTACTTATAGGTACGAGTATAATACCCGTAAGTGTATCCATAAACTTTCTAGTTCTTTCATAGCATTATGTCCAATAAGGACTTATTTAAATAATAAACTTTTTTTATTTGTTTGTTGTGTAACCGGGCAATTGCCAAGTCCTTTTATTTATTTAACACTGTCTTATTTCATGTCACTGTAAGTTACAGGCACTTGAGTTCTACGGATCGGTAGATAGGACGGTATGTAATAAATAAATAAATTGGTTCAAACTATATTGTAGTAGAATAAGTGCGTTGCAAGATTTGTATTTTTTTTACGTGTAATGTTGTTGATAGGATTTAAATATACGTATATATAGCGGTGCAATCCAAATAGCCTTCCTTTTACTTAGCCGTAGTCGGGTAACGTGCTTCGTGATTTCATATTTGAAATGTGAAAATTAACCCTTTTAACATATAATACTGTATCATTACTTAATGTTATAATTTTAGTTGAAGCTGTATTACCTCAAAACGAAACCTCATTACTATCAAAAGGCAATGTATAATGAGCAGTTTAGATGATACGAGGGAACAGATGAACGTACACTATATACATATCATATTATTATCATAAACTTCGTTTTTACTTCGCCCTAGTCGGGTAATATGTCGTTTGTCACGGTGTGACCTATGTGAAAAGTGAACAACACTCCGTCCTGTAATTAACACGCACGCAATGAGATTCCCCTATAAAGTGGAAACACTTCTGAAGTTCGTCATCTATTTAAAGGCTCTTCATAGGCCACAATGTAGATTAATGACAACGTAATACAATGTATAACCTAAGGAGTACTGTGAGGTTAGATGTGTATCTTCAACTGAGAGTCCCGTTTACATTTTTCACGGCTAGTTTAAGTACCTACCGCAAATAAGTTTAGAATGTATTTTTTGTGATGTACTTAGGTAAGTACAGATTTACTCGTACTTATGAGGAATTACTTACTTTTAATATTTCCTTAATAACCCCTCTCAGTTATTATTAGGCCAATTCAAGTTTCATGTTAAACATAAGGAATAGGTAAAAATATACCCTCAATAGGTAATCTAAGTCATTTTAACATTTTACATAACACGAGATTCATAAAACTGTAATAACATAATTTGGCAATCAATCTTTATTTTGACGTGTGTATAATCTATTTCTGACCACGTGTAAAACGCACACGGTTTATTCTCCTAAAGCCCTTTTTGTATAGCAATTTCGCATTTGTATTCATGTAAGATTTTTTATTCCTGTCATGAATGTCGTCAGAATCTACTGATATGCAGCTTTTGTAACACATGGCAATTCGAACGTACACTGACATTAAAATGATATGTAAATGATGTCACTTAGTTATCGTGCGTCTCGCTCGCGCCATTAAGGACAAGTGCAAGTGGAATGCATGATAACTAAATGACATCATTAAGATATTTTTATGTTGTTGTACGTTCGGCTTAGTCAATCTTTTCTATTAACCGCACAGAGAAGCATGGAAGGCTGATTTATTATAGAATATTTATGCGACATCAGGTTGCCTGTCTAAGATGTAAATTGTAAAACGGAACCCTAATAAAGCGGTTATCACATTGACGCCGCATACTGCGGTGGCGCCAGTGTGAAAACCCCCTAAGCGTTGGGACTTGCTGGCATGAAATTTACTTTGCGGTATCTGGGTCATTCTAAAAATTATATAACAGTGTGTCACTTCGCTGGGCGGAGGTTACCGCTTTAAATGTAGGCATATTGCTTTAAACCCAATTCTTGCAAAGCTTGCAATGATAATGCACTGTTTATTGAGGTTAACTTTAACATAGACAGCCTCTGTTTGTTTTCATGTATTTTCTAAACTTTCCTGCCTTACTTGGCTAATTGTACTCGAAAGGAATATCTTTAAATAGAAAGAAGATCAAAATTGATTGCATCGAAAAAGGGCCTCATCAGTTTGTAAAGCTTATAATGTAGAATATCCAATTGTAAAAAAATCGTAAAGATGGCAGTCAGCATTTGTTTTATTAGTTAAGACGGCCTCATCAGTGTATAAAGCTTATAATGTAGAATATCCAATTGTAAAAAAATCGTAAAGATGGCAGTCAGCATTTGTTTTATTAGTTAAGACGACATAAGTGCCTCGTACAGAAAATAAATAACAACTACCATTAGTTTACAACACTTCCGTATACGATTTCATGTCAGCCAACGATATCATTCCTAATGATATGCTTTCGTACAAGTTGCCACCATAGGTTATTGTACTTTAAAATTTAAGGAAATGTAGCTTCCTTGACTGGTCAAGGAAGCTATACTTCCTTAAACTTTACCCCAAGAACGCATTCTGTGACGTCATAACGAATTCACCTAATTTTATGTTAAGCGTTTTAAAGTACTGAACTTTATTTTTATTGATTCAAGCGCGTTTTGAAACAATTGAATTTATCAATAGAAAACCGTTCTATTGTTAAAGTATACCAAGAAAGAATACTTCCATCTGCTGAAATTGCTCAACTTGTAACTTAACTCAGCGCCCAATTTCGGACGCTCAAGCGAACCGGCTTTGTCACAATATCGTGCCGCATTGCGCATCGCGAGACGACTGCGACTGAATTTTTTTAAGGCTCAATATATTATGAAAGTTGAATACATGCATATACGACCATTTGGTTAAACGAATATGAATAATAATCTAAAATTACATAAAGACAAACGATGCACTAAAATAAACAGAAATTAATAATCATGATGGTTTTGTCAATGTTCATTTTTACTACCTATTTACTTGAGTTAATTAATGTAATATATGTACATAATATTATGTAAGTATTGGTGTTAAATCAGTTAAAAAATATTTTAAATAAATAATTCAGAGGCAAGTTACGTGCATTACATAAATATACCGCTATACGTGATACAATAGGAACAGACTCATGTTTTCTTTTAAGATACCTACATATTTTATGTTTACGTGAGTAAGCCCCATTTGTGGGGGAACAATTTTATGTATACATAGGTATACCTACGCTACGCAATCTCGTGGCATGTTGTATAATTGTCGGAGAACTATGATATTTTTATTACAACATGTTCTCTATAAATTGTGTTATAACTAGCTTTACACATCTAAGCTTTACCATGTGTTGTATATTATAGAATGTGGGGCGTAGCGGAAATATATGAAGGAATGGTTATTGTCATCCGCCTGTAGCGTAGAACCTTGCTCATGATTTTCTGTAAACTCTTACCAGTGGCTCCAAGTAACTGTTGTACACGCAGTGGCCACGCCCTGGTAAACCACGTGGCCACATGGGCTAAACCTGGTTAAGGGGGACTAGTGATCACATCATGGTCTTTAAGCGGGTACCTCCCGCAATGTGTAAAAAGTCTGGTTTGGTTGGAAAGGCGAGCCACAGTTGATAAGCAAACGGTTTCGGCGGACCCTGCAAGCCAGCAAAGCTTTGCCGAAAGCTTAGGGCGACGTTAGAGGTCAAAAGTTAGTGGCAGCTAGAGGCTGCATCCGGACCCTTTTCTGGTCGTTACATTATCTCGTTCCATCGGGTACAGAGGAGCGAGGAAGAGTGAGTGCTCCTGTGTCTGCGCGCATGCTTGAGCACTATAATATGTCCTGCGCAATTGACTGGTACTGGTTAACGGACTCCGAGTTTATGTTGAAGTCCTGTGGCGATGGGCAGAGGCAGAAAGGTTCAGTTGTGGGGCTTTGGCTGATGCCTGCACACAGGCGGCTCAGAGAGAGTGGTCGCTTCTGTGTTGCACTAGGTTAACAACACAGACTCGGCAGCACTCTGGGTGACGAAGCAGCGCTATTTAGGGAGGCACTGCTTCCCCCGCTCAGCCGGGGAAAGGACTAGAAAAGGTGTCCCAAACAAATGCTTAACTCAACCCTAGACAGAGGCAGCAACCGCGGTTGCTTCTGCACTAATAAAATCACGGTCGAAAGGAAGCAAATAAAAAGCAAAAGACCTCCAGAATTAGTGAAATGACATTTGGTGCATGGAATGTACGCACGCTTCTTGATCGCGAGGGCAACATTTGTCCCGAGCGTAAGACTGACATTGTTGCTCGTGAGCTCGGACGTTATGGTGTGGACATCGCAGCACTTATTGAGACGCACCTGGCTGACGAGGGTGAGCTGCTTGAGCACGGTGGTGGTTACACTTTCTTTTGGAAGGGTACTCCAGCTTCTGAGCCGCATCGTTCAGGCGACGGTTTTGCAATTAGAAACTCTATCGCTAATAAGCTGGAAGAGTGCCCTAACCACATCTCGGACCGTGTTACATCCTTGCGTCTTGGGCTTGACAATAACAACTATCTCACGATAATTAGTGCGTATGCGCCAACGATGGACCGTGAGGACGACGTCAAGGACGAGTTCTACGAAGAAATCGCTAGCCTCCAACAAGCGTAACAGAGTGGTCCAAAACAAGACAACGAAAAAATTTTGACCCATTCAAGCTGCCGGGCTGTATTAATACTCGTAACTAAAAACTAATTACATACACCTAGTCCAGTGAGATACCACATTTATTATTATATTTATAAACCACTTAAATTATATAAACTTGTAGATGTCAAAAGGTATCTAAGCGTCAAAATCATTAAAAATATAATTTATTAAAGTTAAATAAAAAAATATAATCAAACGAGAACATGATGGCCTCTTTCGTCAGTTTTACTGGACACTAATAGTATGGTTAATTGACAAACGCATAATAATAATTTATTAAACTTGTATTATACTAACAACTTTAAGCTACTGACTTCAAGGCAACTCGATCGTTTATAAAATCATTGACAGTATAGTACGCCTTAGCAAAGGTCGCTTAACGCGTGACATAAACTTGTCAAGTGGCAAATTTGCTATCATTATATATCAGTGGGGAGGCGATTTTAGTTATGGATATCACTGTTAAGCTTGAATGCATGGATATTTTTCCGAACATATATGCTACTGTAAAAATGTTAGCCTCTTTGAATTTCTCACTTAGGGATACTCGTTCGCCCAGTGCTTAAATGGAACGTAAGCTCGTTTTTGTATCACATATATGTGGTCTGAATGTCGCCCCTTTTCCCCACAACTGGATTCCATACCACATAACACTGTGAAAATAACTAAAGTATACCAGCCTGGCCGTCTCTACGTTTGTTAGCTGTCTGATTTGCCTCATTGCGTAGGCTGGAGAACTAAGTTTGTCGGTTAAAGTGGCTATATATGTGCAATATGCCATTGGAGTTTCGAGTATAAAGTGACTCCCAGAAAAAAAGTTTTATCTTCAAATTCCACTGTATAACCTTTTATTTTAATATTGCTGTTATTTACCTGCTTCCCATTGAGCAGCGTAAATTTGATGCACTTTGTTTTTTGGAAATCTAAAGTCAGTTATTTGTCGTAAACAAGTTTGATGGTGGATAGCGTATCGTTAGGGTTATCGAAGCTATATTCCTTTCTATCCACAATAAATATAAGATACTGATAGAGTTTTGCTTGGTGCGCGGGGCGAGGACCCCGCGGTGTGCATGTTGTTTGTGTTGTTGTTGATGTGTTTTTGTTGTTGCCTTCGGCCTTCACAATATAGTTACTTTGGGGGCAGAAGGGAAGTTGGAGCTTAACACGACCCAATAGTAAAAGTGTCTTAGACAAGCGAAACAGCGAGCCGAA
Source organism: Cydia pomonella (assembly GCF_033807575.1). Classification (NCBI taxonomy): domain Eukaryota; kingdom Metazoa; phylum Arthropoda; class Insecta; order Lepidoptera; family Tortricidae; genus Cydia; species Cydia pomonella. The sequence continues at coordinate 14,055,703 of NC_084706.1, read as the reverse complement.
GGCAGAAGGCCGCCTTCTTTTACTGTTGGGTCGTGTTATGCTCCAACTTTCCCACTATACTTGCCGCAAAACTAACTGGCCACTGAGATCATAATGCTATCTCCTTTACCCTTGTTAAGACCAACCAAGAGTGAAAGAGATGGCATTATGACCTGACCGGCCAGATAGTTTTGCGGGTAGTATAGCGAGCCTTTCAGGTGACGCTTGGGGCCTTGTATACATTTTATGATATCATAGTGGTTTCTTTAGGTGAAAATATCGCATTAATTTGCTCATCAAGATTAGGTGATCATTAATTATTTGGTGTTTGTATACATTTGAAATGCAGCCGTGATGAGAATACTACTTGTGTACTTTTAGACTTCACATTTTTGGTGTTTAGAATATTTTTTTGGTAAGAGAGATTTTTTAATTTAGGTTACCAAAGTATTTTTTGGTGGTCATTATAATTGTAGCCATAAGAAAATTCAAAAACATGGGTTGAAACAGAAAAAAAACAGCCAATACTAAGTAGTAGTAGTAGTAAGTAGTACGTAGTTAAATATTCCTCGAAGCGGCCACTTCGGAGTCTTTATCAGAGGAAACACTCACGTAATTGCATTCTTAACATCAGAAACCAGTGCGCCAGTAATATTCTCTAGCATTTTATCGAAAAAAATGCAATAAAAGTCTATCAAACGTTTTATAAAAGTGCCCACTTAGACATTAGGTAATGTAAAAGATAAAATGATAGTTTTTGCAACCTTTAAAGGTTTAATGTTTAATAGAAATAGGAACTTGACTTAAGTGAAGACGCTAACATTGTAACATGGCAAACCTGCATGTCGCAGTCACCGCGCGCACTGACCGGTAATTAAAAAATATGCCCTTATTGCTCGTATTTGGTTTTTCAAAGATTAAATTGTAATATTGTTGAAAATTACTTCGTACTTAATAGACTGCCTCTAACGCAGGTAACGTTCTGCTTGTGTTTAAACTTAAACCTAATCCAAGTCTTATTTGTAGTCACTGGCTCTTGTAACTGAATGAGGCTTGGGTTAGGTTCCGACCCGAAATCTAAGGATGCACGATTATTGTAGCCCTTTTTTTATGGTTTAAAACTGAAGACGCATGATTGAAGCCACTTATTTTCTTGATATTCGCTGCTGTGGTTTTTATCTGGTTGCGCCTGGTGAGCCCGCGTATCCCGCAGTAGCACTCGTTGCCGGAATTCATCGTTCGGCTCGACGAAAATTGGAATTCGGGAACGTTAAGGCCAGTGACGATATTTTATTGTTTTAGACTCTGTACTCTCGTAGGTAAGCGTGCTCCACTGTAGACTGCATCATCACTTACCATCAGGTGAGATCGTGGTCAAACGTCTGCCTATCCTCCATTAAAAAAAAGTCTTACATACTGACGGATATTAGTTTATTTTACTGTACACATTTTTACTGTTATATTGTTTTACTATAAGAATCTAGTTTTCATTTACTACCGATGTAGTTAGCCGGCTGGCTACAACATTCTAGTCAAAATATACCACAATTAAATTGTATGTGATCGTGTTTTTCTATATTCAAACAACATTTGTAATACGAGTAATACTATCATATCTAAATACGTGTACGCGCTTAGCCGATTCCATTACACGTTTATCAGATCTGACGATTCACACTCAGTATTAGGTATGTGGTATTATGCACGTGTCTCGTTAAACGCCTACCGCAGCGCCATCGAATTTGCTACTATAAATCTCTGTCTAATGAGGATTTGTTGCCATGTTGCCAAGTACAAAATCCAGCTATGTGTATTTAAATTTATTGGTTTGAGGATTTATTTATTACGACTGTCAGCTACATTATGCTTAACTGTGCAGGCTGATAGACGAAATAACAATTAGGTAAATAGTCTGTATCGTAGACAAGGATGGAAAATGCGGAACTTTATAACATTATTCAGATAGGTATGTTAGAAACAAAACAGCAATTATGTGGCAACATATATGTGGTAATATAAAAATATGGTTACGTGTAAGTAAGCGTGACACAAGAATATCAAGATAAATAACCGGCCAAGAGCATGTCGGGCCATGCTCAGTGCAGGGTTCCGTAGTTGCCCTTCCGTCACAATAAGCTAAGCTGGAGTATTAGCATAGTAGATTGTTAATATACATTAATATACATATTCGGTGCCTAATTAAATTAAAAGACGTATGGCCATGATTTTTTCCTTTGGACTTACTTGCAATCGGAGACTTTGCACTACTAAAGATAAAATAATAGATGAAAAAACATATATTTTAGCAAACTGCAGTAATTTTACAATGATTTTAAAGCACGAAAAAGTAAAGTATAACAATATGTCCTACGTTATATGTATCCGTTATATGTGTCTAATATGTTACTCATACAGCCAAAAAAAACATTTTAGAGAAATTAATTATTAAATAAGAATAGAATGACTAAAAAAAAAAACAATTTTTATCTCAAGTTTTAGTTTATGTACATGAATAAGGCCAAATAAATTTACACAACGCATTTAATGTCATAACAACGTTTAACTGAGGATGTACGAGTACCTACGTCTTTTTACTATGAAGGGGTGACTTTTTGCGATAACTCAAAAACAGCTAAACTGATAATGTTCCCTATACTTTTTATTTAATGTCTTTCCTAAGCTTTACTTTCAAGATTTATTTTTTTATTTTTTGGACCTAGGTTCAAAAGTTAGAGGGGGGGGGGGGCTTTTTTTCCTTTCGAGCGATTATCTCCGAATATATACACTTTATCAAAAAATGTTTTTGAAGACCCCTATTAGTTTTGAAAGACCTTTCCAACAATGTCCCACACTATAGGCTTATAGGATAGGCACCCTAATAATAAAAATATTTTTATTTTAATTTTTTTGTACGACTTTGTCGGCTTTATTGACTTATATATCCATGCCAAATTGCAGCTTTTTAGCTCTAACGACCACGGAGCAAAGCCTCAGACAGACAGACAGACGGATATGGCGAAACTATAAGGATTCCTAGTTGACTACGGATCCCTAAAAATTGCGTTACTTTCATGTAAATTGATTAAATAAGTTATAAATATGAATTGTGTGCGTATACAACACCCAGTTCCTATCTAAAAACATATATTTTGTAAGATAACCAGCTAGTCAGTCGCTCGGATGTTTTGACAGTCATTAACGGTAGGGATCTTCCGGGCAATTTCAATGGTCAATGTGCTAAGAAATATTAATGCGCGAACAGAAATTTCATCCCCAAAGTTTAGTTTCATTACTTAAATATGTATAATAAGAAACATTTTAACTCTGAAGCTGGAAGTTATTGTATCAAATTGATCTTATTTTGACATTGCTCGCACGGTGTCTCGCTCGTACTTTTAGCCATGGCGCGAGCGAAATACCTTCAGTACTAAATAAATAACGAATCAATGACAAGTTTTTAAGGTATTTACAGTACATTTGAATTTTCACCCTATATTGTACACAAGGTCACATGAATATAGGACCAGCACACTTTTTTTTATTTATGATATGAAATAAAATAAAATATAAGAATGGTATTATGTATAAGCATTTTTGGATATGCGAAGTTTAACTGTAATAGTATTTTATGCAACAGTTGTATAAGATGGGTCAAAAAAGGCGAGTGACGTGAGTTACAATGTGAGCCGGAGCCGAAGGCGTAGGCGAACATTGTAAAGGAATACGCCACGAGAATTTTTTGACCTACTTATACAACGTTGCATACAATATTTTTCCTACGAGTCAACAAAAATAAATGAAATAAATCTTAATTTAGGTAAACAAATTACACCAAAAGTATATAGCCAAGACGCGCGAGCATACCTTGTTCCGCGCCCAGCCCGCCCCGGGCCGCGGCCGGCCGGTCGGCGACACCAGCTCGTAACTCATGAGGCCCTGGTACTTGCTACTTGCTAAATTAATTTTTTGGACAGTTTTTTCTCAATTTTGGCCACCGTAGCCTACGGAGACTAACAAGCAACGCTAAGCGGTCTTCGTAGTCTATGGGTGTTGCTATATTACGGGTGTCACATGCGTGTTTCTGACTTATGAAGTAATTATTTTTACTATGCAACCAAATGAATATTTTGTAAGTTGGCATCAATGCACTTAGTTTAAAATTGTATTCGTTTTGGTTTTGTTAGGTTGGTAGCCACTAATCGCAGTAACATTATAGCTTATAAAAGCACAAGAGCTTTTATGAGGAATAGACAATATAGACTTTTCTTGATATCTTTTATGTATGTTCTTATATTCGTGTTAATGAATGCATAAATGACAGATAACAGTAGAGGAGTAGGAAAAGCTTCTTAAACAATCAGCGAGCACTTGTGACAGTGCTGATAGCAATTATTACGCGACATTTGAATACGATCATTGAAAAAAAAACTGTTATTCAAATAATATTATTGCTACTTTACCGCACTAGTGTGATAATTAGCACATTACGTAACTATGTCGAAAATTTAAAGGGACATAAGTATATATGTGCGAATAGGTAATACTCAACTCGTGTCGATTTAAAATACTCCCTTTGGTCGTGTTTTAATTTATCGCCACTCGTAGCGAATTTCCTATTTTTCGCAATGTACTATAAATAAAATATTGATTAATAATTAAGGTATTTTCCCTTTTTCTGAACTAAATCAAAAATCCGAGGTTACATTGAATCTTAAATCTTATACCTTTAAACGAGCAATTATTGTATATATATATATATATATATTTCGGGGATCTCGGAAACGGCCTAAACGATTTCGATGAAATTTGCTATATGGGGGTTTTCGGGGCCGAAAAATCGATCTAGCTAGGTCTTATCTCTGGGAAAACGCGCATTTTTGTTCAATATGTTTTCCGATATACCACCCCTAGGTATTATCACTTATGGTCTCCCAGATATTATCACTTATGTACCTACTTAATTGACAGGTTGCTCCAACACTTTTTTACAACCTTCTCGAGTTCTTGCTTGTTGTTATATTGTTCCCCGTTCTTATAAATTGCGCGTGACCATCTCCGTATATTTTCTATTATGTTTAAGTCGGGAGAGATCGTTTGGAAGATTAAAAAAAAATTATATTATTTTCTTGAAACCATTTACGGACACCATGTGCTCTAAGAATCATTATCATATTGGAAAGTAAAATTTTGTGATACTGTTAAAATGAGATATATCAATTTTTAGAAGGCAATTGTAGCTTTTAGAATTTTGTCAGGCCTGTATCACCACCAAATCAAACGTTGGTCGTATTCAAATGACGCGTTCCATTTTTCCGATACGTGTTTAAGAAGCTCAATTATTGTTTATAGTTACATATCGCATGTCTTAAGATGCGTATACATACACTTCTTATATATTCATTTTATTTAATATCTTAGATAATAAAGAAAAATACTCTGGTCCTATTCATGTGACGCGATGTGTATGTCCATGAGACGAGTTAAGGTGTAGGATGAAATTTACTCCTTATTTATATTCCTGGAAAAATACAGATAAAATACTTACAGTAGTAGCGTTACACCCGATAATTCGTATTATCATTATCTTAGTTTACAGGATACTTGGGTTATTTTGTCAAATAACACAAAATAATTTAATTTCTGCATCAAAAACTGGCGAATATGTAAAAAAAACTAACCTGTAAACGGGATTGTCATCGCGATACCAAACCACTAGTAGCAGACTATCGTTCCGTATTGGTGGGCGAGAGTCGCAGGGAAGATCCGCTTCGCCACCTACCACCGCTGGCACGGTCACCACCTTGCTCGACATCGCGGGTTGTGAGCTTCCAGCTGAAGAAGAAAAAAGTTATCTGAGAAAAAGTGTGAGTTACTTATAATAAAGAAATATTTTACTTTTTATGATATAAGGCCTGTACCGAAAAAAAAACTGTAAATTTCAAGTCGCTGTAATTTTGTTTCTAAGCAAGATGACTACGGCTTTCTTACCGCGATAAAAAGTCTTATAATTATGTTATATATTCCAATATAAATAATTCTGGTTTTACGCTGTTCGATTTTACACCGGCAAATAGAAGAGATCACTGAAAATTGGTCTTTTCCAAATAGCAAGAAAATTTGCAACATCCCACATGCCTGATTTAGAAACACTTAAAATTACCTCGAAGTTTCGTGCATTTCATAATAAATAACTAATTTAGTATGTTGTCTCTTGAATAGAGGCTTCGAAGCGGTAGATCTCTAGGAACAAGTGACCCTGGGTCCATCACAAAGATTGCTAACAGAATTTGCGAAAACGAAGCATACCTGTCATAATTATCGTAAAAACTGGGGTAGATATGCGGCTAAAGTGCAACGAACTACGATGAAAGTCAGTTCAGTTCTTCGTACGAAGGTTAGAATAGCCAAAGTTACAGAAAATATATGTTACTTAATTCTAGGCCAAGTCGAAAATCATACAATTTCCTTCGTACAAAAATCGCATTTGGCAGTTGACATAGAATAGAGTAAGAGCTCCAAACGTCCTACAGCGCCGTTCTCTCAACTATTATTGGGCTCAAATCAAAAGTGTATTAAAAGAGAACAATGAAACAGCCAAAAAACATTAACAATTCTAGTAGATGATGGGGATGCAGGCAAATATGATAAACGGGTCCGTAAAAGGCTGCCACTGAATGCGCTAGGAAGAAGCTGCCTATCTTTCCTACAGAAAAATTATAAATAAAAAAACTGTCAATTATCTAAATTAAAAGTCGCTTTTTATTGAAGTTATTGTAAAACCCTTAGATTGTTCTCAATCGCAACAGTTTTTTTCATTTGAAGTTGACAGTTTTTTTTTAGTACACCCCTTAGGCGGCAAACTAGTATTTATTAACTAGTATTACTATGTATTTATAATAAATATTTATAACTGTGGCTCTGGTAAAAAGGGGTACATGTCTTGTGCAGCGCAGGTGAATAAGGCTACAAGTTTCATACAAGTAATATGGAACTTGTAGGTACCCTTTGTCAAATGTGTAGGTACCCTCTGCAAAATTTGTACTATCAATAAATCAGTGTTAAATAATGAAAATAAAACTGTTCCCTTTTCCGTTGAGTCAAGGGAATTTAACCTGGTCATCATTCAGGTAAGTGTGCAGCAAAACTACAATTTTCCATTTTTTTTACATAATTCGTGCGTGACACAATCTGCATTTATTTTCATGTAAAAGTTGCCAAGACGAAATCATAAGGCTCGCATTATCAATAATTAGCTGTGATTACCTGTGGTGATTTAGTATTAAAAATCCTGAAATACGTATCTGGGGGCATTTTTTTATACAATCTGCTTTTTTGTTTGATTGCCCATACAAACTTCAATCCCTTTTTCCCCATAACGCCCTTTTCCTCCCCATTTTTATCTTGTAGTCTGATATCGGGGTTGAAAACTATTATATATCCCTCTACATACCAAATTTCAATTAAATTGGTTCAGCGGTTATTGATTCCCCATACAAAATTCCACCCCCCCCTTTTCATGCAGCCAAGAAGGGGCTAAAATGTCAATGTTTTAGATTTTTTTTTTGTTTGGGTACTAATATTATCCTATAATTATACAAAATTTCAGCTTCTTAGGACTTCTGAAAGTACCCTAAGGGTTTTGATGATCATCAGTGAGTGAGTCAGTGACGAAATCAGTTTTTTTAGATATTAATAAAATCTAAAGTATGAGAGCTATGCAATTATGTAAATATCTAACGCCTGATTCGAAGAATGAAATACGATAACGATAAGTTCTGGTTTAGATATCGTTTTAATGTCGTATAATTGACAGAAGCAGCTTGATTCGGGCAACCAATGTCACTTTGACGTAACATATAAATATCGTAAATAGATCTTATTGGGATCACAGCGGAATCGAAATAAACGTCAATTTTGACATGTCATTTAATTATCGATCTTTCCAAGATCTTCAACATGTCTTAATCAGTCTTAGAATCGGGCCGTGATGCTTAATAAGTATTCTATTGACATTATAACCCGAAAATTTTGTTTATCTGGTTCCAAACCATGTTATGATGGTTCAAAAAAACGACGAAGCGCTTCGAGAAAAGGTAGGTAGTGCCCTTGCGCTTCACTTTACTCGTCTTGGCCGGGGCGCTACGTGCCCCCAGATATCGTAGACTGCGGTTATTGATGCATGCCTGCGGTCCTAGTGTCCATATACATTTACTAGAAATATCGTGATGTTAGATTGATAACGTATTATGGAAGCATTAAGTGTGGAAATTGTGTGGAAACGTTATGTGTGTGCGTACGGTTTATATGTATTTATGGCGTTCATATTTTTTTATGTTTTTTCCCCAGAATTCCGCCATTTTAAAACCGATGTTGAAGTAATAATTTGTTTTTTTTTTCAGATTTGTTATATTTTTGTCGATTTTTGTCAAAATTCATTCCGAATGGGATCCATGAAGAATTGAGGGAGCTCTTCAAATATTATAAATATAATTTTAGCGATTTTTGTATTTTCATCGACAAATCAAGATTATCATTAAAAAAAAGTTCAATTTGATGAAGTGGAAAGGCTGAAGAAAACCAAGTACAGAACTCTTTAATGATCCACTGTCGGAGCTTGAGAAATGAAAAGTTTTATTTAATATATCTTCTAACTTTTTATAAAAGAACCTATATAAAAGGTAGACGAAATACGCATTCAATATTTCAAAATATAGCTGCGATATAGTTACTTCCGCATTTCAACCATGACCCAACTGTCAAGTGAAAAGACAGCCGGTAGCATTTGAGGAACGAAATAAGCCCGCAGCTATCAAAATTCTGTCAGCCTGTATTTAACCTAAGCGTAACGAAATTTTATATTGAAATACTGTAATACAGAAGTTTTTTTTAGAATTTTCTGTTGACGCCGAGTGTTATTCTTACTTTCACCAAAATATTTTACTTATTACTAAGCCCAGAATTTTTGCGGCAAAACAAAAGACTGTCGCTGTCTATGACATAGGACAAAAACACATCCCTACCTGTGAAGGATAGGTATCTTTGTCTCTTAATGGTGAAAAACGCTATACTTGTATCATTTGAAAACCCCAGCTTGGCCAGAGTTGATCCTCTAAAGCCTTCCTTCGTAAAGTGACGCCGGGTAAGGTAAGGACCCGTGTCGCGCAGCGATGGTTTCTTTAAAAAGTAGAGGTCCGTCTTTTTGTTCATTTTAAACACACATATATATCGTATATGTGATATATGGTTTGGTTTAATTGCACCTAAATATCATATCACTATTGCCATTATTTGTCCTCAATTTCAAAACAGCTTAGTCCATAAATCCTATATTACAAATTGTTTCAATCTAAAAATTACCAAATATTATACCCCTAAATTTAATTGAAATCTTCTCGGGTTAGAGGTGAAGGGGTAGAGCCATTATATAATATGCCTATATTTGAATAATAAACTATCTTTATCTTTGATGTTAGAAAGTATGTTTTATCCCACACCACCATCTGCTGGAAGCTGGAACAAAAGACGATAATAAAGGATAATAAAGCACTCATTTATGTAGGTAAATTTACATTCCCAAAATGCCAAGAATTCAAGTCAACGTGGTAAATAGGTATAAAAAATGAGTATTCGTGATTCAGGCATTTTCATACTATTCAATTTTGAGATCTAAAATTTTGATAAATGGGTAAAACGAACTTAACGTGCAATTAAACCACAGCAAATAAACATGAGCAAATATTTATTTATTTATGTTTCGTTGGCACAATTCCTTGAATTAAACTAGCTTTAGCCACGAAATTGTCTCTGACTATCCCAAAATAAAAATAATTACATGGCTGCAAGTTATACTGATACTGGTTCAATATTGACGAAGAGCTCGGCTCCACTCGGTGCGTCACTCAAAAAGCATCATGTATATCCTTTTTATTTACTTAGCCAATTCCTTCGACCAACTGACGCTATAGATTTATTTTGAGTGGCCACTGCAAATCGTGTAGCCATTACGTCGCTTTCCGGATATTTAAAGAGTCGTCTTGGACTTTACGACGTACGTTTGGTGGTTTGAGCATTTTTTCAATTACAAATGGGACATATTTGTAACTAGCTGTGCCCGCGGCTCCGCCCGCGTGGTATTCGGTCTGTCAGTAACCGGCTCATTCACCGCTAATTTCTCTGCCTCTCTCCTGGAGGTGGAACTTGAAGTAAAGTTGACAGATGGATACGCTAGAGGACTGTAGTCTAGATAAAATATTTTACAATTAGGTACCACTTAATAAAACTACACTCCAAAATCAATTATAATTTTTTTCAAATTCGTCCTTATTCAAATTTTTGACGTGATTTAAACGACATAAAGTAGTAGATGTATATCGGACAATACAGTTCCACTTTTGTATTTTTTTTACGTCCTTGACTGCGCCTATCCAAATCATGTCCATGGAAAATAACATCCAAATCGGTGCTCCAGACCAATCAGTCTAAGCATGAAAAGTAAGAAATATACCCATAGAAATCCATACTTCCGAACACTATCGAATTTAGGTGTAATACCTATTAGTTAGAAGTAGGATTAGAGGAAAGGAGAATACTCGTAGATATCAAAAACTTGAGGCCGAGTATTTACATTTTGTTTACAGTTATGTTTATGTATGCACAACTAAATATATACATATAATTATATCTACAGTTACATAATAATAAGTAGGTATGTAATAGTATATTTACATAACATTGACATTTTACAATATTTATTTGTACACCACATTGCGAGTCTCCCCGGCGGGCATCAGCACGAATAGCTCGGTGCAGCTGGTAACGCGCGAGCACGCCACGTAGAGCTGCCCGTGCGAGAAGCAGCCCGTGCGCAGGTCCACGCCAGCGGCGCGCAGCGTCTGCCTCTGCGACTTGTTAATGTTCATGGCGAAGCAGACGCTCACGGAGAACTGTAGGCGCTTGTAGTGGAACGGGAAACTGCTCAGGATGAGGGGGATGCGCGGGATGAACACGACAGTCACGTTCAGGATCTGCACCTCAATGAGGTTTCGCTGGAGCTGCACTACTTTTAGCTGGGTTCCGTTGCATAACTTCGGAGGCGACAAATTCCGAAGAAGCATGATTGGAACTCCAACTTTCAGGGTTAATGTGTGTGCTGGGAGTCCTGAAGCACTCAATGAGCTAAGGAACTAAGGAACTAAGGAACTCTACCGGGTATGTTGTGACATTGCCTTCATCCAAGACAGTGTTAATGGAATTATATACTGCATGTTCACCTTCGATTTCCGCCTGCTCATTTTTCTGCGTGAGCATGGACCGTTCCTCTATGGGCGTGAGTATGGATCTCTCACAAACCCAAGAATGGCTCAGGTCTCCGTGTCAATGGATGGAACGATCCTGCATAACGTCTCTGGTAGTTGTGGCTACGCCTAAAATCACGATCGTCGCTATAGTTTCGTAACCTCAATGCGTTGCGAGACTTTCGTGAAAGGTTCGCTTTTTTTCGGGAAGGCATTTTCAGTTTTTAGTTCTTATGGCATTTTAACGCGTATAAAATGCAAGTCCCAATTCGTTTGACATTTACACCGCAAACTTCAGAGATTTTTTTTCATAGTACCCACCTTCGTAGCCATTATTAAGTGCTTAAAAGAGGCGATATGTATGAATATAGATACGATAAAATTACGATTAGGTATAATTCATGACGGAGAAAATATTTTTAAAATAATTATGCAGTTATACGCGTGTTGATATGTGTGTTGATTTTGCCACTACTTAACTATGTAAGTAAACTCATTTTTAACCGACTTCAAGATTTCAAAAGGAGGAGAATCGAGGGAACTCTTCAAATATGAAAGTCATACATATAATGTTTTTGTATTTTCTTTAACAAATCTAGCATTTACATTTAAAAAAGTGACATTTGATGAAGTGGAACTGCTGATGATGATCAGAATGGAACTCTTCAACGATACACAGTACACGTTTGGCCATTTGTCCTCTTCGCTGTGTTTGTTAAGTAAATTTGTCGTTCTGACCATGGGGTCCATGAGGAATCGAGGGAACTCTTCAAATGTGAAAGGCTATAGTGATTTTTGTATTTTCATCAACAAATCAAGTATTAACATTTGTAGAAGTGACATTTGATGAAGTGGAACTGTTCATGATGAACAGAATGGAACTTTTCAACGATGCATAGTTCACGTTTGGCAATTTGTTCTCTGTGCATGTTTGTCAAGCAGTTAGGTTTTCAAGACACATTTTTTATACTTCTATCCTATTTAGTTTTTTTTAATAATTATTTGGTGCTTTATTTCATGCATGGTGTGAAATAATTTATCTTAAATACAGTCGAATACCCTATTGCGGGTATCTTACCAGTCAACCATAGGGCAAATCTGAAATGTGTCAAGGTGGGTGCAGTGACAAAAAAAAGCATGTTCCCTCCTTTTCTACATAATTAGGCGTAGGACGCTGTCTTTTTAATTTAATTGTATGAAATCAAAAATCAACAATAATCATTCTTTCACCGGTCTACCTCATTGGAGTCGGTTTTTTTTCTTAAAAATTATTAGTTTACTTGATTACTGAATTTTTACTCAGTTTCCCAAAAGATGGCACTGTGCAATGTATGGCAATTAATTTACTGTCGTTTAATTTCGTTGTATTATTACATCAACACAATTGAAATTGAATTGATATCCGTACCCCCCTCTTCTAACTTTAGAGTTAATTTGGCAAAATTTTTCCTCGGTTGCTTAATTTCAGCACCATGTCTGTTAGTTTGGCAGGGTACTCGATACTCGTAGCACATATTTGTTGTAAAAGTTTGCACCTCCTTCCTAAGTAGCGCCATAAGATTCAGGTGCAAACTTAACTTAATCGAGTGTAGTGGCTACCCCCCCTTCTAGGGGTTGAATTTTTATAGCCTATAACTTGGCCGGGCATTTTCTCGACAGATTAGTAAAGTTTTCATCAAAATCCGTTCAGCCGTTTTCACGTGATGCGAGGTTAAATAAACAGACAAACAGAGAAACAGACAAACAGACAAAAATTCTAAAAACTGTTGGAACGTGTTCTGTTAACGATTCTTAGTATCCCCAGCCTACTTTTTTTCGAATATCTTCCATGTACAGACTTTCGACCCCCTACAGCTTTATTATATGTATAGATTGAAAAAGTGCCCCGTTGTATTAATATGTAGTCTTTGTTGTGTCATTTTAATAACAAAACATACATGAGACATAATTAAGTCAGTAGAAAAAAGCGGCATTTGAAAAATGTAGGCGCGAAGGGCCGGGAGGTTCCGTACAAATTATGAATTCCGCGCTTCTTTTTACTGACAAATTGGTTTAGTTTTGTAGGTAAAGTAACCATCAATAAAAGCGGATAAAAAACGCGCCGAAAGTTAATATTTCATCGTCTAAAACTTTGTGTCTAGTTCTATGTACTTGTATTGTTAATATAGATACGTATCTCATTTGTTGAACCAATTAGAGAATTTAATTTCTTTGTTGTTTTGAAGTAATACTATCCTACATACCCGGAAGTACCCTAAGAGTTTTGATGATCATCTGTGAGTGAGTGAGTCTGTAATGAAATCGGGTTTTTTTTAGATATGAATAAAATCTGAAGTATAAGAGCTATGCAACTGAAATTGTTAATGCTTAATAAATCCGCTATTGACATTATATCCCGAATTTTTTTGTTTATTTGGTATAATCCAAATCTGAGTTATTAGGCTTCAATAAAACGATGAAGCGCTTCGAGAAAAGGTAAGTAGTGCCCTTGCTTTTCGCTTTATTCGTCTTGGCGGATGCGCTACCATGCCCCCAGATACTTTGGACCCGTAGTGTGATCCACTAGGCACTTTTGATGCTGACTGTACCTATCAGTTCTATTTCTATAAATCTGAATCTAATTCTAACATAAATATCATTGTTAGTTACACAATAATGCCTTGTTTTTTAAAGCTTGTAAAGCTAACCTAGCTTCGCGTTATTTAATTTTTACGCTGTCGTTTATCCCTTAAAATCAGCCAGTTGAAAACCAAAGTTGTCCCTTGTAGGATGTAGGAAGGTATGTGCATGTAACCGGACTCACGTGCTCGCCACACCTGTCAGCACAAAAACCGCAATTTCGTCACAGGCTCGTGACAGCCGTACCTTTCAAAGGGTAGATGGTCCAATTAACCTTTTAGAACAAGACGCTACGGGTTTGGAGATGGAAAAACTATACAGCACACTTGAACTGAGTACAGTTAAACCATTACATTCTTACAAATAATACGTAAATAAATAAATATTACGGGACAATATTTTTTTTATACTACGTCGGTGGAAAATAAGAATATGACCCGCCTGACGTAGCCTATGGACCCTCTTTGAGCTTTGGCAAACTTACTCGCCGGCAGGAAAACGACATTATGAGTAGGGTATGTAGGGTAATCTTACACAAATCGACCTGAAATAGGCTCATAAATGAGCTCAATTAGGCTTACTGGGTACGACTTATGAAAAAGATAGATATTCTTGTGTGTCATTACTTTCCGCACTAGCATCGAAATGCCACGAGCCGTAGGCGAGTGGCAAGATTCGAGACGAGTGAAGAATGACATTTCTGCACGTGTATCGAACGAAGTTTTTTAATACAGTTGCGAAAAACAGTTACAGTTCTATAAGACATTATTACCGTATCGTTATTTACGATTATTTATGTTTCATATATTTAAATTGTACGAAAACAATATCGAATGTTGCCTTTGGAAACTTAAAACATTCTTGCAGTAAGAAACAACGCCTCTGTTTTGACAGGCGTTTCGGCAGCTATTCCGTTCCATTCAGACAACTTATTAAGAACGGGTTTTCAATATTAAAAAATAAACGTGTTATAATGATGAAGAGGTAAGTAATAAAATATAAAATATGCTTATAATTGTTGTAATTGTAGCACCGCTTACAATCTCTCTGCTTAGCCTTCAGGTTGACTGGTAGAGAATGCCTCGTGGCATTAAGTCCGCCTTTTGTACTATAAGATTGTTTTTCTTTTGTGCAATAAAGATTAAATAAATAAATAATTATATTTTTTTCTTTAACAGTAGGTTTTTATGTTGATTACGACTTTTAAAGGAAACTAACATTAACACTCATCAATAAGTAGTCATGAATTGGAACAAGTGGAAAAAGAAAAAGCACTAGTTCGCGAAATCCAACTTTCTGCACGCTAAACAGCTACGTAAACAACTGCAACTGTTTTAAAATAGTTATTTACGATACAAGTGCAGAAATTAGGAAATTCTCAACGAGTGGTGATAAATTAAAACACGTCCGAAGGGAGTATTTTAAATCGACACGAGTTACGAATTAACTATTAGCACGTGTATCATACAACGTGCTCATTCCCGCACGCGTGCAGGAACGAGCACTTTCCGTTAATATGTCGAAACTTTAAAGAGCCATATGTACTGACGTTGTACGATACACATGCGAATAGGTAACTCGTATTGATTTAAAACACTCCCTTCGGTCGTGTTTTAATGTATCCTAAATATCTATTTCATCACACTTGCTCAAAAAGATCTTAGACAAAGGCCTATATTGTTCCCGCGGGAGTTATAGATTGTGAAAGAAATGCTATGGGAGCCCTAGGGAGTAATAGTTTTTTTTTTCACAATCGCCCTATAAAATTTACAATCTCCCTCGAGTACAGAAATTGTTTCGAGAAAATTTACCAATCCAATGCCAGTGAAAACGAATCAATCCAAAGCCAACTCACCCCATCTCTGCACGCCGAACTGGTTTGGTACCAACACGCTTCAATGACGAGCTGATGCTGGGATGACTCTGGCGAGGGTTTTGAGCGCACAAATCGACAGTTGTTGTAGCGTATTTTTGATTTATCTCGACGACGCACATACACACACACGCACGCACGCACGCACGTACGCACGCAGGCAGGCAGGCAGGCAGGCACGCACGCATGCAGGCAGGCAGGCACGCACGCAGGCAGGCACGCAAGCACGCACGCACACACGCACGCACGCACACACGCACGCACCTCTCACTCGCATCCAAAATGTCACTTGTCTCCCCTCGTTGCACAATGTACTAATATAAATACATAAAAAAAAAACATCAATAACTCAGGAACAAATATGTGATGAACAAATAACCTAATGCCCTTACCAGGATTTGAACCCAGGACCTCCGAGTTTTGTAGGCAGGTTCACTACCGACTAGGCTAGGAGGCCGTTAATGACCCTATTGGTTGAGTGGTCATTATCATGGGAAAGTAATTATATTAATTACTGTCATTATAATTTCCACGCGTGGCTCGAAAAACTCAATTTCTGTTGTAACCACACCATTATCATATTTACGTTTCCAAAACAATGAGGTTACGATAACAATCCCTGCTGCAAGAACTCGTTTTCACGATGTACCGACTTTTTTATATAAATTTAGAAACAGAAATTAATATTATTAGACAATTTGTAGGAACACATATCGACCTATTCTTTAAAAAACCTCTATAAGTCTTGTGCTTTGGGTACAAGAACTTACATAAATAAAAAGAAAAAAATATAGCTTGGAAACAAATATTCGTGATGAAATTCTTAATTATTAATTATGAGTGCTTAATATTAAATCTCGTCAACACGAAGTTTTTGACGTTTCCCTTGAGATTCGTGCTATCAAGGTTCCACTGAATACTATTGTATAACACGTGTAGTTAAAAGTGTGTATGAATGATGAACGACCGCCATTTAAACTACAGTAAATAACTTCTTAGTGATGCATGCTTCGATGTACAGTTACTGATTTACTAAGTGCTTCGGTTTGGTAGTTTTGAAGTTACACTAGTTATGTACATATCATATTTTTTTTATACCACGTCGGTGGCAAACAAGCATAAGGCCCGCCTGATGGTAAGCAGTCACCGTAGCCTATGGACGCCTGCAACACCAGAGATATTACATGCATGCATGAATCTTTGCTTACTTTGTGTTAATGAAGTTAAATATTTTGAGTTATGGAGGTTTAAGACCTTGAAGGGAAGAGAATGGCATTATATTTCATATTAACGAGAATTCCGCCTTATCTAGGTTCGAGTTATCGGGGTTCCACTGTAATTTTTTTGTTGTAGGCAGTGGGACACAATAGGCCCATAATAATTATTATGAAATCAGACGTCTACGTGCCTGGCTTCTGCTCCACGCACGTCACCATAGTTATCCGGAATACACACCGCTGTCCCGCGAGCGGTATAGATTAAAAAGTAATAATATTATATTATATTTTCATTACAATTTTTATTACAAGTAAATCGTTACTTTAACGGAATATTATATGTACATTGAATTTAATGAAAACAGAGTTATATCTAATTTGAAACATTCCAGCTGTTTATATACTACCATTTTTTGTGGTTTTTCGGTTTAACCTTTATTGCTACGCATTAAAATTAAAGTTACTTTTAAAAGTATACAACGAAAACGCGCACGCCGAGGTAAAGTCGCATATCGCATGTCGCTCAGAAATTAATGAAAAGTAGCTTATGCGTTGTCAAAACACACCCCCAAGTCCATTTACAAGGTATTATTGATGATGCGAGGCGGGACCGAAGGCAATTTGGAGTTTAATGAAAAATGGAATGTTGTGCAACAAAATTACGCGTAGGAATAATAATCGTTTAGAATATGGGGAAGGGGAATACTTGAGCTGAACCTTCTGTTTTTTTTTTCAAATCGCAAATAGTTGACGTTCTCTATAAAATGAGTGACTAATTTTACTTTTTTATCGTGATAGTAATGCAGCAAAGATAGAAACGCAATTTATCATGAATATTGATAGTGACAGCGACTGCAGCAGCAATAACGGTGCAACAGAAACATTTTCCGGACCTTAAACTTGTACTAGCTATCAGCCGTAAAAGTGCATGGCAAATTAATCAATGAATTCGTTCATAATTTCTCTATGCAATTTCGCAGCTCACTGTTCATCTATCATTGTCTCATTGCATTGTATTGTTTATGACAATGTATAAGAAGTGCGTACATTGTCACGTGGTCACAACAGTAAGGACGTTGTAAGGACTAAGTGTTAGAACAAGGTGTCTTGCTCATATTATACTGTGAAGGTTGGAAAACTTTCGCAGTCTTTTTGAAGATAACTGGCAACAATTATAGATTTGAATTCAGAATTATCGCCCTGCTAAATGAAAAAAGATCTGCAGACGGGCAATCAGAAGGTGGCAACCATCAGAAGTAGTCGATATGTGCGATTTTGCTGAAAGAAGAAAAAATATATAATATCAAAGATCTACGTCTGCGTTTATATTCACCACCATAGTTAGACCGTATCCCTCGTTACAATACTAATCACAAGGATGCACAATTTTTCCGTCAAGATCATTTAAATGTACGTATCGCTCAGAACCTCGATAAGTCCAGCCATTTTTAGTTCCGCCAGGTAAATAAGACTTCATTTAAATTTACAATGAATCGATTGCCGTTTTATTATTCATTGGAATACGATTCTAGCTTTTGTGTGTCTGATCTATTTTTATAAACAAAATAACGGACGAACATATTTAGGGTTTTCGAAGTTTTCCCTTTAGTTGTGCTACAGGACATTGCTTTTTGCCAAATCTTATAATTCCATTTCAACGGAACTAGATTTTGATTCCCTTGCGAACGTCAAAATGTGTGACATAAACGTTCCGTTTATATCACAGTCAATGCAATCTTAAGATAAATTCGTTTATCCGTAAACTAATTACTCAAAACTTTATTTTTTTTTATGTAGAAAGTATCAAGTAGTCAGGTATGCTACCTGACTATTTAATAATGATTTCAGCTTGCCGACATAAGCTTGAATCGAATTGATTTTAAAATTCGTGAATTACAATTTTGTTTAAGTACCTTATATCTTCTTAATATAAGTGGAACTAAATGAAAACAAACGAAAAGCAATTGTGCCCTCAAAAGGCGCCGAGGCGGAAATATGTCCCACGTCACCGGTCCTGGGCGGGCATCCTTCAGGAGCCCAAAGAGGTCGCCGTTTGTAGGAAAGTATTTTAAAATGCTCTTAATTCCCAATATGCTCGGAAATATTCACCTTATTGTACCTAAAATAGAACGGGAAGTTCTTATTTATGCTCAAACACAAATCAAATAAAATTCAAATCATTATTGTCCTGTTTTAGCGGCCGCGGGAAGTTATTACTTTATTGTTTTCTACCTTTTTTTGATATGGACCCACTAAGAAAATTAAATATAAACAGCCAATTATTATTATAGCCGCGTCAAGACGGGTCAGCCATTTAAGAAGCTTAAACAGTCTAGTGAAACGTTTATGAATATGTAAAAATTATCAAAAGAAACGGTCTACTACATAATGCATGTCCAAGAGAACAGAAATATCACACAGTGGCTATTGACGACAAACAAACTGGGATCCGCATTTCCATTAATAATTTCTCGATATATTCGCCTTTTGGTCAATGTAACTTTAATATATCCATTCATCCAGACTCACAAATACCTTTGTGAGTCCTGAATGTACCCCAAATGACAACATTTTGTACAGTGTGACTGATTCACCGGAGCGTAAAGTTACTTTATTAGAACTTATACTTACCTTTCAAAACAAGTAGAAGACGTGCTTGAATTCAATGAGGGTGATTAAAATTATTTTGTATGAAGTGGTAATTCCAATAAATCCTTGTATATTCATTTTAACGAGTCAATTTTTTTGGCCCTCTCTACGTACCATACTGGTGACCTTCCGACGTTGGACATCCATGAAAAGATGAAAACTTTATCAAATTGCTAAAACAGAATCGGCCCAGGGTTAAACTATCTCGACCTCATACCGACACCTTGGATACGAGTACAATACATAAGGGGTTTGATATCTAACACAAATTGTTAACGATTTTAATACAATGGATGTTGGCACGACACTTGTATTAGACATTTTCAGTACTTTCGTCTTAAAAATGTATGTCGCCAATACACAACGTGTTGTGTATAATGACGTGTCATTTATATGCAGCAAGTATAAGGGATACTAATCTACCAGCAAAAAATCTGGCAATATATTTGCACAATCCCTCAGGATATTCATTAGATATAAACTTCGATTAAAAGATCCTTATTCCTGATCCTATAAAACGATTTTGCTACCGGTTCAGGTCGACACCTAATGCCTATACTTTAACTATCAATCATTGATAGTTACGGTAATTTGCTGCAGTCTAGCGGTAAAAGAGATACAATAGAGCGTCACTAGTCGAGCTACCGTGGCGGAGACGATCGCTAGTTAAATTGTGCGGTATTCAAAGAGCTGAATTCTCATTAATTTTTTATTAAGAAACAAACGGTCATTTACAATATGCGGTATTATAACTAACGGCATTAATTATCTATTGCTCATTTACAGGCACAGATTACATAAATAACGAAAGCGTCAAAGGACGGCTTAGCACGGGATACAACTCAGGAACCGCCGGATATCCTTCTACATATTGATCTCGATAAGTATGAGTATAAATATTCAAAAAACACTACCAGCACGGAAATTTGCCATAGCACCGAGCATAAAGTACATCCAAGCTAATAGCAATAACTGCTAAAAGCTGACTAGAAACTTTGCTAGGAAATACGCCTTTCAATCTCTTCACTAACACCTATTGAAACAAAGAAGAAACATAATGAAAGCTATATAAAACATTCGAACAGCAATGGCCGTACTTTTAAAGGAAAATACTCAGTGCATTCGGCTGTTAGTTACTCCGGGAGGTAAAACCTACATTGGAATTAACTGAGCTTGGTATTTTCACATTAAATTGTAGTACTTACTTAATTGTTTTTCTCCGACTTATTCCGTTCTTTCTATATTTGTCTGCAGGTAATTAATATATTTTTGAATACCTGTACACTACATGACTTAGTCAGAGCCAACTTTTATTTGAAAAAAATGTTTAATTGGAGAAATAGTGTAAAAAGAATTACATGTTTATAATTACAATAAATATCAAGTAGCTTGCCACAAGATTGGGATATTCAAGAGTCCACAGTAAGCTTGGTCGAATTTCACCTTCCCATACAAATGGAGTTTCGTTCTCATTTTAAAACTATGTGTTGGATTATAATGAAACTTTACACACAAGGTATATCTATGCCTGTAATAAGTTTATAAAACAAACGATATAGTTAGAGCAAAACCAAATTTTGTATCAAAAACGAACATTCGCTGTATTTTTTTAAGTATGGTATCTGAAGCTACATAAACTAACATTAAACTAATTTTACGGTTGACACTCATGTGTTTTCAGATACTCGCTTGACATATTTTGGAGAGCCTAGGTCTCTTTTCTCAAGCACTAACAGAAGATGGACAGGCAATTCAAGGGTAAACCCGTGCCTGTACTTTGAAAGCCGTTCGTTTCTGTGTGGGGTCGCAGTTCAACCCTAACCTAAACCAACTTTCAAAGCCATTTGTTTCTGTATGGGGTCGCAGTTCTAACCTAACCCAAAATACTTTAAATGTGTAGTACTTCATATAAAAGTGTATTATACTCGTATTTACACGTCGAACAAATGAATTACAATGTTAAGTACTACTGCCAATTAAAATACTTTTCATCACACTTGCTCGAAAAGATCTTATTTCTTGCAGGTGTACTGAAGAACAAAGGCTTATATTGTTCCCCCGGAAGTTATATATTGTAAAAAAAGTTATAACTCCCTGGGTTATAGTTTTTTTTAAATTATGTCACATTTTCATACCTGTCAAGAAATTACAAAATGGCGAACGAATGTATGATATGTCACCGTATTTAAGAATTATTTCGCTTAAAATTTAATTTTTTCTTCGCAAGTGTGATAAAAAACATTGTGTGTAACTCCGGGGGTAAGAATATTGCAAACTCGGGTCTTTAATTGCCTCCAGCCTGTGGCTGTCGGGAACAACCACCCTCGTATCCAAAATTTCACTTACCACCAGAGGGGTAAAGTGCACAATGTAATGTAACGAATCCGGTTGAAACGAATCAACGGTCAAGTAATACTCGTTGAATAGTATTTCTAAGAAGTATGATAAATTTAAATAAGTTGTACATGAAACAAAATAACGCCAAACTATATAGTTTTGGGTCTAGTAATATTACTAGAACTAAAATTTCGATGAATCGTTGTCTTTGAAATTATATATTTGATGAAAAGTTTGTCGGCAAAACGAGGGAATACCGTCGCTATAAGTGTTAGGTGACCCAAACCCAAAAACACCACTATGCCCGCCTACTACGACAGCGCAAGACCTCCTCCCAACCGGTTCTCTCAGCGCGTGTGCAGCGTGCGACGTGGCGCAGAGCAGTACGCGAAGCACGGCCATCGTGAACGCTGCTCGCACTGTTAGTGATTGAGAGAGGGTACCTAGGCTCTCCGAAATATGTCGCGCGAGTAACTAAAACACGTGAAATTAGTTTAATGTTAGTATGTCTCACAACAGTTTAAATTCGGCTACATAATTAACTAATTCCATAGATGGCATAGATGTTCCTTATCCTATTGTAAGTACAAAGTTTCAGAGCAATCTAGCTAGTTGTTTAAACACGTTCCCTGTATAACGGGGAACCAGAAATTGACTCCTCGCGTGCATTTTTGTTTTTTGAAAATACCTTTTATACAACATATATCATTATATTTATGTAAATAAACGCCATTCATGAGGCCCGTTTTTCCTATTTTGCCGAGTGCCTCACATGTGATGCGCTTTCAAACTCGTGCCCACTATGTAACGCATGCACGTACTAGCTCTTTGATCAGTGCAACACATATCATTTTTCTTGTTCTTATATCTGTGGTCTCCATGAGTCTAAGCCATATAAAGGAAAAATATGAAACCAAAAGTTGTATCTAAATTACCATCGCGCCAAGAAAGTCATTGATATTGTATAGCTGATCAGCTGACAAGTTACAATTCGCCTGTTCGTAAGACTTTATTTCTGGTATAACAAATTGCGGCTGATATGATATCTGTTGCGGTTTTTAATGCAGTTTTGGTTTACAAGGATATCAATGCAAACAAAAAACTACCTCTGCCTTGACAGGCCACGAAATATTCATCAGTTATTATATCTTCTTGGCAATAAAGATACCGAACCTTCGGCTGTTCCATCGATTAAATCTACCTTGTCTCGCCGCCATGAACTGACCAAAATTCCATGCCGTAACAATTTTTTTTTTTTTGAAAACGATGCATTGAGTGACATAAATTGATAACTGAACAGGGAGTACACCTACAAAAGCTAGAAAAAAGGCGAAGCAAAAGCAGTTTGATTTCGATGCTACAATGTTTGCCAAAAAGAGCAATTTACGTTTAGTATTTTTATTGAAATTTATTTGATAATTATTTAATTTTAATTATAGTGTGCCATAAATGCAAGTAAATCATTGTGGTTTGTTATTTCAAATAAAATAACATATTATAAAAATGTCATCCGGACACACGTATTTCCTGTCAAAGTTTTCGTAGCCAGTATGTGCACGTAAATAAAAAAACATCTAGCCCACACGTGTCAATTTTAGCAATGCTTTAATTATACAATTACACGTATCATATATACCCTAAAATGCTACACAAATGATGCATACACAGGGAACGTGTTAAAATGAGAGCGTAAATACGATTGTAGGGAGAACCGAGCATACTGCGGACTCTTAATAGAATCCATGATCAAGATTCAATTTTAGAAGAAATTATATATATATATATATATTTATATATTTAATAGAATCTAAAATTATTTACTTGCAAACAAGACATTTGCTCAGTCAGCTGTAAACTGAGAAAAAAATATTTTTCTCAGTTTATAACCAAGAAACACAATAGGCACTTAAAAAAAATATTTTTGCTTTCAGGAATGAAATTCGGTATAATATACAGATTAGTCGAAATGCGATAATGCGATAAATGATTCTGCGACTAAGCGAAAACCTATAGGTCTCCATCTCTCACACTGAATTCGCTGAGATACGCATGAAAATACATAAATCACTAACATTCCTATTGCCATAGCATTGTAGTGCCTACATTCACACACACAATTACAGTAAATAAACATAAGAAATACAAATAGACATACATACAAATGTATAGAAAATTAACCGAAATATAGCTAAGTAGGACAGCGGCATGTCAGCCACAGAGGAAAAATTAACTATGAACTGTACAAACACTAAGGGAGAGATAAATAGTACGGCGTATACGCGATTCATGCTTCTCACGAAACCTAGCAAAATCTAGTTACTTTAATATGAAAATGCAGATGACTTTTTTAGCGTCGGCAATATTAAAAATATGTTTTAGATTGAAAGCAAAGACTTAAAATGTGTACTTTTTAATAAAATTTTGCGTAACCGTTTGACTCTGCAAATTAAATTCCAGATCTAAGCTGTAATAAAATTATTGCTTTATGAAAATTCTTTAGTAGGTATATATACCCTGTCCGATTTTTAATATCAATTTCGCCATACATTTACTATAGCATATTTAATCTTAGAAAAACGGACAGACTATAATACGTAAATGGCTTGCTGAATAATAACTAGACACCCTTAAATATGGAAGAAATTGTAGTAAAGCGTTTATGACTCAGAACAGTATTTTTTAACCAACTGTATTCTTAGGATTCCACCATGAAATTACCATTTTTATGAAAAAAGTGGCATTCTTAGGGTTTTTTTTATACTACGTCGGTGGCAAACAAGCATACGACCCGCCTGATGGTAAGCAGTCTCCGTAGCCTATGTACGCCTGCAACTCCAGAGGAGTTACATCCGCGTTGCCGACCCTAAACCTCCCTACCCCTCGTTGAGCTCTGGCAACCTTACTCACCGGCAGGAACACAACACTATGAGTGCCTTTCGACCAGATATGTGCTATGCTGTGCTTTGCTATGTTTTCATACATTTGAAACATAGCTGTAGCTGGAGCTGCGTTTCAAATGTATGAAAACATAGCATAGCACAGCATAGCACATCTCTGGTCGAAAGGCACCCTTATGATGACTGCAGTAGCAGAGCTTACTGCTGCAACGTGACTGTTACGTTACAGGGTCACGAATTTTACCTTTAAATGTGACTCCCCTATGTTTATTATTGTTATGTCTTATAAAATTAAACTGAATATTGACGGCATGCCGTAAAAACACCTTGCATGATTGCGTAATTAACAATGACGCTGTGAGCGATCATTATTATACTAATCTCTGGGAGACCGAGCTTTGCTCGGAAAACATATAAAAACTTAAAAATACGTTTTCCTAGTCCTAGCTA
Organism: Cydia pomonella; assembly: GCF_033807575.1. Lineage (NCBI taxonomy): Eukaryota > Metazoa > Arthropoda > Insecta > Lepidoptera > Tortricidae > Cydia > Cydia pomonella. Next base: position 14,030,388 of record NC_084706.1, on the reverse strand, counting down.
AATCGATTCTTCGCCCCCGAAAACCCCTCATATAGCAAATTTCATCGAAATCGTTAGAACCGTTTCCGAGATCCCAGAAATATTCATACATATATACAAGAATTGCTCGTTTAAAGATCGATAGCCAAGCTGAGTAAAGTTATACCTGTATTCGGCGCAACATAAGATCTTGACAGTTATGAATTTTACCCTTAAATATATGACGTTACTTCATTTGTTTTCCTCGCTCAGTGTGCAGTGATTCTATTGGTTCTTAAAAACACATCTCTCGCAATACACGCAATACACCACGAAACGCACCCTAAGGCTATCAGTTAAACGAGATCTTACCTTCATATCATTATATAAGGGTCAATTCATAATTGTCTAATATGTGATCTTAGAAAAAATCCATTTATAGCTTTTTTCTGTTTTTAGAGTTATAACTAAACAGTGTATAAATATACAAGAAAAAAAAACTCAGGTGAACAGGAAAATCAGCAAAAATGGAAAAACCGTCGATAGGGACGTAGGGTGGAATACCTACGAGGTCTCTCGGCTTAAATGAAGATAAAAGGAGGTAACGCCGTAGTTATAAATCTTTTAGGGGATAGATAGGAACAGTCACTCGGACTTTATGTTGATTATTTTTGAAGAAATGCGTTTTAACCATCTTGATCGTTACTTTAAGATAGATTATGATATTTTCAAGACAGGTTCGTAATATGATTAATATGCAAAATATTTTTTCCTACTACATATATATTTGAGAGCCGCTATTAGATAAATAAATCTATCAATTGAAAAAAAAATACTCCTTACATGAAAATAAAAAAAAATACAACGTGTGAGATAGTACCTATATAAAAATCGTTAACAATAACTTTAGAGGTTGTCTTTGCACCCTGCGTACATTCCATTACAGGGGTAGTGGCAGCGTACGCTCGAAAGGAAATGTAAGAAACCATTGCATACGCTTAGAACGCTACGCTGTTTGAAAATTATATAAATTAAATAACATTACATTAATAAGTTACGTTTTTGAATACATGAGCCTCGTAATTAACAGATTTGAAATTGGGCTTGTAAAAATATTTCAAGTTTCTTTTAATTAATTTTTCTATCGCTCATTAAATGGATTACACCATTTGAAGTTCAAAAACTTACCATTTTCCTCGCATAGCAAACCACTGATTTTGAACCCTTTGAATAACACTGTATAAGATTCTTACAGCATTTTACGAATTTAGGTAGCCGTTTTAGTTACGTTATAGTCTACAGTACTGTTTTCAAATTAATGAGGAAATCTTTCCATGCCAGCTCGGTCTAACTAAATACTCCGATTATCAACGGAGGGAAAAAAACAATTGCGTCGCGTCTCAACGAGAATGTTTCAAGCCTTCTGTTTTAATTAAAAACTTGTTATTTATTTATCTTCTTATTTTTTTTGTGAACACAATGGTAATTTTTATTCTGCTTCATTGTGTTTATCTTAATTAAAGCTCTTACGATAATTGTTTCCTTACAAGAAAGCAGTTTATGATCAGACAAGGAAAATGTTAGTGGCAAGAAAATCGTGATTGATTGCACAAAATATATACAACAATGTACAAATGGTGGACTTAATGCCAAATGACATTCTCTACCAGTCAACCATAGGGCCAAACAGAGACACATACAATTGGTGCAGAGAGAAAAAAAAAGTCAATTAATTAAAAAGAAAAGCAAACTAATATACTTATGAACTACATATATATCATATAAATACAAACATCCATACATACTATAAATATAAGACACACATACATACATATACATACACATACATACTATAAATATAATATTGATGAATATTATTTGAACTCTTGTTTTAGCAAATGTTTACGTAACATCCGCTTGAAAGAAAACTTACTTGGAGCTTGTCTGATGTTTAGAAGGAGTGAATTCCAAAGACGACTAGCCTTATGACAGATTTAGAACATCTGGTGAAAAAATACTTGTTTGTAAGCTGAAATGCCTTTAGTAGTAGCTTAAGACATCCCTCGTCGACAAATTTCTCCCACGCTACGGTTAGCACGTTGCGGTCAATGGACATTGAAAACCCTAAACATCTCAAATGAATGACAGTGTCCTTCATGATACATCGTGTTCTGAAACGGCACAAACCCCGGAATCGCGATCGTTTTGCCTATTTCATACGTTTTGGCTGATCATTTTCTACCTATGTGTACGATTCTTTTTTTTTTGTGAGTTCGGGGTTAGACCCATAGAAACATTAGCTCAGTTTAGGGAGTATAGTCGAACCCTGTATTCAAAGCCCCATAGTATTTTTTTAATTAAGGTGCTGGTAGGCTTAGTGCTTGCCAAAAACTTAATTAACAATCTTGAGTCCTTTTTCTAGTAAATTCATCGATTCGAAGCCTGATTTCTTGACTAAGTAAAATTTCAAGTATATAATATTTTTATACAAAAGCTAAAAAATATTAATAAGCAATTTTATTTTTCAATCGAACTCGATTACTTTTTTGTATTGTTTGCCACAGCTATTGTTGAGACATTTAAGAAATAGAAATAAAATAAAAATAGACATATTTTTAAGTAAAAAAAAAATACATATAATCAAACAAAATAAAGTTCAAATTAAACAAAGACCTCCACTTTTGATGGGGTAATAAATACCAGAAATATATAGATTACAGGAAAACATTAAGAAGTGAGTCGACTTATCACATTAAAAAAAATGCGGTAACTCTACATGCGCCACACCTCTAGCCGTGTCGCATTCGCGTCAAACAATCAAATCAAACCGATTAATCGCGAGCGCGTCGCGTCTTTGTTTCGCCTTCCATATGTGTCTAAAACTGCTTGTTTCTTCCGCGCGATTTATGCGTGTATAGACTCTAAGGAAATACGGCGATGTACGAAAATATAAATTTGTCTGAGTATTAGAAAGCCAATACTTCAGACAGTTTAAGTATTGTCAAGTCGTAATATGAACATTACTATTATCAAAGTATAAAAATGTCTACAATCATAGTATGTATGTAAATGTCTTATATAAAAAGCGACGATGTATAAAATGTCTATAATAAAAAAACTAAAATTTTAAAAAGACAACATATGAAAATGTCTATTTTATTTACGTATCAGGATTATAATAATATTGGCCAAAAGTATTGAGCACCCATGCGTTTGTCATATAAGTCATAATTTATATTTTCTACTATAGAAAATTGCATATCTATCAAAATAATTAGTGATATTTATTGATATTAAAGGAAATGAAGCAGAAAAAAATCCTTTTACTGCAAGACCCGACGGGTTCTAGCTTCAGTTTTTTGTGGACATTTTTATACTCTGTCAAAAATATACAGAGACGAAATTATTTAAGTGGACATTTGTAAACGTCATATTTTCTTTTAGTCTATTGTCGTAACATCTTTATATTTCGTTTAATATACATGTGGACATTTTTATTCTTTGTCAAAATTATACAGGGACCAAATTATTCAAGTGGACATTTGTATACATCGCCTTATTTTTTTTATAGTCCAAACACGCATAAATCCGCCGCGCCGCTTGCCGCTCCAGTTTCGCAAATCGCTCACGTATGACACTTCTATAGGTATCAACGGATTGTTTCTTCCGCACCGCAGTGCTTCTTTTCGCGTCCGAATCTTGTGAAGACCATTATTCTCGAAAAAAAGTATGTTGAAGCTGTAAACATATTGCTACATTGTTTTTAGCTCGCTTTACTATAATTACCATATTATAAGCATGGCAGCATACAAAACATGTTACAAAAAGTAAAATAATGAGAGTCCCATTTCCAAGACAGATATGTACCTTGACGTGTCGTAGTGTAAATATTTGGCATGCCCTCAGGGCCCTGTATATGGCTCTGGAAACCACCGGACCAAATATAATTCAATGTCAACAGAGCCCCTACGTATTGATGTTAAGGCGCGTTCGTTCGGATTTGTTGGCATCCAAATTTTGTATCATTACATTCGTTAAGAGGAAAGAGGACGGCAGATTCTCCATACAAACGTAGTCTCCATTTGTCTCTCTGGATATTGACATTATGGAAAATAATTTTACATAATTTGATATATATATATATATTAATCATAGCTATGCCCCTACGTTTTTTTACGATTTTCTTATTATTATAAAAATTAGGAGCGAAAAACATATTTCATACAAAATTTTTAATACCTCTTAATCCTATATCGGTTTAAAGACATTTATTCTCATAAGAACAAAACAGTTCACTTACATGAGATTACAATAAATTAACATTATGTAACATATTCCAACACATCTTAGTAAATATTATTATATATATATTCTTTCAGCTTAGTTTTAAACATTGTCTCTGAATGACTTTCTTTAACATCTTTTGGTAGGTTGTTATACATTTGTGCACCTGCAAATAAAATGTTTTTTTTTCCATAATTGGTTTATGTCTAAATAATTTTATTTTATTAGTATTTCTTAAATTATGTCTAAATTTTCGTTTTGTTAATAGTAAATGGGAGTGTATATTCTGTGTAAGTAACTTATCGATGAGTATGCAAGTACAGTATGTGTATAGTTGTTTTAGATTAAATAGTTTTGTTTTAGTATAAAGTGACTTTGATTTCGTGAGCTGAGGATATTGAAATAGAGTTCTTACTAGTTTATTTTGTGATCTCTGCAGAAATTGAAGATTTGTCTTAGCTGCGCATCCCCACACTTCAATTAGGTATTGTAAATGAGACTTTGCTAAAGAGTTATATATGAGTAGCCGAGCTTTATAAGGTATACAGCCCGCACAATGTCTTAATGCTCCTGTCAGAGAAGATAGTTTGGATCTAATTTTATCTATATGACTTTTCCAGCTTAGTTTCTCATCCAGTATCAGGCCTAGATATTTTTCGCTAGTGGAGCGATGTATGGTATCGTTTTCTATCATTATAGTGGGAGGATGCTGAAGTTTTTTGTTTTTTGCAGCAAAGATCATGTAGGATGTTTTATTTGTATTTATATTAGATAAAAATTCTAAAATAATCAAATGTAGGGGCATAGCTGTGGTTGATATACAACAAATTGTCTCAAAATATTTTCAATAATGTTAATATCCAGAGAGGAAAATGTGGACTAGGTACGTTTGTATAAAAAGGCGTTTTGTCGCGGGTCCTTCACTTTCGTCTTAATAAAATAGGCAAGAGTATTTTTTGGAAAAAGTATTAAATTCTATTTAAATAAGAGCTGGTTGACATAAAACTAGGTACAGGAATTAAAAACCGGACAGTGGCGCGTCCCTCTCGCAACCTAAGGGTTCGGTACTTCACAGTTTTTTACAATGTTTTATATACTAGGTTATATTGCAGTAGGTGCCGATGTTTTTTGAGTTTGCAGTTTGTTTATTCAACCGTTGCAAATATACATGAAAAAAAAAAACAAAATGACGTAACGATAAGGTTTCCGTTTTTGCCATTTTGTTTATGGAAACTTAAAAAGGCTACTTGTGTGGCCGTCATACCTTAACATGTAATTATATTTTTATTCACATAATGTATACACATCATATTATTCTAGCGGCAATATAATATAGGTTATTTTTAAAAGAGAGCTACCATGTTTCTCCATGTTTCTTGCATAGGTATCCCTTTATATGTCAATCTATTAGCGGCTCGTAATAGTAATACACACTGACAATTTCAACTGTCATACCACCGACGGATTGATATTTAAGGCTTGATAGTTGGTTTGTAACTTTTCGGGGACTTTAAGTAGACGTAAATTCAATAAATTCCCTTTATTTTCCTATTAATTGTATTGGTATTTTTTACTAAAATTCAAAACTTGACTACAAACCTACATAGGTTGCATGACTAGTACCTTTTTGGTTTACTTTTTATTAAAGTGAAGAAATTATGTTTGATGCGCATGTCATGAGTGCCTTAACTGACCAATATAATGAACCGCGCCTCGCTAAGAATGATTCATTAATTTATACCAAATACATTCAATGCGGGAAGGTCAACTCTTTGGTTAAACGGTGCGGGTTGCTTGGTATTACAATTTATAGTTGTTGTTTATGAAAGTAGCTCGTAATAAAATTAATGATCACTATTAAGACGATATTGTCCTATTCGCATCCTCTTGCTCAACTAAATGCTCTTGAAAAAGAACTTTTCTCAAACTTGTAATGAAATGTTGACATGACTTACTTCAAATTAGGTCCGGAAATACTACATATCATGTGCGATGAGTGAAGGTGATATGTAAAGGAATTTCATACAGCATTACACACCTAGGCATGTAAAGCAACATTCTTTTGTTTTTAAACGTCAAATTATGGCACATCTTGGCATTCAACCATAAAAAACCTTATTATGTTTGTTTAACATTACTTCTGGGTCTTCTAAAGGGGAACGATCAAATTTTATTATTTTTGCTCTACGACGCACGGTTTAGGAGATACAGCCCACAAAATAGATATTAATAATATAATGTATGGGTAAGCTCTATATGTTTTGTCGTTATTTATGTATATATTATAAGAAATATAAGTATGTATATTTATGTATGTATGTATTATGTATGTATGGTAAGTTATTGTATTATATTTGGTTGTTGTTGTTAAAGTAGCACCGCCCACAATCTCTCTGCTTTGCCTAAAGGTTGACTGGTAGAGAATTCCTTATGGCATTAAGTCCGCCTTTTGTACTATAAGGTTTTCTTTTGTGCAATAAAGATTAAATAAATAAATAAATAAATAAAAGGTGTGACGGGTACATACCAATAGACTGGTATAATAAAACACATTACATGTTCATCATCAAAACGTCAATCTCACATGGTAAAAAAAAAACAAATAATAAAAAACAAGAAATTGGGTACTTTCAAAAGTCTTTAAGATGCACCAGTAGCAGCCAGTGCAGTCAACATAGAAATCCGTACCAAAAACACGTGCTTCCACTACTAACATGGCGTGACGCAAAAAGGCAGATGAAAATGGCGTCACGAGCATTATTGCCAGAGTATAAAACGCGTATTTAGTAGAAATTTGCCATGTTTGACTTCGACGCATTTTTGAAGTTACCCATAAGCACCTTATACCAAAATTTTCGAAAGTTTTCAAGTAACAATCACGTATGGTATCTACAGCTTACTGACCCACAAGTTTTACATGATAGCATGAACAATCTGCGCAATTAGTTCTTACTGGGCCCAAAATTGATGATCTCCTTCGGTATACTAATAAAATCGTCCTTGTGTGGATGAAATATTCGAGTTCAAATGTTGACTTTTTGGACACGAATGATGGATATATCCGCACTGAAGGTCCAACGTCGAAGACGGATTAATCTGTCACATACCACAGAGCAAGATAGACCTACGTGCATATGCATAAAGTTTAATTTTAGTTTTGCAACATCAGTGACGTGGCGTCCGAGTGACAGTTTTTATGGTTGACACGGCGTCGAAAAGGTTAAATCTCAATGCATTTAAAAAAACCGGCCAAGAGCATGTCGGGCCACGCTCAGTGTAGGGTTCCGTAGTTACTCTTCCGTCACAATAAGCTAAACTGGAGGTTAAAGTACAGTAAATTGTTAACCAAGGGATGAAACGGTACTTTTCACCCGAGTTAAACAAATAGGCAAATTTGCGTAATCAGTACCTAATTAAAGTAAGTCTTTTTACTATGCAGGGAAAACTTTTTGCGATTACTCAAAAACAGCTGAACTGATCATGTCTGCTATAGTTTTTATTTAATGTCTTTCTTAAGTTCTACTTCCACGATTTTTTTTTTATGTTTTTTGGATCTATGGTTCAAAAGTTAGAGGGGGGACACATTTTTTTTTCATTCGAAGCGATTATTTCCTAATATATTTACTGAATCAAAAAAAAAATCTTGAAAACCCCTATTAGTTTTAAAAGACCTTTCCAACGATACCCCACACTCTAGGGTTGAAGCGAAAAAAAAAATTCACCCCCACTTTACGTGTAGGGGAGGTACCCTAAAAAGAATTAAATTTTTAGATTTTATTGTACGACTTTGTCGGCTTTATTATCCTATCCTCATATTTAACACCAGCTTTGCTTGTATTATTATTAAACAACAAACGTACATTGGTAGATAGTTACGAATGTTTTCGTAACTATCTATCAATATTTCCAATATACTTACCTAATAAATTAGAAAGTTTCACCGCGAAATTTACACAACTTCAGCTTCTTTAACTAATGCTCGAGTCAGATAAGTAAATATGTATAAGTTTAAGTCATCTCGCAACTCGTTACTAATCCGCTAAGCCATACTCTCGCCGATAAACTTCACTAAGTACTCTAAGTATAGGTAGTCTGATTTCTTGCTCTTTAGACTGGGGAAACTCAGGAAACTGAATGTTTCGTTCCATCATTAGCGTTAAAAAAGTCAAGATTTGAATTCGAAAATTTCGTTGATTCATATACTCGAACAATTTTATTGATATATCAAAGGAGATCAACAATTTTGCGCCCAGTAAGAACTTATTGCGTATATTGTTCATATTATTATGTAAAACTTCTGGGTCAGTAATAATCTATCTATCGAATCTATCGAATAATATCTAATCCTTAGAAATGGAAGAGCTCAGTTGTTAGAGCGATGGGCCGGTATTCCGAAGTCGCGAGTTCAAGTCTCGCCCGAGACGGTGATTTTTTTTCCACTTTTTCTTTATGTCTATGCATTGTTGTATCGTTTGCAGACGTCACTGCTTAATGCAAAATTAATTTGGACTAGAAACTCCGATAGGACTCCTTAAACGGTTAAGAAGTACTCTTACGGAAGATGTCGCTGGACGTCCTCGAAGGCATATAATATGAAGAATATGGTGGATATATTTGCTGTCATCAGGTACATCTCAGTAGCTCAGTTGGTAGAGCGATGGGCTGGTATCCCGGTGTCGCGAGTTAGGGTCGCTCACGAGGCAATGATTTTTTTATACCTTTTCTCTATTTTTATGCATTGTGGTATCGTTTGCCAACGTTTCTGCTGAATATTAATTTAACACCCTATAGGTATAACATATATACCTAAACTTACACGACAAACTTCTAACAAAAGATACAATTAAAAAATACGGAATTGAAGAAAACCAACGTTGAAATCAGTCAAACATAATATCGACAAAAAGTGGATTCACGAAAGATTTATGTCGTATTTATATTATATACGTGAGTGTGTACTTAACTATGTGTGTTGTGTGTTGGTACCCAGGACCGGAGTCATTGGAAGAAAATGGTTCGAGCCCTACACACCAGCAGGGGGTAACAGGATGGAAAGAAGAAGAAGAGTGTCTACTTATGTGTGAAGGTATTAATGATATTACTTCCCGAACCTATTTGTGTTGTTTCTATTTTCTTTTCTAAAAAAGTTTAAACTAATAAATAACTAAATGATTTTACAATCAGGTATACAGTCTAAATCTGTTTATGCAAAAGAGAAGTGTACTTTAACTAAGAAAACTAACAGTAAGTAGGTAATAATGATTAAAATACAACGCCCACACATTAATCGAAAATGTCACAAAGGCACAAATTATTTAACATTATTTTCCCATACAAGCGGCGACTCACATATCATTTGCTTTTGTTGAACGAACTACAACAGCACAATCAAAGTGAGCTAAATTAATCTTTCATTCTAAAAAGAGGTACATGTATAAAATCTTTGAGCAACAGAGTCTCATTACACTGCTTTGTATCATATTTCCAACTAGAGTTACCTATTTAATGAAAACCAACTAAATCCCTATCTAATACCTAATTAGTCTTAATCAGTCAATACATATTAAAGCTTACAAGTATGGAGTGTGGAATTAAAAGGAGGAAATCTCTTATGGCAGAACTATTGCAAAAGTGCCCAGCTTTCAGCTTTAAATAATAGTTTCTAATCTCTCCGGTAGCGCTAGGTAGGCTCATAGATCACATAAACCATAGAGGTATAATAATATAGAGATGAAATGTGGGTAGGGGCAACAAATAACCCGACCAAATTACGTAGGTTGTTTGTGGTATGTTGTCAAGAATGTTAAAACGTGTTTTTAATATTGTCGCATCGCGTATGTTCTGTCCCTCATGGGGGCACGCGTGTAGTACATTTATATAAATACTAGGTCTATGACATTTTATTTCGGTGTATTGTGGCGCCGCCTATTTAATATATTTTTTGATGTACACTTTTCAAACAGAGTTTTTCCTCCTTTAATTCCGCACTCCATACTTGCAAGCATTAAAATAATAAAGCGGCCTGTCAGTTAGAACAAAAAGTTAACAGTTCCGAACAACTGACAGGCCGATATCGTGCGGCAGACAATGAATCAGTGGGCCCCTTAACAGATATTAAATACTATTTAAAGAGGATATATATTCGATTTAGTCATTTCAAAATACTACACAACAAAGATGTTGTCGTAATTAATTTTATCGAAAACTGCTAGCGCAGCATTCATATGATCGTTATCGCGAGATTATAGTCAGGCAAAATTACAATGAAACTCACCACCAATGAATATTAAAATACTTACAATCAGCAATTTCTAGCGGCTTTTATCAATCAATTAATCCAGCTCCATGTTGTTGAGTACGAAAATTGTAAATCCAAACACTATTTTGAATGCAGAAAAAGGGGGAACTAAAATGAGCAAAGAAGAAAGAAAAGCAAAAGTAAAGAATGGGAACTATCTGTGTTGTTCGTTTATATTATTTTTATCTTGCTCGCTTTATTGTGCTGAAGCACGGGCCTTTCTTCGGATTGAGCCCTTATCTGTCGCTAAGAGATTTATTTGCACGACCCTAGTTTCAGAATAAAGGTGTTTCCACAAGAGTCGCATTCAAGTTGCAATAAAAAAAAAACAATATTTTAATGTCTTATAGTAAGATTTAATAAATATCTAATAACTTGTATGAAAATACGTCCAGTCACTTAGTAGGTACATATATGTACATTACTAGGTTCTTGTATTAGGCATAATTCAATTTAGCTTTAATTACATGTCATGATTGTGTGCAATGGTGCATCTGGATTATTAAATCCAGATACAGATTACTGTATACGCAATTTTGCAGGGAAATGCTTGTACTGTACTCTATGACCAATTGGATTCCATCTTATTAGCCACGTATCCTGTTTTTTATCCAGTAGCTCGTGTCATTCACGACAACGCGTGTCTTAACTCCAATTGTCATGTTATCAAAGGTTAGATTTGACAAATCTGCGCGTCATCGTGGACGACATGAACTACTCTCGTATAGCCCAGATTTAGTCCGGTATTTTACAGCTAAAATAGTCGATTTTAGAATCAGTTAACTGTCTTTTATGCTTACAATACAACCTGGTAGATGCTGCAACAACGTGAATTCCATGTCGCAGCAGGCAAGGGTAGGATGTACATTTCATTAAATTGTCTTGTGTTATGGCTATGCGCATGCATGTAAAATGTCTGGGACATCATTGTTCCATGCATGGAAAAGACACAATAATAGCAACACAAACTTGACAATTGAACACAATAAGTGCTGACAGATTAAATGCAGTGGAGGGCCACTTTTATAGACATCACCATCCGGATATTAATCACATCTTTCCTATATACCATAGGATCCTCTCAATTAACGTTGATCTTTTGACAAGATATTAGTGAAAGCCCAGAAAGTAACAAAGAACCGATCAATGTAGATAAGCATTTTTAAATTGAATAAAAATCTTTTAAGGGTACGTCCTTGAGTAACGAAGACTGGGAGTTTATACGACGGGGAAGATTATAATTCAACGTGCTTGAGATTTTCTGCATTATCTCTATATTTTATTGTAATAAAATTGGACCTTATAAATGCACCTTTACGTAAGTGTTTTACTTCTAAAGGAGAAACTTGTGTTGACTATGGGATTTTAGAAAAGGGGCGCTTATTTATCCCTTTAGCGCACGCTCGGAGGATGTTGAATATCTTATTATATTAGGCACCTACGCGTTTGTGTAAAAATTTCGGTCTGTTCTGAATGTTGTCTACATTTTTTTACATAAAAGGTAACCCTTTTGTTTGTTGGACATGAAATATTTAGGTATAGTTAATTTATTTATCCTATAGAATTCCAGGCGTACATAGGCTATGGAGACTGCTTACCATCAGGCGGGCCGTATGCTTCTTTGCCACCGACGTGATATAAAAAAAATATTGGATATTTTTTAGTTCAAAATAAATGTAATGTTGAATTCCTAAGTTTTTAACCATCTCTGCGAAAACGAAACGAAGATCTAACATTCAACTAAAGGCTATATTCAGTTAAGGGTACATCTGAGCAAATCAACGGTTTTGATATTTTGTTACGCAATACATAAAAAAATCCAAATTATGTTTAATCATTGATAAAAGTGTATTTGAAGTTTTATTGTTTAAGGTTAAAAACATAAAAATAACATCATACAAATTAAACATTTCGAAAATTCCACAACATCATGTTTGTTTTAAATAAGACTACAATGGTAATGTATGCAGTGTACTATGCTCTAGTGGATTCGCTTTTGACGTATAGGCTGTCAAGCTGTGGTCATGTTTACATTTAAAACGTATCTAGACAAGATAAAACCATTGCAGGTTAGATTCATGAAATTAAAGATTGACAAATAAACTAAAATGTAAAAGTACTAAGAATAAAACTTCTTACGACCCTTTTCAAAAGATGATTAAGACACGTTCAAGATCTTTAAAATATCGATAGCTTAACGACATGTCAAAATTGACGTTTATTTCGATTCCGCTGTGATCCCAAAAAGATCTATCTAGGATATTTCTAACGTCAAAGTGACATTGGTTGCCCGAATCAAGCTGCTTCTGTTGATTATACGACATACAAACCATATCTAAATGAGAACTTATCGTTATCGTATCTCATTCTTCGAATCGGAAATGTAAAATTTTAACAGTTCTTGAAAGAGTCACGTTATTCTTAGCTTTGGAACAAATGTGTAACGATGAGTTTAATATACCTATTGTCAATCAAAGGTTAATAAGAAACAGAAATAGTAATAAATTGCTGGTACCTAGATTTACGAATTATTTTCGTCAAAGATTTAGAAAATATTCAGTGTCTATAACGAGTTACCGTCGGATTTAAAAACCACAAGGATGATCAAATAAATATTTAAAAAGAAACTAAGCAATATTCTATACAATAAAATAAAAGGTAACACTTTACACACACATTACATTTTTATACTATACGCTCCGATTGTAGTGTTAAACCTTACTTGATGTCATAGATAAAAAAAATATCCGTTTAAAAATGAACTTTAATAGAAATCAATAGAGTTGAACATTATAACTGCCATATAGGGTTGTGCATGCGGTAAAGGGTTAAGTAGGTAGATAATAATATAAGTTTCAGTTACATATAGATGAACTACCTAGTTTACATATTATAGGTGCCTCGTCTGCCAGCAAACCACTCTGTGATTTGGCAGAAGAATAATGTAAGTGACTTAAATCGATCGATCGATCAGGAGCTCGAAAACAATACCTACATAATTTTTAAGAAAAAAGAACCGACTTCAATGAGGGAGACCGGTGAAAGAACGATTATTGTTGATTTTGGATTTCATACAATGAAATTAAAAAGACAGCGTCCTACGCCTAATTATGTAGAAAACCTTCACACATTTCAGATTTGCCCTATGGTTGACTGGTAAGATACCCGCAATAGGGCATTCGACTGTATTTAAGATAAATTATTTCACACCATGCATGAAATAAAGCACCAGATAATTATTAAAAAACTAAATAGGTTAGAAATATAAAAAATCTGTCTTGAAAACCTAACTGCTTGACAAACATGCAAAGATAAAAAATTGCCAAACGTGAACTACGCATCGTTGAAAAGTTCTATTCTGATCATCATCAGCAGTCCCATTTCATCAAATGTCACTTTTTTAAATGTAAATGCATGGATATCATCATCAGAACTAAGTTTTGGCAAGAACGGGACCAATCTGTATATATATATATATAAATAAAAATAAATAAAAATTTAAATCGGTTCAGAAATGACAGAGTTATGAAGTAACAAAAAAAACAACCGAATTGATAACCTTGTTAGAAATCTTGAAGTCGGTTAAAAAGGTAATAACGGTCCATATCCCGGACGATTTAAATCTAGTAAAACGTTTATTTATTTATTTTACGGGTTATAGATTCAGGACAGCAAAATCTATATCTGAATGAGTTTCTTCTTTTTCTTTCTGAGCGTATTTAATGCCTTTCTAGCATCAGCGCATGGGGTGGTTGACCTTGAGGAAACACACTAGGTCGTCTCTTGGGTGCTGCCACGGTTGTGAATTTGGCAAGGCGCCGGTAGGTGTCAAAGGCAAAAGCGGGAGTGTTGTTACAGACATTGCCTGCCTCTCACACTCACCTCGAAAATGGTGACTCAATGCGTAGTGTGTGTAGCTCTTCGCCTGAGCTGCGATGTTTCTATATCTCACAACCGCATTTGCAGTTCCACGGTAGTAGCTAATGACCATCACGCATAGAGTTGCTGTCGCTGCTCAGGGAGGTTTCTCAGACTTCACGCGCTAAATGACATCGTTCGGACGGGTCTAGTATCCGCTAACATCCCGTGTGTTCTGGAACCGCGCCGGGCCTCTGTCCAACCGATGTCAAACGGCCGGACGGGTTAACTTTGGTGCAATGGTAAAAGGAGAAGTACCTACTGTGGGACGCCACGTGGGCCATCACTTTCGCCGCCTCACACCTTAGCCGGACTGTGCAGACAGCCGGGGCCGCGGCAGAATTTGCGGTGATCAGGAAGTGGGCAAAATACTCCCTCCTTGAGGTGAAATATTATTTCGTTCCCCTCGCCTTTGAAACAATAGGATTCTGGGGATCTGACACCATAGCGTTTATAAGGGAGGTGGGACGTAGGATTAGGGAGAAGACCTCTGATGCTTACCATTGCCATCCAACGTGTTAACGCGGCATGTGTGAAGAGCACCTTTTCACCCGGTGCAGATCGCGGAGGTCTTTTTGAGTGAAATATTGTATTTAGTATAGTAGTTTATGTATTTATTAATTTAGATATAGTTTAGTAGTATTTTTACAATAATTATTGTATTTTCTGTAGGTATTTAATATCTATGAACTTTTGTATATTTGACATTGTAATTGTAATTGTTAAATAAAAGTTTGAAATATATATGTAAGTACTCATAGAATGTATTGTTTCTAGAAAGTGACTGTTTTTGTTAAAATTATCGTTCCGTTTTTATACGTACCAATTTGTCTCTTTCAAAAGTTGAATGAACACTCGAGTTTTGTTATGTCACACTGCTGCACATGATTGATTTAATAAAACTAGCACAAGCTGACTTTAACATATGGCCATAAATAAGTTGTCAGGAAGCCTATTTTTGAAATCCCGGTTTCATTTGTTATTGATATAATACGATCTTGAATCGACTGGTAGGCCAAATAGAGTTTTAGTTATTCGATATGTTTCCAATATGATACGGTACTGATCTGTGTGTCAGTGTTTTAAAGTGATGTAACACCCCTGTAGTTGCAAGGTTCCACAGGTTTATGTAACTGCTTACCAACAGGTAGGTCGTATGCTTGTTTGCCACCAACGTGGTATTTAAAAATAATTGATATTGACAGATCAGTATCATATCAGACAGATTGAATAATGATTCACAGTATTTATTGTATTGCCTTATGTTGTAAGTGCTTACAAAGTTTGCGCCAAGTTTAAATGTTTTATTTCATTAATAGGTATGTTGCGTTTATCTAGTCAAGTGTAATACAATTTATTTATTGTGTACTGGTCTTAAAATAAATACCAGGTAAAATTGATTTAATGAAGAGATAAATAATAAGACGAATAGATTTTCTTTCATAGATCTAATGCCTAAAAACTGGATACCAAACCAACTGGATGTAGGACCTATAGAATCATCTAAGTACCTATAATAAATTAGTAGTTTATGTGACTGCTACATAATGAAGGGCATTAAAATACAACTGTGAGTTTAAGAAACGAAACGAGATGAGTTTCTTAAAAGGACCACACGAGTGTTTTAATGCCTAATTATGTAGTTACATACACTATTTCATCTAGACGCATATTTTGGAACTTTCTATGATATATTCACTAACCCAAATTACAGCTAACATTGGGGCATGGTAGCTCTTTTGGCGGAACTCGCGGATATGTGGTGGTGTCGCCGAAATATCTTTATCGCTTATTTTAAACGAAACTTTTGCTATAGTTACTTTAAAAACAACAAACAAACTCATTTTACTCGTATACGTATAACTAATTAAAAGTTAAACTATACGTCAAATGGCGGTAAATGAACACTTCTTTCATGCATGTCACGCATTCGTAGTTTTTTTTAATTCAAAGTTAAACTAAAGTTCCGTATCGTTCGATACAAACTAACATGCGAGATTTGTAAAAATTGTATGCAATTTACATTTCATGTCGAACAAAAGGCATCTCGACTGATATTAGAATAGAAGTCGAATCGAATTGCTTTTTTTTAAAAGATGTTCGAAATTTGAATGTCATTACCAAATCGATTTTGGTGTAGTAATGAAGCAATTACAACACTTTCACAGATAAGAAATTTGTTGTAACAAAATAGTTTATATTGATGTCTGCCATTATGTATCATATTATTTATGTACCTACTTACGTATAACATTATTTACATTGACATATATCTAAGGACGGGCCTTACGGGAACTAAGAATGGTGCTAGTTCATTGGTGTCACTCACGAATTCGAGGCAATCGTGCAGTCTAACGCAACTAGTTGCGACCAATCGCGCACGTGGCGTGATGCAAACTCATCTACGAATCGCGCTGTGGCGTTAGGCTGCACGATTGGCTCGAATTATTGTGCGTGACACCGCTGTACTGGCCCCATTCTGAATGCCCGTTAGGCCAGTCTTTAGACATATGACAATTATTAATGTATGTATAAATTTATATAATTTTGTGTTATTTATTTTTTCATTTTACTCTAACTGTATTCTGACCCTACACCAACTAGATCTTTCGGTTTAGCTCATGGTTGACTGGTAGAGAATGTCTTCTGGAATTAAATCCGCCATTTGTACTATTCATGTATTGTGATGATTTTTAAGGCATCATAGAAGGTTATGGTATGTGTGTAGATAAATTACTTTACCTAACAAGGGAAATAGGAGATCATATTTCATACCCCTGGGACCGCAAAGTATCTAATAAACTTAGTCTCATCTGCGAAGATGTCAGACGCGTCGCTAGCGTTGTGTGGGCCTTGAAACTTTGTCATAACTCCGACAAAGAGGCCCTGCCCTGGACATAACCGTTAAAGTGTGCATAATTGTAAAGAAGTCAGAGTCGAAATTTTTAGAAAATTTTATCAAAATCGTTAGAGCCGTTTCCGACGCAATATATAAATATTATATATTTATAAATATACAAGAATTTCTCGTTTAAAGGTATAAAATAAGATTAGACAGGTGTAAGTAATGTGCTAGATAAATAAAATAAAAATCAATTATTTCGGTCCATTGATTCATAGTTGTTAGATACAAATAATAGATTAGCACCTAAACTAAGATGAGCCTTAACTAGGGCATTGTCCCATCTCCCTGCCACAACGGCCAGGAGCTATATTAATACTCATAGTTTTAGTAGAATATAGGTTATATTTGTGATACCAGTACCTAATATAAACACACATGTGTTTAACTTAACTCGGGAATCGGGAAACTCGGGAGCTGTTAAATGTAGGGTATAATTTCGCGGGCACAAATGTTCAGTCCACACAAAATATAAGTGCAAAGTCCCTTATAAAATCATAGCTAACAGCTCGCTGAAAATTCCCGAATTAAGTTAAACACATGTGTGTTTATATTAGGTACTGGCTTCGTGCCCTGGTATGGATGG
Source organism: Cydia pomonella (assembly GCF_033807575.1). Classification (NCBI taxonomy): domain Eukaryota; kingdom Metazoa; phylum Arthropoda; class Insecta; order Lepidoptera; family Tortricidae; genus Cydia; species Cydia pomonella. Next base: position 14,012,442 of record NC_084706.1, on the reverse strand, counting down.
TGTAATACTCAAATTACGTCAAAGAATACATTCTAATAGTCAAATTACAATCAAAGAATATATTCTTTGATGTAATAGTTATTAAAGACACTTATACATTCATTACAATAAAATTAAATAAAACTAACTAAATTAAATAATACTATTATGAAATGAAAACTAGTTAAACCTAAAAATAACAAAGGAAAAATAAAAATATACTTACCTACAAAATAATAATGAACCCAATTACATAGATAACACCCCGTCCAATAAGTCGGCCTGCGGCATAGACCCCATGACACTGGCGGCGTTACCTCTCTGTATCGCAAGGGAGATGCGTTGAGAGAGGTACGCGCCAGTCCTGGGGTCCCCTGTTGTGTCGACCAGCCGCGCCGACAATGCCCTCATGAATGCTTTCATGTCGGCTGACCAGGGACCCAAAGTCTCAACCACGAGCACCGCAAACTCATAGTCGTTGAGTAAGGCTGAGTATTTGCGTCGCTTGAGGATCTGGGCCTGGTCAGCCGCAGCGCCGGCCTGAATGCGGGTTGACCCAATGTGGGACTGTGCAAAGGTGTCGACACACGTTGCGTCCCACACCAGGGCCCTTCCCAGTTTCCACGGCACTAAGGTAGCTCCGTCGGGACGCTTGCCGTCGTCTCTCGCCATGCCCACGGGTTCCAAAACCGCAGGCACAGACACGGTGGCAAGCGCGCGACGGATCAAATCCTTTATAGTACCGTGGCGATATATTCGATCGGCGCTTCTTAAGCAAGAGAGGCCATGGCGGCCCAGCTGGTCCACACTTTTGCCGCAGGTGCACGTGTGAGGTACACATATTCTGGACCCTAACCTCAAGCATATTGCTATTCTTAAGCTATTTGGGTCCAGAACAGTGCCGATCTGTTTAGCAGGGTAAGCATTCAACCAGTGTCCCGACTCGGGGGCCGAAACCGCCAGGATGCGCGCACGTTCATAATCGTCTGGGCTGTCTTCGAGAAGTGAGGCATGGGCTAACTTTAAGCGTGGAGAGTCCCAATCCCGCTGACAATGACGGGCAACTGGGATGTCAGTTCCTGGGCACGACTCACACCAGGCCTCCCTGGCCTCCTTCAGGTTCGCTATCTCATCGTCAGATATCGTAGAGCGGTTTAAAATAATACCGACGAGAGACAGCGAACCATACACAGAGGACAGGAAAGCAGGTAGAGCCACGCTAGAGGATGTGCGAACACCTAGTCCCCCAAATCTTATTGGGAGAACCGCTTGGATCTAGGGTCTAATTTCAAAATGAATGTTTAGATTTTTTGATAAAGTTTCCTGAAGGGAGGAGTCGATTGATGAAAGGATTGATGGGAATTTCCAAATTGAGCAACTACGGAGTAAATACATAAATTTTGGGGTGAACAGACAGAAACGAATGATGAAAAACGCTATATGGGGATTTATTTTAAACAGAAGATCAGAAGTACTATTGAATAAATTTAGTTTGCAGATAATTATAGGGTTAACAGATTCATCGAAAACTGGGGAGCCTAAAATAGTGAGGGATGATTTAGAGTGAACAGAAATATTTGGCAGGACCCCATTAAATTTTGTTAAAATATCGATTTTTTTTCGGATGGAAGGTGATCTGGCATGAAAATCTCACATTTGGTGAAGTTTAAAGATAGTCCAATTTTGGAAAATTGGTTTATGATATATTGAATATCCTGTAAAACGTTTAGGGCATCGCCGCCAAGGGATCCGTCATCTAAATACCAGAGGTTGAATTTTGAATTTAGTTTAGTAATGATTGGATGAATGACTAAACTGAAAATGGCGGGCCCAAGCGGGTCTCCTTGTTGACAGCCCATGCTCGATAAAATAGTTTTGTCTCCAAAGAATAATTTAGATGGTGCTCCGTAGCATTGCCATAAATAATTATTAAGGATTGGCAATTCTTTTTAATAGTCAAATTACAATCAAAGAATATATTCTTTGATGTAATAGTCAAATTACATCTAAGAATACATTCTAATAGTCAAATTACAATCAAAGAATATATTTTTTGATGTAATAGTCAAATTACATTAAAGAATACATTCTAATAGTCAAATTACAATCAAAGAATATATTCTTTGATGTAATAGTCAAATTACATCAAAGAATATATTCTTTGATGTAATTTGACTGTTACTTTAGTATGTAGCTCGTATAACGATGTCATAGTTTCGCCTTTACTAAAATTCCTCGCCGTAAAATAATGAAACTTATAAACACCGGGCACGAAGCAGATGTTTACCATCACTATCGTTAAGTTAAATCGATAATAGTAAAGTTACAAAGGTGCCTTCTCGTTACGGTTGTGATCGATAAACCAATTTCAGAACACTTGAATCCAGCTTGACATAGGAATAACAATTTGTTGCATTTAAATTCGCATGCTCTCGGGGTTCCACATTTTGAATCTTTTCGGCGTGCTGAGAAAATTACATATTAATTAGTATTACTACTATTATTATATTTAAGTATTTAAAACAATATGTATGAATATGTATGTGAATATATTTATTATATGTTTATGGTTAATATGAAATCACCATACTTTTTAGGCTCAGAGATATTAAGTATAATAGATACTAAATGACTGCTCTTCTGTGAATTATTGCACCTACCTACCTTTTCCACTCTCTTATATTTAATGAAAATGAAAATGAAAAATCGTTTATTGGTCACAATCATTGTGTTATGAATTGAGAAAGGGTAGGGACCTCCTAGTAAGTATATCAATACTTGTAACAGGAGACCCCGCTCTTCCAGCAGCAAGTTAAGGGTATACTTTCCACTATTACATCATATTTATACGAAAAATCGCATAATCAGCACGAGTAAGTACGGCCCGAGGGGAGATCACTGCCTCAGAATTTTGATGATCGGTGATCAGATGCACTTGTGTCAGTGACAAAATTAAGCTTATATAAAATTCTTAGACACTATCAATTCAAGATTATAAATGTATCTTTAACGAAAGCGGCCTTCATATTGGATGCGGATTCACGCGCCGATTTAGTGTCCAAGCGGGATGCTCACGCCTATACACCGAAGCGCCGTGCGGGTCCACATCAGTGTGAAAACCGCGGAGGACTCCAATTTGAACTTAGGTACATTTTGATATCAAAATGATGTAATTTTGTTAACATTCGCCCGTTTGTCTCGCTTGCTTAAATAAGTGAACGAACAGGTACGAGCGAAATGCATGCGATACTGATAACAAAATGACATCATTTTGATATGTATATGTTTAAAATAACCTCGGAAAGGCTTCAAGAAAACGATGAAATGACTGTGTCTTTGTTTGTTTTCTCTCAACTTAGCTGGGGTTGACTGCCGTGCCTCCGGATATGCATACAGTTGTTTTTTTATATATTTGAAACAAAGTGAAATCAAGCTACTTTCAGCGTTATAAAAGTATCGCTTTTAAACCGACTTCTACAATTCTTACTTATTTAAGAGTTAGTAACATCATATTCGTAATCATCCCACAACAACGTTCAGACATAAAGCAGAAGTATAAACTGACAAGCATTAATAAAACTTGGCCGGTCCTCAGGCCATGGGCAACACTCAAATAATATGCTTTATTCAGTTCATTTTGAATTCCGGACATGCTTTTATCTGTCCTCCCTTTGTTATGGTCACATAAGAGTTATGTATGAATAGTACAAGGGTACCGTTGAGATATTAGGTACTTAGATAATAAGCCCGCCGTGGCTTGAAGACAGATCGAGTGCTGGCGGACCGGTTTATTTAGGCAGTTGATAAAATAGTTGCAAAAGAGCGGTTTAAAGGTATGTTGGGAAGGTAAATGATGTGGTTTTATTTAACATAAATAATCGTGTTTCATGAAGCATTTTTGACTAAGCTTTTGAAAGGAAAATGCGTGTATGTACGAGAAAGGATATTATTGAAATAAAATAAGAGAAAAGGTTTTTGACGTTTCACGATCGCCTAGTATGTACAGTCGCCATCAGATATATCACGGCAGCGGAGATACTCAATAATATCTGAACACGTACACTAACGCCTTGACGATGGCGTGTTCATATATTTGTGAGTGCCTTCGCCGTACCGATATATCTGATGGCGACTGTACATCACAATGGAAAAGCATTTTTGCAAAATTTTCAAAGTTTTATTAAAATCAAATAGGTACTCGTACATATTTAGATCAAATAGATCGGAGTATCCTTTCAACCAAGTCCAGATGTTAGTTCCATTAGTATATTCCAGGTGATTAGATGTGTCCACTTTAGCTTGCACATTAACTTATTGAATATGGGAATAGGTCAAAAACCTGTATATCGATATCACTTATGCAGTTATGCTTACCTGTTAAGACGGTGTTCTGTGTGGCCGTCGGCGTTGACACAAACAGCAGGAGGAAAGCAATCCAAGTTCTTTCAATACACTTTACACTATACATTTTGTATATTATCTACCTATCTATGAATCTGTTTACAATAAACGTCGAATGTTTAAGAATTTGTCTGATTTTATTCTGTATTCCATTCTAGAGCACCGCAATTTCGTCCAAATCTGTAACAAAAAAAAAACTAATTACTTTTTGCAATTATCTACTGTAAAGCATAAGCTTGTGAGCAATTTTGCTGCGATAAATGAGATATTGGCTCCACTGTTAAAAAGTTATCAGATATACAGTACTAATACTACTAGCCTTGATACCAAAAATTAACTTTCTAGGACTTCAGGAAGTACCCTAAAAATGTTGGTAATCATCAGTGAATGAGTGAAGAAATCAGTTTTTTTAGATATCAATACAATTTAAAGCTATTCAATTGAAACTTTATACGTTTATTAAGTCCACTATTGATATCATATCCCGAGAATGTTTATATGGTATAATCCAAAGCCAAGTTCTGAGTGTTAAAAAACGACGAAGCGCTTCGAGAAAAGGGAGGTATCGCCCTTCTGCTTCGCGTGGCTCGCCTTGGCGGGGGCACTACCGTGCCCCCAGATTTCCCAAATCTGAACACAAATGAGGGACGTAACAAACAACTATTATGCAATATTTTTTAAAATATCTAATATATAGTTACTACGTTCCAATAAATAATAATTAAATAATTGTTTATCTTGCTTAACAATGGATAAGTAACATCGCAAAATATATAAAATAAAACAAAGCACCGCACTGGCCTCAATTATCTCATACCTATCTTAGATGATGCAAATTAGGTCACTGAATGACAAAAGGCTGATAATGCAAAGATTATGAAAGAGAGAAGAAGAAGAGAAGAAAGAAAGAAAATTGACGCCATATATTGAAAATATAGGTGTTTTGTTTCCACCTATACATGTTGTTTCGCTTAAACTATCTAAAAACGGTTTCACTTATTCTACTGCTTATAAAGTTGGTTGATGAAATGAAATTCTAATTGCAATAGCACCCATTTCCCGTTGCTGCAAAATGCAACGCTCCGTCAGCAAAATGTCATTCTTTCTTCCGGATGGGACTGTATTTTGACTAAAAATACCAGACTAATACAATTAGTTTAAAAAATGTATTTGACTACCTTTACCCCCGGGTGTACAGTACGATCGGAGGGGTGCAGCACTAATGTTTACGCAAACATAAACAAGCAATATACTTGTATATATTTTTAGAAACATTTGTAGTGTCTTTTTCGTCATCAACACTACATGCCCCTTCAAAACTGACATATCAAACCAAAAAGTTCTTTTTCACGGACTAAAAACCCTTTGGATTCTTATTTATTTAAGTTTTCTAAGGTTTCCGCCATATTTATAATAATGGTCAACAGATTTGTTAAATGGATTTCAATCTGCACGTTGACCACGAACGCTGTAAAGGGTGCAATACTTCGGGATGTATTTTAAATAGAATATAGGCGAGATAATGCGTCTTTTTAACCTTATAAATAAAATAACAAGACAGACAATACAAGAAAGCTTGTGTTGTGGGTTGTGGGTGCTTAAGACAACGATATACATAATATACAATAACATCCTACTTAAATACGAGCATATATAGAAAACACCTAACAACAAATATCTCTGTGGTCATCACACAAATAAATACCCTTACCGGAATTTGAACCAAGGACTTTCGGCTTGATAGGCAGGGTCACTTTCGACTAGGCGATACTGGTCGACAAAGATATGTATTTATTTATTTCGCCTCCGCTTTACTGTCGCAATTATGACGTCCATTCCTTAACTTATTTTATCAAGGACATTATGGCTCAGTTTCATTGGTCGATATCTTTATATCTTTATCGTGCGGAGACTCCGCAGACGATATAATGACTAGTGAAACTCATAAGTCGATAGTTCGGTCGATATAGAGCATGCGGGTGACTCCCCGCAGGCGGTAAGGCGAACTAATATTCGCATGCATTTTGGAAATTTCTCGCACCCCGCATACGGGCTATATCGACTTATTAGATCAGTTTTCAGAATGCACGCCCTGGCATGCTTTATGGAAATCTCCCGCACCCCGCAGTTTCAACCAATAAAACTGAGTCATACAGACAGTGACGGTGACAACGACGCCGCAACAGTCATACGTGCAGTTGACTGACATCCGACTGTCACCTTTGGACTCTGTGACGATTACACAATAAACAGTGCGATGTAAACTTCCCGCCGCGCCGGCCGCACTCCGTTGACAGCTGTCGTGGCGGCGAGTCGGGTGCAGAGTACATGTGTACCAATTTCTGTGTTTTATTTAACCACCCAGTACGCAACTGAGCCTATACGTTACAGATTCAATCAACCTTTTCTTCCGTTTTTGTTTGAAAGAAAAAAGCTAAGCTAGGTCATAAATATGTATGAAACGAAATAAATATAAGTTAAAGCCGCGATTGTCAAGGAAGTATTTTCAAGTTTTTTATTGTTATACTTACCTATTAAAAGGACAAATTAAATTATTTTCAGAAAATATTATAATTTGTTTTTATTGCAAGTAGTATATAAATTATAAACTGGTTCTGATGGTGGTTCGATTCCAGCCTGGGGCACTGGAGGCCTTGGTAACTTTTTCTTAGTATATGACATTTATTTCAGTGTATACGCTATACCTATTTTAAAACTGGCAACTAACAAGCAGAGCCAACAGTAACATTTTATAATATACTTACATGTTTGCAGGAAAACAATAAGATACAACGATCATAAGAGACCTATAATTTGTTTGTGTTCAATGATGATAATTTAATTTATTCACCATTTTTAGATGAATGTATTATAAGGAAAACACATTGAATTGCACCAAATAAAAGTAAATTTAATCAAGAAAACCGTTTTATTATCTCCAAGCAATGATTTTAATTGTAAGTAAGCCTAAAATAAACTTAAACTACTTAAGAACTATGCGATAGATAATGATCACAACGATTGTTTAGTTATTTAATTATTAACCACTTGCACCAAAACACAAAGGATATGGCTCACGCGACCCTTTTGACCAAAGAGGTTCTGTAGACGTCCGTCCGCTCCGAGCACCACAAAGTCAATGGCGGGCGATGGCTGTGCGCCGCGCGCTCATCTACTGTATAGCCAGGTATAGGTGTTGACGTCAGGTCAGGAGCGATGGTTAAAGGTGGTGACAAACTGGTTGCGCTTACACGGTCTCTCCTGACAGCGTGTCGTGCTCGACACGTGCTCGAGTGGTGTCTATCCGATCCAGGGTATCCACCGTAGGCGAATCAGGATGTGTGTCCGCTTGTGACACTGATGGGCTGGCAGCTGCAGTAGAAGACGACATTTCACCGTCTTCTAAGTTCTGATCTCCGCCTCAGCCTTAACCTGTAACATACTTGACCCAGACCATAATCGTTCGTCAGGTCGCTTGACACGCAGACCGTCATCATACGTGCAAGCCAGGTCTACACGCAGACCGTTATCACACGTGTAAACCCCAACACACAGACCGTAATCATACGTGTCTACATGTCATGAAAACATTATTTACTATCAAGAAATGCAGTATACCACTCGCCACGGCACCATATGTTGAGCAGCAGCCTGCATCGTCTTGCCGCAGCCACCGCTAATCAAACGAAGCGCGTAGCGTCCACTCGGTGTGCGTCCACTCCATACCGTATAGCCAGGTATAAGTGTTGACGCCAGGAACGATGGCTAAAGGTGGTGGCAAACTGGTTGCACTTATAGTATTTTTTTCGCTACGTCAAACCTCTTGAACTATGAACTACCCGCAAAACATTTTGGAATAAATTAAATCACGATTTCCATTACACTTTTTCAAGCATTGCTTGATTCAATGACCTTTTGCTACGGCACATAAGCATAATAATTTTATCGACATTTTCCCTCGTGCTTAAATTATAATATAGGTAGGACGCTTAATTTAACGTGAATATTCTCGAGAAATTCTTTTATGCTATTTAAATTTCGAATATTTTAGCGTAGATGTTAAAAATTCAAAAGCATTTTATAGTGAGTTTGTAATTCCATTCATTGTTTGAAATTAAAGTTGACCAAAATTAATGATGCTAAAACCTGTTTGCTGCGAGAAATGGACAGAAAGACAGACTGACGGACAGACGGACATGACGAAACTATAAGGGTTCCGTTTATACCATTTTGAGTACCGTAAAATGGGGTGAGTAGGGACGAAATCGAAATTCAAACCTGGATAGAAGTTTATTTTTATATGTGGCACATTGATTTATACACAAAAAAGTGTTCCGGATGTATGGATTTTAGTTTGTCAATGATAATTTGTTGTTTCATTTAATTGTTTCAACGATAAATACATGTTTGAAGGGCCTTAACGCCTTAAAAATCAAAAGGAACAATAAATCTAAAGAGTCCGACACAGATATTCAGAATATTAATCGGTATTGAAAAAAATCATTGCTCTAGCTTCAAAAACCACGGAGGAAACAGTCGATTACGTTTGTATGGAGAAATGACCACTCCTGTGTCTTTTCAAAGTCCTTCCGCACACACTCAGATCTGATTCCTAACTCACTCAGGCGAGTGATACGTACGCTAGGGCCATGCATACTTTCCTGCAAACGAGTAGACCAATGTAGCGAGGCAAAAATATTGCTATTAGTGCTATCAAAATTGCTGCCGAGTTAGCTTATTTTGACTCTGAAACATTTTGTGTATAAACTTATTGGAACACACGAAACCGTGGAAGCAAGCCTTCTATTATCTTTATCTATATAGTACGCTCACGCTAATCTAAAAACTGATAAACGACATAGGTACCAGATTAAAGTTGTTTAGCAATTTTTCATCACAGACTGTATCAAAACTATACTTATTCAACAATTTTGCTCGAAAACCGATTACGATCCTGCGAGAAGAGGATAAATCGGCACGACTGAGAATGATGTAGCACGCTGTATATGACACGCCATTTTCTTGAAATTCGGTACCCGTAAACTTTCGAGTACTCAACGACCCGGATTTACGGACCCCCATTTACTCTGTACGACACTTCAACTCTATCCCTTCTCAAATAGAAACAACGACAAAATGTTTTTGACGGATTTTTCCCTTCTTTGTCAAAATGTTTTCTAGGATGCTTTTACTTGAACCAACATGTAACTATTTTAGTACACGCAGTACAGTCAGCGTCAAATACTTTATAGCAGTCAAAGTGGACAAGTAGTTCGGTACACCATATATTTAGTATGGTTTAGTACTATTTGGCTACTTTGGTTGTTACAAAGCATTTGACGCTGACTGTATCTAAGCAAGTTTAACATTTTTTTTTACAAAAGAAGTAGGTGCCTCCTGAGTGTATTGAAATTTAAACTACGTCCAAAAGAGAGGTACGGGCATTGTGAATGTCATCTCGCTTTGTGTGTACATTTCTTACCTTAAGCAAGTCAGTGGGTTTGACCCAGGAACCGCCACTCTGTCCATGTTATCTTCTCTCTTCCTCGTCTGGAGATTTATTGTCAACATAATTTCAATTGTTCTCGATTTCAATTGTTTTGACAGCGCACTCTATGACGCCTTGGCAGAACTGCGGCAAACGCCACTCAGATGTAACGTAACACCCTAGCTTGCTCTATTTATAAAATATGACGTGGTAGAAGGCGATAGATGGCACGATTCAGTCATTCTCCGACATATATTTTAGCGGCAATTACTTATTAACTTTCGCTGGTATAAAAAAAAATAACGAATCCTATTACACTTCATCGCTTCAATCTTCAGATATAATAAATAACCAGGTAGTTTCTTTAATTTGCTAGGCAACGTAACACGATTTTCAGAGTAAAATAAAGATTTTTAATTTAAAAAGTAAGTGTATTGACTCATTTTCAATCCCCCACTCCTAACCAACCCAACAAGCTCCAACCGCCGTATTCTGTCCTCATCGGTTACTATTTTTTCGTAACGCAAGTTACTAATATTTTGCATGAGTGTTTCAGCATTGGAGAAATATTAAGAGTATCGTTTACTACATTTAAATACGTTAACTATATACTGACATGATTTTAAACACGAAGTAAAATCAGCATCATTTAAGTGATGCCTCAGCCCATTTATGTAACGTTAGTTACCAGTACATAATAGTGTGCTGAGTCAAGATAGGTACTGGTTAGATTTCAAGTCACTTCCAATTTATTTTAATGAAAATCAAGTTTAGCACCTACTGCACCAACAAAACAATATTTATGTATGAATTACTCCAAAAATACCATTGCAACAACTTGCCGCTCATAATTTTGAATGATAACAAAATATTCTGAGCCGACCTTACCTAAACTGGGATAAAGCAATGAAGAAAAGAAGAAGATACAAAGAAAAAATCTAGCGATAGATATTAAGTAGGTGTATAGTAAAATGTGCTATTTTTAAATCGATATTTACAGGCTTGTACAAGGATTTCATCGATTATTTTCTAGTATGTATAACTTCAGTCTTTGAACTAGCCGTATGCTTGTCAGAAACACGATGGCTCATCTTTTTCTCGATAGATTTTTGCTTTGAAAATATGCTTAAAACTGTATTTATTTCGATATTTTAGAAGTACTATGATGAATATCAATATGAAATTTACTTCATTCAATAGCTTTTAAGTAAATCTAACATTTTGCTTGTCAGTTTATCGATGCGTTAAATTTTTCATTCATAATTATGAATTCAACATTTTGTCTACTAAACGTTACCCTGCGCGGCAATACCGTCAGTACGCCAGTACGCCCGTGACCACTGTCAGCGTCGGACCTGTGCTAGTTTAGCGGACGTTACATAAAATGGATAATCACACTATAAATACACAAATATGTTATACACACAATGTTTTCATCACTCTTACGAAGAAAAAACTAATTTTTAAGCTAATTGATTCTTAAATACGGTGACATTTCAGACATCCATCCGTCATATTATCTTTTTTGACAAGTTTTACACACGCACCTGTCCGGCATACATCCACGATTAACCAAATGATGAAATGGTGCCTTGCACCCGAGTTAAACACTCTACTTTTCATTTTTAATACGAGGAAGGTAAAATACATGTACATTTTAAAAAAACACTGCTAAGTATAAAATTCAGTAGTACTTATTTCGTGAGGGGTACCTACTTTTAATTATCAATTTAGGTAAAATAATATTTTAAATGGCTATTACAGTAATAATCAAATTGAATACCTATTTTTAAACGTAAACAAATAAAATTAATCCGCTTGTTTAATTTATATAAGTCATGATATTGGAACAGCTTCATTTTTAACACATACAGGATGCAGGAGATATACTGGATTTAAATAGTGCTTAGTGAAAGGTACCATTTTACGTTTTTGTGGAAGTGCTCAAATGGCTGTAATAGTTTATGTTATAAGTGTTGAATTTGTTTGGTATTTCTGGTTTATTAACTTTCATATGGTATACACTTAAGACTTTATTTACAACATTTATCAACTATTTTATTTTGTAAGGTGAGCAGGAGTGATATTTACCCTTCAAATTCCATTCAAAATTTTGCAAGTACTCGGTTCGGAAGTTCGTATATATTTGTACCTCTCGCCAATATTAAATAATAAGCACTAAATACGCTATTCGATTAGAACAATTAAATTATTGTCTTCTTCTTCTTGGTCCCTCAATGCTGAGGATCGTGACATCATGTCCTTCTGTTAACTTTGTCCTTGTTGTTGTTAAATTATTGTAATGTTTATGCATTTCGCCACATGCACCTAACTAATCAAACCTAGCAACAGTGACAGTTTTCCAGTTTCCTTATTAAAAATGACTACCACCACAAAACAAAGTTATGATTGGAGGTAATTGTTAATTAATTTTCTACGTAGGGCTTAAAATTCAAAGGTTAAGTCATAAAAAGTGCCCGTGAGGAAACGGATTTTTTTTAACCACGTATTCCTGAGGTCATAAGAAGAATTTCATGTACAAGTTTAAGTCAATTCCGCAAAAAAAATGTTTTTTTTTTTTTACTTTTTGTATGTTTTTAAACATATTAAGATCATGTTCTTGGAAAATTTATGGATTAATATAAATTGGTACATTTTTTTTCTTAAAAATTAGTCTATTCAAATGTTACCTTGTGACTTTGACATCTGTAAAGAAGGTAGTCTAGACTAGGTCCCAAAGTGGCGACTGGTGACATAGCCATCAAAAAGGCGTTATGCACTAAAACACAACGAAAAATATTTTTTTAAATTGGTATTAACTCTGAAACTAGGCGAATTAAAAAAGTTTATATGACATTTTTGCCTCTAAATACGATTCGGAATATACTGTTAAAATCTTTCCGTTTCCTCGAGGGTACCGTGTATTTACAAAATAACCTCTTTAAAAATCAAGACAGAACTCGACCTAGGCGTTCGATCCCGGATGAACGGTCCTTAGCAACCAAGCGTTAACAAGCGTGTGTGTATGTATGTATGTTTTCCTTGTCTAACTTGCTAGCTACTTTTGGGCGCTAGAAGAGCGTAAATATACTTCAAAGCCTTTAATTTTGCCACTAAATATGGCAACACCTCACTAACCACCCTCTATTGGCCGACAGCTTTCTGGCTATCGCATCGACCCGTGAGTGGTGGGCCACCACTTGAAGGGATAAATAACATAGTTGACGATAAAATAATTTTGTTCATCGGAAAGTTTTGTATGTTAATTAACTTTACGGAACAGGTCTTAACTGTACTTCTTTCCAAAGGAAAATAATACTCATTGAGACAATTCTAACAACCTCAAACGCAATTTGGTTGCGATATTTTGACACAGAGTTCCTATGGCCACCTCCTCTCTCATGCATCAGATCAGCTCGATGGTACCATAATATTTCATTGTCACCCTACTTACATATGTATGCAGATTTTCAACTACATCTGAAACCTCAGTGGGTCAAATATACTTGTAATATTTGATTACAGACAGAGTAGATAGACAACAGACTGATTCTTTAGTAGACATTAATTAAAGTCAGTCAATTATACTCATTACTATATAACTTCGAAGTAGTAGTAGTAGTAGTATAAGTGCATTTTTGCCATTATAAACTTTAAATAATAAATAATAATAGCAGTTTTCTCGACTTTTGCATTTAAAATTTATAATCGTCTTCATTGTCGTCAATTCAAAAAATAATATAGAAATAGTCGTTACAGTTAGAGTCATGGTTCTTTTTTGAGAAGATAGCATAATTTACCTACTTTTTGGAGCTACATATGCTTGTGCATACCTTATGCTTATGTTTTCAGTTATCTCAATACCAGCAAAAACATGCTACCTTTTTACGTTCACTTCCACAAATTACTTAGCTTTGCTAGTATTCTTCCTTTTTTCACTACTTGCCCGAAATTGACTTCTATTGCATTTTTAAGGTCAACTAAGTTTTGAATAGGTATCTATATATGATTTAAAGCAGACAGTTGTAGCTTTTGTCTGAATTAGTAAGTAATATTATTTCGACACAAAACGATTTGGTATCATTTTACTAGGTTCTCAATTTGCCGCGGTATACTCTAGTATTATATATAATTATCAAATTTTTAAAATCATTAAGTTTAAATCATAATCAATATAAATTTCCGGAAAAGATCCCAGAACTAACAAACCAGAATACGGATAGCGTCAGAATAAGGACGTAGGCTTGCTGCGAGCGCGGCGCGCGGGGCGCCCGCCTGCCTGCTTTACCACTTCGTCTGCTTCACCCCCTCAAAAACCTAAAATCTGCCTATAAGAGCGCCTTAACCTCTATTTAAAAATAAATTGTTATTAAACTATATGTTGCTACAATAATGAGGTGGTTTACGTGATAATAATTTAGTTCGGTTTAGCTCAGCAGTCTTAAAATATATAATATTTTCACGTCAAGAAAACTAAAATAATATTTAAATGTTTACATAGTCACGAAAGTCAACAGTCTACAATAAAGATTAACGGATTAGTTCAGAGCCCGACCTGACGCGAACAGGCTATACCGGATTATTATAAATGGTCCTTCCAGATAACTTTTGAAGAAGTCATCTTGGATTTTCCTCCTTTTTCCGTCTTCCACCGAGGTTGTGTGCTTGATAAACAAATGATCTCGACTCGGGATTAAATTACTTTGTATCTTTATTTTTCTTTTTCCATTGCAATCATAATATTGATATTTGAGTTGGCAATGTTTTGATTGTTTCGGTTTCAAATAAAGGAGGCATTAATGTTTTGTGATGTCTGAAATTTGTTTGGCGCCTTAATTATATTTTGATGTCTTACCAGTGTACAAGGTAAAGGTCATAAAATCGTTTCAATAATCAGCTTGAAACGAGAGTCAGATATAAAATAACACGTTATGTATATGTAACCGAGAACAAAAAAACCTCCAATTATAGGTATAGCCTCGTGCCGCCCAATGTGCAACACATTGTACAGTCAAGATATTAAATATGGATACGGACAAAGTGACTAATATATGTACACACTACCTTAATATATAGGCAATAAGGTCGTGTGTAGATATTTTTGGGACTTTTTCCGTATTTACTACTATTCCATACCTTGACTGTGCAAAGTGACACTTAACATACTAACTGCCCAGACTTAGAAATTAAATTCAGAGCTAAACGCCCAGTGTACAGTAAACTGTAATGTTCATGAAAGTTTGTCAGATGTCCGTTTTACATGTTCGCGCTAATATGGAATTCAACTAGAGGATGGTCGGTTCGGTGGCGACTATTTTGACAGCTGACGTTTGACAAATATTCATAGACAAGTGTTCTACTTCCGCAATTATTGAAACATTGCGCCATCGCGCACGGCACATGGGTATATCTATATATAATCTTGATATTTTATTAAATGGATCATGGCTTTTTTCGTTTAGAAAAGAATATAAAAATTAGCCTGTTTGTTTTATTGACATATACTGTTCTTTTTTACAGAGGCACTAATAAATCTTTTTATTTCTTAATCGTAAGATGTGTACATCATGTTGCATAATATATTACGTTGAACGTTATATTTTACGTTCCTAAATTTGTAACTATTAAAGAAGAAAAAACGACAGTCAGAGGCTGCGTTATAGACATTTGTGACTTAAAGTTAAGTACATAAAAGTTGATAATATATATATATATGTATATAGCTTCTCAATGTGCATTTAAATGAAATAATAATAGGATGATTAAATTTGTTGTATTTATTTTTATTCACATATACCCAGAAAAAATTAAAAAATCCTGCTCGAGTTCTCAGTTGAAAAATGTTTTTTTAAGTACGTGGGCAGTTACGACCTAAAAATATTATGGATCATTTATTGCACACTGGGCGTTTAGCTGATCTTGCGTTTTTTTTTCTTGGGCGGCACGAGGATATGCAGATTTTATTCAGTTATTCTACCTGTAGTCAGGTTCAAAATTTGAATCTTTTATCGAAACGTTCAAATATTGAATATAGATAACAAAAAAAAAAATCATGCATGTATGCCTATTTATTTTTAAAAAATTGAAATTTTGGACTGAACTTTTTTATTGATAATGTTAGCCATTGTCCACAAAGCCAAAATCATTACACAATTTATCAAATTCGGCTTTATTAGTATAATTTCTGTGGCGACGTTACTGGTGCGTCGTTGTTACCGCCGCTGTATCCGTAATTTTTTTTTGACAAAATTAGTGACGGTCGCCATCTCATTAATGCCGCGTGCCTCGATTACGAGTATAACGTTCAATCTGTCAGTCATTTTAACATCAAACCCAGAGAGACCGCGTCGGCGTCAAGGCCGCAGCAGCTCTGCAGTAATGCCGCAACAGTAGGTAATGTAGCTGCAGTTGCCATCTAAACCGTACCTTTATACTGAGAACCAACATACCCGCTATTTGTGACATATTTGTACTTTTTTAAATGCCACAAGTAAAATTTATATCATATATGTTTTTTCTGGATTTACTCACGCAATTTGCTTAATATGTTGATAGAGTCAGACCATGACAAGTCTGAAACGATTTTGATAACACACGCAGTGCAAGTGTTATCTATTCGTATAATACGTCATAATTTCATAGAAGTTTTTGACATTTAAAATAAGACTTGCACAGCGTGTGCTATCAAACTCGTTGCAGACTTGTCTTTGACTGACTCTGTTCCAGTGGATATGAAATAATTATGTTTAGTTTGTTGTTCAAATCACCCCAAATATGTCATTGTTCTAAACGCAAACTAGATAACAGTAGTATTACTTACAGCCTATATAAGACGATCTCGTATATCTCAATAAATGATTGGTAACGTAGCAACTTGTTTACTCGTAAACAGACTCTACTATATTTTTTTATTTCGATTAGACATATTATATGGTTGTGAAGTAGCAGATTTTTTCTGTTTTTTTATTGGCTTGCAAACCTAGTGATTTTGGCGATATTGGAATAGCGGTCGAAGCGCCGAATATTCGGCATATTCATTTTTACTCATATTTATTATAAAAACTGTTCGCCTATAAGCGTTTGCTAATATAGCTAATGATAAAAATGAAATAATATGGAATTAAGTGCTTCCAAGGTATACGTTTAAAACATTAAATGGTTTTCAGTAAGCTTTAAAACGAAATATTTTTAATACAAAAATAAATGCAGTAGCTGGCTAAAAGCCGCCTATTATTGCCACTTCCCGCGATCGGCTTATTCTAAAGTACTAAAGGCAGCTTACGACATAGGTACTGTTTGTGTCTCTGTATTACTCTACTCTTACATATTAGTGTGATAGAGAGATAAGCGTTTCTTTCGCTACGAGATGTAAACGATTGGCATCTTGGCTAGGCACTCTGTACGGTGGCAACAGTGGATCTAATAGGTATTCGGTTTTTGCATCGAATACAGTACTCCGCAATATTCAGCCAAATACTGAATACTCGGCAAAGCAGCCGAGTATCGAATCAATTCGAATAGTATCGAATAAGTGTCGAATATGCTTGGCATCTCTGAATTAGGGCGTCGAACGCTTGAGTGCTTTTCTAATAATTCGGTCGTCAATCTTCATTAAATTTTAATTTATCTTACATACCTACTGTTAAAAAATTAATACTTTTTAATTAAAATATTGTTTTTATTTCTTTTTTATTGTGAAACATACCACGTTCCCACATATTTAATTAAAATTATGTTTTTTTTTTTTCAATAAATAGAAAGTCGACGCATTCTATTATTACTAATATGACAGAAAAAGTCACTGCCCATTTCCAAGAAAAAAAATCCAAACTTCACTAAAAATATCTGTAAGAAAAGTATACAAAAACACACCTGGCTCTTGAGACAGAATTTCATCAGTAAGTAAGTAAGTTTTGTTTCAACAAAATGCTGAAAACATTTTATATAGCTTTACCAACGAACCATTTTCATAAACATTAAAAGTTATTCCCGTCTTAGCACTAAAACACGGGACATCCTTATAGTGTGCCAGCCGCAAGATAAACAAAACCGAGCACCACAAATCGTCGGTGCGATAAAACACTTAAGCTTCGCACTCACCGTAACCCGGGATAAACTTCGCTCGTTCATCATGAACACCGTTCACAGACACTACAACAAACACAGCCAAAATACGCGAAAACTCTTTAAAATTCAAACAAGTTCCTAAGGTAGCACAGGCTGCGGTACCGCCAGCATCAGACCGCATCCTTAATTCATGCACATGCAACGTTTTTAATTCACAGTATCCGTTAGAGTTCAAATTGGAATCGTACGAATTAGTGACGCGTCAATGTTCGGTGCTAAATTGGACGTTCGTGTGCGCTAGCTGAACGCCGCGCTCACACTACCTAAGGGCGTATCTTGACAGATCCTTATTGCGCTTGCGTGAAACGAAGTGACTCTTTGGCCTGACGGACTTATTCGCGAGTTAATTAATATATCAACTTTTCTCCGCCTCTGAAGGTATAAAGTAAGTCCTTTAATAAATATTTGGCTTAGTGTCTCTTTCCTTGTGGCCGTAGCCGCAAAGTTTTGACGTAGTTAACCTCCACAATTTTCCTTTCTCGGCTAAGTAACTAATTAAGGTGTTAATAAATTAATTTTCTGAGTCCCCTTGGTTGGACTAGGCACTTCTATCCTCTAATTACTAACGGAGCTTACTAATTGACACACTAATACTTAAGAACTCAAGTTCAATTTTTGCATGAAAAAAAAGCCTCGTAGGTCTTCCCAACTAGCAAAACAGTCCTATAAGAATTGATTTATTCATTCTGTAAACGTATAACAGCCAAGTTACGGTTGTTTAAACACCAATATATCGTATAATAGCGGTTATCACGACTATTTAGTGATTTTCGCTAATTTGTGTTATAATCATGTCGTATAAACGTTTTCCTACTCCTCTACTGTTATCTGTCATTTATACATTCATTAACACGAATATAAGAACTTACATAAAAGGTTTCAAGGAAAGTCTATATTGTCTATTCCTCATAACAGCACTTGTGCTTTAAAATCGCTATAACGTTACTGCGATTAATGACTACCAACTTAACAAAATCAAAACCAATACAGTTTCAAACTAAGTGCATTGCTGCCAACTTACAAAATATTAATTTGGTTGCATAGTAGAAAAAATTGCTTCATAAGTCACGCATGTGACACCCGTAATATAGCAACACCCATAGACTACGAAGACCGCTTAGCGTTGCTTGTTAGTCTCCATAGGCTACTGTGGCCAAAATAGAGAAAAAAACTGTCCAAAAATTTAATTTAGCAAAGAGCAAGTACCAGGGCCTCATGAGTCACGAGAAGGTGTTGCCGAACGGCCGGGCTGCGGCGGGCCGGGCGCGTAACAAGATATGCTCGCGTATCTTAACTATATACTTTTGCTTTGTTTACCTAAATTAAGATTTATTTTTGTTGACTCGTAGGAAAAGTATTGTATGCAACGTTGTATAAGTAGGTAAAAAATGCTCGTGGCGTATTCCTTTACAATGTTCGCCTACGCCTTCGGCTCCGGCTCACATTGTAACTCACGCCGCTCGCCTTTTTTGACCCTTCTTATACAACTGTTGATTTTATGCACTATTACAGCACTTTCGTTTAGCACTTTTATTACATATTTTTACACATGCTGAAATAGCGCGACTAAATCACTTATATTCAGCACTATTGTTGTATAGAAATCATATAACAGCTATATGTCGAATAGCTAATTTCCTGAATAAGGCGCTTTAAAACCACTGTTACCCAACTCTTTTCTCTGGTCCTATAAAAGCATTGTAAAAGCAATTCAATAACTATTTAACAACAATGCTGCTGTAACTGCACGCTTATATCGTAAATCGTGTAATGGAGTTCAAACCGCTCTTATAGGAGCTGAAGTGTATTTACAAGTTTTATACAAAATTTACTCAGCGTAAAGTACTTTTAAAGAGTTGGAACTACATTAACAGCACAAATCAGCCATTTCATCATTCAGTTACACATGGTAATTTTGCTAAAAAGGATAGGAATAAGTGGAAGAAACTTAAAAGAAGCGTTAATTTTCGTAAAAAAAAGTTAAAAACACATGAAATCAGATGATATACTCAGCAATAATTTTGGTTGTTCGACTTAAAGAACCTTAAATCCATTAATAATGGCCGCATCTTGTGCTATACATGTAGCAGTAAACACATTTACACGACTTATAATCGAATAAATGAGATATAACAGAATCTAGATCGTGTAAGAAAATTTTTACTTATTATAATTAATATTTTATTATTCAAATATAAGATAATAGGTGGCCCATGAATATATTTCAGGTAGGTCGTGAATGTATAGGTCAGTACCGAACCCCGTTATTCAGTTTCCTGCGCTTACTTTTAGTATCTCCTAGATATACCTCGAAATGCCTCTCGCTTGACATATTTGATACAAGGGCTGCTATTTCTTTGCTGGGTACGACAGAGAGGAGTTTGAAAATGAGTCCATATCGTAGGCAGCGGTGAGGTCAATGAAGACTGCTGTGGGTTTTAATTGAGTTTGGAATCCATCTTCGAAATGCGTAAAAGCGAGCACCTGATCAGCGCATCAGCTACGTCCTTGTTGAAATCCAGCCTGTTCCTGTGGTATAGCAGCATCAATGGCCGGGGCCAGGCGTGTTAGCAGTAAGCGTTCCAAAATCTTGTATGTACAGCTTAACAGAGCGATCGGGCGATAGTTTTCTGGGAGATGTTGTTCACTTTTTCCCGGTTTTAACAATGCAATGACATTGCATAACTTAAATTCGGCGGGAAGTTGGTTTTAAGCATGATGTTAGTGAAGGGAGCAGCAAGCCAACTTACAGTCAAAGGGCCCATGTTTTTAATGAATAGGTTATAAATCCCATTAGGGCCCGCAGCTTTGCCAAATTTTAGTTGTTTAATGGCGTTTACAGTCTCCGTGATTGAAAAAGGTCTTGTTAGATGGTCATTTGATGTCAGATGCATACTCCGCTTCAGTAATGTCAATTGTTTTCGAACGTATTTGGTAGTGCAGGAATCCCGTTTGGCCCGGGTTAGATCAACCATTCAGTTTGCTATGGCATCAGGATGAAGTAAGTATAGGATTTTTTGACTGGTATTTTTGTCAGTGAGATGATTCAGAACTCTCCAGTCTTTCCTGTTCGACGTCTTAAAGTCCATGCTTTCTACTGTAAGTTTATTTTGGTCCACTTCTCTTTCCGGTTTTCGTCTAAAGACTTGAATATTTTGGCCCCTGCTTCGTGGTTTCCGGTAGACTTGTATTTTTTGAAGAGTTTTTCGCTTTCCTCATTCCAGCCAGGAATATAATCCTTCCTAAAACCCCTGTAAATTGTGGTCTTAGCTGCCAGGATAACAACTTTGGTGAACTTTTTATAGTTTGCAGGTCGGGGTTCTACATTCGCAGTCTCCAAGTCACTGTCAAGCCGTTTCAGGAAACCGTCCCAATTCGCCTTTTTGAAGTTCCAGCGTGGCAGCTTCATGAAATTTGTAAATGATATTTTTATGCCAATTTCTAGGATGATTGGTCGGTGTTGCCGTTTGGAAAGCTTGGGAGTATGTTCCGGGTCGCAGGTAGTGGTTGGTCTAGAGGGTTTTTGCTTACAAATGTCAAATCTGGATTGTACTCTTGGTTCCATCTTGCCGACACAAATGTTCCTTTATCTTTCGCGTCAATGATACGGTGCACATCAGGAAGGTCGTCCCATTTGGCTAGCTCTGCAACATTTGTGTTTGTAGTTTTGTAGCGCCAGTTGAAATCGCCGCAGGCAACACTTGGGTGACGTAAAATAGGAGAACTTCGAGTGGCCAGGATGTATGAGGGGGTTTATATACGTTAATTATCTGCAAATCTCCTAGTTGAATAATGGAAGTGTGGATGTTCTCTTTTATCTCATCTTTTTAAAACGTGTATTTGTTGCAGACTGTCTTTGCGTAGGTTGCTATGCCATATTTAGGGTGGTTAACCGCAGCAACAATGGAGAAGCCTGGGATATAGCCCCTGTTTATTAAATCTTGTCCGTCTTTGGTGTGCGTTTCCCGGATGCAGATAACGTGAATTTTATTTTCTAGAAGTATTCTATATAAGTAGTCACTTTTTGCACGGCTTATGCCTTCAATGTTCAATTGGCAGATGCGAACTGAAGGTCCTCTTGCTTTTGTCCTTTGATCCTTATTATATCGTATTTTAGTTTTCAATGGTTTCCAAGATGTTATATCTTTGCCTACAATCGCCTTTCTTGCTGTTGCTCGTTTAGCGCTACCCAGGCAACAAACAACATTAAAAGAGGTATGAATACATAAAAATGGTCATTATTTTTTATTAGTAATATTTGTCCTGAAAGACAAAATTAAAGGATCGTTTACAAACATTCTTGTCCTTGTAAAATTAAAATCACTTATTAAATAGATGAATGAGTATGAGTATGAATATGAGTTGAATTTTATTGCTGATGTCGAGTCCATAGCTTGCTATTAGTCTTACCATGCGATAAAAACTCCGATGCCTAGTGATTACAGGATGTCTTGTTGTTTTTAGACAAAACGTTGGCTATTATTGAACGGTATTGTTACTATTTGGCTTAGCATCGATTTCAATAAGTATATCTGTTAGAAACGCATAAGTACCTATATTTAAACAGGATAATATTTTTTTATCCTTCTTAGAATCGGTTTTCTTTATTTTTGTAAAAGTTTTTTCACCATATCCTATTTCAGATATATTGAGGTACTTTAATGACCCCTGACTCTAAATTCATATATAGTATACCCATTCTGTATAACCCTTTTAGTTAGAATATAGACCTACAATTGCCATACAACACCGTGTGCTCCGGATGCATCGCCAACCCCGTTATTTATATTATATGTTACAATTAATTGAAAACATGGGTTGATGGGTTTGGAAACTATCCAACGTAGGGGAATCTTATCTTCACCGTTGGTGCCCAAATTCACCAGAGTTAAACATTAAAATAATAATTTTACCAAAAACTTAATAACGCATAAAACGCAATAGATAAATAAAAATTCTACAGTAATCTAACTTCGCCACTTATCTCCAGATTCACCTAATCACTTCTATTAATTATGAAAATAAGGTATACTAAAGCTTATTCCAAATCATGACACAATTTTTAGTAAAATTATGATTAAATGTTAGCTAAGGCGAATTTACATACTCGTACTACTAAAGGGTACGTAGTTTTGGCAATAGGTACTTATTTTCAACGAACTGCGACATTGATTACAGGGTTTGATCATCATTGATTTTATGATCTGCCAATCGAGACCATACTTTTCAAATTTGAGAGGCTGTATTATAAGCGCTAACTATAAGTGCTTACAATTGTTACATTTTAATGAAATTCCGCATGTAGCATGATATCAATTTTTAATTTATTTTATTCGAAATGATAAAATAATGAATATTGATGGTAAACAGGAAAGAGCAGTCCCTAAAGGCGTCACGCCCCGCACGCCTAATCAATTACGTCACATAATACAACAACGATACCGCAAACAAAATAGAAACACGCAAAACTAATAAAATTAGCAATTGTATACTTAATGCCGAACGGTGCAGTGTCGAAAATAGAATGTTTCGGTTGTTGTGTCACCTCTTTTGTGTTTGATAGTTGTCTTTTAATTTATAACATTAAGTTACATGTTAGGTGCATGTAATAAATAAATCTATCAAGTTTTTATAATATATACTAGACAGCATCAACCAGATAGCCTGGTTCAAAGTGGCCAAATATATCGGAACACATCTTTATATCTATGGTAACAAAGTCGTGTCATACTATATTTGGTCGCTCTGGCCATCATTGCCTATTTTATGTTAACTCTACCATAGATAAATAAGAAGTAAGGGATAGAGTTCTCATTCCATACATCAGATTTGGTACCAAAACGCTTATTTTCGTAGTAGACCTCTATCTAGTTTCGAGTAGCAGAATTATCAGTACTGCTACTTGACAACAGATGTTGCAACGGACGATGAGACTAATGCTCAACAATTTTCAGCTAATATTATAACCGGATTAGCCGGAACTCTCTTTTCAAATCGTTTTGCTTGTAATATTAGTTTTAAATTGTTGAGAAATACATTTTCGTCAGTCGCGACAATCGAGACATCTAGTGTCAAGTAGCGGTGCTGATAATTCCGCTGATTGGTGCGAGTCGACTATCCACTCACATAATTTCGATTTTGGCAAAAGGTGCCCTGAATTTCTCTGACGTTTTGTAGACCAAAAAGTAACAATGTATATGGTAAAAGAGTAACCGACTTTCTACTCCCACATATACTAAACACCTTACCTAAGAACTAACTGTATAATCTCATTAACACTGAAGGAAACCATGTCAAATGTATGTCATTACTAAAAAAATACTATCTAAGCCCAGAGTAATGTATATTAGATATAAGTACAGAGATAATGTTTAAATATAAATTAAGTTTACTGATCACCTGTAAGAGCTGTCGTTGTAAATTGATTCTACTGTCTCATACATAAGGCCGATATTTGAACGATCGATACAATAACAGCTTCGACAGGAAAATATAACTAAGTATGTAATAATAGTATTAAGCATACGCGGATTGGTCCGCGCGATCTCGCCAACTATTACATAAACCCTAGAGGTTTTCAATAGTGGCTTTTTGTGTTAAATCTTGTTTCAAAATTAATAGTTAATAATAAAAAAAAAGATACCACGACACGGTTATTGCATGTTATTTTCAAAAATCGATAACTTTGTTTCTGCTAAAGCATTTGCAATGATTCGTTCTATACTATAAAGATAAAAAGCGGCCAAGTGCGAGTCGGACTCGCCCATGAAGGGTTCCGTACCATTTATGACGTATTAAAAAAACCTACTTACTAGATCTCGTTCAAACTAATTTTCAGAAAAAAGTGGCTGTGACATTAACGGACAGACATAGACAGACGGACATGACGAATCTATAAGGGTTCCGTTTTTTGGCATTTGGCTACGGAAACCTTAAAATACTATTGTTATGTGTTGTTATTTATAATAAAAATAATCATTAAGAATACACAAAGTTAACCCAATGAAATAATTACACATTATAGTGCAAAGTTTTTTTTATAAAAAACTAAAGATAACTAAACACCTTAATTATTTTCTTATAAAAATGCTGAGTACTTATAAGTAATTCAATTTCCGATAAGAAACTTTTGAATGGCTTAACTTGCCTTAAAACAATATGATGATTGTTTTGTGGCGACTTTAGACACTAAAGTATTAAAATAAAGCAATTTAGAAATCTGATTCAGTTATTATCTTTAAATATAATGCAAATTAATTATATAAAAGAACAGAAATTATCTTGGCTGCCACAGGCACCAGGTTGTACTTGCAGCTCACCGTCATCTGTATTGATCGCTAAACCTGTGTAATTAATTAGGATTGAGTATATATTTTATGGATTTTTTAATTTACTTTAAGACTAAAACTATTAAATGACCATTATTTGTTAATCAAAAAATATTTGTTTATCTTAGAAATGTGGGGATTTAAATTACGTCCAACAAACTACTAAGCTATTGTTTTGAAGTGAGATTTTTTGATTATTAATATTAAATAAGAATGGAACATAAATGGACTAGCTCCAAACAAAAATGAAATTGACCTAGTAATGACTGAACATAAACTAGACATTCTATTGATATCCGAAGCCCATTGTACATCCGCGTCTAATATCAAATTTAATGATTACCAGTGCTACATAACACTACATCCAGATGGCAGGGGTCACGCCGGTACAGCGTTGATCGTGAGAAAATCTATCAAACATTTCGTCTTGCCCGAGTACAGGACAGAACACTTGCAGGCTACAACAATAGCGGTTGAAGATGCAGCGGGGCATCTGAGCGTATCAGCAACGTATTGTCCACCCAAACATAAAATCACCTGTGATATGTATGAAGATTACTTCAAGACGCTTGGAAATGCGCATGTAACACCTCTGGAGTTGCAGGCGTCCATAGGCTGCGGTGACTGCTTACCATCAGGCGGGCCGTATGCTTGTTTGCCACCGTCGTGGTATAAAAAATAGGTTTGTTGCTGGCGGAGACTGGAACGCCAAACACACTTACTGGTGCTCCAGGCTAACAAACACTAGAGGCAGACAATTATTAAAAAGCATAGAGAATATGAACCTTCTAGCATTCTCCACCTCTGAACCAACCTACTGGCCTGCAGATCCAAAAAAACTCCCGTACTTGCTAGACTTTTTCGTGACAAGAGGTCTGACTAGGCACTATCTCAAACAAGAACCCTGCTATGACAGCTCCTCAGACCACACGTCTGTCTTACTAACTATAAGCACTATGCTGATTGACAAAAAAGAGCCAGAAGCTTTATATAACAAACAAACAGATTGGGAGGCTTTCAAGAACTACTTAGAGGAATCGGTTAATCTAAAAGTTGCGCTTAAGACTCCTGATGATATAGAAACCGCAACTAAGTATATCACTGTTCTTATTCAAAAGGCCTGCTGGTTAACCACCCCAGAAAGCCACAACCGCAAGCAACGTGATAATTATCCATTATCCATTAAAAGCATTCTTCGAAGCAAAAGACGCTTGAGGCGGGTTTGGCACCAAACTAGATTGGATGTAGATAAAACTGCGTTTGAGAATGAAGCTAGGAAATTAAGGGAAATGCTAAAAAACTGGCAAAACATCACCTTAGAGACGCAACTAGAATCACTAACAGGAACTGCAGCAACAAACTACTCGTTGTGGAAATTTACGAAAAACTTTGACCAGCCGCAACTAGCTAAAGCACCACTTCGAAGTAGCACAGGTTGGGCGCGAACCCCACGAAAAAAAGCAGAAACTTTCGCACGACGAACGACGCAGAGTCTGAAATAGAAGTAGACAAAACACTAAGTAAGCCCTTCCAAATGTCACTTCCACCAACTCCATTAACTGTAGGGGAAGTCTGGAGAGTAATCAATGATCTGAAAGATAAAAAAGCACCATGATTCGACCTCATTTCAAAAGAAGTCCTAAAGCATCTACCGAGAAAAGCAGTAGTATTCCTGACGACACTATATAATGGAATCCTAAGAGTACAATATTATCCCAGTTTGTGGAAAGTCTCTCAGATACTCATGATACACAAATCAGGGAAACCTGCTAACGAAGTTTCGTCATATAGGCCAATTAGCCTATTGCCGACCCTATCGAAAGTCTGTAAAAAACTGCTTCTAAGAAGTATCCTTCCGATACTATATACTACGTACTACTACTAGAAGAGACAAAAGTCATACCAACGCACCAGTTTGGCTTTAGACAAAACCACTCCACGATCGAACAAGTTCATAGAGTCGTAGAGCGAATTAGAAAGTCACTGGAAGAAAAAGAATACTGTTCTTCAGCTTTTCTAGACATTCGACGGAGTGTGGCACAAAGAGCTTCTTTACAAGATACGCACATACCTGCCCCATAGCTACTTTAACTTGAGAGCTATATGCTCCGGGGGTGGAAGTGAAAGATGCATAAGACGCGAGTTGGCCCAGTGGCTGTTATCAGCCACTGGGTAGAAAGCGGCGTACACCTCTGAACACCCCTGAGCCGCTCACACCGGTGTTGCTCCTGGTCGTCTTTACGACGGCAGTTTCAGGGGCCCATCTAGTCAGCGGCAAGTCACCGCCTGCCTCGATAACGTGTTTAAGCATTGTTATGGCAGGTGTCCGGATCTCTTTACAATAGCCCAATCTTTTGACCAGCCAAAGTTCAACACCATAACCGGCCCTCTTCTCCACTTAATTTACAATAGCCCCTACACCAGCTGGGACCGATTTACGGGTATCTATTTGTACCCGTGAATGGGTTCTAGCTGGTGTATTACATAACATCAAATTTGTCTAAAAGGGCCTATGCGCTGTTGGCTTCGGCCCCACGCATGCCTCCCAAAGGTCCGGGACCCCATGGTCCCGAGATATGGAAAGACATACAAATAATAATAAATAAATAAAAAGTCAAGGTCTCGATTTTTTTACTATACAAGTATCTTTTTCTTTCTAGATACTTATATAGGTTTTGTAATATAATTTTTTTTATTAAAATGGGAATTTGGAATCAACTTCTGTTTATTATACCTTCATAAATAATTAGCTTGTTACTTTCATAAATAAATTATAAGAACCCGAGACGTAGCCCGATGAGACGGGTTCTCCCCCACTTATCAAACGGTCAAAGTCTTCCTAATGGCTCTGAGGGAATAAAGTTACACTAATTTGCATATATTACCTTTTCTCGCTTAAGAAACTTGGAATGAAGATGTATTCCGCTTGGTGATATCAAGTATACTCGTATCAATGATAACTACCGTAGTCAAAAATTATAGTTACCGACGTGTAAGATACTGTTTATAAAATTTTAAGTTACTCCGTGTTTTCCTTAGTTCCGTAGTCAGCTAGGAACCCATAGTGTCGCGATTTTCTTTCACCCGTTTTTTTTATCCGTCCGCGGCTTATCTCAGTGACCAATGAACTAGATATTTGCAATTTACCATGGGCATAAAAACACACACTAAAGTATAATTTTGTTGTCTGATTAATATTAATAAACAAAATAAGCCTGACATTGTGATAATAGATCGATCGTAACGCCGGGCCTTGCTCATCGATATTACCGTCCCCTATGATGAGAATCTCGTGAAAGCCAAAAATGATAAGTCCAGTAAGAACCTAGAATTGACTCACGAGATAACCGCCATGTGTTATGATGATTCAACGATCATTGTCCCGATAGCTGTTTCAGCGAACGGTCTCATAGCGAAGAGTCTTGACCAACATCTTAAGAGACTCTCGCCAGGTGGTTGCATTAAGGGTCAGGTGGAGAAGGCGGTGATATTAGACACGGCGCGGATAGTCCGGTGGTTCCTCTCTCTGCGGCCCTAACCACCGGCAACTTGGGCCCTGCCTCGCTGCAGGCGGCACCTTAGGTTAGGTTTGTATAATGTTTATATGTATCGCCTAACCTAAGAAGAAAAATATATAAATGAATAAAATAATAATAAAAGGAAAAGAAAAACTGGAAACATATACGGATGAAAAACATTTTTTTACTTAAACTCTATAATGCAGAGTGGAGTATTTGTTTGTTTGAATCTTGCGAATGCGATCTATTATGATATCAGTACTCATGTATTAATTTAAAAGAATATCCGGAGCAAACTGTACGAAGCTACATACAGAGCGTGGTGAAGTTACCCGAAATTCTCCTAATGTAATAATTATTGTAAAATGGACATAGTCAGCAGAAGCCGTTGAAAGCAATAAAAATACTTGTTATTACTATGTTGTTCTGTTGTTGCTATGTTTTGTTATTTTCATTTTATTCTTAAATTTTTTTCTACATAATATCATTAGATTACGTCTACTGGGACAGTTTAGTCTAGTAGTCTCCGTAGCCTATGTACACCTGCAACTCCAGAGGAGTTACATGCGCGTTGCCGACCCTAACCCCACCCCCCTCGTTGAGCTCTGGCAACCTTACTCACCGGCAGGAACACAACACTATGAGTAGGGTCAAGTGTTATTTGGCTGCGGTTTTCTGTAAGGTGGAGGTACTTCCCCAGTTGGGCTCTGCTCTAGATCTGGAATGACATCTGCTGTGCTGTGCCCTACCACACAAGGCGAGATGACATTCACATTGCCCATACCTCTCTTTTGGACGTAGTTTAAGGACATACCCGGGTACTGTAAAACGTTGTACGATACATGTGCGAATAGGTACTTTAATTTATCGCCATTCGTTTCGAATTTCCTATTTTTCTCACTTGTATCGTAATGTACTATTTATAACTTGTAAGAAATGAAATAAAACAATTACTTGTAAACCTCCCAAGTACACCATAATTATACTAAATAGGACGGAAGTACCCGTACGGATACGGATGCATATGTAACTGTTCACGAACACATGCATATTTAGTTTCGAAATAAAATCAGAGATGGCGCTGTCAAATGAGTTCCCATGAAACTTTTCAAGAGGGCTCTCTTTTTATATTATACCAGAGAGAATTGATTGTAATAGAGAGTAAAGTCTAAAGCAAGGTTTATATTAGCAGGAACTTGCATGCACTTTTCGTTACATTGCGGTATCTGATCTTACTTTTGAATGCAGTTTACTTTAGTAGTCGGTAATTTAACGTAAATTGCATGCAAGTTCTTGCTAATCTACTCCTCGCTTAAGAAAAAAACGTGCCCCTTAGTTTGACTTCCAAAACAGATGGCCACTGCGCCATATGTTTTGCGGTCACTAAATTTTCAAACGTCATCTTTTGACAATCAGAGTTACCGCTAAATGTAATGTAGCTGTTCAGCACCATCTTGTTTACCTGTCAAAGTCGAAGCACGAAATTGTCTAAGATTTTACGCATCTTAATCAATGTATCTTTGATTATACTTACTATGGGTACTTTTACGGTATTTTTCGATGACATTTGTCAATTTTGTGGTGCCGATATCATAGCAACAGTCAAAACAAGTCAAAGGGCCTACTGCGAACACCAAAGTTTTCAAAATGCGGACATGCTTCTCTTTTACTCTTATTAAGCAAGAATTTTATTGAAAAAGTAAGATGCCCGTAATTTGAAAACTTCGGTGTTCGCGGTAGGCCCTCAGTTGCTAGATTTCGATAGGCAAGGCCAAGCGCGTTGGTACTACAATTTTCATTTTTGCGACACGGTTGGTCTGTGGAATTTTCAGAGATATATTAATATCTCTGAAAATTCCACAGACCAACCCTTATAGACTGAGCTTATAGGACGCCTCGCGGTCACCGCCTGTATGGGGTACTGAGCACATATAAGATTGCACGCGCGCCGCTCCAAACAGAATTGCTCAAATTTACGACCTGTTAACAGTGTGCCCGTCTGTACGAAAATAAATCGTAAATTATTGAATTCGTTCCCTAATAATGGTATATTGCACCATAAAATGTTGTGGCAAGTCATCTAAGACTTCCAAATACAAAACAGATGGAATAACGTTCCACAGATAAGTCAAATTCATTATTTTGTTGAAAATTGTTCCTTGTCCGCGGGGTTCATTTTATACTAGTCAAGATGGTTGTACTAAGCAGCAACGAAGCGCCCGTCCCTTTTCGTCAACTTGAAAATGCAATGTGCTATCTCTTTCACGTAAACGAATAGTGATGTGACGATGATAGTTTCGTCAGTTGTGGAACTTCGTGCTTTCGTACGTACCGTATTGTACTATTTTAAGAAATATGAAGAATAGTCTGATTCTTTCTTATTTTTAATTGAGAATAATTAATATGTAGTTTTATTTAGTTGGTAGTTTATCTTAGTAGGTAGGTATACGTAGTATAATTTTTAGTTAGTATATTGAGATCGTATCAAAATAAGAAATGAAATAAAAATCCAATCATTAGTAGGCTTTCAGAGTCTGGTCTGGAACGCCCATGTGATATTCTCCTAGTTCAAAATGTCCAAAGGCTGCCACCAAAGTGACGAGGTGTAATATGTGTATTATTTCAACGCCTTTACCAAGTAGGGGAGCGTGGGGCTAGAAGTAACAGTTTTTGGAAAAAGGTCTGTATTTCCTAAAATATACATGTTTTTGTGGTTGTGAGTAAGAGGGTTTGTAAAGTATATATCTCAGCACTAATTCCAATTAAAAAATAGTTTAAAATCTTTACCCATCTTTAACACCAGGTGAAAAAAATGGGAGTTGTTACAACTTACCCCATGTCTGGGGCTAGTTGTAACAGGCTCGGGGCAAGTTGTAGAAATGAAAATACTGGCAACATTTATAAGAAAGAGTACGTTTTTATTGGTTTACCTTGACATTGATAATGGCATGTCCCGCAGCTGGTGCTAGTAGCTTGCCATAATGAAGGGTCGCTTGGATCCTTAGATATCGATTTTCATCTCAATCAGAGCCAAAATGCAAAAATCCAAGTTGGCGGGCGTTTGTTTAATTTTGATGAGGTCAAAATTATAAAGGTATATATAATATAATATTCATTATAAGGATCTTCAGATATCGATTTTCATCTCATCGATTTTGATCAGAGCAAACATGCAGAAATTCGTATTGAACACGTCGTCATAGGAACAGTTTGTATGGGAATAGTACAATACCATAGAGGACGGGAAACGAAGGGTTGCATGCCAAGTAGATATTGATGGCCGAGCGTAGCGAGGTCGGATAGGGATACGCGGCCGGCAACCCCGTTTCTCACCGAGATTTGTATAGTGCTTTTCTCAAACATGCAATGAAATAATTTAAAAAAAATAGGATGACGATGATGACTGATGATGATGATGATTGATTATTACTTTCGGGTTATTAAGAGGGCAACGAAAATTTCAATATTTTTACGCTACGACGCACGGTTTAAGAGATACAGCCCTATAAAGATTTCTACATGACTGAAAAAAAAACTTTATGGTGCTGTATCTCCTAAACCGTGCGTCGTAGCGCAAAAATAATGAAATTTTTGTTACCCTTTAAATTCTAGAAATAATATTTAACAAACACAAAAAAGAAAAAAAACACAAAAAACAAAAAAACAAAAAAAACATAATTGCAGAATTTTGCTTATAGGTTTTGTATGGTTAAATGAATGCCAAGACGTGCCATAATTTAAAAACAAAAGAAGGTTGCCTTACAGGCCTAGGTGTGTAAGGCCGTATGAAATTCCTTTACATATCATCTTCACTCAACGCACCTGATATGTAGTATTTCCGGACCTAATTTGAAGTAAGTCATGTCAACATTTCATTACAAGTTTGAGAAAAATAACATTATTGTTTTTACTATTTTCCTCGCATTCTTTCCATAATTTTTCACCGTTCAAACCTTCCCTGGACCTAGAAATATTCCAAAACTAAAATTATCCAAATCGGTCTAGCCGTCCGTGAACTTAACGAAAAGTTATAAATAGCAGCGAGATTTCGGGACTTATATTAGTAACAAAGTACACATAAAAAACCGGGTACGTCCTTAAACTACGTCCTAAAGAGAGGTATGGGCATTGTGAATGTCATCTCGCTTTGTGTGGTAGGGCACAGCACAGCGGATATCATTCCAGATCTAGAGCGGAGCCCAACTGGGGAAGTACCTCCACCTTACAGAAAACAGCAGCCAAATAACACTAGACCCTACTCATAGTGTTGTGTTCCTGCATGCCGGTGAGTAAGGTTGCCAGAGCTCAACGAGGGGGGCGGGTTTAGGGTCGGCAACGCGCAAGTAACTCCTCTGGAGTCGCAGGCGTACATAGGCTACGGAGACTGCTTACGATCAGGCGGGCCGTATGCTTGTTTGCCACCGACGTAGTATAAAAAAACCACCTACAACGGCGATTCGTATTTACCTACTATCACAAATTTAAATTATTAAAATAACAACCTTAACAAATTAAAAATGGAAGTTTCTTAATATCAATGGTTGTTTAAAATGCATAACATCATCGCCATATAAAGCCTGTTGTGATCGAGAGAAATCAAAATAATATGATCCTAGCTAAACTATACGTGAAAAGTAATCCCATATTTTTTCCAGTGTTTGTTGGAACGACTAGCACATCATCCGCACAATAAGGCATATTTCTTTCGTTAAAGATATAATTTGAATACTTCTTACTATGACTGTCACAACGGGCCGCCATTTGCGAACTAAATAACTCCACGGCACAAAGTTGACGCCCCGCCCGCTTCGGCACAATGTGTGTGGGGTCATTTTGCAGAGCTAGTTCGACATCTATGTTTATTATCAATCGCTGCTATCGGCAAATTGGCTTACTAATTTGCGCAACCTATATGTATGCTGGTTTTTCAAGGATAGTTCTGTATCGTGTGAACTAATTTAAAAAAATATATATTTTATTTGAAATAAAGTGTCTTTAGTGTGATTACCAAGAAATTTCAAGAATAGTATACAGGAGGTTAAAGTGCAAATTAATTTGGAAATAATTATAGATATTTTTTTAAAGTTAAGATGATAGTTATAATTATATTTTTTGTAATAGTAATCTTAATATTATGTAAAAAAAAACATTTTTATTTTGTTGGTAAACTTCGGAGATAAGAGGAATGGTTGTTTGTTCACATCGTTGGTGGCTCAGTTGGCGCTCTGCCAACTGAGCCACCAAGACCTCATCCATAGCCAGCGAAAAAAAGGTAGTAGGTAATTTTTCCACTTTTGTATTCTAACCTTAATAGCATCGTTCGCAGACGTTTCTGCTTGTTTAAAATTAGGTAGTTCTCTAGATATTTAGCAATGTGTCAATCGGATAGACGGACAGAGTCGCGTCATAAAGGTACGTTTTGTACCTTTTTGGTACAGAACCCTAAATATTGTGTAGGTACTACAACGGTACATAAGTAATTTGGTCTTAAAATCTCGGGCGCGTCTTTACAAATCTCGACTTCAGCTCATCTCGTTTTGGCTTCAACCCCTGTATTTTAAGAACCCTTATTACATATATAGGTACGTGTTGCACAAAATACTCTAGTATGACAGTTAAAATATCCCTTTCCAAATTCCCGGTATAAAATCGTAACCGTATACCTACATAATGAATCAATCGCAGATATAACATTAAGTATAGGTATTCAGTAAAAGTTAGCCAAGATTAAATATCGTTCTCCACCGCTTAAAGTAAGTAGGTAAGCACCATACCGAAAGTCGCAGGCATACCAAATAACATTAGTGTTGAGGAAGTAAACAAACTTTGCAGAGTTAAAAGTTTCGACGTGGGTTTATGGTAGGTAAGGGTTGCCAGCTTTTAGACCACATTAATTTAGAATAATTGACGAAGGTACCTTCAATCCTATCTATAAAGGTTCCTCACTCAAGTGAAACATGATTGAACCTAATGATACGCTATTATGTAATTTAAGAGGTGCATTTTGTTAACTTGATATTTGTTTATTCACAGCACAATAACCTAGTATCAGTATGTACATTTGTGTAAATGGGACAAGGTCCTGTATACAAGAAGGAGAATTTATTGCATATATTATCAACTCAATAATGTCAGTAAGTTATGCCTTTCGTTACTAAGCCAGGCAATGGATGCTCAAAAAAAGTTATAGAGGGAAATGCTTGGAACACAATTTTTGGCTTGGTTACTTTGTTTGGACTAGTTAGGAGGTGAACATATCAAAAGTCCCCGGCGGCCGTAGCCCTTGAGCCGAAACTGAGCCACATGATTTCTTAAACAAAACGAAAGCTAATCAAATTTCCTCCTAGTTTAATTTGGTCATGTTTTTCGATATCTTCAATAGTTTTCGAGATATCCTATCTTGAAAGTTTATTTGGGGCTCTCAATTTTATCTTGATATCTACATCACTGAAGCTCTAGGCCATGTGTCAATTTTTATTGATAAAATTTTTAACTTTCGCTGCTGTAGTTGCGATTAGAACTTCACCTTGTGTCGCAAATTCTAATTTTTACCTTTATGTATCGCATTCAGGCACAGAACTCTCAATTAACCGTAGTCTGACATAAACTTGACCAACAGGCGTGTTAGTATCCACGTGACAAATCAACTGTTACTTTTTAACACCGCGGGATAGAAAGTGACGGATACCGCTTTACCACGCTGACACTTAGACAAGAACGACCATCATATCCGTACAGTTTTTATTCTAATCCAGACGATTGCGATTGAGCATTGTTACACCTTAACGCTCGACAACCCTAGTAGTTAAAGGGTTTTAATTTTTGCGTCTCAACACTCTCAACCGTTGATTGATGTGACAATACTTCGCTTCCCCGTAGACTTTCATTTACTTGTGAGTTTGAGTTTAACATTAATTCTACTTCCTTTATTATATAATTTTGTTCTTCAGAACATGTCAAAATTTTCGAATGAGTTTATTTATTAACACAAGGTGAATATTGACGTCAGGTATCTGCCATCGCAACTGAATTAATAATTAAAATACGATGTTGTTATATAAATGTATTTTCAGTATATATTTTGTCAGGTACGGTTTTATAATTACTGTGTAATCAGAATCTGGTCTTACCTACCAAATTAAAATCGTATAGGTACGAAAGATTATGATAGATAAATGCGAAGTAGGTAACTTTGTCTGTCTTTTGCCTCTTCACACTTAAACTGCTGAACTGAACCGTATGAGACTGAGATAGTTGGAGACCCGGGGAAGGACATAAATGATAGTGTTGGTTGATCATCTTTACGACCGGTCTGTCCTAGTGGCTAGTGACCGTGTCAATAAAGCCGAAGGTCCTGGGTTTAAATCCCGGTAAGGACATGTATTTGAGTTATGAGCACGGATATTTTTTCCTGAGTCATGGATATTTTATATGTATTTGTATATTATATAAAGATAATATTAATAAATAACAAATCTTTATTTACCTGAAACCTAATACAATATGTTTCAGCCTTACACTAAATTACAAATGTAATAGTAGAAATGTAAAGAATCTAAAAATTATATGAACAAAAGGCAAAAACACAAAAGCGGCTGTGTGTGTTAGTTACAAGTTGAGTGTTTATGTGTGATTATTGATTATATAGGATTTGCGTATTAACTGTGGGTTTGTTACAGTTTTCTGTGTTAGCGAGGTTGAGAGTTGAAAGAGGGATTGAAAGGAACCAGGGTTAGCAAAATGACTTACTTGATAGGGTTCAAAAGTGATTCAGTCTCTTGATAGGTCTGTGATTTAAATCATGTTTGTATTTTGGACTTAGGTGCCACAGCTTTCACGGATAAATGAAGATGTCGGTGTCTACGTAGAATGGTACAATCGGGGACATTCGAGGTGAACCAATTCAGAACTTTTTAGCCTCGATCCTTATGAGCAAGCTAAACTCCGCCTCCCAATTACGATGCATTAAGAATTCTTTATCTTAATAATGAAAAGGATAAAAGCAGGTAATGAGACAAACAATAAGTAGTAAGGGCAGTTTATTAGTTGTTGTTATTTAGGTGAGATTTCGCCTCCCCATAAATATAACCAATTAGGATGAATATAGGATTCCTTATCTTAGTTCGCAAATGCCAGCCATCACAAAGACAATGGACGAAAATAAACTTTACCTGAGCTAACCCTTTTTTTCGCACCCACTTTTTTAAGTGCCATGCATATTGGTCATCACTTTTGTGTTATCGCCTCACCGCCTGCAAAACGTTTAAAAGATTTTCGCCCTTAAGGTGGTTCACCGGGAATGTCCCTAATTGTACGAAGGATGTATAGTTGCCTAACAGAACACTACATTTTAGTCTCAGCCCAGTAAGATCCATGGAAGAGTAGGGCTGTGTCATCGGCGTAGGCTATAATTTTACAGGTATCGAGGGACATCTGGCATAATTGGTTTATGTACATTTGTAACAGCGTGGGGCCCAAGGTGCTACCCTGCTTATGGTTTCTTCTCTACGGACGTAGTTGTTGATTTTAACAGATTGGGAGCGTTTAGACAGGCAGTCCTTAAACCGCTTAATAATATTCCATAAATTACCCCAACCACCATTTTTTGATAAAGTGATTTTTTTTTGAAAATATGTGTCCCCCCCCCCCCCCTCTAACTTTTCAATGGGTCCAATAAATCTTAAAACATAAGCTTAATAAGTACTTTCAATTATAACTATAGCGAACATGATCGGTCCAGCTGCTTTTGAATTATTGCAAAAAGTCTTCTCTACTTAGTAAAAGGACGTACAAAGCGCTGCGAAGTGTACTTACTCCCTTATGCTTATAATGTACATGACACTAACTAATAGCCCCTGTTTAGCTTATTCTTTCAGAATAAGTAAGTAACTACGGAACCCTACATTGAGCATGGCCCGACATGATCTTGGCCGATTTTTTAATGTAAATGCTTCATTTACCGATGAAAATACAAAAATCACTATTATAAGCCCACTTAATTTTATTTAACCCTCGTGCCTGGAAACCCTAGCAACATTCATGGAATCTTTCGCTTGCTCAGGTTTCAATATTAGCACGAGCGCTTAAATAACAACATTGCTCCCTTGTAAAAATAAATAAATAATATGAACGTGTTTATAGCAGTTTGCAGTTTTGCACCTGTGTAGACGTTAGCGGTACCTAAATTACTAAAATTTAATTTTGATTTCACAATTCCTAATATAAACTCTTTATTGTAAAAAAAATAACCTAAGAATTTATCATTATTGTTTATGCCGCGAAATTTCTCTCTTCTATTAAAGAAAGTCCAGGGTTCTACCATGCAAAAAACATGTTTAAGACATACCCCACTAAAAACTTGCACAACAGCAAAGTCTATTTCAAACAAACATTACCACAATCCACGTCACTGTTCAAATAACGCACAATTTAAACTGAATTTAAGATTATGATATGACGTTCGTAAAAGTTGGTTTAATGGACCCCCTTTGGCCAATTAAGTACTAATTGCGTTGACCTTAGCTAACCCGACTGATCTAATTCTGGTAGCATGACGCACGGGCGTACTGCTTGTGATTACTTTAATCGTTTACGTAAGAAGGACTTAAGTTTCATAAGTTAGCTTTGCGGATCAGTCTTTTTTACGGCAGAAATATATTGAAAAGTGTGAATAAACTGGCATTATCTCCGAGCTGCTAGCTGAATGCCACAAATGCAGCTCATACACTTACGTAGGTATAGATGGAGAGAAAAAGTATAATAATAAATAAATAAATTCATTTATTTCAGATACATGCGATCCATAACTCAATTAAAAAATTGTTTACAAAATTAGAAAAAAATCATTGCACTGAAAATACATTTAAATTACAATCAATAACACGTAAAAATAAAAAAAATTACGAATAAAATAAAAGTAATAAATTCCAGTCAGTTAGATGCCCTGTTTGGGATGGGCCGTCTACGCGCTGCGCTGCCACCGTCTGAAGGAGGCTATTGGGGCTGCCGCGCAGGCGCCTCGCCAAGGACGCAATGCGCTTGCGCATTATGGCATGGAAGCCGTCTGTACATCTTCCGCGAAACATCATCGATGCACTGCAATAGCGCGGCAGCCCCAACAGTATCCTAAAGCTGTTACCCAACAAAAAATGTAAAATTTTGCCAAGACGAAACCATAGGCTCGCACTGTAAAAAAGTTATTAGATCTCTTGTAAAGCCAAGCTTCTAACTATACAAGCCCTAACTTCACAAACTCTACACCTTACAAGGAAAGGTACCCAACTGTCCGGTTCCGATTTGATTTATATTTATATATGTTATAGAGTAGTCTAAAATAACGGACACGTATTTTTTTTTAGCTGCCCAAACTCAACCTATTGGGAGAAATTGTCCTCCAAAGTACTAAAAAGTTACTAAATCTTCTAACTCCTATAGAAAGTGATGCTCAAGCAACTTGCTAGTTAATGGCTTGTTTGAGTATATGTTTGAGAACAGGAAAAAATAATGTACACGTGTTTTGTTATATCTGCTTAAACTCAAGTTTTCCTAAAAAAACACCCGTCTTTATGTGTAACTTTAGCGATAAGATATTATAAAACTTCGAATGTCGATTTTTTTAGGAAAAAAACAGTTTTAGCCGATATAACAAAACACGTGCTCATTATTTTTTGCTGCTTTCAAACATATTCCCAAACCAGCCATTAACTTACTATTAACTTGCTTGAGCATCACTTTCTATAGGGGTTAGAAGATTTAGTAATTTTTTAGTACTTTGGAGGACAATTTCTCCCAATAGGTTGAGTTTGGGCAGCTAAAAAAAAATACGTGTCTGTTATTTTAGACTACACTATAACATATATAAATATAAATCAAATCGGAACCGGACAGTTGGGTACCTTTCCTTGTTAGTCAAAATACTATATACACTGTATAATGTATATGGCTTGGCAGTTTCTCTACCGTCACATGGGCGTAAGGTGAAAAATTTATTCACTATTCATTTTTTTTATTATGAAATATATCTTATAGTAAAGAAACGGTCAAGCCACATATAGTATTTTGACTAAGGTGAAGAGTTTGTGAAGTTATGACTTGTAGAGTTAGAAGCTTGGCTCTACAAGAGATCTGATAACATTTTTACGGTGCGAGCTTTATGGTTTCGTCTTGGCAACATTTTACATGAATTTTTTTTTGTTGGGATTTTATTTATATATTTAAACTTTATTGCACAGTAAAAATATACAGTTATAAAAGGCGGACTTAATGCTACAAGGCATTCTTTACCAGTCAACCTTTAGTCCAAACGGAGAAGCAAAGTTGGAGCAGAGTATGTAAATAACACTTAAAACTTAATTTATAATACTTAAGTACTAAGTTAATGTAAATATAGGTACATATAGGTATATAAATGTAAAATGTAGATAACTATATACAACAATAATATATTTATGTAATATATACCAATACTTACTGCTATACTACTATACTGTTTTGGTCATCCGACTCGTCTTGATAGAGCTGATGCTGAACTCTGGCAGTAACTAGGGAAACTCAGGTTTTGTGCAACATAGGAACACGCTGATTTGGTCATCCGACTCGTCTTGATGAGCACTTGGAAGAGCAGTATCCAAGATAGAGCTGATGCTAAACCCTGGCAGTACCTAGTGGAACTCAGGTGCCTATGTTGCACCAAACCTGAGTTCCACTAGGTACCTATTGCTGATCGAACTGAGTTTTGACAAAAACGGGACCAATCTGTATATATATAAATTCAAACAAAAAATTAATTATACTGATCTTATTATTATAACATGAAATTATAACGTTTACTTTAATTAAAATATGAGGTAACACAATATATAACCCCGAATTAAAGAATTTAATATATACCTACATTGATTGTAACCCACAGGTTTTAAAGCATATAATTAAACGCACGATCGATCGATAGCGTTCTGAAACGGCAACTTGAATATTGTCAAAGCTAGATTTTTTTTAAACTTGAACGCACGATATTATCAGTCTGTGCTGTAAGTTATAAGTAATATACCAATTCACACCTAAGAAAAACACTTCTTAGGTATTGAAGCGGGAATATGTATGAATATAACCTGTGCTTAAATTTTCAATGTTAGTAAGGGGCTAAATTAATTAGCCTGCGGTGTGAGTTTTTCGATCTACCCGCACTTCCTTTTGTTTATCTACTTGAACGTTTTTCTCACTAGGATTATCACTCGATTTCACATAATTGAAGTCCTAAAACCATCGTCCCGATATAAATTACAGTTTTCTTGGTCCTGGCTTTTATCCCATTTTACTTGGAGCAGCCCTCCTAAAAGTATTTTTGCGCCACATCACACGGTTTCGGGTTGTCTCTGGTACTACATTGATAGCTTTTAAGTCGTTTTAATTAGTTTGTATCCAGGTGGCTGGTTGTAGTCCCGGGCCTCGATTACCCTATTCTATGGCAAGTACTCTTTTTGTAATGTGGTCATCTTCGCGTCTCATAACATATTATAAGACGCGAAGAATATACCATACCAACCTAGCAACCATAGACCCAACCATAGTCATACCAACGCAGATAAAATGAGAGAAACCTTTCTCTCATTTTATCTGCAATACTAGCAACCTAAAGTCTATATTTAAACTCGTCGACTCTCTTGAGTGACGCATCTGAGATGGAAGGACATGGAGGAGCATTTTCACAGAGCGCGACCGTTAATCGGCGCGGGCGAAGGCGGTGGCAGGGGAGACGAGGAACTACCCTCGTTTTCGGCATTATTGTCAGATGATGGGTTGCACACAACACTCACACTACGTCATTCGCTAATAGTTCGTCCACACTGACCACCGGCGTAGTATATAACACAGTTTTCCAGCTAGGAGGCACTGACCAACCACAATCACGGTTAAAATTCGGTTGACGACTAATTTCAATAGTCTCTTGTACTTTTCGCTGAATCACGAATTTTTCCCTCGCTTCTCTCGTTATGGAGCGAAACATGTCGAGCAATTATCGACTTTATATACGTGAGTGACCTGGTTTTTTTATTAGGGTTGGTGTGATGAAAAAAATGTGTTTCACTCAGTAGCAAACAATTACCGTAGTACCCGAGCAAGCGAATAATTCCAGTTTTTAGCCTGGTGGTGATATCATAGCGACCATATAGCATATTTTCACGAGCAGAGGTAATACACGGACCACTAAATGTTTAAGCAAATAGCTATGCACCATTTAACTTCTCCACTAAGGATGAAAATGTTGATTTTTTTTATTACGGTTTAGGTAATGTTCTCTCTTGTACGAAGATAATTCTGTTTAAGCAGGTAGCTATGCACCATTTAACTTCTCCACTAAGGATGTAAATGTAGATTTTTTTTTATTACGGTTTAGGTAATGTTTTCTCTTGTACGAAGATAATTCTAGTAAATGCAGGCTTTATATTACGAGAAGCTGCATTAGTATTTAATTTTGCATTGCAAGGTCCTTAAATAAGTGTACGAACTTGATAAGTAAATTCGTTTTATTCGTCAGTTATCTGCGCCAACTTTCTGAATAAAATATTGCAGCTCTAGCTGCAGACAGATTTAGACTAAAGTTTTTCAACGGGACATTGACTAATTAATTTAGGTCGTACTTCAAAACTGGAATTATGACTTGCATGTTGAAAAGCAGTTTCTTGAGTTTGATCAGCTAATGCTACGTTACGTTAGACTTGCTATTGATGGATTTTAAATATTACCGTAAAAACCTGTTTTTCTAATTTACTAGTTTACCGTTACACATATATATAAATCATGTAAACATACATTTAAATATAATCTTGTGTGATTGTTGCGCGCTACAATATATTCGCGTTCTATTTAAATTCTTATAATATGTTTTGTGAAACGAATATCTAATATTGTTAACTTTAATTGTATTAACAAATCAAGATAAACAATATAATAATTATGTTCCACACAAATAAAAATCAAAGCAACTTTCTTCAAAATTATAGAGCAAAACGCAATCCAATCCTAAATAATGGCTCCTGATTATACTAACACCGCCATAAAACTGGAAGAAGTTTAAAAAATATTGCGTATCTCGAAGGAACGAGGTGGGAAAAATTAAAATGCACCCTCGGCTTAAGACGATGGCTCTCGAACCTCCTTTACCTTGGAAAAGTTAAGGGCTAAACTTCCGCATAAAGAGAGATGTTTAAATATTTAAAGTAGCCATATTGTTTCATAACTATGTAGAAAAAAACTGTTGTTCTCACTGAAATGGTAAACACTTTTAGGTTCAGGATAGCTTTATGCAAAGGCGAAAATGTTTGCTCTTCGCTTACACCAACGTGCACTTTAAAAAAAAACGGATTGATACAAATTACTAATTTTACCAAATCAAATTTAATCTTAATCGTCACAAGAACCCATACAATCAAAGTTACGCTCTCATTTTATAAGGACATGCTGAAATTGCATGAAACTTGGAATGTATTGGATGTTGCATGTGTGTATTTATGCTGGCACTGTACTCAGGCATCAATATCACTCACTGTCATCAGTAATGCTATTACGATACGAGTATGTGACACTTATTAAAACTGGCATAGAAACTGTTTATATTTTCGTACTACTGTCTGTTGTCACTTGCAATATTTGTCACTAAGTAAACTAGTAATTTAACTATCGAGTCTAGTAACTCTGCCAAATACCCAGTTCCTTGTTAAGAATTAGGTGTTTGATATATGTTGTATGTTTGTATTTTGTAAGTAATATAATAATACGTATTCACATAGCTTTAACTCACATAGGTGATGATTAAACAGAGAAGATTGTGACCATTTATACTAGGTATTTTGCAGCGGTATACGGGACAAAAACGGGACGCAAACTCGCACTTGACCGGTATTTTTTTGTTTATTACTATCAAAGCCCCCCCATCTCCGTTCTGCTACCGTGGGACTAGACGCGGACTTGCGTTTCACCCTTACGTCGTTAATTTACCACTGATTCGCACTAAACGCTACGCATCCAGCTTTATCATGCGAACGGCTAAGGAGTGGAATTCACTTCCTGCAAATCTATTCCCAGTCCACTATAACTTGGACCTTTTTAAATCGAGAGCGAATAGACATCTTTTAGGTAAGCATGTTCCATCCTAGACTGCATCGGCACTTTCCATCAGGTGAGATTGTGGTCAAATGCTTACATTTTCGTAATAAAAAAAAGCAATTTTGCTTAAGACAGAAAAATACGCATTTTCTATATGATTAATAAATAATACTAATAAATAAGAACTATTATTTAAGTTCTACTGTCATCTGATATACTAAGGTAATACATATAATAACCTAGAGTCAGCGTAGGACATTTTATTTATGACTATGACCAAATTAGGATGAAGACAGATAGGCGTCTTTGTTTGTTTTTGCTCAACTTGTGCATTTGCTCGAAAATGAAAATTTTGGTGAACTTCTATTATCACTAATGCCTGCCTAAATGATGGTAAGTTAAACTGTTATTTTAAAGTTGGGTGTTCTTGCTAAATAATTCTCTAATATAATATTATACACGCAAATGGTTAGAAATATCTTATTAAAAACAGTATGTAAATTGACGTTACACGTGATGTTAACACTGTTTAACCGTAAATGACTGATAAACAGGCCAATTCGAATCACCTGACGTTAAAAACCGATAATTATATAATATTGGAATCATAACAGTTAGCTGCCATTCGCGCGTACATTTCGCTCTGACTTGTTCGTATATATAGTTCTGCCGACCCATCACGTAGTTAGACCTATATCTACTTATGATATAATTTCAAAGGGGTCACCCATAAATTACATCACACGAATTTCATGATTTTTTGATCTCTCCAAGGAGGAACGGACTTCGGTTGCCAGAGCTCAACGAGGGGGGTGGGGTTAGGGTCGGCAACGCGCATGTAACTCCTCTGGAGTTGCAGGTGTATATAGGCAACGGAGACTGCTTACCATCAGGCAGGCCGTATGCTTGTTTGCCACCGAAGTAGTATAAAAAAAAAAAAAAGGAGGGGAGAGATGAAAACGTGTCACATTTC
Organism: Cydia pomonella; assembly: GCF_033807575.1. Lineage (NCBI taxonomy): Eukaryota > Metazoa > Arthropoda > Insecta > Lepidoptera > Tortricidae > Cydia > Cydia pomonella. The sequence goes on along the minus strand of NC_084706.1, from coordinate 13,967,523 downwards.
AAACGTCACAACATGTCACATTTTCTTGGCCCCCTCCCACCCCCTACGAAGCATTCAGGTGCGAACTCAGCAAACTTGTATAAAAAATATTTGTGTACACTTTTACTGATTAACAGTCCGCTGGACGGTATCGGCCTGTCCGTTGTTCGGAACTGTCAACTTTTTGTTTTATCTGACAGGCCGATTCCGTCCGGCGGACTCTTAATCAGTGGGCCCCTTAAGAATTTACGGATTTGACTTTTTTTGCCATCGTTTTATTGGCTGAGCGTTAGCGAAGGTCTTCGTTTCAGTTTTTGCTTTCGTATGTCCGGATATTCTTCTCTACAGGTCGCATTTATAAACCGATTCTCGTGAAATTATGTAAGCACGTTTTATAGTTAAATATTTTTTTTATCCATGCATCATTTGGTTTTTTTTTCAAAATGGTTAAGCCATGGAGGTTCTCGAGGTCTACAGCTCACAGAGCCACTAGTTATTAACTATATGTATGACTTTCACGTACACAAAACAATGATGTTCTGGACTTCTCGGCGGTTTTCGCGGAGCCAAATCTAACACGTAGACTCTCCTTTGACAATTTATTTTAATGAAATGTAGGTCCTAAAATTCACTTGATGATATAAACAAATCAGATCAAGAAGCACATCAGTTCTTGTAATTTTGATATGTACCCGTATATGGCAGAGTTGATTCAAAGCTAGCAAATAGCCAAGGCTAGTGAAAATCGTTATAAAGGCGAGACTACATTTTTGCTGTGTATTGGCGGATACTCCTTTAGTACGAGTAGCATCCATTAATTCTGTGCTGCGCAACCGGCCACGATGCCCGAGGGACTCTGAACTTGTCAACTAATTTGCATACATCACCCCACCAGGGATTTGACCGTCTCATTTTGCAGATTCTAATGGACCCAGCTTTTATACTTAATATTAACTTGAATGATCGAGTATGTTTTTAAATGTGTGTCGACTTTTATTTCTAAAGGTACTAGGTACTGCTTTGCAAAATGTACGATTAGAAACAAAAGTACCTGGGCGACCGAGCTTTGCTCGGTTATAACTTACAACTATTTATTGTAATATGGTGGTGTATAGGTGATAATCTTAACTACATTTTTTTACTAAATTAAACTTGTCTAAAACAATAAAAATTAAAAAATTATGTATAAACTTGAACATATAAAAAAAAAACTTAATCACCGGGCGAGATTCGAACCCGTAACACTCGTTTCTAGCCGTCCGCGTCTTAACCCGCTGGACCAGACGGACAGTGGCCGGCAACATGAAATTAGCGACCATATTCTGCGTCGAAAGAAAAACGCATGCAAACTCGAAAACAGGCGTTTTCCCAAATATAAGACTAATCTAGATCGATTGTTTACCCCCAAAAACCCCCATATACCAAATTTCAGCAAAATCGTTAGAGCCGTTTCCGAGATCCCGGAAATATATATACATATATATATACAAGAATTGCTCGTTTAAAGGTATAAGATATTTATTATAATCAAATGCACAAAAACTGACATAGATATCACACACTGATAAGAACAGTGACCAAGGGGAATCGACCGGGTGGTCTAGTGGTCAGGACGTTAGCCGCATAAGTGTAAGGCTTAAGAGGAATTCCTAGTTGCGATTTTTCCATACAAACGCTCTCGACTGATTCCTCCCTGGATTTTTAACCTAGAGCAGTGTTTTTTCAAATAAGATCAACTTCATTAATATCTGTGCCGCTATGTTTTGCTTTTTTGGATTATTTTATTTTGAAGAAACATACAGTGCCTCGAAAATCGCAAAAACGGCTCAATTGAATTGGCTGTAAAAAAAGGCACAGTATACAAATATGACAAAAAATATCCAAAAAATCAAAACATAGCGGCATAGATTATTTCTTCCTCTTGCAGTTTCCAAAATTTCATAAAGATTGATTGCGTTTTGGAGGAGGAAACAGTTGAGAGCAAAACCTCGATTTTTTAGTTTTTTGCGTGTGAATTTTAGTCCGAGCTGCAGTTGTCCTTGTCGCACGAATTGGAGGCGGAGACAGTTTCTAAACACAGAAGGAATTGTCGTCAAGCTCACCATACTTATTAACCTATCGAATGAGCTAATGCTTTTACGGATACTGGAAAGCGATATGTAAATGTACTACATACCTATACGAGGCCTGGATGTTAGTGAGATGACGATATAAGTTGTGCAGGTGTCCTACTTTATTACCTACATATAACATGAGTATCACATGATTATCCACCTGGTTTCTTGAGCTTAGAGTCGCCTCCAAACCTCCCCTTATAGCGACCCCATTCCCCACACAAAGTTTACCTTAAGTTCATATTAGCCTCACTGGATCACTGTTCACTCTGAGTACTGATAACGTTGGTCACAATATACCAGAGACACATCATTATTCTAATAACACCATAAGAACGTTCTTGACTTGATCTAAAAGCAAATATCATTGCCGCGCAGATTTGTTCGCACACAACCTCCTTTTTCCTACTGTCGTTCTCATCTACCCTCTCAACTTCCGTCAAAAAATCCCAATAACCTAGAAGCGGTTACTTAACTTAAATTTGACTACTAGCGCCATCTACTCCATGACGTTGGCAAATATTAGCTGGTTCGCAACGCAATACGTTCGCGACAGGAATAGTGATGTGCATAACATGTTAATGGTTAAAATGAGAAAAAATACACCAACAACGAACAGTCGATCGCCGTAATATAACCAAAATACCACGTAGTACTAAGAAAAGGGTGCCATGTGTTTTCACACTCTTTAATGTAACAACTGTTATGTACCGTGGTTCCGCAATAAAGATTTCTATTCTATTCTATTCTTAAATATACCCGTAATGGCCTGTCACTTCAAACCGGTTTTTTGTACTTTTTAGGATTCCGTAGCCAAATGGCAAAAAACGGAACCCTTATAGATTTGTCATGTTCGTCTGTCTGTCCGATTATGTCACAGCCACTTTTTTCCGAAACTATAAGAGCTATATTGTTCAAACTTGGTAAGTAGATGTATTCTATGAACCGCATTAAGATTTTCACACAAAAATAGAAAAAAAACAATAAATTTTGGGGGTTCCCCATACTTAGAACTGAAACACAAAATTTTTTTTTCATCAAACCCATACCTGTGGGGTATCTATGAATAGGTCTTCAAAAATGATTTTGAGGATTCTAATATAATTTTTTTCTAAACTGAATAGTTTGCGCGAGAGACTCTTCCAAAGTAAAGTGTGTGGACAAGTAGCCCCCCCCTGTGACTTCTAAAATAAGAGAATGATAAACCTAAAAAAAATATATGATATACATTACCATGCAAACTTCCACCGAAAATTGGTTTGAACGAGATCTAGTAAGTAGTTTCTTTTTTTAATACGTCATAAATGGTACGGAACCCTTCATGGGCAAGTTCGACTCGCACTGGGCCGCTTTTTTACATTACAGGTCATGTAGTGCTTATGTTTAGTAATGTTTACTATGAAAGGCCTGTAAATAAGACTAAGTAGGATAATAGGTACAACCTGCTTATTTTGATTAAAACATCATAAATACCCATTAACAATTTGATTGCAAGACTGCATTGCTCACACTTGTGCGTCACAAGTAAACCACTAGATAGCAAATTTACATTACGGCTAGCCGATATCAAAATAAGGGCCATTTTGAAATGCGGCGGTTCAACGATTAAGGTATGGTGAGTTAATACCGGATGTGGGTGAAGAACGTAGCAAATTCATTTCTTCCTAATTTGGCTTTATTTTTTGATGTTGGCAACATTGTGTAGACGCCATTTCATTGGCTCGACTGCCAGTGTCACCGCGCCACAAGGGATGTCGGGCTTGTGCTATGCGCAATCACACAAGCAAGGTAAATTTCGTGATTTTTTCGTGTAACAGATCTTTGCCCTGTAATTTATTTTGTGTATTGTGATGAAAATGTGTTTTTGTAATTGTGTTAATGTATAATTTCGTTTTAGATGTTTATTTATAAAACAATCCAATCAAAAACAGACCTAGGATTGCTGTAGACCGATATACGATTTTGACCCTTCCAGGTAAAGGTCGGAAAGAATCAATAAAATCTTCACCCATTTAAAAAAATTGCAGTGATTGTCAAACTTAGATTTTTTTCAATTTACCTACTTACCTACTTAATTATCACATTTAATGTTTTCTTGATCACACTTTCGTACAGTTATTTTTATCCAGTACCAACGCGTAGGTAAATCAAAAGGGAGAGATTTTGGCAGTCTATTTTGTATGTATGTGTATGTAAACCTACTTACTGACAATGTAATTTTTTTTTATTTTCGCTACCCAAAGGTTGCCTGGAAGAGATCGCTTTTTAGCAATTAGACCCCATGTTGTTTACCTGTGCTTATGTTTCTGTTTTCTTTTGTATTGTTTTCTTTTATTGAGGTGTGCAATAAAGAGTATTTGTATTGTATAGGGATTATAATACATGTTGAATTTTATAACTAAATCTAGTAAAATAAATAGCAAATAAGCAATTTTTCGACGTCAAAAATATGTATACACTCCCTTAATATACCGTAAAATGCTGCAACTTTGCCTGGATTTTGACGTTTTTTTCTTATATCTGTGAACCTATTTTTCATTATGAGTTTCATGAGTATTAGTCGGAAAACATACCCTATGCCTTACCAGATAAGACTCAAATCTCATTACCTAATCATACTGTATTTCCGATTTACAAGCAATCAAAGTGGCAGGCAAAGTTGTAGGCTTAAGACGTAACTTTGCCTAGACGGATATCTTCATAAATAAGGTGTTGCTATTTGCAATAATATTTACTCTTGTGCATGAGACATTATGCTTGTCCCTGACAGTCAAATTATTGCCATAAGCTTAATACTTTTTTTTTCACATGCACTAGGTAAAGTTGTAGCAGGTTCCACAAACTTTCTATACAAAAATATCGTTATCTGTAGGGTTGTGCCAAAAAATTATATTCTCTTTATTCATTTAATATCTTAGGTTAGGATGTTTTATAATATGGATATAAAAGTAAAATATAAAAACACTTACAAAACAATACAAAAAATTATTATTATTAAAAAAATCTCTTTATATTGTTAGTTACAAAATAATCAACAAACAAATGTAATATAATGTTGTTTGATTTCTTTTTCTTTTAGTATTTAATAATTTGAACTTATTTTAATTTTTTTATTACAAATACATTGCAGATACACTATTTTGCTAATTTTCAATGCATTATTATAGTGTAAAGTTCTATTTCATTGTAAAGTTCTAATCACCCATCACCTTTGAACTCCAATTGTAATCGACCTGACACCTGAAAACCCAGATTTCGATAAGAAAGATAACTGCAAGACAAATCAAATGAGCCTAAACACAGTGGGTTTATTATGTGTAGTTTAGAAGTTGCTATTTTCGGTCTCCATCATCAGACCATCTCGATGGTACCATAAACATTGCATTGTCACACAAGTTACATAAGTATGTCAAACACCTCAATTGGTTGCTAATAAGTGATTGAAAATTAGATTGCAAATTTTGAAAAAGACAATTACAAGTAAATATACAACATAATTATAATACAATAAATATACAATTGCAAGTAACTACAATAAAAATATAATAACAGATTGCAATAAGTTTTTTTTTATAATTTTCATTTTAATACCCATAAGTTTTTTTTGTTAACGTTAGTTTATTATTGCATTGTCAGCAGATCTACATAGGTACCCACACTGAAAGTCGGTCAAAATCGACTTGCAAGATTTGACTTAAACAAACATTGCAAGTTAATAAAAATCTTGTTATAAATAAACTCATTTAAGCAGTTTAGGCAAGCTTATTTTTACTCTTTTCTGTACATTTATAAAATTCAGCTAGTGACAGCCCTAGACCCAGGCAAAATTGTGTCATTCAAGTTTCCAAAACACTGCCCAATATTGCCTAGTACGTTATTATGCTGAAATCATGTCCTTTTCTTGAAAATATTAAACTTATGGGAAATAGACAGTCTTTGCTTACCCTGGGACGTTACCACTTCTCATAAAACACCTTTTTCGTAGATAAAAATTCAAAAGTTGCGAGACACTAAAAAAATGCTGCCACTCACGCCGACTTATGATACGTAACTGGCGGAGCAACAATGGAGTTACCATTGTAAAAAAATGAAATATGTGTTGCCAGAATAATGAAAATTACTACCAAATGGTAAAAAACAAGAAAAAACTAAGCAAATTCGAGAGATCGTAATTGAAATGAAATAGGCAAAATTGAGCTTAAATGGCAAAGTTGCAGCATTTTACGGTATGGGAAATAAGGCCGTGTATACATATTTTTGACACTATGTCCGTATCAATATTTTCAGACGTGACTGTACCATAATATTGCACTGTCACCCAACTTACATATGTATTCAAATTTTCAGCTTAAACCAGGAAGTGGGTCAAATTTCACTTGCCAGATTTGACCCGTACAAACATAGATAACTAGTTAAATAAAAGCTTGTAGAAAAGCTAATCTACTGAGTTTATTCCACATACCTATAATGCGATATTGGAGTGCTGATGAAATGAATTATTTTGGTTCCCCCATTGTAATTCTACAATGGGGGAACGACCCACCAGATTATCTGCAACTCCATATCCGTAATTCTTTACTAATACCAATAGGTACTCCCAACGTAATTCTCATTTATGTGCTGGTTTGGAACTACGAGAAATGCTGAAATAACAGTTTCACCAACTAAGCAAGTGTCAAAATGCAACAGATACTCAGCCTGCAGTGCTGCTACACTTTATAAGGAACAAAATTGCATTAAACCAGGCGACATTCCTCCATTACGGCTAGCCAAACAAAACTATACTGTAGTACTAAGAAATAAAAGTCAAATATAAAGCCAGGTGCCGTCGTTTGGGGTACAAATGGAACAGTTGCTCCTGCATGACATCACATTTAATCCTACGTGCAACGTGTAGGTAATATACATTGTATCTAAATAGAATATAGTCAAATTAACCACAAGTCGTCTCCTTCACGATTTTCGTAGACATCTCTTCTAACCTAAAACTGGCATGGATGTGTTCCTCGTTATCTCCAGAATACGAATTGACCGGTTTTAGTTTATGGAGGGGAGGACAAGTCGAAATAAAGGGGGGGGACAGATAGCGGCCTACCGTCGTGGACATTCAGTTATTTCTTGTGTTCTATTCTACTGATCAATTTGTGTGATGTGTTGTTTGAAAGAATATTAAACGTAGTCATGTAGTCATGACTGTAGTCGTTTACAAAATATTTGAAAATATATAATTTTTTACCATGCATGGATGGTATAAGTACTGAAAACTTGTTTTCGACCCGTCCCGCTCCATGAACTAAAACCGGTCAATTCGTATTGTGGAGACAACGAGGAACATATCCATACCACTTTTAGGTATTTAGAAGAGATGTCGACGACTTTTCCCAAAGAGGCCAGTTGCCTCCAGACTAATAGTGCCATGGAGGTCACTAACATATTTCAAGTTGAGTTATCATAGATGTTTATTTTCTCTTTGTTATTAAGGTAATTCTTAGACTTCAGAAAATGAAATATTATAAAGTTTGATTTATTATGATGATATTTATTTGGTTGATTGGTCTATAAGGTTGATTGTAAGGTATCTATTCGCCCTAAAACTAGACCTTACATCAAATATTTCATCAGATGTGTAGCATCAGATAATACGTATCTTTCATTTTTTTTTCATAAAGAAGTCACACTTCCACGCCAAGGTCAATGTGAATTCACTGAATAATTTGTTTTTAAGGTACACTTAAAAATGCTTCAAGGCTTAAATTACTACTCCCGTGCCCTGTTCGGAATCTGTTTTTGAGTATAATGAAAATTCCTACTAAAATCTGTGCATTAGTATCACTTATTGAAACTTAAATACTTAATTTCTAGATGATATTGACTATCGCTGAGCATATAAAACATTAACTTCTTAGTGGTAAATAACTCGTGATCGATGTTCAAATTTTGTCCGAGATCGCGAGTAAATTTTTGTCGAAAAATTTCAAAGGCAATCACCATCACACGTGAAGCCTTGACTCGGACTTCACTTCCCTTTTCCTGTTCTGTCATATTATGTCTTCTAACAGATTATATAGGTAGGATTTTGACAAGTCTCTGATGTTTCTAGAAATATACGACAGAAATATAAAAACGGGTAGGGCGACAATTTTTCTCTAATTTACATGGCCACAATAATGTTTATATAATAAATATCATTTCTTAACGAACACTAGTTTGACATAGCACATTTATATCTTAATATGAGGAAAACATTACAATACCAATATAATAAAAATACAAAAACAATATAAGTTATTCATATATATTAGTAAGTAAAGTAAAGTAGACCACGTTTAAACAAACCTACATAAAGGCTGTCCAAATGTTCATACGATATTCAATTATACAAAATTAAAATCAACTACGACGATGTTTCTTAAAGTCAGATGATGGCTGTTAATCATTCATAATAATCAAACTAAAAAATAACGTTTATTCTTATTTAATTCAGAAAGATCCTTAACTTCATTAGTTAAGTTTTTGAATCATCTGTTTTATTTATTTATTTATTTATTTATTTATACAAGGAATTCCAACAGCTTTAAAAAATACATTAAACTTTTTTGATAGTAGTACAGAGCCAATTACAGGAACTCACAAATAGAAACTGTATATATAATTACAAAGTACACACTAGATACAAAAGCACATGTGACACAAGATATTACAATATGAAATATATCAAGGTTACAATGAATAAAAAGAGAGAACAAGAAATAGATATGAGCAATAAGTAAGAACACTTATAACTTATGAAATTACACTAAGATAAACAACTTATATTCGCATTTAGATGAACAACATGGACCGGGCTCAAATACATTAAAGTTACAGATCACACTCCATAGCATATCACTACCTGCAACATGTTATTTAGAAGCATTGATTGACTAGATTGCGCCTTACACTAGGGATTGAGCAATTAAAAACGTCAATATCTAGATCCTTCGACAAATCATTCAAGTTACGAGCTGCGCGACACAGGAAACTATTTTGCCTATAATTAGATAAAGTGCGTTTAACTGAAAGGGGGGGATAAAATCTTTTAGACCGAGTGGGCGTATTGAACGAAAGTTTAGAAAGAAGTTGTGGACAATCAATATTGCCAGTGGTGATATTAAGTATATAAGTTATATCAGCGATTTCGCGACGTTTTTGTAAAGGAATTAGATGGTGTTTTTTGCAAGTGCTTAGGTAGTTATTAGATTGATACGGACTTTTAAGCTTAAAACTTAAGTATTTCAGAAACTTTTTCTGAATGCGTTCAATCCTGTCAATGTACGTATTATAACAAGGATTCCAAATTTGGGAAGCATATTCAAGTTTACTTCTAACTAAAGCACAATATAAAACTTTAAGAGTCTTAGCTTGGGTGAAGTGAGCGGAGTTTCGCATTAAGAATCCTAGAGCTCTCAAAGCGTTGCTTACTATGCCATCAATATGTTTATCAAACAAAAGTTTGGAGTCATGAACCACACCCAAGTCTCTCACTGAACTAGCCGTGCTCAGGGGTTGTCCCTTAAGTGAATAAGTAAAGGGGACGATATTTCGTTGGCGCGAGAATGTAATTGAAATACATTTGGATGGGTTGAGATCTAATTTATTAGTGCGGCAGTATTCATCTAGACGCACGAGGTCTGATTGAATAAGTAATGAATCCTGAATCGATTTAACATTTTTGAAAATCTTCATATCATCTGCGAAGCAGAGAAGTTCAGAGTGAACGAAGCATTTACTGATATCGAAGCATTTATTTGTATGATGCTTTAAAAACATGCAATAGATCTCAAATGTGAAATAGGTCCCTAATAATCCTATAAGTATATTATTTTACTTTTGATTAATAATAAAACATAATTTGAATAGGAATAATTCTTACAAAACCAATATCTGTGCCAGCAAAATCCAATTCCCATGGACAGAAAAAATCCCGTGCCCGGATTGAATTTTTAAACTGAAATATCTTTCCAAGTTTCATTGATATGTGTACCCTGAAATTAATTTAGGCTTTATTTTATTTTTCTACGAATTATCATATTATATGTTATTATATTAAATCAATATTTCAAAATTCCATGGAAATTACATAAAAATACTCATTTGCTGAAACTGACCCAAAACATTCTGAAGCGCAGAATTTATTTATACGTGCAATCTTTAGTGCTGTTTATAAGCCTCTTGATTATTAAATGAACGAGCGAACGAACGACTGGCAAGGGGCAAGGCCCATTGGCCAGGGGAATCTCGATGTTTTTTGACTGAACTATCAGAGGATAGTTTGTTGCGCATTAACTTTAAGACATTTCTTCTAATTTAAATGAAATTAGGCAAACGTTTTGTTGAGGGCGATATATTTTTTAAGTTCTAACATGAGCAGGATCGATCAAGGGGTTATGGAGCTAGAAGATCTAAGAGTCTAGAAGGTCCAAAAGCTATTCTGTGTATGGTAGGTGGAATGTTGTCTGGTAAATTGTGGTGGGTACGCGGGAAACTGGGCGTTTAAGGAGGCTTATAAAATATTACCTAGTAGGTATCACTGAACTGATTGAGTTAGAAACCGGCACCTGAGGGTGTGCAGGAAGACTTTTAATGCAAAACAAGGTTAATAATGAACACAGTTCGCCCACTTTGATTTTCTGCTTTTTTAAATTTATTGGTCTTGTAATTGATAAAAATCGATAACTGCAGTCAAAATCGAATAAACAGCCGCCATCTGCTATTGCTTATTTATTGCTGTAATTATGATGAAAATAGATATTTGAGGATTCGAACGGCTTCTTAATAGGAATCCGAATTAAAATTGTAAAAAAATGGTCGCCATCTCAAGATGTCAAGAATTCAAATTTATTTATTTTTGTCCTGATCAAAATGAAAATTGATGCTCGCGGATCTGAATGGCCAACATAAATCTGCAGCCGAAATAATAAATTAATGTGTACGATATTAAATTTATGTCTAAATATATATATAAATAGATATCTATATAATTATAATGCAAACTAGGTACGGTATTAATCCCTGCTTGTTACTACTCCATAATCAGGAACAACTGTAACTGCTTTAATAATTCTGACTGGTCATTCGAATCATCAGTGTTGTTTTCTCTTCTAATCGGATAGTGAGTCATCCAATCCAGCAGGTGTTGACACTATTAATGATTCAGATGAACGGCTGACACTTCAATTGGAGTTAAGTAAAGCTGCTCGTAATTACGCAGGGAACAGACATGCGACCAGTGGTTAAATTGCATTTGTTTGGACGGTTTAGCTCAAAGCTAATGACGTCAATGTCGAATTCTCTTGTTGAATTATTCATTTATTAAACCACCATATGTTTCTATACAATTGGCCTGGGCAAATAAGATAATTGAACCATCATTTTAGTGCAAAACAAACATATTCGAACCTGCTTTCATAAACAATTGTCCAGGTTTACGAGTAAGTACGATATAACCGATTCTCCCCTACATCTAGAATAATTTAATTTATTGTCATCTAAGAAAAAAAAAAAATTTCTTTCGTAGCCGCCAATAAAAAATAATTATATCGTTCGAGCTACTTCGTGGAGGTCATGGTCCTCAACAGTAAGGAGTACGACTCAAAAAGGAGGAGGAGGTAATCCTAAAAATACTCTCTAGAAATTCATATAATAAAGGAAACAGTTCAAATAGTTGATGCTTGGTAAATGTGGAGTTCATAGATGGGTATTAGAATATAAAATTGATATGATTAAATTCCATGGCAACCGGCTGCAATTATTTATTTCGATATTAATTTGTTACAACGAACTTAGAAATCAAAATTGGATATTATTCAATTATTATTATTATTATTTTTTTATTATCTTTGATCTGAAATAAATAATTTTTATTTTTATTATTGTGAAATAAATAAACTGTCTTCTTTTTTAGGGTTCCGTACCCAAAGGGTCAAACGGGACCATATTATTGAGACTTCGCTGTTCGTCCGTCCGTCAGGCACCAGGCTGTATCTCATGAACCGTGATAGTTAGACAGTTGAAATTTTCACAGATGATGTATTTCTGTTGCCGCTATAACAACAAATGCTAAAAATTGAATAAAATAAATATTTAAGGGGCTCCCATACAACAAACATATTTTTTTTGCCGTTTTTATAAATAATGGTACGGAACCCTTCGTGCGCGAGTCCGACTCTTGCCCGGTTTTTTAATACAAAGTCGAACTACGATTTTTTAATAAATAAATAAATAATAAATATTGTAAAACATTATTCACAAATTGACTATATCCCACAGTAATCTCAATAAGGCTTGTGTTGAGGGTACTTAGACAACGATATATATAATATATAAATATATATAAATACTTAAATACATAGAAAACACCCATGACTCCGGAACAAATATCCATGCTCATCACACGAATAAATTCCCTTACCAGGATTTGAACCCGGGACCATCGGCTTCGTAGGCAGGGTCACTAACCACTAGGCCAAACCGGTCGTCAAACGCATATAAACGCATATTTCGCAAAAAACGCATATTTAGACACTCTCAAGGGAATCAACATTTATAGGGTACTTCGCGTTGACCTAAGATCTATAAAATTTGGCAAGTAATGTCATCTTACAGTACAAGTACAGGAAAAAATCTGAAAATTTTAATTGTAAAATAGTACATTGTAGAAGAGAGGCCGGAAAACCGCTCAAAGATGGACGAGTGCGTTTGAGGGCCTCCACTAAATAATACGAGTCCATCTTTAGCGTCTCCGGCCGAGGCATTACATAGTGCTTTTCACGACTACTGCGAGGAAATAAAAAAAACATTTGCATAACTATAAGTACTTTAATAGAAATTAATATTAATATTGGCGTGAGGACAATTGTTGAAAAAAGCGATGTATTTTTGCCAGGAACATTTATAGCTTTTAAGTTGTTGGGCATAATACGCAAGTAAGTATAACGGGTTAGCACTGATTGACTAGCACACGTTATCTTTTTGCGGATTAGCAGAGTAATACTTTTTGTTTTAATTTTAGGTTCTTTTTTCAGCTGTGAGGCAATTTTTATGTTTTTAAAAAGATTTGTTTGAGTACATATATTATAATATTGTCAGAAAGACTGACAATTCAATTCTAGGATAAAGGATATGATAGTCAATGTGATAGGATAAGGTACAATTATATTAATTATTGAAATTCCTAAGTCAGAGCTTTGGTTAACTTTTGACTATTAGCTTGTTATTTCTATTTTTTGTGTATTTATAAAGATAATTATATTTATGCTGAGAACATATCCCTTATTATTTCACTTATTTTCCAAGGAGAAGAATATTATGTTTGTTTTTATTTATATTATGAGACATTGTTCATTTTAATGTTATGTATGCGAATAGACTTGTTTGAATACGTAATTAAGTCAGAAAGACTAATAACTTATGTGATGTTAAAGAAGATTGATCAATGTGATAGTAAAACATAAGGTAAATAAGTAAGAACAATGCTAAAAAAATTTGTAAATTGTAATTTATAAAAATATATTATTGTTATACGGTTACTTTACTTTTTACACTTTTGTGCCATTTCAAATTGTAAATACGTTATTTTATATGGGTGCTTGCCTGAAATAAAATCAATTTATTTATTTTTATTTATTTATTTTATTTAAAAGGTGCTCCTTTTTTCCTGACTAATTCCGTGATTAAGACTGATATGTAAGGTTTACTTAGTACTTTCTACATAATTATTAAGCTATATGTTGTTGTTTTATTAAACTTTCTTAAAATCTCTTATTAAAAGCCACGAAAAACATCACTATAAAACTAATGTTGAATATGATTATATCTGCAAAATGTGTCAAAATTATAATCATGCAGATTTATACAGAATAATTATGCAACCAAAAATAAAATAAAAAACGGCGCGTTAAAACTATGTTATATAATTAAAAGAAAAAAAAACAGAATAAATGACTTAAATTTGATTACCTAATTCACACATAGAATCTTTTATAGTGAGTCGGACACTTTACCAAGTATAATAAGTCCCAGATAGACCTACGTACGTAGATTTTATAGATAATTGTAACCATGTGTAATGTTCTAAGTCCCAGATAGACCTGCTTACGTAGTTTTTAAAGAAAATTGTAACCAAGTTCAATATTGTAAGTGGTAGATAGAACAGTATACACAACGGTGAACAAATAAATAGTTTTAACCTAATCTCCACTAGATTAACTTAAAACTATCTACATTTTCTGGAAAACTACCATTAAATTGAGTTATATGAACATAAAATAAGCAATAAAATCAAATTATAATCATGTGTGCCAAATTTCAGATTATTATCTATAACACGAAAAAAAGGTATAAGGATTCTACTTCTGTTTTGCTCTCCTGTAAAGTTGTCATTTCTCAATTAGAATCATATACGTTGTTGTCGTCGAAATGTCGAAGCAAGGCTTTTTTTCTTGAGAAACCAGAGTCGTCAGACATGGTCTTCAATTTAGTCCATAATTCCGCTGAGCTCTGTGTGTTCTTGATATGCACGTAAAACCTATAACCTAATAAAAACACGTTGAACAGACTGACTTTATTAAACGAGTAACGGTAATGGTACATTCTAGTTACACACATCATGAGGATAGATGGCGCTAGTATGAGTAATAAACATTAAATCATATTTTGATAGTATGCCAATAATTATAAGCACCTGCGAGGATATTATAGGGTTAAACTTTTAGTAGATCCACTTATAATCATTTAATGATATAATTTTAGCTCTATAGAGCTCTTCCAATAAAAAAATTACACTTCAAAATTTAGTTTCTATTTCTATGAAATCTGATTTTCAGCCCACCGTGCGTCTCTAAGATTTAATTAAATCTTTGATTGGTACCATTTGCAAACTTCAATAAACGCTAAATAAATAGCTCCCAATAACAGAACGTTATCACGCGCCAACACTGGAGCTATATTCGACTCTTTAATAACAGCTCGTATAATGCAACCAGTAAATAGACTACAATTTGTAAGATTTATACCCATCCTAAGTTAATATGTGTTCTTGTTTTTTTAAAATATATTTTTTATAATATTTTTATTTTTTGTTCTTAAGCACAATTTCTAGAACTATGAACCGGTAAGCTCGAATCATGTTTTTTTTATCTGGTCCATTATTCCTTTTCCAGGCATAGTGGCACGATTGTCACTTTAATCTCAACCTTAGCTATCCAATTCAAGGTTAAAATTAGATTGGTGAAATTTGACTTGTCTTCAAATGAATCGCCAAAACGTAACTATTTGGAATATATTTGGATTTCTTGGGAAAACCAAGATAACCTGGAGAAGTGTTAAAGTGGTTAAAAGATCATAGAAAGTTCAAATAAAACATATTATAGTATAGCTAGTACCTACTGTGTTGTCACATTCATATTACGATATTTAACGATATCATACACTGTGTCTAAACCAAGTTGAATGTCGCTCCTCTAAACAACCTAATAAACTGACAGCCAAACCAGCCAAACAAAGCGCGTCTTAAGTCGATTTCGTTATCATTCGAACACAGGTTTGTTTCAAGAATTAATCCTTCTAAAATTCATTAAAATATTCAAACGACAAAGATTAACGGCACTCCGTACTATGCAGAGCAACCAAATTAAACAATTCCAATTTATCTGACTAACGAATACCTGGCTAGCTCGGAGTGCTACAGCTAATTGCTCGAAACTTTTCTAATTAAAATTAACTTAAAGCTGTAAATGCTGAGTCTTGCCGCTTACTTAGACGCCCTGCACCGGTCGGGATGCAAATTTGCTCTTTTAATGTGCTTTCGTCAAATCTTTTTTTTGGGGTTCCGTAGTCAACTAGGAACCAGTATAGTTTCGCCATGTCCGTCTGTTTGGCTGTCAGTCTGGCTGTCTGTCTGTCCGAGGCTTTGCTCCGTGATCGTTAGTGCTAGAAAGCTGCAATTTGGTATGGATAGATAAAGCCGATAAAGTCGTTAAATAAAATCTCAACAAATATTTTTTTAGGGTACCTCTCCTACACGTTAAGAGGGGGTGATTTTTTTTTTGCTTCAATCCTACGGTGAGGGGTATTGTTGGAACAGTCTTTCAAAACGAATACGGGTCTTCAACTAACATTTTTTGATAAAGTGAATATATTCGGAGATAATCGCTACGAAAGAAAAAAAAGCGGCCAAGTGCGAGTCGGACTCGCCCATGAAGGGTTCCGTACCATTTATGACGTATTAAAAAAAAACTACTTACTAGATCTGGTTCAAACCAATTTTCGGTGGAAGTTTGCACGGTAATGTATATCATATATTTTTTTTAGATTTTTCATTCTGTTATTTTGGAAGTTACAGGGGGGGGGACACACATTTTTTCACTTTGGAAGTGTCTGTCGCGCAAACTATTCAGTTTAGAAAAAAATGATATTAGAAACCTAAATATCATTTTTGAAGACCTATACCCCACACGTATGGGTTTGATGAAAAAAACATTTTTTTTTAAATTTTTATGACGTATTAAAAAAAAACTACTTACTAGATCTCGTTCAAACCAATTTTCGGTGGAAGTTTGCATGGGAATGTATATCATATATTTTTTTTAGATTTTTCATTCTGTTATTTTAGAAGTTACGGGGGGGGGGGGGGACACACTTTTTACCACTTTGGAAGTGTCTCTCGCGCAAACTATTCAGTTTAGAAAAAAATGATATTAGAAACCTCAATATCATTTTTAAAGACCTATCCATAGATACCCCACACGTATGGGTTTGATGAAAAAAGATTTTTTGAGTTTCAGTTCTAAGTATGGGGAACCCCCAAAATTTATTGTTTTTTTTCTATTTTTGTGTAAACATCATAATGCGGTTCATAGAATACATCTACTTACCAAGTTTGAACAGTATAGCTTTTATAGTTTCGGAAAAAAGTGGCTGTGACAGAATCGGACAGACAGACGGACATGACGAATCTATAAGGGTTCCGTTTTTTGCCATTTGGCTACGGAACCCTAAAAATGATGTGTGTTCCCACCTCCCCCCCACCCGCTAAGTTTTGAACCGTAGATCCAAACTAAGTGCATTGCTGCCAACTTACAAAATATTCATTTGGTTGCATAGTAGAAACAATTGCTTCATAAGTCAGAAGCACGCATGTGACACCCGTAATATAGCAACACCCATAGACTACGAAGACCGCTTAGCGTTACTTGTTAGTCTCCATAGGCTACTGTGGCCAAAATCGAGATAAAAACTGTCCAAAAATTTAATTTAGCAAAGAGCCAGTACCAGAGTTCACGAGTTACGAGAATGTGTGCCGGGCCGGGGCGGGCCGGGCGCGTAACAAGGTATGTTCGCGTATCTTAGTTATATACTTTTGCTTTGTTTACCAAAATTAAGATTTATATTTGTTGACTCGTAGGAAATTATTGTATGCAAAGTTGTATAAGAAGGGTCAAAAAATGCTCGTGGCGTACTCACGCCACTCGCCTTTTCATAAAATACTATTATTTATAACATAATTACGAGTAAGTGTTAATTTCAACTAACTTGATAGATGGCTTCCTGTAAAATAGTTCATAAAATGAAAGCATGGAGCTAAAATAACTGGGAAAACGTAACCGACCGTATAAGAAAAGTACCCCAGAAGCACCTATGCAGAGGAAGCGGATTTTTCAAAATTCAATTTGTCAAACTGTCAAAAACTGGAAAGCCCGGCATGGTACGGAGGTAAATCGGTTTGAAATAAATTGGATCTGTGTTTTGTGTGTATCGTAAATTCTATTTTCATACACTATTTTCTTAAGAATGTGAGCAAATAAGGCATTTTTTATAAATTAAATTTAATGTGAAATTGCTCTCAAACACCAAACTGGGTTGTGGCAACAACGCTGTTGCCGGGAGGACCCACCTAACTACGTCATCTTGTCATATTATCGAGGCATAATGAGCAAAACATGGTACTCTATGTATAAAATAAAATAATTAACATACAATTAAAGTTCAGTGACTATTTTCTACCTTTCTATAAATTGGTCCGGTTTTACATCCAATAGTCTAGGTGTTTACCCCAGCGTTTAAATTAAAATCGTATACATTATCCGACTAAATTCTTAACCCGTAGAGTAGAAAGACTTGTCATTCTTGTCACGTGAAGTGCACATATCCTAAGTTATTTCTTTTGAAGATCCCACCTATGCCAAGATTGTATTTTTGTGGCTTTTAGTGCTTCTTGCCATTTATATCTGCCATTGCTTTGTTTTGCCATATGTGTATCTCTCCGTTTCTCGTCCGCGGCATAGCTGAGCAGCCTTAAGTTTGAGAAGCTTTTATTTATTTATTTCTTATTTCTTCCGGCAGAAAACCAGTGCTTTACTCGAAAGAGTGAAGAGTATCACTGAGCCGTGACCCTTTTGTCCTGCTGCAACGCACACAGTATGTAGGTAGGTACTTTTATTTTATTTTATTTTATTGTTTATTAATTATGCCTATTTTGTTGTCTCAATTTTCTTTTGTGCTATTTTTATTTTGTTCCTGTAATAATTTGTGTTCTTTATGATGATTTAAACTTTATATTGTGTGTTTTTGCAGCTGCCAAATAAATGTAACTTACTTTATATGCATCTCGCTCGTACTGGCATCCTATTAGTGCGAGCGACATGTATAGAAAGTAAGTTACGAACACGTCAGTTAATATGCAAAAAAATACACCCAATTATAACAGGTAAGTTCCACATATCGCCCGTGGTCTTCATAATCAGTAAATAGCCTTACCACGAATTTGACACTGACATATTTACTCATCCTATTAGTGCGAGCGACATGTATAGAAAGTAAGTTATGAACACGTCAGTTAATATGTAGAGTCAAACTCGTGGTAAAGCTACAGTTGCACTACATCAAATTGGTAGTTTACGAGAGGAAATGCTTGAGTTATTTAAGAATACTATCAAATCACCATACATGTTCCTTTAAAAATTGAGGAGTTCCCTCAATTTCTCGTTGATTCCATCATCAGATCAGAACCAACAATATTATGGGACCACCTTGAAGGTCAAACAAAAAAAAAATACTCAAATCGGAGCATGGGTGTCGGAGTAATCGGTGAACATACTACATAAAATGTGACGACCGGTTTGGCCTAGTGGGTAGTGACCCTGCCTACGAAGCTGATGGTCCCGGGTTCAAATCCTGGTAAGGGCATTTATTCGTGTGATGAGCATGGATATTTGTTCCTGAGTCATGGGTGTTTTCTATGTATTTTAAGTATTTATAAATATTTATATATTATATATATCGTTGTCTAAGTACCCTCAACACAAGCCTTATTGAGCTTACTGTGGGACTTAGTCAGTTTGTGTAATAATGTCCCATAATATTATTAAATAAAAAAAATCATCATCATTATCATCAAAAATCATCATCATCAGATCCACAGTTTTTGAGAGAAAATGCTCGGTTTGCTTAAGAAAACACCCAAATCACCATGCACATGCCTTTAAAAAATGAGGAGTTTCCTCAATTCCTCATGGATCCCATCATCACATCAGAACCCAATTAAAATGGGACCAAATTGGAGGTAACTCCTTTCAAACAAAAAATAATTATTTTAATCGGACCGCAGGTGTCAGAGTAATCAGTGAACGTACATAAAAAAAAAGCCACAACCGAATACAGAAGAACCTCCTCCTTTCCAATTTGAATTCGGTTAAAAATGATAAGTAACCTAACTGATTCATGGTGGAACTAAGTTCGTTCGGTAGGCAAGTCAAGCCACATTTCTTTAGGCGATCCTATTTATATTTGTTCAGGAATGTCATAAAATCATAAAAAATAATTTCATCCGATAGGCAAATCGGTGAAGGTCGGCCTTATTCCCGCATATTCTACTATCATACTACCTTGGGCGGCAATCTTATGATATGTATTTATTATATTTTTTTCGAAAACATGTTCCAGTCCCTTTGTTCTATTTACTCGTAGATATGGAAGGTCATTACAAAAATCCATTTCCTTGAAGCAAACATTGGCACAAAGTTTCATATTTATAATATAATAAGTTTTAAGACGTGCCAAAATCCACATACAACAAAATGCTAACATAATTTTCCTCATCCTGAAGCGTTTCAATTTTTTACCGCGACACATATTTCTCGCCTTAGTTGTTCCCCCTGGAAACGAGTAAAAATATTACTCCATGGAGATAATCCATGACTGAAATGCGAACAACAATATTTAGCCACTTTAGAATATATGAAATTGTAGTTTATATCAGGGATCGGAACCGGTTTTTTGCAAAAACATCGAAATAACCATATATTTCGGTTTATTTTATGCTCTAAATGTAGTACTCAGTTGTGTTTTCAGATAACGACTTAGTATTATTAGATTGCCTAATTAGAAATGAAGTAATTAACAAAGAACGAAAAAATACCGTTTTCGTTCCCATACAAAAAATACCGGTTTCCGATCCCTGGTTTATATGACTGCTACATAATATAATAAAAAGCATTAAAATACGAGTGTGGGTTTATGAAAAGAATGGAGTAAGTTTCATAAAAGGATCATACGAGTGTTTTAATGCCTTATTATATACTGTTTTATCTAATACACATATACGTGACCGGGATCGCGGATATCATTGTTATTGAATTGTTAATTTTAGTTATTTTTAACAAAAAAAAAGTTATATTTGTCAAGCAAAAAAACGTCTGCGAGCAATGCTGTAAAATGTATTAAAGGGAAAATGGAAAAATTAAGCTATGGAGGCTTACTAAAAGGGTGCAAATGTTTTCATTCCTTCCTCTATGCTTACACACCTTAGGGAGACGCATAGCAACATCTACCGAAAGAATGTTCTATTTTAACGGCATCGGAGTCTCAAGTTATATTGAGAATTATCTTATAACAATTTTCTAATCCACACTAAAGTAATTTTTATAACGCCATGAAATGTCTGCGAGCGATATAAGAATTTTTTATATTAAATCCTCTAATAAACTAGAACTAGACTACTCGGCGACTTTTTCTTTATTACTTACTAGCTGTGCCCGCGGCTCCGCCCGCGTGGTATTCGATCTGTGTCAGTAACCGGCTCATTCACCACTAATTTCTCTGCCTCTCCCCTGGAGGTGGAACTTGAAGTAAAGTTGACAGATGGATACGCTAGAGGACTGTAGTCTAGATAAAATATTTTACAATTAGGTATAGTTTCTATTTTCCTCCGTGAGCTTCTACGGATTATCGTCTTATCTATTGTTTAAAAACCGCAAAGGCGCGTGCCACTATGAAAAAATGGTCAAGCCGCATAGGTAGCGTTTATTGAATTACTACTCTATTGAGCACGGAATAAGATTCATTATGAACTAATACAGAATTCTAACAGAATAGCTGTCTGATCTCTATTGGTGCGTCTAAGGTAGGCGACTAAACGCTCTCAAACCAGCTTAACTTGTGACACTGCGATCCGAAACAAAGATACGTATTCGAAGACCTCGCTTGCACTGGTAATACGAGCGCACGGCTAGCTAGCGCCAAGGAAGCAATGTTATGTTTCTCGAGGAGCAGGTAAAAAACAGGGCCGGATTTTCACACAAATATATTTGGGTGGTTTTACGACCAACTATGTAAGTAAACTCATTTTTAACCGACTTCAAGATTTCAAAAGGAGGAGAATCGAGGGAACTCTTCAAATATGAAAGTCATACATATAATGATTTTTGTATTTTCTTTAACAAATCTAGCATTTACATTTAAAAAAGTGACATTTGATGAAGTGGAACTGCTGATGATGATCAGAATGGAACTCTTCAACGATACACAGTACACGTTTGGCGATTTGTCCTCTTCGCTGTGTTTATTAAGTAAATTAGATTTTCAAGATATTTTTTTGTCAAGTTCGAGTTTTGACGATGGGGTCCATGAGGAATCGAGGGAACTCTTCAAATGTGAAAGGCATACATATAGTGATTTTTGTATTTTCATCAACAAATCATCATTCTCTGTGCATGTTTGTCAAGCAGTTAGGTTTTCAAGACACATTTTTATATATCTATCCTATTTAGTTTTTTTAATAATTATCTGGTGCTTTATTTCATGCATGGTGTGAAATAATTTATCTTAAATACAGTCGAATACCCTATTGCGGATATCTTACCAGTCAACCATAGGGCAAATCTGAAATGTGTCAAGGTGGGTGCAGTGACAAAAAAACATGTTACCTCCTTTTCTACATAATTAGGCTAGGACGCTGTCTTTTTAATTTAATTGTATGAAATCAAAAATCAACAATAATCGTTCTTTCACCGGTCTACCTCATTGAAGTCGGTTTTTTTTCTTAAAAATTATTAGTTTACTTGATTGTTAAATTTTTACTCAGTTTTCCAAAAGATGGCACTGTGCAATGTATGGCAATTAATTTACTGTCGTTTAATTTCGTTGTATTATTACATCAACACAATTGAAATTGAATTGATATCCGTACCCCCCTCTTCTAACTTTAGAGTTAATTTGGCAAAATCCTTCCTCGGTGGCTTAATTTCAGCACCATATCTGTTAGTTTAGCAGGATACTCGATACTCGTAGCACATATTTGTTGTAAAAGTTTGCACCTCCTTCCTAAGTAGCGCTAAATAAGATTCAGGTGCAAACTTAACTCAATCGAGTGTAGTGGCTACCCCCCCTTCTAGGGGTTGAATTTTTATAGCCTATAACTTGGCCGGGTATTTTCTCGACAGATTAGTAAAGTTTGCATCAAAATCCGTTCAGCCGTTTTCACGTGATGCGAGGTCAAATAAACAGACAAACAGAGAAACAGACAAACAGACAAAAATTCTAAAAACTGTTGGAACGTGTTCTGTTAACGATTCTTAGTATCCCCAGCCTACTTTTTTTCGAATATCTTCCATGTACAGACTTTCGACCCCCTTCAGCTTTATTATATGTATAGATATGACATCTATTTCAGTTTATAATATTTATATAGTAGTGTGACTACTTAAAAACACAAAGCAAAAAATATTGTATGTAATAATTTAATATGTTCAGAATTTTGTAATATGAAATCAAGTTTAGATTTTTTAGTTCAAAGCGGTTGCTTTGATTTTTAGTCGAGGTTTCAATCTTAAACATCTGTTCACATTTTCAGATATATAGGTAAATTTATTTCGCTCCAGAACTAATTGGAATTTCGATACCGAGGCTGTTTTAATATTAAGCAACTAAAATGAATAGGTGCACTTTGGAAGACGAGTCCTTTGAGACCGACCAGAAATACTTTTATACTGCATCAAACTTCGCTTCTCGTTCACTTATTTACAATAACAAGTAAATATCTTCATATTAGTTTTTTGACTTTTCAAGACTTCAACGGCATTGCTGTTAGATTACTAACATTTTTTGTCTAGTAGGTCAGTCAACCTTAATTTAACCTAACCTTTTTAGGTTTCCTTAGTCAACTAGGAAATCCTAGACTCTGTCTGTACGCCGCTTAGCTCACGGACCGTTAGTGCCCGAAAGTTATAGTTTGGCATGGATATATACATATATCACGGCGACAAAATAAAACATGGGTAAAAAGTTTTTGGTAAAAAAATATCCCTTTTCTTTCGCTTCAAATTAATAATTGCTGTGAAAGCATTTAACAAAGTAATAAATGCCCAGCTAACTCGTGGGAAGTTAAACTGTGTTCTTAGTTGTATAATAAAAGATAAAATATAGTAACTACACAAACTTCCACAACTACTAAGGCAACACGGGTCGGGTGCTGTTAGCTTTACCTACTGCATACTACACTGGCCTTTAACTGTGTAGATCCGTAGAACGCAATATTATTAGTTATGGTTCTTGGTAGCAGCTATTCAGGCGAAATGTAGGGGGAGCGGTAAATGACGAGACTAAGAGTAAGACGGGGCAGTGAATGTAACGAGTACCCAGACTAAAATAGTGGCGTTTAAAAAAGAGAGTTATGGAAATGTTACTAAAGATACAGTAAGTTCAGGTCCTTCTCCGAACACATCTCAATTAACACTGGGTGGACGCCCCTACGTGCCCGGGATCGCGAATATCATTATTATTTTTAACAAAAAAAAATCATCAATAATTTCGATCAAAAATAGCATTACGCATTTTATAAGCAAGTTTTGTGTTAATAGCTTTAGCGCAAAAATGGTAACAAATTTTTAATGGTGCGTTTTAGTTAGACTTAACGCAAAAGTTGTTTAGTCAGGTTTCAAATCTATACATTTACTAGAGTAAGGCCCCAAGATTGCGTTATGATTTTAAAAAGCTATTGTACTACTATTTTTTTTAATTCTGCTGGTTGAATCCCACTGCACCTTAATTTGCAAAATATCATAAACTAGGTACGAGTATTTCTGTCCTAATAACGTACGCAGAAAAAATGTCTTGAATCTAATAGGCAGCATGGTTCCATTTTTATCACTTGTCACTATGCCCGTCAATTTCGCGCTTACATACTTGTTCAACGTAACAGGCATGGTGACAAATGATAAAGAGCCGACCATCGTAGCCCTACTGGACAAGTTTATATATCAAATATATGAAATGATTACTTAAGTAGGTACTTGAATGTAATGTCATTGGATTCAGCAAATACACTAAGTAGATCGTTCTAAACTCTATACACCAAACAATCAAAACTTAAGCACTTTAACTTTGTTCCCTATGCTGTTCGGATCGTTCTTTTGGAGGTCGGTTAAAAACAGATTCCTCCATTGATAGCCTCCGTTTGACCTACATCGACTGAAAACAGAACCCGGAAATTCGATTCTAACTTTTCTCACGGTCTTTGATGAAGCAAAGTGGAACTTTCTTTGTATTGTCTAACCAGTGCGGCAGCGGGAACTAAGATTATTTACATTTTGACCCTTAGAAAAGGCAAAAAGAGCGAGATTTAATGGGTACCTAAATTAAAACATGAATGAAATTCGACATGAATTAGTGTATTTCTTTGTAATAGCGGCTATCGTACACAGACTCCGATATGCTTTTGGCCACTTTAGAATATAAGTGTTACCGAACAAAATCTGACTTAAGGTGTTATTAATTCGGTAAGCATTTAAAACAAGTTAAAAGAACGCAATAAACCTAATACTCGCTTTTTGAAGAACCCTATGTTGCAATGCAAAGGAAATACATCAGGAGGTAACTCATTCCACATTTTGCACGTTCAGGGAAGAAACGAGCGATATGCCCGCTTATTCTCGGTGTGCGGCACATTGTGTGCCATGTATCTATGAAGTGGGAATAGGCTTTTCACGCCACTGTTCGGAAATGTGGCAATAGATGGTCTAAAACCAAGCTGGAAAATAGGCAACAGCTGTAGCACCTGAACCACCACTACCACAATGTTTCATTGTTATCATCATTGTGTGTTTGTTATTGGTGATGGTAAAAGGTCTTTTTTTTTGGCGCAACTATTTCCTTCATAAATAAAATTAGGTTAGTTATAGGACCAGCAATTACTTGTTTAAAAAAAAAAGAAACGTCAAAACCATTTAGATAACGCTTAAATTGTACTTTTGTAGCTGTTTGTGGTTTTTTAGCAAAAACGCTTCAAGTTTAGTCGGTTTGAAGCAAACAACAAAAAGCAATTGATTGGAATTTTTACAGTTTTTGATAGATTTCAATTATTTAATGAAAAAAAAAACGTTAAAAGTTTTTTTTATCATTGCAGTACATTGCGTTAATAACACGTAGTTCTGCTGCAAAATCCAAATATCCAATTTTTTTAGATCTTTTTCTTTGTCTTTGGAAATAACTACAAATTTAAAATAATATATATTTTGGCATTGAAACCCTAGTCCATAGGGTCCCAGCGCGCACAAGTCTTTTGAAGAAATCGCGAAACGTCTGGTTGACGTAACTGATGACCGAAAAGCTGGCGGCTTCCTCGCACAATGTTTCAGTATTGCGATACAACGAGGAAATGCCGCCAACATCTATTTTAGACATAAGCTAGGTATAATAATCCTCTGTATATATCCATTATGTGTTTTGTTATTGTATATATATATATATATATATATATATTGGGATGAAGTTTATTTCATCTGTTGTTGTATTGGAAACTCAAATTCCCATACAAAATGTGACTTAACGCATAAGCGTACGTCACGTCTCGCTATCGAATAAATTTACACTAGGAGTTCTGATCCAGAAACAATTACTAACTTTTAGTGTGTTTATAATCTTTATATGACACGGTTATGGGTGAGAGTAGCGCGGGTACTAAACTACCTCTGCACACATTTCTTACAGAGCAGCAGACTAGACATATTATTATTACAGTATTATTCTCCTATGTGGATGAATCCATGAAGTAAGTTGGTTAAAATGTCGTTTGACTGTGGTATAAATTAATTTCAACAATATTTTTCTAGTTTTAGAAAATATTAAAGTTATTTTACCTACGTACTGAGTGAATATCTGGTAAAAATCAGTAAAATTTACTCTGACTTTATTTATGTATTGACTAAAATATTTTCAATTACCATAAAAGCTCCAGCACTTCGCATACAACTACTAACGACTGAACCGAAAATTTGAAAAGTCTTAACCATAATTGAGTTATTTTCGCACCCTGCCTCAAAACTTACTAGCGCAAGTTTACACTAACGTCTACTAACTTAACTTGTATTTAGTGGTGATGAATCAGCTAATATCTATTCAATGTCAGGATTAGGCCAAAGCAGTTAAGGAGTTACGAAGTTGCTTCCTTTGTTCGACAAGCGACAGGTCTTGAGGTAACCTTTTAGTGAAAATACTGATCTTACTGTATACTGTATATTATAATATCGTATGTATAATTTAGCTATTCTGATCTATTCGAGTTGAGAAAGCGGACTGAATTCTGCGGTTTTTTTTAATTGCCTATTTAACGCACAGTGAATGTGCTTACGTATCTGATTCAGGAGTCCTCTAATTCGGTAACATTAAAAGCCCTAACATGCTTGTGACGAAGGCACAACGTCCAAAGATCACATGTTCTATACAAGTGTTCCTGTAAATAAACTACTACCTACAGCTGATTTATGTGTTAATTATAATGTATTGTAACGATCAGTTTTTTTACTGCCATTTTGCATTGTGGGTTTCAAATATTCATAACTGGTTCACGAGTTGCAAGTTA
Organism: Cydia pomonella; assembly: GCF_033807575.1. NCBI lineage: Eukaryota > Metazoa > Arthropoda > Insecta > Lepidoptera > Tortricidae > Cydia > Cydia pomonella. Next base: position 13,940,259 of record NC_084706.1, on the reverse strand, counting down.
CTATACACAATTTAAATGCGTGTTACCCAATGGAATAGAAATTGCTAATAAATAATTTTATGAAGATAAAATATAGATGTTTTTAAACTTGTCTTTATATTCTTTATTAATTTGTCAGCCGATGTCTACACAAATGATTTCTGCCAAAGTTGTATGGTTGTTGTCTACGTATTATTTATATATATATATATTTTTAACTCGGTAACATTTTTGTGAACAAAAAATAATCATATAGGTATATTAAATTAGCTTAACCAGTCTATAATTTATGCTTTAGCAATAGTACGAGTATGTATTCCTTTTTGAGAGAAGCTTTCATGATTTAGAAAGCTTCTCTCGAAAGCGTTTAGACTTTTTGAGCTTACCGCCCGTACAGAGATGCTGACTGTGCATGCGATAAGCAAACTCTAAGAGCCTTTTAAGTGTACCTCTGCCGTAATTTACGAGTCCCAGTCACGTGCTCTACTTAGGCCGGAAAATCGTACAACTTTAATAAAACCTCGTGGTTCAGTAGTAATATCAACCCGGTTGTGTCTTTCTTCCCCTGGGCAGAATATGAAAGTAACTATTCATAAGATTGAGATTTAAAAGGTGCAATATACGAATGAACATGTACGTTGCTTTCTATGGATTTAAAAGCATAACCTAATTAATAAGAGAATTATCAAGAGAACTTGATTGCCTTGGGTAAATGACAAAATTTTCATGGTCTGTGCTTACTCACGACGTCGCTAGACCATATGCAACGAGACCTTAATAGAACCAAATAATTTTGCAAATAACGTCAAACGTAATTATGTAATGTAAAGTACTGAGGCAAATAAATTCTTGTTTTAGTCAGTTTTGTCTATGGTACATCAGCAACAAAATTAGCGGATCAGACTACGCGTGATTTTTAGGGTTCCGTAGCCCCATACTTAGAACTGAAACTCAAAAAATCTTTTTTCATCAAACCCATACGTGTGGATATGGATAGGTCTTCAAAAATTATATTGAGGTTTCTAATATATTATTTTCTAAACTGAATAGTTTGCGCGAGAGACACTTCCAAAGTGGTAGAATGTGTGTCCCCCTCCCCCCCCTGTAACTTCTAAAATAACAGAATGAAAAATCTAAAAAAAATATATGATATACATTACCATGCAAACTTCTACCGAAAATTGGTTTGAACGAGATCTAGTAAGTAGTTTTTCTTAATACGTCATAAATGGTACGGAACCCTTCATTTTTTTTATACTACGTCGGTGGTACGCGGGTAATAATAGTAATGTAATAGGTTATGTTTTGTTGGGCAACAAACGTCAAATAAGCGTTGTATTTCTGTTTCACTCTAACATGTTGAATTCTGTATCCTTGTATCCTGCTCACACTTGTTTAAAACGAAGTTAGCTGGCTAATACCACAGATAACTATTCTCTGGATAAAAAAGGAATTGAAAATTGCAAATCTTTAACCTACAAATAAACAGTCAGTTATTTTTATCGGTGGGATAACTATTCGGCGACTTATCTGGAAATTGAAAAATCGGCTCTTGCACTTAAAATAAGTTAAGTGAGGCATGAGGCCTACTGCGGCGACGCCGAATATACAACACTACACCATACACACGCTGGCGGTGTGCCCAGCGTGGGCGGAGCAGCGGGCCGCACTCGTGGCCGTATTGGGGAGCGAACTTTCCTTGCCAGCGGTGGTGAAAGCCATGCTCGGTGGGGAGAGGCCATGGGTGCGAGGACGTGATGGCGCAGAAAGAGGCGGCGGAGCGCGGCAGGAAGGAAGATCCGGCCTCTCAGTCAATGCGCCGCAAACGCGAGGGGCGGCGGCGGTTTGCATAAGGGTTCCTGTGCGCGGCAGGCTCGGGGACGTGTGCCGCCTACACAAGGGTCCCTGCGGGACGCATGATCAACGCGCCACCTGAGGCGGAGGGGTAATATATTCCTCACGAGTCGAGTCCGAATCCGGACGGCCGCTGGCGAGGTTGCGGAAGAGTACTTCGGCGTTCCTGGGACCTCGCCCTATAGCACTGAAGCGGCAACAGAGGGGTTTTAGTGGGTAAAACATGAGTCTCATAAGCCTATATGGGAGTCCCAAATAACCATCTCAGGCCTGTCCCCGCGCCCGTTTCTCATAGAAACGCATTTTCCCTCTTTAAAATACGGAACCCTAAAAAAGGGATAGGCCTCATATGATTTTTAATTGTTATTAACTTTTAGAACAAGACCCCAGAACCGCCAGACCTTACTTATTAACTCATGACTAAAATGTATGGGATAATACATTAACTATTTATTGTAACATGGTGGTGTATAGGTGATAATCTTAACTACATTTTTTTACTAAATTAAACTTGTCTAAAACAATAAAAATTAAAAAAAAATATATAAACTTGAACATATAAAAAAAAAACAAGTTAGTCACCGGGCGAGATTCGAACCCGTAACACTCGTTTAGCAGTCCGCGTCTTAACCCGCTGGACCAGACGGACAGTGGCCGTCAACACGAAATTAGCGACCATATTCTGCGTCGAAAGAAAAACGCATGAAAACTCGAAAACACGCGTTTTCCCAAACATAAGACTAATCTAGATCGATTGTTTACCCCCAAAAACCCCCATATACCAAATTTCAGCAAAATCGTTAGAGCCGTTTCCGAGATCCCGGAAATATATATATATATATATACAAGAATTACTCGTTTAAAGGTATAAGATATATATATATTATATTTCTGTGATCTCGAAAACGGCTCTAACGATTTCGCTGAAATTTGGTATATGGGGGTTTTTGGGGGTATACAATCGATCTAGATTAGTCTTATGTTTGGGAAAACGCCAGTTTTCGAGTTTTCATGCGTTTTTCTTTCGACGCAGAATATGGTCGCTAATTTCGTGTTGCCGGCCACTGTCCGTCTGGCCCAGCGGGTTAAGACGCGGATGGCTAGAAACGAGTGTTACGGGCTCGAATCTCGCCCGGTGACTAACCTTTGTTTTTTTTATATGTTCAAGTTTATATATATATATTTTTTTTATTGTTTTAGACAAGTTTAATTTAAACCTTTGTTTTTTTTATATGTTCAAGTTTATATTTTTTTTTTTAATTTTTATTGTTTTAGACAAGTTTAATTTAGTAGAAAAATGTAGTTAAGATTATCACCTATACACCACCATATTACAATAAATAGTTATAACCGAGCAAAGCTCGGTCGCCCAGGTACTATGAATAATAAGGGATCTTGTACCTATAGCTTTTTTATTAGTCAAAACCTTTGTGACAGAACTTATGACCTGATTAAATAGGCATATTATACTCACTGTAAAAATGATTTTTTTAATACTACGTCGGTGGCAAACAAGCATACGGCCCGCCTGATGGTAAGCAGTCTCCGTAGCCTATGAACGCCTTCAACTCCAGAAGAGTTACATGCGTTAACCTCAGGCGGTTTAACATAAATTGTTTCAATCGTCCCCAGTCTACCCTGTTATTTTTTTAGTAAGATGAACAAACATTGTTACAGAAAATGTGTATTGACCTACCTAATAATAATAACTTACACAAGGGAGTACATCTTAACCTTTCGTATTTAAGTACCTGTGTGGACGAGGCGCCTAAACTCGCGAAATATGGACGTCTTCTGCAGCCATGTAGCGCTGCAATACTGTGCAGTCGGCCGCAGCAGTATTGCAGTACGACAATATTACCGACTGCATTACTGCCGCAAATCTCAAAGTTGGTGCTGCTGCCGGCATTTTTGACATTTGCGTCAGCAGTAATGTCACTCTGCAATACTGCGGCAGTAGTGCAGCTGTGGTCGAAAATACGAACGTTACCTTTAATTAACCCCTGCGACTGATGGATGGTGACTGCCTATACTAACGTAAGTGGAAACTGACTCCTAAAACATGTAACTTCTTTAGGACGCCATGTTCTTGTGACAGTGCAATTATCAAATCTGACGATTACAACCGAAAGGCGAGGGACGGGTAGAGCATGATTAGAAATATACACCAAACAGTGCCAACGGACCTATTTTCATGACCTCAAAATGCAATCGGGCCGTCTTAACATGCAACAAAAACAAACAAACAAAAACATACAAAAACTCTGAGCATTTTAACTTTTTAAGCCAATCAGGACCTACGATGGTGCTCTAAATACCGCACAAAGTAGCAAACTGTTCAACTTATGTGGGTTTATACAAATTTGCGGCCCCTGACTGGTAATCTACCTACTGGTTACTTACAGCAAAGAGAATTTAAAATAGAGGTGTATTGTTAAAGTAAAACTTTGTAGTCATGTAAATTTACTGTCATCTTTCGACATATGATTTACGTTACGTTTAATACTGTTGACTCTGACATTATACTTGGTATGCTGCGGTCCCTTAACATATCTCCTGCGGCAATTGGCTGGATTCGCGGTTACTTAATTGGTCGTCGGCAATGCATTAAGGTGAATGATCTCTGGTCTTCTTGGTGCAACACGCTGGCCGGCGTACCGCAAGGCGGCGTGTTGTCTCCCTTATTATTTTCAATTTTCATAAATTCCATAACCTTCAATCTTTCTTCGCATTATCACCTGTACGCCGACGACCTTCAAATTTACTCGCAGGGTAAAACTGATGATCTTCAGACTGTCATTAACACCATAAATAATGATTTAGTGAAAATCTTGAACTGGAGTGTTGCTTTTGGCCTCAAAGTAAATCCTTCAAAAACGCAGAGTATTATTTTCGGAAGTCCAAAATTATTATCGAAGATAGACTTCAATACACTATCCCCAATTTATTTTGATGGCGTTCTGATCCCGTATTCGAAGCAAGTAAAAAATTTGGGACTTCTCATGGATAGTACCCTATCATGGGTGCCTCAAGTTGGCGAAGTAAGCAGGAGAATGTTTGCAGCAGTGAGCTCTCTTAAAAGGCTACGAAATCTTTTACCAATACCGACCAAAATTGCGCTTGCCCAAACCCTCCTTCTCCCCATTTTGGACTACGCTGACGTTTCATATCCTGATCTAACGGAGGAGCAACTTAATAAACTTGAGCGCATCCAAAATATCTGCATCCGGTTCATATTTGGGTTACGCAAGTATGACCATGTTTCTCTTTTCCGATCACAGCTCAAGTGGTTGCCTATTCGTTTTCGTCGTAACTTTCATATTCTGTCTCTCCTATTTTTTATTCTTTTCCTTCCAGCAACTCCCCGCTATCTCAAGTAGCGTTTTAACTACCTAAATTCTGTGAGGCTGTCGCGCAGCCTGCTTCTCTCCGTCCCATCTTCTTCTACAAAATTTTACAACACTTCATTTACTTTTCAAGCTGTCCGACTCTGGAACTCCTTACCCGTTGGCATTAGATGCGCTCAATCTCTTGCTGTGTTTAAAAAATCACTCAAAGAACATTATTTATCTCTCCCTTAGTGTTTATATAGTACATAGTTATTTTTACTCTGTGGCTGACATGCTGCTGTCATATTTAGCTATGTTTCGGTTAATTTTATATATATTTATATGTATGTTTATGTATGTCTATTTATATTCCTTATATGTGTATGTTTATTCACTGTAATTGTGTGTGTGAATCTAGGCTTCATAACGGTTTAGCAACACCTACTTTTTCGATTAACTTCTCTATTTCCGCTACCCAAAGGTTGTCTGGAAGAGATCGCTTTTTAGCGATAAGACCGCCTGTTGTCTGCCTCTAAATTTAATCAATGGTTTATTTTTCTTGTATATTTTTACTGAGGTGTGCCAATAAAGAGTATTCTATCTATCTATCTATCTATGATTAAAACTTTTAGAACGCCATTTGACTTTGATCCTTATTCTTTCACTGATATGTCATGTAATATATATGATATGTGTGTTGTATGATATGATATGTGTGTGTATGATATGTTTGACCGGTCTGGCCTAGTGAGTAGTGACCCTGCTTATGAAGCCGATGGTCCTGGGTTCGAATCCCGGTAAGGGCATTTATTTGTGTCATGAGCACAGATTCTGAGTCATGGATGTTTTCTATGTATTTAAGTATTTGTATATTAAAGCCTGACCAGTAATATATGATTACGCGCCATATTGCGGAATTTCATTGGAACTAAATTTTTCATAGTAAACTGAACTGTCACCCTATACATGAGAACACAGGGCCCTCTTGACAATGATCATAATATATTTCTGTATCATATATTCATATATATATGTATCGTTGTCAGGACTTAGTCAATTTGTGTAAGAATGTGCCTATAATATTTATTTATTTTATTTATGTGTTCAATTAGTTAAATATCAAAAACCGGCTCTTACCGGGCACAACCTAAATAAAGTTATGGCGCCATCGCTAGAAACGATGTCGCTATAGCTTTGGCCTTAGATCTATTAGATGGCGCCACTTTTGATATTGAACAAATTTAACACATATAAGTGAAAGAATAGGGATCAAAGTCAAATGGCATTCTAAAAGTTTTAATCATGTTTCGAAAGATGGCAGGAAATTTATTGTGGCTACAAAGTTTTCTTTGACAATCCACCTATATTTCAAATTCTCTTTGCTAACAGCTACAGAATTGAAATGGAAGAGAAAATGCTCCCCTTCCCATTTCCAAACCCCCACGGTCAGTTGGTCATACCCTGAATGGTAAAAGTATAATCACCTCCATCTTCGTCACATTTTCCTACATCGAATACCTTTCTTAAAATATCAACAGGAGATTTATAATAAATCGCCGGAACACTGTGTTCCTGGAAATTCGTGCCCTGCATTTTTGTAGACAAGATCTATAGCAGACATCGCTGACTGTTAGTAATCTATATATTTATTTATGTAATCTTTATTGCACAAAAGAAAACCTTATAGTACAAAAGGCGGACTTAATGCCATGAGGCATTCTCTACCAGTCAACCTTTAGGCAAAGCAGAGAGATTGTAGGCGGTGCTACTTAACAACAACAACCAAATATAATACAATAACATACTATACATAAAAACCAAAGTTGATAAATTCATCTAAGTGCAAAAACTGCTCCGAAAAATCTGACCATGGACCCCCAAATATCGCACCCGTTTTCGCCTTCACAACTGTCCGTCTCCTTGAACTTTAACGGCTGAAAAAAAGTTCTGACAAAAAAAAATATAAATGCGCTTAGCTCGCGCTTCGCGCTCGCTTGATCAATCAACAATACGAGATTTAAGTGCAAAAAAAACACAAAATGTTACAATTCAGGGGCTATCCCCATCATAGCAGGGAGAGAGAGATCCCTGGATCTATATCCAGGGATCTCTCTCTCCCTGCTACAAAGCTTAGTAAATCAAAAATAGGAAATTAAAGTGCAAAAAAAAAACAAAAAAGAACTCTATGTTCGGGATTGGAACCGAGAACCTCGTCATTGCAAAGCGAGCGTATTCCAACTGAGCCACGAATGGATATACATGACATGTTGAAATTAGGCTAGTTATTCTCGAGTAAAATCTAAATATCTAAATACCCCCCAAACCAGTGTTCTAAAATATCTGAATTTTTCGCAAATCACTCTGTAAACATGTCTCAGAAGGAAGAAACTCTTACGATATGGATAGGTACGGCTATTTGTTTAGGCATTACGTACCATGAATCCGCCATTTTGAAAAAATTACAAAACTGGATCGACAAAAAAATTCTATTTCATCATAGAATATGTTCACAAAATTTCACGCGAATCGGTTGAGAATTGCGACCTGTTATAGAGAACATCCGGACATACGAAAGCAGATTGCCTGAGTCAAAACGTAGACCTACGCTACGCTTCGGTCAAAAAATAAAAAATGCGTAATTGGACCTATGTTCATATAACATTATTTACTTGTAATATCGTCAGCAATATGTATGTGGCTGAAATCGGTCGGGTTTAAACAGCCCACGGTGTATATGTAATTATAAACTATGGAAGTTTCTAGTTCCCGAACAGACCAAGTAATTAACTCTGGCTTGGAAGCAAATCCTCTAGCTACAGAGTAAAGTTTAAAATTCAATCAATTCACTCGTAGACTCCATTCGGATATTTCGAACCTTTTGCCTTTTTGTCGGCTGCAAATGAAAGCCGTTTATGAAACCTTTTGCCTTTTGCCTTCGAGGGTACAAATAGGATTCTGTGCCTTTTAAATTCTCGTTACGTACGTGTGTTTTAATAGGTTTTCCACGTTGGAATGTATAATTAATAGATAATTTAAATACCACATATAACGATGCCGATTTCTGTCTAAGATTCCATTTAAGAAGCTTTTATTATAGAAACCTTATTGATTCAGATTAGTTTTAGAGTTTACTGAACCCCGTTTAATTATTAGACCCCGCACGTTCAAACGAAATTCGAATATAAAGGTCACTTGAATGTTATTTCGTCTCACTCAGTGAGCAAAATGCGATTTTGTACACTGTTTTAAGTAGCAAATTACCCTTGTTAGAGCTGCTGACGTGAAAATAACTTTTCGAATGTCATTTCAACGTGCGGGGCCTAATACAAGTTCGTGTATTTGGATTCTGTTGTCTTTGTCCCTTTCACGTCATTAGCAAAAAGAAAGAGACAAAAAAGTGCATACGCAATTTAACGGAATATTGACGGTTTATAGTAGACCCCGAAATAAGTCAGACCGCATCGTTCCAAAACACCCTACGAGTCTTCATTCGTAACAATTAATTAATGAAGTAAAAGGTTAAAATATAATAAAAACACCATATTCAACGTATTTTATCACACAATCAAAACAATTAAATTATACAAATTTACGCAATTGTTACGCAGTAAATAATTCTACTTAACTACTTTTAACGATCTCTAGTATAGTTGACAAATAGTAGTATCCGCAATTCGGACCGTATCTTACAAAGTTTTTTTTTTTACAAAAAAAAAGTTGTCGATTGAACTGTCAATTGATGTTCGATAATTCATTATTTTCGTATTATTTTATTGAAATTTCTTTCGTTCTATTTGCGGTGATTAAAGTTAATTGTTAGAATACCTTCAGAAAACATGAGTGAAATAGTGATGAAGACGGTCATTTCATTTTCAACCAAATTAGCTACTTATGAGCACGTCGGACCATGCTTAGTCTAGGATTAGTAAGATGCATACTAACTTATCAACCATGGATCCGTCTTCCGGGCATCTTTCAGGTCAGAGCCACTTTGGATGGGTGTCTTCCTGAGGATATGCCCAATCCAATGCCATTTGCACGTTTGGATCTCCTTGGGTACGGGTGCTTGTCTGGTTATACTCCATAAGTGAGTGTTTGTGATCCAGTTAGGCCAAAAGATGCGTAGAATTTGCCTTAAGCATTTGTTCAAAAACACTTGGAGTTTTGTTGTTACATCTTTGCGGACAAACCAGGTTTCGCACCCGTACAGTAACACGGCTTTTACATTTGAATTGAAGATCCCCACTTTAGTTCTTCTAGTCAGGGTAGAGAGTTCCACACTGGCTTAAGCTGGCTGAATGCGGCTCGGGCTTTGTCTATCCTGCCCAGATAGCAAAAGCTACCTGCCACCTGGTTAATCTAGTTTCTCTTGATCAGCATTGGAGTTGAATCGGTGGTGTTTTGGCGCATTTCCTTTGTTTTCTTGTAGTTAATGCGCAATCCTTCCTTTTCAGCCTCTTCTGCTAGATCTTCTGCCTTGTCTTGTAGTTTCTCACGCGTGGTTGCTAAAAGGCAGAGGTTATCTGCAAAGTCCATATCCTCTAAGTCTCTTTCAGACGTCCAAGGCAAGCCTCTTCGACCTCTGCTGGTAACCCTGTACATGACGTCATCGAGCACCATCAGAAACAACAGTGGGGAAAGCAAACAACTCTGTTTGACGCCTGCTGTGACATCTATACTCTCCGTAAGTTTTCCCTTGTGAAGCACTCTAGACAAAGATTCATGATAGATTGCTTTGATAACGTTGATTAGCTTATCTGGTTCACCGTTAAGCTTCAGAATCCTCGATATGCTTGCCCATTTTACCCTATTGACTGCTGAAAGTCATCCCTTATTACCCGACTGCCAAAGGGAGGAGGGTAATGTTTTTCGAGTCTATGTATGTCTGTTTCTTTGTGGCCTCCTGTAGCCTAAACGGCTTGATGGATTTTGATGTATGAGGTATCGTTAGATTCGTCTTGATCACGGGAGTGTCATATGATGTTTTTAGGGGGTAGCTAAAAAGTTATAAATAAAAAAATATATAATTAAAAAAAAAACAGAAAACCCGACTGCACACTGAAAAAGAGGAAAACAAGCCCCACAAGAATATTGCGGTTGATGGTAAGTATCGCAGGCGGGGACCAACAACCAAAATGACTATAAGTAACCTTCTGTTGGTCCCCGCCTCTGTTTTTTAGTGTGCAGTCGGGTTTTTTGTTTTTAATTTTTTTTTTTATTAGTAAAGGAAATTAGTGCTGAAAAGATACTTTTCCTGACTACAGTGAAGCAAAATGAGGGTTATAATTTTGGCATGTATGTATATGTGTTCATATTATTATGTTCCTACAGAACTGCTAAAGTAGGTACTAGGTACTCAAGTCAAGGTGTCATTCGAAGCGCCTTGATTGTCCGCTGGTTTATACTATATGAGCTTGGTAGGTATATGACTCACAATTTTAACATGACCCTCACACACCCTCTAAAGGTCATAATTAAGATCAAGAACTAAAAAAATAAGTAAAACTGGCGTGTTGTACATCATTTAAAAGGCTTTAATTAGCACATTGAAAATATGTACATATTGTTAGCTTTGGCTCGCGGCTTTTCTTGCATGTAAGCACCCAGAGGAGTCTATTGGGAGTCGCGTACCACCAAGCAAGTCATCCAAGATTCTATCCATGCATTGCCTGACTACGGCAAAAGAAAGGGTTATGAATAGTGTTTCATCCTTTTTGTAGGTACCTATGTATACTAAAATAATGTAAATAATGGTAATTGACTTAATGGTTTGTTTTTGAACTTATTTTTTTCCCCTGCACTGAGCATGGCCGGACGTTGTCTTGGCTGATTTTTTCAAACATCTGACTGACAACTAGTAAAAAAAAATGAATTTAGGATTTTTTTTATTATGTAAACATTATATTATAGCACTTAAGAAGTCAATTGTAATTGAATCGTCATATTAAAATGACGACCGTTCTGGCCTAGTGGGCAGTGACTCTGCCTATGAAGCCGATGGTCCCGGGTTCCTAAATCCTGGTAAGGGCATTTATTTGTGTGATGAGTACGGATATTTGTTCCTGAGTCTTGGGTGTTTTCTGGGTATTAATATGTATTATATATATCGTTGTCTGAGGACCCACAATACAAGCCTTCTTGAGAACCCACAATACAAGCCTTCTTGAGCTTACTGTGGGGCTTAATCAATTTGTGCAATAATGTCCTACAATATTTATTTATTTATATAATATTGCCGCTTCTATCACCGCACCGCTCGCCATCGGCAGGGTGTTCATCCTCATACCCTAGAGCCTAAATGGTCGCGCACTGCGCGGTTTAATAGGAATTTCCTCCCGCGGACGCTCCGGCGGCGGCGGTGGAATGAGCTCCCTGCCGAGGTTTTCGCGAGGGTCTACAGTATGGGGTTCTTCAAAAAAGGAGTGTGTACAGGTTTTTAAAGGGTCAGCAACGCACATGTAATACCTCTGGAGTTGCAGGCGTTCATAAGATACGGTGACTGCTTACCATGAGGCGGGTTGAATGCTCGAAAAAAATAAACTCTCCACCCAACAGAGCACTTCCAAGTCCAGGGCATACCTTTACACTATGCTAGTCTTCCATTGAACTTTTAGGTTCCGTAGTGTTGGTTTCCTAGTGGTCGTACATATCTCATATTCATGCACATTTGTTTAACGAAAATCACTATACACATACTGAGATAAAGTAAGAATGCCGGCCTCGCTAATCCCCAATTTACTGGCTTTTACAGTAGGTAATATGACATTTATAAAACCGCTGCTTAGATATTAAAGGTCCTATGTACAAAACGTTTTCAATAATCGCTCCTCCGTGACATTCTTTATCATCACGTAGAATATAGAAGTTGTGTTAGCGAGTCCGTTTTCCTTTAATGGCTTCCTTACTGAGTCGTTTAATAAATAAGACATTTTTAGCATTAATATTTTTTATCATTATATGGTATCATTGTATCAGTTTCTTTATGTGGTGGGGCTAAATTAAATTTAACCTTTAACTGACGAAAGTTTATCGGACGTCGTTCCTCGTATATATATTTTTTTTAAGTACGCTTCGCGGGATACTCTCCCTGGTACCTTTCGGTGTCATCTAGTGATCCATCTTACCTCTGTAGCATGTCATCTTTCTGTCCTCAGCCAGTGTGCTCCATCTCGAGAACACACATACTTACGTAATGTATTAATTATCGCACTAATATGGTAAAGTAGTTCCATATATACTATAAAGATGTTTGTGAACTCGACCGTACACCTCCTACTATTATTATGTATGGCCACATTGACATAATCGTAATAATATTATGTATTCCGATATGACTGAAATGATATGACACAAGTGAAATATTTCCTTCAGTTTAAAAACAAGTGCTTAAGTAAAATAACGGGCCGATTCGAAAAATGATTAAGACTCAGATCTTGGAAAGATCTTTAAAAGATCGATAACTAAACGACATGTCAAAATAGACGTTTATTTCGATTCCGCTGTGATCCCAATAAGATCTATCTACGATATTTCTAACGTCAAAGTGACATTGGTTGCCCGAATCGAGCTGCTTCTGTCAATTATACGACATACAAACGATATGTAAATGAGAACGTATCTAAACCAGAACTTATCGTTATTGTATCTCATTCTTCGAATCGGGCCGCAATTGTCCCAAATTTGCATTAATTTTGGAACGAGGGAATAAACAAAATGTTGGCTTTGAGTGTAAAAATCTCTTTTAAATATCTATCAGATCAATAATATGTAGGTATCAGATACTCGTATGAGTGAAGGTCGAAACACAACTCGGTGAAACCTGTTTATAACAATAGCACTATTATTAGCAGAGGGCACGACAAAGTATCATCTACGAACGAGCTGAAAGGTACAGACAGACGAAATTTTCTGAGACCATTTTTTTCTATGGCCTCTATGACAATAAGTGCGCAATAAAAGTAAAACAAAATTCGGATTGAAGGTGGCTACCATACAAATATTGTAACGTTCAGTGTTTTAAGATCTGTCGTTCAGATGGTTCTATCTCATGGTGGAGGTAGGTACTGGGTACCGACCATAGAATGGAGTTGCTTTGATCAATTTTAATTTTATCTTTTCGAATACACACGTAAAAAAGGAAGAAAAATTGCCGTTAATATTGAATTTTATTGTAAGCTTAGGCCAATTGTAAGTTTTGAATGTCATAAATCACAGCCGTGACGTAGATATTTTTTGACTTCCTTGAGGAACTGACGGCAATTATCTCCACATGCTATCGCCACAGTACGCTTTATTGCCCGAAAAATAGTCAGAGGTCTAGATGAATGGAAGTCTATGAAATATAAGTAAATGGATTTTAATGGAAGTGACAAAATGACTGCAAGTTTATTAACTCACAACGATTTGTCGGTTCTTTATTTATTTAACCTCGAAGGCCAACTTGCGTATTCTGCCGCCGTTTTGCTAATAAATTAAATTATCAATTGCGACCCATCAGCTTGTTCATTTGAGTAAACAAACGCAATAACTCCCAGAGCAAATAGTTGCGCTGTGAATACAAATAATTGCTGAGGTCTTTGTTTTGTATATTGCCGGCCTTTCATCTAGAACTAATTGGTATTTTGCTATCTGACCCGAAACATGTAAGACCGGGTTGCATCAATGTTATAAAATATTTTGACAGGTAAAATAAAAATTAATATATAATGTTTATTATAATTTACATATCAAATTATAAAATTAGTTTTTTGATTTGTCTTTGGCGAGTCTCTCCGGTATCACAAGAAAACAAGAGAAAACTTACAAAAAATTAATTTCACGCTTCACACTCAAAATTTTATTATTATGTAGTATTTTCTGACATTTTTTAAAGCCTATTATTTTAATAATTAAGTTACTTAAAGGCGTAGGGATGTGACGTTTGAATTAAGCAAATCTGTGAGCGATATTGATACGACAAAACTAATGATAACTAAACATGCTAGAGTCTGTGCGGAAAGAGAAGAGTCGTAGGATTTGAAAGCGTGCCAGTGCAATTTCATGGTTTTTGTTATGCTGACAACATTGTCACGAAATTATAGTACAACGCCAAAGTTCATGATACTTGAATCCCGTTATCCCGACCTTTTCCCGTTATTTAATTATTCGGCTCGGTAACCGAATCCTATGAACTAGCACAGGCACTAGTTTTCACCGAAGTGACTGCCATTTCACTTTCTAACTAAAGGTTAAACCCAAATTTTGTTTTTACATTCCCTGGACGACACGACGTACAAAGCGACAGTTCGATTGACAAAAATACTAAAACTAGTTAATAATCTATCCAATTTAACTGCAATTTTCTTACAAATCCAGATAGAGTCCGATATACAACCTAATCTGCCCGGTACAATAGTTATTTTAGCACAAAACTATATGGCTAGATTGGGTAAAAATTGGACAATCGAACCAGCAATTTAGTATGTATGGTATAAAAACAGTGCATGAGTAGGTATTTTTGGGATTAGTCCGGTTCTCTCACAACATTTTACTTTGTCCAAAAGCTACTGCTAAATATGAAATAATATTTCGTAACTAACAGCAACACCATCAATATAATGATCATCAGTGGACCTTATGTTATTACAATAATATTTAGAAGTTAGACCAAGCTAAACTGGCAGCGATTTTCATGGCCCAGGCGTCAGCATAAACGTCACAATTTCATGAAGTTTGACGTTTAAAATAACCATCAAAATCCCTGCCAACTTAGCTTAGCTCTACAAATATATTTTTTAAATTGGCTCAATGGTGTATTTATTGAGCATCAGTCTTGAAACCAAATATATCGACAAATATATCTATAATCTTAAAATAAATAAATATTTTAATTGAAAAACTTTATTTCATTATAATTGAAGTCTTTTGAATCTTATTATTCATTGTCACTTATTATTGAATTAGCTTCATTATATCCAGAGATATCTTCATCTGAATTGGATGCTCTTAAATCGGATACGCCGTGGATTAAAAATTCTTGCATAGCATTTGATATCATTTACTAAACGGTATTATATTAGAGATACTGTACTTTTACTCAATCCTGAAAATAAATTAGGCCAAAAAATAAATTTAAATAAAACTAACAGAAATAAATTAAGCTATAAATTTTCCTTTTTGAACCATGTACCATTTTGTCCCGTTTCGACATAATTTTATGCATAAATCTTGCTATTTTTATAAATAAAAATACACAATGACATATAAACGACAGAAGTTTGTTTACTTTTTATTTGACAGGTAATGATAATGTTAGTTCCCATTTCTGCCACGACTCTTCTCTTTCCGCACAGACTCTAGGTCGGGACACTAAGTGTAAATACTATTCCTCTAAATTGTTGTTTTGATATCTTGCTGATGATTTCCAATTTACTAAACACCAAATTAACAACAATGTAGTTGACAAGAGACTGTTGTGAGTTGACAAGAAACATAACAGTTACATGACGTATATCGTATATTATACATTATTCCGTCAAAAAGACAAGTTCATGATCAGTGCCCGTACTTTTCATGCCTTTGACGCAAAAATAACGTAATTTAACATACAGGGCGTTTTTTTACAGTACTACAAATTTAGATATCTTACCTATTGATGCTTTGAAAAATAAATACTTCTTACTTAAAATATACTGTATTTTTTATTATTATTTAATAAACTTATAATCCATTATTTAGTTGAGTGACATTAAATGAAAGTCAGCTAGACGTTTCTGTACTGATTGTCTAGTATCTATATGAGTTAACTAAAGAGGTTGATAAATAATTAATTATTACGAAAATACCTTATTGGCATCACTCTATGTAGCGTGACGTCATTTTTCCGTCAACGGCATGAAATGTACGAGCCCTGGTCATGATATTTCAAATATTACATAGTCACAACTAACTATTATATTTAAAACTTTTAGACTGGGCACGACTCAAAACGAAAAAAAAAAACGAAATATAAAAATTATATATTTTTATTGTTTGTGATTCGGCGTTTCTCGGGTTTTGTCGGTTAGGCTCGTTTCTTACATAAGCTGTATTAACATAATCTATTAATATTTTTTTACCTAAGTTATGAGATTTATAACAAAAAGCTCATATTTTATTTACGTTTTAGCACTTTTAGCACAAGTATATCTCGCGTGGCGTGGGAAAGATTTGGTTTGAAGAATTGAAACATTTTATTTTCTTCTGTTCACATTCTTTTAATACTTTAGTTGCTATTTGATCAAATCCTACGGAGTTCGTATTATTCAGTGACTTAATTATCTTGATAATTTTATCCTCTGTACATGGCACTAAGAACAAACTATTACTTAACTTACGCATAATGTTATTGGTGGTAATGGCTATAACTGTTCCAAGGTATCAACGTCAAAGGGTCATTGAGAAAAACGGATTTCACAAATTTGAAAGACCGAAGCGATCCCATAAGGGTTCCCTGAACAAAGTTTCGTACGAAACACTTAAAATACCGTTATAAAACTCTTTTGAATAGTAGACAATGTATACTCGTAGGACGCACACACACATACGTGTTCAAGTGCGTCTTACTATATTTCCCATTTTCTGAAGTGTATATTTAGCAGTGTTGATGTTTGTACCTGTGCATTGCTGCTGTCGAATGAAAGCAAAATCCTTCACATCTCATTTTATAACGAAAGAGCTTGACAGCGGCATTGCCCGTTTCCGCCGCTGCCGCTGTGACGCTTGCTAACACATCCGAGTTGCAGTGTTTAGTTCAAATTAAAAATCGGGAAAATGCCAAGTAGAAATTCGCAATCAATAAATTCTCAGTTTGTTTATCGCCCACGTCGCTTATCGCGAACCGATCGAAATATAGGTAAATTTGTTGTATGTAGATTTCTTGTTACCAATTGGTTGAACTAGGTTTTGACGGCGGCTTGAGTTGCAAGAGAAAAATATCTACTTCTTTTGGTTGACTGTATTTTTTTTACTTATAAATACGAAAAAAACAGTCATCTCTTCATTTTCATTCAACATCAAAAATGTTCCCTGAAAGTTATACGGGAGATTTTTTATCCAAGGACTTTGTTATTAATTAGATAGTAATAAGTTGTAGTTTTAATATTAGAAATATTGATTTATTTTATAAATATAACGATTTAACTATTGCACTGCTACATATTATATTACTTCAAATAGTTCTAATTTAACATAGATTTTACATAAGCAAGTTAGTGTATTTTTTGTGACACTCACTTTTTCCTGACTGTGCTTCTCATATGCATGTCTATCAAATACTTCTCGGGACCGTTCTAATGAGCCTAAACTCGATTTGTTTGTGCTCTTCTACCGAGGAATTCTTTTGGCTACCTTCCGACTGCATCATCAGATCAGCTCCATGTTAGCATATTATTGTATTGTCATCAGAATTACAGAATTACTCAAAATTTCAACTGAATCGGATTTCAGGCAGTGGTTCAAATTTAAGTTACAAGATTGGGATCAAACATACAAAGAAATATACATGGTGAAGCTAAATATGCTGCTTTCCTCTTTTATTTTGCCACGAATAAACGCTCTCTACTCTACTCTACTCAACTCTAAAAAGCGTTCATAGTACACAAACTATTTTTTCACGCCACTGTTCGGAAATGTGGCAGTAGATGGTCTAAAACCAAGCTGGAAAGTAGACAATAGCTGGAGCACCTGAACCACCACTATTGTAGAATGTTTCATTGTTATCATCATCTGTCATTGGTGACGGTAAAAGATCTTTTTTTGGCGCAACTTTCTCCTTAAAAAAAAAAAAGAAACGTCAGTTCACGCTTAAGGCCTTTTTCTTTTGTAGCTGTTTGTGGTTTTTTAGCAAAAACGCTTCTAAGTTTGGAGTCGGTTTGAAGCAAACAACAGAAAAACGCCTCTTAAAAGTGATAAAAAAAAAGTAAAAAAGGCGGGATCGGAAAATACTTACTGCATTGCATAGTTTAAATTGTGTTTGAGTAAAAAATACAAGAAACACGTATCAACGCTATAAAATGAGTTCTTCCAATGAAGAAAATATAAACGTTCCTGGCAAAATACATCGCTTTTTTTCAACAATAATTGTCCTCACGCCAATATAAATATTATTTTTTAACGCGGGTACTTTAATCGATCCAGTACTCTGCGCATAGCCGTCGGTCTCCGTCTCGGAATCCCTATCTGCGCAGACCACAGCTATGTTTCTTGTGGGGCCCCAGTGGACCGGTTTGGTCATCACGGGCTTTCTGGTAGTAGGCGCCGAGACAGCTATATTTGTTGTCCTTGTGTCGTTCTCGGGCGTCCGCCGCTGCACGCTGCCCCGGCATGTCTGCTGGTCGCTGAAATGTAGGACGCCGCCAACGTGTCGGCGCAAGCAGCGTCCCACACCAGCGCTCGGCTCATCCTCCAAGGGATCAACGACATCCCGTCCGGGCGCTTGCCATCGTCCCACACGATCTGGGGCTCCAGAGCTGCGGAGACGCCGGCGCTGACGAGAGCCCTTCTAAGTATGTCGTTGAGAGCGGAGTGACAAGACAGGCGGCCGACGCGACGCCCGAGAACGACACAAAGACATCAAATATTGCTGTCTCGGCGCCAACTACGAGTTCGTAGCCTTTGGCGTCGAGACACTCGGGCCGTGGGGCAAAAGTGCGCGTGGGCTCCACAAGGAGCTCGGAAAGCGATTAAGGGAGGCAAGACCCTCGCGTGGGTAGCTTTCTCGTGCAAAGACTCGCTATTGCGATACAGCGCGGGAATGGTGCCTGCGTAATGGGCACTCTGCCAAGAGGCCAAGGGTTGGAGGGTAGATTTTAGTTATTTTTTTTTTAGTTAGGTTTAGTTACATTACTTTATTTTATAAACAGTTATAATTCATGTAACTTAAATTTAGTTTGTATATACATTATTTTACAATAAATATTTTCCCTTAATTTCTATTCAAGTACTTCTAGTTATGCAAATGTTTTCTTATTTCCTCGCAGTAGTCGTGAAAAGCACTATGTAATGCCTCGGCCGGAAACGCTAAAGATGAACTCGTATTATTTGAGGACCTCTAATAACGTGTCGGCCCTAATACTCACTCGTCCATCTTTGAGTGGTTTTCCAGCCTCTCCTACAATGTAGTATAGCTTGCATGTAGATCTTGTACCAAGTACGATTGCAGTAATTTTTTAAGTCGCACATAATATTTTAAGAGAATTAGATATTAATTGAAGTCTCGCGAAAGTCAGGATATATTGTAAGGCACTATTTAATAATACCTGTTTGACTATACCAGTATATCAGTACCATCCACCAATATAAAGACAAATAATTTTCTTCTTTAGGTGACGTTTGCATTCTGACTGCACCAGCATTACTGCTGCAGTATTGCAGCGCGACTCTACTGCTGACTATAATTATAATCCAGGCAGCAACATCGATTTTGACATTTCCGGCATTACTGCAGGAAAGGTCAAATTAAATAATAAAATCTCGATAAATCGACATTTTGACGTTTTTTGCAGTCATTTTCTACCATGAATTTATAATTTGACAAAGTATCAACCAAACCAAACAACCAAATTTACCAACAAAAGGGTGAAAATACATCTCTTTAAATAAACTACTTTAACAGTACCAGACAATCGGCACTTCGGCATCGCTTCATGGTAAGTATTCCACAAATACGCACGAAGCGTTTCGCTTCAACATTCCTTATGCAAACTGCCAAGGAATGGAATACCCTGCCCGATTCTGTGTTTCCGCATGAGTACAATCTAGATTTTTTGCAGGCTAGAATAAATAGGTATCTCATAAGTAAGCGTGCTCCACCATAGAATCATCACTTACCATCAGGTGAGATCGTGGTGAAAGGCCAGCCTATCCTCCATAAAAAAAAACAAAGCGAGTTTTTTTAAAATATATATTATGATATTTTCGTTTCCTTCTATTGTACTTTAATTAAGTATGGAATTAGTTTCTCAATCCGCCATCACTCTATCCTTGCACCAAAATCTCACCCTGTGGTTGAAGTAATTAAAACTTGCCCCCCATTTATCTCCCCTGTCGATTGGTGCGTGTGCAGTTTTTGTTAATCGTGTGTTCAATACAACTTTTAATTGGTAGCTGAATATTGCCTTACCACAACTGTTTGTTGTGGCTTAGCTCATAGTTTGAAGGGTCATTTACTTCTACCACTATAAATTGCTATCGGTTGTGTCTGTCGCAGCCAAATTATAAGAATATGCCTTTTACAAAAAGAGTGGTCATTTTACAAAAGTGAAAACGTTGCGTTTTGAAAAAAAGTTGCCGAGGGCAAATTGTACAAAGTCCGCATTTTTTAAAATATCTTATGACATTAACAGCGTCTTTTGCAATTTGCCTAGCCATTTAGGTCGAATTAGTTCTTTAATTTACCACATGTGGCGCTGCTCATCAAAACTATGAAAAAACGCAGGGGTGTCTATCATATCTGGAGTTCGTCGGACTAATTAGGGGCGCGTGGGGCGGGGAAGGCTTTTGGATCTGGACGACTCTGGCGCTGTGAAATAGCAGGCCTGCTGCCCTCAGGTGACGAAGCACGGTTACTGCAATCGGCTCCTTAGCTTCGGCTTGCGACCACCCACACACAGAATTACAATGACATTGACATACATAACTAGGTACACATTAATTTCATATGACATTATGAACGAAAGTTTTCATATCTTAAATAGGTATGTATTTGAGTAGGTTAATTAGGTATAAAATATAATTAACGTTGGTTATTTATTTTGTTCACGTCCCAGTTTTTTGTAACTAATAATAGGTAGACTAATCGCCCTTTTTGCTGACTAGTTACAGACTACAATTAATGAGGCCGGATAGTCAGCTTTCCCATCTAGTCGGTACATCTCTACTTTAGAAGCAAATTGTGAGAATCACTCATTTTTTTCTGCTATTGCGCTACAACCCTTTGTGGTGAGTCTTGGCCTCTTCGACGACTACCTTCTCCAGTTGTCACGATCCTTAGCAACCTTCCTCTAGTTTGGTGTATTTCTACTCATTTCATCCTACACAGTCTAATAGCCATATTTCTTAGATTACCTCTTGGTCTTTTCTACCGTGGCATCTATCTTGTCATCATTTCGCCCCAAGCACCATTAGCAGTAATTAGATAATATGCACTATTTAAATTCTGACTGTTTTTGGTAATAATTTATTAATGTTATGTTACAATTCAATTCTTATATTCCTATGTTTGGTGTATACTGTAAGTGACAATATAATAACAAAATAATAAATAAATAAATTTGTGTAGCTCTCATAGAAGCCAGTTCGAACCTACACTTGACATCGAAACGATATCTAAATTACGTCCATTTAATTATCATTCGCGCATTCATTTCGCTCGAACTTGTGTGTACAAATGTATTAGCGTAAGCGAGACGCAAGGGCGAAAGATAACTAACTGACATCATTCAGATTTTGATGTCAGTTGTATAATCGAATAAAAATATTAATAAAATGTTTTTTATTGGCAAAATGCAAGTACATATAAGTGTTGAAGGTCCTGACTTCTGAGCTAGGTTAAAACCTGTGTTGAAGTCAGTGTCCTCTCCCAGACAAAAGAAGCTCTATAGAAAACAGGATATATTATGTATTATTAATAAAATTTACAATTGTTAATTTATAGACTGAAAGTAATAAATTTTAAGGCTTGTTTTAAGCCTAAAAAAATTGCCATTCTAATTAAAAATACAGTCCAATTACATTTTATAATTAGCCTCTAAAGCATTATTTCATGATGGTCCGCCCAATCTCAGCGGTTAGAATAGGTTACTCGTAGAACAGTTAATTTAATTTGTTGTACGTAGCTTTTTGATATCATTGATTTTATGGCAATAAAGTAATTTTTTTTTTTTCGAATTATTAACTATTGGCGAAACTATCTGAATTATTAAAAAGAAAGATATTTAAGACAATACATTACAGTTATGCGGCAATGTTGCTGGATTTTCCCAAAAAACTATTCATATGGTCCACTGTGACAACTCCAACGTGAAACGAGTGCCGCATATGCACTGTAAACCGAACTTTCTAAACCATTTCGCATAACTAACTGCTGCATAAAGTCAAAATAAATGTTCGACCACGGGACATGATTTACAGAGCGCTTCGAGATAGTTTTGTACTACTCGTAGTTATAGTTATGTTTAGAAAACAATAGTAGCAGGTGAGGATGGGGTTTTGCGGACATAATAACTATACTCAAGCTATTTATCAGCAGTTTATAATTGATAAAAACCGACACCATTGCACTGAGCGGATATACATAGGTACGAGTAGCATTTCGTTTTCCTTATCCTATTCACTGAAAAAAATAAATAGCCGAACTGGTTTTGTAACTTTACTAAATAACTAAACTACGGTTATAAGAAAATAAACTTTGCATAAATTTACAAAACTTATTTTGTAGTGTATAATAAATACCTGAACACTGATAGCCAAACACGGTTTTGTAACATATAACACATAGTTCGCAAGTCCCAATTTTTGTGTAAACAGTAACCAAAATGTTTGTTACAGTTATGCAAACATTTCTTTCAGTGTTGTTGCTTATCGCTGACCGGATCGGTCTACATTCGCTCCAGTTTGCGGAGGCACGAATGGATGATTTATACGCCATTATGAGAAAACGCACAGCATCTCAGATGCATCGATTGAGGAACAGCTCCAACAGTTTTCTAACCGAAATTGGTGAGAGGCTTGATAATCCCTTTTGTAAGTGTTGGGCCTCAATGCATGTGCCAATCTACCGGATGGATAAATGATGTATAATATTTTTATGAATTAATTTAATTTAATTGTAAATAATGTATGTACTTAAATATAAATTATTTTGTCAGTACTAACATAGTGATAAGTAATATTGTACCTGACATATGGATCTGTGATGTCCGAAATAAAGTCTTAATAATAAAAAAAATAAAGACTGCCCATAATGCATCGAGGCCAATACATTCCAACACTTCGAATGTTCGCATTTAGCTAAAGTAGGGAGGTAGGATAATTGCAGACGTCCGAGATTACCCCACAGCAATTATCTGCAAATCATCCGACAATCTAAATTCAACGAAATTAAAAAATATTATTAACCTAAGAGACACGTTGTAGTTTTACTATTATATTAACTAACATTGTAATAATCATTAGCCAAAACAACATTACCGTTATCGTAAATATAAATATGTAGATACGACATCATATTTTGTACGAAACCGACCGGTTGTCACAACAACTGACCACTTAGGCTTTCCTGCTACGCTGACGTCGGTCGCGTACGTCGGTCGAGCGTACAAATAACACAACCTTCGTTGTCCCATAGAACACTGCGACGCTGACGTCCGCGGCAGATATATTGGTAGGTACGCGCTGCTGACGGCATGCGTCGGTCTCGCTCGTCAGCTGAGGCGCGCCAGCATCCTGAACTGTGGGATTTGTCTCATAGCTTGTACAAATATCATTATGCAAGACAGAACGCGTGGACGCTAATTTTCATTAATTATCATTATCAAAAATTTCACCACTCAATTTTGCACACGACGGTTCCGTACAGCGATTAGTTTCGCAGTGCGGGTCTTTTCTTTTGTCATACGCGACCGACAGTACGTTCGACCAACGTCAGCGACCGATGTCAGCGTAGAGGAAATCAAGCCTTATTGAAGATATTATTATGTTTCTTAATATCTAATATTACTAACCTAGTCGTTGTGAATTGTTTTCTCTAACCCATACTAACCCTTTTGATTTACAGGAGTATTCATTTGGATTAGCAACTGTAGCTCTGGTAAGAATTTGGGTTCCGAAATTTTTGTATACATACATACATACATATAATCACGCCTATTTCCCGAAGGGGTAGGCAGAGACCACGGATTTCCACTTGCTAAAATCCTGACATACCTCTTTCGCTTCCTTCACTTTCATGACATTCCTCATACACGCTCGTCGGTTTAGGGTGCTCTTGACCTGGCCTTTCTTCAGGATTTCCCCGATTTGATCAGAGAAAGTCCGCCGAGGTGTACCCATTCCAGCTCCCTCTTCTACTTCTCCCTTATACACTCTCTTTGTTAACCTTCTTTCACTCATTCTTTCCACGTGTCCAAACCATCTCAACATACCTTTCTCAATTTTTGTCACTACATCTTCGTTCAGTCCACACTTTTCCCTTATCACACTGTTCCTAATTCTATCTTGTAATTTTACACCACACACACTTCTCAACCCTCTCATTTCCACTGCATTCACTTGAATCTGATGTTTCTTCTGCCATACCCAACTTTCGCTACCATACATAAGTGTAGGCACCAACACCCCTCTATGCACAGCCAACCGTGCTTTTTGCGACACCTTCTGGCTGCACATAAAAGGGTTGAGTGCCCCATTCACACGATTTCCAGCATTCACTCTCCTTTCAATGACTTCATCATGTTTACCGTCCCTAGTGAACAAGGTTCCCAGATACACAAACTCTTTCACTTGTTCAACTCTTTCTTGACCAATCAAAACTTCACAGTTTGTCATACTTTCTCCCTTTACCATTACCATTACTTTCGTCTTGCTCACATTTATTTTCATTCCTTTCCTTTCAAAAGATCTATGCATTCTAGTTACCATCTCCTGCAATTCTTCACCCGATGACGCCAGCAATACCAGGTTATCAGCGTAAAGAAGACATTTGACGAGTAAACCTTTCATTCTCAGTCCACATTCATCATTTCTCAAATCATGCATACTATTGTCCATGAATAGATTAAACAGCCACGGTGACGCTACACATCCTTGCCTAACACCTTTTTCGATGCTAAACCACTCAGTGTACGATCCGTTTACTCTCACACAAGCACTGGAATCCTCATAGAGCGATTTCAGTGCCTGAATGAGACGACCGCTCAATCCATACACCGACAGTACCGACCAAGTTTTTTTTCTATTTTTGTGTGAACATCTTAATGCGGTTCATAGAATACAACCACTTACTAAGTTTGAACAGTAGAGCTCTTATAGTTTCGGAAAAAAGTGGCTGTGACAGAATCGGACAGACAGACGGACATGACGAATCTATAAGGGTTCCGTTTTTTGCCATTTGGCTACGGAACCCTAAAAAGACATCAGTAGATCCACGATTAAAACGCAAGCGCTATGAAATACGAAGTTACTAAAATTAACGGAAAAAAAAAAGTTTAGGGCTAAATATTGTGATTGCAAAAAAAAGATTTTAGGTCTTAAATGGGGTTCGGAAAATAGTGACAGTAATCAAATTTCACACCTACAATTTCTGGGACCCCTGTTTGCAATTTTGTATATCTTAAAATTTAAGCTTTGGGGACCACCGGGGATCAGACGGCATAGGAAAAAGTATGCGACTTATTTGTTTTTTCTTTTTTTCTCTGTAGCTATGGATTTAATATGAATAATGTGTAAGGCGAAGTGAAATCTTATTAAATTTCAAACAATAAATGTTTATAACACTATGTCCCTAAAATAAAACCATCTCATAGAAATATGGCTCAGAAGTCAAAAAAGTTGTACTACTGACGTTTTATTCAAATAAAACTCGGTAAAAATATATATATTTGTACTTTTTATTAACTAATTACTAGGTACACATAAGGTAACTGTACCTATATGTGAAAGAACCGTTCAGGATTGAACTAAAAAAAATGTACCCTAGCATTAACTTATATGGAGAGAAGAACCCTTAAATTCGAAAATATTCTTATTTGTTAATATGTCTAGTAACAAGTTAATAAAAAGTACAAATAATTATGAATTCCTAATTTTATTTATATAAAACGTCAATAATAGTAAAACTTTTTGATTTTTGAGCCATATTTCTATGAGGCTTCATTTTAGGGACATAGTGCTGTAAACATTGTTTGTGTGAAATTTAATAAGATATCATCACTTTGCCTTACACAATATTCATAATAAATCCATAGCTATAGAGATAAAAGAAATAGTTTAAACAAGTGCGAGTCGGACTCGCCCATGAAGGGTTCCGTAACATTTATGACGTATTAAAAAAAAACTACTTACTAGATCTCGTTCAAACCAATTTTCGGTGGAAGTTTGCATGGTAATCTATATCATATATTATTTTTAGATTTTTCATTTTGTTATTTTAGAAGTTACAGGGGGGGGGGGGGCGGGGACATTTTTTCACTTTGGAAGTGTCTCTTGCGCAAACTATTCAGTTTAGAAAAAAATTATATGAAGAAACTAAATATCATTTTTGAAGACCTATCCATAGATACCCCACACGTATGGGTTTGATGAAAAAAGTTTTTTTAGTTTCAGTTCTAAGTATGGGGAACCCCCAAAATTTATTGTTTTTTTTTTTCTATTTTTGTATATAAATCTTAATGTGGTTCATAGAATACATCTACTTACCAAGTTTGAACAGTATAGCTCTTATAGTTTCGGAAAAAAGTGGCTGTGACATAAACGGACAGACAGACGGACATGACGAATCTATAAGGGTTCCGTTTTTTGCCATTTGGCTACGGAACCCTAAAAACTAAAAAGTCGCATACTTTTTCCTATGCCATCTGATCATCGTGGTGATCAACAGTGCGATCAGGATTGTAAACAGTAAACACAAATGTTTATACATACTTAGGAGATCTTTTTTTAATTTCAATTGCAGTCGAAGGACTTCTGTGTTTCGAACTTGATATCGTATCTTAACTTGAATATTAGTTTTTTACAGATGAGAATATATTTTTTAAAGCAACGTTTGAATTCGAACTTTAAATATCTCAATTTATTCTGAGCTTTCTCTGTAATATTGGGAATCTTAATGGGCAAGTTAAAGGGAAATTAATTGCTTGGGGAAAAATACCGGCAACGGATCACCATTACTTGCTACACGCCTCTTGATTTTGAACACACTATTTCGAGGCTGCCGCATGCAGCTCTGTAGTAAACAATCATAATATACGAGCTCAGGTGTGTTGGAGTCACCTGCTTATGAATAATCTGAATCCTAACTAGATTTGAGATTAGGGCTTATGTCCTGGTTTGCAATGTTTATTCAAATTTACATTTAGCAAAATTTGGCAACGGTGTTTTTTTCTAGGGTACTACGACTGGAGATATATAGAAACATCCAGTCAGTGAATAAGCTATTTAAAACAGTGATATTTTGACGATCGGTCTGGTCTAGTGGGTAGTAAGCCTGCCTATGAATTTAATTTTGTTCCTGAGTCATGACTCAGGGTATGACCCATGGGTATTTTCTATGTATTTATATATTATATATATCGTTGTCTGAGTATCCTGAGTACCCAGAATACAAGCCTTCTTGAAATTACTCTGGGGCGAAGTCAATTAAATAGTTAATTTGTTTTACAAGGGGGCAAAGTTCTTGTTTCACTGCTCGTGCGTAGGTACGCTCGGGAGTAGGTACGCTCAGGTATGCGACGCTGGGCTATTGACCAACACCTCAAGTCCATCATACACGTCCTCATTGACCCTGGATCTGCCGCCGCGGATCAGGGCCGAACCCACCCAGGGTTCCAATGGTGGGTGGGTCGTCTCCCCCGGGCAATGCTAGTGGTCGGAACGGGAGCGATAATTAACAAAATACTCTCCAAGACACCTAACAACTACCTCGGTCTTCTAAAAAGACCAGATGGCACATTCACGAACACAGAAGAGGAAACTCTGAACTTGCTTAGAGGCACCCATTTCCCCGGTTCGTACACAACCAGTAACACAAAGTTATGCGCCCAAAGGAATTCTCAAACCCACAGGGCCCGCAATATCGACTGGAATTTGGCAACTAATATTTTTAGACCAAACAAAATTAAATGGGCATTGGAAAAATTTAAACCATTCAAATCGGCGGGAGAAGACGGAGTGTTCCCAGCACTATTACAACAAGGACAGGACCTCCTCCTCCTGCATCTGGCCAGAATATTCCGAGCAAGTTTTGCATGAGGAAATATGATGGGGAATGATATATGATATGGTACGCTTCATACCAAAAGCAGGGAAAAAGGACTATTCACAATCTAAATCCTTCAGACCTATTAGTCTAACATCGTTCCGACTTAAAAACGATCATCACATTAGAGCAAAATACCTGGCAGAAAAAGGGAAAATCTACGGAGACTGCCCTACTTGACCTGGTTGACAAGGTGCAGAAATCCCTAGAGGACAAGCAAACCGCTCTATGTGCGTTCCTTGATGTCGAGTGTGCTTTCGATAATACGCCCACAGAGACCATATTCAATGCTATGAAATCAAAGGGAGTTGACGAAACCACCACCAGATGGGTACATAGCATGCTCTCAAACAGAGTAGCCACTCTGACCCTCAATACTATAGAGCATGAATTTTATACCACAAAAGGGTGCCCACAAGGAGGCGTACTTTCCCCTTTAATATGGACCCTAGCAGTGGACCAACTTCTTGCAATTATGTCAGGCCAATACTATGACACACAAGGATATGCCGACGACCTTGTGGTCATTATCAAAGGCCCTTGCCTCCACACAATACTCTACACACAATATTCAAATGGTGTAGAGAAAAGGACTTGTCCATTAATCCGAGCAAGACTGTAATAGTACCATTCACAAGGAAACGAAAGCTCGAAAAGCTCACAGAACCAAGACTTAATGGACAAACAATACCCAAACTCAGACGAGGTCAAGTACCTAGGGGTCACTTTCGACCAAAAGTTAACTTGGAACCCTCACCTGAGAAATATTATACAAAAAGCAAAAATGGCCATGTGGTCATGCTGTCGAATGGCAGGAGCAAGATGGGGCATAAGACCCAAAATTGCTATGTGGTGATACACAGCGGTTGTGAGGCCCATTATTACCTACGACTCCGCAGTCTGGTGTAACAAAACCAACCAAAAGACGGCAATAGAAACTTTAAACAGCCTGCAATGCACGGCTTGTTTAACAGTAACACGCGCCTTCTCCTCGACACCGGGGGCGGCCCTAGATGCACTGCTAGACATTATACCACTCCATTTGCAGGTGCAAAAGGAGGCCAAGCAGTGTGTCTACAGAATATGCACGTTAAACAGGCCAAAATGGCGCTCTCAAGCATTAACCAAACTAAAGGCCTGGGTTTTTGCAAATAAAACCCTTAGCATGCCAACTGATGACACGCACACCGAATGTCACTTTACCAAACTGTACAGAATATTGACTGGACACTGTAAGTTGAGCAAACACACGTTTCAAATTGTAAAGAAACAAGATGCGACATGCAGGTTCTGTCAGGAGTCCGAGGAGACTGCAATGCACATTCTCTGTTCCTGTGGACCACTAATGTCTAAAAGAAGTACCTACTTAGGGCGGCATGTATTGCAACCCTATGAGGTACAGAACATTACGGCCCAAAGAATCTGGAACTTCCTGGATTCCACGGGCTTTAGTAATGAACTTTAAAGGGCCGTCACAATAAATCACTGATTGGTCGATGTGGCGCTCAAAGACCCGCAACGCCCCAATAATAATAATAATAATGTCTTTCTAGTTATAGATTATATTTTATAAGAAAAAGTATAAAAACTAAATTTTGTCTCATACAAAAAGCTGCATTACGTCACCTTTTTTGGGGACAAAAAACAAGACAACGAAAATAATTTTGACCCAGTTATTCGTTTGTGCGGAGCTGCAGTTCCAACCTAACCTAACCCATTTATGCCATGCACTCATTATGCCACACAATAGTAGTTTAAGTGACTGCTAAATAATAAAAAGCGGCCAAGTGCGAGTCGGACTCGCCCATGAAGGGTTCCGTACCATTTATGACGTATTAAAAAAAACTACTTACTAGATCTGTTTCAAACCAATTTTCGGTGGAAGTTTGCATGGTAATGTATATCATATATATTTTTTTAGATTTTTTATTCTGTTATTTTAGAAGTTACAGGGGGGGGGACACACTTTTTACCACTTTGGAAGTGTCTCTCGCGCAAACTATTCAGTTTAGAAAAAAATGATATTAGAAACCTAAATATCATTTTTACAGACCTATCCATAGTATGGGTTTGATGAAAAAAGATTTTTTGAGTTTCAGTTCTAAGTATGGGGAACCCCCAAAATTTATTCTTTTTTTTCTATTTTTGTGTAAACATCATAATGCGGTTCATAGAATACATCTACTTACCAAGTTTGAACAGTATAGCTTTTATAGTTTCGGAAAAAAGGGGCTGTGACAGAATCGGACAGACAGACGGACATGACGAATCTATAAGGGTTCCGTTTTTTGCCATTTGGCTACGGAACCCTAAAAGACATTAAAATATATGAGTGTGGGTTTAATAATCGAACGAAGTGTGGTTTTTTTTTTTTTAAAGTACTTGGTCGGATATAAGAATGGATAGTAAGTATACAACTTCTTATACAAGAACCTAAGAAATGTTTTTTGCACTTTTTCTACGAGAAGTGTGTGTAGATACCTAATTCACTTTAACTAGACACTACATGATATTTACGCCACTTTCGAAGCACTGAATCCAATGAACCGATTCTGATAAAACTTTAATGGCTTTCAACAAAGACGGAAGTCGAAAAGTTAAGAGAAACGCCTGAGGGATAATTCATTGTCTCTGCTCCGTGCTCAAGTGAAACAGATTTTCAAATTATTCCTTCAAGTTAAAATGGGATTTGTGTGAGTGAACTACGGATATTCTAACACAGATATACATCCAGGATAAAGAGCTTGTATTATTGACTGTAAATAGTTTGAGATATTGGGGAAAACAAAATACCTTTTTTTTTCATACTTTTCAGTTTCAATTATTTACTCGTACCAATTTTGGAACTTTATATGCTAAAACAATTCAAATATCTTTTTTCTAGACATTATTCCGAATGCAATGAGGCATCACACTGATTTTGAGGAGCAGTACCTTTATTTTTCACCATTTCAACTTGTGTAGGTACAAGATAACAAACGAATTTGCTATTAGACACCTGTTAGACATACATATCCCTGGAACATACATATACCTGAAAGAGGTCCCTTAAATGGGATAAGTTCGCCTTTGTACATATTCTTTGTATTCTTTCTGTGTTATGTACTTGTTCTGTGCAATAAATTCACACTTAGCCGATTGTTGATTGTATTTAACTTGTTACGAATTAACAGTTTAATGCCTTGTGAAATAAAAATCTATCCTATAACAAAATTTCCAAGGTAAAAACGTCACCGATGACCCCATTAAGTATTCTACATAAACACTACCTGTATAATTTTCGTTCTTATAACGATAAGAAAAAGACTTTAAACTCTGAACCGTGAAGCTAAGATCCAAAATAAAGGGAAACCGTTCTGTTGGGACTTGATCTCGGTGATATATCTTCAGAAATATCCGGATACCGAAAGTGTATCGCGACATTATTGAAAGCTGAGGATATGAGGGTGAAAAAATATACAGTACGGAAATGTGGCCTCGTTTAAGGTTTATTATGTAGACTTACCTATGTTACGTTAAGATGTACAAGTTTGTATTTTGTTAAAAAATCTTAAGATACCTACACGTATGGCATATGCACACATCATCGATAATGCTTTGAAAGAAAGTGTAAGGAGGCACGGACTAGATGCTTGTAAATATCCTATTTTACAAAAAAAAAACGATGTATTAAATAACCTCTAGCAACATACACTTAACAATTCCTACAATGGTAACTCTCAGGCATTCGTCAAAGAATAAATGCGTACGATAAACAAGTCTACTTAGCAAACAAGATAATAAAATTCGTAATGAACATAAAGTACCTACTGATGCTCAGCTTTCTCAACAAATGCGTAAACGGGACTTAAATTTTGCCAAACTGCCACACATAATGCTAAGAGCTCGTAAACAACAGATAAAACAATCGTATTTACGTATAGTCTAAGACACGACAAGGTATTCCTTCCCTCATCTGTCATTGGATTCAATCCAAGGCTAAAGTAATTTTTAAAATAATATTTTTATCGCATTTAACATTTTATTTCTTTTTATTGCATTCATTATCATAGTATTAAATAAAAAAGTATCATTTTTTTGCAAATATACGCTTGGAAACAGTTTACATAGTTCTTTGAGCAACTTGCACAAACGCTATAAAAAAAATGTTATTTCAATCTTTTACGTATTAGTACCTTAACTACTTACTAAACTGTAGCTGCATTAATGTCACGACATTACTGCGGAGGCGTTAGAGCCATCGCTGTATCTGTCAATTTCCTTGATAAAATTGGGTGACGTTTGCCACCGCGTTCATCCCGTAACTCATTTTATTGAGGAAAAAGACAGCAGATACAGCAGCGGCATCAACGCCGCCGTAATAATGTCGCAATCCAGCTGCAGTGGACATCAGAATATTACCTTAAGGTTAAATACGTAAAAGACACGTAATGAGTTGAAAAATAATAGTTTTTTTTTTTACATAATCGTTGTAACTTATGAAAAAATGTGTCACAGTTTCTACTTAACTTGACGCAATGAACCTTAAGGATTTTCTGAATCTTATTCGTTAGATCAATCAAATGGTGAAAGAATTCTCGAATCTCCGAAGCATGTCAGGGAATCTAATTTCCTGTGCTGACCAGCTGAATATGAAGTCCCTGATCAAACGAAAAACGCTTCGAGTAGGTATTTGCGTCGTTCCGATAACAAACAAGGAATATTATTTACGGGGTCTTAGTAGAAGAAAGTATCTATTTTACATCCAAATAAGATCATATTTGACTGTTAATGCTTAAATCAATTATTAAACATGTTGCATAAAACATAAATATTGAAATGACTAGGATAATATTTCAAAATAATTAGCGTCCGGTATTATTATTATGTCTGTCATTTACGTCCCGGACGGTGTACCTTTGTTTTCTCGACGGTATTTGTTTTGTTTTTTTTACAGATTTTTTTTCAAGTAATTTCATATTGCTAAATAATCTTTACACAGAATATTTACTTTAAATAATTTTTGTTAAGGTTAGTTATTACATCAAAAAAATTAAAAACCTAGTTTCGTTTTAAGAACAATTGGTTTGTGTAATTTCATTTCACAGAATTATGTAGAAAAGTTACTTCCTATAAATGCATGTATGCCAAAATTTAAAATACTGAACAATTATTTAGTCGAATTAAAATTATCGAGTAGTTAATTTGTAACCTGCTTCTCCGAATAGATGCCTTTTTTGGGGGTCGCTTTTCTAACATAACCTACCCCACATTTTCAACAGCAGTGCGTGTTTTTGGGGGGTCGCCGTTCTAACCTAACCCATTTTTCTAGCAACAGTTCGTTTTCTTGGGGATCGCAGTTCTAACCTAACCGAATCCACTTTTCGAGCAACAGTTTGACATTTGTTTCATTAGAATTAAATTAAACACCTTGATCAGAGGCTTGTTCAAACATTTGACGCCATACAATTTTTCATTGGGTGTTATACCAAAACCAAGTCCCATCAATTATTTATTGCGATCAATTTCTTAACTCTACTATTGAGTTAGAACATTCAAGGAACTTAAACCGCGCTGTTATGTTGCGACCAGCAAGTCACATATAATAGTGATCTATCATTTTTATGACCCTGCCATAAAACAGCTAACTCGTAGGCCGAGTGTACGTAACAGCCTAAATAAAACCATTCTACGGTATATTTACTAGAGTTTACGCGGCTGAAACCATTATATTTGGTAATATATGGCACTAGTCCAGCAATATTAAAAGGCTATGTTAACTTTCATGTAAAAATAATTAGGCATACTTATGCACAAATAAATTGTAAAAAGGGTAAGGTAAAGTCTTTCGACTCATTGGCTTTAAGGCCCCTTGGGTTCAGATTCTTCTCTCACTCCCACTGAGCGTAAGCGTGAGTGAAATGGATGACGGTGCATGCCCGGAATCGCGTAGATATATCATGTTTTTGAATTTAAATTTAAACTAATGATTCGGGACTCTGGCTGAACGCTTTACCTTCGCGCAATATCGGTACGGTTTTGGATAAAAATACGTTGAGGATTTCGGTCTGCCTGCGAATTGGAGCCAAAATATGCTCCGCCCATACCTGTGCTTGCGGCAAGGACGTGGACCAGCTAGGCCGACATGGCCTCTCATGCACCAAAAGCGCCGGCCGATTATATCGCCACGGCACTATTAATGATCTGGTTCGGCGGTCGCTTGCTACCGTCTCTGTGCCTGCTACTTTAGAACCCACAGGCATGGCGAGAGACGATGGCAAGCGACCGGACGGAGCCACATTGGTGCCGTGGAGACTGGGTAGGCCTTTGGTGTGGGACGCCACATGCGTAGACACCTTTGCGCTGTCCCACATCCAGGCTACCCGCGCACAAGCCGGCGCTGCTGCCGACCAGGCCCAACTACTCAAGCGCCGCAAATACTCATCTTTACTGCAAGATTATGAGTTTGCGGCGCTTGCAGTGGAGACAATGGGACCTTGGTCGGCGGACATGAAAACATTCATGGGGGCCCTGTCGGCACGGCTGATCGACGCCACTGGAGACCATAGGGCTGGCGCTTACCTCTCCCAGCGTATATCCCTGGCAATACAGAGAGGTAACGCGGCCAGCGTTATGGGATCTTTGCCGCAGGCGGAGGCTTTAGAAGGGGTATTCTTTTTATAACTAATTTGTTTATTAGTATATCTTTTAATTTTAGTTTTATTTAATATTAGTTTAATTTTTAAGTAGTTTTATTTTATGGCTAGTATAGTTTTAATTTTAATACCTAATAAAATAAAGTCTGTCCTAAATGTATGGAAGATCAAGGAAATTGCCATTTTGACCCTGAAATATTGCGTTTATGAGTAAAGTTGTCATACAATTTATTTTTCAATAAAATTTAAGTTTTTAGCAAATTTTAATAAGGAAAAATTAAACGATATCAAAAATTTTCCGATTTTCTTATTTTTAGCTTTTGTGCATTGTTCGTGTTTTTTTTTCTATCGAACGAAAGTCAAGAAATCAGATTTCGAATCAATAAATCTACTAGAGAAAGGGCTCAAGATTGCTCATTAAATTTTAATGAAATTTTTGGCAACCGCATTGTGATCTAAAAAAACGCTACATTTTATTAAAAACTCTACTGGCTGAACCAACTGAACCTTAAGCAGCAATAAATAACGCTAACTTGTTCGAAATAGCTAGCGTGGCTAGTAGGGCTAGAAAATAGTAAAGCTAGAAGAATAAAAGAAGGTTGGCATTTTATCTTACTTAAACGTTTTTTTTGTTTGTAAAAAAACAGTGTGTATTTAGGGATTTTAGAGTTTTGTTAAGTTTTGTTGTATGTGAAACCCACAGTACGTTAAAGTCGGCAAAATGAAACTTTAACCAATGTGGAATGGTGTGCGGAATTTTCTATAGACTTAAATAATGTAGTTTTGTCTTGGCGGGGCGCAGACGTCCCCCAAATGTCCTTATTTATGCATGTTCGTGACTGAATAAATGACAGAAAAAGTACAGAAATAGAAAAAAGCTTAATTTAACGACATTCAATGCTAGAAATATACATTTTATCTTGTTAATGTAAATCTAACATGAATCCAACTTCATTTTCTCATGAGTGCCAATTAATGTAGGTACGTAGCTGACATGTACTTCTTAATAGAAAGCTTTTATTTGTGATCTTTTTTATTGTAATTAGGGTTTAAAATATACTGGCTTTTTTTTTTTTTGGCGTGTAGTAAGCAGATTTGTCTTCCATGTATGCATGATGGTTTCGGAGCATTCATCGATTTTATGTTTTTTTCTTAACCATGCTATCCTAATATAAACAAGTAACAATATATATGCCATGGCCTAGAATAAAATGCCATAATTATGAGACACGTGCTCTATAATTATCTCACAAAAGCTTGCCCAACACCAATCTAATACAACTACTCGTAACAATGAATGGCGATGTAATAAATTACTAAAAAAATATTAAAATCGTTTACTTATCATACGCGAGTCAAGGGCTACAAAAACTGGTCTTTTATACAATTGTGATATAATAGAGAGCTTTTTAGTCGAGTACCGGATTTAGGCAACAAAGCTTGCTGAGCTGCCTAAGTAAGGTACGAGATTGAAAAGCTTGATTATATCACCACCGTAAACACTACTTTTTCTACGAATCATCTAAAATACTTAATACTTTTTACTATACAACTTAAATAATTAATGAAAATTAGTAAGTATCTCAGTAGACATAAACGCGCGTTGAATGAATATTCTCATTAAATAGTTGCCCGTTTATGTATTTTATATAGAAGCGCGGCAGCACGTGATTGGTCAAATCCTTTATAGTTGACCACAGCGTATAGAAATGAATATTATAGTTCAGTTGGGAGCCCATACATAAAAAATACGCAATTATAGTTTTGTATACGAAATATTAATGCAACCATTAGAGTCGACGAGTAGAAAAATAATCAAAAGCTTTATTGACAGGCAAGGATCACCCTTAAAAGTTTACGGTCACAACTATACTATTTGACAGTATATACCTATACATTGATTGAAGGGAAGAATAAGTGAGTTCTCCCATTACGCATAAGTTGTCACGGATCTCAAGGTCATGGTTACACTGGAGTTTTCTCCAACCGCTGGGAACTGTTCGATAGACCCGTGAGGTCCGAAAAAAAAATCGTAGGTATGTGAGTGTAAACTTCCTATGATATGACTATTTGCCATTCAAATCTAAACATAAAGATTAATGACAAAAGACTATGAACCCTTAAGTTCTAAAAAAAAAATTGAATTACGTAAATAATGCCTTTCAAACTGATTATAATAAAACTCCCATGAGACTCGAACATAATTAAAATTATTTTAAACAGGTCAGACCCATTACCCACGAACGTCATTCCAATACAATATCGTTCGTGGTGCCATGCAAAACGACCACATCTCAAAATTTATGATTTTAAGATTAAGTAGACCTAATTAAAAAATAAATAAAGAAAAGTATATATTAAAGCCTCGTGTGCCCATGTGAGCATATTACAAAACGACTGACCATGGTATATGCATAGTTTGTGCAAAAAGTAAATCTTCATTTACTTACTCTCGGCGACACGGGAACGAACGCCTACTTGCCATCTCCATCATATTCTCTACACTACAGGAAAATAAAAAACATATTCGAAAACTTTGCGCAATAACGTTGGTACAAACCAAAGTTATTGGGATCTCTCAATAAGTGATTCTTCAAGTAATATCGGCAGTACAATTGGATTATTGCCTGAAACTTTTTGAGTCGTATTATATTTGAGCAGTCGTGCGGCTTCTGACAATTTGATATTAATACGCAGTGTGGTGAATTGAGGGTTTCTCTTGGAATAATAATGAGACGTTATTGCCTCATTGTTATTATCAAAATGTCAGTAAATATTCATAGCAAGCGATGTGGAAAATATTGCAGTATTGTGCCTAGTAAGTAAAAAAATAAGATTTGATATTGGATGACAGGGTTGAATTATTTTCTAAGTGTAATTTATTACATATTCTAGCCACTAGATTTTGGCCGGAAAATAATGATTATAATGAGCTCTCTGTATCTTCCTTTAAGCAGCTCAAGTAAAGCCCTTCGGCCGCGTAGGTAACCAGAGCTATAACCGGGAAAATCGATGTTCGTCAATTGCGGGCATTTTTCTCTGTCACTAATTACGTCTTAGTGAGAGTAAAAGAGAAAGATCCCCGCAATTTGCGAATTTCGGTTTTCGCGGTAGGCCCCCTGATGCGATCGAAAAGTTTTTCGGTCTTCTACGAAACCGGTTGCGGTCAAACTTATTTTGTTCTATACGTAACCAGTTGCGATCGAATACTTTTAGTTTATTATAAGTTAGTGATACTTACTGTACTCAATTTAAAATGCTTTATCAAATAGTTGAACGTGGTTTACCTGGTAAAAAGCCGAATAATAAAATATTCTCAATAAATAGGTACACAAGGGTACAGTCGACGTCAAAAATATGTTTACAGTTTAAATGCCAAAATATGTACACACTACATTAATATTAAGGCAATGAAACCGTGTATACATATTTTAAGGCATCAACATGTCTTTTACGTATAGTCGCCATCAGATATATCGGAGCGGCTGAGGTGCTCACACGCCTTGATAAAAGAAACGTGTTCAGATATTTGCGAGTACCTTGGCCACTCCCATGTTTTTAATGACGACTGTACAGTCGACAGTTGAGTTTATAATTATGTAAACTCAAAATATATATACATTGGAAGGTACAGGTATAGGTAGGTTGACACTTTGTTGGTTGGGACAGACAAATCCCATGCATTGTATAATTATTAAGAAATGATTAACCGGGCCGTTCTTATTGTTTTCTTTTGCTGCATAATGTTCTACGCTCTTTGTGAATAAACGTAGTTAACAATTTTGTTTGAAATAAGAAGGTAT
Source organism: Cydia pomonella (assembly GCF_033807575.1). Classification (NCBI taxonomy): domain Eukaryota; kingdom Metazoa; phylum Arthropoda; class Insecta; order Lepidoptera; family Tortricidae; genus Cydia; species Cydia pomonella. Next base: position 13,901,669 of record NC_084706.1, on the reverse strand, counting down.
TTTCTTTTAATATACGGGACTTAGGATCTATCGATGTTCTAGATAACTGCATTTCACACAAGAGTGCATGTTTAAGCTACATTTACGACGTTATATTAAGGGTTTTTCAAAGAAAACTCAAGAATGGCTCAACCGATCGTGTTCAAAGTATTATTTTTCTTTTTTGTCTCCCCCCCGCTAACAGATAAAGTATTTTTTTTACTTTGATTTGGAAACGGTTTTTTTTCCAAAAGTATTCAATTCATTCAAAAAAGTTTTTACAAATATTCAAGTTATTTTTAAAGACCCATTTATGTGCGCCACGTTCGTGGTTTCTGTTTTTTTTTGTGTGACAAATAGTTACATGTATGGAGTGCCCCCCTTTAAAAATATATTTCTTACAATTTTGAGTACCTAATGCAATAGCGTCTTACGAAGTACACTTATATTTCAAATTTAAATACCCGTTTCAGCACTCCAAATAGTTTATACCCATCAATTTGGGTATAAACGAGTAAATACGGGTATATTGAGTAAAAACTGAGTATTTACTCAGTTTTTACCCACTACCCATCTCTATCAGGAGCGAAATATCCCAAAAACTTGTAGCGTTAAAAAGGAAAGAACGATCACGTCGTTTCTTTTTACGAACGAACACGAGATCGTCCCATGTAATGTGCCGGATAATCGTGATAAACAAGAGTAGGGCGTATGAGTGCTGCCAAGTTAACTTTGCAACTCAGAAAAACCTTTCAATGTTAAAAATACTTAACGTTAAAGGTGGTTTTTGTGAGACCAACTGCAAAAAGAAGTTTGGTGGCGTATCTTCTGCTGTCTGTGCGGTTGAAGGGAATGTATAGGAATATATTATCTTTGTTGATTCAATAAAATTTGTCAAAAAAGGTTAGCACTTTTATCAACTGAGATATTAACAATTTAAACTATCCAAGGTCATAAATATGTTAACAGTTTTTCCTTTCCTTCAATATTCTATATAATTTATTTGAATTACCTAATTTACTAATTATGCAGAAAATACTACTAGTAATAATTGATAAGCCTATCACTTATTCTTTACTTCGTCATTTACACATTAATAAATAAACCCAACATATTCACCATGAAAATATCCAAAGACAAGCATAAGTAGTTTACCAAACATTAAATTACTGAAGTTGATATTAACCCATAGCTTTCACCGTTAGTTCTATGGGCGAAGTTTTCGCATTACCTACGCCTTGCGAAGCATTAGGTCCGTAGTAAACAGTAAGTATTTTTGGGTTGAAATTTCCCACACAGAACATCGTTTTTATCTTTTATATAGTCCAAGTTTTAAGTATGAAAACCAGTGCGGTAGTTGGGATAGTTTAAATAAAATCGTCGTTTGTTAAGATAATATACTCAAGAGCAATAAAATGGGTGACTTAGTAAGGGAATTTATAAAATGTAACCTAAATGATCTCTTCAAAAGTATGAAGAAAGTACTTGAGTAATAAAGCTAGCAGTATATATTTGTCTCTATGCCTGTCACTTTCGCACTTACATACTTGTTAGAACGTGAAAGGCATGGTGACAGGTGATAAAAATGCGACCGTGCTAAGGCCGCAGCTTAATAAACATGAACGCTTTCAAAATCTTTGTATCAGATTTATATTTGGCCTGCGTAAATTAGACCACATTTCCAACTTTCGTGCCCAGCTCAAGTGGCTCCCTATCTTCGACGTAATTCTCATATTTTAGCTCTTCTCTATAGCATTTTTTTCAACCCCGTTATACTCTTACTGCATTATAAATTTGTTACTGAATTTTTATTTTCTTTGCATTATAAAGTGTATTTACTGACCATTTATGTATCCGATCCGCGTATAAATAAATTGATGATGGCACCTGATCCCCAAAAATCTACGTCATCCGGTCAAATTCATAACACGCCTTATAAGCCGTCGACACGGCGAAGTGTCCTGTCAAATTAGTTGCAACAATATTACGTAGGGTAGCCGTGTCACACTGGGCCGATATTAAAAGTCCCATCTCAAGTGTGTGACTTGTTAGTCAGATGTCCTTCTGACCCATGTTATGTGTGGGTGTTAGCAAGAGAATACGGCATTGTCGTACATTAGCACATAAGCTGTTCGATTACTTCCTCAACCCCCATAAGCCTGTGAATTTGTATTGTAATAAATTCCTTGAAAATAAAATACCTTGTGAATTTGTATTGTTACAAATTTCTTGAAAATTATGTGTTTGTCATCGAGTTAAGATTGACAGAAATAATTTGACTTCTGACAAATTGTGACACTGCAATGGTGGACGGTTGAAAGGGTGCATATAGGCGAGTGATACCATGTAACACAAAATCTCCCCGATGGTGAAATTATTATTAAAAAAAACAGCACTGTTTTATGTTCGACAATAAATATGCACCTGAATTTATAGGTCTAGATAATGCGTGATGTTGCATACTTACTTTGTGCAAACATTATTTATTAGTTAAGTGCGGAAAGTAGGAAATTCGCAACGACGAGGATGATAAATTAAAACATGACCAAAGAGTGTTTTAAATCGTCACGAGTAGCGAATCACCTATTCGTACGTGAATTATACAGCGTTTTACCGCGTTTTTAAAGCGCTGGTGGCCTAGCGGTAAGAGCGTGCGACTTGCAATCCGGAGTGTCGTCAAGCTCACCATACTTATTAACCTATCGAATGAGCTAATGGTTTTACGGATACTGGAAAGCGATATGTAAATGTACTACATACCTATACGAGGCCTGGATGTTAGTGAGATGACGATATGAGTTGTGCTGGTGTCCGACTTTATTACCTACATATAACATGAGTATCACATGATTATCCACCTGGTTTCTTGAGCTTAATAGTCGCCTCCAAACCTCCCCTTATAGCGACCCCTTTCCTCACACAAAGTTTACTTTAAGTTCATATTAGCCTCACTGGATCACTGTTCACTCTGAGTACTGATAACGTTGGTCACAATATGCTAGAGACACATCATTATTCTAATAACACCATAAGAACGTTCTTGACTTGATCTAAAAGCAAATATCACTGCCGCGTCGATCTATTCGCACACAACCTCCTTTTTCCTACTGTCGTTCTCATCTACCCTCTCAACTTCCCTCAAAAAATCCCAATAACCTAGAAGCGGTTACTTAAGTTAAACGTGACTACTAGCGCCATCTACTCCATGACGTTGGCAAATATTAGCTGGTTCGCAATACGTTCGCGACACTCCCGCCCAGAAAGAAAATGCTACTCTTAATTGAAATTAGATGTCTATAGGCAAACATATAAATAAATCAACAATCAGATAATAAGAACACTTGTGAATAACGATGTGTTTGAGCCGTCCATTCTCGACCCGCATGGTTCACCCTTTGCGTCGTGAATCGGCACGGCCTGAGACTTTGTGCAATTTCTGATGACGTTACAGAAATGTGCTGAGACACTGCGTTTCCGAGATCGATCCAATCGTGCATCTGGTCTGAGTTGAGTTGTGATTGTGAGTGATCTGTCTTGAGCTGATAAAGAACAGGATTCTGAGTCTGGTCTGAGCATTCATCAATGTTTGTGCTCAGCCAAATAATAACAGGATCCTAAGACTGATCTGAATACTGATCAATTTCCGTGCTAAACTGATTGAAAGCAGGATCCTGAAACTGGTGTGAGCGTCCATCGATGTCTGAGCTGAGCTGAGTGGGATCACGGCTGCGACCTGTCATATTTAGTCCATTACTGGTCTCTCCGTCAACCCATGACCAATGTTATTTCCTACACTCCCGCGCGTACGGTTCTAGATTGCTCCGAGCAGTCCCTAGTTGCAATTTAGGTCACGAGAAGAGACCGCGTCATGCGGCCCATGTGTCAGAGAGTGGCGATGCGATCTGATATCAAATATCGGTATTGTTAAACAGTGAGAGCTCCGTTCGCAATAGGTTTATCCCATCTGTAACTACCATCTGTGATTCGCTCTGTCACTTTGTCACTTTGCTCTTTTGACATCGTTATTAACATAATAACCTATTTCACCACTTCAAGTGTCACAACTATTACTACAGCAGACGTAAACAACTGTAACTGTTTTGAACACTGCGACGACCGCGTGAACGAAAAGAACATACGTTTTTATATGCAATGATAGTTACCACACAGACAAATGCGGCCATCTTATCCGAATGGGTGTATGTAACCTAAATTCCCACTACTTCTCTTTACTGAATAATACTCGCAGTAATCTACTATGTTAAGTATTCGCTTTAAATCTATTCGCTTATCCATTAAGGCCACTGTTGACATGTCCATCTCCGGGTGCACCCACTTCATGTCCGGCAGCCCTCCCCAGCCAAGGGAGAATCACGCTATTTTTATATCTACAACACGACCACACTCCTTTTTTTTTGGACTGGACAAGTCTGTTGAATTGGACATTCAACAGACTTGTCAAATCAGGCTCCCACTTCGAACCGTCAAATCCAAAACAAGTGATGTGATATTCAAGGCACCTTTTCTTACCGTTCATTTCGATTTATGAAGCAGATATTGAGTCAAAATGAACTCTGTTTGTTTGTTTGCAAAGTGGTTTTTATTCTTCTTATCATTCTCTGGTGCGTTTATATCGCGCCTGGTGTGAAATAATCTAGTTGAAATATGTTGGGACAGTCAAGTTGTCAGCAACTGTTTTAAAAGTATTATATCGCGTCCGTGATTTTATTCACGTCGATTTACGCATAAACATTTTTGCCACACTTTATTCTGTCTAAATTGAGCTACACTGATACCGCCTTTGGGGGGTGGATGCTGGCGAGTACCTCGGTATTAATTCAACGCATTCAAAATGCTTTTCTTTTCTGTTTCTTGCCGTTCTCACATCACACCATTTTTAAACCGTTATAACCTATTAAATATGTCTGCCAGACCTACCTTACACTTTGCATCATTGCTTTTTGGAGTCATTCGCGATTAACAGCCGTCTTATCTATTTGAAAAACTTAAGATTTCGAAGGGTCATATACGTGGTGTCCTCAGGCTTAACGGCACGCAACACAGTAAGTCCGCTTTTCGTGGCAGCTTTCGATATGTTTACTCTTTGATTACATCCCCGTGCACATGCATCAGTCCTGCTAAGGATGGTAGAAACAGCAATACATATTATACTGTTCATCCGAGGTACCGATCCATCTTCCTCATTCCGACCAGATCTTAAATTAAGCAAAATATCGCCAGCCTTCCGCACCACAGTGTTTTAACTGCTGTGTCCATCAAATTGACCCACTCTGTTTCTTTTATTCACGAATAATCACTTCACAACTTTAACAACCATGCGAGACATATAGATGGGTACTCAGTAGCAAATTCTCAACGTGTGCCAATTAATAAAGAATACAGTGGGTGCGGCGTCTGTATACTCTTTAAGGCTTTGCGCTTTATTGACTTCGCATTCGCAAAGGCTTTTGATTTCTTTAACTGGAGTAAAATGTTCAGAGTTATGAGAAATGGGGATACCGCAACACGTAATCCTTTTATAGTTGAACGAGGAGTGCAAGTGTTCACTGAGATCTGTGAATAGACAATGAGTATTGGAAGGTTGTGAGGGTGATGTCCAAGTTGGTGGCCAACTAATCAATAAACTCAGTTTTGGAGATGACATGACTATATTAGGTTAAGTGTCTGTGGAAAATGAATTTCGGTTCTGCTACAAAAGATTGAGTATGCCAGTAATGAGTCCATTTTCAGGATCCAGATCCATACCTTAGGATCAATAGAAATGAGACGAAGATGATGCATGTCGATCTTCCTGGTAAAATTAAGAGAATCAATGAATTGCACGATCTTGAGGCAAGTTGTTGGTTTACTTGGTATTTTAAATAAGTGATGATGGCATCTGCGACTAAAAGGTGATCAGAAGAGCTCGTATGGCCAAAGCTGCGGTGAAACGACTCGCCAGGATATGCATATGGAATAACATAAAACAAGGATCAGACTAATGCGGGCGCCTTGGTTTCTCGATCATATTCTTTACATGTCCGAAACCTAGACCATTGAAACTGAAACCCATCATAGGACAGATCCATTTGAGATATGGTGCTGGCGAAGAATACTTGAACGTTACTACGGTGCAACTGCTTCAACTCTTGACAAACTCGACATCACCGAGGTTATCCACTGTTTGTACCCATAGCGTTCTTAGTTTCTTCGGCTATCGAGGCCGAACCAACAAAGGAAGAGCCAAGGAAGCGTAGGGATGGACGTATGATCACACGTCGTTGGGCGAGCAGAATAACATTAAAGATAAATCCACATTACAGGCTAGCATACACCGCCCAAGAGCGGCTTCGAGTGCACTGGTGAAGAACCACACAGGACAGGTGTCCACAGTGACTTATGACGATACGGCAACGAATAAGACTTTGATAAATCTGTCTTGTGACTATTGCTACTGTAGGAGTCGTACATAAAACAATTACGGCTCCTCTTCCCGCAAAATACCGTAAAACTAAGTTATTCAGAACCATATTTTATATTAAAGATTGATACTTTCTGAGCAGCAAAAAATATACATAACAATCTACAAGATATGACCAACGATATATTTTTCTGGAAATCTATTTTAATTTACACAACTATATTTCTTTCAGTTAGATCGGTATTACTTCTGCAAAAATATGGAACTGATTGTAAAATCATTCTCACAAGACACTATAAAATGATTTGGTTTTCTTGCTTTTTGCAATTTCATAAAACTATGCCTCAATTCCTAAAAACAATAAGCCTAAATTCCGCCTAGATTCCTACCATTACCCCCCTTTGCGGAGGCAGTGCGAGGCAAGTCGTATTGCTAGACGGACCTGTGCTGCATTGCACGCGCGAGCAAGCGATATTCTATTTCGAACGCATAGCTCTGCGCGCTCGATCTTTTGCAGCGGGTGGTGCGGTGAGGGGTATAAAGCTCCGCCCACACGCGCGAGGTCATTGGCGTCGAGTGCAGCCTTAACACTACGATATTTCACGGCAATATTAAAATGAATCAAGAAAGATATCGAACTTCCTTATATGACATCTGATTCTAATTGTGATTATGATTCTTGGGATCATAGTGTAGCTCCAGTCTGCATTTCAATCCGATTAAATCTGATAAACAAGCTAACAAGCTGAGGTGTCCCGATCAATAATTATCAATAATTATTTGGCTTATGATTAATCTCTTCCTTTTAAAGGTTTAATGGTCTGAGCTTTTGCATACTAAAATAATTAATAATAAAGTCCTTTTTATTGTTTCTAAAGATGATATTATAAAAAATAGATGATATTATATCTGAATTACTTTTGTCATTACATTTATTAAAATAACACAATACTTGAGAAATTCTGATCTTATTTAGAAATGTATCCACCATGGTCTTCTACCGCCTTTGTAATTATTACTATGAGTATGAAGGTTGAAGGTACTTAATATGTACATCTACGACGAGTGGACTCGATTGAGTTGGCGACATCAATTAACATCTACTGCTCGATTCCACTTTCATTTATTTTAACAAAATTAAAATAGTTATGCATGGCTAGTGACTATTCTTTAAATTATCTACCACTCCCTTACCTGTTTTTGTTGGAATAAAATAGATAATAAAGAAACCACTAGCCCATTCAATTAGTATGAATTTCATTTGAAGTCTTCTCAATAATAATATATTTTAATATTTTTAACCCTAGGTTTGGGTCATCGCATGTACATGACATAGATACGTACACAATTCAGAAGTTAAGTTAATATTTATCTAATTAGTTTATATCTAATCGCTAATCTGTGACTGTCCACACTATGAATCAATGGTTGAATAATAATAGGAAGTCCTTATACCTATAGGGTATGGCTTAGGTGCAAACATATTATAATAGCCTGGTGGCTTATACTAAACAGTTTTGCGTTTGCAATTTTCTGTTATACAAGTTGATATTTACTGATTCTCTGATGACAATCTCTAGATTGGAATGTTAATTGGGATTGAATCAAGATACTGTGCTGAGTTACATGAACAGAAAAAGTAAGTGAATATTATTTAAACATAATATTTATATTCGGCAGTTCTTTATTCGTTTACAATCCTTTTAACCGTTTATTTTTTAGGACAGCAATATCATGCATGCCAACTGTTAAATCTAGCGAGAGCCCCATTATTGGCAGTTTGCTAGTGCCATTGGAGTGGCTGCGCGATTCTGATTGGGTCTCAATGATGGTCCTGGTCCTTTGAGTTTGGGTAGCCATGTACGTATTATGACATCAAATTGTAATCTGATTTCAAGTGCCTCCTGCATTTTCACTAAGGCACGTTACAGGTTACTACATCTAAATGATACCTACAACTTCTAAGAAACCAACCCGTACCAATACCTTACAACTGTAACAACAAACAACAATAAGGCAAGACATTCCTTAACATCTCTTATGTTATGAGTGGTTCTAGTCCTTCAAACGAAGTGTAAGGGTTGATTTCGAATTTTGAATTACACGCAATGCGAATGCTTCTGATTTTAGCTTAGTGAAGATATGGATGCGCAAAACACGATTATAATAGCCTAGTTTGGTTGTTTGGAAGATATCGCTCTTCAGCGATAAGACCGCTTGTTGTGCACCATAGTTTGAGTTATGTGCTTAATCTGTATGTTATTTTCGTTTTTATATTGGTGAGCAACAAAGAATATTTGTACTGTATTATTTTATTAATCTTGATAAAATAAATTTTGTTTCATTCTAAGAGAATATTAATTATGGATCATATAAGTATAACGAACGAATGTTAAATCTGGTTCCTACCTAATACGTTAAACATGATACATTCGTTTTCTAAAAGACACGCAGTATAAATTGTTTCCATACACCACGCACACTTGCGCACACGACGAGTCAAATCAGGGCTGAGCTGATAATTTGTGATAAAGCGGATATTCTGCAAGCAATGCGTGTTATACAAAAGCATCATTCATAAGAGATTATGGTCCTTTTCACAAAAATTATAAACACCAATATAACTAGATCCCGAAGTTACAGAAAATATACCAAATCGGAGGTCAGACCTAAACTGGTTTGTAAGCAACAACAGTCGGCACGGCATTATATCAACTATCCGCATGATGAATAAACTTTAAATTTGATACTATTAACTATAACAACTATTCCGCCAAACAGAACAATGAATGTGAGATTTTGATTCTTATTATTTTAATATTAAAATGTTAATTATTTTGTTAATGAATTGTTGATCAACAGCATGATTTGAATCTGTGATAAAGTCGCTGTTTGAAAGGATGTATCCTGGGTCACAACACAAATTGACCAGCAAATTTTAATTCAAAATGTCGTAAATGTTTATTAGTGCATGATTTTATTTAATTTATATCAAAGATTGGTCAGGCAACTAAATCTAAACACGTAGGTAAAGTACCTTGTCCCCTACATAATCAAATATAAATATCAAAATTAACATAACGTATAGGTACCTAAATATAGATTATAGTTAAACCTCTTGTTTAACTTAAACTTAGGTTTGAGCAGTTTGACCTGTTAGGTATGAGCAGGTATGGTAATGGCACCATTAATTAGACATTTAAGAGAACAATTGGATAATTGCTGACACTTCACCGATAATTAAAAAAAATTCTACCGCTTTGGGCGTTAAAATTTGAGTTGAATGTCCTTTCACCTTTTATTATTTTCGACATGTTTAATGAAATATGTAGTTAGGTACTTGGTTTCAATATAATGAAATGTGAGACTTAAGAGTTCTAAGGCTCTTGTTGAAGGTAAAATGTTACTAAGTCAGTGTTTAAAAACTGATGATAAATACTTGTTTTATGGGATTTATAGTAAACACGAATTACGAATGTTTACTGAGACTTACCTGATTCATAAATTATTACGGATTACCTTTTATTATTCAGTAGAAATAACTATATTTTCTGATCTGACAATCTTTGCCACTCTCTCATTCTTTTAACATAGAAATGTTGAATCTGTTTAGTAACGTCACATGTAATCATGAGCGTAAAAGTAAAATCTTGAGCGTTGCGAGGCACGTGAGTTGAAAACAAACTTTGCTGCTCTGGTAAAACATAAACATTTTTATCACATCAATTATTGACAAATACTGGTTCTAAAACATAAAAATTTAAATATTTATATCATTCAAAACCATAACTTGAAATTCCATTCCACTGCTTATAGCTGCTATAGGGCTAATAAACACACTGTTTTCAAAGATTAAAGAGAGCTTCTTAATTCAGACTACCCTTTGTCGCAAAATATTAATAATCGTGAAAGTATGTATTTATATATCTGCTTTTTATAAACTATATTATGATACCTACTGACACTTGCAATCTCTTGTATATCAAAGAGCAAGAATGTTCAGTTAAAATGTATGTAGGTACTCACTCAATTGCCTATGTGCTCAGGTGAACCACTAACATTCGCCTGCTGAATACCTTTTTGGTAGTAGAAATAATATAAATATGGGCTTCATGGTTGAAATAAAACATTAAATTGAATTAAATAAACCAAATATTGTAGCTCTTTAGTTGTACGCGCGTAAATAAATTGACTTTTCATATGTTAGAGATAAACATATGTTACTTTTGATGATGATAACAGTGCATGTGAATAAAAAATCCCAGCATCTCCACCATGTCGTCAAGCTCACCATACTTATTAACCTATCGAATGAGCTAATGGTTTTACGGATACTGGAAAGCGATATGTAAATGTACTACATACCTATACGAGGCCTGGATGTTAGTGAGATGACGATATGAGTTGTGCTGGTGTCCGACTTTATTACCTACATATAACATGAGTATCACATGATTATCCACCTGGTTTCTTGAGCTTAATAGTCGCCTCCAAACCTCCCCTTATAGCGACCCCTTTCCTCACACAAAGTTTACTTTAAGTTCATATTAGCCTCACTGGATCACTGTTCACTCTGAGTACTGATAACGTTGGTCACAATATGCTAGAGACACATCATTATTCTAATAACACCATAAGAACGTTCTTGACTTGATCTAAAAGCAAATATCACTGCCGCGTCGATCTATTCGCACACAACCTCCTTTTTCCTACTGTCGTTCTCATCTACCCTCTCAACTTCCCTCAAAAAATCCCAATAACCTAGAAGCGGTTACTTAAGTTAAACGTGACTACTAGCGCCATCTACTCCATGACGTTGGCAAATATTAGCTGGTTCGCAATACGTTCGCGACACGGAGGTCGCGGGTTCAAACCCTGGCTCGTACCAATGAGTTTTTCGGAACTTATGTACGAAATATCATTTGATATTTACCAGTCGCTTTTCGGTGAAGGAAAACATCGTGAGGAAACCGGACTAATCCCAACAAGGCCTAGTTTACCCTCTGGGTTGGAAGGTCAGATGGCAGTCGCTTTCGTAAAAACTAGTGCCTAGGCCAAACCTTGGGATTAGTTGTCAAGCGGACCCCAGACTCCCACGAGCCGTGGCAAAATGCCGGGACAACGCGAGGAAGAAGATTATACAGCGTTTTACAGTACTTAGAGTATTTTAGATTTTTGACATAAGCACGGAAAATGCTTATTGCCGCATTAGTGTGGGAAAGTAGCGCCATATACACTGTAATGTAATAATAATTATTTACCATCGTAATAACATCATATTTGGTAGTTGGTTTATTTTTCAATTTATACATTTAACTTGAAATTAATCTGGTTTTTAACAAAAAATAATGTCACAGAATCGAAAAAGTGATAAACAATTTTGAAAAAGATGCGATAACTAATGATGAAATAAGAAAGCAGAGGTACTTAGTTAGGAATGTAAATTACTACTTTCACGACCGGGACAACTAAAGAGCTAGCGAGAGATGTGTTGGAGTTTCCGTAGGCTCGCGGAGTGTTCTTGTTTTTTAAAAAAGAAAAAAAAACACGTTAAATAGCAAAAAATGTATTGACAAAACATTGAATTAACGTACATGGTAGATGTGGTGGAAATAAAATGTAAGCGTGTGTTATAATTGCTCTCTCCAATTCCAGCTGATGACACTGATGACTGTCCAGGTGCTGGCACTACAGGCTCCATGGATGTTACTCAAGAGATCGTGGACGACCTCTAGTCAGGAGAAGCCGTGTTCGCAACATCAAGTCTGCCCTACCAGGCATAGGCTATAAAAACCGGTACAAACCGTTGCTCGGAACATTTTGCCTTCGGCTGCCGTCGTGATCGCGTGAGCTACTTTGATATCGTTCCATACTTTTATTTTATATTTCATTGTGTAATATAAATGTGTGATTTGTTCCTTTAATTTTGTGATATTTATTAGAACTTAGAATAAAGTAATTGTGATTTGTTTATTCTGCCGTTTTTGTTCTAAAATCTACCCTGAGACCTTAAAGTATATTATAATATTATACATAAACATATTTTATTAATGTATTAGTATTAAAATGTAAATAATATTAATTAACATAGATATTTAAGTATTAACTTTTTTATTATTAAGAGAATGACTTTTTGGTTAGAATTTATGACACGTTTTTTTATTATACTACCTACTTAATAATTGTATTTTAAAAAAATTAGAAGAAATCACGAAAAATCATAAAATATTAGTTATGGCCGCCTTCCCTTGGCGCGTAGCCCACCGTACACAGGTGCACTACATTTTTTACAATTACTTCTCATATATTATAATTTGATATATCGTTATTTTGAATAAGGTAATAAATGGCATAATAGCGTAATACATAATTAACGGCATACATAATGTTATTATTTGTATAATGGTTATAAGGTATATTTAACACGGTTAACATAATACGTAGTATAACTAACATAGGTTAATTATAATAGTAATAAGCTACTAATACAATATGGAAAAAATATCCGAAATAAATGATTATTTAATTTAATTTTAATTCATAATCATAATGTTTATTCATAATTTAAATTACTGCTACGCTTTTAGCAACTACTATTGAATCCGGGAGACAATGTAATAATTGTATACTTTTGGGCCCAATATGTGAATGAGCTTGTCCGACTTGAACAGCTTGTGTGGCACGGGCGCGAGCCTGCGGCAGGCGCGGCCGCAGTGCGCGGGGTAGCGACGCGGGGCCGCACGAGCCGAGGCCGAGGCGCTGTCCGCTTGCGAGCGCGCGTACATTGCCGCTTGGCAGATTAGTAACGACGGCAAGGTTAGGATGCCTAAGTGTGTGAAACACACCTAAATTAGATATCCGAGCGTGCAAGAACACCTTTATATTATAATCGCCTCCTGCGTGTGGCAACACCGTTTCAACACTCTCTCTCTTCCTATCTGCTCTCGCAGCGTTCATATCTACCAAAATGTGATAGTTAAGTATTTCTTCTAATAAACGTGATAAAGTGCAGTGTATCATTTAATTCAAGCCTAACCTACATTCTTTACATGGTGCCGAAAAAATAATTCAGTTGATCAATCTTCCACGGGCTGGGCCGGTGTAATAACCTTCGTGTCCGCGTGCGCGCTGCGCACACGCCATCATGGCAGCCGAAAATATCAAGAAGCTAACGGCGTCCAGAGGACAATGTAAGGCTTCCATGACTAAGATGGAAAAATTCCTTCAACAGGAATCTCCAACGTTTACCATAGAGGGCTTGACGACGAGAAAAGCGTCACTGCACACTGTTTTCCAAAAATATCAAGATATCTGCGTTCAATTGGCAATTTTGGACCCAGAAAATACCAAAGATGACATGGAAGACGACACTGAAGATCGCTTTTATGATATAATGACAGCTTTCGAGCGCGCCATAAACTTGATTGATAAAAAAGCCCAGCATACTACACATGCAGCAGAGGGGAGTGGGAAGGTTGCGCACTTGCCTTCGCTGGACATACCTGTCTTCGACGGGCGAGACGTTGTGCTCTACAAATCATTTATTGAGATGTTTGAAGCTGTGGTACATCGTGACGCGCGAATACCTGTCGTTCAGAAGCTGTGCTTTCTAAAGAAATACTTAAAGGGTGAGCCGCTACACCTTATTGATAACTTGCCCATAATTGGAGCGTCCTATGATTCTGCGCTAGAATTACTCAAGAAACGGTATGACAACCCAGCATTAATCATCAACAGCCACGTCAATGCGCTCCTGGACATCCCAGTGCTGCACCGGGGTACCGCTCTGCAGCTGAGGGACATGGTGGCCAAGGTCCGGCAGCATCTCACCGCACTACAGAACCTCGAGCAGCCAGTCACTTCATGGGATGCTATCCTGGCATGCATTTTATTAAGAAAAATGGATACATTCACTGTGAGGTTGTACCACTCTGACAGGGACAACAACGACCAACACACTGTAAGTAGCTTACTCAACTTTTTGGAAAAAAGAGCAGCTGTGTTGGAGGCGAGCCCTTCCGGTAGTGAAAGTTCATATGTAAAGGCTAAAGTGACAGCTCATGCTGTGACAGCTCCACCTGCCCTGGCAGCCTCTGCAGTAACCGGCACTGCAGAAAAATGTATTGCGTGTAATCAGCATCATAGGCTCTATAAGTGTCCAAAATTTAATTCCATGCCAATCAACAATAGGTTGGACATTGCCACCAAAAATAATTTATGCAAAATATGCCTTGGAGCTCATTCTAAAAAATGTAGATATACCTTTAAATGTGCTGAATGCAGCTCCAGGGCCCACAATACCTTGATACATGAAAAGGTCGAAAAAACAATTGATGAGGAGCCGGGTCAGAGCCAATCAGGTACTGTTAATTTGCATTTAAGTGCAAGGAAAGCCACTAAAGTACTGTTGCCCACTGCCAAGGTATTAGTATCAGATGTGCATAACAACAAACGCATTGTTAGGGCACTTTTAGATTGTGGTGCACATACAAGTTTTTGTACAGCGGAGTTAGCCAGTAAACTAGGTTTACCGCAATTCAATGATCCCATAAATATCGGCATGCTTATGGAACATAGTAGCAATGTTAATAAAGGCATCAGGCTAACCGTCCATTCAGGATTCAGGGTTCAGGATTATAAGATTGATGTTGAATGCTCTATTGTATCCAAAATAACTACAGCTCAGCCCCAACAAGCTATAGACTTGAGCAAGCTTATTTTACCCAACTCTATTAATTTAGCTGATGATGAATTTAATGTTCCAGGCGAAGTTTCCCTCCTTCTGGCTGCAGACATTTTCTGCAGAGTAATGCAAGACGGGAAGGTTGAGGCAGGCCCTGAGGATCCAGTGCTGCTGAACACGCGCCTTGGATACATCGTCTCGGGCAGAATGAGTGTGAGTCCATCATGCAATCATAATACAGTCGCTATGCATACAATGGTTAATCCTGATCTTGACTCTTGTGTAAGGCAATTTTGGGAGGCCGAGAAGGTCCCTGAAGTGCATCCTGAGAACATGCCGGAGCATCAGTATAGCGAACAGGTTTTTCAGAAACAACCTCATTGACAGAGGATCGCTTTGAGGTTAGTTTCCCATTAAAAGTAGATTTTAGTGAAATAGATCCTTCTAATTCATTTGTGATTGCCTTGCAAAGATTAAATAATCTTCAAAAAAGGTTTGCGAGGGAACCTGAGTTTCATAACTTATACAAAAAATTTATACAAGAATACCTTGAGCTAGGTCACGCCAAAGTAATTGATCTAAAGGACTGTGATCCTACAGAACAGCCGGTATTTTACCTTTCACATCATGGAATACTCCGGCCCGAAAAAACTACAAATAAACTCCGGGCTGTGTTTGATGGTAGTTTCAAAACGAAGGCAGGCCACAGTCTCAATGACTTTATGCAATGGCCCTGTAAATCAAAATTCATTATTTGACATCATGATGCTTTTTCGCACTTACAAATACACTGTACAGTGCGACATACGTCACATGTACCGCATGATATCTATGCATCCTGAGCATAGGCGCCTACAAAACATTCTGTGGCGGGCGGATGGCACCTTACAGTGCTTACAATTACAAACAATAACTTATGGATTAAAAAGCAGTGCCTACCTTGCCACAAAATGTCTTGTGGAGCTAGCAAAAAAATACAAGGCTCAATATCCATTGGCCAGTGAAGCTATCATCAAAAACAGTTATGTAGATGATGTGCAGGGTGGCTCAGATACACTTGGAGCTTTGCAACTAAAAAGTGAACTTGTTTCTCTCATGGGCAAAGGTAGCTTTCAATTACATAAATGGATTTCCAATGAGTCAAAAATATTGCAAGATATCCCTCAAGAAAAAATTGGCCTGGCCAAGCGGGATATTGATCAGGATAAATCCATTGTTAAAATTTTAGGATTATCTTATGATGCCCAAGAAGATGCATACAAAATGAGTGGCCGTGTACTCACCTCTCCTAAGGTGCCCACTAAAAGAAATGTACTGAGTTTTATCAGCAGACTCTAAGATCCAATGGGCTTTGTTGGACCCTTAACTGTCAAGGCAAAGCTTATTTTACAACAGATTTGGCAATACAATTTAGAATGGGACACTCCCCTGCCACCTGAACTAGTAAAAATTTGGCAGACATTCTATAATAATTTGCGTAACATGCCTGTCATGACTATCCCGCGATACATAAACTTGTCAGAAGCCACTAGCGTACAGCTCATAGGATACTGTGACGCATCGGTTGTGGCTTACGGTTGTTGTATTTATGTCAAAGCCATAGTAAATGGCAACCCTTACATACATTTACTTTGCTCCAAGTCGAGAATATCCCAGCTTGCGTCTAAACTGACTATTCCAAAACTTGAGTTGAATGGGGCCCTTATGCTGGCCAAATTGGTAAATCATGTCGCCTCTTTACTAAATATATCAGATGTTCATTTGTTCACTGACTCAAAAATAGTATTGGCCTGGCTCGACTCCTCTTCACTCAAGGTACCAGCCTATATAGGCAACCGTGTAAAAGAAATAGGTAAGCTGACAAATAAAATGTTGTGGAAATATACTCCTGGCCTTCTTAACCCTAGTGACATCTTATCGAGAGGCGCCGATCCTCAAGAAATAATTGATTGCAAGCTGTGGCTTCATGGCCCAGACTATCTGATTTCTATCAGGCAATGAGTATAATTTTCATTTGTCAGAAATAAGTCCACCTCCATGCAGTGTAGAATATCATAAGTCAGATGAGCACATAGCATTAAGTGCCACTGTAATTGACAATGTTATTGATCCATTTTTTGAAAGATATTCAAGCCTTTTCAAAATGATTAGAGTGGCTGTCCATATATTAAGATTTATAAATAAATGTAAAGGAAAATCAGTTTCATCAAACCTAATTACAGTAAAAGAGTCTAGAGACGCTCTGACCTTCGACCTTTTATAGCTGCATTTAAGCGTTTCACTGGTAGAAGAGGCTATCCACAAAATATATTTTGTGATAATGGCTCAACATTTCGAGGTGCAAATAACAAATTAAAAGAGCTCCATGATTTACATAAAAAAGATTACTTTCAAAAGGCTGTCAATGATTATGTACTACAGAAAGGCATACAGTTCCATTTCATTCCCAAATATAGTCCCAATCATGGAGGTCTCTGGGAGGCTGCTGTCAAGTCAGCAAAGTTTCATTTTAAAAGGATTGCTTCAAATCGAACTTTTAAATATGAACAATTTAATACAATAATAATAGAAATTGAAGCAATACTTAACTCAAGAGCATTGACCCCGCTGTCTCACGACACGTCTGATTTTTCATATTTAACCCCTGGACACTTCTTGATTGGTGCTGAGCTAACTTCTGCCCCCCAACCTGACTTGGCAGCAGTCCCCAGTAATCGTCTCCGGTTTTGGAGGTGCTGCGAGCAAATACGGCAGCATTTTTGGAATGTTTGGTCAAAGGAGTACCTATCATTGCTAAACCAAAGAACTAAATGGCTAAAAACAAAACCAAACTTAAAGGTTGGCATGGTGGTATTACTGTAGGTTCCAAACACTCCTCCTTTAACCTGGCCCATAGGGAGGGTCAACAAGGTTTTTTATGGCAGTGATGGCCATGTAAGAATTGTGGAGGTCCAGACCTCAGATAAAAAATTGCATTCCCGTGCTGTGTCAAAAATAGTGGTATTGCCGATAGAGGCATAACCCATTTATACGCGATATTAAGTAAATAAATATTGTATTTGTTCTTGTTGCACAAGTGGTGCATCCCTACTATGTTCAAAAATATATTTGATTAGAGCTAGAAAATTGTTTATAGTGACATTTGGCACAGCTTAATAACAATGTTTATTAGTAGCATGTGTCAAAAACTTGCTTGTTGATTTGATGTTGTCTGTATTTGTGTAGAGTATAAATGCAGCGCAACAATGTTGTTTGTTGAAGTATATCTCTAACAGATTTTAATTAATAGTGTTTAATTTCTAAATTTTAACAGTTAACCAGACTGATTTGTTGCCAACAAGACTGATGTATCATTATGAGTGGTCCGACACGCACTTGGTCGACTCTTTAATAGGTATTTAAAGAAAAAATGGGCGGGAATGCATTTTTATAGGTAACATTTTAAAAGCTTACATGAATGAACCGTTTAGAGCCGTGGATTAAACGACACAGGATACTGAAAGCCTTTGACACTCGACGTCTACAGTAATTGAATGTACGTCCGAAGTAGCGGTTCGTACGGGAAAATTTTGTGTCGAGCAAATTATAATGCATTTATCTAAGCTAGCTTTTTGCAGCTAAGAGTATATTAGGTCATGTAGCAGAATAGGTATATATATTTTTTATACCGCGTCGTCGGTGACAAACAAGCATACGGTCCGCCTGATCGTAAGCAGTCACCGTAGCTTATGGATGCCTGCAACACCAGAGATATTATATGCGCCTTTAACCCTTAGCCAGGTGGTGATATCATAACTACCATATTTTAGCAAAATATTCTTTATTGAAGAGCAGAGGTAACACAAGGACTACTAAATAACATTTCCGTATACATAGTCTATAAAGTGATCGATTTATTTGACTTTTAATTGTCAAATTCAAATTGACAGAAATGGTTGATTTCTGTATGATCCTGCTAAAAACTACTAGTAGCAGGACTGTGGGAGTAAAACTCCACTACATAATAGCAAGCGCTCCCCCCCGCAAGTCTCAGTGCCGCTGTGAATATAAATATGAACCCAAGCGCACGCGTTTCGTCTGTGATAGACCGCCAGCCAGGAACAAATTTCCATGACCAATCGCCTGCCGGGAGGACTCGTATGGAGGTTAACGGCTGTGTATGATGAACCTTCGTGGACGTCGGTTGCCGCTCCGTTGGTGGGTTGGTGGAACGGCAGCCACCGAAAAAGTCATTGCCTCCCGGCTGTTACTTTGTCAGATGATAGTTTAGAACTTTAGATGCTATCATGAATTTAAAAAAAACAGTCAGCCGGTTGTATCGCGGTGGAAAGACCGTCAGTTGATGACAACAATATGTAAAAAAGACGCTTAAGGGCATCTATCATTAATATGTTTCAAATAATTATTGTTTTAGAGGGACGAAATGGCTCGTAAATATAACAGAACATGTGGAATACCGCCTAGAATACTATGACAAAGTTTTCAAAGTAATGAATATAAAATACTGATGACTTTTAATATAGCTTGTTTAATTTGAAAGTGCATCTATCCTCTGGCCCATTTTGCGACTAGTCGTCTATCCCACCTATCCCATTTTTATAGGTCAAAAAATTACAATTTATACAAAATCTATAAGACATAATATCAAAACAAGTAGAAAAAAAAGACTAAGAACTATAGTTATCATACGTATAGGTCGCATTTCCGCAGTGTCCGCGGGCCCTTGCTTCGCTCTCGCACGCATGTGCCGCCGCCGACCGCTCGCTGCGATTTAGGCACTTCACACCGGCAGAGGTGCATACAATCATGGTTAAATATATCGCTAATAAACCTACTCAAGATCTGTACGGTATATCAGTGGAACTTATTAGACTTTAGGCCACTCCGCTCGCTCATCCATTAGCTAAAATTTTTAATGAATGCTTGCGAACTGGGAGATACCCGAAGTCCCTTAAGGAAATAAGAGTCAGCCCGCTTAACAAAGGGAAGAGGAAGCAAGAAGATCCTGGTTGTTATCGTCTGATATATATTATACCAGTAGTAGCGAAGGTCTTCGAGAATGGACTAACAACCCGTCTATCGCAGTTCCTTTTGAACAATAACTGCGTATCAGAACGCCAGTACGCATATAGACCAGGACGGTCCACCACAATGATGGCCCGTGAAGTAGTACGCCTCATACTTCAAGCGCGTGAACGAAAGCTCGAGGTCGCAGTCCTTTTCTGCGACCTCTCGAAAGCATTTGACGTCGTCGACCACAATTTACTCTGTTCAAAGCTCTACCACTATGGTGTTCGAGGACCTGCGCAAGACCTGATGTCAGATTTTATGCGCGACCGAACGCAGTACGTAACCGGCCAAAGGGGTAGTCTGAACTCAAACGGGCTGTCGACTGCTATCGGCGTCCCCCAGGGATCGTCTTTGTCAAATGTGGCTTTTTTTGTCCTTCTCAACGACTTGCCCATGGTGGTTAGTGGGGGCGAGGTATATATGTACGCGGACGACGTCGCCGCTATTGTGACCGCTCCAAGCATTGACCAACTGGAGGCGAAGTTAAACACGGTTGCTGCGCAATTATCGCACTGGTTTGAACTGAGACCGTTATCTCAGTTTAAACTTAACTAAAACCTAATTCATCCAGTTCGATTTGTCCGGATGCAGGCGCCGCCCGCTGCGTGTGGGACTTGCCAGCGGCGTCATTGGTCAAGTGAATAGTACCTCTTTCTTGGGCTTTCATGTTGACCAAAGCCTAACGTGGGAGAGCCACATCGAATACCTGTGCAGAAAATTAGGAAGAGCTTGTTTCGCCTTAGGTAGGCTGATGACTGTTCTCCCGCGTCAGGCAGTACGCAGCTGCTACTATGCCAGCATACAGTCCATTGTACAATATGGGCTTGAGCTGTGGGGACGCGCGACCGATTGGCAGCGTGTCTTCCGGCTCCAAAAACGAGCCGTCAGATCTTTGGCTCGAGTACCATGGCATGAGTCGGCAAAGCCACACTTCACCGCCTTAGGGATCATCACATTGCCGGGTCTCTTAATACTACAAACAGCCGTGTATACACGGGAGAATCTAGATAAATATCCCAGACGAGGTGAAAAAAGCGACCGTGTAACTCGGTACGGTCACAAATTAGCGGCGGTGCCACGGAGCCTAGCCAAAACGGCTAAATCTATACAAGTCATGGGCCTCTCTGTCTACAATATCCTACCAGCATCCATATCTGATGCGCCTAGTCCGGCGAGTTTCAAGTCCAAACTCAAAAAT
Organism: Cydia pomonella; assembly: GCF_033807575.1. NCBI lineage: Eukaryota > Metazoa > Arthropoda > Insecta > Lepidoptera > Tortricidae > Cydia > Cydia pomonella. The sequence continues at coordinate 13,880,318 of NC_084706.1, read as the reverse complement.
TGGCTTATTGAGCGGCCGTTTTATAGTGTCGAAGAATATTTGACTTCAAAATATGTATAAATAAGTAGTGTAATAAACATATAATGTTATTAATAATAATTTAATGTTAGTAATCATAATTGATTTGTTAATTTGTCAATTGAATCCATTTATTTTATATGTAAGCCTGACCTGTAATTTATATTATTAATAAAGTATAAGTATGAGTATGAGCATTGATATAAAATTATGAATTATTGAGTTAAAAAGACATTTCAAAAAACGGGGCATCTATCCTAGAATTCCCTCCTTCTTCCTTGTGGTATCCTCATGGCTGAGGGACGTGACGACTGTGAACACTCTTCAACAATGCTGTCCAAGCCGCTCGATCTTGGGCCCAGTATATGCTAGCCTGTAATGTGTTTTTGTCTGTGACGTTATTCTGTCTTGACGTTATCCTAGACTACGTAATATATGCAGATAAAAAAATAAAATAAACGACATTTACTGTAGTACTAAAAGAGTAAAATCTGAGCTCGACAGGATTTTTTTCTGTGTACGTAACGTAGTTCAAAGGGCAAAGGCAGCTAACGTTAGAAAAGCGTTTTGTCAAAGCCAAAAAGAACGTTTTGCGCCTACGAGTAGTATTTAAATCATGTTCCAGCTACTCCGGAGAATTATTTTTCGACTAATGGCACAGTCAAAATGACTGGTTATGAATTTGTAATTGATTCATATAATTGAATGGGGAAATAGTAACGCTGCTGCACTCGACGCAATCGTTATCCGAATAAAATCTTAACATATATTTTAAATTTTAATAACGTTAACATAATTATATTCGAAATAATTTTTTCCAACTTCACGCTTGCGAAGTACACTTGAACTTCACGCTCAAATATTTAGTGGCAATTTGAGATAATCCTTCACATAATGTTAAAATTATTCAAAACTACCGGATAGCTTTAATTGAAAATGGAAACATAGTTCTATCGAATATCTAAATTGAAAAGCCTTTTAGCTAAATAAAGCTGCTCTTACGGCAAGGATCAAGTATTTCGAATTCATTAACAAACTAATTTCAATTTCAAAGTCGGGGTCACTACCTTATACCTATTCATATTTTCTGAATTATCTATAAATTAAAATGTATAGATTGCCTACAATAAATTACAATACCACAATCAAACAAGAAAAACACGAAAGCACTGCTGTACAAATTGAAATCGCATAGACACATTATGAATGATTTTATTCTTATAGTATATAGCCACCACCAACCAATCACCAATTAATTTCTTCCGGGTCCGGTTTTTAAGATAAAATGACCGTCCGTTTCTAATGAAGTTTACTAAGTGAATTCGTACTCCGCGAACTGCATCTTTCTTTTGCACGTTACTTCGCTCGTCCATTGTTGAATTGGCGGCAGCAAAGACCAAGCGCGGGATACATTTTATTACATGACGTACCTAATACTCAGTAGTACAAGTTACTGTTTACTTAAGGTCCGCATAAAATCGCGGCGATCCGCCATCTGGTATATAGTGTGACGACCTGTTTGGCCTAGTGGGTAGTGACCCTGCCTATGAAGCCGATTGGCCTGGGTTCGAATCCCGGTAAGGGCATGTATTTGTGTGATGAGCATAGGTATTTGTTCCTGAGTCCTGGATGTTTTCAATATTATATATATCGTTGTATGAGTACCCACAACACAAGCCTTCTTGAGCGTAACGTGGGACTTAGTCAATTTGTGTAAGGATGTTCCTATAATATTACTAGCTGTTCCCCGTGACTTCGTACGCGTGGATTTGTATGTTGGTGGTTATATAAATGAGCAGAGAACATTATGCAGCAAAAGGTAGCAGTAGGGACTGTTAATCACTTGTTAATAATTATACAACGCATGAGATTTGTCTGACACAACCTACGAAGTTTCAAGCTCCTAAGTGAAAAAATTGTTCTCGATATAATCCCTCTCAATCCCTTAAGAAGATTTACAGGTCCACTATCCAATCGAATGCACACATTAAACCCTTTTTTCACCAATTTAGAGGATTAATACAAACTTTCAATGGACGCCATTTTAACTCTCTCAGGGAATTAATTCCTAAAAACGCTTTTTTTGGAATTAATTTTCGCGCGCACTTTTCTTGTTTCCTATTATTGTGTCTTTTTACGACATTTCAAGATCACTAAATATTTACAAAAAATTTCGATCCCGATGCAAACTTACTCCTTATTTGACTAACGTTCGAAATGAATTTTCAAAAAGGGTGATAGGTATGTATCAGTTTTCGCCTATTTGAATATAGAGGTAATGCCCGTTTACCAAGTTTCAAGTTCCTAGCTGCTTAAAAGAAAACTCGTACCACATATAAACTTCTATCCCCTTTTTCACCCCCTTAGGGGTTGAATTATCAAGAACATTAAACTAACTTTTTTAATCTTACATTATGTTTTTCTATGAAGTTTTAAAGCATTTGTAATGGATTCAAACTTTCAACGCCTATTTAACCCTTTTAGGGAATTTTTAAAAACGCTAAAATTATATTTTTTTTATTCTAATAATATATGAGCATTACAAAGTGTCAAGCAAACATTTTTTTGAGTGCGGGACAGACAAATTAAACTCCATACAAACTTTCAACCCCTTTTTCACTACCTTGGGGGATGAATTTTCACAAAAATTAAAATGTGTTCTTCTCTTTTAATGAAGTACCAATTTACGAAGTTTCAAGTTCCTAGCTTAAGTTAAATTTTAAACCTCTTACAAATTATCAACCCCTTTTTAACCCATTTCGGGATGAATTTTTAAAAACGCTGAAATAACTTTTCTTGCATTCTAATAATATGCCTTTATACGAAGTTTCAAGACCCGCACTCAAAAAAATGTTTGATCTCGATACAAACTTTCAACCCTTTTTTCACCGCCTTGAGAGATGAATTTTCAAAAACGCTGAAATGGGTTTTCTTCTATTTTAATAAAATACCTTTTTACAGAGTTTCAAGTTCCTAGCCTAAAATAAAACTTGAACCCCATACAAACCTTTATCCCCTTTTTAACCCCCCTTAAGGGTTGAATTTTCAAAAACTTTGAAATAACTTTTATTTATGATTGGCTATTATGCCTCTATAAGAAGTTTCAAAGCATTGGTAATGGATTCAAACTTTCAACCCCTTTTTAACCCCTCTAGGGAATGAATTTTTAAAAACGCTGAAATAACTTTTCTTGTGTTTTAATAATATGCCTACGTTCAAAGTTTCAAATCCTGTACTCAAAAAAATATTTGATCTCCATACAATCTTTCAATCCCCTTTTCACCACCTTAGGGGATGAATTTTCAAAAACGCTGAAATTAGTTTTCTTTTATTTATATAAAATACCTTTTTACAAAGCTTGAAGTTCCTAGCTTAAAATAAAACTTAACCCCATACAAACTTTCATCCCCTTTTAAACACCCTTAGGGGTTCAATTTCTCAAAATCGCTTCTTAGCTCTTGTACACTTTATAAATTTAATGCAACCTAGTGTGTAAATTTCAACTTTCTATCATTTGTAGCTTCGGCTCTGCGTTGATGAGTCAGTCAGGACACGTGCATTTATATATATACAAGAAATTTATTGATAAAAGTCAATGTTTTACAGGTCAATTTGAGGAAGGTACATATTCAACTAATACTAGTAGGTACAGCATTTTTTGGATAAATGTCACTTATTATAAAATAAAAACATGTTTAAAGCAGAACAAATACATAATCAGTAGTCAATAGGGTCGCATATATCTTTCAAGTCATAATTTTATTTATAAGGTAAAATATTAATAATGTGTATATATATATAAATTACTTAGGGTTAGTGCACGATTCAACAAATTCGTCAACGCTGTAGCATGCTAAATCAGTTAACATTGCTTTAAGATTTTGGTCAAACTTTTTATTATAATACTCGTACTACTATAACTTTTATTATAGATTTATTTATTAATTTATATAGTGGCCATGTAATTTTGCGACTAGGTGAAAATTGAAGATATTAAAAAGAATCACTAAAAACCCAAAATTTTCTGTTACCTACCCAAAGGTAGTCTGGAAGAGATCGCTCTTTAGAGAAATGACCGCCGTAATCATAAATTTAAAAGCAAAGGTGACACAATTGTCACCATCACTTTTAAAATTATGCTTAGTGCCGTTTCCCTTTATTGAGATATTTATAGATAATTTTATTGTATTGTATATTTGGGAAAAATATTTAGATGTTATTTTTTAATTGACTGTAAATATGTAGGTAAACAAACTACGGAATAGCAACTGTCCAGGATTTGATGAAATGTTGTATAAATAATAATTGTTTATACCACGAAGCAGCATCAAGAATAGGTTGTTCCGAGCAAAACCGCAACTCCCCAGCGTCAAAAAATGCCACGACTACACATCATCGATAAATCGACTAAACATGATCGATAAATGACATCAAATTTACTAAGTTTATGAGTACCTACCTACTCATGTTTAAATTGTCGCTGTATTTCATATACAGCTCGTAAAAGTGATATTAGTAATTATAATATGTTAAAGTGAATTTGTAATAATTTAATTTCAATGACCTAATAATTTAAATTTGCATTTTCAATTAAGTTGACTCATTTCAATAACTCTTTTATACGCGTATCTGGTAAATGTGTACCTAATTTTGTTTTAAACTGAGCTTTTTGATTGTTTTCTTTATTATTTGTATTTTTTTAAATTGTTGATACAGTACATTTCAAATGGCTAGTCTAGACGCCTCGCCTCAGATCCCGCTCCTGGAGTGTCCAAACAAATATCCTGCAACAGCTCGGAATGTGACGGTTAACAGTAGCGCAAATGCTGGTAGAGCACCGGCATCGTTGGCCCAATTTTTGGCTACTCTTAAGTCCAGCATTAAGCTCACAAAAAGGATTCCAAAAGGGGCACGAGCTACTGCTGCGCGAAGCCTGGCGGAGTGCGTGGCCAAAGTTGTGTCACAGAACAACTTTGCGGCATGGGAGGATCTTTTAACATTTTCATACAAACGGTTCCACATCCCACAAACTAAATCTAACCGTAGCTTAACCTCTATTATTAAACATAATGTGGCTCATCCGGCTTATCACATTTTTTTCTTCCGCCAATAACATAAACTCGATAGACCAAACCACGCGTTTGCCATCCACCAATCCGAAATTCGAGTGTAAATTTATTGAAAATAAATTATCCGATGGAGATTTGAAGGGTGCGACTAGATTGCTCTTTTCTACCGATACTTTGGCGACATACTCTCCAGCCGTGCTCAGTGCTCTACAGGAAAAACACCCCACCTCTTCCGCGTCCTCTTCGCCACTTAACCCGCCGTCCACAAGCCAACCTCCTCTACAGGTGAAACAGGCAGCTATTCTACAAGCTGTGCTCTTCTTTCCGGTTGGTTCGGCGGGAGGTTTAGATGGCATCACCCCGCAACATTTGAAAGATTTAACTAGTCCGCTTGCGGGTGATGCAGGTGTGACACTGTTGGAGGACTTCACTGCTCCGGTGAATTTGATGCTCTCAGGGAGATTATGCCCGGATATCGTCGCCATTCTGTACAGAGCTAACCCCATCGCTTTGAAGAAGAAAGATGGTGGCATCCGCCCAATTGCAGTGAGACGCACGTTACGGCGCCTCAAGTCAATAATATGTTGCCGTGAGTTCCACTCCCAGTTAGGTTTTGGGCTCAAGGGTGGCTGTGAGGCGGCAGTGCATGCAACTCGATCTTTTATTGAAAGTAATAGTTTCGATAAAAGATCGTGACTAATGCTTTAAATTCTGTTGATCGAGGTGCTCTCTCCTCTCTCAAATAGAAACTGAGCGTCCTGAGATACATGGCTACCTGAGGTAATGTTACGGTGCACCCACGAAACTTATGTTCCGGGAATAGGAGATCTCATCTTGTATGGGATGCCAGCAAGGAGATCCGCTGAGGCCTGTAATTTTTAATTTAACCATCCATTCGATAATCACACAACTCACGTCGGATCTAAACATTTGGTATCTCGACGACGGCACGATTGGTGGCAGGACATCGTAAGTTCTTGCCGATTTAAAAACCATCACGGACCGATTCGCTGAGATTGGCCTTACAAAGAACTGGACCAAGTGCGAGCTTTACATTTCAAAAACTATTTCTGCTAACACCAGGGCATCTATAATCAACAATATTAACTACCTCACGCCAAATATTACAATAGTTACTCGTGAGAGCCTTACACTTTTAGGAGCCCCAGTTTTCGACGAATCTATTCCGTCAGCCTTAGACTCTAAAATCGAGCAGTTTATGAGATGTTCAGATTTACTACTTAAAATTAACCCACACATGGCTATCTATATCCTACGCCTTTGTCTTTTTTCTCCAAAATGATTGTACATTCTCCGCTGTTCCCCGATCTGGAAATTTAATTCAATCACAGAGACGGTGGGCCAGTTGATAAAGGACACAGTAGGCAAAATTTTAAACATTACGTTCACACCTTCCAGTTGGTCACAGGCAATTCTTCCAATAAAATACGGCGGTCTCGGTATCCGCTCGATGGGCGGGTTGGCGCTCCCTGCCTTTTTGTCGTCTGTCCACAGCACTCTCACCCTCATTGGCGCTATTTTACGTTTACCTTTAACCACTGATGTCCCGGTGGCGTGCCTGGCAGACGCTGAATCGGCATGGGTCGCAAACCACCCCGGCGAGCAATTGCCTATGGAAAAAGCTAGCCAAGCAGCCTGGAATTCCGCAACCGTCAAAACACAACATGAGTATTTAATTCATAGCTCGCTAAATGTATTTGAACGTGTCCGACTGTTTGCTGTATCCGAGCCTGAATCGGGTCATTGGCTACATACGCTGCCTTCGCGAAACATTGGATCGGTACTGGACCCCTCTGCGATGCGTATTAAAAAAAAAAAAAAAAAATTTAATCTGTTTATTTCATATCAAAAAAAAACATGCATTTTTCTAACTTAACTACTAATCTTAAATTAAAAAGATTTTTTGAGTTAAGGAGTCTAGGCGTGTAGAATTAATTATACAGTACACTTCATCTTTGTATAAATTTTCATTATTTTCGCATTTTAAGCATGTGTTTCTTTATCATAGATCTAACTTGCCCACATGTTCGACCTTCTAATGAGCTTACTAATTCATATGGAAATCTATTCAATATACGCGGTACAATGCATTTCCATACTCTTCGACCATATTCATTGTTTGTTTTTCGGACCTCAAACGTTGGAATGTTATCTAGGTTACGTAACCGTAAGGGTCGCGTTTTTTTGTTTAAGTATTTTATGCTATTGTAGTATTGGGTTACAATGGATAAGTTTATTTTTTCAAATACAGTTAATACTCCGCAGTAATTGAATAGATTTTCATAATTGCTTTTATATTTATATTTAATTTTCATAGGTACAATAGTCTTAAGCATACGTAACTGGAGGTTATATGTATATATCATTTAGGTAGGTTTTGAATGATCTTCCATAACTTTCTAGGCCATAGTTTATAACAGAATCCGCCATAGACATGTAAAGGAGTCTTAACCCTTAACCACCTACGTGCGGTGTCACAGACCATAGATTATTCAAAGTTGTCAATAACTGAACGCGAGTACATCGCACATGCGTCTGTGACCTTATACCTTTGCCCGGCCCCCCCGCAGAGCCGGCCATGCCGTCGACTTGTTCAGACGTGTGCTCATTTGGATTTGGTGAGTAAAAAAATATCATCGGCGGTCTGTGAGACCGCATGTAGGTGGTTACTATATTTTTGAATGGTCTCCCAGACCGCACGTAGGTGGTTGTGTTATTTTTAATGTCATAGTAATCTTTACTATAGTTTGGCACGTTTCTTGATTTTTTTCTAGTAAAACATGCTTCCTAGTGACGCAACAATTGAAAAGTGGCTACAGGAAGTATCAGTGCCGTAGAACCAGAACTTGCTCTACTAAATTAACCGGAGGAAAGTTGCGCGTCGGATTCTGAGATCGAGGCTAATGAATAACACTGATCAACGATCAGAACGGGATAAAACAAGAAATTTCAACTCTACCTTCCCGACATGCGTCTCGCGAGCCGATTGCACATATAGGAGAGCAAGAGCACGAGCAGTCGGAATCCTCGGATGATGATGTGTCATTGATACATAACGGTCAAGACCTAGAAAGGAAAATTCTTTTGGGAAAAATCGGTTTCGTTGGTCATATGAACCGCCATCTCTGCGATCAAGAATTTCAGGAGAAGGCGTAAAACCAGCTTACCGCGATGAAATAAACTCTTCATCTACACCACTAAATTTATGGCAGCATTTTTTTACTGACGAAATGCTTGATAAAATTGTTCTACACACTAATATAAAGATTTGGCAAATAAGGCCAAACTAAGAAAAAAGGTTAAAATTTATGAAGACACTGGCTGAACAATTAGTAAGACCACATCTAGAGCGTCGTGCAAATAATCAGAGTCTTCCGCGGGACTTGAAGATAGCCCTGAGCAAAATCCTCAAAAAAGAGACCAGTTTACCAATACTACCGGGTCCCAGCAATACTGAAGAACGGTTAACCGTCAGAAAAACGTGCTCGTCTTGTCACCACAAGAAGAAACACAAGACACAGTACATCTATATCGAATGTAAAAACCCGATTTGCATTGAATGTTTTAATATGCTGTGTGTTGATTGCCGAGAAAAATGGTTTTTTTGAAGGCCTGTAATTTTATAAAAACAGCCCATTTCTAACCAAAGTAGATTGTCTAATAGCTTTGTTGATTACTTAATTTTAATATTTTATAATGAAAAGCTTTATATAACATTTCAAAATATTGAGATCTCATGTCCTTAAGGATGCCTAATTTTATGATTAAAAATGTAACAAGTTCCTAAGTTTTTTAGGTTTGAAAGATATAATGTTGTTTATTTTTGTAATAGTTATGCCTAATAAATACCTTACACTATGTAAAGAGTACTTACTATATTAAAACACCCTTCAGTTACGTAAAAATAAATAAATCAGGTCCCATAACAAGTAGCGGTCTCCATGACCGCAAGTAGGTGGTTGTGCGATACAAATAGGACGTAGGTAGTTAAGGGTTAATGTATTAAAAGGGACTTTATGTTTTAGTATACATAGCTTTGATAATATAGATCTAAGTTTATTACATACCCGGTGGATATGTGGACCCCAGTTAAAGTTATGGTCTATAATTAGCCCGAGGTAAGTATGTTCTTTTACAATATCGAGTTGATTACATTTACAAGTTGTGCTAGGCATGTGTAGACACTTGTGCTCGTGGGCCACGATCTTTGGTGTGAAGTTGATTTTTTTATACGGTGAGTGAATGTGCATCAGTTTGGTTTTAGTGTAGTTTAGTGACAGACCTAAGTCGTGGGCCCATTTGCACAGAATATCAAAGTCATGCTGCATCATGCTCTGGGCAGTTTCCAGGTTCTCGTGGGCTGTGATTATACATGTGTCGTCTGCAAACTGGTATACAGAAGCATGCTGGAAAATTTTACACATGTCATTTACATATAGCAGATATTCCGTTGGAGCTAAAATTGAGCCTTGCGCCGTGCCGCATAAGGTCGGAATTAGGTCACTCTGCTCGCCCGCTATGCTCACGGCGCTGTATCTATTAATATGGTAATTCTTTATAAGATCCAGCATGGGTCCCTGTATACCATTTTGTTCTAATTTTTTATAAAGTGTAATGTGGTCCAAAGTGTCAAAAGCTTTGCTAAAATCAATCATTACAGCAAGTACATGGTGTTTTTTTCCAGATGTTCGTTGATTTCGTCAGTAAACAATGATAAGAGTTGTGATGTATTTTTATTTTTTTGAAAACCAAACTGTCTTTCGTGAATTATGCCATTACTTGATAAGAATGAGTTTAATGAGTTTCCAATATATTTTTCTATGATTTTATCTATACATGATAAGATAGTTATCGGTCTATAGTTGTTTGTATCTGCATGACTACCTTTTTTATGTATGGGTCTTACCAGCCCTACCTTAAGTTTATCCGGATAAATGGAACGCGATATACATAAGTTAATAAGGTGTGTTAAGACAGGGGTCATTTGTTCGGAGATGTATTTTATATCTTTTGCCCTTATTTTATCGTATCCTGGGCTTTTTTTGTCGTCTATTTGGGATATTATTTTATGTACTGTTTGTTCGTTAATTTTTTTTAGACGAAACGTTAGGTTAGGTGTATTAATATAATGTGTCTCATCAAGTAATGGCACATTACAATTATTTTTTACACTTTTGACATTATCATTAAACTCAATTGCAAATTTATTGGATAATTGTTTAGCTTTTAACCTAAATGACTTAATTAATACATCATCAATTGCTTTTACGATTCTCCCTGTCAATTTATTTATAATTTCCCACATTTTTTTGGGGTTTCTATAGTTTTGGCATATTTCCTTCTTAGTAAAATTATTTCGAGCGTGACAAATTTTCCTATTCGTTCTATTTCTATATTTTTTGTAAATAAGCTCATTTTGTTTGTTACTTGGATCCTCTAAAAATATTTTTAAAAGTTCTTTCTTTTTGTTACACATATTTATTAAATTGTCGGTTATCCAAGTGTTATCCTGTTTTTTGTTTACAAATAATTTGGATTTGTACGTACATTTATTATAGATTGATTGGTATTTGTTAATTATGAGATCGACTAATTCGTTCGGGTCGCCGCATCGCAGAGCCGGGCTCCAGTCTATTTGGCTTAATTCTAGTTTGACTTGGTCGTTATTCAACTTGTTTACTAACTTAAAGGTACTTACGCTCGCAGCGCTGATAAGAGAGAGTCCGGTTATGTAATGATCGGCCAGCGCATCTCGCACGACAGCAGATCGTACGGAGTGTTCGGGCGCACCTGGCTTGCAGACGTCACGAACGAATACGTGATCTAAACAGGATTTGGATATTCCATTTTTATTCGACTCAACTCTGGTAAAGTGTGAGATACAACATTCAAAACCTAGTTCGTTTAGACTATTTAGGTACGATCTTACAATAGGATTTGTGCACGAAATATCAATGTTAACATCACCTACTATTATACAATCCGATTGGATGGGATATTTTGATAGTAACTGCGATAACTCACTAATAAAATTAGTCTTATTTAAGTTCGGTGGCCTGTAGATTGAACATACATTTATTTTACCGCCCTTAAAGGTTTCCACTTCACCACACATACACTCGAAATTCACTGTATTCACTGGGATTTTAATGAATGATATACTTTTGTGTGCGTAGACAATAATACCGCCTCCTTTCCTTTGGGTTCGTAGCTCTGTGTACATAACATAATCCTGTATATCGAACATACTCGCTATTTTTTCTGTGATGTTAGCTTCTGTGATTATTATTAGGTGTATTATTCGTGGGCTGCTAGTGACGATGTATTCCAATTGGGAGTGGTTTTTTATTGTTGACCGTATGTTGACATGTAATAATATTAAATTATTTTGAGTGTCTGGTAAACTAAACATAAAGTCTGTCCAAGAGTCGTGGAATGTTTCAAAAGTGTTGGAATTGGGTATATCCATTATTCGTATTGTGTCTATATATATTATATTATTATTGACATATTGGCATCCACTTAAAGATATGATCACAGTAATAGGTGCTTGGTACATACCTATATTTTTTGAAGTTCCTTACCGATTCGCTCGATGTCTTTTTCGGTCCTGACGTAGTAAATCTTTTTGTCACCTTGTTTTTTTCGTACCATTATCTGGCCGTTCCTGTACCATACGTACTGACATAGAGATTTATCCCTAAGGTTGGTTTTGGCGCTCCACAGTAGGTAGGATGTTGTGGGAGTAAGTGACTCGCGTAAATACACCTTCCTGTTGCCTTGTCCTCCAATTTCCTGGGCAGTTATTTCTGCTGATTTAGCTGCATCACACCAGCAGTCTCGCCTGCCCTCGCGCAAGGTCACCGTGATAGGCGCATCCACTTTGGCGCGCTCGGCTTGCGCAGAACCGGATCGTAGGGGCTTCTTTTTTCTGACGACTCTCATAACGTCACCAGGGTCTTGGTGCAGTAGCTGGCCCAATGATGTCGCGATTTTGTTGACGTCCTCATTCTCTTGTTCTGCTACTCCACATATTTCAATGTCGTTGCACGTCAGTGCCTGCTCGCTTTTGTATAGTTTTTGCTCTGCAATTGTTGTGTGCCTTCGCCTTGGCTTTAAAATCTGCGAGCCACAGCTTGCAGTTGCTGCGGAAATCCCGTGGACACTCTGGGGAGGCATGGCCTACACTGTCAACAGAGTTCAGAGCGGCTCTACAGACATGCCACGATAAACGATCTCATTAGACGTGCTCTTTCCACCGCCTCTCTTCTCGCGACTCTGGAGCCTTCGGGCCTCTCTGCCGTGGATGGCAAGAGACCTGATGGCTGCACTCTCGTGCCCTGAGTCCTGAGCTGCGCCTTGGCGTGGGACGCCACATGTGTCGTCACTCTGGCTCCGTCTCACGTGGAGGGTTCCGCTCGGAAACCTGGGACTGCCGGTGACCAAACTCAAACGTTAAAGCGCCGCAAACACTCTTTTTAGGGTTCCGTAGTTTAATGAATGAATATGAGTTTGCGGCGCTTGCTGTAGAAACTATGGGTCATCCGACACCAAACAATTTATTAAAAAGGTGACGGAACGCCTAATAGGTGTCTCGGGGGACCACAGAGCGGGCTCCTTCTTTGCTCAGAGGTTGAGTCTGGCGGTGCAAAGAGGTAACGCCGCCAGCGTTTTAGGGTCTATGCCGGAAGCAGGGAATTTGGGGCAGGTATTTTATTAGGGTTCCGTAGCCAAATGGCAAAAAACGGAACCCTTATAGATTCGTCATATCCGTCTGTCTGTCCGATTATGTCACAGCCACTTTTTTCCGAAACTATAAGAGCTATACTGTTCAAACTTAGTAAGTGGATGTATTCTATGAACCGCATTAAAGATGTTCACACAAAAATAGAAAAAAAAAAACAATAAATTTTGGGGGTTCCCCATACTTAGAACTGAAACTCAAAAAATCTTTTTTCATCAAACCCATACGTGTGGGGTATCTATGGATAGGTCTTCAAAAATGATATTGAGGTTTCTAATATCATTTTTATAACCCCCGTAACTTCTAAAATAACAGAATGAAAAAACTAAAAAAATATATGATATACATGGTCATGCAAACTTCCACCGAAAATTGGTTTGAACGAGATCTAGTATTTTTTTTTATACGTCATAAAATTAAAAAAAAAATTTTTTTTCATCAAACTTATACGTGTGGGGTATCTATGGATAGGTCTTCAAAAATGATATTTAGGTTCCTAATATCATTTTTTTCTAAACTGAATAGTTTGCGCGAGAGACACTTCTAAAGTGAAAAAATGTGTGTCCCCCCCTGTAACTTCTAAAATAACAGAATGAAAAATCTAAAAAAAATATATGATATACATTACCATGCAAACTTCCACCGAAAATTGGTTCGAACGAGATCTAGTGAGTAGTTTTTTTTTTTACGTCATAAAATTTAAAAAAATTTTTTTTCCATCAAACCCATACGTGTGGGTTATCTATGGATAGGTCTTCAAAAATGATATTTAGGTTCCTAATATCATTTTTTTCTAAACTGAATAGTTTGCGCGAGAGACACTTCCAAAGTGGTAAAATGTGTGTCCAAAGTGGTAAAATGTTGAACAAGATCTAGTAAGTAGATTTTTTTTAATACGTCTTAAATGGTCCGGAACCCTTCATGCGCGAGTCCGACTCGCACTTGGCCGCTTTTATTTAGTTGTAGTCGTAGTTTTAGTTTAGTTACTTAGGTTTTAAGGTTTAGTTTTAAGTTATTAAATTTATCTACATTTTGTTTATGCATTTTATGTACTTATGGTTAATAAAAACATAAAAGATATAAAAAAAACAAGACAAGGCAATTTGGCAAAATCAGTAATTAAAGTAATGCAATTGGAAACAAGACGCAAATGTCTGAAGATAAATAACCCTTAGCGAAAATAATTTAGATTGCAAAATTTATCAAATTAGACATAATCTAGCAAACTGCAGTATTTTTTTTATTTGAAGTGTGAAATTCAGCGGGATTGCCTCTTACTGTTTAATTTTTTACTATTTCGTTTTAAAACTGCCAATAGTCAACGGCATTACTGAAACAGCCAACATCATGAAAGTATTTTAAAGAATTAATTAAGTAAAAAAAGCAATTTTTATTAGCTTATAATTTGTTTTATTAATATGAATAGTGCCTAATAACTTTAAAAACCCATTTAAATGTCGTAAATAAATACCTCTAAGTGTGTGGCTGTATAAGATTCTGCCTTTGCTTACTTACGCAAGTTTAATGTTTAAAAATAATGAAATTGAAGTAAATACAATTCAAAAAAAAGAAATTAAAAATATATTTTTTTAAAGAATTTACTTAAATCCTTTTTGATAAAAAATATCAAATGCGGGATAAGTAAAATTAGAACAATTACTAATTATTCCAGGTTACCCGCCTAGACCATATTGTACAACTTGTTTCCACCTAGTTCATTATGGGACGGAGACAGAGGACTTTTCTGCACTGGAGTAGAAACGTAATACTTTCTGCGCACTTTCAACAGATCAACAACGATACACTTTCAGAGCATGAGATATGAAAAAAAAAATGGAACATATTTTTTTAGGTATTTTTATTACATTAAGGTCATTTTGAATAGGTACTTCAGAATATCGGGTGTTTCCGATTACTAACCATAATTCTATCAAGTTACACCCAATTTTAATACATCATACCCTTTTATCCGCCTTCCCCCAAAAGATATCCTCCAACCGTAAATGAAGGTGTGTGCCACGGCGCCGCCTACAAGGTAGTTGACAAAACGCAAAAGAAACAAATGTGAACCTTCTGAGTTAAAGTACGCCATCAATCATTGAACCAAATATAATCAAGTACAGGTTATGAATGACGTGTCAGTTCGTCATCAAGACAACCCGGTAAGTGAACAGGAGCAAGGCTACATAAATTATCCCGGCATCGCTTAATTTGCGGTTCATATGAAATAACTCGCAGTCAGAGAATTCATTGTTATTACGTCCTTGAATAATTTCACAAACAGTGTCATCTTTTCTTCTAAATCACCATCCGCCGCTGATCCCTGAACGCCACCAATCCCTCAACCCCCGATTCCTCAACGTCACAAAAAAGTTCTCAAAATTAGCTTCCAGCCATTTAATTTTTACTGTTTAGCAAGTATATTTTTGTACAGCATTGTTTTATTTATTTATTATGCTATATCCCTTTTACTATTTTGTCACATATTGTGACATGTGCTTTTTCATTATGTTGGCTTGGATAAATATCTTTACCGTGCTAAATTAAACATTTACTGCGAAGCTGACGCTACGCGGACATTTTATATTTTCCCCTTTCGTATCCGCTTTCGCGTTAAAGATGACTCATGTCGCTCTGAGCTAAGCGAAAACGGAGGCTTCTGTTAAATTATCGTATTTAACTAATAAAACACTGGCAGTCACGTTAAACTTTTTGGAGCTTAATGTGTGCTGTTTCATAATATAGAAAAAATCATGCATATAAAGATTATTTAAATTCTTTCAATGATAACTATAGTAAACATGATAGGTTGAGCCGTTTTTGAGTTTTTGCAAAAAGTTTTCCCTTAGTAAAACGTACTGCAAAAGTACTCCCTTTTGCTTTTTATACACAGGATTGGTATCCCCCCAAAAAAAAACAGCCCCCGTTGTAGGCAGCTTATTGTGACAGGCGGGTAACTACGGAACCATACACTGAGCATGGCCCGACATGCTCTTGGCTGGTTTATTTCTAAATATGTAAGTAAGCTTATGCCTTATAATCCACGGTAGGTTTTAAATAATTTGCTTTGGTTCATCAAGGCCGGATATTAAATTTCCGGCACTTTATTCAAAGGGAAGGTCAACGGAAGTTATATAAAATGTATTGATATCGGAAAATATGAAATGTTTTACAAAATGTTCTATTTAATGTCTATGTGTGTAGGCAATCAGTAAATCGATGAATTACTGAAAATAGTCAAATAACATTGTCGACTTTTGTAATGAGGTTCGTTTGCGTCAAATCCGGTAGTTCTGATTTTTTGCAGACTTTTTTATGATGTTCTCACTCAATGAGTCCAAGTCTGTGACCTCGAGCGCCGAATGCTACTCTGTCAAAAAACGAAAAACCGAGATAATTTAGTTTTTTTAGATTTGGGCGATTATAACGATCGATTTGGGCGGTTTTTGAGCCGGAAAGAGTCGGCTCACTAGGTCCAATCTATGCTACATTTCTTCCTACTCTTAGCAGCTAGGGCAAGGTATATATATAGTTAATTTTAAGTCACAAGTTCTGTCACAATGGTTTTGACTGATAAAATGTAATACAAAGCTTTTATTTAAAAAAGTTTGCCATGACTTGAAAGCTTGTTCTATACAGATCAAAACGTAATATAATATTCATCACACTTGCTAAAAAGAATCTTATTTCATATTTCATGCAGGTTCCCGCGAGAGTAATGGAGTGTGAAAAAACAGCTATAACTCCCTAGGGATTTTCAAATCAAGTAGCATAAATGAGTTTTACTTTTAAAATACTGACGTTTATAATTTTTTTTATGTTTAAAATTATTTAATTCAACAGCCGTTTAAAATATTTTTTTTAATACAGTTGCTCAAAAAGTGGTACTTTTTGTGGCTGCGTAGCGTGCGAGAAGCTCAATTTCTCGAACTAGTGCTTTTTACTTTTTAGTTCCAAACTATACTTTCGAAACGCAGTAATTTTAATGGGTTGGGGAAATAGTACATTACGATACAAGTGCGAAAAATAGGAAATTCGAAACGAGTGGCGATAAATTAAAACACGACCGAAGGGAGTGTTTTAAATCGACACGAGTTGCGAATTACCTATTCGCACATGTATCGTACGACGTTTTACAGTACATATGGCCCTTTAAATGTTCGACACAGTAACGTAATATGCTACTTTTCGCACTAGTGCTATAAAGTAGCCCCATATGTACTGTAAAAGTAATTTCGGGTCTTTTTAACAGATGGTGTTAGACTTGTATGTTTCTAGTAATGATTATTCAGTGAAGTCATTCTATAGCATGTTTAGAAGTTTCGAGTCAATAGACTATTTTAAAGCGCGAATTAGTGTCATTTGTTTACTTATTCAAAAATTATTGCGTATTGATTATGGAGATTCCAGAAGGCCACTTTCGTCACATTTGCTTTTTTACTTCCGGAAAGGAAAAACTGCAGCCCAGGCTCATCGAAAATTATGTAGTATTTATGGTGATGACTGCTTAAGTGAACGCCAGTGTCAGAATGGGTTTGCTCGATTTTGTTCCGGAATCTTCGATCTTATAGATGAACCTCGCCCTGGTCGGCCAACCGTTGAAAAAGTTGATCAAATTCTTAATGAAATCGAGGTAGACCGACATATTTCATCTCGTGACATTGCTGTGAAAGTAAACGTCGACCATATTTGATATAGACAGTTTTGAACTATTTACATAAGCTTGGAAACCAAAAGAAGCTCGATACTTGGGTTCCACATGAATTAACATTGAAAAATTTAATGGACCGAGTTTCCATTTGTGAATCCTTGCTGAAACAAAACGAAATCAAGCCATTTTTAAAACATATGATTACGGGCGATGAAAAGTGGATCACGTACGACAGTAAGGTACGAAAGAGATCGTGGTTGAAGCCCGGAGAAACTTCACAAACAGTAGCAAAGCCCGTATTGACGCCAAGAAGGTGATGTTGAGTGTTTGGTGGGATTGGAAGGGTATTGTTTATCATGAGCTAATCGAACCTGGCCAAACCATTAATTCAACTATCTACTGTCAACAACTCACGCGATTGAAGTAGGCGATGGAATAAAATCGGCCAGAATTGATCAATAGGAAAGGCGTTATCTTCCATCACGACAATGCTAGACCGCACATATCTTTAGTGACTCGTCAAAAGCTGAGAGAGTTTGGCTGTGAAGTTTTAATGCATCCACCGTATAGCCCTGACCTTGCCCCGTCGGACTATCATTTGTTTAGTTCTCTGCAAAACTCTCTTAATGGTGTAAAGCTGGTTTCAAAAGAGGCTTGTGAAAATCACTTGGTTCCGTTTTTCGCCCAAAAATCTCAGAAATTCTACAGTGACGGAATAATGATTTTACCAGAAAAGTGGCAAAAGGTCATCGATCAAAACGGCACATATATCGTTGATTAGTGTTTAAAATTTATATTAATAAATTAACTTTGAAAAACATAAAAAAACCGAAATTATTTTTTCCCCAATCCAATATATTAGATTTTTTACTTGGAAATTATGAAATTAAAAACGCTTACGAATACTAGGAGTATTTATTTAAAGTATTCATTAATATATAAATGACGAAAAAATATTAAGAATTTGCATTTTATAGCCTACTCTGTCTTAGGTATTTGAAATATTTACTTTCCTAAAAATCGTTCTTTGATTTGGCTGAATGATACAAGCATAGGTATGCCTAGAAAAAAAAGTTTAAAAGCAAATCAGCCCGCCCTTTTGAAATAACTTCTAACATTATTTAAACACATTAACGCATATAAATATATAATTTGGTACGAGAAGTTATAAAAAAATATTGAAAATGAGTGATTCAGACATTGATATGACACCACCAGACATTCGTGCTAGAGCAGCAATTGCCAATGACTGTGTTATTCCAGAAAAATCTAAAAACCAATATAATGCCGTCTATGTAAAATTTATCGAGTGGAAAACCTTACATAACGCAAAGTCTTTTTCAGAGACTGTTTTGATGGCCTATTTTCAAGAGCTGTCTGAAACCTATCGGCCATCAACATTATGGTCAAAATATTCTATGTTGAAAGCTGTTATAAAGTTAAAACATGACATAGATATAAAAACTTACACCAGATTGACTGCTTTCTTAAAAAGGCAAAGTGCAGGATTTCAGAGTAAAAAATCGAAGGTACTAACAGCTGAACAAATTGAGACGTTTATTAATGAAGCTCCAGATCAGCAACATCTAGCTACAAAGGTATAAACTTAAATATAAATCTAATAAAATATGTACACAATTTAAGTAAATTAACTCTAAAAATAAAGTAGGAAGTTAAAAAAAATAGAATGAAATAAACAATTGTCTTACAATATATAATAAATATGTAACTTTGTTCATAGGTTGCTCTTTTATTTGGAGTCTGTGGCGCATGCAGACGCGAAGAGCTCACAAATGTATCAGTAAAAGATATAGAAACACATGGGGACATACTTCTTGTCAAAATACCAAATACAAAAAATAAAATTCCCAGGTCCTTCACTATTGACGGCCCATTTGCAGAAATAGTCAAGAAATATCAGAGTCTGCGGTCTTCTAAGGGCAAAAGTGACCGTTTCTTTCAGAATTTTCAAAGAGGAAGGTGCACTGCCCAGGTAATAGGCTTAAACAAGTTTGGGAATATGCCGAGAGATATCGCTCAGTACTTAAATTTGCCTGATGCAAATCTTTACACTGGACATGCATATAGGAGAACCTCTGCTACATTACTTGCCGACTCAGGAGCTGACATAACAACTTTGAAGAGGCATGGAGGTTGGCGGTCAAGTAATGTAGCAGAAGGATACATAGAAAACTCCGTTGATAACAAATTAAAAATTGGAAAACAAATTGCAAAATCAATTAATGTAAAGCCGCAAGAGCCCACAGAATTTTCTTCATCCACATTCCAATCTGGTCTTAATGTACCTGTTAATACTGAACCTCAACCAGGACCGTCACATGCTAACAACACTTTGGTTACACCCAGCCCTGTTAACCAACCAGGACCGTCACGTGCCAACAACACTTAGAAAGGTATTTTATCACCAGCATTTGGATTACACATAGCCCCTCTAACTTTGACCCACAGGAATTATCATAACAGCAGGAACCTGAAAATACACCATGCCTGACTAGTCAGACACTTAATTTACATGGAAGAACTCACAACATAACTATGAACTGCACTAATTGTACCATTAACTATAATTATTACTGAAAATAAAATATTTCTGATATCAACCTTGTTTTAATACAAATATATATTTTTTTAATTCTCATTTAATCACAAAAGCAAGTAATTCTTCTTAGACCTCATTTGATATAGTTCTCTTTTCATAATGTTAAACATAATCATCATTTCTTCTAAACATGGTCATCAACGACGTGGCACTCGAGCAGCAGTTGTATGTACATAGTAATTGACTGGTTGACTTCCTAGGAGCCGCTTTGAGTGAATATTATCCTTCCGCCAATTTGTTAGGGACCTGCAAAATGTTAATAATTTAGTAACATTTATAGATTTCACCAGCTTCTTGTTCAAAAAATAACCTTAAACATAACTAATAATGTGATTTAATGTTTCTTTTACCTCTAATTATCCTTGAAAGTCTTCAAATATTCAAACAATTCATGATATTTTAGTTGTAAACGTGTCCTTGGTCACATGTCGCAGATCACAAATTTGGCACTAAAACTCTTGTTGCATGATCTGTTTCTGTTTGTTGATACTGTAATGTCTTGTACTTCTGTTTTGATAATGTTAAAGGTTCTAATTAATGTCGTTTCAGTATTATAATTAATTATCTGCATTCAATTTAGTTTCTCAACTCGAGGCCGATGGCGCTGATTCCAATAGTATGTTGTCACTGTCAGTGTCATTTGTAAAGTATGGGTTCGTTCAAAAATAACTTCGAAGCAAGCATATTTTATCGCAATGATATATTAATTTATTATTTTTTCGCAACTATATTAAAAAACGTCGTTTACAACTAGTGTGAAATAGAAGCTCGTGGCAAGATACCTCGGTACTAGTGGTAAAAAGACATTCTTTTCACACTAGTTGTAAAATGTACTATACAATCGTGGCTGTATGCTTATTAGGTCTGTCTCATCGATGCCTAACCTTTCAAACAATTACAAAATGGCGGATGATTGTTTGATTTGTATTCAAGAATTATTTCGCTTAAAATTTAGTTTTTTTTTTGCAAGTGTGATGAAAAACATTGTGTGTAACTCCGGGGGTAAGAATATTGCAAACCCGGGTCTTTAATTCCCTCCAGCCTGCGGCTGTCAGAAATTACCACCCTCATATTCCAAATTTCACTTACCCCCCCTTTTTGCACAATGTACTATAGTTTCATATTTAGATCGCGTCTTTATTTACTACTTGTTTACTTTAAGAATTCTACTTTACAAAAGGGAGTAAAAATCAGTTTCAGATTTATAAAATAGGTACAATTTATTATTTGCATGAACCTACTTTATTAGAAAGGTATTTTATCACCAGCATTTAGTTCTCCGATATTTTTTTAGTTCAGTTATTACCCTTCAAACCGGGTACTTTTCAGTGACACGCTAAGTTTTGACTGCCATCCAGTAGGTTTGGTAAAACACATACAGTTGCAATTTTGGCAATACCAATAGACATGAGTGATATATTTTTAGAAAATCACATTGAAGAGGTCGCGTATTTTTTGCGTGTTTTTTTACAACATTTTTCAGAATATTATATGGAATAATGGAAAACTGAGACAGCAAATTACGTTAAATTATATTGTTAGTATTTCAGCATTAAATACGCTTTCAACCCATATATCGTCGGTGCGAATTTAAAAATCGCTATGTGTTTTTGAGCTATTTTTCAGGAGACGAAAAAAACTGTTTATTTCTCTTTACGTAACATAATTGTTACACCTTTATTTTTTCTATAAACGATCTATAGTTTTTACATGGTAAACATGAAGAAAACAAACAGTTTTTTCGTAGAAATTTATTATAGGAATTAAAAACCAGAATTTGGCTACATAGCGATTTAAGTTTGGTTCACTTAAAATAGTCATGTGGCAAATTGATACATGGCGATTTGTTGCCAACGTTCTGTAGCACAGGAGATGTTACATAGCGGATATTGTAATGAGTTATTACAAGTTTTGTTGCTTGATTTTTATCATTTTAAAGTGTTTTAGTTATTAATTACAAGTAAAGTTTTCTTTTTTTACTTAAATCAGTAAATGTATCATTAGTGTCAGAACAAATGTAAGGTATATACTCAAACTACAGGAATAAATATTATATATTTATATTTATTTATATATTATATGAATAATAAGTAATCGTTGGGCGCTCGAGGTCAAAAACTTGGATTATTCATTGAGCCAACATTATGATGTTACAAGCCTACAAAAAATCAGAACTACCGGATTTGACGCAAACGCTAATGTATACAGTAACTGTATTAAATATATATATATACTCTCCCGGTTTCGACCAAGGCGACTGTTTCAGCTCCGTTGTTGTTGTTGAATACATTCGTGTGCTCGCATGTGGCTCGCGTAGTCGATTTTATTTGCGAAGACCCGTGCACACGATGGGCAAGAAAGCACACCATTCACGTAATTGTATGTAATAGCCGCTGGTGGGGGCCTTCATCTCATCCCTTCTGATATCGAGTTCCACAAGTCGATGGGATTCAAAAATCATTTGTTTGCTTATCGACGAAAGATTCCATACAGGGCGGTCAGCCGCCTGCTTCTCCCACAGAAACGGGTCAATTGCAAACGGGGTTTATACCTGAGAAGTTGCCCGCCGTGCTTTCGCTTGGGGCTTCTCCAGCTCCGAGTAAAAGATTTGCTTAGCCACCCTACCCTCAGCCATCCTTGAAAGGTGGCCGCTCCAACGAAGTGGTCGTCGCATAAGGACTTCGATCCCACCCACTTTGCCTCTTCGCAGAATTTCGGTGTTCCTTACGCGATAGGACCAGCTGATCTTCAAGATTTTGCGAAGACATTTTAGGTGGAATCGGTCTAATGTGCGGATGTGACGACGGTATACGGTCCACGTTTCAGAAGAGTACAAGATGTTAGGAAGCACCACAGCCATACATATGGAGATCTTTGTCGCCAATGTCAAGTCATGTTAGCGGAAGACCTTTGCATCTAGCTTACCAGATGCCGCAGCAGCGGCACCGATTCTGCTGTTCAGTTCAACCATATACATACGACTTTTAATCCTCAATTTCAAGTAATTATTATTACTCGAGGCAAATAAATCTAAGATAGAGAAGTAACAATATTATTAAACCAATGTTTAACAAGCAGATACGTCTGCGAGCAATACTGCCTTTTTTAAATTAATGGAACATATTGAAAAAATTACATTTCCGGCAGGACTTAAACCCGCATCGACGCTTTGAAGAGCGCCGCGCAGGTCGCGGGTTCAAACCCCGGCTCCTACCAATGAGTTTTTCGGAACTTATGTACGAAATATCATTTGATATTTACCAGTCGCTTTTCGGTGATGGAAAACATCGTTAGGAAACCGGACTAATCCCAACAAGACCTACCCTCTGGGTTGAAAGGTCAGATGGCAGTCGCTTTCGTAAAACTACTGCCTACGCCAAATGTTGGGATTAGTTGTCAAGCGAACCCCAGGCTCCCATGAGCCGTGGCAAAATGCCGGGGCAACGCGAGGAAGAAGAGAGCACAAAAAATAACACCAGCAATGATTTAATTGTAGTTAACGACACATATATTATTCATTATTCTTAATTAATAAACATTTAAAGTTAAACATTTCAACAATACCCTTAATCCGAGCCGAAAGACGAAGGAACGGGGAAAAATAAAAGTCAATGAAAAAGACGTTAAAAACCAACTACGAGGCTTGATTATACTTTCTTCTGAATTCGTTAAATTAAGTCAGTTTGTCACAGGTGTTGAATATTTAATAGTACAGGAAAAAAATCGGACTGCGTTCGCCAATCGTAAGTAATTTGAGAATTAAGGGAAAAATTAAATCTGATATGTGGCTTTTACACTTTCGGAGTAGATGTGAGGCCGCAGACTGGACGCACGCGGTAGCCAGCGCGGCGAGCAAGATTCAAGTCTATACATTTTTTATCGGAACCGGGCGGCGCCCATAGGTACAAAAAGAATGTAAAATTGGTTTGATATGTATACTCAGAAAGATAAATCTGTAGTATTTTGCTCATACCAAACGACTGCCTGCCCAACATTGGAGAATCACTTTGCAGAAATCAATGAAATACCTGATAAAAGAGCCCATCTATGGTTTTGAGGGGGCTCTTATCGCAGACTGCTAACTCCAGCCGGCAGTGTCCGCACGTTTCTGACGGCCGTATGGGGTGACGCAGCTGAATCAAGTGCGTACCCTGTATACATCACGACTATCACGAGCTACATGAGTCCCGCTTGCGTTGGGTTGCTGTGTGCGGTGGTCAAGTATTTAGTCAATGCACTTTAATCCAGTAACTTTGTCACCTTTTGTAATGAGGTTCGATTGTGTCAAATCCGGTAGTTCTAATTTTTTGCACACTTGTTGATAAAATACGATAAAATACATAAAAAAAACGATTTGGTCTCAATCCATCGGTTATAAATACGAAGATTACTTTTCCATATTGTTTTATTGGCTGTTTGTCGATTTCTTTCACGCCTTTGCCATGCGCGCTCAATGAGTTTCCGCACAGAAAAAAATAAAGCGCCATTTTCCGTATTAATTAGGACATTGGGATAGTTTCGAAAGTTTTTAGTTAGAATATGAGAAATGTTCTTTTCAATTGCAAATCAAGAACACATAAACATTTGACGCTGCGAGAAATATAATAAAGGCAAGAACCGCAAATTTTAGTGTTTTACCTTTACCACCAAAATCCAGTGTAAAGTACTGACTGGTGTATGAAACTTTTGTACAATGGTAACTAGCAAAAACGCCAAGTCTTTCATGGAAAACGTGTTTTTAACTGCAATGAATTGGCGAATAAGTAACTACAAGCCAAGTACGCTTTGGTGCAATTACCTATTCGATGTTATATGTCGAAGCCACCGTTTTGTGAATTGTACTTTTACTGTTTACTTTAAATAGTCAAAATTTGATTAGTATATCAGTTTTATTTTTTCCTGCAAGGTGCTGAAAGACGTCGTATAAAACGCGTTTGCGTTGGTGATTACAAACATCGGCTTTCTTATTGCGCAATATCGCCTCGTTTAAACCAACGTAAGGACCAACGTAACACACTTGTACCATAAATTCATAATGTACTATAATAACGTCCATTTGAATATGATTTGTAATGTTTTTATCGTTTGTATTTTCCTCACGTTGGTATGGTGAACATTTTTGTTTCACTCGGGAGCAAAGTTTGATCAACCCTGGAACCGTAAAACCTTCGTAACGCTCAAGATTCCACTGTTCGAAATTCAATTGATTTGTTCATTCTTTCATTGTCTTGGGTATCAATATTAGCACGAGTGGGTTAAACAACTAGAATGAATATTTAATTTTATTAAGACAACAAATGGCCACAAAGGATACCTACGTACCGTGGCCACAAAGGGTATATTCTGCCCTATTTATTAACAGTAAACATCCCTATATTTTTGAAAAAAGTTGAATGCTTTTGTGTAGTATACATAAACATATAAAATATTATTACAGTACATATGGGGCTACTTTATAGCACTAGTGCGAGAAGTAGCATATTACGTTACTGTGTCGAACATTTAAAGGGCCATATGTACTGTAAAACGCTGTACGATACATGTGCGAATAGGTAATTCGCAACTCGTGTCGATTTAAAACACTCCCTTCGGTCGTGTTTTAATTTATCGCCACTCGTTTCGAATTTCCTATTTTTCGCACTTGTATCGTAATGTACTATTTTCTCATGTCTACGATCTTAAAATAATTTGCAGGGACTTAGTTACATTAGACGTAGTGAGAATTCGGTTTTAATTAAAAAATTATAAGCATATAATACTTTAAATTATTTGTATTTACTGAGTTAAAATTTCCACCGTCAAGATCAGCGATATAATTAGAGAAAAGCAATTTGTATCTTATGAGCAAATTGTACAAATTAACCTACGTGGTAGAGGCATTAATATTGCAAACTCATTACGAAGATGTGTTTTAGAAACTGCGCTCTAATATTAGTCGAATGGTTACGGGTAGGTAAATTTATATTAATTTTCTGCTTTCATTATGAACAGTATCTGGTTCGTTAGGTATCGTCTTTTCGTCTATCAGTTAGACCCAGTAGATCTGGTTTATGTTACGTAAAATTGGTTATCTCTGGGCTTACTAGACCTCTATGATCTAGATGCGGTCTGGCTTAATTCGGGGGTCTATTATTAACCTTCAATATAAGGTCACTGTGGACAAGACCGTCTACAAGGCAAGTCCGTCAACACATTATAACTTTTGAATTTGAAAGCGTTTGCCGCTTTAGCGTCGAGTTGATAAAGCAGTTTTTCGCGCTAGTTCCCTCGCTCTAAAACAGATGGCGCTGTGACAACGAACTTCAGAGCAATCCGCCTAAACAATTCATTACGTGTATGAAACTCGAAGTGATAGTGCGACAGTCTGCAAATAAAATTGTTAAAAATAGTTTGTGACAAGATTTTGCACCAGAAACTGACTACGTAAGTAATATAAGACCCGGCTATCTTTATTATGTTTTTAAATTATCAGAAATTGGCTTAGTTTTGTAATTATACGTTTCATCATTCATCACATTAAAATTTTGTTAAGTTTGATAGTCCGTCTACTATGCACAAGGAAAGTCCGTCATATCCGGCTTTCCTTGAATCAGAGGTTACCAACTGTTTTATGACTTAAATATTAAAATTAAAATAAAATATTTTTATTTCAGAATCTTCAAAATTCCATACAACATTGTTAGTACCATCGTTATAGCTAAGGGTTAGTAAGTGCATTAAAATCAAATCCAAATATAATATATTATTTATTACGATTTCATAAGGTTACTACAGATAAATCCTTACGACATTGCGCATGATGTTTGTGTTTTGTGTTTATTAACAATTTTAATCTAGAAACTAGTAAGGAAATGTGTTCTTTATCTCAGCACTATGTAACCGAAAATAAAAATAAGAAAATACCCATTAAGTAAATAAATAAATAAATATTAGCCCCAAACTAAGCAAAGCTTGTCCTATTGGTGCTAGACGACGACATATACAAACTTATATAGATAAATACATAAAAAACGCACATGACTGGAGGAACAAATATCTGTGTAGATTATACAAACAAATGCCCCTACCGGGATTCGAACCCATGATTATTGCCTTCATATATTATATTATTATACCTATGACACATATTATTACCCTTTATACTCCTCTTGAATTTTAGAATACGTTTGTACAGTCATATTTTTTTGATAGTTTTGAAAATTAAATGCATTGCAGTTACAACAGTTGGTACGTATTTTTTATTTCAGAACATTTATTGCACTTAGGAGATGCCCGATTTCTTATATATTGATTGTTTTCTGACACGGACCGATTTCGAGCAATTAAGTCAGAAAGAATGGCCATGGCTTACGACTCACTTTATACTGTCTAGAAGATGTTGTTATTGCGGCCACTACCCAGGCACACACCTCACCACCTAAAGATCCATAAATTATATATACAATCATTGCTCAACTTCGAGTTCTTCTGGTGTCAGAGTTGTTTTCACATGACAGCTTATGATCATTTCCCTGAAGACGAATGTGAATGGTGCTCTTAAAAACGGTTCATATTCTTATGTAAGTATAGGCGTAAAATATGTTTGCTTACGTAGATAGGTACGGTCGAGGAAATCGATTCTTTAGCAGTTTACGGTTCACTTTACATTGGACAGCTCTTGTCATAAGTATACAGTTAGTTTTAGGCCCGGTGCTTTACATACTATACACTGTTGACCTTCCATGTCGCCTCAAATGCAGTATTAGTACTTTTGCGGATGATACCAAGTTATTTGCTAACCCACTCCTAGATTACAGCCAACTACAAGACGATCTAGATGCAATAGTAAGCTGGGCCCCGTTTAATAAATGTTACAAATTGTAAATTGTAAATTGTAGGTGACAGGTTACAAGTCTACAAGTTCCTGTTTAATAAAAAATGTGACTTACAAATTTGTCATGGTGGAAAACTTACATAATTGTACAATTGTATCTACAATTTTACATAATTTGGTTCAATAAACATTTTCACTTCACAGGTACAATTTAACAATTTTGTATGGAAAACTACTTTATTGAACACATAATAGTAATTACAAGTTTACATATTTTGTAAATTGTAGTTTAATTCTGACAGGCGCTCTCATGGTGTGTGATGACTTGATGAGGTGTGCCGGACAATCTAATTAAGAATAAAAAATGGTTCTAACAACGAGTAGTGACAGCAATAGTGACGATAGTGATAATGAATATGTAATTGAACGAAGACGAAGAGTTTTTCGTAAAAGGATTACATTTTGCTTTTAATGTGACAGATTTCACGTTTAACGAAAAATTTCGAGTATGTAAGACTACCGTCGAATATTTGTTAACAAAAATTGGACAAGAACTTCAACACAACACAAAGCGTAATGCAGCTTACCTCATGACAAATAGGTAAACCAATTCAATGAGAAATGTATTGCGTGAGATACCTAATAAAATTATAAATTAAAAAGCAAGAAGTCTACCCTCGTTTATTAAATACTTGTGGCAAAAACTTACATTTTATGTAACTTGTACCTTACCAATCTTACCATTACAATTTCGTAAACACAATATTGTCATCAAAAGCTACAGGCATTTTTAACATATGTAAACGTTTATTAAATAGCGTTTATAAATGTGAAAATTGTAAGTTATTAATTTGTATTTTTTTACTTATTTGTAGGGTTTATTAAACAGCACTTGTAAGTAAAATTTAACAAATTTGTCACTTTTTTACAAAATTGTTGGATTGTAATGTTTATTAAATAGGGCCCTGGTCTAAGGAATCGTTAATCAATCTGAATTCTGCCAAATGTACAGTACTTTACATAGGAAATCGGAATCCCCGCCAGATTTACAACTTGGAAGGCACTCCACTAACGGCTGTAAAGGCACAAACTGACCTAGGTGTTAAAATCTCTGAGGACCTAAAGTGGGAAGAGCACATATCTACAATGGTTAAAAAAGCCAGAAGCATGATTTACCTCATTAGAAAAGCCTTCAAGACCTTAACACCGTATATGATGCTAAAAATATACAAAACATAATATGTCAGACCCGTACTGGAGTATGCTTTTCAAGCCTGGAGTCCTTACTTTGCCAAGGACATTGAGATGCTCGAGAAAGTACAACGCAGTTTCACGAAACTGCCAAGGCAACTTAAAAACAAGCCATATGAAGAGAGACTAAAGGAACTGAACCTCACTACTCTAAAGCACCGCAGAGAACGTGGCGACCTAATAGAGACGTACAAAATACTATCTGGGCACTATGACCTCAAGGATTTCCAAGAGATGTTCAAGCGCAACAACAACAACCGTCTGAGAGGTCATCATTTAAAGTTGGAAAGGCATAGGGCTCACAGTAACCCATACAAACACTTTTTCAGCAATCGAGTGGTGAGGGCTTGGACTCCTAGAAGTTGTGGTTTCAGCACCAAATGTGAACCAGTTTAAAAATAAATTAGACAAGCACATGATATCTACTACTCGTTCATGATAACTATCTTTATGAATATTGGATACAGGTCATATCAATTGTCAAACTGCCAGCCTGCTTATTAAATAATAATAAATAAATAATAAAGTATACACAACCAAATTTCCTTGCACCGCAAACTGCTAAAGAATCAATTTCCTCAACCGTACTTACAAAATAAAATGTTTTTTTTTTGTTCTAAATTATCGTTTGTTGTTGACGACTTATTGCAGTAAAGGAAAGGTATCCGTCTTCTTTGTACACAATTACACATACTTAGTAAATGTCAACCAACGGAAAGACTTAAAGAATATAGCCAAACGGAGTGGTCATTAACAGGCGTTCCCCTCTGCCAAAAGTACATGACCGCCGGTCATATTCATTGTCATTGTATGAACTGACATGACCATACATCTGGCGTGCCCCTCCCCCGCAAAAATCGGCAGACTGTAGTGTACAGAAAATTACAGACAAGGTGACTCCGGTTGTTAAATTCTCTAAGCGGAAATAGGTAGAAATACTTAAAAATTGTTTTAATGTTACTTACTTACTTACTTGGCTGGCGCGATGACCCAAAATGAGTCTTGGCCTCCAACACAAGAGCACGCCTCTTTGCTCGGTCCAGAGCGGACTCGCGCCAGCTATCGCTGACACCGAGCTCACGGAGATCTGCCTCCACTCTATCCGCCCAACGATATTAAGGATGACCAAAAGGACGGCGTCCAGTTGGTCGCCCTTGGTTTTGATGTTAATTGGTGTTTTTTTCACTGATGTTAAGTGTTGCCATTGGTCAGTTGACTAACTATAATATATAAATCGGAAAAATTGCATTGCACAATAAACTGTGTAATAATGTCCTATAATATTTATTATTTAAATCAAACACCCTTGAGAAATACGGCATTAAGTCCAGTGCTAGAAACCAATTTAGTGTCACTGCTACATTAAATTTGATGGAAAAATATGGCTGTGGGTTGAGTAAAGAGGAAGTCTTGCAATTAGTAGGCGATTATGTGAAAAAGAACTCACTAGTAACTCCTTTCAAAAACGGAATCCCAGGTGCAGTATGGTTTACTGGGTTCAAATCCAGGCATAATTTGTCTATAAAAAAGCCGCAAGGTGTAGAATATGCACGGAAGAGAGCCATGGACCCATTCATTGTTTCCGCATATTTTGATTTGCTCTGGAAAACTATGACTGAATTAAATATAACAAATAATTCATCCGATATCTGGAACTTGGACGAGACTAGTTTCTCTCAAGATCCCGCAAAAACAAAAGTAGTTGGCATCAAGGGACATGCGTCTACTAGAGTGATTTCTTCACCGGGCAAGCACAACACAACAGTTTTACTTGGTGCATGTGCAGATGGAAACAAAACTCCACCTCTCATCATTTTTAAGGGCAAAAACGTATGAGATGAGTGGGTATCGCCAGATGCGTATCCTGGTACATCATATGCAGCCACAACAAATGGTTGGATGGAAACCGATGTGTTCGAGAGGTTTTTCAAAAAAACTTTTTTACCAACAGTTGGCAACCAGAGGCCCATTCTCCTTATGTACGATGGTCATGCGACACATGTAGGACTAAACATAATCAAAGAGGCGCGTAACAATGGAATAACAATCCTAAAATGACCACCACATACAAGCCATTTTTTACAACCGCTTGATGTATCAGTCATGAAATCCTTTAAAGACCGCTGGGATGCGCTTCTTGTTAAGTGGCAGCGATCAAATGTTGTAATCACTCTGCCCAAAAAAGAATTTGCTAGATTAATCGGAGTTGTTTGGACTGAAATTAAAAGGACCACTTTCATTAATGGATTCCGCAAGGCTGGGATTTTTCCTTGGAACCCTAAAGAGATCAAAGATGATCACTACGATGCGGTAAAATTAAAAAAAAATTAAAAAACTCAAGGAACAAAATACACTTCGTGAGGGCACGGACGTGGACTCCACAAATAAAAATCCGCCAAGTTTGGAAGTTGGTACTACCAAGGAAGATCCACCAAGTTTGGAAGGTGGCATTACCAAGAGAAATCCACCAAGTTTGATGTCTGTAGCGTTGGATTCTATTAGAAAAGAAATGTCTCAGTCTGCACCTATTAGTACTATCCCACAAGGACAATATACTCAAGATCGTGATTCGGAGCCACTGTTACTTAATGGTGAACCGAATAATAATCCCAGTGCTAGTAAACTGAAAGTGACGATTTTGGAAGACAAGCAAGTAAGTTTTGAAGAACTACTTTTCTTACAAGTGAAAGCCGGAAACAACACAAAATTGAGAAGGCAAAAAATGGCTCCCGGAGCCGAAGTAATAACTCACGATGATGTGATAAAACGAAAAAAAGAAGAACGACTTAAAACATCAAAATAGGGTCAGATGCAAGAAAAACCATAATTGAAATAAAACCTAAGCCTAACAAATTAAATAGTAATTCGAAAAATCAAACGAAACGAAAAATACAAAGAAAAGATACCAAAGACAACTCCACGTCTGAAAATAATGCTAATATCAGTTAATTATGAAAGTGACAAAGAAAATTCATCACATGCAAACATAACTAGTCATTGTAGTTCTCCTACTAAAGCTGCCACTCCATACTTGGGACCGTCTTCTTCAACTGGTATTAGAAAGATCAAGAAAGAGAAAGTAAGTAAAGAAAGGAAGAACCGCCAATGTAAATCGAAAATAAAGAAAAGGGTCCAAACGCAATCCAGTGACTCCACTAGTGTTTCGGATTGCCTGAGTATGCATAGTGACTCAGACATTTATGATTGCAATGAGACCTTCGAGGCAGATTTAGAGCCCTATAAAATTGATGATCATGTATTGGTACGTTATTATAGTCGTAAGAAGTACTACATACTATGTAGGCTACATTGAAAATGTCAAGAAAAATGATGAAGACGGGGAATACTTCACAATCAGGTTTTATAAAACTTTAAAAAACGCTAGAGAAAAAAAACTTAAGTTCACTTTAACTAAAAAGATCGATCGGGATGATGTGCCAATATTGTCTATAGTAAAAAAAAATACAAATGAAAAACGATCCAAATAACTCCAAAGACCTATTGTTATCCAATGATGATGACAGTATCTATTTTTAATATATTTACCTTACAGCAATGCAAGTATAGTAATGACTGATTCTGTGATTTTTAAAGGAATAATAATTACACTAATTTAAATAGATCCAAGCAAAGGTTTTTTAAATAACTAAACAATTAAAATATAGGGTCATCAGGATACTCGATTATCCAAGAAGACCACAGATGTCGTACTTAAGTTAAATATTTTGTTATTGACATCTAATACAATAAGGTTCGAGTGAAAAAAATGTATTGATTGAGCGAAATATGTTTTTATGGGCTAGCTAGCCTAGATCCTTGGTAACTAAAAAGTGCTAATTTTTTTAAAGTTATTTCGCCAAT
Organism: Cydia pomonella; assembly: GCF_033807575.1. Taxonomy (NCBI): domain Eukaryota; kingdom Metazoa; phylum Arthropoda; class Insecta; order Lepidoptera; family Tortricidae; genus Cydia; species Cydia pomonella. The sequence continues at coordinate 13,847,270 of NC_084706.1, read as the reverse complement.
TTTAAGAATTTTTAAGACATGATACGATTATTTTTTATTTATTTAAGGAAAGAGTCCAATGTTTTATTTTTATAATGAGTGATTGTAACTAAGTTCTTACATACAAAAATAATTAATTAATATTATTAGACTATAGAGGAATATAATAGGAATAATCAACACAATTACAAGTACAAGTTCGGATTGACCACTTTTATAGCGTAATCTCGTAGACTTTTGCACAAGTGTAAAGTACGACTAAAAATATTTACATATTTGAACGTTCATACATTAAAATCCTATGCTTGTACTTGAAAACCAAAGTATACTCTAATCCTCGGTCGTTCTCACCCGACAGATGAAAACGACTTAGCGAGGCCTTAGGTGAAGAAAACCCACGTAGCGGCGTGGCACCGCTCCGGCGCGCGGTACGGCGTTGGCGCGGCGTGAAGTTTTGTATCGCGATCTAGGCGGTTTGCCTACACCGTGATACAAGGTTACGCGCCGCGCCAACGCTGTACCGCGCGTGCCACGCCGCTACGTGACGTGGGTTCTTCGCCTTACTTATCCTGAAAATTTACGTATGTAGGTACTTGTGTTATGAAGTTTGATTTGCCAATCAGTATTTGATTTAAACTTAAACGGTGTTCGTAGTTTAAAATTGCTACTACTATAAGTTTATTTATGTAACCCTCTTTGATCTCCGTAAATTTAAATCTAGTTAATTTTAAAATTACCATTGGTATTTTATTTGGGAAACCCAAATAATTCAAATGTTTTGAATTATTTGCCAAAAAACGTAATATATTGCTTGCCTTCGAATACGAAAAATTGTGTTTATTTCGAATCTAAACCCTATATTAACAAGTTAAAAGTACACTTTTGATTGTCTTGTTTCATTCTTTTTAAGGATTCGAATATGAACATATAAGCACCCATAGTATGGCTGGATATCGCTATCGTTACTAGACGGACTCACCTTAAACTAAAAATTACCTTAAACGAATTTTATAAAATACTATCGTTTTTGCTTAATTTATGATTAAAATGATCTGTCACTATAGCTTAACTATTATTTTTGAAATTCTTCATCGTATGTGATTAGTCATCATAACTATTCCAAATTTCAAATCGATAGCGTAAGTGGTTCTCGAGATATTTAGCGATGAGACAGACAGACGGAAGGAAGGAGTCGCACCATAAGGGTTCCTTTTGTACCTTGTTGGTACGGAACCCTAAAACACTTTTAGGGTTCCGTTTCCGCACATTTGATGAAGTGGAACTACTGATGATCAGAATGGAACTCTTCAACGACGCATAGTACACGTTTGCCGATTAGTCCTCTTCGCTGTGTTTGTTAAGCAAATTAGATTTTCAAGACAAAGGGTCTAGCAGGCTAAGCGAACAAGAAGTGCCCCCAACGACGGATTTTGTCGATATTTCTGGTAGTGTACTGTGAGGTCCTAAGGACCCTCCATGCTTAACATCAGACCTCGATTCTCTTTTGTTTGCGAGTTATTCAGGATAACGTAAAATAATTAGGGTATCATTGAAAGTGTCATATTTTATAAACGATTCAAGTTACGTGAACCAAACAAAATTATATTTGATAACAATAAAAAAAACTACAAAATGCATATTTTTTACCAGCATCCTGTCCTTAAACTATTGAAATATTATGTTAATGTGATATTTGTAGAATCTGGTTACGCCTATTTTAAGGGACCACAGTACTGGCAGTAGACGGAACCCTGTCAAATTTGTATTTGTGTAGCAACGGTTCTATGAATTGTTTGTTTACTTTTATGTATGTCAGTCGGTCAATAACAGTTCTCATGTAAACACTGAATAGATTTCTAGTATATACTTTCTTAGTTTAACTGTGCTATAGATCTCTGCTAAATAGTGATAGGTTTATTCCCTATAGTGGTTATGTAGCCTATGCACGATTCAAGAATAGTGTTAACGGTAAAAGAAATATATTTTCAGCGGAAATGAGTAGTACTGTAAAAATTGATCAACTCAACGAGAGTAAATAAAGAAGCAGTGTTAATAAAAAACGACGCCTGGGGATACGTTAATGGGAGTATCAAGAAACCAGCTGAGGTAGCCGAAGCAGCAAAATGGGAAATTGGCGATTCTAAAGCTAAGTCTGACCTAATTTTATCCATAACCCCGAGCGAATTACGACATTTGAGAGGTTGTAAGACATCGCGTGACGTATGGTTAAAGTTACAGAACATTCATGCTTCCAAGGGACCTGCGAAAAAGGCTACGCTATTAAAAGAGTTGTTACTGCGTAAATTGGATGAAGGTGGTGACTTAAGAGAACATGTCATGCGATTCGATTCGATGTAGTAAGCCAATTAGCGGACATGGATATTGAAATGCATAATGATTTGATCTCTATAATGCTTCTGTATAGTTTGCCGTCCAGTTTTGACAATTTTAGATGTGCCATAGAATCTCGAGATGCATTGCCAAAACCAGACGCATTGAAAATTAAGATATTAGAAGAGGAACATTCCAGAAATGATAAAGAAAGTGTAGATAAGGCACTTCTTGTAAAAGGAAAGAGATCTTCTAAGCCTAAGAAACAAATAGAGCATCGTCAACACGCATATGATACCCCTGAGCAGGCTAATGCGAAATTTAAGTATAAATGTTTCAAATGTCACCAGCATGGACATAAAGCCTCTGAGTGTACACAGAAGATGAAAGTACAAAGTAATGATAGTGCAAAGTATGTGTTGAACTTAAATGAATTACCAGATGTTGATTCCAATTTTGTAACATTCAATTGTGTTTCAGATGTTAATGCTGTTTGCAACGAGAATGGAAATTGGATCGTCGACAGTGGCTGTACGTCACATTTGTGCAACGATACAGATAAATTTGGTACTACATTAATACCGTTGCCTGGTAAGCTAAATTTAGCGACAAATTCGAGCACAAACGTACAAGGTAAGGGGACAGTAAGATTTTCTTCATGTAATAATGGTTCTAAAACTGAAGTGCAACTGCCAAATACTCTATTTGTTCCTGATTTGCGATGTAACCTAATTTCAGTAGCTAAAATTACTGATCAAGGGTATAGCGTTACGTTCAAGAAAAACATAGCTAGTGTTCAAGATAGCTATGGTAACACTAAACTTGTCGCGAATCGTAAAGGTAATCTATATTACGTCGAGGAACATTGTGATGGAGTGTCAGCGATTTCTGAGCGAAAGGTTGACGTATGGTCGTTGCATGAGTGTTTAGGTCACTTAAATGCGAAAGATCTTGTCCGAGTCTTAAACAAATCTGGCATGAACTTAAAGATGACAGATGTAGCCGAGTTGTACGATTGTGATATTTGTGCGAAAGGAAAAATGAGTAGGTTGCCTTTTTCTAGATCGAGTGGGCCATGCGATGAAAAGTTGAGAATCATACATTCTGACCTCGTAGGACCCATGCGGCATACGTCAATAAATGGAGCGAAATATTTCGTAACCTTTATCGATGATCATACGAGATGGTGTGAAGTATATTTTCTTAGCAAGAAAAGTGAAGTCTTCACTACATTCAAGGTATATAAAAATCACGTAGAGAATCTATTCAGACGTAAAATAACTTATCTCCATACAGATAACGGAGGCGAATACTGTAATCGGGATTTCGACGAGTTTCTGAAGAAAGAAGGAATAGCAAGAAGATTGACAATTCCTGGAGTACCCCAGCAGAACTCGGTCGCGGAAAGAAAAAACAGGACTTTGTTAGAAATGGCGAGATGTATGCTGATTTCGTCAGGACTTTCTCCGGGTTTCTGGGCAGATGCTGTAGCAACAGCTTGCCATGTAAGAAATCGTTGTCCGACCAGAAGTCTTGAAGGTGAGATACCTTTTGAGAAATGGTTTGAACGACCTGTCAAGTTAGACTACTTACACAAGTTTGGATCTAAGGTACACGTCTTGGACAAGTCAACCGGGAAAGATAAGTTCGCACCAAGAAGCCTGGAAGGAATCTTTGTAGGCTATCCTAGAGATCGCAAGGGTTACAGAGTATGGATGCCAAAACAACGACAAGTTATCATGTCAAGAGATGTGAAATTTCACGAAGCAAAAAGTGAAGGTAAAGAAAACGTGAACCTGAAGATTGACCCCTTTGAAATCGACTTGGGAGAATCGATAAATGTTCAAAATCAACCTGTATCGGTAGATATAGAGTTCCATCCGACTCAAACTAGTGAAAATCCGGTAATACATATCTCCAATCACGAGGATGAGTGCATCGAGTCATCGAGTAGTCGTGATCCAGAACCTGAAGGAGGAGATGATGTTCCCGTTGAAGCCCGCCAAATGACAGACGATCCATATATTGTCATGGAACCATCTCAACACGATCATCATCAAGACGATGTTCATGTTGATGGGGGGAGGATAGTAAAGAGAGGTCCAGGGCGACCACGACTGGAGCGAGGTCATGTTGGGCGTCCACGGAAGATATACAACATGGTTGATGTAGAGCCACAGGTTTCCACGGAAGAAGGCGTTGAGTCGACTGGAGAGTATGCAGACTGTGTGGATTTCGTTGGAGTCGCCGAAATAACTCTAAAGGAGGCCTTATCCGGTAACGAACGAAAAGGATGGAAAGACGCAATAATTTCAGAAGTTCGAAGTTTAATCAAAAACGATACTTTCGATGTTGTCAAGAAACCTATGGGTCGAAATGTTGTTGGTTGCCGATATATATTAACAAAGAAGTTGAATATCGATAGAACTGAGAAGAAGAAAGCCAGACTAGTGGCAAAAGGTTTTAGCCAACGTTACGGCATCGATTATCAGAAAACTTTTGCGCCAGTCGCTAGGCTTGACTCGATAAGACTATTAGTTGCACTTGCAGTGGAGCTGGATCTTAAAATTCATCAGTTGGACATTAATACGGCATATTTAAATGGATTATTAGAACAGGAGATATATATGAAGGTGCCAGATCTCCTAGATGAATGTTTGCAAGATCTAACACGATTGGAGCAGCCAGGTTCACTTATACATGAAAGAGCTAGCAAGATGTTATGTGACCTGAGGTCTGGAGGCAGTGTGTGCAGGCTCAAAAGATCGCTGTATGGGCTTAAACAAGCTGGTCGACAATGGAACATCAGACTGGACGAGCAGCTGAAGTCCATGGGATTACAAGCATCTTTAAATGAGCCGTGTCTTTATTTTAAAAATATAGATTCGCAAACTAAACTCTTTGTATTAGTTTACGTGGATGACATTCTCGTCGCTTCGCAAAAAGGTGAATGCATCGCAGATTTCAAAAAGGAACTGGCCACTAAGTTTGAATTGAATTGAATTGTGAAATATATGTTAGACATAGAGTTTGACAGATGTGACAAAAGCATGAAATTGTCACAAGAAAAATACATTGATGATTTATTAATCAAATTTAATATGGATAAAAGTAAACCAATATCTACGCCTATGGAAGTTAAGCAAAAGATTGAAAAATCTGTAAATAAGTGCAGTGACAGTGAACAGTACCCATATCGTGAGATTATAGGTTCACTGATGTATCTCTCTACGGGAACAAGACCTGATATTACGAATACCGTGGCTGTATTGAGTCAATTCTTGGATTGCCCTAATGAGGGATGTTGGAATGCTGCAAAGCGTGTGCTGCGATACCTAAAGCATACAAAACAATATGGACTTGTTTACAAAAAGACAGGTAAATCTTTGCATGGTTACTCGGATGCTGATTGGGGAGGATGTTTGATAGATAGGCGTTCTTATTCCGGTTATGTTTTCATGTTAGGAGGTGGATGTGTGTCGTGGAAGTCGCAGAAGCAAAAATGTGTCAGCACCTCAAGCTGTCAATCAGAGTATGTAAGTCTAGCCTCATCAATGAAGGAAGCTATCTACTTGAACAGCTTACTTACTGAAGTTGGGTTACGTAAGTTTGCACCATTATCTTTACATGTAGATAATCAGGGGGCGATTTGCCTTGCGAACGATCCAATGTTTCATTCTCGGAGTAAACACATTGACATAAGGTACCACTTTGTACGAAGTGTATTAAAGGACAATAAGAGTATTGAGTTAAAGTACTTACCGACCGACTCAATGCTCGCCGACATATTAACGAAGGCTCTGTCTAGAGAAAAGCACTATATGTGCATGCGCGGTTTGGGCATTGCTTGTTAATTGTTTATTTTTTTATAGTTGTTCTTTGATATCACTTTGATTTGTTTTTATATGTTTTATTTGTGTTACCGTTTATTTTGAATATGCACATTAAGGAGGCGTATTGAAATATTATGTTAATGTGATATTTGTAGAATCTGGTTACGCCTATTTTAAGGGACCACAGTACTGGCAGTAGACGGAACCCTGTCAAATTTGTATTTGTGTAGCAACGGTTCTATGAATTGTTTGTTTACTTTTATGTATGTCAGTCGGTCAATAACAGTTCTCATGTAAACACTGAATAAATTTCTAGTATACACTTTCTTAGTTTAACTGTGCTATAGATCTCTGCTAAATAGTGATAGGTTTATTCCCTATATAAACTTCATTGCAAAAAATAAAAATATTTTTTTCCTTCCAATTTTTTTTTTACTTTTCGCGGAGGTACACCTCCAAAAAAAAATATGCATGAGTAGCCACTAATTCCCACTACATACACATATAAAAATATTTGCACAAATGTTCGTGCTTCATGTCAAAAAAAAACGATTCTCCATTAAGTAGTCACTGGCATTATATGTACAGATAGAAGTACCGGTATCAGCGTAATTCGTCCCATTCGTTTTTCGTTCATTTCTTATGTCCGTCTCATTCTGTGTTCGTCACTCATTCTTTATTCGTCTCGATCGCTATACGTCCCTATCGTCTTAAGTCCAATTATGTAACCTGTCTCTTTCTTAATAAGTCTTTTTCGTTTTTCGTCACGGTCTTCCTAGGACTATGTCTTTGTTTGTGTCTCTCGTTTTTGGTATCATTCGCACTTTATCTTTAGTCACTTTCGTTATTCGTCTCATTCTTTTTAGGGTTCCGTAGCCAAATGGCAAAAAACGGAACCCTTATAGATTCGTCATGTCCGTCTGTCTGTCCGATTCTGTCACAGCTACTTTTTTCCGAAACTATAAGAGCTGTACAGTTCAAACTTAGTAAGTGGATGTATTCTATGAACCGCATTAAGATTTTCACACAAAAATAGAAAAAAAAAACAATAAATTTTGGGGGTTCCCCATACTTAGAACTGAAACTCAAAAAATCTTTTAGCATCAAACCCATACGTGTGGGGTATCTATGGATAGGTCTTCAAAAATGATATTGAGGTTTCTAATATCATTTTTTTCTAAAATGAATAGTTTGCGCGAGAGAACCTTCCAAAGTGAAAAAAAGTGTGTCCCCCCCCCCCTGTAACTTCTAAAATAACAGAATGAAAAATCTAAAAAAAATATATGATATACATTACAATGCAAACTTCCAACGAAAATTGGTTTGAACGAGATCTAGTGAGTAGTTTTTTTTAATACGTCATAAAATTAAAAAAAAAAATTTTTTTATCAAACCCATGCGTGTGGGGTATCTATGGATAGGTCTTCAAAAATGATATTTAGGTTTCTATTATCATTTTTTTCTAAACTGAATAGTTTGCGCGAGAGACACTACCAAAGTGGTAAAATGTGTGTCCAAAGTGGTAAAATGTTGAACGAGATCTAGTAAGTAGTTTTTTTTAATACGTCATAAAGGAACCCTTCATGGGCGAGTCCGACTCGCACTTGGCCGCTTTTTGTCTTTAGTGGTAACTCGTTCCGTTCTTTTTTGGGCACGTTCGCTAATCGTCCGGTACTACGTAGGTCTTAGGTGCTATTCATATCTCCTCCGGATCGGAATTGATAAACAAATTGAAGTTTAGGGGACATAAATACAGAACGGAAAAAAAATGAGGGCCCTGAAGGGTCTGGGACTACTTAAGATAGCTAATTTTTCTCAAGATAAACATTATTTCATTTGAAAAAATAACTGCATTCATAGCGACCGAGACGCAAAACGAATGTAACGATCTTAGAATTAGACTGAAAATGAATGAGACTAATCACGAATGTGACCAATAACGAATGCATGAAAAAAAATGAGACGAGTAAGTGAATGAGACCAAAATCGAAAGGGAATAATTAAGAATGAGTCATAGGAAGACCGTGACGAAAAACGAAAAAGACTTATTAAAAAAGAGACAGGTTACATAATTGGACTTAAGACGATAGGGACGTATAGCGATCGAGACGAATAAAGAATGAGTGACGAACACAGAATGAGACGGACATAAGAAATGAACGAAAAACGAATGGGTCGAATTACGCTGATACCGGTACTTCTATCTGTACATATAATGCCAGTGACTACTTATTGGAGAATCGTTTTTTTTTTTGACATGAAGCACGAACATTTGTACAAATATTTTTATATGTGTATGTAGTGGGAATTAGTGGCTACTCATGCATATTTTTTTGGAGGTGTACCTCCGCGAAAAGTAAAAAAAATTTGGAAGGAAAAAAATATTTTTATTTTTTGCAATGAAGTTTAAGGACAGGATGCTGGTAAAAAATATGCATTTTGTAGTTTTTTTTATTGTTATCAAATATAATTTTGTTTGGTTCACGTAACTTGAATCGTTTATAAAATATGACACTTTCAATGATACCCTAATTATTTTACGTTATCCTGAATAACTCGCAAACAAAAGAGAATCGAGGTCTGATGTTAAGCATGGAGGGTCCTTAGGACCTCACAGTACACTACCAGAAATATCGACAAAATCCGTCGTTGGGGGCACTTCTTGTTCGCTTAGCCTGCTAGACCCTTTTTGTCAAGTTCGAGTTCTGACGATGGGGTCCATGAGGAATCGAGGGAACTCCTCAAATGTTAAAGGCATAATATATACACGGTGTTACATGAGGGAACCGAAAGATTTTAACAGTGTATTACTGATCACATTTAGAGACTAAAATGTCATATAAACTTTTCTGGATTTCGCCTAGTTTCAGAGTTAATACCAATGTAAAGCAAAAAACATCTTATCGTAACTCGCAAAACGCCTTATTGATCGCGATTATGCCATTACGGGGCGTAGTCTAAATATCCTTATTGATAGATGTCAAAAAGAGACAAGTAACCTTTGCAAGAACTAGTTTTATTTTATTTTATTTAAATAAATAAACTAGTTTTGACAAAAAAAATCGTAAAAAATTATTTTCAGTGCCTTTTTTACCAAAACATTAACTTTTTATGTACAAATACGTTCAATTTTGAAAAAAAAAAAGCCAAAAAAAAATTGTTGACGAAATTTACTCAAACTCATATAAATTATTGTTAATTGTTGTTGTTGTTGTTAATTGTATAATTGTTGGTGCAATAAAGAATATTTACTTACTTACTTACTTATTGGCCTCAGAAGTACGTGGTTAAAAACTTTCGGGTTCCTCGTGAGCACCGTGTATATAGTGATCTTAGTATTTTCATCAACAAATCCAGTATTTAAATTTGTAAAAGTGACATTTGATGGGGTTCGCATATTTATCAAGCAGTTAGGTTTACAAGGCACATTTTTGTCAAGCTTGAGTTCTGATGATAGATTCCATGAGGAATTAAGGGTACTTCTCAACTCTTTTAAGCATATTTATAGTAAGTAAGTGAGTGAAAAAAAAACACTTAAAAGCTAGGTAACAACAGGCGGTCTTATCGCTAAGAAGCGATCGCTTCCAGACAACCTTTGGGTAGCAGGAAACTATGAGCTTACAACATTGAACGGGTAGTGCCGACGGTACGGTTACGAGTAGGTAGTATCGTGCAGTGGGTGGGTGCCGGGTTATAGCCATTTTTAGGGTTCCGTAGCCATTGCAAAAAACGGAACCCTTATAGATTCGTCATGTCCGTCTGTCTGTCCGTTTATGCTTATTATTATCAAACTTTGCTACAGAAAACGCACAGCCTTATTTATATATTTTTCAATTATGACGGTAAATAATTCTCTGAACATCGCAAGTACAAACTTGATTTAAATCTAAACATAAACAAAACAGTGCCATAGATAAGATATAAATGACACGCGATTTTCGAGGAATTCAAACGTAGTGTTGCTAACCCGCGATTTTTTAAATTTGTCGCCTTTTTCTACTGACAAGTTTTGCTTGACTAATGGACTAATTAGGCGTCATTGTATAAAATCCAAAATCAAGAATAATCTTTCTTTCACCAATGTCCCTCATTGAAATCGTTTTTTTTTTGTCTTAAAAATATATTATATTAAATCGACCGATCGGGCGCCCCAGGTACCGCTGGTGTGATGTAGTGGAGGCGGACCTGCGTCGTCGGTTGAATGCCAATTCATAGCAAGAAACCGCCCTGGATGGTGGCGTTCTCTCCTTTCGGATGCCAAGATCCTTTTTGGATCGCTGAGCCAAAGCAGTAAGTAAGTAAATCAAGATTTCATAAGCAAACAAAGCAGTTAACTTTTACAACTTTAAACCAAATAGTGATTTATTTTTGTCTCAAAGTCAATCAATTAATTACAATTTGCCGTATTTTTCATTGAAACAGAGACGTCCATTCATCATCGTTAATATTTTGATTGGGGGAAAGATTCATGGGTATAAGTTACGAAGCGAGCACAATTTCATCGATCATTCAAGATTGTGTGATTGTTGTTAAAAACGAACGACTTTTAGGCTTCGCGTCTATTAGGCCACCATTAAATGTTCAATGATTAAAATATTCTTATAGATTTAAAACAAAAAATTGTAGTAAATTTGTTTTGTGGCGACCTACTCGGCCCGCTACTCTACCAGCGGTGTACAACCTTACGCGCCTAAGCCCGCGCGCCTGCGCGATGCGCCACCGCCGTTGCGTAGCAACAAATATGCAAACAGATCACCGTACCAAGCTAACTGAAAAATATTATTTGTTGATGGTTGGATGCCAAGACGTTGTGTCAAAATTTGACGTTAATAAATAAAAGACGGTTGCTTTACAGTCCTAGGTGTGTAAGGTAGTATGAATTAATATCGTGTTGTAAAAATAGACACAGGAAATATAATGCAATGGAAGCTTGGCACCGGCTTCTCAGCGTACGAGTGCACTCAAAAACAATCTTGTTCGGTTTTCTGCACAAACTCAAAAAAGAGTCCTGGTACTAAGATATCAGAGTGAAGAGCTCTGCTTGGTAACCAAGAAACAAAGCAGGGAAAAAAGATATTATTTTGGAAAAAGAATACAACGGAGAATTATAAAACAAGACAACGATATTGGAGTATCTTTTAAGTATTTCAAAGTTGCAATACAAGAAAGTGTATAATTCACGTAATAATAACCGACCATAACCCGTTTACCAGGTCCACAAAGACGTACAAAGCGCCGCGAAGGTTCTCTCTTTTTCTGACTGTACGCGATCCTTACTAATAGCCCCCGTTTAAGACAGTCTACTGTGACGGATGTGTAACTACGGAACCCTACATTACCTGAGACCTGAGCGTCTCCCACGAGTCCCGTGCTACGTCTCATAAATTGGTGACCCAATTTGCGGATGGATGGCGTTGTTCCCATGGAAGCTCATTTCTCCTTCGAGCCAGGTGTGCTTCAATTTGACTTGGTAGTCTTCAATCTTTGTCGTCGTTCGTTGCTAAAAGTCGAGTTCAGTTGTGTTGAGAAATCTGGTTATTATGTATTTAGGGTTTCGCACTTTAGTTGGCAAAAACGGAACCCTTACAGGATCACTTTCTTGTCCGTCTGTTTCTCTGGAACTTGTGGAGGCAGCAAACTGAAATTAATAACAAATGCTAAGGTCTGCTACCTCTTGGGACAGTTAATAAAAATACTTGCATGTTAACGCAATCTGAAGATAAGGCCGTTTTTACTCCATTTATGGTGAATTTTGAAACTCGCAAGGGAATTAAAACCTATAGAGGACTTCACGTTTAAATTTGGCAAAAAGCAATGCCATGTAGCCTAAATAAAGGAAAAAGTCCTAAAACCTGAAACACAAAAGAATTACTTTTTTGTTTGATTAAAAACTTATTTACATTTTGATAAACTACTACTATAGAGCAAGATCCCAGAGCCAAGCTTAATTATTTTCTCATGAATAAAATGTATGGGATAATATAGTGTTTGAATGTACTTTTAATATCTACATACTTGCTATATTGGCCCACTCGATTGGCCAATATTTTTTGACCGCTTTAAAGCGTCTGGGCGGAAATGGTCTGGCAATATTGATTATAATTTTTAAACAATATTTTCTAAAACTTTATTCTCTATATTTATTTTGTTTCGCATTTCATTAATTAACGTTTAGTGGGTATTTTGACACCTATTTTCTGATAATTTGACTCGACGTGTTTGAGTTACTGTTGTTATCGCTTGATTTTGTTAAGTAATTATCCGTTTATTTTTCTTTGTGGTAACGCTTTATTAATTTTTTTCTACTTTTAAAATTTAACTGCCGACCTGGTTTTTAACTTTTTACGTAGCACTTACACCTAGAGAAGTGCCGTTCTCGAGAACATGCCCGAATGAGAGAACATTGCGAGAAAGTGCTAGGGAATGTTCTCCGACACAGAAATTTCCGAGAAAGTACAAAATATATGCATGAATTCAGATTTTTTGTTTTTTGTGTATCTTTCTATAAGTGTTTAATCAAATTAATTTCGTATGTGAGCAAAAAAGGCACATTATCCCAATAAATTTGAACGTTTCCTCCAATAAACGGACAAAAAAAGTACCGAGAAAGTGCTCGAGAAAGTTCTCACGAGAACATTCCCGAGAATATCGGAAATTTACAGAGACTGTAGAGAAAGTCAGCTTTATAATATATTATTGCATTTTAATGTTTGCAGATGTCTATCAATTATTTAAATAATGATAAACGAATACTAAAATTTGAACGTTTTTTCAAATTTTTATAATTTTCTCGGTAATTCTCATCCAAGGAGGTTAAGCGGTAAAGGAGTAAACCCAGCAGTGGTGTGCAACACATAAAAGGCAAAAAAAAAACATTTTGCTTACAACTCTATCTGCATATTGCACGTTTTGCGTATTGTACGTTTTGCTAGTAGTGCGCATTTTCAGATTTGTACATTGTGCGATTGTACAATGTGCTTTTGTACGTTCCGCTTATTGTGCGTTTTATCTTGTGCACATTTTGCGTATTTAGCATTTTACCTGTTGTTACATTTTGCGGCAGAGGGTTCTCGAGAAAGTGCGGAAATTTCCAAGAGAAGGAATTTCCGAGAGCGAGAATGTTCTGTTTCATACGCCATAACAAACTGTTCATAAACCAACTGAACTAGCGTTACAGCACAGTCAGCAATCCTGCGACAACAGCAACAGCTCGGGCTCGGAACCAACCGGGTCAACACATGAGACTAAAACAGACAATAGTAATTTACGGACTTTTTTTCGCTCAGAAAGCCCCCAAATCCCGTAAAAAAGATCTATTTTACCAGAATGTGCGCGGACTAAAAGTCATCAATGGCTCGGGGAAAATCACCTGGACACGACGGCCTTAGCATAGAACACCTTAAATATGCTGGCTCTCACCTACCTAGAGTACTGGCCTTATTATTAACCTTTGCATAAGTCATTCTCACTTGCCGGATGCTCTCATGAAAACTGTAGTTGTGCCAATAGTTAAAAACAAAAATGGCGATATTAGTGATAGAAACAACTATAGGCCGATTTCATTGGTAACTGTGATCGCTAAAGTACTTGACAGTCTGCTCAGCACTCAGCTTGACAAATAAGTACCTAAATCTACATCACAACCAATTCGGTTTCAGACCGGGCCTATCAACCGAAACAGCTGTCTTGTGCCTAAAGCAGACTGTCAGGTATTATACGGATCGAAACACGGCTGTGTATGCGTGTTTTCTTGACCTCTCTAAAGCGTTCGACCTGGTTAATTATGATATATTATGGCAGAAACTAAAAAAGATCGATGTGCCTACTGAACTTTACCACCTTTTTAAGTTCTGGTATGTTAACCAGGTCAACGTGGTGAGATGGTCAAACGCATATTCGGATCCATACAGGTTGGAGTGCGAAGTGAGGCAAGGGCGTGTCTCCTCACCCAAGCTCTTCAACCTGTATATAAATGCATTAATAGAGGAGCTCAGCAGCACTCATGTCGGCTGCCACATTGATGACGTATGTCTCAACAACTTAAGCTACGCTGACGACATGGTGCTGTTGAGTGCCTTTCCGTGTGGCCTTGGGCAGCTGCTTGGCATCTGTGAGCAATTTGCTAGCAGCCACGGCCTAATATATAATGTAAAAAAGAGCGAATGCATGGTCTTTCAAGTCAGAGGTAAGCACGTGCCACCTGTGCCGCCTATTCGCTTATATGGTACTCCTTTGGATAGGGTAGAATCTTTTAAGTATCTTGGCCATGTGGTAACCTCTGACTTGAAAGATGATGCCGATATAGAGCGAGAACGGAGGGCGTTATCTTTTAGGGCAAATATGGTGGCCCGCAGGTTTGCTCGTTGCTCTGCCGAAGTTAAGGTAACTCTATTTAGAGCCTTTTGCACAACTTTTTACACAAGCAGCCTGTGGATCTCTTATACCCAGAAACGGTACAACTTGTAAAAGAGCCCTTGAGGCCTACTTGCAGAATAAATTTTTGAATTTTTGAATTTTGAACGCTCTCCGTGTACAGTACAACAATGCCTTCAGGATGATGATGGGGCTGCCTCGCTACTGCAGTGCATCGGGGATGTTTGCTGAAGCTAGGGTAGACTGTTTCTACACCACAATGCGGAAGCGGTGTACATCCCTGTCGCGTAGGGTGCGGGACAGCTCTAACATCATCCTGAGGGCATTTGCGTCAAGGTTTGACTGTCAGTACATGAACCATTGCCATATGATACATGTACTGACAGGCAAGCCAATATACTGTATGTAGAAATAGTATGTTATGTCATGTGTTTACTAACCTTAGTTGTAGGAAGACTAATTAATGTAAAAGTGTAATTTAATATAGTATAATGTACTTACTAACAAACTATATGGGCCTATTTGACCTGAAATAAATGTATTGAATTGAATTGAATTAAAAGGAAAAGTATCAACTATAAAAAATATACTGACTATATTCGTAAATAATATAATAGCCATAAACGGAACGCGCCTTGATGACTCAGTCTACGACTCGGAATTATTCCCAACCGAGTACAGTGTACTACGATGCGACCGCGTAGGCCGCGGCGGCGGAGGAGTGCTGCTTGCCGCGCGTGCGCCCAACCCCCTGCGCCGACTGGACTGCGGCGCGCGACCCGAGGACGAGATCATCTGCGCGCTAAATTTTAAGCGACTTAAAGCATGTAAACAATTAATTTAGTTATAAGTTACAAGTTAAAATTTTGCGTGCAACTAAACAAGTAGATTAAAAATTAGTCTATTTTTCGGTTAAGTGGGTGGGCGTGAACTGTGACTGCTACATAATGAAAGGCATACATATACCAGTGTAAGTTTAAGAACCAACATGGTCAGTATTTTAATGCCTAATTATGTACAGTTCCAGTTACTATTTTATCTACACACATATGATAAACTCTCCATGACGTATTCACTAACCACGTTTTAGAGCCGGCATTGAGGCATCGTTGCTCTCTTTAGATACTCGTGGATATGAGATGGCGTCTCTGAAATAGCTTTACCGCTCATTTTACACGAAAGTTTGGCTCTAATACTTACTTTAAAAACAATAAAGCAAATTAATTTAATACTGACATACTAATTAAAAGGTAAACTGTACGTCAAATGGCGGTAAATGAAACCTTTTTTCAAGCATGTTACTGTTATGTTACTGGCACGCATCCGTAGTTTTTTTTTTAATTCAGAGACAAACTAGAGTTGGACGCCGATTGCCATATCGTTCGATACCAACAAACATGCGAGATTTGTCAAAATAGTTTGCACTTGACATTTCATTTTGAATACAACACTATCTCGGGAGATATTAGATAAGAGGTCAAATCGAATTCGTTTTTTAGATGTTCGAAATTTGAATGTTACCTATTACCAAATCGATTTTGATATGATAATGAATCAATAATAAAATTTTCACACATAAGAATTTTGTTATAACAAAACAGTTTATATTTAATGTTGGCCATTATTTGTGGATTTTGTAAGCATCATAGAGGGTTCATTACATATGTAGATAAAGATTTTAATACAGTAGTATCTACTGGCAGATACTGATGATAATGTTTTGCAAAATAAGTTAAGGTTTTCTGCCTCACGATAATTATCAAGACCCAGGAGAGAAGTTTCGTAGCAAACGTACATTAAGTTGTGGTACCTATTCCATTACCAACGTGTCGTTTTTTGTCCAGGAATTATTTTAGCTCTACACTATAATAGTTATAATCGTTTAAGTCATCTTTAATTTATAAGATGAATGCGTATAAAAACTTATCCACTTACGAAAACATAGGATCAAACTTCAAATTAGAATCTTTATAAATTACAAACGGTAGAAAAAATAAGGGTGTTTCTTCCATAGGTACGTTTATATTCTTTCTCAAGATGAAATTGGGTATTATAATGTCTCGTTTCGCAGTATGACAGCAAATTTGCACTTTATAAGCATAAAATTGTTCATTAGGCTCCCGTCGTCAAATAACCAAAGCGATAAAATATGAAATATTTATTTTATGGCTTGGAGGCTGTGGAACCAGTCTTTATTTTAAGTTAAAAGCACCCACGCTGCGGAAAAAAAAAGCTTATTCACGTAAAATGTATTTGACGATAAGAGGTTCATTATGAATATAAAATAATTGTTTTACTACCCTTTTTACACGTATCGAGGTAGAATGATTTTTTTGTGCATTGGAGGTGTTTATGATAACTGCTCGTCCTTGCTATAGATTTGGATGTTTTGGGCGTCCAAATAATTTAATCCGAAATTTTAATTTAGTAATTGAAGTAGATTTATTTTGCCTTACAATTCAGATTCAGCAATGTCAGTCCCGCTTTCAGGCAATTCCAATTTTATTATTCTGTTGCAATGTCTCCTGTTTCGAGGAGCATTTTCTTATAAAGCTTAGAAATAAAAGAAAAGCTGAGAAAATCACGCTCCGGGATACCAGCCCGTCGTACGCTACCGAGACTTACATGGGTACCCGTTGACGAAATCGTTAAATATAGTAAAAGCATTTATTCGTGAGGTACGAGCGAAATACACGAAAACTTAATTACATCATTTTGATGTCAATGTACGTTCAAATTAGCTTGCCTGTCAGACCGAACGTACACTTGACATCAAAACAGAGGGCCTACCGCGAACCACGTTCGACGTGTTGCCTCCCTGTCACACTAACGTACAAATTTACAAGTGCAACAGGGAGGCAACACGTCGAACGTGGTTCGCGGTAGGCCCTCAATTATCCTTTGCGCGTGCGTTTTGCTTGCGTGATGTAGCCAAATGCACGTGCGAATAAATAACTGACATCATTTAAATACCGTTATATAAGCAGGCTAAGTCGAGTAAAATAAATATGCCGTAATATTCTTGTCTCGAAGCCATTCAGGTCATTTTTAACCTCCTGTAATTTTGTGCTGGCTAAAGCCCTAAATTTTTAGTGACATATAGGGCGTTATCGCTCATAGTGCAGCTTCTTAGCCTCAACTATGGTCCCATCCGGCAAAAAGCAAGAAACTTGGCATGCATAGTATTTATAAATTTTCATGAAAACTGTAAAAACTACAATAAAAATGATTAGCAGAAGTATATTCTCCATAAAATGCTCGATGTGAACTAAGCTACCCTTAATTTTCAAACTTTCTTATATACGTAGGTATCATCAATCAATGAACAATCATTAAACATTCCGTCAGTCATTAACACTCATTAACATTTATAGTTATTAGTTCATTTTATTAGTTATCTGAAAGAGCTACGTATGTGTGTGATTTGATGTACATATGTATATATTTTTAAATCAAATTTCCATAAAGATAAGTACCAACTGATCAATTATATTAGTTAGCTGTCATCCGCGCATTCATTTCGCTCTGACGTGTTAGTGCGAGTGAGACGCCCGCGAGAAGACAGCTAACTGATATGATGACAATGAGCGATTGATAATAAACATAGATGACGAACTAGCTCTGCAAAATGACCGCACACCCATTGTGTGAAAGAATGCGAGGAAAATAGTAAAAACAATAATGCTATTTTTGTCAAACATGTAATGAAATGTTGACATGACTTACTCCAAATTAGGTCCGGAAATACTACATATCAGGTGCGATGAGTAAAGATGATGTGTAAAGGAATTTCATACAGTCTTACACACCTAGGTCTGTAAGGCAACCTTATTTTGTTTTTAAACGTCAAATTATGGCACGTCTTGGCATTTAACCACAAAAAACCTGTAAGTAAAATTCTGCCATTATGTTTTTTTTTTCTTTTTTGTGTTTTTTTTTCCTTTTTTGTGTTTGTTAAATATTCATTTCAGCAATTCAAAGGGGAACAAAAATTTCATTATTTTTGCGCTACGACGCACGGTCTAGGAGAGTTTGGAGGTGTAAAGTCACTCAAAGTGTCAAAATGAAATTTATATTAAATAAATAAATCACGTCTAGACTGTTAAGCTGGCAGTCTAGTCTCATAAACTAATACTACAGAATACATAACTAGTATGTATCCAATAAGTGAAGTATATTATACACTATTACAAAGACGTATACCTTTCACGGTTAATACATTAAGTTTGGAGATGTTTCAAGATGTTTGGAGATATATATTACCAATAACATTCATACTCATATTCGTTTATTGGTAAAATATAAGAATTTTACATGTCAGCAATTAAAATTGTCAGGTGAAATTAAATACACAATTCAATTTAAACTTGTAGTTTAAGTTTTTAAACGTCAAAGTGCCTTAGTTTTGTCACTGACACACTCACTCACTTACTGACTCACGATCATCATAATTCTAAGGTACAGTCAGATGTAGAGAGAGGTGACCCCACTGCATAGACTGATTGTATGCAGTGCAGATTGTATGGTATAAGTAATGAGCTTTCAGAAAGGTGGTAGCCGATGTGCAAGAAAGTGATACCCAAAATGAAAAAAAGAAGACTGCCTACAAAAAGAGGTGGGATCCCATCAAAAACATGACATATAAATAGATGCAAGTCTCGAAACGCAATTCTTCTACTACAAAAAGTTTTTGAGATGTAATGTAAAACCAAGTCGGTTATTTTGGTTAGTACTGATAATTCTCTATCATGTGAACCGATTTCAAAAATTGAATTTTTATTTGAAAAAACGTGCATTTATGTAATCTCATAGAAATTTCAGGTGTAAATGGTGTAATAAACACACGTAGAGTTGGTTAAATTGCAAACAGAAATTGGAATGGTTTTTTGTTAATGAAAAAAAAGTTACCAAGATAGAGGTCTGATTATATTTTTCCTGTGAAATTTATAGTAGTTAATATAATGTAAAAATGGGGGGAACGGTATTTTTTTTTACATTTGCCTTATTTTTGCAATTTTTTTTCTGTATGATAAAAATAATAATTGTGGATTATACAATTTGAGCTCTTACCAAATGATACCCCACCTGACGTAGTCACTAGACTTTGAAATTTTGCCCCCTTTTCATATTGGGCATTTTCCATATTTAATATAAAATAAATAAATACTTTTAATGTGTCTGACTGGGTCAGCGTCGTTGTTCATAACTATTTCAAACTTCAAATCGATAGCTTAATAAGTGGTTCTCGAGATATTTAGCGATATGACAGACGGACAGACAGACGGACGGACAGAGTCGCATCAAAACTACCTTTTGTACCTTTTTGGTACGGAACCCTAAAAATGAATCGCCAAAATGTATGTGATCGCATAACTTCCGAAAGACTGGAGCGATTTGGCTACTTTGGTATTGAAATATTCGTAGAAGTCCAGAGAAGGTTTAGACGGTGAGAAAATATGGAAAAATTGCGAGGAAAATAGTAAAACAACGATATCCTTTTCCCATACAAAATGTTTCTACCTGTCATTTGATTCGTCTCGCCGGTGCCGTAGACTTGAGTCCCCTCAAATTGAATAACGTATTAAAATAAGGATTTCGAATGGAAAATATATATCCACAATATTCTGATTATCGCGAATTTAGATTTTAAGTACAAATAATAATAACAATAAAGTGTTTATCGGCTCGATTCGAAGAAAGAGATACGATAACTCTAAGTTCTGGTTTAGATGAGTTCTCATTTAGATATCGTTTGTACGTCGTATAATCGACAGAAGCATCTCGATTCGGGCAACCAATGTCACTTTGACGTTAGAAATATCGCAGATATATCTTATTGGGATCACAGTGGAATCGAAATAAACGTAAATTTTGACATATCGTTTAGCTATCGATATTTAAAGATCTTTTCAAGATCTTAAACGTGTCTTAATCATTCTTCGAAACGGGCTGACTGTCACAAAGGGTTGTCATTGTTGGTTGTCGAACTGTAACTGTAAGTGCGTTCAGTAATGGAATATGGTAATAATTAAATTTATTACAGACCCTAACTATTTAACTACAAGCTAAGTTAGCTGCAATTTTGATAGCCCACACGGGGCACGTATTTTTTTAACGTCAATTTTCTATCAAATTATGACGTTTACTTAACACTTGGACCGTCTAGGCTATCAAAATCGCTGCAAACTTATCTTGGTCTGACTCTAAAAACTTAATGAAACTTTCAGAAATTTCATGATTTTGCGACTCCATCATCCATCTAAATGTATCTCTCTGATCAAGGTGAAAATATTTTAGGATCTGAGAGGCCCTTTATGAAATATTTGAATGAATGAAATATTTATTATACATAGTTTTAGGTACATTTTTTATGAACATATATATACAAAGTATGTACATTGATGGTATCACTAAAACTACCTTACAGGCACGCATAATGTACATTTGACAGATACTTAATGAGTTACTTACTTAAGTCTAAAAATTCATTTATGCTATAAAAACATTTATCTACAGGTCATTTTTAAAAGCCTTTTTTAATTTGATGAATGGTTAATCTTTAATCTCATCTGGCGCTTTATTATAAATATTTATGCACATTATAAATGCATTATTTGCTACCAGCGAAAGCTTTGTTAGAGGTATATACAGTTTGTTCCGATATTGTGGCCGCACAGCATTTCGATACACTTCTTTGACTTGCTGGATAAAGGTGGCCTTGTTTATACACAAATATGCAAGCATTAAATACCTAAATAGACGGGAGAGATAAATATTCTGTGTTATAAAATAAGGTCTACGTGAATATAAGGTATTCAGTCCAAAAACAGCTCTTAATATACATTTTTTTAAATGGGAAATGCATAATCGATATCCGTAGATCTAACCTACATTATTATTCCATATTGAAGGATTGAATGAATATAACCATAGTAGGAAGTGAGAGCCGTATCTATTGAGACTACTTGGCTTATTCTTCTTACAGCATAGACAAAGCGGTTCATTCTGGTACACAGTTCGGTGATGTACTCTTTCCAACTACAAAACCGGTCAAGAGTTACACCTAAAATTTGAAAACTTGATTCTTCATAAAAAAATTACATTTATAAATAACATCGATATTTTGTGGTTTTCCTTTGTTAGTATAAATTGCATTAATTTGGTTTTGCCTATATAACCTTAAGGTTCTTACATTCCAACGACTTTATTGTTCTATTTAAGGCGTCATTAATCAATGCCTCATAAGTGACTAAACTATCTGATTTAATAACAATAGTTGTGTCATCAGCAAAAAGATAACATTATTGTGACAGTATATCTGGAAAATCATTGATATATAATAGGAACGGTAATGGTCCTATTACACTGCCTTGTGGTACGTCTTATTTATTATGCACATAATTTGATCTGTATTTAACAATGTGTTTACTTTTAAGACAGTATTGAGATATCTCTACGCATTTCATCCTATCCGCCAGATAAGATTTTATCCAATCTTAAGCCAACCCACGAATGCCGTACCGAAAAATTTTCCCCAACAATCTTTTATGACATACAAAATCGAACGCCTTACTCATGTCCATAAAAAGAACACTAACGGGTATTTTCTCGTTTATGCAATTTGTAACTGTTTTCATTACTAGAAATATATCAAGACTTGTATTTCTATGTTTGCGAAATCCGTTTTGCTCATACATAAGCAAACCGTCGCTTTCAATAAAGTGACTAATTCTTGCATATAAAACTTTTTCATAGACTTTAGAAAAAATCGATATAAGCGTAATTGGCCTATAATTTTCTAAAAGGGTTCCCATTTTTATATAGGGGTTTGACGATTAATTTTTTTTTAATCGCCGGAAAACGGCCTTGACTCAATGACAAATTTATTGCGTGTCTTGAAGATTCACCTACAATATGAGTACTCATCTTTATAATATCAGTACTGACATCGTCATAACCGACTGATTTGAATTATTTGAAGAGGCAACGACTTTTTCAAGTTTAGAAATGCAAACAGGCCGCAGGAAAATACTATTTTGGAATTGCGGTACAAATTCATGGATTTCTGACAAGGTATCAATTTTAGGGCAGTTGTCTTCAACCACATTAATGAAATATTTATTTAAAACGTCTGCTACATGAGCAAGATTACTGTATACAACGTTTTTATCAATAACAGCTGCAAATAATCATACAGCAAATGTTTTTAGTATGATTATTTGCAGCTGTGTACTGCTTTATGACATTCCAAGATGCCTTATATTTATTAGATGATTTGTTTATATGAGATGCATTTCTAATTTTTTATGAATCCGAATATCAATCCCAGAGGAAGATCTCACTTCACGCACCAGATTAGTGGACAGATACTCAGAAGATCCAGCAGCCACGCGAGCACTTATGGGCATGTTGGCTTCAGATCCGAACTAAATGGAGGCAATCGACGAACGGGCAAATCAGGACCCTCGTCGTTATTAAAGATCAAGAGGCAATAGCCTCCAATGAAATGGCTCCTTAAGTACAACGAGTCTTCCCAGGGCGCGACGGTGTTACCCGAGTCGCAGAAATTCAAACTGCCACTGGGCAGCTACACAGAAACTTCACCAAGATTTGCCCCTTACCTGTGGACACAGTTGCAGCAGTTGAAGACGATAAACTTCAAGGTCCACTGACATGTCGCGTACCACTCCAGCAGGGCGACCGCGGGGTGAGGCACCAGCGTGGGGCAGTCAAGTGATCACGTGACTTACCTTAGCCACCGCGGCAATGACTCGGCTCAGTCAGTCAGTCAGTTACTCTTATTTTTCTGAAACTATTGTCATCTTCCCTCAGTGGTTAGAAAAACAGCCTCTTATCATATAGGAAATTCACCGGGTGCATCATCAGGCAGTGGAAGTCACCGAAATATGCCCACAGCAGTGCTTCTAGGAATCACTAGTACGATCGCAGATCCACTAGGGAGGTTATTATTTATTGAATTCTAACAAAAAATCCAGAAATATTACCAGGTATATTGCGGATATACAAATAGTATTACCTACCCCCTACTATGTAGGTACGAGTATTTTATCAAACTAGTGTTTGAGAATTTTGTACATTTTGCTGAACCAATCAAAATGTTTCATCAGCCAGCTGTCCGAGCATTTGAAATCATTTCTGATGTTTTCCTTCCGTAAGTACAAAGAGTGTGCGAATATTTTTTCCTAACGAAATTTACATATTGGGCGACGGCGCCGATACCTTTTATTCAAATCGAATCACGTTGCGTCCCATAAAATGAACGTATACCCTTCACAGATTTCCAGCGCTTGATCTGTCGTTCGCGAACCGATTTAGCATGTCAACAATGTTTATACGATCCCGCACGGAATGAGTGCAATGTATTCACCGTATCGCGTTAACGAACGCGTTCGTAGATTGTTTTTATTACTGTTTGTCTATTTGAAATTTAGAAATTGCAAAAATATGGTTTTATCTTCAATTGAATGCGGTCGCAGGTAATCGGTAATAGGTAGTCGCAGGTAATTAAGATAACGCGGGTCTCGTTCCTTACCTCAAGAAGCCTATAGGATCACGTGTGGCTGTCTGTCAATCCATCTGTTACAACCGATTTCCTGCGAAACTACTGGACCGATTGAATTGCAATTTGGCAAAAATACTTTCAACATGTTTAAATGTCTCTTCTTCCTCGCGTTGTCCCGACATTTTGCCACGGCTCATGGGAGCCTAGGGTCCGCTTGACAACTAATCCCGAAATTTGGCGCAGGCACTAGTTTTTACGAAAGCGACTGCCATCTGACCTCCATTTCACCACCTTAGGGGGCATATTTTTAAAAATCCTTTCTTAGTGCACCCCTAGACCTTCTAAAGAACCTACGTGCCAAATTTTGAATCTCTAGAACCAGCGGTTTAGACTGTGCGTTGATATGTCAATCAGTCAGTAAGTTTCTTCTTTTATATATTTAGATAAATACTTAAATACATAGAAAACACCCAAGACTCAGGAACAAATATCCGTGCGCATCACACAAATAAATACCCTTACCAGGATTTGAACCCGGGACCATCGGCTTCATAGGCAGGGTCACTACCCACTAGGCCAGGACGGTCATCAAAAACCGTTTAGGTTATTAATTAAACTAATTTTAGAGTACGGAATATAAATCTGACCCGAGTGTACACCCGCGATCTGAGAAATTCATCGCGCCAGACTTACGTGGAACCCAAAGCGAATAACTATTACGGTAAACGAACGAGAAGTTATATAACACCTAGAATATTTAATACTCTATTTGCCGAAAACGAATGTACTACTTTATATGTGTTTAACAAATGATTTAAAAAGTTGCTTTTAGATGCTATCTAATCATAGTCATAGTTTTTTATTTATAAAATTACAATGGCAATTTTAATATAGTAGCAAAAAGTAATAATAATAATCAGACCCCGTTATCAGTGGTGAAGAAACATTGAAAATACTAGGGTTGGCACTACACATTAATATTTACACGTGTATAATTTGATATACCTATTATTTGATAAAAACAATATACCTACTTATTTTATTCATCTTACTAATATTATAAAGAGGAAAGATTTGTTTGTTTGTTTGCATTGAATAGGCTTCGAAACTACTGGACCGATTTGAAAAATTCTTTCACCGTTGGAAAGCTACACTATCCCCGGTGAACATAGGCTATATTATACATATTTAAAAAATAAATGTTGAATACTCGTGCGGAGCCGGGGGGGCCGCTAGTAGGTATATATAATGTGAAGCCAATTGCCTTAAAAAGGTTTCATTTGGTTGTTGAACTCTATAATAATACTTAGGTACTAAATTGACATTTATTTGTCAAAATATGTCTGATGTCATATACTTACTTAATTTTATGTTCGGTAAAAATATGAACTTCCTGGATAATCGTGCTGAATTCTCTCAGTTTAAAATGGAGCTAATGGCAAAACTGGAAATAAACCGAATGCGACGCGGAAAAAACGGTTTGTAATTTTAGTAAAACTGTGCAATAGAATTTTTTTTCCAATAGTTATTGATAATTTTTTTGTGATAAAATTTATTTTTTTATCCTACAGATGTAACTATGAGTGAAATATAATATGTAAAACTGGAAATCATAAATCTTGAAACTAATTTTTTACCTATTTCCTGTATATTACACATGTGTATTTTTACATTTCGTGACATAAATACAGATTCGGTGACAGTGAAATAATAAACCAAAAATAATGCGTTTCATCTTTAATTGTTTTAAGCTACATTTATACCAGTATGTCAAATGAACACGAATTAAATGAATATTGTGTGACAACCCTATGATTCTATTTCAATGAATTTTCACCACTGATAACGGGTCTGATAATAATAGTACCCACATGAGGGCAGCTTGCATGTTAATAATATGTTTAAAATTCTTTATATGTATAGATAGTAAAGTACAATAAGTGTATTGAAAGTGAGTGCATTATTCGTCATTAAACAATATGTTTGGCGAAACAAATGTAAAAACAATGTACCAAACTTGATTTAGGAAAAAAAAGTTTTGTTGTTAAGGCAACCTTCTTAAGCTTTATTTAGTTTGTGAGGTAATTATGCTATTTTAAATTTTATTTTATGTAATTGAAACATAATTTACCCAGCATCACTCCGATAATTTGTTTTAAAATGTAATTTGTCTGATCATAAGCAGATCTTGAAATGAATAAATAAGCGGTAAAAATAACTGTCATGGCACAATCTATAATAATATAAGTATATTGACAGTAATACGTTGCAATTAATGGGTCAAGAAAGAACTTTAAGAAGTCCATATTTCTGGTAAAATTTACCAACAAAAACATTTTCATGTAAAATGTTGCCAAGACGAAACCAAAAGGCTCGCACTGTAAAAAAAGTTATTAGATCTCTTGTAGAGCCAAGCTTCTAACTCTACAAGCCCTTACTTCACAATCTCGACACCTTAGCCAAAATATATGGCCGTTTCGCTACCGTCACATGCGCGTAAGGTGAAAAATTTATTCCATATTTTTTTTTTTATCATCTTATAGTTCACTTTATATTCTTGTAGTAACGAAACGGCCAAGTCACATATTTCGACTAAGGTGTAGAGATTGTGAAGTTAGGGCTTGTAGAGTTAGAAGCTTGGCTCTACAACAGATCAGATAACTTCTTACAGTGCGAGCCTTATGGTTTCGTCTTGGCAACATTTTACATGAAAATGGTTTTGTTGGGATTTCACTTCTTTTTGTATGATGCTTATGACAATTTTCCATCGCCTAATTTAAAGGGTTGGGGGTGATTTACTATTAAAAATCCTGAAATACGTATCTGGGGGCATCCTTTACACAATCTTTTTTTTTATTGATTCCCCATACAAACTTCAACCCCTTTTTCCCCCTTTCCTCCCCTTCTCACCCATCAGGGTGATTTGGGTTGGGTTGAAAACTATCCTTTATCTTTCCCCATAACAAAAACTATCTACATACCAAATTCCAACTAAATTGGTTCAGCAGTTATTGGTTCCCCATACAAAATTTCACTCCCCTTTTCATCCCCTTAGGGGCAAACAATTTCAAGTTTTTCAATTTTTTTGCTGTTTGTGTACTAATACTATCCTAAATACCAAATTTCAGCTTTCTAGGACTAGAGGAATTACCCTAAGAGTTTTGATGATCATCAGTGAGAGAGTGAGTGAGTGAGTCAGTGACGTAATCTTTTTTTTTAGATATGAATAAAATCTAAAGTATGAGAGCTATGCAATTGATTTTTTTTGTGCTTAATAAGGCCACTATTGATATTGTATTCCGAGAATTTTGTTTATTTGGTATAATCCAATCACAAGTTATGAGGGTTCAGGAAAAACGACTAAGCGCTTTGAGAAAAGGTAGGTAGTGCCCTTGCGCTTCGCTTTTCTCATCTTGGCAAGGGCACTACCGTGCCCCTAGATTTCATTTTATTCTTTAATTATAACAAATGGTTAATCCAATCGTTATAATTTAAAATTTAAACGCAAGTGTTATACTCGTAGAGGTTCCTTCATTATTACCGATGCCTTACTATACTTATAGGTACTTCAAGAAGCATCTTACTGAAACTGTTTACCACATGCCGCGACCGCGACCCGCAAGTAGCTGGCCAACTGCGGAATATCGGTGGAAATGCGATGAAAATATATTGAAGCATTAACGCTTAAAACTACAGAAATTGAAAACATAAGACCCAGCAAACAACTTTGCAAAGGCCAATCAAAGAGCGCACTTTGTTATTCAATCTCCGCTTTCACGCTTTCCAGAAGGCAGAAAGGGCATCCGTCTTAGATTCCAAAAGAGTCATTCAGACGGAACGTTTCATGTAAACTGAACATGTGTGCGTATTCCATCGGACAAACAGGACGCACTCATTCAAATTGTACACTTCACTTAGTGAGCCTTTCTTGCTTTCGTGTGCTCGCATAATCGGCGCAATCTTCCTTTTTTGCTTGCGAATGGGATAGCGAGTAGCCTATATTTACACCTGCATAACTTAGTAACTTAAAAGTTTCACTCTAATGAGTTATACTTATTCGATGTCTTCATAATTAACCTCATCTTCATCGTGTATGTCCCTACTAATTGGTCTTTAATTGTGCCGTTAGCTCTCAAGCTTTTGTGTTCCTAAGCATATCTGGCTGGAATAATACCTTTCTCTTCATGTTTTTTAAGTACTTGTATTGAATAGGTGCTATGCCACTCGTATGCTCCAAGATATGCTGCACTATGTGGGGTATAAATTATGCTTTGGCTGCGCTGCACATCACGTGTTAGCGCCATTACCAAAAAGGAGGGTGGGACCAGGCCGATAGCTATAGGATGCAATTCGTCGTCTTACTGCTTAATTGTGTTGTCGAGCTGTTAGGGAACCAATGGCCGAATATCTCCAGACAACTCAAGTGGGTTTTGGTGCCGCTCAGGGTTGTCAAGCAGCAATGCATGCCATTTGAACATTTGCACTAGCGAGTAGGGGTACAGTTATTTTGAAGTTTGACATCAAAAATGCAGTTGATAGTTTTGAGAGGGATATTATTCTTATACAATACAATAAATCACTACGCTGATAGCCATTTATTGTTAATCTACAGCACCCTGATATCCTCACGTATTGGGGCCCAGCAGGGAGATCTTTTAGGTCCATTCATATTTTGCTTAGTCATGCAAAAGGTTATCACATCTTTGGACTCACCCCCGAACGAGTGGTATTTGGATGACTGGACAATTGAAGGCTTTTATTTGGGAAAGGGATTTTTTTGGAGTTAAAGGCCAGAAAAATGGGAGCTTTTCTGTTGTGAGTCCCTTTGTTTATTTGGTATAATCCAATCTCAAGTTATGAGGGTTCAAAAAAACGACTAAGCGCTTCGAAAAAAGGCAGGTAGTGGCCTTGCGCTTCGCTTTTCTCGTCTTGGTGGCATTTTTAGTTTAAAGTCAGGTTTTAAAACGGGGTGCGTCGTCTGTAAAGGCCAACCTGTTCTCTTTTGGGCACTGCTATATTTTCGGAATGTGCCAGTTCAGGTCTAGTAAAGAAGAGGTTGGCACCTCAGCAATTTATGAGCGCGCGTCTCGCTCGTTCTGCTGCGAAACTGTTTCGCCATGCCTTAGTTTATGGACATTTTAAGAACATCTCCTATTTGGATATTTGAGGATGATTTTGCGAAATTAGATCGTACACTTAAGCCAGCACAAGCGTCTACTAAACGTTCAACTGAATAGGATGCAGTGGACCCGGGCTGCCCTTCCATTACGTCACGGTGGGTTTGGGATTTGTTGGTGTCGTGAGGTAGGCATGGTAGCCACCTTGCATCGAATCATGGGACTTTAAGGGTGGTGACTCAAATGTTGTCTAACAATGGTGGCAATTCCCAGTACCTTTAGCTGCCGATGCATTTGTCAAGTGGTATACGGTTTGTCAGGTTACTGAACCTTCAAGCAATCCTACCACTCAAAAACGTCGAACAAAGTAGTCGGCTCAGATCTAGCGCACTTCAAGGCGAAAGACGCGAGTCAGGAACATGGCTTCATGCTTTACCATCCCTGTAGTTAGGCACGCTGCTAGATAACGACTCTTTGAGGATCACGGCTGCCTTACGATTCGGTTCGAAGGTTTGCGAGATGCATCGGTATATGTAGAGCCATGGTTTTGGAGGAATTGTCCTCCTGAACCATCCATGGCATGTTGACTGAAACATGGCGTTAATTGTCAGAGGTACGCTTTCACGTCACCACGCGATAAATGAGATGATTCGCAAGACTTTGCTCTCAGCTAATATTTCCTGTATTCTGGAGCCTACGAGAGTATGCCGTTCGGATGGTAAAAGGCCAGATGGTCTTACTCCTTGGTTCCTTGGTAGTAGGGTCGGTATCTCTAATGGGACGCACTTTTGCCACATCCCATCTGAGTCACAACATCAGTGATCGTTTTTAAGCCAGCAGATCTCCTTATAAACTCAACGGGGAAACGTTGCCAGTATCTGGGGGGGTTAAAGCTGGCTATGGTCCGGGTTGGAAGCTAGTTTAATTTAGTGGTTAAGTTTGACAAAGCCTATATAAGTTACATCACATATTACATTATTTATTACTAGATGACTAAGTGCTTAATTTTGTTAAAATTAATGGTAGAGTGGTAGAAAAATTGAAAATTTTGAACTTTAAGACATACCATAAACGTGAAATACATACAAACGTTACGTCATGCTTGTCGAGTTAGAGAACATTTTAGACTAGACATATCAATATAATGTAATCAAATCTTAACTTATGTTCACTAAAACAGTTTAACGACTATGTAGGTATTCACACTACGCATTCCCATCACTCCAGCGATCGCCAACCGACTGATTTATGCGTAGTAACCGACCAGCAAGACCGACGCCGGCGTATGTTTAAATGGCGGTATCCTACATAACAGTTGTACCTACTTTGTGCTGGGTTTAAATTGGCGTAAGTGGACTTAGTAGACTTGGTTAATATATTGCCATTCTTGTTGCGTTTACAACATTTTTATTTCTAAATCAATGATCAAAAAGTTGCATCCGTTTTCCTACGCTGTCCAGTTTTTGCAGGTGGCGGTTACTACGTTTCTGCTTTTTGCCATCGATATATAAAATAAAATCAATCCGCCTATTTTCAATTCTAAATACGAGTTTTATTTATTATCTTCAGTTTGACAGTAATTGTAATTTTTCTGTTTGTAGAGTTCTACAGTCGAGTAGTTACCCACGTTAAGTCACGTAACAAAAACGTCGGTTTCCAAAAACGTTGGTGGAAAAGGACTTTTAATCACTTAATCTAACATTGTATATTTACGTCTCAACCTCTCTCGACAATAAACTCAATTGGAACAACCACATCAACAACCGTATAGACAAGGCAGGAGTCGTCTTCCGGCAGTGCAGAAGGATGATTGGTGAGAGGTGGGGACTCAACCCGAAAATTACCCTTTGGCTCTATAAGACGATAATCCGCCCCTTACTCTGTTACGGTGCTCTGGTTTGGTGTCCAAGAACAAACCTAGGCAACGTACGAGACAAACTACAAAGACTTCAAAGGCTCGCATGCAAGGCCACCACTGGCTGCACGAGGTCTACTCCGACTGCAGCCATGGACGTCATGCTAAACCTTTCACCTCTGCACCTACACATAGAGCAAGAGGCCAGTCTCTCAGCGGTAAGGTTGCGAACCCTCAAGATATGGTCTAATATCACAGGAGCTCTTCACACAAAATGCCTGGAAAAGGTGTATGACAAATTTCCAGTGCTTAGGTCAGGCACGGATCGGATTCACAAACATGCTATCTTTGACAAAAGGTACAAAATACAGTTATATGAGGACGACAACCACGAAGGACTCAATCTCCGGGAGCTGAGAATCTTCACTGATGGGTCCAAAAGAGACAGCGGATCGGGCTCTGGAACCTTCTCAGAAGACCTGAACATGTCAATCACCACTCCGCTAGGAGCTCATAACTCGGTATTCTAAGCTGAGTGCATGGGCATCATAAACGCGGCGGCTGCCATCACTGCAAGGAAGGTAGTAGGATCCTCCATCCGCATACTCTCCGACAGTAGAGCAGTCTTAATGGCTCTAAATGGCTCTAATTACATCCAAACTTATAAACGAATGCCACGAACGACTAATGGAGGTATGTCATAATAACAAGATCACCCTACAATGGATCAAGGAACACAGTGGATCCCGGGGTAACGATGCTGCGGACGAACTTGCCAGGCAAGGATCGAGTGCGGGGGCGATTGGTCCGGAACCGATTCTTCCGATACCGTTTAGCAAGGTACGCTCAATGCTGCTGGCACGTACAGGGAAACTACACACGGAACACTGGCTGAACCAGACTGGATGCAGACAGGCAAAAGAAGCCATGCCTGGCATCAACGGAAAGCTCACAAGGGCGCTCCTGCAACTAGGGAAGGTCCGACTGAGTATGTAATGGTAACCAGTGTCATAACAGGTCATGGACTATTTAACAAACATCTTTTCACAACAGGTGTCACAGACAGTCCCCTGTGCCGAGGATGCATGGAGACAGAAGAAACAGCCTCTCACGTGGTGCTGGAATGCAGCAGAGTGACTCCATATAGGGCTAAACAACTCGGATCCCCGAGAGACCTCCCCAAGGTCCTACTCAACATTAAAGGTTTGATAGGATTCCTCGAGGAGCTGGGCTGGCAGGCTGGACATATCACGCAAAATAGGCGCAAGTCGTCGAGTTGCGAAAAATCGCCCGTATACAATACAATACAATACAATACGTCTCAACCTGTTCAACACTTATCTATGGCAACGGGAATAACCTTAGACGGACCATATAAATAAAACGAGAAATACGGAATTGCCGGCCGAGTGTGATATAATGGACCAAGCGAAGCGAGACTAATTTTTGAACACAAGGCCGGTAATTTCTATCCCGCCTGAAGTATGTTTAGTGATTTTCTCAAAAATAGCGTGGAAATAGCCCTAGTCCAGCAATGTTCTATGAATATCCATAGCCGGTGTGCTTATACTTAAGCGCTCATAACTTGATAATTCGACCCTATTATTTCGAAAGTAATGATGATAAGTCGACGCATGTATGAAAAAAAAAAATCATTAATATTATAAATGTTTTGAATGAACGATCTGTTTTTAAATTCTTTGTATCACTCTAAGCTGTGGATTTTTTCTCGGATTCCGCTGACTCGACGATAAGCATCGGCAGTAACGTCCAATGATGCTCGCAAGTATAACATGTTTCTTCTGTCACATTCTTCTGACGTCATAGTCCTAATTTTTTTTAAATTTTTGAATAAAAGCATTCGTAACGAAATTAGATAAAAAAATATCTCTGCATTTTTAATACCTAAACTATGAACAGAAAAACAATAAATATGTAAAATATTGATATCTATGTGTCGTGAACGTAAAGGGGAAGTATACTTTGAAAAAAGAAACAGGTTATTAGTCAGCTACTTGGATTTATTGTGAAGTTACTAGTACACAACCACCTGAGTACAAGTTACTAGTAATGCTAATTTTACACAGCAAGTTCAAAGAGTTTAGTCTCAGTAAACAATGAGTATACATACCTTCATTACGTTATTCTTTTTTATAATAGTACAATACAATAAAGCAAAAAAGTAGGAAAGTCGCAAAGAGTGGCGATAAATAAAATTAAAACACGACCGAGGATAACATGTTTCATCGTTATAAATTGATTTGATGTAGCTAAAACGTACCTAGATTTAGCGCCGTATTCAGGCTGGAAAAAATAATGGGCCCTGGAGGGAAAGCGCCTTAAAAATGTTTTAACAACAACTGAATGCAGTTGGCTGATTTAACTTAAAGGAAACATTCCTTTATTACTAAAAAGAAACAAAACTGCATTTTTTATTATTATTTGATTGTCTTGCCCGGCAATCGAACCGTCAAAAAAATCCAAAATATAAACACTGGATATTTTATTCCGCTAGTCGATACAGTTAACGCAAACTTTCAAATTTCTTAAAGGTGCGACCAGACCACAGCTTAAGAAACGGTCACGATACGAAATCGCAGTGACGCGTCGTATGCGTACCGTTTTTGACGCATGCTTCCCACACCGCTGCTTAAAAAACGGTGACGGTACGGAATCCGTAGCCAAATGGCAAAAAACGGACCCCTTATAGATTCGTCATGTCCGTCTGTCTGTTTAAGCTGCGGACTGGTCGCACCTTAAAGTAACATTAGGTTTAACACTCGTCTGTCGTACAAAATATGCATAAAATAGAATATTTAGTACACAAGTATATTTTAAACAAGCAAATAGTAATAGGTACAACTTTACAGTTTTGTTTCTTAAAAAAAATGTTTCCTTCGAGTAAATGAGCTAGCTTAAGGTTTTAATGCACTTTCCCTCTAGGGCCCATTATTTTTTTCCACGCTGTATATAAGAGTCAATTCATTACTGTGCAATATGTGATATTAAGTTGCGTTGACTACATAACGATGCTAATGATCGCAACGCAACGCTCAGTGATGTTTAAATCAAAATTAATAATTATTATATGCTTTGTTTGTACAAGAGTAATTTATAGAAGTACAATCCTGATATAATATTCATTGAATAAACTTTTGTCTATGCACTTACTGTACATGTATTATGTAGCTACTGCTCTGTTTGGCCGAATGGTTGACTGATATAGAATGCCTTGACTGGTTTAGAATGCCATTTGGCATTAAATCCGCCATTTGTAAATTTTACATATTTTGTAAAATAACGTTAGAAAATAAATAAATATTAATAAAGGGAAAGAAAAATAGGCGCTTTATTACCTTTCAAACTAGCATTCTGATAATCATATTAAAAATCGCATGGTCCCACTGCTTGAGAACTAGTTCATAATAAGTAAAAAAAAATAATAGCCGAATTGTTCAGTGAGCCGAAGAGGGAATGCAAACCGGTTTTTATTTGTATAAAATGTTGGTTAATAATCGGTTACTGAACGGTTTTTTTCATACAAATAAAAACCGGTTTACATTCCCTAAGCCGAACCAACCCAACCCCCGTACTATTCTTTTGACTTCCGCGAACAATGGCGCCGCCATTTTATGCGGAATTTACAATTAGATAATATTGAACATAATTCCATTCAAATGCAAATGCTTCGATGTGCTCAACAACGCTACGAGGTAGGTATCTATTACCTACTACAATAACTTCACACTTTCAATACACTTAACTAGACTCAGGGAAATATGAAATGATTGGAACTAACGTTTTGCGGCAGCTCTGTTTAAAAGAGCAGTCTCTTTGTCTCGAATGAAAGCTTCATCCGAGCTGCAAATAGCCGGCTTGTATAGAAACTGGAACGTAAGACAGTAGGTACTTGAATGTTGCATTTGTTTTTGCTTTTAGATTTTTGTGTCAGTAATTAAAGTAGAATATTGTATGAAATATTTTTTAATTATTTAAAATATCTAGTACATGTATTTAAATTGTATATCAAAACAACACCTTAAATAACGTGTAACAGAAAAAAGTAAACATTGTTTGTTTTAACCGTCGCCAAACCGTATACCTAAGCCAAATAATATACTAAACTAAACTATGCCATAACAGTTTATACAGCGTGTATTTTTTCAACGACCGCATAGATATAGAATATGCTATAAATACTCGTAATTATTCATATATTAAGAGGAAAGGGAACAATTACTTCTCCATACAAACGTAGTCCTCATTTTCGTCCCTAGATATTGACATTATGGAAAATATTTTTACACACTTTTTTGTGTGTTTTAAACACAGATATGCCAACTCGTTTGTTTTTTTTTTCGACTTTTTAATTATTATAAGATTTAGGAGCGAAACACGAATTCCATACCTACAAAATATTAAAAGTTCCTCACACTCTTATAATAAAAAAATAAACAAACGAGCGGCATAGATGTGGTTGACATTAAATTGTGTCAAAATATTTTTAATAATGATAATATCCAGAGAGGAACATGGGGACTACGTTTTGTATGGAAAGGCGATTTCCAAGCGGTCGTCCACTCTTTCATTTGCTCATTTATTTGCTTCTTGAATACCTTATTTGTAACCGTCCATAAGAAAAGGATCCTTATGGCAGTTTCTAGTACGGAGATATTGACGTTTTTGTAAAATGCTTCAAAATTATCGTTTTTTTGTTGTATGCAAAATTTTTATATAATTATTATATAAATTTGTTATATACAGACGTGTATAATATAGCTCGGTTTTACTAGTGTATGTTGAGTATTTCTATATTAAAATTGGGTTGTAAGTTTAGTAGAAAAGGGTCCTTATGGCAGACCATATACAAGAACGATAAATCTGTTGATAAAAATTGTTTAATAAAATGTACTTGGAACTGTTTCTTATAAGCATGTTTAATTTAGATACATAGGTATACTTTATTTTACGGGTAGGTACAATTTTTTTTCGCCGACGTCAAATCTCCCTTGGCGGCAGCGTGGCAAAACGTAGCCGTTCTTCCTTTGTCATTTACCGCCACTATCACCGTCTCTCTCCTACACTCGACAATTCGCTCGCCGCACGCGTTCTTACGTAATTCATGACTAGTGCCTCAGTGGTTACTGATTGGTGGTGCAAATGTGTTTGCTTTAGTGTCCAACCGAAACGTTTTTTTTTTCCGAAACCGAAACCGGTGGTTCGGCTTTGGCGCTAGTTTCGGCGGAAACTTTTGTAGACTTGTTAAAATCGTTAAAAAAAAATCTCATAAAACCGCTTTTATACATATATTAAGACTGCGTCGACCGTCTAGTGACGCGCTCATTAGGGGAATTGTGTATTCTTAATTACTGTAACCATAAATCAGTATATTAATTATGTCGTCTTAGTTATACCCCAACTTTTTGTCTTTGTCACATATGTTTAGTTTCATACTGTGACCACAACGAAGTACCATTTCGTAAGTTTCGGCTCAGCCAAAAGGTTTGCCGATATTTGACCGAACCCAAAACTACGGCCGAAACATTATTTTTTGGCCGAAACAGAAACCGAACCTTCCGTCGGACACTAGTTCGCTTCCGGGATAACTCAGTACTGTCTGAATCATTTAACAATGTTTATGAGAATTACTCTTATAATCATTTGAATATAATTTGTATTAATCAAGATTTTGAGTAAACTTATGATAAAACTTTTTTTCGGTATTATGTTTTAATACAAGATTCATAAATAAATAGTGTAAAATATAGTGCTATACTGTAATTATCAATAATTTTTGCCTGTGATTGGTCATAAGGACCCTTTTCCCAAATGTATGGGAGTGAATATGTGATTTTTATGTAAATTAAATCGTTTTTAACTAGAAAAATAAAACTTGTAGAATAATAATAACGCTTTTGTGATACTTCTAAAGACTGATTAAATATAATTTAGAAGTCACTGTACAAAAATTGTTATGTTATAGAGGAAGATGAAAAATATTAATATTCTGTAAACCTTGTGGTTCTATTTCTATCCTAAGATGTGAATTCCAATATATCCAAATATATACTATGGTTCAAACTTCAATGTATTATTTTAAACATATTTTAAAGAACAGTCCGAAAATTATTTTTTTCTTAATTTCGTTCTTATAAGCGACTTGCTCTATTCAAAGGCAGGTTTTTCACGACCTGGAAGTCAAATTAAATAAACCGTAACTTAATATCAAATAATAACACCTTGAGATACATAATCAATCATCATCTATGTAACTTCCAATGGGAACATATTTAAAGTTAGTTTCAAACTTCTTTTAACGATTTCTCAAAAGTGCAATTTAAACATGATTGTGTAGGTTTGATGTTTTTCTTTTTAAATATGGGACGTAGGGTTATGATTATTTTTGAATTAGTTAGCTCATTTAACGTAGATTTAGGATCTATACTTAAAACAATACCTGCCATAAGGACCCTTTAGGCATGGACGGCCACATTTTTATCTCGAATGAGCAACTTTAAAGTCAGCAAACCATTGCATAAAGGTGAAATTAGTGCTCAAATTAATTGGCCCCGACTTTGGCGTGATAGTTAAAAGTTGGTTTTCGGACGGTGACGATTTGTAGTTACAGCTTCGTCGCCCGTTTTCGATGTTCAGAAACTTGGAGTAATTATTTAAAAAAAAAGTTGTTAGGTTAAGTAGTTACCTAGTCGATCTATCATTGTACTTTTTTTGAGGGACAGGTTTTTGCGATGTTATGATATTAAATAGTAATTTGTACAACAAGAGAGCAAAGTTTGATATTTCTTCGAGTGCTTGTTTTGAGTCCCGTGACTCCCGTGCAAGCGAAAGATTCTATAATACTCGCTACGCTCGTGAATCTAATTTACAATCTTGAGCGTAGTAAGGGACTCAAAAGCGCACGAGATGTAAATAACTTTGATCTCGTGTAGTACACAAAATTTTTCACGTCAGTCAGCCATCAAAAAATACAACCTGAAAAAATGAATTCCAGACGGACGGATCACTATTTCACTCATGTTTTCTGAAGGTATTCTAACAATTAACTTTAATTACCGCAATAAAACAAAACGAAAGAAATTTAAATAAAACAATACGAAAATAATGAATTAACGAACATCAATTGACAGTTCAATCGACAACTTTTTTTTTGTAAAAAAAAAACTTTGTAAGATACGGTCCGAATTGCGGATACTACTCAGCTACACCTGTACTACCTATGTCAACTATAGTAGAGATCGTTAAAAGTAGTTAAGTAGAATTATTTACTGCGTAACACTTGCGTAAATTTGTATAAGTTCATTGTTTTGATTGTATAATAAAATACGTAAAATATGGTGTTTTTATTAAATTTTAAACTTTTATTTCATTAATTAATTATTACGAATGAAGACTCGTAGGGTGTTTTGGAACGATGCGGTCTGACTTATTTCGGGGGTCTATTATAAACCGTCAATATACCGTTGAATTAAGTATGCACTTTTTTTGTCTCTTTCTTTTTGCAAATGACGTGAAAGGGATAAAGACAATAGAATCCAAATATTTAGAACTTGTATTAGGCCCCGCACGTTGAAATGACATTCGAATCTAAAGGTCACTTGAATGTTATTTAATCTCACTCGGTGAGCAAAATGCGATTTTGCTCACTGTTTTTAAGCAGCAAATTACCCTTGTTCGAGCTGCTGACGTGAAAATAACTATTTTTGCTCTTTCGGCTGATTGTTATCTTGGTGTCTCACGCCCCCGGTGCCATTAATTTCTATTTTAAGTAGAAGAAGTTATCTACTGTGGTGTCATTTGCGACCTCAAATACTAATACGACACCAAACTAAAAAGAAGCTGAATGTTTAAACTTAAAAGGTTTTGTAGATTTTTTTATATATTACGTCGTCGGTGGCAAACAAGCATATGGCCCGCCTGATGGTAAGCAGTCTCCGTAGCCTATGGGCGCCACACTGTGTACGTAGTCAACCGTGCTGATGCTGGAACAACAGCTCATTCAGTCATCTCACATTATTAGTTCAAAATAAATAGTTTAATATAAAAATGTCAATGATAATTATAAACACAGAAACTGATATCCCCTTTATAAAGTGAAATAGATGTCATACACTACAGAAAAAGGTACCAAATCCACCGGTGGCCGAGGCTGGAAACAAACCGCTTCAGCTTAGGTTTCTTCCACAAATGACGACAAGGAATCGGCAAAATCCGAAAGAAAAAAGCTTTATGTCTGCGCTATCTACGAGCGAAAAGTCGCCGATCAGCTCAGCTGACGCGAATCGGCATCTTTTCGCGGGAATACGGCGATTTGCCAAAAAGATCTTCTCATCCGCACGGCGCTGTTAGAAGCCGAAAGTCCGCGTTCGCATAATCGGCGCCGGCGACGGCTTAATTAGTGCCACGTTTGAATTATCACTTCAAAAAGTGCAGATCGTACACAAACACATAGAGGAACATGAAATTAAAGCTAAAATTCTCTAATAAGTAGTCATATTGTAATATAGTAATATTAGTGACGCCATAGTAATCGAAAAATATCCTAGAGTTAATAGGAAATACCAGCTGTAATTAAAGAACAAGCCTTCTCAGATTTTAGAATTTTAGGTGAATACGAGTATATCCGTCGCGCTGACGGGGGCGCAATATAAGCCGTATTTGCATTGCACGCATGAGAATATAGAAGTTATGTATTCTTTGATTTTATTAAGCAGTATTCGCACGTTCATACACAACGGTCTTACACCTATCCTATAGCTTGAAATGATGCTGACTGGGTCGTGTAGACGCAGCCTGTGGCTATATTAATTGGCTGTTTGCGTTTTTCTTAGTGGATTCATGTTTTAAAAAGTAAAAAACAATACAGTAACAACTTCCCGTCCGCTAAAACACGACAATAATGTTTTGAATTTTTTTAATTTGAGTTTGACCATAAAAAGAAGTTATCGTACTATTTTCGCTACAATAAAGTGAACATTTCCGAGCATATTGGGAGCGTGCACGACTGTCACGCAACCTAGTGTCCGCAAGTTTAGGGGAAAACGTCAATTCACTACATCTTATAAAACTACTCCAAAACTAAAAACTACTCAATGGTATGTTTTTAACATTGGCAACATGTGCGAGTGAGACACCGCGCCCCACTTTTGCTATCTCAAGTGGACCGTTTTCTCTAGTCTGGTAAGAACACCTTTCTGCCTTAGTGATAAGGTTCAATTTACTATAACAAAAAAGTTAGTGTGCTCCACTTTATATCTCCATGACATAATGTCATTTCCTTCGACCGAAGCGTTAGGCTGAGACCGGAAATGGACATATTTCAACCTTTTATAAAACTAATCACGGCATATGTCGGGCGCAGACGAGTATTAGTCTTGTAAGTCTCTGGCTTTTATTTGAAAATGTATTTCTGATAATAAATGTTTGGTTTAAGATTATAAACATGACGCCAATACCAGGGAAAAGTTCAAGAAAGTATATCCACTTAAAAGGAGTAATTTAAAAAATATGCACAAAATTCATATTTGATATCTCAAATCACAAAATAATTGCCCACGTTTTTTGCAAGCGAAGAATTTAAGGAATTTGTTATCTTATCCCAAAGACACGTTAAGCGAAATATAAACGGCGCGGCGACGAAATTTATAAAGCTTTGCGTAACTGGAACCCTAGACTAAAAACAACTTCGCAAAGAAGAAGAAGCGGTTCATAAGTTTTTTTCTTAACTAGGTGTCGGGTGTTTTACTTGCATAGGTATTTTCTAAGATTTTAAGTAATACCTTAAAAGGAGACCATCACTTCAGTTTGACGAGATGTTTGTTCCTGAGTCTTGGATATTTTATAAGTATTTATATATTATATATATCTAATATATCGTTGTCTGTGTACCCACAACACAAGCCTTCCTGAGCTTACTGTGGGGCTTAGTCAATTTTTGTAATAATGTCCTATAATATTTATTTATTCATTATTTATTTAAATGTATGTAATCGATTATTTTATTTATAAATTTTAAAAGATTTTTAAATTCATCGATTTTCATAAAAAGGTAGGTATTAGAAAAAAAAATCTGCCTTCATTTAATTTAGGTTTTAGTATAATAATTAAGTAACAAATATTATTATTAGGTTTTAGTATAATACAAGTACTAACTTGTATGTGTCTGCTACATAATGAAACCCATACCGTGTATGGGTTTTAATACACGAGTATTTTAATGCCGAATTATGTACTGTTTTATCTACACACATGGTATTATGGCTCTCTATGAAGTGTCCAGGAACCTTTTATTACGACCGGTATTGTAGCATCGTTTCTCTGTCACGTAACTCGCGGATATAAGGTGGCACTTCCGAAATATTTTTACCGCTCATTTTACACGAAAGTTTTGCTACAGTTAGTTTATAAACAGTGAATCAAATTAATTTTATCGATTATGAATCGGTAAACAAAAACTATTTTCAAGCATGTCACGCAACCGTATTTTTTTAAATTCCGAGTCAAACAAGAGTCGGTCCCTACTGCCATATATTATCATTCGAATCGATATTAAGTTATTGGGAGAATTGTCAAAATTGTTTGCAATGGACAGTTCATTTCGAACGTCATCTCTACAATGAATACAGGTCGAGTCAAATTGCTTTGTTTATCAAAGATGTTCGAAATTCGAATGTTAGTACAAAATCTATTTTGTTGTAATAATTAGTCAATAACAACAAATTCAACAATAAGTCACTTGCTGTAACAAAATGTTTATTTTTATATTAGTCATAAGTAGCTATCGTTTCATGCACTTTTTTATTAGTCAAACACAATTCCTGAATCATAGTTTCGTGTCTGCATAAAATCTAAGGACCTACTTTATAAATAACTAAATTACCATTACAATAATAGCCGTTACACAGTAACAGCTAATGTAACGTTAAGGTGGGATTACATGCTGTAATCGGCTCAGCGGCAAACGTAGGTTTAATTCCATATATTTTTACTCGTAATGAGATGGGTTTAATCTTTACGGATAAATTATGCCACGGATGGCGGCGTTATTATTACAATACTTGTGTGTGTCGCTTTTGTAAAAACTAGTGCATACGCCAAATCTTGGGATTAGTTGTCAAGGCTCCCATGAGCCGTGGCAAAATGCCGGGACAACACGAGGAAGAAGAAGACTTATGTGTGTTTCTGCAAAGTCCAGGTCAGCTCTTTGAAACTAGAGGGCAATCAATTTGTTATTTAATTAAGCTCACGATGGCTTTTAGCATGCTTTAAAATTCAATTATCGTGTGGTAAAATGAGATATATGTCGACCCAAAGTACTATTCAGTCTGATTTTGCAATAATTCGTGCGTAAAATTACAGCAGATAAAACAACATTTTATTTGTGTTATTATAATCCCAGTCTTCTAAGCTTTTAGTTATAATCAATACATTAATTCAAACAAAACCGATAAAATGCAAAAGCCGTATTTTGTTCCTCCCTAAATATTTTCGCGAAGAGTCAACATCTTTTC
The DNA here is from genome assembly GCF_033807575.1 of Cydia pomonella. Lineage (NCBI taxonomy): Eukaryota > Metazoa > Arthropoda > Insecta > Lepidoptera > Tortricidae > Cydia > Cydia pomonella. Next base: position 13,804,731 of record NC_084706.1, on the reverse strand, counting down.
CAAGATTACCTGCTCAAACAACCTGAGCGTGAAGAAACCCATTACTGCCTCGTTTTGGTACAATTAAATCAATTACGGGAAGACAACATGTTGTTTTATAAGATCAAGTGCGGAAGCGATGTTGAAATGAAATGTGAAGCCGAAAACACGGTTTGTTTACTTCATTAAATGTTATTGTTTATTTTTAACGCAAATGCCTTAGTATTCAAGATTTTCACCAATATAACACTGGTGGCACTGTGAGCTGTGGATCTTGTGACAAGGTTAGAAAATGTAATAATAAATAAATACTTACTTTCTTCGTTGAGTCATTATCACAGCGAGCGAGCGAGAGAATATGGACTTAAGCGCCATGGACTCAAAAACAACAGAAAAAATATATGTAATATAGAACCTGCTCACATAATTTCACGAGGATCGGTTGAGAAATGCTATCGAACTGATAACATCCGGACATACGAAAGCATTTTGCCCAAGCTGAAACGGAGACGGAGAGTCAATGAGAGAATATTCGTTTCAAACTTTAGAAGTAGTGTAAATCTTATCCATAAGTTACTATTTTTATAATGGACGTATCATCAGTAAACGATTTAAAATATTATTAATTATAATTTGACGACCGGTTTGGCTTAGTGGGTAGTGACCTTGCCTACGAAGCTGATGGTCCCGGGTTCAAATCCTGGTAAGGGCATTTATTCGTGTGATGAGCATGTATATTTGTTCCTGAGTCATGGGTGTTTTCTATGTATTTAAGTATTTATAAATATTTATATATTATATATATCGTTGGCTAAGTACCCTCAACACAAGCCTTATTGAGCTTACTGTGGGACTTAGTCAATTTGTGTAATAATGTCCCATAATATTTATTTATTTATTAATTTAAAAATACAAAATTAAAAAAATGTACTCGTATCTCTCTAAAACTGTCACACTTATTTGAAAATTTAACATTATTTTCATAAATTACTTAATATGTCTTTGGCTGAACTTTTGTGGTGCAAATTGCAATAGTCTGTAGTGTGCACCTCCGCATACTTCCTTGTCGCACACAGGCGCAGACGATCATGTTTTGGGGAGCTGTTTTTACGAGGAAGAATAGCTTTGCATCAGCGAACGAATGTTTATTATCAATCGCTGCTTTGCAATCCTAACGAAATAACGGTACTTTTTCCGTGGAATTTTCATTTCGGAAGAAATCTGTTGCCACTATTAACTAAATTTAAACAAATCGCTTTGAGTGTGATCTCGATCGCTTCAGCATAATAATTATATTCTAGATTTAAAAGTTTCGCGTTTTTTTTTTCTTATATTGCAAATTTTAACTTTTAAGCCTAGTTTTTCATTGTATCAATAACTAAAAAATCATGGAGAATGGAAAATATTTAGAAGTGGGAAAACATTTTCTGTTAGATATGTTAGACGAGTACGTGGTATACTTTCCATTTAAGCAATTAACCATGTATAGAACGATAAAAAATTTCGACAAATTGTAGTGTCTTAGCCTGACTAAACTCTACTACAAAAGCTTTGTAAGCTGAAATACTGTTACTTTCCTCAACTCTATTGAAACCTTTGGAAAGTAATACAGAAATTTAGTAAATAAGGGTCTAGGCTATAGGGGATGAAGTATAAAATAAACAAGGTATTAAATGCTAATAAATTTGATTTATTGCATTAAAATTGATTGAGTATGATTCAATAATTTATGAGCTCTATATCCAATGAAGTCTGATTAGGACCCATTCGGATATACCGCCTTGATTGCTAGGGCCAAATACCTAAGTCAGGAAAACAAGACGGAACAAAAACCTGACTGCCCAATTTAACCTGTACACAAACATAACAAAATATGTCACAGATAAAGACAAATTAAAACCTCATTTAAATTAGGTATGGCGTGATCATTTAGTGGTAAATATAGACCAACATCATGATAAATAACAACCCAAGCTCTCTGAGGTGTGAGACATGTTACATGATAAAATAAAATCTGAAATATGTTCCAACAAGCACAAAACATATCCGTTCTTAAAGAAAGACGAATATAAACCATGTCAATAAAATGAAACACTATTTTAAGTGCATTGAACCAATAGGAAATTATAAAATCCTATCAAAATTATTGAATACTATTTACAAGACTACTATAATAAACCCTACCTTCTTCCTATAAAATGCCATTGTGGGATACATCAGGAGATCAAAATATTCCTACTTTAAGATAAAGAAAATTATGAAACAAGAAGTTGTAGCAAGTTCTATTAATAATATATAAGGTTTACTAATATGCTCAGATATAAATAAAGATATGTTAGCACTTATGTTGTGATTGACGTATTGATAACGTATTCATAAATGTGTTATAAAGATCGACCGGGTGAAGTCTGGCTTCTCACAACTGTATTACTTTAATTAGTATACTGTAAAATAGCTGGTTGCAGTCAACTATAAGGCAACCTTTTGGATCTCATAAAATTATCATGCATACGCCGCTCTATGGACAACTCCCTAATATGTCAAGCCGCAAATCCCACGTGAAATGTTTCCATAGGTAAGTCACTTGGACCTTGCACCGTCTGCAGTACCTGAGGCATGTAGCCTAATGGAATATTACACGTAAGGTTCAGACTATCAAGTACTGAAACCGGGATAATAGTAAAATTTTACTAAATTATCATATGCAACGTCACGCAAAAAGTAAGACTGTTAATTAAATTAAAAGCCAGTTGGATTAAGATTTGATACCTTTTGATCAAATATAAGTAAAGATGTATTAGTACTTATGATAACACATTCATAAATACGCTATAAAATTAGGTAGGATCGACGGGGTGTAGTCTGGCTTCACACAACTTTATCACCTTAATATACTGTAAAATAAAATAGCTGGTTGCAGTCAACTATAAGGCAACCTTTTGAATCTCATAAAATTATCATGCATACACCGCTCTATGGACAACTCCCTAATATGTCGAGCCGCAAATCCCACGTGAAATGTTTCCATAGGTAAGTCACTTGGACCTTGCACCGTCTGCAGTACCTGAGGCATGTAGCCTAATGGAATATTACACGTAAGGTTCAGACTATCAAGTACTGAAACCGGGATAATAGTAAATAACTGACATGAGTGACCAAGAACGAAAATATACAAGACAATGATATAAGCGTTGCCCCTAATATCATGAGATCAGCCATTTTACTAAATTATCATATGCGACATCTCGCAAAGAGTACAAGTGTTAATTAAATTAAAAGCCAGTCGGTTTAGGATTTGATACCTTTAGTCATAACTGGGATCAATCAAATGCAACGACAATCCCAAATATAACTAAAAACCGCATTGTTAAAACAGCCACTTATAAAACCACTGTGACAGGTTTCAACAACTACAATTGATTAGTAAATATATATAATATCCTCTCAATTGGACATAATCCAAAATGTAATAACCACATTCTAGTCATATGATTTGATTCAATATGACAAATAAATTAGGGCAGGTATAATACATTGGCAAATACAGATCAAACTATATACCAAATGATCAAAATATATACACCCACAATAACATTTCAACATACGTAATATACTTAGGTATGTACCTATAAAACGGAATCATGATCATAAAATACGTATCAAATAGGCACCAGTTATCTACCTACAAATAAGTAAGCAGTTAGGAATCGTGAATATTATTTAAACCGCTTGTATACTCCTATCATAACTAGACTATGAAATTAAAACCTTTTGTATAATTTATTGAAAGGTTACGTCACCGCTAGGTATTAAGATCTGCTTGATGGGGCTTCGATGCTCTCACATCATGATGAGAAGACAAGGCAAGGCAGGATCAATTCTCGTTCCACGCAAATGGACGGCGCACTGGATACAATGTGCAGGCGTGAGATACAGATGCGGCGTAGTGCAGCCAGCCTCTTCATGTAGAAGGTAGGTCTTGCATCTGGGCGCCCGTGGCAGTGGGGTTGATCAGGTACCGACGAGGATGCTCGGAGACACCGAGACACTCGAAAGCCGCTGATGGAACAAGACTCGCTCCGCAACCACCGTGAACCGGAAATTGAGACAAAAATAGTGCTTAATATTCTAATCGAGTTAAACATTTACGCCCTACGGAATATATGAAGCTAAGTATCTATATGAATAAAAACAACTAGGCATTCGAAGGAAGAATCATTTCAATTATGATAATCAAACTATAATAGTGGAAGTCAAAGGATCTAAACTTAGTGACGTACAGAATACCTATAACAGTAGCCACAGTAATTAAGCTACTGTAAGAAGTCATTGAATAAAACCTATAATGTATTGCGACATAAAATTACGTCATTAGCCATTTGTATAACATTCTAAATAAATAAGTATTTTGTAAAACTCATTCACCAAACAATTATATCAATCTAGTTTATGAACTTGGTTGCTAATTAAACAAACGTGGCCGTATACCTATATACGCGCGCACAAATAATTACACAACCAATTATTTTTGTAGTATTGTAAAAGGTGAATTATGTATTACATCATAATTAATAAACTCAACCTATCAACCTACATTTTCAATCAAAGTGCTGTAATTCACTAACACTGAAACATGAAAGTATGTGATATATAGATATGTCAGGTCAAGATTGAGATAACATATAAATCAGAACCAACGCACCGTGTCTACTAGCTTGCACCGGAGTGAATCTTCGACTTCGCCCACATCTGCGAGGTCCGCATCTTGATTTGAAGCGTTGAAGCTCTCGAAGGCAGAACACCCCAGGAATTGATGTCGAGACACGAAGCAGGCGCCCTTAGGATCCGCTGACAGGACTCGATATTCCTCGTACATGAACCGAGAATTCAGAAATAAATAATTTTAAATATATGTTAAAACATTTCATGAATTAAATTACCTACACCGTTCGTTGACTTTACGTGTTATACTATATATGGTAATAATGACTGATATTGACGGCTAAACCTACATAAAACGATAAAGAAATGACCGCCGAGTGTAACACAACTAAAGTTATTTATCAACCTAATTGAAAAAATCTACTTATGCCATCTATATCTAAATCGAGACACATTCCACCCTTGCCATTGAATTAAAACATGGAAAATACATACGTTCCACTTCTTTTCGTAAACGGTTAATCCACAATAATAAACGCGCTCGTTTACTACTAAACACACATTCAATTATTAACTAATGATTTCACAACTCAAATCAAGTACTTATCGTAATTGAATGCATCTACCTACCCTATAATCATATCACACACGAACGCTGATTTACCTATCCTCAAAATTGATTATATTTAATAAGCATATACACGCTTTAGGAATTCACTTGAACAAATGAAATTAAATATCTCAATCCATTTTGACGTCGTAGTTAAAATAACACTCTCGTACAAGAATCCGACTTACATTCACAGAGCACAAGAATTGTCATCTCGTTCCACAATGAAGGGTATCCAACGCGATCTATTCAACCTACCCGCTATTCATATATAGAAATAATGATTTTATTTATAGGCAACTCATCGGTGTCAACCAAACCTACAATCCTACTGATATTAAGCAAACATTGGAGCCTATGAATGAACGAAATATGTATTTTAGGTTTCCTCAAGATATAAAATGATATGCAAATAATTAAGTAGGTATATGAAATTACCGCACCGTAACACGTAGTTGTTTGGCCGCTGACCCATGATGGTTTTGTGTTTTTCAACACGCCCATGGTCCGGATGAAGCTCCTACAGCGTCCCGCCCATGTTGGCCGTATCCACACGCTAAGTTTCCAACGAAGGTGGCAGCTTATACTCGTATCTGCGAACAAGTTCTAATACACGGTTTTCTTATGATTTGCCACTCACAGTGACAATTTAAGAACCTTTAAGACCCGATGCTCGTGAAATGTAGCCCTTTCGGCAGCTGCCGTGGTAGGCTCACGCAGTTCCTCAAACCCGAGGTTAAGGTCAATACGACCCGCGTGTCGCCCATTGCAGTCGCTATTCTTTTTCATATCTCCTGAAGATGGCCGCTAATAGACGTATCTGCAAACAAGATTAGACACATGGTTTTCCTTACAACCTAACACTCACAGGATTCCTTCTTGTCTCGACGCTCTGCTGAAGGCAAAAGATCACGAATCCACTTTGCAGTTCCTTAAATAACCTCGTTCCCCCATGAGAACCCCTCAACCGCCATGTTAATCCTACTCCTAAGCCCAACCAGAATGCAGAGTTTTGATTGGATAATATTTACTATCCTCGTCTATGATTGGTCACTTTTATTCCCGCGTATTTAGATTGATCTGCCTTACAACAGATGGCATCTCTAAAGATAACATAAATAAATTAAAAGCTTACGAAGTAGTTTATTGTGTTTAATCGATTATTCAATAAACATTACTTAAGAATTTATATTGAAAAATATATTATAAACAAATATTGTACTATGCAATATTATCATGAGTAAACTACCTGCTAGTTCAGTCATTCACCGCCAGATGTCACCGGATGCCACTGTCACATTACAAGTGCGAATATTATGCGCGAAATTCACTCCAAACAAATTCAATAATTTCTAAGAGAGTAAATAAATAAATGTAGATGTCAGTCTGTTACAAAATCAACCCATACCTATATTTTTCTCAACTATTTTTAAATTACAGATTACTTTTAAAGTTTTATAGCGCCAAACAAGGATGCACTTGGAAGATTAATCAATATCTACCCAATTATCGGTTGGAAATATGTAAAATAAGTGTAATTCGGTAGTAATTAACTAAGGCATACGTTTCTGTCAAAAGGTAAGATTTTATATTTTATATAACGCGGTTCCTTAAGATTGCTTAAAAATATTTTATAAAGTTAATTATTTATAGTATTTCATCAGATTTCAAAAATTAGGTCGTATGAAAATTGTGGTTGGGGAAAAATAGATGAAATTCACCGTCTATATATGTATACCTAATAATATGTCGTGGCATGTAGTTTCATGTTGCTTTTGTTTATTTTGTTCAGGACGATAACATTCCATATGAACGTTAGCGGTGGTGGTTATGAGTATTTTAAAAGCATTCATGTTGCGAAAGTTTTTTTCCATAATACGATTAGGTGAGGTGACGGTTATAAGCAGGGCTGACACGGTTTCTTTCGCTTGGCCATGCAGACACTTAGGCAATCTTTATACATTTCCTTACCTTGAGTGAACGCGTTTGTCAAATGTTTTATTCCAGCTGCGAGTACTTTGATGGTACCATTTGGAGTCGACCAGAGGAGCTGCCAGCTGGTTGCGGTCGCCCAGGTTAACATCATCCTCGGGGATGAGCTGCAATTAAGTTTTTGTGCGCTCCGCTCTAACCACTCGTTAACGTTTTGACGAGTTCTCCTTCTAATGTTTAATAATATTTTTCTGGTTTCTTCTGGTTTTATGTCGGCTTCAGTTTCAGCCTCATATTTTAAATTTATCAAATGCTTGTCAATCTTAGCATTTCTCTATAGCACGTTCGACCTTTTCCGTATGGCAGACGAGGATTTCAATACCACGCTATGCGCTGGCAGCGCATGCGGCACATCTCTGTCTGCCAACGATGGCGCCGAATTTGTGTATGTCCATGTGGCTTCTGCCAGCGATGAGGGCGAAGATTTCGACACTTTTTTTCTTACACGCTAATTTAAGTTTTTGTTATTGGATCTGTTTACTATACTTTTATGTTATTCTTCTATACTTTTAACGGCCGGCCTAATGGTAAACAGTCTCCGTAGCTTATGGACGCCTGCAAGTCTAGATGTGTTACATGCGCATTGCTAACCCTAACACTGCACCCTCGTTGAACTCGGAACTGCCTAAATCTCAGTGAGCTAGAACTGAGACAATGTTCGTTAGAAGAGAAGAACGACTTTTGTATGTAGTATTATTAAGCTGCAATCAGAACAAACACTAATACATGCGAGATAAACGGAACATCAACATAGATAAACCGGTTGAAACAAGCTCGATCACAGCATAACCGGATTACCTGCGCGTAATCCGGCCCGGCTCCATCGGTAGGATTTGGCATTGAACTTTCAACTATATCGCCACAAAACCTGTTTGTAAAATAGTTATACTCGTATCATTGCTCAGGTACGTGATCAATGTCATGGACATTCATTACTCAAATAGATTTAATTATTTGTATCTACAAATACAGCCTCACGTAATATTTCAGCACACTGATTTGTGTTAAAACTCGACAAAACAAAAAACATTCATAAAGGATGAACCTATCTGGAATATCGAGTTTCCAATTTAAAATGATGAACGCGGTAATGTACGGATGTAAGTCAAAAACTTACAGCGTGAAGATTGAATATTTTTGTACTCATTTATTTATTATGGAATTTTTAATTCCACCAAAAACATTTCATGTAAAGTAAGCGGCCATGAAAGTTTATTCTAAAAAACCACCCAAGTGCGAGTCGAACTCTCGTTTCAAGGGTTCCGTACATCACGAATTTTGTAAGAATGTTTCATTTTTATAGGTACGTAAAATCCCGAAAACCAAAAACCAAGTGTAACGGAAAGTATTATGGCACGTTGTATCTGCAACTATAATAGTTATATGCATAGTTTCAATATTGATGGTTAGGAAACACAGACAGAGCAGACAGAGTGGGCGATAATATTGCACCAGAAACGGCGAATTTGGAGCTAAAATAACTTGTGTGCGTTGTGGGTGTATTTACCTACTTAGTGATATCGAGCTCATCAGTCCATGGACGTATTTAGAGTAAATATTGGGAATGGGGGAATAATAATACGTGGGTTATAAGAAATTGTAAAAACATTAAAATGTGGGATTTTTTCAGACGATTGCTCTTGTTTGTGGTTTATGTGTGCGAAAATTAATGTACAACCCTGACGCAAAGATCAAATACAGGACAATAGTATACAAGTAGTAGACTTAATTCGACCGGGATATGAACCGTGATTACCTTATATTGTTTTTGAGCTCCCGATATTCAAAACTGTTAATAGTACAAGTGCATAAATGCGAAGGCCGAAGATCGAGCTACGCGTAGGGCCGAAAGCTCGGAGCGACGAAATTATATGGCTTGCCGGTTTCGCTTTTGGGCATAAGGTGAAAAATTTATTCACTATTCATTATTTGTTATTAAACAATCATTCTTGTAGTAACGAAACGGCCAAGCTACATGTTTTGACTAAGGTGTAGGGTTTGTGAAGTTAGGGCTTGTAGAGTTAGAAGCTTTGCTCTACGAGAGATCTTATAACTTTTTGACAGTGCGAGCATTACCTATGGTTTCGTCTTGGCAACATTTAAAGTGAAAATGTTTTTGATGGGATTGTTTTTGAAAAAAAAAACATAACTCAACTTTTTTCAAGCCCAATCGTTTGAAATTCATAGTTTAGCATAAAAATGATTGGCGAGACCTATTTGATCCAAAAAAACTTTAAAATGTCAATTTTGGTTTTTACTACTTTTTCGTAAAAACAATAACCGATTAAAAGCGGCCAAGTGCGAGTCGGACTCGCGCATGAAGGGTTCCGTACAATTTAAGACGTATTAAAAAAATGTACTTACTAGATCTTGTTCAACATTTTACCACTTTGGACACACATTTTACCACTTTGGAAGTGTCTCTCGCGCAAACTATTCAGTTTAGAAAAAAATGATATTAGGAACCTAAATATCATTTTTGAAGACCTATCCATAGATACCCCACACGTATATGTTTGATGAAAAAATTTTTTTTAAAATTTTATGACGTATTAAAAAAAAACTACTCACTAGATCTCGTTCAAACCAATTTTCGGTGGAAGTTTGCATGGTAATGTATATCATATATTTTTTTTAGATTTTTCATTCTGTTATTTTAGAAGTTACAGGGGGGGGGGAACACACTTTTTTTCACTTTGGAAGGTTCTCTCGCGCAAACTATTCAGTTTAGAAAAAAATGATATTAGAAACCTTAATATCATTTTTGAAGACCTATCCATAGATACCCCACACGTATGGGTATGATGAAAAAAAATTTTTTTTTTTTAATTTCATGACGTATTAAAAAAAAACTACTTACTAGATCTCGTTCAAACCAATTTTCGGTGGAAGTTTACATGGCAATGTATATCATATATTTTTTTTAGATTTTTCATTCTGTTATTTTAGAAGTTACGGGGGGGGGGGGGGACACACATTTTACCACTTTGGAAGTGTCTCTCGCGCAAACTATTCATTTTAGAAAAAAAATGATATTAGAAACCTCAATATCATTTTTGAAGACCTATCCATAGATACCCCACACGTATGGGTTTGATGAATAACGATTTTTTAAGTTTCAGTTCTAAGTATGGGGAACCCCCAAAATTTATTGTTTTTTTTCTATTTTTGTGTGAAAATCTTAATGCGGTTCATAGAATACATCCACTTACTAAGTTTGAACAGTACAGCTCTTATAGTTTCGGAAAAAAGTGGCTGTGACAAAATCGGACAGACAGACGGACATGACGAATCTATAAGGGTTCCGTTTTTTGCCATTTGGCTACGGAACCCTAAAAAACCTGTGACGGAAATTATGTAGTATGCTAAAAATCCCAAATAATTTGTAGTCTAACCATTTGCCAGGATATTAGGGTTTTTTTTTCGCGATTTTTAAATTAAATTGATTATTTATTCCTCCTCCATACATTTAAAAACAAAATCATAACTCGACACTCTTTATGGCAAATTGTCCCAAATTCAAAAGTTACCATAACAATGCTAGGTAAAACCTTTTTCAATAAAAATAATAAAATTAACAACTTTGGTTTCTATGTCAATGAGAGCCGGATTTCAGTCCACACTGCTACGCGGATCTTGGCCTTTGGCCTTCGCAATAGCTGTTTACACTACGTTTCACGTAAACCATTGCGGCGGTGTCTCTAAAACAGCCTAACTGCATTTTTGTTCTTAAATCCGACTCACGCTTGACTATACATTTCTAATAGGTTTTCCTGTTATCTTTAGGTAAAGAACTATTTTGTGCACTTTTTTCAAAATTTTAGAGATAAAGTGGTGGGGAGGAATGGTCTTTGTTTGATTATTTTCTTGAAGATCTAAACTTCTTTTTCCAAAATTAAAAAAAAATATATTTGTTTTTAATTTTCTCATTTACACCCAAAAGCGGCCCCTATGTTTAAAATTCATTTGTTTACGTTAGATTTCCGTATTTGAATCACAGACTAAATGTGTATACCCACTCACTTGCTTTTGGTAACTGTAGTTACCAGCTGTCACCCTTATTTTATTATAATAATGGAGGTCACTGAAAAATATGAAGCAAGTGAGTGGATACTAAATTTCATCTTAATTGGTCCAATAGTTTCGGAGCAAATAGGCTGTGACAGACATGTGGAAGTGAAAGTGGTCCTATAATTTTTCTTTTGAGGTATGGAAATGGAACCCTAAAAAGTTATCAGATCTCAGCAAAAGACTTTACTAATCTAAATTTCAAATTTAGATTGGAATATTTCAGATATTAACTTAATTTATTACCATATGTGCCAGACTATGCGATGGACTTACGTTAGGAAATTGCTTCACAGGACTTCAATATTATGACATGCAATAGGGAAACAGCCAAAGTATTTGAGACTTATAGCGTTGTTCAGAAACAATTGTCTAGCAAGCCATAGATAATCGTTTGTCTAAGCATCATTTTGACATTTATATTTGTTAGAAAGGGACAAAAAATAACACAGCTTAGTGGCAGCTGCTCCAGTCTATTCCCATCGGCTTGCCTAAAAATTATTGCTACATAAAACAACGTATAAATCATCATTAAAATAAAAAATATATCCATAATGAAAACACTACGTATTACATTACCTTGGAATTGATAACATAAAGGAAAAGATACTAAAGCTTCACTAATGATTAAATTTCAACTTGGTAGGTTATCATAGCGAGCACGCGAAGTGAAGCTAAGCTTGACTATTCATTCATGAAACACTACACAGATACGTCAACTCACGCACACGCTCATAAAGTTTGCTATAGAGTCCGTGTTTTTATACGATTTTACTTAGTTTTATGTATACATTTCTATTGGGACCGTGCGAAGTGCGTGGTGGGGGTAAGTAAAGCGATCCCAGCGCATAAGGTGGTAAAAATTTGAACTAACTGCGGATAGCGTCTTTAACATTTCGTACAATTATATGGCTCGAAATGAAACTTTGATTTACGATTACTCCTGAAATATTCATTTAAATTGTATGGTGTAAGGGACCATTGTAATCTGTATGAAATGCTTAATATAACTAACGTATTTATTTTGATAATTGTTAATAATGTATCCATGTAAATAGCTTTGCAAATGCCACATATTACGTGATCTTTTTCTAGAAGTTAAGAATGGATATAGTAAGTTATCCTTAAAAGATAGACATTTCACATCGCGGACTTTTTTGTAGACCTAATATGAATGAGAAACAACCCCACCATACATTGTGTTGTTATAGCTCAAACGGATTAGGCAGCGTTTTCGATTAAAGCTCCTAGCCAGCGTGATTTTTTCCGACAACATCGTTATATTTCAAACAATTTACACAAAACCTTAACAAGTTATATACTTAAGCCTTCCTCAAGAATCACTCTATTGATAGATGAAAGTCGTATGAAAATCCGTTCAGTAGTTTTTAGTTTTGGAGTAGTTTTATAAGATGTAGTGAATTGACGTTTTCCCCTAGAATTGCGGTCACTAGGTTGCGTGACAGTCGTGCACGCTCCCAATATATAAAGTTACTAAATCAGTGAAATTTTGTGTATATAATACACTATATAGAAGGTGGCTATACACTAACTGCAAAAGGTTGCGCCCAAGGACACCACTAGCGCACGCTTCACTTTTATCATGAAAAAAATACATAATGTTAAGTTAGGTGTTTTTTTTTGTTCCTAGTTCCCTAGCCAAAATTTCTACGCGCCGCGACTAAGAAATTCATAAAACATATGTTTTATGAATTTCTTATTAAGTGTTTAGTAATGAATAAATAGTACGGAGTTGGAGACTATCCATCATTAATCGATAACCGCATCGTAATTCATTTCTTTAACAGAATTAAAATGTAACAAAAACATTTTTTATTATTGAGACACATTTGTACCGTATCTCCGCTATCCGCGTTTGACTGAAGCAAAATCGCAAGCGCGGCCAATTTCTAACGAAAACACGAACATTTTACATCCTGATCTTTATTACATTATCGGACACGTGTGCTATATAATGTTACGCACGGCTTTTAATCGTTTGAGGATTTTTATAGCTTCCAGGAAAATAATAAATGAAAAATATTTCTGACACAAAGGGTTCAAAGAAAGGATACTATGAAAAACAAAGTTTTATTTTTAATTTATGGCCACCACGCGTGGTGGAAAGCTCCTTGTATATCTAGGGTTATTACAGTAACTAATTTTTTGTTAAGGTTTAGTTCTTTCATGGTATCAATAGCGGTAATTAGTGAATCTGTTGTTGTTTGCTGTTCTTTAAAACCAAATTGCTTGGGGTTGCAGGCACGTGTTGTATGCATGTAGTACGTTAATCTCCTCGCAATAAGCTTTTCTAGAACTTTCCCTAAGATATTTATTAATCCTATAGGTCTGTATGAGGCGAGCTCGCCGTAACCTGCCTTGTTTGGTTTCGGTATAGTTTTTTTTGTACGCGGCTTTCCGTGACTTTGGAAAGTATCCTAGTATTCCTAGTATTGAAAAACTATTATTATTTTAATTTAGTAATAAGTTTAATATTATTAGTGTGTTGCCATGGTAACTCATACGATTTGACAGTTCGTGGATTAATAATATTAGTCTTAATACCGTTCGAGAAATGGGCCCCAGGTAAGTCGCCAGCGGAACTATTGTTAAAGCGCACCATACGCAGTCGCTTTGATTTGCTGCGGCCAGACCCGAGAGAAGAAGTGCGAGAAGCTCAACGAAAGCAAATAGGCACGGAGGCACCGCCGACTCGCGTAGGAGAGAAAATGATGTATCGTCATCGAACGTCTCGGCCCCTTGACATACCGCGTAGAAGGGGCGGACGGACGCAGTCACAAAAGGCATGTAGATCAACTGCTTAGCGATCACAGCATATTCCAATGCACGCAAAATGCAAAGGCGCGAATGAAATCAACAAATAGACAATTAAAAAAATGTAAAAAAGCTAATATTTTCGTATTTCTATTCGACGGATGGAGATCAAATCGATAAAATAATTTATGAGATAATTTAATCTATAAATTATGTTTGGTGTGATAAAACCTCTTTGAACTAACATTTGAAACCAATGATAGTTGGTTAAAAAAAATGTATTACTCGACCAAATTAAGAAGGCTCCGTTTCAATCAATCGTTAATCGTAATCGGTAATCGTTTCGTTGCAACAGTTATCTTCGTAACTCAGTCGGATAATATAATGAAAAAGCACGAGTATTATAATATACTGAAAAAGCACGCGTGTTTAATATCTAGGATTATGAGCCAAAAATCGGTGGAATAAAAACGTCGTTTTGAGCAAGTGTTGAAAATTATTTTAATATCTGCCATAGAAGCGGCCCGTAAAATGACTGGGGTCTCAGATCGCAACATTACTAGGCAAACAATCACGACCCTCCTTTGTTTATACGCACTGCGACCTCAAATGTTGGACTTTTTTTCGCAACGAACTGAAGCGAAAATGAAACGGGCCCGGTTCAATTCGACGGATAATCGAATAGTTTACGGTTCGGAACTTGCCTTGTGTCACAAACAATTGTGTTCGTTTCGAATATCGACGTGGTACGATTTTGTCGTTATTAATTATTTATTATGCACGGGTTGTAATTATTGTGGTTATTCTACATTTTGAAGTACTCACAGCATGAAGCAATATTGAGATTATACTTATTTTTAATAAATTTAAATAGGACCACGCAAAGAATTGCTCGGCTGCCCCTAAGGAGAATAGAAGTAAAAAGAAAACACCAAAACAGTTTTTTTGTATTTTCGGAATCTTTTCTCCCACGCATATTTGACTAAAATAAAAATAATATAATAACGCACACTTTTCAAAATAGTTATTGGCGTTTATAAATCCAATCCAAATATCTTTGTTTGATTGTGTGTCCTACTCTAAATGTAAATATAATGTCCCATTTCTATGTTAAACTATTTAAACATAAGATACTTATAATTCGTATAGTTGACTTAGATACTTGCGTTTAGTATAGATGTTTGCAACTATAAATTAGTGTCATACAACGGTAAAGAAGCTTTTTTAAAATACATTAGTTTTCTAAGAAATAAAAAAACGGTCAAGTGCGAATTCGTTTTACTCGCGCACCGAGGGTTCCGTACAAACTTTGAATTATGTTGTAAAATAACTATAAAGGCGAAAGACTTTTGAACAGAAGTACCTGTACTAACAAGGAAAGGTATCTCCCAAAAACCCCCATATACCAAATTTCAGCAAAATCGTTAGAGCCGTTTCGGATATATCAATATACAAGAATTGCTCGTTTAAAGGTATAAGATATAAGTATAAATTAAAACAAACTCACGATCACAATGTAAATTCCTAAGAATTGACCACGCGTAGTTATAACTGAAATTGTACATTGTGAGTTAAATAAATCATATCCTATATCGTATCATAATTGTGATTGACGTTAATTATTTAGCTCCTAATCAATCGTAATTGCACGCTTGATCATCTGTATACCGCATTATTGCATATTTCATTATGTGACTTTAATGAATGATGCGAATTTACAAATCTACAGATAATAAATATTAATACTTGAATCCTAATTAAAAACAACATGCAATAAATGTTGACTCGCGTTACTCGTGTCATGGAATGAACCTGATGGTGAAGCGTCACATCTATATATTATATTGTTGATTTTTTCATCAGTGCTGTCATGACTTTCGAACTGAGTATTGACGAACTGCCTATTTTTAATCGAAGCTGGATATAAAACGTGCTTTGTCGTCGTGTCGGGATATCGATTTGATATATTTAGTTTTGCCGTGCTCTGATGTGACAGCAAACGTTGTGACTCGTCAATTACGAACTCAATTCCAGACATAAGCAAACGTTAAACTACGGAACCCTAAAAAACGGCCAAGTACAAGTTAGATTCGTTCCGTAATCACACATTCTTTTACGTTTTTTTTCCTTAGGATCAACTCACGCCTGTGCTATAACCGCGAAAAGCGAAATTCACCAATTGTGGGCATTTTTCTTTGTCACTCTTATTACGCCTTCATTGGAGTAAAAGAAAAAGATTCTCGCAATTTGCGAATTTCAGTTTTGGCGGTAGGCCCTCTGGTCTTTTTATATGTGTTTCTATAGTTTATTGGTAATGTACCGTTTTAAATGTTAGGTCCTGGAGTTTCGGCGATAAAATTTGTATTAATAGTCGAGTCTGTTTGGAGCCTAACACATCATACTCCGTCTCTCGTCTGTTGAATCGTATCGTAGGCCAAACATCACATAAGGGTCCAGCTTTTTCCTTTTCATGCTTCCCAACATATTACATACAGGAACGTTGAAATTCTAAATATATTCTAACGGTCAAAATAAATAACATGACATTTAACTAACGTAGCATGCGAAATTAAATGTTACTTCCAGCGATGCATGCTAACTATTAGACAACACATAAAAGCAAAGGATAGAAAATTGTTTAGAACAGTATTACCATCTCTATTAGGCTGTGTAATTTGTCCAGTACTTCTCATATTTCCCGCTTGGCTTTATTTAGACAAGGCCCATTAGCATAATGCTGCATTACCGGTGCCGCAGTTTCGTCAAACCAATTTTATCTTGACGTCCCAAATGTAAGGTTTTCAAGTTATTCAGGGGTCAACTTAAATTGGCTGTGTTTACTGTGCCTGGACAATTTCGTCTGCGCATTTTGTTCGGAGGTATAGTAGTTATTTTATTATTTATTGATGCTTTTTAGCTTCAGCTACGCTCCTTTAAATTAGGGTGTACGTACTCAGTACACTGGTGTTGAAAATCATCAAAGGTTTTTAAGGCTTGTAAACGTAGGCAAAAAAAGTAGGTAAAGTGTAGACTTTAATGAAATGCTTCGTACGAGTTCATACAATGCTGCTTTCTTTCAGTGACAAATGGATGAACTCACATTAAACAAAGTAAAAGTCCCCTAATGCGCCGCTAACGCGCTACACATACTCGCGAATGTATCAACTTTAACTTGCATGCTCAAAGTGAGCTATGCATTAGGCATTGATTGCGCATCTGTCACGTTACCTACGTACTCTTGCAGTCGCTGTGAGAACAGTTTAAAAAACGCGTTTTAACCCTTTCACCGCTTAAAACGCTCAGTTATAATGTAATATCAACCTTCGTGCATTCATTGTGCATAAGGTTGATAATGGCGCAATGTATAGTATAGTAGGGCAACACGGTAGTGTTATGCGTCGGTTAGGGCGCACACAGTAGATAGAGCTGCGCGTGAGTGGAGGCGCGCACAGTAAGCGAGCGTGTCGGAGATCACTCGTAAGCAAAAAGGGGCGTTGGAGAACGCCCACAAGTAGCATGCGTAATTACCTACAGTATATAAATGATTAGTCATGTTTATGACTATAGATTCTAAGCAAAAATCTAAAGGGCAGGGGCTTCTTCAATGTGCTGGACCTGCCTCTTCAGTAAAAATACTCCGTTAGGGACCCAGATCTAGAATAATTCTGAATTGTAGATCTGTGGTTAGGGAGCTGGCACAAGTCTGACGGAGTCGACTGTTGGTTTGGTTCATAAAGCCTTGCTTGAGGATAAGGATTTCGGGTTTAAAATATTAAATAGTTTTAGCTATTAGAATTACGTACCAGTAATAGTTACAAATTTAGATATAAATTACAATCAAAATTTTCCGATATAAAAAAACCTAGACTGTTGTAGTAAATTCCTAAATTAAAAGGCCGCTTAGTGCCGACTGCAATACACTAGGATTTTAGGAAAAAATCAGTTAAGTTATGAGTAAGTCACATTTTTATCGGAAATAGTTGAAAGCTGAAAGTCAAGATGCAATGCATCAAGGCCCCTGACTGCAATCGAAAAAAAATCCACAAGTCCAGCCACGGTAATAAATATGCATAGACATTTTGTGTTTGCTGTTTATGACAGTGAGTGTAAACTTATATTCCAAATTACGTTCATAAACGTATGTAATTAACGTAGCTTCAAATCGTTTTTACCTTTTCAGTTCGTAACTGCAGCAGTCGTGTTTTTAATAAATTTATTTTATTTATATTTTTCTGTGAATCATATATAGATCTGACGTCCACGGTTGAGCTCAGGGATTCTTATAACCTTATCCAATACTAAATTGAGGCTTTCTGGAATTAAATAATCAACGATCCCTGAGTTCATTCGCGGACGTACAGATGGAAATGCAAACAGAGAGACAGACAGACAGAGAAATATGGCGAAAAGGGTTACTATGTGACTACAAAACCCGTAAAACTTAATTACGGGCCGGGCCATACACCTCGAAACTGAATCTTCTTTGTTCATAGCCTTCCACTTAATACCATTCTTCTTACCGTGATAACAGTATGAAATACAAATAAACCAAGCGTATCTTAACCAATCTTTTGCAATATTGGCTCATATGGTATTATTTATTTGCGCAGAAAATAAAGAAGGCTGCTGGTGACTTTTCTATATTGTACCTATTTTCAGTATATTATTGCCAATGTCAGAAAGTAATCTTCTCAATCCTAGCACGCTTTACTACAAAGGTGCCACAAATATAATGTACCAGAGATTAAGTTTGATTTACTTAGCCAATTTAATTTTGAGATCTAGCTTAGGAGGGAAGTAAGGGGTAAATTGTTCATCATAGATTTTTGCTCGATGTTGCACTATTTTAGTTCTTAAGAAATTCTCCTCAATGAAACATATAGAATATTTTATACTTTATATTGGAAGAAGTCTATTTTAGTCTACTTAAGCAGCAAGGTGTCGCTAAAGAAAGTGTTATAAAATTATCCAAGAAGTCTTATACTAATTTAAATGAATTAATTTCAGAAGACACTTGGACGCAAATTCGGGAAAAGTATCAGTCATAAAAAAACTTTTTTTATTATGGATCCCCTTCGCTACATTATGTATACTCATATTAGTTTAGGGTACTTACTAGTTAAACTATGTACCTGTATAATCTGCTCTACCCACTAAGAAGTGTTTAAGTCTGTAGTATTATTATCTGTAATTCACAGGGCAAACGCAGTACGTTTACTAACTATATTACGTTATTTTACACTGGCCTCAAGTACACTAATACCAGTGTAGTGTTCCTCATTTTTATGGAAATGGCAGTAGATATGACAAAATGTGAAATAAAATCAAAATTTAATCGAATAATGGTAAAAGGTCGCTAGGTATTCAGTCGGAACGGTCACCACAAAAGAATTAAAATTCACATTATGACGAGATTCCAAATTCACGACCCTCACGACGAATCCGGACTTTTTTATACTACATCGCGCGGTGGCAAACAAGCATACGTCCTGCCTGATGGTAAGCAGTCTCCGTAGCCTATGTACGCCTGCAAATCCAGAGGAGTTACATGCGCGTTGCCGACCCTAAACCCGCCCCCCTCCCCCTCGTTGAGCTCTGGCAACCTTACTTACCGGAAGGAACACAACACTATGAGTAGGGTCTAGTGTTATTTGGCTGCGGTTTTCTGTAAGGTGAAGGTACTTCCCTAGTTGGGCTCTGCTCTAGATCTAGAATGATAGCCGCTGTGATGTGCCCTACCACACTAAGCGAGATGACACTCACAATGCCCATACCTCTCTCTTGGACGTACATAGTTTAAGGACGTACCCGGGTCCAAAAAGCTGCCAAAAAGCTGGGACTTGACTCGTACATACTTTATTTACGATCTGATTGTGCGCTTAGAGCAAGGCAGGATTCCAGCAAAGGCATACTCATACCCCCAAGTGCGTGTTATAAGCTGAAAGTCACGGTGAAGCTGCCACGTTATGTGAAGCTCCTACTTAGATAGCAAACTCCTTCCATTGTTACATCGCTATGGCAATAATCCTAAAAAACCGGCCAAGTGCGAGTCGGACTCGCACAGGAAGAGTTCCATACTATTATCTATAAAAACGGTCACCCATCCAAGTACTGACCCCGCCCGACGTTGCTTAACTTCGGTGATTGGATGAGAACCTCGAGATTGGAAAGAAATATTTATTTTATTCTGGTTTTAGTATTTGTTGTTATAGCGGCAACAGAAATACATAATCTGTAGAAATTTCAACTGGCTAACTATCACGGTTCATGGCATACAGCCTGGTGACAGACGGACGGGCAGACGGACGGACGGACGAACAGCGGAGTCTCAGTAATAGGGTCCCGTTTGACATTTTGGGTACGGAACCCTAAAAAACGACATAATAATCAATCAATCTATATTAATCTTACTTATGTAACCAGTGAACCTTTAAATAGTTTAAGGAAACACAGAAAACACACTTGCATAATTTTCCATTGACGCGTGTCAAATAATATTTCCATCATAACTTAGATTTGTGTGAAAGTTTCATAGACTTATGTATTATGATATAGCCTTGGTACAGTAGCGATCATAAGGATTTTGACAGATAAAAATATTTAAATAATTTTGTGAAAACAGTAAATATATAATCATTACTTCTTCGTACGTCAAGTCAGCCTGTTTAGGCATATTTTTTTTTAGATTTTATTCTTAAAAGTAAAAGCAACCATAAAAGAAAAACTTAAAATTCACTAATCCGGTCGCTCAAAAGTACTTTGACACGTATACAATTTCCCTAGTCTAAGTTGTAAGATTGCTAAATAAAAAACTTCTTCAATATTTGGTTGCAAATCCTTTAGCCTTCCGAACAGCAGCACATCGAGCCGGCATCGAATCAACTAACTTCGGTATACTCGTATGTTCGTAAGGTATGTTCTCTCACTCTGTCTTAAGAGCTTGGAAAAAAGACTCTTTGTAAGAGTAATTTCTGCGTCTTACTCTGCGGTTCAGTTCTTCCCTTATATGCTCTATTGGATTGAGATCGGCACTTTGACTTAGCCATTTAAAAACCTTAACTTTTTTCCATTTCAGGACTTCGAGAGATTTTAACAGTACAAACATGGATATCTATATTGTAGTTTTCTTTTAATTCGGCTTTAATTGACACTGCCGATTTTTAATTACGTGATCCGTTGTTGAACTGGTTTTTCGAGGACGACAGCTTCTAGGCTTATTGTCGACACTGTTTCGAGCCTTGAAAATTTATTCCATGCACTAACTAGCTGCCGTGACACTCCAAACGTCCTGGAAACTTTAGCTTGCGACTTGCCTTTTTTGAGTGCCGCTCCAACAGCTTGTTTTAAATCATTTGAATATTTTTTTCGTTTTGGAATATTAAGGAAACTCTACTAATATATTTTTTTATGAAATAGGTATCCTACTGTGGCCCGTCCGCAATTGCAATGGAACAAAAACTATTGTCAAAATACTTTTGATCTTGCGAAATGCTCTTTTTTGTGGCCAGATTCTTCATGTAGTAATAAAAGTAAAACTTTTTGCTTATTTCGATAAGGTTAGTTTTAATTACTTCCAAATTAGTTTGATCAAGATAGCTTATATGTTTCCTAAATATCAAAATTTATACTGTTGTCAAAATACTTATGATCGCTACTGTAGGTTGGTCACAGTAGGTCAGGTTAAGGTTACTTGCTGACTTATTGTTATTAATATATTTATGCTAATTACACAACAAGTTGACACACAAAAGGATGGATCTCATAAGTAACAAAAAGTAGTAACTACCTATTTATACAGGCCGTAATCGTTAAGTGTAGCCAGTCGAAAGAAAATCCAATATTCTGCGGCTCACTATCTAGTCAATATGTGAATGTCTCAGTTGACGCTGACATAGTGAATAGAGAAACGTGTTTCCTGGTTACAGTACCCCTAGTGTAAATAAATTCGATTTCCAAACGTGACGTACGCGTTTGCGTTTAGTCTCATTTTGTATAGAATTTCGAAAGAGCGCGCCAAGCGGGACGTTTTGGAAACTCAAAATCCTATACAAAATGACACTTAACGCAAACGCGTTCGTCACGTTATGATGTCGATCACAGTTACACTAGGGGTACAGGTAACACAACATTGGCGTATGTATTTATGATTGTTATTTTGAATGTTTTTAATTTAATTGGTATTGCTTTTTCGTTTGTTTGTGATGAAATTATGGGTCTTTCACCTGAAATAAACGATTTAATAATATCGCTCCCCTGGCTTTGGTTCACAATGATTTTCATTCCCGTGTGTTTTAATATAAAATGTATTCTTAATGGGCATGTACAATATTAAAACATATGTAAAGTAAATGACACTTTCGTGGATTAAGTAAAAATTATCGTAATCATAACAGTTGATCAAGTATAAAATGTATTTTTAAGGTATAAAAGTAGAGCGGTATAATTTTAAAATCAGAAAAAAAATAATTAAAAACAGTTTTAGTTCTTATATGTACATTATCAAAAACCACCTGTATGTGTTACATTTATAGTATTTTTCGAACTCAATGGGGTTGACAGGTGTCATCTCTATTTAAGTTTTAACCTAAAAACGCCAAATCACGCAAAATCGTATTGAAACGACAACTGTCAGCATACCCATATAAAACTACTATAGATAGCCCAACGGTGTACAGCGCACCACACACGAGCTAAATTTTCTGTGAATGGCAATTTTAAGAAAGGGACGATTCGGTACGTTTTTCTTATTGCTCCTTGTCAAGTAAAATCAAACTGAAAAGCATTCTTACTTTACTCTTTGCTGAAAAGGAGCATAATAAGTAGATCTACGACAAAAAATGTTTCTTAATTCCAAAAGACATACTTTTATGCCTGTAGTGCGGCGCAAACATCATTAGCATAATGCAACATTGGGACAAACGGGAAGCTTTTGATTACATTCCCGGTTGCCACTGTGAATGTAAATAGTCTGTAAACACAGCTTGCTGAAGTGGCAATGGCACCGCGTCAAGGAAAGTTCAGAATTTCACATTGTTATCATTAATGAAATGTGGACAAACAGAGCTGCATTTGTTGCAGTTAACTTTAGGATATCATTAGAAATAGTAAGTAAGACTAAGTTGACTTTATGGTTAATCTAATCACAATAATAAAGCAATATTTATGTAAATAAACCAGTTGTCATAGTCATGACACAGAGTTGCATGTATTGTCGTGTCGAGATTCATTTTTTTTATCTCATTTATGAAGTAATCATTTATGTTATTTGTATAAGTATCACTTAAAATAAACAAAAAATATGATAATCTATTATAAAAATAATACGGAAACAAAGAGATTAATTGACTAAAAATAGCGCGTCCAAATTGTTCCATACCTGGAGAAAAGTGACAAATTGACAATCAGTACCCCTAGTGTTAATTTAATGGGCATCATAACGTGACGAACGCGTTTGCGTTAAGTCTTATTTTGTATAGGATTTTGAGTTTCCAAAACGTCCCGCTTGACGCGCTCCTTCTAAATCCAATACAAAATGAGACTAAACGCAAACGCGTACGTCACGTTTCGAAATCGAATTTATTTACACTAGGGGTACAGAACCCTATTACTAAGCTGGCGCTGTCCGTCCGTCTGTCAGTCAGCGGGCTCTCTATTTAATAAGAACCGTTATACTTAAAGTGGAGTCCATAGAAATTGCTAATAATGTAAACAAACCAATTTACCTTCAACACTTCTTAATCACGCACTGTTTTATATACTTAAGTAGCTCCTTGCGGTTTTCATCGATTTTCGACAAGTTTTGAGTCGTTACTCCTACATTTGTACTATAGACAGAATTATATGACAAACGGCTATCGGCTCTTCAATCTTTTATATTCATTTTGGTCTGCCGGATTTCAAAAGAAATGGACACCTAAATTTCTATTTTTTTTTAAACATTGTCTAAAAATACACTTTTTTATTACTCGATTGCTGTGAATGATTATGCGTGTACGAAATTTACACATTTGAGTTTGTCTATGACGTGTCTAAAAACTGGTCGGAGATTTTAATTTTAAAATAATTAACACAAAATTTATGGCCAGAAAACTAGTTTTTCTTTTTTGGCCTAAACTGTTCAACTTTGATGCCAAATATCTCGACAGTGAACTGTTAAGTAAATATGAGATACTGCGTAAAGCCGTTGCTGTTTAGGCTGCACCCGACGCCAACGACCTCGCGCGAGTGGACGAGGTTGATACCCCTCACCGCGCCACCCGCTGCAAAAAATCGAGCGCGCAGAACTATGCGTTTGAAATAGAATTTCACTTGCTCGCACGCGGGTATTGGTGGGATTTATGCTTATTTTTTTAGGAATTTTGCGATAGTTTTATGAATATTCAAAAAGCAAGAAAACCAAATCATTATATAGTGTTTTGTGAGAAAGATTGTAAAGTTTCAAAGTTTCATAAATTTTCGATAAAAGTTGCAGTAGTAATAAGGATACAACGGAAAGAAATAGGGGTGACTTCAAGATTTTTTTCTTCATTTATTTTAATTAAAATAGATTTCCAGAAAAACCACATCATTGCTCATATTTTGTAGATTGTTACATGTTTTCTATTTCTGCTCAAAAAGTGTCATATTTAATATAAGATACAGTGCAGAGTAACTTAGTTTTATGGTATTTTGCGGGAGGAGGAACCTTAATATAATAAGCTACAAAAACATTAGAAAGCTAAGGGATTCAGATCGAAGGTCATTGGCGCTTGGGAGACCCTTAAATATTTTATTTATGCACGAGTATATTAGTTAATAATATTTCAGTGAAATCAATCTCCATTAATTATGGCTGGATGTCAAATGCGCACAAAAGCTGTCATATTTGTTTAAATTATTTGCTTTTTCTATTAGAGTTCGGTTTAAATAGACTGTATAAATGTTCGCAGTGTGTTTTTTATAGCCGCTGTAACAAATAATAAAAATTAAATTATATTAAAAAAAATACAAGAAACGTGATTTCGGGTATTATTGGTCAGCGGGTTTTGTCTTATGACCCCAATACATAGAGTTAAACCAAGCTAACTCTGCAGCGATTTTGATATCACAAACTGTGTAAGTGTTATTTTAAACCTCAAACTTCAATAAAATTATGACAATTATTTAAAATTGAAATATGTGCTAACACCGATGCAATTTATTTTGTTTTTTATGGGTAGGAATTACTGGTGGCCTAGCGGTAAGAGCGTGCGACTTGCAATCCGGAGGTCGCGGATTCAAACCCCGGCTCGTACCAATGAGTTTTTCGGAACATAAGTACGAAATATCATTTGATATTTACCAGTCGCTTTTCGGTGAAGGAAAAACATCGTGAGGAAACCGGACTAATCCTAGCAAGGCCTAGTTTACCCTCTGGGTTGGAAGGTCAGATGGCAGTCGCTTTCGTAAAAACTAGTGTCTACGCCAAATCTTGGGATTAGTTGTCAAGCGGACCCCAGGCTCCCATGAGCCGTGGCAAAATGCCGGGACAACGCGAGGAAGAAGAGAGAGAGAGGGTAGGATTTACTAGATTAAAGGAAGAATACAGCGTTAGCAGAAAAATACTTAGTAACGATTCAATAAAAGGTTACCACTGTAAGAGTGGTAAAAATGATGCAACAACCATCGGTACCTACCTGTGTTCACGAAATAACTGTAGTTTGGTTTTTAGGATATGCTAAACATCACAATATGCAAAAAACTTCACTATCAGAAGATACGAGCTAGAGGTAAATTCATACGATTTGATTTTTTTGACGAAGAGGATACTGAAAAATTATATTAATTTTTAGAATGACACGCATTTGCTAAACTGCACTAAATATATCTCCACCAAAATGCAGCAAAATATGTATACAAGAACACAATCGCAAAATTTGAACCTGGTTAGCATTAAATTAGGAACTTATTTATAAGATAAACCTAACATTACGTAGTTAACATACATACCTGTAATCTTTATACACTGTATAAAATGAGATATGTAAGTTATATTATCAATAAATATTATTATAATGATTATAGTTAAACAGAGTGTCAACAAAGCCAGACCTTTTTAACTGTTCAGGGAGTTTACTATTCGAATGCTGATCTGGAGTTCACAGATAACCTCCTTCGGGACCGTATCTGGATAAAAACGAATCCGGCCGTGAAAAGTTATTTCAGGTCAGTTCACAGAGGGACACCAAAAGGTCAATTCAAACTTAGATTTGACATTAAATTCAAATCTAAATGACGATATTTTGTCCTCATTTGCTATTGCGTCTCGCTCGCTCTAATACAGGTAGTCCGAGCGAAATGAATGCGCGAATGATAACTAAATGATATCATTTAGATATTGCTTTCGTTTCAAGTGTACGTTCGATTTCTCCTCCAACACTGAGATAATATCAGCATCAGTAGTAGCGTATGAAACAACGCGCCAAAATATCCGCCATCCTGGAATACTTTTCCAAATAGGTATGTAGATTTATCTCTACAGTTCTCATTCAAAAATATCTACAGTTGAACAGTAATAATACATAAAGACATCAGTTTGAGTTAAGCTGTTAAAGAATGTTAGATACTTTTGCCGCGTAGTTTGATCTCCTACTTTAGTTGCTGACTGTATATTTAGTAAAAACATCTTCACAGTGAATGACTGAATTTATACATAATAAATACTTTTTGTTAGGGGTCTCGCCGTACTGGTCAATTCGTTTGCAATAACATTCTTATAAGCATACATTGTATAAGGTATTGTTTTTTTTGTGTTACTAGTTTTATTTATTTATTTTTATACATGCTTGTTTGTTTTTGTATTGAATATATTGTCTTAAGTAAAATAAATACTCTTAAGTAACATAGACTTTTAAGGTTTTACTAACTTTAGTTTTAATTTTTTTAGCATAAAAGATAGCTAACAGTGCTTAGGGCTTTTTAGAAAACAAGATTTTACTAACGAACATATTACCTATTATCTATTTAAACTGCACTAAAACTGAAAATAAAAGTGTTTGATTTGATTCTGAGTGAATTTATGGCTTTTATTTTAGTATACATTGTGATCTCTTTTCAGTTTAATAGTTAAGAAAACAAGGTACAACAAACTATAAAATTTATTAGCATAACATTTGTATGTATAAGAAAAACTAAAAAGAGAAATTATTATTATTTTCATGGTTGTGTTTTATTCAAATTTAAGAAAAATATGGTTATATCTATCATTATTCAATAGCTTTCATTATCATCATAAAATACTGGGTCCAGTGGACTAGAGACTAAAAGTGTTTGAAATATAGGCGCGACTGTCCAATTGCTATTTCCGCTCTCTAGTTTTCAAATAGACACGCAACTTTGACGTGAAACAGAAACCTTTATTCGTTATTCGCTATGGAAGGAAGTTCTTAATTAAACTTAAAATGATGATACGGCAGCGGCATTAACTGAATGGGAAGATTTTATCAGTAGGCGTTTGATATGAGTGGGGAATTTACGGTAGGTACTCACATAACGCTTTTACTATTCTCAACTCTATGTTAATTATGATATGGGCTACGGTATCGTGAAGCCGCATTAAGTAAAAACATGCGTTTTAGGGCAACAGAACCATAGCTGATTCTTAACCTTATTTACTTGATTTAGTATATGTTTTTGTATGACAGAAGCATGCAGTATATTTGAAGGGTAATAGAAGTTATAGCTACTGGTTTAATTAAATAGGTACAGTATTTTATTGGCATTTACCAAATTTAAATGTGTTTTGCTCACATCTTAATCACAATTACGCAAAAATGGCTGAACTGATGAAAATTATATTCAGTTCACATATACGTGTAGTTCATAACCTGAATTAAAAAGAATAGATAAATACTCCCCTGATGGCAAAGTTAGGGTTGAAAATTTCAATAATAAGAGGAAGAGGCGGGAGTACACTTTAACCACGCGAGCAATGTGTACGCTATTCTATGCACTATACTTATCATACTTAACATAACTATTTCAGTACCCCTAGTGTAAATTTGATCGACATCATAACGTGACGAACGCGTTTGCGTTAAGTCTCATTTTGTATGGGTTTTTGAACAGCGCGCCAAGCGGGACGTTTTGGAAAGTCAAAAATCTCATACAAAATGACACTTAACGCAAACGCGTACGTAACGTTTCGCTGTCGAAAATATTTACACTAGGGGTACTGGTAGGAATATGAAATCTCACATATATGTGCAATTTGTTAAATATTGGTATTATGATAAAAATATTTATTTAACAATAATTGATTTTAGTTATACATACATATTTTTGTCATAACTTGTCACCGAATTCCGTAATTACAACAATTTATAACTAATCACAAAAGTTTTCTATCCTAATCACTTGAAAAACACAGTTTAAAATATATAACATACAATTAATATCACTTAAATAAATCAATGCCACTCGCGCGTGGCGCTTGTCGCATAAATAAATTAATACTTGTCATTATAAAATGATCATGTTTATTTTCATTTAACGGCGTTCTAGTTTAGTCGGTAGTATCACTAGTGACTCTGCCTACGAAGCTGGAGGTCCCAGGTTTAAATTCCCGTAAGGGCATTTATTTGTGTGTTCGTCCTGAGTTATGGGTGTGTTCTATGGATTTGAGTATTTATCTATAGATATCTATTCTATTTATTTATTTAATATTTATTGCACAATACATGAAGGTACAAATGGCGTACTTAATGCCTTAAGGTATTCTCTACCACTCAACCAATATTTATTATATGTATGTATCGACTTCTATAAATACAACACGAGCCTTATTGAGCTTGCTGTGTCGGGCTAAATCGATTTGCGTAAGATTGTCCCATAATATTTTATTTTAAGGCAATAAATACATAGGGCTAGACAAATTTTTAAAAATAAACTTTAAATGAATTCAAAATTAAACAAGTAAACAATAGGATGTCCCTTTTTTGTGCAATTTTAAGAAGTGACAATATACCCTGACAAAAAATCAGGTCATTCCTGAAACAGGAACCCGTGCAGACTTTCATGCGAATGTAGGTAGGTTCGGTATGACCAACGGAAACTTCATTAGAGGGTAAACGTTGTTAACACTGGGACATTCGCGTCCTAGTTTAATGCAAATCATAATATCATTTTTGTAAAATCCTATCTCGCTTACACAAATTCTATTCTAGCGTTTACCTACCTACACAAAATTGCTATGTTTCCCAAAACTAGGTATCGCGCGATGTTATCTCACTAGTTTAATATGCGAACAAATTGAGTCTACCTGCAATTAGCGGTAGAGTTAATAGTCAAAATCGTCAAGTAGATTACTCAGGCAATTTAGACCAATTATGCTACACGCTCACTGCGGTATCGTTCGTTTTATTAAGTTGCTACCAAGCCGCAAGTTAAGAGGTATATTTAGGTTTCAAGAGCACGCTGGAGAGTTTAAAAAAACTCGCTTCAATTACGAACAGTAAAGTTGACTGTATAAAGTGTGATTAGCCTCGAACAACTAAAAATACACTCCTGAAAACTTCAGATAATAAATACTAAATTATATGGCGTCGAAATGTGACGTCTC
The DNA here is from genome assembly GCF_033807575.1 of Cydia pomonella. NCBI lineage: Eukaryota > Metazoa > Arthropoda > Insecta > Lepidoptera > Tortricidae > Cydia > Cydia pomonella. Next base: position 13,775,068 of record NC_084706.1, on the reverse strand, counting down.
CTTCGCCCGCTGCATTTCTAGTGCAATCAGTCAACGCAGAGCAGCTTGTGGCGGGCTGTTGGGGAGTAGCTGCCCTTGATTCATCTTCGATATCACGTCTTAGATTTGTGGGAGCCCATGTTATGGATTATGAAAATTGGATACCGCTTTTTTATTTATTAGGCGGGCGTCTGTTTCATATCACATAGCCAAATATTTAATCAATCGCTTTCACGCAATGTGAAGTATGTGACGTAGGTTTCGACTCGCAAACCTGTATACCTCGAAAAGCGCAATGAGCGTTCTAATAACTACCTCTCTAATACGATTTTAGGGTTTCGTACCAAAAAGGTACAAAAGGAACTTATGGTGCTACTCTGCCTATATCTCAAGAACCACTTAAGCTATCGGTTTGAAATTTGGAATAGTTATGAACAACGCTAACCCAGACACATTGAAAGTATTCTTTTTAGGGTTCCGTAGCCAATTGGCAAAAAACGGAACCCTTATAGATTCGTCATGTCCGTCTGTCTGTCCGATTCTGTCACAGCCACTTTTTTCCGAAACTATAAGAGCTGTACTGTTCAAACTTAGTAAGTGGATGTATTCTATGAACCGCATTAAGATTTTCACACAAAAATAGAAAAAAAAAACAATAAATTTTGGGGGTTCCCCATACTTAGAACTGAAACTCAAAAAATCTTTTTTCATCAAACCCATACGTGTGGGGTATCTATGGATAGGTCTTAAAAAATTATATTGAGGTTTCTAATATCATTTTTTTCTAAAATGAATAGTTTGCGCGAGAGACACTTCCAAAGTGGTAAAATGTGTGTCCCCCCCCCGTAACTTCTAAAATAACAGGATGAAAAATCTAAAAAAAATATATGATATACATTGCCATGTAAACTTCCACCGAAAATTGGTTTGAACGAGATCTAGTAAGTAGTTTTTTTTTAATACGTCATGAAATTAAAAAAAAAAAATTTTTTTCAACATACCCATACATGTGGGGTATCTATGGATAGGTCTTCAAAAATGATATTAAGGTTTCTAATATCATTTTTTTCTAAACTGAATAGTTTGCGCGAGAGAACCTCCCAAAGTGAAAAAAAGTGTGTCCCCCCCCTGTAACTTCTAAACTAACAGAATGAAAAATCTAAAAAATATATATGATATACATTACGATGCAAACTTCTAACGAAAATTGGTTTGAACGAGATCTAGTGAGTAGTTTTTTTTAATACGTCATAAAATTAAAAAAAATTTTTTTTTCGTCAAACCCATTCGTGTGGGGTATCTATGGATAGGTCTTCAAAAATGATATTTAGGTTCCTAATATAATTTTTTTCTAAAGTGAATAGTTTGCGCGAGAGACACTACCAAAGTGGTAAAATGTGTGTCCAAAGTGGTAAAATGTTGAACGAGATCTAGTAGTTTAAGTAGTTTTTTTTAATACGTCATAAAGGAACCCTTCTTGGGCGAGTCCGACTCGCACTTGGCCGCTTTTATATTTTTTATTTTTATTTTTAATAATTATGGGAAATGCCCAATAATGAAGAGGGGGCAAAATTCCAAAGTATAGTGACAGACTTGATCAAGTGGGGTATCATTTCAAAGGGGCAATGAAAAAGTATATCTTGCATTATATTCCAGTGGATGGTTTTCTTGACCAGCATCAAATTATTGAATGACTTCATATTGTTATTGTTATAATTGAATATAATTCACATCATTATTTTTAGAGGACCGGTCAGGCCTAGTGGGTAGTGACCCTGCCTATCTATGAAGCCGATAGTCCTGGGTTCGAATCCCGGTAAGGGCATTTATTTGTGTGATGAACACAGATATTTGTTCCTGAGTCATGGATGTTTTCTATTTGGGTGCACTACACTTTTTATAATTACTTTTCATATATTATAGTTTGATATATCGTTATTTTGAATAATGTAATAAATGGCACACTACCGTAATACTTAATTAACGGAAAAGATAATGTTATTATTGGGATAATGGTCATAAGGTATATTTATCTTCGTCTAATATTTTAACACATTTATTCAGCAAATACAATATAGATTATAACAGTAGAAATTAAATAAACACACAATTAGCTACCTTTTTTAATTACCTCGGGAAAGCACTTGCATCTCGCTGGGACAGATCCTTGTCTCGCGTTTTGGGCTGGCTGAGAGCTCGTATAATAACTTCAATAATTAGAGCGACCAGCATGTGCATTCGAGGCACCCGCCACAAATGGAAGCCAGCAGCGAAATTATTTGGTTTCAATGATGGTGCCGCCCTTCCACACTCAGACTGACAGATGTTGTACCAGATATTTACTTATTTATTTATTTAATTTATACTGTTATAATCTGTATTGTCTTCGTCTAATATACTTTGCCATAACTATTACTTACTCCAAAGCATATTATTTGTTCCAACAAGTGACATCACATAATTATTTGTGTGGCATAATGAGTGCATGACATATTTGGGTTAGGTTAGGTTTGAACTGCGACTCCGCACAAACGAATAACTGGGTTAAAATTCTTTTCGTTGTCTTGTTTTTCATCGTGTCGTTTTGCCGTTTTCCACAGATTTTCGAGTGAAGAAATCGAGCGCTCGAAATTCAAAAATCGGCCCCTGATGTCATTGATAACATTGATAGCTGCCAAGGCTATAAAATCTACTTCAATATTTTATAATCTTATGTTGAATGATTCTTTATGAAATTTTTTAATAAAAATATTTTTCAATGCTCAAATTTAATTGCATGACAAGCTTGAAGTAAATTGTTGAACCTATATAAAATACTAGTATAAACACTTTAATCTATCTTTAAAAAACCTGAATTACTTAAGAAATGCACTGAGAAAAATCTTAAAAGTTTTCAATTACTACAAGAATATGTAGGAGTTATTGTAAAATTAATTCCATCACAAACATTTTCATGTAAAACGTTGCCAAGACGAAACCATAAGGCCCAGCTTCTATCTCTACAAGCCCTAACTTCACAAACCCTACACCTTAGTCAAAATATATGGCTTGCCCGTTTCGCTACCGTCACATGGGCATAAGGTGAAAAATTTATTTACTATTTTTTTTTATTATATAACACTTCTTGTAGTAAGTTAGTAACGAAAAGCCCAAGCCACATATTTTGACTGCACAGATAAACTGATAAAAAAAGTTGCTTTCCTTTTCAGTGCGCAGTCAGGTAAAAACTATTGTTCTGATGAAATTAGCAACTTTATCTGGTTTTACCAACATTTCCTAAGGCGACACTATCTTTCCCGTGCGCAGTGCACCCTCATCCATAATTCAGTGGCGCACAGTGATCCCCCACTCAATCTGTATCGCGGTAGTTAACGAGATTACTGTGACATTGTACACCTTTCTCTCGGATTTATGTGGGTGAAATCGATTAACTGGCTACAGCTTTTACAAGCAGAACATTTAACTTTTTTTATTTTTTATTCGTGCTGACCAACAAAATAAAAAGCGAATAATAAAGAGAATCTTCTTATTATGGATTTTTCGTTCTGCTAATATCAATAGTTTATTAAATGATTGTTAAATTTTGTTCATTTATTTTCTATGATTAATTCAGATATGATTTTGTCATTACTATTCCCAGTAACTAATTATAAAGCTAATGTCGTCAAGCTCACCATACTTATTAACCTATCGAATGAGCTAATGGTTTTACGGATACTGGAAAGCGATATGTAAATGTACTACATACCTATACGAGGCCTGGATGTTAGTGAGATGACGATATGAGTTGTGCTGGTGTCCGACTTTATTACCTACATATAACATGAGTATCTGAGATATATGTGGGTAGAGTGGGGAGCAATGAAACGCAATCGTACCGAGGCACAGCTGGTTTATTACTGACTTTGTATGTGTAGGTAATGGGATGCGTGCGCGCGCACACATAGACATGCATACATACATATCAACTCCTCCCGACTTAATTTGGGAATCTGGGGACAATTACAACAAATTACTTAATTGCTAAACCTTATAATTAATTTTCTTAAGCCTAGGTCTTAAGTTACATCCAGGCTGAGGAGCAGGCGATGAGCCAGACGAGACTCCCTCCCTATTGTCTTCCACCGGTTGCTCAGAACGCTCCGATGATTCAACTACCTGATTATTTTCACTCGCACTCATAGGAGTCTCGGTCTCAGTCATCTCTCCCTCCGCGATTCTCACCTCTTCCCCCGTACTGTCCGATTGATCATTAACCGTAATTGGAATATCAAGTGAACAAGTGAGAGGGTCTGATACAGGTGTGTAATCGGCAGAATTTGACGTTGATACGTCAGTTGACGATAACAGATCAGTTTCCACATTCGTATATTTTAATAATTGATCGATATGCCTCTTACCTACAATATCATTCTCTAATTTTACCTCATACATTCTATTGCCAAGTTTCTTAGATATACACGCTTTTTTCCAACAAGGTTTACGGTTTTCATAACATCTGGCCCACACTAGGTCACCTATTTCGAACCGTCTAACATTTTTATTGTTATCATTTTCCTTATTATTGTTTCCGCGCGGCGCCGGCGCCGGCGGTCGCAACAAGTCCAGCCGACAGCGTAGCTCGCGGCCCAACATTAACTTAGCCGGGCTGGCACCCGTCGTACAGTGTGCAGTGTTACGGTATTCAAATAAAAAGTCTTGTAACTTTTCATCTATGATCTGAGCACACGAGTGACACTGTAAAATGGACTTTAGCTGCGTCTTACAAGTGCGAACATTTATCTCGGCGATCCCGTTACTGCACGGGTGGTAAATAGGCGACGTAAGGTATTGTATCCCGTTTATTTTGCAAAACTCGACAAATTCCTGAGAAGCTATTTTTGCATCATTATCCGAAACAATAACTCTTGGAAGACCGAACCTAGCAAACAAAAACTTCAATTTTATTATTAAATTCCGCGTAGTTAAATTATTCCCCATATCTAAGCATTCCAGCCATTTACTAAAGGCATCTACTACTATTAAGAACGACCTTTGACCCACCGAGAAATAGTCTATATGTACCCTTTGCCACGCAGAGGTGGGGCGGGCGAAGGAGGGGCGCGCGGGGGCGCGCCGCGCTGATGCACGCATACGGTACATGCATTAATCAGCTGTTCGATATCCTTATCTATGTTAGGCCACCATAAGCGCGCTCGTGCATTACTTTTTGTTTTGACTATTCCCTGGTGCGATTTGTGCAATTCTTGTAGCAACCTAGACCTATAAGTCGCCGGAATAACCACCTTATGCCCTCGTAATAAGCAACCTTGTTCTACGTCGAGTTCGTTACGGCATAAAAAGTATGGATAAATATTCCTACATTTAATTTTACGTGGCCAGCCATACTGTATGTACCTAAGTACAGTACGTAAACACTTATCGCTGGCTGTCGCTACCTGAATATCTTTATATGTTAACGGGAGACTGTTTAATTGCATTGAATTTAAAGTATGTATTTCCTCATCTTCAAGTGCTGACTCTTGCGGATCCTGATTCTGAGTCGGTATACGCGAGAAATAATCCGCAACCTCGTTTTGTTTACTGGTAATATATTTAATTTTGTAATTATATGCTGACAAAATTATGCCAAACCGGATTAAACGCGACGCTGTCATTACAGGAATACCGTTGCTCTTGCCAAATATTGCTAAAAGCGGTTTATGATCCGTTTTCAAAATAAAAGGCTCCTGCCGACCATATAAATATTGGTGGAACCGTGTCACACCAAATACAATTGCTGCAGCCTCTTTGTGAAGCTGGCTATAGTTTTGCTCGCCGGCTGTTAGGGACCTTGAACCATAGGCGAGCGGTCGCTCGATGCCATCGGGGCCAATTTGACCCAGTACTGCCCCAAGACCGTAGGGACCAGCATCTACAGCTACCGTCAGCTGCGCGCTCGGCTCAAAGTGTGTGAGTACGCGATCTGACGCCAGCTCGCGCTTCATCGCCTCGAACGCCGCCTGCTGCCGCTCTGACCACTCCCATTGCGCGTCAGCGCGCAATAGCTCATGTAAAGGCCCTAGCAAAGATGATGCATTTGGAACGAAATTTCGGTAATAGTTAGACATACCCAGGAATCTTTTCAATTCTGTCACATTATTAGGCCGAGGAGCACTCACAATTGCCTCAACTTTCTTTGGGCACTTCAGTAACCCGTCTTTATTAATAATATGACCTAAGTATGTGACGCTTTCCTGAAAAAAAGCACATTTATCTTTACCTAACCTCAACCCCGCATTTTGGAACCGCTTAAAAACTTCCTCTAACCTTTTCAGATGTATTTCTTTAGTGGGCCCCGTTACACACACGTCATCTAAAAACACGGCTACCCCTTCGATACCCGCTAGTACGCTTTCGAGCGCCCGTTGAAAAATCGCGGGCGCACTTGCCAATCCAAATACGAGACGTGTATACATAAACAGGCCCTTAGTCGTATTAATAGTAGTAAGCCTTTGAGAATCTTTGGAAAGTCGGAACTGATTGTACGCTTGACTACAATCCAACTTGGAAAAATGTTGCCCTCCACTAAGTTTTGCGAACACTTCTTCGATACGGGGAAGCGGATACGTATCTATGTATACATCGTTATTTATAGTTATCGAATAGTCCGCGCATATTCTTACACTACCGTTAGCCTTTCGTACCGGTACTATAGGCGTCGCGTAGTCGGAATGATTGACAGGTACCAATATTCCTTTGTCCACGAGTTTCATCAACTCCTCCTCTACGGGACCCTTAAGTGCAAAAGGTAGGGGTCGAGCTTTGCAAAATTTCGGTTTGACACCATGTTTAAGCTGTAACTTTACTTCGCCATATTTAAAACAACCCAAATCATCATTAAATAATTCTTTATATTTATTTAACAACTTATCGGTATCTATATCGCACGAACAGTTTAAATTGTAATTTTTATTTATAGGCAATATACCTAATCCGAACTTGGCCATAAAATCTCGCCCAAGCAAGGCTGGACCTCCATTTCTTATGACATAAAATGAAATTTGCTTTGTCATGCCATTAAATGATACTTGTGTGGAAAAATAACCCAGAGGTAAGATTTTATGACCGTTGTAGAAACATATTCTCATACTACAACTACTTAACTGTGTTTCTGAAAATTCTGTTCGATACATGCTATCTGAAATTACGCTACTGCTCGAACCGGAATCGACTTCCATATCAAACTCCTTTCCGTTAATGGCAACAGACATTAGTATAGGATCATAGTGTACGCACCTTAAACTAAAGACTTTACATTCCTGACAGTCACTGCAATCCTGGTCGTCTGGAGTTACATCTTCAACAGAAATGTTGTTCACACGCGCACTACACACCTTTTTCAAGTGACCTTTATTGTGACATTTTTGGCAACGATAATTTTTAAAACGACACTTATCAGCCTCATGCCCTTTCAAACCGCACACACTACACCGACGCATAGGCTGGTCTCGGCTGGCCGCTTGGCCCGCCCGGCCCATGCTCGCCTTGTACAGTGGCTCTTCCTTAACGGTCACGGTAGGTAAGGCCTTCACCTTCCTTGCACATTCCGCCTGCTGAGCCACTTCTACGGCTTTCGCGAACGTGAGTGTTGCAGCATCCTGTTCGAAAAGCTTGTCACGCTCCGGTCCTGCCCTGAACCCCAGCACGAGCCTGTCCCTCAATATCATATCGAGCGCGCTCCCAAACTCGCAATGCACCGCAAGTCCTCGAACTCGAGCCGCCCATTGCTCGATACTTTCGCCAATATCCCGCGTAGCCGCGTAAAATTTCGCACGGTCTGCGAAAGTACAGCGCTTCGGAGTAAAATGTTGATCGAGTACCTTCACCAACTCGTCGAACTTGACTTCCTCAATCTTCTTAGGATGAACAAGGTTCCTTGCCAATCGGTATGTTTCATCTGACAAATGCGTTAAGAGTAACGCGCCCTTTTTGTCTTCCCCCACTTGATTTAATTTGACAAACTGCAACAGTCGACTATGAAAAATCTCCCATTCCTGGGAATTATGGTCGAAAACAGACAAATTTCCGAAAAAATGCTCCATGTCACTTTTTTGTTACGCGCGGGTAAGACACGACTCGTCGCCACTGAGATATATGTGGGTAGAGTGGGGAGCAATGAAACGCAATCGTACCGAGGCACAGCTGGTTTATTACTGACTTTGTATGTGTAGGTAATGGGATGCGTGCGCGCGCACACATAGACATGCATACATACATATCAGTATCACATGATTATCCACCTGGTTTCTTGAGCTTAATAGTCGCCTCCAAACCTCCCCTTATAGCGACCCCTTTCCTCACACAAAGTTTACCTTAAGTTCATATTAGCCTCACTGGATCACTGTTCACTCTGAGTACTGATAACGTTGGTCACAATATACTAGAGACACATCATTATTCTAATAACACCATAAGAACGTTCTTGACTTGATCTAAAAGCAAATATCACTGCCGCGTCGATCTGTTCGCACACAACCTCCTTTTTCCTACTGTCGTTCTCATCTACCCTCTCACCTTCCCTCAAAAAATCCCAATAACCTCGAAGCGGTTACTTAAGTTAAACGTGACTACTAGCGCCATCTACTCCATGACGTTGGCAAATATTAGCGGGTTCGCAATACGTTGGCGACACTCCCGCCCAGAAAGAAAATGCTACTCTTAATTGAAATTAGATGTCTATAGGCAAACATATAAATAAATCAACAACTAGATAATAAGAACACTTGTGAATAACAATGTGTTTTCTCGAACCGCATGGTTCACCCTTTGCGTCGTGAATCGGCACGGCCTGAGACTTTGTGCAATTTCTGATGACGTTACAGAAATGTGCTGAGACACTGCGTTTCTGAGATCGATCCAATCGTGCATCTGGTCTGAGTTGAGTTGTGATTGTGAGTGATCTGTCTTGAGCTGATAAAGAACAGGATTCTGAGTCTGGTCTGAGCATTCATCAATGTTTGTGCTGAGCCAAATAATAACAGGATCCTAAGACTGATCTGAATACTGATCAATTTCCGTGCTAAACTGATTGAAAGCAGGATTCTGAAACTGGTGTGAGCGTCCATCGATGTCTGAGCTAAGCTGAGTGGGATCACGGCTGCGACCTGTCATATTTGGTCCATTACTGGTCTCTCCGTCAACCCATGACCAATGTTATTTCTTACACTCCAGCGCGTACGGTTCTCGATTGCTCCGAGCAGTCTCTAGTTGCAATTTAGGTCACGAGAAGAGACCGCGTCATGCGGCCCATGTGTCAGAGAGTGGCAATGCGATCTGATATCAAATATCGGTATTATTAAACAGTGAGAGCTCCGTTCGCGATAGGTTTATCCCATCTGTAACTACCATCTGTGATTCGCTCTGTCACTTTGTCACTTTGCTCTTTTGACATCGTTATTAACATAATAACCTATTTCACCACTTCAAGTGTCACAACTATTACTACAGCAGACGTAAACAACTGTAACTGTTTTGAACACTGCGACGACCGCGAGAACGAAAAGAACATACGTTTTTTATATGCAATGATAGTTACCACACAGACAAATGCGGCCATCTTATCCGAACGGGTGTATGTAACCTAAATTCCCACTACTTCTCTTTACTGAATATTACTCGCAGTAATCTACTATGTTAAGTATTCGCTTTAAATCTATTCGCTTATCCATTAAGGCCACTGTTGACATGTCCATCTCTGGGTGCACCCACTTCATGTCCGGCAGCCCTCCCCAGCCAAGGGAGAATCACGCTATTTTTATATAATCACAAATCAGAATGTAAAATAGAATCTATTTACAACTCGACCACACTCCTTTTTTTATGCTAATTGGACATTCAACAGACTTGTCAAATCAGGCTCCCACTTCGAACCGTCAAATCCAAAACAAGTGATGTGATATTCAAGGCACCTTTTCTTACCGTTCATTTCGATTTATCAAGCAGATATTGAGTCAAAATGAACTCTGTTTTTTTTGTTTGCAAAGTGGTTTTTATTCTTCTTATCATTCTCTGGTGCGTTTATATCGCGCCTGGTGTGAAATAATCTAGTTTAAATATGTTGGGACAGTCAAGTTGTCAGCAACAGTTTTAAAAGTATTATATCGCGTCCGTGATTTTATTCACGTCGATTTACGCATAAACATTTTTGCCACACTTTATTCTGTCTAAATTGAGCTACACTGATACCGCCTTTGGGGGGTGGATGCTGGCGAGTACCTCGGTATTAATTCAACGCATTCAAAATGCTTTTCTTTTCTGTTTCTTGCCGTTCTCACATCACACCATTTTTAAACCGTTATAACCTATTAAATATGTCTGCCAGACCTACCTTACACTTTGCATCATTGCTTTTTGGAGTCATTCGCGATTAACAGCCGTCTTATCTATTTGAAAAACTTAAGATTTCGAAGGGTCATATACGTGGTGTCCTCAGGCTTAACGGCACGCAACACAGTAAGTCCGCTTTTCGTGGCAGCTTTCGATATGTTTACTCTTTGATTACATCCCCGTGCACATGCATCAGTCCTGCTAAGGATGGTAGAAACAGCAATACATATACTGTACATCCGAGGTACCGATCCATCTTCCTCATTCCGATCAGATCTTAAATTAAGCAAAATATCGCCAGCCTTCCGCACCACAGTGTTTTAACTGCTGTGTCCATCAAATTGACCCAATCTGTTTCTTTTATTCACGAATAATCACTTCACAACTTTAACAACCATGCGAGACATATAGATGGGTACTCAGTAGCAAATTCTCAACGTGTGCCAATTAATAAAGAATACAGTGGGTGCGGCGTATACTCTTTAAGGCTTTGCGCTTTATTGACTTCGCATTCGCAAAGGCTTTTGATTTCTTTAACTGGAGTTAAATGTTCAGAGTTATGAGAAATGGGGATACCGTAACACGTAATCCTTTTATAGTTGAACGAGGAGTGCAACTGTTCACTGAGATCTGTGAATAGACAATATAGGATAGGAGTATAGGAAGGTTGTGAGGGTGATGTCCAAGTTGGTGGCCAACTAATCAATAAACTCAGTTTTGCAGATGACATGACTATATTAGGTTAAGTGTCCGTGGAAAATGAATTTCGGTTCTGCTACAAAAGATTGGGTATGCCAGTAATGAGTCCATTTTCAGGATGCAGATCCATACCTTATGATCAATAGAAATGAGATGAAGATGATGCATGTCGATCTTCCTTGTAAAATTAAGAGAATCAATGAATTGCACGATCTTGAGGCAAGTTGTTCGTTTACTTGGTATTTTAAATAAGTGATGATGGCATCTGCGACTAAAAGGTGATCAGAAGAGCTCATGTGGCCAAAGCTGCGGTGAAACGACTCGCCAGGATATGCATATGGAATAACATAAAACAAGGATCAGACTAATGCGGGCGCCTTGGTTTCTCGATCATATTCTTTACATGTCCGAAACCTAGACCATTGAAACTGAAACCCATCATAGGACAGATGCATTTGAGATATGATGCTGGCGAAGAAAGCTTGAACGTTACTACGGTGCAACTGCTTCAACTCTTGACAAACTCGACATCACCGAGGTTATCCACTGTTAGTACCCATAGCGTTCTTAGTTTCTTCGGCTATCGAGGCCGAACCAAGAAAGGAAGAGCCAAGGAAGCGTAGGGATGGACGTATGGTCACACGCCGTTGGGCGAACAGAATAACATTAAAGATAAATCCACATTACAGGCTAGCATACACCGCCCAAGAAAGAGCGGCTTCGAGTGCACTGGTGAAGAACCACACAGGACAGGTGTCCACAGTGACTTATGACGATACGGCAACGAATAAGACTTTGATAAATCTGTCTTGTGACTATTGCTACTGTAGGAGTCGTACATAAAACAATTAAGGCTCCTCTTCCCGCAAAATACCGTAAAACTAAGTTATTCAGAACCATATTTTATATTAAACATTGATACTTTCTGAGCAGCAAAAAACATATAACAATCTACAAGATATGACCAACGATATATTTTTCTGGAAATCTATTTTAATTTACACAACTATATTTCTTTCAGTTAGATCGGTATTACTTCTGCAAAAATATGGAACTTTACAATCATTCTCACAAGACACTATAAAATGATTTGGTTTTCTTGCTTTTTGCAATTTCATAAAACTATGCCTCAATTTCTAAAAACAATAAGCCTAAATTCCGCCTAGATTCCTACCATTACCCCCCTCTGCGGAGGCAGTGCGAGGCAAGTCGTATTGCTAGACGGACCTGTGCTGCATTGCACGCGCGAGCAAGCGATATTCTATTTCGAACGCATAGCTCTGCGCGCTCGATCTTTTGCAGTGGGTGGTGCGGTGAGGGGTATAAAGCTCCGCCCACACGCGCGAGGTCATTGGCGTCGAGTGCAGCCTTAACACTACGATATTTCACGGCAATATTAAAATGAATCAAGAAAGATATCGAACTTCCTTATATGACATCTGATTCTAATTGTGATTATGATTCTTGGGATCATAGTGTAGCTCCAGTCTGCATTTCAATCCGATTAAATCTGATAAACAAGCTAACAAGCTGAGGTGTCCCGATCAATTATTATCAATAATTATTTGGCTTATGATTAATCTCTTCCTTTTAAAGGTTTAATGGTCTGAGCTTTTGCATACTAAAATAATTAATAATAAAGTCCTTTTTATTGTTTCTAAAGATGATATTATACAAAATAGATGATATTATATCTGAATTACTTCTGTCATTACATTTATTAAAATAACACAATACTTGAGAAATTCTGATCTTATTCAGAAATGTATCCACCATGGTCTTCTACCGCCTTTGTAATTATTACTATGAGTATGAAGGTTGAAGGTACTTAATATGTACATCTACGACGAGTAGACTCGATTGAGTTGGCGACATCAATTAACATCTACTGCTCGATTCCACTTTCATTTAACAAAATTAAAATAGTTTTGCATGGCTAGTGACTATTCTTTAAATTATCTACCACTCCCTTACCTGTTTTTGTTGGAATAAAATACATAATAAAGAAACCACTAGCCCATTCAATTAGTATGCAATTCATTTGAAGTCTTCTCAATAATAATATATTTTAATATTTTTAACCCTAGGTTTGGGTCATCGCATGTACATGACATAGATACATACACAATTCAGAAGTTAAGTTAATATTTATCTAATTAGTTTATATCAAATCGCTAATCTGTGACTGTCCACACTATGAATCAATGGTTGAATAATAATAGGAAGTCCTTATACCTATAGGGTATGGCTTAGGTGCAAACATATATATTATAATAGCCTGGTGGCTTATAGTAAACAGTTTTGCGTTTGCAATTTACTGTTATACAAGTTGATATTTATTGATTCTCTGATGACAATCTCTAGATTGGAATGTTAATTGGGATTGAATCAAGATACTGTGCTGAGTTACATGAACAGAAAAAGTAAGTGAATATTATTTAAACAATATTTATTTATTTTTATTCGTTTACAATCCTTTTAACCGTTTATTTTTTAGGACAGCAATATCATGCATGCCAACTGTTAAATCTAGCGAGAGCCCCATATTGGCAGTTTGCTGGTGCCATTGGAGTGGCTGCGCGATTCTGATTGGGTCTCAATGATGGTCCTGGTCCTTTGAGTTTGGGTAGCCATGTACATATTATGACATCAAATTGTAATCTGATTTCAAGTGCCTCCTGCATTTTCATTAAGGCACGTTACAGGTTACTACATCTAAATGATACCTATAACTTCTAAGAAACCAACCCGTACCAATACCTTACAACTGTAACAACAAACAACAATGAGGCAAGACATTCCTTAACATCTCTTATGTTATGAGTGGTTCTAGTCCTTCAAACGAAGTGAAAGGGTTGATTTCGAATTTTGAATTACACGCAATGCGAATGCTTCTGATTTTAGCTTAGTGAAGATATGGATGCGCAAAACATACGATTATAATAGCCTAGTTTGGTTGTTTGGAAGATGTCGCTCTTCAGCGATAAGACCGCTTGTTGTGCACCATAGTTTGAGTTATGTGCTTAATCTGTATGTTATTTTCGTTTTTATATTGGTGAGCAACAAAGAATATTTGTACTGTATTATTTTATTAAACTTGATAAAATAAATTTTGTTTCATTCTAAGAGAATATTTATGGATCATATAAGTATATCGAACGAATGTTAAATCTGGTTCCTACCTAATACGTTAAACATGATACATTCGTTTTCTGAAAAGACACGCAGTATAAATTGTTTCCATCCACCACGCACACTTGCGCACACGACGAGTCAAATCAGGGCTGAGCTGATAATTTGTGATAAAGCGGATATTCTGCAAGCAATGCGTGTTATACAAAAGCATCATTCATAAGAGATTATGGTCCTTTTCACAAAATGTTATAAACACCAATATAACTAGATCCCGAAGTTACAGAAAATATACCAAATCGGGGGTCAGACCTAAACTGGTTTGTAAGCAACAACAGTCGGCAAGGCATTATATCACTATCCGCATGATAAATAAACTTTAAATTTGATACTATTAACTATAACAACTATTCCGCCAAACAGAACAATGAATGAGAGATTTTGATTCTTATTATTTTAATATTAAAATGTTAATTATTTTGTTAATGAATTGTTGATCAACAGCATGATTTGAATCTGTGATAAAGTCGCTGTTTGAAAGGATGTATCCTGGGTCACAACACAAATTGACCAGCAAATTTTAATTCAAAATTTTATTTAATTTATATTAAAGATTGGTCAGGCAACTAAATCTAAACACGTAGGTAAAGTACCTTGTCCCCTACATAATCAAATATAAATATCAAAATTAACATAACGTATAGGTACCTAAATATAGATTATAGTTAAACCTCTTGTTTAACTTAAACTTAGGTTTGAGCAGTTTGACCTGTTAGGTATGAGCAGGTATGGTAATGGCACCATTCATTAGACATTTAAGAGAACAATTGGATAATTGCTGACACTTCACCGATAATTGAAAAATTTCTACCGCTTTGGGCGTTAAAATTTGAGTTGAATGTCCTTTCACCTTTTATTATTTTCGACATGTTTAATGAAATATGTAGTTAGGTACTTGGTTTCAATATAATGAAATGTGAGACTTAAGAGTTCTAAGGCTCTTGTTGAAGGTAAAATGTTACTAAGTCAGTGTTTAAAAACTGATGATAAATACTTGTTTTATAGGATTTATAGTAAACACGAATTACGAATGTTTACTGAGACTTACCTGATTCATAAATGATTACTGATTACCTTTTATTATTCAGTAGAGATAACTATATTTTCTGATGTGACAATCTTTGCCACTCTCTCATTCTTTTAACATAGAAATGTTGAATCTGTTTAGTAACGTCACATATAATCATGAGCGTAAAAGTAAAATCTTGAGCGTTGCGAGTGTTTCAAGGCACGTGAGTTGAAAACAAACTTTGCTGCTCTGGTAAAACATAAACATTTTTATCACATCAATTATTGTCAAATACTGGTTCTAAAACATAAAAATTTAAATATTTATATCATTCAAAACCATAACATGAAATTCCATTCCATTCCACTGCTTATAGCTGCTATAGGGCTAATAAACACACTGTTTTCAAAGATTAAAGAGAGCTTTTTAATTCAGACTACCCTTTGTCGCAAAATATTAATAATCGTGAAAGTATGTATTTATATATCTGCTTTTTATAAACTATATTATGATACCTACTGACACTTGCAATCTCTTGTATATCAAAGAGCAAGAATGTTCAGTTAAAATGTATGTAGGTACTCACTCAATTGCCTATGTGCTCAGGTGAACCACTAACATTCGCCTGCTGAATACCTTTTTGGTAGAAATAATATAAATATGGGCTTCATGGTTGAAATAAAACATTAAATTGAATTAAATAAACCAAATATTGTAGCTCTTTAGTTGTACGCGCTTAAATAAATTGACTTTTCATATGTTAGAGATAAATATATGTTACTTTTGATGATGATAACAGTGCATGTGAATAAAAATTCCCAGCATGCTCCACCATGTCGTCAAGCTCACCATACTTATTAACCTATCGAATGAGCTAATGGTTTTACGGATACTGGAAAGCGATATGTAAATGTACTACATACCTATACGAGGCCTGGATGTTAGTGAGATGACGATATGAGTTGTGCTGGTGTCCGACTTTATTACCTACATATAACATGAGTATCACATGATTATCCACCTGGTTTCTTGAGCTTAATAGTCGCCTCCAAACCTCCCCTTATAGCGACCCCTTTCCTCACACAAAGTTTACCTTAAGTTCATATTAGCCTCACTGGATCACTGTTCACTCTGAGTACTGATAACGTTGGTCACAATATACTAGAGACACATCATTATTCTAATAACACCATAAGAACGTTCTTGACTTGATCTAAAAGCAAATATCACTGCCGCGTCGATCTGTTCGCACACAACCTCCTTTTTCCTACTGTCGTTCTCATCTACCCTCTCACCTTCCCTCAAAAAATCCCAATAACCTCGAAGCGGTTACTTAAGTTAAACGTGACTACTAGCGCCATCTACTCCATGACGTTGGCAAATATTAGCGGGTTCGCAATACGTTGGCGACAGCTAATATACAATTTACAAAAATATCAAATAAAATCGAAAAATACTTTTCAGCCGGTAAATTAATAATAGGTACATAAGGTATACAGTTATTGGGTTTAATAATACAGTTATTAATTACACAGTTCGTACTTAGGTATGAACTCAGGCTTGCAAGCAGCATTAAGAGGAAAGGGGAGGACCGCATCTCTATACAAACGTAGACCCCATTTTCCTGTCTGGATATTGACAGTACCTACAGAATACTATTCTGAGAATAGTACATACATTGTGCAACGAGGGGGGTTAGTGAAATATTGGACACGAGTTTGCAATATTCTTACTCCCGGAGTTAGGTTTTTCATCGCACTTGCGAATAAAAAACAAAATTTTAAGCGAAACAATTCTTAAATACGGTGACATTTCAAACATTCGACCGCCGTATTTTCATTGTTTGACAGGTTAGGCATCGGAGGCACAGACCTATCTGACATTGAGCCACGATTGAAAAATGATGTAAAAATATTTTGACCGTCTATTAAATGAATGTATTTAAATCTTTTTTACATAAACACAATATTAAATTAAAAATGTCAGTATTTTAAACGCATTGATGGCAAGCAGCCTCCGTAGCCTATGTACGCCTGCAACTCCAGAGGAGTTACATGCGCGTTGCCGACCCTAAACCCACCCCCCCCTCATTGAGCTCTGGCAACCTTACTCACCGGCAGGAACACAACACTATGAGTAGGGTCTAGTGTTATTTGGCTGCTGTTTTCTGTAAGGTGGAGGTACTTCTCTAGTTGGGCTCTGCTCTTGATCTGGAATGACATCCACTGGCTGTGCCCTACCACACAAAGCGAGATGACTTTCACAATGCCGATACCACTCTTTTGGACGTAGTTTAAAGACATACCCGGGTCCAAAAGAGATCTCGCGCGGGTCATCCACTTTCGTTTAAGAGAAACTTTAAAAAGATTTAAGATCCACTACAAAAAAAAAAGCGGCCAAGTGCGAGTCGGACTCGCCCATGAAGGGTTCCTTTATGACGTATTAAAAAAAACTATTTACTAGATCTCGTTCAACATTTTACCACTTTGGACACACATTTTACCACTTTGGTAGTGTCTCTCGCGCAAACTATTCAGTTTAGAAAAAAATGATATTAGGAACCTAAATATCATTTTTGAAGACCTATCCATAGATACCCCACACGTATGGGTTTGACGAAAAAATTTTTTTTTTTTTAAATTTTATGACGTTTTAAAAAAAACTACTCACTAGATCTCGTTCAAACCAATTTTCGGTGGAAGTTTACATGGCAATGTATATCATATATTTTTTTTAGATTTTTCATTCTGTTATTTTAGAAGTTACGAGGGGGGGGGGGGGGGCACACATTTTACCACTTTGGAAGTGTCTCTCGCGCAAACTATTCATTTTAGAAAAAAAAAAATGATATTAGAAACCTCAATATCATTTTTACAGACCTATCCATAGATACCCCACACGTATGGGTTTGATGAAAAAAGATTTTTTGAGTTTCAGTTTTAATTATGGGGAACCCCCAAAATTTATTGTTTTTTTTTTTTCTATGTTTGTGTGAAAATCTTAATGCGGTTCATAGAATACATCCACTTACTAAGTTTGAACAGTACAGCTGTTATAGTTTCGGAAAAAAGTGGCTGTGACAGAATCGGACAGACAGACGGACATGACGAATCTATAAGGGTTCCGTTTTTTGCCATTTGGCTACGGAACCCTAAAAAGCCTTAAAAGTTCAAAATCCATGCTGAAAACTTTTAGACTAAAATAAGATTGAAAGTACTGACTTAGGTTTCTTTTGATAAATATTGTATACTGAAGAATCTGGGTGTATTAAAGGATATATACCACAGGGTCCGGAGGGATGAATGCTTTCAATAATTCACGAGCGGGACAGTTCTAAACCTGCTTTGATATTTCTAACATCTGAGCTTACACTGATTTAGAAAGAGTTAAAATAAACTACTTTCTCTAATTTTGTAGTTTTAAAAAGTTATTTGGCTACCTTCCGACTGCATCATCAGATCAGCTTCATGTTAATACATCATTGCATCGTCATCGGAATTACGGAAATACTCCAAATTGAAACTGAATCATGCATCAGTACCCGTACCATGAGTCACTAACAGTGTCAAAACTGACATATTATCATATGCTATCGAGAACGTGACTTACTTTCTATGCATCTCGCTCGTACTCGCATATAAGTGCGAGCGAGATGTTTAAATATCTCGATAGCGTTTATGTCAGTTCTGAACTGGTGGTAGCTACACTGGAAGTGATTCAGACTTCAGGTCGCGTCGTTAAACAATAAAAACTAAAAATGCGGCGCTTGCTTGCTTCCCGAAACCCTGCGCATTCCGTTACTTTGCGAGTAGTAAATTTATTCTATAAGGTCGTATGCGGCAAAACAGGTTTTACCCTTTAAAATATAAAAAAAAACAATAATTAATCGAAAAATTACAACTACTGAATTAAAGTGTGTGTTTAAAATAATTTACATCGAAAATTTAGAGGCTTGAATCAGTCCCATTTGCCTGTACAATGAAAATTTACAAGCTTGCAGTAATTGCACAGAAAAAGCTAGCCGTGTAAATTGAGTGCTATTTTTATTATTAGGCTAAAATCGAATTGTATGCGCATAACAAATATCACTACTTTACTTCAATACGAGTACCTACTCTTGCAGCACTTTGAACCTGCGTTTTAATTACTGGTGCCAATCTGCTTTTAGCTTGTCTCAGCACTTTGTCTGGCGTTTAGGCAGACATCAAAGCAACGAGATGAAGTTGCGGGCTTTTTGCCTGTGATCTGGTTAAAAACGTAGGTACGGAATGAAGCACGACACTGTAAATTCCATGCTGCGTGTGGATTACGCAAAAAGAAAAAGTTTTTAATTTATGAACGAAAATTGTAAAGGCCCAGATTGCACTAATAACCAATGTAATGTTTTGCAAGAGATCTTTATATCGTATTGATGAGTATATCTGTTAATTTTCGCGTTGAGAAATAAAAATAAAATACAAACTCAATGCTCAATGCTCAATGAGGGGGGGCGGGTTTAGGGTCGGCAACGCGCATGTACCTCCTCTGGAGTTGCAGGCGTACATAGTTTAATTGTTTTTATCTACACAGATATCATAAACTCTCTATGATGCCTCCAAACTCCGTAAATAATGGCCAACATTACGATAAACTGTTTTGTTGCTTCATAACTACTTACATCAAAAACGATGTGGTTATACATTCAAATTTTGAACATCTCGGGGAAAAAAAGCTATTCGATTTGACCTCTATTCTAATATCAGTCGAGATGCTTTTTTGTTCGCTTTTTTGTTGCTACAATTTTGACATATCTCGCATGTAATTTTATATCGAATGATACGGAAATAGGCCCCCGACTCTAGTTTGTGTGTGAATTAAAAAAAAAAACTACGAATGCGTGACATGCGTGAAAAAATGTTTTCATTTACCGCCATTTGACGTACAGTTATTTTTTAATTAGTTTCAAGTATAACATGAATATGTTTTGTTGTTTCTAAAGTAACCATTGGAAAAGGTGCGTGTAAAATGAGCGATAAAAATATTTCGGTGACGCCACCACATATCCGCGAGTTCCGCCAAGAGAGCAAAGATGCTCAACTTGGGCTGTAATTTGGGTTAGTGATAACCTGGCCCCGCTCAAACGGTATCACCAGGTTAGGGGCCGTGGGGTTGGATAACGATCGGTAGCGAAGAGCTGGCCTACACCAGCGACACACACCGTCCCCAAAATGACGGCCAACTGACCACCCCACCACCGGTGGGGAAGCGACCCGCGACAGCCGCCGCAGCCGAAAGGCGGTAGCGGCCCCTCATACCTCCCTGACGGGGGGTATCGACAGATCACTCAAGTCAAGTTTGGGTTAGTGAATATACTCGTATCATAGAGTTTATAATATGTGTGTAAATAAAATAGTGTATGTCACTATACATAATTAGGCATTAAAACACTCGTATGATCTTTTTAAGAAACTCACTTCTGTAGGACGGCGAGCTCCAGTTAAACACTCAAGACACTTTAACAACTTTTATTCAATTTATAACCTTTGAAAAGTACTGGTACACGGATATCAAATAAACTAAACAAGCACTATCTTATTAACCGAACACCTGTTCACGTCAACGCATGCTGGCCCTGTGAGAACCCCGCCGACCGACGTTGGCGGACGGTGCCGATAACTCTGGCGCCACTGTGACAGTATGCGTTGGCGAGGACTAGAATCGTAACAACAATTCAACTACTTATTTAATTATTATCAATATTATTATATTACCAAATCTATGATAAACTGTAATAAATAAAACAGTAATGTAACGATTAATTTAGTTAATAAATTATCTATAATTCTAACAATTCGGCCATCCGCAACATGTACACGTCCCGTGTACAAGAATAGTAAATTGAGCCATTGATATAGATCACAAAATTATTACAAATAGGCCGTGGCACTCTACAAAACCGTTGCCTTCACATGGCTAAAATAACTTTTATTGAAATCTTATAATAATATACATAATATTCAAATATTATTATATAAACTTACACATGCGGTACAAGTCGCTTCTACCTCGAAACCGCAAAAAACTTACTTAACCACGAAATTAGTGGTACAAGTCGCTACTACCTTGAAACCACCTCAATCATGGCGCAGTTCAAGTCGCTTCTACCTTGAGCCTGCCCCTACTGACTCTATATAAACTTATAAATGCGGTACAAGTCGCTTCTACCTTGAAACCGCAACCAACTTAATTAACCATGAAATTAGTGGTACAAGTCGCTACTACTTTGAAACCACCTCAATCAGGGCGCAGTTCAAGTCGCTTCTATCTTGAGCCTGCCACACATCTTACAACTAATGACAGTTCAAGTCGCTTCTACCTTGAGCCTGCTACATACTTTATAACTAGTGACGGTTCAAGTCGCTTCTACCTTGAGCCCACCGCATATGCTACAACGAATAACAGTCCAAGTCGCTTCTACCTTGAGCCTGTCAGCCTTTTAATAGACAATCTTTATATAATCACCTCTTAATGATATAATTCAACACAAAATAAACTACTGGACAATCACTCACGACACAGCCTCTCCTTCGTCACTACTGCTTGGGGAGGAATCGAAATTCGCTCTGTCAAAACTGAGCCATGCCTTCATTTTATCCACAGAAACTACAGCACAATATTTTCGGTTCGACTTCTTTGTTAAAGGCGTATCTTCCACCTGATACCGATCGTTATCTAAGACCGCAGTGACACGATATGGCCCTTGATACTTAGGTACAAGTTTTCTGCTTTGACCAGTTGACGGAATTTCTCTTTTAATGCTTACTAGATCGCCAATTTTGAATTTTAACGGTATACTAGCTTTTTTGTCATACGCTTGTTTTTGTTTCTGCTGATACTCTTTAATATGTTTGTTAATATTTTCTCTTATTTCGTCAACCGTACTGCTACGATCTACGAGTTCATTATCTAAATAGGCTTTGATCCTACCTTCTGAACTACCTGTTAAAGACGTACCAAACAAAGCTTGTGCTGGAGTTGTACCTATTCCTTTGTTTAAGGTGTTATTTAGACCCCACTGTACGTCAGGTAAACTTAAATCCCATTTACGCTCGTCCTGGCCTAGACATTTAGCTGTGAGTGCATCAAGTAATGTCCGGTTATATCTCTCAACCTGTCCGTTTGCTCTTGGTGTAGCCACAGCATTGAGAATATGTTTGGTTCCCAACTCGTCAATGTACGCCTGAAACTTACTACTAGTAAAACACGATCCACGATCTGAAATTATCCGCTTTGGTACACCAAAGATACTAAAATATTCGCGTAAGCGATCTATAACGATTGACGCTTTTGTACTCCTAACAGGTCTTAAAACAATAAATTTTGTGTATGCGTCAATTATGACTAAAATATGTGTGTTCCCCTTTGAGCTCTTCACGAAGGGACCGACATGATCAAGATGGATGGTTCCAAACGGAGTGTCTATTTTTGGAATAGGGTGCAATAATGGTCTTTTCCTCCCAGAAGACTTGGAATAAGCACACTCTAGGCAAGAGTTGACATATTTATTGATAAACCTTTTCATTTTACCGAACCAATAAGTTTCTTTTACTTTAGCATATGTTTTATCAAACGCAAAATGGCCAATATCATCGTGACACTGTTTAAGTATTTGCCATCTCACTCCCCTTGGTACCACCCATCTCTCACCCTCATCTGTTTTCCTGTACAATTTTTTGTTGCGAACTACGTAATTTTCCATCACCTCTACTACTTCCGCTGATTTCGGATCTGTTAACATGCTAATCTTACTTTGGATTTCCGAATCAGAACTTTGTACTGTGCTTAACCAGTCAGACTCTCCCGATACAATAGTATTTATTAGCCGTATGGGAACGCCACTGGGTGGTGGATTTCTACTGAGAGCATCGACATACGTCATCGACTTTCCCGGTCGGTACTCAATAGTATAATCAAACTCCTGCATGGAGATCCACCACCTAGCGACCCTCGGAATTAAATCGCGTTTGAGGAAGGTCGCCCTAAGAGAGTTGCAATCCGTGAATATCCTAAATGTGATCCCAATGAGATATACCCGAAATCTTTGTAACGACGCTACAACCGCTAACGTTTCGAGCTCGTAAGATGTCATGTGTTGCTCTTCGGGAGTAGTTTGACGGCTAAAATAAGCTACCGGTTTGAGAATCCCATCGTTATTCCTCTGCATCAATAAGCCTGCAATTCCGATTTTACATGCGTCAGTATGAACTTCAGTGACCGCCTTTGGATCATATAGAGACAAAGTGGGTTTTCTAACTAGTTCATTTTTCAGGGTTGTAAATGCGTGCATCTGGGGTTCGCCCCAAACCCACGGCGCATTTTTCTTAAGTAAAACAGTAAGTGGCTTTGCAATAACGGCAAAGTTTCTCACAAAACGTCGAAAAAAACTACATAAGCCTACAAACTGCCTAACTCCGTGTTGGTCCCGAGGCTGAGGAAAATCTTGAACCGCCTGTACTTTACGAGCACCTGGTTTTATTCCCTCCGAACTTAATTCAAACCCAAGATAGTCTACGCTTCTACTGAAAAAGCAACATTTAGAAAGTTTAAGCGTTAGTCCCGCGTTTTCTAACAATTGTAGAACCAATTCTAATTTAGCAATGCCCTCGTCGATAGTTTTGGACGGTATTATAATATCATCCATATAAGCTGATGCTATTTTACTGGTCTTACCTGATGAGTCATTGTCTCTGTCAACGTGATTGTTAGCCGTACCTAGTACCGAATGAACCATACGCATGAACGTCGACGGCGCATTGACAAGACCGAAAGGCATTCTTTTAAATTCAAATTGCCCATCAGGCGTCACGAAGCTTGTTTTAGGCCTATCGCTTTCTTTCACCCCAATCTGATAATACCCAGATGCCAGGTCAAGAGTAGTATAAAAGTTGAATCCTGACAACTCATCGAGCTGATCATCGATCCTAGGTAGTGGGAAATTTTCTTTTATAGTTTTCCTGTTGAGAGCCCTATAGTCCACACAAAGCCTAATATCACCGGTCTTTTTCTTAACGAGGACTATAGGGCTCGCATAGGGGGATGTCGAAGGCTGAACTATATCACAATCGATGAGCTCTTGCACCATATCTCTTACTTTTTCTCTTTCAACAAATGGTAACCTATACGGACGATATACTACAGGCTCATCATCTTTTAACTGAATTGACATTTCGATTAAATCTGTTTTACCTAATTCCTGTAGATTAAATGCCAAAGTCTTACGATATTTATTAAGTAAGCCTAGTAGCTTAATCGTAGTTTCACTGTCCAGCGTGTTAGGCCCTAAATCTTCTGCCACGATAGCCCGCGTTGGTTGAACTACATTAACACGCATAACCTTATTTATCATACTACCAGGCTGAGCTTCTTCCGCGCGCTTACATCTGGCTAACAACGATCCTTTATCAAGGGTAAATGGCCCAGTCGATATCCCTTTTACTAATGCTACCCCAGTACCTTCAGTCACCGTGAACAGTCCCTGTACTATATAGTGCTCACGCCCGGATTGGTAACGCGTACTACCATCGATGTAAACTTCTCCTGTATACTTGGGTTCCGTTGTAAAATCAACAGCCGTCAACCCGTCGATCCTCGTATCAGATGCGCAAATTAGTTTAACCCTACAATCTAAACAGTCATCTGAACTACTTATTTGCAAACATGTACTATCTTTGTACACCACGATATGTGGTAGCTCGGTAAAGGTTTGCCCAACAAGTAAAGGTTTCTCTAAAAAGTTATCCGGTACTATCAAACATTCCACGTATGCCCTTGCTGCGTCTACTTCTAGTTCTAGTTTGCATTTACCTAACGGTCTAACAATACCATCGCCGAATCCTCTCAATGGGGCTAACGAGATATCATTTTCCCATATTAAGGATAAATCCCGTGCAAATGTTGCCATAATCATCGTTTCCGCACTACCAAAATCAACAAAACACTCGCAAACCACTTTGTTAACTAACGCTTGCTTAAAGTACTTAGCAGACTTTGGATCAGATATTTCTGTTACACGCATAACTGGTTTTGAGGTTTTGGTAGTGCTTTCAATGTCCTTATTGTTATTGGATCGACAATTGTCAGTGGAGTGACCGAATCGCATGCATTTGCCGCATTTCATAAGAGGTTTAGGACACTGGGATTTATAATGGCCGTCTTGTAGGCAATTAAAGCACTTTATAGACCTATCATTACTAACCGTATTCTTATTACCTAATTCGGATTTTGTCTCAACCCTACCTTTGGGTTTCCGATCAACGTATGAACTATTCTTGGCGCTCTTCAAGAAAGGCAAGAGCTGATCTGGGCTATTGAAACGAGCTGCTTCAGCCCCTAAGCGGACACTACGATCATCTATTCCGAATACTAAACAATCAACGGCCCTCTTGTCAGTGATCCCGCAACGGTTTAACAACATTATTTTATCATAGAAATACTCTTCTAATGAATCATTAAACCTAGCGCGTTTGGCAAGCATTGTCGTAAGTAACTGTCCATAATTATCATCGCTAGGAAATGCTAGTTTTAACTTTTCCTGCCACTCTTGCCAGGAAAACATAACGGTCGAGAGGCCAGCGTACCATTTTTGAGCCAGACCCCTAAGTTTTGGTAACGCAAAGTGCACGGTTTGACGATCATTCCAGTTATATATAATTGCGCACTCGTTCACTTTGTGTATCCATATCGCAATTGTTTGTTCCTTAGAAGCTGGATCAAATTCAGGTACTGTATTCTGATTCGACAATTTTTCATTGGAGCCTTTATCGCCAATGGTACGCAGAACCTCTACCAGTTCTGAAATGATAATATTATTACTGGGAACAGACCGAGCATTCGGAGACTCACGTGGAATTCCGCGCTCACGTTGTCCCCCTTGTGGCGAGGTCGACACAGCTGCAGCCCTGCTGTGAGCCCGCCGTCTCTCGCTACGCTGCCGCTGGCCGCGCGAGCGAGACCTGCTTGGACGACCGCGACCCCGGTGGCTGCTACGACTGCGCGTCCGGCGCCTGCTGTAGCTATCGCTGCGAGACCGGCGTCTGCTAGCGCGCTCCCGTGCGCGCTGACGGCGCTGTATGCTCCGGCTGCGCGGCCACCGTGTGCTGCCACGCCGACTGCGTGACCGGTAGTCACTGGCTCGGTCGCGTCCCCGACGATTGCCCCTACTACGCGAACGACGACCTCCTCGTCGGTCTGCGCGCCTGGTCCTGCTGCGTGACCGATGCTGACCAGAAGGTGGCGTCGTCAGTACACGCGACCTTCTCTGATCGTCCTCCATTTCCTAGAATATAAATTTCTAGCACAAATCTCTCTTCGAAATTAACATAAAGAAATGAGGGTGGAATGAAAACAGCGACCGTTAAAGATATACCACCATAAAACCGAACGTAAAATAACGATATAAAAGTTTTATTTTACACTTGACCCGATTTATGTACTTACATGACAATAAGGTATACCCCGAAATATAATTTCGTTGCTCAAAACAATTTTGTAGCATAAAACAAAAATTTTTTTTTTTTTTTTTTAGTCGGGTCAAGATCAGTGAGGTACTAGCACTGTGGTTACCATATATCGGAATTAATAGAGCTAGTAACTTAAAAATACTTAAACATGCATACGATAAACGCAACCAGTATTAAACGTGAATAAACTATCCTTATTTAACAACCTCGCGTTTTGTTTCGTAATTAAACACAAAAATTCAATTGCTGTATTGTAAATTACTTACCGTTAAAAAAAAACAATAACGCAGCACGTGAAAAGAGTGAGAATAAAACGGTCCGTTTTTGTAAACTCATACTCATGTATACGGTAAACAATATCCAATATCGTATTCAATTTATGTCTTATATTCACCGTAAGCTTAGCTATATTCTACCTATAAGCTGGTAATGAATATAAGCATAATTAAGCGCGCGTAAACACTAATATTCTGTAGTAGCTTATTCTATTTACGTATTGGCACCACTTAGCACACTTTATTAAATCAAGCAACAATCATGAAATCACGTCAATACTCACGTTTTATTATTTATTCGGAACACTGGTTCGACTCAAGGAGTTGATACTTACAATTCCTTTACATCCCTTACTTCTGAATTTGTAGGACGGCGAGCTCCAGTTAAACACTCAAGACACTTTAACAACTTTTATTCAATTTATAACCTTTGAAAAGTACTGGTACACGGATATCAAATAAACTAAACAAGCACTATCTTATTAACCGAACACCTGTTCACGTCAACGCATGCTGGCCCTGTGAGAACCCCGCCGACCGACGTTGGCGGACGGTGCCGATAACTCTGGCGCCACTGTGACAGTATGCGTTGGCGAGGACTAGAATCGTAACAACAATTCAACTACTTATTTAATTATTATCAATATTATTATATTACCAAATCTATGATAAACTGTAATAAATAAAACAGTAATGTAACGATTAATTTAGTTAATAAATTATCTATAATTCTAACACTTCGTTCGTTTCTTAAACCCACACTCGTGTATTTTTATGCCTTTTATTATGTAGCAGTCACATAAACTACTATTAAAAATAATTCATACTTAAATCAGATTTACTTCAATGATTAAGATTCGTAGGGTTCAATTTCTGTTAATGATTAAATGTTATGTTAGTTTATTTCTGGTGAAAAAGAAAACTAATAGCAAATATAAAGCTTTTGAAATTTAAAATGAACGAATAGAACCAGATGGTCCCAATTTGTCAACTGATTACTGTAGCCATTTATGATTGGAGCATACTAAAAAGCCGAAAGGCCGGACAAAAGGTATTCAGTACGGTGACAATGATGGATAGACTTATTAGCATGATATTCGATTTTAAGAAAATCACTATAATATTTATATGAGTTTCTTGACTTCCAAGAATTACAATAATTGCATTAGAGAGGATATCCTCACTCATAGCAAAAGTAAGGTCTATCAGTAAAAAAATATAGGCAACATTTATGTAACGGTAAATAACAAGCGGTCTTAGTAGATTTTATAACACCAACATGTACGAGTATGTTTCAATGTATCAGGCATCTACTGATATTTATTTTATCAATATGTTGTTGTTATAGTACAAAATATAAATAAATCGCAAATTGTCCAACACGTAGTACAGGAGTGCCCCCTCAAAGCCTACCCTGGAAGCCCCAAAGACCTGTTCTCCCTCACTTCTGACGCTGCTCAATGGCTAATAACCTTGGACGCCAATGTGTGCTATACTTGATGTAGTTTCGATTTATTTGTAATTTTGTAAGCCATACTATTAAATAAATAAGTACAAAATATTGAAAAGATATTTTTATCACTAGAATAAAGCACCTACATATAAATAAACCGACCAAGTGCGAGTCGGACTTAAGTCCCAAAGGTTCCGTGCTTCTCACATTTTTTGGGTGAGAAAAAAAACGACTTAATCAACAAAATTAAGTACCTGTTCTGCATAAGGACTAGGTAGATCGCAAAACGACCACAAAATCTTATATTAGAAAGCTTATATTTCAAAATTACATGGTAGTAAAACGACCACCGAACAGGTCTTCACGAATGGCTTATCAAAACGACTAGTTCACAAAACTGTAGTCTCGTGGAACATCTTCACCTTTAAAAGCTTTAGTACTAACAAGGAAAGGTACCCAATTGTCCGGTTCCGATTTGATTTATATTTATATATGTTATAGAGTAGTCTAAAATAACAGACACGTATTTTTAGATTTTTTAGCTGCCCAAACTCAACCTATTGGGAGAAATTGTCCTCCAAAGTACTAAAAAGTTACTAAAAAAACTCCTATAGAAAGTGATGCTCAAGCAACTTGCTAGTTAATGGCTTGTTTGAGTATATGTTTGAGAACAGGAAAAAAATATAAATCAAATCGGAACCGGACAGTTGGGTACCTTTCCTTGTAAGAACTTAATTAATCTTAACATTCTTAACAAAGCAAAAGTACCCGTTGTTGAAATAGCATAAAACACTGTATTCATAATTCTTCTCCCGTTTGCCAGTTGTGTTCTAAAGGGTCCCAGTTGTCAAAGACCATCGAAGTTTAGATCTAAGTTTAAAATGTAAATATCTGTAGTCCTAATTGGCACTGCTGTGAGATGCCAGTAGTTATACGCACAAACCTAAAATGAATACATAAAAACACAACGCTTCCTACAACGATGATGCACGCCTTGGGCACGTAACCGACAAATGCCATTCTTACAACAGTGAAGTATGGTCTTTGTCAGTCATATAGAGTCCGTCTAAGCTAACTTTGCAAAGTGAGACAGTGTCAATACCAATATACGTCATATTTTCATAGTAATTATTCTTACTTTCTTAAATAACTTTTACCTAAATAAATTATGTCTATTTATATAAACGTGAAAGACCTGACTGACTGACTGACTTAAATCAACGCACAGCCCAAACCACTAAGACTAGAAAGTCCAAATTTGGCAAGTAGGTTCCTTATAAGGTCTGGGTCCACTAAGAAAGGATTTTTCAAAATTCATCCCCTATAGGGGTGAACCCCTATATGGGGGTCCAAAGTATGTATGGGGAAACAAGATTAGTTAGACTATTTTTATTCTAAATTTCACAGGAGTATTCCTAAAAAAAATGAGTAAACACGTGTTTCAGGTTTTTTGAAAAAAATACGAAGATAGCATAGATTTTGAAATTGAACGGTTGTAACATACACGCTGATTTACAGCCACACGTGATGCAGACTTTTGAGAATGCAATCCCTTAAAGTAAATTTTTTGAGTTACAAAATTGAAAATGTATGAATAGATTATAAGATTACAAATATATTCTAATAATATTATAAGACTAATGCAAAAGCCGAAACTACAAACGCTAGAAAGTTGAAATTTACACACTAGATTGCATTTATAAAGTGTACAAGAGCTAAGAAGCGATTTCGGCATATTTGACCCTTAAGGGGGTTAAAAAGGGGATGAAAGTTTGAATGGGGTTCAAGTTTTATTTTAAGCTAGGAACTTGATACTTTGTAAATATTTTATTTAAAAAGAAGAAAAATAATTTCAGTGTTTTTGAAAATTCAAACCCTAAAGTGAAAAGGGGCTGAAAGATTGTATGGAGATCAAATATGTTATTAAGTCCGGGATTTGAAACTTTATACGTAGGCATATTATTAAAATACAAGAAAAGTTATTTCAGCGTTTTTAAAAATTCATCCCCCAATGGGGTTAAAAAGGGGTTGAAAGTTTGAATCCATTACCAATGCTTTGAAACTTATAATAAAGGCATAATAGCCGATTTCAAATAAAAGATATTTCAACGTTTTTGAAAATTCAACCCCTAAGGGGGTTTAGGTAAAACGGGAATAATTTTGTATGGGGTCAAGTTTTATTATGAGCTAGGAACTTGAAACTTCGTAAACAGATATTAGATTAAAAAAGAAGAAAACTATTTTCAGCGTTTTTGAAAATTCATTTTTCAAGGTGGTGAAAAAGGGGTTGAAAGTTTGTATGAAGATCAAATATTTTTGTGCGGGACTTGAATCGTTGTATCACGGCATATTTTTAGAATACAAGAAAAGTTCTTTCAGCGTTTTTTTTAATTCATCCCCGAAAGGACTTAAAAAGGGGTTGATTATTTATAAGAGTTTTAAAATTTAACTTAAGCTAGGAAATTGAAACTTCGTAAATTGGTACTTCATTGAAAGAGAAGAAAACAATTTTAAGCGTTTTTAAAAAATCCTTCCCCAAGGTAGTGAAAAAGGGGTTGATTTTTTTTTGAGTATGGGATTTAAAACTTTGTCATATTACTTATTAGAATAAAACAAAAATGATTTCAGCGTTTTTAAAAATTCTTCTCCTAAAATGGTTAAATTCTGCCAACAAACTGCTATGCAGAAGCAGATAAGTGATCATAGCCGATGTAATTTCTCTTTTATAAATAAAAAAATATAAAATAGAGGTGGAAATTTTGAATCCATTACAAATGCTTTAAAACTTCATAGAAAGACATAATGTAAGATTAAAAAAAGTTATTTTTACGTTCTTGGAAATGGGATAGAAGTTTATATGTGGTACGAGTTTTCTTTTAAGCTAGGCTTTTAAAATGGCGTTCATTTAGTGAATAGTGAATAAGGGTTTAAAGTTTGCATTAGATTAGAGCCCACTATTCCAGGGCTTGAAAATCTTCTTAATTGGGTATCGAGAACAATTTTTTTCACTTTTATTCACTTTATTCACTTCGTATGTTATGTCAGACAGATCTCATGCGTTGTATAATTATTAACAAGTGGTTAACCGTCCCTACTGCTACCTTTTGCTGCATAATGTTCGATGCTCATGTATATAACCACCAATATACAAATCCACGCATACGGAGTCGCGGGCAACAGCTAGTCTTTCAATAAAAAACGAGATCCCCTCAATGAGCACTTTCATCTGATATATACCACGATATAGTTTGTAATATTTTCGGAGCCAATAAGCTGTGACAGATGGACATACAGGATCCCATCGTTTTCCCGCTTTGTAGAGGACAGCGACTACGAACAGAGAACCCGCTGAGCGGGTTTCCGGTACTCAATGTGATAAGGGTTCCATTTTCTGCTTTTGAGGTACCCTAAGAAGTAGTAGCAGTTCACGAATAAATAAAACCAAGCACACCTAAAAATGCTTATCTAAACAAATTGTTTTTGCTGCTGGCGACATTTCATTCACCACTATTTTCTTGCACAATAAACTTTTTAATTCATACGCCAGAAACACACAAAGCTGTCAGAATAACTGTATGATATATTGTTAGAAGCAGCGTCGGACAACTCAACCGTGATATTTGGTTGCGGAAAATGAAAAATGAATCAGGGTACGTACCTTTATTCAAATTTAACGCTTTCTAATTTTACTTTTAATATCGATTTTTTTTATACTACGTCGGTGGCAAACAAGCATACGGCCTGCCTGATGGTAAGCAGTCTCCGTAGCCTATGTACACCTGCAACTCCAGAGGAGTTACATGCGCGTTGCCGACCCTAACCCCACCCCCCTCGTTGAGCTCTGGCAACCTTACTCACCGGCAGGAACACAACACTATGAGTAGGGTCAAGTGTTATTTGGCTGCGGTTTTCTGTAAGGTGGAGGTACTTCCCCAGTTGGGCTCTGCTCTAGATCTGGAATGACATCTGCTGTGCTGTGCCCTACCACACAAGGCGAGATGACATTCACATTGCCCATACCTCTCTTTTGGACGTAGTTTAAGGACATACCCGGGTCCAAAATAGAGCTTTCTCTCGATATTAAAAGTACAATCACAAAGCGTTCTATCTAGGCATTCGATTGTCATTCTGTTAGAAACTTATTAATGATATTATATATATATAGTTCAGAATGTTCGGCTTATATAAGACCGACGGAAAATGTATTGAACTAACGGGACTATACATAATAACTATCAGGGCAGCGTTATTTTAATTTTGTTGTGTTTGTTGTGTTGTCACGTTCATTGTTATAGTTAAGACAAGGTCCAATGTAAATCAATATCAGTTAACATATAAATGTGTTGCCCTTTAAAATGCTCCGGTTAAAAAGCTCTTCATGCCGCCCTCTGGATTCCGAAAAGCACGTGTCCAGGGACATCACGTCGCCATATTTCGAGATTTACGACCAGCGGCGACATCCATTTTGTTGAAACCTACTCACGTGCAACATGCAAAAGCACTCGGCCTGAAAACTCGCAAAATGTGCTCAAACTACTCGCCGAACAACATTCGAAACGCGGTCGCCCGGGGCCCGTGTACATATAATTTTAAGTAATCTGGAGCTACTTCTGAGCGAACTCACACCTAACTTTGAGATGGTAATTATTTGTTTTGCAAGTAAACTCGAAAAAATGCTATCGGAATTTAAACATTTTGTAATACTTGGAAGATAATTTTAATTCGATGTAAAGTAACCATTATCCCGGTAGCGGTGATCGTGTTAATAAAGTATATAAATCGAACATAATATTACTTTAATTTGCTTAAATATTGACTTTTAAAGCCATGATAAACGCTGCCGCCCTACCTGGCACTGTTTAAATAGACTCAAAGGCCAATAATGATGTAGACAGATTTTTTATTTATTTATTTAATCTTTATTGCACAATACATGAAGGTACAAGTGGCGGACTTAATGCCTTAAGGCATATTATAATTCTATTAATTATAAATAAATAGATGTTTAAAAATCTTGTGCCTTTTGTATTGTGAGTAAGAGCTGATTTCGAGTCTCAGAATCTTGAGACGTAAAGGTTAGGAACTCTTCAAGACTCAATGGCGCTCAAGGCGACCTTGTAAAACACGAAACATGTTGCTTACGTTTTAAAAACGCACATAATTCAGTACTTAATTATTGGATGATAACGAGCTATGTTGTCACTACCTACGATCAAAATTGGTACCTGTAGTCTTAGTAGGTATTTTATATATGTATACTTTAATGTAAGAATTAGTTAAAATTTCTCACAAGGAGATCTGAAGGTAAACATCAGTTGTTGGACACAAATACTTCAAACCCGCAAACTGACGTGTAACGTGTGTCACGCCAGCGTGTCTCTAAAGGCAATTAGGGCCAAGTCAAGAGCAACAGGCGTGGATGCTTGCACCTAACCTAGATAGGTTACTAGGGTATAGGGGTAGGATTGGATTCAGCTGTTAATCGGTAGCGTTGATTTATAGGTAAATGAGTATATTGTACAGTCACCAGCATAAATATATAACTGTGGGCAGCCGTGCAAAAATATCTGATCCTCCATTGGAGCCATAAGTATATGACGACACAACCTTGAGAAAAATGTGATGCTTTGTGGCCGGCAAACACATCATTAATCTGTATCCGCATAAATATCGAATCGGGTCACTTAAAATATTTGATTACTCATGAAAATCAAATGATGTGATTACTCTCACCTGGCATAAATATCTATCCACTGTGAAAGCAATTAAAGCCTGACAAGGAATATAATGATGATGCGCCATGTTGCGGAATTTCTTTGGAACTAATTTCTTACACTGGCAATATTTTTAATGATAGGTTGTCACTGTTGTCAGTGTCATTGAGTTTACTTGAATAATAATTAAGTGCGTGCTGGGCCTCAGTCGCTCTGACGGGAAGAGACCTGATGGGTTGACGTTGGTTCCCTGGGAGAAGGGGAAATGTTTAGTGTGGGACGCAACGTGCGGTGCGTCAGCACTTTCGCGGCGTCGCATATTTAAAAAGTTTAAAAATACCGCATACATATCTACATCGACGATTTTTGGTACACAGGTACTTAAGACCAAAACATTTAATTTTTCCACTACTTCCTAAAAATCCTTCCTAAAAGTAATGACGTCATAAATTTTTTGTATGGAATTTGAATTTTTGTTTTCAAAACCTATCGTGTGGGGTATATCAAATGAAAGAGCATTATGAGACGATTCTAGAAATATACAGAGATATATATATAGAGCCATAAAGACCTCCGGATTGAAAGTCGCACGCTCTTACCGCTAGGCCACCAACAGCGCTCCCAGCACTGCATAGGTGGGAAGTCTAATAACGCAATTTTTCCTTGTTCGTTAATCCAATAGTTTACAATACGGCTGTTGTCAAAAGAACAGTTGTTCTGAATCGCGTAACTATATAGGATTGATATCTGGGTAGATAATATGTAAAGAAGGCAATATCACATCATTGCGGATTTCAATATAATCTCTGCTGTTTAGTCGACCAGTCACTTGGCACAGTTCTCCCGACACCCATCCCCAAATTCAGCATGAAATACGACCTGATCTTCTATTTTCCATTACGTTTAATTCGTAATAACGGGTATTATTTAATCTCCACAATGACACTCGACCAACCATGCTTGACTTATTTTCCTTGATCATTTAAACAATTCTATGTTTCAAATGGTCGTTGACTCGGTAAGTCGCAATAATATTGAGTTCTGTAACTGTTAAAATTATTCCTGCAAAATAACTTGGACTAATAATACTACGGACGTAGTTTTGAGAATACAAAACTAGGATTCCATCATCCACCAATTTCCTAGTACTTTCGCGCGACACACACACATTCACAGCTATCATCCATCGATCTACCGTCAGTCGGATCGACACGTACATATGCAGATTGCAGACATGCATGGTTAAATGTTGTAAAAATTATTCCGATCGGAAGAAAAAAAGAGACTGAATAACGTTTCATAGGTAATTATCACGTTATAGTAAGTAAAATTAAAGTAAGACCAGTACCCCTAGTGTAAATAAATTCGATTTCGAAACGTGACGTACGCGTTTGCGTTTAGTCTCATTTTGTATGTGATTTAGAAAGAGCGCGCCAAGCGGGTCGTTTTGGAAACTCAAAATCCTATACAAAATGACACTTAACGCAAACGCGTTCGTCACGTTATGATGTCGATAAAACTTACACTAGGGGTACTGTAGAGGCATTCTGTTGTGAACACTTTCTCCTCTTAACATGAATTATTGGAAAGCTCATCTGAACTTAGATTTTATTGTACAAAAAAACAACTGGTAAAGTCCCTCTTGATTGTTCAATAACTAATGAGAAAGTTGCGTTTTATTCACAAGAGTGTCAAAGTAATTTGATGTAAATTTGAGTTGTTTCTTTATGTTCGCTGATAGAATTGACTTTAAATGATGATTATGAATGATAAATATTTAAAAATGTTTTTTTCACTTGACTTCAATTTGATTTCATTTGGTCTGATTTTGTTTGATTTTTAGGATTCCGTACCCAAAAGGTAAAACGGGACCCTATTACTAAGACTCCGCTGTCCGTCCGTCCGTCTGTCCGTCAGTCATCAGGCTTTATCTCATGAACCGTGATAGTTCGACAGTTGAAATTTTCACAGATGATGTATTTCTGTTGCCGCTATAACAACAAATACTAAAAAAATTGGCCAAGAACATGTCGGGCTATGCTCAGTGTAGGTTTACCTTTCCGCCACAATAAGCTAAACTGAAGCTATTCGTATAGTAGATTGTAACCAAGGGATGAAATGGTACCATTCACCCGAGTAAAACAAATAAGTAGGCAAATTTGCATAATCAGTACCTAATTAAAGTAATAGACGTATGGCCATGATAGAAATTAAATAGGTATTAAATAAAAATAGGATACTAAAATAAACAATTCTTATCTTAAATATTAGTTTATTTACGTACATAATGCCAAATAACTTTAAAACCCATTTAATGTTGTAAGTAATAACTTTAACTGTGGATGTTACGTCTTTTTACTTTGAAGGGGACACTTTTTGCTATAACTCAAGAACAGCTAAACTGATAATGTCAACTATAGTTTTCATTCGATGTCTTTAATAAGCTCTACTTCTATGATTTTTGTCATATTCTTGGACCTGTGGTTCAAAAAGGAGGGGACCATTTTTTTTTTCGGAACGATTATCTCCAATATATTCACTTTATCAAAAAATGTTTGTTTAAGACCCCTATTGGGCCCTATTAGTTTTGAAAGACCTTTTCAACAATACCCCACACTGTAGGGTTGAAGAAGGGTTGTAGGGTTTTATTGTACGACTTTATCGGCTTTATTGAAGTCAAATTGCACCTTTCTAGCACTAACGACCACGCGCAGCAAAGCCTCGGACAGACAGACAGACAGACGGACATGGCGAAACTATAAGGAAACTATAAGGGACGAAACTATAGTTGACTACGGAACCCCAAAAACAGAATAAAATAAATATTTAAGAGGGCTCCTATACAACAAACGGGATTTTTTTTGCTCGTTTTCCTTCGTGCGTGACTCCGACTTGCACTTGACCGGTTTTTTTTTATTTACTGTTAGTATTATCCTTGGCTTGGCTATTAGGCTTGGTGTGGTGAAAAATTTTGTCTACCACTCGTGCCTTGAAACTCTCGCAACGCTCAAGATTACAAGAAGAGAAGATTTTGGAATCTTTCGCTTGCTCAGGTATCAAGCTTAGCACGAGCGATCTGAATTTAAATAGGTAATGAAGGTCATAATCGCGGAAGTAATCCGGTAATCACCCATTTTATCAAAGACATTGACAGATACAGTGGCGGCAACAACGATGCTGCAACAGTAATGCAGCTGCAGTTAACATCCAAACGTCACCTAAACATACACATAGCATTATAAGCATCATAAATCATGCAACAATCTGACAGCTAGAACGTACTTGAAGCGCCCTCTGTAGTGAGCATTTAGCAATGATACATGAATTCCATACATGAATTCAACGAAATTGTAATACTTACTTAATGAACTACTAACGCACGTGCCCGTCTGTGCCAGGGTAAAGCATGAATTTATGATAAGCCCGACCCCTCGTTGGCCTTAGGTGATGAACCAGATTAATATACTATGACCCTGCGGTCAAGGCGTCACCTAGACCTGGGGCTAATGTTACGTAGGTACTAATGTATGCATTGACATATAGCTGAGGACCGGCCTTAGGGCAATAAGAATGGGGCCAGTACAGCGCGCACACAATTTCGAGCCAATCGTGCTGTCTAACGCCACTTCGCGATTGGTTGATGAGTTCGCATCGTTCGGGCGTGTGGTTGCAACGCAACTAGTTGCTTGAGATATCAATGAATGTATGCCGATATAATTTTAGCGTTATTAATAGATATTACAATGTGACTTTACATAACATTCAATGCTATCACATGTCTTTACGAAGGATAATGGTTTATGTGTGTTAAAACATGTTATAGGTACACTATTGTCAAAGCAAAGGAAATAGAATAGGCAAATATTAGGAAATATGCCAGAAATTGTCCTTGCAGCTCGACTACCCTAAACTGAATCCAAGTAAAGGTCTGATGTCATTCAGATGGCGATTACAGAAGTATTATTGCTGCAAAATTAGGCGTTACTGTCAATTTGCTTGATAGTTGGAGGGACAGGAGGAATAGTTTTTTTTTTATATTTATGTTGTTCGAATTTGCCGATTCTGTAATCAAAAACCATAGACCACGTCGTGGCCGAGGCGGGAATCGAACCCGCTACTTAAAAACAAATCAGAAAATATTTCATAAAATAGTTCGATTTGTTCCCTATTTATGTTGATACTTTTATGATTCAAATATATTTTTTTGATTGGCTAAGGCTACTTTAAAATAAAGTACATTTATGCTGAAAACAAGCACCTCCTCAAGCAGCTCCTGATATTCGAAACAAACACTATATATTCCTTATTTAAAGAGTGGGAACCAATGAACTGTGAAGAGATACGGTCTATCTGAGGTGGGGAATGTAAACGCTCGAGATAGATTTCTGATAATCTATATTAATATTTTTTCTTGAAACTAATAACAGAAATATCGACTATCGTTGATGCTTGCCGCTTTCAGACTGAATCGCCTGCAGATCTTTATTCCTTCAGCTGGGCGACATTTCTGAATTCAAATAATCGTTGCCAGTTATATACGACGAGACTGTGAAGGTTGGAAACCTTCACAGTACGCCTTCATACCAGTTGCGGTGGATACTGCAGGATTTTGAGGTACGAAGGCTAAGGAGTTTGTACGGGCATTGGGTCGACGACTGGGGTTACGATCCTTGTTCCAGATTTTTTGGACCATGTACGCTCCAAAAAATCGCCTTGGCAATTCATCGAGGCAATATGTTTGGAGCGGCTACGGTCCGGGATAGATGAATTGTATGGTTAATCAACCAATCTTAATTGAGAAAGCCTGTTGCAGAGTTCCTCAATTATTGGTAGGTGACGAAACCTGTAGCTGATTTTTGTTTATGTCCACTTGATGAAGCCTGCGTGGCTGATCACAAACAATGTAATAATGATGTCCGATTAAAGTCTATAGTAAAATAATAACTCATTTCTAATAATATAATACAAATTTACCAGAAGCGATAACGATCCCTGACTCCCCTGAGACTTGTTTCAAATAATTAAAAATCTTTCCTCATGATCATGCCAAGATATTAAAAAGATAAAAAAATCGCTAAATTAAAGACCGTTTCCATAGCTGTTTTTAAGGGTCCGTAGCATAATTTTGAAAATCAAATTTCCTACGTACGAAATTCCTAAAAAGTAATGTCCTAACACGCTTTAAATCGAATTATCTCATTTTCTAACGTCATTATTACTATATACAAAATGCCTAATGACAATACTATGAAACTCAATATTTCTAGTGCTCAATATAGCGACGTACAAAAAGTTTAAGGACAATTTTTTGAAATTCAATATTTCTAGTGCTCAAAATAGCTACGTACAAAAGGCCTAATCGCAATTGTTCATTACTAAAAACTCCACCATTAATGACTTTACAACCTTTTATTTAACTTGCAATGTTGGTAAAATCTTTGAGCATAAGTGGCATGGAATTTGAAGCATTAGAGCAGAGCTCTGATGTGTGTGGCGTGACTATGCGTGATAAATGGAAAAATAGTATGAGATATAATAATAATAAAATAAAAAACAAATATATGGCCTTCCCAGGATTTGAACCCGGGACCTCCTGCTTCATAGGCGGTATTCACTACTTGTAGTGCCACCTATATATGGTTTTTTATGGTCACTTATGATATACAGATATTGTCCTCCTTAATATACCCTCCATAATCCGTATGCTAAATTAAGACCTGAATTGTTTTCTATGAAGTTTAAACAATTAAATAAGTAGGTACGCCCAAGGAAATTAATTTTCAACCTATTTCGTACCTTCTCACAGTAACAATCAATATATTAATATTGTAAACTAATTAACTATATAAGTATTCATATGTGTGATTTAGATTAGAGTAAAATAAAATGATGAGTTTCGTACGTTAGCACCTTTAAACTTAGGACAGCCAAACGTAGGACACATGTCGCTCGAAATTTTGAACTTTAACCATTTTAAACGTAGGTTAATAGGACGTAGGAAAAATGTCGTTAGTATTTTCGTGCACTAGCACTTTTGTACTTTAGAATTTTTAAACAAAGGTTAATTAGACGTAGGACATTAATTTTTAGGAATTTCGTACATTAGGAATATTGATTTTCGATGTTATGTCTTTAGGAATTTCGTACGTAGGAAATTTGATTTTCAAAATTATGCTACGGACCCGTTTTTAAGCTATCATACAAGGAACACATATTTTACAAAATAGAACAATTGCTCATTCTATATCAACCGTAAGCTCGGCCAATAGAGAAAAGTTTAATAGGACCAAATAGGACTGACTATGGACGGTATAGATAGGACGACAATCTCTTATGAAAGAACTGGTGCAAAAGTGACCAGCTTTCAGCTATAAATAATTCAATAATAGTTCCTAATCTCTCCGGTGGCGCTAGGTAGTCTCATGGATATTACATATTAGTGAATGCTTGAGATTCTGTGAGGCGATGGTGCCATTATTGTTTTATAATTGTTAATGCTTATAATTATTATTGCTGTTAGTCTAAGTTTCGTGACGCATTGGTTCAACTGTAATGTCATGTAAACATTTTTATAAATAAAATAAAAAATAAAAATAAATAAATAAAATAAAACAATAAAATGAACCATAGACGTATAATAATATAGAGATGAAATGGGGGAAGGGTAACAAATAACCCGGCCAAATTACGTACGTTGTATATTGTTAGGAATGTTACAACGTGTTTTAAATTTTAATTGCGTATGTTCTGTCCCTCACAGGCGCATGCGTATAGCACATTCATAAATAACAAATAAATAAATATTATAGGACATTATTACACAAACTAAGTCCCACAGTAAGCTCAATAAGGCTTGTGTTGTAGGTACCTAGACAACGATATTTATAATATATAATTATAATTACTTAAATACATAGAAAACACCCATGACTCAAAAACAAATATCCGTGTTCATCACACAAATATATATATTCTCTTACCAGGATTTTAACCCGGGTCCATCAGCTTCATTGGCAGGGTCACTTCCCACTAGGCCAGACCGGTCGTCAAATATTATATCTACCGTAAAACTACACAACTATAGTCCGGATTAGTCGGATTTCAAGTTTGAGATTGTCCCTCTCGTTCATAAAATGACATATAAAACCCCCGTTTATGTTTTTAGATAAAGTAAGACGTGTTAAACAAATATATATGAGTGAAAATAAAAAATATGATTATTATGATTACTTTTTTATTTAATTAAAATTGGACCATTGTTGTATGTTATGGTGCCAACTATAGGCCAGATTATTATTCGTACTGAAAACGCGTATTATGGTACATTAGGACTATATTTGAGAGATTTATTTTAACATCGTGGTTCAGATACATCAAAAAATACAATTAAAGTGAGATCAGGTTTTAATTAATCAAATTATGTATCACAATAGTCACAATCATAGTCTTATTTCTTTAATTCTTAGCAAATTCTCTTAAATTGCTTAATAAAACTAATATAACAAATAAAAATAAGCGACGTTCTTTATAATTAACTCTCAACTATTATATTAACAAATCAACCATTAGTAGGTTGAGGAACATATTTTTTTTTTGGTTATCCCCATTTAGAGTCAAGTTCCGGTTCACGGAACAATGCCCACTTAGTGCCTAGTTTTGTCGGGGTTTTGCGGAGATAATCTTGTGCATTGGATAGTATATACAGTCCTGTTTCTCAGGCCATTTCCAAGACAGTCCACAACGTGTCAAACAGTTTACATACGCCCCATCACTATCGATTGTTTTGACTTGTCCCGGCCACTGTTCACCTTCGTATTCCACTATAACATACTCGGCTTGGGAATAAACTGCGTAGAATGTAGCGTATCAGCTGTATCTAGAATATCAGCTGCAGGTTCATCTGCGAACTCGTTCGAGAGATCCATGGACGAGTCTGAAGCATACGGAATTTCGATGTCGTCATCGCTTTCTGAGGAGGAATCAACCGTTTTTTGTAACTTTTCGTTTGATATTTGATTTCAATTGCATGTTTGACAAATGCAGCTTCTTCGGCATCTGAAAAAATACGCAAACGGCCCGGTTCTCTAACTTTGTTCATTCGAAGACCTTTTAATTTCAAAATTATCGAGCTTCTAGGGATTTTATATTTTTTGGCAGCTTCGCGTTGAGTTAGGGTTTTATTTGTGATGTCCGTAAGGCAATGTTCCATTTGCCTTTCACTATAACACTTGTATGCCCGCCTCCCAACTTTTCTTCTCATTAATTTGTCCCGTGACTTCATTTTCTACAGCAAAAATAAGTTCGGTTTAAATTATGGTCCAAGAAAAAATTAGGACTATAGTTGAGACCCGAGGGTAAGAAAACAATAAAAAAAAATATATTTTCTTAAATCAGTACATTTCTACAGCAAATGAAACTTTAATCTAATGCAAGAATCATTACCTTCCATATAAAGCCAACTCTGATTAGCAGGCTTCACTTTAACTAGTATTTTTGAATAAAAGTTTACGGAGTTCTTTCAAACACGTTCCGACCGGTATTTCTTAGAGGCGACAGACTAAGTTGAAAAAGTGCGCCACCTATCGGTCAAATGCTTCACTCGGCAGTACGAACATTAATAAACGAAAAAATATTCAAATAATAAACTAGATGTCACTACTAAGTTGCCATCGAGTTGGTTTTGTTTGACATATTAGCTGGACCACAGTTGGGGCCCCGCACTATAGTTGTGTAGTTTTACGGTATATAATTATTATCAGTGGCGTGCACAGAGTTTTGAGACTGGGTAGACAAAAAAAAAGCGGCCAAGTGCGAGTCGGACTCGCCCATGAAGGGATCCGTACCATTTTATGACGTATTAAAAAAAACTACTTACTAGATCTCGTTCAAACCAATTTTCGGTGGAAGTTTGCATGGTAATGTATATCATTTTTTTTTTTGGGTTTATCATTCTCTTATTTTAGAAGTTACAGGGGGGGAGGGCACACATTTTACCACTTTGGAAGTGTCTTTCGCGCAAACTATTCAGTTTAGAAAAGAATGATATTAGAAACCTAAATATCATTTTTGAAGACCTATCCATAGATACCCCACACGTATGGGTTTAATGAAAAAAAATTTTTTTTAATTTAATTACGTATTAAAAAAACTACTTACTAGATCTCGTTCAAACCAATTTTCGGTGGGAGTTTGCATGGTAATGTATATCATATATTTTTTTGGGTTTATCAATTTTAGAAGTTACAGGGGGAGGGACACACGTTTTACCATTTTGGAAATGTCTCTCGCGCAAACTATTCGGTTTAGAAAAAAATTATATTAGAAACCTCAATATCATTTTTGAAGACCTATCCATAGATACCCCACACGTATGGGTTTGATGAAAAAAGATTTTTTGAGTTTCAGTTCTAAGTATGGGGAACCCCCAAAATTTATTGTTTATTTTTTCTATTTTTGTGTAAAAATCTTAATGCGGTTCATAAAATACATCTATTTACCAAGTTTGAACAGTATAGCTCTTATAGTTTCGGAAAAAGTGGCTGTAACATAATCGGACAGACAGACGGACATGACGAATCTATAATGGTTCCGTTTTTTGCCATTTGGCTACGGAACCCTAACTAGTGGCTCTGAGAGCTGTAGACCTCGCGATATGAAGTTTGATACATAAGTCGAAAAATAAATAAAAAAACTTACTTCGTTGAGTCATTATCGCGACGTAGTCACAATGTCTGTGAAGATGGCA
The DNA here is from genome assembly GCF_033807575.1 of Cydia pomonella. Taxonomy (NCBI): domain Eukaryota; kingdom Metazoa; phylum Arthropoda; class Insecta; order Lepidoptera; family Tortricidae; genus Cydia; species Cydia pomonella. The sequence continues at coordinate 13,731,136 of NC_084706.1, read as the reverse complement.
TATTAATCAAAGTCTAGCAGATCACATTTTTCTATCAGCATGCACCATAGTTCTAGAGTTCCTGATACTTTATAGCAATAGTTCTGGCGTTTTTATCATAAAAACCAATACTATGGATTTTTACCAAATGATATGCTAACTTCACACACTAGCATATTATTTAGTTAAAAATGGAATAAAAAAAATTGTGTTGCCTTGTCACGTGATAAAAAAAAGTTTCTGACACAATAAAACATCTCTGAGACCATTCATTACAATTTTTAATTAATTTTAAATACTATGATATGCTAACTTCACACGTGTCATGCTGATGTAATTTAACAAGCCAAAGACATTATGTAATAAGTACCTGGGAGTTCAATTAGATGAGCATTTAAATTGGTACTCACATATTGATCAGGTCGTCAATAGAATTAGAAAGCTGCTCTGGATATTTAGGACGCTAAGACACGTTGTACCTATGACAATAACAACAACACAAAAAAAGTCTCGTAATATACTCAATGAAATATATACATCTCTGGCGCAGTCTGTCTTGGTATACTGTATATCCGTTTGGGGAGGTGCAGCTAAAAGCCGTTTTATAAACTTAGAGCGAGCACAAAGGGCTTTGGTTAAAGTTATGTATTTTAAAAAGATTACATTTCCTACTGACCTCCTGTACCAAGTCAGTGGACTTTTGTCGGTTCGGCAACTGCATATCCTACAAACAACTTGAAAAAAGCACAAGAGTCTGCCATTTAGCCCGAAATGTAAAAGAAAAAGAGTAATACCAAACATAGCTATGCTACCTAAAACTATTAGAACCAAATTTGCTAGCTCACAATACCAGATACATCTCTATAATAAAATAAATAAACTGTTAGACATTCACACAAAACCACATCATGAGTGTAAAAAGCTCATAATAAACTGGCTAAAAACAAAAACATACGATGGGACAGAGAATATAATTCGATAATCTTTCACAAAAACACACATACACACACACACGCACGCACGCACGCACGCACGCACGCACGTACGCACGCACGCACGTACGCACGCACCCACACCCACACACACACACACACACACACACACACACACACACACACACACACACACACACACACAGAGACACACACACACAGAATATCTCTAAGATAGTTTGTTGTTAGTACCAGGGTACGGAAAACGGTATTTTTTCGTTCTTTGTTAATTATTTCATTCCTAATCGGGCAATCTAATAATACGAAGTCGTTATCTAAAAACACAACTGAGTCCTACATTTTGAGTATAAAATAAACCGAAATATATGGTTATTACGATGTTTTTGCAAAAAACCGGTTCCGATCCCTGGTTAGTACAGTAAGACACTTTATCTGTATTCATAGAATGTATTATCGCTCCTTTAGTTCTTTAGTTAGTTTAGTTTACTTAATAGTTTATATGGTTATCCTAAGATATTTATACTTAAAAAAAGTTACCAAAGGAAGAGCGGTGTCTCCCAACACAAGCATTTATTTTGCTTACAGGGAGACTCCATCCCTGGCCTTTGATCATAATTTACGTGTTTTTGTTGAATAAAGAATTTTGTATTTTGTATTTGTATCAAAGATATACAAGAGATGCGAGTTAGTACCAGGGTACGGAAAACGGTATTTTTTCGTTCTTTGTTAATTATTTCATTCATAATCGGGCAATCTAATAATACGAAGTCGTTATCTAAAAACACAACTGAGTCCTACATTTTGAGTATAAAATAAACCGAAATATATGGTTATTACGATGTTTTTGCAAAAAACCGGTTCCGATCCCTGGTTAGTACAGTAAGACACTTTATCTGTATTCATAGAATGTATTATCGCTCCTTTAGTTCTTTAGTTAGTTTAGTTTACTTAATAGTTTATATGGTTATCCTAAGATATTTATACTTAAAAAAAGTTACCAAAGGAAGAGCGGTGTCTCCCAACACAAGCATTTATTTTGCTTACAGGGAGACTCCATCCCTGGCCTTTGATCATAATTTACGTGTTTTTGTTGAATAAAGAATTTTGTATTTTGTATTTGTATCAAAGATATACAAGAGATGCGAGTTATAGCAAGTTCCTTCACTGTATATTATACACACAATGATCCGAAGGGCTTTCGAGGTGGAAAACTTGGATTTATCATTACTATTTCATCACTAATAACATATATAAAAAAAGCGGCCAAGTGCGAGTCGGACTCGCCCATGAAGGGTTCCGTACCATTTATGACGTATAAAAAAAAAACTACTTACTAGATCTGGTTCAAACCAATTTTCGTTGGAAGTTTGCATGGTAATGTATATCATATATTTTTTTTAGATTTTTCATTCTGTTATTTTAGAAGTTACAGGGGGGGGGGACACATTTTTTCACTTTCACAATTTTTTTTTTTAATTTTATTACGTATTAAAAAAAAAACTACTTACTAGATCTCGTTGAAACCAATTTTCGGTGGGAGTTTGCATGGTAATGTATATCATATATTTTTTTGGGTTTATCAATTTTAGAAGTTACAGGGACACACGTTTTACCATTTTGGAAATGTCTCTCGCGAAAACTATTCAGTTTAGAAAAAAATTATATTAGAAACCTCAATATCATTTTTAAAGACCTATCCATAGATACCCCACACCGGTAACACGGCCGGGTTTGATGAAAAAAGATTTTTTGAGTTTCAGTTCTAAGTATGGGGAACCCCCAAAATTTATTGTTTTTTTTTCTATTTTTGTGTAAACATCATAATGCGGTTCATAGAATACATCTACGTACCAAGTTTGAACAGTATAGCTTTTATAGTTTCGGAAAAAAGTGGCTGTGACAGAATCGGACAGACAGACGGACATGACGAATCTATAAGGGTTCCGTTTTTTGCCATTTGGCTACGGAACCCTAAAAACAGAAATACCTCATTTGATGTAAGGTAACACCTCTTTTTTGGTACGATTTCCATGTATTAGGATTACTGTTATTACGATCAAGTATGAGTAAAAAGGATTAATAACGAAATTATGACAGGGTAGGCAGTGTCTTTTTGTCTTAAGTGCACGCCCCTGATTATAATACTAGGTCTATAAAATTATGTATTTTGGCGCCACCTATTTAATGTTTTTGGATGGACACTTTTCATACATAGAGATTTTGCTCCTTTTTCTACACGCCACAGGACTGACATACTTATATTATGGGTTGTGAATGTTGTGATATGTGCCTTAAAATTTTAAAAAAATATTAAGGAAGGAAATTGTTTTTGACGTTTCAGTACCTAGTGTAAATAAATTCGATTTTGAAACGTGACGTACGCGTTTGCGTTTAGTCTCATTTTGTATGGGTTTTTGAACAGCGCGCCAAGCGGGACGTTTTGGAAAGTCAAAAATCTCATACAAAATGACACTTAACGCAAACGCGTACGTCACGTTTCGCTGTCGAAATTAGTTACACTAGGGGTACTGATAAGTAATCGTAGTTGTATCTCATGAAACGTTTAGTCATCAAAGTGTTATTTTTAGCAAGATTAGTCCTTAGGACCCAAGGCTATATTTAAGAAGCGGAGCCATCAAGATTTTGATGTAAATTTTTAGGGGGTTGGGAGGCTCTATACTTTATCTTGGCATCTATATTATTTAAGCTTTTCCGAAGTAAAAACATATAAAATATGAAGAAAAAAAATGTTTTTAAATTACCTTTCACGCTTAGATAAATTGGTGAACCAATTGAGTTAAAATTTGCTATAGAGATATTTTGATTTCTGAGGAAGAACATACCTACCTCCATATAATTTTTATCCCAAAAATTATCCCTTAAGGGTGTGACAAGGGAGGTGGAAGTTTGTATGGGGAATCAATAACTGCTGGACTGATTTAGATGAAATTTTGTACAGAGATAGTTTGAGTCCTGAGGAAGAACATAAGATAGTTTTAATCCCAAAAAAATATTCCTTAAAAGTGAAAAGGGAGGAGGATGTTTGTATGGGGAACTAATAACCGCTGAACCGATTTAGATAAAATCTAAATCTTTAAGTTAGTTGAAAATGATACTAAACTTGACTGAGAATGTTAACTTAAACAAATATTGCCCTGAAAAATCCTGCTCGCCACTCCCCTATATATTTACCTAAGTGCTCCGCGTGTTTAGAATAAAACTAATTAATCACATCTTCTTACATTTTGAGTTTCAGAAAAACGAATACAATTTATTTTTTGTTTAAAGCTGAAATTCTATACAAAACTAAATGACCGAAGAGCTGGCGGCTTCCTCACACAACGTATCAGTATTGCGATACAACGAGAAAATGCCGCCAGCATCCTTGGTACAATGCCTCAAGGGCCTATTTTAGACATAAGCTAGTTATAGTAATCCTTTGTATATATCCATTATGTATATTGTTATTATAAATAAAGTATTTAAATTAATTCCAGCTCAAAATTCGAGTTACTTTTCAAAGCGTTACTATTGTCTTTAAAATTTAATCCGTTCCTCATAAATAAAGGCAGAAGGCGAAATAAATTTAATTCACAACACGGCGGTTTCGTCAGGCGTAGGATTTCACTTTGCCTCTACAAAATAATTACGTTCTGTCTTCAGGCAAGCAAATAATTAATAGCTGTAATAAATCTGAAGTTTTTGTCGAGTTCGGTAAGCAAACTTATTTATAATTTTAATATTTCCTCAAAGTTTTTTATCTCTTGCTGAAGAAAGCGGGTTTTCGCAACGGAACGTAAACTTTGCGTATCGTTTGATGCATGTTTTGCGTGAAAACATTTTATTAACTGAAATGTGCATAGTGCACATTGATGACATTATGTACAACTTACGACCTACATAATGGTAAGCAGTCATCGCAGCTTATGCAGCTCAACGTACACGCAGCTTCAGGGGCATTAAAATATTTGCCCCGTTTCACAGCCTATATATGCCCTATTTAACTTTCGATTTCATGTTTTTTTTAATACTACGTCGGTGGCAAACAAGCATATGGCCCGCCTGATGGTAAGCAATCTCCGTAGCCTATGTACGCCTGCAACTCCAGAGAAGTTACATGCGCGTTGCCGACCCTAACAACCCTCCCAGCCCTCGTTGAGCTCTGGCAACCTTACTCACCGGGAGGAACACAATACTATGAGTAGGGTCTAGTGTTATTTTCTGCGGTCTTCTGTAAGATTCTTCCCCAGTTAGCCTCTGCTCTAGATCTGGAGTAAGATCCGCTGTGTTGTGCCCTACCAGTGCCCGTACCTCTCTTTTGCCCGTAGTTTAAGAACATACCCGGGTCTAAAAGATAAATGCTCGAGTTGCTTAAGAAAACACTTAAATCACCATACACGTGCTATAATCATTAATAAGTCATTATTCAAATCGGACCCCGTATATCGGAATAATCGGCGAACATACACAAAAAAAGCGGCCAAGTTTAGTGCGAGTCGGACTCGCCCATGAAGGGTTCCGTACCATTTATGACGTATTAAAAAAAACTACTTACTAGATCCAAATAAGAAACCAATTTTCGGTGGAAGTTTGCATGGTAATGTATATCATATATTTTTTTAGATTTTTCATTCTGTTATTATATAAGTTACAGGGGGGACACACATTTTTTCACTTTGGAAGTGTCTCTCGCGCAAACTATTCAGTTTAGAAAAAAATGATATTAGAAACCTAAATATCATTTTTGAAGACCTATCCATAGATACCCCACACGTATGGGTTTGATGAAAAAAGATTTTTTGAGTTCAGTTCTAAGTATGGAGCCCCCAAAATTTATGTTTTTTTTTTTCTATTTTTGTGTAAAAATCTTAATGCGGTTCATAGAATACATCTACTTACCAAGTTTGAACACTATAGTTTCGGAAAAAAGTGGCTGTGACATAATCGGACAGACAGACGGACATGACGAATGAAGAATGGCAAGAACGGAATACAAAACCTCCTCTTTCTTGGAAAGGAAGTCGTTAAGTAAGTCGGAAGGGGTTGTTAGGGTCGGAAACGCGCATGTAACTCCTCTGGAGTTGCAGGCGTACATAGGCTACGGAGACTGCTTACCACCAGGTGGGCCGTATGCTTGTTTGCCACCGACTTAGTATAAAAAAATCTCGAAAACCACCAAATAAATGAAGTGGGCCATTAGGTCCATCATCATCATCAGATGATGATGGTGATAATTTTTAAATTAGCGGGTAAGTAAGTTCACTGATCACTCCGACACCTGTGGTCCGATTTGAGTAATTCTTTTTTGTTTAAAAGAAGTTACTTTCAAGGTGGTCCCATAATATTCCCAGAAATTAAATCTGATCTGATGATGGAATCTATGAGGAATTTCATCAATTCCTCAATTTTTAATGGCACGTGTACCGTAATTTCGGTATTTTTTAAAGTAACTCAAGCATCACCTCTCGAAAATCACTAACTTGATGCAGTACTTACCTACACCTGAAGATGAAGATCCCAACGATGTGTGGAATTTCCTTCTTATAATTCGCTGTATTATGCACCGCACGAGAAAATGTTCAACCACTGTCGACGATCTTGGTGGGGACAATCTATGCCGCCATGGCTATAGCCCGGTAAAGTCCTCCTTAAAAAATTCATTCGTGCAAGCAAGTACGACCCTCTGGTAGAAGAAGTTGATCTAATAGAAGCAAATCCCAGCTATAGCTCAGTGAGATTATCAAATGGCAAAGAGATGTTAGTTTCGAATCGCCACCTTGCTCCCAGGGGTGCTGTCCCACTAACGGAATCTAATACAAATAATCCTACTCAGTCAAATAACGATTTTGAATGCCATGGACATGAAGTACTTGCAGATCGTATTGCTTGCCCCCCTGACCCTGCAACTGCAACAACCCCAAATGTCGGAGCTCCAGACGTGATCACAAAGCCAGCTCCTAGCCCTCTTATTCCAAATGAACCACGTCTTTCAGAGCCAGCTCCTCCCCCTTGTTTTCCGAATGAGCCACGTCGTTCGGCTCGAGCTCGACGACCTCCTTCCCATCTGTCGGACTACGTTCAGGACTAAGGAGGGAAGAATGTCATAAATTTGACTTTGTAATTTCATTATTCCCTATCGTTTTCTTTTAGCATAATAAAGCCTAAGATTCTGGTTTATTCTTTATTCTCATACCATATCAACCGGTTCTTATATATTCATTTGGTATAATAACATGGTCACAATCTAAACTTTAAAACCTGCAACGTATCATCAATACACATGTACTCAAAGGCTTAGTTTGGAAGAGGATAAGCATCAAGGTAAGTATACTTGTTTACAGTTTGCGAGTAGTCTATACACATACGATTTTGTGATGCGCGCCGCCTGTCAGGAGGACTTGAGCGCGCCATGGCGTATTGCTCTCTTCAATGATTGCGTCAGCTAGAAGTTTCTTGATTTCATCTTCGATGAACTTTTGATCTTGAGGCGCATATCTGCGAGATTTCACTGCAACCGGAATATGTCACCGGCATTCAACTGACATATTGGCACATAAATCGATGGGGTCGATATAAGCCTCTTCTAAGGCGAACAGTTTTAAGGGAGGCAAATGACCGCCGAAATCAAATTCTACTGAAGAATATTGCCTCAGAATGTCGCGACCCAATATAACATTGCAGCACAGATTTTTCAAAACTCGAAGGACTAAGCCAGAATGAGTCCGATTCTTTAAGGTTATAGTTGCTGTATAGACTTGACTAACGTTTGATTGGTGCTCTAATGTCGCCATTGATACGCTTTGGCCCCAAGGCTTCGTGGTTAGGCCGTATTGTGTAATGACTTCTTCGTCTATGAAACTGGTTGAACTTCCTGTGTCGATCAAGGCTCGGAGACTTATTCCGTTTACCTTGATAGTTGTAATGCATTTTTCTGTCCCACTTGCTGCTAGTATCTAACATGAAGACTCATTCTCAGGTTTGAAAGGCTGGGCACAATCGACGAGGGTGCTGTGGATTTGCGCAGAAGTAGCATTTTTCGTTTTGGGAATTTGTCAAGTATGCAAGTTTTCGAGTTGAAGCTGTAACTGCCGCAGTGGACGTGGATTGTATAGGAATGGACGAGGATTGACCCACTGCAGCGGTTTGTTGTGGAATGAAACTTTGCGATTGTATTTGGGCAGATTCTAGCTTAGTTTTGGGCTTGGTTGTGAGCTTCAGTAGCGTAAGAGTCATATTTTCAAGTAAACGTTGACGAATTGCGGAAGATGCTAGAACCGCGATGAATGAATATCTGATGAAATATTTTTCGTATCGGTCGGCGGTAACTGCTTCAAAACAGCAATATTTTGAGAGCAGTTTAAGCGCTTCAAGATACTGATCGATAGTCTTACCATTCTGTTGACGTCTGGTGGCCAGATTATGACGTGCAAAAATGTCGCTCTTCGGTTTGATAAATAAACATTCCAGCGTAGACATAGCAGTATTATAGTCACTTGTTTGAGCAATATATTGGAGCCATTTTGAAGCATTTTGGCTATCCATCGGATCCGCTTCGAATCTTTCGGGTCTAAGGTACTTGTCCATTTTACTGATTCTCTGTTACATGAACATTAAAGAAAATTTAGCATAATAAATTGACATGGTATGAGAATAAAGAATAAACCTGAATCTTAGGCTTTATTATGCTAAAAGAAAAAGGGAATAATGAAATGACAAAGTCAAATTTATGACACCGGTATGACGACGGTTATGGCTTTTATGGTATTTCATTTTAAGATACAAGCGAGTCTTTAAATTTCCGTGTGACTTCCTGTTTTGTCTGATTTTGATGAATCTGGCTAGACTGATAAAAACCTAAGTATTTATAGAAATATTTTTCAGTCTTGGGGTGTATTTGATCTCCTGTGTTTAAGATATAAGGATTATTTTGAATTTGGCCTTTTGTGTTTTGAATACATTTTCCATTTGTCTATACCAAATTGCATGCCTATGTTGTAAGAAAATTCTTGGGTAATGAAAATAGAAGATGATGTGTATAAGTGAGTTTCTTGTATCAAAAATTAATTATATTATCTGTCCGAGGAGATTTCCAGTTGTGTATTCTTTTAATTACCTGTATAAATATGTCGATTGGTATGTGATCGAATTCGAGATGGCAGATGCATTGTCCGCAACACTGTCGTCGTTAATCCACGTGGCATTGTCGTTTGTAGGATCGGTTTTTCCAATATATCGACCCAGTATTTAATTTTCGTATAGTCTCTATAGATGGTGTGTCTGTATTATGTTGAACAATGTGGTGAGTAGAATCGTTTGATGAAATTTTCCTGTAGAAATTGCTCTCGATATTCTCGAATAGCGAATTTTGTGCTTTTCTCTCTGTGCAAGTTACATACCTTTTGAGTCTGCTAGCTGCTGTATTCAGTTTTTGTTTAAGAATGTCCAAAAAGTGTCCGGATTCAGTATTATCGGGTTCAATATTATCGAAAAAACGCGGAACTTCTGCGTATATAAATTAGATTTTGGTGGAATAAAAGCAAGTAAAGGATGTAGCAGGATAAGCCTTCAAAAATTGCCCCCAAAGCTTTGAGTTCAAAACTACTACCAGTTAATGCCCCGTCAAATGAAAAAAATGCATACCAATTTTTAACCCTCTACTGCCACCTGGAACCCCACGACATTCATTTAACCCTAAAACGTTTTTATTTTTTTCTCAAAAAGTGTAAAAAGGACAATTGTAATTTTTTTCTTAAATGTTAATGTGATCAATATAAACTATAAAAAAATAAGCTCTCTATTTACTTATTTTCCTAGAAAAAAACCTAAATTAAAAAATAAAACATCCTGTATAACAATTAAATCTCGTCATACTATCACCATTTTTGTACTAAATATTAACCAACTACCTATCTACATAATATGTAAGATTCATGTAATTAACAAAGGTGGAACAGTGTGAAAATATTGGTATTGTTCAGTACGTACCACGTATGTAACATGCTTACGGTGACGAAATTAGTAAAAGATATCGGCCCGCCAAGTGGGAAGCCATCCGTAATCGATTTTTTTTTAATTTGCAAAGAAGGATGAATGAAACTCATTAATACTTATTTGAGCAAGTGTTTTTGTTTATTAATTTTTAGTGATATAACATAAATTCTAGTTTATGACAACTGTGAGAGTTAGTCAATTTGTGTAATATTGTCCTATAAAAAAAAAAAACAAAAAAAAAAAACTAGCATTCGATAGATAGTCAATCACTGCAGCAATATGTGAGCAACAACCTGCAGTTCGGTTTCCATTCGGGCAAGTGCAGTAATGGTCGGTGATACTTGCGTAATTTTTTTGATTGGGAATGTAACGAATAAAAATATTATGTCTTTTTATTTATATGACGCGATTTGATATGAATTCTTAAAACTTCATTCTTCCTTAAATAATCTATATTAATTGACCCGTCTGGATTTTGTAGTTCCGCTAAGTAGCATATTGATTGTTTTAATTGATATGAACCTCCGAAGAGTATATGTAAATCATCCTGTGTCAAATCAGGAAAGTCCAATAAGTCATTGCTTGATATGTAACCAAAGAGGAGGTCTTAAATAGAGTTCGAGAAAAGCGGTGCCTATTGAGAACCATCGAAAGTAGAAGAGGAAACATGTTGGGACACCTGTTACGACACGACGAATTCACCAAGACCATCATAGAAGGGAAAGTAGAAGGAAGGAGAAATAGAGGAAAGCCAAGAAGGGCATACATGGATCAAGTGAAGGAGAAAGTGAACGTCGTGTCGTATCAGGCCGTCATGGAAGAGGCCAATGAAAGGCATGCCTGGAGATTGCTTCACCGACAAGAGCGCAGCTCTTAAATTTATGATGATGATGATATGTTTTTAGAGATGGTTTTCTTTCTTATCCATCCATTTGCCTCAACTATCTGTGCCATGTTATTAACTATCATAATTGATATCATTATCATCATCTTAGTTTTTAAATGTGTTATTATTGCATCAGTGTTATTTGTATCACTAAGCAATCTCCTTCCATATTTGTTATTTAAGAAACAAGCAATTCTACATAATGAGCCGATATTAGGTAATATTTTATTGTCGACTTTATGATCGAGTAAATGATATTTTTGTTTTATTATTCCGTGAACAGATTCCACTACCCACCTTACTTTAGTTACGACCCGCGATTTATTAGCTTCAGTAGTGTCAAGCTGTGTTCTGTTTCCTTTTAAGGCAGCATTAACACGTTCAGTCCCTTACCCTCCAAATCACTTACTACATCTCGGAAACCGCGGTCAACTACAACTATATCACTGGGTTTCAATAGCTTGGATAAACCGTTTTTATCAGACATTATTTTTTTCATTATCGATGCATCGTTCAAGTTAGCATTGAAAGGTCCAACCATATCTATCACATACCCATCTGTTGTGCATATTGTAAAGGGTTTACACAGGGGAGTTTTTTCTGTCCGGAATAAGATTTTTTCTGATAAATATTATTAGAACTTTGTCGAATTAAATGTCGAATTTACGTGCCATCACATATAATAATAAGCTGGTAATTTAGTAATTTTCGAATTTGAAAACATTTATTTCATGTAACTGTGACACATACATTTTATTAGAAAAAAAAAACAGTTTCAAAAGGGTTAGTACTTAAGCCTAAAAATTGTACCTAAAAATTATACCTAAACCTACACACTTAACCTACCAGCTACCACTGTATGGAACCCATAGGGGAATGTAGCCCCGTCACCGTAATGCTAGTGCATCGAGTATTTTTTTGCTACCTCACTAGTTCGAGATTGTATTATTTCTCTTGTGGTTGAATATATTCCGAAATGTGACAGAAGCACTTTTTTTTCAAATGCTGTTTATAACTGAAGTCACATACTCAAAGACTAATTGATGATACTCTAATCCAAGAATGGAGGCCAATAGTTAGTCACTATTTCCCGTCCTAAGTTTCATTAAAAATACTATTATAGCCTGTATTGATGTTCTATTAATAGACTTTCGTAAACCTAATATCTCATCTAATTCGTAAATATTCGGCCATATTAAACCTGTAAAGGCAATCAATTGTTGGTCTGTAACGCAATGATTTGATATTGCATTAAGTGTTCTGCAGCCATGACTCAAATTAAAAATATTGCAAATGTCTGACAAAGGTACTGAGCTGTAATTGGAATACGGCTTAAGATGCGATAAATCATTTTCGAAAAACTTTTTCTTCATTATGTGGCTCTTGCAACATCTATTATTTAAGGGTACATAAATACGTTTTACTGAATAGCATTGTAATCTTGCCTCAAATGGTACAACTGTTAGATTTTTGCTAGAGCCACATATACAGCAGTATTTATGTGTTGCAATAAGGCGTTGAAAAGGAAGTTCTACATATTCTTCAGCTATCGGGCATTTATATATCTATATCCGGATTTTCAATAGACTGTGACTTCCTTTTGTATATTTGTAACGACAATAGTTGCATAGCACATCACCCTCTTTAATAGTTTTCTCAAAAGTAGCAGATATATACACTAGGTCATCATTTTCAGTCACACTTTTAAAATTGTCCTTTGACTTTTCGAATGAATCGCTCACATTTTACACACTTTAAAGATATACCTGTACAAGTGCCTACTTATAAATAAAAGTGATTACAGATGCAACGTCTACACGCCTATCTTATTTGTTATCATTAATTATCATCGTAATCAATTATTTAAAGTAGTTACACAGACTGCCTTATGTACTCGGACATGGATATCGATATTCTTTATTTTCTATTGAATACATTGTATGACAATAACGAGGATAATATAAATCGGCGTAAGTAAATGGAATCATTTTGAAAAACGTGATTTGTTTACGATATCCACAGTTGCCACATAAATCGCTCGTTATGATGCCTTCATCTTCAAGCCACGGCGAAATATCCTCACATGATGTATCCCGTAAACATAATCCACACTCCCAATTAAATATCAGAACATCATCAATATATTGATGATGTTTTTCATTATAACATTCTAATAAAACCTTAACATTGGTTTAAACAAATAAATATACCTACTACGAGTGAAAGTTAGCGTCATATATGCATAGGAATAGCTTATATCAGCTTATCTCGGAAAAATAAACAGTTCTCAATATATATCCAAAATACTCTTGCCACAGGAGCGAAGCCGCAGGAAGGATCTAACTAGTAACATACTACGGATAAAAGGATAGATTAAATAAATTCATCGGTACCCACTTGCTCGTCCAAGGACAGTCTCTATTCATTCTCTAAGTAAGTTCTTGCTGTTTCCTGTAGCGGTGTAATAACAACATTAAATGCCAGTTCATACAATAACTTAACTCGTTTTTTGAAAATATTTGCAATTAATTTTCCTTTCTTTAAGTTTAAATCACTGGAACGTAAAATGCTGAGTAACCTAAGGAGTACCTTTTTACTAAACAGTAAAGTAAAATAAACAAAAACACTTGCTCGAATAAGTATTAATGAGTTTCATTCATCCTCCTTTGCACGGTGGCCCGCGCGCCTTAGTAAGGCGGTCATAATTATTATTTTGTAAATTTTCTTGATTTCTTTGTTTGTTTTTGTAATACAGCTAATTATTAGATAGTATAATTAAATAAAACACGTGTTAGGGTATATATCATGCTTAATTTATTCACAAATTCTTACAAAAAAAACCGATTCATACATATAAAACTAAAGTTAGTAAATCCTTTAAAGTCTATGTTGCTCAGTACTATTTATTTACCTTAAAACAATAAAAATATATTTTAAAATATGTTAAATACAATAACAAACAAGCATGTGTAAAATTAAAAATAAAAACTAGTAAAATAATAATAATAAAAAAACAGAAAATTAAGACCTTATTTATACTCTAAATTTTTGTTTGTACTCGCTATGACCAGTGCTACCATCAAAGCCCCACTTTCCTATTAAAGTCACATCACCCATGGATTCTTCAGGTATTACTGTTATCAGTTCCTTTTGAAATTCGACTATACGCGTAGCTGTATGATCCAGCAAGCTTTGTAACTCCACCTCAGCTGTGGATTTGGTAACTTTAATATTTTGTGGGTAACACTTTTTCTTCGCATCAGTTACCTTACCATACGAAGGTAAAACAGGATTAGCCCGAGAATTTATAAAAGCACGTATTAACAAATATTGATGTTTCGTTAGTTTAGCTTCCGTGAGAAGAGATAGCACATCGTCAGGATTGACTTCATTAGCATTGGTCTCTAATTTAGCTTTATTCCTCAGTTCGTTGACTGCTGATGAATCCAAGGATGCTAGTGCTGCTAACCTTCTGCGTTTTGACCGTTTACTACAAGCCGAAAAGTCCTTTATTGGCCGTCGAGCTGAAGTAGAGGGTTCCGAATCGCGCGATGATGATGGTTGTCCCGATTCAATAATTAAAGTCTTCTCAGTCACCTTATTATTTTTTGGCAAATTAACATTTTGTTTCTCATTTAACCAGTCCGAATGTTTCCTAAGAACTAGACACTTAGTTTGCGAAGAAGATTTCCAATAAATTACAAGTCGACTACAAATGTACCTTATGATGTTATCCAAATTACTTGTATCCACATTTTCTACTTCTGGCACCATTCCTATTAGTTGTTGTAGCACTTGACGACGTCTTTCTGTATCTGAACCACTAGTAGAGAGCCATAGTTCAAATACGAATCCCCTTGTAAAAGATCCGACGTACATATCACCTGAAAAAAGAAAGAAAAAGGTAAATTTCCATTCGTAATATTTTCGTAGTAGGTGCTACGCCTTGGCCTACGCAGGCGTAGCAGTCTTATAAATACTAACGGCCCTATTCGAAAAATGCAATACGGAAAAGATATGAGATCGTTAAGTTCTGGTTTAGATATAGATAAGTTCTCAATTAGATATCGTTTGTATGTGGTATAATTGACAGAAGCTGCACGATTCGGATGACCAATGTCACTTTGACGTTAGAATATCTTTGAAAGATCTTAGTCAGTGTTGCCAGATGGGTTTTGCGTTCCGTTACGTGCACCTCTTAAAAATAGTACGCAAATTCAAGTTGAGTACGCAGTATAAAATTTACGGTGCGTTTCTAAATAATATTAATCGGAAAACCACCGAATTTTATCGCTACTATAAAAATGTTGAAAATAGAACTTCACATATTTCGATAAAATATTTCTTGTTTAAGGAGACTCAATTCAATGCAAATTTGCCAACGGTGGCGTTTCGAAATGTAATACCGTCGCGGCGTCTGTCATACTTCGGTCTACTTAAACACGCTGCACGCTGCTGCGACGCGTCAGGGCCTACCGCGAACCACGTTCGACGTGTTGCCTCTCTGTCGCACTTATAAATTCGTACGTAAGTATGACAGGGAGGCAACACGTCGAACGTGGTTCACGGTAGGCCCTCTGTTCTGTGATTGTTAGGCAAACACAAACATTTTTTTTTACAACGGACGCCCACGAGTATTCCTCTGCGTTGAAGTCATTGTTGAAGTTTGAAAACTCATAAAGTTTTGTTTTGTGAGTGAAACCGTGAATAATACTAAATAAAAATGTGTGACAGTGATCACAGTGATGAAAATATGTTGCCCACTACTCCTCAGGAAATATTAAAGCCTTTTCCGTTTATGTTGTTCCGTTGTTTGCTATTTTGACAACTTGAAAAGTTTTATCGGCAGTTTGCGTGTTATTACTGTGAAGTGTTTGGCCAAACCGCCGCTACCACTTTTGAAAGGATGCCACCCAAAAATCCAAAAATGTAAGTTACACAAAACAAAAAGAATTTATTTGCAGAAAAATATAGCTATTTGCCAGTTCCTTTGATCGTTAACTTATGTGACTGTTTTTTTTCAGTCGCTCGAACGCAGCACAAATTAGATTGCTCGTTGAATACATGTCACAGCACACCCGGTTCGCCAACCGGGAATTTGACGGGCCTCTAAGGACCCCAGAGGTACGAGGCGCAATGGGAGGCCCTTGCACAGGCCTTAAGGGAGCACGGGCCCAATAAGTCAGTGCAGGCATGGAAAGTGGTAAGTAAATATGCTTCCCATAGTTAAGATTTCCATCACTTAGTCCGCATAGAAGTCTTCCTAAACAAGACACTTTTTTATAATTATATAATATTGAATGAAATTACAGTGCAATCTGTGCATAGTAATAAAATGAAGTATAATAACTAATAAAATTAACATCTTAATGATTACTGAGGTCATGATAATGCAGGTCAAAGAGTCAGTTGCTTATTATAATGTTTTCTAAAAAAGGTATTTAATATGTATAGTTTTGCTGTAGTGACCCACTAGGCTAAACCGGTCGTCGAACATTTGATTTGATTTTAATTTCTTAATAATATTTATGAAGTGAGTAATCTAAGCTTTCTTATTTCTCTTTGCTTAAACTAAGACCATGAAGAGTTTATTGTGTCTTGTTTATTGTATCTGTTGAGTTAATGTCAGGCTAAGTAGTTTCTAAAAGTACTTTGCGATACAAGTGCAAAAAGTAGGAAATTACCTTTTTGCATGTATATTGTACATACAACGTCTTACAGTACATATGGCACTTTTCAATATATGCATGTATAGTGCTAGTTACTGCACTAGGGCGGTAAAGTAGCACAATATGTATTGCAATAGTACATTACGATACAAGTGCGAAAAATAGTTAATTTATTTATTTAATTAAACCTTTGGGAAACAAACAGGCAAAAACAACACACATAGTTAATCAGATTACACATCCACAAGCCAAACAGTTTCCACTAATGAGTAATAACAATTATGTTGCTCAGAAATTAACATTAATATCAAAACATGCAAAACTCAAATAACTCAAACTGTTGAAAACAATATTAACAAATTGGCAAGTATGCTGAAATATAGTAACTAATCAATATTATTATTAGCTGTACATTTTATTACAGAAACAAACTGTTGTAATGATAAATGGAATATATCAATATCAGAAAAAATTTCATTATAAGTTCTACACGCTCTAGCTAAGAACTTATTTCTTGCATATGTAGTACGACCAAAGTTAATTGCAAATAGGTTTGTGGAGCGAGTTCGCCGATCAGGACATCGAATTGAAATTTTAGACAAAAGATTGGGAGAATCAATAAGGCCATGTATGATTTTGAACAAAAATATCTCATCTCGAATTTCTCTACGGGGTTGAAGAGAGAAATTGTCAGGGCAAAAAGATTTAAATTTATATTAAATTTCATTGTTCTGATAAATTTGTTCTGAATTTTTTGAATTGTGTTAATGTGAACATTGAAATGAGGATTCCAGACTGTAGTAGCGTATTCTAAGTTGGACCTAACAAATGCGTTAAAGAGAAGTTGCAGAGTCTTAGGGTTTGTAAAATCCCTGCTTTGTCGGAAAATGAATCCCAACATTCTGTATGCTTTTGCTGAAATTTTGTCAATATGTGAAATAAATTGTAGTTCGCTATCAAGATTTAACCCCAGGTCCTTCACTTCAGACAAAACCCTTAAATTTTTGTTGTTTAATGAATAATTATACTCTATCTTATTGCGTTTTCTTGTAAATGTAATGGCACAGCATTTTTCGACATTCAAGTACAGTTCATTCATAGAACAATATAAACTCAGTCTATCAAGATCAGCTTGAAGTTTCATACAATCATCACTTGATTTAATAATGGTGTATATTTTAGTATCGGCATATAATAACAAGTCAGAAAATTTGAAACGAGTGGCGATAAATTAAAACACGACTGAAGGGAGTGTTTTAAATTGACACGAGTTGCGAATTACCTATTCGCACATGTATCGTACAACGTTTTACAGTACATAAGGTACCCTTTAAATGTTTGACACAGTAACGTAATATGGTAATTTTCGCACTAGTGCGGTAAAGTAGTACCATATGTACAGTCAGCGTCAAATACTTCGTAGTACACCATACTAAATATATGGTGTACCGAACTATTTGGCTACTTTGGTTGCTACAAAGTATTTGACGCTGACTGTACTGTAAAAGCTGTTTTAATACTATTAATAAGTATAGTTAGTGTATTAATTTTGCCATAATCGCATGCAGTTATGACTATGGGTATAAATATTGTTGAATTTATATAGCCGAGTCCACACAGAGCGACCGAGGAGGCGCGTGCGTTTTCCTTGCCCGAGCGCACGTCTACACTGGCCAGTTTGTGCGTGAGAATATTGCCTCACGCGTATGCTCGCTCTGTGTGGACCCGGCTAATCATGTATAAATGACAACAGATTTTATTCTCTAGGTGGGCACCTGCTCCCCGCTGGCGACACCCTTGCAGAAGCTAGCATTTTCAGATATATTTACTTTTTAAGTTTTTGGTTTGGTTTAACCGGAATTATTTTTACCCGACTATGAGAATGGGAAGGGTTATGATTTTAGCAGTCTACGTATGGATGCCGTATATATGCCGGTATGTTTTTGTTGTGTATAAATTACTAATCAATTTTGGTGAATGAGGTGTTTATAGGTTCATTTTTATGGGGTGACATAGACTACATAATAATATTTAACTGACTTTGGACAAGGAAGAGGTGCTATAGTTAAGAAAAAAATCATAGTCGGGTAAAAGTTTTTACAATCTTTTGCTTGTTTTCATTCTTATAACAAATATTTTAAACTTGCATGTGCTCATTGCCTCAGATTGACGACTACGTTGAGTTTTCGGGTGCTGGGAACAGTGTGGCTGGCAGCACGTTTTCTGCCACTGCTGAAAATCTCGTTGTTGTTCCAACAACCGCCACCGTTACTGCGGCCTTGCTCAGCGAACAACCCCACTTCTCCACCTCTCATTTGTCCTCGTCTCCCTCTCCTTCTGCCAGCCCTATACGCTCCACGCATTCAGTACTGCCCACAAGTCCTGGACTACCCGAACGTCCCTCTCTTGCCGCCCTTTCCGCCCGCTATGCCCGTCCCGCCCTTCTCGCTCGTTCCGCAATAACCGCCCAACCCGCACGTCTTGTCCTGCCTGCACGTCAAGTACACAGCTCTGTGTACGTGGATCCGCGCCCTGCACGCGTATCCACGTACACAGAGCTGTGTACTTGCCCCGCAACCGCACGACGGAACCGGCACCTTCGACAGCACAATTTAATCATCTGCAGCATGAGCATGATAATATTTTAAGAGTAATTAATTAATTTATGAACTAATAATTCTGTTTTAAGATCAGGTTGAGTACGAGAAACATTGTTTATTTAACTTGGGACAAGAAAAACAGTAACTTGGCAGTAAGAATGCATACATAAAGCCTGTAAGCTCCATACTTGACGTACCATTCCCTACAAGTGTTTCTCTTGCCTCCATATTTCGCTTACCCCATCTGACCTTATTTGTATTGATAAAACATACAAATAATAAATATATATATACGCGAGCAATCGCAAAATCTACATTTCGGGATTTCTCGTATCGTACAGTGCCGTTTAAATAAAATAACACCACCAACTACCCATAAGAGGGTTATTATGAAACTTATAATTAACATGCATTTTATTGAAAGGCTGGAATTTTATTTATCTTGAAATCTTGACCATGGTCATATGTTTGACTGGACGGTACACGGCAATGTTATTATTACTAATATATTTCATAACACTAGACTTATTCAATCCTAAGTAACCTATTAGCTTCTCATTCGTGTGCGGTATATATCAGCGTTTGGTAGTATCATAATAGTCAAATCTGGTGTTGGTTGTTGTTAATAGTTAAATGTTCATAAAATTTGACAACTTATTATAGTTATATTTTGTGTGAGTCAGTTATCATAACAGAAATAAGATATAAAGCTGTTAATACCGTAAATTGTGTATGGATATGTTTGACTCAAATTCTGTATTCCCACAATAAGTAGGTATACGGGGAGCCCGTAAGAAATCAGTGGTATATGAAGGCTTTCTTGTGCAACTTTAGTATGAGCTGGAACAAGTAAATGTAGTTATGTAGAACAGATAATCTCCATTGTGGTAGATGGCGCTATTTATTATGTGCTCTGTGATACCACTTAGTTTAAACTTGCTATAACATATTTTATGTTGACAGGATATCCTGAACGAACTGAAAATTTTTAATGAGGCGCAGAAACAAAAATGGAGTGTTTTGAAGGAGGGGCACGACTTGTTGGCGAATCGGTAAGACTTTTAATACTGATATCAAAGAAAATTTGAAACAGGTGGATTCTCAAAGAAACCTTTGTAGCCACAGTAAATTTACTGCAATTTTTCGACACATGATTAAAACTTTTAGAACGTCATTTGACTTTGATCCTTATCCGTACACTGATATGTGTATAATTTGTTAAATATCAAAAAGTGGCGCCATCTAATAGATCAAAGGCCCGGGCCGGGTTATGCCCGGTAATATGGCGCCCCTTTCTGATATTTAACAAATTTGACACATCAGTAAAAGAATAAGGATCAAAGTCAAATGGCGTTCTAAAAGTTTTAATCGTGTGCCTAAAGATGGCAGTAAATCTGCTGTAGCTACAAAATTTTCATTGACAATCCACCTCTATTTCAAATTTTCTTTGCTCATATCAACTAACAAATAAACGTATTATTTATTGTTTAAGTAGTATGTACTAGTAATAACACGCGAACGAATGAACAAGCACTCCTACCCTGAGGTTGAACTACCTGACTAATTATAGGTTCATCCTCTGACCTTTCCAAGGAGCAAGATCTTATTTTCGTGTATGAGAGCCTTTGGAATACAATATTATTAACGCCCGAATGAGTGCTACCGCGTTTAATTTCGCCACTAGGGGTGCTAGTGTAGACGGAGGTCTTTCGAAATGTCAAATGCATAGCTTTTTTATCGTGAATTTCTACTCCTCATTCATAATTGTGGTAAATCTTATTTCATCTTTGATTAGTTAGTCACCAAACAAAAGTAACTCAAATAGCCGGGTCCACACAGAGCGAGCATACGCGCCAGGCAACTTCCTCACGCACAAAACGGCCAGTGTAGACGTGCCTCGGACGAGGCGGAGCGCGCGTTTTCCTCGCCCTAGTGCGCCGCCTCGGCCGAGGCACGTCTACACTGGCTGGGATTACCATCGAATCGTCTAATGTCGGTTTTGTTCCTTTGGGTTTGTTGTACCTAGTGACATGTTTTTTAAACGATTGCAACGCCATCTGCGAGTTGCTCGAGAGACTCAACTTACACACATATATGGATGTGGCTTCAAAAGTAATCACCGTTAATATCTCGTACCTTGAATAAAGGACCCACTTCTTAATTATTATTATAAATTATATTTTGGTATTGTTCCAGTATTAACACATTGGAGGACACCGAGATTATTGAGAACTTGGAAGACACAGTTATAATGGAAGAGGAAGACGTCTGAGCTAAGCGCTGTCCTCGCACCCTCCGTCTAGTTTACGTTTGCGGCCATATCAAAAATACACACCGTATGTTTATTAGGGTTCCGTACCAAAAAGGTACAAAAGGAACCCTTATGGTGCTATTGCTAAATATCTCGAGAAGTACTTAAGCTATCGATGTGAAATTTGGAATAGTAATGAATAACGCTGACCCAAACATATTGGATGTGTATTTATTTTATTTTATTTGTAAGTATTAATAATGGAAAATTCCCAATATGAAGAGGGGGTAAAATTGCAAAGTCTAGTTAAATAGGTCAAGTGGGGTATCATTTGAAAGAGCTCAAATTGAAAATTACAAAACAATTTTTTATTTTCATTGTGAAAAAAAAATTTACGTATGAAGGAAAATGTGAAAATAATACCATCCCCCCCCCCCCCCCTCTCTCATCTCCGAAGTTTAAGAATAAAAATTGTTTTTTTTACATTGGTCAAGTCTTTCATGAGAAAATTTGAAGTTTGTACGGAACCCTCGGTGTGCGAGGTAAACGAACTCGCACTTGACCGGTTATTCTTATTGCCCATAAGGCCCGTCCTTAGATATATGTCAATGATTACGGTGATCTCGAAAATGGCTCAAATGATTTCAATTAAATTTGCTATATGGGGGTTTTCGGGGCGTTTTTGAGTTTTTACCTATTTGTTTTCCGAGCAAAAGGAATTAAAGTTTACTGATTTTGAAAACTGTGTTTTATTAGTAAAATAATGTTCTGATTACATTTCTTGAAAGAAAATACATACTTATTTAGTATATTACTACATAGAGCGGGAAAAAGGGATTTGGTTCATACACATTTTATAATATGGTTAACTCTTTCCCATTTTTCCTGTAGCCATAACAAAGTTAAGGGAATCTAAAGCATTGCGCATTTTTCTACGTTTTGTATATTAGGTAGGTATTTGTATCAGAATAAAACATAGTAATAAGCAAAATATGTATTTATTAGACGCGCACGCTTTTCCTGCGCCACTCTTAATAGTAGTCCGTTTTGCGCATGACGATGAGGAAGTTCTTGAGGAGCGTCTTCATCAATATCTCCTACGATTTCCTCGGGAACATTTCTGCAAGAAAAAGGAGAACATCGGTAAGAATATTAGAATTTAAAGAAGAAATCTAATCATCACTATAAAGAGTAAAAATGTGAAACTTTCTTCATCAATCGCTGAACAATGAAATTTATTCCATTTGCCCTTATCTTCATTTAATAGGGAATATTACGCGAAACTCTGCGTAGGGGTCACAACTACCACAATCCATCACAATCTGAGGGCCTCCGCTAGCTGACGCGGATTATCCGAACGGACGCCCCGTCTAATAACAAATTGTATGAATAGCGCTAAGTGGCGCGGGCGCGTGCGACGGAATTGGCCTGGGAGCAGGACCCGCGAGCGTGCGCACGCGGCGGGCGTCCGCGTCAGCTAGCGGAGGCCCTGAGGGTCTATCGCGAAACAAGAAAATTTCGTTACTTATCACTGATGAGAATCTGCAATGTTAAGCTCCCTTACCTATAATGTTGCATTATGTTGTAAACTACGCAACATGCATTTATTATTGACGATGCCTTCGTCGGGCTGTAGTGTAAGACGCGGTCGTGGCCCAGGCACCGGAATACGTTTTTGAGGTACCCATTGGTACGCTTGATCGTGTTGCGCACGCGACAGTGCCAGACCGTGTACCTACCTTGCTTCTGGGCTTCCCGGGGCAGGATTCAGCACTGGCGTCATGAGCCATGGCTCAAGAGCATACCCCGAGTCACCTGAAATTATTATTTTTTGGTTACATAATACTTAATCATCTGAACAACTAACGAAACTTCCCCCTTGCTTATGCCTTTTTAGGGTTCCGTAGCCAAATGGCATAAAACGGAACCCTTATAGTTTCGCCATGTCCGTCTGTCTGTCTGTCTGTCTGTCTGTCTGTCTGTCTGTCCGAGGCTTTGCTCCGTGGTCGTTAGTGTTAGAAAGCTGAAATTTGGCATGGATATATAAATCAATAAAGCCGACAAAGTCGTACAATAAAATCTAAAATTTTAATTTTTTTTAGGGTACCTCCTCTACACGTAAAGTGGGGGTGAATTTTTTTTTTCGCTTCAACCCTAAAGTGTGGGGTATCGTTGGAAAGGTCTTTCAAAACTAATAGGGGTTTTCAAGAAACATTTTTTGATAAAGTGAATATATTCGGAGATAATCGCTCCGAAAGAAAAAAAAAATGTGTCCCCCCCCCTCTAACTTTTGAACCATAGGTCCAAAAAATATGAAAAAAATCGTGGAAGTAGAGCTTAAGAAAGACATTAAATGAAAACTATAGCGGACATGATCAGTTTAGCTGTTTTTGAGTTATCGCAAAAAGTTTTCCCTTCATAGTAAAAAGACTTCTTTAATTAGGTACTGATTATGCAAATTTGCCTATTTGTTTAACTCGGGTGAAAGGTACCATTTACTACACTTTAAGCTCCAGTTTAGCTTATTGTGACGGAAGAGTAACTACGGAACCCTACACTGAGCGTGGCCCGACATGCTCTTGGCCGGTTATTTACATTATGATAGGTATATTAACTTAGTCATGAACTATTTATTCTGTGGTCGTGATCTTAGTACATTTACTAACATGCACTTGCCCCATTCCAATAACCCGGGGTTAACCGGTTAAACCGTTAACCCAATGTGAAATTGTACTGGTAACATGGTAACTCCAGGGTTAACCAGTTAACCCCGAGTTAGTGAAATGGTGCAAGTGGTGCTAAGGGATTTAGAAACAGCGCGCCAAGCGGGATGTTTTGGAAACTCAAAATTCCATACAAAATGACAGTTAACGCAAACGCGTACGTCACGTCTCCCCATCGAATAAATTTACACTAGGTACAGATACACAATTTTCTGCTTACCCAGAAGGAAATACTCCCCAATGTGGCCATTGTACAATCTTCTTAATTCATCCTAAATGGACGAATTGTTAAATATGAAAGAGTCGTGCACACGGCCAGGAAACCTCGTGTTTACTGCCAAGATCTTACAGTTGACATCTGCAATCTGAAGATATAAGGTTATTTATATTCTTATTTGAGAATTGGTGACAACCAAGTAGTAACATATAAGTTATTATTTTAATGAATTATTATAATCAATCTAGATTAGGTACATCATTATCTTAGTCGATTTGTGTTAGATTGTCCCATAGTATTTATATTTCTTTATTTAATTATAATATACATACATTGTGGTCAGTGATGAGGATTTTATGATTAATATAAAAAAATCATTATTTGTAACTAAAATTGAAACTTACTAGCTGTACATTAAGAGCGTGAACGCCTTTCCGATTCAGATATTGCACTCCGTGTGGCACAGGTGGGAAATATTTTCACTTGAGTGCAGTCTACTACACCCAAGATATTTGGCAGACCATATGCATCCTCAAATCCTGAGGCAACTGATCGTCGGGACCGATCAGTTCCAGGAAAAACTATTATCCATTGGTCTTTAAGTCTATAAAAAGGAGCATATTTTAGATGGCACGTTTTAGAACTTAACCTTAGTCAAACCTAGCTAGTATTGCAATTCCAGATTATGTATCCAATGTAACTAACTACCTGAACATAACTATCAAACAATACCTATCTCATTAGGTACACAATACATCAACACTGATGCTTATTCAAAAAAGTAAAAACTACTAAGATAGCCCTAGTATACTCTCACAGTTTTTGATGCCTAGTAGTTCAGTGGTCCAATAAACATACCTTCTGTTCACAGCATCTACAAATTGTTCGAGATACTGTGGCTTACAGTCGTCTGACCAATAGATAAACCATGATCCTGACCAGTCCCGTGTTGATAATTGCCATCAGCCAGCAGATGTAATGCTGTTAGAATCTTATTTAAGTAGTTGTACACAGCTTAATTATTTAAGTAATTTTTTTCGCTTAAGAAATATTTAAATTTTAAGGTATAATGTAGCACCTCTGTTATGTTATAAACAACAATTTCACCCAAATATTTGTATCAGCTAATTTTGTGTGATTGTGCGGTATCTTAACATACAAACTTTTGGTACTATATGAGCAACACTGCAATATTATAGCTTTACCTTAAGGTGAGATGGCAATTCATCACCCTTGTGAGGCTGGAGGTCGGCGTTGAGTTCTTCACAAATATATAACACTAACTCCTTTCGTACTCTGTATATATGACGGAACTCTTCGTCCGGCATATCAAAGGGGTTTGCAGCGTCCCTCAAAGATCGTCGCTGAATCCTTCTTCTTTCTTTTTCCTCTGCAGCAGTTGCGAGCTGGAAGAAAAAAAATCTCGACATCCCTGCAAAGAAAATATTGACAATATTATATGCAGCGGAACTTTTTTTTTTTTTGCTACGTCGGTGGCAAACAAGCATACGGCCCGCCTGATGGTAAGCAGTCTCCGTAGCCTATGTACACCTGCAACTCCAGAGGAGTTACACTACTAACTAACTAACTAACACTCAATAACTAACACTCAATAAAATCATAGAAAAACGGATACTTACTGATAATTTATACCTTAACATAGGTTTTTTCATGAGCTTTGCATCCACGACAACGCTTGTCGTGACCTAAGAAGCACGTAGATAAAATTAACTATATTGAACTGCCAAAATGGGATAATGTGTCAAATTATCCGACGACCATGTTATGCAAATTGTCGATTGTCATCTATCGCTGTCAAATGTGGATAACTCCTATTATCGTCTGCAACCGTAGTGTGAACGATAAAATCGAAGAAAACTGTCATTTTAACAACAAGATTGTCACCATATCGCGTGATAACTAAGACCATGCTAAGCCCGCAGCGTAATAAGAGTGTAGTACCAAGTACAATTCTTTCGATACATACTTTTTGCAGCTAACTGTACCAATGTTCAATTCAACTTCATGTAAGGTCAGCATGGGAAAGTGTGGCACACAGCCCATTCAGGTATGTGAGGCTGACATTGGGGTCTGTTTATACATTGATTAGTGTTTATTGCGAGTTCATACATTAGCTACTTGCATTAAATGGCAAATGTATGAACCTGCAAATAAATAATAAATAAATAAAATAAAATAGCCTTTTATTTCTTGCGAAATTTTAACATTGTTGTTTAGAGTTAAGTTAAAATAATTTTAGAACCAACATCAAAAAACTATAAGCAAACTTAATTACTTATAGCTTCCCAATGGCAGCTCTAAAACTATTTCAAAATGAATTTTAATATGTAGCAAGAACCCCGTCTTCACAGGTGAAGGCCTCCTCCAGAGTTTTCCACTCATCTCTATCTTGAGCTATTCGCATCCAGTTTTGACCAGCTATATTTTTTATTTCGTCTTCCCATCTAGTAACAGGTTTTCCTATACCCCGTTTCCCTAGTGGCCCTTTCCATGACGTAACATTTTTGGTCCAACGCTGGTCCGTTATTGCCTGCAAATAAGACTAACCAATTACCCTCAACACAAGCCTTATTGAGCTTACTGTGGGACTTAGTCAATTTGTGTAATAATGTCCTATAATATTTATTTATTATATCACGATTGTATAATAGTTATTTACGATACATTAGTGGCGATAAATTGAAACACGACCGAAGGGAGTCTTTTAAATCGACAAGAGTTGCGAATTACCTATTCGCACATGTGTCGTACAACGTTTTACAGTACATATGACGCTTTAAATTTTCGACATACTTAGTTACATAATGTGCTAATTTACACACTAGTGCGTAACACTATAGTAGCACCGTATGTACTGTAATAGTACATTACGATACTAGTGCGAAAATAGGAAATTCGAAACGAGTGGCGATAAATTAAAACACGACCGAAGGGAGTGTTTTAAATCGGCACGAGTTGCGAATTACCTATTTGCACATGTATCGTACAACGTTTTACAGTACATATGGGCCTGTAAATGTTCGACACAGTAACGTAATACGCTAATTTTCGCACTAGTGCGGTAAAGTAGCACCATATGTACTGTACATAGTTATTTGTGCAACAAGACAGGAAAGTTGGTTTTTCTTGCGAGTGTTGATTTTGAGTAAGCGAAAGATTCTATAATTGCATCACGAAGCGAGTGATTCTAAGTTAGAATCTTGAGCGTAGCGAGGGAGTTAAAAACACGAGATGTAAAATAACTGCTCTCGTGTGACACGCAACTTTTCACCTCAGTAGTGAGTTCATTATTAAAGGTTAATAAAATTAAACATCAAGTAAAGTTAACCACATTTATTTACATTCATGAATGAAAGGCATCATCATTATGACGAAAGCTTGTCTCACTGAGGAAAGTCGCATTTAAATTTCGGTGACAATATTTTTACGAAAGGGTGTAGCATCGGCGGTCGATACTGGAGCTGGGATTTTACGCGGTAGGCCGTACGGCGGTGCACGGTGTGGCGTTATTGTGGCGGAAATGTTTATTTACATCGGTTTCGATTGTGTATTGTAAAAGTGCGCGACTCGCTGCTGTAAAGATAGTGTTATCGGATCGTTCGCTCTTGGTGTTCTCTGTGTACATGCCCGTCGATTCTGCGGAGACTCTTACCGAATTTACGGAATGCCTAGGGGAAATGGCGGCAATAGTGGAGGAGTGCCAGGTAGACTGCGTCTTCATATTAGGGGATTTCAACGCTCACCCGGGCAGACGATTCGGTAAGGAGTTGTTAGACTTTTGTGCGGATGTTAGATGGCAATGTGCGGACATAGACATTCTAGGAGTGGCCTCGGATACATACACCTATGTTAGTGATATTAATGGTACTAAAAGCTGGCTGGATCACTGTGTAGTATCTGAAGCGGCACGGAAACTAATACGGAGTATAAAAATACATTATGACGTGTACTGGTCGGACCATCATCCGTTAGAATTAGTTTGTAATTTAAATTTAATTAGAAATAATAATATTACAAGTAATATAGTACTTATGTAATAAGATTATTTGGGGAGAGCGTGACGCAGCACAATTGACATTATATGAAAATTATTGCAATGAAAAATTTAAATATATTGATTTTCCAATTGTAGCAGGATAGCCTAGGAAAAATTGCCCCAGCGATTTTGGGCCGAAACTGTAATCAAACGATTCCTTTTGGGGAGGTTATACTCTGCACAAAGTTTCATCCCTCTGTTACCCCCTGGGGGTGAAAAACACCCGACTAACCCCAAAACTGTTTTAATTATTTTTTCCTAAACTATGAAAGTGACGAATTTCAAATTTTGTACAAATATTAATAAGATCTATGATTGATCTATGTGCTAAAAAAATATTAACCCCCTAACCATTTAAACTCTTGTAAAAAAAACAAAAATAAAAAAAGAATCAACCTGTATATCAAGTTTGGCTCATGGTACCACACCATTTTTTTTTTCAAAAATGAACCAGTTTATATTCTACATGATACAAAAGTTTCATGGACCTACTCCAGAAGGAATAACATTGCGAAATTAATATGTATTGGCTCTTTGGTGCGTACTATTCATTGAACTCCCACTAAGAGCCTTGCATTATTAATAAACAATGGCTTGCAACCGACCGCTGGCGCTGCTCGTGCCCGATTTGAAAAAGGTGGGGATAAAGAAGTATGAATCAAACTCATTTGTATTTATAAAAACATTTTTAGGGTTCCGTAGTCAACTAGGAACCCTTATAGTTTCGCCATGTCCGTCTGCCTGTCTGTCTGTCTGTCCGAGGCTTTGCTCCGTGGTCGTTAGTGCTAGAAAGCTGAAATTTGGCATGGATATGTAAATCAATAAAGCCGACAAAGTCGTACAATGAAATCTAATTTTTTTTTTTGAGGGTACCTCCCCTTCACGTAAAGTGGGGGTGAATTTTTGTTTTTTGCTTCAATCCTACAGTGTGGAGTATCGTTGGAAAGGTATTTCAAAACTAATAGGGGTCTTCAACAAACATTTTTTGATAAAGTGAAATATATTCGGAGATAATCGCTCCGAAAGAAAAAAAAATGTGTCCCCCCCTCTAACTTTTTGAACCATAGGTCCAAAAAAAATGAAAAAAATCGTGGAAGTAGAGCTTAAGAAAGACATTAAATGAAAACTATAGCGGACATGATCAGTTTAGCTGTTTTTGAGTTATCGCAAAAAGTTTCCCCTTCATAGTAAAAAGACATACTTTAATTAGGTACTGATTATGCAAATTTGCCTATTTGTTTAACTCGCGTGAAAGGTACCGTTTCATCCCTTGGTTAACAATTTACTATACTTAAAGCTCCAGTTTAGCTTATTGTGACGGAAGAGTAACTACGGAACCCTACACTGAGCGTGGCCCGACATGCTCTTGGCCGGTTTTTTAAAATTATCTTGGTTTCGGGTCCGAGACGTTGCGTATTAAGCATGATACGAGTATAATGATTAGTGGCTACGAAATAGTACGTTTATTTTAATTTCGCAATGTTCCTTCTGGAGTAGGTCCATGAAACTTTTATATAATATAGAATATAAATTGGTACATTTAAAAAAAAAAATGGTGTGTGTACCGTGAGCCAAACTTGAGATACAGGATGATTCTTTTTTCATTTTTGTTTTTTTTACAAGAATTTAAATGGTTAGGGGGTTAATATTTTTTTAGCACATAGCTTTTAGTCTTATTAATATTTGTACGAAATTTGAAATTCGTCACTTTCATAGTTTAGGAAAAAATAATTAAAACAGTTTTGGGGTTAATCGGGTGTTTTTCACCCCCAGGGGGTAACAGAGGGATGAAACTTTGTGCAGAGTATAACCTCCCCAAAAGGCATCGTATGATTACAGTTTCGGCCCAAAATCGCTGGGGGCAATTTTTCCTAGGCTATCCTGCTACACCCTTTTATGTATATAAATAATACGTATGCCCCTTTGTTTGATTTTTTAAGATTTTTCAAATATTATAAGTGTTTTTGATAATTGTATGGAATTTGTATTTTGTTCCACATCATTTGGCCTTTAACATCAATTAAATGATGGTTTGAACAGCGCCCATAACATTAAGGCACTTACGTAAATGACTAGTAAGCCCAATTCGAGAGCGGCAGCCGCGACCGCATGGCGGGCAGGAGAATGTCATGCCCGGTGACGAAGGTGGGAAAACAGCGCGCTGGTGTCTCAGTTCTCGCCTAGTGTGAAGGAGTTTAAGCCATGCTTCATCGTGTGCAACTACTCCATCTCCCAGGGTCTTCCTCCAGTGCTCGCGGTCTTCAGCCTCCCTTTCCCAGTTGGTGGGATCGATCCGGAAGGACAACATATCTCGCTTTGCGCTATCCTTTAAACGAAGCATTGGTCGCCCAACCGGTCGTTTCGCGTGCGCTACTTCGCTTAGGATAGTCTTATGGCTCCTCTACATGATGGCCCAGCGTAGGCCAGTCCTAGGGACGCATTTATGCGTTAGAGGGAGCAAGTGATATTGCTATCTCATTTCACCGCATAGCTGCGTCCCTTGGACTGGCCTACGCTGGGCCATCGTGTAGAGGAGCCCTTACGTGGCAAACGAGAGGGCTCCATCCTGTGCACGTGCCCCAACCACCGTAAGCGTCTCTGTTTCAAGACTGCTGTGATACTGGGTAAACGTGCGATGCTAAGTACCTTCTCATTTTGCTCCTATCTTATACCTAATAATAATAAATCGAAAAGAGGAAAACAAAGGGGCATAGCTATATATGGTTAATATACATGAAATTGTTTAAAAATATTATTCATAATGTCAATATTGAGGGAGGAAAATGGGGGAAGTGGTCGTCCACTATCCTCTAAAATATTTTGAATGTTTCAACCATAAACCTAGGTAGCAATTTAGCAACTTCTGCTAACAATCTCTGCACTACAATGTAGAATTTAAAATTGGGGGTAAAGTGTCTTTCTGATCGGTCACAAAAGGAGCATTATTTATGAACTATAGAAATAAAAAATATTTCTTTTTTAATTTTTTATTTACTACCTTGAAAGTACAGGCCTTGCTTAAATAAACATAACAAACTATTATTTTATACCAATTATTGGGTTTTTGGTTCAGATAAAAAGCAGTCAAACACATCTAACCCAGTAAATAAATAATATAAAATCCAATCATAAATAATAACAAATGTGTTGTTTTCAACAGTAAATATTAGTATGGACTACACAATGTACTAAATCATAATCATAATCATTCTTTATTGCAACCATGGTACAGTATAGATGTTATACATGATATACAATGTCTCACATGGACCCTGCAAGGGCACAGCATATAATATCTTATTATTCATAATCATAACTCATAACATATTATATTATTATTAACAATGAAGCAATTCTTATATTACACATGAGATCACTAATAAATGTCAAAATAAATTATCAAAGAATGAGTCATCAAAGAAAAAAAATAAACAGAAAACTCATCTAAGATAAGTAAATTTTCTCGCACTTATTTAATGGATAAGACCTGTAGGGCTAAGATGGTCGACTCTTTATCATTTGTCACCATGTCTGTCACGTTCTAACAAATATGTAAGCGCGAAAGTGACAGGCATAGTGACAAGTGATAAAAATGGAGCCATGATGCCACCGCTGATAAGACTAATGATTGTAGTTTAACTTTCTCTGTAGGGCTAAGGTCAACTCTTTATCATTTGTCACCACGCCTGTCACATTCTAACAAGTATGTATGTAAGTGCGAAAGTGATGGGCATAGTGACAAGTGATAAAAATAGAACCATAGTGGCACCGCTGATTTGTTCTTATTTTACTACAGGTTTTTATACTAAGTCAGTGGCAAACAAGCATACGGCCCGCCTGATGATAAGCAGTCTCCGTAGCCTATGTACGCCTGAAACTCCAGAGGAGTAGGAGAAGGAGGTAACTACAGAAACAAATTTGAAATGTTTAATTATCAGTATTAACATACTAGAAACTTAATTATGAAGTAGCTGTATTGTTAGAATGTTTTTTGAAGAACTATTAATTTCATACCTTTTTGTTTTAAAATGTTTTTTCAGTTCTGGAGCCGTTTACTGAAACGGCTTTCAAAGGAAAAAATAACTCACTGTATATTTATGTGTTATATATTTTTGTGAATATTGAACATTAAAATATTTTACTGGTAACAACTGAGAATAATCATTCCCACTAGGACCCACCAAAGTAAGTTAATGGTACTACAGATCATTATTAGAAGAAAGATGAGAAAACCCATTCTTTAGCTAGTCTATCTATAACTTAGAATATTGACCCGTTTGGGCCGCTCATCTGATTTGGAGTTTATTCAGTAAAATATTATTTTGCCTAATATTTAAACATTATAACTTACTATATTGATCACTTTCGTATATACTATAAGGGTATTGAGTTATTATGAAACAATTTGTAACTCATAAGCAGACAAGTTAGTGTACAATATTATGTATGTACCTACAACTAATCAGATAGTGGAAAGAAGCAATTTTGTGTCATACAAGGCAACATTGTTTTTAGTTTGTTACTAACTGATGGGTAAGTGCCTATATTTAAATGGGTCATCACAAGACAGTGTACGGATTTTCTGAATTAAAATAATTTTAGATAGTCTTACATATAGCAAACCTGTAATTGAGGTAACACAAACAAAAGAGGCACTATCACTTTATCTTAAATCACCACAAATAAAATTATTATCTTGACAGTCCACGTGTACCTAAATGAGTAACTAGCTGGAACCAGGCGGCGCGAACAACCACGACGTCAACACTTCCAAAAGTTTGTCGTGACACTCTTGCGACCCCAGGCTGCCTTCCTCTAGGATTCTAAGTCTGCTAGTCCATTGATACTTAGCACGAACGAATCATCTTTTAGCTTGAACAGGGGATGAATCTGCTTCGGAGAACCTTTGTTTCGTGAGGGCACGATGTATAGATTTATGTTTTCCATTTACCTAGTTAATGACGATTTCGCCAGGAACTGTTCTCATAGGGGATAAAGTTGTCCCGTAGTTGCTTTTAGTAAAGTGATCGCTGGTTTTTATTAACAAATAGCCACAATGGATGGAGTGCCGGGTGTTGACTGTTGACTAAAGAATGGTTTCAAGACTAATTCTTCATTAGCTGCACACTTCCACGTTAGTTTACTGCAGTATAAGCTAACAGTTTAAATATTATCATCGAGCAAAATAACAAAAACAAACATTCTTGACCCGACTTCGCCATTTTTAAGACATGTTTTCATAATTTGACGTATCAAATTATCTGTCAAAATTGACAAGTATGCTCCACGACCAATCACGTTTATGAGCTTTCGAGAAGTCACTTAGATCTTGCTTAGATCTCTAAACCATCTCTTATTGATGTCTTATTGAAATAAGACCGGAATCAAAGTTAACGTCAATTTTGACATATCGTTTAGTTATCGATCTTTTCAATCTCTTTCCAAGAACTAACGCATCTCTAAATCATTGTTCGAATCGGGCCCTAAATAGGCAAATTGAGGCAGTAACAAGTTTATGGCCGTTAATCTAGAAATACCGAGCTTCAAAATAATGCTAGTCTCGTATTTATAATCGTGTCTCAAATTAACTAAAAGTTTAAGTCAACAAAATATTCTAATCATTATTCATACGACTTTTTGCCGTGGCGTAGACCCAATATTATGAATATATATTTTATCATAATGCTAAACAATCTATGTAAATCAAAACAACATACCTGATTCTTTAAGCTCCATATTAATAATAGTCACTAAAATCACTACTTAGTCAGGAATGCACCACTAATCACCGATCACTTAATGAGTCTCTGATAAGAGAGCGCGTACAAACGGGAGTTGTGTTCACTTTCTAGGTTCGTTATAGAATGAAGGTAATTACTTATACAGGAACTATTTATACCTAATTAAAGTACGTTTATCGGCAAATTAGAAACAGCCATTAGAAATTTAAAACTACCACATGCATTTTTTTGGATCATGGCCTATGGCCAGCCCACCGTGCTTTGCAAATAAAAAAAAAAACGATTACGGATGGCTTCCCGCTTGGCGGGCCGATATCTTTTACTAATGTTGTCACCGTAAGCGTGTTGTAGACATGGTACGTACTGAACAATACCTATATTTTCACACTGTTCCACCTTTGTTAATTACATGAAACTTACGTATTATGTAGATAGGTAGTTGGTTAATATTTAGTACAAAAATGGTGATAGTATGACGAGCTTGAATTGTTATACAGCATGTTTTATTTTTTAATTTAGATTTTTTTCTAGGAAAATAAGTAAGTAGAGAACTCATTTTTTTTGATAGTTTACATTGATCACATCAACATTTATGAAAAATTTGATAATTGTCCTTTTTACACTTTTTGAGAAAAAAAATATAAACGTATTAGGGTTAAATGAATGTCGTGGGGTTCCAGGTGGCAGTAGAGGGTTAAAAATTGGTATGGATTACTTTCATTTGACGGGGCATTAACTGGTAGTAGTTTTGAACTCAAAGCTTTGGGGGCAATTTTTGAAGGCTTATCCTGCTACACCCTTTAAAACTTCATACACTAGTTAGTGTATAACCCGTGAAAACTAGGCGTTCCATTAAAAATTAACTAGGGTCTAAATAAAAAGGCGGTGAAACTGAACAAGCTTGTTCACCTGAACTCACCGCTCTGACTGATTAAAAATAAAAAATAGAACTGTTGAACACTGCACTGCTGCAATCTAAATTTAAAAATTGTTTCAGCCAGCAGCAGCAGGTTGTTGGAGCCGTAAAAGTCTGACGATTTCTTAAAATTGATTTATTGTATAGACTCCTACGAGCCTATAAACTCACTGTCTAAGCCAAATAAATAATGATAAATCAAATGCACGTCTAATTCTATTTATATTTATTTACGTTGAAACTTACAGAATGATGTATTTATACATCCGCAAGCCGGCAAGAGGTTTTTTTTTTTTATTAATTGGTAAAAAAGTGTTTATTAGTTTCTATTCTTCTTTTAGAGCAAGATCCCAGAGCCGCCAGACCATACTTATTTTCTCATGAATAAAATGTATGGGATAATACAGTTTTAGTATGTACTTTTAATGCCTGCATACTTGCTATATTGGCCCGACGGCCATTTGTCCGGTACAAGGTGCTAAAGTCAGGTAAAAATATAACTGACTTTTCTTAAATTCTCATGGCTGATTTTTATGTAAGTTTTAGAAAATATTGTAAAAAAATTATAACCAACATTGCCAGACCATTTCCGCCGGCGGTAACTATTACCGGACGCTTTAAAGCGGTCAAAATATATTGTAACTTTACTTACATTCTCACTCTTGATTTTTATATATTATTTTATCTGGGTAAAGTTCGGCAAAATACACGTTCGGAAAGATGACTCTTCTAAAAATCTTCGTTGTTAATAATCAAAAGGGCAAGGGTATTCATTTTCTGACCAACTTTCTAACTTCCTTAATAAATTAGGAGAGGTTATGACTAGTAATCCCGACGATAAATTCCTTATCATTGGTGATTTCAATCTGAGTAACATTGAATGGACGCGTAGTAATGAGTTTTTATTGCCCCCTAAGTATTCCACTATGCATGAGTCTAGTCTTGTTGATGAATTAAATACTCTTGATTTATGTCAGTATAACGGGGTGTTTAACGCGTTTGGAAAATTATTGGATCTTGTACTTTGTAATGGTGTAGTGACTGTGTGTGATTTCCAAATCCCGCTAGTACCTATAGACCCGTACCATAAGGCGTTAAATATATCTGTAACATTTGCTTCCTTTGCTTCTCTTAAGCAAGCACCTGTCATGAAATAGCATAGCATTTCAGTAATAAGAAATAAATTAATTGCATTTTATATGGGTGATACTTCTAGCGCAGGTGCGTGCTCGGCTTACAAATACTATGTAGTTACATAGATGCGTAGGTTTCGTAGGTACATTAAGATTTTATTGTATTTTGGATTCTCGTTATTTTTGGTACAGGCAGTGGTGGAGGTGCATGGCTACTTTATGAATGAATTCGATTCCTTATGTGTCCATGCAGTTTTGCAGCTTGCTGTACACATTAACCTTAGCTTGTGCTATAGGTAGACATCTGTGTGTAACTGAACTGTAATTAGATTTGATCTTCGTTATATTTAATTTTTTATAAGTGAGAACCTGTAATTGGCTCTGTATTTCTATTGTATGTTATAGAAATGTTTAATGCTGTTGGTTTTCCATGTATGTAATAAAAAAAAAAACTGCAGTTACTGCAAAAAATCGATTTCGAGATAAACGCAAAACAAAACTGTTTGAAAGCGATTATTTTCGGCGATGCGATAATAGTTAAGATTTTTTTTTCAATTAACGTAGTATTTAAAACACAACGCAGTAAGCTCAAAAATACATTCTTCAGTTTTTCCTGAAATAAATTCTGAGTTTGTATTGCGCTCCCAAGCAGATTGAAAAATGTAAAAAAAATACTGTACCTGGGTCGAATATGGCTACGTTAAGGTTTGACGCCAGATATAACGCACTGTTGTATAGGTAACAGTCAAAGGAGTACAAAGTACAAGTCCACAGTCGTAGGAATTACAAGTCCGTATTTATTTAGATAATTTATTGTGAGCACAAAAACTCCTTGGACGTGTGAAATAGATATTATGATTAGTTTTTAAAACTTGAAAAAATGGCCATATTCTCGACAGTGTTTGTGAATATGGCTAGGTGATGACCATATTAACGGTGTGAACCGAATACGGAGGAATTTTTAATTATCAAAGGATTTTTTTAATTTAGGAATTTAGTGTTTTTAATAAAATGATTTTATGGAATCAATACTTACCTACTGATTTATTACACCGAAATAAGTATTAAGAACAACTCTAAACAAATAAATACATCTTCTACGTAATTAGGATAACCAACATCACTCAGCCATATGATACGAGATGTCACCTCTTTTCTTCCTGAGTGAGAGTAGTAAGAAGTGGTTTCCTTCCCTGTTTGGATTTATGTTCCTTTTCGTTTAGAATATATCGTCGAAGGAATATAGTGTTGGGAACTGTATAGTGGTTGGCAGTAGTTTAAACCTTCAGTTTAATATTTCTAACAGCTGCAATTACTTATTTTATGTCAGATTATGTCCAATTACTTCCAATCTGTTTTTAGACCAAACGTGCCGCCATAATCTTTATACAAACCAAAAGACCAAAAAACACCCAATAAGCAAATTAAAGTTGAATATGAACAAACTCGTTATAATTATTATTCATAATTGCCAATTAATGTGCAAACTATAATTTTCGCGTTTTTTTACGTAAATATTTTACACCCAAAGCCATTTTATATGCGCTGTTGGCAGGTACTATTAAAATGCGCATTTTTAAAGGGGCTTAAAAGCGCTGGTTCCAGTTCCAGCTTGCTAACAATCATAGTTTTCGAGAAACCTAGATTGTCACAACTCCCTTTTGTCTCAACCCTCCTTGATCTCCCCTACTTATCTTCTAGTTGAGTAGTATACATATCCAACTTAATTTAGACAAAATTTAGTTACCTTCATTTTTCAAGACCTTAATTTCTTAAATACGATTTATTGTGTTTTTTATTTTATTTATATTTTATGGTTTTAGGAAGCTTTAGCCCACATTCTTACTTTAGGTGCCTCCTCTCGCAAAATACCGTAAAACTAAGTTACTCTGAACCATTTTTTATATTAAATATGACTATATATACTCGTAATCTATATGTAATCTGAACCTTGATCCAGCCAGCCAGTGAGAGTCTCTCTAGGTTTTGGTCGAGACTCTTCGTTATGAAACCGTTCGCTGACATAACTATCGAAATAATGATCGTCGAAGGGTGTGTAATATTACGAGTCAAGGCACGCGTCTTCGTGAATGACACGATCTCAAAATTTTATTTTATATATCGAAAAATAATATTAGTCTAACAGGTAACAATTCTAAAAATGTAATACTTATTTTATAAATTAACTTACAAGTCTCAATTCAATACCTAATATTAATAGTTGCCTTAATCTGTCAGTTTGACGTATGATTTTGTAAGAAAGGAATACAACATAAATTAACTAATTGAGGCTTGTAAAGTTGTATAAGCATATGAGGGTATATTTTTATTATAATATACGACCTTCACCAAATGCATGATCATATCAAACAACTTACAAAACGTCTGCAAAAGATGATACACAAATACGAGTATACCGCCACCCGCGCGCCTCTTCACTGAATCTTAATCTTTGAACGTCGTTGCGTGCGATCGTCATACGAGTAAGAGGGGTAGCGCAGGGACAGAGCTCCGCTCCGAGGCCCCGTCGCTCAAGGGCATTGGGCCGACAATCTTCTTAAAGTAAACAAAAAACACGAATTAGTGGAAAAATCGCAACTACAGAATTAAAGTGTGAGATCAGACTACTCTACAAAGAAAATTTAGGGGCTTGAATCGGTCTCATTTGCCTGTACAATGAAAATGTTTGTTAAAAATAGGTATCTTTGATACGATTTTTTTTAGTATTAAAGTTAAGAGGGAAGAATAGTTTTTGAATCTTACGAAATAACAGTATTTTTTCTATGAACCTCCATTTCGGCAGAAAACGGTTTCCACTAACTAAATCTTAACAAATCACTTTGATTTTGATGTCAACCGCTTTAACATAATTTATCCGGTTTATAGGTTTCGCTTTTTTGAAAAAAATAAAAAAATGTTTTGCAAATTCTGAAAAAAGGTAATACCTATAAACCTAGTTTTTTATTGTGTCAATAACATACTAAAAAATTATGGAGAATGTAAAATATTTAGAAGTGGAAAAACGTTTTCTCTTTTTGTATGGACGATCACGCAGTCAGGTCAGGATCTCTTAATCAATCGTGTAACGGCAACTACAGAAATGAACTCGATATCCTGAATAACCAGTTTACCAAATAATAGTCATGAAATTTGTAACTGCTGAGATAAATCAAGACCTGATGTCAAAATTTACAATGTGACGTCTTAAGTATAATTAAATTCGGAACTTATTATTGTAGAGATTTTTTAAGTTATTTGTTGCACGTCAAACAACCTGCGTTTAATATTTTGATTCCGCCCGCAAAGAAACTTCAAGCCGGATCAAGTGTTAAAGTCTTCGAGGGTGCTTAACTTGGCACTTCGATGGAATCCGTAATGGTGATCGTGATAAAATTGATAATGCCTATTTCTTATAAGTAATATTAAGTATGAGGACCATTTGCATTATTGCATTGGACATGTGATAGTTGGAATCTATGTAAGCATTAAGGAAGATGCTCTGCGAGTAATAATATATCGATATCACATTTTAAAAATTCTAGAGACGCACAATTAAAAAACGTATTGCTATTAGTAAGTATAACTTAAAGTACCATCAAAATAAAGTTTGCGAACGAAAAAAAAATTAGGGCTCTTTAAGACAGTACGCGGTGCAAGAACTCGCATGCAAGTTTCATTATTTACATTGCGGTATTTGATCGGTCGACTGAATTGTATGTAACCTTAATTAGCACAATCGGAATAGAACCTCGAAATCTCTTGGACAGTCCTGAAATTTGGTATGTATGTAAATAAAAGGCCCCTTATTCATGTCCATACCGTTTTACATTTGGGAACCTCGAGGAATAACAGCCATCTTGGAAAATGTGTACCATCCTGGACAATTTTGCGTTTTACTTAAAATCTACAGTATCTAGGAAAATATGGTGTAAGACAACATTAAAGCTTAGTAAATTCTACACAAAAAAGCTCCAAATATCTTTGCGGAAAAACTACATCGTGTCATAGAAAATACTTGCTGAATCTAGGTTTAGCGCTTATACACTTCCAGGGGACATTCTCTTAATAGGAAACTCGGGAGAATATTCATTCCACTTTTATCTTTACATTTGTACATGATCTACCCCAATATCAACATTTTACTCAAATCACAAAATTTACGTACAAATCACAAAATTTTGGTTGTACGTACGTTGTACGCATAAAATCCAATCCATTTGTATATGTGACTGTTTGTGTTCTAAATAAAAAAATAAAAAAACGAATAGTAGAACAACGTGTAGGACATTGCCATGTGATCCTAGCCTTAATCTGAATAGGGTCTCGCCTCGTACGTGGCGCATTGCACTTTTTACCTGCTATATTTTACATCACTACGCAATGGCGTGCTATTTTATAGTGTCGATAAATAGCTTGGTATCTAACTAAATAATATACCTACAATCACTCCATTCGACTGCCAACGAAGCCGTAACCTTGTTACGAAACAAGCTTCTTTCGACGTAAGCGGCTTCGATCAAGCCTCGAAAAGAAAATTTTTGAGGGTTAAATCTGGATAGATGCTTTAGTTGGATAGATACGTACATTAGATACCTCACTTTGAAAAAATCTAACTTCCCATTATCGAAACGTGCATATCTTTTTCTCTGGTACTTAACTGGTAACCCTACTGCTTTTGACCCTATTGACCCAATAATGTCCTATATGGGTCAATGAAAAAAATGGATGTTTCAGTGAATGGGTGTTTGAGTTGAATTCTAAAGTGAACGTACTCGTTTCTCATAATAACTACTCCGTCCAAAGTTGTTGTATACTTCTCGTGTTTATGCATTCACTGCTAGCGCGAGCTACGTTGCTGGCAGTGAACGTGTATGAAAACCCGAGACGACCCGAATAAGTGCAAAATTATGAAATTGGAAAAAGGGCGAACTTTGCGATTGTTAGAAAATACGGGAGATGAACAAATTTGCTGACGAGTTAATCACAATACCATTGTCACCCCGAGTGGAATATTAAAACTGTATATCATTACAAATGTAATCAAAATTATTGCTATTACGTATTTAGTCCAAATAAATGTACCTATCTTAGTAATTAACGCAAAGAAATAACTCAAAATTCACGTAAATTACTTAGCAACCTAGAGAAGAAAATATAACTCTGCACACTGATTTCAATGAACACAGAGAGCCTTTTTGACCTATAGTGGTGAAACTTTTTATTT
The DNA here is from genome assembly GCF_033807575.1 of Cydia pomonella. Classification (NCBI taxonomy): domain Eukaryota; kingdom Metazoa; phylum Arthropoda; class Insecta; order Lepidoptera; family Tortricidae; genus Cydia; species Cydia pomonella. The sequence goes on along the minus strand of NC_084706.1, from coordinate 13,689,796 downwards.
ATGTTGCATTACAAAAAAGAATACAAATACAAAGCAAAAAGTTTCATATATGAACCTATGGGACAATATTAATTATCAGCTATTCATATGGTTGGCCGGATTAATCGAATCAGCCTCTGACCTAATTTAATAAGTTTGAAGTCAATAAGCCGACTAAATTAAACCGGCCTTGCCAGAGGGAGTATTACGTCGCTTCCATTTGCATACCCTTAATGGTAATGTAATACATGAGCGTTATTAAAATTATTACGTTCAAATCGAAAAAGGATTATGAAGACAAGGTATTTTAATTGGCATGCGAAAATTCTGTCGTCTAATATTGAGAAGTTTCAAGCTCGTGAATGACATTTTATTTAATATTCAACACATTCCTATAATCCATTTTCAGTAAGTAGAATTGATGATCAAAATGATGATCAATAGAGCTGTAAAAGAATATCTTATCTACATTTAGCTTTTTTTTCAGCTACCGAATGTGTGATAACCGCCTATAGTAGGCATAGCAGTGTTTTCTGGTGAGTTGAATTATAACAACTTTTTAAGAATTACCGCTGATGTTGTAGGTAACACATATTCTTTGCAGAAACCCGCAACTAAATCACTCCAGTTATTGTGTACTTGAAGAAATTTCTACGTATACTTGTAAGTATACCTATTCTACTCGTACAAAATGTGTTCATATCCCAAATGTTCAAAGTTTTTTTATGTATTTACTTTACACGTCCGATTTTGTGTCACCGCAATACATCAGGCTGAAAACTAATTTCCAGGGCATGTTTAAATTGATTTTTTTTCTCTTGCTAGCGGAACATAAAAATGAGGAAGTCGCTGGGTACCATTAGTTAATCCTATTTTCTGTGCCAGCGTAAATCTATGGAAGCCTATTAACATTAATAAAGCCATGAAAATTAAAATAATTGCAACAATGTAGTAAACAGTTAATATAATAAATGTTTAATTTACCTTTATTACGGTTGTTTGATCACATGAAAATAATTAGGTCTTCAAGCGGATGAGTTTGGATAAAAAATGAAGTTTAAAAGCTGTGTAATACTTTTTAACCAAATAATTCGTTCCTAAAGAAAAAGAAAACGACTGAAACTCAGGGCAGAAGTTAAACAAGAGGCGTCGTCAAGTTAAAGATTTTACGGGGATGAAGTCAAGGGTAGAGGCTTGAAGTTTTGAATGTCAAATTACGTACATAGCCACACAAGTGTCTATGACTTGAAACACGAAAGGTTTAGGCATGTATATGCTTTATTGTACATTGAAACAGAAACACAGTTACAGAGTAAATTACGTACGTCAAAGGCGACCCGATATTTGATACAATGCCAACTCCTCAACAAAATTGCTACCTACTTTTTAGTGAAAAATGTGGAATTTAAAAAAAAATGCAACATAACATGTTATGCAACTGATATCAACATTTATTGCTTATAAAACGCAATCTAAAGCATCAGATGACTGTTACACCTGTAAAAATAAATTATATATACGAATATTTTTATCCCGTAGTTCTTTAAAAAACACCCTTACAAAAAGTTGTGAAAAAAGAAGTCATGAAATAATTCACTTTCAAAAAAGTACTATTTTTAATACAGAAGGCATTTCTGCTATAAATGTAATTTTTCGCGCCACGGTCTACGGCGTTAATATGCAATAACACTATAGCGTACGAATATACAGTTAAATAACATCTATTACTTAAAAAAAAAAAAACTTCAATAACTAAGTAAGTAATACGATAACGAATATGACATATTTGAAAAATGTTTTGTAACCCGACAAACATATAATAAATGAAAAATCATGTAAATCCACTTTGACAACAACTTGAAAATGTATTAAATGTAATTAGTCCCTTTGGCATGTACTTTTCTGAGTTTTTGACAATGTATCAAATATGATACATAACAGTTTCATGTAAAGATACTGTGTATTAAATGTTTTTATATACAACCACTATCAACCACTATGTAAATCTGTATGCACTACCATATATTAAATTCATAAAAATGCAGTTCATGTAAAAATATTCAGTAATTTAAGCAATAAATGCAAAACTTATAGTACGAAACGACATCTGTTTCTGCAGTGCCATGTTGATTATTACTAATTAATTTACAGTGAAACTTGTGTGTATTATTTTTTAATGTAATAAAGGAGCGTAGCTCGCCATATTTATAGACATAGGAGAATTATTTTGTCAGGTAATAAAGTGAACCTGCTAGATTTTTTAATGTTCCGTGTATCACGGGTGTTACGATGCCATAATATGGCTTTTAAAGATTTAACGTTTCCCTGCTTAAGAAATGCGTGAGAGCGGAAGGAACGCATATAAATAGAATTATCGTCATATGAGTATTAAGTAGAGCACTACTTCAACTGGAATTTGTCCCAGAATAGACAGCCGGCATCTTACTACTATTATAAATGATTAAGTTTGTATATTTGCACATTTGTTACTCCTTCACGCATAAATGGCTGAAACAATTTTAATGAAATTTAGGTAGATAGATAATGACCTATAAAGTGATATACCTACAATAATTTTCATTCAATAATTCAATCCCTTAAGTGCTAAGATGTAGGTTGAAAGTAAGGGGATACTACGCGGGAGGCGTGACACGGGAGGAACGTAAGGTTTGGCAGTTTAACGATTTTTACGAGGTTCATTCGCAGGCAGATGCTAGAGTAATCAATTAAATATAAAAAAGGTATTTACGTATCATTTTTAACATCTCAACCGCCATAAGCAACTTATTAAGATTCGCAATATTTAATACCAAAGCCTTACAAAATTACTTGTATGAAGCTGAAATTTACACTTTACTCGTTCCTACACGTCGAGTAAGTAGTCAGTAAACGAGCAGACGAGCCGCCATCGTCGGAAGCGGTCATCGTCGCCCATGGACATAAGTAACACCACAAGAGCCACTTAAGCGTTGCCGACCCTTGAGAACCCTAAATACCCGCTTCTTGAAGAATCCCATGTCGTAGCGCAAAGGAAATACCTCAGGAGGCAAGTCATTCCACATTCTGCAGGTTCTAGGAAGAAACGAGCGAGATGCCCGCTTATTCTTGGTGTGCCATGTATCTAAGAAGTGAGGATGAGCTTTGCTCCTTTGGCGGGAGGTGCGATGATAAAAACGTGACGATGGCACCAATTCAAAAAGTTCTTCGGAGCATTCCCCATTGTACAGACGGTAGAACATGCAAAGAGAGCCAACGCCTCTCCGAAGACTAGGAGGTTCTAAGCCGTCAGTAAGTTCAGGATCGCCGCACATAGGTCGAAAATGACGATTTAGGCGGCCAAAAATATTTAACTTCATTTTTGCATTTTAAACATGATTTTGAAGTAAGAAAATGTATTGTTACAGAATTAAAATTATTATTAATTTTATTAAGGCCATTTTTCAGTTATTTCAGTTTTTTTCACACTGTAGGCTTCTCTTAGCTTAAATAATTTATATATAATACAATGTTAAGTTGGATATTGATATATTTTATTAACTTCCATTGAATATATATGTAAATAATATAATATCTACGAGGGTTGATTGAAAAATTCGCGGCCTGGCCAATTAAAAAAAAAACTTTTTTCTTTTTTCTTTCGCAATTTTGAACTGTCATTATTCAACTGTCTTCCCGCGAAATTTTAATTGGTGTCTATATTTAAAAGCAATTTTACGGCATATTTAAAGTTACGTGTCGGTAGATATCGTGAAAATGGAGAAATTAGAGCAGCGTGCTGTGATTAAATACCTGCCTAAGAAAGGATTGACACCGAAGCAAATTTATGATGATATGCAAAGTACATTAGGGCAATCCTGTCCATCATATACGATGGTGAAAAAATGGGCAGCTGAATTCAAGCGTGGACGAGATAGTATCGCAGATGACCCTCGTCCCGGGAGGCCAACAACGGTGACTAACACGGACAATGTGGCAAATATATGCGAAATGATAATGAAGGACCGGCGATTAAAGATGCGGGAAATAGCTGATATCGTAGGCATTATCTTATGAAAGAACTCAAAATATTATAGTCAACGAATTAGGTTTTTCCAAGGTGTCGGGGAGATGGGTCCCGAGGCTTCTTTCAGTGGAACAAAAAATCGCTCGCCGTACTAATTCACGTGAATGTCTAGACCTGTATGAAGCCGATACTCAAGACTTTTTGAACAGATTTGTAACTATGAACGGGACGTGGGTTTTGCACATTGTAACCTTCAACCTTCAATCTCTTTAGGATGTTAGTACATTATAAAGAACGATTGATTATGGTATTAGTTCCAATTCCATAAACGTATTACGATATTACGTATGTTTTATTTCTTCGGTTTAACCAGCTTGGCCAGTACGAATGAAGCTGAAGATGAATAATCCCTTCCTTATATATTATAATGATATTATAAATACATATCCCTAATGTACACAAAATATAACCCCCTTATTCATAAACGTGTACTAAAGTTACGATGCCGCTGATCATCATTTGTCCCTTTCCGACGTATCAGTATGATGGAAAGGGACAAACGATGATCAGCGGCATCGTAACTTTAGTACACGTTTATGAATAAGGGGGTTAGAATTTACTACTTACATGCTTTTTGGACTAAATAAGACAAAAAACCCATATAACCCCTGCATCACAAAAATGTATATTATTATGAAATAAAGAATTTTGTATTTGTATTTTGTATATAAATAAAAGTAAGCCAACTTCTGGACCTTGTATCTCAAAAACTGCTTAACCGATTTTGATGCGGTTTTCGTCATATATTAAGATATATATTTGAATTTAACATGAAATACTTATTTTCATTAATTCTTTAAAGTCTAGCACATTATTTGCGAGAATATATGTAGCACAAAAGAGAAAAAAAAATGGTTTTTAAATATTTCACACTAATGTTCACGCCAGCACTGCGTGAAGGACGATTTCGGGCTGCGGGACGCGGGGCGCGGCGGGCAGCGGCGCCGGAGCGGCGCGGCCGCGGCCGCCTCCCACTCCACCAACGACGCGCATGGCAATATGTCGCGTCCGCGCATCAAGCGCCTTTATTTTACATTTTATTAATATACAACTTTTACTGTGTTCAGGGTTGTTTTGTTGCTGCTCCCTCATCAGCCCCAATCCTGGACAAGTTGGCGACCGTGACAGGACTCGGCCTGCAAGCAATGGCCAGTGAAGTCCACAAGATAGAATAAAGAAGCCATCCCAGTGCCTGCGCTATCACACACTCGTCGGGCGAGGCGAACATCACCGGTCCAAAGGTCACGCGTCGGATCTTTCTCGAAGTCTCTCGGACAGCCATCGCTCTGGAAGACCATTCGCAAAGGAAGTAGCCCGTTCCGTGAACCTCCGTTTTGATTCCCTTGCACCCCCTTTCGATTTGTAGTGAATAGTGTCGTGAGTTTGTGGATAGGTATAATTAGTGTTTTAGTGTGATCCAAGTTTGCACTATCAAATCGTAAGTAAAACAAATAGTTAAAGTGAATATAGTTCAGTCGCCGGTAGGTACAGAGAAATCTACCTAACCGGGATTGCAAACTTAAAATATAACATAGATTTGCTAAGATAATAAGCAATAAGGATAGTTTGCTTTAAATTAATACTGCAGAGTTATTTCCAAGTAACTTGTTATTTACATTTATTATTAGTTAGATTTATCGAATTTTATTGCCTCCGTCAGACATTTAAGGCGCAGTTTAGGCATAGATTCGTTTAGGTATTTAGTCAGTTGTAATTACCTAATATTGCAACGTGACAATTAAAAACCCGGCTAAGGGTACAATATTTGTAGCTTGTTTACGACATATATTTCGTGTTCCATTGTGCGCTAAGTATAAAGAAACGGTCGAGTTTAAGAATAAATACTTAAATTTAAGAATAAATAGTTCCACATAAACCTTGTTGCCCAAACTTAGTTTTTCTTAAGAGATTTATTTCATTTACGCATTTTCGTGTTTGTTTTAAAGGTGCATTTAACCGCTAAATTTTCGTTTGTGCTCATAGTACATAACTCCAGTTTTTTCTTATTGATTCATTTTGCACTTCATAAAACTTATTTGCGCATTGTGCTTCCCCTATTCATTGCATCCGCTACAGTCATAGCACATCGCTTGAGCCCACGCACCGAACATTCCAGGTGGTTGTGGCGCGGCGCTCGGGCGCCTCGCACCGCGTGCTTGTTGCTAGGCGCTCGGCAGTCGGCGCGCCTCCAGCGCCACGTGTCCGCGCAACAGCGCGCTCGCTTATCTTCTAGCTTCGCCTCGCTGGAATTTGGTTTGCTTGCACATTTTAACCCTTCTCTTCATTTATTTATTTGTGTGCTTTGACTCAGTGAACATAAATAAAATGTCAGACACTGATAGCAGCAAGGACAATGGGGAAGTGGACGCAGTAAAACTGAAAATGTTAGTTCGCAAACGCGGCACTATTAAATCGCGGATTACTAAATTTAAGGAGTTTCTTACCCCGTATGAACAAATTAATAAGGAAGAGTTGACCACTAAAAATATAAGCGATATTAATTTGAGACTAACAAAGGTCAACGAACTCTTTCAAGAATTTGAATCTGTTCAGACGCGGATAGAATCTAAAGACAGTGAAAGTAATTTAGATAAACGTTTGCAAGAAAGATTCGAAATAGAAAATCAGTTTTACTCTGTCATTTCCAGCGCTGAGGAAATAGTCTCCAGTCGTGAGAAGCGAGTCGAAAGCCCCCGGAGGCTTTCAATTGGAAGTAGCTCTAATCATCATTGCGCTGGTCACTCTGGCCAGCTACGTCTCCCGACAATAAAATTGCCCACTTTTGATGGGAACTATACAAAATGGCTCGAATTTCGGGACACGTTTGACTCGCTGATCAATGGAAATGAGACTATTCCCGATATTAGTAAATTTCATTATCTCAGATCCTCCCTAGAGGGCGGTGCTGCAGTCACAATAAAATCAATTGATTTTACGGCCGATAATTATCAAGTAGCGTGGGACCTACTTTGTAATAGATACAATAATAAGAACGTGCTGATAAATAATCATCTCAAATCATTTTTTACACTTGACTCTCTTAATAAAGAATCTCATAAGTCACTAAGATTTATTGTAGACCACGTTTCAAAAAATTTGAGAGCCTTGAATACGCTTGGGGAGCGCACAGACATGTGGGACACTCTTATAATATACATAGTTGTTCAAAAATTAGATAATGTGACTAGCATTAAGTGGGAAGAGTACAAAGCCACTCTTGCGGAGTCTCCAAGTCTTGAAGACTTTTATCAGTTTCTAAGAAATCGTGCTGACGTGTTGGAGACTGTGCAAGGAGGCAGCGCCAAGAGCGCTCAGCCAAATAATAATCATATTAAAAATGATAAGTTTAATCATACAAAATATGGCAAGTTTAATTACAACAAAGAACATAGTCAGGTTAAGTCCTTCTTTTCATCAGCGTCAAACAACAGATCATGCTTCATGTGTAATCAGAATCATAGATTGTTTGAATGTAAAATGTTTGCAGAGATGTCACCTGAGGCGAGGGAAGTTGAGATCACCAAGCGGAAGTTATGCCTCAACTGCCTTCGCCCCGGCCATCTAACACAGAACTGTCGTCTTAGCTCCTGCAGGGCCTGTAATCAAAAGCATAATAGTTTATTATGTAGAAAATAATAATCAAAGTAAACATGAGCCTTACCATGAAAACAAAAATATCAACTATGACAAACCCGGTCCTAGTAGCGAAGGGCCAAATAACCATAACTCAGCTACTGCTAGCACTTCGGTAACGTCACTTACATCACGCTTGGACGATAGCGAGGTTCTTTTGGGCACCGCGATCGTTGAAGTCACTGATGATCATGGTAATACTCACCTTGCACGAGCTATGATTGACTGTGGTAGCCAAAGATGTTTCATAACTGAAAACCTGAAAAGGAAACTTAACATTAAAAGTAACAGTTCAAAAAGACAAGTATCTTTACTTAATAACTTAACATCATGTGCTTCTGATAGCTGCACAATTAAAATTAAATCAAGGATAAATTCATATACTGTTGACGTAAATTGTATGATTATTCAAACGGTTTCTGACAACATTCCCAGTGTGGATCTGAATCTAAACGAATTGAACTTACCTAACAATATACGATTAGCGGATCCTCAGTTTTATAAAAGCAACAAAATTGATATTTTGATCGGATCCGACATAATGTGGAATATTGTTAAGGGTGGGTATCAAAAGACGCTAGGCAAAAACGGGCCTACGCTAATTTACTCAAAGTTTGGTTGGTTGGTAGCGGGACCCATGTGCCCTACCACTCCTATTTTGCCGCGAGGTAAAATATTTTGTAATTTTAGCCAAGAAATCAAGGATTCACTTTCCAAATTCTGGGAGTTGGAAACATTTACCGCACCCACTAAAATATATTCCACTGATGATCAAATATGTGAAGAATTATTTGTAAAAAACACAATCCGGTTAGACTCCGGTCGATTTCAGGTTTCAATGCCATTGAAAGAGTCCCCAGAGGTCCTGGGAGACTCATTTGCTTTAGCTAAAAGATGTTTTTTTCAATTTAGAGAGGCGTTTCCGAAAACAGCCTACTTTAAAACAAATGTATAGTGAATTTATTCAAGAATATGCAACACTGGGCCACTTGACTGAAATAGAAAGGCCACCAAATGGCAATTTTCTCCCCCACCACCCAGTGATACGGGAAAAAAGTGAAACTACTAAATTGCGGACTGTCTTTAATGGATCAGCACGCACCACATCAGGTAAATCTTTAAATGATATTCAGTACGTGGGCCCAGTGGTGCAAAATGACCTTTTATCTATTTTGTTGAGATTTCGTCAACATAAGTTTGTTCTTACTGGCGACATAGCCAAAATGTATCGTCAGATCTCATTGGACGAATCTCAACGTCATTTACAGTTGATATTATGGAGAGATAACGAATCTCAACCATTAAGAACATTGCAACTCAACACTGTCACGTATGGCACGGCATCAGCAACATTTTTAGCCTTCAGATGTTTAGTTCAGCTTTCAAAGGAATGTGCAGATCCAAAAATTGCAAATGTAATCAAAAATGACTTTTATTGCGATGACCTCATTACGGGCAGTGATGATTTGTCTGAATTAAAATACATACGTGATTCAGTGGTTGACAAGTTAGCCGAAGCTTGTTTCCCGCTAAGAAAATTTCGAACAAATGCACCATGCATATTTGCGAACGACCCCACTTCAAACATAAGTGATGAGAAGAATTTATCACAAGTGAATGACCAATATTCAAATTTACAAAACCAGTCATCAGTGCTCGGTCTGAATTGGTGTCCTTCGCAAGATAATTTCAATTTCTTAGTTGATTTCCAGAATGAGCCTACGTCCACAAAGAGAAATATTCTGTCAGCTACGTGCAAGATATTTGACCCACTTGGCTTGCTAAGCCCTTGCACGATAGTACCCAAAATGTTGCTGCAGAAACTTTGGCTTTCTGGACTCGGGTGGGATGATCCGGTGCCTTGCGACATAAACAAAGAGTGGAATAATTTCATATCTAATATACATCAAATTGCAGCCATAAATATTCCACGCTTTGTCATGCAAGACTCACCGGCATCGATACAACTTCATTGCTTTGCGGACGCATCCCAAAATGCATTCGCAACTTGCATTTATATACGTTGTGTGGACTCAAAGGGCAATGTTTCAGTAAAGTTGCTCTGTGCTAAAGCCCGGGTCACGCAAATAAAAAAATCGACTATCCCAAGGTATGAACTGGCTGCTGCTTTGCTTGGGGCTCAATTGAGTGCGAAGGTATGTCAGTCGCTCACATGCAATATTGACAAAAAATACTTTTGGAGTGATAGTACTATTGTATTAGCTTGGATAAAAAATGTGAACCCAAGTAATCTCAAACAGTTTGTTTACAATCGAATAAATGAAATACACGAGCTGACTGACAAATCTTCGTGGAACCATGTGCCTACGGATATGAATCCGGCAGATATTGCCTCGCGAGGCATCAGCCCGAGTCATTTGCAAAATGCTAATATGTGGTTCAACGGTCCTTCATTCTTGATGAAACCCGAGAATGAGTGGCCTAGCACTGAAATAAGTAGCGTCGAGCTACCTGAATTAAAGGTTTATACTTGCTTAGTCTCAAAGCAGCCGTCATTCGACTTTGATCGGTTTTCCAAGTTCCACCGAATGATTCGCGTGGTAGGATATATTTTAAGGTTTATTTTTAACTGTAAACAAGCGAGAAATGCGCGCCAAAGCGGCTTTTTATCGAATGACGAAATAAATGATTCGACTCAAACTCTCATCAGGGCTAGCCAAAGAGATTCTTTCGCAGACGACCTACAGTGCCTCAAGCAAAGTCGGCCTGTGCATCGTAAGTCTAAAATTTTAGCACTCAATCCATTCTTGGATGAACATGACCTGATCAGAGTTGGAGGACGTATACAAGGATCGATTTGTGATTATTCTAAAAAACACCCAATATTGTTGTGTTCAAAACACACCTTTACTAAACTTTTATTTAGAAAGGAGCATGAGAGCCACATGCACTGTGGTCCTCAATTGTTATTAAATATTGTTAGAGACCAATATTGGCCTATAGGGGGTAGAAATCTTGCGCGTAGCACTTTTAGAAAATGTGTAGTGTGCGTGCGTATTCAAGGCAACTCAATCCAGCCCATGATGGGCAACTTGCCTCCTCCTCGAGTTACACTAACTTACGCTTTTACCGTTACAGGTATGGATTTTGCAGGTCCCTTTTTTATTGCAAATCGCCAAGGCAGGGGCTGCAAGTTGTCCAAATGTTGGCTATGTCTATTTGTATGTCTTAGTACAAAGGCTGTTCACTTGGAAGTAGTGAGTAGTCTGAGTACTGAGGCCTTTCTCATGACTTTCCGTCGATTCATATCACGCCGTGGCAGGCCTCATGACCTTTATTGTGATAATGGCACCAACTTCGTGGGAGCATGTAATGAGTTGGGTAAAATGTTGCGAGCAAGCCAAAAGGCCATGACTGAGGCTGCCCATGATAAGGGCATCAAATTTCATTTTAGTCCGGCATATTCGCCTCACTTTGGAGGTATCTTTGAAGCAGGCATAAAATCGGCAAAGTCACTTTTAAAACGTGTAATTGGTAATTCTAGTCTGACGTTCGAAGGGCTAACGACGCTATTCACTCAAATCGAAAGTATCCTGAACTCTCGGCCGTTGACCCCTCTGACGTCAGATCCCTCTGATCTGTCTCCTCTGACTCCAGGGCACTTCCTGATAGGGCGTCCACTCACCGCCTTACCAGAGCCACCTGTTACTACAAATTGTCCGAACAGATATCAGAAAATAGAACAGATGAGACAACACTTTTGGACCCGCTTTCACGATGAGTATCTGAGCGAGCTACAGCAGCGGACCAAATGGAGGGAGAAGCGGAACGAGCTGAAGGAGGGTGACCTCGTCGTGATAAAGGATGACAACGTTCCACCGATGCGGTGGCGCTTAGGACGAGTGCACCAACTATATAAAGGCCGGGATGGCATCACCAGAGTGGCTGACTTTAAAACTGCCAAAGGCATGGTGAAGAGGGCAGTAAACCGAGTCTGCCTCCTGCCAGTCCGAGACACCGAAGTGGATGGTTCTCTTGCAAGCCAGGGCTTCCAAGGCGGGGACCCTGTTCACGCCAGCACTGCGTGAAGGACGATTTCGGGCTGCGGGACGCGGGGCGCGGCGGGCAGCGGCGCCGGAGCGGCGCGGCCGCGGCCGCCTCCCACTCCACCAACGACGCGCATGGCAATATGTCGCGTCCGCGCATCAAGCGCCTTTATTTTACATTTTATTAATATACAACTTTTACTGTGTTCAGGGTTGTTTTGTTGCTGCTCCCTCATCAGCCCCAATCCTGGACACTAATATTGTTTGAAGAGATTTAGTTTAAATTTTTTTTACGTTAAAAAAGTTATTTCCTTCCAAATAGTATATTTTTTTTCAATATTTGTTAATCCCTGAAACTTGTGGAATTTTTGTCTTCTTCCTAACCGACCTCGTTAAACCTTGGCTCCTAAGTGTTAAATTTTTGGGTGCTTCGGAAAAAACCCCTACTTTGTTGTCTACTATCACCATGCAAAGCGGCTTGCTTCCATCTTAAAGTGCATCTTTTTTCCATAATGTGCATGACTATTTCGATTTATTTATTTCATAATATGAAATTAAAACATAAATTATATTAAACTAATCTATATGAATTTATATTATGATCGTCAAAGAAAATTGATCATATACAATTATAAAATGTTTAGAAATATAGCTTGAAGCTTATATAGTTTCATAAAGGGGTTAGAAATATGGGTAGGAGGGGTCACGTTACACGCATTTCTGGTACGGAACCCTAAAAGTTTACCAATGTTGTAAAACATAGAAAGGAAACTGTATGAGAAACTAAAATTCTTCTTTCAATTCTAATTCGCGGGCTCTCATTGGCTGCATAAGAGCACTTACTGAGATTGGAAGCGTTGTAACAATCGGAAGCTTTTAAGATTTCCGACTTTTTTTTGCTTGAGTGCTATTTGCCTCGCTACGTATGTGAACAGCGTAGGTTTGGAAGAGATTGAACTTAAAATTATAGTGTAGGAAATGAAGCAAGTTGTTGTATGGAGACCCATGCATTAATTTCTCAGTCGATGAAATTTTGCTTGGTTATTGTATAGTATGAGTCGAAACTAACATATAAATATCAAAAAAAAAACACTTCTAAGTTAGGTATTTATACGTAAAAATATAAATCTGTTTATATTTTTAACCGAGTAATTCCTCTATCCAAAATTATTTTACCAAATAAGTTATTTGTATCAGTATGTAATACTAGAAAAAAATCTAAAAATTTTGTCAAACATGTGATTTTTTTTAATGATAATTCCTTTTTTTGACGCTCATTTTCATCGGAAAATTGCTCTGTCATTTTTTTCTTCTTATATGATCTTAGAATATAATTTGGCGTAGTGGGTAAGAATATCCAAAAAAATACATACCCAAATTTATGTATTTTACAACTATTAAAAACTGAGAGTGGAAAATTTCTCAGCCTGTATTCTTTTTAAATATATACTAAGTAGTCACGTATACACTTAAATTGAAAATATCCAAAAGAAATATCATCCAGAACACCGAAATTTTTGAAGCGAAGATAAATCCATCCCGCGGTTACGCAATAATGTACCGTCTTCCTTTAGCAGTTAAGTGCAGATTAGTGTCCTTGTGCTACTAGTACGACCCGACCGCGTGACCCACAGTCCACACTTAAGAAGGGAGTTGTCGTTGTCACTGATGTGTGAGTCTTTACACTACATTTAGTGATTTTTGCGTTTTCTTTGTACCGAATAATATATACTTACGCAGTTTTATATAACATTGATTAGAATAATATCACGCTAAAGACGTTAATAACAACCGATGTCAAAAACAACTAGGTTCTAGAATTTTTAGAAGGTTTTTGGTTTAAAGGTCCCCTTTTTCAGTTTTTCTTAAATATCTCGTAAACGGTGGCCCATAGCAAAAAATTTTCTTTAACGTAAATAATATATATAAAATTGCCTAATCGAAAGATTCAGTGCACTTTTTCGCTAGGATCAACATTTAAAAAATATTAAAGCGGGAAAGTTAATTAAAATCAATTTTATGGTCCATTTTACTATATTTTCGTGAATAACCCGTAAATAGCAAAAACCTTGTTAAACGTAAATAATTTACACATTTTTTTTACAAAAAAGATTCAGTAAACTTTTTGAAAGTATCAATATTTAAAAAAATATTAAAGGGGGAAAGTCAATTAAAATCAATTCTAAGGTTCCTTTTCTTTCGTTTTTCGTAAATAATTTGTAAAGTATGATCCATAGCAAAAAATCTCTCATACATAAATATTAACTATAATTTTTTTTACAAGAAAGATATATGAAACTTTTCGCTAGGATCAACATTTAAAAAGATACTAAAGCGGGAATATTAATACTAATCAATTTTAAAGTCACTTCTTAGTTTTTCGTAAATAACTCTTAAACGGCAGCTCATAACAAAACAGGTTCTTATACATAAATAATTAACATAATATTTCCTACAAAAAACATACAGAACACTTTTCTCCAGGATCAATATTTAAAACAATATTAAAGGGGGAAAGTAAATCACAAACAATTTACAAGTCCCTAATTTTTTTGTTTTTCGTAAATAACTCGTAAACAGTGGCCCAATGCAAAAAGTTCTTTATACAGTAATAATAGAAATGTAATTTTGTACAACAAAAGTTCCGTAAATTTTTTCGCTAGGATCAATATTTAATGAGATATTAAAATTCATTATAATCAGTTTCCAGGTCCTTTTTAGGGTTCCGTACCCAAAGGGTAAAACTCCGCTGTCCGTCCGTCCGTCTGTCACCAGGCTGTATCTCATGAACCGTGATATACAGTTGAAATTTTCACAGATGATGTATTTCTGTTGCCGCTATAACAACAAATACTAAAAAGTACGGAACCCTCGGTGGGGGAGTCCGACTCGCACTTGTTGGTTTTTTTTTAGTCAGAGGGGCAAAGTTACTTACAATGAATCCTCAGGTCTCTTTTTTAGTTTTTCGTAAATAATTTGTAAAGTATTAGAAAGGCCAGCAATAAAATAAAAGCAACCAAAAACAAACATAAAAAACTAACCGAAAAAACAATCAAACTTATAGATGAGAGACAGTCTTTTTTACACTTCGAAACGAATAGTCCAGAATATAGAGCAAAAGATAAAATGGTAAAACGTAGCATCCGTGCAGATATCAGACACCATAATACAAAACTGGTTTCTATTTCTATAGCCCTAACAAAAAACAAATCGCTCAAGGCCGCAAAAAAAGGTGCATCACAGGGGCAAAGCTGGGTAACTAGCTTGAGAGACAGCAGAGGAACTAAGCAGGGAGACAGGAATGTAATTTTGAATATTGCTACCGAATATTATAAGGCTCTTTACTCTGATCCCCTCCGAACTCAAGATCCACCAATCGAAGACGTTAGTTTCAGCACTATCCCACCAATTACAGAGCACGATGTGCACCTGGCACTTCAAAAAATGAAGTACAGTAGAAGCGCGGGTGAGGATGGCATCACAACTGAAACATTGCGAGTTGGGGAGCCATCATTAAGAGTCCTTATTCCTACAGACGAGCGTATTTTGTAAAATGCTTCCTTTTTCATTCAAGATTACGACGTAACTATTAGTATTTATTCAAAAACTGATAACGTACTTAAATAATCGTTTCCTAAACTAGGGGCTCCAACAGTTCAAATTTTCATTTTCTCTTTTAAACCTCTTTTTTAATGAGGTTTTTTGGGAGTCTTTTCCAAATTTTGCAGTGAGATGTGGCGTTTCGGTTCTCAATTTTGCTATAAACAAGAATCATTTGGTACATGAATGACTACAATTTGATTCAACATATCTCGTACGAGGGGCTGGAATGATTAACAATCGAAGATTCATTTGAAAAAACTGATAAAATACCTTCCGAGTTTTCTTCATTTTTTTGGCGAAAACAGGGTTTTATTATATTTTATTTCCGCAAATTGTACGCATATTTTGCTTTAAAAATAATATTATAGCAAACTGTAACTTTATGTTAACCTATAAAAAAAAATCGTAACTATGGGACCTACATTGCCGTAAATTTATATTTTTTTAAAACACGTATAAATCACGCAGCAGCGACGCCCCGCTCTCAGTCCGCGCGGAGCGCGCTTAGAGGACGGACCTGTGCTCGATTGTCAGGCATTCGTTGCGATCGTAATCAGCTACGGAGTTCCGAGAAGTGCTATATACTGCGATTAGAAAATCTTAATAAAAGTTCATTTTTTACAGTATGCCTAACAGACTCGCTTATTGATGGATTTTCAGTGTTACTTTTTTTTTAATACTAAGTCGGTGGCAAACAAGCATACGGCCCGCATATGTACGCCTGCAACTCCAGAGGAGTTACATGCGCGTTGCCGACCCTAACCCCCTCCCGCCCCTCGTTGAGCTCTGGCAACCTTACTCACCGGCAGGAACACAACACTATGAGTAAGGTCTAGTGTTATTTGGCTGCGATTTTCTGAAAAACGCATTTTCACTTGAAATTACGTTAGGGTTTGCATTATTATTTTTGACCCGGATGAAGTCCAAGTTCTCATGATGGAGTCAGGAGTTGGTCACCAGAACTCCTAATCTACTAATTATAATCCCATCATGTTTGGGCTCAAAAGATTTGCCCTGACGAACACCATCGATCTAGATGAGGTCCAGGGTCTCATGATGGAGTCAGGAGTTGGTCACTAGAACTCCTAATCTACTCATTATAATTCCATCGTGTTTGGGCTCAACAGAGTTTCCCTGATGAGCACCTTCAATCTAGATGAGGTCCAGGGTCTCATGATGGAGTCAGGAGCTGGTCACCAGAACTCCTAATCTACTCATCATAACTCCATCGTGTTTGGGTTCAATAGAGTTGCCCTGATGAGCACCATCGATCTAGATGAGGTCCAGGGTCTCATGATGGAGTCAGGAGTTGGTCACCAGAACTCCTACTCTACTCATCATAACTCCATCGTGTTTGGGCTCAATAGAGTTGCTCTGACGAGCACCTTCAATCTAGATGAGGTCCAGGGTCTCATGATGGAGTCAGGAGCTGGTCACCAGAACTCCTAATCTACTCATCATAACTCCATCGTGTTTGGGTTCAATAGAGTTGCCCTGACGAGCACCATCAATCTAGATGAGGTCCAGGGTCTCATGATGGAGTCAGGAGCTGGTTACCAGAACTCCTAATCTACTCATCATAACTCCATCGTGTTTGGGCTCAATAGATTTGCCCTGATGAACACCATCGATCTAGATGAGGCCCAGGGTCTCATGATGGAGTCAGGAGTTGGTCACCAGAACTCCTAATCTACTCATCATAACCTCATCGTGTTCGGGCTCAATAGATTTGCCCTGACGAGCATCATCAATCTAGATAAAGTCCAGGGTCTCATGATGGAGTCAGGAGTTGGTCACTAGAACTCCTAATCTACTCATTATAATTCCAACGTGTTTGGGCTCAAAAGATTTGCCCTGATGAGCACCATCGATCTAGATGAGGTCCAGGGTCTCATGATGGAGTGAGGAGTTGGTCACCAGAACTCCTAATCTACTCATCATAACTCCATCGTGTTTGGGCTCAATAGATTTGCCCTGATGAACACCATCGATCTAGATGAGGTCCAGGGTCTCATGATGGAGTCAGAAGTTGGTCACCAGAACTCCTAAACTACTCATCATAACCTCATCGTGTTTGGGCTCAATAGATTTGCCCTGACGAGCATCATCAATCTAGATAAAGTTCAGGGTCTCATGATGGAGTCAGGAGTTGGTCACTAGAACTCCTAATCTACTCATTATAATTCCAACGTGTTTGGGCTCAAAAGATTTGCCCTGACGAGCACCATCGATCTAGATTAAGTCGAGGGTCTCATGATGGACTCAGTAGTTGGTCACCAGAACTCCTAATCTATTCATCATAATGGTAATTTGATGGTGCTTGTCGGAGTAAATCTATTGAGCCCAAACACGATGGAGTTACGATAAATAGATTACGAGTTCTGGTGACCAACTCCTGACTCCATCATGAGACCCTGGACTTCATCTAGATCGATGGTACTCGTCAGGGCAAATCTTTTGAGCCCAAACACGATGGAATTATAATGAGTAGATTAGGAGTTCTAGTGACCAACTCCTGACTCCATCATGAGACCCTGAACATCATCTAGATTGATGGTGCTCGTGAGGGCAAATCTATTGAGCCCAAACACGAAGGAGTTATGATGAGTAGATTAAGAATTATGGTGACCAACTCCTGACTCCATCATGAGACCCTGGACTTCATCTAGATCGATGGTACTTGTCAGGGCAAATCTTTTGAGCCCAAACACGATGGAATTATAATGAGTAGATTAGGAGTTCTGGTGACCAACTCCTGACTCCATCGTGAGACCCTGGACTTCATCTAGATCGATGGTACTCGTCAGGGCAAATCTTTTGAGCCCAAACACGATGGAATTATAATGAGTAGATTAGGAGTTCTAGTGACCAACTCCTGACTCCATCATGAGACCCTGAACATCATCTAGATTGATGGTGCTCGTGAGGGCAAATCTATTGAGCCCAAACACGATGGAGTTATGATGAGTAGATTAGGAATTATGGTGACCAACTCCTGACTCCATCATGAGACCCTGGACTTCATCTAGATCGATGGTACTCGTCAGGGCAAATCTTTTGAGCCCAAACACGATGGAATTATAATGAGTAGATTAGGAGTTCTGGTGACCAACTCCTGACTCCATCATGAGACCCTGGACTTCATTTAGATCGATGGTACTCGTCAGGGCAAATTTATTGAGCTCGAATACGATGGAATTATAATGAGTAGATTAGGAGTTCTAGTGACCTACTCCTGACTCCATCATGAGACCCTGGACTTCATCTAGATTGATGGTGCTCATCAGGGTAAATCTATTGAGCCCAAACTCGATGGATTTATGATGAGTAGATTAGGAGTTCTGGGGAGTTCTGGTGACCAACTCCTGACTCCGTCATGAGACCCTGGACCTCATCTAGATCGATGGTGTTCGTCAGGGCAAATCTTTTGAGCCCAAGCACGATGGAATTATAATGAATAGATTAGGAGTTCTGGTGACCAACTCCTGACTCCATCATAAGAACCTGGATGGACTTCATTCGGGTCAAAAATAATAATACAAACCCTAACGTGATTTCAAATAACACTGAAACTCTATAGCACTATTGTGCGCAAACGATTGGCATCTTGACTACGCAACATGGGTGCGTAGCCACCATGCCACTCGATACGACAACGAAACACTATCTGTCTCTCTCTCGTACTAATATGCACAAACGATTGGCATCTTGGCTGGGCAGCATGGGTGCGTAGCCAACATGCCAAACGTTTACGATACGACAAGGAAACACTATCTGTCTCTCTATCGCACTAATATGCGCAATCGATTGGCTTCTTGGCTAGGTATCACGGGTGCGTAGCCAACATGCCAATCGTTTACGATACGACAACGAAACACTATCTGTCTCTCTATCGCACTAATACACTTTATTTATACCTGCAGTCATTTAGTAACTTCTTCATTTTCCATTGGTGTGAAAGAGACAGAATAAAGAGCAAGGGTTATAGTACACTCTTTAGTCTGTACACTTAGTAGTAGTGTACATTAAAAAAAAAAACTACTGTGCATATACAATAAAATAAAGAGTGCCCATATGATATCATATGACACTAAAATTAATGTTGCTTGAAATTATATTGAAAACTATCAAGATTATTCTAGTCTGCATTGAAACGCGCGTCGCGTTGCCGGCGCTCGCGTACCGAGCGCCAACGCCATCTATCGAGCGTTATTTCGTGAAATCGGAGAACGCTCCAAGGATTAAGGGCTCTTAATTCCACACATTTGTAAATTATTTAACAAAATTATAGAAACTCAATGTTTTCCAAAAAATATGTGCCACTCAAACATAATCCTGTTGCATAAGAAGGGCGACAAGGCTGATATAGGTAATTATCGCCCCATTAGCCTTGTCTCCCATCTTTACAAAATATTTATAAAAATAATGGAAAGCCGCATTTCGGGCCAGCTGGATCTGCACCAACCACCCGAACAAGCGGGATTCCGCCCCGGCTTGTCTACCACTGACCACCTGCACACGTTAAACCAAGTTATCGAAAAATGCTACGAACATAACCTCCCCCTCTACTTAGCGTTCGTAGATTATACAAAAGCGTTCGACAGCATATCGCACCATGCCATCTTCACAGCTCTGCGTCACCAAGAAATAGACCCCAAGTACATCGAACTTCTAAGCACAATATACAAATACAGTACAGCCGCCATAAAATTAGTCTTCTGGCCCGTCCTTCGAAGTACAAAGGGGAGTGAAACAAGGAGATCCGCTATCGCCGAAACTTTTCACCAGCACATTGGAACATGTCTTCCGAAAGCTTGCGCCGCGCTGGGAAGACAAGGGGCTGGTTGTCGGCGAGAAAAGGTTAACCAACCTTCCCTTCGCCGATGATATAGTCCTGTTTTCCTCAACAGCATCCGAGCTACATCATATGCTAGAAGACCTTAGCAACGCAAGCCTCGAGGCCGGACTGAAGATGAACATGTCAAAGACCAAAGTCATGTCTAACGGCACAAAACGTAAGACTGAGGTAAACGGAGAGCATATTGCATATGTCCATGAATACCTTTATTTGGGCCAAATAGTCTCTTTCCAGGCGCGACAAGAAAAAGAGGTCGACAGACGGACCGAGAACGCATGGAAGAGCTATTGGTCTATGAAAAACCTCATGAAGGGAGACCTACCTCTGTCACTCAAACGTAGGCTCATGGACATGTGCATACTTCCAGTCCTCACTTACGGTGCTCAGACTTGGTCTTTGACAGAAGCTCAGAAGTCCAAACTCGGGGTTTGCCAGAGAGCCATGGACCGCAGCATATTAGGTGTTAAACTAAGGGATCGCATCCGGAACACCACGCTGCGCTCTAAAACTCAGATTATAGATGTAGCTCGAAAAGTGGCCAAGTTAAAGTGGGACTGGGCTGGGCATGTCTGCCGCATGCCGAATGATTTGTGGGCCAAGATAACCACGGATTGGGTGCCCCACGAGTCAAACCGGGGATCTGGCAGACCTCGTCGGCGGTGGCGGGATAACTTAGACTCCTTTTTGAGGGACTGGTCGGTCGTAGCTCAAAACCGGGATGAGTGGAAGAAGAGGGGGGAGGCCTTTGCCCAGCAGTGGGACACAATGGGCTCGTTATAATAATAATAATTTGTAAAGTATTATGACGTATAGCAAAATATATATATATATATATATATAAACAATTATAATAAAAATTTCTACAAAAGACATGCGGAACATTTTTCCCTAAGATCAATATTTATTAAGGTTTTAAAGCGAGAAACACAAATAATGTGCAGAATTGATTAAAATTAACTTTCGCGGTTTAATATCTCAATAATATTGATCATAAAGAAAAAGAATAGAAATCTTTTTTCTAGAAAATTTTATATAAAACATAAATAATGTTTGAACGTGTTTTGCTACGGGCTACCGTTTACGAGTTACTTACGAAAACTAAAAAGGGTTTTTAAAATTGATTATTATTAACATTCCCGCTTTAGTATCTTTTTAAATATTCATCCTAGCGAAAAGTGTGCTACATATTTCTTATAGAAAATTTTATGTTACTTATTTACTGGCAGGAAGTGGCACAGGATCGGGACAGCTGGCGTTCTCTCGTTTTGGAGGCCAAGACCCTCTTTGGATCACTGCGCAATAGTTAGTTAGTTAGTTATTTATGTATGAGACATTTTTTTGCTATGGGTCATACTTTAGAAATTATTTACGAAAACTAAAGAAAAGGAACCTTAGAATTGGTTTTATTAACTTTCCCTCTTTAATATCTTTTTAAATATTGATCCTTTCACAAAGGGTACTGAATCTTTTTTGTAGAAAGTTTTGTGTAGATCATTTATATTTTACAGCGTTTTTTGCTAATTGCCACCGTTTACGAAAATATAGAAAAATGGACCATAAAATTGATTTTAATTAACTTTCCCGCTTTAATATATTTTTAAATATTGATCCTAGTGAAAAAGTGGACTGAATTTTTCTTGTACGAAATTTTATTTAGATGATTTGCGTGAAAGAACATTTTTTGATATGGGCCACCGTTTACGAGTTATTTAAGATAAACTAAAAAAGGGCCATTTAAAGCTAGCAGCCGCGTCGATGCAATTGTCTCACGTGTGCTCCAAGCGATATCATTGTCGCTGGTTACGTTTAGAATTATAGTTTGGCATGCTATGACAGAAATATTTATATGTATTTCTGTTGCCGCTATAACAACAAATACTAAAAAGTACGGAACCCTCGGTGGGCGAGTCCGACTCGCACTTGTCCGGTTTTTTAGTCAAAGAGGAGCAAAGTTACTTACAATGAATCCTCAGGTCTCTTTTATTAGTTTTTCGTAAATAATTTGTAAAGTATGACCTATAGCAAAAAATATGTATGTGTATATAAACAATTATATAATTTTTTTTTTACAAAAGACATGCGGAACACTTTTCCCTAAGATCAATATTTATTAAGCTTTTAAAGCGAGAAACACAAATAATGTGCAGAATTGATTAAAATTAACTTTCGCCGTTTAATATCTCAATAATATTGATCCTAAAGAAAAAGTTTAAAAAATCTTTTTTCCAGAAAATTTTATGTTAAGTATTTATGTTTAACATTCTTATTGCACTAGAGCATCGTTTAAGAGTTATTTACGAACAACTAAAAAAATGATTGAACTAAAAAATTGGTTTTATTAACTTTCCCTTTTTAATATCTTTTTAAATATTGATCCTTTCACAAAGTGTACTGAATCTTTTTTGTAGAAGGTTTGTGTAGATTATTTACATTTTACAGCGTTTTTTGCTAATTGCCACCGTTTACGAAAATGTAGAGAAATGGACCAGAAAATTGATTTTAATCTATTTATTGACAATAACAATATACATAATGGATATATACAGATGATTACTATAACTAGCTTATATCTAAAATAGGCCCTTGAGGCATTGTACCAAGGATGCTGGCGGCATTTCCTCGTTGTATCGCAATACTGATTTTAATTAATTTTCCCGCTTTAATATCTTTTTAAATATTGTTCCTAGTAAAAAGTGTACTGAATTTTTCTTGTAGGAAATGTTATATAGATGATTTGCGTGATAGATCATTTTTTGATATGGGCCACCGTTCACGAGTTATTTAATATAAACTAAAAAAGGGACATTTAAACCCTCCCTCCCCCGTACACAATAGCGCCACCCCCATCTATCAGTACTTTCAGTATGTTATGTAAGGTACCTTTATCTACAACTATGCCAACATTCGCTTATACACGAATTATTTCCCCGTTTTTTTCCTTCGTTTGGTGGCCTAATACGTACGACTCGAATTGAATAAATTGAATTTAAGAATATAAATATTTAAATAAGACACATCGCATAACCTACCTACTTCATTTGTAGGTACGGTAGAGACTATACTTACGGTAGGTACTACACAGACAGGCAGGCATACGGCAGGTCAAAAAAGAAACAAGTAGAAATATTTTTTAAAACAGTAACCTATGCACCTAGGCGATACGCGAATGAATAGAGAAGTAGCAAGCTGCCACCGCCGGGCAGGCGCGGCGCGGGCGCTGGCGGCGGCCGGTACCGCTCCCGCACCCCGCTTTTACACCCCGCTCCCTACACACTGCTCCCGATATGTTAAGTTTTTAATACGCTCGTTATTTTTTTGGATGTTTTTATAGTTGGATGGAAATAAAACTGTGATCTTAATTCAACAAATAAAACGGATAGAGAAATTTTTCACGGCGAGTAAAAAGGCAATTTCTGAAAATAGTATAGTTACATGGATTTTTTTTTAGATTTTCATTTTGTAGCTATAAAACGGCAATAAAATGGCATTCCAGTGAAAAAATTTGACGGAGTAATTTTCCGGTCCAAGACACGTCCAAAAATTATATTTTATTAATATTGGTATTTCTACTGGGATATTTTTTTGGATATGTCATATATTGTTGTAATACGTTACATGAATATGTCTGGTGAAAAAAGTTTGAACGGAGCATTTTTCCGTAAAAAGATATTAACGATTTAATACTTTAGGTATTTACTTAAATCCTATTATTATTATTCTTTGGAAATTAAGACAATACTTTTTATTTATTGATACTTTATCATACTGTAAAGTTTTTTCTGGCAGAGGAGTTACTGCGGGGTCCACTACCTTTATTTCCTACACTACTAACATTCTATAGGTACTAAAATAAAATTGTATGAATAAATGAATATGAATAATATTAAAGTATAATAGTACATTTGCACTGGTTTTAGTATTTTCGTACAAAATTAATTTATTCTACATTAAAGTTCAGTTGTTCTACATTAAAGACATAATTTCTTGTTTAGCTGTTACAGAATGGTAGATACTTATGAAGCGTTATTTGATCCGCTACTTTTGATACTCACTGTACCGACGTGTCAACTGTCAAGCACAGACTAAAATATGCACGGCCCGTAATCCTTAGCAATAATTAATGCTAATTAAGTACATCCTTAAATTGATAGTCCATCTTTGTCGTGAGTTATGATAGAAAAGATTTTCCTCCGATATATCCCATAATCCTGGCCGTATAAATACGTTGAATAGGTTATTTCTACGCTAAGGAAATAATTACTTTTCGTTATCTTGTAGTAATCTGCTTTGTAGGAGGCAAATATATTGTAATAAATACCTATTAGGTCACCAGTATATAAATTATGAATGGATGTATGGACTCGGTAATAGTGGCGATATAACCAGTGAATACTTAATACGTAATCAGTAACTCGTTGCTCATTGTACACTAAATTAATGTATATAGCAAAAGGTTTAAAATTAAAGTAGCTAAGAGGTAGGTCACATTACAAGTATATTAATCAAAATTTCGGGAAGTAAACTTGATTCGTACCCACCTTATCTTATCTTAAGCCGTAAGTCGTCGTGGGGCAATTATTATTTACTAAAACCGGATATTTAATTTACCTTCAATTTATCTAACAGCGAAGTGCGCGTCGGACCTAGTGTTGGTTAAGACTCGAGTCCTTTGAGTCCTCTGATTTGAAACTCGACTCAGTTTTTCAGACTCACATATTAAGTCTAAACTCGAGTTCTTTTCAACTTGTCAGAGACTCGAGTCCTTTTCAAAGAACTATTCAAATCTTTTGGTTGCAAAATTTCGGAAAGCCTTGTCTTTAAGTAATAAGTTAGTTATAGCACACTAATAATACAATAACGCAAAATTTCTTATTTTTATTTAGGTTAAACCTATGAAATTGTTGACGGAGTCTTTATTCGGAGGCTCGAGTCCTTTTGAGCTTTCTTAAAAAAGACTTAAAAAATGACTCGCCTCGAGACTTAAAAGTCTCGGTAGTTTTTTAAGCGCCGAGTTTCCCAAAAACGAGTCGAGTTCTTCAAATTCAGACTTAAAAGACTCGAATTCCTACCAACACTAGTCGGACCACGTATAATGGAGGGTTTCGTACCCTCATACAATACAAAAACTATACAAATAATTGGAAGTATCTTTGCGGCACTTACATCGTTGTAATATTACATCGTTGTTCCGTGGTAAATTAAGCTTTATTTTCAATTTTTTTGCACATCCAGTTCAAAATATTTATCACTTATACAGGTAGGGACACAATATTTATCACTTCTGAAGCGATTATTTTGCAAAGGCAATTACTGAATCAAAAAACTCCAAGCAGCCTTTTGTTTTGAGACGAATTACTGAAATGTTATACGTTGGTATTAATATTTTTATTCAACCTTTAACCATCTACGCGAGGTCTCTCAGACCTTCGTAAACACAAAATAGGGAATAATTTAACACAGGTTCATTGCATGGACCTCTGTGACCTGATGAGTATATAACTGTCGTCAGTGGTTTTTTACAGACTTCAATTTCACAGTAGGAGGAGGTTCTGTATTCGGTTGTGGCTACTTTTTTTTAAAGTAAAAACTTCTTTAGCGGTTCTGTGCCCTTTTTGTGATGGAGAAAAAATGTTAAACTCGCGACAGGACCAACAGATTTGTCAAATTGAAAATTCGTAAGACGGACACGTGACCTGATCGAAAAACTCCATGATGGTTCTAGTAATGATGATGGTGCAAGAGTCGTTGAATTTATGGATGGAAGTTGACTTTTCTAAGAGATAAACTTTTTAATGTTAAATAATTGTAATAGTTCTGAAATGTAAATTTTTTATTATAATATAAATTGTCATGTTTGTGTACGATAGCGCCATTTATTGCGCTATATTGTATTTTTTTACCGACTTCAATTTCATAGAAAGAGGTTCTGTATTCAGTTGCGGCTATTTTATTTTTTTGTACGTTCACCGATTACTCCGACACCCGTGATCCGATTTTAGTAATTTTCTTTTGTTTGAATGGAGTTACCTCCAAGTTGGTCCAATTTTAATTTGGTTCTGATCTGATGATGGGATCTATGAGGAATAAAGGGAACTCCTCATTTTTTAAAGGCACGTGTCTAGTGATTTGGGTGTTTATTTAAAATAGAGATGGCAGCCCCCGACGGATTTTCTTGGTTTTTTTATTAAGTTCATAGCATACATTCTTTAAGTCGGGGGTTTCAAAATTATTTTATCTATTTCAACTACGTTTTAACCGTCGTGGGTTTTTTCACAATTTTTAATTTTGTTTTTATTTCCATCTTTTTAGAGAGCAAGCATAGGTATTATGTAAATTGTACTTCATATTTATATGTATAATACGTGCTATAGTTTCGGTTTTACCAAATTATTGTTAAATTTGGTTGTATTTGTAATAGTTTTGGTTGTATTTGAAATAGTTGTAGCATTAACAGTAATAAGTGAGTAGGTAAGGTTAGGTTATTTGCTACATCCCTCCACATTAGGTACATCATCAGCTTAATTCACGAGTATTGATTTTTGGTTCTCATTTTTAGTTTAATATTTTTCGTACTTCGTCTTGAATTTTAGTCATCGTAACACCTATCTATCACTGAAAAATGGCACCAAAATCGGACTCGTAGTTGTGATTTTGCACAAATAAATGTTTACTGCAGCGCCCCTTGGTGAGTTGTCACTATAACACCTATCTAAAAACATGCACCAATCAAACATGAACCCATCGCTGAAAACTGCATCAAAATCGGACTAGTAGTTTTTGAGAAAAATGGCAACATTGGTTTGCACAAACATCCTCTCACCCCAAACGCATATACCGGCTCCGTTCCGTCGTGGGTAAAAAGGAAACCGAGTTCAAAAAGAATGAAATAATTTATCCTTTTTTAAGTATATGCGTTACCAACTGATATGTTTGAAGTCGGTGCCAAGCCAAATAGTAACAATAGCTGTCAAAAATAATCAGCTTTATGTCTATGAATCACATTACAACTGTAGTAATAGGTAATAAACGTGGATTTAATTCTGTCTGTCTCTTTGTTACCTTTTCACGGCTAAACATCTTAACCGATTTAGGTAAAATTTGGCATAAAGGTAAAAAGTTCAAGCCCTGAAGACGTTCCTTGAATTGTTTTATATTCAAAAATGAAGTTATTTGGATAAGGAACTGGAAATAACTCAATCTCAATTCCACACTTGTGTGCTATGAACAGTTCTAAAATTAGTAAAAATTACGACGGCAAATAAACGCATTGGATTTATACTAATATACCGACAAACATGGTACAGACTGCGCTAAGAAGATTCGACCATGTCTTCATAGGTACCTACCTACAGAAAGTATGTTCATTGCTTTCGTGTAAGGCAATCCAACCTATTGTACATATAGCCGCAATCCTTATCATATCGCACCAAAACCATGGTATGATTCAAAATTTGGCTTGGCACCGACTTCAACATATCAGATGTATGTACGCATATACTTAAAAAGGATAATTTATTTCATTATTTTTGAAGTCGGTTTACTTTTTTTGTAAAAAGTTTTTATAATAGCTTTACAACTTTATAATAACTACAAGTATTGATATAAAAGTTATACATAATTAGCTTGACTGATTATTGGTCTTTAAGAATTATTAATAAAAATGTATATAATGTAAGAATATTTTGAAATCTCTTGTTCCCAATGATTTACAGTTCTTTTTTTTTAATATGAGAATGTGATTACTTACATGTTAAATTTAAACAACTTTTTATTGATTAATGATTTATCGATATTTGTTAATAAATGTTTTAAACCATTAGAACGGTAAATATTATTTAAATATACGTATAATATAAGTTCTTATAAATATTTTAGACTCATTTCAAATAGTGGTCTCCATGACCTTTCGTAGGTGGTTATTCTATAGAAATCGGACGTAGGTAGTTAAGGGTCAACAACCACACCATAAGTAATTAAAATAAATTGAGTTTATTCACAATGAGCCTTCTCCTTTCTTTTTTAACGGTTTTCATTATAGTCGTTTAATACGTTGGCATTTAGGGGTACCGGCACGATTCTGAAAATGAAGAGAATTACATAAAATAATGTATAATCGTAAATAAGTTTTTGGCTAAAATTTCATTTTTTGTACAATATTTTATCGCTACTTTTTTCTACAAGCAACTAATAGCCACCCTGCTGTATCCATCATGAAATAAGCTCGATGGTACAGTCAGCGTCATATAGTATATAGCAGCCAAGATTACCAAATACTTTGTGGCATCCAAAATGGTCAATAACATTAACGCAACCAAACCGATCAAATTGTTTAGGACATCCATCTTTCTCAAATATACCGAAGCACACACAACATCAAATAATAATAATAAATACTAAAGTTAGTACATTCAAGTTGCCCCTCGCACCGTGACATCCAAACCGCCGCTGGTTACGTAGCTGCCAAAGTATTCATAAATATGTATACAACTGACTTTATTACCCACTACGAAATTAGACTATATTTTTGATACTATAAAGTTGAATCTCGATTCAATTAAATGTAGGTATAACTTATTCTGATTTTAAATTTTGACAATCATCGAGAAGAGTGCCAACTTGTCAATTATCGTCTCATCTCTTTCTTTTAATTCGCTGAATATATAATACCATTAAAACGACACTATTAATATAATCGTATACAACAACCAGGGTTGCCTATGCGTAGCAGCTGAAGTATGAGAGGTCTCTTTATTCGCCATGTTTTATTAAAAATTTAGCTCAGCTAAACGAAGATGATAAAGTCGTGGGCTTACTGCAAATACCGACTATCTGATATGGAATTTGCAGTAATTAGTCGAAGTAGATTCAATAAAAGTATAAATATTTTAGACTATTTATAAAATTATCAGCCTGGCCTATGCAGGCTGAAAATTTCACATCGGTCACAGAGGGTAGATATCAGATTCCATGATCAAATTAAAATTGTTTTAGGAGGCCGTCCGTAACTTTTTGTTAAACAACGATTAACATTTACAGATTATTGTAAAAAAACACATTCAATAAAATAAAAAAAATTTTTTTTTGGTACCGACACTACCGACCGATTCAGTTTTATCCGGGATATAAAGTCTCTAAGAGATCAGCATTGGTAAGGGCACTAGATAAGTCACAAATGAAGCTTTTTTCTTATAATCCAACATAATCTCGTTTTTTAGGGTTCCGTAGCCAAATGGCATAAAACGGAACTCTTATAGTTTCGTCATGTCCGTCTGTCTGTCTGTCTGTCTGTCTGTCTGTCTGTCTGTCTGTCTGTCTGTCTGTCCGAGGCTTTGCTCCGTGGTCGTCAGTGCTAGAAAGCGGAAATTTGGCTTGGATATATAAATCAATAAAGCCGACAAAGTCGTACAATAAAATCTAAAAATTGAATTTTTTTTAGGGTACCTCCCCTACACGTAAAGTGGGGGTGAAATTTTTTTTTCGCTTCAACCCTTGAGTATGGGGTGTCGTTGGAAAGGTCTTTCAAAACTAATAGGGGTTTTCAAGAAACATTTTTTGATAAAGTGAATATATTCGGAGATAATCGCTCCGAAATAAAAAAAAAATGTGTCCCCCCCCCCTCTAACTTTTGAACCATAGGTCCAAAAATATGAAAAAAATCGTGGAAGTAGAGCTTAAGAAAGACATTAAATGAAAACTATAGCGGACATGATCAGTTTAGCTGTTTTTGAGTTATCGAAAAAAGTTTTCCCTTCATAGTAAAAAGACTTATTTTAATTAGGTACTGATTATGCAAATTTGCCTATTTGTTTAACTCAGGTGAAAGGTACCGTTTCATCCCTTGGTTAACAATTTACTATACTTTAAGCTCGAGTTTAGCTTATTGTGACGGAAGAGTAACTACGGAACCCTACACTGAGCGTGGCCCGACATGCTCTTGGCCGGTTATTTTATCTGTAAATGTCAGTAGACATTAATTGAAATGTGTAGGATGGTCTTCTCCTATCATTTTCGCGTAGGAAAAAATCCCACTGCCTTTAAACAAAATCGTATTTTACTGTAATTATATTTTACTGTGGTGATAACCCTATCGCACTGAACATCTCATGACTAGGTTATGGAGTATGGAGTGTGGAATTAAGAGGAGTGGCATCTCTTATGGTAGAACTGTTGCAAAAGTGTCCAGCTGTCAGCTATAAATAATAGTTCCAAATCTCTCCATAGTAGCGCTAGAGTAGCTAAGAACCTAGGCGTCATTGAGGGAGTGAATTGCTCTGTCGATGATTTGATTTTTTTGTTCAAGTACTCTAGATATTGTAGCGCCACCTATTTAAAGTTTATTGATGACACTTTTTGGTACATGGAGATTTCGTTCCTTATCTCCACCTTCCGTATTATGGAGTCTCCGACACACGTCGGGAAACCTCGGAGGTAAGACTTATTCCGAGTATTGACGAAATCACACATTGATAAAATGACAGATATCCAGAAATCGGACAGACTGTCGTAATAATAAAATGATATAAGACTATTGATAAAAACTATTTTAATTCAAGCCTTAAACATATATTTAAAAGAAATTTCTTGCAAAGTGACGTAAACAATTTCAATGTCAAGTGCATGTATTACACTTGAACGATTACCTACTTGATTAGATGGTTTCATAATTATAATTTGATCACAATAATATATTGGCTGTGACATTATTACCTATCAATAATCATGAATAATATAAGCGACGAAATGAGGCACAAAATTATTCATTTACGAGAAGAGGGCGTTACTGTGACAGATCTCAAATGAGCTCGGAATATTTATTATAATTTTCATTTTCTTGTAATTTTCTTATATCTGTGTTTCCACCAGTAATCTTTTGCTATAAAATAAATATATGTTTGTTTTAGAGAAATTCGGTATATCAGTGGATTGAAAGATGGAAACACGGAGAAAAATCTAAAAAATCATGTGTCGTTTGGTCGCCCACGTCGAACAAACGCGGATGAAGATCGACAAATAGAACGGCGGGCTTTCAATGATCGTTTAGTGGACTTAAGTAAAATGCACTGGTTTTCTTTGAGAAACAAAATGTAATCTGACAAATAGTAAAAAAAAAAGGTAAAATTATATAAAAGGTTGTGCAGTCTTGCACATTCTCCCCTTTTTTAAAGAGAAACAGAAACGGGAACTTTAGCGAGCTTTTTGAGGGGTCTCCGTAAAACCCCTGCGGCGGTGGCGATATCTGCTACTCTTACTATCCCGTCTCTACCGGGGTACAATGCGGTAATACGACCCTTGGGCCACGAGCCTCTAGGCAGGTTGGAGTCACACACTATTACGACGTCGCCCACTGCAATATTAGGTGGAGAGCCTCCTCCGGTGCGTGGTGACAAGTAAGGCAGGTATTCTTTCACCCAGCGCTGCCAGAAGTGGTCAGCAAGTCTTACTGCTCTGCGCCACTTGTTCCTGCTGAGAAGATCCGCCTCGGTCAGGGTAGCGGGAATAGGGCGTCCAGATGGAGATGTGAGTATAAAATGGGCCGGTGTTAAAGCCTCATCAGCATCGGAATCGAGTGAGACATGCGTAAGTGGTCGCGTATTGACAAGGGCTTCAGCCTCTGCTAACAGTGTGCTTAAAACTTCGTCTGAGGGAGCCTGTTCTCTGAGGGTCACTTTCAAAGCTCCTTTGACACTGCGAACTAATCGTTCCCACGCTCCACCCATAAAAGGTGCTGCGGGAGGAATAAAACGCCAATTGATTGATTCGTTGGCAGCAAAATCTTCAACAGAGTCGCCGTAAAGAGCTCGTAACTCCCTGTTTGCTCCAACAAAGGCTGTTCCGTGGTCTGACCAGATTTCTTGTGGTGTTCCTCGACGAGCAATAAAACGGCGTAGACACATTATGGCCGCGTCTGTCGTTAAACTGTGTACCACTTCAAGATGTACGGCGCGTATGACGAGACACGTAAATAGGGCAACGTAGCGTTTCTCCCTTCTGCGACCAACTGAAACAAGGACGGGTCCAAAGTAGTCCAGGCCGACAAAGGAAAAGGGTCTTTGATGATGAGCCAATCGACACTCTGGTAGATTTCCCATCGGTGGTGTGAATGTTCTGGCACGGCGAAGTTTACAAAACTGGCAATCATGGGCTACTGATCGGGCAGCATTTCTAAGGCCTAAAATCCAAAATCTTTGGTGGAGCTCGTTCAAGACTTTTTCTTTGTTCGCATGGCCAGCCTTTTGATGATATCTGGCTATTAAGAGGCGTACTGCCGGATGCTTTCCGTCTAAAATCAGCGGTCGCTTAACTTCATCAGAGACGCCTGCGGCTGCCGCTATACGACTGAACATTCGAAGTTGATCGTTGTCATCTAAGAAGGGGGACAGTTTGAAAAGGCGGCTGCTTCGAGGCAACGGGTCTCGGTTCTTTATCCGCAAGATATCTTCTTTGAAGGAATCCAGTTGGCTTTGCCGTAAAATATGGGATTCTGCTAGGCTTATATCGCTCGCGGTTATTTTCAGTGGGATATTAGGAGAATTAGAAGTACCAGGAGAGGATGTGCAAGTTGGACGGAAGGTACATAAGAGTCCTTCATGACGAGGAAGGTTGAAGTTTACGTCTCGTCTTCTCATACTACGCATTCGCAATAATGATATGAATAAATGCGCCTTTGCCGTTGCTCGCACCATTCTCAGCCATGAGCTGAATCGACTTGGATCCGCAGAGACTGGTGCGGGCAGATCAGTCTCGGTGATAAGATGAATGATATTTTTATACTCTTCGCGGCCTAGTCCACTGACATCAATTTGAGGTTCAGCGGGCCAGTCCGAGGTAAGGAGAAAGCTCGGTCCTGAGATCCAGCGAGATTCTGGAGAGAGCACAAAGCGTTTGACGCGTGTGGCATCATCGGCTACGTTTAGGTCGCTCGGTACCCAGTGCCACTCGCTGATGTTTGTAAGCTCTAGAATCTCGCCTACTCTATGAGATACAAAGGGTTTAAGGGTGCGCGCATCACTACGAAGCCAACCCAGCGCAGTCATCGAGTCGCACCAGAAAACTCGTCTCATTGGCTTCAGTCGGTGGGCTTCGCATATTGACATGGCAAGGCGCGCAGCTATTAGAGCACCTTGAAGTTCTAAACGGGGAATGGAGACAGGCCTGATTGGAGAAACACGAACTTTACTGCAGATGAGGGAGAGTCTTACATCACCATTCACATAAAGAAAGCGCCAATAGGCCACAGCAGCAAAGGCGGATTCACTTGCATCCGAGAACACATGTAATTCGCACCCTGCTACCTCGAGATCGCTCAAGTTATAGCGGCGTGGTATCCTCAAACTGGAAGTGGAGATCAGATCTTGAAACCAAGACTTCCACGCGATGCTGTCACATTGAGAGAGCTCTTGGTCCCAGTTCAAACCCTTGCGCCAAGCGTCTTGAAACATTATACGACCACGAACGACGATTGGTGCAAGGATTCCAAGCGGATCATAAATTCTCATTACGTGCACTAGAACCCCTCGCTTTGTTAACTTCTCCGGCAACACGGTATCTTTTTTTACACCTGTATTAAAACCTATCAGGTCGTTAGCGGGTTGCCAGATAAGGCCTAGTGTGTGAACGGGCGTAGCCAGGCGACCTAATTCGACGTCAATATTATTAGCGCGAGGCACCTCGAGCAAGGATTCCTTTGGCAACAACGAGAGCGCGCTTGGACTATTTGACGTCCAGCTGCGCATCTCAAAACCGGCGTGAGCATGTACGGTATAAATATCAGCTGCCAGCTTGGCAGCTTTGTCAATGTCGTCTAAGCTAGTAATGCAATCATCCATGTAATGGTCATCGATGATTACTCGAGCTGCCTCAGGATAAGTTTCCTGCCATTCTAGAGCATTTTTATTTTTGATGTGTATGGCAGTAAACGGGCTCGATGCGGCGCCAAAAATCATGGATGACATGCGGAATGTTCTTATTGGTTCACCTGGGGTATCTCGCCACAGAAACCTTTGCGCGTCTCTATCTTTTTCAATTATTTTGATTTGCGGAAACATTTCACGAATATCGGCATTTAAAGCTACAGCACCCTCACGAAAACGCATTAGAATACCCAGCAAAGGTTGCAAAAGGTCAGGGCCAGTCAATAACAAAGAGTTTAATGACACGCCGTGAGATTTTGCAGCCGCGTCGTGAACAGTTCGCAAGTTATTGGGTTTATTTGGGTTAATCACGCCAAAGTGAGGAAGATACCAAACAGGACGTCCAGAAGCAGGGCCAGAAGAACATTGTTCAGCGTATTCTTTAGACAACATGTCATGTATATTGCGACGATAACGTTCGGCATAGCAAGGATCTTTAATCATTTTATTTTCTAAGCTTAGGAATCTGGACAGTGCTAACTTGTAACTGTTAGGAATATCCAGATTATCAGCCTTCCATAGCAATCCTACCTCAAAACGGCCACCCGGCAGACGGTGAGCCGTGCTCTCTAGTACTTGTATGGCACGCTCATCGTCAGCATTGCGGGCCTCTTTTTTCGATATACCAATTGAATCGATCTTAAATTGCTCCCTAATAAGTCGTTCAAGAGTGAAGCAATCACTATCAGAGTCAGGCTCGCTTAATGTAATATGGTTTACAACGTCAACCCGTTTAGTCTTGCTGCAACCGAAACCAAACAAAACCCAGCCAAGGGCTGTTAAAATGGCTGCAGGTTGTGTCTTGGTTCCTTTGCGCACGTCTGTAGCAAGTGATAAGTGCCAGTTGTCAAGTCCTATTATCAGCATGGGCTTTACGTCCCCGTAGCAAAATTCACCGGCTATATCTGCTAAGTAAGGGTATTTGCGCACACTATCTTGATACGCACACTGTCGTGCAGCGCCTAAACCGTTAATTGATCTAGCCTTTTTAATAGAGTGAACTTCGGTTGAATGACGACCCTGTATATTAAAATTAACATACTGCACTTTAATGTCCTTGCTTAAACCAACTATGCAATCTAAGTGAATTAGCCTATCGGAAGCCTTCGCTCCAATTCGAGAAGAAATTTCAGAGTCAATATACGTTCCTGAGGACCCATCGTCCAATAACGCGAATGTGTCAACGCTACCAGTGGGTCCGGACACAGTGACAGCTACTATTTTTAATAACGGCCTCGCAGAAGGCACTTTGGGAGATGAAGAGGTCGCATGCGTCAGAATATCGTGTTCCGAGTCGTCAAGCAGCGGTGCCGCTTCGGATACATTGCAGGTCGCAGGCGCAGTTACGCTAGATGTCGATGGCATTTGCTCGTCGTCGGCGTCGGAGTCGTCGTCGGCGGCGTGGTCGTCCTCCACATCGACGTGCGCAGTAACGACGCGTTCAGACTTTGACCCGTGTAACAAATTATGATGACGCATCTCGCAACCTTCTACGCTACATACCTTTTTCATGCATGAAGTTTTGTTCTTATGAAAACCTTTTTTCAAACACCTATGACACATTTTATTCTTTTTGATAAATTGCCACCTATCATTGACAGTTTGATAAACTTGTCACAAACAGATAAGTCATGATTTTGTTTACATAATGAACAATTATTTTCAAAATTGTTATGCGTATTTAACGATGTTGGAATACTCGTACTATCGGACGAATGATTATTTTCAGCAATAATGTTTATTTTGTCCCTATTACCAATCGGCCGGGAAACTAGGGCGGGCGCGTGGTCAATAGCGCCTCCAAATCTGCATTGCAGGTCGACTTCGCGCGAGAGGAAATCCGCAAACATTTCAATTTTTGAAGCGCTACCATTGCAAGAATGAGCATAATCCAACCACCGTGGACGCAGCAGCGCAGGCAGTTTGCTCCACAGTGCTTGAAACAGCTCTGGCGAGCGTAAATGGTCGGGCTTATTTAACATGCGAATTACTTCTACGCAGTTACGAATACGACTTGCGAAAATCAGTAAATCCTTACCGTCGTAGCTTACCTTAGGTAGGGCACGCACCGCTGTCACTTCATGCATGACAACAAGCTCGGGGCGGCCGAAACGCGCATCGAGCGCAGCCACCACCGCGCCGGGGTCGCGGGCTGCTGCCAACAGGCCCGCCACGGCCTCGCGCGCTGTACCTCGTAGGGCGCGTGACAATCTCGCTAAATTTTCAGTAGGCGAGAAACTACCTGCTTTATTTTCGTAAACTCTTTTCAAAGCTAAACAATCTAAATATGACTTGCCGTCGAAATTCGGTAAATCCATCTTCGTTTGATTAACTTTATTTATCAGCTTGTCGAGCGAATTGACTAAGCGAGTCACTCCTCCGTCTTCAGGGCGATTTTGCTCGGGAGAGTTTTGAATTGCCGCGGCACTCACGCCGTGCTGCTCTCTCGATTCCAGTGGCTCGTGCTGGGCCGCAATATCGTCTAACCTGAAAGGTGGGTTGGCACTTAATAAATGTTGCTCATTGTGATTAGGAACTGTATTATTTACCCATTCCTGTATACTCGCACGACTGCGCGTGCCGTGACTGCCACGTCGGCTTCCGCCGGCCTCTATGGCAGCGAGACTAGCTTGCAGTTCGAGTTCGGCAACTTGACGCTCGCGCTCGGCAGCTTGACGCTCGCGCTCGGCAGCTTGACGCTCGCGCTCCGCGGCGCGTTCCGCCGTTTGGCGCTCGCGTTCCGCCGCTTGGCGCTCGCGTTCCGCCGTTTGGCGTTCCCGCTCAGCGGCCTGCCGCTCTCGTTCCTTTTCTATTTCAGCCAAGCGGCGCGCATGTTGCGCTTTGGCCTCCAGCTGACGTGCGACAATGGTAGAAGAGGAGCGCGACGAGGCGCCGCTCGCTACGCGGGAAGGTGTCGGCATCGCTTCGTGAAGGGCGGGACCCGCGGCTTCCTGCGCGGGCGGAGCAGTATCCCTCACGACTGCCTCACCGTCTCCCTTATGAGACTCACTCATTTTTACAGCTTTAGAACGCGTTATCATCTGATTTCGCGGTAGAAGGACCAAATTTAGTGGACTTAAGTAAAATGCACTGGTTTTCTTTGAGAAACAAAATGTAATCTGACAAATAGTAAAAAAAAAAGGTAAAATTATATAAAAGGTTGTGCAGTCTTGCACAGATCGCTTTTTAAATACAAGCAATATATCGGCGGAATTCGGTGTGTCGCAATCGACGATAAGAAGACGCTTTAATGAACATGGATTAAAACATAGAATACCAGCTAAAAAACCTGCACTGATGCCGAGACTCAAAGCACAACGCTTGCAATTTGCCCGAAATTACTTAAATTACAATTTTGAGAAGGTAGTTTTCGTTGACGAGAAAGTGTTTTGTTCATCTTCACGTGGTTGCCTTTCACTGTGGAGGTTGAACAATACAAGATACGAAGAAGGAAATGTTATATCTAACAATAGAAGTGGATGAATCACACTAGGCTTTTGGGGGTGGATTTGCCAAGATGGGGTCGGACAGTTGGTAGAAGTAGGTGGACGTTTAAATGGGCAACGGTATAGAGAAATTCTCGAAGGTGTGTTGTTGCCAACGGCCCAAATATTTTACCCTGGCCAAAAAATTAAATTTGTCCAAGATAACAGTTCCGTACACAATTGTAGGATTGTACGTAACTATTTTTAAACCAAACAAGGGACTTGGAACAAATTATTTTCCCACCGCTAAGTCCCGACTTGAATCCCATTGAAAATGTATGGGGGAAAATGGTTCAAATTTGGGATAGCACTCCAGCGAGGACTACAGCTTCTTTACGGCGGCATGTCATTGACACATGGGAATCATTAAGGGGCAGTGTATTTTGCCACAATGCTGTGCAATCCATGCGTCAAAGGCTTAGTGACGTAATTATTGCTGAGGGTGGATATACCCGTTTTTAGTTATTATTTTCCCGCAAATTTCGTTTGACTGTATGAATCATGATTTCATTGTTATTATGTCAATATTATTAATTATTTATTATTCTTATTATATTTGGATTTGATTTGATTTTAATGTACTTACTAACCCCTAGCTATAACGATGGTACTAACAACAATTTTTTTTTTTTGTAACAATAAGTATTAATAAAATTAATATTTTGTTTAATTATTTAATTTTAATTGCATATTTTGTTTAATGAAGCATGATATTTTGTTTACCGTTAGTTTGAATTTGCATACCTACGAGTATATCTACAGAGTGGATTTCCCAAATACTGTACGGATACCTACACCACACATCACATCACAGTTGAAGCCTTATAAGTTATTTCTAGTCATCCAAAGTTAAGGATGGTCTCCTAAAATCATTCTGATAGTGGCTATCACCGTCCCATTTGGAAATTCGACTCTGTATAGGCAAGCGATAATTATTGTTATTTTTTAAATAAAATATATGTCTAAAACAATGGTAATTTTATTGAAACTACTTTCCCATTGTCGTTTAGCGGAGCTTTAATTTACAGCAAATAAAGAGAATCCTTACTATACAGGATGATGGAATCTATTTCCAACCTGTAGATGCTAGGCAACCGACGTTGTGATTGTGACTATAATAATGGGGCGTTTTTTAAATTTTTACCTGAAACCTCATTCTTCCAGACCCGGACAATTCCCTGATTTCCATACAGAATTTAAGTTTTCTTCTACGTCACGCTCATAGGAATAGAATAAGAGTTCATACTAAAAGCGTGGCCGTACTGGAAGGGCAATTTTTGGGACTTTTTTATTGATAAAATAGAGAAAGCTAACGATTCTGAATAGAATGAGCCCAGACACATCCAGCTCTGGAAGAATCAGGTTTTCAGAAAAAAAATTAAAAACGCCTAATGGCGTTTTGAATGGTATGTAATATATAAAATATTAATAATGATTATATTCAGCAATTTGCAAGAAAGAGATAAGACCTTCATTGAAAAGTTGGCACTCTTCTCGGTAACTGTAAAATGTAATGCTCGAATAAGCTATACCTACGTAACATTCATTCAACCGATATTTTATTTTACTACATTACGAATACAGTTAAATTTGGTATTGTATACATATTTATGAATACTTTGGCTGCTACGCAACCAGCGGCGGTTTGGAT
This sequence comes from Cydia pomonella, assembly GCF_033807575.1. NCBI lineage: Eukaryota > Metazoa > Arthropoda > Insecta > Lepidoptera > Tortricidae > Cydia > Cydia pomonella. The sequence goes on along the minus strand of NC_084706.1, from coordinate 13,650,607 downwards.
GTCACGGTGCGAGGGGCGATTTGAATGTACTAAAGTATTTGATGTTGTGTGTGCTTCGGTATATTTGAGAAAGAGGGATGTCCTAAACAATTTGATCGGTTTGGTTACTTTGGTTGCGTTAATGTTATTGACCATTTTGGATGCCACAAAGTATTTGGTAATCTTGGCTGCTACATACTATATGACGCTGACTGTACCATAATATTGCATTGTCACCCAACTTACATATTTACGTTTTATATTTACGACATTACGACATAAATACCTATATTAAGTCTGTAACTGGCCTTAGTGGACTGCTGTAATTTTTGACCTTCGTTTTCGTCTTAAATAGGTACTGAGTGAAAAATTCGTAAAATTCCTTTTGATTTTATTGCTTTAGATAGATAGATGGAATTATTTAGTTCTAGAAAATACTAAATGAAAGTGACACAATTTGATCTATTATTATTATTTGTATGTCTCTTACAAATTCTCGGAACCATGGGGTCCCGGGCATTTGGAAGGCGTGCGTGAGGCCGTAGCCAACACGTAGAGTTTAATGTGACACCAACCGACGATTATCCCTGTTTGCACTATATTTCACTCAAGGACAAGCCCCCAGGTTAGTGTAGGACTATGGTAAGAAAAAGGCACAAAAAGAAACCGTGCTATTGGGTTGAGTTGCTAGTGGACTGGTAACCGAGACTATGGAGGAGACTATGGCACCTGTCCTGATCATATATTAAAAACACGAAAAAATGGAGAGGTGGAGACTCGCCAACTCACAATAGGAATGGGTCCCCGACAACGGTCGCTCGCACGGAGCGACAAGGGGACAACATTGCGTGAGCGGCTCACGGTGTGGAGAGGTGTGCGCCGTTTTAAACAGCCACTGTGCCAACTCGCGCCTTATGCATATTTCACTTCTACCCTGCGAGCATATGCTTTAGTCCGACCAAGCTATATAGCTATATAGCTCTGACACCCCACTTTGGACGGTCGGTAAAGGCAAGCCAGGGATGAAAGCGCTTAGTGTTCACTCCAGCCGGCCAATCAAGGCAAGCCGGAGAGAGGGGCCTGACCGACTCTCAGGTGTATGGGACCCAAAGGACGCCACTTCCCATTCAGGTTGCCACAAGCTACCTTGGGGGCTTATTATTTTTATTATGAATCATTTTTTTCAATAAGACCCGGTACATTGGCGGTACATTAAAGTATTACTGCCAAACTGCGAAACTTGCTGTATCATTTTAACTTAATAACTAAGCATGCAAAATTAATTATAATTATTCTAATTAGCCTTCAGGGTCAGCAAAGAAGATCTCTGTTCATATATCAATTCTCACTCTTAATACCATCTGAAATAAATTGTAAAGTTTTTCGTGTTATCAGGCACCCAATGTATTGTATCAGAACATGACCTTTCTTTTTCACAATTAAATATCAAACGTATAATTCGACGCGTCATCATTGAAAGTCTATTATTATATTATTCACTCACCAACTTTTAACGAGAAAAGTTGAACGAAATTTTAACTTTTCAGAAGTCATATTACTTTATTGGATAAAAAAAAGTTTGATCCTGATTGACAATAAAGCAGGCACGTAGTAATTAATGATATGCGTGTAATTATTTAAACAATACTCTCCTATGGGAGATCTTTACATAGAAAATATCAATTTTTTGCGATTTCAAGGTCGGTCCTATAGTAAAAGTTGCTCAGTATGAACTACTATATTCACCCCGTTAAGCATTGCAGGTGACTAAATAAACAACCTGTATAATTAATGTTTTCTCAATCATGCAATGTAATAATTTCTGGCGTTATTTTCCTTATCATGCAATGAAATATCGATATTGATATTGGTCTGGTCTGTCATTGCCTTTTAGTTCGTGTAGCTACCGTTGGCGCTTGTTGCGTATGCAACTGTAATGTTCAGCCAAGGTATGGTTGGACCGGACCGATACAGTGTTATGTTTACGATGCTTGATATAAAAATAATCTTTACTTAATTTAGTCGTTATCTTTTATGAACAAATTGAAAAATTTCAATTTGTTCACTCTATATTATTTTATCTTTTTCCTTCTTGTCTGTTACCTTTCGTGATTTTTCTCACTTGATGGTCTCATCGGAAGATCAGCGCTGGAAGCCACCAGCAACATGCTGAGATGAGGCCATTTCGTGGCACTTTATACTTCCTTTGTTTTTGTTATATCATGTAATTTAATGTGTCTTGTTTGTGTCTACGAATAAAAAAATATTCTATTCTATTCTATTCTAAATAATTACTGGCTTCAAAGTAGTTTGTTTCGGCCGCAGTAGCTCGAGAGGACTGTAATGTGATTTTTCTCCAATATGCTTGGAAATGTTCACCTTATTCTAGTAAAAATAGTACGGGAAGTTCTTCATTATGGTCAAACTCAAATAAAAAACAAGCAATCCATTATGCAATTACTGTTATGTTTTAGCGGATGGGAAATTATTACTGTATTGTTTTTTACTTTTTAATACACGTATCCACTAAGAAAAAACCAAACACCAATTATTATAGCCGCGGGCCACGTCTACACGACCCGGTCAGCATCATTTCAAGCTGTGTCACGTCTCGTTCTTACACGACCGTCGTATATGATCGTGCGAATACTGCTTAATAAAATCAAATACTATATAACTTTTATATATTTTTTTAAATATAAAAATAAATCCTAACAACGACAGTAAGTTGACGAAACGAACTCAAAAAGTCAACTAGTTTTATCAAGCTACAGTCAAAAAACTATTAAAGATAATGTTATCATAATTTACCCGCCGTCTCCATGCTCGTTTTAGTTGACAACAGTCTTCTCAGCTTCTCAACATCGCCAGTACAGAGGAGAAATTTACTGTATAAAAACTTGCAACTTAAAATGCATTTTTTATCGAAACTACTGCACGTAAACTGAAATCAAAATCAGTCTATCGGCTCAATTTTTTCACACGATTCTTATATATAAAAAATAAATTCCGCTTACCCCGTCAATTTCCCCCTAAAATAAGAAATAAGCGGTTTTGACTTATTTACAACATTAGTGGTAGTAATTACTATAACTGTTCCAAATTTTAGCTTTCCCCGTCAAACGGTTTCTTAGAAAACCAAATTTAACCATTTTTCATGACCGAAATGATTCTATAAGTGTTCCGTGAACTAAGTTTTCTACGAAACACTAAAAATATGTCCCAGACCCAGGATCGTATCTACAGCTGTCTAATCTTGCGGTCTGTCTTTATTATCGGGTAAGCCGGTCGTTACCGCCAGGACATGGAATGGGCGTGCGTTCGAAACTCAGATTGCAAGTAATGCATTGATTTAAGGTCCGTTATTATTTAATCCACCCAATTTTGAAGAATTGTAGTGCCGCAGGTTCTCGCAAAGACGGCAAATTCATGTTAAATAGGTACTTGAATTACTCTTAAATCGGGCTTTCTTTTTTCGAACAGATATTTTGACCAAAACTTTGTACAAAATATTAATGCCTAAGTTTTCATATGAGAGTTGGTCTGAAACACAGATTTAGGATTTCCACTTACGCTTAAAGATAGCTGAAATGTGCGAATGGAAAGCCATCACGTATATGAATATCCCACGAGTGCGAAAGAGGCAGACTACAAATGAGAAAACGAGACCAATTGACCATTATTGAGTTCGACAGTGGCCTCCGACGGCCAACAACACCGTAACACCTTAATTTTTAACTTAGAATATATAAATCAATCGGGAAAAAAACTATTAAAAACGTATTGCGGTCAATCTTGACTTTACACTCTTTATTTCGATACGTATCTCCATCCGATATTTTGACAAATTAAAAGCATAAATAACATATGAAGCCGGTTTACATAATTAAATATAAGTTTTTCTTACGTTGTGTGCTCCAATATTTTATCATATTAGGCTATAATCAAGATTATATTGTGTCAAAACCTAATTGTTAGTATGGAGTGTGGAATAAAAGGAGGAAAATCTGTATGTATGAAAAGTGTCCGTCAAACAACATTAAATAGGCGGCGCCACAATACACCGAAATAAAATGTCATAGACCTAGTATTTATATAGATGTGCTATACGCGTGCGCCCGTGAGGGACAAAACATACGCAATGCGACAAAATTAAAAACAAGTTTTAACACTCTTCAATAAAAAACAATTTAGTTCTTTAATCTGACTTTTTATTTTTTTCTTACCAATCGTTGTACCCAAATGTAATGTAAATGAGTAAATCCGAGTATTTATCGGGTGCTTTGAGTAAATATTCATTATTTACTCATCCCTACCCATCTCTAGTTATCGACTAGTCATACGGTATGCGTAACCATATTAGTGTACCTACTCGACAAGCATCTTGCCTGGATTTGATTACAAGTAATATTTTGAAAGCAGAATCTGAAGTACATGAGCTTGCTTTATCGGACCATAACACTGGTCAATTACTTTACGTTCCAAAAACAAATTCAAATAAAATTAAATACTGGCATGAATACAAAAGGGACATGAGCCAAGAAAATCTGATCAAGTTTTATAGCTGCATTTCTGCTTTATCCTTTTCTGACGTCTACCTGGAAAAAGATACTGATCGAGCATTTGACTCATTCCACGATACTCTTGTTTTGTTTTTTAATTTATGTTTCCCAGTTATTAGAATTAAAGTCACAAATAAACCAGTTAAAAATCGATGGATCACAAAAGGGTTAAAAAAAAGTCTTAAACATAAGCGCAACCTATTTTTGAGATGCAATATGAGTACTGATAATAAAACCAGTAATAGATTAATCTATAAACAATATAGTAAAATTTTAAGGAAATGCATGTTAAGTGCTCAGAAACTTAACAATAGACGCTATATACAGAATTCGGAAAATAAGTGTAAGGCAACATGGGAAGTCATTAAAGAAACGATTAAATCAAAAAGCAGTATTAGTTGTACAGACAAATTAGTTGTTAATGATATAATTTATGATAATCCGAGTGACATTTGCAACATATTTAATGATTTCTTCGTGGATGTTGCAGGGAATAATAAAATTGCTCAAGTCGGTAGTAACAATGATAGGAATCTACGAAGCTCAATAAAACATGTCACAAATAGTATGTACTTGACACCCATTTCCGAAGAATTCACCAGGAAAATAATACTAAATCTCAGAAACACAAAATCAGCCGGTTTCGATGAAATTAATACTCAAATAATTAAAATGTGCGCTGATGCTCTAACGCCCTCACTTACTTTTATTATAAATTTATCTATGGAACAAGGCAAATTTCCAGACCGATTAAAGTTTTCTATAGTCAAACTTTTACTAAAGAAGGGACCCAAAACTAGTTTAGATAATTATAGGCCTATCACGCTAATACCAGTTTTGTCCAAAGTTTTTGAAAAGGTGATGCTGATAAAAATAAATGAATTCTTCAATAAATTTGATGTTCTCAGCACTGCTCAGTATGGTTTTAGAAAGAACAGCTCTACTTCGTTAGCAGTGTTCTCACTTATTAAATTAGTAACCGAAAGTCTGAATAATAAAATCCCCATAGCAGTATTATTCTTAGATATGACTAAGGCTTTCGACCTTGTTTGTCATGAAAAACTACTGATTAAATTAGAAAAATATGGAATTAGAGGCAATGTATATACTTGGCTAGAAAGTTATTTAAAAAATAGAGAGCAATGCACAGAAATTACTTCACTAAATAACGGCGAAAAAAAGGTTTACAGATCACATTCCCGTACAAACGTCAGTGGGGTACCTCAAGGGAGTATATTAGGTCCAATTTTATTTCTAGCTTACATTAATGATCTGCCACAATGTATCAGCCACCCTTGCTTATTGTTTGCCGACGATACGACAATTGCAATACAATGTCGAAATAGAGATATGTTTGAAGCAGATATAAATAACGCTCTGCAAACTGTCATTGCATATCTTAGTCAGAATAAATTAAGAATAAATATAAATAAGACGACAGTTGTGCAATTTGAGACCTATAAAGCAAATCCATCAAAACTAAATAAATATCTCTTATAGGGACGAGACAATTACAGAGGTTGAAACTACAAAGTTTCTGGGGTTCAATCTAGACAAACACTGTAATTGGAAGTCACATAGATTCCATTTGCCTAAAAATTAATAGGTTTCTTTTTGCCTTAGAGAGAACTCGAAAAGTAGCTTCACTTGCTGCCGCCCTTAGTGCATATCACGCATACGTCTCTTCTACATTGAGATACGGTATCATTCTTTGGGGTAACTCCGTAGATGTAGATAGAGTATTTAAGGCACAAAAAAAGTGTATCCGTATATTGAGTCAGGTTGGATACCAAGAGTCATGTAAGCCATTGTTTAGCAAATTAAGAATATTACCATTGCAATGTATATATATTAAGGAGTGTTGTCTATTTGTAAAAGAATACCCTCATTTCTTTAAAACTAGAGAGGAGGCCTATGGTTCAAATTCTAGATGGAAACAGAAGTTGACTTTGCCTAAATCCAACTTAGTATTGTTCCAAAAAAATGCTTACTTTATGGCAATAAAAGTTAACAATAAATTACCTGATGATATAAAAAACAAACCAACAACATTATTCAAAAAGTATTTAGATTATTACCTACACAAGCATTGTTTTTATAGTGTTAACGAGTTTCTGGACCATAGTGATTAGTTTTAGTTTATTTGTTTGATTGTTCCTAGTTTTGATTTCGTAGGTATTTTGTGTAAACCAAAGATATAGATTTAAGAATTAGATATAAGTAAAAATATGTGTACACCGCCTTAACGGTAGAATATGAAAGCACTAATTCTAATTTAAGATCAAATCAATGTACCATATTCTGACAAATAAATACATTTCATTTCATTTCATTTCATATGATCATTTTGACAAGCCCGAGCGTAGCGTACCTAACAATTATGGAATGTGGAATTAAAAGGAGGACAATCTCTTACGGCAGAACTATTGCAAAAGAGACCAGCTATCAGCTTTAAATAATAGTTTCTCTTCTCTCCAGTGGCACTAGGTAGGCTCATGGATTACATGAACCATACAGGTATAATAATATAGCGATGAAATGGGGGAGGGACAACAAATATCAGGGGAAAGCAGGGTTAGAGCAGAAGCTAACTCAGAAGATACTCAAGTGGCTACTATACCACATATAAAAGAAAATCTGCAAAAAGCAAACACTTTCTCTTCCCCATCATCGGCATCAAAACAATGGAAGCTGGAAAATAACACTAACGACAAAATTACCGATACAATTTTTATGTTTGGCGGGCGTCAGTGCGTCGGGATAGCCTCAAAGCTTACACATATGCGGGAAGAGAGTAAATATAAAAAGTATAAAGTGTTCTCAGTCGTCAAACCAGGGTCGACTACACAATCAATAATGGAAGAAGTAATCAAGTATGATTTTGTTGAAGGCGACAAAATAGTACTATCAGTAAGTGAATGTGATGAAAATGTTATAGACACTATATATGAACTTAATAATGCTTTAACTTATTTAGAAAAATACACAGTTTTAGTCTTAAGCATAAGAAGGAGTGAAAAGGTATTTTCTGATGTAATGAATTTGTAGGGGCCGTTAGCCCTTACACTTGCTTGATGCGACTGGTAGCGCTGGTGGCGGAGGTAGAATAATACACTGAAGGTTGGATGGTTACTGAACGATTTATTGAGGAAAACCAGGGTTTATATAGTGGCTGTCTACGTGCATGGCATTTAGGTGACATTTAACAATATTAAATATAATTATAATTTCTTAGATGATTCATACCCTTGACATTTCTATTGTGCGTTAATTAATCTATTTTCTATTTTCTTAATGTCACATGACGTATGCATCACGTAGGGCTTACGCTATAGTTTATCGCAACGTAAGCATGTACAGTAATGAGACTGTACATACTGGCAACCCCAAAAGGAAGTTAAGGATACCCGAGATAGGATCTAAGTTACAATGGCTTAACCAATTAAAGGCTACATGGATAATATTACATTAAACAATCTGGATAGTGCTACATTAACCTAACCTAAAGGTCACATAGCTAAAGTTACAATAGTATTTATAATCTTAGATTTCCTACTTATAATTACAAAGTGCTCTGTTAATATGTAATGTGCATTCGAGTTTTAATCTTATATTCTACAGGTAGGTGTGAGATTTGACAATATTTCTCTTAGATAATAATGCTTGTCAGCTATTATATCACTATTCACTTAGTAAGGATGATGGAGATCCCCTTTTTTGGGATTCTGTTAGTTTAGTAGGTTATTGTTATTGGTTTCATATTGCATTCTGGGTGGTCTTTATATTTTCATTATTATTTTAATGGCAGATTAACCACAGTACGGTTTTTGGCATCATGGAGTCCGTAGCAACCCTTGTGCATGTTCGCTCGCGCAGTGTCGCGTTTGCCGAGCGCCACGGGTTGCAGTTCCTTTACTCGCGGGTGCGCTATGACCATCCTCGTTATGGGATGGTATATCAATCTTGTATGATAACTCCCGAGGGCCATCCCTTTATCACTCTCCAAACTCCTGCATTGGAGCTTGGGGAGAGATTTTTTGGAGAACTGTCCTTCACGGCCCCGGATGGTGTACTTTACGGTGCGGAGTTTGAATTGTCGCCCAGCCAGTTGTTCTGGTTCGTCATTTGGGCCCCGCTTGACTTTGACTGGCTGTGGGGCTTTTTGGACGTGCGTGAACTTGGGGGCGGTTAATTCAAATTCTTGCCAATTCTAGTGTGTGTGTGTGTGTGTGTGTGTGTGTGCGCTACTGCTACGTTCTTTGGATAGGTAAGTTGTAATATTTAATAGTGTTGACCATTAAATCTAAATTAATCGAGGTTGAATCCCACATTGCCGCTGGTGGGGAGGTGTTCGCTGGGGCTGCTTGTCGATTCTGCTCCGACTTGTGGTTGGCGCCTCTCCCTTGGTGTCGGCCGAAGCTCGATATCCTCGTAGTGCGGTTCCACTGCTTGCCTTGAGCATTGCTTGCGCTTCCTTTGGTCGCACAAGTTGGGATAGCACCTTCCCACCCTCCAAAAAATGGCAGCGGAGACAGCTGCGGCCAGCAAAAGGTAGCATATGGCATATTGATGAATGTCGTGGGTAGTGAGAGCTGTAGGAAGGCTTTGTTCCTTATCCCTTGCGTAATTTAATTTTTTCTCGATTTCCTTGACGTCCGCGTCATTGTTTGCCGTATAGTATAGATGCGGTATGTTATGGTAGGTTAGATTTGCAATCTTATTAATTGATGACGTTACTGATGGCACGTTGATATAGTAGTCCATCTTCACTTTGCTGTTGTAGTGATTTAGCGAGTGAATAGTTAAATATTTAGATTGTAGTACACAACCTTGTGCTAGAGTGACTATTCCGGATGACGTCATAGTGTGTGACGTCACGTCTTCGTCACAAATGGCTCGTAATGAGCAGGTCTTGCAACATATAGCAAGCCAAGTGTTCGGTGAGTGTAACTCGATCCAGGCGTCCTTGCATGACGTGTGCGTTATGTCACACGGTGTGCTCGTTCGATGACCTATTAGTTTTGCTTCGCATGGGATATTTTCATGGTGAAGGCTAAACACTGGTACGTTTTTGTTGCATATAAAGTTGTCGAGCTTTAGTTGGACGCATTGTTGAAGGTCCTCTTCCCTAAAGGATATGTAGGTATTTTTCTGAAAGTTAGTGGCTATGTAACTGAAATAGCTGGTAGCCATGGCGACTTCTACTGCTGACTCAACCTTGGCTAGGTTTATATTCGTTTGGTTCATAAATGTTTCTATAACGTTAAACTGTTGTAGAATGTTGACCTCATTTTTCTTTAAAATCTTGTTTTCTAGCTCAACGATGGATGTTTGGTTTTTTATGAGTTCAAGTAAGTAGTTTTCATTGGTATGTATTGCTTCTATGTCGGTTTCGTATTTGTCAGCAAATCGTTGATCCAAGATTCCGAATAGACTGTTAGTTATGTATCCAACCCCATCGACAAGTCCTCTTTTCTTTCTGTCAGTTAGATGTTTGTGAGGGTAAGCAATATAGCGTTGTAGTACTGGAGGAGGTCTATCTCGTGGTATAGTTGGTTGAGTGTAGTTTTGCAATATCTGGGGTCTGTCTTCTGACACCAGTTTTCCACTCTGTGCAGGTAAATTTCAATGCGACGAACTCCTTCCCAGTAGTTAGTTAGGTTGTAATACATAAGTAGTGTCCATTCATCATGTATGACTTGTACCTTGCCGATTGTGTCGTAGTATATGGGCCGTTCGGGTTCAATGTTTATAATATGTGCTGAGCTCGGCATGTTGCCGGAGGCGTGTGACCCTGATATAAGTGTGCATATGCTTATGAGGGTTGTAAATAGTGTTAGAAAACACTGTCTGCTGCCTTTAATTTTTCTAAGGTGTCTTGTAGGCTTCTCCATATCATTTTCTTCAGGTTTATCTGGTTTTTTGCGATGGCTTGTTATTGGGTTCATTGTTTGGTTCTATTGGTAGGAGCGAAAGCTTGACAATGGGACGCTTCAAAGTCCCATTTTTAGTTTTTATAGTTGTTACACGAGTTAGACCATCTGGGCCCGGGTGGACGTCTATGACGCGGCCAAGGGCCCATTTTGCAGGCGGTAAGTTGTCCTCTTTGACAAGGACTATGTCGCCCTTTTCAATGTTTTTGGTAGGGTTGTTCCATTTGCTTCGATGTTGGAGTTGAGTTAGGTAATCATAAGACCAAGCCTTCCAGAATCGCTGTGCCATATGTTCAATAAGTTGCCATCTTCGACGCAGATCGATGTTTTGGGTGATATTGTGATCCGAGTGCGGCAGTGACAGGGTCGCGGATCCGGTTAAAAAATGACCCGGTGTTAGGCAGTTGTAATATTCGTCGGGGTCCTCCGTGAGGGGACAAAGCGGCCTTGAGTTTAAGCACGCTTCGATCTTCGTCAGTAACGTGATAAATTCTTCAAAAGTTAGTTTTTGTTCCCCGAGTACTCTTCTTAGGTGGTATTTTAGTGATTTCACCGCGGCTTCCCAAATTCCGCCTCCACTAGGCCATGCAGGAGCATTAAAGTGCCATTCCACTTCCAGTTTTCCAATTTCATTGAAAAAGTTTGAGTTGGTTAGCGTTTGCTTGAACTGGTCGAATTCTCGGCGCATAATCTTCGAGGAGCCAATAAAGTTTGTGCCGCAGTCAGAATAAACATGTTTAGGTGTGCCACGGCGTGCACATAATCGCTCAAAAGCGGCGAGAAATGTTTCGGCGCTCATGTCCGAAGTAAGTTCTATGTGTACAGCCTTTGTGGCCAAACACACGAAGATGACTATGTATCCCTTCGATGTCTTGACACCTCGTCCCTTATTAATTTTGACTTCTACGCTTCCCGTAAAATCTACGCCAGTATGCGTAAACGGCCTTGATGGGATAGTTCTCTGCGGGGGTAAATCTGCCATTAGTTGGTAGGTGCTTGACGGCTTGAATCGGTGGCAACGCACGCAGTGTTGCAATTGATGTTTTACCGCCCGGTTTCCACCGATGATCCAGTAACGCTGTCTTATGAAGTTAAGGGCTACGCGAGCTCCGCCGTGCAATGTTGCCATGTGCCCGTGGTGAATAACGAGATGAGTCATGCGGCCCTTTCTGGGTAAGATGACTGGGTTTTTCATTCCATAGGGCAAGTTGGAGTTGTTTAATCGTCCACCAACCCGAATCAACCCTTTTTCATCTAGGTAAGGCTTCAGTTTGTACATGCAGCTTTGTTTTACTATAGGCTTATTTTTGGCCAATAGTTTGTATTCGCTATCAAATGCGTCTCTTTGTGCGCATATGGTTAAATATTCATTTGCAGCGAGCAGTTCATTTGTAGTTATGTAGCTGGTTTCAGGTTTCTGTTTACGCCGCAAGGTTGTTGTGAATCGCATTATCCACGCGGTGATTCGTATGGCTCGTGATAAGGAACTGCATTTGTTAAGTAGGTCATACATGAAGTTATTGTTTTGATTTGTAGTTAGGGTTGTCTCTTCGTTTTCCGCTAGCCCGATGTTAGTAGTGAAATGGCAAGTTGAGGTTTGAAGTTCGTTTTCCAGATTAGTTTCGGGAAGTGACGGACCGTGCCACCAGAGGGTGAGATTCACCAGTTTGCTTGGGTACACGCCTCGTGAAGCGCAGTCACTTGGATTTTCCTCAGATCTGATGTAATTCCACTTGTCTGCTGGTATTATTTGTGTGACCTTTACTACTCGGTTGGCCACGTATTTTTCCCATCGTGACTCGTCCCCCTGTAGCCATGCGAGGGTTACTTGGGAGTCGCAAAATGCTCGTATAGTTACATCGTAGTCTTTGTAGGCTTCCAATACCTTCTTCATGAGTTGGGCTAGTAGTAGGGTTCCACATAATTCTAATTTTGGTAGAGTAGTTTTTTGCGATATGGGGGCAACCCTAGTTTTCGCTGCTAGTAGAGTTGTTCGCGGCTTCCCGTTGTCATCCTTAACGCGAGTGTAAATGACGCAGGCAAACGCTTTCTCACTTGCGTCAGAGAACCCTAAAAGTTCGATTTGCTTTGATGTTCCGCCGATCCATCTGTTTAGGTTAACCTTGTTTAGTAGTTGTAGTTCCGTTTTAAGTTTTATCCAATCTTCTTGGATTTGATGAGGCAGAATTTGATCCCATGAAATATTACTGGTCCAAACCCTTTGGAATATTAGTTTTGCCGTCACGGTGACAGGACTATACCAGCCTAATGGGTCATATAGGCGTGATATTTCAGACAGTAGAGTCCGTTTAGTTAAGTTTGACGCTGTGTCGTTTTGTAGTTCCCAGCTGAGTAGGAACGTGTCCGAGCTTGGGTTCCAGCCAAGTCCTAATGTTTTCATAGATTCTTCATGTTTGAAGTCGTATATTTGTGTTGAAATTTGATCTTTGGTTAGATCCTCCAGCAAAGTTGGGTCGTTAGCTGACCATTTTCGTAAGTTCATACCTCCACCTTTGAGTAGGCTTATTAGTGAGCTCTGTAGTTCTTTTGCTTCTTCGATTGAGTTGCGACCGCTGATGAGGTCGTCAACGTAGAATTCGTTCTTTAGTGTTTCGGCAGCTTCGGGATGTTTGTGACCATCGTCAATGGCCAACTGCTTGAGTGTTCTTGTTGCTAACCAACCTGCACATTTTTGGCCGTAGGTTACTGTACAGAGTTGGTATTCCTGAAGTTTTTCAGAAGGCGAGTTTCGCCATATTATCTTCTGAAGATGTTGTTGGTCCTCAGAGATCCATATGCATCTGTACATCATTTGGACATCAGCGCAAAAGGCGTATTTGTAGGACCTCCATTTTAGTATCAGGGCTTGAATGTCCCTTTGTAGGTTAGGACCCTTTTCTTGGAGGCTATTTAAGCTATAGCCGCTGCTGGTTTTTTGTGATGCATTATAAACAACCCTTAACTTTGTGGTGGATGCTTTTGCCCTCAACATCCCATGATGCGGAAGGTAACAGTCTTGTGCTGAGGATGAATTTGAAGGCTTCATGTGCTGCAGATCGGAATATTCTTTCATAAATTCCCGATACATTTGGGCTAGTTTTGGTTGCCTTTGCAGTTTGCGTTCTAGTTGTAGAAACTGAGAGATCGCTATTTGTTTTGAATTTCCCAGCTTTTTTTCGTATTTTGCGCTTAGTGGCATTTTCACAATGTATTTTCCATCGGGGCCCCGCTTAACAGTTTGCTGGTAGTAATCTTCACATTTATCGTCCGTAGACCTATCCGCGTCGTTTTGCGAGATGTCTTCATTTTCCCAAAATTTGGTAAGTTCATCCATGTTAGTTAAGGCTGCGTGGCAGCTGGGTGAGGTGGGAGTTGTCAGGCTTCCACTGATAATCCAACCTAGCTGGGTTTGTTGGGCAATTGGAGCCCTTTTACCAGCTTTTATTAGCCCGTTCATGAGGGCGTCAGCGTAAACGTGGGCCCCGAGTAGCAGGTCTATGGGGCGCGACACGTCGAAGTCAGGGTCCGCTAGTTTTAAGTTTTGTATGTGCGGCCAGTCTGCTTTCTTGAATGTGGAGTTAGGTAAGTTCCTAGTTATTTTGCGGACGATAAATGCTTTTGTTTGAAATGTATAATCGGAATGCAAGGACTTGCCCTTAAGCTCTGCTTTTCCTTTGCAGGTTAAGGTCCCGATTCCAGTTATAGTCCCATTTAGCTTCTTCCTGGGTAGGTTTAGTAATTGTGCGGCATTTTCAGTTATGAGATTTAGCTGAGAGCCTTGATCTAGTAATGCGCGTAGCGTTATAAATGTCCCGTTGCTTGCTTGAAGTTGAAGCTGAACCGTAGTTAGCAGGACTTCTACCTCATTTTTTGCTATATGATGGCTCGTTGGTTGTTGAGTGGAAGTTGATGGCTTTGGCCCGAATGGAAATTTTGTATATTTAGAAGTTATTTGTTTCTTCATGTTATTATTGTGCAATAATGAATGATGTTTCATGTTACATTCTTTGCACGTATTTTGAGATCTGCATTCCCTGTCCCCGTGATCGGACAAACAGTTTTTGCAGACCTTTAGTTTCGCAACCATATTGTTGCGTTGCGGTATATCCAGGTCAACAAACCTTTGACATTGTCTCAGCGAGTGCCCCCCTTCGCAAAGTGGACATTGACCGTGTGTTGCATGGTATGTTTTGAAGTTATTCTTGAAATAGTTAAAGTTATTGTAGTTAGGCTTATTGGTTTGATATTCCTTAGTGAAGGGTTTCACGGATGCTTGCTTCTGTTGGGTGATGACATCCTTTTTAGCGCGTTTCATGGTTTCATAAGCCATGAATTTGCTCTCTAGAAAGTAGAGAAAGTCATGTAACACCGGAACTTCCCTGTGGTCTTGGAGGTCCCGTACGTAGTCGCTGTGTGTGGATGCGTCCAATTTCAAAGTCATCAAATGAACGATAATAGGATCCCACGTTGTGGTATCTAAGCCGATATTTGTTAGTCCACTTAAGCATTCGGTTATGACGTCATGCATTTTCTTCAGGTTGTAGGCATCTGGTTGTTGAATGGTAGGCAAATTCAGCATGGTGTTCATAAAGGAAGTAAATTGAAGACGCCGATTGTCATAACGCTGATTTAAAATGTCCCAGCATGAGTTGTAGTTGTCTGCGTTAATTGTGAGATGCTGGACCAATCTTTCTGCTTCTCCACGAAGTTTAGTTTTGAGATGCTGCATCTTCTGTGCCTTGTTGATTGTTGGATTGTTGTGGACGGTTTCTACGAAAAGATCTTTGAACGAAATCCATTGGTTGTAGTTTCCCGAGAATTCGGGTATCGAAATGCGAGGTGCCGATTTTTGATAATGTGACGTTGTCCATATCTTGCTGTTGAGATCCTTTCGCATGGAATCGTACCTGTTTTCTATGTCGGTGAATATATTGTAGTAAGTTTCATGAGCGCCTTTGAGTAAGCCATCTATCTCCCAGTGTTGTTTGTCTATGTCCGTCCATTTTGATTTTAGGATATTAAGATTATCTTCTAATTCCCATTTTTCATTGTTAGGTGCAATGGCAATTTTTGACATCGCTCGGTCGATTGCCTTGAAGTTGCATTCTTGTTTGCTTAACAGTTGAATGACGTCACTGGTTCCGGTTTCCGTTTCTTCCAGACGCTCTGTAAGGTCGAATTGTACTGAACTCTTCGCTTCAGTTAGCTTGTGAATCAAGTTTAGCATATCCGCCTTAGTAACGTCGTACATGTTTTTTGTTTTTGTGTGGATGTCTTCCTGAAAGTAGGTGATGTTTTTGTCCTCGATTTCTGTTTCGAGGACCCCATGTTGGCTCTCGAACTTATCCCATAAGGCGTCGAGATTGGCCAGCCGTTTGTTTAAATAGTCGCGAGTTTTCCTGTCCGCTGAGTCTTTCTTGTAGTTGGCGCACAGGGACTTGATGCTTTCAAAGCAGGCTTGTTGCTGCAGGAGTTTGCTCATGATGAGTTGAAGGCTAAGCTGTCGCTTGAAGTTAGTTGTTATGTCCAATCACCGCCGGGTTTCTTGTTACCGTGACAGGCGATAGGATAGCCAATTGTTAAGCTGATGTTCTCAGTAGTTTACCGAGTATGAGTGAGCTGACGAGTTTGATCGATGTGATTGAGCTTGCACCCCGTCTGTTGTAGTTGTAGGTTCCGGAGCGCAGCGTGGGTGGAGTATTACCTCTGGTTCAGCCCGATGTCCGTGCTCACAGCTCACAGGCAATCAGTGCTTTTAGCACGATATATGTGCCTTCTCAATTTACTGGTGAGACCCGCTTGTGGGAGGCCAGTAAACCGATTCACTATCGTAATAAGCAACAAAACACTAAATACCTTTTGTGAGCAGCGAAGGACCCGGAGAGGTTCGAAGGACCATAAAATGTAGGGGCCGTTAGCCCTTACACTTGCTTGATGCGACTGGTAGCGCTGGTGGCGGAGGTAGAATAATACACTGAAGGTTGGATGGTTACTGAACGATTTATTGAGGAAAACCAGGGTTTATATAGTGGCTGTCTACGTGCATGGCATTTAGGTGACATTTAACAATATTAAATATAATTATAATTTCTTAGATGATTCATACCCTTGACATTTCTATTGTGCGTTAATTAATCTATTTTCTATTTTCTTAATGTCACATGACGTATGCATCACGTAGGGCTTACGCTATAGTTTATCGCAACGTAAGCATGTACAGTAATGAGACTGTACAGAATTATTTAATTAATCAATGCTGTTCTACTAAATCAAATTGCACATTCATTGACGTATCCAAACACAATGACAAAAGCAAAATAAAATATCTACACGAGCTATGCACAAAAATTAGTAATGTAATAGATCAACAGGATTATAAGGAAAGCTATTATAATTTTGTTCCGAAGGAAAGTCCTGTTGTGTCCCCAAAAATAACTGCCCCTAATAGTAATCAAAGAAAGATTACATTTTACTTTAAAAAGAAAGATATAATACTAGATAATGCTGAACAGTATGAAAAAACTCCTAAAACCGGTTCAAAGCTTATACAACACACAGAAAATGAAAACTCTCTTTTTCGTTCAAACCAAGAATCAAATATACCAGTTCATCAAAACATTGCAAGTGTATTAGCGAAAAAAGATATTTTAGAAATAACTATAAACAGTTTGGCAAGAGAATATAAAGATCCGAATGTTATATGTCTAACTGAAACATTTATTAAATCCGGAAGTGAGAATAATATACAGCTGCAAAATTACGTTTTAGCTGCAGT
Source organism: Cydia pomonella (assembly GCF_033807575.1). Taxonomy (NCBI): domain Eukaryota; kingdom Metazoa; phylum Arthropoda; class Insecta; order Lepidoptera; family Tortricidae; genus Cydia; species Cydia pomonella. The sequence goes on along the minus strand of NC_084706.1, from coordinate 13,633,358 downwards.
TTTTTCGCGAGAAACTAAGAGAGGTGGAGTCTGCATTTTTGTACAAAAAGGTATAAGCTTTTGTGTTTTAGAGGGACTCAAAAAATTTACAACGGAAAGAGTTTTTGAGTGTTGTGGAATACAAATATCCGAACTTGATTTGGTCATTATCTGTCTTTTTAGAGCACCAAACTCAAACCCACACAACTTTTTCCTAAAACTCAATATGATGCTTCACGATTTGAGTAAAAAGTTTAACCAAATTGTCATATGCGGAGATTTCAACATTAATATTCTTGTAGGTAGTAAAATTAGTACTGAACTTTTAGATATCGCACAAAAGTATAATTTAACATTACATATTACATGTTCAACTAGAGGACAAACTTGCATAGATAATATACTGAGCAATATTAAAAATGCTTCTGCTGCAGTTCTACCTTTAGGTTTGTCCGACCATGATACTGCTCAAATGTTAAGCTTCAAAGTAAATTCAAAAATAAAAAAGCCAAAACATTACTATAAGTTCAAACGGGACTACTGTCAAGAAAACATGGCCTCATTCCAAGAATGTCTAGCAAAGCTATCGTTTTCCGAGGTATACATTGAAAGTAACTTTAATACCGTATATAATATTAAGTTTTAGGTTTTAGGTTAAACATACTGCTCGAATAGCTTTTTCAAAAGTCAAGTTTAAAAAATTATCTTCAAAAAATACTCAGGAGCCTTCTCAGTGCCTTCACCGATGGGCTCAACAACACTATGTCGTCTGCGTAGCTGATGTTGTTTTTGTTTACACAGTACTGTACTATTTAATTTTCCTATTCATAATACATAACTTAAATGTCCGACTTCATAAGTAGACCTCGATTTTAGTCGTACCTTTGAAAATTCATGTTATGCAAATTCGTTTCAGTAATACCCATCAAGTTTGATGGGTTTTGCGATAAGGTTCCCAAATCGTTTAAAATTTGGCGTTGACTTCTATAATAGTACTTTATCTACTTATTATATTTAATTAAGAATGCAACTAACTGTTTATTATCTGTGTTTTGTAGGTATGTATGTTGGTAATACAACTATTTTATCTACACTTTATCATGCACCCTCTAGTACGTATACCTTTGGTAGAATATTATTGATTGCCCTATGTAGAAATTGAATTGCATATGGAGCTGACCAATTTATCTTTTATTAAACACTTAACACCAAATCACATGAAGTTTACTCAATTTATGGTTTTTGTTGGCAGGATGCGCAACCACGGTTGAGAATATAACCTTAAGATAATGGTTAACCTATAGGTACTAATAAGATTTGTAAACTACTCGTACTTATAAGTGATTATAATAAGTATTAAAATTACTTATAAATAGATATATTCTTATTTCTTTGAAATATGATCCTTAACCTACGGAATATAATATAGACAGTTAGAAACACAAATAAAAAAAAATACAATCATTAAAAAATACTTAAGGACTAACAAATAAACTATCTTATTAATTATACGTATAAATCAAGAGTTTTTAAATAAATGCTCTTACCAGGATTTGAACCCGGGACCATCGGCTTCTTAGGCAGGGTCACTAGCTCACTACCCACTAGGCCAGATCGGTCGTCAAAAATTATAATGCAGTAAACCGTTTTAACATTACAGTACCAAGGGAAGGAAAGTTTTTATTAGTTTGTTTAATGATTCGGTCGTGTTATATTGTATGGGGAAGTGAAATAAATAAATATAATTATATGAACTTGCTGAAGTTCAATATAACATAGTACTTACTGAAAGAAATCATGTAGGGAGAACCAGCTTGCTCAACGGCAAATTTTTGTCGAAGTTCATCTAGCTACAACATGAAAATTGTAATTCGTATAAAAAAAAAATATATATATATATATATATTGCTATTTGGCTATTGGCTATTTGGAGCTTCTTCCTTTTGATCAATGCTTAATGTAACTTTGCATATTTTGCTTTGTTAGTATATACCTACAATTCCCGAAGAAACTCAAACAATTAATTACATAAAACCTAGCTATAATTACTCGCACCTGCATAAGGACTTGTGCATGAAATAAATATTTTTCTGAAATTTAAAGGAAACGTATGATATGCCACGCTTGTGATGGATTGCAAGGAAATGTGCTAAAGAAGCTGGGTTCGTACGAGTTCCCCACTCAAAGAATATTAAAATATAACTGTGAAAGCATATTTTCCGATCGAAGTTCAAAGGCAGAGAAACGCATTGAGAACTCCGTTTGAAATACACGGAAAGTATTAGCGCAAGATGCTAAATTCGTAAGAAATAAACATTTATGGAATGACATACTTTCAAGTCAGCTATAGTAGATTTTTTTCTTCCTGTAAGAAACGAAATAATATATTGCGAAACAAAAGAAAAGTAAAGTATAGATCGAGTCATTCACGACGACGCGTGCTTTGACTCGTTATGTCATGTTATCTTATACCTTTAAACGAGCAATTCTTGTATATATATATATATATATATATATATATATATTTTTCCGGGATCTCGGAAACGGGTCTAACGATTTTGCTGAAATTTGGTATATGGGGGTTTTTGGGGGTAAACAATCGATCTAGATTAGTCTTATGTTTGGGAAAACGCGTGTTTTCGAGTTTTCATGCGTTTTTCTTTCAACGCAGAATATGGTCGCTAATTTCGTGTTGCCGGCCACTGTCCGTCTGGTCCAGCGGGTTAAGACGCGGACGGCTAGAAACGAGTGTTACGGGTTCGAATCTCGCCCGGTGATTATCTTTTTTTTTTTATATGTTCAAGTTTATATATAATTGTTTTAATTTTTATTGTTTTAGACAAGTTTAATTTAGTAAAAAAATGTAGTTAAGATTATCACCTATACACCACCATATTACATTAATTGCTGTCGTTCTATTTAAAAAAATTAAATAATTAGACCAGTTCCGAAAGTACCGGAAAATCTCGGTTCCTATTTCCACCGGTACCGAAAATCCCGGTTCTTTAAAACAGTACCGGTTCTGCAATCCCTAACTGAACATGACTTTTGAATACCTAAATTAGTTGCTGTGCTAAAGAATTTCCCACACACACGTTTATTAGGCGGTATGTTTATATCTTTACCCATCACTGAACAATGGTGTTCCGGACATTTGGGACTCGTGCGTGGAGATAAAACCACCACGTAGAAGCCCTTTTAGCCCGCCACAAGTTGTCCTGCGTTGACTAATTTTATTTCCTTATTCCCATCACTGACACTCCTGACTACACTGACTGAACTATATGACAAAGTCTAGTCATGTATGATTTAATGCATGTTTTTAATTATTTGAAGTAGCACTTATTTATAAACATTACTTGTATAACACTTTAAAATAAACGTACCTTTATTTTTAATATAAATATGAACGTTGAGTTATTGAGTTATTTTTGCATAGGTACTATTCCAATGTACTTTTGTAGTACTCCATATAAGTTGCGAAATTAATTATTTATATAACGAAATGTGATCACAATGTATACATACATACCATCTTGCATAGTTGCACGCGAAGCATTTCATACTAATTTAATTAAACTGTCAATACAATACAGACATCAGGTTGTTGTTTGTTGTTGAACAACTAGGTATGCATCTCACATGTTCGAAATTTGTCGTTGGGGTTTATAAAGGCTTCCTATACATACGAAAGGCTTCCTATGCAATTAAAACTGCACGAGCCCATGCGCTTGGCGAGGAATGCCTATGGAGGAATCTGGTCTTCAACAGAAGGACATGATGTCATGATCCTCAGCATTGAGGGACCGACTGAAAAAGAAGAAGATACATACGATTTGAGAAGATAAACACCCGTTTACCTACAAATAAAATCTCTTATACTTAGACTCTGCGCAATTCACTCGCACCAATAAATGAGATCTGACATCAATGTATGTATACACGACACATTTTACTAAAGTACCTATTTAGAATATTACTTACTACTAGAAATATATGTTTTAACTAGGTGAAACTACTTTTAAATAATCAGATATAACGCATTTTATGTATAGACCGGTTATTGGTACTCACACGGTAATACCCGCTTTCCATCAAAAAAGGATAATTGCGAGTTAAGCGGACTCCAAACGTTCCGCTTGCAGTGGAAGGCAGGTATAATGGTGCACTACAAAAGAACTTTCCGCTGCCAGTAGACTGTATGAGAGCGAGAGACGGGAAATTAAAGAAGAGTCCGCTCAAAACTAGCATAGGATGCTATGACACAGCGGCGGACCCATGTGCTGTGGAAGCGCACGTATGGAAATCAGTGTTGCGGCCACTCTTGTGACCATAGATATAAGAAGTAAGCTCCAAACAAAATTAGTTTGCGTTGTTTTATCACAGAGTTTCCATGGCAACCTCCCGTGTCCATTTATTATTATCATCAGATCAGCTCAATATGCTAAATTTTTGCTCAATCGGAAATCGAGAAGTGAGTCAATATTAGCTTCCAAGATTTGACCCACACTAATACTAAAAGAGCACATTAAATAAAAGGTGCAAAACTGATAATATATATATATATATGTTAAACCTGAAACGATAAAGATGGTAACAATTGCTTTTGATGAGGCAATAAATGAACAAATCGAAAAAAACAACACAATAGATGTTAAATACCTTAATATCATTATTTGTAGTCGATGCCTCAATAACGCTAAGCCGAGCTTATCCTTTAAGAGTCCCTTACAAATTGGACAATTTTAATTAGACACGAGGAGAAAAGGTCCGTTTTAGGGTCTGAAGGCACCTTTATCTTTTTTAAGGGCTGTTAAAAAGATTAATAGAAGGGCCGACTAACTCATTGGATTGTATTTAGTAGCCTCTAGGGCTGAATAAAGCAATGTCTTTATTCGTAACGTTTCTGAAGTTAACAGTTACGTTCGATTAGGTATCGCATCGGGTTTGGTTAATGGATATTGGGAGAAACATCTGTGTCGATTATTTCTAGGGCCCCTTAGTGATTAACAGAAATTAGAATACTTTTTTCACATGTTCGTGATCTGCGACAAGTAAGTACAAGCATCAGATGTGTTTGGCAAAATACTCTGTCTTCGATCCTCCTCGTGATGTATCATGATACATGATGTGAGTTGCGTACCTCCCGCATTCTCAAACTGACCGTACTCCTACCTTATCATCACACTGGTTTTAGAACGAATTAATTCAACATCCAGGCTTGATTTACTCGATGATCAGATTCCATGATGTTGGTTTATCTTTTCGTCGTGATAGCAGACATGGAAGAGAACAATCTCACACCTAAGGATGCCGAAGACTGGACCGCTCTAGGCCGGGAAAACGCTAGGTTGAAGAAGATTCTTTGAAATTAACAACAACCGAAATAAAATATGAATTTAAAAAGTTATTAATTGGGAAGTATGTACAGTCAGATGCAGAGAAACGTGACCCCCCCCCCTGAATAGACTGATTGTATGCAGGGGGGAGTCACGTTACTCACGTTTCTGTGCATCTGACTGTACTTAACAGATTTTATGTCTTAGGATAAACCCACTGAGATATAATAATATGCTAATGTTTTTTGTTTGCAAAATCACTGCAATACGAACCCTTTATCTATTATGAATGTCTTCATTATTTCCGTCCCCTTCCTGGATCTAAGGTCACTGGTTCAGTTTTAATATTTAAGGATTTATGGCCCCGTAAGCGACATTCGTTTTGGCTTTTCTATGCAGTGGTATACAGTGTTGATAACTTGATATTAAAGTTAAGCTGCAAGCTTTGGAAGCTTGAAGTTAAGCTGCAAAATGATTATTTGGTCAGCAATATTTAAAAATTGGTTGGCAGAAAAAACATGTCTCTAAGCAGTTTAATTGAGACGTATGCATATTAAAGGAATGGTAATCTGATATAATAAGGTGGCTAGCGTTTGATTTGAAAAATCGGCAGAGTTGCAGGCGGAGCGAAATCAGCCCACGTGACACGATACCACGTCACAAAATCTCAGAGTTACCAAAATGTCAAAGTCATCTAAAACCGAATCAGAGCACCCCACTACCATAAATTGTTGACCGAGTATACATTTTGGCTGACCAAATATATATTTTTGTTCATCAAAATAGGAATATTTTGCAGATCGATTAATGATACCCATTATGTGACTAATGAACCAAAATTGATGCCTATTCGATTGATGGGCTTATATTTAAATAAAATTTCATATTTTATTAAAACTTGGTCAAAATTTGTACAAATAATAATCGCCCAGAAAATGATATGAATAATCTGATTTTTAAAAAAGATCCGTAAGAGCCTCTACTATATTCATCATATACCGAACGTCGAACATATGATTCCCCAGTTAATAACAAGTTTTAGAACCGATCACCACTTTAGCATGTGTGTAAATAGCCAACTGTGCAATATTATGCTACTAAGGGCCGATTTTTCAATCCCCAGTTAAACAGTCTGATAGGTTTTATTCTATAGATAGCGGCAAGTTCAGTTTTTCAACAGTCAGATAGCAGTTAACTGAGGAATAAATCCGTTAACGGAGGAATAAAGTTATCTGTCCGTTCAAGAGCCAGTTAGTACCTATACCTATCGCTCTGTTAAGTTGGACGTTTTTAGGTTATGTTACAACTTTGAACTGGCTACTAGAATAAAATTTAGAATGTTAATAGAAAAATATTAACAACAATAATAGTACTAATGTGTTAAAAAGTAAATATCTAAAGAAAACTATATTCTTGATCTGCTTTTATTAATATATGTAGCATAAAATATATAAAAAAATATTTAATATATATATATATATATATCTATTTATTTATTATTAAAAATTCGGTAAATAAATGCACTTCCGATTTCTCAAAGTTCACGTTTTTTCATATCTCTCATTTTTCAATGAAATGATCACAAAACAACTCGGATTTAAATAATAAGTACCTGAGCGACCGAGCTTTGCTCGGTTATAACTATTTATTGTAATATGGTGGTGTATAGGTGATAATCTTAACTACATTTTTTTACTAAATTAAACTTGTCTAAAACAATAAAAAAAAATTTTTTTTACATTTTTGAACATATAAAAAAAAACAAAAGTGGACCAGATGGACAGTGGCTGGCATCTCGAAATTAGCGACCATATTCTGCGTCGAAAGAAAAACGCATGAAAACTCGAAAACACGCGTTTTCCCAAACATAAGACTAATCTAGATCGATTGTATATATTGCACTCTGGGTGCCAAAGAGGATGCCGTGGATTCTTACCAACTGGCAGGGATGCGTTATGTAGGCGGAGAAATGAAAAAGTCGAGTCCTCGTGATTTACGTAGCTTTATATACCATATATAAAGTACATACAAATCTCTCGTCGTAAGATTAAAATACACTTATGATTACAAAGATAAACTTCGATAATTATTGTATACGAGGACAAACACAAAACTTAAGATTAAGATGGCTACTGTTTGAGAGCAAAGCAAAGGTCGGAATGAACGAGTACTAATATGTGACAGCTAGGCATAGACAGAACTAGGTACAGACAACTAAGCCAATATAGAGTGTAAAGCTGTGCATACAAGTTACAGTTTTTATAAGGCATAATCTCTAATAGTATACCCCCAAAAACCCCCATATACCAAATTTCAGCGAAATCGTTAGAGCCGTTTCCGAGATCACGGAAATATATATATATACAAGAATTGCTCGTTTAAAGGTATAAGATTAAATAACATGATACTGTTGTACGTATATTACGCGGGTAATAATAGTAATGTAATGTAATAGGTTATGTTTTGTTTGGCAACAAACATCAAATGTCAACTAAGCGTTGTGTTTCTGTTTCACTCTAACATGTTGAATTCTGTATCTTTGCATCCTGCTCACACTTGTTTAAAACGAAGTTAGCTGGTTAAAACCACAGATAACTATTCTCTGGATAAAAAAGGAATGAAAAATTGAAATTCTTTAACCAACAAATAAACAGTCAGTTATTTTTATCGGTGGGATAACTATTCGGCGATGTATCTGGGAATTGAAAAATCGGCCCTAAAGCAGCAGAGTTTGCAGATATTATGCTACTAAAGCTTACTTAAATTGTATAGTAATAGTATAGTACAGTCAGCATCAATAGTAGCGGATGAAACAACGCGCCAAAAGTATCTGACATCCCAGATAACTTTTCCAAATATAGATAAATTTCTAAAATTCACGTTCCAAAGTATATCTTTTACAGTCTCAGTCGTTCTATATTAAAGAAATCAGTTTTTGTTAAGCTGTTATATAATGGTAGATACTTATGAAGCGTTATTTGATCCGCTACTTTTGATGCTGACTGTACCTACCTAACACTAGTAATATACTTAAACAGCACATATTTTATCATGACTTTTTTTGTACTACGGCAAACAAGCATACGGTCCGCCTGATGGTTAGCAGATACCGTAGCCTATGGACGCCTGCAACTCCAGAGGTGTTACATGCGCGTTACCGACCCTAACACCCCGCACCTTCGTTGAGCACTGGCAACCCTACTCACCGGCATGAACACTCACTTGACGGTTAACTGATCTAGAAAAGTAGAAATATAAAATGCCAATAAAAATAGTTATTCAACATTAGTGTCGTTTATTTGTTGTCTATTTTTAAATGTATGGTGCACAATAAAGAATATTTACTTACTTACTTACTTACTTATATTATTGGCGCTTTACAAGGTCTGCACAGTGTGGCTGACGAAAACGCGGTGAATCAATTTCTTCGCGCAGATGTTTCACATGGGCCGTTATTGGATCCCTCACAATGTAATATGCGGGAATTTATTTTCACATATGGCAGAACTAGTTATGACGTACCGATCTGCCTGTAGTTAAGTTGTAACACCTGAATGTGTACTTTTTATTGGTAAGATTTTACTAAGTAATATACATAGTATTCTTATTAACTAGTTATATTTGAAAAATGTACATTGAAAAAATAAAAATATTGCCCCTAGCGAAATCGAACAACCGCTGCCACTAACCTATCAAATAGCAGATAATATATATTTTGAGCTTCGTTGGCCGTTTCTTCTTCTTACCTGGGAGCGGCATCAGATTAAAAAATAGTAATAATTTAAATATTAATCTTAGTAAAACAAAAATTATTCAATTTCAAACATATAAAAGTAAGCATATTACGATGAACATTACTTACCAGGACTCCTACATAGAGGAAGTAAAATCAACCGCATTTTTGGGATTGACCATTGATTGCTTTTGCGATTGGAAGGATCATATTGACGGTTTACGTATTGAGTTAGATCGTTTTGTATATGTTTTGCATCGTATTCGCAATGTAGTGTCGGAATCCACCGCTATGACAGCCTATTATGGATATGTTGCATCCCAATTAAGATACTGCATCATTTTATGGGGAGATTCAGTGGACTCAAACATAATTTTTAAAATTCAAAAGAAATGCATTAGGGCAGCATGTGGGGCCGACTTCCGCGAGCCCTGTAGACCATTGTTTAAAAGCAAAAAAAATATTGACATTACCCGCCATGTCCATATATGAAATTTGTATTTTTGTTAGAAAACACCCGTTTGCTTCAAAATTATTATTACGATCAAAGAGCATATAATCACTACGTTTTAATTACGATGACATCAAAACGAGGTGCTTATGGGAACAAACTTTTTCATGCCGAAAACCAATCTTTCTCTTCATAGAAAGAATGTCTATGGAATGGCAATACAAATATTTAATTGCCTTACTGATAATTTTAAGGAATTACCATTTAATTTATTTAGATATAATATTTGTACGCCATATTATGGTAAAATAAGGAATGACATTGAAACCATTGTATACCACCTGATTGTACCCTTATTTACCTAAGCAAATAAATATTTTGAATTGAATTGAATTGAAAATGGCGGCCAATGTTAAAACGCTATGTATTTTACGGATATTTACGTTAAAAATATATATTTTACTTCTTACTTATTTTATTTAAATCGGGCAACACATTATGCATTTTTTATAAGCTTAAAAACGAAACACTATTTAGGCAACAAAACGGCGTCGCTACATAGAATCGTCTGGTCTTGTGTTGAATTCGGCAGTTTGCCCCGGAACCTCCGAAAGCGACACCCTTCGGCCAGAATTCGGCGCAGTCGATGATAGCGGTCGCTAGCACCCGCACCACAAAAGAGGTAAAGTGCACGTAGTGGCGCGATCGAAGCTGGAATACCCTCCGCGTGTAGTCTGTCTCCTGGTGTACATTTTCCACCACTTCAGCAGTGTAATGCATGCGCCGCACATACAGCGCCTTACTCAGTTTAGCAACCCGCAAGCCAGAATCAGCTGGTTCGGCGGGACCACCCTGAATATTATAATGAGCCATCGTGCGCGCTTTCTTCTCTCATGACGCCAGAGCGAAATCCTCGTCATCCACAATGGTACTAGGGAACTTCTCACGTCTCACCTTCAAAGGTACACTAGCCCGGTTCGATGCGACTTTAGGATCGGCGACGACATCTGCGTACTCGTAAACACGATGGCGTGATTTTGAGGAGGCCGGATTGGTGCGCGCGCGCGCCCGTGGCTCGCGTACAGCATCATGGCTTGTGAAACTTGTCACAAATCAAATCAAAACCCATTTATTCCGAACAAGGTCCATATCGTGTTAGTAACATACTAATACTTAAATCTAGCGTTAGTATGACGTGACATTAATACAAATTCCTACATAAAGGGGCATGTAGCTGCACCCAGTGCTTCACCCATCGGTCGGCTAACGTCACAGTATCTACAACACGCATATAAACGTTTCATATTGACTACGGAACCCTAAAAATGTATATCATCATTTCACAACATTATTAGGCGTATTAGGGAAGCTCCCTTTTATTTTGTTTGACAAAATGGTAGAATCTCTTTCTTTATGCATGGAGATTATTTTCCCTGCCTTGGTAAGCGCTCCTAATACCTCGCTTACGCCGTGCGATGGTTTTATTGGATCATTGCTGATTATTTCTCAATGTTTATTCGGATCCCCTTAATATGCATAAACACAGCGAGCTTCTGTTTAGATTTCATAAAGGAATCTTCATTTTGTTCACGAAAGCGTGAAGGATATTGAAGGTAAAATAAACATACTTTCTAAATTAGATATCGTGGTGAATGAATTGAATTTATTGAGGATTTTTACATGAAAAATAAAACAAATTATTGTAAATAAAAAGTAAATTAAAATAATTCACAGAAAATGTTTAATATCATTGTTAGGTTATGATAGGAGTATGCAAGCGGTTTCAATAATATTCACGATTACTTCCGGCTTATTTATGTATCTGTAGGTAGATGTATTTATAGGTAGATGTAGGGTGTTTGCCTTACTTGTATGTTTTCAATGTGTGACCTCTACGAAATTTGGATAGCCATCTGTGTGATAACTGATACCTATTTGATACTTATTTTATGATCATGATTCCGTACTCATATTTTAATATAAGGATATACTCGTTTTATAGGTACATATCTAAATATATTACGTATTTATAATGCTATCGTGGGTGTATATATTTTGATCATTTGGTATATACTTTGATCTGTATTTGCCAATGTATTACACCTGCCCTAATTCATTTGTCATATAGAATCAAGTCATTTGACTAGAATGTGGTAAGTATATTTTGGATTATGTCCAATTGAAAGGATATTATATATATTTACTAATCAATTGTAGTTGTTGAAACCTATCACAGTGGTTTTTATAAGTGACTGTCTTAGCAATGAGGTTTTTAGTTATATTTGGAATTGTCGTTGCATTTGATTGATTCCAGTTATGACAAAAGGTAACAAATCCTAATCCAACTGGCTTTTAATTTAATTAACGTTGTACCCTTTGCGTGATGTTGCATATGATAATTTAGTAAAATGGCTGATCTAACGATAGTGAACTTCGTGAACGGCAACGCTTATATCATTGTCTTGTATATTGTCGTTCTTGGTCACTCATGTCATTTATTTACTATTTATTATCCCGGTTTCAGTACTCGATAGCCTGAACCATTAGGGCGGCTCTACACGATGGCCCAGCGTAGGCCAGTCTAAGGGATGCAGCTATGCGGTGAAATGAGATAGCAATATCACTTGCTCCCTCTAACGCATAAATACGTCTCTAGGACTGGCCTACGCTGGGCCATCGTGTAGAGGAGTCATTACGTGAAATATTCCATTAGGCGACGTGCCTAAGGTACTGCAGAGCAGACGGTGCGTCCAAGTGACATACTTACCTATGGAAACATTTCACATAGGGATTTGCGGCTCGGCTTATTTTTCCAATTTCTTATCGGTTCAATGTACCTAAAAAAGTGTTTCATTTTATTGACATGTTTTACATGTTATCAGGTAGGGACAGTATCTCTATATCGTTTACTAGTTAAATTCCCGAGGGACAGTATTTCTATACCGTTCACTAGTTGGATTCCCGAAGGACAGTATTTATATACCGTTCACTATTAGTTGAATTCCCAAGGCACGTTATTTTATTTTACATTAACTTATTGGTCCATTTTATTAAAATAGTGTTTCATTTTATTGACATGCTTTAAATTCGTCTTTCTTTAGGAATGGATATGTTTTGTGCTTATTGGACATATTTCAGATTTTATTTTATCATGTAACATGTCTCACACCTCAGAGAGCTTGGGTTGTTACTTATCATAATGTTGGTCTATATTTACCACTAGATGATCACGCCATACCTTACTTATATTTAAATAAGGTTTTAATTTTATTTGTCTTTATCTGTGACATATTTTATTATGTTTGTGTACAGGTTAAATTGGGCAGTCAGGTTTTTGTTCCGTCTTGTTTTCTTGACTTAGGTATTTGGCCCTAGCAATCAAGGCGGTATATCCGAATGGGTCCTAATCAGACTTCATTGGATATAGAGCTCATAAATTATTGAATCAAACTCAATCAATTTTAATGCAATAAATCAAATTTATTATCATTTAATACCTTGTTTATTTTATACTTCATCCCCTATAGCCTAGACCCTTTTTAACTAAATTTCAGTATTACTTTCTTAAAGGTTTCAATAGAGAAGGTTGAGGAAAGTAGCAGTATTTCAGCTTACAAAGCTTGAGTAGTAGTCTCCATCATCAGATCAGCTCGATGGTACCATAATATTGCATTGTCACCTGACTTGGGTACATATGTATGCAAACCTTCAGCTCAATCGGAAACCGGGAAGTGGCTCAAATTTAGTTTCCAAGATTTGACCTACACTAACTAACTAACGTACTTACATACTTACTAACAGGGCAAGTTAAATAAAAGCTTGTAAAAACAAACCGTACAAGAACTGATTTCATATATTTTTCTGAATAAAATTGGTAAGAATTTTCAAAGATACTTTTTCATCTCCGACGGTTTACATAAACTAAAAGGAGAAGACTGGTGAATTTAATTCCCCCGATGTTTTCTAGTATAATTTTATTACGGCCGACTGTTTCGCAGTGCTATTAAGATGACAAATGCTTGGTAGGCGGGAACCGAGACGTTAATCTGGATATAAGTGGAAAAAATAATAGACAAGACTTAATGTGTTGGATGTTTCACTTTTAAAGTTATTTAAGCATATTTAGGTGAATGTTTAAATAAAAAAGGTAAATACCTTACAGTACATTTTTTGTCTTATTTATTACAATTATTTCTTCCTATACTTAAAAATTTATAATAAGTAGACCCCGTACATAATTAATTATGGTGCCGATGACGTAAAAAATGCTTTATACAATAAAATACAATACAATACAGATCTTTTTTATTGCACAACCTCAGAATAAATGTACATGGAAACACATATAATTATACATGAAGATAGAGATAAACAACAGGCTGCCTTATCACTGCAGAGCGATCTCTTCCAGACAACCTAGTGGAGAAATGAAACTCTGAATTTAACGAATTAGGAGATGCAAAATAACTAAATAGGAATAGAAAAAATACCTTTAAAATTTAAGTCTACAACAGTAAGACAATACTTTATATACATACTACTATTACCTAAACTAACTAGCATAGGTAATTTAAAAAATATTTTTTTTTATTATAAAAAGTAATAAAATGCTGCATATAGCGTTGTTGTAACACGGGTATTACATTTAACGCAACCAAACATTTGAAAACTGTGACATATCAATGACATTTTGAACATCGATCGTCCGAGATAGTACTTACGTTTACGTAAATGTAAGAACTCGTACTAAGCACTAATCAATATGTAAACAGGCCCTGAGGCAAGTGTACACGCTCGTAAGGGCCTTATAAGAAAAAAAAAACTTATTGATTATCTCCGAAATGGAGTTAATTAGAATACCGGTGTCTTTGAGAAAGTTACTTAATTTAAGCTCAGGGATACACCCTTGAAAGTAACTTAAAAAAAAACATGGTGTATAATTCTTGCTAAAAGTGATAACCAGTAAGTAACACGGGCAGAAACACTAAGGAAGGAACAGATAAGTCTTTAAGATGGGATGCTTTATATCACATAAAGGAAGTTATATCTTAGCATTACCACTTACCAATAATTTCAGTTACCGACACTTATTTTTGTAACCTATCGATGAGGTATCTTTGGATAATTCCAAATACTTCACAGATTGTCAAGTAATTCTGAAAATTGACTGAGAGATAACAAAGTTAAGAGTAGGTAATGCATAAGAAAACAGTTGTATAAGAAGGGTAAAAAAAGGCGAGTGGTGTGAGTTGAATACGCCACGAGCATTTTTTGACCTACTTATACAATACTTTTCCTACGAGTCATGAAGCATAAATCTTAATTTAGGTAAACAAAGCAAAAGTATATAGCAAAGATACACGAGCATACCTTTTTACGCGCCCGGCCCGCCCCGCTCCGGCCGGTCAGCGACACTTTCTCGTAACTCACGAGGGACTTTGCTCTTTGCTAAATTAAATTTTTGGACGGTTTTCTTCTCGATTTTGGCCACAGTAGCCTATGGAGACTAACAAGAAACGCTAAGCGGTCTTCGTAGTCTATGGGTGTTGCTATATTACGGGTGTCACATGCGTGTTTATGACTTATGAAGCAATTGTTTCTACTATGCAACCAAATGAATATGTTGTAAGTTGGCAGCAATGCACTTAGTTTGAAACTGTACGTTTGATTTATTTTTTTAGGTTGGTAGCCATTATGGATTAATCACAGTAACGTTATAGCGATTTTAAAGCATAATTGCTGTTATGAGAAATAGACAATTACTTAGACTTTTCTTGAAACCTTTTATGTATGTTCTTATATTCGTGTTAATGAATGGTTTAAATAACAGATAACAGTAGAGGAGTAGGAAAAACATATTTTGTGTCGCATTTCAATATTTTAACACTACCAATATAAGGAAGACAGAAGTAAGGTAGGCAATCGGTAACACCATACATAATCTGCTGTACTTAACAACTGAAGGCCACTACTTTCTTCGTTTTCGTCTTAAGTAATGAAATAATCAAATATCATAAAAATCTTGCGTTATATTTTTGCTTCGTTTATCTATCCCATAGTTAATTTTCTAAATTTACTGTCAAAAAAAGTAAAGTTGATTCATGCATATTAAGGTTTGAAATAGTAGCTTCATTCATGTAATTTTTTTTTTGTGACGGTAAAAATCTTATTTATAGAATTCATTTTCTTCTAGATAACAATAAGTTAGATAAATTTAAATATTTAGGTATCCATGCCTCCCGGTTGAACCACATATGAGATAACACCCTTGTAACTCAGCCCTAATCGAGTGAATTTCTCAACTAGCAGCACCATCTATCGCGCCACTCGAATACCAATGTCGCCCGGTTACCAGCGCTCAGCTGCTTTCTCCTCAGTACGCTTTTGTAACTCAGCCGAGCAACACGTCTACAAAACAAGTTTAAAAAATATCGAGAAATTACAAATCATGAAGATTATTTTCGTAACATTCCGCTCGGTGCCCATAGCCAATAGACGAGACGACATGCGTTGCCCTGTAAGATGACCAGCTTCGCGACGATTTACGGCATCCTGTGGTATCGCCCTCTGAAATGATATGCAAAGTCTAGGCAATGTCTGGTTAGACTAAAACGTCGCTTCATGGCCTACCATTTATATGGTAGCGGGAGTCTAGATCGTGGTTTGTCGTCGATAATCATTTTAGTGAAAGTTTATTCACTAATAGTCAAACAGTTTCATTTTATATCAAAAAATAATAATATTGTGATGCATGGCTAAACAGTCGTTATAGTTAATTCTGGTTACGTTGTCAGTCAGGGCTAACAACTGTCTCATCTATCGATTATTACAAATGAGGAACTGTTATCAAGGTTTGATGACCTTTGACCTTTACTATATCAATACGAAATACTTTTCTAACCCCTGTTTTTATTATGTGATTTTTGCATAATGATTATCATTATCAGTCACAGTACGCCCGAGCCAGCGCCGGCAGAGGTTTAAACACGTCTCATATGTGGTTCAAGCAGGAGGCACGGATACCTAAATAGAACCGTTTTTCTCCCGAAGGGTAAAAAACGGATATTTAGGTTCCTGCCGAAGCTTGAACTACACCACAAGGGCCTTGCCGGCTTAAGGTACTGAGGGGAAAGCAGCCGAGCTCTGGCAACCGGACGACATTGGTATTCGAGGGGCGCGATAGATGGCGCTGCTTGTTGAGAAATTCACTCGATTAGGGCTGAGTTACAAGGGTGTTATCTTATATGTGGTTCAAGCTTCAGCAGGAACCTAAATATCCGTTTTTTACCCTTCGGGGAAAAGACGGTTCTATAAATATAAATTTAAATTAGTTTCATTTAGTTTTTATAAAGTTTTAAATTGCTTGTTTATTAATGTACCTAATTGTAAAAATGTAAAATTATAATATTTTAGTATTTCCTCTTCTTATAGTTCTTATAGGCTTTAATTCAATTGTATAAATTCATTTGAGTCTGGGTTACCTAAGAGACAGGCTGGACCTAGTGTAGGAGCCAGAGTAACCTGATTAGTTTATTTCATAGCCAAGGTACCTACATTTCGTCAATTGTGTTTAATTAGATTAATCTTAACACCCCTGTAAACATATTTGTGTAAGTACTTACAATAAATTTTTGAAGTTTGAAGTTTTTTTTTTTAATTTAAAAAAATAAATTAAAAGTATTTTATTGGTTTCATGTAGAGATGGGTAGGGGTGATACTCAGTATTTACTCGGTATTTAACTCAAAGCTACCGATAAATACCCGTATTTACCCATTTGCCCAATGCGGGTAGTGTTCTTCACATACATCTTTGAATTTCTTCGTGGTCTAGTCGTAAATATCAAAGTATATTCCGTACATAAGTTCCGAAAAACCCATTGGTTCGGCCCAGAGTTTGAACCCGCAACCTCCGAATTGAAGGTCGGATGTTAGACTAACATCGGCTTATCCATAGTTATTTTTTTTTTACAGCTGATTAATCTTTAACTGCGATTTACTCAACATAATGTTTTTGTAACATAGCACGTTCATCCACTCACGTCTTCAATTCCGCTTTAGTTATGCTTTTGAGATATATAAACAGTAGTTATTTGTACAACAAGAGAGCAAAGTTTGATATTTCTTCGAGTGCTTGTTTTGAGTCCCGTGCAAGCGAAAGATTCTATAATAGATTCACGAGCATAGCAAGTGAATCTAATTTAGAATCTTGAGCGTAGTAAGGGACTCAAAAGCGCACGAGATGTAAATAACTTTGATCTCGTGTAGTACACAAAATTTTTCACGTCAGTCAGCCATCAAAAAATACAACCTGAAAAAATGTAATCCGTCTTCATCACTATTTCACTCATGTTTTCGGAAGGTATTCTAACAATTAACTTTAATTACCGCAATAAAACAAAACGAAAGAAATTTCAATAAAATGATACGAAAATAATGAATTAACGAATATCAACTGACAGCTCAATCGTCAACTTTTTTTTGTTAAAAAATTTTTTTAAGATTCGGTCCGAATTGCGGATACTACTATTTGTCAACTATAGTAGAGATCGTTAAAAGTCGTTAAGTGGAATTATTTACTGCGTAACAATTGCGTAAATTTGTATAAGTACATTGTTTTGATTGTATAATAAAATACGTAAAATATGGTATTTTTTTTAATTTTAAACTTTTATTTCATTAATTAATTATTACGAATGAAGACTCGTAGGGTGTTTTGGAACGATGCGGTCTGACTTATTTCGGGGGTCTATTATAAACTGTCAATATATCGTTGAATTACGTATGCACTTTTTTTGTCTCTTTCTTTTTGCTAATGACGTGAAAGGGACAAAGACAATAGAATCCAAATACTTCGAACTTGTATTAGGCCCCGCACGTTGAAATGACATTCGAATATGAAGGTCACTTGAATGTTATTTTGTCTCACTCAGTGAGCAAAATGCGATTTTGCTCACTGTTTTTAAGCAGCAAATTACCCTTGTTCCAGCTGCTGACGTGAAAAATTGTTTTTTTATTGAAGAGTGTTAACGTGTATTAACAATATAAAGCTAAAAAAAAGTATAATTTTGAAAAAAAGAAAGGTAATCATCAGTCAGGCAATTAAATTAAATATATCTTTATTTCAGACCTAGAAGTCCATATATGGTTAGTAAAATTAACTTAAAAGCTATATTATTTACAAAGGTTATGCCAATCAGAGCCCCTAGTGTAAATTGATTCGATAGCGAAACGTGACGTACGCGTTTGCCTTAAGTTTCATTTTGTATGTGATTTAGAAACAGCGCGCCAAGTGGGACGTTTCGGAAGCTCAAAATCCCATACAGATTGAGACTTAATGCAAACGCGTACGTCACGTTTCCCTATCGAATAAATTTACACTAGGGGCACAGGCCTACTTGACACAGGTCAAAGTAGATCTGACCTGCCAATCTAATTCCAATTATGGGGCAGCTAAATCTGTCCGCAATCGCCTTCAGAATGCTGTTTCGACTTTCCCTTACGCGACCCATTAGCGACGTGATTTTTTTACGCATTATCGCGTGAAAATCATCCGTGTGCGCTTGGGCGAACCTTCCTTATACACTGCACAATTTTGGCAAGTCTCAACAGCATTCTAAAAGCGTTGTTGTATTGAATGCGAAGGGCGTTGTAGGCTCGTTTCGTAGATCAAACCCAAAGACCGCTAGAGTAAAAAGACAGGCTATATGCTTTGAATAGTGTCATTTTTACTTCCACGGAGCATCTAGCGAGTCTTCGAGCAGCATTTGTGATACTGTGTGGTTAACAATTTTCTTTTAAATAAGAAGGTATTTATTTTAAAAATATGGGACTTAAGCTCTATCGATGCTCTAGATAACTGCATGTCGCGCTAAAGTGCGTGTTTACGCTGCAGTTACGACCTTATATTTAGGGTTTTTTTAAAGAAAACTCAAAAATGGTTCAACCAATAATATTTAAAGTATCTTTTTAGGGTTCCGTAGCCAAATGGCAAAAAACGGAACCCTTATAGATTCGTCATGTCCGTCTGTCTGTCCGATTCTGTCACAGCCACTTTTTTCCGAAACTATAAAAGCTATACTGTTCAAACTTGGTAAGTAGATGTATTCTATAAACCGCATTATGATGTTTACACAAAAATAGAAAAAAAACAATAAATTTTGGGGGTTCCCCATACTTAGAACTGAAACTCAAAAAAACTTTTTTCATCAAACCCATACGTGTGGGGTATCTATGGATAGGTCTTTAAAAATGATATTGAGGTTGCTAATATCATTTTTTTCTAAACTGAATAGTTTGCGCGAGAGACACTTCCAAAGTGGTAAAAAGTGTGTGTCCCCCCCCCCCCCGTAACTTCTAAAATAACAGAATGAAAAATCTAAAAAAAATATATGATATACATTGCCATGCAAATTTCCACCGAAAATTGGTTCGAACGAGATCTAGTAAGTAGTTTTTTTTAATACGTCATAAAAATTAAAAAAAAAAAAATTTTTTTCATCAAACCCATACGTGTGGGGTATCTAGGGATAGGTCTTCAAAAATTATATTTAGGTTTCTAATATCATTTTTTTCTAAACTGAATAGTTTGCGCGAGAGACACTTCCAAAATGAAAAAATGTGTGTCCCCCCCCCCCCCCTGTAACTTCTAAAATAACAGAATGAAAAATCTAAAAAAAATATATGATATACATTACCATGCAAACTTCCAACGAAAATTGGTTTGAACCAGATCTAGTAAGTAGTTTTTTTTAATACGTCATAAATGGTACGGAACCCTTCATGGGCGAGTCCGACTCGCACTTGGCCGCTTTTTTTTAGTAAGTACCATATTCTTCGGCTAATCCCGATATTATTATTTTTTTTGGACTTTGGTTCAAAAGTTATAGAAGAAAAAACTTTATTTATGCACCTAATAAAAAAACTATTAGAAAATGCCACTTTAGCTACACCTTCATCCTACTGATTCCTAAATCCCAACTCAGGCACTATTGGTATTGTTTGGCTGTGTATTAATCTGCGCTGGCTTTATGATTCGACGCCTGGACATTTTTCACCGTCTAATGCCCAGTAGGGGAATTTTGTCTTATTTATGTAGGCCCCACGCGGTTTTATGTTTCTTGTTCGACTGCTATAATGTTTCTGGGAACAATACTTTAATTAAAAAAAAAAGCATTCCTATCGTTGTATTTTTCGCATTATGTAGAGTGAAGGCACCAATCATGGACATGTTAAGCGCACTAAATTAGAATTTCGTTTAAAAATGGGATGTTTTTTGACGATACAAAAATGGTGATTTTTTTTTCGGCACTCAAATACATGAGGAATATTGAAACAAAACCGAAAATCCTGTATGTTTAATATATAATTAATAAAAAATATATAAATTGAAATTTACGAAATCACCATTGATGGACATCAAAAATTCAGTAATGGACACCCAGTCATGGACATGGACCCAATTATGAACATCCATTATTGGACACTTTTGTATTGAACACATAAATGAAACAAATGATGTCACAAATCAACTTTTATTATTAGGTAACGCTATTTGAACTTTCAACATGATCAGTCTTAGATTTCCAAGTTATACTATCAGACTTTCAATCAACCATCTGGTTTTCAGTAATTTTTAAACATTTATTGAGGCTTTGCCTCTTTGCCAGCAGCTGCAGCTTAGAATTGGTAACACACTAATCAACTGAGATCTATCAGGCAAGAAATTAGAATCTTAGCAATATAATAATCATAAAGCACAATATAAAATATTAAAAAAACTATCAAAAAGCTTAATATCTTGTTAGGCCCAATGTTCAGGAACAGTGGCTGTTACGTGCGCTGGCAGTCTTTCATACTTGAAGACTATCATTGGTGGTGCTAGTTGACCGGTGGCACTGGCAGTGAGTAAAACAGTTAGGTTGTCTTTTTCATCGCCGCAGAATTGGTACAGATGTTTTTCTGCTTGTTTACAAAGAACTCGGCCTGCTTTTGGTGACAAAAAAAATGCGCTTTCGGGTATAATTTTTCTTCGGTGCCATCTAAGAAGAAACAAAGAACCCAATTATGAACAACTAAAAATACCCAGTTATGGACATCGTCCATTATTGGAAAATAAAGAGCAGTCACAAAATCAACTCAACCCAAATGTTTAGTGCAACGAATTAAATAATTTAATACAATAAACTAAAAAAGTAAAAAAAAACTTAAGCATGGACACTTGTCCATTACTGAATTACCTAAAATATCGAATCCAGTAATGAACAAACCCCACAAAAAAGTTATTGCTGTGATTGGACATATTCAATTTAGCTCAAATTACTTGCTATATAGTATTATTCAGTAAAAATAACATCAAATCTCATTACAACACAACACAAGATAACACCATGCAAAAATATGTACTCACCTCCTTAACGATTTCAATAATAAAAACGGATTTTTATTACCACCGCGCGTAACGAATTTTGACTTCGCAGCCATCTAAGAACAAAATGGCCGATTTTGGTGACGTGTGTCAAAATGACAGCTCAAACGTCTATTGGTTATGCTTTAGTGTTGCCAGTTGAAAAATGTCGGGACACTTGCTTAATAAATTCGATCAACGAAAAAAATGTCCATAATTGGTGCCGTGTCCATTACTGGTGCCGTCACCCTAGCTTTGGAGCGCACCTATATACCTAAAGTTTCTGAATAAATACAGTGATATAAAATAGAAAGTACCTTTCGATGCTAGTGCGGAAAGGATGTCATTACTTCACGAGTACTGAGATATCTTGCCAACTCTGGGCGAGTGAAGAATGACATTTCCGCACGTGTATTGAACGATGTTTTTTAATACAGTTGCGAAAAAATAAAAAAATAAAATAGTACATTACGATACAAGTGCGAAAAATAGGAAATTCGAAACGAGTGGCGATAAATTAAAACACGACCGAAGGGAGTGTTTTAAATCGACACGAGTTGCGAATTACCTATTCGCACATGTATCGTACAACGTTTTACAGTACATATGGCCCTTTAAATGTTCGACACAGTAACGTAATATGCTACTTCTCGCACTAGTGCTATAAAGTAGCCCCATATGTACTGTAAATGTTTTTTTATGCATGTTCTATAAGACAGAAACAATTGTAAACATAAAATATTATACTATTATTACCGTATCGTTATTTACGATTATTTGTGTACTTATTATAGTATATTAAAATTATATGAAAACAATATCGAATGTTGCCTTTGGAAACTTAAAACATTCTTGCAGTAAAAAAAAACGCCTCTGCTTTGACAGGCGTTTCGGCAGCTATTCTATTCCATTCAGACAACTTATTAAGAACGGTTTTTCAATATTTCATATTAAACAATAAACATGTTATAATGATGTTGCTGCTTGCTTTGAAAGTTTTACACGAAATTTCGAGTTTTCACGTAGTATTTTCAAAGCCCCTAGGAAAACATAAATTTAAGTTTGCTTGGAGATAAGGAAACTCGCCGTAAGACACAATAAGACGTTTTAAACCGTTTCCTGTTCACCTCGGACAAAAAGGATTTTGCCCGTATACTTACTTGCAAAATTTCGTTGCACATTATTGACTGGGGAGGGCAATATATTTCATAAAATTTGTTTATGAAACTGGAGAGTTGAGGTAGATAAGAAAAGAACATAATAATTCAAAGGGATGTTTGTATGGAAGCGTTTTTATAACAAGCTTTAATTTAACTGACTTTTATTACAAACTTTAATTTAGCTGTTATTAATTTTATTCAAAAATATATGAAATCAGTTCTTGTACGGTTTGTTTTTACAAGCTTTTATTTAATTTACTTTGGTAAGTGTGTACGTTAATTAGTTAGTGTGGATCAAATCTTGGAAGCTAAATTTGACCTACTTCCCGATTTCCGATTGAGCTGAAAATTGCATATACAGGGTGATTTCGGGGTCGTGGAGCAAGAGAACAAGACATCATAAAGAATACAAAGATGAGCCTAAAGATGTTGCTAATTATTTATTATCACCAATAATGATGATTATTTTTCAGATGACAAGTAGAAAAAAAACATTCTTGCGTACAATTTCGTCACCCTACTCAACGTGACGTCTTGTCGCTTTCCATACAGCGTATGTCAAAAGTCATAGGGTGACCATGATCACTTAGTATAAGATTAATTTTACTTGAAAAATAAGAAATATTAAACTAATTATCTTTTAATCAAATACTACCATATCATAATGTGGATCATTTACAAAGTCAGAAAAAGTGGTTCTGGATCACGACCCAAAAATCAGCCTGTATAATATATAATATGTAAGTCGGGCGACAATGGAATGTTCTGTTACCATCGAACTGATCTAATGATGGAGAGGTGGCCATAAGAATTATATGACGAAACAACGCAACCTAATTTGTTAGGAGTTTTTAGAATTGTCGCGATGAGTATTAATTTTCTGTGGTAAAAAAGTACAGTCAGCGATAATATATAATATTTAATCATGTTTTCGTTGTGCACAAAAGAGAATATTATTATTATTATTGTTATCTCGTTTTATATTTTCTCGGCTTTTACCGGAGTACTGCTATGCACGGGCCAAGGCCAAGTGCATCTCAGGTAAGTATAATATCTATTACCTCGTCATAAGGTACTTCAGGAGGAGCGTTCCTGTCCGTCATGTGGGTCTCGAATTTTGCGGTAAGTGGTTCAGTAGTTAGCGCTATGGGAAGATTTAAGGTATAGCAAAAACTTTTTAATTATTTTTAGTACTGTCTGTTAGCACCAAAAATGCCTGGCAAGAAAGACGAAGGATTTTTTTGTCAATTTCAATTAGTTGTTGGACAGTATCAATATTACAATCGGTTCCCCTGGACTCATATTATCTTCATACAAAGATTGAGTTTTAGTCCCGAGAAAGAACGGTTTGTTTTTGTCTCAAAAAATCATTACAATACGCAGAAAAATCACGGGCAGAAGCCAATTCATAACTCAGGCTCAGGAATAAATATATATGGTAAACACGAATAAGTTAATGCTCTTATCTTACCCTGTGAGGAGTGGCGTCAATTGAGACAACTTGTTGGTTGGAAGTATAGTTTAATAATGATATATGATCCTTAACCTACGGAATATATATAGACAGATTATGTGAAGGTGTGTGTAATGTATAGTGCACACCACAACCCGGATTCGAACACCGTAAACCGTGGAGATTCGGAGGCAGGATCACTGTCGACTGTGACATATATTTCTATGCATTTCATGTAATATTTTTATTATAATAGTAACATGCATATTACCTGGTATATTTTTGTTCGCGAATTCTGAGCATTCTGCTACTGGTAGCCATTTTGTAGGAAGCGGCACTCTGTCACTTGCAGTTCCCATTTTGCGTTTCCTTCCTTGCCGCATATTGCGGCAACATGGATGCTTAAGTGCATGTAATATACTAATAAAGTAAATCATTAAAGGAAAATAAAAGACAACATATGTAAACATACCAATTTACCTTCATTTCTTAGTAATCTCGCACTTTTCGTGGACAACTACGATTTTATCAACAGTTTATATACTTCAACCTTTTATTTATATCAATTACTACTACTATTAATTTAATATTTCAAATATATGTTAATCATAATATTAACATTAGGTTATACGTCAAATGCTGACAAAATCTGTCATATATTTGTGTACATTATTTGTCGTTTCTGTTGAACTCCACTTTAATATAAATAGTTGAAAATTGTCTCATACATTAAATACAGTCATGCAAAAGGAGGTAAAACATAATCACAATAAATGTAGCATAATAAAAATATTACTCGCAATTGAAATACCTAAATTAAATGGTATTTCACAAATAAAGAAACAACATTTAATTTATATCCTGTAACAACTTTAGATAATTTGGTAAAGAGAGTCACGCTAGTATTCTACGCCCGGCATTGGGAAATCCTCGAGGAAAGCCGCGAACAATAATGTTACTAAATTTAACTAAAATTACCTTGAAAAATTCAACTCTGACAAAAGCACAACAACGTTTCAGAACTCCAAACAGGTGCTACCAATATATCCATCTACTGATCAGGGCTATTAAAGGATATTAAACAAAATGTTAGTTTTGTGACACACAATTTATTTATCTCTTCTTTACAAGTAAAGCTAGCTGCAGGTAAATCATTAATCTAGCATTTAGCACCTTCAACTAACAATGTCAGTGTTAGAGCTGGGTCGTACCAAAAGTGGTTCTTAGTGATTTACAAGCAGTCCTATCTGTTTTGTTAATCCCTAAACTATCAATTGCTATCACATACGATTTGTATTAAATTTACTATGTACTTCATTCATTTCAGTCATTTCTGGTATATTGTACAAGAAACTGATCAGCCATATCGTATCTGGAGGAGCCCAAACTCAGTTTGTTTTTTGAAAACTCTTTTTGTTTTAATTAAAAAAAAATGGCGGAAATTTACCAATGTGGTATATTTATAGAATCACCCCAGAAAGCTCTTTCATACGATACCACACACGATAGGTTTCTGAATATTTTTTTTCCATACAAAAAAAAAGAATGACTCCGCAAAAGGGAATTTTTTTAGGAACTGCGGGATAAATTTGGTCTGACCTCTCGTATGCGTGTGCCAAATGGCTAAACTGTACATCGATTCGCGGTTTTGTTTTATGTGTTCACCTTACACTAGCAGGGAAATCTTTTAGGTCTCGTGTGATATTATTTACTTACATAATAACTACTCTGCCCTGCCGGCTTGTTGCTTTTCTGATCACGGATAGTCTTAACCCTTTACCACATATATGGCAGCTATAATATCAATTCAACTCTATTTTTCGCTATTAAAGTTCAAATTTACACAAATTTTACAAATAACTATATTTGTGCAACAAGAGAGGAAAGTTAGTTTTTCTTGCGAGGGACTCAAAAACACGAGATGGTTAATAACTTTGCTTTCGTGTGACACATAAAAAAAAATCAACTTCATGTAAAGTTTTTATTCCTGTGTGTGTGTGGCCTTCACTAAATTAAAAAGCTACTTTGTCTCACTCCCTGGAGTGACGAAAGTAGGCTTGTTCGAGCTGCTGAGGTGAATAATATTTTTGATGACATGCGTTAAGGCCCAAAGAGAATTGATTGTAATAGAGAGGTAAATTCTGAGAAAAAAACGAGTCCCATAATTTGATATCCAAAACAGATGTTTTGCGGTCACTGAATTGTCAAACGTCAACTTTTGGCAATCAGAGTTACCGCAAAATGTATGGAGATATACAGCGCCATATCGTTTACCTGTCAAATTGTATTAGATTTTACGCATCTTACTCAATCAATACATCTTTCCTAGCAACTTTCCTACTAGTAGTTGCTCTTTAGTTTTACATAATATAAAGAGGTTGGATATTTCCTTTTCGCACCCAAAAGGTATTAAGAGTGACTTCGGATGATTGATAAGGTCCAAGTAGGGAAGATGTATGGCCGCATCAATATCAATAAACGCCAGAGGGTTATATATGAACTTTTCGTGTGTCATGCTCAGTCACTTTTTTATTCGAGTTTATAAGTACAAGAGAGCGTTTTGTTTATCATATATTATAGCATATTATATTACTGTCGAACGTTTCTGCTCTAGCGTTGACGAGGGCGATGCCGCACTGTACATTTTTTTGATGTTTTGCGTTGCTGTCGTTGCCGCATTAATGCCACATTCAGAATTTTCAATCCATCATAAATTTTATCAAAATCTTACGCTACATATGTCTCAGTTTGCATACGGAATCCTAAGTTAAAGTAAACTTTGGCGGGCGCTGCTTTATTCTCCCGGTGCTCTAGTTATTGTATAATGTATAACTTAATATTTCAACTCAACGTTTCATGCTCGTTGTACGTATCTTCGAATTCATGTGAACTTTTGTATGCCTATAGTTCAGCTTGAATAATGGCATATTTGCTTAAGGATTACAACATATTATTGCCTTAATTAACGGAGTTCTGATACGATTATTACAATTGATGAAATTCTCGAGCGACTAAAATCAATTGATTTATAACTCTAATGTATCTGGCCTGCTCATGAGCTTGCGGTAAATCAACTAGCTATCTCTAGTACAGTCGAAGAATTTTATTTTCTACCCATTTTGTACTTTGTCACAGTGACAATATATGAAGTGAGAATATATCATATGTTAGGCTTATTGTAGCCAATAAGCCTGACATGTGATAATAGATCGATGGCAACGGCGGGCCGTGCTCGTCGACATCATCACCATCCCCCATGATGTTAATCTCGTAAAAGCCGAGAAGGACAAGTCCAGTAAGTAAATAGACTTGGCTCACGAGAAAAGCGCCATGTAGGATTTTGATTCAACGATCATTGTCCCGATAGTCGTTTCAGCGGACGGTCTCATGGCGAAGAGTCTCATCCAATATCTTGAGAGACTCTCGCTAGGTGGTTGGATCAAGGGTCAGATGCAGAAGGCGGTGATCTTGGACAAGGCGCGGATAGTACGGTGGTTCCCCTCTCTGCGGCCCTAACCACCGGCTTCTCTGGCCCATGGCCGGATGATTCAGGAGACGTAAGCAGTTAAAAAAAATTGTTGTATTTTATTTACGACATTTATGGTCACCCTTTTTGTTCTATCCATAACAAGTGACAAATTGAATGTCATCAGAGTTTAGTTACTTTTGTAAAATTAAAACAAGAAATATTACTTTGCTAATCCGCGAGAAAATAACGTGCTAGTTCATAGATGTTGACGGTCTGACGCACGACAACTGACTGACAATCACACATCATTTTATTTTTATATTCATATTATAAAATGCCTTACCTGAGATAAGAAATAAAAAAATAGATATTAATTTTTAATGTTTATATGTTTTTGTATTCTTTTTGTACGTGTTTTAGTATTTTACTTTTATATTCATGTTATAAAAAATATAATATAGGAAGAAAAATAAATAAAGGGCATAACAATTTAAACATTTTAAGTTAGAACCTGTAAATACTTTTTATTGCTAAGATTGAATATATACTCAAATATAAATCGGAAAGGCCAAATGAAACAATTTATTAGTAAACATCTGGCTGGACACGTCTTCCTCATTTTTTGCGGAATTGTTTCGCATGTACACTTTGTGCATGTCTCCCACTGCATCGGATTTAGGCGACTAATGTCGGCATGGGAAAATTACGGGGTTTAAAAATGTCTAAATACTGAATAATGTCAATAAATAAAAAAAGTCTAAAATGAAAATTGACAATGTATAAAAATGTCGAGATATAAAAAAGTCGGACTTAAAATTTCCGAAGTATAAAAATGTCGAGATATAAAAAAATCGCTTAAAATTTACGAAGTATAAAAATGACGAGATATAAATAGGTCGAACTGACAACAGTTCTAATAAAAAATGCAAACCTTATATCGCTACCTAAGTATTATTTATTATTCTTTCCGATTAGCTTTTTTTATTAGAGATTTGATCCGTTTAATTTTATTGTTTTAATTTTAATACTCGAGGCTGTATACTTTTTGTTAATAACGTACCTACTACTCACCGGTCGAGTACTGGCCACTTCATGTGTATCATTTCCGTGATAAAGAAAATTATCTTATGTCCTCTTTCTCTGATATGAGCTGTATTGTGTAAAACATATTGGTGAAAATATGGACACAGATTTTATTATAACGAAAAATCAAAAGAATAAACAATGTATTATCCAAAATGGATACAGGTATAATTTGGACGGTAAGAATGCCGTTGGTAAGACATCTCGGTGGCGGTGTGTTAACAGAAAAAAATGTGCAGCGTCTGTAACAGTAGATGCTGACCTCAAACATATTATTCGTTCAAGTAACCATACCTGCGAAGAAAACGTCAAGAAAAATAGGGTATTTATGGCACTTCGAAAGTGTAAAGACGAGGTATGTGAAGATATTGGGTCTGTACAGGATACACTTGAAAAATGCATGGAGCCAATAAAATCGGATAGTAACAGTTACATTGACGAAATGCCAAGCTCCAAGAGTGTCAAAGACGGTTTGTACAAATTACAAAAACGGCACCTGAACTCGGATAAATTAATTTACAAACACTTAAGAGATGTTAAAATGGCGTAGATACGTGTTTCTATTATTTTTTTGTCAAACACAATTTGCACTATCCAATTCAGTAAGTATTTACCGATCCCGCCTTTTTTACTTTTTTATTACTTTTAAGAGGCGTTTTTTTGATGATTGCTTGAAACCGACTCTAAACTTAGAAGCATTTTTTCTATGAAACCACACACAGCTACAAAACTAAAAACGCGTTAAGCGTGAACTGAATGGTTTTGACGTTTCTTTTTCTTTTAAACAAGTAATTGGTCCTATAAATAAAAAGTTGCGCCAAAAAGAGACCTTTTACCATCACCAATGACAGATGATGATAACAATGAAACATTGTAGCAGTGGTGGTTTAGGTGCTACAGCTATTGCCTACTTTCCGGCTTGGTTTTAGACGATCTTATATCTTATGCCACATTTCCGAAAAGTGGCGTGAAAAATAAATTAATACATTTTATACAGAATTTATTTAATATTTAGGTTTATTGCAAGTTTATTGAAAAAAGGTTATAAAACTATCGAGTGGGTTTTAGCTATTTTTTTTTTCAAGAGAAATAATATGGTTTTTTTTTTTCATAGAGTGTTCCCTACCACATTAGAAGACGACAGGAGCCACCAACACGGAATTTAAATCTGAAGGGTTCTCTTGGAATTCAAATTACCCTAAATTCAAGAAATCCTCGCGGCTAACAATTAGTAAAGATAGATTCATGATTCAGGCCACTATGAAGCGAGAATTAATATCCAAAATTTAAAATAGGACGCCAGGATATGGAATATCGGCAAACGTATGGTAGGTCCACATGAAAGCAAGTATTTAATTAACACACACACCTTTAATTCTAGCAGGGTTCTTTTTGAAAAGTTAGCCATATTTGAATATGTCATTATACCAACAGTACAATACATTTTTGAAAAACAAACCGCCGGATGGTAGGTTGACCAGAAGGCTGGTGGCATTGCCGCACTGTATGGCGATGCCAATACGCTGGGCAAGGAAGGAACCAGCCCCCTGGTCACCCGTAACATCAGTGCGACGCTTCGCCAGCGCCTTAAATACTCGTATACAGTCTACTCCGCGTCCCCAAGTCCCGAGGGTTTCCACCCCAAACGGCTCAAACACGCAACCAGAATCACTGGTTGCATATTTGTCCCGTTTGAGATGCTCGGCCGCTTCGGCGGCTGCTCCAGTCTTGGCTGAGGTCCCTGGAAGGTGGGAGGATGCACGTGTGTGGACACACACGTGTCATCCCAGACTAAAGACCGGCCCAGCTTCCAGGAAACGAGGGTCATGCTATCCGGCCGCTGACCATCGTCCCTGGTTAGGCCTGTGAGCTAGAGCTGCCTGCCTGCCCTTAGAGGGCAACTAACTCGTGCTCCAGCACTGATAAAAGGCTCGGCACAGGATATCGTTGATTCTGGCGTGGCGTGTGATACGGCCCGCGGTCCTACTGCAACACAGACCGTGAAGGCCTTTTCCAGTGACAATGAAACCACAGTGACATGTGTGCGGGGAAACACAGAACACACCAAGTCGCAGTGCCATCGAAAGTTTGAATGTCTCATTGCTCAGGCGAATGCCCAGATTTACTCTTCAATGTGGGAGACCGACTTCAATGTGGGAGACCAGTGAAAGACAGATTATTGTTGATTTTGGATTTCATACAATGAAATTTAAAAAAATGTATTGAAATTCTAATTTGCTTAACAAACACAGCGAAGAGGACAAAGTAAATGTTTCATTTGTTGATGAAAATACAAATATCACTATATGTATGCCTTTCAGATTTGAAGAGTTCCCTCGATTCCTCATAGATTCTACCATCAGATCTCGACATTGACAAAAAATTGTCTTGAAAACCTAATTTGCCTAATAAACATAAGGTAGACGTCAAATCGCCAAGCGGGAACTACGCGTCGTTGAAGAGTTCAGCAGCAGTTCAGAGCATCAGTAGTTCCAGTTCAACAAATGTCACTTTTTTAAATGTAAATGCTTGATTTGTTGATGAAAATACAAAAATCACTATATGTATGCATTTTACATTTCAAGAGTTCCCTCGATTCCT
The DNA here is from genome assembly GCF_033807575.1 of Cydia pomonella. NCBI lineage: Eukaryota > Metazoa > Arthropoda > Insecta > Lepidoptera > Tortricidae > Cydia > Cydia pomonella. The sequence continues at coordinate 13,601,687 of NC_084706.1, read as the reverse complement.
CATGGATCCCATCATCAAAACTGAGTTTTGACAAAAACTGGACCAATTTGTTATATAAATTCAATCAAAAAAATAATTTTCAAAATCGGTTCAGATATGACGGAGTTATGAAGTAACAAACAAAAACAAGCAAATTGAGAACCTCCTCCCTTTGAAATCTTGAAGTCGGTTAAAAGAGACTACATAAGATTACATTGTTGTGCAGGGTCTGTATTGCTTGTAATATAAGAGCAATAAAATGTTTTGATCAATCATTTACCTTTATTCCGACTTCTGTATTTTACGCAATGAACGGGAAAATAGTGTTTACACAACACGATGTTCATGTAGCAAAACTTTACGATATAAAAAATATACTTAAATAAAACCAATATTTCTCGCTTCAGCAATGGCGATCCGTATGAAACACTAACATTTGAAAGTGAAAACTCATTCCTCCGTACGCCTGATCCGAGTCTCAACTAAAACATACATGACATCGACTTTGCGAGTGAAGAGATAAAATATTCTATGAATAATTCACGTGTCATACATCGACAGAGCCGAATAAGATCACTATTCGTCTCGTTGTCGCTATAAGTGTGGGAAGAAGGGTGCGTGAATATTTTTATCTGATGGCTTCGTGCCGGGTGCGAGCGATAATTGCATAATGATCCTAACGGGAGTTATTTTAATGATTTTAGTGGAAGTCAGTACACATATTTACGTACGAATTTGTGACCCAAAGGCGGATGTGTAAATAAATACATAAAATAAAAAAGTTTCGCAAACGATATTAAATTACAAATCAAGAAGAAGGCTTGTTTTAAGAATCTCAAATATACGTATATAGTTTTATAAATTTTCCAGATAAATTATTAATCTTCGTTTATGGTAACATTCACATCACATCCCACATTGGTAACATTCACTAATATATATTACTAATATAATTTATAACATTTGTTACAACTTTTTAGATGTTTCAAATTGTTTCATAATGTTATATAACACTTTATAACACCAATGGTGCTCCCCATTATACAAATACATAATCTGGTACAAATAAAAACCTATAGTCCTGTAGGTAAGTAATTAAATGGCGAGATAATTAGTGACACCCTATATTAAGTTTCGTTTCCGAACCCTTTTAAGCCCTTAACATTATTTACCACATCTATTACCTATAAACTTCCAATAGATATTAAAAAAGAAAAAATAGACAATATATTATATTCAACAAAAAACTTATAATAGTATTTTATGCAACAGTTGTATAAGAAGGGTCAAAAAAGGCGAGTGGCGTGAGTTACAAGGAATACGCCACGAGCATTTTTTGACCTACTTATACAACGTTGCATATAATATTTTTCCTACGAGTCAACAAAAATAAATCTTAATTTAGGTAAACAAATTACAGCAAAAGTATATAGCCAAGACGCGCGAGCATACCTTGTTACGCGCCCAGCCCGCCCCGGGCCGCGGCCGGCCGGTCAGCGACACCTCCTCGTAACTCATGAGGCCCTGGTACTTTGCTACTTACTAAAGTAAATTTTTGGACAGTTTTTTCTCAATTTTGACCCTTCTTATACAACTGTTGCATAATAGTACATTACGATACAAGTGCGAAAAATAGGAAATTCGAAACGAGTGGCGATAAATTAAAACACGACCGAAGGGAGTGTTTTAAATCGACACGAGTTGCGAATTACCTATTCGCACATGTATCGTACAACGTTTTACAGTACATATGGCCCTTTAAATGTTCGACACAGTAACATAATATGCTACTTCTCGCACTAGTGCTATAAAGTAGCCCCATATGTACTGTAAAATACTATAATAGATAATAGTTTTTATAACTTGCAAGAGTTTTTTGAAAGTTAAATTACAGATAATAAACAAATAACAAGATCTCATAGGTATCTGTAAAATTTCTATATTTATATTTAGATTAAGAATATGTTAAGTATTATTATTAGTTAGTTAAATGAATAATTGTAATTTGCAGTGCCCTTACAGGGTTCATAGCTGTCCGATATCCAAATGTAACATCTAATGTACTTACCTATGAAAGTAATAAATGATTACTGATTACTTACTGATTAATTTATGGTTAAATGACGTTTTCGTAAGTTGATCATTGTATAAACGTCAAAATGAATAGCGAGTGAATGGAGTAGCTTTACGTATACAATAGTACATTTTACAACTAGTGTGAAAAGACATTCTATTTCACACTAGTTGTAAACGACGTTTTTTAATATAGTTGCGAAAAAATAATAAATTAATATATCATTGCGATAAAATATGCTTGCTTCGAAGTTATTTTTGAACGAACCCATACTTTACAAATGACACTGACAGTGACAACATACTATTGGAATCAGCGCCATCGGCCTCGAGTTGAGAAACTAAATTGAATGCAGATAATTAATTATAATACTGAAACGACATTAATTAGAACCTTTAACATTATCAAAACAGAAGTACAAGACATTACAGTATCAACAAACAGAAACAGATCATGCAACAAGAGTTTTAGTGCCAAATTTGTGATCTGCGACATGTGACCAAGGACACGTTTACAACTAAAATATCATGAATTGTTTGAATATTTGAAGACTTTCAAGGATAATTAGAGGTAAAAGAAACATTAAATCACATTATTAGTTATGTTTAAGGTTATTTTTTTAACAAGAAGCTGGTGAAATCTATAAATGTTACTAAATTATTAACATTTTGCAGGTCCCTAACAAATTGGCGGAAGGATAATATTCACTCAAAGCGGCTCCTAGGAAGTCAACCAGTCAATTACTATGTACATACAACTGCTGCTCAAGTGCCACGTTGATGACCATGTTTAGAAGAAATGATGATTGTGTTTAACATTATGAAAAGAGAACTATATCAAATGAGGTCTAAGAAGAATTACTTGCTTTTGTGATTAAATGAGAATTAAAAAAATATATATTTGTATTAAAACAAGGTTGATATCAGAAATATTTTATTTTCAGTAATAATTATAGTTAATGGTACAATTAGTGCAGTTCATAGTTATGTAGTGAGTTCTTCCATGTAAATTAAGTGTCTGACTAGTCAGGCATGGTGTATTTTCAGGTTCCTGCTGTTGTGATAATTCCTGTGGGTCAAAGTTAGAGGGGCTATGTGTAATCCAAGTGTTGTTGGCACGTGACGGTCCTGGTTGGTTAACAGGGCTGGGTGTAACCAAAGTGTTGTTAGCATGTGACGGTCCTGGTTGAGGTTCAGTATTAACAGGTACATTAAGACCAGATTGGAATGTGGATGAAGAAAATTCTGTGGGCTCTTGCGGCTTTACATTAATTGATTTTGCAATTTGTTTTCCAATTTTTAATTTGTTATCAACGGAGTTTTCTATGTATCCTTCTGCTACATTACTTGACCGCCAACCTCCATGCCTCTTCAAAGTTGTTATGTCAGCTCCTGAGTCGGCAAGTAATGTAGCAGAGGTTCTCCTAAATGCATGTCCAGTGTAAAGATTTGCATCAGGCAAATTTAAGTACTGAGCGATATCTCTCGGCATATTCCCAAACTTGTTTAAGCCTATTACCTGGGCAGTGCACCTTCCTCTTTGAAAATTCTGAAAGAAACGGTCACTTTTGCCCTTAGAAGACCGCAGACTCTGATATTTCTTGACTATTTCTGCAAATGGGTCGTCAATAGTGAAGGACCTGGGAATTTTATTTTTTGTATTTGGTATTTTGACAAGAAGTATGTCCCCATGTGTTTCTATATCTTTTACTGATACATTTGTGAGCTCTTCGCGTCTGCATGCGCCACAGACTCCAAATATAAGAGCAACCCATGAACAAAGTTACATATTTATTATATATTGTAAGACAATTGTTTATTTCATTCTATTTTTTTTAACTTCCTACTTTATTTTTAGAGTTAATTTACTTAAATTGTGTACATATTTTATTAGATTTATATTTAAGTTTATACCTTTGTAGCTAGATGTTGCTGATCTGGAGCTTCATTAATAAACGTCTCAATTTGTTCAGCTGTTAGTACCTTCGATTTTTTACTCTGAAATCCTGCACTTTGCCTTTTTAAGAAAGCAGTCAATCTGGTGTAAGTTTTTATATCTATGTCATGTTTTAACTTTATAACAGCTTTCAACATAGAATATTTTGACCATAATGGTGATGGCCGATAGGTTTCAGACAGCTCTTGAAAATAGGCCATCAAAACAGTCTCTGAAAAAGACTTTGCGTTATGTAAGGTTTTCCACTCGATAAATTTTACATAGACGGCATTATATTGGTTTTTAGATTTTTCTGGAATAACACAGTCATTGGCAATTACTGCTCTAGCACGAATGTCTGGTGGTGTCATATCAATGTCTGAATCACTCATTTTCAATATTTTTTTATAACTTCTCGTACCAAATTATATATTTATATGCGTTAATGTGTTTAAATAATGTTAGAAGTTATTTCAAAAGGGCGGGCTGATTTGCTTTTAAACTTTTTTTTCTAGGCATACCTATGCTTGTATCATTCAGCCAAATCAAAGAACGATTTTTAGGAAAGTAAATATTTCATACATAGATAGCTAGCAATAGATACCTAAGACAGAGTAGGCTATAAAATGCAAATTCTTAATATTTTTTCGTCATTTATATATTAATGAATACTTTAAATAAATACTCCTAGTATTCGTAAGCGTTTTTAATTTCATAATTTCCAAGCAAAAAATCTAATATAAAATTACTGCGTTTCGAAAGTATAGTTTGGAACTAAAAAGTAAAAAGCACTAGTTCGAGAAATTGAGCTTCTCGCACGCTACGCAGCCACAAAAAGTACCACTTTTTGAGCAACTGTATTAAAAATTATTTTAATATTATTGTCTTTAAATAAAAATATCAAATCGGAAATAGAATATATATATATATATATAATTATAATATAATTTACTACGTACATAAATATAATATATAATGACTTAAAAAACATCTAGCTTCCTTGAAATAAATTCAATTTGCTGTATACTTGTCTTTTTGATCTACATTTACTTTTGAAGCTTTCTTTTTTCGCAATGTAATGTAAACGTAAGTATAGTTAGATACAGGTTGGTTGTCGACTTTATCACAACAATTCTATGATTGTTGTTATGTTCTTCTTCTGGTGGACATGACGTAAAAATGTTTACGTGCATGAATGTTTTCAATACATTAGATACTATTATAGAATTGGCATGCTTTATTTCCCTTCGCATGTAATGTCTTTAAAAAGTTAAAGTTGTTTTGCAAACTTTTTATGCGTCTGTCATGTATTTACCATCTTCAGACGCATAATAAAAAAAGCTCACCCATGTAGAACAACAAAAACTACGTGTCGGCAACGCGTATGTGACACCCTGATGTTTCAGGACTACTACGGTGACCGCTTGCCACCAGGTGAGCCGTATGCTTGTTTGCCACCAACATGATATTAAAAAAAAAACTAAGTTAGACTCCATAAATTTTTGTTCCGTGACAAGCGTTAATTTGTATCAACAAAATGAATTATTAAATACACTAAAATTACGAAGAAATCACATTAGTTCTGTTAAAATATCAATAGAACTCACCGAAATAAATATATGTCATCCTTTTTTCTTGTTGTTTTGCTATTATAAGCGCATTTTTTCACAGAACATTTCGTCATGTTTGACAGTTGTCGTTGTCGACGGCTGAAACGAGACTGGGAGCAAAACTCATGCTCAAGCCGTTCGAGCATTACTTTTGTGGGGCCATTTTTTTTCGGCTGATTATGAATTCAGTTAATTATACTTACATCAATGGAAATAGCGATAGTTAAGCTAACATAGACACCAAGACTAAAATAGAGCGTTCCTTCGTGATCCGGGATGAGTTTTTGGACATTTTCAAAAAATATTATGCCCTACGGTCTCAGGGTACACAATCTAATAGGCTTTTTCTGAACTACATAAAGGGAATAAAATTTAAAGGGAAAGGGTATTTGAATATGGAACACCCCGAGCATAGAGCTCGGACATTACTTCCGTTGCACATCTGCGACATTTCTGGCAGACTCGAGAGCTAGTCTACGGGTCCGCAAGATGCAAGAAAATCCGACAAAATTGTTGAAGGCTATGTAGAAGATTCTGTTGAATAAAACGAGAAAATTACAAAGAGTATCACAAAAAATATTGTCCTAGAATACAAAAATATCACATGCCAGTCTAATGCACAACCACCATCACTTTACGCAAATCCACAACCAGGCACATCCCGCGACCTTCCTGTTTTCAGTGAGCGACCATCTGCCTCTCGTCAACCGCCATTGCATTCCCACCAGCCTCAAGATTTTCATTTGTCTGCACCACAATCTTCACTCGGAGAATCATATCCTCAGCCACAAGTGCCTCCTCAAGTGAGAGCAAGTGAACAATCCTCCACTCGCATTGTATCATCACAACCTGGCTCATCAGCAGAAATTCTGCAAACCACCGTAACTATTTCTGGCAAAACAATTACGATATCCATAACTACGCGTACGAGGGCTGCCTTTTAAGTTCTGTCGTTTGCAAACCTCCCGGGATTTTATAAAAAAAAAGTAGTATCATCGTAAAATATTTGATTTAGAACTCGAAAACAAAAGAATGACTCGAGATCGGCCGAATCGTTTCAGTACAGCGTCGGTTCAAAGTTGACAAGTCAGTTGTTAAAATAGAAGTTTCGAAGGAAAATTTACGTGCGATAATTTTTTACAACTTCAAAAGAGGTTTAACGCGTCTTCAGTGCTTTGAAGAGTTGACTACTGTTTTTAATAATGAAGCACCATGCTTCGGCACTGTGGAACGTTGGTATTTAGAATTTCAACGTAGTTGCTCTCAACGTAGGTCGACCAAAAACAGCCGTGATTCAGGAATACATTGATGCTGTACGGCAAATGATCGTCGACGGTCGCCATGCGACATACAGTGAGATAGAAGCTTCATTGGGCATTTCAGGAACCAGTGTTCAAAACATTTTGCAAGACCACTTAGGCGTAAAAAATTGATCTCATGCTGGATACCCCATGTACTCAGTCAAGACCAAACAACGGCTCGCGTTAGATAATGTCACAAAACTCTATGAAAATTCAACCGAGAAAACTGTAAACACGTTTACGACATTATCAGTGGTGACGAGTCTTGGACATATGCCTACGATCCGGATTCTAAACAGCAGTCGACTGTTTGGGTGTTCCAAGATGAGCCAAAACCGACCAAAGTAATACGCTCACGGAGCACTTCGAGAAAAATGGTCGCCACGTTTGTAGCAAAAAGTGGCCACGTTGCCACCACCGTGCTAGAGGAACGTAAAACGGTCAATGCTGACTGGTATACCAATCTTTGTTTACCAGAAGTTATCAGCGAGTTCCGAAAAAACAACCCGAGACGTCAGTACTATACGACACCACGATAATGCGAGCTCTCACAACGCTAGGCAGACAATTTTTAACAGAGCAAAACGTCGTAAATCTGGAACACCCGCCGTACAGTCCAGACTTTGAAGAAGTCATTGGGGCTGGGCTGGACTGGACAGACTTAAGCCCCAATGACTTCTTCACTTTTCCAAAAATCAAGCAACGATTTCGTGGTCAACGGTACCGAACGCCTGAAGAAGCGACTTTGGACCTGGGTACGTCCTTAAACTACATCCACAAGAGAGGTATGGGCATTGTGAATGTCATCTCGCTTTGTGTGGTAGGGCACATCACAGCGGATGTCATTCCAGATCTAGAGTAGAGCTGAACTGGGGGAAGTACCTCCACCTTACAGAAAACCGCAGCCAAATAACACTAGACCCTGCTCATAGTGTTATGTTCCTGCCGGTGAGTAAGGTTGCCAGAGCTCAACTAGGGGCGGGAGGGGATTAGGGTCGGCAACGCGCATGTAACTCCTCTGGAGGCGGGCCGTATGCTTGTTTGCCACATTTCAAAAATAATTTTTTATTTTACTTTTATAGTGAATCAATTGCCTAGAACTCCGCTGTTTTATATACTACTGATTAACAGCTATCATTGAAGACCAAATTCAAGCCTATGTCTCCTGAAAATCATTCAGCAGATCACACCTGAATATTGACGAATTCGAAATTTCAAACAAAAATTTTTATTTTACTTTTATAGAATATCGATTGCCTAGAACTCTGCTGTTTTATATACGTCTGACTAACAGCTATTATTCAAGACCAAATTCAAGCCTAAATCTCCTGAAAATCTTTCAGCAGATCACACCTGAATATTGACGAAATCGAAATTTCAAACTATTTTTTTTTTTACTTTTATAGTGTATCGATTGCCTAGAACTCAGATGTTTTATATACTACTAACAGCTATCATTTATGACCAAATTCAAGCCTATATCTCCTGAAAATCTTTCAGCAGATCAACCCGAATAATGACGAAATCGAAATTTCAAACTTAATTTTTTATTTTACTTTTATAGTCTATTTATTGCCTAGAACTCCACTGTTTTATATACTACTGACTAACAGCTATCATTGAAGACCAAATTCAAGCCTATATCTATTGAAAATGTTTCAGCAGATCACACCTGAATATTGACGAAATCGAAATTTCAAACCATTTTATGTTTTTAATATTTAAACTTTATCAATTGCCTAGAACTCCTCTGTTTTATACAATTCAGACGCACGTTTATCAATGGAGACCAAAATCAAGCCTAATGCTGCTAAAAATGTTTCAGCATATCACGTCTCTATTTTGAAAAAATCCAAATTTCAATGATAATATTTTTTTAACCATAAATGTGAGACAGGGGCCGGATAATCCTTTTGTTTTTTTAATTAGACTCTCAGCTATAAATAAATACGCAAATAATACCTAGAACTTTTAAATATATTTTTCTATATTTCATATGAATTTTGTTAAAATTGAATATTATTAAAATTAAGTTTTTTCTGGCTCGCTCGCTTGATTTAGGACCGAGAACTTCGAGAACTCCTGAGTTCTACGAACAATAGAGCAAGAGCTATCGTTTGAAACCAAATATATGTCTGTGCCTTGTTAAATTACATCAGCATAACACGTGTGAAGTTAGCATATCATTGTATTCAAAAATAATTAATAATTGTAAGGAATGGTCTCAGAGATGTCTTTTTTGTGTCAGGAACTCTTTGTTGTCACGTGACAAGGCAATACAATTTTTTTTATTCCATTTGTAACTAAATGATATGCTAGTGTGTGAAGTTAGCATATCATTTGGTAAAAATCCATAGTATTGGTTTTTATGATAAAAACGCCAGAACTATTGATATAAAGTATCAGGAACTCTAGAACTATGGTGCATGCTAATAGAACTCCAATAAAAACGTGATCTGCTAGACTTTGATATGCCAACTTCACAGACATCATTTTGGAGACCCCGACTTCGGACTTTTATAAGTGTTTCGAAAACTGGTTCGATCGAATGAAAAAGTGTATTACGTATCACGGTGATTACTTTAAAAAAGAATAAATACCAATTAACACTTATATTGTCTTTAGTTTTACCAAACGACAGAACTTAAAAGGCAGCCCTCGTAATTGCCCTAATATAGCTAATGTCTCATTTAATATTTCCTCAATTTGTTAAATAATCTGTTTTGTGTTTAGTTTTAGAAGTCACCATTAATGTTTTGTTTACTAAGCATTTTTTAACCCGAAATGCAATGTGTTTTAGTATTTTAAACTGTAACTCGACAGTTTAGACTACAACGCTTAATTCATATATAAGTTTAGTTTATCTACATCTAGATATGTAGATTTATAAACTAAACAAGACGACAAGTACCTATTGCTATTGAGTTCTGATTGATTATTGAGATTGAGAAGAGGTTATAATTTAATTTTGGTTGCAACAAATTGACAACAATGACAAGTGTCAATGCTAAAGGTTCGTTCAGAAACGTGCTTTCGTACTTTTTTGAAGTAACATGATAATAAATATATATGTATGAAGTATCTGTTTTCTATTAAAACCGAGTTAAAACATAGCGAAATAGTAATATACACACGTTAGTTTTAGTTTTTGTATTGTTTATATTTATAATTTTCCTTAAAAATAAAACTTTGAATTTTTTGTTGTTTATTTCATTGCATGTTTGAGAAAAGCACTACACATACCTCGGCGGGAAATATTGCGTTTCGTCCCGGCCTCTGTAGTAATGTACAAATTTATATGTATATGAATAGTACAAATTTATAGCTCCAGTTGAAAAAATTGAATAAAAGCAAGTAGGTATTAAGTCGTAACTTGTGTTATTAATCTTTACTTATAATAAATAAATTAAACCTTCATCCGCGATTTTTTTTAAATAAACAAAGTATATTTTTATCGCGATATTAATTTAATTTAGCATTGAAAATTCGAATTAATAAAGGCAAAGCAGAGGCGGATTATTTCATAAAAATTGAGATTATTTAAATCGTTTCATTTACTCGCAATTTTGTTAGGCAATTAGAATAAAAAACTGTTCTTTCCCCAAACCACGTTGGAGGGTAGTAATTTTGATGAAAACCGGAGTGAGGCATTCGGGTCACGAATCCGTTGAATTTCCCTGAAGATAATAAACGTTTCTGGCTAAATTAAACGGTTGTCTCAATTTACATTTTTTGCTCAAGCGACGCAAATTTGTATGTGCCTATTCCATCACGTATCATTTCTGCACACTGTAATGATCGCATAAAATCAGTGTCACGTAGACATATTATGTTAGATGAATGTTTTTTTTTATTTATTTAAAGAAAGGGTTTGACTCAGCTGAGCGTTCGAAAATAAGTTGCGGGTTGGATTTTCGTCCTTTTGTATTTATTTAATTTTATATAATTATTTTAAAGTTAGTTATTATTTTATTTTTTTGAAAATTGCTTTGAAGCCGTAGATATGTACAAATAGCCCTGTCATCATAAAATATGATTATTTTGTGTGTTTGTGTCAAACATTTACACACGTAAGTCAACCATTTTTTTTACATGGACACACTAAAAATGTGTCTGTATCTGTCATATTGTCAAGTAGTTGCAGGCGTCTGTAGGCGACGGAGACTGCTTACCACCAGGCGGGCCGTATGCTTGTTTGCCACCGACGTAGTATGAAAAAAAAATATTTTGTTCATCGGTTAGTTATTATGATATATTTTTTTTAAGTTTTGTTATTGTGTATTCATTTTTGTCAGATTCAGTGGCACCTGGCGAAGTCTATAAAAGGGTTAAACATTTCTAATAATAGTTTATAGTATTTTATGCAACAGTTGTATAAGAAGGGTCAAAAAAGGCGAGTGGCGTGAGTTACAATGTGAGCCGGAGCCGAAGGCGTAGGCGAACATTGTAAAGGAATACGCCACGAGCATTTTTTTTACCTACTTATACAACGTTGCATACAATATTTTTCCTACGAGTCAACAAAAATAAATCTTAATTTAGGTAAACAAAGCAAAAGTATATAGCCAAGACGCGCGAGCATATACCTTGTTACGCGCCCAGCCCGCCCCGGGCCGCGGCCGGCCGGTCAGCGAGACCTCGTAACTCATGAGGCCCTGGTAGTTGCTACTTGCTAAATAAAATTTTTGGACAGTTTTTTCTCAATTTTGGCCACCGTAGCCTACGGAGACTAACAAGCAACGCTAAGCGGTCTTCGTAGTCTATAGGTGTTGGTATATTACGGGTGTCACATGCGTGTTTCTGACTATGAAGTAATTATTTTTACTATGCAACCAAATGAATATTTTGTAAGTTGGCAGCAATGCACTTAGTTTAAAACTGTATTCGTTTTGGTTTTGTTAGGTTGGTAGCCATTAATCGCAGTAACGTTATAGCGATTAAAAGCACAAGAGCTTTTATGAGGAATAGACAATATAGACTTTTCTTGAAACCTTTTATGTATGTTCTTATATTCGTGTTAATGAATGCATAAATGACAGATAACAGTAGAGGAGTAGGAAAAAAGTATTTACGTAAGCCTTATAAAGATTGCATACACTCGAGAAATTCGACCTATGCCGCCGTGACTCGGGTGGGACCAGGTGGGTAAGGCGTCTGCCGCAAATGCAGAAGACGCTCTGGTTCGACTCCAGTTCTTTCTTATATGACATACATTTCAGGTTATGATTGTGTTTTCCGTTCATTATTACGAGTCATACATCTATGGTTGTGAGTTGATCCTGTAGACAATGCAAAACTTCAACAAATATTAAAATGTCGTGACCAGATCTTACAACTGATCATGACGTGGCAATCGGTTGGCCACATCATGAATATTAAGTCAAACCTAACCTAACCATAGCATGAAGAGATCAATTCTAAAATAGCATTTCATGGAATGATAAAATTTTATTATCTGGCTACGACATATACATTGTTCATTAAAAAAAATCAGTTTCAACCCAACGGCTTCAAATGGGCGTGCAAGTGCATTTGAAACAAGCTTCGTAAAAACAGAATGTATTTTATATTGCTAGCGATAAAGTTGAAGATCGAGATTTTGTTTTATATGTAAATTGCGTGATAAAATGACAATAATTCACGCCATTGCCGAACACCGCCAGAATAATGGGGCTAGCGATAAAATCAAAAACCACAAACTTCGGTACAAAACGGGTAGTCGGTAAAATTCGAACAGTGTGCTTTATTTATTACTCGATATTTGAATTGCTACGCCATAACTTGGACCACACGAAATATTGCATCCAGTATACATTTTCTATACTTACATTTTACTAGATGAGCCATGTTTAAACGACTTTGAAGTTTTTAAGAAGTTTTTGAATTCGTCGGGATCTTGGATCTTTAGGAGTCTGTACTATAATAGGAAAATCCGGCAAGAGCAAGAGCATGTCGAGCAGTGTATAGGGTTCCGTTCCGTAGTTACCCGTCCGTCACAATAGACCTTGAACGGGTGCTATTAGTAAGTATCATGTATGTACATAAGAAACAAAAGGGAGTACCTTCACAGCGCTTTGTACCGTAAGCCGGGGTACTTTGAGCAATTTCAGAGTTTGGCAGGATTTTTTGACGCTCCTAATTTACGTAAACATATGAAATTAAAATATAATAATCTTTTTTTTCTGTTTTAGCCTGCCAAAAAGTAGGATTTATTTATTTTTTCAAAAATAACTATAAACAACGCGTATTAGGTCGGTAAACAAAGTTATATTAAGAATTTACTACTTAGGTTTACTTAGAAACCACTACTCTATTTACTGATAATCAAAAGTAAACCCGCTAAAAAGCCAGCAAAAATCAAAATCGGTTAAGTAGTTTTTAATTATTATATTTTTTTAAGTGTGGAGCTACCGTGTTAACATACCAAATAATAAAAATTATTAACTTCAAACTCTTTATTTATAAAAATAATGTAGGAACTTTACTTATCATAGCACTTAGGGTAGCAGATTTTTACTTGCTAGCTTTTCCGTTTCAGTAAATAAGGTCTAGGTATCCGGGTTTTTAATATATTTATTTATTTAATCTTTATTGCACAATACATGAAGGTACACATGGGGGACTTAATGCCTTAAGGCAAAAAAATAATAATAAAATAATATATTACCATTACACTTATTATATGATGTTCTATAAGATATCTCGTATGCTTCCGATGCGGCACTAATATATTTTTTTCCCGCCACTATGTCTGCAAGTGAATCATTAAGTTGTTCTTCTTGATATTTTTTGTAGTTTCGCGATCCATTCATATTTTTATGTCTGGCATGATTTTTCAAAAAAAAAAAATCAGGATGATAAAATACAGCAATTTCCACCCAGAAAGTTTTATCTATAGAATAGAAACTGATGAAAGAATTTTTGAAATTTACAATTCTACAACTTCTACCTCTACTACAGACTCACAAACGATGCCTATTTATTATATAAGTACTGAAAGAATACATGAAAACATCGGAAGCTCCTCTCAAAATAACTCCTGTTGTTACTGTAATCATTTGATCAATTTCACCACGTATAAGTGATCAAATTAAGATACCCTGACTCATGGATTCCTAGCTACGTGGGCATGTATTGTAGTTTGTTCGAATTCACGTATTTTTATATAAACTCACGAATAAATTAATACTGATTAACGTAAGAGACCATAAAATTACATGTATTCATAACTGACACAAGTACAGTCAAAGTTTTCCCCCCGTCCAGGATGTGAACTCCGTTTCTCCCGTTCTCTCAAACTCTCGATTCCTTCTCACAGTACTGGTTTTATGCCTAACTCTTTCGCCGTTGAGGCAATCCGTCTCTGGAATTGCCTCCCTCTCTTTATTCGATAAGCCCCAAGCAAACCCCTTTTCAAACGACTACTTAGCAAGCATCTTCTGTCAGAAAAACTTCAATAAGGTTCACCATCATGTATATGTACATAATTATATGTATTAGTCTATCTTTCATACATTATATAAGTAGTAGTATTTAACTATTTATATATTTTTAATATTATTTGATTTCGCGTTTAATTTTTTCCTTATTATTTGTTATTATTTTTTCCTGCACCAACATACACAAACCCAATGGTTGGTGGTGTTTGACCCAATGGTTGACTGGTAGAGAATGCCTTTTGGCATTAAGTTCGCCATTTGTACATTTTTCTTTATGTGTGCAATAAAGTTTAAATATATAAAATTTTTCAGCTAATAAAATCGGGAAGAAAAGCGTACTTCTCATTAATGTATTTTTTCTAGACGAAATAATAGTATTACACTGGCACCCGGTCACTATGCGTTGAAGCAACTTTTCGTATTGCCAAAGAAAAAACTGGACAAGTGCGAGTCGGACTCGCTCACCGAGGGTAGTTGCCACTATAATAACAAGTACGGAATACTTGTTATTATAGTGGCAACAGAAATACGAGTACATCATCTGTGAAAATTTCAACTGTCTAACTACGTCATTTTACACACCCTAACTCTACGAGCCATAACTTCACAAACTCTACACACTAGTCAAAATATGCAGCTTGGCCGTTTCGCTATCATAATATGGGCATAAGATGTTCATTACTTTTCTGTTAAGTAATACTTTTTAGCCATTCGTTCTTGTAGTAGCCATTTTCGCATGATTGAGCAAAGAATTTATGAACCCGAACTAGAATTTTCACATTTATAATGTAAGTTCCCACTTATTTATTTCATACGTTCCTTTTTTACTTAGTGTAAACGATATTTAATGCAACGGTTATTCAAGAACACGAATCATTACAGTCCAGTTTTGTTTGCTAGTATAAGTATAGTTCTTCTGCTACTTTTTATACAATTCTTCCTGAGATCAGGAATGATTGCTGAATTGCGTATCAATTTAAAAAAAAATTTGGTAAAAACTAGTGGTATAAAAGTGTTTCCCAGTGGTTAAAAATTCTTAGGCCACATCTAGCTGCTAAGTACAACCTAAACGTGTTTTTGTAAACGCCCCACGTAGATGCACTAGCAACGGCTGAGGGCAAATAAATTTCACGATTTGTGGTTGGAAAGCTTCCAGCGGGTTGTCCGCGGTCGGGATGTGCCGTGAACTCAGCTCGGCAGCTTCCATTATTAGTGTTACAACTTATCGGCCATGCTTAGTGTTAAGCTCCTTTATATGACTGTAAACTCTAGGCATACATAAACCAGTACCCGTACCATGAGTCACTGACAGTGTCAAAACGGATAAATACGTACTCGCACTTACATGCGAGTACGAGCGAGATGCATAGAAAGTAAGTTACTACTCCTCATTTATTTGTTTCATTATTTTTAGAGTAGGTATTCATATTATTTTAAACATAAGTGAGAAACTATTCAATACGCAGTTATTTGTTCTGGATGTTCTGGTTCAACATGGGCGAAGTCAAATTAGTCCGCCGTTATAGGATAGTCATTCAAGCGTCTGACTAAATTCTACTTATTCCCTGTATTAGAGAATATACAGAGAATAAGTGGTAGTTAAGCATAATATATAATACTCAGATTATTTGCTAGCTACATGCGTGATAGCTGTCTATCACGCATGTAGCTAGCAAATAATCTGAGTAATAAGTTTGTTAAGCACGGTTGCTTTATATCCGCACCGTATTCGACTCGTTCTGGCGTTAGTCAAAGCTCTATATTTGGTCCACTATTATTTGGCATAATGGTCAACGATCTTCAGAGCTTATATATGGTGTGGAGTATATGGCAGATTGCGAAGCATGGATGACGTAAATGCTGTTCTTCAGTGGAGCATCGTGAATAAGCTACAATTCAATATTGCGAAGTGTTTCGTTGTGTATTACACACGGTCTCCAAAACCTCTTCTCGCGCAGTATATGATAGGATTAGAACCGATAGCTCGTGTAACAACAGTAAGAGATCTCGGTGTTCTCTTTGACACACAGATTCCATGATAACATAAAAGACCTTGCTGCCAACTGTGACAAGAGGCTAGGATTTGTTATTAGGAACGCACGAGACTTTAGAGACCCCAGAGCAATCAAACTGCTGTACACCGCTCTTTTCCGAAGCAAGCTCGAACTAGCCAGTATTATTTGGAACCCTTAAGAAAGTACATATGCCTTGCTTTTGGAAAAAGTGCAGAAAACATTCCTCCGGTTTATGTATAAGAATATATATAACCACTACCCATTTTTATGCCCAACAAAGTTTTTGTTGAGTTCTCTGGGTCTCAGTTTATTAGAAGTAAGACGCAGCCATTACTTTCTTATGTCAGCTTGTCATATTTTGCGTGGTGATACGGATTGTCCCGAATTGGTAACACGAATCGTAAAGCTTGCTGTTCCATTTGTCCATATGTTTGTGTTTGTTTGTGTTCTTAGGCCGCGAAATACAAATCTGCTTGCTGTCCCGTGTACGCGTACAGACAGTCTCACATAGAAAACTCTCCTACCGTCCGAGTGCTTAACGCCCTGAACTTATTCCTGTCTGTTGATTTGTTTGCAAGTCAGTGGACGGATGTGTGTCATATGTGCTTGAGGTACTGTGAGGTGGTGGATGGTAGTTGAATATTGATTAATATCTTTTGAATTGTACATTAATTTAGTTTATAACTGTTATGCTGTATAACTTTTGTAATAATAAATTAATAAATATGCGAGCAATTTTCATAACGAAGCGTTCAGCAAGAGAAATGAGTATCACCCTCACCAAGCCTTACGTTTCGCTACCTATACCCTAACTCTACTTATTTCCAATGGCTCGAGCTAATAACCATTCTCTTCCATACCAGAGACTTTACTTCCCCTGTATGGCAGCTGTTCTGGAGCAGGCTTGTCCCTGGTTGAGTGTAGTGTAGCACACTACGAGTATAAAGTAGTACGAGTATTATCCATATTTATTTAAGTTCATGACAGAGATTTGATTAAAGTACTAGTTATCCATTAATCCATTCAGGTACAAATTTACATTTACTTGTGTAGTAAAACTTGGATATTATTACATTGACATAAATATATTATGTTGAGAATAAATATTATGGTGATAGAAATTCTCTCTGAGATCGGGTATGATCGTTGATTTGCGATTCAATTTCTTAATTGAATGCAAACGCTAATACAACATTGAATTACAAAATAAATAAATTATACGTTGTATCCAATTACGATTTGACGCAAGAACACGCAGCGGACGGTTTAAAACGGTGAAATATTAGAGAGCCAGCGGTGTTTGCTCCGGCAGCGGATTGTGATTGCGCCACTGGCGTTAACGAACCGCTATCCGACAATGTTTGTCCAACTATTGCCGGTCGGTAAATAATGGCGACTTGCGGTGGGTGCAACTTTCATTATGAGTGGTAGTAAAAATACGTAATACGGCATAAGAACAACCAAACGGAACACAGTGAATCGATATTATGAAATAAAAACATTGCAAAAAAATACTCGGAGTTCCGCGGTTTTATTAAAGTCCTCTTATATTTTGCGATAATTTTTTTATACCACGTTTGGCACGTTTTTTTACTAAGTAATCAGAGCCTTGTAGCTTCATTTTTCTCCACAGCGTAATTTGGTAATCAAGAATGAGGATCTAAATTAAATTGGATCGTTCGTTTAAGCACCTAAGTGAGATGCGCATTATCAGACAATGCCAAACCAGTTTGCGTACCTATTTTAACGTTTGTTAGATTTTTTATTTTTATTTAACCACAGTATAAAGCGACTTTAATTTAGATAATTGACAGTTTCATTTATTATACTTTTTCCTATAAGAGCCAGCTGTTTCCTATCACAATCAGTGGCAGCTATTTACGGAACCGTTTTTCATATTTGCCTGCATCATCCCATCACCTGCTGGAATTTTTAATGTTTTTTGGCTGATTCATTCTTCTCTTTTAATACACTTTTGATTTGAGTCCAATAATAATTGAGAGAACGGCACTCCACGACGTTTGGTGATCTTGCTTTGCTCTTCGATAATTACCAAATGCGAGTTTTGTACGAAGGAAATTGAATTATTTTCGGCTTGGCCTAGAATTAAATAACGCAAATTTTCGGTTACTTTAGGTATCCTAACCTTCGTACGAATAACTGAACTGACTTTAGTCATAGTTCGTTCCACGTTAGCCGCATAGGTACCCCAGTTTTTGCGATAAATATGACATGCTTCGTTTTCGCAAATTCTATTAATACCTAATCTTTCTGACGGGCCTATGGTCACATGTTCTTAGAGGTCTGCCGCTTCGAGGCCTCTGTTCAAAAGACAACATACTAAATTAGTTATTTATTAAAAAATGCATGAAACTTCAAGGTAATTTTAGGTGTTTCGAAGTCAAGCATATAGGATGTTACAAATTTTCTTGCTATTTGGAAAAGTTTTCCAATTTTCAGTGATCTCTTCTATTTACCAATGTAACATTGCTTGACGTAAAACCAGAATTATTTATATTGGAATATTATAATATAATAATCAAACTTATTATCGCGGCAAGAAAGTCGTAGTACAGCCGTTTGAAATTTACAGTTTTTATCGGAACAGGCCTTAGGTATAATATTCATCTACCTGTTGTCAATTACTCAAATATGTTAACGTTTAGGTTAACTGAGCAACTTTTACCCATAGGACCAACCCTGAAATCGCGAAAAAATAACTGACTCTCCCATAGGAAATTTCAACATCAGACCAG
This sequence comes from Cydia pomonella, assembly GCF_033807575.1. Taxonomy (NCBI): domain Eukaryota; kingdom Metazoa; phylum Arthropoda; class Insecta; order Lepidoptera; family Tortricidae; genus Cydia; species Cydia pomonella. Next base: position 13,582,578 of record NC_084706.1, on the reverse strand, counting down.
CAAAATGTATGAAAAAGCCAAATTTTTTTCGCGATTTCAGTGTTGGTCCCTTAGTAAAAGTTGCTCAGTCAGTATGACCCGGTCCGGGCATTTGCCACACTATAACCAAATGTGTACAAAACAGTAGCCTCAGTACAGATTTAAAGACACTAGCCAAACATGATGATATGTGATTTAGGCTTGCAATTCGAATATTCGAATTTTTCGAATATTCAACCTGTTTTGATATTCGAATATTCGGCAGCTCAGTTTTAAATATTCGAATATTTTTTATTACTCGAAATACATCAATCTTCCGCTATACTAACAGTTTCTGTGTGTTTTGCCGGGTATTTTTTACAGTGAACGGTAACGGTAGGTATCCAAATGTGAAGGAAATAATATTTGTATTTATAGTATACGGAGGTTGCTGAGGGATTAAGAAACGGAACACAGCGTTGTTCATAAGTACGGCGTTTATTCCAGAACTGGTTTTTCATAATTACCCACATGTTATTTTCATACAGTAGTTGAGTCTACCCTAAATACATATATCACACCCTTACACTTAAATTATGCTATATCTATAGGTACTAAACTTATTTACCCTTATTATTTAATACAATGGGTAAGTGGCTAATATAAAAGGGGATCACCGTAGTGATCGACCGGTGGTATATTTCGACGAGGTCTATGCACTGACGACGGCCCGGGTGGTATCGGTGGTGGTTGGGAGATTCCCGGATGGTCCATCGGACCCAGCCACGCCAACGCTAAAACTGGTGGTCGCGCTCTAATTTGATCTACATGCCTCTTAAACTTAGTTGATAAATCGTTTTCCTTTACCAGTAACAGGGTCCTAGAACCTAACACGGTATCCACCTTCCCTTTAAGCCATTTCTCCCCCGAGCTGTAATCCCTAAACCACACAAGGTCTCTACTTGATCCCTAACTGCCTTTTTGAGCGCCCTTTTGCATAACTTAACAGCCGTCTCGGCGGCCCCATTTGATGCCGGGTGATACGCTGGTGTAAAAGTATGAGTAATCCCATAATATCGCATGAAGGTGTCTACCTCCCGGCTAGTAAATGGAGGCCCGTTGTCGGAAACTACCTGTTTAGGAATGCCAAATCGTGCAAATATCTCCCTTAGCACTTTTAAAACCGCCGCTCCTGTAGTGCTGGTCATTAAGGAAGCCTCTATCCACTTAGAAGACGCATCTATTAAAATAAAAAAAGTTTTACCGTGCCATGGACCCAAAAAATCAACATGCACCCGCGTCCATACCTCCCCGGGGTACTCCCACGGCTTAACAGGCGCGCGCGGAGGCGCCGGCGCCTCCGCTGCGCACGTGTGACACCCCGCGCAGCACGCCTCGATGTCGGCATCGATACCGGGCCACCATACGTAACTTCGGGCCACAGCCTTCATTTTTACTATCCCTAAGTGTCCTACATGTAGTTCCTGAAGGATTTGTTCCCTAAACACTGGGGGAATAATAATCCTATAACCCCACATAACGCAACCCGAGTCTAAGTATAACTCATTCTTTCTTTTAAAATAGGGTTGCAAATCGGTGTGTGAGTTGTGAGAGGGCCACCCTGACTGTAAGTATAAAACGATTTTGCTCAATAATATATCTTTTTTTATCTCCTCACAGACCTGTTTGTGAGTGATAGGTAAAAAATCATGAACAAAATTAATATAAGTGCACTCCGGTTGTTTCTCCCCAACCTCTGCCTTGCACGGCAACCTCGACAATGCATCGGCGCCATTTTGACTGGTACTCATGTACTGTATATCATAGTCATATCCCGATAGGATCACCGCCCACCTTTGCATTCTCGAAGCTGCCATCACGGGTATACCCGACTTGGGGCCGAAAATAGCAACGAGGGGCTTATGATCTGTTTTAAGAAGGAACTTGCGTCCATACAAATATTGATGGAATTTCTTCACACTAAATATAATAGCTAAAGCCTCTCGATCTATTTGGGAATACCCGCGTTCGGCCGCGTTTAGTACCCGCGAAGCGTACGCAATCGGTCTTTCACTTCCGTCTGGCATCAAATGGGAAATGACCCCGGCTACCCCTACGCTACTCGCATCTGTGGTCAGCACCACCGGCAACCCCGAGGAATAGTGCACTAATACGGTGCTACTAGCTAATAATTTTTTTACGTCGCAAAATGCTTCACTACATTGCTCGGACCATTCAAACTTTACTCCCTTTCTTAGCAACGCATAAAGAGGTGCCAACCTGGAACTTATATTTTTTACGAATTTTGCATAATACATGACCATACCTAAAAACGCACGCAACTCTGTTACGCAAGTAGGAGTAGGTACCTTCTCGATAGCTTTAATTTTGTCCGAATTTGTATGGATGCCCTCTTTATCCACCACATACCCTAAATAAGTGACTGACGTGGCGAAAAATTTGCATTTTTCTTTTTTAATTTTTAAGCCAAACTTCTGCAACCTATCTAGCACTTTATGCAATGTTTCTATGTGCTCTTGGTCGTTCTTCCCGGTTAAAATAACATCGTCTAAGAAAACCCCTACTCTGGGCAGATCGGCAAACATCTGCTCCAGTTTTCGTTAGAAAATGCCAGGACTCGATGACAACCCGTAAATTAACCTATTATATCTATACAACCCTCTGTGCGTGTTGATAACGGTATAGGCTCTAGAGCGCTCATCCAGGACAAACTGGGCATATGCCTGGGACAAGTCTATTTTGGTAAACTTTTCCCCCCCATTTAGCTTGGTTAACAAATCCTCTACTCTAGGTAATGGAAAACGATCTACCTCAAGGCATTTATTTAGTGTCGACTTAAAATCTCCACATACCCTAATGGTTCCGTCCGTCTTGACGACGGATACGATCGGCGTGGCCCAGTCCGACGAGTCCACCGGCGTGATGACGCCGTCGCGCTCCAGCTGGTCCAGCGCGCGCTCCACCGGCTCTCGCAGCGCGTACGCCAGCGGTCGCGCGCGCAAGAACACGGGCCTCGCACCCTCACGCACTCGCAAGCTCACCTCACCACCCGTATACCGACCGAGCCCCTCCGCAAATACTTCACTGTATCTGGAATTAAGTTCATTCAAATTAAACCGTGCAGTGACCTCGACGTCATGACATGACAACTCGTCCAATTTGAACCCTAACTCACGTAGCCACATCCTCCCTAATAATGGTTCTTTGCCTTGATGTACTACATACAATTCCAATGGCTTGCATACATTTTTAAACCTGACATTTACTATGATTTTTCCCATGGGTTGCTTTTTTTCATTGGTATAATAACACATAACAATATCACTATTATGTAATGGCAAATGGGAAAACAATTTAAAGTACAAATCCCCATTTATACAAGAAATAGCACTCCCCGTATTAACTTCCATTTCGACAAATTTTCCCTCTAATTTTAACGGCAACATGAAAGGTTTACACTGGTAAATATCGTTTACATTAAAAACATTGAAATGTACCTCATCGCTGAAATCGCTGCTTGCTTCGTCTTGTGCTTCATTTTTGTATGTACCAACGCTCATCTGTAACCTGGGACACATCTTCTTCAAGTGTCCCGGCTGATTGCACACGCGACAAACATAATTCGTAACTTCTTGCCTCTCGCCACTAAAATTGCGCTTGCTCAGTCTCTCCTTCTGCCTATTTTAGATTATGCAGATATCTGCTATTTAGACCTTACTGAAGAGCAATTGAACAAACTCGATCGACTTCAAAATGTTTGCATTAGATTTATTTTTGGATTGCGCAAATTTGATCATATTTCAAGCTTTCGTTCAAAGCTTAAGTGGCTACCTATTCGTTTCCGTCGCAACGCACATATTCTCTCCCTCCTGTATGCCACTCTGTTTCACCCCAATACTCCTTGTTATCTTAAAACTCGGTTTAAATTTCTTTCCTCTATCAGATGCTCTCAAAATCTGTTACTAGTTCCCCCTCCTTCCTCTTCGAAATTTTACATTAACTCTTTCAGTTTTCGCGCTGTCCGGCTGTGGAATGCTCTGCCCGTTGACATCAAACGTGCTAAATCGCTCTCTATTTTTAAAAACCGATTAAAAGAACATTACTTGTCTCTTTCATAAATGTAGTTGTTTATTTTGAAATTCTTCGTTATTTGTATGGCTTTTCCTTTGTCATTTATTTATATATTTATTTGTTATTTATATATTGTTTATATATAGTAATAAATGTAGTATACCTATATATATTAAATATTTGTAGTATATGTATTTTATTTTATTTTTGCACCACCCGTTACCTTGATTATGTTCGCCATTTCTCTATCTGAAGGTTGTCTGGAAGAGATCGCTGTTTAGCGATAAGTCCGCCTGTTGTTACCTACATATTTATACCTTTACATATTTTGTACCATTTTTTTTTGTAGTGTGCAATAAAGCATTTTATTATTATTATTATTATAATTTGCGAATTTACAACTCGATGAGTCATGCGGCCGACCACAAACACTACATTCCGGCCCCGATGAAGTACGTGGTGCTGCTTGCTCGGTACGGCGCCAATCTCGTTGTGCCTGGCCCTGGCGCCTGGGTCCCAAAGGTTGTGACGCGCTGTTGCCCGGCGGTCGCGTCTCATTGTTGTTTGCCGACCGGTATGACGTCACAACTCGCCTGCCGCGCCATGATTGCGCCGATACCGCATGACAACCACTCGACGTACTCGGGCTGCCTTCCATGCTTTTTGCCCGACCATCCACCACTGCTGCGTTGCCTGCGCTGCCTCCATAGCTACCACTAGTTGTAAAGCCCGGTCAAACGAAATATTATCTTCGGTAAACAACCGCTTTCGTATTGTTTCATCACAAAGTCCACACACTAGCTGATCTCTCAAATTTTCTTTCAGCCCGGTCTCAAAGACGCAATGTTTTGCTAACTTTTTGAGTTCTGCAACAAACTCCGCCACCGATTCACCCGTCCTTTGTTTCCTGTTACGAAACCGGTATCGTTCCGCTAACAAACTCGGATTTGGTTGCAAATGGCCGCCCATCACTTTCACTAACTCAGCGAACTTTTTACTTGCCGGCTTATCGGGTGTACATAGGGTCACTAGGAGTTCATAGGCTTGATTACCCATAACCGTGATCAAAGTAGGCACTTTATGTTCTTCCTTTGTTTCGTTGACAACGAAATACTGCTCCAAGCGTTCCACGTAAGTCGACCAGTTGTCCGACTCCACTTAAACACTTCCAATTTACCGATGGTCATATTTACGTTGCAAATAACCCTATAGAACTTCGCGCGGACTCGAAATCGTCGCCAATATAGTATACGGGGGTTGCTGAGGGATTAAGAAACGGAACACAGCGTTGTTCATACGGCGTTTATTCCAGAACTGGTTTTTACATAATTACCCACATGTTATTTTCATACAGTAGTTGAGTCTACCCTAAATACATATATCACAGTATTATTTTTCTCTTGATAGGTTTCGGGAAATTACAGCTAAACCTAACTCGATTTCAAAGAAAACTAAATCAAAAATTATCAGAATTTCCCCGATTTGATCAGACAAAGTCCGCTGAGGTCTACCCCTTCCAACTCCATCATGTACTTCTCCCTTATACACTCTCTTTATTAGCCTTATTTCACTAATTCTTTCCACGTGTCGAAACCATCTCAACATACCTTTTTAAATTATTGTCACTACATCTTCGTTCAGTCCTCACGTTTCCTTTATCACACTGTTCCTAATTCTATCTTGTAATCTCACACCACACATACTTCTCAACACTCTCATTTCCACTGCATCCACTTGGGTCTGATGCCTCTACTGCCATACCTAACTTTCGCTACCATACATAAGTTTGGGCACCAACACCCCTCTATGCACATCCAACCGTGCTTTTTGTGTCACTTTCTAGCTGCTCATAAAAGCGTTAGGTCCCATTCACACCATTTCCAGTATTTACTCTCCTTTCAGTGTCTTTATCATGCGTACCGTCCCTAGTGAACAAGGTTCCCAGATACACAAACTCTTTCACTTGTTTCACTCTTTCTTGACCAATCAAAATTTCACAGTTTATCATATTTTCTTCCTTTCCAAATACCATTACTTTCGTCTTGCTTACATTTATTCCTTTCCTTTCAAAAGACCCATGCATTCTGGTTACCATCTCCTGCAACTCTCACCCGATGACGCTAGCAATACCAGGTCATCAGCGTAAAGAAGACATTTGACCCACTCATTCTCAGCCCACGTTCATCATTTCTCGAATGATGCAATGCAATGCAAACTACTGTCCATGAGTAGATTAAACAGCCACGGTGACGCTACACATTGCCTATCACTCTTTTCGATGCTAAACCACTCAACTATCCGTTTACTCTCACACAACCAAATAGAGCGGTTCAAAATACAATGGAAAGGCTTTTTTATAGGCAACTGAGTGGCTAAAAGTGAATATTAAATTTAAATCGGAAAATAATCACCTACTCATTTTTTTTTCTTACGTGTTTGGATGGTTATATGTAGATATAATAGTATTAATTCACACAACGATGCATTCTATTATATTCGATATGTTTTATCTAGAAATATTGAATACGTCTAATTTTTGCGTTTCGACTCGTTTTTATGAATGTGGGCATATCAATAGGATGATAAAATCTAGTCAATTAAGTGGACTTCTGCAAAATATCATTACTTAGTTTTTATTTGCATTGATATGTGCAAATAGTTTTTTGGATAAAATGATAAAAAAACTGATTACTCGTTAATTTTCTTAGTTCTTAAAAATATTTGAATTTTATTCGAATATTCGAATTTTATTCGAATATTCGAATAGTTCGTCAGAAAAAATCGAATACCTGAAAGTTTCGAATATTTGCAATCCCTATATATTATGTGAATAATATGTGATGACAGACATACATAACAAAGGTACCTACACAGAATCTTAAGATATTCCTTACTTAGCATCTTAACATTAAAACTTAGTTGCTCTACAGCCGATTGATACCACGTGTTCTAAAAATACACAGCAGAAGTCCTTTTTTTAACTGGCTTAAAGTCAGCGTATTTTCATTATAGCGCCGCGCCCGCGGATGGCCTTTGTCTCACGCGCCCGAGGGCTATAAATTCATGCAGCCGCTAGTGGAGTGTAAAATGCCGAGGCCGTCACCTGGACTGCAAGTGTGGGCGGCCAGGGAATGAACATGACTAGAGAAGAATTAGGAAGTTTCCATTAGGAGGATATGCATTTCCAGAATCTCTGCGATGCGTTGAGTTCGTACCTACCTACCAATATTAACTACTTGGCCTCGCCTTATATACATATTAGGCTAGATGACAACCATTTGAGTTTTGTATAACCTGTATAGTTTATTTGGACCAATTGCGCAATTGGATACAATGTAAAATCCATTTATAAAGGAACTTCCACACTTTGTCACGTTGAAGTCTGTGCAGAGTTAGCTGAAACAGACTTTATTTAATAAGTAACTAGTCCATTGCCGAGGATATACAAGTATGTTCGAATTAGATGAATGGCGTCGAAGGAATATCGAATTCTCTGCACTGTGATTTTTACCTGTTGGTGACGACGGCAATGACAAGGTGTAAGCCATATATTTTTTTATAAAATTCAAGCTTAATACTATAGCTCAAGCTGGGGAGACAGCGGCAATTATCTTTTTTTTTTCGCTATCGCTATTCGGTCTAACATCGTTAACTACTCAAATCGATGGAAATAATCATTGATCAGCACATTAGAGCGAAATACCTGGTAGAAAAACCACTAAGTGTCAACCAACATACTGACCAAAAGGGAAAATCTACGGAGACTGCCCTATCCGACCTGGTTGACAAGACCTGGTGCAGAAAACCCTAGAGGACAAGCAAACCGCTCCTTGATGATGTGCGTTCCTTGATGTAGAGGGTGCTTTCGACAATACGCCCACCGAGACTAATTATAATATTCAATGGTATGAAATCAAAGGGAGTTGACGAAACCGCCACCAGATGAGTACATAGCATGCTCTCGAACAGAGTAGCCACTCTGACCCTTAATACTATAAAGCATTAATTTTATATCACAAAAGGGTGCCCACAAAAAGGCGTTCTTTCCCCTCTTTTATAGACCCTAGCAGTGAACCAACTTCTTGCAATTATGTCAGGCCAAGACTATGACACACAAGGATATGCCGACGACCTTATAGTCATTATCAAAGGCCCTTGCCTCCACACGATGTCCGACCTAATGCAAGGAGCTCTAAACACAATATTCAAATGGTGTAGAGAATCCATTAATCCGAGCAAGACTGTGATAATACCATTCACAAGGACATACCAAGACTTAATCGACAAATAATGTAATTCTCAGATGAGGTCAAGTACTGTCACAGGGGTCACTTTCGACCAAAAGTTAACTTGGAAGCCTCACCTGAAAAATATTGTACAAAAAGCTAAAATGGCCATGTCGTCATGCTGTCGAATGGCTGAAGCAAGATGGAGCATAAGACCCAAAATTGCTTTGTGGTTATACATAGCGGTAGTGAGACCCATTATCACCTCCGCCTCCGCAGTCTGGAGTAACAAAACCAACCAAAATATGGCAATAGAAACTCTAAACAGCCTGCAAGGCACGGCTTATTTAACAGCAACAGGCGCCTTCTCCTCGACACCGGGGGCAGCCCTAGACGCACTGCTAGACATTATACCACTCCACTTGCAAGTGCAAAAGGAGGCCAAGCAGTGCGTTTAAAAAATATGCACGCTAAACAGGCCAAAGTGGTGCTCTCAAGCAGTAACCAAACTAAAGGCCTGGGATTTTGCAAATAGAATCCTTAGCATGCCCACTGATTGATGACACGCACACGGAATGTCATTTTACTAAACTGTACACAGTAGAAATATCTCCTACCTACCTTTGTATGTGTTGCGCAAGTAAGTACTGCAGTCGAAATCTGAATGTATCCTTTCAACAATCTTCGTAAAATCTTCGCTGGTTAATTTCCCAAATTACAAGAAATACAAAAAGTGGCAAAGTGAATAGTCGTTGAGGAATCGGATAACAACGGTAAGTTTTTGAAAGCTCTATGAACTGTCAGAATCATGAATAGAAAATTGCCATAGGTAAGTTTGAACATAGAGATTTGAATTACAATTGAATTTATACATTTCATTGAGTATTTTAATAAAAAAATATGCAATTTGAATATAATTAATTATGAGGTTATTTGATTACATGAAATAACACACTGACATTAATATTGACCTACAGAAAAAGGATCAAAAATGTATCCATTTTTGAACGGTTCTCAACAATCTCAATCAAAAAGTCGTGCCTTGTGCCTTGCACCTCCAAGTTTCCAAGTCCCATGGTTCACAGTTACACGTTGCTTTCAGAAATTATGTCAGAATTAAATTACTTCCGGTGGAAACAGAATGATTGCATTAAATAATTTCACTTCCCGCCAAGTACTTGTTCGCGGGTAATTTATTTTATCTCATAATTTTAAATCCGTTGTATTGTATGTACTTGTTCGTGTTTTATAAGAAGTTATGGTACTGGAATTGCATAGTATGTCTAATAGTATAGATAAGCAAGTACTTTTTCACCGGCTCTGCATTTCAAATCAGACTAAAGTAAGCATTTTACACTGGGGTTTAATTAGTGGGTGCATCCGAGGATGAATCGGTTAGTTACGACAAATGAATAATTGTAATAGAGAGGTAAAATCGAAGAAAATAACGTGCCTCTTAGTTGGCCATCCAAAATAAATAGATAGCGCTGGTACTGCGCCATATGTTTTGCGGTCGATCGTTACGTCAACTTTTGACAATCAGAGATACCGCAAAATGTATGGAGCTGTACAGCAACATCTCGTTTACCTGTTCAATTACAAGCTCGAAATTGTCTTAGATTTTACACATCTTACTCAATTAATGTATCTTTGGTTACGAGTACGGGCAAGAAGTAACTTAGCTGTTATAACGAGTTTCGTTATCTCACTGCCAAAATCAAATATAAATTGAATTTGAATAGAAATTGTTGATTAATTTCACGATAGTCAGATATAATACTTAATAGGGACACATTGGAGCGGGACGAAGTGATAAATTAAGATAGAATTAAATGGGTAGGAAAATTAAGCTGTGACAATTATAAAACGTAATACTTATCATAATAACACCATTCAGTGCCAATGCTTTTGTGAGATGAAATATTAATAAGATACGCTCTTTGAAAATTGTGTGACGTCACAGTTTACGGTTTGACACATAACTACATACACACGTAGAAGATACGAACTGTCAACTGACATTTGTCATTTGTTGTTTATCGCCTAACTGTCAACAGTGTCAATCCGAGAGTTGTGACGTCATCAGAATCTTCAAAGACGTTTCGAGTTTGGTTACGTGACGTGTGCCACCAGATATTTTAAATTCAATATTTACAAAAATATGGTCATTAGAGGTCCCCTAAAAGCAGTTTAACATGTTCATATAATCCAAAAGAATTTATTGGGATACAATTCTGCCCTAAGATTTGTAGATGGAAACAAACCTATTATTTTTTAAAAGATAAAGGCACAACTATTCTGCCATTCAGTACCATCCCATATTCGCTCATTCAATATAATTGTGAAATATAAGCTGTATTTCCACGTATGAGATCCTTAAAAAAATATAAAAGTTGTATAGTCTTTGATTTTATTTAGCAGTGTTCGCACGATCATACACGTCGTTCTTACACGACTCTATCCTATAGCTTGAAATGATGCTGACCTGGTCGTGTAGACGTAGCCCACAGCTATATTAATTGGCTGTATGCATTTTTCTTAGTCGATACAGTCGATACATGTTTTAAAAAAGTAAAAAACAATACAGTAATAACTATCCCGTCCGTTCAAACACGACAATAATGGTTTGAATTTTTTTCTATTTGAGTTTGACCATAACGAAGAACTTCCCGTACTAGTTTTGCTACAATAAGGTAAACAGTACCTGGGCGACCGAGCTTTTCGGTTATAACTATTTATTGTAATATGGTGGTGTATAGGTGATAATCTACATAAACTTAAAAAGTAAAATGTGAACTGACAATTATTATTATTTACAATCGATATTAACCTTACAGCACTTGTCACAGAGTAACGCCATCTATTGTCAATTTCTCTTATTACATAGGTCATTTTTTTACTAAATTAAACTTGTCTAAAACAATAAAAATTAATTATAAACTTGAACATATATAAAAAAAAAAATTAGTCACCGGGCGAGATTCGAACCCGTAACACTCGTTTAGCAGTCCGCGTCTTAACCCGCTGGACCAGACGGAGAGTGGCCGGTAACACGAAATTAGAGACCATATTCTGCGACGAAAGAAAAACGCATGAAAACTCGAAAACAAGCGTTTTCCCAAACATAAGACTAATCTAGATAGATTGTATACCCCCAAAAACGCCCATATACCAAATTTCAGCGAAATCGTTAGAGCCGTTTCTGAGATCACAGAAATATATAATATATATACAATAATTGCTCGTTTAAAGGTATAAGATATCCGAGCATATTGGAGAAAAAAGATTTAAGCATATACTCGGAGACTGTTGATAATATCATGGTTGTCCACAAAAAGTGCGAGATAGCTAAAACATGAAGGTAAATTGGTTTTTCTTTCCTACTGAACTCCACTTCATAAGTATATTGCGTGCACTTAAGCATCCACGTTGCCGCGCAATATGCGGCAAGGAAGGAAACGCAAAATGGGAACTGCAAGTGACAGAGTGCCGCTTTCTACAAAATTGACTACCAGTAATATAATGTTAGAATTCGCGAACAAAAATATTCCAGATAATATATTATATAATTAATTGTTTACATTATTTCCAATTTCTATTGAACTTCAACTATGTCACTTTATCTATGTCAATATCACAGTGTTAATATTTCCGGAGTTTATATTTTTTTGCAGTTTAAGTTGTCCAGAGGACCATAGTGGCAGAGTCTATTAAAATAAATGTTATATCACGTTCCTTTAACATGATTAGAAGATGGCCTACTATGGAAATTATTTATAACTATTTAAAAAATCAGTTTGATAAATACCTAGCCTAGGTAGCATTTGATTAGGGTTTTAAGAGTTGTCAAGGTGAACGCAACCATGGTAATGAGACTATTAGACTTCTTCTTCAACCTAACGATTTCCCGGCCTAGCACCAGGGTCCACTTTCCTACTTAACCTTCTCCACTTTGCCCGGTCTTCGGCATCCTCAGATGTGAGATTGTTCTCTTCCATGTCCGCTCTCACGACCTCCAGCCAGCGCTTCTTAGGGCTTCCGCGGCCGCGTGATCTAGGGCCTTGGACAGTGAGGTTGAGGCATCTATTTCCGACGTAGTCTACTGGTCTGCGGCTTATATGGCCATACCATCGGAGGCGATTTTCCTGCAGCTTATCCACTACGTCACGAATTTCGAGGCTGCCACGGATGTGTTCGTTACGTGTGCGATCTAATCGCGTAACGCCACACATCCATCGCAACATCTTCATTTCGGTGACGTGAAGCTGCTGGAAATGTCTTCCGAGGACAGGCCAGGTCTCGTTACCATATAGTAGGACTGGGCGGATGATGCTCTTGTGCACAAGGCCCTTTAGCTTCACCGGTATCCTAGGGTCGCAGATGACACCGGTTACTTTTGCCCAATTAGCACTTATTCGGGCTTGGACGTCGTGATCGATTTCACCAGATTCGTGCAGCACGGAACCAAGGTATTTAAATTTATTAATAAAACTAAACATAAGTAACGTAAAAAAAAAAACGTTTTCTGTTTTTACAGCAAAATTAACTTACCTTGATAAAAACGCTGGCCGTTGCATGGACGCTCCAAGTTTAATACTGCCAATACTGTTGTAAGTTAATAATAAATGCCGTTAAAAGTTTAAAAGTTATTAGTCTGGTCCGTTGTACTCACAGGGTCCGTTATACCTTCCATTCCCTTATTGTTCACTACACAGTAATGTAATAATTAATCAACACAATCCCTTCAATAATATTAAATTCGTATTCTGTACAATGGGTATGCTAAATTAATTTTACTAAGTAAAGTTAGTTTCTGAGACGGACTAATTTGGCCTCCGGGTTGACGGTTCGAAACGTTTTGGAATGACTAAGTGAGGTTCGCAGCAAATGCTTTATCTTAAGTTACAAGACGTGTACGTTTTGCTATCTTCATAATGGAAGTATTTTTTAAGTCACAAAGAATAAGATGAATTACCCATATGTTAACAAGGAGAAATGTTTAATTTGTTACAAATGCGTTACATTACGTATACAGAAAACAAGGACATCAAAAAGTTTAATACTGAGAATGAGTAATTGTCTGATGAGTTGGAATTCTCGGGGACCGACTCGCTCCTTGTGGTAATTGTTATTACCTATTCTTAAATTGAATATGACACGCTCCGTACGGGTTTACTGAGCAGTTTTCTTTCAAGGTTAACAATTAAATACAACATTCTGATAATTAATTCAAATGGCACGGTAAATCACCTGTGCGTTGGGTCCCGATGTTAGTGATAAAAACGAACTTGTCTGTGTACTACCCGGAGCTGACAAATTTGAAGTTACTCGAGCGTCGTAGATTTATTGGGTTCATAAGATCAGATGATAGGAAGAATAAAAGGTTATATAATCATTTATTTTCCAGCTGTCAGGAAAGCTTATACAGATTTTAAAAGTTGGTGGAGGTTGGTGGGCAGTTACAAAATCGCTAAGTAGATTGTGTATTTGCTCCAAGTTAATGTTATAATTTGTGCATACACACTATATCATTAACTTGGATTTTTTTTACATAATTGGCTAAATGGTTAAAGTAGATCTGCATGGATAGCAAGATATTATAGTCGTTCGATTTGTAGCTGGCCCCGAGCGGCTAATCCTTTGTCTATTGTTAAGTAAAACCGCGCGTGCCACTACCAAAAAAAAATGGTCGTATAATTCTAATTGGCACCTGAGCGCCGGCTAGTCCAACGCTCAAAAAACAGTGTAGTTGCGCTCTCCGATAACGCGCCTTTGTTACACATCTTGAGGACAACTTTTAGACTGGTTCCGTACCGTTCGGCTCGCCGGCACTCAGTAACCGTAGAGGGATGTCTTGTGTAATCACAAATTATTTTTCAGTTTGTTTATTTTGAATATTTTTGCAATTTCCATAGGATTTGTAATTGAATAATCGCTTAAAGTGGTAATAAATAAATAAATTAAATAACTGAACCATTTTTAATGCAGGAAAGCACGTGCGGTGACACCCAGAATACAGGTGGATGGCACAGCGCTGGAAGTCGTAAATAAGTTTTGCTACCTTGGGTCGACTGTGTCAAACAATCTCTCGCTTGATGCACAGATCGATATTCGTATTGGCAAAGCAGTGATCATGTTCGGGAGGCTACGTTCAAGGGTGTGGTGTAACAAACGTCTCACTGTTAGAACCAAGATGATAATATACCAGACTTGCGTTCTAAGTATACTCTTGTAGGGAGCAGAAACCTGGACGACGTATGCAAAATAGGAGCGACGGCTCAATACTTTTCACATGCGCTGTCTACGCAACATTTTAGGGATAACTTGGCAGGACAAAGTGACGAATCAAAGGGTTCTTGAAAAAGCGCAGCTGCCCAGTCTTGCCGCTCTTCTCAAACAGAGACGCTTGCGGTGGCTGGGGCATGTGCACCGGATAGAACCCTCTAGAATACCTCGACGTGTCTTGCTTGGTGCAGTTGCGTATGCTAAAAAGAACGTTGGAAGACCGATGCTGCGCTTTAAAGACTGTGTTAGGCGAGACATGTCAGCATTTAAAATCCACCATGCCTGGGAAACTTTAGCTGAAGACCGTGATGGATGGCGCAAGCGTGTTGTGGAGGGGAGAAGGCTATGCGACCAAGCCTGGTTTAATACGTTAGATAGCAGAAGGTGTCGCAGAAAGAAAATCGGGACTGGAACCTCAGGTGGCATGAGCTTTCTCTGCCAAAAATGTGGGAGGTCGTGCCGCTCACGCATAGGCCTCCACAGTCACCAAACCCGTTGTCTAAACAGTAATGCTTAAATCGTTTGCAATAGACGCAAAGGCCTGTTATGAAGCACGTGCGGTTTTATTTAACAATAGACAAAGGCTTATATAGCCGTTTGGGGCCAGCTACAAATCGAACGCCTGTACTCATAATATAATCTGACACAATCGAGTAACTACAAAAAAAACCCTCTCACCATAAAAGGTGTATACAACGGTAAATGTGTCATTTTATACGAATTTATAATACTAGTATACAGCTGAAAATAATTGAAAATTAGACATGCTTCCGAGATTCTTTACTTAAACCTTTTAAGGTTTAGTTGGAGTCTACCCTTGCAAATACCTAGTCTAGTTTCCTTGTATTTTTTTTCATGGCCTGTGCTGTGATCCTTGATCAAAACTTGTAAAAATTCAATATAAAAACCTACCTGATCTGATGTCATCCTCCGCAGCCACTCGTATCGTACACCACACAGACCCGCCTAGAGATATTTGTTATAATGTTATAGCTTTGACATTGTTCTGTTTATAGTTTGGTTGTTTTGAAATTTCGTGTCAAATACTTTTACAAAGCAACTGAACAATAACGTGTTGACAAGACAGATACAAATATTACAGTTTCATTTCAAGCTCATTAAGTTTAATATTAATAGTTTTCTGTAACAATAAAATACCTACCTAGACGTTTGTTTGGTGCAAAATTATTACCTCATTTCATGGATTTGGATGGGCAGAAGATTTCAGGTCAAAGTAAAAATAATTTTGAGTCAGATGTAATCGTATTTATAAAATAATGCATTTAAACTTACTTGTAATTTTCACTTAAATAAATATTAAATTTCGTCAAACTTATTGATTCGCCAAAAGCATGGATTTCTATACCAGGAACAAGTAGTGTCAAAAAAGTCAATGAAGAAACTGTACTCTTAAGTTTAATTTCGCTTGATAAGGATGAAGGAAGGAGACGTTCCGAGCGAGAGCCACGAGGGAGACCTCTGTCCTTTTCTAGACTCGTCAGTTCGTGTTTGCAAATTTACATTTGGGTGAATCAACTTTTTTTGTTTTGTTATCCTGTCCCGTTGTCCAAGGGACAACAGTGGCACAGTTTGTCTGAAGAGACGTTGTATGCCGTTCTAGTAACATGCTTAGTAGGGGGCCCATTATGGACATTGGTTATAACGACCACAAAAACGCAAGTTTAATACATTTAAGTACCATAAAATCAGTATTTCAATGAACTTTTGTCCCCTGGACAACTAATCGTAACCATGGCAACTAGTGACGCTAAAAAGTTGATTCTCCCATTTATGTTTTTATAATTGTCTTGATAAATATATATATATATAATTGTCATTATCTAGTTTTTTGGTGTACCAAGTAAGTTATTGGTCTAGCAACAATATCTGTGACAACTGATTAACCTCTAATTTATTTATTTTTTTACTATTTTTATTTTTATAAAAAGTAATTAAATGTTGCATATAGCGTTGTTGTAACACGGGCATTTTTTGTTTATGGTAGAAGAGGCAAACGAGCAGACGGATCACCTGATGGTAAGCGATTACCGCCGCCCATGGACACCTGCAACACCAGAGGGGTTGTAAGTGCGTTGCCGGCCTTTAAGATGGGAGTACGCTCTTTTCTTGAAGGTTTGAAGGTCGTATCGGTCCGGAAATACCGCAGGCGACAGTTCATTCCACAGTTTTAGCTGTGCGAGGCAGAAAGTTCCTGGAAAAACGCACAGTTAAGGACTGCCAACCATCTAAGTGGTGAAGATGGAAATGTTGTCGCGTAGGGCGATGGCGAAAAGAAGCGGCAGGGATTAATCCTAACAATTCCTCGGAGCACTCCCCGTCGTACATGCGATAGAAAATGCAGAGCGAGGCCACATCTCTACGCAGCGCCAAGGAGTCAAGCCGATCCGAAATACGCTGGCAGTCGACAATTCGAGTCGCTCTTCGTTTGATGCGGTCCAGAGGGAGAAGCTGGTACTGGCGTGCCCCTGCCCATAGATGAGAACAGTATTCCATGTGCGGGCGCACCTGCGCCTTATAAAGCTGTAGGCGTTGGGCTGGTGTGAAATACTGTCTCGATTTGTTAAGCACACCGAGCTTTTTTGAGGCTAATTTAGCCTTACCCTCTAGATGGCCGCGGAACTGGACTTCACTCGAGATGTCGACGCCAAGGATTCTGATACCGGATGTGGCAGTCAGGGGAGTGCTCTCAAAACGAGGTGATACGACAAACTCTAACTTTTTTGCGGTAAACGCGCAAACTTGTGTCTTGGTAGGGTTGAATGAAACGGAAAGTTAAGTCGACCCCATTCAGAGACTTCTTTTAAGGAAGTCTTAATTTCAGACACAAGTTTGTTCCGGCTCTCTATGACGTTTTCCCGAGAGATATTGTTGCTGCCGGCATTACATTTAACTTAACCAAACAATTGAAAACTGTGACATATCAATGTCATTTCGAACATCGATGTCTGAGATAGTACTTACGTTTAGTAGCAAATGTATGAACTCGCACTAAACACTATTTATATATCGGTGTCTTTGAGGAAGTTACTTAATTTAACCTCAGGGATGCACCCTCGAAATAAACGGAAAAAAAAACACGGTGTATAACAACAAGTAAGATGAGCATTTTCTTAGAGGTTTGGCTGCCCTAAGAACAAACCTCAGCATTTGATATGCTTTGGTTGTAATTTTATGGACGTGTTGATCGAGAGTAAGCTTTTCATCTAGTGTAACCCCCAGATCCTTAACATGATTTACTATTTGAACAAGTTCTCCTCCTATGTCATATACATTGAAAAACACCCATGACTCAGGAACAAATATCTGTTGCTCATCACACAAATAAATGCCCTTACCGGGATTGGAAGCTGGGACCATCGGCTTCATAGGCAGGGTCACTAGGTCACTACCCACTAGGCCAGACCGGTCGTTAAATTATGCTGATAAAATACGCCAAGTTTTGTAACTTTATCTCAACTACAAGGGAGTACCCAGCTCAACTCACTCACTTTGAAATTTTTCAACGTTGTATGATATCCAAAAAAATGATACGTGTCCCCCAACTCAAAAAAATGAAAGCAAGCTTCATACATCTCATAAATTACACCTCGTTGCCTGTGAAACCTGTGAATTACATTCGATCGATCGATATAGGTAATTTGCGGCGTAAAGGTTTGCAACGTTCAAAGACGTTGTTTTTAGCTGTTCGCAACGCACATCATGCAGCTGATTCGGATTTCCCCGTGGAGAATGAAAAGTGTGCGAGTTCCATTATTAAATAACTTTTTTTTATCGTTCGACGGGCACCCCTTATCTTGTTAGGTACACTTATTATGGTGATACAATACACCAAGTTTTCGCAAAAACTAGTGCCTACGCCAAATCTTGGGATTAGTTGTCAAGCGGACCCCAGGCTCCCATGAGCCGTGGCAAAATGCCGGGACAACGCGAGGAAGAAGAAGACAATACACCAAGTTTTGTAACTTCATCTCAACTACAAGGGGGTGCTAAACCACTTTGAATATTTTTTATGATGTATGAAATCCAATAAAAAATATTTTTTTTTAGATTGTTATTTATGTATCTGTTTTCACACTATTTGAACTTGATACTTAGTTGTTTTACTTAATAACTTATAAATTAAATTTTAACTTAAAACTAAATCTAAAAAATGATCTAAAACTATATACAAATCATTTGTATACATATAGTATAATATATCAAAATATTTGTACTTGGGTCGACAGGTATTTAGCCGGGGGTAAATGTGCCTAGTACGCCGCTTTTTTTTCGGAGGCGTTGACCCAACTATCTTATACATTTTTAGCATCAGCGCACCAAGGGCCACTGGTCTCTACGGATACCGGTACAAAATGGAAGGTCGGCTCCAGATTTGAATATTTAGTCCGTTTCATTTTGGCGGCGTTTTCGGCAGCAGCTCCAGTTTTTTGTATTGTGTGGCTGAAATGCGAAGGGGCAAATGTGCTTGCGCACGTCGCGTTCCAAAGGAGGCTGCATCCTTGCGCCCATGGGATCAGCGTCAGACCGTCTGGTCTTTTCCGTCGTTGCTGTTTAAGCCTCGGGGCTTCAAGACATAAGGCACAAAAACACAAAAATTCGCAGACACCAGTGCCCGTCGAATAAATTCAAATAATGTGAAAACTGCATAAATAAAAATCATTTTTTTTTTGTATTTCATACAACGTTGAAAAATTTCAAAGTGAGTGAGTTGAGCTGAGCACTCCCTTGTATTTATTTATTTATTTAATCTTTATTGCACATAAGAAAACACACTGTACAATAGGCGAACTTAATGCCTTCTCTACCAGTCAACCTTTAGGCAAAGCAGATAAGTTGTAGGCGGTGCAAAAACATAGGTGTAGGTGATACAATTGATACATGTACGAACACAATACATTCATAAAAAATACACATACATAAACATACATATATATTAATAATATTGATACAAATACATATACTTACATATACATACATATATATATATATATATATGAAATCAGATGAACTTACAAAGCAGAAACATTAAGATTTTCCAGTACTGCCAGCAAAGTGCTCACTTAAGGATTTTTTAAAAGCAAACCTGTTCGGACA
The DNA here is from genome assembly GCF_033807575.1 of Cydia pomonella. Taxonomy (NCBI): domain Eukaryota; kingdom Metazoa; phylum Arthropoda; class Insecta; order Lepidoptera; family Tortricidae; genus Cydia; species Cydia pomonella. The sequence continues at coordinate 13,562,902 of NC_084706.1, read as the reverse complement.
CTGTCTAATTTTGTCAGGGAGACTATTCCAAAGGCGAGCTGCCTGAATAGAGAAAGAATCGGACATGTAACCAGTTCAGTGAGATGGTATAGACAGAGATAGATTGCCAGAAGAGCGAAGCTGACGGACACGAGAGACACCATAGTAGTGGAAGAAAGATTTTAGATATTCGGGGGACTGAGGGTCGTTAAGAACAGAAAAGAGGGTGCAGAGCATGCGAATGTTGCGCCGAATACGAATGGGAAACCAGCCAAGTTTTGAGCGGAATGAGGAGACATGATCGTATTTGCGGAGACAGAAAACAAAACGGATACAATTATTCATTCATTCATTTTGTAGTTGAGATAAAGTAACAAAACTAGGCGTATTTTATCAACATAATTTGACGACCGGTCTGGCCTAGTGGGTAGTGAACCTGCCTATGAAGCCGATGGTGCCAGGTTCGAATCCTGGCAAGGGCATTTATTTGTGTGATGAGCACAGATATTTGTTACCAGCATTGGGCTCCACCCTTACTCAACAGGTACAGTTGACGACCAAATTTTTCGCCGAAGTTATCCTGAACAGAACACAAAGCGGTGACCATTATTATGCTCCGATTTCGGCCATGTAGGTGCGCTCGTAGAGTTGTTTCAGTTTTCTTGCTTTCTTTTTTTCCCATGGTGATTCCCATGGCCTCGCGACCGTGAAGCTGAAAATGAATAATGCTGGATGGAATGCATTCCACTCCGTGCTGCGTCAATAATTCGCGCGCGCGTCTAGCATTTTGTTTATTTACTTGCATTTCTTACTGCAAATTGATAAACAAACAAACTTTATACAGATATTTACTATTTACCTAAAGGCATGTCTCGACTTGATTAATATTAAATACTTATATGGCTTGAATCTTCCTTGAATATGTTCCTGATGAAGGCGAAGAACACGGGCTTAATGAAACAACTAACAAGGGATTTTTGATAGAATAAAGATCAACCATAAGAGACGTCTTGTGGTTGATCTTTATTGACGAAACAGAACTGTATTTACAGCAAGAGAGTGGACATTTTGAACATCTATTAAATTATCTTTAAATTGAAATAGGTACTTACCTTTATTTTGGTAGTAGTTTTTGCTTATTAAATTATACGACTTTACTTTCGTTTTACCTATTCAAGTATTACATATTAAATCTAGACACGCGGTAGCGTGTCCAGCCAAGTTAAAAAAAAAGGAACTTGCAACGCAACCGTGTGTAATATTACACGAACCATTTCGAGCTACGTTTGACCCCTTCACAACTTGAAACCTATTTAACCTACACACATGAAATTTGGCACAGTTATTCAAACTTCTTAGGTTGTCTAAAACACAAAATTTCATAGACGTAGCTCAATCAGTTATTGATATATTAATGTTTAAAACCGGCATTTTTGTGACTGACTGACTGCTAGATCAAAAACCTAACCCACTTCCAGGTTCCGTTGGTTAGGCCACCTTGAGAGAATGGACGAAGATCGGAACGTAAAAAGAGCGTACCTGGGTCGCCTAGCAGGAGGACGTCCTATCGGACGCCCTAGGTATCGCTGGAGCGACATGGTGGAGGCGGATCTGCGCGAGCTTCGAGTCGACAATTGGCGAGAGGTCGCACATGACCGAGAAAAGTGGCGCTGTCTTGTGTCGGAGGCCAAGTCTCATTTTGGGTCGCTGAGCCAACGGAACTGAACTGAACTGAACTTCCAGGTGAACTAGAAAGTTGAAATTTGGCACTAAGGGAGGCTATTAGGTGTGCATAAGGGAAAAAATCTGAATACTGAAAATTATTGAAAATTCGGTTGAAAAAAAATCATATATCGATATAGGTCAAAAACCTAACCCACTTCCAGATGACCTAGAAAATTGATATTTGGCAACAAGGTTGGTTATTGGGTATACATAGGGGACAAAATCTGAAAACAGACCAATATTGAAAATTAGATAAAAACAAAATATATATTGATATAGGTCAAAAACCTAACCCACTTCTAGATGACCTAGAAACTTGATATTTGGCATCAAGGTAGGCTATTTGGTGTACATAGGGGAAACTATTTGAAAATATAAAATTATTGAAAATTCGATTTTTTTTTTTTTTATATTGTTATAGAATAAAAACCTAACCCATTTCAAGATGACCTAGAAACTTGATATTTGGCACCTAATAGGCTAGTATTATAGGTGTACATAGGGGAAAAAATCTAAAAATAAAAAAATATTGAAAATTCGATTAAAAAAAAAATATTTTGAATTCATATAGTATTGTTTGGCGATCTACTCCAACTGCCTCCAGTGAGACAACTGTCGCTATTCGAAAACATGGAGTCGACTGATGTACTTAAATGTTTAGGTTTTCTTAGCGTTCCAAATTTATGGAAAGAAACTATTTTCTTATAACGGATTGACAATAAACATGAGGCAAAAAACGACCAACTTTTCGGCGAAATGTTGGATCGAGTAAGAATCGGTGTAATAACTAGTCAAGACAGGAATTGCTTTGTCTATAATCGACTCCTTAAATTGACCGCTAAAAACCACAACGACCTGCTTAAAGAAATTATAACTTATTTTAAACTGTTGCCCGTTGATACAGTATGCTTATGTCTCACTAAAAATATGTGTAATCAGTTTAATAATACAATGTTTGCAAGTATGGAACAATCAGAAATTCAATTAAATTCTACAGACGAAATAGACTGTCGACGGTATTTAAAAACACGAGAAAAGGAAGTACTTACTGAAAGAGTATGATTCATCATTAACCGCTGGCTTAGAAAATGTTATCACAATAAAAATAGGTGCACGTTTATGTTGCAAAGAAACATAGATGTTATTAAGAGGCTGGTAAACGGATCCAATGGAAAAATTACAATCAAATTTAATCATAATTTAATGTGCGAATGAGAACGTGTCAAGACTATGTTTTTAGATATTAAGTAATACATATGTTCATCGGGAACAATTCCCTGTTTGCTTAGCATATGCTATTACTATCCACAAATCACAAGGCCTTAGTCTTGACAGCGCTCTTCTTAATTTAAGCTCCTCAATATTTAGCAAAGGGCAGGCTTTCGTTGTACTCTCTAGATGTAAAACCTTAGACAGGGTATATCATAATAATCCAAGTCAAGTCAAGGCACAAGAAAGCTCAATAATAGAATACAACCGCCTACGCACATGATACCGCCCCGACTTAGCCAAAATAAATATAAACCGAAAACGTGTAAGAAAAATTGCAGATAATGAATGGCAATTCATCCTAATATTTCGAAGGTACAAGGTCTTGTTTCTTGATACTAACACAATGTTTGCTGCTTAATAGGAAATATATATTTAATCTTAAATTTATTCAATTTCAAGATTTGACTTGGCTAGTTAGGGTTCCGTAGCCAAATGGCATAAAACGGAACCCTTATAGTTTCGCCATGTCCGTCTGTCTGTCTGTCTGTCTGTCTGTCCGAGGCTTTGCTCCGTGGTCGTTAGTGCTAGACAGCTGAAATTTGGCATGGATATATAAATCAATAAAGCCGACAAAGTCGTACAATAAAATCTAAAAAAATATTTTTTTTAGGGTACCTCCCCTACACGTAAAGTGGGGGTGAAATTTTTTTTTTCGCTCCAACCCTAGAGTGTGGGGTATCGTTGGAAAGGTCTTTCAAAACGAATAGGGGTTTTTAAGAAACATTTTTTGATAAAGTGAATATATTCGGAGATAATCGCTCCGAATGAAAAAAAAGATGTGTCCCCCCCCTCTAACTTTTGAACCATAGGTCCAAAAAATATGAAAAAAATCGTGGAAGTAGAGCTTAAGAAAGACATTAAATGAAAACTATAGCGGACATGATCAGTTTAGCTGTTTTTGAGTTATCGCAAAAAGTTTTCCCTTCATAGTAAAAAGACTTATTTTAATTAGGTACTGATTATGAAAATTTGCCTATTTGTTTAACTCAGGTGAAAGGTACCGTTTCATCCCTTGGTTAACAATTTACTATACTTTAAGCTCCAGTTTAGCTTATTGTGACGGAAGAGTTACTACGGAACCCTACACTGAGCGTGGCCCGACATGCTCTTGGCCGGTTATTTTTATATTGAACTTGGCTCTGCTTTCACATTTATGTTTTTGATGGGATACACTTCACGTTAATCACGTATAATTCAAGAAAATTAATAAAGTCAGGAGAAATAATTCGTGTAGTTTTTAAAATTGGTATAGTTATACTACCTTGAGGTCTCCAGATAAACATACTAAAAGTCCTCGAGGGTGGGGGTTGTTCTGAGGTTGTGGGGGGGGGGGGGGGGGGGGGTAATTTTGCTCATATTTTGAATATCTTTTACCATAAAATTCCCTACAACTTTGGTTATGTTTATGTCTACTCTACGATCAATACTTACGGAGCTACAGGATGTTTAAGTTAACAAAGAAACAAAAATAGGCGATTTAAGAAAAAATCGTTTTTTCGTAGCATACTAAGTTTACTCGAACTATGCGAGTGTTATCAATGTGAAATGGATTTGTAAATTTCAAATAGGCTACCTTAGGAAAGGCTAGACTATCGTATTGATGGTAAATTTTGTCGTTCGAAAGTATCTTTTGACGGAGGGTATGAAAGGCTATAATAACCGCTTTACGGCTTTGATAGTGTAGTAATACAAGTTTATTATATCACGTGGGTAATGCCGTTCATCATACGCTTGTTGCTCTTAAACAAAAAGATTAAACAAAACTTAAACAAATTATAAACGGTATGTAATTAACAATAAAATGACGTCAGAAGTCAATTTTGCGACACAAAAACAAGAAATGGAGCGACCGAAAGACCGAGGAAAAAACTCAAGCTTGGATTTTTAATATCTACCTTCAATCTCAGTAACGATTACCCGCCAATGGAATTATTCTTCCTTCAACAAAATATAAAAAGAAACTCGCTTCATTTCCATGGAAAGCGATCTGATGCTAAGTCAATCCCGATTATTGAATTCAAATCACGGGAGCGACAATGGCTTGCTATCGGCTCTTAGGTATGTAAAAAACTAAGAAATACATTGTGCAACGAGGGGGGTTAGTGAAATTTTGGAAACGAGGGCGGTAATTCTCGACAGCCGCAAGCTGGAGCGAATTAAAGACCCGGGCTTGCAATATTCTAAGAATTACCCCCGGAGTTACACACAATGTTTTTTATCACACTTGCGAAGAAAAAACTAAATTTTAAGCAAAATAATTCTTAAATACGGTGGCATATCAAACATTCGTCCGCCATATTGTCATTTCTTGACAGGTTAGGCATTGGAGGCACAGACCTATTCGGCATTCAGCCACGATTGAAAATGATGTAATAATATTTTAAACGGCTATTAAATTAATCAAATTAAATATTTTTATACTAAAAAAAAAAAAAACGTCAATATTACTAAAGTAAAGCTCATTTACGCTACTTGGAGTTAAAGCTTTTTTTTTCACAATCCATAACTCCCGCGGCAACAATATAGGCCTTTATCCTTCAGTACACCTGCATGAGATAAGATCTTTTTCAAGCAAGTATGATGAAAAATCAGGAAGATCAGCAACACAGATAAACCTTCAATCTTGTTGCTTTAAAAAGTATTAACCCTTAGCGTTTTGTCACTATTTAGGTTTCCGAACCTGACGGGTGGCAAACGGAACTGTATTACTTTTTAAAATAAATACTTAAGTACTTAAACTTCCTCCATCCTTCCGACTGTATATTTGTCTGTCCGCGGGTTTTATCTCATGAATCGTTATTTTTATTTGATCTGTCATTTAGTGAGCACTTAAGACTCGTATTAGTAGCAGTCAAAATTTAAGTAGGGTGTATTTTTTGTACTGTAGTAAAACAAAAGTGAAATTGGCCCCAAAAGAAAAACTAATTTCCTTGTTTTCATTTTATGTATATAACCGTTAAACATACAATTTCAAATTTGATGATGAAGGAGAATAATACTACATAACAAAAATGATAAAACTTGGTCAAGTGTAGATGGATATTGGATAGAAAAAATAATACATACAAAAACTGACGCAATACCGACTTACACGTGGCTGGCCTCTTTTATTTAATATCGATTTTCCACGTATTTGCAATCAATATTGTAAATTTTTTAACAAATTGTATGAATAAATCGACGGTGGACGGGTTCTTTTTTGTTAGAAATCCTTTTAGCGACATTTTATGAATGGTTCAGGAGAAAAAAACGTTTATTTTTTGTAGGCATTTTAGAGACTAATGTTCTATGCACGTAATGTCAAATTTTAAAAGCTATTTAATTATTATAACGTTATTTAAAAAAACTTAGAAACTTCTAAAATAAGCGTCACTTAAACCTTGGTTTTTTATTGCTTGGAATTCTGACGTATCTTGCCCGCGTAGCCAACATGCCAATCGTTAATGCTCCGTAGTGAACGAAACGCAACTGTCACTGTCGCACTAATAGGGAAGAGTAATAGAGAGAGACGACTACGTTACGCTACGGCTATTGGCACGTTGGCTACGCGGGCTAGTCCAGGCAAAATAATACTTCCTTTTTAATTTTTGGTGACAATTACAAGCCAAAATAAAACATTAGAAATATATTTTGACATAATTATTTTTACTTACAACCATCATTTTACTTTATTCGTGAAAAGAAAGATAGTTTAATTGTAAAGTGCACTATTTGGACATAAGAAAATATTAGGTATTTTTTTGGGATGAAAAAAAAATTGTTACTGGTATCATTCTTATGACTTTTATATATCATAAACCTTTGGTCTAAAATTATATTTTTTAATACTTTGTACTATCTAGCCTATCCGTGCCATCGTTATTAGCTATTTTAACTGACTGCATACGACCAGCAAGATAACTTCTAAACCGCGAGAGTGACCGTAAGTCTATACCATAATAAATCAATTTAGACAGAAGCAAGTCTTTATTAATACAGTTAAAAGTACGAGAAAAATCCAACAACACTAACTCTTCAAGTGGCATGTGTCGTTTTTGAGTTATTGGAATTTTGATCTTATTACAATTAATCAAATTTGAAATTTAAATGATATAATTGGTCGGGAGTCGACGGCCTGCCACTCCTAGGGCTAAACAAGTACCCTTGCTTGAGTCTTGGCCATAAATAATGTTGTCAACAACGCCAATAAGGGCAGTTAATGTCCCCATACCCCTACGAAATCCTGACTGCAATTGTGGGAGGATATTGTTGTTTTCTACATACTTACACAGCTGCTCATAAACAGCTTATTCTAATATTTTTGACAGAAAAGGTAAAATACTTATAGGCCGAAGCTCTTTAGGCTCACTAGGGTTATCTATCTTTGGCAGAGGCGTAACTATGGCAGACTTCCACAAAGAAGGCACCTCACCATAATAGAGCGATTAATTATGGCTGTTAATATAGACAAAGTACGAGGAAGAGTAAGAAGCACCATATCTCTACTGATTCCGGCCACGCTAACTGCATTTGTAGTAACGGACAGTATATATTTTCCCACTTGACCCTCTTCGACAGGTTTCAAACCGAACACAGAATTACAGAAGCGGTTTTGTTCAAATTTCAACATGGTGGTTAAAGAAACCTCATCACTACCAGGCACACATTCAAAAAACTATCATTGGATTATTGAAGTGGTCAGGGAGTCGGCCACGATTATTATCTGTCAAAACATTATTTTAATATTTTTCCAGAGTAATTTTGGATCTTTGTATTTTGAATTGATTTGGTGATTGTAATAGCTTGTTTTCATTAATAATACTTTGTTTCACCAGTTTCTTTAATTCGATATAATATCGTTTGTGACTTTCCGTTTTAGACTTCCTGTATGCTGAATAAGCCTCGTTACGCTTTCCTATCATAAATTTTAATAGTATCTGTGATCCAAGACAACGAGTGGCTTTGCCTAACTGTGACAGATTTGAATGGTGCATGTGAGTCATATAACGTTAACAATAGGACATTAAAAGCCTTAACCATATGTTCCACAGAATTAAACGTTAACACTGACTCTCAATTAATAGCATTCAGATCCCTATAAAATTCTGCCATAATGGGTCCCTGATGGGTCTATAGGTAAACGTCTTTGGCATTGTTTTGGGTCGTTTTGTTGGCAAAGTGATTGTTACCATGGCATGACCAAGAGACCCTGTTATGTTAGAAACGCATACATCGGTAACAGGTGCGTTGGTACAAACAACATCAAGGAGTGTCTCATTGCCAACCGAAAAGTAAGTAGGTACCTTCACCACTTGTGTGTGACATAGTAAAAGTGTGTGCTTTTAAGTGACATAGTTTAAATTTAAGTCAAATTTTGTGTCGCATGAAGGGGTATTTTTTAAATTTGCCTACTATTTCTAGGATAACTTAAGCGACAACATAGTCTGGGAGCCTGGGGTCCGCTTGACAACTAATCCCAAGATTTGGCATAGGCAATAGTTTTTACGAAAGCGACTGCCATCTGACCTTCCAACCCAGAGGGTAAACTAGGCCTTGTTAGGATTAGTCCGGTTTCCTCACGATGTTTTCCTTCACCGAAAAGCGACTGGTAAATATCGAATGATATTTCGTACATAAGTTCCGAAAAACTCATTGGTACGAGGCGGGGTTGGAACCCGCGACCTCCGGATTGCAAGTTGCACGCTCTTACCGCTAGGCCACCAGCGCTCAGCGCAGTAACCCGGACCAAACGACGCAGAATAAAAGCCGATTCTATAGTACATTGTAGGAGAGGACGGAAAACCGCTCAAAGATGAACGAGTGAGTTTGAGAGCCGACACGTTAGTGGAGAGAGGCCCTCAAATAATACGAGTCCATCTTTAGCGTTTCCGGCCGAGGCATTACATAGTGCTTTTCACGACTAATGCGAGGAAATAAGAAAATATTTGCAAAACTATAGATACCTACTTTAATATAAATTAATATTTTTATTGGCGCAAGGACAATTGTTGAAAGAAAGCGATGTATTTTTGCCAGGAATATTTATATTTTCTTCAAACACTCACGCTTGATATTTTTCAGTGACTTTTATTATTATAATAAAATAAGGGTGACCGCTAGTAACTACAGCTATCAAAAGCATGTGAGTGGATAAAAGAATTCATTTTTATAGCGTAGATACGTGTTTCTTGTATTTTGAAGTGAAAACTTCTTTAGCGGCGCTGTGCACTTTTTGTGATGGGGAAAAAATGTTAAACTCGCGACAGGTCACGTGACCGACAGATTCGTCAGATTGAAAATTCGTAAGACGGACGCGTGACCTGATCGAAACACTGTTACAATGTTATTGAAGCCAGTAGACCGCTGCGTGGAAGAAAGAGAGGGGGATACTTTTTAATCAAACACAATTTACACTATCCAATTCAGTAAGTATTTCCGATCCCGCCTTTTTTACTTTTTTTATCAATTTCAAGAGGCGTTTTTATGTTGTTTGCTTTAAACCGACTCTAAACTTGGAAGCGTTTTTGCTAAAAAACCACAAACAGCTACAAAAGTAAAAGCGTGAATGGAATGGTTTTTGTCCTATAGATAACCTAATTTTATTTTTGAAGGAAAAAGTTGCGTCAAAAAAAGACCTTTTACTCGCATCAATCACAGATGATGATCACAATGATCACCAATGACAGATGGTGATAACAATGAAACATTGTAGTAGTGGTTGTTCAGGTGCTACAGCTATTGCCTACTTTCCAGCTTGGTTTTAGACCATCTATTGCCACATTTCCGAACAGTGGCGTTACAACGATATAGTAAGTATACATATAACGCAATTTTGCCCAAAATTTCGCTGAAGGGGTTTCTACTTTTCATCGTCGATATAATAAAATAGCCTACTTTCTCATAAAAATGTTTCACGGCAGTCATCAAATCTTTTTACGAAAAAAAAAACTGAATTAATTGTGACGTCACAGCAGTTTTTGATTCTTAACTTGATTTTTTATTTTCTTTTGTAGTTTTCGCCTAAACACGACTTGTAATTGTATTAAAATCAACATGAAAAAGATAAAAAAATAGAATCAGGCCAAAATAAGTTGGCAGCGGTTTTGACAGCCCATACGGTGCAAGTGTTATTTTAAATGTCAAACTTCTATGAAATTATGACGTTTAGCTAACATATGCACAGACTGGGCTATCAAAATCGTTGCTAACTTAGCTTTGGTCTGACTCTAACCTAAAAGCAAAAATACGACAAGAGAGCAGACTAGCGACGCCGACGGTTGTGACAAACAGAGGACATCATTCAGTATTATTTCAGAGTAAGCCGTAAGTAGTGCTGATTCCCAGTGATAATGCGAAGTTTACGTAGCCGTAGTACGTGCTTTAATAAGGCTTAAGTTGTATAGTGCGTGACAAAGATTGGCCTGGATGTAATGGAACTAGTACAACGTCAATCATGTAATGGACAGATTTGGTTGTAATACCATATGGATAATTGGAGATAAATAAATAATGTATGGTGAGAGTCGAAGAATTCCTTGTTGACTAGGCGACCCACAAATTGACACTGATCGTTATTGGAGTAAAATAAAATTTGTTTTGGTGATTCGTGGACCAAAATGTCAATAATTAGAAAGTACAAAAAGCCGGGCATCCATTAATCAATTGGCACAGTTTAGCGGGCAATTTTGACAAGCTACTATAAATCGGGTAGGGACGGTGCCAGGATTCGAGGTCTTAATTAAAGGTCGGGACCATGTCGGTACCCTTCCGTCGTAACAGCTTTTAATCTTGATAGTGTGCTAATAAACTTCACTAGTTAAAGGGGTTATGTGTGAACATTTCAAAGGTGTATTTACTGTTATACAACCTTTTAGCTGTGATCGTACGTTGGGTCGTTAACTGTTCAGAAATACTAATGAATGTCTATCCAATTTAAGGTTAATTCTTTTTAGTTTTTACATACAACGTGAAGTAAGTAACTAGGCAGACATAGTAGGTATACCGATATCTTTAAACCAATACTAACGTAGAATGCATTTAGATTAGCAGATAAATAAATAATGGTTTTTTTTCAATAAGTCATGCGGACTACAGACTAAAATACATATCCTTGTTCCATGAGTTGACATGAGTGAAAATAAAATAATATTACTTGTCATCAATGACATTTTCTGGCAAAATGAAAATTTAATTTTTTTTTCATCAGCTTTTATATAAGTTTAATAAAAATAAACAAAAAATCGTGTCTGATAATTATCTAACATGTATATCAGATATCTTCCAGTTTTTGCCAGATGTTATCAAAACTACCTCAGAATATAAAAAAGTGGGAATTTAATTTTTAACAAACGTTTGCACACTCATTACGAAAAAAAGTCGACGCATAAAAATTATAAACATTGCTCCATGAATGTTTCCTTCCGCTTTCATTTATTATGTTTCCCAAAAAGCTTTTCGGACACAATAAATTAACTTTTTTTCTGACGTATGAATGGCTTCCAGCGTGCATCGTATATTTCCTGTTCGTTCTGGAATGAGATCATACAAAAGGTCAAACAAATCCACAATTATGGAAAAAGCTTTGATGTTGGGCCTTATTGGATACATATTTATTCGTAAGCCTTACCTTTTCAAGCTTTTATGAAATTTGATTGGACTGCATGAGTGAGTTACTTACATTGTCCACTTGTAATAATGTAAATCTCGCCAAATATACTTTTAAAATATTTTTAACTATAAAGAGATCTCCCTTTTATTCCTTATGACGATGATTACGACGAAATAGAGGAGTCGAAAAACAACTTCCTATTTAAAACTATTATACGACATAAAACCACGTATAATGCACTTACTAATAACTTTAAGGACTAGGTACTACTACTAAGCTACTAAGATTGTAAAGCATGATGTTCCGTCCCATACAAGTTTGGCACAACACTCGCTTAATATGGGTGGTATATTGTTAGGCTCCAAACATGAAATGAAAGTCCCAATAGTTATTAGAAATTCACGGACACTTCACAGAATAATATAAAAGGGAAATTACTCTACGATTTTGAGGTTAGAGCCAACAGGAGTGGTCATTTATCCATACGAACGTAGTCGACTGTTTCCTCCGTGGTTTTTAAAGCTAGAGCAATGATTTTTTTCAACACAGATTAATATTATCAATATATGTGTCGGACTGTTTTGTTTTTTTTTTGTTTTTTTTTTGTTTTTTAAGGCGTTAGGGCCCTTCAAACATGGTCAAAAACGGCCTAATTGACTATGCCGCAAAGAGAGGCGTGCGTGGTATTCAAAACTGGTATCAAGTAGTCAAAAAAACTAAACAGACCAACACAAATAATTTCATTATCATTTAGATTTCCAAATTTCGTTACGATTGGTTAAAGTTTTGGAGGAGGAAACAGTCGAGTACGAAACCTCGATTTTTGAGATTTTTACCCAGGATTTTTCGCCGAAGCTGCAGGTGTCCTTATCACACAAATTTTAGGGGCGGGGTCAAGTTTTTAAATACTTACACAACAGAAAAGTGATGGGCATTAGTCGAAATTGAATGTCGATAAGCTATAAGTGATGTGAGAAGTTATCTAAAAGTCGCGATTTACTCTTGGTAGGCAAAGTAGTTGAAGTGAGTATGCATGCACTTTGGTCTCAGGCGACACCGTTCAGCACTATTATTCCATGGATCATACAAAGCTGAGCTGTCATACTAGCCACGAGATTAACTCCTGGCTACCCCCTAAATACGGAGGGGAAAAGTCGGCTTCAGCGGTCCAATATGCCTCTATTTCTACCTATGTGTTGCTAATTGCTATTAGAGCAAATTAGACGGAAAATTTATTTTAGAAATATCTAATAATTTCTCATTTTTATGCACAGAACTGGATATATGCACGAAAAAATAAAATTAAGTAGGTATATAAAATTTCTTGTCACTTGTTTGCTTAAGAAGTATTTAAAAAAAATAAGAACTCTTTGACAAATATTTCCGGATTTCATTTTAAAACATGTGACGATTTTATAGAGGTTTATGAAACTGAATATAAGAAGTTTTTGAGACGTTGGTTTTTAAATTATTTTTACTTAACCAGGTATCAATTCTTGCTATGGTGTCATTTATTTTATCCTCATATGAGTTCGTTTTGTCTTCTTCTGGTATAACAACAGCTATATCGTCAGCAAATAGCGACATAGGATATGGCGTATATTAGGAATAAGAGAGGACCCAGCACGCTCCCTTGTGGTACACCACTTTTTTTCTGCCTATATGTTGACCGATAAACTGCAATTTCGTCGTTTTCATTGATTTTATCTAGTTCAACACACTGCATCCTGTTGTTGAGGTAACTCTCAATCCATTTCAGAGCATTGCCTCTTATTCGAAAGCATTCACATTTACGGAGTAGTATTGTATGGTTTACAAAATCGAAAGCCTTGCACATATCGAAAAACGTTGCTACCACTGTGATTTTTTTATCAATGTTTTGAGTAATATCACGAACAAGAGAGAAGGCAGCATGTGCAGTTGACTTTTGCTTTTGGAATCCATTTTGTTCTTTGTCAATAATATTGTATTTATTTAAGAATTGCGAAACCATATTCAGAAAAGCTTTTTTAAAGACCTTTGAGAGGATCGGGACCAAAGTTATAGGTCGATAATTGGACAGATGTTGTTTATCTCCCTTCTTATGTAGAGGTTTTACTATAGATTTTTTTAAACGTTTAGGAAATGCGCCCTGTATAAAGGTATGAATAAAAAGGTATGGGCTTAACACCGACCCCTGATCAACTCCACCGGTATTAAGTTGGATCCTCCCACTGTGGTCCTGGTCCATGTCGGCTATCACAGTGACGTATGTCTAGATGATGTTCTTAATCCGAAGACATCACCAGATCGCCCCACTTGGCACGCGGTTAAATGCCTTTCCATATTTATTTTCTTTTTTTTACACCTCTGTAGTTGTTGCATTCATAATTGCTGCCTTTTCCTTTATAAAGAGGTATCTAGAATAGAGGTAGTCTTCAAGTATGGCAAATGTAAGAGCTCCAGTACGATAAAATTAAACAGATTAGCCAAAACGTAACACAACATACAGAGGGGAGATACATTTACGTATCTCCTAAACACTTCCACGCTTCTTTCGGAATGCCATCTGGACCTAGTGCATTTTCATTGGCCATCATGTTTAAAAATTTACTTTTTACGGCTTAGGTGCTATAATTCCTTTATTAAGCTTCGGTATCGAAAAACTCAGGTTAATAAGTGAATAACAGTTTATTGTAGCGCGTATGCAATCTGTGTATTTTTGAAAATTATCCTGATTGTACGTACCCCCACTAGGTATTAACGTGACAGTTAATCTACAAACCAATCTTGTTTAAAAATTTAAACTTCAATCGCTCTTACTTAGCCCGCGCACAATGTAGAGGTAGTTGCTGCTCTATTTCGCCTTTATTGGACCGTATTGAGCCTTCGTGAAATGTGTAAAATTGCCAACAGTGGGATTCAACGAAAACTTTTCAAACGAGTTTTACGAAGTAGCCAGCTAAAGGAAACTAAGAAATCGCTGTGGAGTGGATGCGGTCGCTCTTTCGATACGGTAAGGAATGTTAAGAAAGTATAAGGATATGTGTAGGTATTGAGATTTTATTAGAACCGAAGATCAAAATAACATTAATAAGCTTTTTAGCGCAACAAAGTGTATATTTTGTTTTAATATTCCTTACAGAGATTTTATTCCGCTCTGATTTTACTGTCGTAATACTTAGATATTAAATTACTTATGATTGGTTAAATAACCAAAATATATTATATACTTCATCGTGCTTATCTTTGTTACACCCACGTTTCACCTTTGGGTAAAAGCAAAGAAAAATAAGTAAGCATAGTTCCATAACAGCTTGTATTGCAATCCGGAGGTCGCAGGTTCAAACCCGGCTCGTACCAATGAGTTTTTCGGAACTTATGTACGGAAATCATTTAATATGTACCAGTCGCTTTTCGGTGAAGGAAAACATCGTGAGGAAACCGGACTAATCCCAACCAGGCCTAGTTTACCCTCTGGGTTGGAAGGTCAAATGGCAGTTGCTTTCGGTAAAACTAGTACCTACGCCAAATCTTGGGATTAGTTCTCAAGCGGACCCCAGGCTCCCCTGAGCCGTGGCCAATTGCCGGGACAACGCGAGGAAGAAGAGTTGGTAATTAACATTTTTCAACTTCTGATTATCGATTAAATTTCACCGTGTATAATTTGACAGAGAAGCTGTGCTTTACCTTTTAAGAAGCAAGGATAAATAAAACGAGAAGACAGACAGCCAGAGCTCAACGAGGGTGTGGAGTGTTAGGGTTGGCAACACGCACATAACTCCTCTCTGCTCTTTTCCTGCTCTGGAGTTGCAGGCGTAGGCATACGACATAGGCTACGGAAACTGCTTACCATCAGGCGCGCCGTATGCTTGTTTGCCACCGACGTAGTATAAAAAAACAGCGCCATCTATATTAACCGGAAGTATAGTTTATTTTGACCAGAGCTCTAGGTAAGCTCCGAACAAATGGATGTTTTAAGATAACTTCCGTTCAATAGATAGCGTGTTGTAATGTAACCCGAATAGAGGTTAAAGTACAGAACAAAATGATAAATATAAACGTGAGACATGCAGCGTTATTGACACAATCTGACATTTATATTATCTTTGATTTTAATCGTCCATGCAAGAGGTATTTTATCAGGCTGCATAATTATGAAGTACTAACAATGGGTTTGCCGTTTCTTTGTCAAAGCAAATATTTACGCAGAGCGATTATGTTTCAAAGATAATTACCACCTGCTAATCCAGCTTTTCTTTGTTACTACCGTCTTAACCGTTACACAGTTGAATTATTGGATTTTATTTTACTTACCTAATACATACTCGTATATATAAGTAGAGTAGCTGTTACGTAAGTACGTGTTTGTGTAAGTTTGAAGTTGTGTATCTACACCAACCATTTAAAAATAAAAATAAATCAGACAGCGTAAAAATACTTACGAATAATTAATTATCGTAAAACCTCCAAATTATAGTCGAGTACCACAACTATTATGGCCCACAACACAAGTTCAACACGTTTTAAGTATGTAACAATCATCTTTTTAGTCAGCTTTGTATACTCTGGTGATTTACGAATTCGGTATTTTCCGACTCTGGTGATCTAAACCTTGGTTTATAATTGTGTGGAATTCTGACGTTTCCTAGTGATACCAGGCAAAAACATATTCCTTAAATTTGTGGTGAGAATTACAAGCCGAAATAAAATATTGGAAATTCATTTTGACATGATTATTTTTACTTAGAACCATTATTATAACTTCATTGAAAACAAAGTATAATTTTAAAGTGCAGTATTTGAACATGAGAAAAAATCAGGTATTTTTCTGGGGTTAAAAATAATTGTTACTAGAGTCTGGCTAGCCAAATATTGTTGACAGATTTGCCTTGTTGTATCACCAATTGTCTATGATTTAAAAAAAAACCTAAAGGCTGTTGTCAATTTATGTCATTCATTCATTCAAATTGTTCGCGGCTTATAAGGGGTTTATTTTAAATAATATTAATAATTACTATACCCAGTGGGGTCCGCAAACTATTATTTTAGCTCGTAAATAATTACGACAATGTGCGAAGTTGAAGTGAAGCGTCGTTTAATGAAAAACTGCTATGTTTACAAGTCGTAAGCAATTTGGTAGGTTGGTGCTCTATTACTATTTTGATACTTTAAGTACTAGTTCTAACATTTGCCTATAACTTTAATTAAGTACGTGACTTTTAATACCTGAATCTCATGAACAGGACAAGTGTGTAAAGAAACGGATAAACTAGAAGTTCTGGAAAATATCAATACAATCCAAACATTGGAACGTAACGAGTTACTGAAAAACAATATTTAAAAGAAATCTGTGGAGTGAAGTGACTGGTCAGTAGTAACCAATTTGATTTAACAATATAAAATACATAAAAATATCTTGGCGAAACATGTCCATATATGTCTTTGTATTTTACATAGTGGTAGAAATTATGTGAGCTGACTTTGAGTGCACGTCAACGTATATTTAACTGATTTCCTTAGGTACCTTACGTGTGCACAGAAAATCAAAAATATGTTCTAGTATCAAAACTATAATTCCTACTATACAAAGTGTGACCAGCCCAAGATTTTGTTAATTTTCCGCCAAAAATTTGTGTAATATTTCGGTAACCAGACTCTAGTATCATTGTAATTACTTTCATATTTATCATAAACCTTTGGTCTAAAATTATAGTATTAATACTTTGTGTTCTACTATCCCGTCTCGTTTTAAACAAAAGGCACGAAAGGTCGGGTCGGTGTGTTTCTCTCCACCCTACGCCGCCGCTCGCCGCTGCTGCCGCCGCAAGACATTGTTGCCGAGCCGTGAGTGTTCTCCTTACATCTACCCTCCATTTCAAACAAATTGCAAATTGTTTACGTCACGACTCAAGTCAAGGCTTTCAACAGTTTGAACGTGCGAATGCGTTTGCTCTCCTTTCTCCGTGTTATTTTACAAGCTTTTATTTACTTTCACCTGACCGTTGTCTGTTTGTAATCAAATCTTGCAAGTTAAATTTGATCCACTTCCCGGTTTCCGATTGAGCTGAAAATTTCCCTTAGGTCGCATGGTCCGACTGACTAGTCCGATCAATCGGAATACGAATATATTTTTTTCCCGCTGGCTCGATTGATCGGAATATAAGGACTTCTCTAATTCTCGTAGTCCTACTATCGGAGTAACGGGATTTTAAAAGTTCGTCTAGTTCGATCGATCGAACCACGAGACCTTGAAAAATCCTCTTAATCCGATCACACAACTTTTATTTTTCCTGTTAGTCCGACCGATATTTTTTGGTTAATTTTGTACTCTACCAACATCTGGTTTTTAACACTTTTCTGGTAACAAAAGTGTTTTCTTACTTTCGACGTGATCCTGGGTAGGAATGGAGTCGATTGGCATCAAAAACAACAACAAAATGACCTTTTTCTCGCACCCTGTATGTTTTACCGGAAATCTGTTACCGCCAATTTTCATCAATTTGAAATCGAGGGATGGTCTCTTAAGGCCATTTTTACCTAGCAGCACGGGATCTGGTAGCTACCCTTACTGACCCAAAATCTAATTCCACCCTGTAGGTATATTCTTAACCCAAATTTTATTTTAATTTAAAATCTTACATATTTATCAGAGAAAATATAGAAAACTTACCAATTGCCAGTGTCTAGTAGTGAGTTAAGATGAGATAACGTTTACGTGTCATTAGCCGGACTTAGCAATAATATCAAGTCTACAGTTATGTCCGATCAATCGATCCAACAGGAAGAAAACACGACCTCGTGGTTCGGTCGATCGAACTAGACGAACTTTTAAAATCCCGTTACTCCGATAGTAGGACTACGAGAATTAGAGAAGTCCTTATACTCCGATCAATCGAGCCAGCGGGAAAAAAATATATTCGTATTCCGATTGATCGGACTAGCCAGTCGGACCATGCGACCTAAGGGGAAAATTTGCATACATATGTAAGTCGGATGACAATGCAATATTATATATATAAAAGCTTGTAAAAAAATTTTTTGGCAAAAATTTCATTTTTGGTACAAGCTTTCAATTTATTATGGTACCAATATTATGGTACCATCGAGCTGATCTGATGATGGAGACAAGAGGTGGACATAGGAACTCTGTGATAAAACAACGCAACCTAATTGTGTTTGGGGTTTTTAGAATTATCTCGATGAGTATTAGTTTCCTGTGGAAAAAAGTACAGTCAGCGATAAAAGCTCGTACCCAAAATGAAATTTTTGCCAAAAACTTATTCGTACGTACAGTCAGCTGCAGAGAAAAAGTACCCCCCTACATACTAAATTTCTATGCAGGGGGGTACCTTTTCTCTGCAGCTGACCGTACTATTCTATAAAATGATGATGAAAACATCGTGAGGAAACCGGACTAATCCCAACCAGGCCTAGTTTACCCTCTGGGTTGGAAGGTCAAATGGCAGTTGCTTTCGGTAAAACTAGTACCTACGCCAAATCTTGGGATTAGTTCTCAAGCGGACCCCAGGCTCCCCTGAGCCGTGGCCAATTGCCGGGACAACGCGAGGAAGAAGAGTTGGTAATTAACATTTTTCAACTTCTGATTATCGATTAAATTTCACCGTGTATAATTTGACAGAGAAGCTGTGCTTTACCTTTTAAGAAGCAAGGATAAATAAAACGAGAAGACAGACAGCCAGAGCTCAACGAGGGTGTGGAGTGTTAGGGTTGGCAACACGCACATAACTCCTCTCTGCTCTTTTCCTGCTCTGGAGTTGCAGGCGTAGGCATACGACATAGGCTACGGAAACTGCTTACCATCAGGCGCGCCGTATGCTTGTTTGCCACCGACGTAGTATAAAAAAACAGCGCCATCTATATTAACCGGAAGTATAGTTTATTTTGACCAGAGCTCTAGGTAAGCTCCGAACAAATGGATGTTTTAAGATAACTTCCGTTCAATAGATAGCGTGTTGTAACCCGAATAGAGGTTAAAGTACAGAACAAAATGATAAATATAAACGTGAGACATGCAGCGTTATTGACACAATCTGACATTTATATTATCTTTGATTTTAATCGTCCATGCAAGAGGTATTTTATCAGGCTGCATAATTATGAAGTACTAACAATGGGTTTGCCGTTTCTTTGTCAAAGCAAATATTTACGCAGAGCGATTATGTTTCAAAGATAATTACCACCTGCTAATCCAGCTTTTCTTTGTTACTACCGTCTTAACCGTTACACAGTTGAATTATTGGATTTTATTTTACTTACCTAATACATACTCGTATATATAAGTAGAGTAGCTGCTCGTAAGTACGTGTTTGTGTAAGTTTGAAGTTGTGTATCTACACCAACCATTTAAAAATAAAAATAAATCAGACAGCGTAAAAATACTTACGAATAATTAATTATCGTAAAACCTCCAAATTATAGTCGAGTACCACAACTATTATGGCCCACAACACAAGTTCAACACGTTTTAAGTATGTAACAATCATCTTTTTAGTCAGCTTTGTATACTCTGGTGATTTACGAATTCGGTATTTTCCGACTCTGGTGATCTAAACCTTGGTTTATAATTGTGTGGAATTCTGACGTTTCCTAGTGATACCAGGCAAAAACATATTCCTTAAATTTGTGGTGAGAATTACAAGCCGAAATAAAATATTGGAAATTCATTTTGACATGATTATTTTTACTTAGAACCATTATTATAACTTCATTGAAAACAAAGTATAATTTTAAAGTGCAGTATTTGAACATGAGAAAAAATCAGGTATTTTTCTGGGGTTAAAAATAATTGTTACTAGAGTCTGGCTAGCCAAATATTGTTGACAGATTTGCCTTGTTGTATCACCAATTGTCTATGATTTAAAAAAAAACCTAAAGGCTGTTGTCAATTTATGTCATTCATTCATTCAAATTGTTCGCGGCTTATAAGGGGTTTATTTTAAATAATATTAATAATTACTATACCCAGTGGGGTCCGCAAACTATTATTTTAGCTCGTAAATAATTACGACAATGTGCGAAGTTGAAGTGAAGCGTCGTTTAATGAAAAACTGCTATGTTTACAAGTCGTAAGCAATTTGGTAGGTTGGTGCTCTATTACTATTTTGATACTTTAAGTACTAGTTCTAACATTTGCCTATAACTTTAATTAAGTACGTGACTTTTAATACCTGAATCTCATGAACAGGACAAGTGTGTAAAGAAACGGATAAACTAGAAGTTCTGGAAAATATCAATACAATCCAAACATTGGAACGTAACGAGTTACTGAAAACCAATATTTAAAAGAAATCTGTGGAGTGAAGTGACTGGTCAGTAGTAACCAATTTGATTTAACAATATAAAATACATAAAAATATCTTGGCGAAACATGTCCATATATGTCTTTGTATTTTACATAGTGGTAGAAATTATGTGAGCTGACTTTGAGTGCACGTCAACGTATATTTAACTGATTTCCTTAGGTACCTTACGTGTGCACAGAAAATCAAAAATATGTTCTAGTATCAAAACTATAATTCCTACTATACAAAGTGTGACCAGCCCAAGATTTTGTTAATTTTCCGCCAAAAATTTGTGTAATATTTCGGTAACCAGACTCTAGTATCATTGTAATTACTTTCATATTTATCATAAACCTTTGGTCTAAAATTATAGTATTAATACTTTGTGTTCTACTATCCCGTCTCGTTTTAAACAAAAGGCACGAAAGGTCGGGTCGGTGTGTTTCTCTCCACCCTACGCCGCCGCTCGCCGCTGCTGCCGCCGCAAGACATTGTTGCCGAGCCGTGAGTGTTCTCCTTACATCTACCCTCCATTTCAAACAAATTGCAAATTGTTTACGTCACGACTCAAGTCAAGGCTTTCAACAGTTTGAACGTGCGAATGCGTTTGCTCTCCTTTCTCCGTGTTATTTTACAAGCTTTTATTTACTTTCACCTGACCGTTGTCTGTTTGTAATCAAATCTTGCAAGTTAAATTTGATCCACTTCCCGGTTTCCGATTGAGCTGAAAATTTCCCTTAGGTCGCATGGTCCGACTGACTAGTCCGATCAATCGGAATACGAATATATTTTTTTCCCGCTGGCTCGATTGATCGGAATATAAGGACTTCTCTAATTCTCGTAGTCCTACTATCGGAGTAACGGGATTTTAAAAGTTCGTCTAGTTCGATCGATCGAACCACGAGACCTTGAAAAATCCTCTTAATCCGATCACACAACTTTTATTTTTCCTGTTAGTCCGACCGATATTTTTTGGTTAATTTTGTACTCTACCAACATCTGGTTTTTAACACTTTTCTGGTAACAAAAGTGTTTTCTTACTTTCGACGTGATCCTGGGTAGGAATGGAGTCGATTGGCATCAAAAACAACAACAAAATGACCTTTTTCTCGCACCCTGTATGTTTTACCGGAAATCTGTTACCGCCAATTTTCATCAATTTGAAATCGAGGGATGGTCTCTTAAGGCCATTTTTACCTAGCAGCACGGGATCTGGTAGCTACCCTTACTGACCCAAAATCTAATTCCACCCTGTAGGTATATTCTTAACCCAAATTTTATTTTAATTTAAAATCTTACATATTTATCAGAGAAAATATAGAAAACTTACCAATTGCCAGTGTCTAGTAGTGAGTTAAGATGAGATAACGTTTACGTGTCATTAGCCGGACTTAGCAATAATATCAAGTCTACAGTTATGTCCGATCAATCGATCCAACAGGAAGAAAACACGACCTCGTGGTTCGGTCGATCGAACTAGACGAACTTTTAAAATCCCGTTACTCCGATAGTAGGACTACGAGAATTAGAGAAGTCCTTATACTCCGATCAATCGAGCCAGCGGGAAAAAAATATATTCGTATTCCGATTGATCGGACTAGCCAGTCGGACCATGCGACCTAAGGGGAAAATTTGCATACATATGTAAGTCGGATGACAATGCAATATTATATATATAAAAGCTTGTAAAAAAATTTTTTGGCAAAAATTTCATTTTTGGTACAAGCTTTCAATTTATTATGGTACCAATATTATGGTACCATCGAGCTGATCTGATGATGGAGACAAGAGGTGGACATAGGAACTCTGTGATAAAACAACGCAACCTAATTGTGTTTGGGGTTTTTAGAATTATCTCGATGAGTATTAGTTTCCTGTGGAAAAAAGTACAGTCAGCGATAAAAGCTCGTACCCAAAATGAAATTTTTGCCAAAAACTTATTCGTACGTACAGTCAGCTGCAGAGAAAAAGTACCCCCCTACATACTAAATTTCTATGCAGGGGGGTACCTTTTCTCTGCAGCTGACCGTACTATTCTATAAAATGGATACAATTTAAAAAAATGTCTTTAAAATAAGTATCAATCTTATGCATAATAACATCATAATAATTAATCTTATAATTAGAGATTTTATTCGTATTTTTTGCACGCCTGACTACTTTTTTATAATTCTTAGTTTCTAAATTATGTACGTAGCAGATCACAAAATACACCTACTGCGTTCTAAATTTCATTAAAATATATCTTGTAGTTTTCGAGTAAAGTGGCTGTGTGTATAGCGATTTTTATATTTTCATTAACAAATTAAACATTTGCATTCGATACAGTAGTATTAGGTGAAGTGGAATTCTTAATGAAGCCCAGAACGGAAATCGTCAACGACTTCACGTTTGACGATTTGTCTTCTTCGTTCAAGTTGCTGAGCAAGTAAGGTCCTAAGAAACATTTTTGTCAAGTGCCATCTCTGATGATGAGTTCCATGAGGAATTGAGGGAACTTCTTAAATCTTGATCTTGATTCAGATCCAGGTGGTTTGACAGTGTGTTGACGCTTTTAAGATATGGCTTGGCACCGACTTCAAACATATAAGTTGTTAGCGCATATGAAATGACAATATTTTTTATCCTGTTTAAAATCGCATTTTTATGTAGGGTAATTATTTTACAACTATCACTTACAGGAAAATGAAAATGCCTTTGACTTACGAAATAAGAATGTACCTAACTTATTTATTATATTTTTTCAAGCATCTAATGCATTCTTAAAATCACGCAAATTTTTGTACAATAAAATCACGTAACGTAAACGCACGCGGCCATGTTAAATTCATCAATGCCTAGATTGAATAATCGCACCGGTCACCTGCCAATTACCCTGACGGTACGGGCGCAATTTATTGTGAAACCCCCCACGGGGTGGATTGTTGAAGCGCTAGATAATTTTGCCACTGACCAGCCTCTATTATTAAGTGGATGTTAAGGTAATTTAACACCTATTAATAAACATTCAGAGGGATAAATTCCTTGGGATTATTGATGCCCGCGAAATACATTGCGAATCGTATAATTAGGCATTTATTCTCCACGCACTCATTGGATGCTGCGCCTGATGTACTGTGAATCGAGTCAAGGTCCTATCATGACAATAACAAAATTTTAATTCATTTGAAAATGTGAATACTGCTCATACTCAAAGGAAAAAATTATACCAATAATAAAGGTGACAGTCCATTTTCAACTGCAGCTGCATTACCGTTGCGACACTTTTGCGCATGACTGGTGCGACATTACTGCAGCTGTAGCTGTTGCTGCAGCTGCGGCTGTTGCCTGCGGCGTTCAGTCGCGGCAGCGTTCGTTAGTTGATTGTCAATGTCAAGGAGTAATGAATAATGTCACTGTCAGACGTATAAATAAAAATACAAATTTACTTCTATTTATTTACTTTTATTTTTTACGAGAAGAAGTGAGTGACGATAATGCTACATGGTACACGAAAAAGAAGAACAGTTTACCTTTCTATAAAAGTCTCAGTTAGTCCTCTGCTGCTGCTCACCATCAGGCGGGCCGTATGTTTGTTTGCCACCGACGTAGTATAAATACGGAACCCTAAAAAAGGCAGCTATGCTATATTAATAAAAAACCAGATATTTAATGGTAATCGTTTGTTCGTTGTCCAGTGACACCACTACCACTCCCTCCCTATGGACTGCCGCAAGCAACCCGAAATCCCTCAACACAGCCACCGCGTTTATAGTAGACCACCCCCTTCGGAACCCGAACTGGCTGTTATGTAAGCACGGGTCCATTTCCACTAGGTGCCGCTGAATACGGGAGGCCAGGATTCGCTCGAAGAGCTTCCCGACCTCATTCAACAGCACGATGGGGCGGTAGCCAGCGGGGGTGTCTGCTGGGCGCCCCTCCTGACGCAGCAGGCACAATCACCCCTCCTTCCAACATCTCGGGAAGCACCCCTCCTCGAGGCAGTCCTCCAGGAGGGACCTTAGGTTCCCTAGATACTTGAGTGCCAAGAAAAGCACTTTTCCTGGCACTCCGTAAGCTTCCGTCTGCTTTGCGCGTGGCCCTGACCCGCTCCATGGCCCACTCCATCTCGTCAACCGTGATCAGAGGACGATCGGTTCCACCGGGTCTGCTGCTGGGGCAAAGTCTGGCGCCTCCGGAAACAGGCCCTCAACCACTCTCCGGAGCTGTATGGGCGTCCCCATGGGTCCCTATTGAGGGATGTCAAGAACTCCTCCCATCCCTCGTTCTTCGCCTTCTTAATGGCCTGCTGGAGGGCCCGCGTCTTGTCCGCCAACGCAGTGCGGTGGAGTTCCTCCTCCTCAGCGGTGTGCCTCCTTCCTCTGCACCGCGTGTAGGCCTGTCGGGCATTATTGGCGGCCGTGCGTACGACGGCGATCTCCGGGGTCAGCCAGTATACTTGTTTCTTGCCCCGGGCAGGCCGGGTCCGGGGCATGGAAGCGTCACAAACTGTCTCCAGGGACCTTCTGAAGTGGACGGGCCGTCTCGTCGATACCTCTTGGTGACATCTGGGGAGAGTTCCACGCCTCGATGATGGGAGCATCTTCCGCCATTTCTCTGTCGAGGCGGGCCAACCACTATCTTGGGAACCTCACCCTTCCGGCCCGTCGGCTATCAGGACTGGGCGGCGGGAGACCCACATGCGGATATATAAATGATCCGAGAGGGTCTCTTCGTCTTCTAGAACTCGCTACTCGGTAACGCGCGCTGCTAGGTCGGGGGTCGCGAAGGATAGGTCGACTATAGACCCTTTCATTCCAGCGAACACACGTCTGCGCGTTACCGCAGTTGTCATCCACAACACATAAGAACACTAATTAAACAAAAACCATTGATAACCAATACCTATGTAACTATCTAATTGTTAAAATTGGTATTTAACAGGCTTACTGTTCACACTTTAAGGTCAGGATAAAGCGCCTGTAACATTGTTCTTAGAATTTTCTATTATAGAATTATTTTCTTCGGGTGCATTCCAGAGGGGTGCGACGATCCATTGCATTGCATCTAAGTAGCATAATAATGATTGACCATCCCCGCCCAATCGTGACTGTATGATTCTTGTGACGTAAGCTGATGCAACGTGATTATCTCTAAGTGTGTGCTTGACCTGATTAGTCGTCTTATTCCAGTCTCTCGTCAGTAGCATTCCTCATTGTATCCACTTTGGGATATTTTATTTGTAGGTAAATAACATTATTTACCTACAAATAAAATATCCCAAAGTATAACATTATTTACCTACAAATAAAATATCCCAAAGTGGACACACAGAGATAATCACGTTGCATCAGCTTACGTCACAAGAATCATACAGTCACGATTGGGCGGGGATGGTCAATCATAGCAGTTTACATACATATGTATAAGTGGAGCAGTAGTAACACGTTATGGGACGGGAGGGGATGGTTACAATCGGCCAGCTACGCAGCCTCAATCCCAGACAGTGTTTACGAAGAGGGTTGAGCGTTGGTGAATTAACGCTCCTTTCTCTCACTGATCTCTTGTTGTATGAATGTCGCTTTATCGTATACGTACTCGATGTAATTCTTCATATAGTTGAAAGACGAAGGTAGGTAGATGGGTAGAGAAATGAGATATTTGAGTGTCGAACACGAACCGGCAACCGCTAAGTTGCTACCTCTATTGACACTGCATAATGAGGACTTTTCTTGGGACATTTAAAGCCTGACAACAATTTATTTGACCCTCGCCATTTTGCGGATTTTCAATGGTACTAATTTCTTTTACTGGCAACAAGTACTCTTTGACTACGAACCTTGGATGTCATCCAATAACACCGATGTAAACAAACAGAAAATATCTACGAATATATTCAAATATAAACGGTTTTATTACAAAAATGCCAATAAAATTTTCCAAAGATGCGAAAAAAATTGTAGTGAATGCAATCAAATACTTACAGCTTAAAAAAAACGAAGGATGACATAGCATTCCAATAAACAATGTTTTAAGTTGGTTGTTGACATGACTATTATTGACATTTTGTAGTGCGGTTGTATTGAACTGGTTAGTAGTTTGGTTTAAACTTTAATATTTCCTTTATGTAGATCGACGATAAAAAATATTTATAAAAATAATGAGACGGTCTTGACTTTGCCACCTGTACAAAACAAAGCCCCACACAAAAAGAGAATTCAAATAGACGACTTAGATAAATGTGCCATAAGGCATAAAATTCATGAGCGAAAACAAGTACCGAGTATCAAAACTCTGCTCACTGCTTTGAAAAAAGACATTGGATTTACAGGCAGCAGAGAGTACTTACGAAAACTGATGCACAGTATGGGATTCAAATATAAAAAATGCTGAAACCAACGTTCAATATTGATGGAGCGTTCCGATATTGTGGTTTGGCGTGAAAGTTATTTGGATCAAATACAAGAAGTAAGGGATAAAAATATGCCTATAGTTTATTTGGACGAGACCTATGTAGGTCATACTTCTCTAAACCATGCCAAATGTTGGCAGAGCGAAAATGAACTTGGAGTATCGAAAGCCGTTTCAACAGGGAAACGACATATTATTGTTCATGCCGGTGGACCATCCGGATTTGTTCCTAATGCCTTTCTGGTATATAATGATAAAGAAAAAAAAAGCAGATTACCATGATTCGATGAATAAAAATAATTTTAAGAAATGGGTTACGTAGAAATTAATTCCCAATCTAAGTGAACCCACATGTATAGTTATGGATAATGCCCGATACCATTCCTTTCGCATTAATAAACCACCAACATCTGGCGACAGAAAGCATGTCATTGCAGAGTGGCTGCGGTCGAATAAAATTCCATTTCCACAAAAAGCATCCAAAGCTAGATTGGTGGAGATTTTGAGACGTCACAAACCTGAACCAATATATGAAGCAAAATTGGCATGTAATCCAATATCCGAACGTTGCAGTTTACTTATATTTCTTATACATCGATAGTGACAAGCCCTTAGAAACTATCCACTGGGTGCTAACTAAGCGACCTAAGCAATTCTTAACGCTTGTAACAATTTTAAGAATCAAATCGCATTACAAATCGAATCACTTAAAAAACATTTGATGTAACTTACATTGGTTTTGTGCTCCCCTGATTTCAGCCACAGTTATGGTTGGAGTTGGATGCTATTTTTAATATACTCCAATAAAACTAAGTTATAATATAACCTAGGCAGATTTTCTAGAATCAGCTTATACAAATTTAGCGTATTTTGAAATTATTGATTGAGAGATTCAAATAAAGCGGCTACTCTATACTCTACGGCTATTTACAGAAACGCGTGATTGGCATTAATGGCAGATGACAATTAGAATTAATAGACAATTATCACTATTTTTAGGGCTTCGTACCAAAAAGGTACAAAAGGAACCCTTATGGTGCAACCACTTAAGCTATCGAATTGAAATTTGGAATAGTTATGAACAACGCTAGCCCAGACACATTGAAAGTGTTATTTTTTTTAATAACTATGAAAAAATCCCAATATGAAGAGGGGGCAAAATTTCAAAGTCTAGTGAGTGACTAGGTCACGTGCGGTATCATTTGAAAGAGTTTAAATTAAACATTCCGAAACACATTTTTATTAGTTTTTCGTACTGGAAAAAATTGATTTATGAAGGAAAATGTGAATAAAAATACTATTATCCCCCTCCCTTTGTCTCCGAGGTTTAACGAAGAAGACCCTCTATCTTGATAACTTTTTTTTAATTAACAAAAAACATTACGAATTCAGTTTGCAATTTAACCACCTTTACATGTGTTTATTACACTTGAAATTTCTATGAAAACACATTATTGTATTCAAATTGGTATCTCAAATTAACCCATTTTTTTCTGAAAATAAAATACAAATGGGGGTCTAAAAAAAAGAACAATCCTAATTGTAATGATAATTAATTTTACTAATTTAGTAATTAGTAAACATAGTTTTTTAAGATTTTTTTAATTTTAATGTTTATTTATACATATTGTTATTTAATGATTTTTTTTTAGTTATTTTATTTTGAATGTAATATGGAATTATTTTCTGAATTAAATTATTGAATTCATTTGAATTGAATCGAATACAAAAAGAACCTTGTGTAAAAGGAATATTTAAAACTATTTTTTTCGACCACCCTGCATCCTACCGAAAATTAGTTTTAAACTACATATTCGATTGTTTGTGTTGGAGGACGAAAACTCTTGTCGCTTCACATTCAGCTAGAGATAACTGGAGGCCTACCGCGGAAATCGGTTTCCGCGGTAGGCCCCCCAAACGAGAAAGAATTTGCGAATTGCGGGGATCTTTCTCGTTTACTCTCACTAAGACGTAATTAGAGTGATAGAGAAAAATGCCCGTAATTGACGAACTTCGATTTTCGCGGTAGGCCCCCTGGGTCCCTAGCCAAGATTCCAATCGTTTGCGCTACGACAACAAAACGCTATTCGTCTCTCTATTGCAATAATCTGTAAGAGTGAGCCGGGTGGGGATTCCGGCTTCTTTCTCTCCGACATAACCCCGACACTGCATTAAGCGTTAAAACATCACTCGGCCTCAGTTGGTACACTACTTAGGGTTGTCTCCGACCTAAAGAAATTCACAGGTTAAATTGTAGTTTACTTAAAATATAAATACCTTGCTGCTCGTCGGCAGTTTTTAACAATAAAGTTTCGTAACCAGGTGCAGAACAGAATTCTTAATAAGCCTATTTTGAAACTGGTTGTGAAAAAATAATCTAAAAATCTAGAACTTCTTCAAAATGATCTTAAAAATATAAAAGAACAAATGGTATTTATAGAAGATAAATTAAGGTTCGTTACCTTGATTTAGTAAACTTAGGCTTATACAGATAGAGAGTTTTGTTTGAACTCTTTTCATAAAAAATGCATGAATTGGTTTATTTTGGAATAATATTAATATGGCATTTTTTTTTTCATTATACTCGAGTAGGTACCACTACCACTACCATACTTGTCTTAGTTCGTTTAATTTCTAAAATGTCTTAGATAATTAAGAGTCCTAATTAACGAGTATCTCGTTAATCTTGTTCTGTTATCTTTGTGTACAATATACAAGGCACAATAGTATCCAATACGTACAAACATTGAACAAGCGAATGATAAATACGAGTATATGCGATCTTTGTTGTTACTTAAGTAGCCTTCCTTTTTTCCCCTTAAGTCAAGTATTCGAGCCTACACAGTACCTAATCTTAGACTAATATAGCGTGTCCGGCAGTTCCAGTTGAAATTCAAATTCAAAATTAAAAAAAAAAAAAACTGCAAGTAAGCCTCGAGGGCTCTTTTACAAGTCAATACAACATTTGTATTAACATCATATCGTGATATAAAAAATAAATATCAAAATTTATAAATACAACAGCCATTACATTATAGTAATCTTAAAATAAATAATAACTTCAATACAATAGAGATGTATAGTCTCTATGGTTAAAAAATATTTGTATTTATTGTGTTTATTTGGGCACAAACGGTACAACAATTCTTACAAATAGTAATATTAATTAATACACTATAAAACATAAAACCTAAATCTAAAAATAAATAATACTAAACTTAAAATAAAATACTAAAAAATATCCCCCTGCCTGTTAAAAATACATTAAATCTGGAGATGTAAAAGGTCCCCAATATCAGAGTACTAATACAAATAAGATTTGGAGGTGTAAAGTCTCTCCAAGGGTCAAAATAAAATGTAAATGTATATTCAAGTTCCAAGCAAAAACCAAAAAATTGGTACCTACTTAGAGTCTGTGCGGAAAGAAAAGACTTCTCTTTCCGCAGAATCTTCTAGTTTTTTTTATATATTAACAACTCATTTCTTGTCCAGTTTTTATAAGTAATTTTTACACTAACCGAAACGCAATATTTTTACTAAGCCTGTTTTCACTCCTCAACCCTACACACGTGTAATCCTAAAAGGGGTAATATTTTAACAGAAAATAGCCTCTCCTTCCGCTCTCAAGTATTTACCCAGCCCATTAGCGTGTAGTGCTATGACCATAACGACAATGCTGAGGTCGAATAAACTCACTATTGGGGTATTAATGTGATGCATCTGTGTTAATTTCACTTTATTGGACTTTAGGTAAATTTGAATTTGATTGATTTGATTTTGCCTTAGAATGATGACAGCTAGGTGCTTTTGATGAATTTTTCCCCAATTTGAAGCCTTAAAACTAGAACGAAATTTCAAGTTTCTATAAAAATACCCTTTCTTTAAAATGCTATGAAATTTGCATGTCCTCCTCCTGTTTCTATATCCATCACGAAACAATGGTGTTCCGGACATTTAGGAGGCGTGCGCAAAAAAAGTTATATATAATGATCTGATTCTAAAGATTCTAATGATAAATGTCTAATTATATTTTTCCTGTAAAGGTTATAGTAATGTTAATATTATGTCAAAAATTCATAATTGTTCTTCGGTAAACTTCGGAGGTAAGGGCGGGGGGGGGCATGGTATGTTTTTCATATTATCCTTCATAAATTATTTTTTCTTTCACTATGAAAAAAAAAATAGTTTTGTGAATGTACAATTTGAGCTCTTTTAAATGATACCCCACTTGACCTAATCATTAGACTTTGAAATTTCTTAAAAATTTCAAATCGATGGCTTAAGTTGTTCTCGAGATATTTAGCGATGTGACAGACAGACCGACAGACGGATGGACAGACGGAGTCGCACCATAAGGGTTCCTTTTGTACCTTTTTGGTACGGAACCCTAAAAACGATGCTTAAAATAAACGCTATATTCGTAGCGGGGTCACTACCAGTCTTAATTATTCGTTTCTAGGCCCCTATCATACATATTACGGCCTCTTACATATCACGCAAGTGAATTCTGTCTAGACCGTTCCAGGCCACGCCATTAATATTAATAATAACGTACGAAACGGTGCCGTTATTGTTCGGGGTATTAAATGTCTTGGCTTCATTATAATTGTTAAATTTGCTGTTTGGTTAGTATCTTAATTTTATAGTCAAAGGTGCATCGGGAAAATGAGAAAATCTTGTTACTTGTCGCAAGATTCCCTTGACGGTACAGCATAATAATAATGCAATTTTCTTATGCAGGTATTATAAAGAGATAATTATAAATTATATGAAAGCATTTTTGCTCAAGCTGAAATTAAGGCCTTCGCTAACGCTCGGTGAAATACTTAATATTTTCAAATAGTGCCTAAAATAATCAAGAAAGTTGAATTTCTCCTGGATAGCAGTTGTTTTCCAAAATGGCCACAGGTCTTCAAACGTGAAATGTTAGGTCAGAAAAAGACATAAAAACGGGACCACCTATCCTATCAACATACACACCATTTAAGGTGTCGTAGGTTCAGAGACCGGAGGTTTTGAAAAATCGTACGCTTTTTCATATATCAATACGGTTGTCAGAATATTAATTAGGAATCTTGAGGATTTTTTTCTAGAGACTTCAACAAATCGAATCCTGATTTTTTTATGGGATTTTTTAAATATTTATAATTATCAAGAACACTGGTCTAAAACGCACTTAAAAATATTGATAGATCTCTCACTGATATACTGAATCAGTTTACAATAGCTTATTTATCTTAGAGTTTACAACAATTAAAATAATACAATTTCTTTATTCAATCGCTTGAGTTTTTCCTCTCAGTCGTAATCTAACTGTCAATGTCACATTTTACCAAAACCACGGCAATACTATCGGTCACTTGTCAAACACTTAAATATCGTTCGAGATATCCTTCATATTTAACAATATTAAACAGTTTATGCAAAAAAACTACGAATATTAAAATTGCTTCTAAAAATGCGCAATTTTGTTGTTGAGGGAACTCAGCGATTACTTTTTCTTTTTTTGAAACTTACCTACAACAAATTCAAATTCAAAAACATATCCGCGGTCCCGAGCACTCTCCATCTCGCTCATACTTACGCTCAGTGAGAGTGAGAGAAGAACATGAATCAACTGAGCCTTAAGGATTTCTGTTTTGGGGATTTAACGTTTGTCCTAGTTGGATTACTAACCTATGTATCTTATAGAGACCATACAAATAATGTTCATCTTAATTCTAGTCCTATAACGTTGACTAGGATTTCGTTGTTATTTTCTGTTTCGCTTCATCCTATACATTATGACACCGCGTAAGTGGCAACCTGGGAGAAGCAGCTATGGCCAATCGTCACGTGCCCGCGCTACGTGAGCGGCAAGCCTCGACGGAAATATGTGAAGATACCGCATGAGATGTATATTTTATAATCCGTCGAAGTTAACAGGGTCGGAATATTATATGGCATACGAATAAGTGGGCGAGATTTGGCTCATAAATTTCGCAATGATCCGCAAAACTGCTGCATTAGGGAAGGTTATATGTATAATACAAATGCTGAAGTATTTTGTTTTGTTGTCAATCATTTTTTGAAGAAAACCAGCTCTTACCGAAAATTATGTGTACCGCATACGTATTGGAGGCAAAAAAAGTGTCCATTAGTTATTTATTGAGTAGTGTTAGGTATGTTTGGTATTGAAGCATTTCATTTTGATTAGAACATTAGCTCGAAACTTCTTAGCATAACGTGTAAGTACGACACGATACGATAACAGAAAACCCTGTGTAAGTAGTTGAATTTAGAATTATGAAACTGAATAAGGTTAACCCAGCACATACAGGAAAAGAGTCTACCCAAACGGTACTATTAGGGAAGTAGCTGGCAAGATAGAATACTGAATAATATAACGACTGAGAGAACCAGTAAAACCCATCATTTTAAACATCATAAAGCACCATCAAACATCACGCAAACACCAGAAAGTAAAAAAAAAATGCAGGGTATACTCTTTTTATCTCTTCGTATATTTTAAACTCATATTGTAAAAAACCCTAGCCTAAGACAAAACATGAGTAAAGAGAATATTATAGGTTAATAAGAGTTGAACCTCACCGCACAAATTGGGACCCATTTGTCACTTCTACCAAACTTCTACTTCTGAGGGAGGACTTACATAATGCTACATAAGTTGCAGTGCGCAGCTACGCACACAGCTCCTGAGACAGCTGTAGCAACGCCTAGTGCTTGTTACTTCACAATGAACTCTTACGCGTTATGCGTTAATAAAACGCATTTGTATTTTTTCCATTTTGTCACCTTAAATAAATATAGGACATTATTACACAAATTGACCTTAAGCTTTATTACATTGTCCATCGCAAATTAAAACACGTGAGTTAAATTTTATGATTAATGCGATTTATTTTAATATTGTCTAGTACTAGAAATAGCTTGAATGTCACATATTTTAAACTGGTCAACCGTCAGCATGAGACGGACGGCTAATTTGGCTAACGGGCCAATTTGAACGTACACTGGCATCAGAATTATATCTTACACTGTCATTTAGGTATCAGGCAATTCGTTCATATTTGTCTGTACATGTATTTGTGCGAGGGAGACTCACGAAAACTACATGATATCATTTAGATATCATTCTGCCAGTTTACTTTCGAATTGGCCAGTGAGTTTAGGTCACTTCCCATTTTATTACCTGATTTGTTTTGATGTGTGCTTTCCATCTTGCCCGACCTTTTTATCTTACCTTCCGCTTCCTTACCTTAAGATATCTTGCTTGAGTGTGTTTGTTTTAAGAAAGTTCCATATTCATACAGCATGAATTACTTCATTCATTTGCACTTCCCTTAAATATGTATGAGCGTACGTCAAAACTTCTGTAAGAGAGCCGAACTAAGGAAACTTAAGCATTACTCCGAAGTTGGTGAAATTCAAGTAGGTAGGAGTTTAAGCACCCGCGCTATTAACGTTTGGAGACAATGTATAGTCAAATACAATATTCAGGAAAAGCTATTGTAAGGGAAAATGTTTCATTGTTCGTTCGACCATTGTTGGGAGCGTTCGGTACTTACTAATGGAGACTGCATTGTCTTGAGACCATCGAGTCAGCTAAACCGGTTTGATCTAGTTCAGAGTTTAATTGTATTGCATTTAAAGTGATACTGATAAGATGGAAGTGCTCTTTAGGTGTGAACAAAGAGCTCACTTGTTCTAAAGGTTGTCAAGTTCCTAGTTTATTTATGAAGAACCGATATTCGTTGCAATTTGATTGAGATCATGCTTACCGATCTCATATCAGTGCTAAGCGAATGCTAAAACTTGAGGCCCTATTCAAACCGAAAAAGTGTCAAAAGTGACGTATCCTACGATTTAACTATCATAATGGTTACGTTTGTCACTTTTGGGATAAAGTACTTAGCGTCACCGTAATAGTACCTATGCATATTCATGAATGAAGTAAATATAGTATGACGACAGACTATGATGCGACATATTGAACTGCAAAAATTTGACAATTTTCAACCATCACATCGCCAATTAAAAGAAAATTAAGTTCTATCGCCAGCTATATAAACGTTCAAATTGTTCTTCAATCATACATTTAATTGTAATTTTCGGTTTTAAATATGTTAATTGTTATCTTAGCCGTTAGTTGATGACAGCGATCTGAAAGTTGGATTTCGATGGCACTAGTAAGAATCAACTTTTTGTCGCTGGTAACATATTTTAGTAGTGTCTGACTCGTAAGCGTTTTTTGCGAGGTGTGCTTATTTTGTTGCTTGATTTTTATTAATGCAAAACGTTCGTTAACTGTCAATCACATAATCTCCAAACCTGTCCTGCACTATTTGTTTTTATGTTTCTCATGACAAAACATATTTTCTCTTGAAACTACTATTTCACATGATGCTATAACTTGGTTGGTTATTGATTTATGTAAAATCGTCTTGTAATGTTCGCTATTTCACGGGAACCGAATTTATTTCGCGGAACACTTCACAGTACATGTTAACTTGCGGCACAACGGCAACGAAACAATGTTCAAATTTCCTTCAAAACAATAAATTAAAAAATAATGACGCTTGAAGTCAGTGAAACGCATATCTGTTCATTTGCAATTATTTTAACTAAGTAGATCGGTTTTTTAAAGATCTTACACGAGCAGGATCGATTAAGAGATTACCCAAATTAGACAAAACTTTATATCTGAGGATAGGAAAGGCCATACTTAATTGAAATTATAAACAGCGATTGCCATCTTACACTTTTTAATTTTAAGTTAAATGAACTTTAGTCGTGATGTTTTACACTAGCACAAATACACAAATGGTTTCCGCGCTATAGTTTACCCGCCCTGTGATAGAGACTTTAGTCAGTGATTTAATATTACTATATTTGGATTATTTCAAAACGTTTATCCTAAATAAGTCACAGCAAATAAAATTTGTTGCATCTCTTTACGGGAACGTTATTTTTGTAAACAAACTAGAAGTATACTAACAGAGGATATGCAACACCACGGGATTTCTTAAAAGGTATAATTCAAAGTAGATTCAGCTCTGGCATTTTGCTTTATTACCAAAGCCCATAAACCTGAAGAGAAAGTACGTGATTCTTTTTACTATGGCTGCTTAGTTGTTGTTGGTTAACCTGGGTACAAGGGATATGAACTGTGACGACTCTGCCCCGGCGAGTCGGCATCTAAACTGCTTAATCAAATCGCGGAGCGTATTCTTAAAGTTGTCGATAATGTAAAACGATGAGAGGTTTACTACTTAGAATATTATGTATTTTTTAGCAGTTATATTATAATTTGTACAATTAATAATACAAGCAATTATTGAAATTAAATAACATAAAATATCATAAATAGGTGAACTAACTTTAACTAACGTCTGTACACAGAAGGATAAATCGGGTTTAAACATAAAACTCTATTATTGTTCAAAACAGGTAAATGTGGATCAAAAGTTAGATATCTTTCAACATCAACTATCAACTTCTGCTTCCCAAAATGTCATTAAATGTCATTAGAGATATAGGTTCCTGAATTATACCCACTTGGTTACGAAATGTTTAGAAGGTTTGTTTGTTAAAAGGCTAGTTTCAGTTTATACTCGTAATTTATTGGGACCGTGCGAAGTGCATGGTGGGGGTAAGTAAAGTGATCCCAGCGCATAAGGTTGTGAAAATTAGAACTAAATGCGGATAGCGTCTTTAACATTTCATACAAGTTATATGGCTCGAAATGAAACTTTAATTATGATTACGCCTGAAATATTCATTTAAATTGTATGGTGTAAGGGACCATTGTAATCTGTATGAACTGCTTAACATAACTAACGTATTTAATATGTTAAATATTAATACTATATCCGTGTAAATAGCTTTGCAAATGCCACATACTTTGTGATCTTTTTCTAGAAGTTAAGAATGGGTATAGTAAGTTATCCTTAAAAGATAGACATTCAACATCGCGGACTTTTTTGTAGACCCATGAAAGAGAGACAACCCCACCATACATTGTGTTGTTATAGCTCAAACCGATTAGGCAGCATTTTCGATTAAAGCTCCTAGCCAGCGTGATTTTTTCCAACAACATCGTTATATTTCAACCAATTTACACAAAACCTTAACAAGTTATATACCTAAACCAGCAGAAGGAGATCTCCAGGAGAATTCAGCTGGGTTGGGCGGCATTTAATAAATTAGCGGACATCCTGAGACCTGCTAACATTCCACAATGCCTGAAAACTCGCCTCTTCAATCAATGTGTCCTGCCCACCATGACCTACGGTGCCGAGACATGGACACTCACCAAGGAGGCTGTGCATAAAATCTGTGTAGCACAGAGAGCCATGGAGCGCGCCATGCTCGGTATCAAGCTTCAAGATCGAGTAAGGAATGTCGAGATCCGTCGTCGCACCAAGGTGCTAGACGTGGGTTGCGTCATTACCAACCTGAAATGGAGTTGGGCGGGACATGTTGCTAGGCAGAGTGATGGCAGGTGGACTAAAATGTTAACGGAATGGTGGCCGCTTTCGGATGAAAGAAGCCCCTGGCGTCCGTTGGCTCGTTGGGTGGACGACATTCGGAAAATTGCGGGACACTTCTGGATGCGATTAGCTCAGGATCGGGACAAGTGGCGTACTGGAAGAGAGGCCTATGCTCAGCAGTGGGCGATAAAAGGCTAATATGATGATGATGATACCTAAACCTTCCTCAAGAATCACTCTATTGATAGGTGAAAGTTGTATGAAAATCTGTTCAGTAGTTTTTAGTTTTGGAGTAATTTTATAAGATGTAGTGCATTGACGTTTTCCCCTAGACTTGCGGACGCTAGGTTGCGTGACAGTCGTGCGACATAGCGAATTTTATTTATTTATTTCACTGAAAAAAATACAAAAAAAAAATACTGAAAACTTTAACCAACATGTGTACACAGAAAGATAAAACATTTTTAACATAAAACTCAATTGTTGTTCAAAACCGGTAAATGTAGTTCAAAAGGTAAATCTTTCAACATCAACTATCAACTATCAACTTCTGCGTCACAAAATACACCCCCGGTATCGATGTCACGCGCCCGCTCAAGAGGTCCACGTCTGAAATTAAAGAGCGAACGCGACTGCGTGGCTTTTTGTATGTTTTGTCATGAGATCATTTGAAAAACTCCTAAACGTCAACATTGAAACTTGGCCCGCAAACTTATCCTTTATGGGTCACGTGGACGTGATAGGCATTCTCATTTGAGTAGGTAACCTTTTAGGCGGTCCTTTACTGCTCAATCTGCAATGTAGATAAGCGGACAACTCTTTTATCCTTTGTTGTGCTAAATTAAAAGAATAAAGGGGCCCATCTATTTCGGGACCTCTGTGTAACAAGTCCGTAAGCATTGAGCCCTTGTTAATCAAAATGATGATACAGGATATGTTGATATGTTTAGATATTTTTTTAGAGTAGCTAATTACTTATTATAAATTTTGATTGGACAGTAAAATAAACTAGTTTCTTTACTGTGAGTACAGAAGTTACCTACAAATTAAAGTTTAAATAATCAAGTATGTTTTACCCGCCTATTCTCCTATTAGTCGGTAGTGAGCCCGACTATGAAGCTGGAGATCCTTCGTTTGAATCTATTAAGGGCATTGATTTGTGCTATTAATATATATTTTTTTAACTTGGATGTTTTCCATGTATCTATTTTAGTATGTACCTACTTACCTAGATGGAGATAAATTTTATTAAAGAGATCAGCGTTTGTTTTAGATTCATCATAGAAATCAGCGTATTACTTATAACCTCGTAAGGCCCAAGGTCCTACCTATAGGACTTATTCAGTTCGATGAAATTTAAATCATATTCAATTAGGACAGAGTTGCATTTGTTTTGTTTCGTGCAATTTTCAAAGAAAATAAAATCTACTGTATTCCGTGCACTATAGGTTCAAATTCCAGTGGCAAATTTTGGATTTTTCATTTCTATGGCTGGGCCTTAAGAGGATAAATCTCCACTGTAAATAAAACATATATTTAATTTATTTTTAACAGAACTTAGGTATATGATTTTGTATACAACATTTACAATCAGCAAATAAATAAAATTAGTTAATTAGAATTTAATCATAAAAACAGCAAATGATCTCATACATCAACTCTAAATTAGTTATTAACTACGGAACCCTAAAAAGCGCTGGTGTCACTCTCCGTCATTAACGCCACATGCGCAATGAACTGAGTTTTGTTTTTTTTTTATATACTACGTCGGTGGCAAACAAGCATACGGCCCGCCTGATGGTAAGCAGTCTCCGTTGCCTATGTATGCCTACAACTCCAGAGGAGTTACATGCGCGTTGCCTACCCTAAACCCGCCCCCCCTCGTTGAGCTCTGGCAACCTTACTCACCGGCAGGAACACAACACTATAAGTAGGGTCTAGTGTTATTTGGCTGCTGTTTTCTGTAAGGTGGAGGTACTTCTCCAGTTGGGCTCTGCTCTAGATCTGGAATGACATCCACTGGCTGTGCCCTACCACACAAAGCGAGATGACATTCACAATGCCCATACCTCTCTTTTGGACGTAGTTTAAGGACGTACCCGGGTCCGAATGGTCCTGATTACAGTGTAACGCAGTGGCTTACGTGAGCGAATAACTCGCGATGCGACGCGGCGCGGCGAGGCGTGGCGCGGCGGCCCAACGGTATTCGCGTTCACAACAAGATCGCCCATGTATGACACTTCCATAGGTATCAAAGGATGGAATTCACCCGCGCCTTGCCGCTTCGCTACCGCGAGTTATTCGCTCACGTAAGCCGGCACCTAAGAGGATCAAACTGAAAATATGTATTTAAATTAGAGAAAACTGTAGTAATTGAACAAACAATCTTTACTTCAATGGGTGCACTTTCTCACCATGTGTTTACGTTTTCGTAAGAATGGAATCACCATAAAACATCGCATTTTCCCAAAAGCCCAATAAAATATGTAGGTATCTATGGCATTTTGGATACTCAGAATTTTTTTATGGATATCGCGAGATTATTTTTTTTTACGCATAGTCATGCAGATTTGTTTCAATTACTATCATATGAATACCTATACTTATGAGATAATATGAGAATCATGTGGCATGTGCGATGGCCAGAAATCCGATAATTAGGACTATGCAACTTTTATATCAGTCTTTTTAAATAACCACACAACCGCCATGTTAACTTTTGATTTATCTGTTGAAAGACATGCTTCCCGGAGTGCTGTTAAAGATGTAGTAAGAAAAATAAGACTTATTTTAAAAATATAACTGATACCTATTGATTTTTTAGGATTCCGTACCCAAAGAGTAAAAACGGGACCCCATTACTAAGACTCCATTTTCCGTCTGTCTGTCTGTCTGTCACTAGGATGTAAAAAAAAAACATTATAATAATGTCCAGAGTAATTAATCAAGTGCATTCGCGAAAAAATCATTATTTGTGTAATAAGGCCTATTAATAAAGGAGTATTTTACTTTTTTAGCAAATAATCTAAAATCTTTCCAATCCTTTATGTCTTGATTTGCTTCTTAAATATTTTCATGGTATTTTATCTGATCAGGAGGCCGAACTGATAACCGATGCATGCAGGCTTTCGCGAGTGCAGCCTACAATCGGTATCGGATATGGTCACATGTCACATCACTATAGCGCGGCAAGAACTGACAGATGAGCATCGCTGCAATGGCGGCGTTGTAGTGGAGTTTCCCAAGTTAAGTTTGTTTTTAATGCATTAAATCCTTTGTTTGATGATGATTGATGTGTATAGTTTAACAATAGGTTTCGCTTTATACAGTGTGTAAATCTAATACGGGCGAATCTCTTAACGGTGGTTAGTATAGAACATAAGAAATGTAATTAGAATTGCAATTAAAATGTTATCCATAGAAAATAATTCGGCCCGCAATGTAATGTAAACACACTCGCGTTAAATGCTCGTTGACAGTACTTTCAAAAGCTCATATCGCGTATGTAATGTCATTATTGTCATTAACTGCCATGAGTGGGTAAATAATAACCAAGTATGATGCTTTTTATCTGATAAACGTAATTCCTAGTTTCAGAAATAAATTTAGATACTCGTATACGTAAAAAAAAAACACAGAATTAAAAAAAGCAATTTATTTGAATATAGCACAGTTTAGTTTCACCGGTTTCGCCGCAGATACCTATTCTCCACGTGTCTTTCTTGTATTTCATAACAGGTTTTGCAACGTCGTTTGACTGACTCCATGACTTGGCGAATATTGATGGGATCTCTAAGTTTCTGAAAAACTTCAGTTATCTTGTTTCTCAGTTTTTCTTCTACCTCCTTTCTCTACTGCTCTCAGAATCAAGTGCAAAATGGCGGAGGATTCGGTCTTGTAATGGAACTGGTACTTTATCGTGAATAGTTGCTCCCTCCACCCTTTCAGTCACGGGCAAACCATCGCGAACTCACTGTATCGCGTTTACAATTACTCGAGCGTTTCTTGGTACAATTCGATCAGGGAATCGCTCTCTGTACAGAGCTAACACTCGATTGCCATTTTGTAATGCTTCACCGTAAATCAAAAACATTTCCATTCATTCGGGAGCAGTAAAAGTTGTTAAACGAGGCATTTTTATAACTCACGATTACTTCTGTATTGAATGACTGACATTGTCAAATCAAAGTCGAAATAAAATAAAAAAACATTTAACTTTACCAAAGAGTTTGTCACGTTTTGAAACAATGTACCAAACTTTGTGATGTTTAGACTGTTTAGTTAATTCTCGAAATCAATTTTGGTAATAATACAATTATCAGGCGGGTCGTATGCTTATTTCTCACCATCTGGTATAACAAAATCAGACAAATGAAATTCTAGTATTAGGTACTGATATGAAATGCATTTTCAGAAAAGGTGCTATCAAAATATGTCTATGCTCAGTGTTAGAAAACATCACGTCAAGTACTGTTATCGTGACTGTTATTTATTAACATCACGTCAAGTCAGTTATTTGTTGATAAAAATGATAAATAAATAACATTTAATATCTTTAACGTACCTAGCAGCAGTCTGTCCACCAAAATAACCACAAAACATTAAACGCAGTGTAATACTAACATGTGATTGCTCCTGCAGATATTAGGTAGGTAAGTTTTTTTAAATGCGTAGTAATCGTTTCGAATAGATATTCTGGCAACGCAACCATGTTTACAGTACATTGCTGCTGATAAAATTTCCAAAAAATAATTATGGGGTCACAGTCAAGTGTAACTTAAAAAAACAACTTAATTAATGATTACACTAATGAGTTCT
This sequence comes from Cydia pomonella, assembly GCF_033807575.1. NCBI lineage: Eukaryota > Metazoa > Arthropoda > Insecta > Lepidoptera > Tortricidae > Cydia > Cydia pomonella. Next base: position 13,520,354 of record NC_084706.1, on the reverse strand, counting down.
ATGTCTGGTTTAATTTATCGCCCGTATTAGATTTACACACTGTATAATAATTCAATTGCCAAATAAATAATTGACACTTGCCTTAAAATAAAAGCTATAGTTGTATTTAAATACTACTTTTATTGAAATATTTTTACGCTCCGCTTTTATTGCCAAATTATTAATTTTAGTACTTATATCATTTTTTAAGCTACCGAGATCCGATTGATTAATAAACCGGTTAAATACGTGCCATTCTAATATTGTAAAATTCAACCAACACGTCATGCTCGGCAGTGATCTGTGACATTATTGGTCATATAAATCAGGCTCTGTTGCTTCATTAACCAGGCAGCCAGCCATCAAATGTGGCTATTCAAATTAATTGTATTCATATTATTGTAACAATAATTGTTCAATTGTTATTTTCAACATCGGGGTTGATAACGGAAATCAGTTTTCAGTAAGAATTGTTAGGACCCAGTATTTTTGAACGGTTTAGCTATATTACGAGTTATTATTTAATTATGAGTAGAAAGCGTACTTAAGCATGGTAAGATTAAAAGGTTCCGATTGTCACCTTTCTGATACGGAACTTTAAAAGCAGTAATGATACCGAACCGAAACATTAGAATAAAACTAAACGAAACAGAACGTAGTCCGTCTAACCTAGCGCTTAGTCTTACCTGGCTGATTTATGAAACGACGTAAACCCGAAGATTTAAAAAATTCTTAAAAAACAACCATATTTTTTCTAACTCTTTTAAACAATTATCTTCACGCCGTATATTAATTTTACATATTTAACTATTTCTATCGTCCGAATGCCCACAATATAATAAAAATTAAATTGGCAGTTGAATTATATATCAATAGTAAAGAAAAAACCGGCCAAGTGCGAGTCGAACTCTCGCACGAAGGGTTCCGTAGCATTATCTATAAAACGGCAAAAAAAACACGCTTGTTGCATGGGAGCCCTCTTAAATATTTGTTTTATAGTATATAGCGGCAATTGAACTACATCATCTGTGAAAATTTTAACTGCCTGACTATCACGGTTTATGAGATACAGCCTGGTGATAGACGGATAGACGGACTGAGAGTGGAGTCTTAGTAATAGGGTCCCGTTTTACCCTTTGGACACGGAACACGAAAAATGGTTAAATTAATTTTCTTTTGAAATCAAATGAAGCAAAATAAACTTTTTATTTAGATCTTATTTTATATTTTATGTACAGAAGTAAATTCAAAAACATCGAATTTGAATTCAGCTAGGCAAATTAATATGACCTCGGTAGAGGGCGACCACTGTATTTCCAAACGAAAATAGTTTGTGTAATTTGTACAAATAATTTCTGAGAGAAAGATTAATAACACCCATAAATAAATCAAATCGAAAATCAAGCATTACAGTTGACAAATTCAATCAAGAGGTGATAGGAAAATGATTTATAATTTTTATGATGTAAATAGAGTAAATTATTAATTTGCACTATCTAAAGGTTGTCTGGAAGAGATCGCTTTTAAACGATAAGACCACGTTGTTTACCTCTACTTGTGTTGCTGGTTTCCTTCTGTATTGTTTTCTGCTCTGTTCTGTGTGCAATAATGAGTATTTATATTGAATTGTGAATATTAAAACAAAGAAAAAAAAATATTGCATGAATTTAAACATACAGTAAATCACGACCCTGTGTCCTGAGCTAGAAACCCCTGTGTTACAGGAGGACCCAGTTTCCTTTATATACTTTATTATGCCTTTGCGTTTTTTTTTTGCAAATTGTACACCAAGTAACTACACGCAAAAAGTGCTTTAGTAAAGTTTTTTAACTAAAATATAGTCGATATTGTTTTTATGGACTGCAGATTAATAACCTCCTCTACGAATTTCTTTGACGGAACTGATGATGATATAGTATTTTATACAATCGAGATTGAAAAGCTTGATTGTATAAAATACTTTTAAAATTAACTTACAAATTGGTAAAGGCCCTCTTGATTGTTCAAAAACGAATGAGAAAGTTTCATTTTATCCACATGTTGGGTAAAGTAATCAGATGCAAATTTTGAGTTGTTGCCTTATGTTAGCTGGTAGAATTGACTTTTGGTTTGGCTGGTAGATTTTGAATGATACATTTTTAATTACGTTCATTTGGATTTGATTCTTTTTGTTATTTTATAGTTAATATTTTCCTCGTCGCTTACGAGTCCACAAATACTCGAAGCATGAAATCTATGAAAATTAATTTATGAGTCAATTTTTTAAATAAAAAAACAATTTATTCAAAGGTACATAACAGGTACATTAGTCTGTTATTTAAATATATCGAAATCACGGATATCAGCGAATCCAGGCGTGGTCCGGCTGTAGATTTTAATCCCCAGCCGAACTCCCTTTAAACGTATATATCTGCCAAACTACAGAGGTACGTTCAATTTCCGACAATAAGGTACATTAGGAGTACATTTCGCCATTAAAAACGGAACGCAATCAGACGAGGTGGTCCAGCTATGGAGGATCACGCATAAAACCTCAATAAGTAATGAAAATTGGTAAGTATCTAAGTAGACAAAAATACATAAGTAAGTACATAAACGCCCGCCCGTTCGCTGTTCTATGGGAACGAGGCGGCTCGTGATTGGTCAATTTTTTATAGTTGGCTACAGTGTATCGAAAGAATTTTTATAGTTGAGTTGGGAGCCCATACATGAAACGAACGCAATTTAGTTTGGTATACGAAATCTTAATTCAACAGTTACAGTCGGCGAGTAGAAAAATATAGTTATTTGCGTAACAATAAAGCAACGCTAGTTTTTGCTACGATTGCTTACTTTACGATTCCGAGCAAGTGATAAATTCTACAATTATTTGGAATTAACTTTAACCGCATTCTCCTGTCTTAATAATAGTACTAATCACCCCCACAAGCACCAGCGGTAACAACTGAGAATTTTTTTCTGAATATTAACAACAAACAATTTTTAATGTTTAGTATTAACATAGGACGTGGGAAAGTTGTACATAAATTGACTGCAGGTAATTCAGTTTATTTAGTAATAATATTGTGTAAAAAATAGCTCATTTTTGATTCCTGTTCGTGGCTATATTGTTAAACAAATTTGTGTAGAATAATTTCTTGTATGTACAAATAAAATTAATGAACAATATTTCATTTTTGGAGCAATTTACTAAATCGCCTGTCAATGGGGAAAATAACCCACTCTATATTTACGCGTAATGTAACCAGGTGTTTTCTCAGTCATAATCATCATCTTCCTTGTGTTTGTCCCAGTTTTTCGCCACGGCTCATGGGATCCTGGAGCCCGCATGGAAAATAATCCGTTGACTTGTAAACACTACTTATATTGTACAAAAATATCGACTGCAACCAAAAATGAACGGTGAATTGCTAACTTGAAGACTTCGTTATTATCGTGAGTAGGAAGAATATTGAACGCGAGTTATGTCTAGAATGTATAATAATCTACAACTCACTTTACACAACAAACGCAATCTTCTTTATAAAGATTGGTAAAACAACATTTTTTTTCCTAGTCTACAAAGATTCTCCACTTATACCCATTTAATACCATCGCTATTACTCCAAATAACCCTGTTACTGCACCAAACAAACTAGTTTCTAAATCAAGACGCTTTTATACCTACTCGTACTTACCTACAACACTAACACGAAAGGGGCGGGCACTGTTAAGTCATGTATACACTAGCGCGCCGTGTATAAGGAACCTTAGACATTGGAAAAGCTGGTATGCCCTGAATGTTTTCTGATGGTGTTCCCATAAAACTGTTATAAAATGTAATATAATGTAACCTAAAGGTTGTCTGGGAGAGATCGCTTTTTAGCGATAAGACCGCCTGTGGTTTACCTCTTCTGAATGTGTTGTATTATTTGTATTGTTTCTGTATTGACGTGTGCAATAAAGAGTATTTGTATTGTATTGTATAACATCGTGTGACAAGGATAACGTAATAAATTATAATCAATACTATCATGATGTCCTTGTCACACGATGTTGTCTACCATTTTATAACAGCCAATGTGGGAGCACCAAGACTAAAGTAGACATAAGTATTATTCGAGAATAAAGTTTGACACGTAAATAAGAAATTAGTACTTTTTTCAAATTTTTTTTTTATGTTATTTTCACTCGGAATCACGAGCTCTTTCTATCCTGATAGGCGATAAGAGAAATAGTGTGGCAAATTTTCTATATACAAACTTTTTTTTAATTTATAGAAATATTTCGGTAGATTTTTAGGGTTTTGTTCACAAAATAGCAAAAAAGGAACTTTTCTTTGTATTAAATAGACGTAGTGCCGCAACGGTAGTTTCTTTTGCTCGTATGGCTTTTTCATATCGTATGAAGGTACCCACGGAATGGAACTCTCCATTATACGTCGCCCGCATCGCGTTACTTGGCAAAAAACAAAAATGTTAATAGGATTTCTTTACAGACTTTTTGTATGTTAAATATACAAAAAAACATAAATAGGTGGCGCTACAATACCTAGAATGCTTGAGAAAAAAATCTAATCATAGACAGCGCACTTCACTCCGTCAATAACGCCTTGGTTCTTAGCTACTCTGGAGAGATTTGGAACTATTATTTATAGCTGACAGCTGGACACTTTTGCAACAATTCTGCCTAAGAAGTTTCTGTTCCTTGCCTCTACCTTCCATACTAAGAAGTTAAATACAAAATAAATCCTTTACAAAAAATCTTTTTCCAATCTGGCCGAAACTTAAGCCAAAAGAGTCCGATATTCAGGCAGATCCGATACAAATAGAGGAGCGGTAGGTAACTGGCTGGCGGCCAAAAATCGGTCTATGCATTGGGTTGCGAACCACGATTTCAGAGCAACCATGCGGAGAGATACTCTTGACGCTTAATCAGAACTGATTTATCAAGCGACGAAGGCTGACTATTGAAATAAAACCAACAATTTTAAATTAAGTTACCTACCTATAATTAAATGTTAGGGATTGCAATGTTCGATTCAGTTTTGTAAGCGATAAGCAACTACGAATTAAATAACAATCGGTATGTAGCGTAGCCGAAGCCACAGGCCTAGGATGTCAAAGAAGAACTGTCAAACTTCAAAATTGCGGCAAAAAATTAAATACAAGTGTGTGCGTAAATTGTCTATGTGAGTTCAAAAAAAGTGATTTCATGTTACATATTAATAATCTATCGGGTTTAGACTGCTATATTTCAAAAAGCGGCCAAGTGCGAGACGGACTCGCCCATGAAGGGTTCCGTACCATTTATGACGTATTAAAAAAAAACTACTTACTAGATCTCGTTCAAACCAATTTTCGGTGGAAGTTTGCATGGTAATGTATAGCACATATTTTTTTTAGTTTTATCATTCTGTTATTTTAGAAGTTACAGGGGGGGGACACACATTGACACTGTTCCGAAGATATAATATAATTTTTTTAGCATAAATCGCTGAACCGATTTAGTTAAAATGTATTACGTAGGACTGAATCGTTTTTTCTCAGAAATCATCTCTAAAGGGGTGAAAAGGGGGATGGAACTTTGTATGGGGAAACAATAATTATTTTATACAAACAAACCAATACAATTTTATTGTAGTTTGCTTATCTATATGTATAATAGACGAAAATTACTAACGTAGCTGCGCTAATACAGCTAGCTGTCAAAGAGATCTGTTCATTCCTGTTGATGAATGTTAATCATTATTCACAAGACAACCAAAACTCATTGATAAACTATAAGAAACTATCCGCCGTAATTTATAGATAACCGGCCAAGAGCATGTCGGGCCATGCTCAGTGTAGGGTTCCGTAGTTACTCTTCCGTCACAATAAGCTAAACTGGAGCTTAAAGTATAGTAAATTGTTAACCAAGGGATGAAACGGTACCTTTCACCTGAGTTAAATAAATAGGCAAATTTGCATAATCAGTACCTAATTAAAATAAGTCTTTTTACTATGAAGGGAAAACTTTTTGCGATAACTCAAAAACAGCTAAACTGATCATGTCCGCTATAGTTTTCATTTAATGTCTTTATTAAGCTCTACTTCCACGATTTTTTTCATATTTTTTGGACTTATGGTTCAAAAGTTAGAGGGGGGGGGGACACATATTTTTTTTCTTTCGGAGCGATTATCTCCGAATATATTCACTTTATCTAAAAATGTTTCTTGAAAACCCTTATTAGTTTTGAAAAACCTTTCCAACGATACCCCACACTCTAGGGTTGAAGCGAAAAAAAAATTTCACCCCCACTTTACGTGTAGGGGAGGTACCCTAAAAAAATTACATTTTTAGATTTTATTGTACGACTTTGTCGGCTTTATTGATTTATATATCCATGCCAAATTTCAGCTTTCTAGCACTAACGACCACGGAGCAAAGCCTCGGACAGACAGACAGACAGACAGGCAGACAGACAGACAGACAGACGGACATGGCGAAACTATAAGGGTTCCGTTTTATGCCATTTGGCTACGGAACCCTAAAAAACGGCATTAGACAGAGTAACCTGGCGGTCTATCGTATCTGACATTAGGTCACTGCGCCACAGCAGTAATTCATCACTACCTACTTAAGGTTATTGTATTCTACGTGAAAATTATGTCAGGTGTCAGTATCATTTAAGGAATGTGGCATATTCTAAAACTGGAGCACCCTAAATTACACCAAAAGAACTTCTTCAATTTTTTCCACAAAAGATGTCAATATCGTCAAACATTTTCCAGAGGCCTCCAAAACTGGCTCATTCAAAAATCCTGAAGTAGACTTCAAAGGATACAGTAAAGGCTAAGTCCGGGGCTGGAGTGTTAATTGCTGATCGCTATCATCGTTTTCGTGAAACTGGGGCCTTTTGTACCTGTTGTAAGAACAAAAACTTTACATATAAAGACATCTTTAGTGAGGCGCTTCAATCAAAATGAGAAACATGGGCCGAAAATGTTGGATGAAGTTTAGTTAATGGGATGTTATGTTATATACCTATACATTGTTTGATTATTTAAAGGTTAAACGGTTTTCGACACGAATTCAGAATTCATATTAAAGTATTGCAAGTAAATATAACCTGGGTTTGCACTCCGGTGTTGTGACCGAGCACAATTTTTTTTTACAAGTATTTCTATGTATTTAAGTTTTTATTTATCTAAATAACTATCTGTTCGACTCTGGAGATATACTAGATAGAAAAGAGCACTTGGATTGGAGTGTCATGGACTGAACGCCGAACCGACAAGATATATACCAGGAACTCAGTGTCTGTCATTTCTTGTACAGTGTGTACAGTGGGACTGTGTGTGTGTGTGTGTGTGTGTGTGTGTGTGTGAGGTATGGGCATTTTGAATCTAGAGCAGAGCCCAACAGTTTACTGAGGACGTACCTTACAGAAAACCCTACTCATAGTATTGTGTTCCTGCCGGTGAGTAAGGTTGCCAGAGCTCAACGAGGGTGCGGAGTGTTAGGGTCAGCAACGCACATGTAACTCCTTTGGAGTTGCTGGCGTACATAGGCTACGGATACTGCTTACCATCGGGCGGGCCGTATGCTTGTTTGCACTGATGTAGTATCTTCTCCCTCTTCAACCTAGCGTTTTTCCGGCCTAGCGCCAGAGTCCGCTTTCGTACTCATTTTTTTTTTCATTTTGCATTTTACCGACGTAGTATAAAAAAACTTTGTAACCTAAATCGTTCTTTGGATCAAATTACTTAGCACTTTAGAGGATGAAATTCAAGTGTGCGTAAACTGCGCAATGATTTCAAATAATTAAGATAAACTTTACGTGTGGGTGAAGTGAAAAATACAGTTTGTTACATACCATACCAAGAAGACAAACACCCGTTTTCCTACAAAGTTTATGGCAGCTTTAAGAAGAGTGTAAAAATGGGTTTTCCTAGTATTTTCAATTTGAAATAGTTTTTATAATACGCCGCTAGACATGAAAATTTTAATAAAACTGGAACGGACTTGATTTATACATGTTTCGTCTGGCCGGAACAAGATGGCGTTTGTAATATCTGTCTGATGCCGGTTCACGCTACTTTCAGCCGCAATTTCTCGCTTTTTAAATCTTTATTTTTACTTTCGCTGCCGTCTCCTTATAGCAGTTGTATTGTCCACTGTACTCGTACCTACTGATTTATACTTTTTAGGGTTCCGTACCCAAATGGCAAAAAACGGAACCCTTATAGATTCGTCATGTCCGTCTGTCTGTCCGATTATGTCACAGCCACTTTTTTCCGAAACTATAAGAGCTATACTGTTCAAACTTGGTAAGTAGATGTATTCTATAAACCGCATTAAGGTGTTTACACAAAAATAGAAAAAAAACTATAAATTTTTGGGGTTCCCCATACTTAGAACTGAAACTCAAAAAATCTTTTTTCATCAAACCCATACGTGTGGGGTATCTATGGATAGGTCTTTAAAAATGATATTGAGGTTTCTAATATCATTTTTTTCTAAACTGAATAGTTTGCGCGAGAGACACTTCCAAAGTGGAAAAATGTGTGTCCCCCCCCCCCCCCCCCCCGTAACTTCTAAAATAACAGAATGAAAAATCTAAAAAAAATATATGATATACATTGCCATGCAAACTTCCACCGAAAATTGGTTTGAACGAGATCTAGTAAGTAGTTTTTTTTTAATACGTCATAAAAATTTAAAAAAATTTTTTTTTTCATCAGACCCATTCGTGTGGGGTATCTATGGATAGGTCTTCAAAAATGATATTTAAGTTTCTAATATCATTTTTTTCTAAACTGAATAGTTTGCGCGAGAGACACTTCCAAAGTGAAAAAAAGTGTGTCCCCCCCCCCTGTAACTTCTAAAATAACGGAATGAAAAATCTAAAAAAAATATATGATATACATTACTATGCAAACTTCCAACGAAAATTGGTTTGAACCAGATCTAGTAAGTAGTTTTTTTAATACGTCATAAATGGTACGGAACCCTTCATGGGCGAGTCCGACTCGCACTTGGCCGCTTTTTATTAAATTAGTTTAACCTGAATACTATATGTTTTGCAAGAAAATAATTTCATTCTGTAGTTATCCAAAAAACTTGTTGATCAGTCCCACGATGTGATATTGGCAAGCTGAATGTTACCTACTCCTTTCCGTGTATATTAAAACAATGTAAAATTGTAAATGGTTAGTTATGGATGGTTAGTCCGCCGCCTACTGTTTAAAATACTCGTAGCAGACGGCCTTGTTGATTTTGCCATCTGTTGCAATGCGCAATGTAACTGCCTAAGTATTTCTATATGCTAAACACATATGAAATAAAAGATAGTTGTTGTTTACGTAACGTAAAGGTAGATTTAAAGTGACTAGCTTAGACCAATAGTGACTTTACACTAAGTATCTAATTTATTTATTATTTGAAGTTGTTGTTGTTGTCCTAAAGCACCCCAGAGGTGCAAAGGGCCTTCACAAGCTCGCGCCACGACTTCCTATCTTCAGCTCGTCTTCTGGCCTCGCTCCAGCTCAACCCGACCGCTCGTAACTCTCTTAGGACGGACCGTTGCCAAGAGTGTACAGGACGCCCGGAGCCACGGCTTCCGTCCGGCGGTTTCCACGCGAAAGCTATGGTAGCATTATTCGTTTCCCCTCTTCGAATAGTATGTCCTATCCATCTCCATTTCCGTGTCGCAATTTCTTCGTCAATGGGTGTTTGCTGGCATATAGGTACTCCATAGGTCTTCATTTCGAATGGTTTTTGGCCAGAAAACGCGAAGGATCGACCTGAGGGACTTGTTAACGAAGACCTGAAGTTTATTAGTTAGGCCTTTAGTCACTCTCCACGTTTCGCAACCAAAAAGCAACACAGATTTCATAGTGGATTCGAAGAGGGAAAGTTTAACTCGTCGCGTGAGCACATTCGACTCCCAAACAGCCTTTAACTGAGCTGAGCTGATTTGAGGTTACTTAAAAATATCTATATATATATTTATATCAACGGCAAACGTCAAATATCAAACATACATGACGCGACAGAATGCGATTAATGTATGGACGTTTGCATCACATGTTGCCAGTTGAAGCTCATGGCAGCCTCAATAAATTTCTAAAATTTATTGTTGAGTTGTAGAGTGACTTTTATTGTGAAAATTGTTTGGTAGCTCCCAATCCAAAAAGTGTTGGGTTAAAAACGATTTATTCAAATTAGGTAGTATTCAAAGTAGGTAACTCATCATGCTTAAATCCTTTATGCAGAATCCCAATAGCAAATCTTTAAACTGGCTAACATCTAACTGGAGTATAGTGTGATCGCATGGTTTGTATTACCTTTGAGGCATTTTTTAAATTAATTTGAGGTTTAGTCTAATGCTTGCTATTTGTAGTCGGTTAATTTTTTTTGTAATATTCTGTGACGGTAAACGGTCAAACGGCATTTTTCTTATCGTGAACGACGTGAACATAAATAAATCACCACAATGCACAGATTATGGCATTTCAACTATTAAGATGGCGTTCATTTCTGTATTCGTTTCCATTTTAAAGCAAAATCGCGTGTAATATTTCGTGATAACAATAAACATCTATGACATTAGGTGTTGACAAGTAGGTAATAAAACTTTTTTGTATGCCACAAGCAGTTAAAGAGGTTAAGTTAAACCCACAAATTAACATAAAAGGAAATTCACAAAGGCACTTGCAGTGAATCCCGCACTAGGCATGGCCTTTATCGCGGGGGTCAAGGCTGTCACGAGTTATCACTATAATAATAATTATATATTATATATATTAAGGATATTGATATTTATATATAAGGATATTGAGGTTTGACAAATTACTTGCTTTTTTTAAAAGTGTTGTGTGTTAGAATAAGCAGCCTCAACGATTTGCAAACCGCATCGAATGCCTTTAAATAGGTTTTTGAAGAACGACATCAAAACAAAGTACTTTTCTTTAATGAACAAAAGTCCAAATATCACGGCTATAAGACTGGGCCGACAAAGGAGAACTTTTCAATATCGTGTCGCTACATATTTTAGTGGAGACGGCGAGATGTCGAACTTATCTCGACTAGGACGTAGAGTTGGGACTGAGATGGAAATATCGATAAGTTAGCGCTCGTGTGAGGTAATAAATGATTTGTGATTATGGAAGCTGGAGATAAGGAATGGAATCTCTATATACCAAAAAGATACATTAAACAACACAATACCTAAACTACTTTAAAAAAAAACAAATCATTGACAGTGCACTTCACTCCGTCAATAATGCCTAGGTTCTTAGCTACTCTAGGGCTGCTCTTGAGAGATTTAGAACTATTATTTATAGCTGACAACTGGACACTTTTTACCTCTACCTTCCATTTTTATGATATACTCGTAATCTAGAAAGTCAAACTTACTATACTTACTATACTTTTATTGTCTATGTTAGTTTTTAAGTTATTTTTATAGTATTCCATATTTGAATACTTGAAGTATATTTGTTTATGTACATTTTAATGTACTGCGTGTGTTATTTTTTCCACTTTCTCTAAACTATCGAAGCCCTTTTCTTTATTAACATAAATAAATCACCACAATGCACAGGAGATAGGTATTTTCGCTAACTCGGTACGCAATTCATTATCTACTATGAAATTACTCGGACTACGAGAATATTTACAATCGTCGGAGCTATTTCATAACAGTCTAAGAAAATTCAACCCTTTAATGAAAATGAGGTGGTCTGATTATGCGTCAGATATGTCAGAAACGTCAAACTAACTCAAGTCAAAGTTAGAACTTTTGTCTGATTTTCTCACACGTGAACACAAACGTTATATTAAATTCGCTTTATCGCCGGAAGTAGGACTTTCTAGTTCTGTACCACAACAACTACGAGTGCCTTATCCAATAAATAAACAATTTAAACGTGAAAATATACATTCCGTCACTCAATACAAAAATAAAGCAACTGGAAAAAGAGTGTGTTTATTGTAAAAAATCCCACAACATTAAAAACTACTGAATTTACGTCTTTATCAGTTGACGATAGTTGGCGTTGGTTGCGTGAACACAAAGTTTGTTATAGATACCTAAAAGGCAATTCACACCTATGGAAATTATGCAAAAGCAACGCTTGCGGGGTCGATGGTTGTACTTTTCAACACAATCCTCTTTTGCAAAACAGGCAAGATACGCTTACATCACCGCGCACACCCGATACACAGATTAATACCAATTTTGTACCTGCACCTGAACGTGATACCCAGCATACCTACATCGAGTTCCTTGCCAGCCGTTTGTAAGGTGTCAGACAATAATGTGACTGTGTCTAATACATGTATATTGTGTAACCAACATAAAACGTCTAATACATTATATTCAAATGTTACTTTGTTAGTGACAGTGTCAGGCCCAAATGGCAGCTATGAAACCTTCGTGTTTCTCGACGATGGGAGTACAACGATTTTGATCGACTGTAACGTCAGAAATCAGAAATCAGAAATCATAGCATTTATTCGTGATAAACTATGACATACAAAAGTATAACAACATAACTAAAGAAAGAAACATAGAATAAATAAATAGTTTACCACGAAATGGTCCCGCCTCAGCATTAATGCTAACCCAAAAGTCAGCGCTGATCTTCCGGCGAGACCATTTGTGGGTCACGAACGCAGCTGTACGACACGGCATAACGTGGCTGCTCGTATAGGTTTATTAGGACCTGAATAGCAGGACTCTTCAGGTCCTAATAAACCTAATAATATGGTATCATGGGCTTACAAAAAACTACAAAGGTAACATATGTTGACCTTTTCTGGTCCTGGCAGAATATCAGTGCCTCTCCCATAGGGTGAAGCGTAATACTGAGCCAGAACCTTTTTGTTTTGCTGCGACGCACACAACATTTCCTTTATGTATGGAACAGTATTATTTAAATGTATTTTTTTTTTCTCTTTCTACTTCTATTTTGCATAAATGTGTATTTCTCTCGTATAATTTTGTATCATCTGTTTTTTTTTTGTCATTTTATTAATTGTATTTCCTGTGTGTATTGTGGCAAACAAATAAACGGATTATCTATCTATCTATCTATCTTTTCGTAAAAGGAAAATATGAATCTGATATTCTGACTCTGATCTGATTTTGACGACCGGTCTGGCCTAGTGGGTAGTGACCCTGCCTACGAAGCTGATGGTCCCTGGTTCAAATCCTGGTACGGGCATGTATTCGTGTGATGAGCATGGATATTTGTTCCTGAGTCATGGGTGTTTTCTATGTATTTAAGTATTTATAAATATTTATATATTATATATATCGTTGTCTAAGTACCATCAACACAAGCCTTATTGAGCTTACTGTGGGACTTAGTCAATTTGTGTAATAATGTCCTATAATATTTATTTATTTATATTCATTTGGTAAACCGTGCTAGGGATGTACAATCATTAGGTTAGGACGACCATACTCTATCGAAAAATACTATAGATTTTATGACCACTTACAAACTCGACTCGATCGGCATCTCTAAGCGCGAGACTCTGAAATAAAATTAAAAACGTCTGAACCTAACCAAAGTGACATTAACGCAAGAATAAGGTGGTATTTGCCTCATTTTGGCGTGTACCATCCACAAAAATGTAAACTTCGAGTTGTCCACGGCGCAGCTACAACAAATCAAGGTGTTTTGTTAAATTCGTTGCTGCTCCACCTGGACCTGATCTTTTAGAAAATGTATTAGGTATTTTATTTCGGTTCTGTTGAGAGAGAGAGGGCGCTGTTGCTATAACAGCTGATATTATTGAAATGTTTCCTCAAATAAGAATTCGTGAACAAGATCACGACGCACTATGTTGTTTATGGCGCGACGTTCAGTCAAGCAATACAATGCTTCTAAAAGAATATCGGATGACAGCTGTCATTTTTGGAGCATCGTCCAGTCATTTTACTGCATTGCATATAAAAGACTCGTATCCAGCGGCAGCCAACACAAATATCCGCAGCTCATACATGGACGATTTCCTGGATAGCCTGGACGATGTTGCCGAAGCTGCACAATTGGCATCCGATCGCATCCGATGGCATGGAAACGCATGTGTCGAAATGTGTGGCTGGATTTCTAACGACCCAGGAGCAGGAAGCGTTGCATCTTGTGCCGACTGAACTGCGCGCTGCCCAGCCAAGTGAGATGTCACTCGGTAGTGAATCAAATAGCGTCAGAGCTTTAGGTGATTCATGGGATCCTATATCGGACACAATAGGATTTAGGACTGGTTTAGAAGGTCTTATACTACAGGAAAGTTTTAATAGACGCAAAGTGTTGTCCAACTTCATGAAAGTATACGACCCACTAGGTTTGTTGGACCAAAGAATAGTGGTCAAAGAGCGTATACTGCTTCTGGAGGCGTGTAGATCAAATATTGACTGGGACACACCATTTCCACCATCACAGATTTTAAAGTGGAACGAATGGTTTAAGGAACTGTCTGACGTAACAACAATTAGGTTTCCACGATGTTATGGCAAGAACAATGGAGAGCCTCTACATAGGGAGTTACACATTTTCGCGGATTGCCTATGCCACCGTCGCTTATTGGCGCTTTATGGTATGGTATGCAGATAGTAGAGTCAAGCTCGCACTCATCACCAGTAAAACGAGAGTCTCACCTTTGAAGACCACTTCAATTCCACGTCTAGAATTGCAGGACGCTTTGATAGCTTCTCGCCTTGCTGTTACTATTAAAGAGTTTCATAAAAAAAAAACCTATTCGAAAGTTTCTCTGGACAGACTCAAAAACTGTCCTCGGTTGGCTTAAAAATGACGCACGAACGTTCAAACCCTTTGTGGCCCACCGCGTCGGCGAAATTACAGAAAATAGTGCATGCATGATTGGAGATGGGTCCCAACTGACTTGAACGTTGCGGACGATGTAACTAGGATTAAACCACTTCGTCTTAATCCTAACCACCGATGGTTTACAGGTCCCTTGTTTCTTCTCGATTCACCAGAGAATTGACCTGTTGAGCCAGCTGGCCAGCCTACAGTCCAGGAAGAGCGGAAGCAGACTTTTGTACTTGTGGTTGGTTATCTGGCGATCACCGCGGATTTAAGTCGTTTTAGTGACTGACTACGATTACTTCGTGCTACTGCTCGCGTTTTACAAGCTGCGTCTAAATTTCGCTCGGCTTTAGATCGCGTAGGTCGCGTAGCTCCTAGCACCGATGTTAGGCTTCATCAACGTACGAATACACCTTTTTTTTTTTAATTTATTTATAAAAGAGAAATTACATCGGCTATGATCACTTATCTGCCAAACTGCATAGCAGTTTGTTGGCAGAAAACTTATTCTACCCTGCAACATTGTTAAGTAAGTTATTGCTTACTTGATTTATAGCTATATTTATAGTGCGAGTGCGATTTCTTACAAACAATTGTAATAGCTTTAGATAGGCAGGCTAGATAAACATTAAGCTAACATAAACATTAGTAGCACCTACATCCACCACTCTAATGCCCCTGACAGCGGAACTCATGGAAGCCGCAGAAAGGCACGTCCTGAAGAAAGTACATTCTGAAGCATTTAGTGTCGAAATCCAAATAATAGACCGTGGAAAGTTGTTGCCAAAGAGTAGTCGCCTGGCGAATTTTCTCCCAGAATGGGACCAGACAACTTGTTGCACTTTGCTGGCAGAATAGTTGCTGAGCGAGACGTCGGTTCAGAAATCAACTTTCCAATCATTCTAGATGGAAGACATCCAGTAGTGCGCTTATTGGTCAATTTCTACTATCGCAGGGCTGAACATGCAAACAATGAAATGGTTGTCAATGAGATCCGACAAAAATATTGGCTTCTTCATCTGCGCAATACTGTTCCAAGCGACACCAGCAAATGTTTGTTCTGTCGCATCAAAAGAGCAAAGCCAATGAATCCAATGACCGGAAACCTTCCTCCTCAGCGGCTTGCTCACTCACCATCGTCGTTTGTTTACATTTTAATGTCAGTTTGCGAGTAAATCTGGTGGTGCGAAGTCCACTTTCTCTAAACTATCGAAGCTCTCTTCTTTAATTTTGATCTTTTCCTGCTTGATCCATTTGTAAAAGTGTAATTATTTATTTTTACCTCGATCAAGACACTTTGCTGCTTAAAAATATTGAACAAAATCGCATTTTGCTGACTGCGAGACACAAAATGGAATTCATTTCACCTTTATATTCAAATGTCATGTCAACGTGCAGGCCCTAATACAAGTTCTAAAAATACTGCAGTTCTAAATACTTGGATTGGATTAGCTCTGTCCCTTTCAAGTCGTTAGCAAAAAGAAAGAAACAGAAAAACGATTAAACTTCATTTGACCGTAGGTATATTGATGATTTAGAATATTATGGACCCTACTACTAACACTTTAAGAAAACATGAGCGGAAAAGTGATGAAGAAAGTTTAATAAAAAAAAATTGGGTTTTATTTTTTCCCTTTAAATAAGTTCTCACTGTTAAGATGAAAAGTTGTTAAACTATACGAGATCATAATTATGTACATCTCGTGCTTTTGTTTCCCTTGCTACGCTCAAGATTCCTAACGAGATATTATAGAATCTTCCGCTTGCAATGGACTCACAGGCATCGACAGGACGGACGGACACAAGAAAATTGAAATTTAAATATAAATTAATCCATATTTTATGATATATAAGTTGCTAACAAATGGTAATGCCATCATGGTACTTCACATAAAACAATTAATTTTAAATAGAAATTAAGAAAAGGTTTTTTTTTTCATCTAAAGTGCACAGCGCGTGCTGTGTTAATGCGTTTTTTATTCTAGCTCTTGAAAAGTGCCGGATCCGGCCGGATAACCGGATCTGCCGGACCGGATTGCAATCCTTAATCAAAGAGTAAAAAAATGTACGAGTATTCTCATTAAAAATACGTAAAGGCATTTTATATCGTATGAAGTTACGGAACCCTATCCATTATGCGTTGCCCATGACCAGAGATTGACCATAGCCTACAAAAATATTTCTATAGAAAAACAACTGAAAACTGTTGCTATCCCCGCACTATTTCACCTATCTCCTTTTGCTGTCGGAACCAAACTTGGGAAGGAGAGTCCAAATCTTAGGAAATAAACCCCACTTATCCAACGTGTACTCGCGAACAAAATTTATTGGGTGGACCTTTTTCTCTGGGCTTTTATATGGAAACTCATCCATTCACATTGAACTTCTCGGACCTCTGGATAACGTTCAGTGATATGTCAAAATTTATTCCCTTTGAAAAAATCATTACAGAGATAGAAATCAGCCAAGGGAGAAATAGATAATGTAACATAATTATGATTCATCTCGTGTACAGAAAGGTACATGTGTTGTAAAGTATCTATGTAGATAACTGTCCATACATGTATAAAATAAGCTGAATAACGTCAGGACTCAAATACATTATCAAAAAAGTGTGATGGTAAGTAATTATCGGGGCGGGATTCCAACTCGTACTAATGTGCCGTTTTCTTTGTATTTAAGTATTTGTATATTATATTATATCGTAGTCTGAGTACCTACAACACAAGCCTTCTTGGCTTACCGTGGGACTTGTCAATTTGTGTAAGAATGTCCCTATAATATTTCTTTATTTATTTATTAGTTATAAGCACGATTAACATAGCTTTATCAGAATATGATGAAAATTGATTTATCATCACTATCAACTGCTAGTTCTCCATTGTATAATCGAGTTTTACGTTAAATTCATGTTTTATCGGGTACATGCAAGCAATGTCGCAAGGAACAGTTAATAATTGCTAATTTCTAATAATATACCCAACGAGCAGAATTATTTAATTCCTGAAAGGAGGACTCGGAAACCGATTTATTTTTCGAACCGGTTTCGTTCATTCACACAAGAACGAATAGGATTTTGTTTCCGTTTCTGGTTACCGGTTAGGGAACTGTTCTCTGGGGGTAACTAAAAATATCCAAGGAAGATAGAACAAGTATTGCTGTCTCTTTCACATATGTCGAGCAGTTTAACCAAGAGTCTACGAAACCCCGCGAACCATAAAATTCAGTTCTGTCTTTTTACCGGTTAAGGGATAAAACGAATTCTTCATCTATTAACGGGTTTTTAATGGACAAATAACGGTTCTGTAACGATATTAACAGGTAATACAAGTTCCGAGCCTTGCCTGAATGTATGAACTCTGACTTCATGATATGGCAAAGTGAGTTTTTTTTTACACTACGTCAGTGGCAAACAAGCTTACGGCTCGCCTGATGGTAAGCAGTCTTCGTAGCCTATGGACGCCGGCAACTCCAGAGGAGTTCTTTGTTAATTTACTAATTCTTTTGAAATTCCTGAAATTCGATACTTTTGATATTTGAAAATGACGACCTGTCTAGCCTGCCTATGAAACCGATGGTTTCAAATCCCGAGAAGGGCATTTATTTGTGTTCATCATAAGTACCCACAACACAAGTCTTGTTGAGCTTAGTCTATTTGTTTAATTATGTCCTATAAAATAACCACCAACCAAACCAACCAACCAAACCAACCAACCAACCATATTATACTGGAGACCGCTTTATGAAGATAAAAATTCATCGCTTAATAAAAGCATCCTTTTATATAATTTTGCTGACATAGTTTAGGGTAAGTAATAGGTTTCATTCGAAGAGTATTGATTTTCCGCTGAGTCTAGAGGCAATTTGACGTCAAATGACATGACACATTAAGGTATTTTGAGAGTTGGACAATATGCATTCGGGACCAAGTTTTTTTGAAGTTGAGGACCAATAAAGACAATTGTATTATGCATAGGTATAATCAACTCAAAGCCAAAAATTTAACTTTTTGTATTACTTGAGTTACACACAAAGTTATTGATTACACTTCCGAATAAAAAACTAAATTTAAACAAAAGCATTATTTAATACGGTGACTTCAGACATTCAGCCGCCATATTGTCATTTTCTGACAGGTTAGGCAGTGTTTTGGTGAAGGAAAACATCGTGAGGAAACCTGCATACATCTGCGAAGAAATTCAAAGGAGTATGTGAAGTCCCCAATCCGCATTGGACTATAGCCCGAGCCCTCTCGCCCATGAGAGGAGGCCTGTGCCAAGCAGTGGGACGTATATAGGCTGAATTATTATTATTTATTTATTATAGGCATTGAAGGCCTATGCCTATACCCATCCGGCGTTCAGCCACGATTGAAAATTGTGTAAAAATATTTTAAACGGCTATTAAATTAATCAAATTAAACATAAACAAAAAAACAACTGTCAGTATTTTAAAAGCAAAACTCATTTACACCTTGATTTTAAAGAAGTATTCTACTCATACCCTACTTGGTTCGTATGAGTTAATAGGTAATTTAAATAAAACCGGCCAAGAGCATGTCGGGCCATGCTCAGTGTAGGGTTCCGTAGTTACTCTTCCGTCACAATAAGCTAAACTGGAGCTTAAAGTATAGTAGATTGTTAACCAAGGGATGAAACGGTACCTTTCAGCCGAGTTAAACAAATAGGCAAATTTGCATAATCAGTACCCAATTAAAGTAACAGACTTACTTGCAATCGGAGACTGCATGTCTAAAGATAAATATCCCATAGCGAAAAACATTTAGATTGATATATAGATGAATAAAACACATATTTTAGCAAACTGCAGTAATTTTAAAATGATTTGGTTCATTAAACCATGAAAAAGTAAAGTATAACAATAAGTCCTAGACATAATTCGTCGTACATGAGTGCAATAAACGAATATGAATATAAAATTAGCGGGATTGCGTCATACTTTTTAATTTTTACTCTTACGTTCTAAAACTGCCAATAGTCAACGGCTTTACTCATACAGCCAATGAAACAGTTTTAGACAGATATTAAATAAAAACAGAATGAGTAAAATAAACAATTTTTTATCTTAAATTTTAGCTTATTTACATGAATCATGCCAAATAAATTTAACAACCCATGTAATGTCGTTATAACGTTTAACTGTGGATGTACCTCTTTTTACTATGAGGGGGAAACTTTTTGCGATAACTCAAAAACAACTAAACTGATCATGTCCGCTATAGTTTTCATTTATTGTTTTTCTTAAGCTCTACTTCCATGATTTTTTTCATATTGGTTATATGGTTCAAAAGTTAGAGGGGGGACACTTTTTGTTTTCTTTCGGAGCGATTATCTCCGAATATATTCACTTTATCAAAAAATGTTTCTTAAAGACCCATATTAGAACCCTATTAGTTTTGAAAGACCTTTCCAACGATACCCAACACTATAGGGTTGCAGAAAAAAAAGTTCACCCCACTTTACGTGTAGGAGAGGTACCCTAAAAAAAAAATTTTTTTTTAGATTTTATTGTACGACTTTGTCTGCTTTATTGATATATATGTCCATGCCAAATTTCATCTTTATAGCACTAACGACCACGGAGCAAAGCCTCGGACAGACGGACAGACAGACAGACAGACGGACATGGCGAAACTATAAGGGTTCTTAGTTGACTACGGAACCCTAAAAAGCTTTAAACTCCCGTGGTAGTCAAATTGACTTTTGCTCCCGCTGCACTTACGTGAAATAGCACGCTTACTGCGCAAGTAAACGTATTTTGTATATCCTATCTGACAGTAATCTTTATATTACGATCGTATACGTCGAATTTGTTAAATTATAAATAATATAGGGACATTCTTACACAAATTGAACAAATCCCACGGTAAGCTCAAGAAGGCTTGTTTTGTATATAATATACAAATACTTAAACACGTAGAAAACATTCATGACTCAGGAACAAATATCTGTGCTCATCACATAAATACATGCCCTTACCGGGATTCGAACCCAGGACCATCGGATTCATGGGTAACGCCACTACTCACTAGGTCGTCAAAAAAACCACACCATCATAGGTTTCATTTTTCTATGACTCCAATATCTGTGATCACATTTTTTTGATAATGTGATTGCGGCCTAAATGCGGTCTAAGAAGTGATGTGACAACACATATCAGATGGATCAAAAAAACACATTTTACAAAAGTGGTTGGAAACTTCTAACCATAAACAATAAAAATACGATCTTATATGCAAACGTGTGAATATAAAAACTTCACGCGGTGGATCTTATTCTTAATCCCAAGGCACGTGTACTTGTAGAGTTGACACTTAAGTACGTCCGCCCGTGAAGGACAGAAAATACGCAATGCGACGAAATTAAAAAACACCATTCTTGACAATTCTTGATACCTCCCAAAGAAAAACAACCCACCTAATAAAGTCGGATTCATACGTCTACAGTTTTGACATGGCACTTAGGCATTTTTAGAAACAAACAAACAATAACAGCGCTTTCTATGCTACTCCTGCTGAATTGGCAGCTGTCAAATAGTATGAAAATGACCCATAAAAATGTCCCATGCACGTTGCGTGTCGCGCACATTGTAGTTAGTGTAAGCAAAGAGAATTTTATTGCCATCTTTCGACACATGATTAAAACTTTTAGAACGTCATTTGACTTTGATCCTTATTCCTTTACAATATGTGTTATATTTGATAAATATCAAAAGGGGCGCCATCTAATAAATCAAAGGCCAAAGGTATACCAGCATCGTTTGAGCGTCGGCGCCATAAAGGTAAGATGGCGCCACTTTTTGATATTTAACAATGACACCTCTATTTAAAATTATCTTTGTAAGTCATAGGTAACTAAAATAAAATAAGCTGAAATGTAGCTGAAATCATAACAATTTGTTTTAACATTGAGTAGGCAAAAAAAAACACGTTTTTAAATGGTTTTATTATATTCTGCTGATGTAAAATAACCGGTATCTAGTAAATAAATTTGTAGAAATATGCAAATATGCCACCCTTGGCAGTAGTTATATTTTTGAGGCGTTTGGGGTCGAAACGCTGGGGCCGTGGGGGCCAAGCGCGTGCAGCCTCTACAAAGACTTAGCGGCGCGCCTCATAGACGCCACAGGTGACCAGAAGGCTGGCCAGTATTTTGCTCACAGCATTAGCATTGCCATTCAACGTGGCAACGCGGCGCGGCCAGCCTTCTGGGCATTGCCCATCGGCAGTGACTTGGAGGACGTGTTTTATTTATAGGACCTTTATTTTAAGTTTATTTATAGTTTGTATTATTATTTTTAAGTTTATGTATAAGTTATGGTTCCATATTTTAATTATACCTAGTGTTAGTATTTTAATTTGGAGAAACAAATCCAAATATCATATAAAAAAGGATTTTTGAAACAAGGACATCTAGCGTTACCCTCTTGAAACCATTACCCCAGCTTTAAAGAAAATAGTCTCCCTCCTTGATCACAGCGCCCTCTTTCACGTGGATGCCGAGGGATGTAGAGCGCTAGGCTACACTTTGTGAGTAACTTGATGATAACTTCATACACTGCACGTCTGCTTTGTTAGTTACATGGTTGACGAAGAGATGTCGCTATAATAAATATTTGAACATATCGGAGCAAATTTTATTTTTATTGCTATGTAGTCAAGATGGTATAAAACCTAAAGTAAGGTTCAATTACGCAAGTAGGGACAAAGCTATTTGTTAGAATTAGTATTTTTTCACCTTGTTATATTTTTTCTTTATAATAAATTTTTGGTTTTACAAGTATAATGTACTATTGGTGCAATTACAACAACATTACAATCCAAGTGCGAAAAGCAGGAAATCCGCAACGATAAATTAAAACACAACCGTAGGGAGTGTTTTAAATCGACATGAGTTGCGAATTACCTATTCCAACGTGTATATCATACAAAGTTTTACAGTGCATATGGCCCTTTAAATTTTTGTAATAGGCGTAAAGTGCTAATACCGCTCTATAAAATATATAGCTACTTAAATATTACATGCACATCTCAAACGCCTTGTTTTCGTTTTTTATCTTTAAAAGAGCTCATATGCTTTTCGGTGGCGAACTGCGTATACCTTTGCATATGATTTATATGAAATCTTGGGAAACTTGGTGTATTCCCATTTGTCTCCGCCCCACGTGACCGCCGCCATACATAAATAAATAAATAAATATTATAGGACATTATTACACAAATTGACTAAGTCCCACAGTAAGCTCAATAAGGCTTGTGTTGAGGGTACTTAGACAACGATATATATAATATATAAATATTTATAAATACTTAAATACATAGAAAACACCCATGACTCAGGAACAAATTTCCATGCTCATCACACAAATACATGCCCTTACCAGGATTTGAACCCGGGACCATCAGCTTCGTAGGCAGGGTCACTACCCACAAGGCCAAACCGGTCGTCAAACATGAGTCCGGGACCAATGGGAATGATTTATACGCAGCGCCTATTCCCATTTGTTCCCGGGGGGGGGGGGGGGGGGGGGACACACAAATGCTAATACACTAACACCAATACACAAAACATTACTA
This sequence comes from Cydia pomonella, assembly GCF_033807575.1. Taxonomy (NCBI): domain Eukaryota; kingdom Metazoa; phylum Arthropoda; class Insecta; order Lepidoptera; family Tortricidae; genus Cydia; species Cydia pomonella. The sequence goes on along the minus strand of NC_084706.1, from coordinate 13,496,972 downwards.
TTTCCTCAACTGACACAATTGCTTTTTATTGTCTCAGTTATAAAAAAATCACCTGTCTCAAGATTTGTTTGCTGGCGCCTCTGGATGTTGCAAAAATCCTCAATAAAATGATGACAACAATATGCCGCAAGGCACATTCTCTGAATCGTTAAACCTAAACTAGGCTTTAATGTATCCTATTTTAACTTAAGATAGTACAACAAAGGTACTCATTTAAATCGTACATAAAGACAGAAACAAAAATAAATAGACAGCAGTCATATTTATTTTACCCGTTGAGCCGTGAACTGCGATAACTTGCGGCTGGAACGACTCCGGAAATTTACTTTTTTTGGCCAATTTTGCGATTTTTATTCGCGGAATTCAATTTAGATCGACGCTTTTGAAGACATATTGTTTCAGTACTTTGGAAATAGGTCCTTGTTTTCTGGGAATTTAATATTTTAGTTACCGACTTCAGTAAATATGTTTAATTGACTTTGTCCTACTTGACAGATCATAATTAATTTGCAAAACAAAAAACATAGGTATTTATTAATAATTATGTATATTAAAACGGATCACTCGCGTATTTCGTCGATAATTGCTTTAAATATAGGTACATGTTTCGCTTCATAACAAGGAGAATCAACGGAAACACGCGTTGGTGGACAGACACAGGCAGACGCGTGTATATCAAGAAATTTTCGTCTTAATGTACAGTCAACCAATTTGAATCCTAGGCCTATCCTAGGATATTGTGCGCGCGAGCTGTAAGCGAGCGCGCAATAAGAAAGCCGATGTGGGTAATGACCAATGCACACGTGTTTCATACATTTTTCAACACAATTGCGAGGAAAAAAAACATATAAATTAGATTTTTTTATCAAAACAGTAAAAATACAATTTTCAAAATGGTGGCTTACTGTTTTAACATCGAATAATTGCACCAAAGCGTGCTGGGCTTGTAGACCATTGTGTGACACGTTTTCCAAGAAAGACTGGGCGTTTTTATTGATTTTTCATTGAATAAAAGTTTCATATGCCGCCAATTATTTTTCACCTGATTTTGATGGTAAAAGTCTATCGTTCTCGGCTCTTGCCTCTATTAGTATTACTGGCAGCGTCAATTTTATGTGTTAATCATTTTCAATGCTTAAAAATGTCATGTTCGTCAATATATAAGAGAGGTATGGGCATTGTGAATGTCATCTCGCTTTGTGTGGTAAGGCACAGCACAGCGGATGTCATTCCAGATCTAGAGCAGAGCCCAACTGGGGAAGTACCTCCACCTTAAAGAAAACCGCAGCCTGCCGGTGAGTAAGGTTGCCAGAGCTCGACGAGGGGGGGAGGGGTTTAGGGTCGGCAACGCACATACGCGTAACGCGTAATAACTCCTCTGGGGTTGCAGGCGTACATAGGCTACGGAGACTGCTTACCATCAGGCGGGCCGTGTGCTTGTTTGCCACCAACGTAGTATATAAAAAAAAATATAACTAAAAACATGCAAAACTATTCCAATTTTATGTCAAATTCGGAAAATGGGTGGCGCGTTATTTATTTTTTTACGCACCATTCGAGTTAATACGCACGTAAGGCAAAGGCGCGAACGAAATCGACAAACAGCTAATTAAAAAAAAATTTAAAAAGCTAATATTTACGTATTTCTATTCGACGGATGGTGATTAAATCGATGAAATGTTACGTTTATTCATTAATGTAATTTACGAGATAATTTAATCTATAAATTATGTTTGGTGTGATAAAATCTCTTTGAACTAACATTTGAAACCTAATAGTTGGTTAAAAAATTACCAAAACTCGACCAAATTAAGAAGGCTCCCTTTCCATGCATACTATTAGCAATCAATTACCCTCTTAACTTTGTCGGATAATATAATGAAAAAGCACGAGTGTTTAAATACTTATAATCGCTCCTTGAGAAACATAACGTCATTATCCAAAAACGGGGTTTTTGAGTTAGTAACGCCATCTATAGGTAGACCGCTTAAATGAGTCTTCGCCCGCGCGGTACAGGGGCGCGGGGGTAAGACGACAAAGGGGATCGAGAGAGATGCGGGCGGCAGGCGCATTTTTGCCGTAGCTCAGTTTGCTAGCCACGCGGTTAGCAGTCACTCGTGTTAATAAGTTCCGGGCGCTTGGTGAAATATACACATGAGATTACATTCTCAAGATGCCTCGACTTATCTTTGGACAGAAACTTAATAGTCAAACCAAGCAAATGGCTTTTAATGTGTACACATATTTTAGAAAGAAGAAATTGGACCCGAATTCTATTCAGTATCAACAATTGATTATAAATCTGCAGGACGATTCTGATGATGACGATAACTCCGAAAGTGAAGAATCAAGTTCAAGTGATATTGATATGGACATAAGTGATTGATTTATAATTTATAAATCACTTTCGAGTCGTCATCATCAGTATCGTACTTACATATTATTATAAATTATTATAATCATAATTTGCATTGAATAAAAGTACAAAAGTTAATTAAGTTTGTTGTTTTATAAACTTTCAATAAAATTAACGTCATATTTAATTTAATTAACACACACACACACACGCACACGCACACACACACGCACACACAAACACACACACAAACACACACACACACACACAAACACACAACACACTTTTAGGTAATTATCCTAACAGTATAATAAACAATAGTAATAGTCCAATAGTAAATATATATAAACATATATAATACGGGTAGTTGAAAATGTTGTCACAAACAATAGCTGATATTGTATGCGTATATACTTAATTAAGCAAAATGATTATCCAAATTTTAGATTTGTGTACCAACTAACCTTTGCTGCATTTCTAAAAATGGCGGTGGTTCCCTGATCCCTATAAGACAGGTTTACCTAGTTTAGGGCTCAGGACACTATTCCTAGGCTTTCCAACAATAGAATGCTTCTAAAAATGTAATACTTTTCTACTGTGTAATAAGCTGCAATTTTGATACCTAAATAAATCATTTTTCATTTTCATTTTCATTCTTTCCCATTAAAAAAACACCAACTAATTAACCGCTATAACGTCACATATCTCAAAACCTGTCCAGTGCGCATTTCACCTCTTGTGTATCACACTAGGCGCGCCTGCCGCCCGCTCCTCTCTCGATCCCCTTTGTCGCCTTACCCCCCGCGCCTCTGTACCGCGCGGGCGAAGACTCATTTAAACGGTCTACCTATAGCTCATATAATCGTAACGCACGCAATACGAAGACACCTATCGCTCTAGCTCTAAGTATTAGAAGCGCCAGAGGGCGCTAATGTCGTTATGGCGAATATGGGTAATAGGCGCGTGCCTCACTGGTACAATGTCATTTAAGGGAAGTAAGTTGTCATTTTCTGCTTAGTGACGGTGTTCTATGTAATTGAATGACGTATTTAACGTCAATTTTCATAAGAAATAGTGTATCTATACGTACCATGTCACTTTGAACTTATAATACGAGTATGGTATCAAAATCGAAACTCAATGTAAAGCAATAGTGTACTTTTGCCTTTAATGACACTTAGACTTTTGCATTTTTTAACGTTTTGAAATAAGTAAAGTGACATTTTACTTGTAATGACGATTTTGCTTAAAACTCAAAGCCATAATTCTGGCTAAAAATAAAAAAGTCCTGTTTTTTTTTACCTTAAGTGACATTGTGATTTTAAGTAGCTGACAGGAGTTTTAGCAGGTCGATCGTCATTATCTGTGTAGTGTCAATTTGCTAGCTTAATTTACCATGGCGACACTAATTGGCTTGCTTAAGTAAAAACTGTCGTTTTAAGTGTAAAGTCACTACAACTGGTACAGAACGCCTATAACTGTGTGGTTAATGAATATCACTCGTTATTTATTGTCACTGTATTGTATTTGTTCAATTAGGTTTGTATTATGGGTATCTACTAGACTACTATTTATAATAAGATATGTTAACGGCACCAATCATGGGACATTTAAGAAAAATTTGGAGTATATTTTATATTTCACCGACATCTGTAAAATTTCTACCGCTTTATGCTTTAAAGGTTGAATGTCCAATTCATCCTTTATGTTTTCTATGTACGTATTGAATGAAATCTACTTCAGTTCGTTTCAATGTTACTAACCAATTAAAACTATGTTTTTTTGCTCCAGTCATGGGATGTATGGCGCAATTAATTTTTAAACTAACAAATATCGATGAAACATTAAACTTAAGCAGCTCTTTGGCTCTTGTTTATGGTAAAATGTTGCTAGCGAATCTTAGAACCTAAATGGTCGCGTACTGTGCGGTTGCGGACTCTCCAGCTGTGGAATGAGCTCCCTTCCAAGGTTTTTCCGAGGGTCTACAGTGTGGGGTTCTTCAAAAAGGAGTGTTCAGGTTTTTAAAGGGTCGGCAACTCGTATGTAACACCTCTGGAGTTGCAGGCTGCGGTGACTGCTTGCCATCAGGCGGGCCGTATGCTTGTTTGCCACCTTCGTGGTATAAAAAAATCCTTAAATATACTAAAATGGCTAAAATAAAAAAAAATATTTATTTATTCCCACAATTCAAGTAAACCAAATAACATTCGTTCTAAAAAGTTACTTGGATTATTTGAATATTACACGGACACTTTTTAGTATAAGGTGTCCAGTTATTGGAAGGTGTCAAGACAAAGACAATTTACCCTATTAGTGATTCGCTTATCATGGCCCGTTTACAAACTAACCAAGAAAAAAGTCTTAATATTTTATTTTACCAGCTTTGTCACCCCATCAGGTGGAAGAGAGACAAATTTAAGGACCAAGAGGATTTAATGTAATTTATTTGCACTCATGACACGCCCGTTTCAAGCGATTTTCCCCCGTGCCCTCATACCTTAATGAATGTTTAAATATGTTACGTTTATATAATGATGTCAATTTTTGGGAGTGATTGATGCTAAAGAGGTGCCATAAAAACTGGCTACGTGGCGACATTGTTCGTAATAATTTTGTTATTGGACTTTTATGTTTAAACACATGACCTTCAATCATTAAAAAATACGCATCAAATCATGGTAAGTAAAAGTAACTATGGTATCCCAACAAAAACATAAATCTGAAACGAGAGCCAAGTTCAATGTTAAGAATATGTTTTTGTACTGAAATTACTATAATATTAATCATGAAAGTAGTTTTGCCCAGCTAAAAAGGAGACCCTCATTAACGCGCGGTCAACTGTTAAAAAAAATCAGTTTTAAGATTTTTTTCCTTTGTAAACGCCTAATAGTCTCATGCCAAGTATTGAGTTTCTAGGTCATCTAGAAGTGGGGAGTAGGTTTTTGATTTATAAGTCTTAATTCATTTAATAATTATCAATATGTGATTATTTTTTTATCGAATTTTTAATAATTTTCAGTTTTCAGATTATTTTCTATATATACATTTAATAGTCTACATTGATATCAAATATAAAGTTTCCAGGTCATCTGGAAGTGAGTTAGGTTTTTGATCTATATCATAATGATTTTTTTCGTCGATAAAATTTTCAATAATTTTCTGTTTTCAGATTTTTCCCCTATATGCACTTAATAGCCTACTTTGTTGCTTGTTGCCAAATATTAAGGTCATCTGGAAGTGAATTAGGTTTTTGATTTATATCAATGTGTGATTTTTTTTTAAATCGAATTTTCAATAATTTTTAGTTGTTCGATTTTTCCCCTGTGTACTTTCAATAGCCTACATTGTTGCCAAATATCAAGTTTCTAGGTCATCTGGAAGTGAATTAGGTTTTTGATTTATATCAATGTGTGATTTTTTTTAAATCGAATTTTCAATCAATCAATCAATCAATCATTTATTTATTTCTTTGAATGCAGTACAATAGTATGATATAATGAAACAATTTTAGTTCAGCACATCCTGCCTGAATAGGCATAGAAATAATAAATATTGCGTAAAGCTGCATGCAGGTAATAATAAAATAAAATTAAGATTAACAATGTAAATACATAAATCATAGCGTTGTAAATAACAAAATATCATTCCATAAAAGTACCTATACATATGATTAATAACTGAGGTAGTCAAATAATTAGTTAGGTCAAATAATAGCTAAACTAACATTATTAAGGAGCCTCTAGGAAGTCTTTTATTGAGTAAAAACATTTATCGATTAAATAGATAGTCAACTGCTTCTTAAATCGATGAACTGGGAGGTTTCTGATATGTATCGGTATTTTGTTAAATATTCTTGGCGCCATTCCAAAGAAACTATTTCGCATTAATGCCGTTTTCATAGGCTGAATGTACAACTGTCCCTCATATTGAGAGCGAATTGGTAGCTTACGTCTCTCTGATGCATATGTAAACAAATCTGGATTACGTTTTATGAATAGAGCTACCTCTAGTATATATAATGAAGGCAGTGTTAGAAGTTTTAATGATTTGAATAAGGGAATATAACTATCTCTTACTTACACACCGCAGATAGCTCTTATGCATCTCTTTTGGGCTATAAAAGCGGCTTCGCGATTTACAGAGTTGCCCCAAAAAATAATGCCATATCTGATTTTTGATACTACTAGTCCATGGTATGCTACTAGAACTGTATCTCGATTGGCTATTTTTGACAATGTATTAAGAGCGTAAGCCGATTTGCTCAGGTATTTACATAACTCATTTATGTGATTTTTCCAAGTTAACTGATAATCTATTGATAATCCAAGAAATTTGGTAACAGCTACATTCTCTATTGGTGTACCTTCGTAGTTAACATTAATATTGTATTTTATTGATGTCCGCTGATAAAAATGCATTACATTTGTCTTATTCAAATTAATTATTAAATTATTATTACTAAGCCATGTTATTATACTATTCAATTCTGTATTTATGTCACGTTCATATTGTCTTAAATCATTAGTATTGTTACATTGTATAACGGATGTACTATCATCCGCAAATAAAACAATTGGATAATTGACATTCTTTGGTAAATCATTAATATAGACTAAAAACAATAACGGACCAAGTACACTTCCCTGAGGAACCCCATGTTGTATAGAGTGTTCATCAGATGTATACTTACATTGGTGCTTGGTTGCATTGCATATTCTGGATATCTCAGTATAGTGTGTCCTATCTTTTAAATAAGATGATATAAGATTCAATGCGTTGCCTCTTATACCATACATACTAAGTTTGTGCAAGAGTAGATCATGGCACACATAATCGAAAGCCTTAGACATGTCGGTATAAATCGCACAAATCGGGTTTCTTCTATCAATATTCTCCATTACCACTTTAAGCATGTCATGTATTGCCAAGTTAATAGAAACATTTTTTCTAAAGCCTTTCTGCTCGTAACATAGTATGTTAAAATTTGTTAAGTAGGAGTACAGACGTTGATAAATAATTTTCTCAATATTTTTTGAAAATATAGGGATGAGAGCAATTGGCCGATAGTTGTTTAAAATTTCCTTGTCTCCTTTTTTATGTAACGGCTTTATAACTGTTTTTTTCAAACCATCGGGATATATTCCTGTAGATATGGTGAGATTGATTATATGGCACAAATGTCTGTCTATTATATTACCTGCAGATTTAATAACAAGCGTGGATATATCATCATAGCCCACGCTATTTGTATTTTTGAGGGAACGTATTGTTGATTTTATTTCTTGTGGCGTGGCGGGCGCTAGAAAGATGGAATGTGAGGTACTTCGTATTTTATTTTCACTCCTATAATTTTGTGGCGTATTTGGAAAGCGAATTTCAATAATTTTTAGTTGTCTGATTTTTCCCCTATGTACTTTCAATAGCCTACATTGTTGCCAAATATCAAGTTTCTAGGTCATCTGGAAGTGGGTTAAGTTTTTGATCTATATCAATATATGATTTTTTTTTCAATCGAATTTTCAATAACTGTTTGAGCTACGTTTATAAAACAAAAATTTATACAAGCTAAGGAGCATAATTAAACTTGCCTAATTTCATGTGTAGCTTAAATATGTTTCAAGTTGTGAAGGGGTCAAAAGTATCTCGAAATGGTTCGTGTAATATTGTGTAATGTCTCAGCCTCTTCAAAATTCTACTACAAACTCTTTGTAAGCTGAAATACTATTACTTTCCTCAACTCTATTGAAACCTTTGGAAAGTAATACTGAAATTTAGAAAATAAGGGTCTAGGCTAAAAGGGATGAAGTATAAAATAAACAATGTATTAACTGCTAATAAATTTTATTTATTGCATTAAAATTGATCGAATATGATTCAATAATTTATGAACTCTATATCCAATGAAGTCTGATTAGGACCCATTCGGATATACCGCCTTGATTACTAGGGCCAAATACCTAAGTCAGGAAAACAAGACGGTACAAAAACCTGACTGCCCAATTTAACCTGTACACAAACATAACAAAATATGTCACAGATAAAGACAAATTAAAACCTCATTTAAATTAGGTATGGCGTGATCATTTAGTGGTAAATATAGACCAACATCATGATAAATAACAACCCAAGCTCTCTGAGGTGTGAGACATGTTACATGATAATATAAAATCTGAAATATGTTCCAACAAGCACAAAACATATCCGTTCTTAAAGAAAGACGAATATTAAACCATGTCAATAAAATGAAACACTATTTTAAGTGCATTGAACCAATAGGAAATTATAAAATCCTATCAAAATTATTGAATACTATTTACAAGACTACTATAATAAACTCTACCTTCTTCCTATAAAATGCCATTGTGGGATACATCAGGAGATCAAAATATTCCTACTTTAAGATAAAGAAAATTATGAAACAAGAAGTTGTAGCAAGTTCTATTAATAATATATAAGGTTTACTAATGTGCTCAGATATAAATAAAGATATGTTAGCACTTATGTTGTGATTGACGTATTGATAACGTATTCATAAATGTGTTATAAAGATCGACCGGGTGAAGTCTGGCTTCCCACAACTGTATTACTTTAATTAGTATACTGTAAAATAGCTGGTTGCAGTCAACTATAAGACAACCTTTTGGATCTCATAAAATTATCATGCATACGCCGCTCTATGGACAACTCCCTAATATGTCAAGCCGCAAATCCCACGTGAAATGTTTCCATAGGTAAGTCACTTGGACCTTGCACCGTCTGCAGTACCTGAGGCATGTAGCCTAATGGAATATCACACGTAAGGTTCAGACTATCAAGTACTGAAACCGGGATAATAGTAAATAAATGACACGAGTGACCAAGAACGAAAATATACAAGACAATGATATAAGCGTTGCCCCTAATATCATGAGATCAGCCATTTTACTAAATTATCATATGCAACGTCACGCAAAGAGTAAGACTGTTAATTAAATTAAAAGCCAGTTGGATTAAGATTTGATACCTTTTGATAAAATATAAGTAAAGATATATTAGTACTTATGATAACACATTCATAAATACGCTATAAACTTAGGTAGGATCGACGGGATGTAGTCTGGCTTCACACAACTTTATCACCTTAATATACTGTAAAATAAAATAGCTGGTTGCAGTCAACTATAAGGCAACCTTTTGAATCTCATAAAATTATCATGCATACACCGCTCTATGGACAACTCCCTAATATGTCGAGCCGCAAATCCCACGTGAAATGTTTCCATAGGTAAGTCACTTGGACCTTGCACCGTCTGCAGTACCTGAGGCATGTAGCCTAATGGAATATCACACGTAAGGTTCAGACTATCAAGTACTGAAACCGGGATAATAGTAAATAAATGACATGAGTGACCAAGAACGAAAATATACAAGACAATGATATAAGCGTTGCCCCTAATATCATGAGATCAGCCATTTTACTAAATTATTATATGCGACATCTCGCAAAGAGTACAACTGTTAATTAAATTAAAAGCCAGTCGGTTTAGGATTTGATACCTTTAGTCATAACTGGGATCAATCAAATGCAAAGACAATCCCAAATATAACTAAAAACCGCATTGTTAAAACAGCCACTTATAAAACCACTGTGACAGGTTTCAACAACTACAATTGATTAGTAAATATATATAATATCCTCTCAATTGGACATAATCCAAAATGTAATAACCACATTCTAGTCATATGATTTGATTCAATATGACAAATAAATTAGGGCAGGTATAATACATTGGCAAATACAGATCAAACTATATACCAAATGATCAAAATATATACACCCACAATAACATTTCAACATACGTAATATACTTAGGTATGTACCTATAAAACGGAATCATGATCATAAAATACGTATCAAATAGGCACCAGTTATCTACCTACAAATAAGTAAGCAGTTAGGAATCGTGAATATTATTTAAACCGCTTGTATACTCCTATCATAAGGGGGCGTCCATTAATCGCGTCATACGTTTTTGGCTTGTTTTAGACCCCCCCCTCCCCCATGGTGATCTTTGGTGATATTTTCAGGACCCTCCCCCCCCCCCCCCAATATGACGTGTATTTTTTTCGATAACTAAAGAATAGTTTTCTAACAAATGAACCTAAGTACACGTGAAGGATTATTATTGACTATAATACAGTATAGCACAGATGAAAAAAAATACACGTGATACGTGTCCATACCCCCCCGTCCCCTGTGGTGATCATTGGTGATTTTTTGCTGACCCCCTCCCCCCCCCTATACAATATGACGCGATTAATGGACGCCCCCTAACTAGACTATGAAATTAAAACCTTTTGTATAATTTATTGAAAGGTTACGTCACCGCTAGGTATTAAGATCTGCTTGATGGGGCTTCGATGCTCTCACATCATGATGAGAAGACAAGGCAAGGCAGGATCAATTCTCGTTCCACGCAAATGGACGGCGCACTGGATACAATGTGCAGGCGTAAGATACAGATGCGGCGTAGTGCAGCCAGCCTCTTCATGTAGAAGGTAGGTCTTGCATCTGGGCGCCCGTGGCAGTGGGGTTGATCAGGTACCGACGAGGATGCTCGGAGACACCGAGACACTCGAAAGCCGCTGATGGAACAAGACTCGCTCCGCAACCACCGTGAACCGGAAATTGAGACAAAAATAGTGCTTAATATTCTAATCGAGTTAAACATTTACGCCCTACGGAATATATGAAGCTAAGTATCTATATGAATAAAGACAACTAGGCATTCAAAGGAAGAATCATTTCAATTATGATAATCAAACTATAATAGTGGAAGTCAAAGGATCTAAACTTAGTGACGTACAGAATACCTATAACAGTAGCCACAGTAATTAAGCTACTGTAAGAAGTCATTGAATAAAACCTATAATGTATTGCGACATAATATTACGTCATTAGCCATTTGTATAACATTCTAAATAAATAAGTATTTTGTAAAACTTATTCACCAAACAATTATATCAATCTAGTTTATGAACTTGGTTGCTAATTAAACAAACATGGCCGTATATCTATATACGCGCGCACAAATAATTACACAACCAATTATTTTTGTAGTATTGCAAAAGGTGAATTATGTAACTGCGTATTACATCATAATTAATACACTTTTCACTAACACTGAAACATGAAGGTATGTGATATATAGATATGTCAGGTCAAGATTGAGATAACATATAAATCAGAACCAACGCACCGTGTCTACTAGCTTGCACCGGAGTGAATCTTCGCCTTCGCCCACATCTGCGAGGTCCGCATCTTGATTTGAAGCGTTGAAGCTCTCGAAGGCAGAACACCCCAGGAATTGATGGCGAGACACGAAGCAGGCGCCCTTAGGATCCGCTGACAGGACTCTATATTCCTCGTACATGAACCGAGAATTCAGAAATAAATAATTTTAAATATATGTTAAAACATTTCATCAATTAAACTACCTACAACGTTCGTTGACTTTACGTGTTATACTATATATGGTAATAATGACTGATATTGACGGCTAAACCTACATAAAACGATAAAGAAATGACCGCCGAGTGTAACACAACTAAAGTTATTTATCAACCTAATTGAACACATCTACTTATGCCATCTATATCTAAATCGAGACACATTCCACCCTTGCCATTGAATTAAAACATGGAAAATACATACGTTCCACTTCTTTTCGTAAACGGTTAATCCACAATAATAAACGCGCTAGTTTACTACTAAACACACATTCAGTTATTTGCTAATGATTTCACAGCTCAAATCAAGTACTCATCGTAATTGAATGCATCTACCTACCCTATAATCATATCACACACGAACACTGATTTACCTAACTTCAAAATTGATTATATTTAAAAAGTATATACACGATTTAGGAATTCACTGAACAAATGTAATTAAATAACTCAATCCATTTTGCCGTCATAGTTAAAATAACACTCTCGTACAAGAATCCGACTTACATTCACAGCGCACAAGAATTGTCATCTCGTTACACAATGAAGGGTACCCAACGCGATCTATTCAACCTACCCGCTATTCATATATAGAAATAATGATTTTATTTATAGGCAATTCGTCGATATCAACCAAGCCTACAATCCTACTGATATTAAGCAAACATTGAAGCCTATGAATGAACGAAATATTTATTTTAGGTTTCCTCAAGATATAAAATGATATGCAAATAATTAAATAGGTATATGAAATTACTGCACCGTAACACGTAGTTGTTTGGCAGCTGACCCATGATGGTTTTGTGTTTTTCAACACGCCCATGGTCCGGATGAAGCTCCTACAGCGTCCCGCCCATGTTGGCCGTATCCACACGCTAAGCTTCCAACGAAGGTGGCAGCTTATACTCGTATCTGCGAACAAGTTCTAATACACGGTTTTCTTATGGTTTGCCACTCACAGTGACAAATTAAGAACCTTTAAGACCCGATGCTCGTGAAAGGTAGCCCGTTCGGCAGCTGCCCGTGGTAGGCTCGCGCAGTTCTTTCACACCCGTGGTTAAGTCAATACGACCCGCGCGTCGTCCATTGCAGTCGCTATTCTTTTTCATATCTCCTGAAGATGGCCGCTAATAGACGTATCTGCAAACAAGTTTAGACACATGGTTTTCTTACAACCTAACACTCACAGGATTCCTTCTTGTCTCGACGCTCTGCTGAAGGCAAAAGATCACGAATCCACTTTGCAGTTCCTTAAATAACCTCGTTCCCCCATGCGAACCCCTCAACCGCCATGTTAATCCTACTCCTAAGCCCAACCAGAATGCAGAGTTTTGATTGGATAATATTTACTATCCTCGTCTATGATTGGTCACTTTTATTCCCGCGTATTTAGATTGATCTGCCTTACAACAGATGGCATCTCTAAAGATAACATAAATAAATTAAAAGCTTACGAAGTAGTTTATTGTGTTTAATCGATTATTCAATAAACATTACTTAAGAATTTATATTAAAAAATATATTATAAACAAATATTGTACTATGCAATATTATCATGAGTAAACTACCTACTAGTTCAGTCATTCACCGCCAGATGTCACCGGATGCCACTGTCACATTACAAGTGCGAATATTATGCGCGAAATTCACTCCAAACAAATTCAATAATTTCTAAGAGAGTAAATAAATAAATGTAGATGTCAGTCTGTTACAATTGTGTCGCCAGTTCCTTTTTCTTTGAACTTGGCTGAATACGCTACCGCGTGTCTAGATTGTAAGAAACATAACATAAAGAAACTTTTTTCAAGCGTGGCTTGGCATATTCTTCACCGATTTGATTTTAATTTATAGCAATCATTAAAAAACCGGTCAAGTGTAATTCGGACTCGCGTTTCAAGGGCTCCGTACATTACACAATTTTATATAAAATATGGGATTTTTTTACATACATTTTACCATTGATCTTGTTTGAGGCCATCACTGTGTACGAAAATGTATATGCAAATCTGATGCAAAATAGTTTGGATAGCAAGATCAAATACCCCAAAGCCCAAATGCCAAGGCCGAAGGCCGACGTTCGCGTAAGGCCGAAAGCTCGGATCGTCCCATCGGTGTATGCTTCCCGCAACTTCCCCAAGTATTTTAATAGCGAAGTCCGAAGAGAGAAAGTTGCAGGAATGTAGTACTCAAACACGGTGTAATAGTACAAGTACCTAATTAATCAATAGTACAAGTACCATTATGGCTGTGTGCCAGATACAGCCAAGTCGCATTTTTTGTCGGGGCTCGGCCTTCGGTCATCGAATTCAGATACTTGTACTATTGTTCTTTGTCCGAGCACTAACCTCTCAAAGCTTAACCTACGACCTCAGCCGTGGGTAGGCACGCCTCTTCGGGACGTTTCGGTCCTTCAACCCTACGTGGATTCCGGCCCTCGGGCTATGCAATAGATGTCTACACCACGTTTACCGTAAACCATTGCAGCTGTGTCCCTAAAACTGCCTATCCGCATTTTTATTCTTAAATCCGACTCACATTTGACAGTAGATTTCTAATAGGTTATCCTGTCATCTTTAAATATACGAGTAAAACTATTTCTTTTATTTTATTTTTAATTGTAGACCCAGTAGTTTCGAAGATAAGGGGCGGGGGAGGGGAAATGGTAATTTTTAGCCAATTTTCTTGAATAACTTCTAAACTGTTTATCCAAAAATTATTATATATATATATATATATATATATATATATATATTTAAGATATTTAGAATGAGCCCTTTCATTTGATGTACAATGTGTTTATCCACGTATAGTGGAGCCGTTAACCGCGTATAGTACGATGAATTTTATCGACAAATCACCCCAAAAACATAGGGTTTTTTCTCAACCATTTTAAAACTGCACCCCTTCAAAGTTCTATGGCGCTAAACACGACTGCCCTTGGTTAATGTACCATCTGTCCATTTACCTACAGCACATTAAAAAATAAAAGTCATTCGATAGCTTATGAATTAGGGCATTAATTTCTAACATAAATGTTACAGAAAATTTTCCACAATTACTCGATAATTAATAACAAAGATAAAAATTGTCTTCAAAAATTTACTTTTTTTTTACATTTAATCTTTTTTTGCGAAAACGAAGTCGTTGACCTGTATTGTAATGTAAAACTTGACATCAAAATTATAGCCCTAGTTAAAACATTTCACAAGATACACGTGTCCAAACAAGACCTTCTGTAATGTCACTAATGTGCGTCGAACTAAGTTGCTTTACTTCCAAATGATAATCCGGCGAAAAAAGGTAAAATGTAAAAAAAGACAATTTTTATCTTTGTTATTAATTCTCAATTAATTGTGGAAAATTCTGTGTGACATTTTTTATGCATCAAATTTATGCCCTCATTCATAAGCTATCGAATGATATTTTTTTCTAAATGTGCGATAGGTAAATGGACAGATATTGATGTTATAGGCAGTATAACAATGGATACTGCCTATAACTACCATGTTTATGTCTAGGTTCTTAAAATATCTTTTGAATATAATATAAGTACATGGTTTGTCATGGTTGTCATGGTTGTGGTCTATCTTCATGTGTTTCCATGTACTTACATTTGTTCTGAGGTTGTGCAATAAAGAGGATTTGTATTGTATTGTTTGTATTGAAATCCTTTATATCCGACCTGACGCAGTTTGATGTCGCTTTTGGTATTGTTTATTCTCTAAATGCACTCTCGCAGCAAAATTTGACAGACGCATCCATCAATCAATTAATTTATAAACGGTATTTTTAATAGGTATTTATTAATTTTTAAAGTGCCGTGTAATTAGAGAACGTAATATATCCTTTTAGACATAGGTTATATGATGTTGTAATTATCTGGATTAAGAGAAGGTTCTACTGATGTTTATTCCTATACACATCGAAGCGTGCTTTAGAATACTTAATATTTAAAAAACTTTAGAAAAATAACGATATATATATTTTTTTTTTTATTTGAGATTTCATTTTCGTAATTACCTACTAATAGATTGTGACATACTACAACATAATTGTAAATTGGCTCAATATAAACAAAATTTTTAATATTTCTTTCTGGTGTATTATTTTAAAAAATCGTATTATAAATGGGATTTTATCAGAAACATATTTATTGTGTTCATTTAAATGCCTTATATATAAAAAAATGCATGTTTTCCTTAGTTTGACATTTACAATTTAAGCATTATATTTTGAAGAACAAATCAAGCCCAATTAGAGATGGTAGTTAGTAATAGTACATTACGATACAAGTGCGAAAAATAGGAAATTAGAAACGAGTGGCGATAAATTAAAACACGACCGAAGGGAGTGTTTTAAATCGACACGAGTTGCGAATTACCTATCCGCACATGTATCGTACAACGTTTTACAGTACATATGGCTCTTTAAATGTTCGACACTAGTGCGGTAAAGTAGCGCCATATGTACTGTAAATATTTTTACTCGTTTATACCCAAATTGGTGGGTATAAACTGCTGAAAGGAACATATAAATTTGAAATATACGTGTATTTTGTAAGCCACTACTGGATTAAGTACTTAAAGTTGTAAGAAATATATTTTTAAGGGGGGCACTACAGGTATGTAACTAATTGTCACCAAAAATAAATTTAGAAACCACCAACGTGTTGCACAGTCATAAGACCCATTTTAGTCTTTAAAAACAACTTAAATGTTTCTAAACACTTTTTTGGATACTTATATTAAATACTTTTGGTAATAAACCCTTTTTAAAAGCCGAAATAATCTTCATCCCTCTATAACTTTCAAACCAAAAAAAAAAATACTTACGAAAAAATTTGCCGTAGAATAGAGTTTTCTTTAAAAAACCTTTAATATAAGATCGTAAGTGCCGCGTAAACACGCACTTTTCCGCGGCGTGCAGTTATCAGAACATCGATACAACTCAAGTCCCTTCTTTCTAAAGTAACCTTCTCATTTAAAACAAAATTGTTAACTAAACATTATCACAAATTGCCTCCACTGATTAAAAAAATAAGCGTCGTATATGCTTTTTATTATTCAAATATTGTTAATACACATTAACATTCATGAATAAAAAACAATTTAGTTCTTAAATGTCACTTTTGCAATATTTTATTAGCAATCGTTTTTACCCACCTAAATTAGTAGAGAGTAATTACGAGTATTTATCGGGTACTTCAAATAAATACTCGGTATTTACTCACCTCTACCCGTCTCTAAGCCCAACATGATTGACTCAAACTAAAAGGAGTTAGGCCCATTTTACTGATGCACACACAATTGTCTCTAAAAGTTGTTTTTTTTTTTGAGAAGTGACTGTACTTTTCAGCATTTTTGCTAAGAAGGAAATACATTTTGCAAAAACTCAATAACGGCTCAACCATGTTTACTTTAGTTTTCATTAAAAGTATTTACTAAGTGTTACTTGCATATTTATTTTCATAATTTGTAGACCCATGGTTTTAAACCAATTAGAGGAGGGTGGGACCCATTTTAACTTCTAAGTGCTGGCCAAGTATAGTGCCGCCCGAGATACGAGTTCAAATACCGAATTTCTCTGCCAACGAATATTCGATTGGAAATTCGTTCCCATATTTACTGTCCAGCGGCTATAAAACGTGTCAGCGAAGCGAGTGCCAAAATATGATGCTGGCTGAAAAGGGTTCCATACATTCAGGAGTATAATAAACTTAGTGCCTTCTTTATATTAACTCACCAATCGTGCAAAATTCCTCTGTAGCGTTACATGTTTCGGCGGTAATTTGATTTATCATTGCGGTATTAGAATAAAGTGTGTCATGTTTTTACGTGCAAGTGATTTAACGCTGTACAGTGACGATAGGTAGGTAAGTAGGATTATTGTTGTTTTTTAGGGATTCAAAATAAAGACCATTCATACAACTATCTCAATCTAGTTATTGAAATATATATATATTTATTTAAACACAAGAAGATAAATAATATTAAAATAATTTGTATACATAAAGCGACTCCATTTACTCGCTATTAATTTCGACGTTTATACAATGATCAACTTACGAAAACGTCATTTAACCATAAAGTATTCAATATTTTGAAATGTCCGTTTGCAAATTTGAAACTTAAACTGTATTGCATTCACATTTGTATGAAATACTTATCTTGACTAAAATTATAAAGAAGCGT
This sequence comes from Cydia pomonella, assembly GCF_033807575.1. Taxonomy (NCBI): domain Eukaryota; kingdom Metazoa; phylum Arthropoda; class Insecta; order Lepidoptera; family Tortricidae; genus Cydia; species Cydia pomonella. Next base: position 13,478,936 of record NC_084706.1, on the reverse strand, counting down.
TATTGGCATCTACCAGAGCGCATTGCCTAATGTCAGTTTGCTTCATATATTTTGACATATTTCTTTCGCATTGGGCGTCCCTTTATTTTAATACGTCAATGATATTAATAGATACTAATACCTACTAAATCTATATCTACTGGATTTGTTGAACTACCTACCTACTGAAATCATCTAATATGTCATTCAAATTCATGGGAGGAGACATAGGTATGATAATTAGCTAATAAATCTGTTAATAAAAATAAAAATGCTAAATTTGTGAGAATAATACCTAATCTAATATTATTATTTTTTTAATTGTGTTTTGCAAAAAGTTTTGGCTTCTTAGTAAAAGTCCTGCGAAGTTACTCCCTTTTGGTTGATATGTACACGTACAGGATACCCACTAATATCTCCCGGTCGAGGCAGCCTACTGTGATGAACGGATAACTACTGAACCCTACACTGAGAATGCCCCAACATGCTCTTGACTGGTTTTTAGGGTTCCGTACCAAAAAAGTACAAAAGGAACCCTTATGGTGCGACTCTGTCCGTCCGTATGTCTGTCACATTGCAAATATCTCGAGAACTACTTAAGCTATCGATTAGAAATTTGGAACAGTTATGAACAACGCTAATTACGGAAAGTGCTCAATATAAAGAGGAGGCAAAATTTCAAAGTCTAGTTACTAGGTCAAATGAGGTATCATTCTAAAGACCTCAAATTGAACATTACAAAACAGTTTTTAATTTTTTTTTCGCAGTGAAAAAATATTATCCGCCCACCCTTTCTCCGAAGTTTACAAACGATATTTTTTTTTACATAACACTAACATTATAATGAATATTACAGGAAAAATAAAATATAACTTGTTTTAATTATAAAAAAAAAAATTCAATTTTTTGCAATTAATTTGACATTTCTATGACATTACACTAAAAACCTTGTTTCAAATGAAAAAATCTGTTGAAATCCGTTCACATTCTTTAGAATTGAAACAAATCCCTGAAAAACCAACAAACATACAGGTCACGCAAATTAGTTAGTCAATTTGCCGATAGATGGCGCTATACCCAATTATGCTACGTAAGGTTTTTCAATTTACTACAGATTATTAAATAAATACAATTACAATAATTCAAATTATACCTACAAATTTTATGCTTAGTATATCGTAACTATAGTAAAATGCGAAAAGACAGTAGGTACGGAACCCTCGGTGCCCGAATTAAACGAACTCGCACTTGACCGATTTTATTTTGTATTAGTCGCTCAAAACACGATTTTAGCATCACGACACAGCATGGGACGTAGGTAATTGTATGCTGAATGCAGAGGCGTAATTGCAATACGTGGACGGTAACGGTTAATCATGAACAATATCTTCTACGATAGTATAAATGCGACTACATTTATAATCGCGTATATTTTGGTCACCCGCTGTGTCGTGACGATAAATCGTGTCGTGATACAGTATAATAAGCGTTGGTAGCCTAGCGGTAAGAGCGTGGGATTTTCAATCTGGAATCTGGTCGCGGGTTCAAACCCCGTCTCATACCAATGAGTTTTTCGGAACTAAGTGACCGGAACCGGAACTGATATGTACGATATATCATTTGATATTTACCAGTCGCTTTTCGGTGAAGGAAAACATCGTGAGGACACCGGACTAATCCCAATAAGACCTAGTTTTCCCCAGAAACTCAGAAGGTCAGATAGCAGTCGCTTTCGTAAAAACTAGTACTCCAGGCTCCTGTGAACCATGGCAATAAGCCGGGACAAACGCTAGGAAGAAGAAGCACGATACAGTATAAAAGCGGCCAAGCGGTTGAAGAAAGTGATGAAGCAAGAGGATTAGCTTAATTAATGTATTACAATTAGTTACTTACTTACTCCTCCGGCGCAGCGACCCAAAGTGTGTCTTGGCCTCCAACACTAGTGCTCGCCACTGATCCCGGTCCTGTGCAGTTTCTTTCCAGACTTTAACCTGTTACAATTAGTTAAATTACCTATAATATACTTACTCGTGAGTGAGTGAGAGAGATTTTTTTAATGTTTACTCTCCGACGGCAGAACATGCACTGACACCGTCGTTGCGCTTTACGCTTGATGCAAACATTCATTTAATAAGTCATGCTTTCTCTACTATTAGCCCGTCACCCTTCATTTTATAATCTCTGAGTTTATACAATCAATTAATCACTACACCTTATTAATACCTGCTCCGCCGCGTTTGTCAGTCTGTGTGTCTGCCGTTCGCGATAAACTCATAAACTACTGAACGGAATTCATGCAGTTTTCACATATAAATGAAATGGTTCTTAAGGAAGGTTTAAGTATATAACTTATTAACTCGCGCGAAGCTGGGGCGGGTCGCTATTGATATATATAAACATTTGTGTAAAGAACCTCAATAGACTGTCACGATAGCTCAACACAGGTTTAAGCTGCGAGTACCTTCTACTGTGTTATCATTTACTAAACACAATGCCCACTGAAATGGTGCAAGCACTTCTGTGATCGTAATTTACTAATTAAATTCCAAAACCACCTTAGTGATATACCTAGCTATCGGGTACACACACACTCGGTAATCCCCTGCATGCTGCAGCTATAATAGTACTCTCTGAAGGCTAAGCTTAATTCAATCAGATATATTCTCAAACTCAATTTGTGTAAGAGATACAGCATATGTTCACGGATGGAATTGTTACAATTAACACGATTTAAGTCCTTGATATACTTTCTGATCTTAAAACTGGATGGTGATCCTTCCCTATAGCTTTGCCTTACCTTTTCTATCTCTGTGATAGTCTGATCGTTCTGATTTGCACCAGCAAGGCCAGATTGATTTTATTTTTTAAGGTAAGTACATCTACTTTAATTGGCTGCTATACATATATGACAGCCATGTGACGTTACGAATCAATTAAAAAAAAAGTTGATTCATAAGAGCGGGCGCGACATCGACATTTGTACTGAACTGCCAAAATTCTCATATCACGGATTATATTACGGATTTACCGTGCTAACTTTCATGAATCAACAAAAATTATAAATGATTCCCCTAAAAAGACTTAATATGTTTAGTAAATTAAAATATTATGTTATGATTTTTTATGTATATAAAAGAATCTAGAAAACTAACAATTTGCTCTAAAATACATTATGGATTAAGTAATCGAACTTATGAAGTCACTAACAATTTAGTAGTACAATAATATTACACAAAAGTGTTTTGTTCAAATCGGTCAACAAATAAATTGCGGCAACCAAACGTAGCGACCATCCATATATTTTATTTCCAAGTCATTTGGTCGAGATACATCGTTTTGGGTAAGTACCTAAGGAAAATAGAGGAACGTCAATGATATCTTCCTTTTTCATTTATATTTACTCTGAGTTTTATACTGTCACAAAATGTTTTTGAAAGCTTATTTTTGTAATGTAAAACGTTTATTGCAATGATGGGAATATACGAAAATAAACAGTCTTGTTAAAAATATCACTGCAATTAAACATTAATATTTGATTTCAATTTAATTAAAGAGACAACATATTTTTTTTGCGTGCTATAAGGTTTGTATTTGTATGTATATCTGACACCACGGCTTTTTAAATTTTTTAATTATAAAACTTATATAATCATATATTTTAGGGTTACTGATGACATTAACAAGCTATCTTATCAAATTTCTAATAGGATTATGATCCATCATAGGTATTAAATCGCGGTAACAATGACTAGGAGGGTCAGCAGTCCATCAAGAAGCTAGGTACCTTGTCAACTGTTATCGGCTATTTTCGAGACTGGTGGCTAAGCATCAATAAAATATTATCCACAAGAATATTAAACTTAGATTATGACTTAGGTAACACCAATAATTAACAAATCAGCATAGTTCAATACAGTTCCATTAGAACTCTGTTACTTTGTAATATTGAAAAAATTATACACATAATAAATATAAAAATAAAACTAAATGAAATTATTATCAAAATTGCTTTGTTGAGGTTAGATATCAAGATATTACGTATCATTTGTGGTATATTGTACAAAAAATCAGTTAGGTATATCGTATCTGAAGGAGCCCAAACTTGATATTTTGGGTTAAAACTGAACAAACTATACCAACTGATGAAAAGACGCACTAAAAGGGTTAAAGAGGTATTCCTCGTATAATATATGTACCATATCTGCAGTACAGTTCCCTAAGTCTCTTAAAATAGGTACTGAAGTAGAACTGTGTCAAACACATTGAAAAATTAAAAGACAAACTAACTGATATTATATTCAAAATTGATTTCTTGGAGTTAGAAATTGTTTTTAATTTAATTAAAAAACAATGACTGAAATAATGTGGTATATTTCTAGAATCGCCTCAGAAAGCCCTTTCACACGTGATAGGTTTCTGAATTTTTTTTCTATACAAAAAAAATAACGACTCTGCACTCCCCTCCTAAGGGATTTTTTTTTAGGAATTGCGGGTCAAAAATTTTTTGTTTGACATCGATTTGCGGTTTTTCTTTGAAATTAGGCTCGGCTACGGCTCGGCTACGGCTTCCACTATAAGTCCTTTCGTCTACTTAGGATGCCTGTCAGCTTTTGCATAATACTTTTGTCCATTTTCTAAACTTTAAACATGATATATAATCTAAATAAAAATATATACAAGTTTGAGATAATAATAGAATTATAAACATTATATAAAATAGGGATTTGGCTTGATGTTTCTTCTTCTTCTTTTAAAATATGGCTTCCATCAAATCTATGAGGATTTTGCCAATGTCAAGTTACGTTGTAAGTTTTAAGTGTGCTCGTAGAGCATGACGTTGTTCGGTAGTTGCTTTTAGTAAAGAGATAGCTGGACTTTACTAAAAGCCACGATGGATTGCCGGGTGTTGATTAAAATATGGTTAAACGCGTTTCAAGATTAGTTTTTCATTAGCTGCACACTTCTACCATAGTTCACTGCATAATAAGCTATTAATATTACACTTTAAACTACATGAATGAGCAAAACACAAAAAAATATTCTCGAGACGTCTTCGCCATCTTGAATCACAACGACAACCGGCTTGATGTTTCTGGTTGAAGAAATCTCACATTTGACACTGACAGATAAACATCTATAACAAATACGGAAGGTGGAGATAAGGAACGAGATCTCCATGTACCAAAAAGTGTCATCAAAAAACTTTAAATAGGTGGCGCTACAATACCTAGAGTACTTGAACAAAAAATCAAATCATAGACAGCGCAATTCACTCCGTCAATAACGCCTAGGTTCTTAGCTACTCTAGCGCTAGTCTGGAGAGATTTGGAACTATTATTTATTGCTGACAGCTAGACACTTTTGCGACAGTTCTACCATAAGAGATGCCACTCCTCTTAATTCCACACTCCATTATAACAAATCCAAATCAAATTCATAATCTGTCATTATTATTAGAACTAGTGGCTCTGTGGCAGTGTAGACCTTGCGACAAGCTTAATAAAAAATAAGTTCAAAATTTTAAACCACAGCGAACTCACAATAGCCTTAAGAGCCATAGACCCTAATGACGCTTGAGTCTTTTGTGCTCATTTTTGCTATTTTGAACATTTAGCAAAAAATTAAACGATAAAAAAACGATATAAATATCGTACCTGCTCACAAAATTTCTCGAAAATCGGTTAAGAAATGCGACCAGTGGAGGAGAACATCCGGACATACGAAAGCATATTTGCCCAAGCTTCGCCAACGCTCGCTCAACAATCCTCCAGATAGAGGGTAAAACAAGGTTTCTATTTTACATTTGCTGACCATTGCTCACTCTGCGGCAAGTTAGATAGCATAGATGTCGCTTACGATGCGTGAAAGTGGCGTCCCGGGTTAAGATTAGTTTACGGTGAAATTGCAGAAAAAGGAATACTTATTAATGTAAGCAGAAATACATGATGTCAGGAACGACTGAAGAAGAGAAAACTAATGTAATACATTACATACTTTTTTATTATTTATCTAATCCATACATATGTTCACATGAGCATCTATATACTCGTATGTAGCTTTTTTTATTTGCAAAATTATGATGAAGGGAAGGGAAGGGAAGCGGGGAGGAAGGGAATTAGATAGAAGAATTTTTGTAATCAGATGAGGCGGAGGAAGAGAGATGGCGCTGCTGTCAACGTATACATATCAGCTCCGTAAATTATTTATGTTTAAAGTGTAAAAGGTCCATATTATGAAGGAAAAGTGTATTAAAGTTATGCAACAGTTTCCAAAAAACAAGTGGAAATGTTATCTCGTACTTGAATGCTGCATAAAAAGTTATAAATATGAAACTGTGCGTCGGAAGTGTCGGAACAGTGGCGGAAAAAAAAACTAATTTATTTTGTAAGCTACGACGGATGCTGGAGTGTTTGTTCTATAATCACGAGTACTTATCGCAATCAGCAAAAAATTAAACTTAAAACATCGGAGGTTTTTATTTCCAAGTTGTGATTCGAGTTTGAGTGTTGTACCTCGGGATCTCAGTGTTCACATAGGTAAGGTCCACAAGTATGTGGCCCAGACTGCTAGTTTGGCGGTTCATGACATAAATTTCATAAATAATGTATCTTAGGCGGTCCCGGGTATACAACAGCTCCACCGCAAACGCAGGCTGTTAACTGGGGGGTTTTGCCAACCTTGAAATCGAGTGTCCGTGTTTTAAGGCATATTTCGAAGGGTGCAAGGAGTCAAGCTGCGCGTAGACTGTGATGTCATACGAAAATTTTTAGACACAAACGATGTTAACGACTGGTTCATCTTCCTAACTTTTTCTTTCTCAGCTCTAAGAGTACCGGAAAGTAAGTCGGATAGTCGATCTTTGACCACCAAAGTCAAGGAAAACATCGAAAGTGCGAGTTTATGTTTTCCTGATGAACAAGAAACTTGCGTATTGGCTTGCGTATCTAAGTATTGCGCTATAGAAGCTAAAGTTTACGACGGTGATTTCAGGTGTGTAGTTCGGTTGCTTTTGTCTGATTCTTCGCTGGCACCAATGGATCAGGATACTTTGACCGCTTTACGAGAGAAGCATCCATCTCCATCTAGGCCGCTGTGTTATGCTCCGCAACCAGATAGGAATAGCACCTTTTTATCAGTAGCATCCCATGAGGTTGCTAAGGCATTAGGCTCATTTTATAATAGTTCTGCATCTGGACTGAACGGTCTGCGTCCACCACATCTTAAAGAGCTCACTTCTCCTCCCGCGGGTGATAATGGTCGTCGTTTATTGGATTCCCTTACTGACCTGTGCAACTCTCTGTTAAAAGGTATGCTAAATTTGGAGGTGAGGCCCTACCTGTACGGCGTTTCGTTATGTGCACTCTCAAAGAAGGATGGCGGCATAAGGCCGATAACTGTAGGTAGCGTGATTAGGCGTCTCACCGCGAAGTTGGGCTGTCACGCCGTTAGGGATAGCATATCTGAGCAATTGCAGCCATAGCAGGTTGGTTTAGGTACAACAAGGGGGTGCGAGGCGGCTATACATACGACTAGATCGTCAAGATAGATTTAAACATGATTATTTTGAAGGAGGTCTTTGATTTGGCGCCGTCTCTTTACCCTTTTGTGTATCAATGCTACTCGGGTGCTAGCAACTTGTATATTAAGGGCAGCTTAATGCTGTTGCAAGTGGGGGCTCAACAGGGTGATTCATTGGGTCCTTTGATTTTTTGCGATACAAAAGGCCATTGTCGCTTTAAACTCGCCCCTTAATGTGTGGTACCTCGACGATGGTACCATTGGTGGATCGCTGGAAGTGGTAATCGAGGATGATTGGTTTGGAGGTCAATCCAACAAAAAGTGAGCTCTACGTTTGTGGATTCGTACCAGTTTCCTCATTAAAGTGTCTGGAAGTGTAGCTGTCAGGTATTAAATAAATAAATAAATATTATAGGACATTATTACACAAATTGACTAAGTCCCACATTAAGCTCAATAAGGCTTGTGTTGAGGGTACTTAGACAACGATATATATAATATATAAATATTTATAAATACTTAAATACATAGGAAACACCCATGACTCAGGAACAAATATCCATGCTCATCACACGAATAAATGCCCTCACCAGGTTTTGAACTCGGGACCATCGGCTTCATAGGCAGATTCACTACCCACTAGGCCAGACCGGTCGTCATTAAGAAGGCAAATAAAGCTTCTCTTTCTTTTTTGGGGGCGCCATTATTTCCTGATGGGGTCAGTGAGGCTCTGCGGACTAAAAGAGAGGCTCTTGAGGCAGTGCGGGGTCACTTGGGGAATTTGTCGTCCCATGTCGCTTTGACTTTGTTGCAAAATTATTTTGCCACGCCGCGAATGACTTATATTTTACGAACGTCATCGTCGTGGCTTTTTGTCGACGACGTGAGGGAGTTAGATAGACAGCTTAAGTTGACCTTGGAGCTAGTTTTGAACGTGGAGCTTAGTGAAGCACAGTGGGTTCAACCTGCACTCCCTGTCGGTACGGTGGTTTAGGGATTAGTCGTGTGGAAAATTTGGGACTGGTGGCGTTTCTTGCGTCTTCGTATGGACCTGAGGGTCCTGTCACACGCATTTATTCTTTGAATGGTGGCAATTCCCCGGTGCTATTCGTGGCCGAAGCGCTGGCAGTATTTCTACAATCTGCGTAGGTACTTACGTTCACAAGTCTCAGAAAATGCACCTCTGCTACTCGTACATTTCTAAATTAAACAACAAAAAACTCAATTTGCTGCCGCACTCTGGTAAAACAGCTAATCGTGAAGTAACAATACTCGTACTTATAGTTTTATTAGATATTTCACAAATTTCATAATATGATTTTTTGTTTATTTGACCTTGGCCCTAATAAAATATTGTTCATAAGAATTTAAAATACACAGATCGAAAGATATACATTTTAAAATAATATTTTAAAATCGTTAAAAACTTAATTTGTTTAACCTTTCCAAACGGGACCCTTCTCTTAACTTTTTCAATCACTGATTAAGCCTTGGCCCAGATCGAAAACAAGGGATTTCTAAAAATTAGTTAAAGTCCAATTTTACGATTGTTTTTCTTCTGTAACGTTCTCAAACTTTCCTAAAGAGCACTTAACTCTTTTCTTTTACTTTTAGAGAGTTTGTTACCAAATGCCATTCGCAGAAAATTAATGGGAAATTTTTCCGCCATTTAAAGCTTCGTTCCTTGAGGTATCTTCATTATGTTTTATCAAGTTCAGAGAAGTGTATGTGAAGATATTTTAACACCCGTGTGTAATACAAACATGACTGTACCTTACTTTATTCATTGGAGTTACACCCGCCGACCATCTTAACATGCGCATTTCTGCAGAATGGAGTTTGTTTAGGTGTCGTTTAGTAGTGGCCAAGCATTCGGAATCATGGAGTATGGCGGGTCTAATCGCGGTCTTATATAGTTTTCCTTTTACCCTCAGTGGCATTTGGCCATTCCACGTTACTCCCGTGAGCTGTCTCCATTTTAACAATCCTGCAGATATTCTATGTTCGACGTCTTTATCAATTTTTCTGTCATGATTAATGATGGAACCCAGGTACTTAAAACGGTCTACACGTGGAATTATGGTGTTTCCGGCAAAAAATTTAATATTGTCTCTGTTTGTGCTTGTGGTATCCTTGAAAATGTATGACATGTATATAGGTATTCTATATATTTGTTATACTATTACTTCTATTTTTTTTCGCCCTCTTTTATAATTTTATTGACACTCCTCTAGTCTATTGTACTCAGTGCTATATTTGTCTACCATTCTTCATCAACTCTCATCTACTCAAAGGTTGACTGGAAGAAATCCCTTAAAGCGATAAGTTCGCTTTTGTACTGCTTATCCTGAGCCATATTTATATTTTGTCTTTTGTACAATAAAGAGTTTTTACATACATACATGCATACATGTGTTCAGTCTTTTTCCTACTAAACTTAAGACCATTCTCCTCCAGAGCTTCAATCCATAAGTTAAAGTCGGCTTGGAGTGTATCTTATCGTTATCTTCGGACATAAGAACAACATGGTCTGCATATAAAATATTCCAAGGTAGTCCTTTTTGACATCTTTTAGTTAGGTAATCCATTGTAACATTAAAAAGTAATGGGCTAAGAGCAGAGCCCTGGTGCACTCCAACCGTATAACAAACTTTTCAGTGGTCCCCGCTGGAGTTACTATTTGAGTTGTCTCATCTGTGTACATATCCTGAATTAAAGCGATGTATTTTTCGGGTACAAGCTGTGCTCTTAGAGCTTCCCATCAGCTTCAGCTTCAGGTCGCGAGGAATGTGGTCAAAAGCTTTTTCTTAGTCTATGAAGACCATATGAAGGCTGGTACGGCTGGTTTTTGCTTTTTCCAGCAGTATGCGGATGGTTTGGATCGTATCAGATGTGCCCGTTTCTGCAACAAACCCACACTCATTGGGGGTAAATGTAATTATATCACTTAATCAATTATTAAGGTTCCTCTCTCAAATTTTAAGGGTATGGGACATAAGTTTGATGGCGTGGTAATTGCCGCAGTCCCTAACGACACCTTTACTCTTGTAGAATGGTATACGAAAACTATTGCGCCACGAGTCTGGTATTGCATCGCCAGCGATAAGCTTGTTGTACAGCTCATGTAACCAAGGCCTTCCATCTTGTTTCAGCATTTTCCATATCTCTACAGGGAATTCGTCTGGTCCTGTGGCCTTGCGGTTCTTCATTTGTGTTATCGCCTTTTGTATCTCTTCTGGTGTTATGGATGTAAGAGACACTTTGACGGATTCTGGTAGCTGTTGGGTTTGTTTTCTCGGCTGTATTATGTTTAAGAGGTCTTTATAATACCCTACCCATCGGGATCTAATATCTTCATCGCTGGTTAGAAGTTTATTACTATTATCCTTGATGTATTTTATCGATGTCATGCCCTTTATGCCGTTGTGTCTAGTTTTTGCGATTCTGTGTATATCGTGCTCCGTTTTAGCCCTTTCAAGTTTGTCATAGAACTGCGCATTGGCAATCTCTCTACTGATGACAACATATTTCTTAGCTTCTTTCTTTATTTCCTTATATTTTAGGCGATCTGTCTCGTGTCCTGTAGACTGCCAGGTTTTAAAGCATTGTTTCTTAGCTGCTACCATATTTTTAATAGATTCGTCCCACTAGTGCGTTTTTTGTTATCCTTTTTTTAGTTCTGCCTAGATGTACAACTGCAAATTGTTTAAAAGACATCTCAAACTTGTTCCACATGGTGTTAGAAGACAAATTTGTGTGATCGTTTTGTTTAAAGTGATCTTTTAGATCTTCAATTACTGGTATACCACGTAGGCAATGTCAGTCGATCTTGATTTTCCTGAGGATCAAATGTCTATATAGGACTCACAGCATTTAAGCAACACAAAGGTCAGAAATGGGAGTTAAAATCTGAGGCTCGCATTCGACGATTGAAACGCCTCTAACAAAATTAGGGTAACGGCGGCTATTAACGCGGGTATCAAAATCGACGTCTAACACCGCGGTGTTTACAAATACGCATTTTGCAAGCAAACAGATCTATTCCCTAAGAAATAAAGCATACACAAAACAAGCTCATTCATTGGTCTATCGTGCCCATTAGTGTGCATTTGTGTGAGTGTAACAAAAAACTCGCGATTCGTCAGTTTGTGCGACGGCGGCGCAAGAACCGGTTGTTCCATACAGACGCGTGACACCACAGGTAAGTGCACTCCAATCTTACTTAGTGTTTTACGTAATAGTTATGGCAAATAAACTAGTGCAATGCCTTTTAAGAGGTTGTGTATTGTTTTTTACACGATTTTGAATTACTTTTAACTTAGTTTTTGACCGGGAAATACGTTTAAAATTGAAAATAAAATGCAGCGGTGATAGACGCCAATTACTTCTGTGGTAAGTAATTCCGTGGTATGCCACGGTAATAGAAAAAGTGGTAGTTTTGTTATTTACTCTTTAGTTTTGCTACAAATTATCAATTTTATAATTTCTTTTATTTATTCCAACCTTGATCTATTCACGTTATTAAAGAGCTATTTCCGTGGTATGGAAAGTATTCAACTAACCCTTAATTTTTAACAAAAACTTCAGCACCGATTTCCTTGGTTCTATGGGAACCCTTAATCTGTCAACTTTTTTTAATTTTGAGTTAAAACCTAAAATTTACTTGCCAGTTATGTGATTTTGTCTTTACAAGAAGCTTGTAATATACGTGTTTGATTTGATTTGAAAAACCATCTGTGTTTTATTATTTTTATGGGTCGGAATTAGGTTTAATTAAACTCCAAATAGGCTTACCTATTACCGATGGTATGATCAGATTACCCTCGGTAATAGAATGTATAGAAATCTATTACCGACCCAGAGAAATATCGAATGGGTCGGTAATAGCCTCTTAAAGAGTTATCTATTACCGAGTGACTATTTGGTATTGTATTGAAATATCGCATTTAGGGTACCGCAAGTACAGATTTCGTTGATAAAATTTAGACTTCAGTTATCATTATCAGATTTAAATTCTTCTGTTTTCTGATTCAGTTATTACTCTGACAAGGAAGGGTACCCAACTGCTGGACAATTCCGAATTTTTTTTTTTTTTTATATAATTTTATTTATTAATCTCAGACATGATCTTTTTTTAGCTATAAGAATCAGCAATAAGAAAAGTACTGTGATTTGTTAGTTATAAATGGGTAAAGTATAACACATAATATGTGAGAGACTTTATTTAACTTAATTACCTTATCAAAAATATTAGAATTAAAAAATTTCATGTTTTTATATATAGTCAAAATTTTATAAGGTGGACGTTTACCATTTCACTGTGATAAACTTTCACTCAGGTGGTAAACGTCCAGCTTATAAAATGTCGACTATAATTTACGCTGTGCCTTATGAGAAAATGTTACCCACTTTTTTTTTGTGCAGCTAATTATGTCAGTAAGACAAATTCTTATCAATCTTTATAGCATTTTAAAATTACTTTATTTAATAACAGGCAGGCTTATTTGTCATATACGTCCTTAGTAAAACTTTACTAACAATAATTTTTGTTGTTTTACATGTAAAACATTCAACTTATAACTTGTTATACAGGTAGTAGTATTTGATTGTGCCAAAGTGTAATTATAATCTCTTCGAATTCTTCTTCTTATTTTTAAACATACTCCTATAGTTTTATTTTTTATTTTTGTGTCATTATTAAACTTAATTACACAAAAATAATATACAGAACCCACGTCGTTATTATTGTTTTAACCCTCGGTATTAGGTTTCGAATTTTGAGTTTGGTTTCTAATAACGAGTGCAGAAAAATCATGCCAATTGTACCCTCGGTAATGAAAGCTCAATTCGCGATAATAGAATCACAGCCTGTCCCTTGCCACGGTAATAGAAGATTTGGTCATTTTGGCTTCAAAAAATATTTTAATACATATAATAACCCAAAATTAATCCAAAAACGTGTGAAACGGAAAGTTCATTAAATGCTCTGATGAAAAAAAAATATTCCTGGCTGTTAGACAGCATTGATACCCTTAATTTTTGGATCTCTTTTGAAAAGTTCCTTAACTACCACGGTAATAGGTGCCTTTACCCTATATTGTAATGTGACCTTCTCAGATCATAGAGGGTACTAGATATCGGACGGAGGCGTGGCATGTAAGGTTAGAGCCGGCGTAGCTTTATTTGACGTTCATAAGGGCATTGAAATATGCCTACTTGAAAAATAAACTATCTTTATCTTTAGCTGATATCCTGTACCTACTATCATTTAACAATTAAAATATAAAGGTCAACGACCCCGTCTTTTAATAATAAAAAAAGGTAATATTTGGAGAATTTTTTTTTTTGTTATTAATTTTAAAAAAATTGTAGAAAATTCCTTGTGACATTTATGCTTAAAATTTATGCCCTTGCCAAATTTATAAGTTATCTAATATATATTTTTTTAATTTGTCGATAAAATTCATCGTACTATACATGGTTAACGGCTCTATTATATATATAATAGGTGTACAGACACATTGTATAATCATTTGATGTTTTGTCTTTATTCAACTTCGGCACTTAAAATTTACGGAAGTTTAAAAATAAATTCTTTAATACGGATGAGCCTAAGATACCCTTCGACGGGAGATACTCCTTGGGGACTTATCGTAAGTAGGTTACCCCAAAAGATACTAGTAAGCAGTTTTATTTGTTTTTGTTACTTTTCATTTACTTAATTTATATCGTATAAAGGTCTCTCCCCCTGATTTCCACGTATTCCGATTTAGTGCTTCCTCCGGTCAGTTATTAAGGAAGATATCCGGGTCATCCCACCATCTCCGTCTGAGCAAAGAGAATTTTAAATAGAGGTGGATTGTCAAAGAAAACTTTGTAGCCACAGTAAATTTACTGCCATCTTTCGACACATAATTAAAACTTTTAGAACGCCACTTGACTTTGATCCTTATTCTTTCACTGATATCTATTTAATTTGTTAAATATCAAGAAGTGGCACCATCTAATAGATCAAAGGCCAAAGGTATGGCGGCATCGTTTCGAGCGATGGCGTGATAACGTTTGAGTTATGCCCGGTAAGATGGCGCTACTTTTTGATATTTAGCAGATGTAACACATAGTGAAAGAATATGGTATATAATAAGCTGAATCATGTTTTTTTTTAATGATACAGGAGGCAAACGAGCAGACGGATCACCTGATGGTAAGCGATTACCGCCGCCCATTGACACCTGCAACACCAGAGGGGGATGATGATTTAGTTTTGATGATAAGCATTTCCTGCTGAAAACTACCATTTTGATGTAGTGCAACTGTAGCCTTACCACGAGTTTGACTCTACCTAGTTGGTTGCCTACTAAGTTCTGTTACTCGATTTGCAACCTCTTTATTTCCGTTAAAACAAACGCTACCGAAAAAATAAAAATGACATAATGTGGTGGATTTGTGAGCTATAATTAATACTACACATAACGCTTATCTCGTCGTATCTATAATGAATTGGGGCCTAAAAGAGAATCGTATCGCAGTAATTGCGTTGCACAAATGTGGGCACCCGCAAAACATGATTTTGAAGTTGCTTGAAAACCTAAAAATCAACAATCAATTTGTTTATCGCACAATTAATACCTATAGATACAATAGTACTCAGAGCTTCGATGACCGCAAGATGTCTGGAAGACCACGCACCGTTCGGACCCCAGCTCTAATAAAGGCAGCGAAGGTGAGAATTGCAAGAAACCCCGTCCGGGAGCAAAAGTTGTTGGCAATACAGATGTCTGTGAAGAGAAGTTCCCTAAAAAAGTTATCAATGAAGACCTTGGACTACACGCTTACCGCAGACAAAAAGGTCATTTGCTTAATGGACGATTAAAGACTATGAGGCTAGAGAGAAGCCGCGTGCTATTGAAGCGGTACGCACAAAATGGCCACCTGGCATATTTGTCAAGGTCGCTTACAGTATTAGTGAAACTTTAACTAATTAGGTACTATAATTTTACATCTAGCTCCTTCACCCATCGGGCTGCGTTTTCATCAGGGAGGAGCAAGTCCAGAGTATCTCCAGGGTATTTTCTCTTTGGGCAGTCGTAGATGATATGGTGCATGGATTGCACTGGCTCTCCGCAATCACACATTGGTGACTCTCTCCAGCCACACTTGAACATGTACTCTGTTCTAAGCCTGTTCAGCTGGCACCACTCTCGTCTGGGGGCCGAGAAGCCGAATGGCTTTTGCGTGGGGTCATAATTGGATGCAGTGGCCTTTGGTGGATTTAACTTCCATTCTCCTTTCCATCTAGTTTTTATATCGAGAGGTTTTTCCAGCAGATCAATCGCTGTCTGGTAGGGCGGATGTCGGGACTTCAAACGATGACGGGGCGGGGCCATAAACTTCTGGTGGACTGGTAAGTTTGGGTTTCCTGTTATTTTCTTAGCTTCATTTTTCAGTGCCAGTACCAGTAGTCTTTTAAGGTGTGGAGGTGGTATGTGGCTAAGAGTTGGAAGCCATTGAACTGGGGTCGACTGAATCGTGCCCGATATGCAGCGCATAGTTTTGCGCAGCTGGACGTCGACCTTTTCTGTGTGGGCACTGTTAAGCCATACTGGAGCGCAATATTCCCCTGCGGAGTACACCAGGCTGAGCTAGTTGTTCGCAATACGTCCACACTAGCACCCCAAGACGTGCCCGTTAGCTTATGCAAGATATTATTGCGAGTCGCTAGCTTCTTATTTAACTTGCCAAGATGAGAGCGGTATGTCAGCCAGCGGTCCAGGGTCACGCCAAGATATTTTGGTTGTGGGTTGTATCCTAGCACTCTACCGTCGAAGATAACCTTGGGGCAATATGAGGCCATTTGATTGTTCAGGTGGAAGGTAGATACCTCGGTTTTGCTGGCGTTCGGTACTAGCCTCCATATTTTCAGATAGTTGTTCATCTTCTCTAAGTCTTGTGTCAGATGGTCTTCAGAGACCTTAAAGGTTTGATGCTGGTATGTGAGAGCAATGTTGTCAGCATATATAAACTTTCTGGAAGTCGTACTTGGGAGGTCGTGTGTATAAAGGTTGAAAATGAATGAATGAATGAAAATCATTTATTTCGAGATATAAACTCATATAGTGTTAGTACATACAACAATTATTATTTATCTACCTATATATCTAAGTTAGTACAATATAAACAAAACAATAAATACCTAAAAATTACTTAACATAATCTATTTCGATGATGCGTTAGTCCGTTGGGTTCATGCAGTTGGTTCCAACGCCTCATCAGTGGGCAGTCTACTCTGACGACAAATACGTTTAGGAGACTGTTGGTGCTACCCTGCAACCTATGCAATAGGGATGCCGCTCTTTTACGCATAATAGCGTAAAAGTCATCCGTACGGGCATCGGCGAACATCCCCGACGCACTGCAGTACCGAGGCAGATCCATCAGTATCCTAAACGCATTATTATATTGCACACGCAGCGCATTGTACGATCGCTGCGAGAAGCTGGTCCACAGGCTGCAAGCATAAAGAGACTGACAATAAGCTTTAAAAAGTGTAACCTTTACGTCATTGCTACACTTTGCAAACCGAAAAGTAGCGGAGCCAGTGACGAGCCCTGAGGTAGACCGTTTTGCAACTTTCTGATGCGGCTTTGCTTGTCTCCCAGATGCACCACGAACTCTCGACTACTGAGCATATTATTGATTAGGCTAGTAATTCGACGGCAGGGCACAGCCCTCATCAGCTTAAAAAGCAACCCATGTCGCCACACGTTATCGTAAGCTGCGGACAGGTCCACAAAGACAGCCACAGTTTTTAATTGGTTTTGGAAACCGGCCTCTATATGTGTAGTAAGCGACAAGACTTGGTCAACGCAGTTGCGGCCACTTCTGAATCCCGCCTGCTCCACAGGGACAATGTTGTCTATATGACAAAATGGCCACCGAAAAATACTATTTACAGATGAAAATTTTTTTACCTTTAAATAATGTTGTAACCACCAGAATGACAGAGTGTATGCAATAAACAGTCAAGAGGCGATTGCGGCTGTTTCGAGAGTGCAACGAGGCCATCATCCCTCTTATGTGATGATTTGGCTGGGTGTGTCATACTCAGGGGTAACACAGGTTCATTTCTAAGAAAAAGGTGTGAAAACTGGGGCCAAAGTTTACCAGGAAACCGTTTTTGAACCAATAGTGAAGCCCTTAAGCCACACCCTATTTCAAAACCAGTCATGGATCTTTCAACAGGACTCAGCTCCTGCACATAAGGCAAAAACAACTCAAGCCTGGTATCGAAAGAACAAAATTGACTTTATTGCCCACGAATACTGGCTGTCCTCCAGCCCGGACCTTAACCCCCTGAATTTTGCCATATGGCAGGTTATTGAGCAGAAAGCCTGTGCTAAACCCCACACAAGTCTTGACTTCCTCAAGCGGGCCATAGTTAAGACAGTGACACAATTAGACATGACAATCGTGCGTGCCGCTATTGATGACTGGCCTCGTCGTTTGAGGGCCTGTGTCAAGGCCAGAGGAGGCCATTTTGAATGATATTGTCATATGTAATTCCTGATTTTGTTTACTTCATTTGAATATATACTTTATTCAACTTTCGTTCGTATATTTTATGTAGATAAAGATTATTGCAGTAACATAATTTAGTAACCAATTAGGTACATATTAGCTGACGTGTTCGTAACTTTCTTTCTATACATCTCGCTCGCACTAATAGGAGGCAATACGAGCGAGATGCATAGTAAGTAAAGTTATGCTAGCTAATATGTCAGTGTCATACTCGTGGTAAGCCAACTTACTGACTACGGGTCATATGTGGAACTTCCCTCTTATTATTGGGTATATTATGATATTTGTTGCAGGTAGTGTTGGAAATAAGAGGTGAGGGGTAGGTGTGAGAGGTTTGTGATGGAGACTGTGGTGGTGAAGGTAGACGGGGGTCTGAGGTTGGGGCTTGAGTCAGGGTCTGAGAGGTTAGGGGGTTGATGGGTAGGGGACTGAGGGGTTGGGAGTTGAGGAATCGGGGGTAGGAGATGAGTGGTCGGGGGTTGGAAGTTGAGGAATGGGGGGTTAGGATTAAGAGTAAAATGGTCTGGGGTTGAGGGGTCGGGGAATGGCGGTTTAAGGTTTGGTGGTTTAGAGTCAAGGGTTTCAGTGATCAGGGTTGATGTGCTGTGAGGTTGAGGTTGAGTTCGAAAATTATTAAAAATAGCTCTTTAAAAATTACGACGGCAAATAAACGCATTGAATTTTTACTAATATACCGACAAACATGGTACGGACTCCGGACCTACAGAAACTATGTTCATTGGTGTCGTGTAAGGCAATCCAACGTATTGTGCATACTTATACTTATCGAATCGCACCAAAATCATGGTATGCTTCAAAATTTGGCTTGGCACCGACTTCAAACATATTAGTTGGTATCGAATATACATATAAAAGGATATTTTATATTATCCTTTTTGAAGTCGGTTTACTCTTTTTTGTAAAAAGTTTTTACTATACGAACGCCTCTTTGAACACCTAAAATTCTGCGGTCCATATCGTATTGAAAAACCTCAATTTGGACATTTGAATCTCTGTGAGTGACCAAGTTTGGGCACCGTTTAGGCAGAAAACAAATGTCAACGAGTGTACACTTCAGTGACTATGGAAGGTTACCCTTCGTTAGATCACTAGCTGACTGTACATATACGTAATTGTTATACTATGTATAAGTCAATTCCGCTAACGAACTGTTCGGATGCATCGGTAAAGTAAAAAGTTTTTTGGCAACGTTGCTAATCTAGCGTATTGTTCAGACTCTCTTGGACGCAGTTAGCAAAAATTAAAACTATTTTGGCAAGCAGGTAGATGAAATTGTTCATTTTGTTTAGTAAACGGATGGCGTATTATTTATTTAACAAAGGAATTTTTGAAATGTTATTATATTTAATCATCTTAATCTAACTTTAGGCTTTGTTGGTGTTTTTTATATTATCAGTACCGTTTGCATACTACATACATAATAGAAATCTAAACCATTACTTACTTCGCTCATTGTCGTACCGAGCGTGAATATGGGATACCTTCTTCTTGCGCTATTTTTTTACTTATATTTATTATTATTTATTATGCTTGTTTCACGAAGATGGCGAATGATGTGAACAAATGCAATGAGAATCAATTAATAAATTTACTAATAGATGATTCTGTTACATTTAATATAAATTTAAACCATGAACATCAAGGATGCACCCTACCTATGGCACCACATATTTTCATGAACTTTCTGTAAATCTTTAAAAACGTAGTATTAAACTAAATCGAAATAATAATTCAATCATCAGTATAATAGGCTGACTCTTTTCATAAGCATGTTGGCTCCACTCCAAAGATTTTCAGGCAAACTGCGGAATTGAAACGCTGAATATTCAAACGTGTGAATTTACTTACGATATCTCTCTAGGTTGTCAACTGCTCGCTGATAGCCGGAGTGACATAGGTAAGGAAAAAATAAAAACCGGTCAAGTGCCAGTTCGTTTAATTCGCGCACCGAAGATTCCGTATCTAAAAACTTTTATTTAATTATCTGATGCAATTAAAATACGAAATTTTTTGTATAATTATGTACAGGGCCATCTGTTGGCCAATCGACTAACTAATTTGGGCGGCCCAATGTATATAAGTTTGTTTTTCAGGGGTAATTTTATTATCATGTGAATCGATTTCAATTTTTTTTTCTATAATTAAAAAAAAGTGGTATTTTAAAGTCTTTAGCGTAAACTCATAGAAATTTTAAGTGTAACAAACACACGTAAAAGTGGTTAAATTGCTAACTGAATTTGGAAATATTTTTTTGTTAATTAAATAAGACATATATCACAAGATAGATTTATTTATTTATTTAATCGTATGGCGATAGAGTCAAATAGACAGCAAGATAGATGTGTTACTATATTTTTCCTATAATATTTATGATAATATTGATGTTACAAAAAATATTCATAATTCTTCTTTGTCAAACTTCGGAGATAAAGGGTGGTGGAATAAATAAATCCATCAAAAACATTTCATATAAGGTGTTGTCCAAGACTAACATGCGCCTATAATTGTCAGACTAAAAAGTCATCAGATTTCCTAATACCAAGACTTTTACTCCTCTAATCCTAACTGTACAAGCTCTAGCACTATTAAGCCTGCATCTAGTTACACGTCTTTAACGTTGCTGAACGCGGTGAACTTTTGTGACAGCTGTGAAACGGCCAAGGTGAACTGTTTGACCAAGATGATGCCTTGTAAAGTTAGGACTTGTAGAGTTTAAGAATTGTTACTACGAGATCTGACTTATTTCATTTTATAGTGTTGTTGGATGATACAATTCTAAAGGCTTATTTCTTCTATACTGTTGGACCAAGATGTAGGTTTTATACTGTTAGAGCTTATACAATTAGGACTTATACACCATGTTCTTATTGAATTCCGTTAACTTCGGGACAAGAGTAAGTACGTTTAAGGAAATTAAATGGCATAGGTAATTTAAAAAAAAATGTTTTATAGCGCAGGGGTGCTCGCGGGGTGAGAAGAGATACGAAGGCGGTAACGTGAAAGGTGTATTATAATGAGAGACTATAATTACAAGCGTTAAGTTGAACGAAGAAGACGTGTTCACCAGCCAGTCAAAATTTAGTATGATCTGGAGCGGATGCACGTAAAGAGGTATTGCATAGTTTATTATAGTGCGTAGTTCCACAAGGGAAGCAGTGGTCTATACCTAAGGAATATCAATCCCTAAGATTCTATACAAAACAGTTTTTAGTTGGCAGACCTAACCAAATCAGGAAAAATCTTAACACCGCGATGTACGAATCGTATGGAACCTTACTAGCAAGATCTTCCGGGATATTCAGTTACTATTGAAGATTCGCTGCTCGCTGTTGGGTGTCGCTAGTAGTATGCGTATGCGCTGTCTGGGCGGTATGGTATTTAATGGTATTACAGTTTTAATTTGTATTAAATAGTAATTAAATGTTGCATATAACGTGGCTGTAACACGGGCATTACATTTAACTCAACTAACCAATTTATTTATTTATCGTATGGCATATTTTACATCACTGGATCAATAAATGGTCAAAATTAATAGAAATTATAAATACAGATCAGTAAGTGTTTTTAAATTTTTGCCCGCTTCAGGTAGGCAGCTGCTGCATAGGAGATGGTCTCGAAATCTTCTGCGTGTCCTGGGTATTTAGTGAGGGGGCATGGGATGAGGGGATGTGCTCCAGCCCCATTTGTGCCATTGGTAGGCACAGTTGCCTACTCCCGTTCTAAGTCGGTTAAGGGCAGTCCAGAGTCGGCGTGGTTCTTTGAATCCAGCAGGAGGTTTCTGAGGTGTGAATGTGAAATGGTTGGAAGAAACTTGTAGTGATACCCATTCCTCCTGCCATGCATCTTCAAGGCTCCAAAAGTTCTGCTTGCCAGACATCTCCAGTGCGGGTGGATTCCTGGACTTAAGCCTTTTATGTCCGAAGTCTAAAAGGTCTCTGTGAATGGGCAGGTTTTGGCTGCCGTAAGTTTTAGAGGCTTCTCGGTGAAGGCACCTTTCTCTTCTTAAATGAGCTGGAGCTATGTGGCTGAGGACAGGAAGCCAGTGAGAGGGAGTGGGTTTGAGACAGCCAGATATGAGTCGGAGGGTGTGGTTAAGCTGCGAATCCACGGATGAGACGTGAGCACTATTCATCCAAACCGGAGCGCAATACTCGGCTGTTGAATACTAAAACTAACCAATTGAAAAGTGTGACATATCAATGACATTTCGAAGTTAAAGGGAGAGCGGGCGACGTTCTCTCGTGGGTAGGCTTACGTAGCGCTTTCAAGGGTCAGAAATTTGAATGAAGTCCACCTAATTAATACTGATTTTGACTGTATCAAAGCACAATAATCCGTCACCCGGCATTGGAATAACACGATAGGGTCCGACGATTTTTATGGAATGGTTTAAAGAAAATGCTTTGAATAGCGGGCCTGTTAGACCTAGATATTGGTGGCGTGATGTTGATGACGTCTTCGCTATTGTCTCGAAAAACGGCCTAAGGGATCTCACGGAGCACCTTAATACTAGGCATCATAAGATCTAGTTCACAGTGGAGGAGGAAAACGAAGGAAAACTGCCGTTTCTGGATGTCTTGGTTATGCGTAAACCTTGTGGACGAATACAAACGACAGTGTATCGTAAACCAGCACACACACAAATCACAAACACACAATCACAAATTACAGATCGACATCCGCCATAAAAAATAAGAAATCCGGCCATTATCCTAAGCTCTTAAACCCATAACCCTACTTTCTGGTGCAGTCGCAGTCGAGTAAAATGTTGATAATTGGGGTAGCTCATGTACAAATGTATAGACAAAAGTGGAATTCATATTCCTCCGAGTTTCCTATTAAGAGAATGTCCCCTGGAAGTGTATTAGCGCTAAACCTAGATTCAGCAAGTATTTTAACAAGATGTATTTTTTCGCAAAGATATCTAAGACTTTTTTATGTAGGATTTAATAAGCTTTAATGTTGTCTTACAATATATTTTCCTAGATAACGTAGATTTAGTGTAGAATGCGAATTTCTTCAGGATGGTACACATTTTCCAAGATGGCTGCGATTCCTCGAGGTCCCCAAATGTCAAATGGTGTGGACATGAAAAAGGGGTCTTTAATTTACATACATACCAAATTTCAGGACTGTTCCAGAAATTTCGAGGTTTGTTCTATTCCGATTGTGCCATTGTACAGTCAGCGTCAAATACTTCGTAGCAGTCAAAGTGGCCAAATAATTCAGTACACCATACTAAATATATGGTGTACCGAACTATTTGGCTACTTTGACTGCTACGAAGTATTTGACGCTGACTGTACCAAGGATGCTGGCAGCATTCCTCACTTCAACGCCACTCGGACCTAGAGTTTCAACGGCATATGGTACAAAAGGTACTCTCTACCCAGCTCTTATATTTATTTCGTTTCAAAATATCGGCGCTTTCCGCCGCTCCATCCGCTTTTACATTTGTCAGTTGGAGGTCGGATTGCCAATACAGTGTAAGAATTTTGTATTTAATAATTAATAAATACGTAAATCGGGTACATAGTGAACGAAATATCGACATCCGTATGGCAACATAATTATGTACGACTACTTTGACCATGCAAATGTCGAATGTGGCATAAAAATGTACATATAGTGCCATAGATATAATTATAGATACTGCCATAACAATAACTCCTTCCTTGCCGTATCCGGCAATGGCGACTCCATCAACAATTCTTATCCGGATTATGAAATGCCCTTATGTGGCTCGCAAAACCAAACTTTGTTTTGAAAGACAAAGACAAACATACTGCCATAAAATGATTAAAAAATACCATATACATGTCAACAGTGCCTTACAATTTGCTGTATCTTGTATAATGCCATAAAAATTACAGTACTGCCATTAATACAAATGTCGATATTTAAGGGTACAAAGTACAGTGGTGCCTTGTACACTATATTTTTTTGTTGTTAGAACCCCTCCTTACACAATCATAAAGTATCTAATTTTCCAGAAAATAAAAACGCCATTACGTCAAAAAACACACTCTTCAAAAATTTACCCTTCAACTGATATCCCACTTGACCTAGTACAGTCAGCATCAAATAGCAACCAAAGTAGCCAAATAGTTCGGTACACCATATATTTAGTATGATGGTGTACTGAACTATTTGGCCACTTAGCTACAGAGTATTTGACGCTGACTGTACCTAGACGTGAATTTTGTTATTTAAGTAAATGTTATTTTCTTTCCAGTTTACTATTTACTGTACTTACATAAAATTTAAATTAAACTAACCTATCAAAATCTTTACTCACGATTTAATAAATACAGTTTTGGATTTTTGTTTTGCAAAAGATGTCATCCACTTACTTACCAATAACCTCGACCCGTTTTCAAAAGTTATAAATATTTTAGTACTCTAGAGATAGACTAACAGTTTTCAGCACTGCAATACAGTAATAAATATGTAAGCAGTAGCTCAATTCTAAAAAGGCTTTCAATTCCAGCAACGGCTGGTGCGACCGTCCATCTATGAGTTTGTTTATTTGATATCAGTGACAGTTGAAAATTTCCAAATGTATTTTTAATTGCCGTTATAACAACAAACAATATTAATTGGGGGAAGTATAAATAAGTTATAATAAGTTATGTTCTAACGATTCTAATCTAAACCCAATTGGCCCTGTTCTGTATTAAGCTTAGTATAAGCTTATTTTATCCAGTCCGACTATCAGTCAGTCTATCTGTCTGTCACAAGCTGATCTTTTTCAGGAACCATTATCTGTAGTTAGAAAAGTCAACAATTCTTACGGCCTGATCCGAAGAATGAAATACGATAACGATAAGTTCTGGTTTAGATAAGTTCTCATTTAAATATCGTTTGTATGTCGTATAATTGACAGAAGCAGCTCGATTCGGGCAACCAATGTCACTTTGACGTTAGAAATATCGTAGATAGATCTTATTGGGATCACAGCGGAATCTAAAAAATGTCAATTATGACATGTAAAATTACACAATTCATTTTACATAATTAATCTAATTTTAAGTAAACAGTTACAAATAAAGATATTACACTTAAAACAATACATTAAAATATATTATTAAAATCATATAATTATTACAATACTTAAACCTAATTTACAAAAAAAAAACAGTATAAAACATAATAAAAAAAAAAAACAACAAACACTAATCCAAAATAAAGCCGTCAGTTTAAAATCCCACCCCGCGTCATCCCAGGCGCAAAGGTGCCCAAAACGCTCGCCGCATTACCGCGTTGACTCACGATGGATAACCTCTGCACCAAGAATGACTCGGAGCGGGGATCAAGGTCTCTATTTAGTAAACTGTTCCCAACCTGCTTGATGAACTCTCTAGCCTCTAAGCACCAAGAGCCAGCCGTTTCAACCGCCAGAGGCACAAACAAAGCCAAAAATAAGTTGTAAAACGACTGGACCGATCATGTTCACTATAGTTTTCATTGAAAGCATTTGTTAAGCTTTTGTTTCACTTTTTTTTTCATATTTTTGGACCCATGGTTCATATATGTTTTCTTTCGGAACGATTATTTCCGAAAATATGAACTTTATCATAAAATATTTTTTGAAGACCCCTATTCGTTTTGAAAGACCTATCCAACAATATACCACACTAGTGGGTCAAAAGAAAAAAAAGAAACAAATAAAAACATTTACACATGTACACTTCATACAATAAGAATGAATCACTTTTAGGGCGGTGAGAAATGAAAACTTTTTTTTTCATTCTCCGAAATTGGTATGATAATAAGAGAAAATTGCATAATAACAAACAATAATAACCCGTCATGCATGTGCAAAAAAGATAAAAATTATTGTGATGGTATGAAACTGTTAAAGTACGACATCAACTCACTCTTGTTCGGTTTTTATTATTAAAACAAGTGCCTGCGATTTAAAAAAAAGATAGTCTCCAATTATGCGGTACAGCGCGAATATTGGGGTTACAATACCGCTAATATATTTATTGTGATATGAAACATCGCCCATATTTTATTCTTACCGCAAGTAGTTGGTAGAACGATTTGACGTTTACACTGAGGTCATATTTTAGCGGGCAGACTTATTGAAGACAGAATTGCAAAGAGTAAAGTTCTATTTTAAAAGTTATTATTTGTCGATGCGAATAATGTGCAATGCAATTTAATTTCAAGATTGTAGGTGACGTTCGGATGTTAACTGCAGCTGCATTCCTGTTGCGGCATCTCGAGATTTTTACTTATTTTATTCTTTACAACGGGACTTAATCGCGTAATAGTTATTTTTTGACAAGGGGCCAAAATTGGTGTTTAACCGCTCGAGTTAATATTGATACTATTGATACCCACCCGAGCAAGCAAAAGATTCCAAAATTGAACCACAAGCATAGCGAGTCGTTCATAAAATTGAATCATAAGCTGTGCGAGGGTTTCAAGGCACGAAGGTTAATCAAATTTTGCCCCTAGTGAAACAACATTTCTCACCACACCAACCCGAAGAAAATATTAAAATGTAAAATATCGAACAAAATTAAACCAAATTATTCAAAATCATCATTTAAAACAACCTGTGCAACCTGTGGAGTGATTACACCAAAAAAGCCACTATGCTCTCCGCGCCCAGTACAATAACGCCTTCAGGGGGTTGTTGGGGCTGCCCTGGCGCTGCAGCGCGTCAGAAATGTTCGCCGCGTGGAGAACCGACTGGCGCTGACGCCGATGGCGTCCATGGACGAGCGGGTGCGGGGCAGTGCCAACTGCCAACATTCTCCTGAAGGTGATCGCTGAGAGGATGGATAGCCCTATTCTCACTCACTGGATGTCTTTACATGTGCATTCTAAATTATACTTTCTACTAACACACCTAATATAAGTGGTAACACTAAGTATCATAATGTGGATGTATTTGTGTCCGAAATAATTGCTTCATTCATTCACTCATTAAAACTCAATTAATTCTACCATCTAAATAAGGACACAAATCAAAATTTGCTTTAGATTACTTTGCCCCACATGTGGATAAAATGCAATTTTCTCATCAGTTTTTTAATAACCAAGAGAGCCTTTACCAGTTGCTGTGGTGAAAAATTATGTTTTCCGAGACCACGGGGACAATGCCGGCCTCAAAACGTCGGAGGTAAATTTAAAACATAATTTTACGCGATTAAGTCCCATTGTAGTGAATATTAATAAGCTGCAGTTGACATCCGAACGTCACCTTTAAGGTGACCTACATGGCGAAATTATACTGAACCTTAAAAGTGTGAGTGAGCTCAGTTTATTGATAGTATATATAATAAATCTAGGTATTATAAAAGCTTTCTACCATATTTTACATTCTTGTTCCATAAAAATGCATTGAAAAGTACTTTCATGCTTTAAGTTTAATATTATTTTATACAGCAACGAACGCTTCATTAAAATTTAATGTTGTGGTACATTTTTCTGTACTTGAGGGTTTTTAATGAAGCGAGCCAGGACAAGAGGCGCAATCTCCGGCTCTTGCCGCGTAAAACGTAAAATATTGAGCATCTTTTGTATTTTATTTGACGTTATTAAAACTTTACAGCATGTTGCGGTGTTTGTGTCGGAAATAATAAACATTAAACGTTATGGCAATCGTAGCATTTGATACTTTTTGTACACTTGTACTTTTACTTGTCATATTTACATTCAGAACCACTTAATTACAATGTATTGCATAATTGGTATGCATTGCATTGCGTAACAGGCTTGCATAATAGTACATTACGATACAAGTGCGAAAAATAGGAAATTCGAAACGAGTGGCGATAAATTAAAACACGACCGAAGGGACCGTTTTAAATCGACACGAGTTAGGAATTACCTATTCGCATATATATCGTACAACGTTTTACAGTACATATGGCCCTTTAAATCTTCGACACAGTAACGTAATATACTAATTTTCGCACTAGTGCTATAAAGTAGCACCATATGTACTGTAAAGTATTATTAAGTTTTAGAGAATATCCTATAACCATAGAGATATAGACCCCGTGCTGTCGCGATGTTTGCTTGCTTTAGTTAAATAAATTTAAAATAGATGAGATGTCTCAATCCCTAAGTTTACAGTTTTCATATTTATATGTGGGGCAGACGAAGCGGAGCATTCCTGGTAGTATAGTCAAGTTAAGAAAAAGTATGGAAGTAAGTCGTGTAGTCGTGCTTTTTTGGGATTTGTTAGATGGCGCAACTAGATTGATTCCCCGGAGTTGCACCGTTTCTATTATGTACGGAAGACCGTTAAATTTTAGGTATAAACTATAAAGTGCCGTAATTTTGGAGTAAATTAAAAGCTATTAGGTTCAAGCTAAGTAGTGTATAGAGAACACCTTGGTGCATAGTATATCTTAATTAAAAATATGTGCAATGTATGATACCCTAAAAAAAATTTTTTTTTCAATTGCGGCTCGAGGATAAGTCAGTCGGTTGGTGCAATCTCAAGTTAAGCTTTTTAAAGCATTATAAACATTCAGTTAACTTTGCACGCCTGGGCAAATTATGGAACATGTATTTTTAATTATTTTGTACATTGTGCTTCGGGGGAAATTAAGAGAGACGTGTAAATTTTAAAAACGGTACTTATCTAAATACACTACATTTGCACTAAATAAAAAATAGATTTTTTTCACCGGAAGTTTGTCAAAAAGTAAATAGAATTAATCGCAACGAACTGCAAGCGAAGGTGGTTGGCAGCACGTGGCGCGGGGCGCGCGGAGCGGGGAGATAGCGCAGCGCGCAGCTAGGGCTTGCAATATCCGACAATTTTTCGGATCCGGATACATAGAAATAGGATATCAAGAACGACTGTCAAACTTCAAAAGTGCGACCAAAAATGAAATGCAAGTTTGTGCGTAAATTGTCTATGTGAGATCAAAAATAGTGATGTCATGTTACAACATATTAATAATCTATCGGTGTTTGACTGCTTTATCGACTACTTATTCAAATGTGTTTGATTGTATAAAAAAATGTTATACGAGTAGGTATGAAGTCGCTTCCCTTATGGTCATATAGGGCCCAAAAGGTGCCTATGAAACCAGCATCATATTTTAGTATGTTGTTAAGCATGTTATTCTGACTAAAAAACCATCGGGAGACAGTTTCTAACGTGGTTAAGTCACCAGTTATGACGTCATCAAAATGGCCGGTGCCGTGTTCAGAATATTGCGTATACCACAGCAAGCTTATCACATGTAAGCTTGTGTGGGGTGTCATAAAAAGCAAAATTAAATGCGCTACAATATGGTTTATACATTTGACCTTGTAAATACCATAGTTTGCGAGAAATTTTAAGTTTTATTTAAATATTTCCGAAAAAAAAACCGTTTTTTGTTTTCATCAACTTTACTAGTAACTTTACAGGAAGACATTGTATCAAGATATGAATGCTATATTAATAAGCTATAAAATTCCATTAAAATTTTGAAAATCGGTTTATAAACAAGCAAATTACACTATTTTTGTTCCATACCGGATGACACCACCAAGAGTCGGATGGCTGTTTCAATACAATTTGCAAGGCAAATGATGTTTAAGTAAAGGTAACTTGCTGAACGATATTTATAGTAAAGTAATATTTTCGATAAAAGTATTATTATCAAAATTAAGAATACTGAGATCGTTTTATTGTAATTTACTCCTTCTTCTTCTTGTTGTGCCATGTCATCATCTGACGTCGGCGACCATCTCTCGGAACTTATTTCTATCTTTTGCTATTCTGCTCAGGTTAGCAGCGTCCTTAATATGAGTCCAGCTTTTAATGTTATCCATCCAGGCTAGCTTCCTTCTTCCTCTACTTCTTTTACCCTCTATTTTGCCTTCTATTATTTTCCTTAGAATTACATATTTATTGTTACGATATATATGTCCAAAGTATGAGATCTTTCTTTTCTTTACTGTTTCCAAAAGTTCCAATTTTTTCTTCATTCTTTGCAAAACTTCTACATTGGTTATTCGATCTCTCCATGATTTTTTTAGCATTCTTCGGTAGAGCCACATTTCAAAAGCGTTTATTTTTGCCTCGATGGTTCGGTTTATGGTCCAGCCTTCGACACCATACATAAATACAGATAACACGTAACATTTAACCATTCTCCATCTGAGTTTCAGGTTTATATCTTTGTTGGTGAATAGCTTGTTCATTTTCATGAATGTACTTCTTGCTATCTCTATTCTTGTACGTATCTCTTTCCGTGGGTCCCATTTTTCATTAAGAGAGCTTCCTAAATACTTGTAATGTTTGACTCTTTCAAGTGGCTTACCGTTGATAGACAGCGTGGTCGATTCCACCGCGTTCTTGCTCATTATCATGTACTTGGTCTTTGCTATGTTCATTTTTAAACCGTAATCTTCCACGACAGTATTTAAGCGGTTTAAAAGTTGTTGAAGGTCTTGTAGGGAGTGAGCTAAGATAACGGTATCATCGGCGTATCGGAGGTTATTTATCACTGTACCGTTCACTCTGATACCAGTTTCAACGCCATCAAAAGCTTCTTGAAATATAGTTTCGGAGTAAAGATTAAACAATAATGGTGATAGGATGCATCCTTGTCTCACTGCTCACTTTTGAGCCTATAGCCCCAAGTCATCAGGATATCCAATGATCTAATGTTTGCATTAAGCAACATTCGCATTCATTGTATAAAGTTACTGCGTGACACCTGTATGTACCTATCAAAATTGATGTGCTGTTAGTATTTGAATTGATTAAATATATGAAAATACTATATTTAAATGACAAAATGGTATGAAATTATTCATAAATTTCATTAGAAAATTGTTCCGGTTATAGGTCAATAACCATATTTAACGGATCCGTAATATCCGGATCTTATGACCCGATATCCGGATATTTCGGATATCCGGATCTCAAATCCTACGCGCAGCGATTGTTCCGAGACAGTTTGTTTGACACTTTTGACGGGCAACGAGCACAAATCTTTCTTCTGGCATTAAAACAGAACTATTGTTTTAAACAATCATTGAGTGAACTAAGTAGTCTAACGTTTTCGTAAGTATATGGAAAAACGCGATTTTTCGAATTTAACAAACATTGAGCGTACCTGTATTTAATTTGTTGACTGTCTGTCTGCATACTCAGAAACCCTACTATTTTTGCAGTACATGCCACTACTCGTGCCTCAAGAGCCGTGATTCGTCGGTGCATCTACGCGCGTTCCTTCTCTTGCCACTAATCACGCGCTTGTCGCTTCTGTGTATTTATTGGTCTACGTTTTTGGTACTTGATTACAAAACTGCATGTTCCGTATAAAAATGCCAATTTTTTATGGAGTGCGAATGTAAACAAAATCAAATGAATATGATTGCATCAATTTCCAATAGTATTAAAATTTCCCCCGAAGTACAACGACAGTAAAACATGAAAAACTACTTTCCGGGTGTCGCACCATGGTGCGAATTTGACATTGGATTTAGATATTTTTTCTAATTATTTACTCAATTTGCACCGAGTACATTACTTTCCCCAGACCCGCAATGGCCAAAATAGATTTTTTTTAATGTTGTATTTTTTTTTACCTGTTCCGTAGCTTAAATTAACATAAATAACACGTGCGAATCTAGATATAAGTGTTGTAAAACGTACGCCAAATTACACCGAGTACACCTTTTTTCTCTTCTTAGTTATAACCATTACATTATTTTCAGCCGATTTCACCCCTTTCCGGGGGGGTGAATTTAGTAACGATTGTATAAAGTTCGATTTTTAGCCCATACAAAACAATCCGTAGTGATTTTATTAGTCCTTTGAATTAGTTCCTGACTTTAGTGAAATTTGAGTTAATTTGACCGTACTATGGGGTGAAAGAAAACAAACTAGTTGCCTAAATATGCCAAAAACCGTCGACCAGACTTTTTAGTCTGAAAGCATGTCATGGTGCCTAATCACATAAAATTGCATGAGCAGCATATATAGGGCATTTAAAGGCTTACAAGCAATAATATTTATTATTTTAGAAGAATGCACTTCTCTAGGGTTGCATTAACAGAAATAACTTTGCTGTGGAATATATGCGGAATGTACATATTTTATCCATGCCCTTCCAGAATATTTATTTGGATATTTAGTATTTTATGTATATATATCATAATGTGTATAGCAACGACTTATTCTTGCATAGATTTAGGTTTAGTAAAATATTCCTGACAGAAATTTTAAAAGGTACACGCCAGAATATCTCGGTCTCCTGAAAACTTAAAAATTGGTCACGGATTTCTTCGAGTTTTGAATTTAAATAATTTTTCTTTCGCCGCTACCTTCTTACATATTCGTCAGGACAAAAGTCACAAGCTATTTTGTAAAAGCAGCAACATTTTTTTAACGAAGCTATTATTTGAAGTCATCCATTAGTTTTCAATGTATACATACACATGTATGTGTACATAGGGTTCCATCCATTTGGCATTACTTCCGTGACCCGAAACGCATCTGGCATAACCTGTTTCGCAGAACTGGTTTTGCAAATTTTGTAATACTTTTCTATGCCATAAGATTTTATGCTTGTAGTAGTTTATGCTTAAGTGAAGTATATTTATTATGCAAAAATAATTATTAAAAATAAAATTATGCGAAATAAAAGAGATGACAGGTCTCAATTCGGACATGCTAACAGTATATTATGCCTATATTACGTCTAAAGTATATTATGCCTAAAGTTATTATGCAAAAAATAATTATTACAAAAGAAAATATTCCAAAGATAGGAAAACCGATCACATAACGTACTGGGTTCATTGGGCCCCTTAGCGACTAAAAGCGTTTAAACCTAGGGCGCGACTGCCCAAGTGTTAATAAAAGTCTCTCTCTTTTGCAATATTAAACCTTACCGCTGCACTGCTATGTACTTCGCACAAAGTAGTATAAAGAAGCAATGACTTAACCTCAGGTTTGTTCCAAAGACCGTCGCCTGTCCTTTGCGGCACGGCTATCTCGCCTCCGCCAGGTGTTCCCGAATAACTGAATCGTCGCAATGCAGCGAGAATCTTCTATTCATATTGTTGTAACGCTATTTGGTAGCCAAGGTGTGACATGCAATTTAACGACCCATTTAAGTGTTTTTGCACTTTGCACATGGCGATGCCGCTCTTGACATGAATGTTTCTTAGGTCATACTTAGCTAATTTATAGCTGTTTATGTTAATTTTTATATAATAAAGTGTTTTACTACTACAAATTAATTCTTCTGGGGCCCATTTCTTAAACGGCATTAGTTTATTATTATTAGTGTGCTTCCATGGTAACCCATATATATGATTTGACAGTTCGTGGACTAATATTGTTGCTGTATGAAAAGAAGAGTATTTATGACTGATGCGGCTTTTCATTATCCAGACTGTGGTGAAAGAACCATGTCCTATAATAATAATATAATAAAGATTAATGCTTATAATATAAACGGAACTGTGAAGATCAGTTGTTGATTACGTACTTTAAAATATTAATAAAAACAAATTATTGGTTCTGATTTTATTTATTATTCCTGTAAAAATATAAAAATGCTAAGGTTGCTGAATTACAAGGCTTTAAAGCCACCGCAAAGATGGCGCAATTTGTTATGAGAGGAGCTAATTTTATATTAGGGATTGAATAATAACGAGTTCTGGTATATTAAACGAATTAAATAATAATAATGAATAGAGATTTACCTATCAATACCTACAGGGTGTTTCTTTAAACTCCTTTAACTTCGGGGTATGGCTAAGTACATTTAAGAAAACTTAATGACACAGTTATTTTTTTTAGTAAAAAGTAATTAATAGCGTTGTTATAACACGTAAATAATATTTAAATCCACCAAACAATTGAACACAATGACATATCCACTTATAAACCTGCGAACGGTTTTTTTTTTAATGTTTTGAGGTTTTGGTCCCTAGGGGGCTTACTATCGAGTTCCGTCGAAAATAGGGGGTTATAATTTACCCCCAATTAAACTTTGAAGTTGGTTAACACTTAACATTATTTTTTCAAGAGATACATTAATTAAAAACATATATTATTTCTGAAATGGAAAGAGGAGCAAAAACCGATATTATATTTTTTTATATTCCATATTCGGGGAGATAAATACATGATAAATTTTGAAATTGATCAAAGTAACTAGCGCCATCCATCTAACTTCACAGACTTCACACACAAAATGCATACTACGTACGACCTGTCGCTCCGGCGATGGCCAACCTACTAATTCGCAGGCCATAATTGCCAACTACACCGCCGCATGCGCACATATGAATGGCGGTATCGTCGAGCTGCGCTTACTTTGCGCCGTATTTCAAATATCGCAACTGCCACTTGATGTTATATTATTTTCGAAGTAAACGTAGTATGCGTCGATGATAGATCATTTATTTTACTATAATTATAGTAATATTGATGAGTCGTTTTTTCACTACATGCATAAATGATGTATAAGCTACAGGACAAAATTTTGGCAGTGCTGTAAAAGCCACGCTTGTTGAGTCATGAAAAACCGAAAACAGCGTTAGTGTGCCTGTTTAAAAATTTGCTACTATTTGGGCATTTACAGCAATTAGAATGGGGTATGGTCAAAAAAATACATTCGTTTTGAAATGCTGTCCAGTTTTTTTAAGCGCCGTAGAGTCATGGGAAAAAAAATTACCAAGTGGCTGTTACAGCAGTTCCACTTTTGGCATCAATATTTTCCCTTCCCCGACTCCGAGACCCCGTTCACTACAAAGTCCACAAATGCTGCAAAGGGTTCGAAATGTCGGAATGTATTTAAATTAATTAGACGCGGTATAATCCGCTGAAATACCTAGTTTTATTTGGCAAGTAACTATAACCGCAGTAACCAAAGACAATATTATTTAAAAAGTCGTAATTTTTTTTGCCTATTTGGTTCATTAAACTCTGCAAAGAGATCGGCATTGGATTGCAGTAAATTTAGCTAGCGCAAACATTTGCTTAAAACTCTGAGGATTGCCGGCAATGCCATTCTCATGCTTTATGTTCATTGGATAATTTGCAAAAATATCACTAAAAATGCTTAATGTTAAAGTATTTTACTATTGTTAGAAAATAACTTTTTGGCACGAATTTTCTGGAAATATTTTGTATTAAGAATTCATTGAAAGTACTCGTACAGTTAAGCAGTACCTCTGGATTCAGAACCGACCGGTTCTGGATATCGGTACCGAGTGATGGCTGCTACCGGTATCGGTTTTTAAATGTGTTTTTTATTTTTATTTTTTTTATATCTTCGGTGGTCCGAGAGGCGGCCTTGAGCGATTACGTTAGCTTGGGTGCACCAAGACATAAGGCGGGTAGGAAAACCTTGGATATCTGACCATGATTCGATCTAGAATCAATCGTAGAGAGTATGTAAGAATGTGTTAAAAGAACTGCCTGAATGAATATAATATAAATTATGTTTGTGCGTATAATATGTGTCTTGAGCAAATATAGTACATTACGATACAAGTGCGAAAAATAGGAAATTCAAAACGAGTGGCGATGAATTAAAACACGACCGAAGGGAGTGTTTTATATCGACATGAGTTGCGAATTACCTATTCGCACATGTATCGTACAACGTTTTACAGTACATATGGCCCTTTAAATGTTTGACACAGTAACGTAATATGCTAATTTGCGCACTAGTGCGGTAAAGTAGCACCATATGTACTGTAAAATATATTTTTATTACAAGTTCGACTGACCTCAAAATATATGTTCTATACCCATCACATGTAATCACGCTTAAAATGCACTATTGAAATGAGTAAGTATGACAGTATGAATCATTTAAAGATATAATAATTATAATTATTATGATTAACTGACGTGACTGTTAAAACATTTTTTTTTGTTTGAAAATAATTTTAATCGATTAAGCCGTTTAGTAGAAATAAGCAAGGTTAGCCGCAAAATGGCCGGTCGATTTTTTTACGTTGAAACTATAAATTTTTGCAAAAAAGTCAAATGTTGCGATTATTTTACATAAAATGAACATTCATATATTTTTTTCCATAATTTTTTGTTGACCCATTTAAAAGAAATAGCCTCTAGAATGTAACAGATTTTCGACAAAAAAAGGCGCGTAGCGCCTTAAGATCGAATTATGTACCGTTGCACCCATTTTTTTTTCTAAGACAGCATTGCTGCTTAGCACACCTAAAATTATAAATAAAATGTAAGTAAATATAAAAGAAAAAACAGTTGCATAAAATTGTATGTTTGGTTTAATGTGACTACCGTCAAAGCATTACAACGGAACATTACAATCTGCCTGAGCTTACGATCGGCCACCGATACTGATATATTATATAGTAAAAATTTTCTGAGAGTGCTTTTTCTATTGGCATATTGCTTGGAAATGTGGCAATAAATGTCTCAATAGTCTAAATTAATGCTATAAATTAGCAACTAGTTCAACACTAAACTACACTATATCAACAGTCTAACTTTTTTTTTTTTACTAATATACTTGAAGGTAGGAACCTCCAAGACAAGACTTCTTCCTAGGGTTCTTGAAGGAAGAAAAACATGACACCTACTAATTCGATAAAACAACGTGGAAGAGTTCCCATAAGTTGAAACAATTGAGTTCATGTGTCTTACAAAAAGTACGCTGAGTACAAACTTTCGCCTTTGGAGTTGTTTGTTAAACTGAAACTGATTTTGGGAAGTTCGGGTTCTCCTAAATTTACTTTGTTCTAAGAAAATAATGTTAGAAGTTGAAAGTTGCCTGTCAACTAAGTAGCTGAAACTTAAATGTTTGTGATAGTTCTGTCTATTTTCATTATAACAAAATAATTTGATAAATATAAGAACTGTTTGAAATTTTCATCGTCGTAATCGGTGAAATGTACTTATAAAAAAATTTACTGCAATATTTGATTAATTATATGAATAAATACCTATTCATCCCTTCCCGTTTTCAAAAATCTTTTGAAAACTCATTACCTTTCGCTGCCTTAACTTGCCTTTATTTATGATTGTATGGTATATGTATGTATTTATTTTATTAGTATGTAGGTATGTATTATATTGATTGTGTCTTCATTTTGTTGAATTATATATATATCGGCACTACCCGTTTCAATGTTGTAAGTTCAAAGTTTCCTGCTACCCAAAGGTTGTCTGGAAGAGATCGCTTCTTGGCAATAAGACCGCCTGTTGTTACCTAACATTTAAGTGTGTTTCATTTTCTGTCTGTTTTTAACTGTATGGTGCACAATAAAGAATATTTACCTACTTACTTACTTACTATTTACTATGACTGCCTAGTCATTTTAACTGAAAATGATGTTTGGTTTTTTAAATAGTTTTTCAGTCAAAAGTAGTTTATGAAAAGTTCCTCTGTAAAATCAGTTTTGATAAATTATTCAAAATATTTGATAACTAGTTCTAACTAGGTTGGTTATAAAAATTCCACACAAAAAAAAACGTCGTTTTCATCACTTAGGCATACTGACTAAGAAGATTATATAATATTTCGAAATATTTTACATTATTAAGCTATAAATTAGTTTTACTTTTAAAATGTGTTAATTTATTTTTATGTATGAATACGACCATATAATTTTAATAAATTTAAACTGTATAATTCAATTCAATGTAATTTCATTTGTTGCAAATAATAAACCATCCATATTACATGGAAATTACGCAGGCAGTTAAAGTAACAAAAATATATGATACACTTCGAAATAACAATATTTATAAACTAAGTAAGAATAATACTTACCGCCATGTGGGGTGTTGATTCGACGATCATTGTCGTGTTGTGTTGTGTTTCAGCAAACGGTCTCATAGTCCAAGATCCCAGAGCTGCCAGACCTTACTTATTTTCTCATGACTAAAATGTATGGGACAATATTATTATAGTGTTAGTATGTATTTTTAATTGTTTTTGTATTTTACTTTTATATTCATGATATAAACAACCTTACATAAGAAGAAAAATAAATAAAGAAAATAATAGCGTGCGCGAGTTATGTTGCGTAGGAATATAGATGTTAGTAAAGGGCTAGTGAACGGCTCTATTGGAGTCATAGAGAAAAAAAAACTGGGATGTACTTGGCCAGTTTTTATCTATATATATATATATATAAATGACTGATGTAATGAAAACTGGCCAAGTCAAATCTAACGTACTTTAAGATCTCACATTTTTTTTTAAATAACAGCAATTGTTATAGGTATCCAATAAAGCAAAGAAATAGAGTTTAATACTTGTTCATAATGTTATTTTTTCCTATAAATACATGATTGGATTTTGCATAGAATTTGGCACTCATTTAGATCTCCATTCTTTTTGCGGCGAAGCCCACAACAAAGCATAATTTTTGTATTGAACTTGGCTCTCCTTTTTACATTTATGTTTTTGGTGGGATAACATTAACAAATACGAAAAAGTATGGAACCCTCGGTGGGCGAGTCCGACACGCATTTGGCCGGTTTTTCAATTCTCGTGTTATGCTAATAAGAATTGATGAGCAAGCGAAAGATTCCAAACTTGAACCACGCGTAGAGAGTGGTTCGAATAGTGGAATCTAGAGCTTTGCGAGGGTTACAGGGTACGAGGGTTAAACAAACTTTGCTACTGTCTAATGCTCACTCATGTTGGTACCTGTGAAAAGCACAACCAGTCGTGACAATAAAAAACTAAAGAAAATTGGAAAATCAGTATACCACCTAAAATCAGTGCACCTTGACGCCGGAGTAAAATATATTCTTTATATAGTCTGACGCAGTATGTATCGATTTTAAATTTAGCAATTATAATTAGTTATATGAATTGACTCTATATATTTTATATCAGAGTAGGTACCTAAATAAAACGGGTATGTCTGTTCACAAACTTCCAAACTGTAATTCGAACCTCGAAAAATTCGACCTATGGAGAACAGCCCGACAGACATACGAAAGCATTTTTCTCGAAGTTTAAACGAAGACTTTTCGCGTTCGCTTCGTCAAAAATTTAAACATTTTAAGAAATGGACTCTATCCAAACTCAAATACATCTTGTCGCAAAAGCGGCAGCGTTAACTTAATTTAAACTGAGTCTAGGCAATTTAGGTCACTGCATTCACCTGTAAATGGAATCAGTATTGCTTTTACAGCACCAACCCTTTCAGAAATGGTTCTTGATGCTAAGCTAATAATACTTACGTGTGCGTATTATTACGTAAAATAATATGCAAGGATAAGTATTATTTTAGTCACTCGCTTGACATGTTTCGGAGAACCTACATATCCATTTTCAAGCACTAACCGAAACATGTCGCACGAGTGACTATAAGTACAAATACGTGAGTTAAACCGAATTATTAGCTTAGTGTTAGTATAACTCACGACAGATTAGATTCGACGGTTATTCGATGCTTTCATTTTAGTTTACATGCAAAAAAAACTGCTTAGATTACATAGTTAGATGTACTTATAGATAATACGTAGTTTATCGGGTCATCTAGTATTACTTATATTATAATTTTGACAGTTAATAGTTTAAATAGTCGCTGGGAAAATTGATCCGAATCAATCAAGTATCATTTATGTTTATTTAAATAAAATGTCACGCTTCGCCGTAAGCTGTCAGTTGTCAATTGTAAGTTGAGTCTGGCTACTGAAATATTACACAAATTTATGGCGGGAAATACAAAAAATCTTAGGCTGGTCACACTTTGTATAGTAGGAATTATAGTTTTGATACTAGAAAATATTTTCTATTTTCTGTGCACACGTATGGTACCTAAGGAAATAAGTTAAATATACGTTGACGTGCACTCAAGTCAGCTCACATAATTTCTACCACTATGTAAAATACAAAGATATAATATATACACATGTTTCGCTAAGATATTTTTATATCAAATTACTACTGACCAGTCACTTCACAGATTTCTTCTAAATATTGGTTTTCAGTAACTCGTTACGTTCCAATGTTTTGATTTTATTGATATTTTAGAGAACTTCTAGTTTATCCGTTTCTTTACACACTTAGGCCTGTTCAGAGATTCAGGTATTAATAAATTCACGTACTTAATCAAAGTTATAAGCAAATGTTAGAACTAGTACTTAAAGTATTAAGATATTAATAGAGCACCAACCTACCTAACCTATTATTTACGTCTCGTAAACATAGCAGTTTTTCGTTATATAACGTTTCGCGTCGACTTTGCACATTGTCGTGATTATTTTATTTTATTAAATAATAGTTTGCGGACCTCACTCGGTATAGTCATTATTAATATTATTTATTTTAATATTTTGTATAGTTCTACCTACCTTAATGTATGAAAAAAAAATATATATATACTATCTAAGTACATAAAAAAATAGGAAAACATGTTAATGTGATTTTTATTGTCTGTTAGTTGATGGGGTTAATATACTTAACTAACTATCACTCAATAGGTACTTTTAATTTAAGTTCTTAGTTAACTTTGTTTTATTTTATTGCTTCTCCTGCTGCAACTATATACCTACACTATGTACGCTCACGAATCGTCATAACTATTAATTGTGTCTAATATTGTAAACTACCTACTCATTAAGTGAAATGTAAATTTCTTTTGAGTAAATAAATGTCTTTAACCAGAAAATAAACCCCCTAAAACCGCGAACAGTTTGATGAATGACATAAATTGACAATAGACTTGTATCTTTTTTTAAATCATAGACAATTGGTAATACCACAAGGAAATATCTGTCAACAATATCTGGCTAGCCAGACTCTAGTAATAATATTTTAAACGTAGTACAGCCCAAGGCAGCTAGATAAATGCGTACATTATGCCATAAGGAAGCACTCTTAGAATACTAATGGATCACTTTGAATTTGCAATTTCGATACAACCCTGTGTCATTGGGCTTAAAGTATGTATCTCTAGTTTAAAATAAAACTTCTAAGGCGTTACATGTTTATTTGATGAGAATTTTCTTTTATTACGAGAATTATTGTCTTATGCAAATATAAATTTAAAATATCCATGAGTTTGTATTTTTCTCGGACTTCTTCGAATAATAGAATCGGATACGCGGCGTCCAATACATCAAACGCGGTATATTTTTGTGGATCCCCGAGATCGCATTTGTCACGTAGGACCGATATTTCCTAGGGGACCATCCCCCAAATAACGTCACTAAATTTTTTACCACAAAAAGGCAAAGAGTTTTTTGCAGTTCGGGTTAGCGGGTAGTAGGACTGTAACTAAATATTAAATACCGTGTCAGCAGGTTTTTTACGGTATCGATGGGTTATGTTGCTTTTAGATTGTTCAAGGAAAACAAACTTTGTGATCAATGTGATCATTGTCGTAGTACTTGATGGTAATTTTAATATATTACCATGTAACAGTGCTGGCCGAATGTTAATTAGAATTGGAAATATTGAAAATTCACCATTACAAATTGAACTGTAAACCGTGCGTTGCGGTATTTGTAATGGTTAATTTTCAATATTTCCAATTCTAATTAACGTTTGGCCAACACTGCCATGTAAGATAATAATGGAGTATGTATTATTGTAACATGCCCATCCCAATTGTTAAATTGGCACATTCTGTTCAAGGTTTCTCAGCAAATCCTTTAAAAAGCTGGTCCCCATTTCGAATCGCATTTAAATTTCATGAATATTCATAATGAAATTTGTTCGGTTGGCGATGCCCGATATCGGCATCACATCTTACTAATTATTCCAGTTTAAGTTGATGACAAGCCATTCATAAATTTTAATATTGGCCGTGGCATGTTTTTTTTATTTCTCGTTATAAATTTTAAATATTAACAAATACGAACTGAATTCACAAACCCACCTAACATGCCATCATTTTATCGTCATCATCAGAAATTCCACTACACCAAACGGTGCTTTGAGTAAGCTAATCAACAAGTCACTTTAAAAAAAACCGTTTATGTGTGCCTACAAGAGTATCCCATCCCCAAGAGTATTCTAAGAGTAATAGTATCCCAGATTTTTCCAGGATCCCATCATGAAAATCCTGCCATTAAGACAATGAAATGAACTGTGCCCTTTCAAACAAAAAAAAAAACAAATCGGTCACACTGTCTTTAACAAATCGGAAAAATAAAGAATTAAGGACCTACTCCTTCAACGTTTTGAAGTATAGGGAGCGTAAAGTAAAACTTAAACTTAATTAAAATAGTCCACCAGTATTATATTAAAATATTACCATTTATTGTGAAAAAATGAGGGTCACAGTTCAAATTTTGAACGATAAAAGTACCTGAATACCATCGACGACGTCATATTTGAGATATATTTAATATAAGTATATAATATGATATATTTTTTATGACCGATCAAGATTTTTAAAATCTGCCTGGCAACTATTCCTAAATGCATCTTAATTGGTTATTTGTAATTATATTGTATCTTACCTTAATCAAGAAATGTATACACACAAAAGTTAATTTTTAGTTACTAAACTTACACACCGGTAAATTAAAAAAGAAAACTGAGCTACTGGCTCAAGTTTAGATGAATTTACTTTTAAGCCAGAAAACATAAATTTTAAAGAAAAGAATTGCACATAGACTATAGCGTAAACACATTGTAACATCCAAGAGGCAAACTAGACTTCCAGCGGCGTAATGTATGGGCCCTATTATGAACCTATTCTTGAAGCTTTTCTCATATAAATTATCACTACCGCACTATTTCGATGGAATTTTCACTGATATTCCGCACGTAAAACAGCGGGCGCACTTTAATAAGATTTGATATAAACAGAAATATAGTTCGAAAGCCAAAAGGTTTTACTAAATACTGTACTTCATGTAATAATAATGATACGTATATGACATCAACGCAGGGGATCTTGAGGCTAGCTGTTGGGGTGTAGCAACCCTACGTATCCGAGTGCCTGGGGCAGTTCTGTCACCAGAAAGCTGGGTGGTTTTTACAGAAGGCTCTGCCTGTGGCTTGCCTTAGCCGGATGTCCAGAATGGAGAAGCAAGAACTTCGTTCTCAAGGGTAGTTAGATATAGAAACGTAAGACAGCGTCTTACGTAAGCGAACAACTCACGAACGCGAAGCGAGTTGGCGCGGCGCGGCGGTTCACGCGGCGGCCAAGTGAATTTAGCGCGAATGCGACGCGGCGAGGAAGAAACAAACCGTTCTTGATAGGTATTGAAGTGTCTTAGGTTAGCGTTCTCGGCCCAAAAGCGAAGCGATGCGGCGCGACGCGATGCGATGGCATAAATTGACACCCGCAGGGGTGTG
The DNA here is from genome assembly GCF_033807575.1 of Cydia pomonella. Classification (NCBI taxonomy): domain Eukaryota; kingdom Metazoa; phylum Arthropoda; class Insecta; order Lepidoptera; family Tortricidae; genus Cydia; species Cydia pomonella. The sequence continues at coordinate 13,435,575 of NC_084706.1, read as the reverse complement.
ATGCTAGAAAGATGTCGACCTTATTCTTATTTTAAAAAGTTGATTTTTATATTGTATATATCAGTGCCAGATCGTAAAATCCGGCAGATCAGAATATTTCTAGGCATATCTTGATATGCCGCCTTTTCATGATCTGACAGCCAGATCTGCCAGGATTAGTCTTAACTAACCCTGGCATATCACAATCTTCCTTATAAAAGTGGCGGCAAATCGATTAAGAGCAAGAGTAAAATACTTGCATTTCTTGCCACTAGTGGCGCTGCGTCCGACTGTCCGCAATGTTTACATTTTGTAAAATATCTATCATTTTCATTTGATAAAATGCGGCGTTTCACAATCTACCTAGGAATATCACACGTTGAGGTTTGCACGATTTGGCTTGTGTTCGCCAGTCAGATCATGAAATGGTGGCGTTTCATGATCTGCCTAGGAATATCACACGTTAAGGTTTGCACGATTTGGCTTGTGTTCGCTAGGAAGATCATGAAATAGCGGCGTTTCATCTGCCGCCGACTTATATTGAAGTTGTCGTGAAATTCAAGAAATAAAAATAAAATAACCAGTCCGCGTCGTATTCGGGTCTCAACATCAAATGGATTGATCGCGCTCGCTCCGCACCGCGCTGCACGCTCGATCGCTCACCTAGGGCTCTTTTATATGCAATAACGGTTTGTTTCTACTGCGCCGCGTCTCGCCGCTCAACGTTCATGTGTAAACCACGCCGCATCGCCCCACTTCGCGTTCGCAACGAGATCGCCCAAATAGGACGCTTATATAGGTATCAAAGGATTGATTCATCCTCGCCACATCACTTTGCTTCGCGTTCGCATGTTTTTCACTTACGTAAGACGCTGCGTAAGTGGCGAGTTGGCAATACGCTTAAAGGCCAGTGATACCTCTTTCTCTTCAGCCCTCACAGTTGAGCCATCCTGAGATGTCGCTTTTTGTGGTGGCTCATCTTGTGGGGGCGAGTCATCGTCTGCCGAAAATAAAATTGCATACTGTTTTAAGTATTAGGCAGGCAGGCCTCCGGTTTTTATCCCAAAGTCCAGTATTTAGTACATCGCTTTCACTCAAGCCCAATGGCTTAGCTCATTTTAGGTTCCATTCACTCTCAATAGTCCTCACATCCTGGCGGGATCTGCCTCTCCGTGAGTTTCAAGACACGGGCGAGCGCAGCATCCGCTCGGTGGAATCCTTACATATAGCATTTAAGTGTCAGAAAACAGAAAGTTAAAATGATTACTCATAAAGCTACAGTACCCCCTACAGTCGTAAATAGAACAATTTTAATGGCTGACGACGGATGGAATGAACACATCCCTTATAAACTGTTTACCGTATCGTACCGATAAAAACATATTTTTAAGATGTCAACCTTCTATGAAAATCCGAATCAGTAGGTCATAAACGTTAAGTCCTCCATATTCGACGTCGTAAATATCAGCTTTCCGTAAATAAGACTTTATGAGAAATCATTTGAAATTGATCACTAGTTAAATAAAAATATAACTGAAAAACGCCGTTTTTAAAATGACCTGCATCATCTGCACGGCGAAAGGACTAGAAGTAAAATGTTGGTGATGATTTCTACACACAACTGATTTTGCTCGTATCATTATGATCAATGGCATTATTTGACAATTTCTTTAATGTTACAGAAACCACATTCAGTTAATATCTATCAGACCTACTTGTACTAAAAAGAATACACATATTGCTCAGCTGGCAATACCATAGAGAGAGACAAAGAAAGCAAGAGAGGGGCGGGGGGCGGGGAAAGAAAAAAGAAAAAGAGAGGAAGAGACTAGTTGTAGAGGTTGTCATCTCTGTATGTATATGTAACTTTAAGACCGAGTGAAGAATGTCAAGATTCGACGTCGCACCAAGGTGCAGGACGTCGGACACGTCATTACCAAATTAAAATCCCATGGGACGATGTGTTTGGTGACGTTGAAAATAAGTTAAACTCAACCTTGAATAAAATCGTAAATTGGCTACAAAATAATAATCTAAAACTTAATCTCAAAAAAACAAAACTTATTCAATTTAAACCCTACCAAAAATCCCCCCTGCCTTTAAATTTCAGCTACCAAAATACATGTATAGAACACGTCAGCTCGGCTACCCTGCTAGGACTGGAACTAAATACTAACATGTCTTGGAAACCGCACATCCAAAAACTTGCAAAGAAACTATCCTCTTTTATATACCTCACATATATACATCACTCACCTTATATACATCACTTGAAACGCGTTACGGATTTTAAGACAGCCCTCACAGTATATTACGCATATACGCCTACTCTAGATTATCTTACGGCCTAGTGCTGTGGGGAAATAGCAGTGATGTAGACAAAATTTTCATACTACAAAAAACATGCATTAGGATTTTTTTTTTATACTACGTCGGTGGCAAACAAGCATACGGCCTGCCTGATGGTAAGCAGTATCCGTAGCCTATGTACGCCTGCAACTCCAGAGGAGTTGCGTTGCCGACCCTAACCCCCTCCCACCCTCGTTGAGCTCTGGCAACCTTACTCACCGGCAGGAACACAACACTATGAGTAGGGTCTAGTGTTATTTGGCTGCGATTTTCTGTAAGGTGGAGGTACTTCCCCAGTTGGGCTCAACTAGACTCCTGCCGCCCCTATTTCATTAAGCACCAAATACCCTGACCTCTATGTACATGTATGTACATATTCGAGTCGAGCAAGTTTGTCAGGAAATACATCGATTTATATAAGCCTTTAATTAATAATAGGAGAAACAATCGAAACTTAAATAAACTAAGATTGCCACTTTCCACATTAAAGCTTGATACGTCCGGCCCTCATTACATGACCATAAAAATTTATAATCACCTTCCGAATTCCCTGAAAGACCTAAATAAACCTAAGTTGTTTAATGATAAATTAAAAATATTTCTGGCTAGTAAATGTTTCTACAACTTAGATGAATTTTTTTGTGAAGAATATGATTAGGAAAATATAAATCATCTATTATAATAAATTATTAAAATGTACCTAGTTTAAGCTAAGTAGATTTAAGTTATCTAAATTTAAGGCTTAAATTGCTATGCCCTTGCAGGGCGTCACATATATACCTTCTAAAATGTACCACCTTTAACAATTTATGTAATGTGACATGCAATAAATATTCATTCATTCATTCAAAAATGGAGCTGGCAGGGACATGTTGCCAGGCAGAGTGATGGCAGGTGGGCCAAAATGCTAACGGAATGGTGGCCGCTTTCAAATACAAATACAAATACAAATAATTTATTAATAGCATAACATAGTTACAGGTCAGCTACCATTGTTGGTATTATACATACTTAATTCATGATTTAAACATTATTACGCGTAAGGCAAAGTATACAACACTTACTTATGATTTATATTAGAATAGGTAGGTTAAGGAACTCTTCAAAGCTATAAAATAAGTGAGTCATGAGCCACATTTTTAATAGTAGTAGTAACGTAAATAAAGTAGTTTAAACCAAGTGTTGCATGATAATTTTATTATTGTAATTTTTATTTAGGATTAAGTAACATGTCCCATATTGTATGCCCTAACAGGGTATCATGTACCTACTAAGTCTAAAAATAAGATCTTTATGTACTGATGAACATGATAAAACAATGGATTAAATGAAATGAAATGAAATGAAATGAAATTTTTTCTTAAAAGCTGCGGTGGTAGCTGCTATTCGAATAGTGTCGGGCAAGCGATTGTAGACGCATGGTCCCAAAATATGGATCAATTTCGCTGATTTGGCGAGTCGGTGTGATTCGAATACCAGCCTATTTTTATGTTTGTTACTGCGAAGTCTGTAGTTGTCGTTAATACCTTTACATTTGAACCTGGCAATATTTTCTCGCGTGAACACCGCTATCTGTTGTATAACCAGACATGGGAGGGGAAGGACCTTTATATCCCGAAAGAGGTCACGTGCAGGGGTATCCGCTGCTTTACCGGCCATAGCGCGGACAGCTCTTTTTTGCATGGCGAACACGCGTTTCCAGTCTGCTGCGCGGCCCCACAGTTCCACACCGTAGGTGAGAAGCGAGTGTACTGTGGCAAAGTAGCACTCTCGCACCGCGGGTCTTCCGGCGGTGTGCGAAAGCCTCCGCAAAGCGAAGCACGCGCGCCCAAGCTTGCCGCACAGCTCGTTGATATGCGCTTCCCAAGTTAGAGTATTGTCCAGCTGAAACCTGAGAAGTCGTATGCAGGTCACCTGCTGTATAGGGGCACCGCCCGCACACACTCTCAGGGGTGAGCTGGCGTGGCCGTTCAGTCTGATCGTCATGAAGGACGTTTTTTCTTTATTTAGTGCCAAACCGTTTGTGCGGAACCACTCGTGCAGCTGATTCATTACGTCATTTAGTGCTCTCTCCAACTCCCGTCCAGAAGTCGTACTTACTACCGCCGTTACGTCGTCGGCGTACATAAAAATTTGAGCGCCTTTTATAGTTTTCGGCAAGTCGTTTAGCAGAATACTGAACAATGTGTTGGAGAGGCACGATCCCTGCGGGACACCCATTAAGTTTTGTAATTCTGAGGATTTGACTTTCCCGCCATCGCCGACTACAATTTGGGCTCTCTCGTTCATGAATGATAATAATAGTCGGGAAGCTGGTCAGACGAAAGGAGTGCCTCGTGTCCGTTGGCTCGTTGGGTGGACGACATTCGGAAGACTGCCGGTCACTTCTGGATGAGATTGGCTCAGAACCGGGATAAGTGGCGTACTAGAAGAGAGGCTCTATGCTCAGCAGTGGGCGATAAAAGGCTGATATGATGATGATGATATGCAACATTTGTGCAACAGATTATGTATGAATGTATGCTTTTTTTTTCTTTTTTACATATGGAATAGAAATGTTTATAGATAAACAAAAACAGTTGTTATCGAGGGCATGTCATTATTTTTATTAAAATTTAATATATACATTAAAGAATAAGGAGTACCATTTTTCACTTTAATCTGTCTTGTCCAAACGCATCGCTCTTCCAGTTTTAGCTCTTTAGATTTTAGCAGTACTAATTTATGGTAATAAAATATCATAAATAATACCTTTTAATGTGTACGTTGCACGGCTCTTGTATATAATTTTTGTACACAAACGCACGCACGAAGTTTGTCCAAGGATATTTTCACTGTAACCTGTACATCCGCTGTACTGCATCTTACTGACACACAGAAAATTATATTTAAATCATAATTGTGGCAAAATATTAGGTAAGTATCAAGCTAACCACCGTAGAGAACCATCATGACCCAAGTGTCATAGTTTCATAGAGACAAGTGATTAAAACAGGAATCTGGAGTTTGAAACAGGATGTTAACTTTAACTTGTCTCGATTATTTTACGAAATTGGTATGAGGCATAATGCAATTATGTAATTTTATTATTGTATGTATCTATGCTAAAAGTGAGACATTCGTTTTAATATCCGTTATTCGTATTTTGTATTTAAGAGCCCTTATTCCTTGGATCGTTCTCCGATTTCACGAAATAACGCTCGATAGATGGCGTTGGCGCTCGGTACGCGAGCGCCGGCAACGCGACGCGCGTTTCAATGCAGACTAGAATAATCTTGATAGTTTTCAATATAATTTCAAGCAACATTAATTTTAGTGTTATATAATATCATATGGGCACTCTTTATTTTATTTTATATGCACAGTAGTTTTTTTTTTATGTACACTACTACTAAGTGTACAGACTACAGAGTGTACTATAACCCTTGCTCTTTATTCTGTCTCTTTCACACCAATGGAAAATGAAGAAGTTAGTAAATGACTGCAGGTATAAATAAAGTATATTAGTGCGATAGAGAGACAGATAGTGTTTCGTTGTCGTATCGTAAACGATTGGCATGTTGGCCACACACTTGCTTGGTGCCTAGCCAAAATACCAGTCGTTTGCGTATATTAGTGCGATAGAGAGACCGCTTGTACAATGGGCTGTGCTCTGAAGAATTGTTTGAGATGATGCCAACGGCCGCTTTCTATCACCGCACCGCTCGCCGTCGGCAGGGTGTTCATCCTCACACCCTAGAACCTAAATGGTCGCGTACTGTGCGGTTTAAGAGGAATTTCCTCCCGCGAACGCTTCGGCTGTGGAATGAGCTTCCTGCCGAGGTTTTCCCGAGGGGCTACAGTATGGGGTTCTTCAAAAAAGGAGTGTACAGGTTTTTAAAGGGTCGGCAACGCGCATGTAATGCCTCTGGTGTTGCAGGCGTCCATAGGCTGCGGTGACTGCTTACCATCAGGCGGGCCGTATGCTTGTTTGCCACCGTCGTGGTATAAAAAAAAAAAAAAAAAAACAGTAGTGTTTCGTTGTCGTATCGTAAACGATTGGCATGTTGGCTACGCACCCATGATACCTAGCCAAGAAGCCAATCGATTGCGCATATTAGTGCGATAGAGAGACAGATAGTGTTTCCTAGTCGTATCGTAAACGTTTGGCATGTTGGCTACGCACCCATGCTGCCCAGCCAAGATGCCAATCGTTTGTGCATATTAGTACGAGAGAGAGACAGATAGTGTTTCGTTGTCGTATCGATTGGCATGGTGGCTACGCACCCATGCTGCCTAGTCAAGATGCCAATCGTTTGCGCACATTAGTGCTATAGAGTTTCAGTGTTATTTGAAATCACGTTAGGGTTTGTATTATTATTTATGACCCGAATGAAGTCCATCCAGGTTCTTATGATGGAGTCAGGAGTTGGTCACCAGAACTCCTAATCTACTCATTATAATTCCATCGTGCTTGGGCTCAAAAGATTTGCCCTGACGAACACCATCGATCTAGATGAGGTCCAGGGTCTCATGACGGAGTCAGGAGTTGGTCACCAGAACTCCCCAGAACTCCTAATCTACTCATCATAACTCCATCGAGTTTGGGCTCAATAGATTTACCCTGATGAGCACCATCAATCTAGATGAAGTCCAGGGTCTCATGATGGAGTCAGGAGTAGGTCACTAGAACTCCTAATCTACTCATTATAATTCCATCGTGTTTGGGCTCAAAAGATTTGCCCTGACGAGTACCATCGATCTAGATGAAGTCCAGGGTCTCATGATGGAGTCAGGAGTTGGTCACCATAATTCCTAATCTACTCATCATAACTCCATCGTGTTTGGGCTCAATAGATTTGCCCTCACGAGCACCATCAATCTAGATGATGTTCAGGGTCTCATGATGGAGTCAGGAGTTGGTCACTAGAACTCCTAATCTACTCATTATAATTCCATCGTGTTTGGGTTCAAAAGATTTGCCCTGACGAGTACCATCGATATAGATGAAGTCCAGGGTCTCATGATGGAGTCAGGAGTTGGTCACCAGAACTCGTAATCTATTTATCATAACTCCATCGTGTTTGGGCTCAATAGATTTACCCCGACAAGCACCATCAAATTACCATTATGATGAATAGATTAGGAGTTCTGGTGACCAACTCCTGAGTCCATCATGAGACCCTCGACTTAATCTAGATCGATGATACTCGTCAGGGCAAATCTTTTGAGCCCAAACACGATGGAGTTATGATGAATAGACTAGGAGTTCTGGTGACCAACTCCTGAGTCTATCATGAGACCCTGGACCTGATCTAGATTGATGGTGCTCGTCAGGGCAACTCTATTGAGCCCAAACACGATGGAGTTATGATGAGTAGATTAGGAGTTCTGGTGACCAACTCCTGACTCCATCATGAGACCCTGGACCTCATCTAGGTCGATGGTGCTCGTCATGGCAAATCTCATGAGCCCAAACACGTTGGAATTATAATGAGTAGATTAGGAGTTCTAGTGACCAACTCCTGACTCCATCATGAGACCCTGGACTTTATCTAGATTGATGATGCTCGTCAGGGCAAATCTATTGAGCCCAAACACGATGAGGTTATGATGAGTAGTTTAGGAGTTCTGGTGACCAACTCCTGACTCCATCATGAGACCCTGGACCTCATCTAGATCGATGGTGTTCATCAGGGCAAATCTATTGAGCCCAAACACGATGGAGTTATGATCAGTAGATTAGGAGTTCTGGTGACCAACTCCTGACTCCATCATGAGACCCTGGACCTCATCTAGGTCGATGGTGTTCGTCAGGGCAAATCTATTGAGCCCAAACACGATGGAGTTATGATGAGTAGATTAGGAGTTCTGGTGACCAACTCCTGACTCCATCATGAGACCCTGGGCCTCATCTAGATCTATGGTGCTCGTCAGGGCAAATCTTTTGAGCCAAAACACGATGGAATTATAATGAGTAGATTAGGAGTTCTAGTGACCAACTCCTGACTCCATCATGAGACCCTGGACTTCATCTAGATCGATGGTACTCGTCAGGGCAAATCTTTTGAGCCCAAACACGATGGAATTATAATGAGTAGATTAGGAGTTCTAGTGACCTACTCCTGACTCCATCATGAGACCCTGGGCCTCATCTAGATCTATGGTGCTCGTCAGGGCAAATCTCATGAGCCCAAACACGTTGGAATTATAATGAGTAGATTAGGAGTTCTAGTGACCAACTCCTGACTCCATCATGAGACCCTGGACTGTATCTAGATTGATGATGCTCGTCAGGGCAAATCTATTGAGCCCAAACACGATGGCGTTATGATAAGCAGATTAAGAGTCCTGGTGACCAACTCCTGACTCCATCATGAGACCCTGGACCTCATCTAGATCGATGGTGTTCGTCAGGGCAAATCTTTTGAGCCCAAACACGATGGGATTATAATGAGTAGATTAGGAGTTCTGGTGACCAACTCCTGACTCCATCATGAGAACTTGGACTTCATCCGGGTCAAAAATAATAATGCAAATGCAAACCCTAACGTAATTTCAAGTAAAAATGCGTTTTTCAGAAAATCGCAGCCAAATAACACTAGACCCTACTCATAGTGTTGTGTTCCTGCCGGTCAGTAAGGTTGCCAGAGCTCAACGAGGGGCGGGAGGGGGTTAGAGTCGGCAACGCGCATGTAACTCCTCTGGAGTTGGAGGCGTACATAGGCTACGGATACTGTTTACCATCAGGCGGGCCGTAAGCTTGTTTGCCACCGACGTAGTATAAAAAAAAGGACCACTGAAAATCCATCAATAAGCGAGAGTCTGTTAAGCATTGTGTAAAAAATGAACTTTTATTAAGATTTTCTAATCGCAGTATATAGCACTTCTCGGAACTCCGTAGCTGATTACGATCGCAACGAATGCCTGACAATCGAGCACAGGTCCGTCCTCTAAGCGCGCTCCGCGCGGACTGAGAGCGGGGCGTCGCTGCTGCGTGATTTATAGGTGTTTAAAAAAAATATAAATTTACGGCAATGTAGGTCCCATAGTTATGATTCTTTTTTTATAGGTTAACATAAAGTTACAGTTTGCTATAATATTATTTTTAAAGTAAATATGCGTACAATTTGCGGAAAAAATATATAATAAAACCCTGTTTTCGCCAAAAAAATGAAGAAAACTCGGAAGGTATTTTATCAGTTTTTTCAAATGAATCTTCGATTGTTAATCATTCCAGCCCCTCGTACGAGATATGTTGAATCAAATTGTAGTCATTCATGTACCAAATGATTCTTGCTTACAGCAAAATTGAGAACCGAAACGCCACATCTCACTGCAAAATTTGGAAAAGACTCCCAAAAAAACTCATTAAAAAAGAGGTTTAAAAGAGAAAATGAAAATTTGAACTGTTGGAGCCGCTAGTTTAGGAAACGATTATTTAAGTACGTTACCAGTTTTTGAATAAATACTAATAGTTACGTCGTAATCTTGAATGAAAAAGGAAGCATTTTACAAAATACGCTCGTCTGTAGGAATAAGGACTCTTAAATACTTTTTTAAACTTTTTTTCACATCTGTGTTTCACACATGTATCTGTTTCGGAGATAAGTAGGGTGGCTGGTGAAAGTATGACCGCCATTTCTCCTCTCCATCGCGAGGTCCTCGTATTACAGGGTATCTAATGCAGTTTGTAAATATCCCGCCATCCAGTGCCCCCACCGGATGTCGGCTTCTGTAATCTTAATGTATCGAGTTCTGCTGCCGTTCTAATGAGACTCCTGCAAAAACTTCACGATCAGTCGGTGACTTTCACCCCGGACTACCTTGCGAGTCTGGTGAGCGTGCCGAAGTTTTAGGTAGCAAGCGGATCATTTCTGATGTGATTCGTCGGTTTAGCCGTATCCATTCTTGTTTGAAAGACAGAAGTTTGTTATTACGGAAGCGACCACCATAACTATAATAAGCGTACAACAACGATTGACGATGATGTTAAGGCTTTAAAACACCCAAACTGGAATCATACCATCCTCTTTAAACATATATTTAATTTCGACATAATTATCCTATGTTTATAAGTTCGATCATATAATGTTTTATATTAAAACTCACATTAACCTGCTACATTTCTCTCCTAACCTGTGTAGTGTAACTTTAACCTGTATCTCGAAATTAGGGGTACTTGAAATAGTAAAAATATTTTTCATTCTTAAATGTGAAAAAAAAAAAATACAAAAAAATGTTTCATTAACTTTAACCTGTAGATGCCACTTTTTTGAGAATCACTCACAATTACATTTTTTATATAACATAGGGATAGTATTGAAGGGCTTTTCTGCAGGGTTCAAATCTTCGATATGAAGCGTAGCATTCGTCACGTCGCAGGTCATATCCGTCGGGAGACAGGAGACATTCTTAAATTTTCATAGCTAACACATTTCTTCGCTCCCTACGTGTCACGACGAAAAGTGAAAATACGAAATTGCGAATAGAATTTTATGCAATCCATTCGCTGCCGATAGGGGACTGGGTGTTGAGTTGAGTAAGAAGCTTCAAGCTTTAAAAGGAAAATGTATAAAATAAGCAATATGTTTTGCTTTATTTTGATAAATTTATAGAATTAAGCAAAAGTTAAAAGGTAGCTAAGATAAGAAATAAATAAAGTAGCGTTGCCGTTATATGTGAGACAATATAAAACTACTCCTTCGCCATGCCCACTTTTCATAGGCTTATGCGTTTAAAATTACCTTGCATTTGGAACAAACCAAGATGATCTTTTAAATTATACTTCAGACAAGAAAATTTACGTTCAATTACGTTACTATTTGCTGACTGTTTATATATGGTGATTGAAAGTAATAACATAGACACATATAATCAATAAAACATAATTACTAAGTAACTATGCTAATGCATATGATACTTTCAACGTCTTAAACGTAATTCATGGTCATAATATTGACATATCAGCGTTCCTATTGGTAGCTTCTTGGAGCTTGTGAGCCCTCTTACTATTATTAAAATCATCATAGAGTCTGAGCGGAAAGAGAAGAGTCGTGGAATGTGTGGGGCCCAATATATTCTACGACTCTTCTCTTTCCGAACAGACTCTATATCTTCTAAATGCAGAAACTTGTGGCTTATCCTTTAAAATATAATCATCACTTGCAAGTACCTGACATAAAAGCTTTGATTAGTATTCATGAAATACAAATTGAGACACTGAACTTAAATGACCGGGCTTCCCCGGGAATTAGTTATCGAAATTCCGCAATTTTACCGGGATTAAATTTTATGTTACCACCCACGTTATTTAAGTTATAAGTTGAATAAAGTTCTGGACAATAATTACATTGTGGGTAAACGGGAAATCGAGTTGTAGGTATAATTTGGTTAGTAACTAATTTGTTTAATAGAGTTGTGGTATAGTCGGCATCAGAACATTTAGAGCTGTTTGAATTAGTTTAAGTACTTTTGGTGATTATAGGATTTTCGAGGTTCGGTTTTGTTTTGGTTTGGCATTTGAAGTATGCAATCAAAATTAACAATTGATACTGGTTACAAACTATTTTAAAAATATTCTAATCTTAAAAAACAATTTTTCTTTGGAGTCTATCAACGAATTTTAAATAGGCAACTGACCAACCGACGCGACGGTCCAAGTTCCATGACCTAGCCCACTTTAGCTACTATTTCGCGATTTATACCAATCTTGACGAGTGTGCAGTGTATTATATTATATACTTAAGTTTTTTTTTCAAGTGTGTGTGTATCATTAGTGCGTGCGACATAGTAGGCTGACATTTGCAACAATAGGTGCCGCAGCTGGGCTGGTGGCCCCGGTGAGACTATTCCATATTTGCATATACCTACCAAGATCATCCATCTATGTATGCTCTTTACTTCAGTTATACACTAAAGCACCGCATCCGCATTCTAAGTACATTACATACAATCGAATCACCGTTAGGGCCCAATGCGACATGCGTTGCGCAAACGCACCGTATTCCGCAAACATTACCTAATTGCGTTATTTGCGTTTAGTCCATTCTACATATTATATAAGGGCCAATAACTCGGAAATGGTGACGATAACGGCAGCAAATTTTAACTATACTTGATTGGTAAATACCCCTTACTCCTCCTAAAACTGTGCAGGTATCGGGTTTACTTTATTTACTTATCCTTAACCTCAAAATGCTGTAGAATTCACACATCATAATAATAATACAAACAATACCGGTGTTTCCCTTACATTTCGTGTTGGCTACGGATCCGCGCACACCTACCAAAAGTCCGGAACACCATTGTTTCGTGATGGGAAGACATTTAAATAAATAGCTCCCCACAAGGTACTGAATGCACCCAGCTTGCGTAAAGCGCCTGAGACACCTATAAATTCAAGTTCATTATTTTCATCCTAGAAGCTACAGCTACCACCAGTTTGGCACTGACATGGGCGCTAGCGTGGACGTAACTTGCTTTCTATGCATCTCGCTCATACGGGCATATTAGTGCGAGCAAGATGTATGGAGGGTGAATTGCGCGGGTGTTGGCGTACGTATACAGATATCAGTGTTGACACTGTCAGTGACTCGTGGTACGGGTATTACTTTCAGGTCAACTATACCTGATGCCACAGTTTAATTGCGTGGACTCGGTTTGTAAGTACTTAAGTATGGTTCTGTGAAGTCAACTGATCTACCCTATACGAACTTAAAGTGTAAAATATGTGTCCTACATCACCTATAGTATGAAGGAATTGTACTGAAGTGAATTAGTATGAATTAATTCATTGTCAAATAGACTAGATTTCCTATTAACTTACTTCAAATAGAATCACTGTGGCCATTAATTAAATATTACGAGATTGCTGAACATATACAACTGGCACCTATAATGTGAATATATGTATCGAAATTACACGGCCTTACTAAGCGGCCACGGCCACGGATGCTTCCAAGTTTCTCCAACGATTTATCATGAACAGATTTTTGCATACGTGCCGTACTTAGGTAAACCTAATTATTAATTTCCTATAAATTATAAGTGTCAGTATTGTAATATTCTTTTTGTTTATTATTCTGGGAATGTCAAGTCAATAAACACCAGGAGAAAATAGCCTAGCTTCAGCCATCTGGTGCTCAGACATAGCCTGGGGTGCTTTAAATTACGGGAAACAATTTAAAATTATTGTATAATATACAGTTTTAAAATAAAAGCTAACCAACCAAGTTGTAGACAAAACAAAAACACTTCCATAAAAAATATAATCTTCCATCCCGTAATTTAAAGGGTTGGGAGTGATTTGCGATTATAAATCCTGAAATACGTATCTGGGGGCATCTTTTATACAATCTGCATTTATATTGATTCCCCATACAAACTTCAACCCCTTTTTCCCCCTAACGCCCTTTACCTCCCCTTTTTACCCTTACGAGGTGATTTTGGTGTTGGAAATATCCTTTCCCATAACAAAAAATATCTACATACCAAATTTCAACTAAATCGGTTCAGCGGTTATTGATTCCCCATATAAAATTCCACCCCCCTTCCCCCCTTTAGGGGATAAAAATTGAAACTTTTTAACTTTTATCTTGTTTGTGTACTAAGACTACCCTACATACCAAATTTCAGCTTCCTAGGACTTCAGGAAGTACACTAAAGGTTTTGATGATCCTCAGTGAGTGAGTCAGTGACGAAATTATGTTTTTTTAGATATAAATACAATATAAATTATAAGAGCTATGCAATTTTTTTATAGCTTAATAAGTCCAATATTGACATTATACCTATCCCGAGAATTTTGTTTATCTGCATGGTATAATCCAAACACAAAGGTATGAGGCCTCAAAACACGACGAATCGCATTGAGAAAAGGTAGGTAATGCTCTTGCGCTTCGCTTTGCTCGTCTTGGCGACACAACAACACACATAAACACACACACACACACACACACACACACAAACACACACACACACACAACTCTACACAACTTTATTGATATTTGTACTTTCTCTCATTTACATGTCTATCAAGTACTCATCAAGGTTTAAACTCAATGCGTTTTGTGTTTTTTCATCAAGGAGAAATATTACATCTAATGGTTAGTAATGCTTCCATTACTAACCATAATCATTTTCCTTAATTTTATAATAGACAGCGTATTTAGCTTGCTAATAATTTTGTATTATCTATTAGTAGTTACACGGAACATTCCATTTAATTTATTTGCCAACGCTGCATAATTGAGAACATAATGCAATTCGCTTTAATGACGTATTGTAATTAGTTTAAGCTTAACAGCATATACGATCGATGTTGTAGGTACCGTTTTATAGCTTCACTAGCTTCTTCGGCGTGATGATGAATATGCTTGTCCACCATCTTGGATACTAAAATCGTTAATATTTTCAAAACGTTCATGCTAGCAGAACGGTCAACACCGGGATCAAGTGAAGTAGGTAGGTCAAATATAGATAATATTGAGAGTTGATCTAATAAAACTAAAAAATATCCATTTTTTTTCAACCTGTATATTACTCGTACTAGCATTTCTTAACTTCTTAGGTACTTTCGAACTTAATTAAATTAGTATTGTCAACTAACTGGGATTTTAGTATTGAGACCTTCTTTAGACGTCGGATGACTATTTCCTAATCGGGTGTCCTTAGTTCCTTGGAGCTTGGGACGGATGTTAGTGTGGGATGCTACCTGCGTAGAAACACTCGCACCGTCCCACCTCCAACGGACTAGTGTCAAAGCGGGCGCAGCGGTGGAAAACGCCGAAATTTTGAAACGTAATAAATATAAGAGCCTCGGTAGAGAGTACTATTTTGTACCATTTGGCGTTGAAACTCTAGGTCCATGGGGTCCCAGCGCGCACAAGTTTTTTGGGGAAATCGCGAAACGTCTGGTTGACGTAACTGTGATGACCGAAGGGCTGGCGGCTTCCTCGCACAACGTATCAGTATTGCGATACAACGAGGAAATGCCGCCAGCATCCTTGGTACAATGCCTCAGGGCCTATTTTAGATATAAGCTAGTTATAGTAATCCTCTGTATATATCCATTATGTATTGTAAATAAATTTTACCAATAAAAATCTGTAGTTATATCTGAATACCTGTCTATATTAAAATTCATATTTCTGTATTAATAAACCAATAGGCAAGTTTTATTCGATGGCAGTTTAATTAGATTTTATAACAATATAATTGTTTTAATGTCATAAGAAAGTTACATACCAAACTGATTAGCAACAAATTTTGTGTCCAATCTTTTGTTTTTAGGCATAACAATAGGTGTATTTCCATTTGGAATACTTGTGTTTGTTTATAATGTCTAGTAAAAAATAACACTATTTTAGTACTTTTTTCAAATATCTGCTGCGTAAGCTGGCGTGAGTTCGCTCTGGACAGAGAAAAGTGGCTTGCTCATATTGTGTTGGAGGCCAAGACTCATTTTGGGTCATTGCGCCAGCCATGTAAGTAAGATATAATATATAGTACCTAATAAATAACACTATTTTAGCTACTATTTAAATCTTATTAGAAGCGCTGGTAGGCCACCAGGTAGAGGTAAGAACGTGTGATTTGCAATTCGGAGGTCGCGCGGGTTCTAACTCCGGCTCGTATCAATGAGTTTTTCGGAACTTATGCACGAAATATCTATTTACCAGTTGGTTTCCGGTGAAGGAAAACATCGTGAGGAAACCGGACTAATCCCAATAAGGCCTAGTTTACCCTCTGGGTTCGAAGGTCAGACGCTTTTGTGAGATTAGTCTCCAAGCGGACCCCAGAAGTTTTTCAAATTTAAAAAAAAAGGAAAATCTATAAGCCTAGTTTTTCATTGTGTCAATATCATACTAAAAATACATGGAGAATGGAAAATATTTTTTTTGTATGGAAGATCACGTGGTTGTGGATCACAAGTACATACTTCCCTCTTAAAAATCTACAGTCAAGCGTGAGTCGGATTTAAGAAGAAAAATACCGTTATTTTATTTTAAGGACACAGTCGCAATGTCCCGAAGAGGTGTCCCGAGGCCGAAGGTCCAGCTGCGGGAGGTTAGTGCTAAGACTATTACAAGTGTCTGAATTTGATGACCGAAGGCCAAGCCCCGCGGAGAGCCAAAGGACCGGAGTACCGGACCTGTGCATGCTTCCTGAATATTTCACAAGTATCTTAAATACGAAGGCCGAAAGCCCGAAGCGTCCGAGAGAGACAAGCTTACACGTGGTCCACCAACGCGTTGGTTGCAACGCGCGGTCCACTGTCCAGTAATGGTTCAAGTATCTTGATTGCGAGAGGCATGCCTTTAGCTTATTGCGTGAGAAGGCCTGGAGAAAAAATGCGACTAGGCTGTATTTGGCACACAGCGGGCCCGGTAGTTGTACTATCGATTGATGAGGTACTTTTTGTAATTTTTACAACTTGTTATAATCTCACGTATTTTAGTTTTGTATTAATTAATTAAGTAAGATTTATCAAATGACATTTTCTAAATACGTCCATGAGCTGGTGAGATTATTTTACATCCGAATGCGTCATTCCTCGCTCAAAACAGTTTCCGTTACATCTCTAGCCTTACCACGAGCTTGTTACTAACATGACACTGACATATTCGCTAGCGAGTGCATAACTTACTTTCTGTGCACCTCGTTCGTACTGACATATTAATGCGACCGAGATGTGTAGAAGTTACGCAAACGTTAGCGAATATGTCAGTGTCAGGTCAGTGACAAGCTCGTGGTAGCCATACGGTTTTGATCCGACCCATTTGGCGTTTTCAAGACGTTTCACGATAACAAAAAAAAAAACAGTTTTAAAAATTGAGTCATGTGCGGAACGGCCCTTGAAACGCGAGTCTGACTCGCACTTGGCAGCCTTCCTATGAAAATCTATTTTTTTTTCTAACTGGATACATGGAAATGCATATGACTGTACCTTAAATTAAAATGCAGGTAACATATGGCACAAATGTAGTACGACAATAAATGCGAGGGGTTATAATTGGAAAGCTTTCGGTATAGATTTACCTCCAGTCCCTTTACCCTGTACTATACAGGGTGTTTGGCATATGACCCGTCAATTTTTTTTGTAGGTGGTGTCATTTCTTTCCTTTCCGTCCATGGAACCTTAGTCCTAGGAGCCACGGTTCTGGAAATACGATTTTTTAAATGTTTTTCTTAAATTATCTAAAATCTGATATTCGAAGCCCAATTACTTCTTTTTGTGTAAGTATGGTTTTAAATGTATAATTTGTGTCATTGTCTTACGTTATGTCTGTTTACTTCCAAACACTAGTTTTTTGTTACAAATACACCACAGAATGAACACATGGGTCTTTTTTTATTACAAACTGAATTTATAAAAACATCACTTCTAAATTAAATTAATAAAGTAACAGCTATTGGAGCGTTCATTTTCTTTTAAAAAGTTCTTTGGCTTATAATGGTTCTAACAGTAGGTATGCTACACACTTCAATAATATTATTTTATGCAACAGTTGTATAAGAAGGGCCAAAAAAGGCGAGTGGCGTGAGTTACACTACGCCTTCGGCTCCGGCTCACATTGTAAAGGAATACGCCACGAGCATTTTTTGAGCTACTTATACAACGTTGCATACAACACTTTTCCTACGAGTCAACAAAAATAAATCTTAATTTAGGTAAACAAAGCAAAAGTATATAGCCAAGACGCGCGAACATACCTTGTTACTCGCCCCATCCGCCCCGGGCGGCGGCCGGCCGGTCAGCGACACCTTCTCGTAACTTCATGAGGCCCTGGTACTTGCTACTTTCTAAATTAAATTTTTTGACAGTTTTTTCTCGATTTTGGCCACCGTAGCCTATGGAGACTAACAAGCAACGCTAAGCGGTCTTCGTAGTCTATGGGTGTTGCTATATTACGGGTGTCACATGCGTGTTTCTGACTTATGAAGTAATTGTTTTTACTATGCAACCAAATGAATATTTTGTAAGTTGGCAGCAATGCACTTAGTTTAAAACTGTATTAATTTTGATTTTGTTAGGTTGGTAGCCATTAATCGCAGTAACGTTATAGCGATTAAAAGCACAAGTGCTGTTATGAGGAATAAACAATATAGACTTTTCTTGAAACCTTACATGTATGTTCTTATATTCGTGTTAATGAATGCATAAATGACAGATAACAGTAGAGGAATAGGAAAAAATAAAATGAGTGCGTTTAAACACAATATAATAAATAAACAACTTTGCTTTAACCTCAGAATGTTACTTAGAGGATCTTTAAAGGAGCTAAAGTTTTACTAAATTATCAATATTTATAGATATTTTAAAGTAAGTAATACTACTCACTGAATAAATAAATTACTGGTCGGATCACGTCGTGCTAATTGCAGCTACTTAACTAGTTGCGATTGTGGCACATGGATAAAAAAACATTTAGAAGGGTTTTTGATACAAGTATTTTGCCACAAAGGAACGGCACACACCTATTATATAGGATTTTAAAGCTATTTTTACACGACTGCCCAAAAAAGGAGTGTATTGTTAAAGAATCTTGAATAAAATACGAATCTCTCACGTATTCTTTACATTTAGACTATTACATATCGTTACGACCGTGACCGTGACTTTGATTTAAACAAAATGATTTCTCACGTGACTTAGCGTTTTAGCGGGAAATAAGAGATGTATATGTCACCGTAAAATTATTAATACTCGTCAGTTTATAATCTCGCTAGTTACATTATAAACTGACGGTAGTTAGATTACACCCTTGTTCCTCGTACATAACCGAGTTACATTATCAGCAATGTACAAGGAAAAAATATTCTTCGCACAAAACCGGGTAATGTATTAAGAAATATTTTTTCTTTGCACATTACCGATAACATTACCAGTTTTGTACGAGGATGTAAATATTCTTCCTATATTACTTGGTTTTGCTCAAAGAAACCTTTATTCCATGTACAAAACCAAGGAGGTTCTGCGAGTAAACAATAAATAAATAAATTGGCCAAGAGCATGTTGGGCCATGCTCAGTGTAGGGTCCTGTAGTTGCCCAATGAACTTAATCTATATATATTATTATTTAAATACATAAAACAAAATCGATCGATTTTTATTGATTTATATATCCATACCAAATTTCAGCTTCCTAGCACTAACAATTACAGAGCAAAGCCTCGGACAGACAGACGGACGGACGGACGGACGGACAGACATAGCGAAACTATAAGGGTTCCTAGTTGACTACGGAACCCTAATAAAAACCTAGTTACTGCTGCAGTTTAAAAACATTCACAAAACCTGAGTTGTCGATGTGAAACCGTGGACGCACCATACGCTTATAAATAATTATGCAATAATATCATTTTTATTACATTACAAGATAAGAAAATTGTTCAAACAAACCAATTTATCATTATGCTGGTAGTGATTTACGGTTTTTGAAAGCATCATAGAGGGTATATGATATGTGTGTAGATAAAATCGCTAAGTGTTATAAATTACGTATATTCAAATACGTATTTGCCGATGAGACTCCTTATTGAAATATATTAAGTTTTAATACGTTTTACGTGTATAATTATTTTAATGGTCTGATGGAAATAAATATAACAATTTAAAATAACACAGAAGTCATTAATTAGGTAAATTGAGTTTTAGGTACTGTGACACAACATCGGTTTTAATTTAAGGTAGGAAATATGGTATTTTGAGAAACAAAAAAAAATTGGTATTCAGACATTTTGGCACTCTTCCGTTTTGAGATTAGGTATTCTGATAAATGATAATAACGAAATTAGGGTACAATGAAAATTTGCATGAAGTATAATTTGAAAACTGAAAGTTCTAAAAACTATTTCCAACTATCACCTATTCTTTATTTCTGAAGTACCGTGGCTTGTATAATGTCATTAATGTCACACAATCATTTTTATAAAAGTTTTTCTTGATCCAATTGTAAGCCTTGAAATGGCGGTCGCAATAAAATCCATTAGCACAATATGCCAACAAAAGCCAACAAACTAATAGGAAACAGAAATAAAGTGGGAAAAGCATTGACTTGCCGATAAAGAAGCTATAACGGCAATTTACTCGCAGCAAAACAGAATAGGATGCAAGCGCGATAGATAAACAATGGAAGGGTTCAGTGGATTCTGTTTTTTTCAATGCTATTGTACAAACATTCTTCAAAAAAAGTGTATTCAGAATAATACAATAAAATCCTAAAAATAATCTAGATATACCTAAGTACCTAACAACTAAATCAGACTATAGCTAAAGTGAACTATAAAATCTACCTAATTAGGTACTCGAATAACCCCGTATCGTCCCGACACAAAGGTGCCCATCACGCTTGCTGCGTTTCCGCATTGAACCGCGATCGACAACCTCTGCGCCAGAAACGACCCGGGGATCGAGGAACAGACGTGGGGGCGGGGACGACGCGACGCACTTCTTTAAGAAATACTTTCGGATCCGCGACAATTACCCAGATGTCGCTACAGCGAGGGGGTCGAAAAGGTAATTGGACAGCCCCGAGTACTTGTCCCTGTATAGTGGTGCCACCTGCTCAGCGGCTGCTCCTGTCGACTGCATGGTGCGGCCAGGTTGCGTGGTGGTGAATTTACTGACATATACTTAGGTGGGTGGCGTCCCACAAAAAGCACTTACCCACGGCACCAGAATCAAGTCATTCCGGCCTTTTGCATCTGACCGACTAAGAAGACCCTGCGGCTCTGGCTCACAAGGGACAATAAATTATAGAATTTTAATTTCTATCTTAAGTATGGAGGCTTAATATGCCCCTTTTCATAAAATATGAGTTTCTTTCCTGTACTTGGGAGACTCGGGACACGTGTACGGAGTTAAAACCAACACGTAGAGGCCCTATCGAGAATTTAATGTAATACCTTTCATTACATTAAATTCTGTGTGTGTACGATGCTACCCTTTTCTCGTGAAACGGAACATACGTATAAGAGGCACTCGCCTGGGTGTAAGAAATGTAAGAATGAAATTCAGATAACATTAAAGTAGCTATGATATTAAACTTGATTTTTATGACGGAACCCTGCACAAAGATAAATAATTATTTTGCATTTTATTTCTATTTTATTCTCTCAGCCCTCCTGTTTCTTTTGTTCTGAGTGATTTATGAAGTACTCTAAAGCTTACAAAACATTAAACATTGGAACGGAGGAATGCAGCAATCATACATAAATTTTACACAAATTCGTATGAAGGAAAAATGAACAAACGTAATATATTTGCGGGAAAAGAGATTCAGATTTATGTAATTATTTCCCCCTGTTTATGGGTATTTCAATTTAGTTTCCAAGAAATTTATGAATGAAACCTAAGTAACATAGAACTGCAGGATTACGAAAATACGATTTTGTTGTAATTTACGAGTTTATCCAAACCTAATAACATGAATAAAGTTTTTTTTTTAATGTACCTACTAATTGTTATTTAAAGAATAATAAAGCAATATAAATAATTTTGGAAATGATATATTTTGATATCAATAAACAACAGGGTTCTCATCATTATTAACCCTTTAACGGGCATAATGGTTTCAGAATATACAAAAAAGTGATAGGGTTCAACCCTATTACTCTGAAATAAGCTCAATTTTTTTGTGGGAAATATATATTCCTTCTGCCTTATAAATAAAGGCTTAAGTCACATTGAGTTTGCTAAAGAATTCCAGTGATATTTAATAAAAAAAAATTAGATGAATGTGTAGGCAGGCGCAACATTAAAGTTATGCAAAAAGTAAGTATTGCATAGGAAATATTATTTTAAAATGATCGTTCACGATACACATTTTTGTTTAAAATCTTATACAATTTATTATCTTCGCTTAATTTATTTTTCTCTGTAATAATTATTACAATTGTTATATTTACTAAATAATAACCGTTATTCTATAAATTAAATCTATATTCCAATTTATTTGGACGCAGTCCAATACTTAGCAGTTTAAACAGTTGATTAACCACTTAATTGTGTATTACAATTGAAATAAATATTTCAAAAACGTTTTATGAAACCAAGTAGGTAACACAGATACTTTATTTTAAAGTGTACTTTCGCCTAAAAATAAGAGATAATTCGTTATCAGATAAATCCACCGAAAATCGATTTTATATACTATAGTGCCCCTGTCGTAGGAAAATATTGTGTGCCACGGTACATAACGAGGTCTTAAAATGTTCTCAACCGTATCTTGTTTAGTAAGTTCCTTTAATATTTAAAAACCTTATTACGATTCTATTACAAAAAAGACAATTTACGAACCATAACGGATTATTAACGAAATAAATGTCATATACAAAGGAAAAAATGACCAAGGCCTCCAGTGCCTAGGGCTGTTTACTCGGCGGGCGGTAGTAGTATGTCTACTTGAAAAAAAAACACAAATTAAAATATTTTCATAGAAAGTAATTTAATTTATTCTTAGAGTGTATAGGTATTATTATCCATATAAGAGACAAAAAACAACATTAATATTCATTCTCTCTCACAGACGCAATGACAATCCGACATAAAGGAAATATTTATTTAGCTACCCCTCTGTGATAAAACATTACCAAAAAGAGTAGGTAGGTACCTATATCATTTTCTTTTACCACGGAACATACTAAAAAGAATAATAGGCAGGAAACGCTGGCACCCTCGACAATAAAACACGTTTACGCCACTAACATAAAATAAATAATGTTGTTATACTTTTGTTTTGTTAAATACTTACATAGTTGTTTTATTCCAGCTATGTTATGTCTGACGATTTACACTTAAAAGCAAAACCATAATTCTAAATAAAAATACACTACGGCAAAGTAGTTTCAATGGTTGCAAGTAGACAAACGATCAATTTAAATAAATTTTAAGTGCATTGGCTCGTACTGGTGCAAATGAAACGAATAAACGAAGCAAATAAATACAGGTACGAATTTATATTAAAAATAAAATGTGTCTAGTTGCGGTCGGTACTTTGCACCTTTGATAAAAAAACTGATTAGTTTTTCTTTATATGACAAACGAGGGAATGTTGATAAAACCATATTATTTTAGTACTCTTTAACTCCCAAAGTCGTTAAGAGTTAGTTGTAGTAGTGTTTTTTGTTTTTATTGTCGGTTTTCTGCTTTGATACGATTCTGTATGTCGGGAATCGTGGGCGTATCATACTAGAGACAACACATCAGACCCTTCAATAGTGGATGACGAGTGCTTTCAATGAAATGTGATGTTCAACTCACAGTCTTTACTGGACAAGACTGATTACAAATCATAGCACATGTTACATTTTTTACCTTAAGCAAGCCAGTCGGGTTGAGTTACTTTATTAACAGTTCTCAAAGTTCCTGAACGTTATCAATGACAACATAAATGTTGATCAGTTGCCCCTAGTTACGTATCAATAGTTACTGCACAGTACGTATGCACTCTTACAAATCAAAAACATAAACAAGCTTTACGGTTTCAAAGATTGTTTACCACTTGCAAAAATAATGTACCTACTCATTAATTTATTAAATAATTTAATGTCGCAAAACATGCTCAGAAGCTTGTTACTCGAAATCGTGTCCTTACAATGAACTGCAGTTCCCCATCAACCAGATTCAACATGTGATTTTCGTTGGTATTATACTCGTACATACTGTTTTTTACACCAATTTAAATCTGTATTTAATTTTAACTATATTTCCTTACTTCAAAGAAAAATGGGACGGAGAAAGTCAAGTCACTAAAGCTAACATTGCTTTTACCATAATGGAAGTACGGAGTCATTTTTCACTGTTCTTGCCGGTGCATAGTGCGCAGTTAGTTGTACTATTAATCTTACCGTTATTAGTTTACAGACGTGCTATTTTTTCCCTTGTCCAGTCCATTGTCAGTTGAAAACTGTTTAATATTTTAAGCAGTAGTACCTATTTGGCAGCAAATAATTTAAACCAAATTTTAAGTACAAGCACGTATAAGTCCAACTACCTAACTACTAAGTAAAATACCTGTTTGTGGCGACACCATATGGATTACTACTAGAGGCTCTAGGATGCCAATTCAAAAGGCAAATCATACATTTGATTTGATGAATTTACGATTCGCTCGGTAATGCGAACTATTTATTCAAAATCGGGCGAGTAATACAACAACAATACAATAGAATACAATACAATGTAAGTTTGAATTGTCTCTATTGGCTTTCTAAAGTCTCTACTTTGCCATATCAAGAAAAGTAGATACTTACATTGTTACTGTTCCATGAGAAATTTTAGAAATTGATTGACGGATGTACTCGTATTAGTCCGTCCTTTAAGTTTGTTTTTTGACATTTGACGTTTGCAGTTAACATAATATATATTATATATAGTCGTATTTTATTCAATTTTCTTCTACCGCCTTGAAAACACCTTTTATATCCTTGGGGTTTGACTAAATTTTGTTGTATCCATTTTGATGCTTACTATTTCTTTTCTTCGAAACAAAACTTACTGATTTAACACAGAAATATTTTAAAACATAAAGCATGTTTACATTTACAAAAACCTCACAAAAATAATAATATTATTGTTGTGACAAGTCAACTACTGTTGCCACTATATTTCACCTAAATATAGTTCCATTTTTATTGGTAACAGGCCATTCTGTTCACCATACCTAACTAAAGGTTAAACCGACAGGTACTAATTTTTAGCTGTTTAGTATTCTCCGCAGTCTTTTTAACCGGCTCCATCACAAAAGCGTTCTCGCGTAACCCGCGCGGGTTTAATTAGATTCTCTCTTAGACTGATTAAGGATGAGATGTGAATCAATGGCCTATATAGCGAAATGGAGATTGTCGCCTTTAGAAACGTAAGTAATTTTACGGATAACTAGAATTGCGGAATTAAACTAATCCTACCTACTCCTAATAACTCAACGAGGGGGGTAGGGTTAGGGTCGGCAACGCGCATGTAACTCCTCTGGAGTTGCAGGTGTACATAGGCTACGGAGACTGCTTACCATCAGGCACGTAGTATAAAATATTATAAATGCGAAAGTCTATCTGTCTGTTAACCTCTTCATGCTTAAACCGATTCTGATGAAATTTGGTATGAAAATAGTAATTGTCGGCTTGTCTACAATATACAGGACTAAAGAACACGTTAAATTAGTATTTTTTGTGTGTTTAGCAACATGTGTTTGACCTCAAAATATGTACCTTACTTACTATTGTAGTTTTTTTGTAAGTACACCTTATTTCACTGTGAGCTTGCCACAGTACAGGGCGTCTTTCGCAGGAGCACCACATTTTATTACTTCACACACTATGTATTACACTTCAGGCACTTTTGTGTTGTCGTGATTTGCCCAAATTACCACAACGTAAAAGTTGATTTAATATATTAAACTAAACGCATGCATTAAATTTAATGTCTTAGCAAAGAGTGTATACGCACATAAGAACATGGAAATTAATAAAAACAGGTGGCTGGATGAGCGTTCGTAACAAATTTTGTTACAATGTTTTACTTTCGGACCATAAGTCCGATTCACGATTGAATCGTTCTTATTATTTGTTGTTATGTAGGCAGCAATAGCAGAAGCGCTGGTGGCCTAGCGGTAAGAGCGTGCGACTTGCAATCCGGAGGTCGCGGGTTCAAACCCCGGCTCGTACCAATGAGTTTTTTGGAACTTATGTACGAAATGTTATTTGATATTTACCAGTCGCTTTTCGGTGAAGGAAAACATAGTGAGGAAACCGGACTAATCCTAACAAGGCCTAATTTTACCCTCTGGGTTGGAAGGTCAGATGGCAGTCGCTTTCGTAAAAATTAGTGCCTACGCCAAATCTTGGGATTAGTTGTCAAAGCGGACCCCAGGCTCCCTTGAGCCGTGGCAATATGCCGGGACAATGCTAGGAAGAAAGATGTAGGTAACAATAGCAATTAACAAAAAATGCAGACAAATTGCTAATCTTCTGTAATTCACAAAAGTGATGTATCGGTATCGTATCCTTGTGACATCTTACAAGCATTGTTCGGATAGGGCCGTTAGTCTTAAGACGGCTGAAGTACTTCGCGGCATTACGAAAGATACATTTCGTTAAGGCCCCATAAGTTAGTGTTTTTCTCTCACTATTACTGAGCGTACGTACGGTAAGCCTGAGCGACATGGATGCGCGTGGTCGGGCCAGCGGATATCATGTTTTTGAAATTTTGGCGAATGGCTGAACCTGAAATCTAATCACTGAGACATTCCGTTCTGGTCTTCATTACCGGTTCTAACTAATTCAACAAATTACACTCCATCCAAATAACAAGTATAAATAAAATAAATAAATAAATCATTTATACAGAATAAATATACCCCATTTTATAAAACAACTCTTCTATTCTACTGCAGTTCATTGTAAGGACACGATTTCGAGTAACAAGCTTCTGACCATGTTTTGCGACATTAAATTATTCAATAAATTAATGAGTACCTTATGTTTGCAATTGGTTAACACAATCTTTGAAACCGTAAAGCTTGTTTATGTTTTTGATTTGTAAGAGTGCATACGTACTGTGCACTAACTATTGATACGTAACTAGGGGCAACTGATCAACATTTATGTTGTCATTGACAACGTTCATGAACTTTGGGAACTTCTAATGAAGTAACCTAGGTACTTAATTATTTCAATAATGGCCGTTATCAATGACAACGCGTATGCATTTTGTCTGTTGTTTAGGTATTTGTAACTAAAGCAGAAACGCTTTCCATATAAATTTTCGTATATACTGTTGTTATCTCTATTGCACGCGCATAATTATATTGCTATAGTCGTAAGTTCGCACAGTGACATTGGTAACCGGCATCATGGACGGGGCAGCAATGTAATTAAGCGCGTGTAATAGATATACACACAGGCCGGTCAATGTATGAAAATCTATATGGAAAGCGTCTCTGCTTTAGGCGGAAATTTAAAGTTTCATGTTGAACTTTAAATATCCGTAAAAAACAAAGACGCTTAGTTTGACGCCTTTCTTTTATGTGCGTTTTAGATGCTGTATTTAATAAAAACGTAAAAAAAAAACAAAAAAAAAATAAAGAATAGAAAACAATATTATTATTTTTTATACCTGCGGTATTCATTCAAATAGGTACCTACCAATCTATACATATATCTGGTTTTAGTTAATATTCATACTGTATTTATAAGTGAATTTTAGTACCTACTTCACGGTTACCACGGATCAGCATTTGACATTTACGTTAGCGACTGCATGGATTCGATCGCATTCCCTCTCTATCGCACCAATTCATCAGTGCGAGGGAGATGGACTGCAATCGAGTTTACGCAGTCGCTAAAGTAAACATCAAGTGTCAAATCGTGGTACGGCTAGTCGATGATTATAGTCTCGGTGAGTAGTGTTTTGAACTGCGCGGCGCGGTGCAACGACACGACGGCTGGTCATGCTGCATTGGTACCTAGATGAGTAAAATGTAAGCACGAAAACTTCGTAAAAAAATTGTGGATAAGTAATGATGATTCATGATGTCATGATGAGTAATGAGTAATGATGATGTTTTTACGTATTGTTAAATACTTACATATACAACTTGTTTATCTATGCCCTCTTGTGGTCACTGAAAATTCAAGCTTATAGCTTTATCTATTTATTGCCTTTAAATTGTATGCATGTTCATATTTGCAAATTTTTGATACATTATTTTTTTTTACAAAAAAAATATGTACAGTAGGTACAGTGTTTTCCAAAGTAATTTTTTTATAAATTAATTATTACGAATAAATAAATACATACTACAAGACATTATTACACAAATTGACCAAGTCCCACAGTAAGCTCATTAAGGCTTGTGTTGTGGGTACTTAGACAAGGATATTTTGTTTTTATACTATGTCGGTGGCAAACAAGCATACCGGACGGCGACGCCGTGGGTGCCTAGTGCTGAGGCTGTCAGTGGCGATCTGAAAGTGATATTTACCGCGAAGGAAGTGAGCGAGGTCATAAAGGGAATGGTGCGAGGCAAGTCGCCGGGCCATGACAGCCTCAGCATTGAGCACCTGCAGCACGCTGGAGCTCATCTGCACAGGGTGTTGTCAACGTTTTTTACTTTGTGTCTGAGCCACTCATATTTACCGGAAAAGTTGATGCGTACTACAGTGGTTCCTATAATTAAAAATAAAACTGGTGACCATTCTGATGTTAATAACTATAGACCAATTTCTCTAGCCACTGTCATTGCTAAGGTGCTTGATAGTCTTCTTGGTAAGCATTTGGATAAGCACATTAAACTCCACGACGCGCAGTTTGGCTTCAGGCCAAATCTTTCTTGCGAAAGTGCTGTCCTGTGTCTCAAGGAGACTGTGAAGTACTATACTAGTAGAAAGACCATTCGCCATTTTCCTTGATTTGTCAAAAGCCTTCGACCTTGTTGCCTACGACGTACTATGGACGAAATTAATGACGGAAACTAGTGTACCTGGAGAAATAACATCCTTGTTTATGCATTGGTATTATAATCAGAGCAACTGTGTAAGATGGGCACGCTCTTTCTCCGATGAGTACAGGTTGGAGTGCGGGGTGAGGCAGGGGGGGCTAACCTCTCCCACGCTCTTCAACCTTTACGTCAACGCGCTGATCGAGGAGCTCAGCAGTACCGGTATCGGCTGTCATATAAATGGAGTCTGTGTAAATAATATTAGTTATGCGGACGACATGGTGCTGCTGAGCCCCTCGAGTGGCGCACTGAAGAAACTGCTCAATATTTGTGAGTCCTATGCGGTGGCCAACGGACTCAGATACAATGCTCAGAAGAGTGAGTTTATGATGTTCAAACCAGATAAAATTCGTTATACTGATGCTCCTGAGTTTGTACTTACTGGTGTAAAACTACATAGGGTAGACAAGTTCAAGTATCTGGGTCATTGGGTCACCGCGGACCAAAAAGACAATGCTGATATAGAGCGGGAGCGCAGGGCGCTGTCTGTCCGATGCAACATGCTGGCCCGTAGGTTTGCAAAATGTACTGAGCAAGTAAAAATTACACTATTTAAAGCTTACTGCCAGTCATTCTATACATGCAGCCTATGGGTTAACTATACGCAGAAGGCATACAGCGACCTGCGAGTACAATACAACAACGCGTACAGAGCGTTGTTGCGGCTGCCGCGCTACTGCAGTGCTTCTGCGATGTTCGCAGAGTCGCGCACGGCGGGTTTCGCCGCCATTATGCGCGCGCGCTGCGCCTCCATGATGCAGCGCACACGCGACAGCCGCAACACGCTCCTGTGCGCTGTTATTGATCGCTGGGACTCGCCAGTGTTGAAGAGGTGGATTGGGCTCCATGCTCTTACATAACATTATTTTTATTTCTATGTTATACACTAACACTAGTTTCTATGTTTTTTTTTATGTTTTTATGTAATTACTAACAAAATATGGATCCTTGGTCTGAATTAAAGATTATAATAATAATAATATAATAATAATAATACCACCCGCCTGATGGTAAGCAGCGTTGCCGACCCTAACACTCCGCACCCTCGTTGAGCTCTGGCAACGGAACCGTACTCACCGGCAGGACCACAACACTAACACTGTGAGTAGGGTCTAGTGTTATTTAGCTGCGGTTTTCTGTAAGATGGAGGTACTTCCCCAGTCGGGCTCTGCTCTAAAAAAAATAAAAAAAAATATTTATATAATATACATATAAATATTTATAAACACTTAAACTATGTATTAAAACACCCATAACCCAGGAACAAATATTCGTGCTCATCACACAAATAAAATAAATGCCCTTACCAGGACATGAACCCGGGACCATCGGCTTGGATCGTCGAATCGGATCGGGCATCGGATCGCGGGTATCGACGAATTCATACTCGTAAGTATGATCGAGTTTCTGATCTATGCTTATTTTGGGAATCCCATATGGACCGCTTGAATGAGGTTTGATTGATTTTATGTCTCCTTCTTTTTACTAAACAATGTGAAAAGAGCAAAGCGACAATCGCTTTGCTCTTTTCACATTGTTTAATCCAAGTATTTCAAATTTGTATTAAATGTCATTTTGTATCACGTAGTGAGCAAAATCGAATTTGGTTCACGGTTGTTAGCTCACCCTTAACTAAGCTGCTGGGGTGAAATAGTTATTTGTGCAACAAGAGAGCAAATGTGTGCCCCGGCGGCAACCCTCCTCTTGCGTTAATCTGTTTAGCGTGCTCGACTGGCAGCCGAGCTCCTCGCACGCCTTCTTGATCTCCTCTAGAAGGGTGTCGGAGGGAATCCCGCGCAGCACCACCTTCATGCGCTTCTCCCCATCTAGTTGGTATACATGCCACTCTAGGGGGACTCCGGAGTTTTCAAGCTTTTTCAGGTGGTTGTAGACACATCTGTATTCTTCCTCAGCTCGAAGCGGACTCCTCTCCCCTGCGTCTTGGAATTCGCTGTCGTGCCCAACTTTTTTGCGATATCTTGGGTGACCTTATACTCTGGGAGTACCGACGCCACGATTTGCGGGTTTTAGGTCTTGCGCGGCTGAGCTTGCTGTGGTGGCTGTGACATCTTTTGCTTCTTGTTGTCTTGGCTGCGTCTGCCGAGACAACCTTTGCATCATAGGATGACTGCGGATCTGATGCTTGTGGCGTCGGCCCCTGGTTGGTGGGCGACGCAGGCGTTGTTATCGCGTCTGCCTGGATCTCAATCTAGGTCGTCGTCTCTTGTGCTTGCCGCTCTGGCTGCGACGGCATTGGTTGCGGCCGCTGCTGGTAGGCGGCGGAGGGGAGGCGGTATAGTTCCCTCTGTACGACCTGTAACCCTCCGATGCTTAGCACCAGTCCGTGGGCCGGTGCGGGCGGTGCTGCTCCCAGCTGATGTTTTAGATCGGCGGCGTAGGCGCGGATCAGTGGACGGCGATGGTTTGCGGCAGAAACGCTTCGATGTTTCTGCGGGCGGTGGCTCCGGTCTCCGGATTTCTGAATTGGGTGCTTGCGCAATATGCGCGATTACTCCGGTCTCCCCCGGATGCAGCTCTGTTTCCAGCAGCTCCGCCCTGTGCAAAATGTAATAAATTGTATGTGGGGCAAACGGGCCGTAATTTCACTACCAGGTATAGGGAGCATGTCAGACACAACCAAAAGTCTTAATAGGTAGTGGCCACGTTTTATCTGAGAACCATCCTTTTGATATCTTACATGTTTGCTAGAAAGGATTGCGTTTGAGTTTTGTAAAAATACGCAAGTAAGTAAAACGGGCTAGCACTGATTGACTAGCCCGTTATCTTTTCGCGGATTAGCAAAGTAATATTTTTGTTTTGATTTTAGTTATCTTTTTTTTGGGAGATTTATATTTGTAACTTGTGTAGTTTGTGACTGGAAAGAATGCTGGGAAGGATCCGTATTTTCATTATATTTGGTAAAAGTAGGGGACTCCGGTCGTGTCCAACTCGTAAAAGTTTCTTCCGATGTTCCCGGGTCGTCCCAAGGAGTCGACTCTGGTCATGTCGAACTTGTCAGGATTTCATTCTATATTCCCGGATGTTCCCAGTGTGTCGATTTCGGTTGTGTCGAACTTGTCAGGATTTCTTTCGATGTTCCCGGACGTTCCCAAGGTGTAGACTCCGGTCGTGTCGAACTTGTCAGCTTTATATTTCAATTTCACCGGAAGTTCCTGAAGCTTCGACGCCGGTCGTGTAAAACTTGTCAAAATAACTTTCGATGTTCCCGGACGCGACCAAGGGTCTAGGCTCTTCATGTGTATTTATTCTACTATTCGTTGGCAGATTTTTGATTTATTCTTGACACAATCTTTTATATAATTTCAAAAAAGTTGCGATTTCTCGGGGCGACTGAAAACCGAATGAGATCATTTTAAGTTTTTTCCTACAACCTTAAAATCTCAGTTCGCGTCATGATAACTCATCTCTAAGATCTTAAGGCACGCTAATGTCTCATTGTGCGAGGCGAGACAGTATTCAAGTGGCTTTTCACATCAAAGGCAGTTTTCTCTTTGAGCCACCTTACATTTAGGAAGAGTGATATTCGCCACTGAACTCTTGAGGAGCCAGGGCCGGTAGCGACACAATGGTGCTTTGTTTTTCTAGGTTTTACAATATATGGGTATATTGTAAAACCTATGGTATTCTCTTAGCGCTGAAAACATAATCTTATTTGAATTATTATTGAATCAGCATTTCTTCTACACATTTATTTTATTTATTACACAGAATTTTATACTTTGTTCAATTATAACAAAATAGAATACGTCATGCCCCTCGCCCTTTATTTTTAGGTGTATATTATTTGTCGTTGTGAATATAAAATATAAATTTCAAAAGTCCACCTAGGCGCTAGACGCTTAGAAACAGACACACGGATAAAAGGACAACGGAGGCTAAGTAAATAGTATTAGGGATAGGCAACTTTTGAGTACGGAAACCTAAAACTAAGAGACCCAGCCAAGACTTGAAGCTCGGAGCCATGAATTGAGCTTTTTCTTTACTACTAAAGGCCAAAACTCACCGGCTGCGTGTGCGTAGACGTTCACGTGCGCGTGCGCTAAAATGTTGAAGTCGTGCACGCATAGGTTACGCCAGCGATGTGACGTCTCTCATAAGGAGCTGTATATTACAACGCGCACTTACACGTGCACGTCTACGCACACGTAGGTATCCGGTGTACACATGCCTTCAATTGCTACATAATATAGATAAATGGGTTAAGTGCAGCATGCCCCGGTCAAGGCAAGGTCATGGGGCACAAGCCTGCTTGGACCATATAAATGTCTAAAGGTCACAAATTGTACACTCACAAATACACAGTTGCAGCACTTCGCAGGAAATGGACGATATCACTCTCGTTTCGTCCATGTCACTGATCACTGTCATTGATGTCGTGATTGGAGCGTTAACGTTTTGTCAGGTAGATTAACAATGACATCGCCATTTTATCGTTGCTACAGCTACTAAACTTGCATTACCTACTTGAAAATTGTATCTAAAATACAATAGGAACGCATTTCTGTATCTATTCTGTTTCAATAAGATGCCCTCGAAAACCAAAATATATGGCCATCATTCATAATACAAACTCATTCGAGATGTTCTGGTGTAAGGCTTACCCTGATCCATAATGTGTTTAACATCATTCATAAGGGTATATATTCGATGTTTCGGTATTTTTACAAGCTTTTATTTAGTTTCACCTGTCCCGTTGTCTGTCTGTAAACAAATCTTGCAAGTTAAATTTGACACACTGCCCGGTTTCCGGTTTAGCTGAAAATTTGCATTCATAATGTAAACTGAATGACAATGCAATATTATTATGACATGGAGCTGATCTGATGATGGAGCTGGAAGGTGGCCATAGGAACTCTATGATAAAAAAAAAAACACAACCTCATTGTGTTTGGGTTTGTTAGAATTGTTAGATTAAAACTAGTTGCTCGTAACAAAAATGATTTTCGTGGCAAAGAACTTATTTCAGATTAAAATATATATATACCTACAAGAAAACAACACTTCCTTAGAATTATTATTACACCGAGAAAAGAACCTTACGTTGGATAATAATAATCTAAAAAAAAAAAACAAACGGATTCAAATTATTCTTGATGAATACCAATTCAGATAATCTCATTTCTCAGAATGAATATGAGTAGTTAATCAAGAATCAAGAATATGGATTTCAATAGTCCTTATTTATAAAAAAAAACACAGTAGGTATTCATCAATACTTGCTGAAAATATTCGCTGCTATATGAAACAGAAGTGTACCCAGTTGATTGCTGTAAATATTATTAGCATAATTTAATTAAAAACATTGAAACAAGGAAGAATCTGAGTTCGTTGTACTTAAACCTATTTTGGTAAATTGTTTGTGTGCGTTGCGGCTTTAGATTTGAGTATAAGAAGTGCCTTGGAAAGCCTTCCAAGGCACTTCTTCTGGCGGCTCTGGGCTCTAGCTGTATTTAGAGATATACTATTTTTATCTTTTTACACAGCCGTGTAAAAAAATAAAAATAGTTAATTGATAATTAACATTGTCAGACCATTTCCGCCGGCAGTAACTTTTACCAGAGGCTTTAAAACTGTCAAAAAATATTGTAACTTTACTTTTATTCTCACTTTTGATTTTTATATATGATACTCAGAAAACTATTACTATTATTTTGTAAGTAGCCGCACTAAGTGGAGGGGTCCAACCATTCCCCAGACCCACGTAAAGTTTATATGTGTGTCTGTATGAAACTGTGTATAAAAAAAAGTTTATATTTTTAAATAAGAAAATACTCTTATCTTTATAAAAACAACTTGAATCAAATAATCTTAATTAAACGTCACGCCAAAAGCTCCCCTTACAAATTTGACTCAAATCAATTAAAACCCATTACAAATAAATATTCAGCCAGTCGTCGAAAATTCCAATCTTGCCAATATTGTCACTCTCAGAATCGAACCTGTAATCTTTCAATTACAAATTCAAGTGCGATTCGTTCCAATTAACTTTCACATTGATCTGGGACTGGCCGTCTCCGAAGTCTTTTATTCGAGCTGGCAATTTAATCAAAATATCAAGTGGTTTCGTTTGGTTTTTTTACTTTGAGCTTCCGTCGGAGTAATGAAAGATATGAATTCAAAGTCACGTTTTTTACAGCGGAAAATTTGTGGTTGACGTACAGACCTACCTAAAATAATTGGAGTAGGTATTTTGTGTTCTGAAAAAAATTTAGGTTATGTTAACGAACCTACCTAACGAAGTATGTACAAAAAATATATGACAACTGCTATGTATGTCATCAAATATTATGGCTAAATATGTATGACACAATATAATATGACTTTTCATTTGTATGCGTAGGTATCAAAAATGTGACTTAAACATATATGCAACCCAATATAGACTCCTATCGTACCAGATAGAAGATAGTAATATAATTTTCGCATAAAAATATATAACTGAAATTGCGAATCGCAAGCAATTCAGCGCAATGTCTCGAGAATCATGAAGTTACAGGAAACAAAAGACAATATTGCCAGCTAATATCTATCGATGAATGGCTTAACTCACACGGTAGCTTTATTCTAACGAGCTATTATTAGCGCCATCTGTTGGCGAGTAATAGTGTAAACAATCAGACTACGCTATTCACCAAATATCTGAGGACTCAAAATGCCGCTTGATATGAATCCGTAGTCAAAATTCTAAAACCTGGCCGTCATCGAAATAAATGATTAATAATAATAATAATAAAGCCGCAGGGCAGCTTGTGGCGAGCTGTTGGGGAGTAACGACCCCACGGACCCGAGTACTCCCGAGAGTCGGTCAGGGTCTCCGTCTCCGGCGTGTCTTCGTCGGTCGGAGTGGACCCCAAGGGGACCCGCAGGACTCTCAGCTCTGGCTTGCCTTCATTGGCCGTCCAGAGAGGAGTCGTTAGAGCTAAATGCTCCTGGGATGGAAGTGAAAACTTGCATAAGACGCGAGTTGGCACAGTGGCTGTTAACAGCCACTGGGAAGAAAGTGGCGTACACCTCTCGACACCCCTGAGCCGCTCACACCGGTGATGCTCCTGGTCGTCTTCACGTCGGCATTTTCAGAGGCCCCATCTAGTGGGCGGCGAGTCACCGCCTGCCTCGATAACTAGTGAAAACATTGTTATGGCAGGTGTCCGGACCTCTTTACAATATCCCAGTCTCATTGTCCTCCCAAACTTCAATCCATAGACCGTTATACTGTTCAATTTTACTACAATAATCCCAATGCCTGCTGCGACCGGTTCATGGGTGTCTATTGTTGGGCCTGTGAACGGGTTCCAGCAGGCGTTCTAGATGACATTAAAGCTCTCCAAGGGGGCTCTACGTGTTGGATCTATATCCCCACGCAAGCCTATCAAAAGACCGGGATTTATAGGCCCGCGAAATCAAAGGAGATGTAATCATTATACAAGTTCATATTTTAGGACATCTATGAATTCACTCTAAATAATGAATTCTGAAATTAAGAAGAATTTGGCCGAGGACCGCGAAAACTGGCGTCTACTCCACCGACAAGAGCCTTGCTCTTAAATTAAGAGAGAGAGAATTAATTCTGTGGTCAAAAGCTAGCCGTCTCAATTGCACAATTTTGATGAAGTACAAGTTCACAGTTCGGGGCGAACTACTTAATAGTTATAGAAAATTAAGATGTCTATAAATCACCTTGCCTCTCTGAAAATAACTCAATACACAACTTTTTGCTCAATACGTCAACATAACGCCACAAAACCAACAATCAATCTATCAATATCGAAATTCCTAAATCCCATCTGAGTGGAAGTCAAAATTCACAAGTCTTGTAAAAGATTACAGCTGGAGTCCCGTTGTTTGCCGCAAGTAATATATCAACGTCGCAATAATTCATTCTGTCACCTCGAATCACAACATTTCGGGAAATAAACATTTACTTATTATGCTTAACTTAGATCATTTGCAGTGGAGTCTATTTTGGCAATCTCCATGTCAAAGCCAACTTTAGATTTGTTAAAAATATCTTCTAAAAATGAAATATTGTAAATAGTCTGTAAATTAATTTCAGTTATTTTTTACCTCTCCCAATCTTGTAAGTTTCTGTTATATACCAATTATTATTAATACTTATCAATAAATCTTAAGTTTGCTTTGTATCTCTTAACCCTTAATTTGGCAGAGACTTTGATGTCATAAAGTGGTATATTTTACTAAATATATTGGATCACGGGTATTTTAAGAGTAACGTAATGTATCTGATAAATCATTGGACATTCCCAATTTATACAGACACACGCGACTACATAGAACGAGGTACGAGGGTACGAGTATACAGTATGGGGTTCTTCAAAAAAGGAGTGTACAGGTTTTTAAAGGGTTGGTAACGCGCATGTAACACCTCTAGAGTTGCAGGCGTCCATAGGCTACGGTAACTGCTTACCATCAGGCGGACCGTATGCTTGTTTGCCATCGACGTGGTATTAAAAAAAATCTGCACCGAGTACATGTTAGTTTCGCTAATAATATCCATAAAAATATCTTCTGAAAAGAATTAGAATTTAGAAAGAGAGTCAGTACCATGGAGAATGATATCCTCGTACTGATTTTTGTCAGTTGTTTCCATTTCATTTCTGTGTTGGAAAAAAGCTTGCCGCCATGAGTACTTAAATGAAAACTTCTTGACAACTTTAGGTCTTTTACTAACGACCTTGGGACGTCTAGATCGGGTTTTTCGCGACGTGGTAGTCGGTGTGGGCTAAGATGATTTTTGAAGATGATGATGATGATGATGGGATTGATGAGATAGATGGAACATTTGCATAGTTTTCTTCA
This sequence comes from Cydia pomonella, assembly GCF_033807575.1. Taxonomy (NCBI): domain Eukaryota; kingdom Metazoa; phylum Arthropoda; class Insecta; order Lepidoptera; family Tortricidae; genus Cydia; species Cydia pomonella. The sequence goes on along the minus strand of NC_084706.1, from coordinate 13,397,926 downwards.
TCGATGACTTCTTGCATAATGGAAGTTAAAGAGGCATCCATTTCTTGCGTTGTGTGCACTTTAAGGTGGTTATTTTGTAGTTCGTGCTCATGTTCGAAACTATAAGATATATTCAGACGTTCTAAAGAAGTAAGTAAGTAAATATTATTTATTGCACCAACAATTATACATTTTACATACATGTAAAACTACAAATGAATTTTAAAGGAAAATAGAACCAGGTAACAACAGGCGGTCTTATCGCTAAATGCCAAGGAAGGTGCTGATGAGGAAGCATTTGAACTTGCGGCAGAACTTTCATGCAATTCATTGTCGTCGGCTGATAGTTCACTTGTCTCAGATTCAGCATGCTCTTTAGGTATAAATGCCAAAATTTTAGCTGCACTTCCCAACACCACACGCTGTTAGAGAGCAAATAAAATTTTGTAAGCGTACAGGCAGATACACAACATAGACTCAAAAATAAAAGAATAATAGTTAAAAACGCTCTCCCTTGCAACATTGGTATAGTCCGCCCCGACGGACAAATAGTATTTTAGTTAATACATTGCGTAGTTGGCACGGTCCGGTGTGGCGGATAAGATATTTAGATGAGGTTAAGAGTAGAAAAAGTAACAAAATGCAACCAAACAATACCCACATGCAACAATTATATAATATAGTGTATATTTATGCATTAGAAACACACTTTATGTGAAAAAAACAAAAGAAAAACGCATAAATACCTTGTTAAAAACAGTTGACTGCCGACGCGGTGCCATCTTGTGGAGCTACTGTCAAACGAGTGAGTACTCAAGTTGTATTTTTCTACCAAATACTTAATTATTAGACTATCGCTTGATATATTTAAAATTTAAAAAAAATCTCCACGAAAAGTGACATATTTTTTCAAGTTAATGTCCGCCGCACCGGACAAAATCAAATTAAGGGTAGGGACAGTCAGCATTAATAGTAGCGGATAGAACAATGCACCAGAAGAAGTATTTAATTGCCACCATATATTATTTTTACATATAGATACGTTATATCTCTATAGGTTGATAAAAAGTGTCTGCCAATATTTATTTGTTTTATTTGTATATTGAGACTCTTTTTTCGTAAAGCTAATGATAGTACCTTGTATCAGTAGTTCATTAAAGTAATGACTCAAGCTATAGAAATAAACTTTACTATATTTGTACTAATTACGTAGATTAACATAAATATTTGGCGTAAAAATAAACACGGTAAGAATCTTTTTTTCTACTAAATTAAAAATACCATATACTTAGTAAAAATAATATCAGTTATCAAAAGTAATTCATATTTGCAAAAAAACACTCTGACCTACAATCTTTTTTTTTTATTACGAAAAGGTAAGCATTTGACCACAATCTCACCTGATGGATAGTGCCGATGCAGTCTAGGGTGGAACATGCTTACCTAAAAGATGTCTATTCACTCTCGATTTAAAGGTCCAAGTTATAGTGGACTGGGAATAGATTTGCAGGAAGTGAATTCCAATCCTTAGCCGTTCGCATGATAAAGCTGGATGCGTAGCGTTTAGTGCGAATCAGTGGTAAAGTAACGACGTAAGGATAAAACTCATGTCCGCGTCTAGTCCCACGGTGGCAGAACGGAGATGGGGGGATAAGATTATGTAATCCCATCGCACACTCCCCGAAATGTATCTTGATTTTACATAATTATTTACTATGCACATTTATTAACTATTAGTAATTTTGATTTTAATTTGCCTACGAACTCTTAAAGGTGCGGGCGAATTTCCAAACAAGATACATGTTAACTTTTTGCTCGCCCAAAGCATCTAAAAAAAAACCTTCGACATAAATACATTCTGAAGCAGTAATTATTTTATGTTAAACCATTGGTGCGTTCTGTAAAATCGATCAATCCTAACACAAAATCATACAAACGCATACATTTTCATTGTATCGTATTTAAAGTGTCACTCGAAAAAAACTGCACCACAAATTCAATTACAACTCGTAAGATCCTGGAAAAGCTAAACAAAGGAAGGATTACACACATCATGGAACAAGAGAATAAAGGAATATCCGTCTTTTAATTAAAAGTGCCTAATTATTTCACTTGTGATTATTCTTCCTGTGATTAAAATTTCTTTCGAAAAGATTTTTCTACGCTGCTTTAGAGGAATTGAAGCCTATGATTTTTGTAATGAGGTGGTTAAATCTGTGTAGGCAGCTATGATTGTAAATGTTTGTATTAAAACACAGACTTTTTAAGAATAACAACAATATTATTGTGTTAAAATAAATCAGGTAGATAACTAAAAGAAATCGCTTGAAATTAATTCGTCTGAACATTAATTTAGTTCAAGCTACGAGTATGTTATTGTAGCTCATTATTTTATTCTCCTTTGTTTTTTTCTTAGATAGCTGATTAATAAAAAACTACGAGAAATAGAGACGGATTATACTTAGAATCGTCAGAGTGAGTATACTTATAAACAATGAATAAGCGCCTAGTCAAACTACGAACAATAAAAATACGAGCTCACCTCCAGGGAAAAAATGACTACGTGCCCGAATTAGCCGTGATAAGATTGATAAGGCATGATTTCCAAGCAGCAGGAGATTAATACGCTAGCAAATATAAATCCACCGGGATTTGAATCTCCAAAGTGAATTTAAAAATAATTCAAAAAACACTGATCCATACACTTTGGATCTTCGATACATGAAAAAATGACATTAAGTGGTGCACATCTTATAAACTGTCAGTAGAAAATACGAAGGTAGTAAGGAAGGCCCGATGTTGTCTATCTCTTGTCGGTACTTACCCGACATGTCAAATTTGTTGCTTATATCAAGAAATATTGTCCGAGTCATGAAATTGATCAGTGTTTCATTAAATGGTAAAAAATGTTTTATTATGAAAAGCTTATTAAGGCGCTTTGAAATTATTAATTAGAAGCCATTAAAGTATGAACACCCATATGTCATTCAAAATCTTAAGTCTAGATTTCAAACTAGGTACCCACTTAGAGGTGTAAAAGCGAATCATAGCGTTTGAAGTCGCGGAAGGGGACTATTGAGTCGCGCCAGACGCACATAGAGTGCTACTTGAAACATCAAAGAATGTGATTATATTATACCTAGATATGTAGCTGTATGACGTGGTCTTTGGCGAATGAGACGTTTACTCTTTAATGTACAAAAAAATCTGTTAAGCGACTACATACTCCACATAGTCCACATGTCATGTCTCGACATGATCAACTTAATATACCTACGAAACTATGGGTATAATTGCCTAAATAAGGGTAAACGCGTGTTGCAGTTTGGTTATACTATTTCAAATACACTTATTAGTTACGACTTAGTTTAACCACCTCCAAGCCATTCAATGAAATATATAAAAAGACTCTTGATTTTTCCTTTTGAACACTATTTTCTCGTTTTTTTTTTTGGGAAATATTACCTTAAATAATTCAATAAATTTGTTATAACATCAATATGGATATATATATATATATATATTTTTTATATATTAATGTTGATGTTTTATATAATAATTTTCTTTTTTTAATATCTCAACAATATTACCATTACTCACTACTCAGGGTAGTATTTATAATAATTACATTTTCAAAATTATAACCCTTAACCAGGTGATCTCATAGCGCCCACATAGCAAAATTTTTTTTTGACGTGCAGAATTATTACAATGACCACTAAATGTCATTTGCCTAAATTTTTGCAATTGCATTGCATTTGCAAAAAAGAATGATGTGTCTACAGCTAATTTCTTCGTCAATTTAGTTGTCAAATTAATTTTTTTTGTATATTGTCATTTTTGCGTGTTTTCTACGCTAAAATCTCTTGCTATACCGAAATCAAATACGGTAGGTACGAGTACAAGATAATGTATGTATAGTATATCACATTTTATTAGTTATTATTTTTTGGTAGAGCTCTAAAAGTTTGTAGTTCATTGGGATCAAGACTGAGATTCTGTATGTGGCCACTGCTATCCAGGGTATTTACATGACATTTAAGGACTACTATAAATGAAGATTTTTTTCATCGGAAAAATTAGCACCATTTAAGTAACTTTTATTTTCAGCAGTGGCAGGATGGTTCCATTTTTGTCACCTGTCACTATACCCGTCACTTTCGCAACTACATACTTGTTAGAACGTGACAGACATGGTGACAAATGATAAAGAGCCGACCATCTTAACCATACAGACCTCGTTTCACTGTTTTCTTATATAAAAAAACCGGCCAAGAGCATGTCGGGCCACGCTCAGTGTAGGGTTCCGTAGTTACTCTTCCGTCACAATAAGCTAAACTGGAGCTCAAAGTATAGTAAATTGTTAACCAAGGGATGAAACGGTACCTTTCACGCGAGTTAAACAAATAGGAAAATTTGCATAATCAGTACGAGTACCTAATTAAAGTAAGTCTTTTTACTATGAAGGGGAAACGTTTTGCGATAACTCAAAAAACAGCTTAACTGATCATATCCGCTATAGTTTTCATTTAATGTCTTTCTTAAGCTCTACTTTCAAGATTTTTTTCATATTTTTTGGACCTATGGTTCAAAATATAGAGGAAGGGGGGGGGGACACATTTTTTTCTTTCGGAGCAATTATCTCCGAATATTTTAACTTTATCAAGAAATGTTTGTTGAAGACCCCTATTAGTTTTGAAAGACCTTTCCAACGATACCCCACACTGTAGGGTTGAAGCAAAAAAAAAAATCACTCACACTTTACGTGTAGGGGAGGTACCCTCAAAAAAATTAATTTTTTAGATTTTATTGTACGACTTTGTCGGCTTTATTGATTTATATATCCATGCCGAATTTCAGCTTTCTAGCACTAACGACCACGGAGCAAAGCCTCGGACAGACAGACAGACAGACAGACAGACGGACATCGCGAAACAATAAGGGTTCCTAGTTGACTACGGAACCCTAAAAACGAATAAATGGCTTTATTTTATAACTTTTGCGGTGGTTCAGTTATGTCAATAAATACATGTAGTAAAAACTGACTAATCCTTAAATTTTCTATATGTAGCGTAGCTAGCAGAGTAAATAGCCCCCATACGAACTACATAGATTCACTGTAAATGAGCAGTGAGTATATATATTATAGACCAAAGGGTTTTTTGAAAGACATATTATTAATAAAATAGAACAAGTAATTCGTTTAGTAAGTGTTTAGTATTAGTTAGCGCTGGTGGCCTAGCGGTAAGAGCGTGCGCCTTGCAATCCGGACGTCGCGGGTTCAAACCCCGGCTCGTACCAATGAGTTTTTAGGAAATTATGTACGAAATATCATTTAATATACCAGTTGCTTTTCGGTGAAGGAAAACATCGTGAGGAAACCGGACTAATCCCAACAAGGCCTAGTTTACCCTCTGGGTTGGAAGGTCACATGGCAGTCGCTTTCGTAAAAACTAGTGCCTAGGTCAAATCTTGATATTAGTTGTCAAGCGGACCCCAGGCTCCCATGAGCCGTAGCAAAATGCCGGGACAACGTGTGGTAGAAGAAGAAAACAAGTATTTAGTTTTTTTATTTACGCCGTTATCTACCTACCGTAATTAATATTCCACAGTAAAAAAAAGAGTGTCAGATGCGGACTGTACAGCATAATATTACCTACTTATATATGTACATCCACGCTGAGTTGGTTTGGTCAGATATTGAGGTATGTTACATAATATAATTCAGTATAATAACAACATCAAAGAAGGAAAGACCGTACCTGTTGATAACTTTTTGAGATTTATTATCAGCAGTTGTACAAAAATTTTTAGAACTGTGTTGGTGTGAATCCAGTTCTGACAATGTAGAAAGGGTCGTCAACAACATATTTTCATAAAATAATGTAGACAATAAGTCCCACTAATGAACAAAAAATGTAAACAGACAGCTAAATGAGGCATTGAAGTCTGCTTAGAAAATTTATCCAACACAAACAAACGCAATTTCTATAGAAACGATGATTTAATCCATTGATGAAATAAGATAATGTAGACAAGTCAAGCAATACCGAGCAAAGTATAAGTTATGCCGTTAGTGGCATTAAAATTCAACGTAGGTAATATAAATTTTAGTTACAATTCATTATCATGAATCCCGCATAGTTTTGTGCTATAGGCTCCTATTTAAACAATTGTCTTATTCACGGACGAATTCTCGGTTACAGATACCACTTTACAATGTTTTATTAGTTTCTACTAAAGAAAAAAAAGAAAAATTCACTCCCAATTCAACTTCATTTGGGTGTTCCAAAAGGTTGTGAGTTCGAGTCTTGCCGTAAGCAGTGATTTTTTTCTATTCCGCTTGATAAAAAATACTTGAGTATGGGTAAGCACATTTTTACTGGTGAATGAATACTCAGAATAACTTGGTCCTCCGGTACCGTTGAGATTAAAATTAAAAATTCTTAGGGTAGATGATAGGATGATAGGGTAGATGTTGCTGTGCGCCTCCCTCAGGCGTGTAAGCATAAATAAAGGGATGGAAAGAGTTACACGCTTCTGGTAAACTTCGTTGGTAGTAGCGATTTGACCAGTGTTCCGAAAGGTCACAAGTTCGAGTCCTGCCGGCAACAATGAATTTTTATATTCTTTTTTCAATATAAAAAAATGTAGTAACGCTCGCAAACGTTAGTGCTTGATAAAAATTAGTTTAAATGCCATTTTATTAATAAATCATTCCTACCTCTAATACCAATAGCAATACCAATAAAATAGGTGATTGTACCATTCCAATACTCACTATTTATACACATTCGACGACGATGTATTGAACAACACAAACATTACTGGTCAAAAGGTTTGCGGATACCATTGAATATTAAGATTTTCCCCATCTACCCTTCCCAATTTATCTTCTACTGTATAATAAATCTCAGAGCTTAGGTCCGCTCAGCCTATGAAAATGTATTTTACCCTGTTTGCAGGCCTTTGTAATAGCCGGACCTCCCCAATTAGTTTTTTATTGATTCAAAAACCCTTCGGTACTCTCCTATTTCAATGAAACCTTCTTTAAGTTTACAGAGCTGATATCTATTAAATATTTACGACGTTGTGTTCTGCATGTTTGTTAATTTTGCGGTATCTAATAGTATTTTGGGAAACAGGTACATAACAAGGGTTCTTTCTCGGGTCTGTCTTTACAAAACTTAACTTCGTTTCGTTTTGTAACTTCGGCCCTTGAATTTTAAGGCTTAATTACGTACCGTTGCACATAATATTTTTACTAAGGGCTGTCTTAGTAAAAATATTGTGTACAAGCACTTAAAATTATAAATAAAATCAATTTACCGACAGATGCAGAGAAAGGTGATCCCTTGCATAGACTATAGACCTAGGCTATAGACTAGACTAGACTGCATATAGTATGCGGGTCATTTAGCTAACTGTACCTCAAATATTGATTTTCTACTCGTCGACTGTACTGTGGTTGAATTAAGATTGCGTATACCAAACTATAATTTCGTACTTTTCATGCATGTATGGGCTCCCAACTCGACTATAACTTTCATTTCGATACGCTGTTGTAGTCAACTATGAAAAAAATGTACTAATCACGTGCCGCCGCGCTCTCATAGAAAATACTAAACGGAGGATGGGCAAGCGTGGGCTTAGCGCATTTATGTATGACGCTGCCTTCTCTCTACATTTTGGAAGCAATAATGTTCATTAGGAGACATTATAATTTATTCGTGCAAAAGAAAGATATTTGTAACATTTATAATTAGAGAACCGGGTTAGCGTTGCAAAAAGCAAACCCTGTTATTTTCAAAATAAGTCCATATTACCGATGTGTCCAAATTTATAATAATATCCCCACTTATATCTTATATCAAAATAATAATACCCGGTTCAAAAATATAACAATGAAAATATTAATACAGAAATGTTATTACTCAGTTGACGACTTTTACTCGTATTTTTATAGAGAATTTGACATTATATTTAATAATTAAGTTTTAGTCTGCATTGTTTTGTTATTTTTGGTTTGTTTAAAATTATAACAAGTTATGGAATTGACAGGACACACGCATTTATAGATTATAAAATATTTTCCATGCATGTATTCCATTCTATAGAGACACCCCGGGTAATACCAATCTCCATCCATTTAATTACAGCTAAAAGTCCCCTCTTATTCCACATCCGCGATTAGACGCCCAATTCACGGTCAATTTCAGGGACTTCATATCGCAACCCCGCATACTACAAAATAAGGGTGCAACTCAATAAACTTCAAACAAAATGCCGATGCATAAGAACCAATGGCAAAACGGTCTAACGCACGGCACTTTCATTACCCCTTTGAACAAAAGAACCTGTATTTAGGCGAGTATCTATGCAAGTTACGTTCTTTTGTAAATAGGTAAGAGAGTAGGGGATCTCGATTTCGATTTATACAAGTGCGGAATTTAATTAATCCCCCCAATGTTTGAAATGATAATTGAAGGTTGCCGTGGAATTTCGCACCAGGAAAGGGTGTGAATTGGGAATAATCCAAGTTACTGATATCACTTTGATTATGACGCAATATTGGGAAAAGCATGCTTAGGATGTGACGCCTTGTTGAAATCAAACAAATAGGTATTTCCTTTTTCTAAGCTTGTCATTAGAATTATATTGTTAACCCATAATCATTATTTAAAAAAGTGGCTATAGGGCAACTTTTCTAGTTGAATATGTACTTTTGCTTTCTACTCTGTAATAAATAGCGTTTACAGTACATATGGTGCTACTTTCCCGCATGCGTGCGGGAATGAGTACTCTCCCTTCGGTCGTGTTTTAATTTATCACCACTCGTTGCGAATTTCCTATTTTCTGCACTTGTATCGTAAATAACTATTACAGTACATATGGTGCTACTTTCCCGCACACGTGTGGGAATGAGCACTCTCCGTGCATGTGTCGAATCTTTAAAGAGCCATATGTACTGTAAAACGTTGTACGATACACATGGGAATAGATTAGGTAATTCGCAACTCGTGTCGATTTAACCACTCGTTGCGAATTTCGTATTTTCTGCACTTGTATCGTAAATAACTATTTTTAGTCAATGTTGGTATTAATAGACGGAAAAAATCCCTAAATATGAAAACTAGTATTAGGTACCTAGAAGTAAACGAGTTTTAATTTAAAGCTGGTTTTTAATAAGTCTAATATTTATTTAGGTATTGTTTAGTTGTCATAAAGTTGTAAATAAATAAATATACATCTTACGCAAACTGACCTAGGTCAGTCATTGTAGGACTAGTCCCACAATAATTTCAATAAAGCTTTAGTTACGGATAGCGTTGCAAAAAACCGGAAAAATCCGGAAAATTTCTAAATGGCTTCTTTATTTTTCAGTAGTAATTTGTCCGATAAAAACAAATAAAGCCGAAAAAACTAATTTTTTTTCAAACTCCAGAAATTTTCAATTCTTTCAATGCGTTATTTTTGTAATTTGTTTTCTTAAACCCGCTTTAATTTGCGCATTACATTAATTAAGAGTGAGTTTTTAACCAACTCTAAATTTTCATAGGAGGAGTCCCCCATATCTCGAAACGAAAGCGAGTTTTTAATCAGCTCTAAAATTTCAAAGGAGTCCCCCAATATTGCGAAACGCCTGGATTGATTTGGAAAATTATTTATGTGTTTGAAAAGATAATAATTATGTTCAATGGGTTCCATTGTACCTAATCATGGCAGGAAGTATGTACGTAATACATACGTATACTTTCTTGGTTTAAAGCACGAAAACGAATATAGTTTATTTACTTATGGTAAAGTAAAATTAAATCTTGTTATATTTATAACAATATATTTATAACTTAGTACACATTACGAAATCGACAGAAATGAGATAAGAACATTAATATTTTTTCCTAGAAAATTAATAGTTGTATTTTTTGATATAAGTAAACTCACATACATACTTACTTTAAAGATTTGTTTTTTCAATTACACGTTTTTGGTAAATCGCGAATGAACAGTTCGTGGTGAACGGATAATTTATTTAGAGTAACAAATAACTCATAGGTAATTATTTACTACAGACAACTTACACATGTATTAGCTAACTAATTGTTTTACAAACATAGATCTATAATAAAATAAATAGGTGCCTCTTATCATGAGATATGCTAAATGATACCCCATCTGCTCCAATTCTTGATGCTGTGGTGAAAAACCAAAAATATACCTACGAGTACCGGAACTCTTTTAAATCTTGAATCTTGAATCCACCGTCAACGTCCCGGTGACAGCATAGCCGGTATAGTCATAGACTATGGCTTGATGGTGACTGTACCTATAAGTATTCTTATTATACCTGCTGTTAAGATTGTTGTTGCAAGATTGGGTTATTTTGCAATAAGGGCTCTTAAGAAACGAAGTAGGTACGAAGTAGGAAGATAGGCGTCGAAAATAAATAATCGTTAATTAGGGTAAAAGCTCTTATAGGTAAAAAACTTAAGTAACTTTGCGCGGAATCGTAGGTATAAAATATAAAGGCAAGTCGCCTAGTGTGGTAAGAGCGGGATGGACGACATAGAAATATGTAATTTATTCGTAGTTTACCAACAAAATAGGGAGAATTTTGCCTGAACTGTAAGAACAAAGACCCATTCAAACACTCCACGCTCCTGTAATCTCGGTCCTCGATCGCTCTGATTGACCTTTATGCAAATCATCTAGTTTCTTCATTTACCTCACATTAATATTTGAACTGATATAGGACAGTAAACTTTAATTCAACCCATCAAAGTATATTGTCAAATGGAAGGTATTCATGAAATACGATTTCGGATTATTTTAGATGGAATCCCAAATTTGTCTAGGAACGGATGGCGTATATAATTGCATAATTAACCTGCCGCTCTTCACTTTATTTAAATAAAACGGAAGCCTTCTGTCTGAATTGTTTATTTTAACTAACTTTGTGATTATTTTTCGTATTTAATGCATTTTTACTTTCTTGCCGCTGTACGTGTACGTTTATTAAAAAAAATCAAAGTATAGGTAAAAAACTTAAGTAAGTTACCTGTTGTATGTACTCTCTGGCCAAATTTAGGATGCCCCCAGGGTCTTGGTTCGTTGTGACGACAGAATACTTAAAATGTGCTACTTTGCACAATTCTTCTAACATACAATACCGTGAAATTCCATAGAGCTTTGTAAAAGCATTGTTGATCCCAAAAGCCTTGAGATATGTAGAATTTATTCGAGGCAGGCCTTATGGCTTATGATAATAAATTTAATAGTCTTTCTTAGAGTAATTTATTAAATCATTGTAAAGTTAGCACTGATTTAAGTATTATTTGCTTAAAAATCTAAATCATTGTATTATTACTTATTGTTTAATTTTTTTGTATCCTGTTATTCCTCATTTTGAGATTTTATAAATAGTTAAAAAAACATATAATAACATAGGTATGTAAAAAAAACGCTCAACTCAGGGGAGGGTTAATCCTCACCACACCATATATTTTTAGCATAAGCACATTTTCAAGCCAAACTAAAGGCGCTTCCTAGTTTTGCAAAGATTGCATACCTATACTCGAGAATTTGGAACGGGTACCGTTCTGGCGAGGTCGTTAGTCGCGTAAGCTGAAAAGCCGGTTCGATTCCGGCCTCATTAATTCAGTTTATAATTTATACATATATAGTAGTGTGACTAATTACAAACACAAATCAAAATATATAATAAAACATTATTTGGTTTGTTTCCTAGTACATAGGAAGTAGGTACACACTTAAATATGATTATTTATTGTATTACACTAAACAAATGATATGATATAATTTCCTTGCCTTGAATTAAAAAAAATCGTATGATTTAATTAATTATAATGAAGACATAGATACAAGCTTAGACTTCCTTACACATTTATGTGAAAAACGACATCATAGTATTTGAAGTTTAGATTTTATTGATATGAGGTTTGAGGTAAAAATTAAAAATTGTAGATGAAAAACACGTCCGCAGATTGTTTTTGTTTCAAATGGCCTATGTGACGGACAATCTTGACGGAGACATAGTAGTTCAGCTTTTCTCTGCAAAGTGTATAATACTTATTCATACAGTTATTCTCACGATATTGCCTACCCACAAACTATATAATCAAATCCTTAATGGTCATGTGACTATCGGTTGCGCAAATCAGGATTTCCTGTATATTGGGCCTGTTACAGAGTAAATAGGTCTTGACCTCGTCCAAACATAATCGACCAAACATTTACGACTTTAACAGCTAAAGAAAATGTAAGAAGTTAATACCTACATAGATACGTAAATGGCAATATATCATTAATAAATTAAATTTCACTAATACGAGTAGTATGAGTTAATGTACACTACAAGCATCATTATGGTGCTCAACTAACCTGAAATAATTTCAGCTAAGGTGAATGTTAAGGTGAATATCAAGTTCTCGTTTCGTGAAGCACTGCAGTGGCGATGCGAGTGTTATACAATGTAACTACTAATTCACCATGTTATGTGACCCGAGCAACAAATCCAACCTGTCGTTTCTTTAGAAAATATTCAAAAAGTAAGCAATATTGCTGTTTGTGTATTTTTTTCCTTGTTTCATATTGTTTTCAATTTTAAGTTTAGAAATAAGTGTAAAAATTTCACTCACTTGGGTGGGAATTGAACTCGCGACCACTGGATCACTAGTTTTATATCAAACAGAAACGTCTGCGAACGATGGTATTATGGTAGTTTATGTGACTGCTACATAATGAAAGTCATTAAAAGCATCACACGAGTGTTTTAATGCCTAGTTGTGTACATAACAGTTACATATACTATTTTATCTACACAAATATTATACTCCCAATACGAGAAGCACAGAGCAAATTTTCTTTAAAACGCCAATTAAGTAAATACTTTTCGGACATACACGAACATTGTTGACAATATGACGGTTGTAAATGGGTACAATATTTCAAATATGTGTATATTATATATATGTGTAAATATGTATGTATAGTATATGTATGTTTTATAATACTATGTATTTATGCATGTTTATTGATAATAGTAGTGTTTTGATACAGACTTTTATCTCTCTGTACTGATTTTCTTTTCCGCACAAATTGCAAGTTTCTGTTTGGCCCAATGGTTGACTGGTAAAGAATGCCTTAAGGAATTAAGTCTGCCATTTGTATTTTTTGTATTGTGCAATAGAGGTTAAATAAATAAATAAATAGTTTCTATGATATATTCACTAACTGGCTGCGGGGCATTACGGCTCGTAATGCGGGGCGGCGGCATTAAGGCTGACATTGCTCTTTGGCGGAACTCGCGGATATGAGGTGGCGTCTCCGAAATATCTTTATCGCTCATTTTATACGTTTTTTTTAAAACTGTACTATAAATGGTGGTAAATAAAACTATTTTCACACATGTCACGCATCCGTAGTTTTTTTTTCCTATTGAGAGACACACTAGAGTCGGAGGCCGATTGCAATAGGGACCGTGCGCATTGGAGGGTTTGCCATCTTGTGGCTTGAATCGGAACCATAAACATGTATATTAATCCATAATCCATTAGCCATCTTGTGGGCTACATTTGAACAATAAACATCACATTTACGCCTCGCGCCAAATATCTGACGGCTCCTGTGCTGCCTCCTACAGTTCATGCACGCTCCCTATATCGTTCGATACCAATTAAACTAACATGCGAGATTTGTCAAAATTGTTTGCATGTGACATTTCATTTCGAACAAAACGTCATTCTCGACTGATATTAGAATAGAGGTCAAATCAAATTGGTTTTTCAGAGGTGTTCGAAATTTCAAAGTCATTACCCGATCGATTTTGATATAATAATGAAGCAATTACAACATTTTTACAGATAAGAAATTTGTCGTAACAAAACAGTTTATTGTAATATTGAATATTATTTACGGATTTTGAAGATATCATAGAGAGTTTATAATATATGTGGGTAAATTAGTTAATAGCATCGCAATATAGTTTTCAATTTTTTTAATGCTGAGATATGTAACTTAAGAATTTCTTACTTAATTCTATACTAATTTACGTTTAAATTAGTCCATACGCCAGCCAAGCAGCGAAACGCTTCCTTATCCAAGAGCCGCGGTCATGGTGCGACGCTCTACGGCCCAACAACTGCATTCTTCAAGCGTATGTTAAGCCGTGTGATCCGGCGCGCCACACTCATGGCAAGCCAGGTAGGCCTCCCTCTTTATATTGTACAGGTAATGACCGCATCATCCAAGTCCGATCATCACCTGTGCCAATTATGAGATATATCTAGCCGCCCTATGAAGGACGCGAGGCGTGTGCCTCTATGGTTTGCGTTCCACAGCGACAGTTTTCCAGGTCCTCCTTCCATCTTTGCTGCATCCGTTCGTGTGTTTGTTAACGCGCCCTTCAGGGTTTCTTGAGTGTAGGGAATTCATTTAGAGTCTTACCCTCTCCCTATGCGTATCGGCGAGTACCTGAGTCTCTAACTCTCACGGTCTTGCCCCGTCGCATAACCCGAATCATCCGGTTCACTAAAAATTGATCCAACCAAATTTAATCATATACAAACTCAAAAACATGATATTAATCGTGATTGTCTCACAATTTTTTGAGAGATTGAATCATGAAAACACCCTAACTTCACTGTGATTACAGTGTAAAATTGTATTTGAATACTTACATAATGGAGGAATGCAGGAGAACAACAGTAACAGTCTATTGGATCTAAGAGACTTTTTACATTTCAAGATTTTATGGGTTACAGTTTGACTACAAAAAATAGAAATAATAGATTTGAATAGTTATTTCCCTGGTTCGTATACGCATAATATATAATATATATAATTTGATTACTTATTTGGCTTGCAGATAAATATGAAACCAGTTTAAATGAGTTGTAGGTTATATTTGGTTAAAAGATATTGACTGAAACAAATTGATCATTAACGGGTTTAAATAAGTAATATTGATAATAAAAAAAGTACGTAGATTATTCATTCACGATTCGATTTTATAAAGTATTTTACTGTTTTATTGACCACTCACATCATTTTATTAAATAGCCATGTGACGATAAAGAACAATAATTGTCCTTAACAATTAAATCCAACCATGTAATGAAAAAAGGTTATTTATGACTCAAACAAAAATCGCTATGTAACATATTTATGAAAAAAAAATATTTTTCATATTATTAAAAGTAAAATATCTTTTTAGGTAATTCCTTAAAGTGTGTCAAAGTGCAAATACATTTGTCATAAAAATATTGATTTATTTTTGTACAAAAAATATCGAAATAAACAGTTTTTTGTGTCTCCTGTAAAGTAGGTTAAAAACTCATAGCGACTTTTGCACGCACAGCGGCGTGTTTCTCAGTTAAATAAAAACAGTTCATGCAAGAAGTACTAACTTCATATATTATAAAAATAATGGAAAATATGTACAGTAAAAAATGTTTATTAACCCTGAAGCGTCAAATTATGACAGATGTCAGAGTGCCACGGAACTACAAATCTGAGTTTAGATACTTAAGTAGCAGAGGTATTTAGGCAAAATTTAATTTAGAAAGGTTTAAAATAGAATACCTGTTGCAGTGGCATTAATAAATAACTTTGTATTAAAAACAAGATATTCACTCCACTCAGGTAGATGTAAATAAAAGTAACAAAGTTGATAGATTATTGTAAAATACATATTAGTGTAACAATAATATCTTATCCGGTTTTATTAATTAGTCATGTCTCGTTTGCCCCAAATACCAGCATAATAAGATATTGTTACATATTGTAAAATAAAGTTACCTCACTTGAAGACTAGCGTGCCAAAGATATCAAAATATCGATCGACCCCGCCTCTTCCGACCTCGAGACCGCAATAGAGCGTACTTATTTTGTCATCTACGTCACTAGGGTATTCATAACCCCTTTTGCAATATAATTCGCGAACCGTTAGGTTCACTAATAACTCAAGTACTTACCAATCCTTGGGTCAGCCTAAATTTTAATCAGATGTCTAGATCATACCTATTTAAGTTAAGGTGACATTCAGATGGCAACTACAGCTGCATTACAACTGCGGCCTTGACACGGACCCTGTCACTGTCATTATTTGACGACCGGTTTGGCCTAGTGGGTAGTGACCCTGCCTACGACGCTGATGGTCCCGGGTTCAAATCCTGGTAAGGGCATTTATTCGTGTGATGAGCATGGATATTTGTTCCTGAGTCATGGGTGTTTTCTATGTATTTAAGTATTTATAAATATTTATATATTATATATATCGTTGTCTAAGTACCCTCAATATAAGCCTTATCGAGTTTACTGTGGGACTTAGTCAATTTGTGTAATAATGTCCTATAATATTTATTTATTTATTTACCTTAATAAAGTGAGTGACAGGCTTAATATTCTAATTGCGGTTGTAATGCGGCTACAAAAGTCATTTATTTTATCAAGAAGATTGAAAGTAACAACGCACGGTGGGCTGAAAATCGGCTTTCATCGAAATAGAAACTCAATTTCAAAAAGTATGCGTTTTTTTATTGAAAGAGTTTTATTTATCTATAATTATATCCCAAAAAGAATATAAGTGAATTTGGTCGAAAAAAATGGGATTTTCTCTACAACTAAAAGGCAAACACAAATATCCTCGAAGGTGCTTATAAAACCAATTATTTGTAACTATTTCATATACTTAGATTTTTAGTACAGGTTGCACTAAAAAAAAACACTCAAATGTGCAAATTTTTGGTGAAAACTTTTTTTTTTTTTAATAGCCCATTTGTGTGTCCCACTGCTGGGCAAAGGCCTCCCCTCTAGCTTTCCAATCCTCCCTGTGCTGAGCAAGGTCCAGCCAGTCCCGCTGAAACGCATCCAAGTCGTCCCGCCATCTCTTTCTCGGTCTGCCTCTGCCACGACTACACCGGGGATGCCAGCTAGTGGCTATTCTAGCCCATCTGTCATCATTCATCCGGCAGACATGTCCAGCCCAGTCCCACTTAAGCCTGGCGGTCTTCATCCTAACATCGACGACACGGGTTTTGGAGCGAAGCTCTGTGTTCCTCACCCTGTCTGATCTTCGGATACCCAGGATACTCCGCTCCATTGCTCTTTGACAAACCTTGAGCCGTGATTTTTGCGCCTCAGTTAATGACCAGTTTTGGGCACCATAGGTGAGGATGGGTAAGATGCACATGTCGACGAGCTTGCGCTTTAGTGCAATTGGGAGTTTACCTTTCATGAGTTCCTTCATAGACTACTACTTAAAATTTGCACAAAAAAAAGCCAAGCTTCTAACCCTACACGCCTTAACTCTACATGCCCTAACTTCACAAACTCTACACAAACATATAAAACTGTCACCTTACGCGTGACGGTAGTTAGCAAATTTTTTACTTACTTTATTTGTGTTATGATTTTTCATACTTTCAGAAAATGCCAAGTGAGGGAAATTATAATCATATTTTTTTGATGAAAACACGATAAAATCCCATTCTTATAGACATGTTGTATATAACTTGACACTCATAAGCAATTTTGATCTTAAATAGACACCTGTTTAATGTGATCTCCAGACTCGTTAGTTACCTACTAATTTGAAATAAAGTTATACAACTTTATTAGTGGTCTTTTTAGGGTTCCGTAGTCAACTAGGAACCCTTATAGTTTCGCCATGTCTGTCTGTCTGTCTGTCCGAGGCTTTGCTCCGTGGTCGTTAGTGCTAGAAAGCTGAAATTCGGCATGGATATATAAATCAATAAAGCCGACAAAGTCGTACAATAAAATCTAAAAATTTAATTTTTTTGAGGGTACCTCCCCTACACGTAAAGTGGGGGTGAATTTTTGTTCTGCTTCAACCCTACAGTGTGGGGTATCGTTGGAAAGGGCTTTCAAAACTAATAGGGGTCTTCAACAAACATTTTTTGATAAAGTGAATATATTCGGAGATAATCGCTCCGAAATAAAAAAAAATGTGTCCCCCCTCTAACTTTTGAACCATGAGTCCAAAAAATATGAAAAAAATCGTGGAAGTAGAGCTTAAGAAAGACTTTAAATGAAAACTATAGCGGACATGATCAGTTTAGCTGTTTTTGAGTTATCGCAAAAAGTTTCCCCTTCATAGTAAAAAGACTTTAATTAGGTACTGATTATGCAAATTTGCCTACTCGTATTTGTTTAACTCGCGTTTCATCCCTTGGTTAACAATTTACCATAATTTAAGCTCCAGTTTAGCTTATTTTGACAGAAGAGTAACTACGGAACCCTACACTGAGCATTGCCCGACATGCTTTTGGTCGGTTTTATTTTTTTGTATCATGACAATCATTTTCTTGTGGTTAACTATAAAATTCATAAAATGCAATCTAGTTTGAATATGCTCCGTAAGCAGCTTATCAAGTTGGACATTGTTCCTTGAAAAGTGATTAGAAAATTTATCTTGATTTGTTTCATGTCGATTTTTACATATATATTATTTTACTTGGTAATTAAATAAGAATATTTGGCATTAAGATTCGAAGAATGATTAAGACACGTTTAAAATCTGGGAAAGATCTTTAAAAGATCGATAACTAAACGACATGTCAAAATTGACGTTTATTTCGATTCCGCCGTGATCCCAGTAAGATCTACCTATGATATTTCTAACGTCAAAGTGACATTGGTTGCCCGAATTGAGCTGCTTCTGTCAATTATACGACATACAAATGATATCTAAATGAGGACTTATTTAATTCTCATGACAAATTTAGCTAGAACCTTTTTACCTCACTAATTATAACCATATAAAGTGTTTCATTTAAGAAATTCGTCTTCATTATGAATTTAAATGTTGTTTTTTTTAGAAAGTATTGTAGTGTTTTAGCTCCCCTGTAAAGTTAACTGCGTGTCGCTTATTCTCCTTTCCAGCGTCGATATGAATGCTTACATAAAAGAAGGTCAATGACACTCATCCATTAAATTGCGTTATGTAACAAATAAAAAATAACAAAAAAAAATGAATAACAACGAAAATGTAAAGATCAAATAAAATATTCATGTCACATAATTTATAACAAAAATAACCGATGAACGCAAATACCCCAATCATCATTACTTTGTCTGATAATCAAAAACCCTTGTTATGGAAGTCGTTAATGGAAAGAATATACAAAAAAATCCCAACGTCAAATATAGCCATATTTGCAGCGATGCCATAATGGAATTTTAATGAGAATTTCAGCTGTAAGCTGTAATTTCTTTTTCTCCCTGAAATAAAAGAGAGGCATTTATTGGAATCGATAACAGAGCCTTCCCTTTCGAGATAATGCCGAGTCGTGACCTTATTTTATTGATTGCGCTCCCTTCTCAGGATTTTAATGGACTTTTATGATTGTCTGTAAGTCGTTAGAGTTGGCATGTAAGGCATGTCGTGCGGTCAGAGTCACAAATGGATTGAGTTTTTAAGGGTCTTTCGCATTACTCATTGTATCACTTGACACCCTCGCTTTTGAAATTGCTTAAAAACAAATGAAATTAGTGACTTTTCGCCATACCTATGGTTGTTTCTATTTAGCAACTCACACTGTATTATCCCGCTTCCATAATACCTACATGATTTCCAAATATAGACTCTTCTGTGAAAGAGTAAGAATGATTTCATGGAATTGTTAACTGATCCTGAATAAAGACCATTGTTGCATTAGCATTGTTCTCATCAATGAAAAAATGATTTTCAAACTCCATTCAAGATGTTACCACGAGTGGTTGTGGTCCTTCTTGTATCAATTCTTACTCTTGAAGTTAAGAAAATATCATCTTATAAAACACGTGAACAGTTACAGAAGAGTTATGATAAAGCTAAGGATGAGAAACGGAGTACCGTAGACGGTTTAGTAGGGAGAGCTGTGGATTTTTTTTATTCTAACAAAACGGTGATGAGTTTGATTGCGAAACAGTTGTGGGATATTGGATCTCATGCGATTGATGCAATCGTGGATGTAAAACGTAAGTTTTGTACCCCTAGTACCGTATAGCGTAACGTCGTTATGTGTTTTGCTGCTAGGTAACTATTTTTCAATAAAAAATCGAGCACATATTAGTCCCGGAAAGCGCAACGACGATATTACTATCATAAACATTTCAATGGTGAACCTTCAAATTAGAATAAATAAAACCCTTTTGCGTTGTATTGCTGTAGAGTGTTAATTAATTATGAAAGTATACAACTTAGCCATGTTAGTATTTTTTCGTGTTCGACTGTTTAAGTGAGGCAAAAAATTAATGTATACAAATGTTATTATAATAATTTCTTCAGCTTTATTATTAAAATTGTTTATTTATGGTTTTATGTTTCTACTTACGTAACATATAATGGGGAAAGTAGCACTGTCCTGGCTATTATTGTACCTACATAAAAATATTTTATTAGTGCTTCATATATTGTTTGAGATAAGCTTATTATAACACTTATAATTATTAAGTTTACAAAACGGTAAAATCTATGCATTTTTTTTTTCAGATAAAAAGCTTACTTAAGACACTGAGGCCGAATTGAATTCCGGATTGAGAATTAAATTGAAATTTATATCGGCGGGATGCGTTTTTAATAATTTAGTAAGTCTAAATACAAATTGAGCATCTGTGACAGTTCATATCAAAAGGAACCTTATGGCGGTCGGCGCTTTCGCCATTATTAGCGGCGCGCAAATTAAAACTAATGCAGTACTACGCGACGTAAGCTCCAACCGCCATAAGGTCCCTTTTGATGTGGACTGTCATATATTAAGCGATTGTGAACGTCTAGATTTTAATATTTTGGTTAGGTAACTACTTACTATTCAATTGTCATATAAATAAAATGCTAAATTTCAAATAACACAACATTCATACAAATCACGGTTTTTCATTATTGGTGAGTTATAAACATACGATTTGCAAGCATAAACTAAACAGCGGTTTACCGAAGTAGGTTTTTAATAGTCGCCCATTTTCCTTTTGAGCCGACGCGGCAGAGACGCTCCGAGAAGTGGGGCGCCAACAACTATTATGCGGACCTTACGGCCCGATTCGAAGAATGATTAAGACACGTTTAAGATCTTGGAAAGATCTTTAAAAGATCGATAACTAAACGACATATTGTCAAAATTGACGTTTATTTCGATTCCGCCGTGATCCCCGTAAGATCTATCGATACTCGTATTTCTAACGTCAAAGTGACATTGGTTGCCCGAATTGAGCTTCTTCTGTCAATTATACTTCCTATCCAAATCCAAGACAACAAATATAATTTACTAGCAGCAGTACACGTTATCGTGCCGTCCAAGTCAATTATATTTGTTGTCTTGGATTTGGATACTCGTATACTTGTAATCAAACTTCACAGGTACAGGCACTTCTCACTCACTACATACAAAATCCAATCTGTTATGACGACACAAATACATAGAAAATGACACACGTCAAAGACAAATTTTGCACACCTCGATCTCTTTTTGTGAATGGACGAGTCACAACATGCACCGCCATAGGTACAGTTGTACCTATGCTTCGGCAGAGGGGAAATAGAACGAATGCCGTCTCCCTTCCCGGTGTTGCTCGAAGTATTCAACCTAATTCATTGTCTGCAAAATACAATTATTTTTTCTAAAACGCATCACTCATCTACATTTTATTTTTAAAAATGTAAGCAATATACTTAATGGATATTTTTTTTAAATACAGTTGCTCAAAAAGTACGCGCTTTCCACTTTTCCAATTTTTTTAATTTATACTTGTTCCAATTCATGACTACTTGTTGATGAGTGTTTATGTTAGTTTCTTTTAAAAGTCGCAATGAACATAAAAATCTACAGTTAATGTAAGAATAGTAAAAATATACATATTTCATATTTTATTACTTACCTCTTCATCATTATAACACGTTTACTTTTTAACCCTTAGAGTCACTTCGTATATCATGCTATACACACAAAATAAAAAAAATTAAGAGGGTAGTTCGCTAACGTTTACCCAGAAATGTATTTTCTAGTACGTTTTTTTAAGGTGGGTAGAATTTACTTTAACACACTATTACGTATATTAGTGCTCGATAAAACACAACTGGTTGAATTCTGTGACCATGAAGAAATATTATATGAAGTATATTTTATGAAGATGATAATAGCTTATATTTTTGTGCATACATTTTGTGTCAAATGTACTTCGTTTTGTCCTGTTTGTAACACGGAATAGTATACTATACGTTGCTACTACCGCTGTAAAAGAAGCCTGATTTGTGCCGTATAGAATACTATACGTTGCGATTATATCCCTAAGTAACGTAAAAACTATTTAGGGTGGTAATATACAAATTGTATATCTACGTTTAATTATAAACCTACACAATATATTTTATTGTTATTTTAGTGTCATTATTGCAAAAAGACCAATATTTCGACTCGATTTTATTTAGCTTATACAAGCATACTACTAGTAATTTGCCTAGTGGCGTAGGGATTGAAACTATTTATTGTACCCATATACATATTTTCATTTATGGCGTGAATAATTCTGTTTCAGCCGATGCATAATGTACGCGCTAGGCGCATTTTAGCATTAGAGCCGTATATTATAGGAGCTGAATCAGGTGATAGTGAAGAGTCTAGCAGTGAGGATGACACTCACATTTTGTCCCAAGACCCTCAAGAGCTATCATAATTTTCTAGCTCACCAGCCTCGTCTTTAGTCTTCTTATGACATACTGAACTAATTGGGCGACAACTTATCTGTCAGTGACAGTTGTGCAGTGCAGCCGAACCTACACCAATAATACTCGTAAAATTGACGAAGTGTTTCCCGAATCGACGCAGTATCAAGCATTACCCTCGATACCCTATCTCCCTTGCCATCATCTCCATCGGTCCAGCTATTTGAAATAAATACACCATGCTGTGCAGAATCAATTCTAAGTACACCTGGAACTCTCACCCAATGGATAAAAAAAGAGATTTTCCAAACAAGCGAAGTCGCGAATTGACTTCGAGTACCCACAAAATTGTCCTTCATTACAATAGTCACATGGGGGGAGTGGATCTCGCAGTTATGCTGATAGCATTATATCGATTTCAACTTTCACGCACTTAACTTACACATTATTAAATTATAGAAACGGGACCAATCGCATATTAAGTTTCAAATTTACCTCCGACGTTTCTTTTCCGAGACCACGGGGACAACGTCGTCCTCGAAACGTCGGATTTAAAATTTACAACTTAATACTCGATTAAGTCCCATTTCTATAATTTAATAATAGCATTACATCGTACTGAAATAAATCCATGCGTTGTTATTTAAAGTTTTTTTTCAAATTATTGATATATTTATAAATAACGCCTAGCTTAAAAGACGACGTCACTATGAATAAGCTAAGATTAATAAAAAAATTACCACCTGAAAAACTTCTGTTACGAAATCTTTGCTAGATTGATGAAAGAAAATAGGGTGACGAAAGAACATTGCTTCAAGACAGTGCCTGACACAAAGAAAATCCAAAATCCAAAGCTGGGAAGCCTATTGATAGTATAAGATACAACAGAATTGATCACTGGCCCCAATACACAGCGTTTGGAAGATGTAAATTTTGTAAAGGGGGTCAAGCAAGTACCAAATGCACTAAATGTGATGTGCACTTGTGCTACGAGAAGACGAGAAACTGCTTTACTGCTTACCACCATTGCATAGGAAATACAGCACTGCATAGAATAGCTACTATACATAGATAAAGTTTTGATTTTTGGTGAGTTGCTGGTAACGTATATAATTATTCTATACGTAGGTTATTTAGGTATTTATAGCGTACTGATTTTTTTTGTATTTCTTCACTTATTTTGTGGCTATTATAATAAATCGAAAGGACAAGAAAAAAAGTTTTTTATCCAAAAACATCTTGCTACTCTAAGTGTTAATATCGAATATTGAAAAACCGTTCTTAATAAGTTGTCTGAATGGAACGGAATAGCTGCCGAAATGCCTGTCAAAGAAGAGCCGTTTTTTCTTACTGCATGCATGTTTTAAGTTTCCAAAGGCAACATTCGACTGATTTTATACTTACAATTTAAATATACGATACACAAATAATCGCAAATAACGATACTTAGGATTAATAGTACAATGTTTTATACTTTCAATTGTTTCTGTGTTATGGAACATGCATAAAAAAGTACTTGTTGTTTTTCCTATTTCTTCGCAACTGTATTAAAAAACGTCGTTCAATACACGCGCGGAAATGTAATTCTTCACTTGTCCCGAGTCTTGCCACGAGCCGTATCTCGGTACTCGTGAAGTAATGACATTTTATTGATTGTATAAATGTTCGTAACCAATACCATCTATATATTATTATCTTTATAAAATCAGCTTCCTGATTGCCACGGTCGCCTGTGATAACATTTTATGAACTGCATTTATTTTAGTCACGATAGCTAATAGCGAAACTAAACACTAAATTGCAAGTCACAATATTTGATCACAGTATTCTCATTCGCGTTTACAATGGCACTTGTAAACATCCTTCGGTATTCGTCGCATGTTTGCCAATGAATAAAGTAATTATGTCTCAAAATAAGAAACAAACCTCTATTGTACACGTTACCTGTATTAAATAAAATAAAATAAAAATCATTTTATAACTCTGTCGTAATACTGTAATAGTATTTTATAAAATTAATAATAACAATGTTGATTCGACGATCATTGTCCCGATAGTCATTTCAGCGAACGGTCTCATAGCGAAGAGTCTCTACCAACACCTTGAGAGACTCTCGCTAGGTGGTTGGATCAAGGGTCAGATGCAGAAGGTTGCTTGCTTGAAAGCTTGGGCCTTGCCCCGCTGCTGGCGGCACCCTAGGTTAGGTTTTTTATAATGTGTTTATATCTTTTGTATTGTTTTGTAAGTGTTTTTATATTTTACTTTTATATACATATTGTAAAAAACCTAACGTAAGAAAAAAAAATGAAATGAAGGGAACAATAATAAAATACTTTATTGTGCACTGCTAAAAAGATACAATTGTGATATAAAGGAGAATTTTTCAATCAAGTACCGTCATTATCAGCAGTTCCACTTCAGCAAATGGCACTGTTTTGGATGAATGTAAGCATTTTCATCCAAATTGTTTGATGAAAATACTAAAATCGCTATATACATGCCTATAAACTTTGAGGAGTTCGCTGATTCCTCATAGATCCCATCATCAGAACTGGGTTTTGACATAAACTTGACCAACTGGGGACTATATACATTCAAACAAAAAAATAATTTTCTTAATTGGTTCAGAAATGACGGAGATATGGTAACAAACATACAAAAAATACGGTTGAATTGATAACCTCCTTCTTTTTTGAAGTCGGTTAAAAATGCAGCATTTTCGAAAATTCATCCCCTAAATCTAATAGGGTCAAAAAGAGGGTCAAAGTTTGTAACGAGAACGATTTGAGTTTAGGGACTTTAAATTAGTAGGAAGAAAAATATTAGAAAGTACGAAAAATAATTTTAGCGCTTTTGAAAATTCAACCTCTAATAGGGTTAAAAAGGGGTTGAAAAGTGTGTTTCGGGAAATAAATCCACGCGGACGAAGTCATGGGAAACAGCTAGTATCTTTTATATATTATAATTATATGAACCTAGGTATTTTTATTACTTACAGTACAAACATTTTTATTTATCTTTGAAGTAAACAAAGATTTTTTTGCTGTCAAAAACTATTTTATTATATATGACCACATAGTACTTCATTCGTAATAATCAGGGCTCAGAGCTCGAACATTTGGTGCCAATGTCGTCAGTCTACACAAGATGATTTCAGTTAGTCCTATCATGAACAATTACCTCTTATTAACCCCTTAAATTAAACCAATTCGCCATTTGAAATGTGCAGTAAGTATATACCGTTTTTGACTGACATTGTTATTCACATTAACTACACAATTGACAAAATCAATATATTCCATAATTATACAGCTATATACTTTTATTATGGTTACAAGACTTAGGTACAAGTTTCATATTAAAGGAAAAAATGGAAAAATTTTGCGAGGTTCTGGTAGGCTTCCGTAGCTCAATTGGTTAAGAGCAACGCACGGATTGCGGAGGTTGCGGGTTTAAGTCCTGCCGGAAGCGTAACTTATTCCATTTTTCCTTTAATATAAAATTTGGAGAATCGCTCACAGACGTATCTACTTGTTAAAAAATTACTTCAAGGACATTGTATTGGTACAATAAAAAAAAGATTAAACAGTCGTATCTTACGGTAACAAGTTTCGTAAAACGTATTTTATTTACAAAACCATCCAAAACATGCAAAACGACGTCACTTTAAGTCACCTGCACTAGAACTTCAGGCCCTGGATTGATAATTTACATTTAAAAACCTGAAATTGAATTGAATTTAAGTTATGATATATGATGTTTTAAAATGACATTTTTATTGACATAGTGTAAAATTAAAACAGGACTTTAAGAAAATATATTAAGGGTGAAAATATTTTATGGGTTTTTATAGGTACTGTATTGTATTAAAAACGATGGATTTATATTTAGGCTAATTTTATGGCTTAATTCACGTGCTTATAATCACTCACGCAACGTGTTTCAGAGAGCCGAGTTCTCCTTTTTCAAGCACTAACAGGGCGAGTAGGGTTCACGATGGCCGGCTTCGCGTATTGCTGTGCGTCAACAAAAGCTTGAAATGGAGACCTAGGCTCTCTTAACCATGTCGCGCAAATGACTAAAAACACGTGAGTTAAGCCATAAAATTAGCTTAATGTTAGTTTGTCTCACGACAGTTCAAATTGGAAGTAAATTTCTTTTTTTTTGTGTAACATAATAGCGGGCGGCCCGTAATGAACACACGGTGCGACGTGCATACATTCAGTTTCATGTGTCAGACGCTTTTCAAAATTGTTATCGTCGAAATTATTTTCAACAAACAAAAGAACAATCGAAGCCAGACTATTTAATAGAGACACAAAGACGAGCCCACTATAACGGCAATCATGAACGTTTGCGGAGGTACAACGATAGTTCTATTAATCGTAATTGAAGCAGGGGCTCAAAAAACATATTATGCCGAGCCTCCACCACGACCTACGAGAGATTATAGACCTGACAAGTGGTTAACCAACACTGCAACAGATATGTGGTTTGGAAAGCAGACTCTGGCAGATATTCTGGGAAGAGATTTTAAGGAACTAGTCAAACGTACTGTTAGAATAGGTACTTGCCAATTTAATAAGTCCATATGTTTAAATGTGTTATGTTATTTTGTTTTCTGTATAGTTTATACTTATATATTATTATTACAGGTCGGTCAACTACCAACCATATCTTGAAATATAAGCAGCTCAATGGTACCATTAATTCAGCCCCAAAGGAGCTTATAAGTCAAATTTTGCAAAAAATGAGAGTGAACAATACGCAATTTTAAAATATTCTGTTTTCACATTTTTTTTATCTTGGACGTCCAACTAAGTATTATAAAAAGATTCGATTGAAATGATTGAACGTATTCAGTCTATATTTGTTTAGGTTCAATTAAAATAAAGTTTTTATCTTAATTATTCAAAATAATTATATCTTAATTAATCTATTATATATATAAAAAAAAATATTTGTAAACCTTTGTATTTGTATCTAAGGTAAAGTACTAAATTACCATCATACTTCGACAATTCTCATTTTAATGCCTTACTTATTCATTCATTTCTGATACTCACTTTGTCAGAGTCATCCGTTTCACTTAAGAATCGGTATTGAATGAATGTTTAATCTTCAATATTTCGACTTCAAATCTTCAAAGGGATTACAATGAGCTAGGACTTGATGAGAATGCTTTAGTTCCCTTTTTGGTAACTAATAAATAATTTTCGGGTCCTTCTCGAGAACGTCCCCTATATTGCAGCCCCGGGTGTCGACGTTTGATGTTTTAAAAGCTACTTCATAAGTGTTTGCTCCAACCGCATGATTAGAAGGCAGTTAGGGGGTGACGTGAAAGCAATCTAATAGGAGATGAATTTTAAATGACATTATTGGACCTAATGACGTCTGGGATTTACAAAACGAGATTTTCACGCATTTTGGTGCTGTGCCTTTTTGGTGCTGTATGTTTAATATTATGATAATATTATAAAAAGTTTTTACCACGGACAAATGTTTTGTAAAGGCATGTACGCAGGTACATACCAAAAATATTTCTTGAATCTCAACAAGACACATATTTCATAATAAGAACAGCCAGTACAAGGGTATTAAGGTGCACAAAAATTTTACCATATCACACGGGATATCCACACGTAATGCAACCTAACACGCTCCAGTATATTCCAACTGTTCCAACCTATGCTAGAGTTAGTTTACACTCATAATGAAAACACAATGATGGGATTTGAAATAAGACTAATACTTACGAATATATTCAGTTGCTACTCTTTCTGTTCTTTCTTTCTTAATAGTTTTTAATCGTTACGTGCATTACATCTACACAATTCCGTAACGATCGTGAAAACAATGGCGTCAGAGCCAAGTAGCATCTTCAAATACAATGCAGTTGAACTAGAAACCACTTCGATTAATCATATTTCAATAGCTGCTTTAGGCGTCCAGATTTCTAATGCACTGAAATAGGTACTACTTACAATAGAAAATCGCCTCCGAAAAGTATTTAAATCCAATAACAAACCACCAACACAACGTCACTAACGCGCCTGTCGTGAAAACCATTCACTCATTAATTTTTAGGGTTCCGTAGGCAAATGGCAAAAAACGGAACCCTTATAGATTCGTCATGTCCGTCTGTCTGTCCGATTATGTCACCGCCACTTTTTTCCGAAACTATAAGGGCTATACTGTTCAAACTTGGTAAGTAGATGTATTCTATGAACCGCATTAGGATTTTTACACAAAAATAGAAAAAAAAAACAATAAATTTTGGGGGTTCCCCATACTTAGAACTGAAACTCAAAAAAACTTTTTTCATCAAACCCATACGTGTGGGGTATCTATGGATAGGTCTTTAAAAATGATATTGAGGTTTCTAATATCATTTTTTCTAAACTGAATAGTTTGCGCGAGAGACACTTCCAAAGTGGTAAAATGTGTGTCCCCCCCCCCCCCCGTAACTTCTAAAATAACAGAATGAAAAATCTAATAAAAATATATGATATACATTGCCATGCAAACTTCCACCGAAAATTGGTTTGAACGAGATCGAGTAAGTAGTTTTTTTCTAAAACGTCATAAAATTAAAAAAAAAAAATTTTTTCATCAAACCCATACGTGTGGGGTATCTATGGATAGGTCTTGAAAAATGATATTTAGGTTTCTAATATCATTTTTTTCTAAACTGAATAGTTTGCGCGAGAGACACTTCCAAAGTGGTAAAATGTGTGTCCAAAGTGGTAAAATGTTGAACGAGATCTAGTAAGTAGATTTTTTTAAATACGTCATAACTGGTACGGAACCCTTCATGCGCGAGTCCGACTCGCACTTGGCCGCTTTTTTTATTATTAAATGGCTTCAGTCCAGTGGGACAATTTCGGCAGTGCCAAGGTATTAGGAGCTTTAAATACGACAAAAAGTGTATGGTCATTATAAGATAGTGTACGAAGATTTTATAAGCTCTTAGGAATTAATCACGAGGCATGACTATGAAAATGGCACTCGAACCGGAAGACGTGAAAATCAAGATGACTGAGAAATTACTGACATTACTTATTTGACAGTTGAATAGTTGCCTCAAAAACAAATGTGAAGGTGTTGATCAGGCTTTAAAACAAAATACTACCACATAATACATTGATTACTACAACACACGTGAAATCAAATGAGGGAATTTGTTTAAAAATAATATTTTTATTAACTTATCGTAATTTCGGTAATGTCTAATACATGTACCGTAAATACCTTTAACAAAGATTATTTTATGAAATAATATATACAGATATACCTCCACTCAAAAAAAAATCCTTCAAATTATTTTTTCTATAATACTGAAAATGTAGCATTTTGAATTGAACTTATTTTGTCTCTTTTATGCTTTAATTGTTTTCAAGGACATAATATTTAGCACGAATATATAATAAACGTATAACGACACCATATAATTGATTTTCTGGAACTGTTTAAATAACTCATTGCTTTACACAAAGTAAGGTCCAGAACAAAGAAAGAGGTACTTACATGTTTTGTGAGCCTTAATCACAAACACAACATCCTACAATTAAACTATAACTAGATAACTACGTACGCTATGCCAAATTACCTTTGAAATCATTTTGACCGGAGAGCCTGAGAGGGGCGGCGCTTTGAGAATTTTTCGTGCAAAGCGAGAGTAGTCCTTAATGAGCGCACTTGAAAACAAAGCTTCAGGTACTAGCAGTTTGGTTCATATGGTAGAGTGACAATAATTTTACAAACCCAGGGAACGATTTCAAAAGGATTAGAAATAAAATGGACACACAAACTTCATACGATTATAAAATAAATTTTCAAGGTTTCATTTGGTTTTTTAACATCTTTGTTTATACAGACTCCTTATTTTAGCGCTAGGTTTGATTAAGTAGCAGGTTGTTTACTTTCTGTTAATTTATTTTATTTGTTTTTGTAGTAAGCATTTTTAGGGTTCCGTAGCCAAATGGCATAAAACGGAACCCTTATAGTTTCGCCATGTCCGTCTGTCTGTCTGTCTGTCTGTCTGTCTGTCCGAGGCTTTGCTCCGTGGTCGTTAGTGCTAGAAAGCTGAAATTTGGCATGGATATATAAATCAATAAAGCCGACAAAGTCGTACAATAAAAACTAAAAATTTAATTTTTTTTAGGGTACCTCCCCTACACGTAAAGTGGGGGTGAATTTTTTTTTTCGCTTCAACCCTAGAGTGTGGGGTATCGTTGGAAAGGTCTTTCAAAACTAATAGGGGTTTTCAAGAAACATTTTTTGATAAAGTGAATATATTCGGAGATAATCGCTCCGAAAGAAAAAAAAAAATGTGTCTCCCCCCCCTCTAACTTTTGAACCATAGGTCCAAAAAATATGAAAAAAATCGTGGAAGTAGAGCTTAACAAAGACATTAAATGAAAACTATAGCAGACATGATCAGTTTAGCTGTTTTTGAGTTATCGCAAAAAGTTTTCCCTTCATAGTAAAAAGACTTACTTTAATTAGGTACTGATTATGCAAATTTGCCTATTTGTTTAACTCAGGTGAAAGGTACCGTTTCATCCCTTGGTTAACATTTTACTATACTTTAAGCTCCAGTTTAGCTTATTTTGACGGAAGAGTAACTACGGAACCCTACACTGAGCGTGGCCCGACATGCTCTTGGCTGGTTATTTATTATGATTACGTACTAGAAAAGTGACAAGCGGAGTCCTATTACTAAGTGGTCTCGAGACTCTATCAAGAATTGTAATAAGAAGACAGTTGAAATTATTACAAAGTGTATTATTATAGCAGCTACAGCTACAATAATAAAAATGTAACAGAAAAATCAATTTAACAACAACACATGTATTTTAATTTATATCTACAGGTAAATTTATTCTGATGTAAATGATGCTCTCTAGAATTGAGTACCAAAAATTTTAATTCGTTTAATTTAATTTAATTTACACAGCCAAATTGTAAGCTACTATCAAGTATGAAAAAGCGGTGCTTCTTAATACAAGTATCTCTATTACGTTATGTTGAGGACCCGTGTGAAATCGCCTTTTCACACAAATGTGTCCTCATTCTCCTCTCTGGATATTAATATTATTGAAAATATTTTGTCACAATTTGTTCTATATCAACCACACCTATGCCCTACGTTTGATTATTTCCGAACTTTTAATTATTATAAGAATGTTCTTAACAAATAAAAACATGTATGAAATCTGTTTTCGCTCCTAATTTTTAAAATAATCAAAAAGTCAAACGTAGGGGCATAGCTATGATTAATACACGTCAAATTACGTAAAAAATATTTTCCATAGTGTCAATATCCAGAGAGGTAAATAGGGACTACGTATGCATTAGGGTTTTTGGTTTCTCAACATTTTTTGTTTCTCGAGGTACGGGAATACTCGACCAGTATTTCTCTAGTTTCTCGAGTATCTCGAGAAATTTTGAAAGTTTCAAAAACCACAATGTTATTTTTTTTTTTACAAATCAGACGCATAGGAGTGGTATGAAGGAGGTGAGATCAATAATCAAACAAATGGTACCATAAATTGCACTTATAATCAAAAATTCAAAAACAAACAAAACACAACGTGTATTTCTTTAGGTATTTATAAAAATGTAAACCCACAATATGGTATTTTATGAGGCAAGAATATTCAAGTCAAATAATTTAACTCGATGTGACAAACTTACAGAAGATTTTACTCGTACTACGTAATATACTCACTAAACGTAACAATAAAGCAGCTATAATTGTGCTATTTTGCCAATAGGAATAGGTATAACGGGATGATTTGATTTATCAATGATATTTTAGTTTTGTAATATGTATTTGTTATTAGAAAGAAAGAAAGAAAGGAAGAAAAAAGGAAGAAAGAGAGAAAATACATTTATTTAACGCCACAACAAAAAAAAGAACATGGAACATGGAAGATAAGCGATATTGACGTTTCTTTTTGTTGAAAAACACTTTTTTTAAATATGTCGAGGTAAATGTGTAACAATTATAAATCATAGACGATTATTTACATAATTTATTAAAAGCGTTTTTCAATAAAAGACACGTCAAGATTCTTTACCTTTTTTCGAATGCTCAAAAAAGGAAGCACAGTAATTAAACGAGACTAATTCTGTAGACATCTGAGGGTAGTAGTTCAAAAGTTACAAAACATGAAATCAGTGGAAGCCAGAACGATAGAGGACGGATCAAGGCAGTTTTGTATTTGGTTGTTGAACTAACAAATGTTTAAGTACCTGAAAATGTAAAAAAAAGTATTGTCTTACATTTATTTGCCTACCTAAAGAAATACACTATACACGCGTCACGTGTGTAAGTAAGTAAATATTCTTTATTTTGCACCATACAGTTAAAATAGACAGGAAATGAAAAAACACTTAAAAGTTAGGTAACAACAGGCGGTCTTATCGGTAAGAAGTATGTGTGTATAAACACGTGTTTTCTTTTTACTTTTAACAAGAGATTTATTTCTCGAGTTCTCGAGTCATTGAGTTTTTTTTCTCGCCTCGAAGAAGGACAAATTCCTCGAGATTTCTCGCCTCGAGAATTCCTCGCCCTCTGCTCTGATCCTCCTTTCTCGTTCCATGTGATTGTTAAAAAATATATTAAATTTGCACAACAAAAAGTAATTCATGACATTCACACGTGAGTAGTAAGTACTACAGAAAAATAGTTGTAATAATAGGTGATAGAAAGTACCCTTCGAATAAAAGTTCAGGTTTTTTACACTACAACACATACACATACATTACACACGATACAACACATACACATTTTGTACATTACGATGAAATTTATTTTGTAAACACACACACACACACACATTAAAAAAAATAACCGTCTTGCAATACTAATGAATGATATTATATTGATTAATTAGTATAGTAAGACGTATATTTTAACCAAGATAAGTGATTTTTTTCACTGGATCCGACTTCGCCGTGATCGGTGCCACGTTTCACTTGCGAACATATTCAAAAATATGCGCTCACTCTTTGGCTATCATAAACTAACTCCTTAAAAACATTAGTATTCAATTTGATTTCACTTGTTTGATTATTATATCCTTTATGTTTTCATTATTACTCTTATTCCAGGTGAAAGGTGACAAATCCCATATTTTTTTAACGCATTTCTTCTCATCACATTTGAAATGGTATTTTTTCCATGCCACATATCGATGATACTATTCCAAACAGTTTCGTCTGGTTGTTTGTTAGGATCAAGTACTTGAAACTGCTCTGTTCCAACGCCAAAAATTACTAGAAAAACTATAATTGTAATTTCAATAAGTTTCATGATGTTGAGTTTGTTCTGCTATTTTTATTCAAGCAATTACAAAGCAGCAGTTGTTTTGTAGTTAACGTTAATTTTTAGATTACCAATAAACCGACCGTAGTATTTATAAACTTGAAATTTTCATAAGAAAATGTTCTGAATGACGCTAGAGTGACCAAATTACTAAACTGTACGAACTGGCAAAATGCATGTTTTGGTACCAAGTAAAATAGGTCCGTATTGAGGATGCTTGAGGCAAATATTATTGCGGAAACGTTATTTTGAAACAAGCAAGGAAATAATACTTAAAACACACTATGTATATTTAAGAACCACTCAAGTGTTGTCTCTAAACATAAGCTTAGGTAAAATGAACCCAGTTGGAGTGAATGTCATTATTTTTCTTCTAGTCGTAACTCAAGTGAAAACTGGTTCTATTAGAGAACCATTACGCAAAATAATCACCAATGAAGCATTAGATGTTATATACAAAGACAAATCTTTGACGGATATCATAATGTCAGAGTTCCAAATATTGTGGAATGGATTTTTAAAGAGACGAGGTACCTACATATAGTTTCTACTTTAATACTTTATTTTAATTATACATTTACCTAAGTAATATAATGTCACTATGTCGGCAAGATTTTGGTCAGTACACTTGCAACTAAGGTCCGACCGAGAACGCTTTTTCTGTCTCGGCCGAGAACGAGACCGAGACCGAGATTCAATGGTATTCTCGGCCGAGATCGAGACCGAGACCGAGAAGTTATAAAATAGAAGAAAAAAACACGATTTTTGCAATCAAAATGTTTTAATAGTCGAAATTCGATGATTTATCAGAAAAAGTTTTCTTGGCCACTTCGTAGCGCTATCAAATACATAGTATTTTTAGAGTTCCGTAGCCAAAATGGCAAAAACCCTTATACTTTCGCCATTGCCGTCTGTCTGTGTCTGTCCGTATGTCACAACCATTTTACTCGAAAGCTCATCGATATATTTTATAACGATATATGGAACGAAGGTGTATTATGTAAGTCGCATCTTAGTAAGGTAAATAATTAAGCTGTAATCAATACTTTTTCAGGAAAATGATTTTGAATATCTTCTTATTAAAATGAAGGAAGTGCCACGAACATTCGCTCTTTTGCTTGTCTGGCTTTTTGTATTGTATGAAGGTACGGAACCCTCCATTATGCGTTGCCCGACACTTGGCCAGTTTTTTTAGTACGGATGTGCACAAAAAGAGGTAGGTACAGTAACAATAATCAAAATTAAAAAAGTTATATATTGTTACCAAAAAAAACGTAATTTTTCAGCGTTATGATCCGTTAAATTGTGACAATGCTCGTCGTTTAACTGGTCAGTTAGGGACCTGCTACTAAGCTAAGCCATATTAAATGAAAATCAACCTATGTCTCAAAAACCACACCGCGAGTTTCGTCAAAATTGCATAGAAGCATCCGCAAAGTTAGCATGAAATTATGTCCAATATTCCACAACATTAATCCGCCACAGGTATAAGGTATTGTTTTGTACTTACCTACTGCTTTACCTTTTCCCATAAACGAAAATATATTAAGTATCAAAATATCCAGTGTCATCTTACACCCACATCAAGTTAATTTAAGTTATTTACATGTCAATAACAATATACACTCATTTATTAAATCTTCCGCAATAACCACGACCACAAAACGAAAAGAACCAAAGAACAAGTTATTACTGGCAACCGAGCCTATCCGATCCCAACGCCGTATTTGATAAGTAATTGACTTAAAATGTGGGTACGAAACCAATAAAAATCACAAAAATGTCACACCAAGCGGGCGAAGCAACCAACGGGTGGCTTAGAATTCTTAGAAACGGGCGCTCGTGCGCAGTAAATTCAAAATCCACCAATGATAACTTATTGCCTAGTCTCGGTCTCGGCAAGAATCTCGGCCCATTTTGGCCGAGAGCCGAGACCGAGATCTCGGCCCGATTTTTGGCCGAGAATGCCGAGACCGAGACCGAGATCTCGGTCGGACCTTACTTGCAACAAAGTCGATAAAAAGAGTGTGTTTTAAGTTTAGTTATTTGACTATTATCTTTGCTTGAAAACATATTATTGCCCGACTTTCTCTGGAATATTAATTTTTAGTGCTATGTACAAAACTTTAGTTAATTAATTATCAGATCTACCTACATAATATTTTTTTTAAATATATATTTTTTTACAGATCGATCTACATCTGAAAACGTAACTAAAAAAATACAAAACAGTGATATTATACATGCATCTCCAAGTAATCGTATGACACAAAAAATAAATTGACATAAATAAAAAATATACGCATTTCTGTCCCAAATGACCCAAATATAATCCAAAATAGATATCAAATACCTACATTAAAAAACATCATAAGATATAGGTACTTTCTTAAAATGAATAATCCTATCAGTAACACAAAGCCACACTCTTACCGCATTGGACCCAGAGCAACAACAAGCCAGCAAGACTCGGACCAAGCCAACTCTGCAGGCGTATTATGTATGGCTTTATATACGTGATAAAATAACCGTCACTTTTTAACACCGCGGTATTGAAAGTGACGGACACCGATTTATCACGTAGACAAGAACAACCAGTCAACCATCATAGTCTTGAGTGAATTTGAGTCTTGCTAGAAGCAGATATTTTTCCTTTTTTCCTTTAATATAAGAAAGCGGCTTTTACGCTTGCTGAATCAGCAATGCTGAGGTATTAAGAGACTGTCCTATTAGTAAGTAAAAACATGGTCGACGTATACGCCCCTCTTGTTGTCTTTGATATTTGAAGCGCATTCTATGAGGCTCACAGAGATCTTGGCGTTCGATGCTTTAAACACGTTCGATGCTTCGAATTTTTTTTTAGCAATTACTGTATTAATAATATGTGCGACAAGTTATAAAAAAAAGCTTGGCACACTTTTAAGCCTTTCAGGAACAAGAAAACCAGCTTCAAGAAGGGATAAAATAATATATTATCTCTTTTATATGCGCCAGCTACTGATATGGTTGAAGTCCGTGCCAAACCAAATCTTAATAGCGTCAACACACTGTCGAACCGATTAATCAGGGTGCGGTTTAATAAGAAAGAAAGCTAGGTATTATACTTACGCGGCTTACGTGGGCGAAAACTCGCGAATGCGACGCGGCGCGGCGCGGCGGCCCAACGGCATTCGGAGATCGCCCACGTAGGACACTTCCATCGGTATCAAAGGATTGAATTCACCCGCGCCGCACCGCACGGCTTCGCGTTCGCGAGTTATTCGCTCAGGTAAGACACTGCTTTATAGCCCAACTGTGTTTAGGGGTATTATTGGCCGTTGTTTGGTTTGTGAACCGACTTCAAAGTCTTCAAACAGAGTATGGTATACATATGAGTATAGCATAGATATGAGTATGGTAAGGGTATGAATATCGTAATAGGTATAAGTACGAGTATGGTGCAAGTATGAGTGCGTGTATGGTAAGGTATGAAATAGTATGAATACGAGTATAGTATATATGGGTATGAGTTTTGAGAAAAGTGGCAGCTGACGCACAAGAAGTAAGTAGCACCCGAAAAGAAGGACTGCTAACAAAAAGAGATAAGATTCCATCTAAAACATCTCATGCAAAAAAGACGCAAATCTCGTAACCGGTTCTTCTACTACAAAAAGTTTTTGAGATAATGTTAAACCAAGTCAGTGCTTTCAGAACCGGGCGGTGTCCACAGAACTCGATTTCCATCGACTTGCATTAAAAATGTATATTTGTGTGATGAAAATCATAGTACGTTTGTAACACTAGCGATATTGTTATGTACCTACAGTAGAAAAATAGCACAAATCACAAAGGTACGTCAAAAACTTTGTGGTAACGAGTGTTCATCTTATCGAGGTTACTACTTAGGTTCTTATAAAGGTTTGTTGACCT
Organism: Cydia pomonella; assembly: GCF_033807575.1. NCBI lineage: Eukaryota > Metazoa > Arthropoda > Insecta > Lepidoptera > Tortricidae > Cydia > Cydia pomonella. Next base: position 13,360,022 of record NC_084706.1, on the reverse strand, counting down.
TAAAGAGGTTCCGAGTTACAAAAGTAAATAAAACAAACAAACTTTTGAAACGTAATAAATATAAGAGCCTCGGTAGAGAGTACCATTTTGTACCATTTGGCGTTGAAACTCTAGGTCCCGCATGGGGTCCCAGCGCGCACAAGTTTTTTGGAGAAATCGCAAAACGTCTGGTTGACGTAACTGGTGACCGAAGAGCTGGCGGCTTCCTCGCACAACGTATCAGTATTGCGATACAACGAGGAAATGCCGCCAGCATCCTTGGTACAATGCCTCAAGGGCCTATTTTAGATATAAGCTAGTTATAGTAATCATCTGTATATATCCATTATGTACATTGTTATTGCCAATAAATATTATTCTTTAAAAAAAAAAACGTGTAAAGTATTTACCTACAGTGTTATTATTTTCTTTTAGTTACAAAGGTTTTTTTTTGTAAATAACATCGAGATCGAGGTGATATTAACACAATACGTCTATTATTTTGAGTTAAAGCGATCAAAGTTTAATTTTCTAGTTAATAATAATAATAATTCAGCCTATATACGTCCCACTGCTGGGCACAGGCCTCCTCTCATGTGCGAGAGGGCTCGGGCTATAGTCTCCACGCTAGCCCAATGCGGATTGGGGACTTCACATACACCTTTGAATTTCTTCACAGATGTATGCAGGTTTCCTCACGATGTTTTCCTTCACCGAAAAGCTAGTGGTAAATATCAAATGATATTTCGTACATAAGTTCCGAAAAACTCATTGGTACGAGCCAGGATTTGAACCCGCGACCTTCGGATTGAAAGTCAGACGTCATATCCACTCGGCCACCACCGCTTTTCTAGTTATGAAGGTAAAAACAGCGTACAGATTCCGTGAAAGAAATCGTCGATAACTTCTTAAACAAGGATTTCGCCTTACCGAGGTTCGTGTTATCGACGTTCCACTGTATAAAATTAAAAATTGTCCTAATAGACAATTCTCTTTAACTCTCGTAATAATTTTATTTCCTGCTACTACCTCTTTTTGGTTATTCCACCATTATTGCACGTTGGAAAGTGAAACTAGTAGGCAAAGATTTACATATACCATAGATGACGCAAATGCATCTACTTCGCGTTTCCGAATCCCGACCAAGGGTCGAGGTTTCACGTCGCTATCGACAATCAAGGGCCTCAGTTGTTCCATCCGGACGTCCCTGGAAACTTAAAAAATGCCTCGTTGTGTGATAATTAACTGCAAAAGCCCAATAATTCCAAGCATTCAAAAGCAAGGACATATTTCCTATCACATGTAAGTAATTTTAAAATTGTATTATGTGTAAATTAAGTAATTCTTCTCCAGTATGCTCGGAAATGTTCAGCCTATTGTAGCAAAAATAGTTCGGGAAGTTCTTCGTTATGCGCAAACTCAAATTAAAAAAATTCAAACCATTATTGTCGTGTTTTAGTGGACGAGAAGTTATTACTGTATTGTTTTTTACTTTTTAAAAACATGTATCCACTAAGAAAAACGCAAACAGCCAATTAATATAGCCGCGAGCCGCGTCTACACGACCCGGTCAGCATCATTTCAAGCAATAGGATAGAGTCGTGTATGATCGTGCGAATACTGCTTAATAAAATCAAAGACTAAACTTTTATATTTTTCAAAGGATCTCATGCGTGCAAATACAGCTTATACTGCACAACATTGATGTAAGTATAATTAACTGGATTAACAATCAGCCGAAAAAAATGGCCTCACAAAAGTAATGCTAGAATGGCTTGAGCATGAGTTTTGATACCAGTCCCGTTTCGGCCGTCGACAACGACAACTGTCAAACATGACAAAAACAAGAGCAAAACAACAAGAAAAAAGCGGCCAAGTGCGAGTCGGACTCGCGCATGAAGGGTTCCGTACCATTTGAGACGTATTAAAAAAAAATCTACTTGCTAGATCTTGTTCAACATTTTACCACTTTGGACACACATTTTACCACTTTGGAAGTGTCTCTCGCGCAAACTATTCGTTTTAGAAAAAAATGATATTAGAAACCTTAACATCATTTTTGAAGACCTATCCATAGATACCGCACACGTATGGGTTTGATGAAAAAAGATTTTTTGAGTTTCAGTTCTAAGTATGGGGAACCCCCAAAATTTATTGTTTTTTTTCTATTTTTGTGTGAACATCTTAATGCGGTTCATAGAATACATCCACTTACTAAGTTTGAACAGTATAGCTCTTATAGTTTCGGAAAAAAGTGGCTGTGACAGAATCGGACAGACAGACGGACTGACGGACATGACGAATCTATAAGGGTTCCGTTTTTTGCCATTTGGCTACGGAACCCTAACAAGGATGGCATATATTCTTTCAATGAGTTCTATTGATATTTTAACAGAACTAATGTGAATTCTTCATAATTGTATGTTATTTAATAATTTATTGTGTTGATACAAATCAACGGTTGTCACTGAACAAAAATCTATGGAGTCTACATTAGATTTTTTTTAATACCATGTTGGTGGCAAACAGGCATAAGGCTCACCTGGTGCTGGTCCTGAAACACCAGGGTGTCACATACGCGTTGCCGACACGTTTTTTTGTTGTTGTATATGGGTGGGGTTTTTTATGCGTCTGAAGATGTATTTACTGTTTGCAAAATAACTGAAACTCTTTAAAGACAACATGCGAAGGGGAATAAACCATGAAAAATCTATATAGCATCTAATGTATCGAAATTATTCATACATGTAAACATTTTTACGTCATGTCCACCAGAAGAAGAACATAACAACAATCATAGAATTGTTGTAATTAAGTCGATAACCAACGACAACGAAAAAAGAAAGCTCCAAAAGTAAATGTAGATCAAAATAGTACATTACGATACAAGTGCGAAAAATAGGAAATTCGAAACGAGTGGCGATAAATTAAAACACGACCGAAGGGAGTGTTTTAAATCGACACGAGTTGCGAATTACCTATTCGCACATGTATCGTACAACGTTTTACAGTACATATGGCCCTTTAAATGTTCGACACAGTAACGTAATATGCTACTTCTCGCACTAGTGCTATAAAGTAGCCCCATATGTACTGTAAAGACAATTATACAACTAATTGAATTTATTTCAAGTATACTAGGTGCTTTTTAGGACGTTTTGTTTTATATTTAGGTATGTACGTAGTAAAATGTTCTTCTAAAGTAGTATATTCCTGAAGGGCAATGGTAAAGTGCATGTTATCATTCAAAACAAAGACCATTCATACAACTATCTCAATCTAGTTATTAAAAAAAATATATACTTATATATACTCTATATCCGATTTTGATATTTTTATTTAAAGACAATAATATTAAAATAATTAGTATACCTACAGCTACTCCATTCACTTGCTATTCATTTTGACGTTTATACAATGATCAACTTACGAAAGGGTAATTTAACCATAAAGAATTCAATGTTTTGAAATGTCCGTTTGCAAATTTGACACTTAAACTGTATTGCATTGCGTTTACTTTTGTATGAAATACTTATCTTGACTGAAATTATAAAGAAGCGTTATTAGCATCTACCAGAGCGCATTGCTAAATGTCAGTATGCTCCATATATTTTGACATATTTCTTTCGCATTGGGCGTCCTCTTCTTTTAATATGTCAATGCTGCACAATTATATTAAATGAGCGAATATTTAATGGTACCTACTGAATGGCAGAATAGTTGTGCCTTTAACTTTTAAAAAATATTTAAAGAGGGAAATTATTTTTGACGTTTTTGATGTGAAGGTTCGATTTAAGTGCTGGTTGATGCTTTAACTATAATTATTTCACCTGATTTCCTGGCATGTTTGGAGAAAAGCACTATATATGCTTCGGCAGGAACAGCAATTCGTGGATTCGTCTTCTTTGTCGGAAAATAATTAAAGAGGGAAATTGTTTTAGATGTTTTTTAATGTGTAGGTTCGATTTGAGTGCTGGTTGATGCTTAAATTATAATTATTTCACCTGATTTCCTCGTGTGTTTGGAGAAAAGCAATATATATGCTTCGGCAGGAACAGCAATTCGTGCATTCGTCTTTGTCGACCACTCGACACTCATCCAGGAATTGCCCTTTCCCGGCCTCTGCAATAATGTACTATTAAACTATTTTACATAAATTCAAGTTGTGATTCCAATAATATGCCTAAGTAACTATGGATAAACTTTACAATACTATATTTACATTACAAGCCGCGTTTGCTTTGAGCGTTTGATCTGACCTTGTGTGTTAAAGAGACGATGAATATTGCTTCGCTTGTTTGTAAAGTAGGTATTGATAAAAACAAACTCATGTTCTAATTTTACACGACAGCTTTAAAAAAGGAGGGTTATTTGAACATATACGACTATATGTTTATACGTTTAGTATGTTCATAAATGTATATTGTCTTTAACATTTTGGAAAAGACGACATACAGAGAAAAAAAACACGGACGCCACACATTGACGGACCATACATTGGACGCTGAAAAAGGGTCCCTACTCAGCATAATGCCGCGGCCATCGGTGGCGCTGGATTTCAGCGGGCCTAACTTAAGACTTATGATAGTGGCGGCACATACGCCAACGAAACAGAAAAACAGACATTAAAAAAAGGATCACAAAAAATAATTATACATACTAAGAAACATACCAAAAACCTTTTCGCTACAGTACATTATTTAAATTGAAAACATACTTGTATAATTACAAAATTGAGATGTAAGAAAAAATTGTAACCAAAAAAAGAATTTACAATTTTAATATAAATATTAAACATTAACTACCGTCGATAGTAATGACGGTAGACAATAATAAATGAAAGTATAAAAAGTACTTAATGCCGCCGCACCAACCCAAGGAATAGTACAAAACAGTAGCGTACCATTTGCAAGAAACATTTTCAAAAAATAAACCGTTATTGTTGCCATCAAAATGTAAATGCGTGAGTGTGTTACTATGATTGTAGCCACGAAATCGAATGGATCGGAATTTTTTTCCATGGTCATGTATATTTTGGTGGCGGTTTAGAACTTTAGATACAGATGAGGTTCCGAAAGCAAAAGAAGCACTAGTAATGTTAGTTACTGGAATAAATGCTAGTTGGAAGGTGATAAAAATATTTAAGTGGATTATTTAGTTTCATGTTAAAAATAATAAAATTACTTTTGTTTACAGGTTGTTTACCCTGTCGGGTATTTTTTAATATGCGGAGTAAGTGGCCAACAAAAAGCCGATAGTAATAAGTTTTATTTTTAAAATTCAATTTTAATATATTTTTTTTAATATTTCCATTTAATATAATTCATGTCTGTATTATTCCCCTGTCAGAAAATCGATGTCATTCATGTTCATCGATTTGTGATTTTAGGGAGCGGGAGTGAGCGAGCTAGACCGCAGATATAAAATCTATAAGTTGAATTGTAGCGAGGCGGAGGGGCATCGGTGTCTTTGAATCGGTTTGTTTTTCCCGTCACTAAATTTCGGCTGTGATGGCACAGTAGGTGGTAAAAAGTCAGCACGCTTGGTTTTTAATACAAATCGTGATATTTGCTTCATCTATGGTATTAGGTTGTCCAAATATAAACCCGCCATCTTATTTACAATTTCACGAAAACGTAAGAGTGTTCTGGAAACGTCCATAGTTCGGCTATATAAGAAGAGCAGGTTCGCGCGACCTCAACAGTCGAACAATAACTTCGATACGATTCAAACGATCGACAAAAATGGACATTTCTCGAAGAGAACTCAGGCTACTTCTACTTCATGAGTTTCGTCTGGGTCACAAAGCGACGGAAGCCGTGCAAAATATTTGTAGTACGATGGGAGAGAATGTCCTCTGTTACGACACAGCAAAACGATGGTTCCAGAAGTTTCGTGAGGGTAACTTTAACCTCGACGACGAGCCCCACCCTAGAAGACCACTAGCAATTGATATCGACGTTCTAAAAAAAACAATTGAAGATGAACCAAAATCTACGGTGCGTGAACTGGCAGAGCGTCTTCAGTGCTCCCATGGGACAATAGATAATTATCTCCACAAACTTAATAAAACCTGGAAATATGGAATGTGGGTGCCGCACGACTTAACTCCTTCTCAACAACAACAGCGAGTCGACATATGTATGCAAAACTTGACATCACACAGGAACTTCGAGTGGTTACGCAATCTTATTACCGGTGACGAGAAATGGGTTTTCTATGTAAATCATACCCGCAAGCGTCAGTGGCTTAGCGTCGGTCAGAAGGCAGTACCAACACCGAAACAAAACAGTCACCAAAAAAAGGTTATGCTGTGCGTCTGGTGGGGAATTAGGGGAATAATATACTGGGAACTGTTATCACCTAATACTACAGTTACTGCGGATATCTACTGTGACCAGCTTGACCAAGTATCTAAAAATCTGATAGGAAAACAGGATAGAATTTACTTTTTGCATGACAATGCCAGAGCACACATATGCAAAAAAACTCGTGAGAAAATACAGGAACTTGGATGGACCATTATTGCACATCCCCCTTATTCGCCAGACATTGCGCCAACCGATTACCATCTATTCAGGGCTTTATCTAATTACTTACAAGAAAAAAAATTTGATAACGAACCCCAACTAAAATGTGATCTAACAAACTTTTTTGACAAAAAACCGAAAGCCTTCTACGAGCGCGGGATTCTCACACTGGCAAATCGTTGGCAGCAAGTTGTGGATAGCGACGGTCAATACATTGACAAAAGTAGTTGTTAATTTAAAAATAAAATTTATAATGAAATTTTCCGAATAATGGCGGATTTATATTTGGACAACCTAATATATTTATATCTGTGCTAGTAGGAAACATAAGATTATATTTACTCTTCAAGCGTAGCAAATATAATAAAAAACACGAACGAACAACCTGCTCCTGATAGGGTTAAATACACACGGATGGTTATAACAGCGAGCATTACTTATTCCGTTTGAGTGAAATTCAAATAAATATTAGACATAATTAATTGCATTGATAAACAAAGAAGAAGATGAGGCACGGCTAGTTGACACCAATTGCAAACCAGTTGTCCACACAGTTGCAAACGTTAAACACACGTGACAAGGCATGTAATATGTTCACAATGAGCAAAAGAGATAGACTTTGACGTTGCAAAAGGAGTGTCAAAAACAAACTAATATGTAGTAAAGTTATGTAGGCGAGACCCACATGTCTCTTATTGTAATGTTTGAAAATTACAAATAAAAACCGGGCAAGTGCGAGTGCACTGTAATTAATATCAAACTTTAATATTTTCATTTTTTTTAAGTGTATTCAGAAACCAAACAGTCATATAAACACATTAAAAAGCAATACAAAAGATGTACTGCAACAAAAGAACAAGGCAACAAAAAGACCTGGAGGTTCATAGTTATACATAATGTTAACTGAAATAAGTACTTATAGGTACAAGTATATCTAATGTATCAGATAGAAAATGAACTGCATACAACATAAATATATGACCTGGGTACTAAAACAACATACGTTTAACGTTTTTTGCTTACTAAAACAACTTATGTTTAACGGAGTCTCAGTAATAGGGTCCCGTTTGACCCTTTGGGTACGGAACCCTAAAAACGAATAGCAGTTGTCATATAAGAAAAGAAAAAAATAAGACAAAAAAAATTAAAATAAAATTTTGTGTGGCTGTGAAGTAATGACACCTCCAATTTTTTTCTAGTTATAGACCATACATTGGCCTACTACTTGCCTAAATATCAAAATTTTCCAAGCGGTACATCCTACCAAAAATCAGCCAAATGTGTGGTCAACTTCCGTATTCAATCGCCGTTTTTCAACGTAGTATACGAACTATGGAAGGTAGAGTTAAGGAACGCAATCTCCATAGACAGAACTTATGCAAAAGTGTCCAGTGGTCAGCTATAAATAATAGTTCCAAATCTCTCCAGAGTAGCGCTAGAGTAGCTAAGAACCTAGGGATTATTGGCGGAGTTACGTGCGCTGTCTATGATTAGTTTTTTTTTCAAGTATTCTAGGTATTGTAGCGCCACCTATTTAAGGTTTCTTGATGACACTTTTTGGTATATGGAGATTCAATTCCTTACCTCCACGTTCCATAATACAAACTCTTCGATTGTCATTAGTATTTTACTCTTAAATACGACAACCTGATAAGAAAACTCAAACATAATCGAAGAGTTTGTATACTACACTGAAGAACATCGATTTAGTACAGAACTTGACTACTCATTTTGCTGATATTTAACTGACTTCAAGATTTCAAAAGGAGGAGGTTATCAATTCGGTGTGTATGTTTTTTTTAAACGTTTGTTACTTCATGACTCCGTAATTTCTGAACCGATTTTGAAAGTTATTTTTTTGGTTGAATCTATATATATACAGATTGGTCCCGTTTTTGTCAAAACTCAGTCAAACTGATGATGAAATCCATGAGGAATCGAGGGAACTCTTCAAATGTGAAGAGCATACGTATAGTGATTTTTGTATTTTCATCAACAAATCAAGCATTTACATTTAAAAAATGACATTTGATGAAGTGGAACTGCTGATGATGATCAGAATGGAACTCTTCAACGACGCATAGTTAGACATTTGACGATTTTTCCTCTTCGCTGTGTTTGTGAAGCAAATTAGATTTTTAAGACAAATTTTTGTCAAGTTCTAGTTCTGACGATGGGGTCTATGAGGAATCGAGGGAACTCCTCAAATGTTAAAGGCATACATATAGTGATCTTAGTATTTTCATCATCAAATCAAGCATTTATATTTGTAGAAGTGACATTTGATGATGAACAGAATGGAACTCTTCAACGCCGCATAGTTCACGTTTGCCAATTTGTTCTCTTCGCATGTTTGTTTGTGAAGCAGTTAGGTTTTCAAGGTACATTTTTGTCAAGCTTGAGTGTTGATGATGGATTCCATGAGGAATTGAGGGTACCTACTTCTCAACTATTTTATGCAAACTTATAGCCATTTTTATTATTATTTCATGCATCGTGTGAAATAATTTATTTTAAATATTCGCTATGTGCACGACTGTCACGCAACCTAGCGTCCGCAAGTCTAGGGGAAAACGTCAATGCACTACGTCTTATAAAACTACTCCAAAACTAAAAGCTACTGAACGGATTTTCCTACGACTTTGATCTATCAATAGAGTGATTCTTGAGGAAGGTTTAGGTATATAACTTGTTAAGGTTTTGTGTAAATTGGTTGGAATATAAAGATGATGTCAGAAAAAATCACACTGGCTAGGAGCTTTAATCGAAAACGCTGCCTAATTCGTTTGAGCTATAACAACACAATGTAAGTCCGCGATGTTGAATGTCTATCTTTTAAGGATAACTTACTATACCCATCCTTAACTTTTAGAAAAAGATCACATAGTATGTGGCATTCGCAAAGCTATTTACACGGATACAGTATTAATAATTATCAAATTAAATACGTTAGTTATATTAAGCATTTCATACAGATTACAGTGGTCCCTTACACCATACAATTTAAATGAATATGTTAGGAGTATTCGTAAATTAAAATTTAATTTTGAGTCATATAACTTGTACGAAATGTTAAAAACGCTATCTGCAGTTAGTTCTAATTTTTACCACCTTATGCGCTGGGATCGCTTTACTTAGCCCCACCATGCACTTCGCACGGTCCCAATCCTTATAAAACTACTCCAAAACTAAAAGCTACTGAACGGATTTTCCTACGACTTTGATCTATCAATAGAGTGATTCTTGAGGAAGGTTTAGGTATATAACTTGTTAAGGTTTTGTGTAAATTGGTTGGAATATAAAGATGATGTCAGAAAAAATCACACTGGCTAGGAGCTTTAATCGAAAACGCTGCCTAATTCGTTTGAGCTATAACAACACAATGTAAGTCCGCGATGTTGAATGTCTATCTTTTAAGGATAACTTACTATACCCATCCTTAACTTTTAGAAAAAGATCACATAGTATGTGGCATTCGCAAAGCTATTTACACGGATACAGTATTAATAATTATCAAATTAAATACGTTAGTTATATTAAGCATTTCATACAGATTACAGTGGTCCCTTACACCATACAATTTAAATGAATATGTTAGGAGTATTCGTAAATTAAAATTTAATTTCGAGTCATATAACTTGTACGAAATGTTAAAAACGCTATCTGCAGTTAGTTCTAATTTTTACCACCTTATGCGCTGGGATCGCTTTACTTAGCCCCACCATGCACTTCGCACGGTCCCAATAGTCGAATACCCTATTATGGGTATTCTACCAGTCTTTTTAATATCACTGTATGAAATTCATAATCTTTCTTTCACCGGTGTTCCTCATTGAATTCGGCTTTTTTTTTTCTTAAAAATTATTGGTAGGAAGTACCGCCTACAAAACTTTGATATTTAGGCAAGTAGTAGGCCAATGTATGGTCTATAGCTAGAAAAAAATTAGAGGTGTCACTACTTCACAGCCACTTAAAAAAAATGTTTTAATAGTTTGTCTTTTATATATATTTCTAACTAAAAAACATCATTTTAAAATTTGAAGCACATCGCTTGAATACATCCCAAATACAATACATTACAGAAAAAACTTCAAAAAATAATAAGTCAAAAACTGTGACTAGTAGGATGTTGATACTTAGCATAAATATCCTTCACCATAAGAGGTACTCACAAAAACTCCCTGAGTCAAATTTATTTAAGGGCCGACTTACTATGGAAACCCGACTATTGCCTTTGTGAAAAAGAAATAGCAACAGATAATAATGGCCTATAAAAATAATACTAAAATTTTGACAAATGATATTTATTGGAGATCTGGGGAACTGAATTTTTTGCCTGATATACATACTTACTACTCTGCGTCCTACGCTCGGAGCTTTCCATTTACATCCCCTGTGTTTCTCGCAAAGCCGACTCGTAGCTTGTCCCATTGCAGCTTTGTCCTACGCACTGTAACATAAACCTACGTTGAACCTGGATTTTTGCGGGCTCTTGGTTGTAATGTTCTTCGTTTCAGATGCTTAGATATTCTTTATGTTCTACCTACTTCTAAACTCACTTTTAAAATATATGACGGTACACAGCTCAGCACCTCCTGGATTTATGAAGAAGAAATACAGCTTTGTTAAGTAACCAAGAATAAACATAGGTATATTGTATATCATTTTATACAAATGACATACACGAAAATTATTTCTAGTGTATTGGTCCTTCACGGACAATTTACACCAAAGAATGAGTTTTGTTTAATCCAGTCAATTGTATTGTAGCCAACATGCCAATCGTTAACTCTCCGTAGAGAACGCAACGCAACAGTCACTATCGCACTAATAAAGAAGAGTGATAGAGAGTTATAGAGAATATCTTATAATAATACTCGTGGGTAGATTTTACACTGCCAGTTGCTATGGAATGCACCTATCATTAATCGTCAATTTTACTACAAATACCAACCCACTGAAAATGCGATGCGAAACTGCATATTTTATATAAAAACATTTCTCACCAGATTCATGGGTCTATTCTAGTTTAAATTATTACATCTGATACCAACATGACACTGAGAGATCAGTATCATATCGGAATCAGATCTAATAACTAAAGCTCGAAATGTCCCGCCAGCCGCTAAGTACAATGCTATAGTAATATTAGAATTCTACTCACAGGCTTTATATTGTTCAAATTAATTAGTAAGTGTAGCGACTAAATAATTCGGTTCTATTAACCAATACGAGGCTTCGAAGCAAAATGCGGCGGTCTGTTAATTTAAATTACTAAAAATATCTAGTCAATGTAATTTAATACTTACTGATAACAATACATATGAATTAGTAACTTGATATTATGATTCCTTCGACTTAACTACTCTACATTTCAGATATAATTGTTGATAGCTACTGCTTGATATTAAGTATTTTAAACGGAATCACAGTATGAGCACACACCGACGATGATTTGCTTAACAATGGTATATTGTCTTTTACAATGATTCAAGTCCTATTGTTGGAAATATCCGTACTTTAGAAAGCAACAATGATCTTTGTGTTCCGATTTGTTAATACGTTCACTGAGATATAAGGCTTAAACACCCGATGCATGTATTCTAACTCTGTGCGGAGGCGAGAATCGGGGAATTAACTTAGTATTTTTAATATTACTTCATCTATTCAAAAAAAGTTATGAATGTAATTTTACTAATTGGGTAACGCACTTTCGATATCAGTTGGAAGTTTTCTGATATCTGTTATATTTACGGAATTATGGCCTGGCCACACTTAACGATTAGACCCTGTATATATATATATATACATTTACATATATCCCTTAAGTAAATAGTACGAGTCCAGGAAGCAAACCCTATGACAATTAACTCATATACTAGCGATATTGTTTGTTAGATATTCACAATTTTAGGTTTTCGCTTAGTGACTGTGATTTATATTCATCGATATTACTACTACATTATATACGTCGTTACTAGGCTTATAAGCCCCATAACGCGGTGGTGGAGACTCTAAGTAAGCCTTTTAGCGCACCACACAAAAAAACGCCAATTTAGATCCCGCAGCGAACGTGTTAATTAAATGTATGCCTCGATGAAAACTAGTTTTAACTGGCATTTTTCAGGTAGTTTGACTAATAGTTGAATTAACTAAATTTCAGGGAAAAAAAGCTCATTTTTCTAATTTGACATAAAGTACACAAAAAATCGGTTTAGTCGCGATGTTTGGTCAATAACAACCTAACATGCCCTCCTCGCATCGCAACTAACGCATTTTGCTAAATATCAACTAGTTTAAGATAAAAAATAAAACGTGAAAGTAAAACTTTCAAAGAAAACTATAGCGAACCTGATCGGTCATTGCAAAAAGTCTATTTTGACGGACGGGTAACTACGGAACCCTTCACTGAGCATGGGCTATGCTTTTAGCCAGTATTCTTATATTTGGTCAGCAGGTTACTAAGCTTGCTTATTCTAAACTAAAAATTTGAGTTATGATGAACAATTATTTGGATTCCGTCCTAGTAGAGGAACCATTGACGCAATGGCTGTCGTGATGCAAATCCAAGAAAAAAGCCTTGAGCACCAACGGCCTCTCTACATGTGCTTTGTGGATTTGGAAAAGGCTTTTGATAGAGTTCCACGCGACGCTCTCTGGATTGTTCTTTGTAAATTTGGCTACCCGAAGGAGTTCGTCAACCTGATTCGCCAATTTCACATGGTATGAAAGCCTAGGTTCGGTACGAAAACGAACTCTCCAAGGAGATCCAAATTACAAGTGGTGTAAAGCAGGGATGTGTTCTTGCACCCACACTTTTCGCAATATATTTTTCAGTGGTTATGAGAGATGCACGGCAGTATTGTGGCGACCGTATTTAGCTAAATGTCAGAACTGAGAAGGGTGTGTTTGACATTTCTAGGTTTAGAGCGAAGTCCAAGGTTCAAAGGATCTCCATTTTGGAGATTCTTTACGCTGATGACATATACCTCATGTCCGACAGCATGGCGTATCTCCAAGGCTGCGTTGATGTATTACATCACTCATGTCAATGTAAGTGTGACATAGCATGTATAATAATTATAATATCATTACTTATAAGCGACCAAACCAAGGGGTTTATTAGACTGTAAGCTTATTTGTGAATAAAATCGAAAATAAATTAATAGTTTGGTCTCGTTATTAGTGCTTCCAAGACTCAAATTCTCAAGCAGCCGCCAAGAGGAGGCAAGGCTGCCCCAGCGGTGCTGAATCTAGATGGGAGACCTCTGGATGAGGTCTCACACTTTAAATATCTTGGGAGCACTATCCGGCGTGATAACACCTTGGCCTCAGAGATACCTTCACATATCGCCAACGCCGCTGCTAATTTCGGACGACTCACAGATCGCGTCTGGAGGTCCCATGATAATGACAACAGAACTCGAGACAAAAATTTGCGTCTACAGGATGCTAATCATCCCTGTCCTTTTATAAGGAGCAGAGACATGGTGCCTCTATAAAACAGACATAATGAAACTGGACAATTACCACCTGATGTGTCTGCGGTCTATACTCAGGATCAAGTGGCAGGAAAATGTTCCCAACTCTAAGGTCCTGCGTCATTCCGGAATGAATGGCATGGAGGCCTTACTAATGCAGCGGCAGCTCAGGTGGTGCGGGCACGTCCTTCGAATGGATGACCACCGCTTGCCTAAAGCTGTTCTCTACTCTAAGTTAGCGGTAGGTAAGCGGAAGCACGGTGGTCAGCACCTGCGCTACAAGGACGTGCTCAAACGGCATCTGAGCGCTTGCGCCATCGACCCTGAGCGTTGGGAGGAGCTTGCTGGAAGGAGGTCTTCTTGGCGTTCTACCATCCATAACGGTGTCAAAACATTTGAGGTTAACCGCCTCACTAGCCTAGACATAAAACGCCAGTTACGGAAGGAGAGACCTAAGCCCTCCTACGCGTACACGTTCAACGCAGCTGGCCAACTTTATTGTCATGCGTGCAATAGAGTATTTAAGAGCGAGTTCGGCCTGGCCAGCCACATTAGGGCTCATGCTAGACTACGTCCATAATGTTTATTTAGGGTCGCCGTCATCGAAAACGATGAGGAGGACTATATATATTTATGTTGTTAAGAATCTAGACTCCTTTACTAAGAATTCTGATGTCCATAACTATAACACTAGAAACGAAAATAAGCTTTCTATCAGAAGGTTTCGTGTCCGCAAAGTACAAAAGTCATTCGTTGGGCAATGCATTCATTTTTATAACAAGTTACCTGACGATGCTTTATTTATTTAATCGAATGGCATAACAAAAATCACAAGTAAATCGATAATATATCAGGTATGTCACAAGTTTGTATCCAAGGTTTTCAGCCATTGAGCTACGTCAGGAGTAAGTGAGAACAGGTCATCGGGGCTTCCAGGATAGGCTCTGAGGGGGGACTCCTGTACCACGTGTTGGACAGTTTGAGATTCAGTGCCACAATCGCATCTAATATAATTTAAAATGTGCGGTACGGCCGAACCCTGTCCGCAATCTGTTAAGCTTGCACTATTCATGTCGCGGGAGGCTGAACCAGTGAACCCCTTCACTTTCACGCCGGGTGAGATTAGGCTACTAAGAGATCGGGCTGTCTTTGATTGCCAGTCAGAAGTCCATTTTTCTTTAAGACTGAGTCCGGATTCTATTAGGGCCTTAGCCAGCTTGCAAGGTGGATGACGTGATTTGAGTCGATGGTGATAACTGGGGTTAAGGAATTCTTGGCGCCCGGGGAGGTCCACTCTAGTTACGTATATAAGTTTCTGGGTTTCCCTTAAAAGTGCCTCTTCCCTTCTCAGTCTGGGAGGTGCAATGTTACATAGGACCGGGAGCCAGTAAGTTGGTGTGGGAAGGATGGTGCCTGAGATGCACCTCATCGACTTATTGAGTTCCACATCGACTCGGTCCATATGCACACTTTCCAGCCACACCGGTGAGCAGTAATCAGCAGTAGAGTAAACAAGGGCCAGGGCTGAGGTGCGCAGGCAGTCAGCGTTTGCTCCCGACGAATTACCAGCAAGTTTATTGAGGATGTTGTTCCTGGTATGCAGTTTTCTAGCCAATTTTGTAAGATGTTCTTTAAATGTGAGTGAACGATCTAAAGTGACTCCCAAGTACTTAGGGGCAAAGTTGTGTGTCAGTCTTTTTCCCTGCCAGTGTACATTTAACTCGTAGTTTGCCAGTTTGTTGTGAAGATGAGAGCAGGTGACTTCAGTTTTTGCGGGGCTAGGAGTGAGTCGCCATATCCGCAAAAAGGAGGCCAACCTCTCCAAGTCTTCAGACAAAACTAACTCGAGGGAAGCAAAGTCTTTAGCTTGAGTGGACAGGGGCTATGTCGTCTGCATAGATGAACTTTCTAGCGTTGGTGATGGGAAGATCATGGGTGTATAGGTTGAAGAGCGCAGGAGCTAGAACCGAGCCTAGGGGGAGACCATTATTTAATTTTCGTTGACGGCTTGATTTGTTGCCAAGCTGAACGCTAAAGAGCCTCTGCGCTAGCATGTTTGAAATGAATTTCATGATCTTCATGTTTGGGACTACGGAGAGGAGTTTAAATAGTACTAACGAAGGCGCAGACCTATTCGGCATTCAGCCACGATTGAAAATTATATAAAAATATTTAAAAACAGCTATTAAATTAATAAAATTAAATATTCTTAAACATAAACAAAAAATATTGAATTATAAACGTAAAATCAGTATTTTAAAAGTAAAACTCATTTACGCTTCTTAGTTTGTATGAATTAGTGACATATTAAAAAAATCTATAACTCCCTAGGGACGTATAGCTTTTTTTTCACATTTTATAAATTGCCCCCGCGGGAACAATATATGCCTTTGTCCTTCAATACACCTGCATGAAATAAGATCTTTCTCGAGTAAATGTGATGAAAAAAATATAGAAACTCATTTACTGGGTGACAATTCGAAGTCCTAAAGTGACACAATGTTATCTCATCACGTCATCATCCGCATACTATCACTACTAAACTTGTTTGACAAGTATGAATTAGGATTCAGACTTGGCATTACTGGGGGTGAGGTGGAATTAATGAAAAATCTTTTTAACAGGTTTTGTTATGCCGAGTAAGAAGCGATTCGGACTAAAAGATATCGCCACAATGTGGGCATGATCTCATGGAATACCTCCATTTTTCGATTGTCGAATTGGGCTCCTGTTGTTTTGTTTTACATCTGAGAAACAAAAACAATTTAGGAACTAACATTTCCTCGCTAAGCGAGAGTGGTCATACGGAGCGCCATATATTACATGTAGGGAAGACGTAAAGGGTGCAATGCCGTAATATTTCTTCATTATCCGACCCAGAGACCAGAGACTCAGCACTCAGGCACTAAGAACTGCAATTACTGGAGTGCTTGAAGCCACTATTTTCTAAGCTTAGTCAAATACGAAAATAACAGCTAATATAAATTTTATTGCTGACATTTTGCAGTGCAAGTTTGCTAGAACAAAGTGCAGATATTTTTAGTGCCATTATTTGCGCTTTTTATATTATAATAACAAAGAGAAAAGTAGAAATAAAACCGGCTAAGAGCATATCGGGCCATGTTCAGTGCTGGTTCCGTAGTTATCGGCCCGTTAAAATAGGCTGCCTAGAACGGGGCGGGGCCTGTTAGTGTGTATCATATACAAAACAAACAAAAGGGAGTATCTTCAAATTTTCTTGTACATCTTTTGACTAAGAAGGAAAAACTCGAAAACGGCTTAACCGTTCGCTATCGTTTTTATTGAATAATAATGGTTTTTAGAGACCCCAATTTGTTCTGACAGCCCTATTTAACGACACCCTACACTAAAGAGTTGAAGCGAAAAAAATGTATCCCATCAAAAATATTTTCATGTAAATTGTTGCCAAGACGAAACCACAAGGCTCGCACTGTCAAAACATTACAAACCCTACACATTAGTCACAATATATGGCTTGGCCGTTTCGCTACCGTCACATGAGCGTAAGAGGCCTTATTCCTACAGACGAGCGTATTTTGTAAAATGCTTCTTTTTTCATTCAAGATTACGACGTAACTATTAGTATTTATTTAAAAACTGGTAACGTACTTAAATAATCGTTTCCTAAACTAGGGGCTCCAACAGTTAAAATTTTCATTTTCTCTTTTAAACCTCTTTTTTAATGAGTTTTTTTGGGAGTCTTTACCAAAATTTGCAGTGAGATGTGGCGTTTCGGTTCTCAATTTTGCTGTAAACAAGAATCATTTGGTACATGAATGACTACAATTTGATTCAACATATCTCGTACGAGGGGCTGGAATGATTAACATTCGAAGACTAATTTGAAAAAACTGATAAAATCAAAAGGTCAAAAGCCTCCGATCGTATCCTATCTTTCTGCCTCAGTGTTCACATCTGACATTTATACGATGCGTTGTTCCATGTGAGTATCTTAAGTAGGTATTTTTTTGGGTTTACTAATGTTTGGCAAAACAACTTATCCTAATTTTACAGTTGGCATAACTATTTTTGATCAAGTTATTGTTTGGCAAATAATTACTTGGTCAAGTTTCATTTTACCTAGTATTATTTAGTCAAATATATTGTTAGGCATAATTTACATTTCCCAAAATATTGCATGGCAATACGCGCTATTTATATTTTTGCTTTCAATTGAAATGATTGTAATATCAACCTTGGTCCTTTTCATCAATTTGGTATCATAAATAAATAAATATTTATAATATCTATGTACTAATCTTAATTTTAAGCGAACGGTTAGGATTTGGTGAACCATAACTATCAAAAGAGTATCTATCTCTAATAAACATTTTAGAATGAAAGATAATTAGGACATTAAATAAAAATTCAGGTATTAAGATTCAGTAAACAATTCAGCGTAGAGTGACTGATAAACTTTTCTGTGCTAGTAGGAAAACTAAATTAAGTAAGGTGTATAAAGCGTTTTAAGCACTAATACATGTTTCTTAATTCCGTTGTCATAACTGGCATCCTAACTAGGATCCTTTTGGTTAGTGCAGTTACTAAACGCGGTTCTACCTTTACGATTTAGTATTATGAACTAAGTGAGATGTGTCGGAATCCTAAATTGTAAAGATGTAACCGCGCTTACCAAGACTGCCCTCGTAATGAAAAATGCAATAATCGACAAAATTTCAATTTCGACTTTTTATGAAAAATAGCATCGGTAAATAAATATCCATCAATGCATAATATATATAATGGTTGTAATCAAGAAATTTACTTACTAAAAATGCAGTATTTGTTCAAAAAACGCTTAAGATACAAAAATGAAATGCAGCATTTATATCATACTAAAGTTAAAGTAGTAGTTTACGTTATTTCAACATGTAGTTGCTTACTGCCTGTTGAAACAACGTAATGAAATTTATCTAACGCGCTGAACTATGGTGAAACTGCAGGTAACACTAATAAATCAGTCTGTGATTATCACATCACATAAAAAAATTATAATTATGATAGTGCTATAGTTATAAGGTGCTGGTGGCCTAGTGGTAAGAGCGTGCGACTTGCAATCCGGAGGTCGCGGGTTCAAACCCCGGGTCGTACCAATGAGTTTTTCGGAACTTATGTGCGAAGTATCATTTGATATTTACCAGTCGCTTTTCGGTGAAGGAAAACATCGTGAGGAAACCGGACTTATCCCAATAAGGCCTAGTTTACCCTCTGGGTTGGAAGGTTGGATAGCAGTCGCTTTCGTAAAAACTAGTTCCTACGCCAATTCTCGGGATTAGTTGCCAAGCGGACCCCAGGCTCCCATGCGCCATGACAAAATGCCGGGACAACTCGAGGAAGAAGAGTATATGATATGGTGTCTAATATTTATGCTGCATTTCATCTATAAATAATAATTATTATAATCATCTTACCATCTAATCATTAATCATCTAATCATCTTATGAAATGCAGTTCTATATATAACCAAGATATAAATGCAGTATTCGACACATGTACTGCATTCATAATATGTATTTTTAGCATCGTCTACAAATGCCAATATACCAATATACATATACAAGGATATACTGCAGTAAATCGTCGCACAGATTGTAATCACCAACTAAGCAAAATGACGGAAAGTACTAATTCAAGTTTTTATAATAATATAAATATTATAATTTCATCTTAGTATATAATTTCCAAAAAAACTTGAATCTTTGATTTTGCAATTACTGCATGTTTCTGTCAGAATCACGAGCTCTTACGACCCTAACGACCCCGTTAAGTTATGGTTATAGAAGACAAAACGATTGAATTTCTCTGTAAAAAATTAAAAAGCACGTGAGTAGAAATGATATAAAAAAAAACTTCCCTATGAGATGAGATGCCTATTTGCCAAATTCAAAAAGAGACAATTTGATTAAACATCTTTTTGGAATATAAGTTTTGCCATTAAAAAACCTTTGCTTTGTTTTAATAAAATTTGACAAAGTAAAATGATGCCAAATGATAATTTGACCCAACAAATTAATTGCGAAGTTTAAATTTGCCAAAGATTTATTTGGGAAATGAAACTACCTACGATATGTTTATTAGGAAGTGAAATTTGGTGAAAAGTATTTTGGCCAAACGAAAGTACACCATTTTTCTGTCTTCCTAGAGATTTTATCTTTATGCAGATGTTTTTGGCGTGAAAAGCTAATTTTTCCATTGACACTATTAGATCTGGAGATTTGTGTAAGAAAGCTGCCTAAATATATGACGTTAGTTGTTCTATATATAAATTTCCCTCTCATTTCAATCGATTCCTAATATTTAATCTGATTCCAATTTGTCCTCGTAACATCTGAATCCATTTTTTATAAGGTATAATTCAACTCGCACTTGGCTGGTTTCTAAGAAATGTTATTCTGTTAGTTTCTATGGTGGTTCTTATACGAGTATGTATACATCTCCATCTACACATTAATGGTTCAAGTACATTTATTTATCGTTTTTCAACATCACATGAAAACATTCACGTCCGTTTAAATCCGGGCTCGAAATGAAGTTTGCCATCGAAACTAGATATCGAGCAAACATGAGAGACAAACAGGCCAGAATTGGACGGTCGAGATTGATAGTTCTGTTCTGTCCCATGCCACCATTTTACTTTATTTTCCTCTCATTTCACCCTATCACAAGGCTTTACAATGGACCTTGTCTCGCAATGTATAAAGTCTATATTTCAAGACACCATAACTGAATTATACAAGGTTTTGAATATTACGAGTGGATACGTTGAAGTCCAGACTGGAAAATTAAAAGTTCAGATGAAGGGATTGACATAAACCGTTTTGGTTAGAGTTGGAGCCTTGTGAATATAAAATCTATTTCATTTTTTTTTCTACATACAAAGTAAAGCTGGACCACACTATTCGATAATTATGTATTTTTGTCAATTTATTTTTCATAAATTGTTCTAAACAGTAGAGCCATACATTTATTAACTTTTTAAGCTATGCTCGCGAGGTCTACAGCTCACAGAGCTACTAGTTTAAATGGGATATCGATTGGTAGGATTATGTTTCCAAAAGCATCCTATGGCAAAGGATGTAATTGCTTAAGGAGAAAGCGGTGAAATGACGAGTAAATATTACACTCTACAATCTATACATATACGTACCTAAAACCTTGAAAAAAAAACTTTAATAGTAAATATCTATTTCTACCAATAAACCGAAATTTCAAGACATCACATTCGCACCAAAATTTTATAAGCTGACTTTCACTTTTGACCAAACCCGTGAGGGGTTTGGTTGACTGGTCTGGAGACACTTTTGATAAATTATTCACACACAATGTAGGAACTTTCGTCCGAATTCCGCTGGGCGAACGAATTTATAGGACATCTTCTGTTTCAATTTGCAGCCGAGTAGATTGTTGCGGTCCTAAACAAAAAACGACGAAATACATAGAGTATACATGGAAGTATACTCTGATTAAGTACTATACTAATTGTAAAACAAACCCGAACCCAAAAAAAAAACCAAACCCATGAAACTATTCAAAATTTGCATCAAATTACTTTGACAGTTTTGTGGGTAAAATGCAACTTTCTTATCACATTTTGTAGAATTAAGACGAAAGTGGACGACCGCCTCAAAACTGCCTTTCCATACAAAAGTACTCCCCATTTTCCTCTCTGGATATCAGTCGCGGCGCGTGGAAATTTTGGCTAGGCAACTCGGAACAAAAAAAAAACACCTATCTTAACATTTTTTTCGTGATAAAAGTGAAGCATGAAGCAACAACCGGGACGGAGTGTTATCATAACATTATTCAAGTTTCACCCACGAATTCGAAAACCTATTACTACAAACCTACAAACAGTACTTTTTTTAATAAACGTATGTTATCAAATTATTAAGCTTGAAACTACATAATAATCTTGTATTGTTTAGTAAAATTCGTCTTTTTTTAAAGGTTTTTACTAAATTAAAAAAAGCAAAATACATAAAATTTTACCCATTATTCAATTCAATGTTTTTGTATAGCAATATTAACCATATACGCGCGGCAAAATTGTGAAACATTACACTCTAATATAAATCTTACCTGTTTGTATTTAAGGTTTAAATTCAAATGAAGCAGCATGTTGCCGTGTACCTCGGTACCACGAACACCGAAGTTCGCAAATTACGAGCATCTTTCTCTATCACCCTAATTACGCCATGATTAGGAGAAAAAGAGAAAGTTGCCCGCAATTTGCGTACTTCGGTGTTCGCGGTAGGCCCCTCAGTACTCGCGGACTTTATGAATATGTGCGTGCATTTTTCCAATATAAACCTTATATTGTTACATTCAAGGTCTTTATTTAAATGTATAACTCGATGCATGACCGAGTTGCTTTGAAGCTAATTCGCACGGACTCTCTATAGCAAACTTTATGAGCGTGTGCGTGAGTTGTCGTATCTGTCTGTACAGTGTCTCATGAATGAATAGTCAAGCTTAGCTTCACTTCGCGCGCCCGCTATGATTACCAAGTTGAAATTTAATCATTAGTGAAGCTTTATGTTATCAATTCCAAAGTAATGTAATACGTAGTGTTTTCATTATGGAAAAATGTATTTTTTAATTTTAATGATGATTTGTACGTTGGTTTATGTAGCAATAATTTTTAGGCAAGCCGGTGGGAATCTAGTTGTATGGAGCCGCCGCCACTGCTGGATATTAACATTATTGAAAATATTTTTCACAATTTAATGTATATCTATGCCCGCTCATTTTGTCTAATAATTAAGAACTTATGTGTTGTACACCCCTTCCTACTCCTAAACTCATTAACTAAAATTCGACCGGAATTAATTGTAAATAAAAAAAAATGTCATATCAGGCTACCAAAGAGAAAGCAGAGGACCACCAAACATGGAAATTGCTCCACCGACAAGAGTCTTACTCTTAAATATATGATGATGAAAAAAAAAAATTGATAAATTTGGATAATTCTAGTGTATTTTCCATTCCACCATCGTCTTTTACGTGCAGACTGATTATATTTGGATTCTAATTACTGTCACTAAATGTCCTATTTATTTGTTAATATTCCTACTGTATTTATTTATTGCACTATCGTTTGGTAAATGATTAGTTAGTAAATTATATTTTTTGAATGTATCTCCTACCGGGCCCTACCGTGACCAGTTATGTAAAATATATTGTAATCATAAATGTAAATGTTGCAAAGAATAGTACGTACAAACATACTTTATCTACTGTCACGCCCGGATGAAGACGGGTCTCTAGGCTAAATACCCATTTTATTTTATTTTTAATAGGTATTCTTAAGCACTATGTAATATTACTTTACCCACCAGCGTTTCGTAACCTAATTTCAGACGAGAAGAAACGCCAAGGAACTCGTCTGAGTGTACTATTAATGTTTAGAATACTGAAAATAATCGTCTATTAAATATAAATGTAATACTCTTATTTACCTCAGTTAAGTGAACTGCTCCGCTCCCTATAACAAAATTATTCAGTATGTCCTCAAAAACTTCGTTCCCCTATGTCACTCAATGTAAAAATGTATAAACCTTTAAATCATATTTAATGTACGAGCCATTCATATGATCCATATGCTACTGAAACTAGATTTCATTTTATTTTGTATTTTATAACAGTTAACACTCTAATGATTTTAGTATTGTGTACAACCAAACTACATGTGAAAGTAAATAAATAAATTGAATACCCAAGTAATGACTCTATCCTAACTTTACCCCAAATTCACCTATTCTAATGCGTGTAAAATTGGAGGCGAACCTCCAGAATAAGGCGGAGAATAAGGCGCCCTAACTATTAATGTACATAAATAACAAGTCAACGCTTCTTCAATTACTAACAGATTTAAATGAGCAAAGATTACTACTAATGGTCCACTCGTGAGACCCTCTTATTCCTCTGTCAGTTGAAGGAAACGTAAAACGTAAATCTGACGCCAGGCCCTTTTCGCTACCTGGAGCTAACTCTCTACTAGATTCCCGAGTAAACCTGGTTATCAACGTCAAGCAGGTGTGCCTGATACCTGTAAAACGACAACTTCCTAAATAATGTTTTAGAGACTTAAGAGAATAGCGAACGACCGCTTAGAGATAAATCGGGACCACGTTTGTATGACAAGGCGATCTTGCGCGGTCGTCCACTTTCGCCATAAGTACGATGCCGAACAAAATATTAAAAAGTAGATTCTGGTTACCAGGTCTGAACTACGTTGAATCTTATATCATGAACTAGGTACTAGTATTGAAAAATTCCAAGACTTACAAGGTCTACGTAGACAAAATCGGACTCATCTTGCAATTTTACCTAGTAAGTACTATGCAGTCTTTGAAATTTAGCCGTTTAAATTTATTTTTTATAGTTCCTTATCGAATTAGAGCAAGAAATATATATTTCTTGCTTTAATTAGCATGGATTTCCGCAAAGTAACGCCTGATTCTATTAATTAGTTCCTTATCGCATGGTACGAAGTTGGCGAATTGGGCTCAGCCAAAAAATGTGTACCTAAGAGTTTTCCGTCACGGCCCTTTATATATATATATATATATATATTATAATTATATACAGACTGGTTTTGTTATGTTTGACCATAATCTTGAAGTAGATATGTAGGCCATAATGAAGAACTTTTACTATGGGGCCAACACCATAGTATAAGCTGATCAGTATGACCTACATATCCATCCCTCAGAATATGGTCAAAGATAGGTTTAAGGAACTTTATTCTCATTAAGAATTACATAATTCAGTTACATGAGAAAATTTACATTAAAACTAAGTCTAAGCATACAGTGTACACAAAAAACATGTTATTAAATTCATAGTGGGTAGAAATGCATTACAAGATAGGTACTTATTACTAAACGCTCGGAACATATCTTTACGTTACTAACTGAACACCAAACAGAACCAGCGATGTATGAGGCAGATAAGACGATGCGCTAGGATCTTATTAAATTCATAGTGGGTAGAAATGCATTACAAGATACTTATTAGTTATTACTAAACGCTCGGAACATATCTTTACGTTACCAACTGAACACCAAACAGAACCAGCGATGTATGAGGCAGATAAGACGATGCGCTAGGATGTTATTAAATTCATAGTGGGTAGAAATGCATTACAAGATACTTATTAGTTATTACTAAACGCTCGGAACATATCTTTACGTTACCAACTGAACACCAAACAGAAACAGCGATGTATGAGGCAGATAAGGTGATGCGCTAGGATGCGGCATACTCGAGTGTGCTCATAATAAGCATAAGTTTCGTGGATAGATATTTTTTAATCGTTTTTTTTTCTAATGTAATTAATATATATCGGTGCATACGTTGTTTGAAAAAATAAATTTTTTTTTTTTGTTATATAGGTAGGCGGTTGTCAATTTGAGTTTAACTTAAAGAGTACTTGTTTTTGTAAAAAGTTTTAGTATATTGTATAGTAAAGCGGATATGCCTACTTATATTATTTTGTTATCGTTTTGTATATATTTAGGTGTTTGTGAAGATAACAAAATCAGCCTGTATATATTTTATAATTATCATTATGATAATTATGAACAAGAACATGAAAATTATGATAATGACGGACGCTAGTCGAACTCTTATTGTGTTGTTGCTGTGTGTATGTTGTTTTGTACTTGTGTCTAAATAAAATGATTTTAGAATGCACGTGTAGATTATATACATTGAAGTATAACACTACTCTTTTTCAAATAATTATCGCACCGAAATCCCCAGAGTTAACAAATAAACAGAGTACAACTAATATCTTTTTAATTTTGCTAATGGTGGCTGAACGTTTCATAATTATTTACCAACTAACGCGAACTTTGTAGACGTTAATCATAGTTAACTGGCTCATAATTTCATATAACACTATGTTAATAATCTCACACACATTATACGAAATGAATGACCTACTAGTTGTTTTAACCACCGTTAGACTATGAACCTAAATACCCATTATTCATAGAACTTACGCTTCTATATTAACCAATTCCTAGAAATATACTTCTGATTCTTGGTATATTCCTTTTACTGAGGAATTTCGAGAAGACAATGCTAAATTTCGCTTGGCATTGCGAATCGTTAGTCGTGCCAACAAATTGGATTAAATTTATTTAGTCCCCCCTCAAATTGAACTAATTGGTTAGTTGATGGTCGACGATTAATTTTAAATAACTGAAAGGGTCTATTTAACACTTTCAGCGATTCCTAATTAACTTGGAGCGTTAGTGTAACAGCTCTTTAAATGATTATTTACTTGCTAAAGTTTTTCTCCCAAAAGCTGGCAAAGGCTTTTTAACCTGCAGTTAATTAGTCATAGCAATTATTTAAGTTGCCGTAGGTTAAGAGAGCGGAGTTTTAATAATAATGGTACTGTTCTTTTAGATCATAATGCGGTTGCAAATAAATTCATGTGACTTCATCGATTTGAATTCTGAAGTTTGACTTTCACTCGATAGAAAAAAATCACGAATATAGGTCTTAAACGCACCAAAATTTGTAACAATTTATACACAAAAGCTAAAATTATGAAAATTGCTTCTAAAAATGTTTGTGGAAATTCATCGATTACTTTTTTGTTGTTAAAACTTACAACAAATTAAAATTCATAAACATGATATCCGCGGTAATGAGCACGCGCACATCCATTTCGCAATGGCGCAAAGAATAAGGATCAAAGTCAAATGGCGTTTTAAAAGTTTTAATGATGTGTCGAAAGATAGCAGTAAATTTAATGTGGCTTACAAAGATTACTGTGACAATCCACCTCTCTATTTGTCTATATGGACCCTGAACTAAATGTTGAGTTACAGTATTTGACCATAGCGTGGCAGCATTAGCCGTTATATTTCAGCACAGGCACTTAACGCGAAATCAAAGCGTACCTAACCCGGCCAGTGATAAATGTCGCGTATGAATGGCCGGCACGGTATAATAATTTATCGGACTATCTCTCGAGTCCACTCCACCCGCTGATCCGGGTGACGTATCACCGGTGCGATACCGTATGACTCATTTAGTTGAGGCTTTTCGACTTTTAGTGAAGGTTTGGTCAAGAAACAAGAAAACGAATATAGCCATTTGTTAACATTGAAAGATTTTTTACTGCTTACTAAGCTTCAGCAAAACTACAACTTTTAGGGCGCACCAGACACGGGCTAAGATTAGCAGTAATTAAGCACTATTATCTACTCATGAATAAAGTAGTGCAGCGATTACCCATAATTTTAAGTCGGCAGGTAGGGTAGTGATCTGTTTTAAATCTAAATATATAAAAGAAGAAACTGACTGACTGACTGACATATCAACGCACAGCCTAAACCGCTGGTTCTAGAGATTCCAAATTTGGCACGTAGGTTCTTAAGAAGGTCCAGGAGTGCAGTAAGAAAGGATTTTTCAAAATTCACCCCCTAAGGGAGTGAAATGGGGGTCCAAACTTTGTATGGGGAAACAATATTAGTTAGACCATTTTATTCGAAATTTTACAGAGTATTCCTAACGATAAATAAGTAAACACGTGTTTCAGGTTTTTTGAGAATTCAATCCCTAAAAGCAGGAAATATGGTGACAAAGTCAACATGAGCATTATTTCCATGGTTTATCGGGTCGCTGATTACGAAAATAACAACGATTGTAAAATCTAACGGGGTGGACGTGAAATACAAATCCCCTGTTGGGGTGCGATGGGGTTGAAATTACTAAATATCAATATGGGTGTTGGTTTATGGTTATTTGGGACGTTATTAACGAAAATGGCATTGAATTATTTAAAAATGTAATATTGTGGACATGAAAAATATTGACACTATTTTTGCCAAATTGCAATTCAATTGGTCCAGTAGTTTCGGAGAAAATCGGTTGTAACAGATGGATTGAGAGACAGCCACACGTGATCCTATAAGGGTTCTTTTTTTATCTTTTGAGGTATGGAATGATACCCGCGTTATCCTAATAGATACTACGACAGGACTGTTTCTCCCACGGTCAGTTCTATGTGGCGTGCTCCTGTGTAAGTTCACCTCAAAGTTTGGTTCTATTGCTACCGCTTTCAAACATGGCTAGGTAAAAATGTTGTTCATAAGGAAGTACTTTAACAAGTATAAAGTTGTGGAATACTTCATGCATTTTTCAGAACATGATTCTAAATCTAATAATCGCGGACAAACATACCTACATGCGTTCATACAAACATACGGGTCAAACTGAGAACCTTTCTTTTTGCTTTACGCGGGCGAAGCCGCGGGCTAAAGCTAGTATGTTTATAAATAATCGACTGGAATTCTGAGTAAGTATTACATCATACATAAATTAATATTGATAAAGCAAACCATCCATTTAAAACTATTTATTGAATAGGTACTTAGTATTTTGGTCAAGTTGTGAAGTTTTGAGGTTACAAATATCCGTTATGTATGTCAACGTAAAACGTTAACTATCAATGCTCATATGCGACAGAATTTTTGCATTATGTGTTGTCTGTTGTGTGCAAGTTAAGTGGCGCCCTCAATAAACTTCTACAATTTCTTGTCGAACCGTACGGATTGATGTTTAAAATTGTCGCTGTGTGACGCAATAAAGTTAGGCCTCTTGTGCACTAGTGGTTAACCGCGGGGGTGGCTAGTCGCTTTTCCAGTTAATATACAACCGCTTGTGATCGTACGCACTTGACCGCCACAAAATTTCAACCGCGGCGGTTGAATGGAGAGCTACGGCACGCTTCGAGGCTGGCCGCCAACTTGTCTATACGCACTGGCGATTCAGTGTGCGGCGAGCCGCAAATAATAACAGTTATACGACGAGATACTCATTCTAACATAGCAGAAAAAAATATTTTCGTGCTTCTTCAGTACTTGAAAACAACTTGTGAACTGGCCTTGTTTTTAACAAGTCTGGAGTTGAACTTCTAGCGACCGCGGTAGAATGTCTTCCGTCTCGCCAGGCCTATAGAACTCTCCGCGCGAGCTCGAATTTATGCCTACGAAACTCGTCCCGTCTACGGTACAAAAGTGTGAAGGAAATTTCTTCGTCACGAACAAATAACACCGCTTGTATGGATGGATGCAGAAACATCAAAATAAATAAAAAATATCGATTTGATCTTCCGCAAGAGAAAAAAAAAGAAAAATTAGTAGGTAGTGTAGCAAAATTGCTACATATGTATCAACATCTGTCGGTTTATTTTTGAACTTCTCCAGACTCCAGTGACTAGCTGCCAGCTTGGTCAGTTCTCTTTCCGTTGTCTCTCTATGCGGTTTCATAATTCAGGCGTTGATGATTAGATGGCGCTGTATCACATTGGTCGTTGAAGGAGTTTGTTTTTCCTTTTGGCCTATTTTGAATGTGATTTATGGCAGGCTGAAAATAGAATGTATTTTGAGGGGGGGGGGGGGGTATTTTTTTGAATAAAAATTGGAAGGTTTTCGAAAGATGGAATTGAGGTTTTTGTTTTTGAAAAGAACGTCAGAAAAAATTTGCGGCAGAAGAGCAAAGTCAAGTTGGTTGATTGTTTGCCATTTTTTATTGTTGATTAAAAAGTATTGGAAGATATTTGAGTAAAGTTCCACCGAAAGATTGTTTATGGCGTAATAGTGCTATCCTGTGTTCCTCTAGCCGCCGCCGCCGGCCGCTAGCCGGTTTTCCTCTTTGAAACTCAGGGGCGTTTCAGTCAGTTCTAGCCACGTGAATTTTCACCAGCAACAACTTGTGCAATAACGTGTGACGTATTTGCCGCCAAGGCTCAAGGGTACGTAATTTTTTGACCCTCCCGTCGATTCACAAATTCCGGGAGGGCTCCAATCAGACCACCAGCTTCAATAACCTTTATGCGGACAGCACTTTAATGTTGTTTCGGAAACTGTTTAAATTATGTTATATTTTTGTTGCATAATTGTTTAAAATTAAAACGTATTCTGTGAAGTGGCCTTGTAGGGCAAAAGGTTCGCCAATGGACAAGTGTCATATTTTTGTTGGATAATTGTTTAAAAATTTAAACGTATTCTGCGAAGTGATTTTGTTTTACTGCAGTAGACATTAATTGAGAAATACGTACTTACCCTTACTGTTATTATTTATTGAATATCTTTAAAGATGTTATGATTGTACGAGACAATCATGTATAGTTAGACTTGAAATAGGTGAATAGGTATAACTAACTTTTTAGGCCTTTTGGTATAGGTATGTGTATTTTAATGAGAGTAAGTACTTACTGGAATTTAAATATATTGCTTACCCTCTGGTTATTTTATAATTACCAGTATTCATGCTTTCTCTATTATTTTTCTTTATCGTGTAACGTTAATTTCAATCTGGTTATAAACTACACGAAGTTTCATAACGAATTCTTGCCGAGTTCATTGCGCGGCATATAAAAAGGCGTAAACACTGCGGTTACTCCCTGCGGTCCCTGTGGACATATGACCTTTTAAAATGTTTCGTCGGAATGAAATGCATAAACGAAATATTATAATGATTGCAACTTAACTTTCTTATAGTTATTTTACGCTATACGAGTACTGTTATGTGTGTACGTATACCTAACGTCAAGTTCTAAGTAGTATTTGGAAAATCATTTCTAAGTGTAGGCAACCCTAGATTTGTGCCGCTGCGCGCAGTCCAGGGAGCGGCACGTTGAAGGTCATTCCATTGTATTTTCGTGTAGGTATCAAAACGGTAGGTATTTGCGTTTTATTTGAGAGATAAGTATCTGTTCGTAAGAACTATTATATAATCTGTGGTCTCGCTCTCAATCGCCGGATAAGTACCTAGTACCTGGGCGACCGAGCTTTGCTCGGTTATAACTATTTATTGTAATATGGTGGTCTATATAGGTGATAATCTTAACTACATTTTTTTACTAAATTAAACTTGAACATATAAAAAAAAACAAAAGTTAGTCACCGGGCGAGATTCGAACCCGTAACACTCGTTTAGCAGTCCGCGTCTTAAGCTTAACCCGCTGGACCAGACGGACAGTGGCCGGCGACACGAAATTAGCGACCATATTCTGCGTCGAAAGAAAAACGCATGAAAACTCGAAAACACGCGTTTTCCCAAACATAAGACTAATCTAGATAGATTGTATACCCCCAAAAACCCCCATATACCAAATTTCAGCGAAATCGTTAGAGCCGTTTCCGAGATCACAGAATACAAGAATTGCTCGTTTAAAGGTATAAGATATAAAACGGGTACTTCAGAATGCAGCAATCCAGGATTACCCCTCCGCAGAGATTCTTAGTACAGCGATTGCGAGAGTAGCACGCACTGTCGTCTATCTCGCTCCAACCCTTGCTTAAATACGTACACGGTGCCCACGCGCGTTACAAACGCATGTTCCATAGGACTTTAAGTTCAAAACAAATCAATAATGGACAAAAGATCATGACCAAAATTTATAACTGATGATCTAAAAGGCCGCTTAATATGAATCTGTCGAATTGGCGCAAACGGCCGGCATCTTGAATTTCAGCATTTTTATACTGAGGATCCCAAAGGTATCGTAAGAACGTATTCTTAGTCAAAATTGTACAAAATGACCACCATTTAATTTCTTTATTTTTACGATGATCATGTTAAAAATTGATATCTGAGGATTTTACAGCTACCGTAATATGAATTCGTAGTGGAAATTGTAAAATATGTCCGCCATCTTGATTTTCGTCATTTATGCGCTAATTTAATGAAAATTGATGTACGAGGATCTGAAAGGCCTAATATATGTGTCGCCCGCGAGTGTCGTGAAACGAAGTCAAGAAAGGGTCGTGACGGAAACTCGTCATGTTCATGTTCATGGAACACTCGGTTGGAACAAAGTTAAAGAAACTCGTGACGGAAAACTTACACTTTTCTTCGCCTAGCCCCATCTGCTAAGTCCGTACCGTGCGATAAGGAACTTAATTCCAAACAACGGCAGTTATGTATGTAGTTAGTCTATGAATCTACTCTATAGAGTTTTTGGCGGACCGCAAGATCTCAGTTCGGGGCGAACTAATACATAGTATGTAGTTCATTAGAAAAAGAAATTACCTCTTGCAATCTACGTATGCATGCGTACCTGTGTTACAGTTCTACGGCCCCACAGATATACGTTAGTATACTATCAACGCGTTTTCCGCGAGAACGATCACCATTAATCTAATTTCCGGTGTCCAGAGAAGATTAATCGTCGTGCAAAGTTTGCACTTAGCGCCATTTGGTGTTAACGTTATTATTAACAATTACTTGATCATCGCGCGAATATAATAATGTTGGCGACTTAACTTCTGTTCTTTTTGACGCATGAGGGAAAATTAAATTGAAGCAAAGTTATTTGCTTACAGTTAGCCGGGACCATCAGCTTCATAGATAGTGACCCAGCCTATGAAGCTGATGGTCCAGGGTTCAAATCCTGGTAAGAGCATATATTTGGCTATATATTTGTCTGATGAACACGGATATTTGTTTCTGAGTTATGGGTGTTTTCTATGTATTTATGTATTTATAATTATATGTTATATATATATCGTTGTCTATGTACCTACAACACAAGCCTTATTGAGCTTACCGTGGGACTTGGTCAATTTGCGTAATAATGTCCTATAATATTTATTTATTTATTATTTATTTACAGTCTGACAAGAGTGTCGTCAAGTTCACCATACTTATTAACCTATCGAATGAGCTTTTGCTTTTACGGATACTGGAAAGCGATGTGTAAACATACTACATACTTATACGAGGCCTGGACGTTAGTGAGATGACGATATGAGTTGTGCTGGTGTCCGACTTTATTACCTACATGTAAATGAGTTTCACATGATTATCCACCTGGTTTCTTGAGCTTAATAGTCGCCTCCAAACCTCCCCTTATAGCGACCCCTTTCCTCACACAAAGTTTACCTTAAGTTCATATTAGCCTCACTGGAGCACTGTTCACTCTGAGTACTGATAACGTTGGTCACAATCTACAAGAGACACATAATTATTCTAATAACACCACAAGAACGTCCTTGACTTGATCTAAAAGCAAATATCACTCCCCCGTAAATTTGTTCGCACACAACCTCCTTTTTCCTACTGTCGTTCTCATCTACCCTCTCAACTTCAGCCAAAAAATCCCAATAACCTAGAAGCGGTTATTTAACTTAAACGTGACTACTAGCGCCATCTCCATGACGTTGGCAAATATTAGCCGGTTCGCAATACGTTCGCGACAAAGAGATAGTAGATTGTTTTTGAGGGTGCCATTGCTCATCTCATTCCGCTGCATAGTTGTTTGACATTTGACGTTTGCCCCTGACATACATAACGAATATTTTTAGGTAACGTCAAAACTTACTAATTTATGGGTCATTTCTTAGGTCAATTTCTTTAAATTTTGAATAAAATAACTATTTATGACTTAAACTCCTTCGAATTTGAATGATATATGTATGTATGTACTTTATTTTTTAGTTTAGAAGAAATAATACATCAAAATAAATTGAACAAGGAATATGACGCCCGTAGCGAGAAAATGACGGTCTTAGCGGAACATGACGCCGTTGGTTTTTGTTGTTTGGAGAAAATAACTACAAGTTATGAAAGAAATTTGAAACAGCAGTTGAATGGTATAAATGGCATCAGCTGAAAGTTAATAATGTATTATCAATGAGAGTTTGAAATAATTTGGGCTACAAATATGAGGCCTAGGGGTAGGAAAATGACGCCTATATAAAATAGTCTACATTTTAAATATAATGTCATATTTATAAATAAATGCATTAAAGATGCGCTTCTATGCCCAGGTTATATAAGTTTTAATCACTCAAATAATTATTTTTTCTCCAATATGCTTGGAAATGTTCACCTTATTGCAAAAGCAATATAGCAAAAGTAGTAGGTACGTGAAGTTCTTCATTATGTTCAAACTCAAATTTAAAAAATGCAAACCACTACTGTCGTGTTTTAGCGGACGGGAAGTAATTATATTTTTAGTGTTCCGTACAAAACTTTGTTCACGGAACACTTATGGAATCACTTCGGTCTCGCAAATTGGTTAAATTCGGTTTTCTCAGAGGTTTGACGGAGACAGCTGTTTGGACCATTTATAGCAATCACCGCCACTAACATATAAAATAAGTCAAGTTTTATTTTAAGCTAGGAACTTGAAACTTGGTAAAAAGGTATTATAATAAAAAAGAAGAAAAGTAATTTAAGCGTTTTTGGATATTCATTCCTAAGGGAGTTAAAAAGGGGATGAAAGTTTGTATGGGGATCAAGTTTTAATTTGAGTTAGGAACTTGATACTTCGTGTAAAGGTATTATATTGAAATAAATGTAAAGTAATTAAATGTTTTTTTTTTTTAATTCATCCCCTAAGGGGGTTAAAAAGGGGATGAAAGTTTGTATGGTCAACAAGTTAATTTTAAGCTAGGAACTTGAAACTTCTTGAAAAGTTAACTTTTATGTTAAATTAGAAGAAAACTAATTTCAGCGTTGTTTTGAAATTTAACCCCTAATAAGGGAGTTAAAAAGGGGATAAAAGTTTGTATGGAGATCAAGTTTTATATTAAGTTAGGAACTTGAAAGTCTTGAAACTTCGTAATAAGACATTTTCATAAAATACGAAAAAAGTAATTTTAGCGTTTTTTTTCTTCAAAATTTATCCCCTTAGGGAGTTAAAAAGGGGTTGAAAGTGTAATAAATTTACGCGGACGAAGTTGTGGGCAACAGCTAGTTCACGTATAATGCCTATCTATGGCATAATTTTGTGACGGGTCTTTGCTCTGCATGCTATGTGCGAAGTGCATGGCGGGGGCATGGCAAAGCGATCGCAGCGCATGCCGTGGTAAAAATTGGCACTAACAAAGGTTAGCGTGTTCATTTCGTACAAGTTATGTATGTATGTAAACACTTTATTGTACATAAGAGACAGGAAAAGATACATTAAAAAAAATATGTTGGCAAAGTACAAAGGCGTATTTGAATTTGAGTTATATGCTCGAAATACATAGAATTTTTGATTTATTTTGAAATTGTATGATGTAAGAGACCATTGTAATCGGTATGTAATGCTTAATAAAACTAACGCATTTAATTTGATGATGATTAAAACTGTATTCGCATAAATAGCTTGAAAATAGTATGTGTTGTACTATATGATCTTTTTGTAAAAGTTAAGAATGGATATTGTAAGTTATCCTTAAAAAATACATATACACAATCGTGGACCTTTTTTGTATACCAATGAAGGAAAGACAACCCCACTGTACATTGTGTTGTGTTGTTATAGCTCAAACTTACACAAAACCTTAACAAGTTATACACGTTTACCTTTCCCAAAAATCACTCTATTGATAGGTAAAAGTCGTATTTAAATCCGTTCAGTAGTTTTTGTGTTTTGGGATTGTGTTAATAAGATGTAGTGAAGTGACATTTTCCCCTAGATTTGCATCCGCAGAATTCGCTAGGTGGCGTGACGGTAGTGCAGGGAGCGAATACAATTTATAGCGTTTTACTATATTTTAGTCCAAATACATTGGATACTAAATCTCAAATGCTTTGTGAAACTTGTAACATAAAGTTCACGGACGTGAACTTTATGTGAAAATCACGGCTTTAGTCAAAGGAATAAGTTATTCCAAGTTATAATTGGGACACCGGGTTTGATTCAAATGATACTTCGTTACAAGATATGCATAATACGTATATAAGTTGTTAATGTTTATTTTGTTTTAAGTTGTCGTTGGGATTCAGACTGCACCAGCATTACTGCCGTAAATGTTAAAATTCCAAATGATAGAATTTTTACATTTACTGCAGCATCCGAACGTCATCTTAGGTATCAATAATCAGACTACACTTTCAAGTACACAATCATTGACTATTTAATCTGTAACTCACTTTACAATTCAGGTACTGGGTAATTTTTTTTGGGGTAAGTACTTATCCTACAGGTGAAGTGGTGATGATTTTTTTTTTCACTTTAATCTTATGGTTTGGGGAGTTTAAAGTAGGGCTCGCGGTCGTGTCCGTGATTCGTGAACCCGTAGCCGTGCGCCCGGTTTCGTGATTCACGGCTACGGTTTTCTGGTCCGTTCCGCACGTGACATTCGGCTACGTGAAATTAGGGTACGTGAATCCGTGTAGATCCGTGTAGGCGTGATCACGGCTTCACGTATCTTAAGAACACGCCGGTTCGGTCCGCCCGCGACGTTGAGTGAAGATACGATGCGGTCTCTAAGAGCTACGAATAAATATTTATCATGAATTTTTTATTCATAGCTCTAATTCCGTTTCATTACTTTTCAATTAAAATTTATTTTCAATAGTAAGGCCTTTTAAATATTAATGAGTAATAAATGAAAAGAACCAAACATTAATTACAATGAATAGCTACTTTAATATATTTTTTTTATACTACGTCGGTGGCAAACAAGCATACGGCCCGCCTGATGGTAAGCAGTCTCCGTAGCCTATGTACGCCTGCAACTCCAGAGGAGTTACATGCGCGTTGCCGACCCTAAACCCGCCCCCCCCCCTCGTTGAGCTCTGGCAACCTTACTCACCGGCAGGAACACAAACGAGTTGCTAAAATAATACAACAACACTGTGTGTCAGGAGACCAACTATGATGTCAGGAGTAACTAATGACAATGAATGTGAGTTCAAAATTCTAAACTGCTCCCTCCAGATTAAATAAAAAATACCACGAATTTGTAAAACAAAACATCGCGGTCACTTCTTTCAACTTCACGAATAAAAGGTAAAGCCCACAGCTACTTATGTATATTGTTTGTTTCATTTTAATAAGTCGCTCGCAAATCTTATTATCTTTGTCTGCACGTGCAACTGCACTTCTTATCTCCAAAAAAAAAACCGGTATGTTGGCTTAGCTTGTTAGTCATACAATAAAACGCTCTAACAATAATATGTCATTATTATAGTTTCTATTTTCCTCCGTGAGCTTCTACGGGTTATCGTCTTATCTATTGTTTAAAAACCGCAAAGGCGCGTGCCACTATGAAAAAATGGTTAGGCCGCATAGGTAGCGTTTATTGAATTACTACTCTATTGAGCACGGAATAAGATTCATTATGAACTAATACAGAATTCTAACAGAATAGCTGTCTGATCTCTATTGGTGCGTCTAAGGTAGGCGACTAAACGCTCTCAAACCAGCTTAACTTGTGACACTGCGATCCGAAACAAAGATACGTATTCGAAGACCTCGCTTGCACTGGTAATGCGAGCGCACGGCTAGCTAGCGCAAAGGAAGCAATGTTATGTTTCTCGAGGAGCAGGTAAAAAACAGGGCCGGATTTTCACACAAATATATTTGGGTGGTTTTACGTTGTTTAATTTAAAGAGATAAAACATAACACTATTTAAATAGTAGGTACACATCTAACAGAATGGGTTTGTGTAATTACAATAATAACGAGATATACTCATTTTTATAATCAACTGTTTAAACAGTTGTTTGCTAATTTTAAACTTTAAACAGGCTAATTTTAAATAAACAATAAAACAATGGTAAAATAGTAATAAATAAGTCTGAAGAGTTAGCGTTCTTCAGACTTCTAACAAACTGACACTGTTTGTATGGTTTGCTTGAAAGAGTTAGCGTGATTTGACTCTAAACGATATGCATATTTTGTTTTATATTTATTTATTTTATGCATACACTATTATGTATATGTTACTTATTTTTTTGTTAACTCATAATATAAATTTGTATAAATGTTTTACTAAATGTGTACTCTATTGTAAATAATATCTTTATTTTAGTGTACATAATTATAACATATAGGTCTATTTTAACATTAGTAGTGCGGGATTGTTAAATGGATATACATATTTATTACTATTTTACCATTGTTTTATTGTTTATTTTTGTGAAAAACCGGCCCTGTTTTTTACCTGCTCCTCGAGAAACATAACATTGCTTCCTTTGCGCTAGCTAGCCGTGCGCTCGCATTACCAGTGCAAGCGAGGTCTTCGAATACGTATCTTTGTTTCGGATCGCAGTGTCACAAGTTAAGCTGGTTTGAGAGCGTTTAGTCGCCTACCTTAGACGCACCAATAGAGATCAGACAGCTATTCTGTTAGAATTCTGTATTAGTTCATAATGAATCTTATTCCGTGCTCAATAGAGTAGTAATTCAATAAACGCTACCTATGCGGCCTAACCATTTTTTTTATAGTGGCACGCGCCTTTGCGGTTTTTAAACAATAGATAAGACGATAACCCGTAGAAGCTCACGGAGGAAAATAGAAACTATACCTTCAATCTAGAAATAAACAGTACTCTTTAATGCCCCGAAAGTCCGAAACTGATAAGAACTGCAGCTGCGTACTTTTTTTCCGTGGCCCCGTACATGTGTTTTTGTTGAATTTGTTTACCTGTATTACCTTTATCAATTTTATCATACCTACCGAAGATTTGCAGACCCTTTTGTTTCTTTGGATTAGGATTGCCTTGTTTATATTTAGGCTACGTTATATTCTTTGATAGTAGCAAGCTTTTACAAGTTCAAGTTTGCTTTTTCATTCATTCATTACTACTTAACAGAGAAAAATGTCTTCTCTTGATTTAATAATGACAACCAGTAGCACAGCGTTGCTTAAGTTCATAATTATAATGATACTTACTAGGGAGTTTTACACCTTATATTTATATTAGTGCTATGCAACGAGCAGGTCGCTAGTTTTGACTATTAATCATTAGCTGGTTATACAAAAAACAGGATAACCCCATAAATTATTTAGATATAACCATTATATTCAAATCGATGCAAAAAATACAATACTAAGTGGTAACTTAATTCAATAATACTTAGGCCTTATTTATTTTTCTCCCGGGCGTGTCGAAACTACGAGACGTGCGATAAGTACCTATCCAACGGAACCGAGCCCGAAGCTCCGCACACGAACGCAGGTACGGGCTACGTATCATGGCGTGTCACGGTCACGGCGTGTCACGTGAATCCGGTCGCGAACGCAGGTACGAGGTACGTACCTTGGCGTGTTCGTGAAATTCGTGATCTTAGTACCGCCGGGCTTAAGAACCCGTAGCTACGGATCGGCGTGTATCACGGATATCAGGAGCCCTAGTTTAAAGCGAATACAAATCTTTTTGAACCATTTTTGCTCTTGAAGGAACAAAACGTGTCCGTAATATTTTTTTTTAAATAAAACCAAAGTCAACTTTTGTGCTGGTAGCAGGCATTATAAGTTTGTATTAGTTTGATTTCCATATTACTGCAGCTATAATTAATTAGTTGCTTTGCATACCTTTTCTATTAGTTCTTTTATAAATAAAATGGTTATTTGACGACCTGTCTGGCCTATGTCCTATCTATGGTCCTGGGTTCAACACCTGGTAAGGGCATTTATTCGTGTGATCAGTAGGGATATTTTTTCCCGAGTCATGGGTGTTTACTTTGCATTTAAGTATTCATAAATATGAACATATTATATATTTATCGTTGTCTAAGTCCCCTTAACACGTCTTATAGAACTTACTGTGCGACTTAGTCAATTTGTGTAATAATGTCCTTTAATACTTATTTATTCATATATATTTGTAAAGCTTAAAGTATAATACATGTATTTAGATTATAAACCCAACAAACGCGTAATTCAACATAACCTGAGACTGAGGACTCTGAAGAGGCTTATGAATGAAAATATTTCATTCCGAGTGTGATACATCCTGGCCCGTAATTTGAGCAAGGAAGTCACTACTACGTGAGTGAAGTTTACACACTCACCTTGTTGCTGATGTAGAGAGCTGGAAGCGTCATATCATTGCAACAGTAAAGCTTGCCACGTGACCAAGAAAAAAAAATCTTCACTTCTCAATTCGTTTATTTAAAAATTGTAAAAATCTACGAAGCTTTGTCTAATGTTCGAATCCCGGTAAGAGCATTTATTTGTGTGTTCATCACGAATATTGATTTGTTTCTAAGTTATGGATGTTATGAATGTACCTATACCTACTAACTATATCTAAAAACCAGTAGCAATTAAAATGATTGTATTATGTGCCTATATGTAAAATCATTGTATAGGTGATACAGCTCAGGTAAGATAGCACATCAAATATTTTTTGTAGGTATAGTAATCTGTCAGATTTATGTATGGTATGTTCTCGTTTCTTTATTCATTTTATTTTTCTTTTCCCTTTGTAAGAATTCGATATGTTTTCTGAAAGAGCTACGTATTTGTATGATTTGATATGACATATATATTTTCACCACACCAACTGGTAACCTTCTTGATTGTTTAAAAACGTATGATAAAGTTGCATTTTATCCTCATGTGGGGCAAAGTAATCAGATGCAAATTTTGAGTCGTTTCCTTATGTTAGCTGGTAGAATTGACTTTCAAATGATGATTTTGGATGATAAATATTTAATTACGCTAATTTGGATTTGATTTCGTTTTGTTTTTTTTTGCTATATCATAGTTATTATTTTCCTCGCGTTGGTGTGAAAAAATGTTGTGTTTCACACAGAGGCAAAGTTTGTTTAACCCTCGTGCTTTGAAACCCTCGCAACGCTCAAGATTCCACTTCTCGAACCACTCGCTACGCTCGTGGTTCAATTTTGGAGTCTTTCGCTTGCTCAGGTATTAATATTAGCACGAGCGGTTAAACAACAACTTTGCCCCCTTTAAAACAAATAACTATTTTTACCCACGACGGAACGGAGACGGTATATGCGTTTGGGGTGAGAGGATGTTTGTGCAAACCAATGTTGCCATTTTTCTTAACAGCTACTAGTCCGATTTTGATGCGGTTTTCAGTGATTATTCATTTTCCTAGATAGGTGTTACGGTGACAACTCACCAGAGGGCGCTGCAGTAAACATCTAAACTACTTATTGTAGTATAATCGGTAGTGATCTTCCATACGAAGCGATCCCAAATGCTTATAAAAAGTCGCGCGATTGGTTACATGGAGTTTCGCTAGTCACGATTAGATATGCTACATACCTACTGGGTTTTAATCCCAGTAATTGGAACCACCATTAAGCGGTATTGGTACAAGGCAATCGTGTAAACCCATGTTTAAAAAACTCAAAATTCTTCCTTTGGCATGTATATACATAGCAGAAATATGCATTTTTGTAAAAAAACATTACCAATACTTTACTTTTATAGCTCAAGTAAATCCAAATGCTAGAGCTAATCGACTGAACAAACTTCTTGGAACAAAAAACAATTTGGCGCTTTATCGAAATAATGTCGATGGGATGACATACACAATATATAATAAACTGCCACAATCGTTAAGAGACATGCCACTTATTAAATTTAAACGAGCGATTATAATATTTTTAAGCCAGCACAATTTTTATAGCGTTAAGGAATATTTAAATATAGATTTCTATTGATATTGTGACATTTTATTATTTATTAATTCTATTCTTGGCTCTATTTTCATTGTTAATATTTAATAATAATAATTTATTGAAATATAATGTTATTGTAATTGATTATGCAAATATGTAATTTAATGTAATATAATGTAAATAGGTTTTTAAAATATTTTGCATGCCTACTAGTATAAGGTATTGACATTATCTGGACATAATATTATTGACTATACCATCCTATCTGTACATAATGTTAAGCAAATAAACACATTTCATTTCATTTCATTTCACAACAAAACTGTCGCAAGTGAAAAATATGTATGTAGTAACATTTAAATATTTGTGAGTTATCTACTATATTATAAATGCAAAAAAGTAACGATATACTACAGTAACTAAAATTTTAACGTCTACTGATGTTAGATTTGTTTGTCCTATTTATAACTACATTAACTTTGATAGGTGACTTATTTGCGACGATTACTGCTCACCACGCTACGTCTACGCGTCAGACCAGCGTATTCGTTGTTAAGGTGACGCAGTAGCCGTCAAAAATATTTTTTGATACATGCACACGTTTATTGCCGACTGTACATGCTCTCCTTTATATGTCTATCAAGCACTTCTAAACTCAATGTGTTTAAGTTTTCCCATCGAAAAGTTCCTTTTCCCAAACATGCAATGAAATATTGATGTAATGTTCCTTATAATAGGCTGCGAAGTATGACGTTACAGGTGCGGCTAGGACAAGAGGTCGTTAATGGAATTTCATACAAAACTTGCAGGCCTAGGCCGGCAAAGTCCCCTTTTTTTTTAATTTTCATTCCACATAAATTTGTGGCACAGGTATCATGACATTCTGCCACTATGCGTATTAAAAAAACCGGTCAAGTGCGAGTCGGACTCGCACAGGAAGGGTTCCGTAACTTCCGTACCATTATCTATAAAAAAACGGTCACCCATCCAAGTACTGACCCCGCCCGACGTTGCTTACTTCGGTGATTGGATGAGAACCTCGAGATTGGAAAGAAGTATATATTTTATTCTGTTTTTAGTATTTGTTATTATAGCGGCAAGAGAAATACATAATCTGCAGAAATTTCAACTGGCTAACTATCACGGTTCATGAGATACAGCTTGGTGACAGACGGACAGACGGACAGACGGCCGGACGGACGGACCCTTTGGGTACGGAACCCTAAAAAACAATAAATGATTTGGTATTTTATTACTGCAGTTTTATTTAAATAATAAATCCACATGAACATAACAAATAACACATTATTATTATTTTTTCTTAACTATACATAATTAGGTACGTACAAATATACACGGTGATGCTAAATAAAAGTGTGTAAAAATATTGCTTCCCGAAACCCCGCGCTTGTCTCGATACTTCGCGCGTAGTGAATTTGCGTTTGCACTAGCTTATTATTATTATTTGTTTATCGCACTCATGTAAGTACAATGCATTATATCTATGACTTATAGCTATACTTAATTTTTCCTGCTTTAATGAACAAAATCATTTTAAAATTAGTGCAGTTTGCTAAAATATGTGTTTTTTATCTATATAGCAATCTAAATGTTTTTTGCTATGGGATATTTATCAATAGACATGCAAAGTCTCCGATTGCAAGTAAGTCCAAAGAAAAAAATCATAGCCATACGTTTATTACTTCAATTAGGTAGGTACTGATCATGCAAATTTGCCTATTTTTTTAACTCGGGTAAAAGGTACCATTTTATCCCTTGGTTAACAATGTACTATACTAATAGTTCCAGTTAAGCTTATTGTGACGGAAGGATAACTACGGTACCCTACAATGAGCATGGCTCGACATGCTCTTGGCCAGTTTTTTTTAATATTATGATCGCCGCCCCGTTGTAGGCTAAAACAAAGCCTGAAACGCAGAAATCGTATCCAGCAATTATAATATAAATTCCATGTAGGGCCGTCTCATTTGTTTTGCACGACGCACGTAATAACACGATCAAACCTACGAGAATTTTGACATGCCGACGTGACGAGAAAGCTTAAAATGAAAAAGAAATTTATTTGCTCGATAAATTTATGAGTATAACACAGTATCTGGTGCTATTATTATATGTACTAAAAATATGCTTAAATACTATAAAATACTCCCTATCTGACAAGCATGAATTAACGCTTAGATTATATTTTATCAGAAATAGGGTAAATAGGTATATTATGTCCAAAATGTCCTTAAGTACATGAAACTATTGAAAACTGTTGTTTGTCGACTTAGGTTATTCAACTGACAACAGAAATCAATAGAATACATAAATAAAAATAAAATAAAAGTAAAAAACCTTTATTTCTTACAGAGTTAAATTGACACTAATATTATATTTAATTACAAAAAGTAGTTGTTGTTAGTAGGTAAGAATCGTGAAAAAAGTTTATTAGTATTTTTAAGGCAAGTAAAAATTATTATAAAAAATATTATGATAGCGTTATTATTATTGTTATTTGTTTCGTTTTCCTGTGAGTTATTCTGCAAGAACCCCTCTGCAGGTAAAGGCCTCCTCCAAGGTGAACTAATCGTCTCTGGATTTTGCAGTTTGCATCCAGTTTGGACCCGCTGTACGTTTGATTTCGTCCTCCCACCGATTTCGGGATCTCCCTTGCTTTCTTTTGCCTGGTGGTCCCTTCCACGCGGTGACAATTTTTGTCCATCTCTGGTCTTGAATAGAATACATATAATGTAAAAAAAATACAAATTCATTAGTTTATTTAGCCAGTAATATAAGTACAACAAAACATTCTGTTTGCTACATCTTCTGGGTATATCATTTTATTAAGATTGCCAATATTCCGATTATATGTATTCAACAATGTTCAAGATCAAGACAGTCAATATTAATTGAATATACAAGTATCGTAAATTTTTTGGTTTTACTATTTTGTATTGTTAGCTAGATGACGTAAAAAATACTTATTAGGTATCAGTCGCGGCGCGTGGAAATTTTGGCTAGGCAA
Source organism: Cydia pomonella (assembly GCF_033807575.1). Lineage (NCBI taxonomy): Eukaryota > Metazoa > Arthropoda > Insecta > Lepidoptera > Tortricidae > Cydia > Cydia pomonella. The sequence goes on along the minus strand of NC_084706.1, from coordinate 13,315,630 downwards.
CTCGGAACAAAAAAAAACACCTATCTTAACATTTTTTTCGTGATAAAAGTGAAGCATGCGTATGGCGCATGGTAACAACCGGGACGGAGTGTTATCATAATATTATTCAAGTTTCACCCACGAATTCGAAAACCTATTACTACAAACCTACAAACAGTACTTTTTTTAATAAACGTATGTTATCAAATTATTAAGCTTGAAACTACATAATAATCTTGTATTTTTTAGTAAAATTCATCTTTTTTTAAAGGTTTTTACTAAATAAAAAAAAAGCAAAATACATAAAATTTTACCCATTATTCAATTCAATGTTTTTGTATAGCAATATTAACCATATACGCGCGGCAAAATTGTGAAACATTACACTCTAATATAAATCTTACCTGTTTGTATTTATGGTTTAAATTCAAATGAAGCAGCATGTTGCCGTGTACCTCGGTACCACGAACACCGAAGTTCGCAAATTACGAGCATCTTTCTCTATCACCCTAATTACGCCATGATTAGGAGAAAAAGAGAAAGTTGTCCGCAATTTGCGTACTTCGGTGTTCGCGGTAGGCCCCTCAGTACTCGCGGACTTTATGAATATGTGCGTGCATTTTTCCAATATAAACCTTATATTGTTACATTTAAGGTCTTTATTTAAATGAATAACTCGATGCATGACCGAGTTGCTTTGAAGCTAATTCGCACGGACTCTCTATAGCAAACTTTATGAGCGTGTGCGTGAGTTGTCGTATCTGTACAGTGTCTCATGAATGAATAGTTAGCCCTTAACTACCTACCTACTATTTTTATTACACATGCACCTACCTCCCGTCCTTAGGACGGCTACATAATATCGACCTTATATTTTAAATGTTATGGTTTATATAGGTTTTTGGAAATAGAAACAACAATTACCCAAGTTAAATTGTTTATTAATATAAAAATAACATCAAAAACACGAACATAACATATTTTTCTCTTAAACATATGGCGCCAGTCTTTAATTTTACTCTAGGAACAATATATCCTTTAAAAGGTGAGATCAACGTAAATTATAACTTCTTATAGAGATCCAAGTAATTATTTCTTATTATTTAATAATCAACAAAGCTAATTAGCAATATAACGGTACAAAAAAGGCACTATTTTAATAAAATTGCAGACCACCAAGTTACTGTTTTTCGCGGCAGCGAATGCACAATTTGTTCGCACATTTTAGGCAAATTGGTTTTTTGCATTCGAAACACATGTACTGCGTTCTGCGTTTCTTCTTCGGGTCACACGTAGAGCAGGTTTTGCGCACTTCCAAGCGTTCTTCAACACCATTAGCGTTTTGGAGTGTTGGCAAATGATCGTATCAAATGGAAAAGTATGCGATTTAGAGCATTTTTAAGTATTTACAAACCTACTTAGATGCATAGAAAAACACTTAAAACTTTTAAATTAATATTCGTCGCTCATAAAATAATAAGTGTACTTTTACGAAGACAAGGTCACCGACTATTATACTAGACAAACAGTTGCCTTGGTAAAGAAAATAAGAGTGCATAGTTACGTAGCCTCCTACAACCCGTCTCTGAGACCCCAGGAAAAAAAAACGTAAGCACCTACCACTCGTCTTAGAGACGGGCCGAGGCAGAAATATACTCACCAAAACTAAACGCGTGCACGACCGACCTCGGCGAGCGGTGATGCGGCACTGAGGCGGGAGGGAGGAAGGTACAAGGACACACACGTTTCTCCGATGCTCACACTTAGAATTATACCATTTTTATTATTTAATGAGTCTGTGAGACGGTAGGTAGGTGGTTAAGGGTTAAGCTTAGCTTCACTTCGCGCGCCCGCTATGATTACCAAGTTGAAATTTAATCATTAGTGAAGCTTTATGTTATCAATTCCAAAGTAATGTAATACGTAGTGTTTTCATTATGGAAAAATGTATTTTTTAATTTTAATGATGATTTGTACGTTGGTTTATGTAGCAATAATTTTTAGGCAAGCCGGTGGGAATCTAGTTGTATGGAGCCGCCGCCACTGTTAGGTATGCCGAGCGAAATAGTAGATTATATAGTAGTCCGGGAAGTCTACATTAATCCTACGAAAACCTTTTGTGATAGAGTTTTTGAATTGAATGTATGCTTATTTTCTGTTTTTCATTTGAAACAAAAATGGTTTTAGATATACAAAAACAATGTTAATCGAGGCCAAGTAGTTATTTTTTTTAAATTAATCCTTATATTAAAAAAATATAGACAACCACTGTTAATTGTAAGCTCTCTGACTCTGACTGTAAGACTTTTACAGAATACATTTCGGAGAGTGTGCCGAGGAACTGCGCAACCTTATTCCTCCGTCCCCATTTCACCATCGGACTACCAGACAATCGGCATTTCGGCATCGCTTCACGGTAAGTATTCCACAAATATGCACGAAGCGTTTCACAGCGTTTCGTAACATTCCTTATGCGAACTGCTAAGGAGTTGATTGCCGTACCCGAGTCTGTGTTTCCGCATTAGTACAATCTGGATCTCTTCAAGACTAGAGTAAATAGGTGATCCCACACTACTAGACCTCGGCTTTCAGGTTTCGAAGGCTCCGTTAGCTCCAAGTACTTTCCCTGTTTCTACAATTTGTATGTATGTGGAGAAGAGCTGAGTTCCACAGGCATTATCGATGACATTAGTACCGGGATAAGAATGGGTGCATGGCTCGTAAAAGTATGACCGTCGTTTTGCCTTCACCGCGAGGTCCTGTCCGTTACAGGGTACTTATCTGATTCAGCCGCACCTGTAAATATCCCGTGTCGTTTTTTGCTCTCCCGCCGCCGCCGTATTTCGGCTGAGAGATCTGCTGCTGTTCAAACGAGTCTCCTTCTTCAACTCCATGATCAGTCAGTCGCCTTCACCCTGACTACCTTGCGAGTCCGGTGAACGTGACGAAGTTTTAGTGTACGGAACTTAAAAATAATATTGACCTACCTAGTCCCAGATTGTATTTTGTACCTGATGTGTATGCATTTGTATACTTTCTGTCCTAAATTTCGCAGTGCATTAATATATACTGTAATGCTGTGTAATTTTGTTAAATAAATAGCATTTCTTTAGGTAGCAAGCGGATCATTTTTGAAGTGATTACGAGTAGTCTCTTTAGCCGTGTCCATGTCTGACACAGTAAGCACTAACGCGCTTGACACAGGAGTCAGGCGGTGGCGCCCTATCTCTCGGGATCTTGGGAACCTCTTTCTGCGACTATGCATTTTTGAAAGTCAGAAATTTGCTTTTTCGGAAGCGACCGCTATAAGCCTACAACAACGTTCAACGATGATGGTAGAGCTTTATATATGTGTACCCAAATTGGAATTATATATTCGTACAAAATGAATTTATGAGCCCGTCGGTCTGGCTAGGGACGATGGCAAGAGGCCCGATGGTATGACGTTGGTGCCTTGGAGGATGGGACGGCCGCTAGTCTGGGATGCTACATGCGTTGACACCCTCGCGCCGTCTCACCTTCCGGGCACCAAAAATGATGCTGGTCATTATATTTTTGAGGCGTTTGGGGTCGAAACGCTGGGGCCGTGGGGGCCAAGCGCGCGCCGGCTTTACAGGGACTTAGCCGCGCGCCTTATAGACGCCACTGGTGACCAGAAGGCTGGCCAGTATTTTGCTCAACGCATTAGCATTGCCATTCAACGTGGCAATGCGGCCTGCCTTCTGGGCACACTGCCCATCGGCAGTGACTTGGAGGACGTGTTTTATTTATAGGACCTTTATTTTAAGTTTATTTATAGTTTTTATTATTTTTTTTAAGTTTATGTATAAGTTTTTTAAGTTTAGTATTATTTATGTTTAGTTTATAATTATAATTGACATTTTTTATCCCTATTTATGATTACTTTGAATAATTCTCATTATATATATTTGGCTTCCTTCACGCCCTCCTCTATGTAAACCTCAGTTCAACTACCGTATCCAAATCGGCAAATATATATATAAATAAAAAAAAATAAAAAAAAATGTCCATATAGGTATAAAAACTGAATCGATTGTTAATACATACAAACTAATGCACAAACTCACAACATCAATATTCAATATATTCATTCTCATCGCCAACACACGGTTACATTGAATTCCAATAAACTAAAGCACTCACACTCTCAGCAGCGAGTTAAATTACTATTAACCATTTAGTTATCGACATAAATGATCGTTAAAACAGTGTTATAAGCTTTTATTGCTGAACGATTTATAGGCCGTTTCCATCGGATTATTACGCAATATACACCAAACGCGTTCGATTTTGTTAAGCCAGTAATTTCCGATTAAGTTGCCTTTTGAGTACGTTATAATGGCTAGTTTACGAGATTTAGGGAAAATGAAATGTATAAAATAAAATATATGACGTAATTACGATCATACAATATTATTATTGTCCCATTAAGTGGCGTCACTATTCATAGTGAGATGTGCAAAGGACAATTAAATCTTACTTAAGTAAAAAATATATCGTTCATCTAGTTGAATTATAATTTCAGGGTGGAATCACAAGCAAGTGTATGTATTTATCTACCTAGACTAGTAGTTAGCTCATAACTGTGAACTTGCGATTCGCCAAAAGCGTGTAATTGAAAAAGCTTATTTATTATCAATCTCAAACAATCATATTGTTCTGATGAAGATAAAGAAAAAGATTCCACAAGACAAGACAAGACAGAAGAAGATTCCAATGAAGATATTCGAGATGGCGGCCGGTTTTTACAATATTCTCCTTGGATTCCTATTAAGGCCTTTTTTTGGACCCTCATATATCAATTTTCATCATAATTAGTCAAAAACTAAAGAAATATGACAAACTTGGTCCAATGTTGACCTCCGTTTTTCATTTGTCCTGTAGTGCCGCGCTCTCAGATCTTACCTAAAACGCCCAGTTCAACGGTACACCTGTCCTACCCTACCTACGTACTTACGCCATAACCACGCATACTTTCTTGCAAACCAGTATAGCAAAACCCTTATAAAATGGCTTTTGGGCCTTCTGGTTCCATAATCCTTTGACCGATCTTACTCATGTTAGAACTCTTCTTCTTCAACCTAGCGTTTTCCCGACCTAGCGACAGAGTTCGCTTTCCTACTCAATCTTCTCCACGTTGCCCGGTCTTCGGCATCCTCAGGTGTGAGATTGTTCTCTTCCATTACCGCTTTCACGACGTCCAGCCGACGTTATGTTAGAACTCAAAGAACAAAATAGTCTCAAATTATCCTTCTACCTAATAACAATTAAATTAGAACAAATATAATACTAAAGTTATCGCGGAATAGACTATCAAGAGAGAGTTGCTCCTAGCCGGCTATGTTCGAAAGTTGAATGTAAAAACTTCTCTTCACTTCGCTCGCTCGTTTGATTACATTACACGATGCCCAATTGAACAAAAGGAGATTAATACTTAAACCTAAAATTGGTTTCGCTTAAATTCTGTGGTCTACAATTATACTAAAAGAGTGGCTTATTATAGGTACCTAGTATTTGTGCGATAAATAACTGTTTTTATCTATAGGTATATATCCGAAATTATTTATTCATTGAAATGGTACCAGCAGTATTCTTTTGCTGACTGGTGATACTTACTCGGAACATGTTGAACAAGAATTGGATATGTTAGACCATTTTATTCAGTTTTTATGAGGGTCTTTCGACAGCTGACGCTATGATTTTCACTTGATTATTTTCTGCTGTTGCTGCATGAAGTATTTATATAAAGACACTTTGGGTTTGTAATTATTTTATATTTAAAAACTTTGTCATAGGAATATCAAAAACAGTATAACTTTCTAATGGTAGTCAAAATTTTCATATATCTGTCACTGAAAATGATATATTGACATAAATATAATTCAGCCTACGTAACTTCTAACACTGATTTCGCAGTAAAAATCGATGTGATATATATTTACTATTTTTCCCGGACAATTACTTGACACATAATCATTTCGGTCAAAAAGACAAAAATAACGCATTTATAGGTTAAACTTTATTGCACAAATACAAGTAAAAAGTACTTAATGCCCTGAGGCATTCTGTACCAGTCAACCACTGGGCCAGTAGGATGCAGTGTGATTTTTTTTCCAAATACTAAGTTTAATACTAATAGGCCGATATAGGATAAAGTAATAGGTAATATACTTACATATATCGTCGCAAAAAATAATATTGCTGTAACTCACAAAATCAAAACTACACCGAAAAAACTCTGAGCAAAAACAAAAAAAAAATCATAACTTCTCAACGGTAGAAGGGATTTTGACTACCTTTGGAAAATACATGTTTTAAATAAATAATAATATCTCTCGAATGGAAAACAGTAATTTGAAAAAAAAATCAAGAACATTTTGCGGGTTACTTCATTATGTTTTTTTTTTATCCGCAAGAATGCTTTACGGAATGCTTTCTCACAACAAAATAATATTATGAAGGTAAAACATATAAACCAAATTTAAATTCGTTTTTAATAGCTGTAGACAAAATTATGACCGTCTATAACGTTTTTGGTACCAAAAAATCACATTTAATCAATGTCTATAGCTAGTATGATAAAAATATTAAGATACAATAAACTGATTGAAGTATGAAATAACAAAGTGTAGTTAGTGTTTTCGAAATGTGGCAAGTAATCAATTTAAAATTACTTGATTTTCCTTTCTGTATCAGATGCAAACGAGGCTTGAATTAGTATAAACTCACATTTTAATTTAAAGAAAAAGATTTTTTTTAACTGTTATCCTTTTATCATCGTCAACTGACGGTTTGTTGTACATTGTATCAGTGTCCATTTAGCCTACCACGAATTAAAAATAATAATAACGGGAGTCGGGTAGGGTCTCCGTCTCCGGCGTGTCTTCTTCGGTCGGAGTGGACCCCAAGGGGACCCGCAGGACTTTCAGCTATGGCTTGCCTTCATTGGCAGTCCAGAAAGGAATCGTTAGAGCTATATGGGGTGGAAGTGAAATATGCATAAGACGCGAGTTATCACAGTGGCTGTTATCAGCAACTGGGTATAAAGCGGCGTACACCTCTTGACACCCCTGAGCCGCACATAAACATCTCCTCGTAACCTCTCCGTAAAAATTTAGAAGAAACAATTATTATTTTATTTTAAATGCAATCGTTTAAAAATAAATATTAGGGGATTACACAGATCGACCTAGCTTCAAACTAAGCAACGCATGTACTATGAGTACTAGGCGACAATATACACATACTTATGTAGATAAATACATACTTATATACATAAAAAACAGCCATGACTCAGGAACAAATATCTTTGTTCATCAGACAAATAAATGCCCTTATCGGGATTCGAACCCAGGACCATTGGCTTCATAGGCAGGGTCACTACCGACTAGGCCAGACCGGTCGTCAATATAAGAAAATATGATGTAAGTAGTTACTAATCCATAGGAATAATAAACACGTGGTAGCCCTAGTACCAGACAAGGCAAACAAACTAAAAGAGGAAAGGGTCCCACTAGACAGTATCTAGCAGGTGCTTGTAGAACATTCGTTTGAAAGTCAGCTTGTTTTGGGCTTGTCTAATCGTTAGAGGGAGCGCATTCCAAAGCAACATTATACAAATTAATGTGGACTAAAGTTCCCAAACTGAAGCCCATTGTAGAATAAAAATTTCGCATACATCTTTAAATTTATTCGAAGCGTACAAATACATATATACCTAGACTGAGAACTTATTAAAATATTTAAGAGTCACAGGAACATAGCCGCCGCCATACAACCGAAGTTACACTTAAAACGAACTGCTGAAATGACATGAAACTCGGCATCGACATTCAAATACACACCGTGGGCCAATTAAACCCGACAGCTTTTAAAGGTGTATTCTTGAGCGCATTTAGAGACTAAAATATCATACAAAGTTTCATGAAATCCATCGTGTTTTAGAAATAATGTCAATTTTTGTGAAAATTTGTTTCTGTTATAACTATACCTAGATATTTTTCTAGCAGGAACAAAATTTGCTTAGTGCTTACTACAATAAAAATATCGACAATCTTGTTATCGATACGTACATACTTACTACTTCAACGAAGTATACATATTTAAGGAAAAGAGAAAGAGGGTCATTAATACATCAGTGCGATACTGTTAATAATAAAAAACTAATATACACCTACACTGTAGCCATATACAGAGACACAGACACAGATTTGCTATGGGATCAAAAATGGGTTTAATATAGTACATGTTGTATCACTCTGCGTCAATTTGAAAGACAATTTGGGTGTGTGTTTATCATGGCACTCCATGACCATATAAGTCACTACTTATGGGAGAATTAATTCAGTGACACGAAGTAAGAAAGTTACAAAAGGGTTTCAATTTGTTTTCTAAAGTATGTAAAATATAAATAAATTTATAGTTTTGTTACTATTATCTATTTTTAACGCACCCTATTACCCTATATTTTTCTTTGTATTACCTCTATCACGTTGAAGTGGCACTTATCGATAACAGGACTGTCGATGTTTTTATTTTGTCAAACACTTAGACGTCAACGTTCGTGCTACAAAAAATATCTAGGTATAGTTATAACTTAGTGAAAAACGCCTTTTTAGCTGTGATGCTTCGACTATGTGACTTGGTTTAGACATGCCTACTGATAGACATTAAAGTTTTAAAGTAAGCTCGCAGTTATCTGTAAATAAATAAATAAACTTTATTTATTCATTGTTATGATTTTTTTTTACCAAGTCGTAAAAATAAATAACGGGTCGTGTGCAGAAAAACGACTTGGCGAATTTGGCAAAAACTCATAATTATAATATTTTTTGCTCTTTATGACCTCAGGAATGCGTGGTTAAAATCTGTCTGGTTAAATTGTACTAAACTTCGTTGCTAAGAATTAGAGGAAATAAAAGTCAGAAGCAAATAGAAGGAGTAAAAGTTTTACCTACAAATTTTTTATATGATCTATTTAATTTATATTGCGAATTTCGGCAACATAAACTACTCGTAGATGTATGTTACATAAATTTTCATGTCAAGTTTTATTTTATTTCAGCTTGTCGTTTTAAAATGAGAGCGCGAGCGATTGTATAGGAGCGGCTTTTGGGCGAAGAGTAAGAACCCTTCGACATCCACGACGTATTAGACCAAAGTTACGTGACTGATCCATTTTTAAATATTTCAATGGAAATTTAACTTCTACTAAAAACTTTCGCGTTTCGTATACGTTTCAAGTCTTAAAGTCTGATTTGAGGAGATCTTTCACTACCTCTTGAAACTCATCATCAAAACTGGAGCTTGACAAAAATGTTCGAAACCTTAACGAAGAAGACAAATCGCCAAACCTAAAATACGCATCGTAGAAGAGTTCCGTTCTGGTCTTAACTTAATCAGCAGTTCCACTACACTAACGGCACTTTTTTGTTTGCAAATGCTTGGTAAGTTGATGAAAATACAAAAATCGCTATTGTATTCTTACCAGATTTGAAGAGTTCCCTCAATTTCTCATTGATCATGGGATTTGAGAAATGTTCGGAAAGTTTTTTTTTTTTTTATTCCACTTTGGTTCCATAAATTTTGTCAAAAGCCAGTTCTGATAATGACATCAATTTGATTTTGATAAAAATGGGATCGTTCTGGAACTAAGTATAATTATATTCTTTGCAAAAAAAAAACCGATTCGGTTCAGAAATAAAGAAGTTCTGAATTAATAATTAATAAAGCCGAATTGATAATCTCCTCCTTTTTTGAAGTTGGTTAATAATTACATAATACTGAAGTAATATCAGAATTAATATTAAAACATTTTTGTACCATTTGGCGTTGAAACTCTAGGTCCATGGGGTCCCAGCGCGCACAAGTTTTTTTGGAGAAATCGCGAAACGTTTGGTTGACGTAAGTAACTGCATGGTGACCGAAGAGCTGGCGGCTTCCTCGCACAACGTATCAGTATTGCGATACAACGAGGAAATGCCGCTAGCATCCTTGGTACAATGCCTCAAGGGCCTATTTTAGATATAAGCTAGATATAGTAATCCTCTCTGTATACTTATATCTATAAAATCTTCGCTGGTCTCAGGTGTTGTCGAGGTGATAAATAAGAGTGGACTGTATAGTATAGACGCTGGTTTACTTCCAAAATTACAAAATACAAAAGGTGACAAAGTGAATAGTCGTTGGGGGATTGCACAATAACCGTAAGTTTTTAAAAGCTCTGTAAACTGTCAACGTTTTTGAACACAAAATTGCCATACTTAAATTTGAACATAGAGATTTGAATTATGCTTGAATTTATACAATTCATTGAATATTTTAATTACAAAATATGCAAATTGAATATAATTAATTATGAGATTATTTGTTTACATGAAATTGAACTTATATTAAAATTTACAAAGATTATTTTTTATTACACTCCGTAATTAGTTCCGTTATAACGAACAAGGATCAAAAATGCGTGCATTTTTGAACGTTTCGTAACATGCTCCCGGCCTTGAAGTCTGAGAACTTCAATTGTGTGTCTGCTGCGAGAGGGGAGAGGTTGTTGACTACCCCGTCGGGAGGCCTCCTATCTTCTACTGTATATTTTGTGCTCCGCGTCCGACACTGTTGCTGCCATGGATGCCTCGGAATACTCGACCGAGTTGCCAGAAGAGAAGAGGAAGCAGTTTTGTCCTTCACAGCAACCAGAACGCCGTCCATGATCTCTCCTGTTGATGAGTGCAACGAATATGGAATTGATGAAGTCCTGGAGTCAGCAATCTGTGCGTGAGGCATGAAAATTGTGGATCGCCCTATAAGGAAGTGGGAAGGAATTAAGGGACTGAAGCTAATTGAGACGTTTGACATTGAAGTCAGCGGCCTTGAGATTGAAATTGCCTGAATTTGAATCAGAAGAGTAGATATTCTTTCGTAGGTCATGTACAAAGGCGGTGTAAAAGATAACTGGATGCTTCCGGTTACCTGCGATGACGTTGATGCATTATCAGATAATATTGTCTGAATGAATGAATCTGCAATTAATCGGCGCAAGGCTGCAATATAAGCATTTTTATTAAAATCTGAATAAAGTACGAGGTGCGCTGCTTCCGTTGCAAGACACACAAATGCATAAATATTACCATTTTGGCTAGATAACTTGACCAGATCACCACGCAAAAACGCGCTGTTATAAAACTTGAATATTGAACTGAGCAACACTGGATGACTGGGATCATAATTGTAGCTGGAGTTGCTCAGTCTTCCCCCCACACAAATGAGTTTGCCATCACCGTGAAACGGAGGAGACCGTGTGAATGTGTTTTCTGGTTGTTGATTGACAACATGAGATTGTTCTGCCATTTCTGGCAAATCAACGATGAATCCCCTATCTGGATTGCTTTCTAAGCAACGCTCTATTGAAAGAAACGCAGCTGAAGTACGCTGAAATGAGTGCCCCAGAACCGCAGGCGACTCTTTGAACTGCATGGATAGTTTGAATTGCTCGTCAGGATCAGTCTTTAAAGGCTGCTCCTCACAAACGTTTTGTTCTGACTTAATTGAATCTGACTCCCATGAACTCGGGATGTCAGTATTTGAATATGACGGTATTTCAAGTGAATTGATCTTTTGTAATTTCATGAAGTCTGAATTGTGTGCCCTGACAACGGTATTAGCAGAGCTTACCTCCGACTCATTGATGGGAAAATTACGCCTCGAATACTTTTCAATCAGCACTTGCGCAGACGACATGCTCGCGAAGTAGGTCTTCTCGAAGAGAGCCCACTCCTCTCCGATATCCCCTCCGCTTGCAGACGCAGACAAAATCTCGATGTCTGTCTGTAATGCATCAAATTCATCGTATAAAGGCTCTGTATTGTCAAATCTTAACTGTAACTCGGCAAGCTGCAAATCACTCAATTGCGGCTCGGCTGCTACATTCGAAACGAACTTCTGAAAGGCATTAAGTTTGCTTTTAATAACCCCACGCTTGTAATTCAGGGTCTTAAAATCTTATAAATTAATTAATGACACTACTCAAAATAAATTTTAAATTATCTTAGAATGGAATCTGCTATGCGAAACAACTAGGCGCTTAACTTTTATGCAATGCAGACGCGAGATGCAACTAAGTTATGTAATCGCTTAATTACTTTGTTTACGCCTTCCCGGCACACTGCAGTTTACTATAAAAATTGATCGATTAACGTGTGCTGGTGAAGTTATAATGGTTTTAAATTGAAATTAGACTATTGAGTTGATTAGTTAATGTATATTGTGATTAATGAACAGTTAGATATCAAGTTGGAAGTGAAATTGTGAAATGAAATCTTAATATTACTGTGAAATGTGCTAAGAGGTTATATCTGCCTACAATTCTGAATACCGCTAATGAATACTAGTGAATATCTACTTTCTACTGACCAAATGATGACAATGAAGGCAATGAATTTACTTTCTGCACTAGATGGAAAGGTAATGAATAATGAATATGGTTCAACTGAATATAGATATGGATATGTTTGAAATGTATGGATAGTGCTGCTACAACAAACAAAGGAAATGTGAATTGAAAGGAAATGGAACGATCTCACAATTTCGTGCTTGTTCCTTCTGTGCTGACTGCTTCTGGATCTTAATCTGAATGTTGGTTGCCGTTGCTCCCCACTGGATGCTCCTGAACTGGTCTGGTTGGTGCTGGATGGGCTGGATTCCGTAACTAACTCCGGTTACGGCTGGATTCCCACTGCAATGGGATGCTCCGTGTGTTCGTCGATGCTTTATTCACTCGTCGTTGATCCTGACTGCTGAGACGCGATGAGTGTCAGCTCTGGAACTTGCACGTAGCTGGATGTGCCCTACGCCAACCTGGATGACCCACGGCTGCACTGGAACCGTTGAATATGTGGAGCACGACTCGATGCCACAATCTTGCCTTCTCGTAATTCAGAGGCTTCGTAAGGACCATGTAAACTTCAAATTACATGTATGGATTCCAAATTGCAAAAATTACAAAATACAAAAGGTGACAAAGTGAATAGTCGTTGGGGGATTGGATAACAACGGTAAGTTTTTAAAAGCCCTGTAAACTGTCAAAGTTTTGAATATAAAAATTGCCATACTTAAATTTGAACATAGAGATTTGAATTATGCTTGAATTTATACAATTCATTGAATATTTTAATTACAAAATATGCAAATTGAATATAATTAATTATGAGATTATTTGTTTACATGAAATTCAACTTATATTAAAATTTACAAAGATTATTTTTTATTACACTCCGTAATTAGTTCCGTTATAACGAACAAGGATCAAAAATGCGTGCATTTTTGAACGTTTCGTAACATATCCATTATGTATATTGTTATTGTAAATAACGAATTTTCGTTAAACATTTTGATATGGAATCTATTATTTAATTCTACTTGTACTAGGGACTTTCGATCTTCAATAATCATATATATAATAATATAATATGCCACTATTGTTTCGCACAAATGGACGAACAACAGGGAGAGAATACAGCTCAATCGTTTCACGGAGTTTCCTTCTTACTTCGTAGCTAACAAGTCAAATAAGGAGTGCGATTTATTTCCAACACCGGCGGTCAGAGGTGCTCAATAATTTAGCCCAGTAATTCGTTCAAGAGCGTATCCAGAACATCTATTATTCAGTACTATTGCCGAAATTTTCCAGGGCTGAGAAGCTTTAGAGAGTAAATACTCTAAATACTAGGTGAACATGAACAGAGTGTGCGTGCGCCTCTCATACCTAAATCTAAGGCTGGAAGAAAAATAAGCGTAACATATTTTGAAATATTTATAAATCTAATCAATTATTCCTATATCAAGAGTTGATAAAATCCGTGTTTTTTAAATATTTTATAGTATTTCCTGTAGTAAGCAAAACACCAAAGTATTTACCTTAAAATTCTACAAAACCATCATAATAGGCATAACATATTAATATAAATCTACAGAGTTATAAATATAGTGATGATTTTTCAATGCATATATTATTATCTAGTATGATAATTATAAATTATTCGAAATCAAATAACAGAGGAGAGTAGAAATAGATGCAACATCGTTTCTAAATTATAATATATATTGTAGGTGTCAAATTTATAATCTAGTAAAAATAATATGTTTACAATGAGCTGAATAAAAAGGAATAAAACGCGTCTGAGAAATAATTCCAACGCCCCTTCAAATACTTCCACCATTCACTAAATACACCTGTTACTCGACAAATTAACTCCCGATCGCCCCATCCCTACCGTTCGGTCTAATGTACGCGAAAGTGTTTTCTAATTTAGAAGCAACACGGTCGCTCTTTGATTGATTGCTCCTGTACACAGGGGGTTGAATTGTTTATTCCATTTCGTTACGATTCGGAGTGTTTGATACATTATGAATTTGGATCACTAATGGGAACAACTAACATAGCTCAAGAAAATAATACGTACAGGGGAAATAATTCGTGTAGTTTTGTAAATTGGTACAATGATACCTTGTGGTGTCCAGATGAACATACTAAAAGTCCTCGAGGGTGGGAGGTGTGCTGAGGGTGTAGGGGGGGTCGAAAGTACCTTTTTCAGATCTTTGCTCATATCTTGGATATATTATAATTACTTCAGACAAAAGTTTTACCATAAGATTCTCTGCAAATTTGGTTAAGTATGTTTATTTTTACTATACGATCAATACTTCGGGAGAACAATACAGGGTGTTACAATGATACAAAAAAATACGATTTAAGAAAATGTCGTTTTTTTCGTCATTATTCATGATAACACAAATTTTAGTTAAGAATAGGCAAGCTTAGTCACCTGCTGACCAACTATAAAAAAACTGGCCAAGAGCATGTCGGGCCATGCTCAGTGTAAGGTTCCGTAGTTATTCATCCGTCAAAATAGAATTTTTGTGCAAAAACTCAAAGACTACCGATCAGGTTTGCTATAATTTTCCTTAAAGTCTTTACTAAGCTATACTTTCACGATTTTTGCCATATTTTTTGAAGCCATGGTTCAGAAGTTAGCAGTGGCGGCGGCTCCATACAACTAGATTCCCACCGGCTTGCCTAAAAATTATTGCTACATAAACCAACGTACAAATCATCATTAAAATTAAAAAATACATTTTTCCATAATGAAAACACTACGTATTACATTACTTTGGAATTGATAACATAAAGCTTCACTAATGATTAAATTTCAACTTGGTAATCATAGCGGGCGCGCGAAGTGAAGCTAAGCTTGACTATTCATTCATGAGACACTGTACAGATACGACAACTCACGCACACGCTCATAAAGTTTGCTATAGAGAGTCCGTGCGAATTAGCTTCAAAGCAACTCGGTCATGCATCGAGTTATACATTTAAATAAAGACCCTGAATGTAACAATATAAGGTTTATATTGGAAAAATGCACGCACATATTCATAAAGTCCGCGAGTACTGAGGGGCCTACCGCGAACACCGAAGTACGCAAATTGCGGGCAACTTTCTCTTTTTCTCCTAATCATGGCGTAATTAGGGTGATAGAGAAAGATGCTCGTAATTTGCGAACTTCGGTGTTCGTGGTAGGTACCGAGGTACACGGCAACATGCTGCTTCATTTGAATTTAAACCTTAAATACAAACAGGTAAGATTTATATTAGAGTGTAATGTTTCACAATTTTGCCGCGCGTATATGGTTAATAATGCTATACAAAAACATTGAATTGAATAATGGGTAAAATTTTATGTATTTTGCTTTTTTTAATTTAGTAAAAACCTTTAAAAAAAGATGAATTTTACTAAAAAATACAAGATTATTATGTAGTTTCAAGCTTAATAATTTGATAACATACGTTTATTAAAAAAAGTACTGTTTGTAGGTTTGTAGTAATAGGTTTTCGAATTCGTGGGTGAAACTTGAATAATGCTATGATAACACTCCGTCCCGGTTGTTGCTTCATGCTTCACTTTTATCACGAAAAAAATGTTAAGATAGGTGTTTTTTTTTGTTCCGAGTTGCCTAGCCAAAATTTCCACGCGCCGCGACTGGAAGTTAGGGGAAGTAGAGGGGGGCAACACATGTTTTTCTTCCATAGCGATTATTTACAAAAATGTTACGTTCATAAAAAACATTGTATTGAACACCCATATTAGTTATGAAAGACCTGCCTATCGACACCCGACACTAAAGGGTTGAACCGGAAAAAAACTAACATGGGTCTTCAAGAAACATTTTTTGATAAACGTAATATTTTTGGAAATAATCTTCCCCTAATTTCTGAACCAAAACCTGGGTCCAAAAATATGAAAAAAAAAATCGTGAAAGTAAAACTTAGTAAAGACTTTCAAGGAGAACTATAGCAACTTGATCAGTCTAGCCTTTTTGAGTTTTTGCAAAAAGACCATTTTGACGGAAGGAAAAGGAAAGGACGGAAGGACTGTAGGGCTCATTGGCGTAGTCTATTATTATATTTGGCTGCCTATAGCAACAACCCGCCTAGTGGGTTATCTGGTATCTCAGCAAACGTTATAAGTGCCCACTAAAGGGTGTTCTGGAAGTGAACGTGTTAATATCCACTTACGAATAAAACATTCAGAGATTTATTTTAATAGTGTTTGCTATTAAGAAGAATACCTACAAAAGATCAGCTCCAACTTTTATATTTATAATGTTATGTTTTATATTTATTTCCCTAGTGCTTTTACTATTTTCTTTTCATATTTACATAGCCGAACCTCTAGATTTATTAAAGCCCTAGTCTTTTGAACATTTTAAATGTGGAAATTGTAGCAAACCAAGTTATCTCACTCGCGAATCTTTCCCATTTTCATGCCTGAATTTGCATTAGAAAGTTAATGTTTGTAGATACGGAAGTCATCTGAAATGCTAATATTAAAACGTTAAGCATTTAGTGAAGATACAAATCTGGAAAATCAAAGTCGGAATACATTACTTAAAGGTACCTGCGAACAAGTTTCGAGTGTCGGTTAATGATATGTACTCGTAAAAAGGCGAACCGTGCACGTAAATAAATTGACATTCTGAAAGCTAATGAATACAAAACTGTGTTACTCTAGTACCAAATTTATTGAATACTGTTAATGATGTGGTTTGTGGTTTCTCTCATCATCATTATCATATCAGCCGAAAGACGTGCACTACGGGACAAAGCCACATCAGCCGATCACGTGCTGTCCATCCTACGCTGCATTTTCCGTTTACACTTAGATACGATTTATACTTATGTGTAACCTAAAATAGATGTGTTACTCAGGTTTTACGTATTATTTTTTGTGTCCGAAATGAAATCGGAAATGAGCTCATATGTAGGTTTTTTGGTTAGTGATAATTAAAACAAATTTATACACAACGATCCTTTTATTTTAATTAAGAAATCTCACAATAAAAGTCTTGAGTGGATCTTATCCATAAACGGCAATATGCACAGCAAATGTATTAGTATTATTATTTCCTTACTCAAAACAACTTACGTTTTTATTACACATACAAATTCCATACAAATAATTATTTACAAGCCCTTATCCATGAACTTCAAATTCACAATTGATTTATAATTGGTCTTACATTGCATCAAGAATCAAAAATAAATATCGTTTACGAATAAGGGCGAAAACGCTTGAATTTAGGTTTGATATTGTCCATAATTCATAATGATGTCCAAAAACAATGTACCTAGTAATAAAAAATAAATAAAAACAATCTTGATGATACCCTGTGTCAAAAGGGATCGGCCCTCAAATGCAAACACTTGCAAAAATAAACATTATTTGTACCGAAATACGTATATTGTGATTTTTATTTTATTAAAAATAAATAATTTCTCGTGTACTACTTAATTTATTCTCCTTTATTACGACCTCTTAACTAAAGCAGTTTTTTTTTCATTTTCACTTTTTGAGTAAATTACATCACGTAGTTTTTGAAATAGCATTTTTGAAATCACTATTTTAGCGCTTTTTATGAACTGTTAGATTTTTAAAAGTAAAATGTTTTTAACTAAATATGTTTGACACATTTAGTATTTTTTTTTTAAGGCGATGCAGCTTCTTTAATATGGAATAAGATTAGAGGTGTGCATAAAATGTGCACAAAACGTGTTGATTTTATTTCAGTTACATTAACAAGGTTGGCGTTATTTTCACGCTGTTCAATAATTATTCTAACGCTTGATTGATTATGTGCTTTAAACATCCATTTTTTTAAATCCATATCCAGATAATAAATACAACTAGGTCACTTCGATGCAGACGGTACTTTTTTTGAATAGTAACACAGCGATCTTATAATTTACGAATGTCAATATGTACTCGTATTATTCTAAAAAACTGATGGCCATTATCAAAACAAATAATGCCATAACATTAGCTAACTACTACTTTGAAAACACATGAGAGACACATAAAAACACGAGCTTCGGCATTTAGGCTTGGAACGCATTGTGATCAATTTCTTGCGGGTTCAGTCTTGCAAGTGCGTGCACTTTTAGCGGTTCTGAAACCACAAGAAATTAATCGCGCTGCGTTCTAAGCCTTTGACCCGTGTTCAGAAACTGTAATTTTTTTTAAATTCAAACGGTAAATTATTTATTGTTTTAGGATTATTTTTTAATAATAACAAATCACAATTTACAGTTGTACAATTAAATATTTACTTTTCTATAATAATGAATTTTAGCTGTAAACACGCAATGATTTATTACAAATATTAAAGTTAATCGTTTTGTTCTCCAGAAAAACTCTGGTAAATCAATTGCTCATGTTTCGAAGGTAGCTCAATGTTGTCTATGATAGTTGTCACTGTCTTTAAAGTAACGCGTTTCTCCGGCCTATTTTTGGCTTTGGCTTGATTTTCTTAAAACTATAGGTACCTTCTTATATATTACCACAAACAACAAATTTTAAAGGTAACTTAATGCTAAATATGTTTGTAGACGTTAATGGCGTTATTCCTAAACGTCTTCTGTCCAATCTAACAAACCGTTGATAATCATTTGTCCCTATCTATCATTTTGACATTTCTGTTTGTTAAAAAGAGACAAAGACAAAAAGGTTTGCCAGAGCTTGCTAAGTTTAATAAGGGGGTTAATGTGCTTAATTCGTGTCCCGTAACAATAATGATAATAAAGGGACAGTGAGATCCCATTTATGTGATGCACGTTAGTTAAACGTATGTCATAAAAACACAATTAAATCTGTTCTGTTTGTATTATGGTATGAAATTATTATAAACTAAGACATCCAAAATATTAGATCGTAAATGTTTACAATTTCCTTGCTTGTTAGTTAAGGTCAATACTGGTTTAATTACCTATAGTGTTTATTACATGTTCGTGTCAAATGTATGAATGAACTCGCAATAAACACTAATCAACAGATAAACAGCTCTAATGTGAAGGTCAGCTACACTTATCCCGCAGCAAAACTTATCTCTATTGACCTTACTAATTTTAAATTACGACTTTTTGAAACTAAACATTTAGTGTTTAAAAAAATAACGGATTAAGTAGGTATATCCATATGAAATTAAACTTACAGCCAAGAAAGCTGTGAACTATTTTTATAAACTTTGGTAGTTAGTGCCACTTTGGATTATGACTAGAGATCATATTTTTATCTTAGAATGACTTCAGTACAAAATATTTTATTTACTGGACCTAATCTGCAACAATTAAACATATGTTAGAAGAAACATTAACAATAGTTACTTATCTAATTAAAATAGTAAAAATATTTAGATGAGTAGGTATATTACGAGCACTTGTTCAAACGGTTTAATTGAACGGAAATACTCGTAGTACCTACATATACATATACCTACTTTTATTATAATGAGCCCCGTCCGGGATCGTCCCTCTCACGTTAAGCACTTTGTGTTAACGCTTATTGACATTAAGTTTAAAACAAAACCTTAAAACCTATTTATGATTCAACATTTCTTATAAAAATGATGATTTTCTTAACAAAATTTATTAATGAAAGCATCAGGAACGATCTCATATTGAAATTATTATATAATTAAAGGATTCAATATAAATATAGACCATCTCTCAAGTTTTGTTTGATAAAATGACACATTTACAGAGGGTGGTGAATGTGGACCAAATACATACGGAAAATAACTACACACGTCAATACGTAAGTTAAATATCTTGCTTCTGAAGAAATTAAAAAATAAAATGTAATTAATTAATTTTTATATTATTCTTCTACTCGTACCGATTGCAGCAAAGGTCACTAAAATATAACAAGCATATTTAACTTATGAATTATTCACACAAAATATACGCTTAAATAGATCCACAATTCGAGTTAATAGCATTTGGAAATAAATATTCCTAAAAACACTAATTCAAGTTACTAACAGAAAAACTTCAAAATTGCATCTGGCGTGCCTAAAAAAACTGGACTAATGATTCATGTTACTAAAGGGACACGACGATAGTAACAACCACTGGCAAAATAAGGACAGTCCACATCACAAGCTTAGCCCATACATATTGGAACAATTTCCGCTAACTGCACAAAATTAATATCTATTCTGGACAATATTGAAATTTAACCGACTTTTGAGACGGTATACGATTTCATTCACAATGAGGAAAATGTTTTACCTTTTGTTTTCTCTCAGTTGGCTTATAACACTAACATTTGAGCTAGAACTGGCAGCGCTACCATGGTGATTGCCGTGTACATATTTGCCCCTGTGAACAAAATAAGTATCAATCAGATGGTGTATTGGTCGCATTTTATGCGCTTCAATGTCGAGAAAAATCCAGTTATTATCAAGCTGTTTCAATGAGTGATATTTGCGTTATCGTATCAAAGAGTGAAGTTTCCTAGTAAGACAGACACGATTATCTACTAGTAGCTCTGTGAGCTGTGAACTCCGCTGTTTAAAAGATATTAGAAAAACTAAATAGACAAAAAAATTATAATCATCGAACATACCCACAAAATTTCACGGAAATCGGAAGATTTAGAAATGCGACCTGAAGAGTGGGACGGATGGACATACGAAACAATGTTTCCCTAACAGGCTAATTCGAACGTACAGACATCTAAAAGATGTCATTCAGTTATCGTGCATTTCGCTCGTACCCGTACATGTATTGGCGCAAATTTCTGCCACGACAGCCATCCCGAGACATTGCTGCCAGGGCTGGGGGAAAAATCTTACAAAACTGTTTTCCTCTTGATTTCACATTTACGTTTAAATTTCTGTTCCTATAATCTTATAATCATATCAATATTCCGATCTGCAACGACGTCCGTATATAAAAGCCAAAGTTTATAAATTAATCTAAGTGCAAAAACTGCCCCAGAAAATTCTAAACATGGACCCCCACACATCGCACCCGTTTTCGCCTGCGAAACTGTCCGTCTCCTTGAACTTTAACGACTGAAAAAAAGTTCAGACATAACCTGAAAAGAATACGCTTAGCTAGCGCTTCACGCTCGCTTGATCAATCAACAATACGATGTTTAAATGCAAAAAAATAAATACAAAAAGTTACAATTCAGGGGATAGAATCAGAGACCTCCCTCTACTTGCTACAAAGCTTAGACAATCAAAAATAGGAAATTAAAAGCAAAAAAAAAAAACAAATAATACTTCATTGGAACCCGGAACTTCATGAGTGCAAAGCGAATATATTCCAACTGAGCCTCGAACGGATATGGATATGTGATACGGTGAAATTAGGCTACTTATTGTCGAGTAAAAACCAAAATATCTAAATACCCTAAGGGAACTAGCGTACTAAAATATCTAAATTTTTCGCAAAATACTCTGTAACCATGTCTCACAAGGAAAAAACTCTTATGATATCGATACGGCTATTTGTTTAGGCGCAGTGTACCATGACTATGATGGCGGCATTTTGAAAAAAATCCAAAAACAGGACCGACAAAAAAATATTTTTAATCATAGAATATAGTCACAAAATTTATCACGAATCGGTTGCGAATTGCGATCTGTAGAGGAGATCATCCGGACATACGAAAGAAAATTTCCCGGCTCAAAACGTCAATTATAGGTCAATTATAGGCTCGCTGTAGGTACAAGAAACAAATCGTTGGGTAGTAACAAATGACTCTCGTCACATGCACGGGGAATGTCTGCTCAATGACAGCTATGGTCGCATTTATATCGCCTGTCACCATTCCTGTCACGATCTAACAAGTATGTAAGAGCGAAAGTGATGCATGACGCGACAGGTGATAAAACGCCGACCATTCAGCCGCTACAGTATTTTGTTTAATCATCATAAGAGGGATGAATAGCTTTGCGATCCTAATGAAATAACGATACCTTTTCTATGAAATTCCATTTCGGGAGAAAACTGTTTCCACTAACTAAATCTGAACAAATCGATCGAAATATATATCTAAGGACGGGCCTTACGGACAATAAGAATGGGGCCAGTACAGCGGTGCACGCAGACGAATTCGAGCCAATCGTGCAGTCTAACGCCGCAACGCGATTGGTTGATGAGTTCGCACCACGCGCGCGATTGGTCGCAACTAGTTCCTTTAGACTGCACGATTGGCTAGAATTCGAGAGTGACATTACTGAACTAGCGCCATTCTTAGTGTCCGTAATGCCCGTCCTTAGATATATATATGTCAATGCACAAATCACTTTGCTTTTGATGTCGATCGCTTCACTATAATATACTCTAGGTTTATAGGTTTCGATTTAAAAAAAAAAAATTGGTTTTGCAAATTTTGAAAAAAAGGAAAACCTAGTTTTTCATTGTGTCGATAACCTACTAACACACAATATTTAGAAGTGAAAAAACGTTTTCTCTTTTTGTATGGACGATCACGTGGTATACTTCCCTTTTAAGTTGCCGCGATAGCAGAGTACGCTTCCAGCCTGGGGCACTGGAGGCCTTGTCACCTTTTCTTAGTATATGACATTTATTTCAGTTTATAATTTATATAGTAGTGTTTCTACTTGAAAAAAAAACGAATAAAAATATTTTCTGAAAATAATTTAATTTGTTCTAATACTTCTAATAGTGTCGCAAATTTTAGTTTGAATGAATTTATAATTGTCTTGTTTTTCGATATAGTTAATTATTTGAATAAATAACTAATATCGAATAAATCAATCGTATAATATTCTGTACGCCAATCAAGCGGGCTCTCATTTAGTTTATGTAAATACTTTAGTTTAAAATCGTGATAATTAACAAGTACTGTATACTTATTTACGAAATATTTGGTATTTAACATATTTTCCTTAGTAAGTATGTATGTATGTATATACTTTATTGTACATAGAAATAAAAACACGAAAAACACAGTTACAGAGTAAGTTAAATACAACAAAGGCGAACTTATCCCTGTATGGGATCTCTTCCAGTTAACCTTTGAGGAAATGAGTAAAACAGAAGTAACGGTGAATGAATGACAAACACAAACAAAAGTGTACAATCACTGAAATTAATGAAATGCACGTTTTGAATACACATTGATACAAATATACATAGATAGAAAAATAACCATAAAATAATGCATATATATATATATATATATATATATAACATAAATAAAAATAAATAAATATTCAATATATAATATAAATAGATATGAATTCGAACCAGCAAAGTAAAGAAAATTAAAAAGTAGAAGTACTCAATGGAACTAGGAAGTCGTAACCAAAGTATCAGAAAGCCACAATTTTTTAAGCCTCTCCTTGAGTGATGCTACAGAAGTACAGATTGTGATTGCCTCATGGACACCGGAATCTCGTTCCATAACTTAACGGCATGGACAGTAAAGGATTTCTTGTATGTGCGCGTCGTATTGGAAGGAATTGTGAGTGAAATATTGGTGCTTGATCGAAGGCGATGACCACTACCAGCAGCTAAATAACTAAATCTTTCGGAAAGGTAAGGTGGCAAAGGTAGTATACATACCAAATCCTAAAAAAATACTCAATCTTCATTATTTTCGATGGAATACAATTTTTTTCTATTTAAATATATGATAGAGCCTATAATAAATATGTATCAAGTCTGTACCTTTAAACGATGTAATATTTGTATTTTATCCCTATTACCTACATAATTATGTAAACGGTAATATATAACAGTTCACACAGCAGTAATAAATCACGTTCCTTTAGAGACTAATAAAATTAATCTGTGTTTTATTGTCTCAATGTACTAATTGGATGAGCGAAATTTACACGACTTCGCTGATATTATTAATTAATGGTATTAAATTTCTTAGCAAATATCAATTTACACTCTGAACAATAGGTAGTCGTCTTTTTGTTCATGAATAAGAAGAATTTGTTATAGAAGATGATTAGATGATGATGAGTTTCTGGGGATTTGTCTCTAACACATAAGTTTTAGATAGTATAAGATATTATATATGGTATATAAAATTTTAGTCAAAGCTAGTTTTCGCAGTCCCTTGGTGAATACTAGTTTTCACTAATTATTAAAAATTAATTTTATAACTATACATCATCATTCCGCAGGCGAAGTTGCGGGCAGCTAGTACGAAATGGGTTAACTAGATTAGATTTTTTTTTTCTTTTTGGAAATTAATTATTTTTAAAATATCACAATGTTTCTAAATTTCATGAACTCACAAAATATCGTCAGATTGTACACAATAATAATAATACTTCATGAATTCAGAAATAAAATAATCATCACAACATGAATTTGACGATAAAAAAACATTTTAATAGTTGTAATAAAAAAAGTCAAATACATTATCATTAAGAGAAAAATAATCAAACTAAAATAATGACAAAATTATCTCTTACAGAGTATAAAGCGATCAAAATATATATAATAGCCAGGTCATATTTTTAAAAAAAACCATGTCGACTGGCAAATCATATTACTTTTTGCCATGGATCGAAATCTTGACCGAAAGTAAGATATCAAGATGGCGGCCATTATTACCCTACATAATGAGTTCCTTGTATCCACATTTTTTTAATATATTTTTATAATAATTGTTGCAAGAAATAACAGTATTAATAACGCGTATATTCTGAAAGTTTGGAGTACCTATCTACTTATTGGAATTACTATCGACCATGGTTAAAAATACAAGCCTCGTTATACTATGCCTCCAAATTTTCTGGGAGGGCTTTAATTTTATATTATATTTAATAGTTTAGCCATTTATTAAGCTATTGGGGCATTTTTTTATAATTTATTTCAAAAAATACTTATGACTATATAACCTCAATTACTCGTATTATTATAATTAATACTTCGAGCCTTATATTAGGTACCTACAGAGTAGAGAACAAACTTCATATACTTAGGTTAAGTTTAAACAAAAACAACAAAATTTGCGTGAATACATAAATTGTTCCACCAGATCGGTTTTTATTACTGTACAGCCAGCATGTGTACCTATTGACCATGAACCTTATTATTATGATATTACGTTTTATAATTGTATCAGGCCGCTCTTTTGTGGTGAAATATCTACGCATGCATACCCACCCGATTAATACAATAACGAACACTGATAAAACTATTAAAATATACTATGTATGTATATTATCTAACAGTAATGATTTTATTCTTTTCTCAAAGCCAGCATTAATAGTCCATAGATCAGATGTGTAGCCATCTATCACCCGGATCATCAGGAAATTCTCAATCCAGTTGCACAGGCCTACTGGTATCCCATATGCTAGAAGCTTGCTCACCAAACTTGCGTAACAGACCCGGTCGAATGCTCTAGAGACATCGAGAGATACCCCAAGGGCTTCACCATGCCTCTCAATTGCTTCGCTCCAAAGATGAGTAGCATCATGCTACTAGCATGCACCAGAAGACCTTCAGTCGAACGACCCACGCGGAAACTATACTGAGATCACTGAGTTAAATTTATCGTCTAGGTGTGATAAGAGCCGCCTGTTCAGTACACACTCCATAATGTTGCAGACTATGGAGCCTAAGTATGGAGGTGACTGAGATTAGTCGGTAATTGACTGGGTCTGGACGACTACCTTTATGATGTAAAATAATGTAAGAGCCAGTTACAATCTTTGCTTACAAGATTTTATATTTTATGTTTATTTTTCTAAACCATGTTTGTATATCTACAGTATTTAAGCGAATTAATATTGTTTTAATTTTTGAATAATTTTCAATGAAATAAAATTATTCTTATCTTAAGAATAAACAATCAAATAATCGTTACGGTAGCAGTTACGTGTTGAATATTTTCTAAAAATCGAATAGTAGTTTTTTAAGAAAACATTTACCTTTTGAACCAACAGCTGCAGCCAATTGCATATCCGCTGCCGTAGGCATCTCGGGAGTTGTGCTTATAGGTCCTGCAACAATAGTACATTGTGCACTGGGGGGTAAGTGAAATTTTGCAAACGAGGTCTTTAGATGCACAAATGTATTTCATCGCACTTGCGAAGAAAAAACTAAATTTTTAGCGAAATTATTCTTAAAGATGGTGACATTTCAAACGTTCGTCTGCCATATTGTCATTTTTGACAGGTTAGGCTTCGAAGGCACAGACCTATCCGGCACTCAGCCACGAATGTCACGACTGAAAAATCTGTATATATATTTAAAACGACTATTAAATTAATCAAATTAAATAGTTTTTTAAGATAAACAATTAAATAAGACATACATATAAACGTCAGTATTAAAAAAAATCCTTTATACCTACTTCGTTCGTATTAATTAGTGACACAATTTTAACAAATCAGTTGTATTTATTAGCACAATACATAAAGTCATTCGATTTGTAGCTGGCCCCGAACGCCTAATCCTTTGTCTATTGTTAAGTAAAACCGCACATGCTACAACCTGTATAAAAATGGTCCGGTCACATATTATTTTAGGACATTATTACACAAATTGACAAAGTCCCACAAGTAAGCTCAATAAGGCTTGTGTTGTGGGTATATAATATATATATTATATATACCTGCAAGAAATAAGATATTTTTCGAGCAAGTGTGATAAAAAGCTAATACTTATTCTTCCACCGACATGATAAGGTGGGACTTGGCTTGAACAATAGTACGCAGCTAAATTTTCGATGGTTCTTCCCCAATACAATTGCCACCTTTTAAGTTAACCTTTACCTTTTAAGTAAATTGGTGAAATACCTCGGGGATACAATCGAAAAATATGTGATTGAAAAAAGTTGATCCATCATAATAATCTTTCTTTCAATCAGGCCCAACATTACGTCACTGGAACCAATTGACGTAGAAGTAAATATATGCCTTGTTGACTTTTAATTTAGGAACGGCAGAGCGCCTAAAAAAATGTTTTTCTGTCCGACCCACCGATATTATGTTTAAAGAATTTTTCGTACTACAATGGACTTAACGAAGCATAAAATTATTCACGAGGACTGCCTGCAGGAAATGTTTCATCTCAACTTTATACAGTAAGATAGCTGTGTACACAAACTTTCTGCTGATAAAAAGCTTAAATGGCCCTCTCGCAAATTATTCCGCAAAATTGTTATTTTCATGCCTACGTTAAAAAAAATCCATCCCCTATTCTTGCCGGGCTCGGCCTTTAATGACGTTCGTCGACTTATAAAACGGTTAAATTGCTTGTTTTAAATAAATAAACAGCATTGTGTTTATGTCGTTCGGTATTATTCTTTTTGCAACCGTTTTCATATTTTGCTTGCAAATATTCAATTCGATACAAGTGCAAAAAGTAGAAAAAGGATTGTTTTAAATCGACACAGGTATCGTACAACGTTTTGCAATAACGCTTTACAACTTTAAAGTTTCGGCATAGGCACGTAAAGTGCTAATTATCGCATTAGTGCGGTAATGTAGCACCATATGTACTGTAAAAACTGGTATTAATATTGTTTTGGCTACTTTTATTTATCCCTTCATCCATTACATGTCATTAGCGCTCTTGTTACTATACCAGAAATTTTAAAGGGGCATAAATTTAATTCACTCTTTATTGTCACTGGAGCCCCAAAGGTAGTTCCTAGTTTCTCACAGCCATTAGCAGGTAACTGTCGGGTTGTGGGTGGGACTTAATTTGCACAAGGCATTAGCATGTCAATCCTGGGACTCCGGCAATACCCTGTCAACACGGGTACAATAAAGAGGCAACTTCTTACTTCTAATTATTTTATGTACACTTGTTTTAAGTTTTTCTTTAATCAAATTTGTTTAAAATTTGTGCAAAATTGTGTTTTATCAATGTAAGAATTTTTCCAAATTACCTGGGTAATAAATGGCTTCCTTCCGCACCGCGTACTTTGCTTGCGGTATCCTCAGGGTACAGATGAACTCAGCGGGCGACGGTAGATCCTCATCGCGTAGCGTCACTGACGCCACGGCCGAATATCTCCCGTTCACCAGTTTAAGGTCTCTAGTTACACCATCTAGTAGCCTATAACAAAAATATTTTCTCAAACATGTGTAGAAATATCGTCATTACATTAATAATAGTAGGGTGCGAAACTTCTTGTGGCGTCCTTACAACATTGTCGGTCTAGGCCGGCAAAATGAATTGAGCGCGCGTCATGCGCCGCGCTGTAAATTAAATAGAATTTATGGTTCTTATTTGTTTTTCCATGCAGTTTTTGAGTAAAGTACTATATATACATCTCCAGGAAAGGATTACCGGGTCCTGTGTTCATAAATTGGTCTCGCTTCAATCGGCCTTTCATATCACACTCGGCCGGCATGTCCATATGTGGCAGCGGCCGTTAAAACGTCCCACTATTTGTCCCATGTTGTATTTTACATTGTATCAATATAGGTATATCGAATCGATAAATGAGGAGTCCCTAATGACAATTAAAACTACCACGAGAACTCCAGCCTCTGGTTATTACCATCACATTATTTAGCCCCAGTGATTTCTCCCTAGTTTATTCTTGTAAATTAGTATTCCATAGCGCCATTGTGTTAATTAATAACCTACCAACCGATGTATCTTTTGCCTATACAAATTATGGAATTTGTATAGGTCATGGTAAGTATGTACTTACCAAATTTCAGGGCTGTTCTAGATATTTCGACCTTTGTCTTAGTTCGAGTGTGCTAAAAGCTGATTTCGCTGTATAGGAAACTAAACTATTAGCAGCAATTTAATTTAAACATTTAGTTGTCAAAATCTGAGCAATATATCGTATGACCAGTCGTTTGGGAATATCAGGTGCAAACCGCAATGCGGCTAGTATATGCATTGATGGCTTCTAACACGGCAAAACGACTACTAAACTCAGGCATCTCCGATTCAATTCAAAATCCCCGCTCCAACCGCATGTTAAACGTCGGAGGCGGACAGGGCAGGTCAGCATAATTTTGACGGTTACAACGTTTGGTAGGAATTAGAGAGAAATCGCGAAACGGTAACTTTAGTATTTGAGGTTAAGCTGACTAAATGGAACAACTCAGAATTGAACAGAATTTATAATACCTGATTACAGCAGAGTGCACTTTCTATAGTTTCAAGAACGTGCGATTGGTATTGATAACCTACCTTCTCTAAATTATTCGGTTACGCATAAGATTAAAAACAGGTTTCTCATATTTATTGTTGGCAGTGTGATTAATAGTATATTGTGAAACGAGGGGGGTAAGTGAAATATCGGATATGGCCGATTGGCCGTTTATAGATTCACGACGGCTGCAGGCAGACTCCAGTCTGCGACTGTCGTGAATTAAACACTCGAGTTTGCAATATTCTTACCCCCGGAGTTACTCACAATGTTTATCATCGTACTTGCAACCAAATTCATTCTTAAATACGGTGACATTTGAGACATTCGTCCGCGATATTGTATATTTATTGACAGGTATAAATACTCTAAAATATTTTAAACGTCTATTAAATTAATCAAATTAAATGTTTATAAACACAGAAATTATAAACATCAGTATTTTAAGGGTAAAACTCATTTATGCCTTGACTTTAAACAAGTATATTTTACTTATAACCCACTTGGTTCGTATATATGAATTGTAACATAATTTAAAAAAACCTATAACTCCCATGGGAGTAAAATGGACTTAAGGTCTCGCGCTGCACTTGCGTGACATAGCATGCTTACTAAGCAAGTGTGATGCAAAAATATTTTCAACACACTTGCTCAAAACGACGTTTTTATTCCACCGATTTTTGACTCATAATCCTAGATATTAAACACGCGTGCTTTTTCAGTATATTATAACACTCGTGCTTTTTCATTATAATATCCGACTGAGTTAAGAAGGTAACTGATTGCTAATAATATGCATGGAAACGGAGACTTCTTAATTTGGTCGGGTAATACATTTTTTTAAACCAACTATTAGGTTTCACATGTTCAATCAAGTTTTTGTCTTTTGATCCAAGATAGAAAAGAATAGAATCGTTTATTGCATCATAGTCGTTTATTGTCATAGTGTTGTGTTCCTGCCGGTGAGTAAGGTTGCCAGAGCTCAACGAGGGGGGAGGGGTTAGGGCCAGCAACGCGCATGTAACTCCTCTGGAGTTCCAGGCGTACATAGGCTACGGAGACTGCTTACCATCAGGCAGGCCGTATGCTTGTTTGCCACCGACGTAGTATAAAAAAATAATTGCATATCACATTACAAGCGTGGATGGAATGGAACAGATAGGTATACATGTGACATCTTGTAAGGGCACAGCAATATACGAGTGGGGCTACAAGTAGGTGATTAGATTGCAATTATTTTGAACATTTCATTGAATTAATATTACACATACATTTGATTGTATTATTACATTATTTCCTTACATAAACAAAGCGCGGTAATATTTTCATTTACTGACTTCATCAGAATATTCATAAAGATTATAAAGATATCTATTCTATTCATTTAAAAAAGCTTCAGATGTTTTTTTTTAATTGACCTAGATTGTCCGGTAGAGTTTCAAAGGTGATTGTATATTTATAGTCATATAATGTGGGCTACTTGTGACCACTTTTTTTTTTTTAATGCACTTTTAGAAGATTAACGTTACGGTTATTTCTTTCATTTTGTGTTGTATATTTTTAAGAATAGAAGTTTAAATGTTTCCCTGCGAATTTACAGGATTCGAATATGTACATAGACGTAACCGTCATGTTTGATAAAATAAGCGTTATACGACTCCATTCGATCTATGTTTACTAAAATTCTGATGCACTTTTTCGCATTTTTTTTCAATATCGCAGCTATATCTTCAAGGACCAGGCCATATGATTCGCGAATTAGCATAATTATGCGTAATATGCCGCAAGGGATATCTGTAGGTCTGTTTTTAGATGCTGCATAGAAGCTACAATGAGAATGTGTAAGCTATATGTTGTGAAATAAATAACGTCAATAAATAGGAACCTGGGTGACACCAATATATTGACGTCGACTTTCTTATTAGTGGGCTTATATACTCATCGCTGATTAGATCAAGACAATCTAATATTTTCTAAAAACCCGTACAAAAGTTTACACATAGAAATGACATAATTATCTTTTAATATTGCATGAACTAGGTTCCGATGACTAATTACATCCAAGATTTTAGTAGTTTAAAGAGAAGTTTTAGTAAATGTACCCATGTATCTGAACGTATATGAGACAACAACAGTATGTCCAGTGTTATTGTAAATGATCTATGTCGAGCTATCGTTGGAAAAGTTGTGCAATTCATACAGCAACGACAGATATTTTCCTTATTATCTGATCCAGACGCATTGCAGTTGTTGATCGATGCAGGTTTTCGCTTAGTTGCGATTGAACAAATCTGTGCGATATTAATGGTTCCGCTCCTGCAGCTTTGACGCGAGTGATTTCACTACGGCGATACTTGCGATGGCAACGGCAGTAACATAACATCGTCACAGCAGTGGCTTTACGAACACCATAATACGAGTATCATAAGATGTCATTGAAACATGTTCAGTCTTTAAATACCTTTCAGGCGTTGCTAGCGTAAGATTAGGTGCAGGATAGGTTCCCTCTGCAGCGCAAATGACGTTCACTGTGTCGTCATCAGTCTTGTTCTGGATTAGGCGGAAATTCGTCTCAGGAACTGAAAGAGAAGATAACAAATTTAAAACACCGGCCAAGTGCGAGTCGGACTCGCGCACGAAGGGTTCCGTACCATTATTTATAAAAACCGGAAAAAAATATGTTTGTTGTCCATACAACATAAAAATATTTAAGGAAGCTCCCATGAGCTTCCTTAAATATTTATATTATTCTGTTTTTAGTATTTGTTGTTATAGCGGCAACAGAAATACATCATCTGTGAAAATTTCAACTGTCTAACTATCACAGTTCATGAGATACCGCCTGGTGACAGACGGACGGACGGACAGCAAAGTCTCAGTAATAGGGTCCCGTTTGTCCCTTTGGGTACGGAACCCTAAAAAGTTGTCTCAATATTTAAGTGGTAACGACTGATAAGTAAACTCCACCAGAAGCTTTTTGACATTTCGATGTTCAACGCCTCATTCTCATCTTAGCGCTTTCCCGGTCCCATTGTAAAGTCTGGGATACTTTATGGCAACAAAATCCCAAAATATGTTACAGACATTAATTTTTAACCTAAACCAACGAGCAAACTAAGCAGACCGTACAAGCGTCTGATAATGATATAACGTACAAACACATTGCTATGAAATTCAGATATTAGAATGACTGCATTATGATTATGGTAGGTACCTACCTATTGCACCTAAAAACATTATTAACTCTACTAATTTGGTTTACTACTAGTCCCAAAACGCAAATAATTAACTGTTGTATCATGTTTTACGATCATAAGATTCATTAGTTACTTACTTCACTATGAAGCAAAACTTTTGACTACCCCCTTGACGTTTAAAGTTTACA
Organism: Cydia pomonella; assembly: GCF_033807575.1. NCBI lineage: Eukaryota > Metazoa > Arthropoda > Insecta > Lepidoptera > Tortricidae > Cydia > Cydia pomonella. The sequence continues at coordinate 13,282,777 of NC_084706.1, read as the reverse complement.
GTGACTTAACATAATGAAGATTAAGCAAATGCGTAGAATCATTGTTTTTTTTTAAGTATAGAACATTTATCACCATTTACTGCAATATTCTACCACATGGAATGCCAGATGTATTTCACATGCTTATTTCCGTAGATTTTTTCAGTCCTTAAGGAAAATAAAAAGTGCCTATATGAATTTAAAAAATCACGTAAATGCTAAAAGAAAATAATTCGTCGACTATGGGACGAAATGAAACAAAACCAAAGCTTTTAAAAATGTTTATATTCAGACGTGGAATTTTAGTTGAAATTCTTATAAGCCATGGTCTTGAGCAGTACTCATATAATTTATTCTAGTGTAAGGTTTAATGGCGTTATTCACAAATGCGCTACAAGCCTCGATTAACTATTAAACGCTTAATCTGTATGTAATTTACTTAAAAGCCATCAGAAAGGGACAAATAAATTCAATAATTTAAAGTCTCGGGCGAGAATCGCGACTCTGGACCAGCCCATCGCGCTGCCAACTGAGTTACCGAGACTCCACTCGATGACAGCGAAATATCACTTCTTAAACGGCTACCGGAGTTCAAAGTCATATTGTAAAATCACTAGCAACGATGGGTCACCCTCACCCCAAACTAAATTAAGTTTGTATTAAGCAGAAACGTCTGCAAACGATACCAAAAAGCTTGTGGCGATGTGGTGGAAATATTCATTGTAATCCAGTGTCGCGAGTTCAAGCCTCGCCTGAGGCAGTGAAATTTTCCACTTTTCATTGATGTCTTAGCTTTGCGGTATCATTTGCAGACGGTTCTACTGAATAAATAATTAATTGGTATGGGTGCCAAGTTCTGTTCTGTGTAGAAAATCCTGAAATTATAAATTCAATTGAATTCAATACTTTATTTCCAAGGATATGGTACATACACTGTTGGTTAGTAGAAGGTATTAGGTCAGCACATTCTGCCGGCATGCATCGGCGTAGAAATATTTACATAACTATTTACATGAGGAGTTAAATTAAACATTAAATTCGAAGTCAGTATAAGATTAGCAAAATTAATTAACAATTCATAATAAATATCATTTTAAAAATTCATCTACGGAGTACATGTACCAAGCAACCACTGAAACATTTTTTTTCAAATTGACATACCGGTAGAGTTTTGAGATCATCAAAGGATTTGTCTTGGTATTATATTTGTCTAAACTTTGGTTTGTTGGTAAAAACTAGCCAAGTCAAATCTTTTATAATTTCAGGATTTTCTGCACAGAACAGAACTTGGCACCCATATAGATCTCAATTCTTTTGTCGGCATGTCAACAACAACACATATTCTTATTATTATTGAACTTTGCTCTCATTTACAATACAGTACAAATACGTTTATTTCATTACTTTTTACAGCAGTTCATAGGTACAAATATGTATTAGGTAGGCAAGTAGTCCATCTTAAGTACAAGGTGTAGGTAAGTATTTATCTCAACAATGTGCAACAATTTGATTGTGTAAATAATGAAAAAGGTGTGGGTACAGCTTGCTGGATTTAAACCCGCCCTTGGTCAGCTAATTGAAGAGGCAACGGTATTATTTAGCGAATTGTACAATTGACATAAAAAATGAGAACATTTAGTAGCTAACAAGATTTTTTACGGGGTAATGAACACTGGAACAGAATAATAAATAACATGTATTGTGTATCATGGAGTTAGTAATTACCCAAAAGTTAACATTATGAACGCATTTCTCACCGGGTTGGTAACGTGTATATCCTGGAATTCCTTTTGATGATTCATATACAACTTTTTAAGCCTAGATTTGAACTGTTGGATACTCTTAGCCTCGCGCACAGGTCGGGGATATCATTCCAACACTTAGTGGCGGCGTAGCGGAATGACCCCCTGAACGCAGCCGCGTGATGTTTGGGCGGTAAAGTCGCCATCAGATATTTCGAAGCAGCTAAGGTGTCCAAATATTTCTGAGCAAGACTAAATTTCAATAAATTCTGCATACTGTAAATGCCATTTATATCATAACTATTGCAATGGCAAAAAAATCTGAGCACGGTTTTTTTCAATAATTTCTTTGCACACGTCCAGTCGAAAATATCTGATCGCACAAAATGTCAAACGTATCTAAGCATTAATAAGGGCTTTCACAAAAATCTGCTCATTTGAGGATATTATACTGTATGTGTTTACTATTCGTCGTATAATTGGTTAGCTAATAGTGTGCTACAGTCACGTCTGAAAATATCGATACGAAAAATTTGCCAAAAATATGTATACACTACCTTAATATATGGGCAATAAAGTTGTGTATAAATATTTTTGGTAATTTTGGATCGATATTTTCAGACGTGACCGTACGAGTAAAGATAAGACTAGGTAACATTAACTCTCAACCACCTATGTCTTCCTAGTACCCGTACAAATACTCTACTTATCGTTTCTTGAAGGAAATGTTTTTATTATTTAAGCACCTATATTGTACTTTATGTTCTTACATTTATACGTGTTTTTGCATTGCTTATAAATGCAACTATGTGGAAAATAGCCATCAAAATAGTGACTCAAATGCTCGTGCTTGTATAAACTTCTTCATACCTTTTAATATGTCATGCTAGCCTAGTACTACTATTAAACTTATAATGCATATTTTGTCTTGGATAAATCGGAAACACTCACTACCTCGTAATAACTTATACAATCCTAGTAATTCGAACCTTAATTTACGATGACAAAAACCAAGCATTCCAAACAGCTGATACTTATTATTCCCACACTATTAAAATCAACGGCTGACACGCAAGAAGCGTAAAGAGGGACACATACGTTGACGTTACGTTACTCTTCTCGTGAATTATCAAAATTTAAAATACGAAATTCACTTTATAGTTTGTTCAGGCTCCTTTATCTTATTTAACCTTAATGCAAAAGCTAAATAAGGTATATTTTGCTTTAATGTGCAGATCTTTGTGAACGCCCTAATTGCTTAGATACGTTTGACATTTTGAGCGATCAGATATTTTCGACTGGACGTGTGCAAAGAAATTATTGAAAAAAAAAACGTACGTATTTTTTTGCCATTGCAAAAGTTATGATATAAATGGCATTTCCTGTGTGCGGAATTTATTGAAATTTAGTCTTGCTCAGAAATATTTGGACACCTTGGCTGCTTCGAAATATCTGATCGCGACTGTACCAGCAGCAGCGCGTGGAGGGCACGCCGTAGCTTGTCGGCCAGCGCGCGCGACGCTTGCTGCGCCAACACGCGGAACGTCACGCACGCGAGGTGGACCCACCGCCGCGCGGATATTTTCAGCGAATTTAATTGATTGAGCGCTGGAGTTACACGATCGCGACGACCAAGTCGTTCACTAAATCTTGCGCAATAATTTTGAACTTTTTGTATACGCTGACTAGTTTTCCGTAATATACACGGACCATAGACTGGGCTGCAATAATTAAATTGTGACAAAATTAAAGATTCAACTAGCATTCGTCTCACTTCAGCACTGAGGAATTCATTTCACATTTATGTTTTTATTGAGATATCATTACTTCTTGTGCAGAAAATACTATACTATTAATCATAAAAGTAGTTCAAGCTGAAAAGGAGATCATCGCTAACGCGGTCAATTGTCAAAAAAACAAACAGTTATTCCGATTTTTTCTTTGTATACGCCTAATAGTCTGTCTTCATGCGAAAATATCAACTTTATAGAAGTGGGGTAGGTTTTTGGGCTACAAGTCTTAATCAACCTAATAATTATCAATATATGAATTATTAATCATTTCCTGTTTTCAGATTTTTTCTCCTATGTACACCTAATAGCCTAACTTGGTGCCAAATTTCAAGTTTCTAGACCACCTGGAAGTAAGTTAGGTTTTTGATCTATAAGTCAGTTACAAAAGTGCCAGTTTCTAAACGTTAATTTATCAATAACTGATTGAGCTACGTTTATAAAATTTTGTAATTTAGTCGAGTGAAAGGGCATAAATATATGTGCCGAATTTCATGCGTGTAGAATAAATAGGTTTCAAGTTGTGAAGGAGTCAATCAAAAGTAGCTCGAAATGGTTCATGTAATATTACATACGGTTGCTGCGTCGCCAGTTCCTTTTTCTTTGAACTTGGCTGGAAACGTTATATCAGATATTACTGTGAAATATATTCAAATAAATACCAATTTTAAATATTATTCGATAGAACTGTAGAGTATGGACCGATAATTTATCTGCAAACATAGACGTTTTTTGTAATTACTTCTTTATATCGTCATTTCTAAATACGTAATAAAAGGCATACTGCTATATTACCTAATCAACGATCAATGACGTGCATAATGTTTTTCTTGGTATATTGGTTATAGGGTATATTTAAACTTCATCTAATATACAGTTCCATAATTATTACATATTTTAAAACATATTTGTTCTAGCTAGTGACATTATATAATTAGGTATATGTAAGTCTCAATAGAAATATAAGATTCCCAGAAAAGTGGGTGAGGTTAGAACTGCGACACCGTATAAAAAATAATGTTTTTGATTGTATAACGTGTTGTTATACCTAAATATAATATAACAAAAGCCATTATGCAATATGTCCTTATACTAGTTAAAAATTAATACAAATATAGGCATTATATAAATTAAGGTTTAAACTGAATCGTAATATAATAAAACAAACGTTAAGTAATAATTAGGTACACATGAGTAACAATATATGAAATAGCATTATGGAAAGTATATGATAGTTTTTTTTAAAACACATTAATCATTACACCACCCATATCTTGGTCACATTATTCTGTTTATGATCCTTTAGTTTTATATTCAGGGACAATCGGTCATTGGCCTCCTACTTCACTACTACGAGTATGTACAGATATTACAAATTCTCCTTCTTCATTTACATTTCAGAGTAGGTACTTAGGTACTGCAACTTGGAACATCAGAAACCAAGATCATTGAACCCACCCCTACAGCTGTTGCTAACTACATACCTACTTCATTCGGAGACACAGTATTTCAATTCACTTCACTAGTTTGACTCAGTAATTATTAATTACACGTTACAATTTCAAATATATACCTAAATTTTAAACAAATACTAATTAAAAATTCAATTAAATCTAATAAAGTATAGACTACAGAGTTGAAAATATAATATAACTAGCTTCAGCCCGCGGCTTTGCCCACGTAAAGCAAAAAAAAGTTCTCAGTTTGTATGAACTTATGTAGGTATGTATGTTTGTCCGCGATTATTAGATTTAGAATCATGTTCTGAAAAATGCATGAAGAATTCCACTACTTTATACTTGTTAAAGTACTTCCTTATGAACAATATTTTTAGCCATGTTTGAAAGTGGTAGCAATAAAACAAAACTTTGAGGTGAAATTACGCGGGAGCACGCCACATAGAACCGTGGGAGAAACAGTCCTGTCGTAGTATCTATGAGGATAACGCGGGTCTCGTTCCAAACCTCAAAAGTTAAAAAGAACCCTTATATGATCACGTGTGGCTGTCTGTCAATCCATCTGTTACAACCGATTTGCTCCGAAACTACTGGACCGATTTTATTGCAATTTGGCAAAAATACTTTCAATATTTTTCAAGTCCACAATATTAAATTTTAAATTCATTCAATGCCATTTTCTAAAATAACGTCCCAAATAACTATAAAACGACACCCATATTGATATTTAGTCATTTCAACCCCATCGCACCCCAACAGGGGATGTGTATTTCACGTCCACCTCGTTAGATTTTACAATCGTTGTTATTTTCATAATCAGCGTGTAACACTTTGGGGTATCCACCCAGTGTTATAAACAGCTGAGTAGCATATTATATAGGTACTTTATAGGTTAGAAAATGGTATGTTTGTTTTGGTAAGATTTAGTAGTTGAAATGTCTTCGACACGGATGTCATAGTGGGTCAGTCAAGGACTGAGACCTGTAGTGATATTTTCAACTTTACATATACGCTTTTAGCTATATTGAGTGGACAAAACTTACCGGAGCGGTAGGTCAGTCTGTGCGTTCACTCCGTTGCATTTTGCGCATCCATGTCGTGTTCCTGCGTTGTGCTAGGACACAGGCACTTTGTTTGCGTTGGGGTATATACATTTCACAATTGAAATACATTTTAAAACATAGAAATACCACGTATTAACAGTATGATTTCGATAAAACCGAGCAGTTGTTTATTTCAGCGGTAGACACTGACGGCTGTCAATGTCATTTGGTTTTTTTTTGTCCATGGTTCCGTAACAGACGGTCGGTCACACTTGTTGTACGACAATAAACATATACTTGTGGTTCTTGTATCTTTTTATAATTTCCAATTATTAATAAAGTCCGTATTATTAGCTTCCAAAATGAGTAACTCTTTTTATTGTTGATGTTTCGAATTATTCCGAGAGTCAAACCGGTCAGTCGCGGTATCCATTGAATGGGAAGTTTTTCATTCATCAGTTTGTCTGTGGTTTCTCGGATTGGAATTTTGATAAATCATTGTTCGATCGATCTTCAGGATGTGAAGGATCTTAGAAAATCTTTGGGCAATCAATCTTAGGGGTATGTAACCTACTTGAAGGTTTTATTTCCTAAAACTGTGGTAAATTCAAGTTAGTAATCGTTAATGTAATTTTGTTACAGCTCGTCCCAAAATGTGCATAATTTAGCGTCTTAGAGCCTACCTAAAATGGCGGCTGCTAATCTTTTCCCTTCAATTTAACATAACTTGGTGAGTTTCCACACTTTTTAAATATATAAAGAAGGAAAGGCGGAGGTAGTGTGTCCTTTCGCAAATGGGTTAATATAGTGTTTTATGTGGATTTTCCAGCAAAACCTAATGTATCGTCAACCACCTCTTCGTCTTGCCACGCGGTCTGCAGGCGCCGTCGTTGGTATAGGAAATAATGGACCCGGCATAAACCCCGGTAAGTCATTTAATCGCTTCATTGCCGTAATTTAAATCCCGCTGTGCCTCAGTTTAAAATATAATTTTTCTATAAAACTAAACGTGTTAAAACATATTTTTTTTTAACCTAGAACATTTTCTTTGTTCTTAGGGTTTTTTCTGGACCCTGGTTTTTTCTGGACCCTGGTTTTTTTCTGGACCCTGGTTTTTTTCTGGACCCTGGTTCTCCTGGACCCTGGTTCTCTAAGGCTGTGCCATCCGGTGGCAGCGTTCTTCTTGGCAGTGTCCGTGAAGTTAAGACTTTTATGATATACCTTTAGTTAAATATGGACCCTTTACGCTGAACAGGTAACCTGTAATCCCTGTGAGCAATTGCTTACTGCTAAACATCCCCGGAGGTTGGGGCATAACTTTTACTGTAGACAGTGTTATGTTAGGAAGACAAATTTTGATATTGTTTTCCGTAGACACATAGATGCCTATGATGTATCTAGTGTAAATTTCAAGAAATAGTGGTGTCACTAAGAAGTATTTAGTATTACTTATTTACTAATAAATAACTCGTGTTGACCATAGCGGGTCATATATATTTAAGGAATAAAAGGTGTGTATTAAATAAATTTGGGATTTTCATTTGGATATGTCATACGCTTGATGAGAGTAGTATCCTGGCGTCCTACCTTAAATTTTTGGATACCTATTCTCACTACATAGTGGCCTGAACCGCGACCCTATCTATGATTGTAGTTAGCCGAAGGTATTTGTGAACTTTTCAGTAGTGAAGTTTGGTGAGTTCTGGATCACTCCATAGAAACACGTTTCCTTCTATGGAAACGGTCTTTAACAATAATAGAATCAGATCTTCTCCATATCCAGAGCTCACCCACACCTATTACAGTGGCGCCCAACGTGGGGCCTATGGAGTATGACATGTCCAAGTGAAACATTTTTGCATTATTTTAGTATTAAGGTTATTTTATGTAAAAGGGATTGCAAGTTATTGTTTTAAATTGTTGCTTGAGTTGGAGGTTAAACTTATAAATTTAACCAACTTATAAACAAAACTATACTACGCTAAATAATTAGCCTTACATAAGAGAAATTTTCTCACTATTTTAAAATACTTTAAAAGGGTTAAAATCTAATTAAGTTTTAACTTTACTTTAAAATATTACAATTCAAAACTTGACACTGACTTACTTCTGATATTAAATATCAATCTTAAAAAATGGATTTCCTAAATGCGGGATGTAAAATCATACATTTACATAAAGACGAAATGGCACATGAACTGGCGATTCGCAGACTTCCGGTTAATCCTATATCGCGTCGGTCCAGCTTATGCCATGCGTTAAAACAGACTGCAGATTTAGCTAAAAAGGGTAGTTTGAAGTGCCAGGACTTGTTAATAAGTAACGAAGTTGCCGAATTGGAGCTCTGCCAACGTAAGGTACAGGGAAATAGATTTAGAAGCGAAAGGAGACTTAACGGCGTCGGCGATTGATAGGCTATCCTCGCGATGCAAATATCTTTTGTGTCGTGTTTCACGGTTACCTCAGGAGACCGAAGCGGTACTTCTGTTGAAAACATTAATTACTTCTTTATTAGATCGGTTGAATGAGCAAGGCTCTTCTGCGTCGTCTGGGTCAGATGATGATTTTCAATCTCCTAACGAATCTCGTATTGTTATGGAAATTATTTATAAAACGGACAAGACTTTCAACATAAATTCCTTGAATTTGAAATTCAAAGGTGACACCTGCGTTCGTACGTTTCTGTCTCGCCTCGAGGAGTTGCGAGATGCCAGAGGAATCTCAGAGAGTCGTATATATAAGGGATTTCCTGAAGTTCTTGAGGGTCCGGCGTTGTCGTGGTTCCGGTCGCAACGTACGAAACTTACTACATATAAGGAGGTCACCGCGGCTCTACAAGAGGAATTTGACATACCTGATTTGGATCACCAATTGTTGCAGGAAATACGGGCTAAGACTCAAGCCAAGTCCGAAACAATTGTCTTTTTCGTATCAACCGTGTTAGGGATGTATGAGCGTCTGACGAAGGAGGTTCCTGAGCAAGAGAAGCTGGATACTATGATGCGGAATATTCGCCCAGAGTATTCCAAGGATTTAGCCTTACACGACATAGAATCGATAGAGCAATTGAAGTCTTTGTGTAAGCGCATTGAATTGGCGCAAGTCAAGGCGAAGCAGTTTCGCGAACCGATTCTCTCAAACAAGACTAATGATTCTTCCTCTGACAATCCGTCGAAGAATGTAGAACCTCGTAATAAGTTGTTTCAGTCTCGTTTCCCTAATTCTTCCAGAAACTTTGTTGCTTCTGTGGCACAAAGCTCTTCTCACACGAAATGTTTTCGATGTGGTAGGTCCAATCATAACACTAAAGAGTGTAAGAGCTCTCGAGATATCGTTTGCTTTAAATGCGGAGAAAAAGGGGTGAAAACTCCAGAATGTGTTAAATGTAACTCCAAGACAAAAAACTAAATAGGGTCTTTTCTGCTAATAACAATTCTAGATCTTCTGCTCCCTGTCGTGCAGAAAAGACAATCTTCTTTAATCCTCCGAAGGGAGATGACAGGGTATATGCTCTCTAAAATATACTTAACTTGAATTTCAAGGCGTTATTAGATTGTGGAGCCAGTGTTAGTTTCCTGGGCCACAACAGCCATTTAGTATTCGCCACCGGTGGGATACCTATTCAAAAACATACTAAACCGGTTATGGTGAGTGTAGCTGACGATCATCGAATCGTAGCCACTGAATATATGATTATACCAGTAAATTATAAAGGTCAAGTTAAACTTATACATTTTAATATTCAACCGGAGATTGCTACTCCAATGGTACTTGGTTTAAACTTTTGGAAGGCCTATGGATTAGCTCCTGGCCTCATTACTGATATAGAAAAGACTGATTCTCATTATATTGCTAGTCTTGATGTTTTACCGTCAGAGACAGGACTTACTACATATGATTCCTTATCTTCTGAACAAAAATCTCAACTTGAGACTACTAAATCTCTTTATGATCAAATTGATACGGATAAGGTTGGTCTGGGAAAGACTCACTTAATTGAACATGTTATAAATACTGGGGATACTCCTCCGATAAAACAAAAATATTATCGACTTAGTCCTTTTAAACAAGCTGCTTTAGCGAAAGAAGTTGATCGTATGCTGAGGGAAGGAATTGTCGAACCTTCGCATTCTCCATGGAATTCTCCTGTCGTTATGGTGGAAAAACCTAACGGAGATTTAAGACTTTGTTTAGATAGTAGAAAAGTAAATGCAGTTTCAAAATCTGATGCGTATCCCGTACCACACGTTCAATATATACTGGACAACTTACGCGATGCGAAATTCCTTACATCTCTTGATTTAAGTGCGGCATATCATCAGATCCCTCTTAGTGAAGACTCCAAGGAGAAAACTAGTTTTACTGTACCAGGGAAGGGATTATTCCATTATAAGAGAATGTGTTTTGGTTTAGTAGGCACCTCTGCTACTATGCAACGTCTCATGGACAATCTCTTTACTTCTCATTTTGATCACAAGGTTTTCTGTTATATTGATGACATAATTATTTGTACTTCCGATTTTGATGAACATATAAGGTTGCTCAATGCCGTTTTTGAAAAACTAAAATCGGCAAACTTAACTATTAACATGAAAAAATCATCCTTCTGTAGGAGTGAACTTAAATATCTTGGGTATTTAGTTGATCGATACGGTCTGCGAACCGATCCGTCTAAAATTGATGTAATTTTAAATTTTCCTACTCCCAAAGATGCTAAGGATATTAAACGTTTTCTGGGAATGTGCGGTTGGTACCGACGTTTCATTAATAATTTCGCAAAAATAGCTCGTCCCTTATCTCGCTTAACGAGTAAGAAAGTAAAATTTGAATGGACAGATGAAGTCAACGATTCTTTTAACATACTTAAATCTGCCTTAGTGTCTTCTCCTATTCTTAAATGTCCCGACTTTAATTAATGCTTCTATATCCATACGGATGCATCTTCTTACGCCGTAGGCGCTGTTCTGATTCAACCTTTTAATGGAGTCGATCATCCTATTGCCTACTGCAGCCGTACACTTAACCAACCAGAGACGAACTATTCAGCTACTGAGCGCGAACTCTTAGCTGTGATTTATGGTCTTGAGCAATTTCGTGCATATGTAGAAGGGAGAAAATGTTATATTGTAACAGATCATGCATCTTTAAAATGGTTTCAAAACTTAAAAAACCCTACAGGACGATTAAATAGATGGGCGTGTAGATTGAGTCAATTTAATTTTGAAATAATTCACCGGAAGGGCAAAGAACATGTCATACCTGACTGTCTTTCTCGTATTCACGTCAGTTCTTTAAATTCTGCTACTATTCAAGATCCTTGGTATCTTGATCTATATAAAAAGGTGTCTGAAAAACCTACTCTCTTTCCCAACTTTAAAATTGAAAATGATAAACTCTTCCGTTACTCTAAGAATAAGTATCGTCTGACAGCTCAATTTGACTGGAAGCTGGTACTTCCTTATGAGCATCGTAATGAAGTCCTAAATAAGTGTCATGATGATCCTACAGCAGGTCATTTTGGCGTGGGTAAAACTCATTCCAAAATAGCCGACATATATTATTGGCCTACTTTATTTCAGGACGTGAAGGAATACGTCGACTCTTGTGAAATTTGTAAAACTTATAAACCTGTTAACTTAGCTCGTCCTGGTTTGATGGGTAATCCACGACGTGTATCGTCGCCAGGCGAAGCAATATCTTGTGATATTCTTGGTCCCTTTCCTCCATCTTATCTGAGAAATCAGTATCTCTTCGTATGTGCTGATTATTTCAGTAAGTATGTGACTTTGTTTCCACTACGCAACATAACTGCTAAAGCTATTGTTAAGTGTATGGAAAAAGGGATATTCCTTATACATGGGGTTCCTAAATATATATTCTGCGACAATGGTGTTCAATTTACTTCCAAAGACTTTCGAGACTTAATGTCCAAATATGATGTCCCTCATATTTTCTATAACCCTAGGTATCATCCTCAGACGAATCAAACGGAACGAGTGAACCGTGAACTAGTAAGAACCATTGCCTCATACGTGCGTTCTGATCACCGTAACTGGGATAAGAACGTATCGGAAATACAATGTGCATTGAATACAGCTCGTCACGAAGTAACTAAAAACACACCGTATTTCTTAACACATGGTCGTCAAATGATTCTAGATGGTTCCCTTTATAATAGCGAAGGTCCCATAGATCAAAACGCGCTCGAATTAGATACCAGTGGTGCTTTTTCTGAAAGACTTAAAGAGCTCAAAACTGTATTTCAAAAAGTGCGTAACTCGTTGATTGCCTCCCATGAACGTAATGCTAGGTATTATAACATGAGGAAGCGTCACGTAGAACTGGAAGAAGGACAAATCGTTTATAAAAGATGTTTCCCATTGTCAAATGCAGCAAAACATTTTTCTGCTAAATAAGCGCCCCGTTATGACAAATGTGTCATTCATAAAAAATTGAGTCCTCTTGTATACTCTTTAAAATCCTTAGAAGGAAAACTTCTAGGTAACTTCCATATAAAAGACATTGTACGTCCTGGTGAAGCCGAGCCGTCTTCCTAGCGGTACTCGTCTTAACACCAATTGGATACTTACACTTGTAAATATCCTATGTGATACTAAATATTGAACGTACCTACTAAACTGAATGCAGCCTGGCACAAGCTGGTTTTCATCAGACTGGGTATTTGTTCCATGTTTTTGTTTTTATTGGTACCGGGTGCACACGGACCAACTTTAATCTTTCATGTGTCCTTATAAAGACATAAAACTTTAAATAATCTGAATAAACTGCAGAAACTTACTTTACTTATAAACCCTAAACGGGCCTATTACCTGAAATATTATTAATTACTGAAAAAGGGACTACGTTCTCGCTAAACTCTGTACTGTAACTGAACTTTTGTTTGTAATTTTAGGAATTGTGTAATAGCTAGAGAATGCAGCTTGTTACATATTTCCACTACTGTCGGTGATAGGCAATTTCTTTAATAAAGGGAAGGTTGTTAACGTTGCCGTCTTTGACGTTTTCTTTTAGGTTTAGGAAAGCGCGCACTAGGAATAAGAAGGTTCGAACCAAAATTAGTCATTAGATTTCCTTGGTCGAACTGATCATTCACCAAGTCATAGGTATAACTTTGGTTGTAAGACTTGTTTTTCTTTATAGATTATCTATGGTTTCTTATTTACGTTTCGTAGGTTAAGGTGTTCACTTCCTATTGGGCGTATAGCATTAAAAAAAAATTTTTTTTAACCCAACTAAAGATGAACTGTAACACTTTGGGGTATCCACCCAGTGTTATAAACAGCTGAGTAGCATATTATATAGGTACTTTATAGGTTAGAAAATGGTATGTTTGTTTTGGTAAGATTTAGTAGTTGAAATGTCTTCGACACGGATGTCATAGTGGGTCAGTCAAGGACTGAGACCTGTAGTGATATTTTCAACTTTACATATACGCTTTTAGCTATATTGAGTGGACAAAACTTACCGGAGCGGTAGGTCAGTCTGTGCGTTCACTCCGTTGCATTTTGCGCATCCATGTCGTGTTCCTGCGTTGTGCTAGGACACAGGCACTTTGTTTGCGTTGGGGTATATACATTTCACAATTGAAATACATTTTAAAACATAGAAATACCACGTATTAACAGTATGATTTCGATAAAACCGAGCAGTTGTTTATTTCAGCGGTAGACACTGACGGCTGTCAATGTCATTTGGTTTTTTTTTGTCCATGGTTCCGTAACAGACGGTCGGTCACACTTGTTGTACGACAATAAACATATACTTGTGGTTCTTTTATCTTTTTATAATTTCCAATTATTAATAAAGTCCGTATTATTAGCTTCCAAAATGAGTAACTCTTTTTATTGTTGATGTTTCGAATTATTCCGAGAGTCAAACCGGTCAGTCGCGGTATCCATTGAATGGGAAGTTTTTCATTCATCAGTTTGTCTGTGGTTTCTCGGATTGGAATTTTGATAAATCATTGTTCGATCGATCTTCAGGATGTGAAGGATCTTAGAAAATCTTTGGGCAATCAATCTTAGGGGTATGTAACCTACTTGAAGGTTTTATTTCCTAAAACTGTGGTAAATTCAAGTTAGTAATCGTTAATGTAATTTTGTTACAGCTCGTCCCAAAATGTGCATAATTTAGCGTCTTAGAGCCTACCTAAAATGGCGGCTGCTAATCTTTTCCCTTCAATTTAACATAACTTGGTGAGTTTCCACACTTTTTAAATATATAAAGAAGGAAAGGCGGAGGTAGTGTGTCCTTTCGCAAATGGGTTAATATAGTGTTTTATGTGGATTTTCCAGCAAAACCTAATGTAACGTCACGCCACGCGGTCTGCAGGCGCCGTCGTTGGTATAGGAAATAATGGACCCGGCATAAACCCCGGTAAGTCATTTAATCGCTTCATTGCCGTAATTTAAATCCCGCTGTGCCTCAGTTTAAAATATAATTTTTCTATAAAACTAAACGTGTTAAAACATATTTTTTTTTAACCTAGAACATTTTCTTTGTTCTTAGGGTTTTTTCTGGACCCTGGTTTTTTCTGGACCCTGGTTTTTTTCTGGACCCTGGTTTTTTTCTGGACCCTGGTTCTCCTGGACCCTGGTTCTCTAAGGCTGTGCCATCCGGTGGCAGCGTTCTTCTTGGCAGTGTCCGTGAAGTTAAGACTTTTATGATATACCTTTAGTTAAATATGGACCCTTTACGCTGAACAGGTAACCTGTAATCCCTGTGAGCAATTGCTTACTGCTAAACATCCCCGGAGGTTGGGGCATAACTTTTACTGTAGACAGTGTTATGTTAGGAAGACAAATTTTGATATTGTTGTCCGTAGACACATAGATGCCTATGATGTATTTAGTGTAAATTTCAAGAAATAGTGGTGTCACTAAGAAGTATTTAGTATTACTTATTTACTAATAAGTAACTCGTGTTGACCATAGCGGGTCATATATATTTAAGGAATAAAAGGTGTGTATTAAATAAATTTGGGATTTTCATTTGGATATGTCATACGCTTGATGAGAGTAGTATCCTGGCGTCCTACCTTAAATTTTTGGATACCTATTCTCACTACATAGTGGCCTGAACCGCGACCCTATCTATGATTGTAGTTAGCCGAAGGTATTTGTGAACTTTTCAGTAGTGAAGTTTGGTGAGTTCTGGATCACTCCATAGAAACACGTTTCCTTCTATGGAAACGGTCTTTAACAATAATAGAATCAGATCTTCTCCATATCCAGAGCTCACCCACACCTATTACAAGCGACCCGATAAACCATAGAAATAATACTCATGTTGATTTTTAGACTTTTAGGGGTTGAATTCTCAAAAAGCCTGAAGCAAGTGTTTACTCATTTATCCTTAGGAATACTCTTGTAAAGTTTCGAATAAAATTGTCTAACTAATCTCGTTTCCCCATACAAAGTTTGTGAAAAAGTGGGTGAATTTTGAAAAATTCTTACTTACCCTTAGACCTTCTATCATGAATTTGATTTGAATTTGTTACGATTATTATCCGTCAGCTTTCAAAAGTGACATTTCTTGTACAAAACATTTTGAAACGAAATCAGATCAAATTAATAACCAGTAAATAAAGTCCCAGATCAAGACAGTCGTAGTTTATTTTGTTGTTGTTATCAAAACACGGAAAAAGGTTCAATTGACTTCGCCCTACGCAATATAAAACTGCTAGCCCTACAAAAAACACAATTGTATGAAGTAAGACAGAGGCAGCAGATTGCATAAGTTGTATTTTATTATATACTGGGCTGGCCTTTCTCAATCTCGACTTGGCTGTTGGGTGTTCGAAAAAAGTTATCGAATCATGAAACTTAAATATTTTAGTCGTGCATAATGATTAGGGGAAGATGAGCACATTCAAATATTTTATAGACTTCGTTTTTTTTAAATTGTACAATCAATCATTATAACATTTTATATATATTCTGCTCGATTGCCAAAAGTTAGAAGCCCATAACTTTTATAATAAATGAATTAATTGAATTTTAGTAGAAGCTTTCGACGCTCTATCCCAACGAGGTGGTACATTTGTACAGAGGTAGGGGAAAATTCAGAAAAAAAAAAACAAAATAATTATCAAATATCGTTTTGTTTGGCCATAGAAATAACAATGATGTAATAAATTAAATGGTAAAACTTTTTCTTAACAAAAGCATATATTTCCTGCATTAAGAACTGTAACACGGTACAGACAGGTTTTTTTATTAAGACAATGTTCCTTCTAAAACATCGTTTGCCGACGTCATATTTCTTTGATCTATTTATGTGGATCTAGTGTCTTTCTGCTTATGATTCCCTACCATTTTTGGAAGTTTTAGTAATCGGGATACATTTATACGGAGTTAAATATGAATGTACCCCTGTATTAGATGTACGATCCTACCCCAAAGGCAAAACAAATAAAATTTGTACCTGCCCATAAATCATATAGAAAAACCTACAAAATATATACATTATTATAGTCGTAATCGTCGATACTTACCAATGAGCAATAGTTCTATATAATAACCGACCGACGACCGATTGACGACCGGTTTGGCCTAGTGGGTAGTGACCCTGCCTACGAAGCTGATGGTCCCGGGTTCAAATCCTGGTAAGGGCATTTATTCGTGTGATGAGCATGGATATTTGTTCCTGAGTCATGGGTGTTTTCTATGTATGTAAGTATTTATAAATATTTATATATTATATATATCGTTGTCTAAGTACCCTCAACACAAGCCTTATAGAGCTTACTGTGGGACTTAGTCAATTTGTGTAATAATGCCCTATAATAATATTTTATTTTATCCTTTTTGAAATATATTTTCTTTCTTTGGAAAAGTGACACATTACTTACTTATTTATATAACGTATAATAACTTTTATTACTGCCAAAGCTTTAATTCAGACAATATTTTTTTGTATTACTTCGAAAGAGACAATAGAGTTTTTAACCACTTCATCCTACCTATAGTTAAGCATGTCATTTTCATAAACTAAAATGCATATTCATTTTTTAAAACAACCAAGTATGTATACCTACTTTGAGGTTACAATATAATAATATATGTATGTATTTGACTTTGAACTGAATGGCTAATGCAAAACATAACAATTATAAAATAGGAATAGGAAAACTTGTAAAGTGAAAATGCATAAGGTAGGAAATGTGAAGAATGTACTTATACCCCTCCTCACAAATTATTTTAAGTAAATATTTTATTAGATTATGTAAAACTGACGCGTAGGCGACAGCCAGTGTACAAAAATATGAGGTACCAGTCTTTCGAAATATAGAAATTTATATTTTATCTAAAATGTGTTTGGTTTAAATACTTCGTGTTAAATCCGATATCAAAATTATGAGATTTACTTAGGGCTGTCTATTTTGGGGTACGTCGACGGTTATCATATCACACTGATGCCGATCCGACCCCCGTTTCGGCTTCTGAACAATACAGCGCTATGCACGTATATATTGATTTCCCCCACGCACACCGGAGCTGGGTGCGGACCAGTAGCCCGCTTAAAGGCTACACATTTAATACAAAACAAATAGTCTTTATTGCATAGCTCAATACAGAAACGATACAAATAATACAGCACATTAAGAAGAAGCAAACAGGCGGTTTAATAGTTATCTTAAACAAAACTCTAAAACACCGAAGAAGCCGACTTTAACACGACTCACAGTATGTGTGACGCGCACCAATAGGTAATCAATATGCGCGGGCGCGGTGCCTGAAGAGTCTAGGGCTCGCGGTCGTGTCCGTGATTCGTGAACCCGTAGCCGTGCACCCGGTTTCGTGATTCACGGCAACGGTTTTCTGGTCCGTTCCGCACGTGACATTCGGCTACGTGAAATTAGGGTACGTGAATCCGTGTAGATCCGTGTAGGCGTGATCACGGCTTCACGTATCTTAAGAACACGCCGGTTCGGTCCGCCCGCGACGTTGAGTGAAGATACGATGCGGTCTCTAAGAGCTACGAATAAATATTTATCATGAATTTTTTATTCATAGCTCTAATTCCGTTTCATTACTTTTCAATTAAAATTTATTTCCAATAGTAAGGCCTTTTAAATAATAGTATAAATAATAGAGTAATAAATGAAAAGAACCAAACATTAATTACAATGAATAGCTACTTTAATAAACGAGTTGCTAAAATAATACAACAACACTGTGTGTCAGGAGACCAACTATGATGTCAGGAGTAACTAATGACAATGAATGTGAGTTCAAAATTCTAAACTGCTCCCTCCAGATTAAATAAAAAATACCACGAATTTGTAAAACAAAACATCGCGGTCACTTCTTTCAACTTCACGAATAAAAGGTAAAGCCCACAGCTACTTATGTATATTGTTTGTTTCATTTTAATAAGTCGCTCGCAAATCTTATTATCTTTGTCTGCATGTGCAACTGCACTTCTTATCTCCAAAAAACAAAACCCGGTATGTTGGCTTAGCTTGTTAGTCATACAATAAAACGCTCTAACAATAATATGTCATTATACTTCGTATCCAAATCCAAGACAACAAATATAATTTACTAGCAGCAGTACACGTTATCGTGCAGTCCAAGTCACACCCTGTCCCTCTCACTCGCTACGCTGCGTTCCTGCTTCGACATCGCTCCTCCAGTACTCATTACATGTTTTTGTGTTAGTCCGAGTCACACGTATTTTCGCCAAAATAGTGTTCCTCTAAATA
Source organism: Cydia pomonella (assembly GCF_033807575.1). NCBI lineage: Eukaryota > Metazoa > Arthropoda > Insecta > Lepidoptera > Tortricidae > Cydia > Cydia pomonella. The sequence goes on along the minus strand of NC_084706.1, from coordinate 13,264,036 downwards.
TGTGTGTACCTAATTGTGTTTCGATTAATGTTTATTGTGCGCTGAATAAGAAGTATAGAATCAAAACATTATTTGAACTGCCGACCGCCGTACCCTCGAACGAAAAATTGATGTTTATTCAGCTCGGCAAGTCTAGTCTCGTTTGCCATACTTACATGGCAGTTAAACTTTCAATTTGAAATTGTAGGTATATTCGTTTAGCGTAATAAACTTATTACCTAAGAAATCAAGTAAGTAATTTTTACGTTCATACGAAATCACTTACTACAACTACCTTCTTTTTTGAATAAATAAATTACGGAAAAAATAAGTATGGGGCTACAAATAGATTACAATTTGAACTTTAAATAATTGTAATACGTACTATTATAGTATTATTTACTAATATAATATTATTTAGATTTCATTTTATGATTGCATAAAATGCAATGTTCACTCACAATTTTTTTTTACGAGATGCTTTCGCGTACAGATTTAAATATACAAACCATATCTGAATAAAGTTAATATATACTAGGTAATCGTTTCACGAAAGCGGCTTTTACCATGTCCGATCTACCCTACCATACAATAAAACAGATAACAATGGTAATCCTTGCCGATTGGTAATAAGTGCCTATGAATGATAACAAAACGTCTCTATGCAAATGTATATACACAGTACCAACAAGTTTAATGAGCGTCTTATGAGGATACCTATAGGTATAAATATACAGGAGTAATGTCAATCAATACACAATCTATAAGACATTGGAAGACTATTTAGTCTGACAGTTTAAAGTGTTTAATGCCATTAATCGACGTATACAAACGGGACGTGCTATGCGTGCTCCGATACCGTGCGCCCCATGCCCCATATGAGGGCCATAGTGAATCTATCGTATGGATCATGAAGGATTAGGTAGTAGGCTTTAATCGGACATCGCGGTATCGTCGAGTCTTGGGTCCAATCGATGTGGTCGCCTCCTAAATTTGATCATCAGTTAGTTACCCGCATTGTTATTATTAGACAGCTTTGATTAACATAATATAATATAATTTTAAAATGAAATATATTATGGAAAGATATACTTGATTTGTGTAATATTGTGGACTCCGTCTAATAATAATTCTCCTTTCCGTGAGTACTTAGAAGCTTAGGTTTACTGTGCAACAAGATATTCATCAAACAGAAAATCGGTATTAACTGTGTTGATTCAAGTTTTAATGTAATTTTATAATGCACATTAATTAATAGTTCAAAATGAAAACACATATTAAATAAATATTTTCTTATAAATGAGATGTCGACATGGTACTATATTTTAACACCACAACCATTGTGTCGAGGGCTCCGCTTTAACAGCGTCGAAGCTATATTTGCCCCACTTTAATAGTGAAGAGGCTATCATTTCTCCACAATCATTGTGTCGAGGGCTCCGCTTTAACAGCGTTGAAGCTATATTTGCCCCACTTTAATAGTGATGAGGCTATCATTACTCCACAACCATTGTGTCGAGGGCTCCGCTTTAACAGCGTCGAAGCTATATTTGCCCCACTTTAATAGTGATGAGGCTATCATTACTCCACAATCATTGTGTCGAGGGCTCCGCTTTAACAGCGTTGAAGCTATATTTGCCCCACTTTAATAGTGATGAGGCTATCATTACTCCACAATCATTGTGTCGAGGGCTCCGCTTTAACAGCGTCGAAGCTATATTTGCCCCACTTTAATAGTGATGAGGCTATCATTACTCCACAACCATTGTGTCGAGGGCTCCGCTTTAACAGCGTCGAAGCTATATTTGCCCCACTTTAATAGTGAAGAGGCTATCATTTCTCCACAATCATTGTGTCGAGGGCTCCGCTTTAACAGCGTTGAAGCTATATTTGCCCCACTTTAATAGTGATGAGGCTATCATTACTCCACAACCATTGTGTCGAGGGCTCCGCTTTAACAGCGTCGAAGCTATATTTGCCCCACTTTAATAGTGATGAGGCTATTATTACTCCACAATCACTGTGTCGAGGGCTCCGCTTTAACAGCGTTGAAGCTATATTTGCCCCACTTTAATAGTGATGAGGCTATCATTACTCCACAACCATTGTGTCGAGTGCTCCGCTTTCACAGCGTCGAAGCTATATTTGCCCCACTTTAATAGTGAAGAGGCTATCATTACTCCACAGTCATTGTGTCGAGGGCTCCGCTTTCACAGCGTTGAAGCCATATTTGCCCCACTTTAATAGTGAAGAGGCTATCATTACTCCACAATATTGTGTCGAGGGCTCCGCTTTCACAGCGTCGAGGCTATATGTACCCCACTTTAATAGTGAGGAGGCTATCATTACTCCACAATCATTGTGTCGAGGGCTCTGCTGTCGTAGTGTTGAGGCTAAGTTTGCCCCACGTCATAGTGAGGATGCTATCATTACTCCACAATAATTGTGTCAAGGGGTCCGCTGTCGCAGCTGTCGCAGTGACGAAGATATATGCCGCACTTTAAGTTATATGTACTATACAATTCCACAATAATCGTATCGAGGCCTCCATTTCCGCAGCGTCGAGGCTATATGTGCTTCATTTTAAGTGTCGAGGTTATAATGCTTCGGTCATTTGGTTCTTCGGTTGCTTTGCTCTTTTTGGTCGCTTCGCTCTTCGGTCGCCTCGCACTTCGGTCGCTACGCTCTTCGGTCACTTCGCTCTTCAGTCTACACCCAACTAGCAAAAGAGTCTCAGGTTGCGCACTTTATAAGACTGATGAGCTTATAGAGCTCTTATTATTGTTTTGGAACATATCATCACTCTTATATTAGTCTTAGACAAGCTAGTATCGGCTTTAGTAAGGTCAGTCTTATTACCTAGTCTTATATATGTATATAAGAGCATTTTATAATACTATTATAAACCTCTTGCTCCTACAACAACATTTACGAAGTCTCATTGAACTTGAGAGTGCCTGGTCTTATATCCCCTTTCTCTAAGTACATTTGATTTTATATTAGACTTTATAAATGCTATTGTAAGAATGTAAGACTAATATCAACATAGTATAATACTATTATAAGCCTCTTGGTCCTACAATAACATTTACGAAGTCTCATTGAACTTGAGAGTACCTAGTCTTATATCCCCATTCTCTAAGTTCATTTGATTTTATGTTAGACTTTCTAAATGCTATTGTAAGAATGTAAGACTAATATCAACATAGCATAAGAACACTGTAAGTACGTACTTTTCTGATCTTATTTAAAGCTATAAACAAGCATAATAAGATCAACAGCAGCACTTTAGTAAGATATTAGAGTGATATAGGATAAATATACTTATATCACAAAAGACAAGATCAGTATAAGATCGTTTGATCTTAAATCGATTTTGGGAACACTATTGTAAGTATGATATTTAATTTTTTTTTTTGTAATTTAAAGTAAAAGTGTAATTTTAAATAGGTATGGATTACGACAACTGGAAAAAACGTTCGAGAAGTGATGGTTATCGGCGGAAAATTCAGAAGTACAAAAAAATCATAAGTAAATCAAATGCATATTGCCAAGACAAAGTAGTGTTGGTGAAAATATTAGTGAGGGTTCTGTAGGTTCTGCTTGCATGAAAGATGTAGAGGTTGAGGACAATGTTTCAGTATGTGAAATTAATGATTTTAGTGAAAAAGAATCTTCGACCGAGGACGAAACAGATTATGAGAAAGATTTTGCCTTAAAAAGTGAATTACACAAATGGGCGTTAAAATTTAATATCCCTCATGCAGCAGTAAATGGATTGAATGGAAGACTAAATAATGTTCTACCAAAGGACGCAAGGACACTGCTTAACACAAACAAAGAGATTGTGCAAATTAATGAGTTGTCTCCTGGAATGTATTGGCATAGTAGCTTAATAACAAGACTTGTATATTGTGTTTCTTCCCAAGGCCATGTTAAATGTTTTAACACGCGGAAGTCTTTCTTCATCAAGTAATGGTCTATATCCATAAATACAACCATTGTCACTTTAAAAAAAAAACATTTAGTTTATTCGTATGTGTCAAGTGATCTAGTAAGGATAAACAAATGTATTTAGGGTTTTAGTAAGTAAACCAAGGAACCCTAATTAATTCAACATGGCCATATCATTTGTATTCTGAATGCAGAATTTAGTGTAAATAATCTTATAATAGTCTAATAGTGCGCTTTAAAAATACACCTACAGCTATGGCTGACTATCAGTACAAATAAAGAAATAAAATAATTATAAACGGATACAAATATCATATTTGATCAGGCGCATGAAGTTTGAAGTGGAAAACAGGGTCTACTTTACAGTAAATAATATTTTCCCACGTGATTACTTACCGTAAAACATAAACACACACGATGATAACGAGCACGTTATTATATTTAAACATAATTCATAAACAGTTAGATAAATACTTACACTAACATATTTTTGTCACGCTGCTGCATTTAATTTCACTCGTACACTTATACTTCACAAATAGAATGTTTCAACTCTCTGTGTGATCTTACAAAAAATCTAAATAAGCTTATTTAGGCTCATAAGATTCTAACGTTGGACCAATATAAGCCTATGTAGGCTTACAAGATACTTACGTAAAAGCGATATTAGCCTAAGGTAGCTTAAATAAGTTTTGGAAAGATTACTGTAAATGCAAGCAGCATTCAATTAGACTGATATTAGAACGATATCAAAATAAATACGCTTATAATTTGTGCCCAAATCCGGGCTTATACGATGCTATAAAATCAATATAAGAGCGAAAAAATTGTAGTCTTGAGACTATTCTAAGCGTATTTTTGCTAGTTGGGCAGTCAGTCATTATACATATCTCAAAATGATATCGTCAAAGATATATAACGTTGCTCTACTATAACAGTGTTGATGCCAATGTAATGATTGAAGACTTTAATAGTATTGGAAGTAGCTTTACGCATGTAAATATAAGGGACTAAAGAGCAAAAATATTTAAGGTTGAGCTAAAGTTTACAGGACTTGTAAAAATAATGAAATATAAAGGAGGTTCTTGTTACGCTGAGGTAATTTAATAGGTGTTAATGCGGCCTAAAATACCTTAAACAAAATGTACGCAATGTCATTGCCCTTACAGACAAAGAAATGCTGTATGTAAACAACATATAGGGAAAAATATATCTGTAAACCCTTTAACCCAAATTTATGATTCGTACTCATATCACGCTGTTATATACTCCTAATAACTTCAAACGTCAGCTTTGATATGCTGTCAAGAATATACCATACCAACGAGCCTAATGTAATAAATCCGGTACAATTTGCTTACGGATTCTCAGCTCCAAACTTCAGGGGAACATCGCCGCATCAAACAAGAGGTGAACCGCCGTTGATGCACTATCCCGCGACGCGAAATAAGTGCTGTAAATTGTGCAACCATGCAACTAGAGTTATGCTGCCACGTGTTGCAGTCGCTTGCGCTAAGTAGCTAGATTAATAATCGCAATAAAGGGTTGAAATCCTTTAACAATAACATTATTATTGTCTGAAACGTAAATGCTCGGGTTGTCATATTGTCTTGCTGTAAAAGAAAGCTTAAATAGTTTTCATTTTTCGTCGCAATGCACACTGTACAAGTGTACAGTTTTATTGTAGGTAACGTTAAAAAATGTTACTCCTTAAAATGAAGTACAAGTTACAAGTCATGCCAGATATTTTGTTCACAAATATATCATAACTCAACACATAATCTACCTAAGTTCCTTGCCACTTGTTAGCGTAGTAGCCATCATCGTTCAGATACGCATAAGCAGATAAGATTAGCTATTTAGTTATAAATAATATCATATTACTATTTCTTGATCTGTGGTAATAACTAAAATTAGTCCATCTATATTTTCAAAGTGATAAGTTTCAAATACTTAATACCTACAGGATACTCTACTAGTAATTGTCCAGACTTAGTTTTAAAGTACTTACATATAGCCTTGATATTTATGGTAGCTTTACAATGAAGAAAATTCTCCTTTATCTACCTCACTCAAAGGCTATTTACCGAGGAAAGTATTGATTGCTGTATTCAAAATTAACTTTAAAGTGTCGTAACATAAAATTAGATTATATTTTAGGGTCAGTAACGCGCATGTAATATACCTCTGCAGTAGCGGGCATTCATAGGCTACGGTGATTGTTTACCATCAGGCAGGCCGTATGCTTGTTTGTCTCCGTTGTAATTACATCCAGAGAATGGTTGGTAAATTCTAAATTATACAAAATGGTTTGTTTATATGGTTACAGACAGAAAATGCCCATCTAAAACTTATTTAGAGCCAACTAAAGCTTGAAAACACATTTACACTTAATGGCGTCCTGGCTTGTAAATGACATAAAAATAGTTGTACCTTGTGAATATTAAGATATATACAACTTTATCAATATACTACAGTGAAATCAAAGAAAGTTTTATACTTTTTTAATATTAACGAAATGAAATACCAAGAGCAATTTCACTCCTTACTTTTATTATGCTATACATACATTTTACATTTATACTATGTGGATACATAAATAATTATTTAAATTGGATATAAATTAATAACTTCTAGGTGGTACGTTGTTCTCTTTAGTCAAAATCAATAATATCAGTATGTTCGTGACATACTGATTTGATATCGATATTTTATTTTATTTTCGCATTCAGGATTTGAATTTAAATACAAAGCTCTGAACATCTGCTAGTAAATTATATTTGTTGTCTTGGATTTGGATACGAAGTATAATTAATAATCAAACGAACTTACCTGTGAAGTTTGATTACAATTATGCGAGTATCCAAATCCAAGACAACAAAGACCCGCCCCCCATCCCCAAAAATGAAAATAAAATAGTCTCTGTTAATAACACAAAAATAACTCTGAAATAATGAGTACTGGAGGAGCGATGTCGAAGCAGGAACGCAGCGTAGCGAGTGAGAGGGACAGCGCGAACTTGTTTTTTAAATACTATAATCTCTAAAATGTGTGACTTGGACTGCACGATAACGTGTACTGCTGCTAGTAAATTATATTTGTTGTCTTGGATTTGGATACTCGCATAATTGTAATCAAACTTCACAGGTAAGTTCGTTTGATTATTAATTATTACCTTCAATCTAGAAATAAACAGTACTCTTTAATGTGCCGAAAGTCCGAAACTGATAAGAACTGCAGCTGCGTACTTTTTTTTTCCGTGGCCCCGTACAGTGAAGACTCTAATTGTATTTCGCGCGCACCAATCAGCACGATGAGCAATCTTCAAGCTCGTATTAAAAAAAAACCTTTAAAAAATATTTATATTGGAATATCTTGCTATACCTATTTTATACGTACTAGCGAAACTGTATTATGACACCATTAATACTATGACAGAATATTATCCATATTTGATTAGAAAACAAATACGTTTTTGGAACAAATTTGCTTTATGATTGAATTTTATGGCTATTTACTTTTCATTCCACAGGCAATTAGTCCACTAGTCATCGAGACGATTCTAACAACCCCAAACACAATTGGGATGCGATTTTTTAACACAGATCTCTATCATCAGATCAGCTCCATCTCATCATAATATTGCATTGTCATCCGATTTTTTTTTTATGGTAGACGAGGCAAACGAGCAGACGGATCACCTGATGGTAAGCGATTACCGCCGCCCATGGACACCTGCAACACCAAAGGGGTTGTAAGTGCGTTGCCGGCCTTTAAGATGGGAGTTTAGTTTACACACGAGTATGTCTACTCTTTCAGCTTAATCGTAAATCGGGAAGTGCGTCAAATTAAACTTCCAAGATTTGACCCACGCTTACTTACTAATAGCTTCATACATATATACTAACAAGGCAAGTTAAATAAAATCTTGTGAAATATGAGTTGAGATTTTAATAAAGCGTATTAAATTAGACTTATAAAGTTGCGTCTCAGAAAAAAAAATCAAATCATGTTTAGTGTTTCTAAATGTTATTGACAATTAAATAGTCTTCGATTAATGAAAGTTCCGGGTAAAAAATACTCAATATTTATAGTAAGTTCTATGTCATATTTGTGAAAGTGGGTAATGTTGTAATAGAAAGTTTTTGAATGTTCCCTAACTTTCAAGGCGAGTGATAGATATGTTGTACATATGTTGGCGAATGTGTAGGACCGTACTTTGGCCAAATGTTTGAGTTCGGTACGGAACGAGTTATCGCTATTTTCGACCTAATCTTATTTGAGGAGCGAGGGCCCAATTACACAAGAAATACATTTGTATGATATATAAAAGTAAATCACATTTTTTGTATCTATTTTAGACCCTTTTTTGTAGAAATGTTTGTAGTTAAATAATATATAATCGTTTTATGTCCGTAGTGGTTTTGTATGGCTGATCCTGGGTATCTACAGATATAAGTTTTGTTAAGTATACAGATACACATTTTTTTAAATTTAATAATATGGAACTCTTATGTCTTTTTCAGTTATTAACTAAACAACTTCGATTTTAACTTAGCCATCTACGGACAAAAATGCGGCAAATGAGAAAGTTACTTACCGAAAACAATCATCTGCCTTGTCCTCTGATCTTCCGCCATAAAAGTAGACACCACACATGTGTAGTCTCCAGAAATATCCGTATTTGGTTTCACGATTCTTAGTGCTCGGTGCATCTTCAGCGGATCATTCGAGGCCTTATAAGTCAAGTCTACTCTATTCCTTAAAATACCCAATTCCTGGGGTTTCTGTGTAGGTATCCATTGGTACACTGGTCGCGTTTTATTCCTAAAGAACCACTTCACAACTAGTCCCGACGTATCATTCCCATATGTGTAATCACAATCTAGTATAACTGCGTCCTGAACGCCATATTGAATTATTTCTGGCACCACGACTTTTACTATTTTTATTGCGTGTAAGTCTGTAACAAAGAAAAATATGTTATAATTTATTTTACGTGACGTGATAGATCATTATCCATAACAGAACCGTAACAAATTTAAAAATCATAACATCGCTCCTGATTCAAACCATCGTCAGTCATCGCCTCCCGGCTGATACTTTGTCAGATTATAGTTTAGATGCTGTTTTAAATAAACAAAACCGTCCGCCAGTTGTATCGCGGTAGAAAGACCGTCAGCTGTAAAATGAACATGTAAAAAATACGCGCCTTACCACTTCATGTCCGCAAAGTAAGCGTAATGTGTAAATTGCGTAATCCGTTTATTTGAAACGCCTGATGGAATGCTACATGCAAAATTGCATGATTTTGTTATAATATCATAAAAAGGTAAAGCGCTTATTTTATACATAGTCATGTGACCAACTGACGTTCTTACCACTATGATACAACGGGCTGACGAAGTTTTTCTTAAAGTAAATGCAACTGAACTATCGTCTGACAAAGTATCAAACGGGAGACGATGACAATTTTTTTACGTGTTTCAGTGGCTGCCATTTCTCAACCCACCAACGGAGCGGGTCTGACGTCCACGAGGGTTCATCATACATAGCCGTTAACCACTATATGAGTTTTCGCCCGGGAGGTGATTGGTCAGGGAAATCTGTTCCTGGCTCGCGGTATAATCGTTTTATTTGTTTAACAAAATGCGTCACTTTCATGGGTTTTCGTATTCTTAAAATAAAGGAAAATTTTGAATTGATAAATAGAATTATTTCTGTACATTTTATGGGGAATTGAGGCTGACTGACGTAGCCTCTGAGTGACATGGACGGAGGCAGCGTTCCGTCAACTTTTTAATATATCACATATGTAAATGTTTGTAAAAAAGCAATACATTGCAAAGGATTACCAATTCAATGCGAACCTGCGTAAACAACCAGTAATGTACATTTAATAATCGCGATCTGCATTTGATTTGTATTGTGCTTACATTTTTACAGTTATTAAAAATAACGAATAAATTAAATGTAATAATTTATAAAATATAATTTAAGTACCGTGTAACGTAGCTAAGCAATATCCAGCAAGGCTACTCGATCGCATTCCTTTTCTATTGCACCAATATATCAGTGCGAGCGAGATGGATTGCGATCGAATTTATGCAGTCGTTAACGTAAACGTCAAGTGTCAACTCGTGGTACGGCTACAATAAACTCTCATCTTTAATTGCGTGGCGAGACTCCCCATGGAGAGACTCCCCGTCCTGCTCTGTGGCGGGTGTGCGGTGCAGGAAGTTAAAATATTTACAGATGGAAGCAAAATTGACGGTGGAGTCGGAGCCTCGCTATCCATATGGAAAGGCGAGTGCGAGGTCAAAGCCGTCAAAATCACTTTAGCAAACTACTGCACCGTATACCAGGCTGAGCTTCTAGCTATTCATAGAGCGGTTGAGGAGATACTCAAGAGGCGGGAGGCGACCATCGGCATTTTCAGCGACTCGAGGTCAGCACTCGAGACGCTAACGAACCGTGGATCCTACCATCGCCTAGCGCTCGAAACAAGGAGCAATATCAGAGCAGCTCTGGCCCAGGGTAAAACTGTGTCTGTGTTCTGGGTCAAAGCACATGCTGGACTGCCTGGAAACGAGCGCGCAGACGAACTGACAAAGATGGCGGCAGCCTCGACACGAAGGACACTGGACTACGACAAGTGTCCCATCTCATTCGCCAAGCGCTTCATTCAACAGGAAACGATTGGTGAATGGGCGGATAGATACAGTTCAGGAGAAACAGCCTCAGGATTTTCTCCTGGTGGCTCATGAATACCTCTCCTTTTTATACGTAAATAAATGAAAAAAAAACAGAGCCCTGAAGGCATTGATGGTATTGAATGCGTAGATCGGTTAGCAACCTTTGCGTATAACTGGTCCATAGTGCACAAGTCCAAAAGCTCGAAACATTGTAATTTTTACTGGCGTGGTGCAACGCCTAAATCAATGTGCCAGCATGTTTGCTCTAGTCGCCAGCGCCCTACGCTCCCTTTTTATATCCTCGTTATCCTTCATGTTATCACACACTACATGTCCTATATGTACATAATACAGATACCTGTTTTTTAAGGCACGACATTGAGCAATACTGGAAGAAAGTCATCTTTACATTTATTACTAGGCTTAAAAATCATAAATTCAATTTTGATACAGTTATATTTAAGGCCATGACTAGTAGCATATTGCTCACATATATTTAGCAATTGGCTACTTGACTGTTTTTTGTAAATAAAGTCAAACGATCTTGATTTTCCTGAGGATCAAATGTCTATATGGGACTCATGGCATTTCAGCAACATAAAGATCAGGAATTAAGAGTTAAAGTCTGACGCCCGCACTCGACAATTGAAACGCCTCTAACAAAATGATAAGGTGATGTGACGTCACATCATATAAGTCTGTCCTAAATGTATGGAAGATCAAGGAAATTGCCATTTGACCCTGAAATATTGCGTTTATGTGTATAGTTGTTTTACAATTTATTTTTCAATAAAATGTAAGGAATCGAATGGTACCATTTTCTTTTCTATTTTTGATGACAAAAAAACAGGTCAGGTTGAGATTTCGGAGCCTTGTATTTTTTTATAGTAACAATAAAAAAAAAATCCTATTTTTTATAATGGATGACCCATTTTCTATTAATTTAACTAAATTTTGTTATAATATTCAACTTGTGTCAAGTACCCAATTTCCTAAGACCTTGCCAAAGAATTAACATTTTACAAGAAATTTATTAACTTTTATCAGCTCTCCCTTTTTAGGGTTCCGTAGTCAACTAGGAACCCTTATAGTTTCGCCACGTCCGTCTGTCTGTCTGTCTGTCCGAGGCTTTGCTCCGTGGTCGTTAGTGCTAGAAAACTGAAATTTGACATGGATATATAAATCAATAAAGCCGACAAATTCGTACAATAAAAACTAAAAATTTAATTTTTTTTAGGGTACCTCCCCTACACGTAAAGTGGGGGTGAATTTTTTTTTTATCTTCTACCCTAGAGTGTGGGGTATCGTTGGAAAGGTCTTTCAAAACTAATAAGGGTTTTCATGAAACATTTTTTGATAAAGTGAAAATATTCGAAGATAATTGCTCCGAAAGAAAAAAAAAATGTGTCCCCCCCCCTCTAACTTTTCAACCATAGGTCCAAAAAATATGAAAAAAATCTTGGAAGTAGAGCTTAAGAAAGACATTAAATGAAAACTATAGCGGATATGATCAGTTTAGCTGTTTTTGAGTTATCGCAAAAAGTTTCCCTTTCATAGTAAAAAGACGTACACCCACAGTTCATCCCTTGGTTATAGGGATTGCAATCCGGTCCGGCGGATCCGGTAATCCGGCCGGATCCGGCACTTTTCAGGAGCTACCGGATCCGGTAAAAATCACCGGAGTTTATTTGTAGATTGGTACGAATATATTCTCCAATGAGAACTAAAATTTGTATTAACTAACAACGCGTTCATTGAGAAAAGAAATTAAATGCCTGAGTGGTTTGACGGCAAATATCTTGCCGTTAGTTCTGGGGTAGTATGTATATCCAAATGGTAACTTTACTGCTTTAGCATTGACACGTTCTTTGTCACTGTCAAGTTTGATAAAATAAGTGTCAAATATAACCATGACCGCAATGGTATAATGACAGTGTTACTGTCAATTTCCTTCATAAATTGCGTTGACCTTGCTATCTTTGCCGCTCCTATACTTATCATTAACTACCATCAATTTAAGAATTCTTTTTATGACGACAGAATCTGAGAGCTTGTCGCGTTACGTACTCTTCCAAAGCTCAGGGTGTGGAAAGTAGGTGAAATATAAGGAGATTTTAGTTAAAGCAATGAAGTCAGGGGTAGGTGACTTTATTTTCCAGCAAGAACGTGGAGTCAATATGGCACTATACAAGAAAAAGCTTAGGCATATAAAGTTAAAAAAGAATCGGTCAAGTCCGGTCTAGATAAAGGAGGGGGGGCGCAAGGCGCACCGTCTATCGGCAGGAACAGACTTCAACAAGGGCACTCCAGGAGCGTACCCAGGCATGCACGCTTAAGGGAGGAGCGCGCTCAGGAGAAGGCGCACCATCTGCAAACGCTTGTAGGAAAGGCGCACCCACTATGCGCACCTGTTGGAGAGGCGCACCCACAGTGCGCAGATATAGGAGGGGCACACCAACTGTGCGCACGCGTAGGAGAGAGGCACCGATTGTGCGCACTTGTAGATTAGGTGCGCCGACTGTGCGCACTTGTAGATGAGACGCGCCAGTTGCGCACGCTCGTAGGTCGGCGTGTTGGAGTGCACGTGCCAGTGGAGGCGCCCCCGCGAGTGTCGTCTAAGCAAGAACATCCCGAAGCTCGCACGGCTTCCACGTGGTGTACGTGCAGCGTGCAGAAAGCAGATCTACGTTAAAGGAGGTTAAGTTAAGTTGAATAAGTCGCCGAGAAGAGCGAGGGTTTGTTGAAGGTATGGGATCTGCCTTGGTCCCGCACGGACCCTTAATTTAGGAACGCTCTTGTTGGGAGTTGGCAATAGACTAAGACTATGATGGCCGTTGACCTGCATATACCTAGCTTAGGAACTATTTAATACAAAATTTGAAATTTAAAAATATTTATAGACCAGTTATTTTAATACAGCAAATTTCAATACATATACATCCTATTCCTAAAGTAGACAGACTCTACTTTACGTCAGTCACGTAAATAAATATGTCCACAAAATAGAAACAAGTACGAGAGAGTTGTCGTTGAGATTCAACACGGCAAAGACGTCTCGAGTTTTTTTTTTTTTGTGTTTTTCTCATTAATGTTGTTTAACGTGTAATATTGATAGCTTATTATGGGGTGAACTAACGTAGAAGTGTGCAGCTAATGAAAAACTAATCTTGAAACGCGTTTAACTATGTTTTAATCAACACCCGGCAATACATCGTGGCTTTTGGTAAAGTCCAGCTATTTCTTTACTAAAAACAACTACCGAACAACGTCATGCTCTACGAGCACACTTAAAAGTAACCACCGAAAAACGACATGACATTGGCAAAATCATCATAGATTTGATAGAGGCCATATTTTAAAAGAAGAAGAAGAAGCAAGTACGAAGATAATTATATGAAATAGATAATTAAATAAGCAAATATCATAAGAATAGGAATAAGGTAAGATATCAGACGGCTCAGGACCGCTTTCGGTACCTATAGATGGGTTTAAATAATTTTGAGTTGCTGCTAAGCATGGACCATGCATGGACCTAGAATACCAAGTACGTAGTTTCGCTAAAACAGAACTAGGATTCCATCATCCACCAATTTCCTAGTATTTATGCGTGACACACACATTGACAGTTATCTCTATGGCCTCATCCAACAATCTGCCGTCAGTCGAATTGAGACGTCTAAGATGAGTTAATCAATTATCCCGTTATCATTCTTAAAATACGATATTAATCCATGAAGTTGTACCTAAAGTGGAGGGTGCTCCCACTTTTTTGCCATACTAAATTGAACCTTATTACCGAGCTAGAAAGGTGTTCGTGCCAAACTAGACAAAATGTACTCAATCCCTCTAGATATACATTCGTGACACGCACACATTGAAACCGTTCGCCATTGCAGTGTCACAGCTGGTGGCCAGTGGCGCGGCCTCTGTTAAACTGTTATACTATCTTCATCATTATACTTATCTCAAATTACAGACTGAGAGGCTAGCTTCAGAATGTTATAGAAATATACAATGAGCACAACCCGAGGGATGAAGGACTGGGAGCTAGGACCCAGGTAGGAAATGCTACAAGCTTTTAAATAAATACAATACAATCGTATAGATCCGGATTTTGCACTTGCCTCGGTTATCGGTCTTGCCAATTATGTGTTGACGTCTCAAAATAGTGCGATGACACACATTTTATAAGTCGATGTCGATAAAAAAGCACGATGTACTGGACCACCGTTATAAAATTCAGAAATATTTTTTTTTTTTTATTTGCATAAGATAGTGTACATGAAAGTTCATATAGGTTTATACATAGTAGGAATCGACTACCTCGTCACATAGTGACATGCAAATGAATATGGTCTTAATCTATATATACAATTAAATTTTAAAAATTACACTAAATAAAAAGGTATCGTTATAATAAAATGCGCATTACTACTAATAAATACAAATGTCAGTGCAAAATAGAAATGAAAAGATAAAACATAAAAGGTCTTGATACAAAAAAGAAAAAAAGAATACAATGATCAAAGCAAGTAAAACTAATGTCAAGCCAAATAAAAATAAATTAATAAACATTATTACATCATAAATAAAATCAAAACAATTAGATACTATATTGGTAGATTCAATTAATTATTTTCTAATTGGTCATGTTTATAGAATTCGTCAACTGAGTAAAAACATCGATTAAGCAGCCATTTTTTTAATTCTTTCATGAAACTTTTTGTTGGTAATTTCTCAATATCCTTAGGTACGCTGTTGTAAATTTTACTAAGTATATAATATGAATTTTTCTTAAAAAGTTGCATTTTTGCTACTGGTAAATTTAATGGTTTATGTGTAATCGTGCGTTTGTTGTCATTATCCCTTTTGATAAATAAATCCATGTGTTTCCTCACGAATTTACATGCCGCTAAAATATACATACATGGACTGTATTTTTACTAAATATTGGCTTGCAAGAATCCATTTGACGAAGGCCCCATATTGCTCTTATGCACCGTTTTTGCGCTATAAAGGCTTTATAGGCATGTGTTGAGTTGCCCCATAAAACTAGCCCGTATCTTAGTGCTGAACTCACGTAGCTATGATAGACCAACAAGGCGGTTTCATGTAATGAAATAAGTTTAATTTTCTTAAGTGCATAATTAAATCTATTGATTTTCAAGCATACTGTGTTGACATGTTCTTCCCAATCACAATTTTCATCAACCGTTATACCTAAAAAAATAGTAGTATCAACTTGTTTTATATGCTTTTCATTGTGCATTATGTTCAACTGTCTTCCTTTACTTTGTTTGGTACGAAATTGGATATATATAGTAGGATATTATAGTTGTAATAAAATGAACTGTTTGTATTTTTTTAATATTTTATGTAATTTTCATTATATACAATTAACATATTTTCTAAATTTTCTTAACAGTTAAGGATTGAATACATTTTGTATTTTCGTGGAAACGCCGCTGTGCTGTTCGTATGGATGTCGATAGAATAGTCGATATTTAGTTAAGCACTAGGAAAAGTGCATTTTTGCTCCCATCATCTGGGCTTTGCTTATGAGATATCGTCAAAAAAAATTTGAACAATGTGTATGTAATTATTATTACATTGGTTTGTACAGCAACATTAAGCAAATACAGATACGAAGAGAGCTTACATGGACACACAGTAGCAATCATATTTACCTTTCTCAAATACATATTGAATAGAAGTTGCAGTAACAATGAAATACGTAAGAACCTAAGCTATAGTAATAAAAACATCCCAAGAGCGCAATCAGGAAATAATTCCAACGAATACCTAACGTAACGTGGTTAGAATATTGTAGACTCAGCAAGTTTCAAGATTTCTTCTTGATAGTCAAACACTCTCGGGGATATCCATAAGACGTCAAAATTTCACTAACGAGGGAGACACCAGGAGTCAGCAACGCTCGACCTCAACAAAGCCATTTAGCTGCGGTTTTATCTCCAGTGAGTATTGTGGCAACGCGATAACGTCAGCTAGAAATTTAATTCCATGAAAAGTAGGATCACGTGTAATATTACAATAAAAACAAAATCGTTGAAACAAATTTATACGATTATTATAAATTTAAGAGTGATCATTTGTGTTTTGAATAGGATATGGCTTACTTTTTTCTATCTCTTTGTTAACTATAAATTAAAATCCCAGTTTTCATGTTTTGCAATGTATAACTAAATATTTATTTCCGTTTTCACATATTATTTTCAGCAGCAGTTCTTTCTATAAAATGTATTGATTCTCTCAACAGGTCTGATCTTTCTCAGGGTGGAGGTTAGCGCAATGTAACTCTGTTTTTATTATGTTTTTAAATAAACATTTTATATTTTTAGATAAATGTATACATACGCTGTAATTGAAATAATAATCCGTAGTTCAGGGACTTTTCCTTCTTCTTATCTTCTTATGTACAAATGAATAATAATAATTGAACCCCGCTGTCAAGATAAGTCAATTTATTTTTAATTTAATTTGGCGACCCTTCTACTGCCCCGTGTTATTTATATTTAATTCGGTTCGCTAAGCACCTCGGGCTATATAAGTACACACAACCCTGATTTTGAGATCCTCGACTATGAATAGGCAAGCGTAACAAGATCGTTGGGTTTGCGGACAATTTTATATCTGGGAGGATTTTGTTTGCACATCATTATAGATGAACGGGGTGCAATTAAACCTAAAGGGAGCGCTATGTACCGAAGTAAACAAGCTTTACTTTTCTCTAAAAAGGTATTAGGTATGTAAGGAAAAATAACTTCAGATACCATTGTTTTTGACCTTTTTTGCTTTACCTATAGAACTTGGCTATTTATAATTATTATTTTAATTATTTTTTATGTCTTGGGCGTTTGAATAACGTATCCGAAAACATTATAAGTATCTATATGATTTTGCAAAATTCAAAATTTGTTTTTTTTTATTATTGTGAATTCACTTAACAGTATGAGTGGCATAGTTAATAATGTGTAGTGTGAACTTAGAAATTTCTCGATGGAAAAATTTACATTTGCATTTAGTAGCTATGTTGGTGTATGAAGACAACTGCAAGATTAAGTAGTATTTATAGTACTTTGTTTAAACATAACTACTATTCATTTTCTTATTCGTAAAAATACCATTCTTTGCATCACTACCAATTTTTACCAACAAATTGTTCAATAAACAAAATTTAGACAATATTCATCTTTACTTTATGTACAGTAGTACAATACCTGGTCTCCTGCATCAATACCCCGGTCTGAGATTGTGAATTTTTAGAAATGTATTGTGTTGCGACGCTTTGCAGTTAGGTACTTAGAAATTTGCGTGCGTTAGCGAAGGTCTCCGTTGCAGTTTGCCCTAAAATGCTTTCGTATGTTCTCCTGTAAAATGAAATTTTGTGAGCAAGTTCGATCATTCATTCGTTTTTTGCCGATTCAGTTTTTGGATTTTTATCATAATGACGGAACCATTTATTTATTTAGCTCGCTAGGTCTACTGCAGCTCACTTTCAATAAAAAAATACAATTTTAATAATAAAAAAACAACGGCTACGTACACATTTTGAAAGCTTTTGACTAAGAAAATACCAAGCCAAAATTCCAGAAAAAACATTTCGGTTTATTAACCGCTGTGAAAGAATCTTTTCAACCGTTCAAAACAAATATGTTTGGATCGAAATTCGAAACGCCCCGTTTACACTGCGTGGTCCCGCTCCACTTTAATTCTCCTATTTTCGAGTATCCCGGACCAAAATGTCATATATTATTCCCTAACGGAAACCGGTGGGCTGGCTGGCTATTAATAATGGGTTTCCTTTGCCAGCGCTACATGCATCTGACAGTAACGATCGCACTTTTACTTCATCATTTTTATCGTGTCGCTTTTAGGTATTTAATTTTTTCGGGATTCCTTTATCTTTGAGAGAAGTTTTTTGTGTTTTGAATAATTTATCATAATTTATTTCCAGATTTTTTTAAAGCAGATATGTTTTATCACTTATTAATGTCACTACGCTGGCAAGGATTGACAGAGACATCGCCCGCGTCATCTTTACGAGTATAGCAGTAACGCTGCAATAGCAACGTTGTTGCAGTCGTCACCCAAATCTAACTTTAAGCTTACTTCTGTGGAGTTTTGTCAAGTTTAAGTTTATATTTATTTTATATATGTTAGATTGTAAGGTACATTATGTATCTATGGGCCTTTGATGCCTGAAAATAAATGTTTTTTTTTATATGACGTCTTTCAAGCCTTCAAGAAAAGAGCGTACTCCCATCTTAAAGGCCGGCAACGCACTTACAACCCCTCTGGTGTTGGGGGTGTCCATGGGCAGCAGTAATAGCTTACCATTAAGTGATTCGTTTGCTCGTTTGCTCTTATATCATAAAAATAGTTCTTACTGAGATACCCCTGCCTTTCTACTTTATGGCAATTTTTTTAATGGGTTTTACGTTTTATGCTTCTTTTTAGGGTTCCGTACCTCAAAAAGGAAAAAAAACGGAACCCTTATAGGATCACTCGCGCGTCTGTCTGTCACAGCCTATTTGCTCCGAAACTACTAGACCAATTTGGTTGAAATTTGGTACACATATGTAAATCTGTGACCCAAAGACGGACATGTAACTTAAATAAATGAATTTCAAACATAAGGGCCACTTTTGGGGGTAAAACGAGAAAATTAAAAATAAAAGTTTTTCAAAGTATATCGTGTTATATGTCAAATAAAAGGGCTTATTATGAGAATTTCCAAAATGTTTTTTTTTTTTTTATAATTATAAAGTAATTAGCTTCGAAGTTATTCAAGAAAATAGGCAAAAAATGACCATCCCCCCCCCCCTTTATTTCCGAAAAAACCTATTAGAAATCTGTCAGTTAAGGGTAAGTCGGACTTAAGAAAACAAAACTTAAGTTACGAGTTACACTAATTGCCGCTGCGAAGGTGTTACCGATTCTGGTGAAATTTTGTGAGCCGGTTAGATAGTTACATAGAACTTCTCTGTTGTTTAGTTTTTTTTCGAAATTGTTAACTATATGGCTGATCGGCTCAAAGGACTTAAGCGCTCTTGCTAATTGTTAGCTCTTTGTTTTGGGATTGCTTGCATGCACGCACCTGATTGATCCACAAAAAGAAGGATTTCGCAGGGAAAATAAGTTTTGAATCCGCAATCGTCGTAGTCCCGACTACGTAGTCCCGTCGTAGTTCCTATACCATGCCTACGCGCGCAATCCGATTTTGGTAAAGCAAAATAAGTACTTATTATGGTTTTTGTTTACATTTATATATGTTTACGTAGCATGTTTTAATTATGATATTGTCTTCCAATCACGGGCCGCTGGCGTATATACAACTACTTCTAGGGCGCGGCGCCCACATGCTACATAGTTGAACTAAGCCCGCTGCGAGCGCTCCTGTCCCGGGACGCCCTCGCTTGTAGCGCTTGAAGCGCCCTTGACCCTTCGACTGATAATCCTGACGTATGAGACGCGCTGCGCGCAGACCAATGTCAGGCGCTTACGGCGTCCTCATACCTACTCAAAGAGGCGGGCGAAGGCCGACGTAAAGTCCTGGGCACCAAAGGCATCCTCATATTAACGGGGCAACTTACAGGGCGCCCTGCTCGTGATCTGATGCTCTCGTTTCGTAATAGGTACTTAATATAGTCAGGCGACGCTTGATATAGGTACGTGGCGCGGATTTTTTTATGTAGTTGGTTTTTAGTTATATTATCTGAAGTCCATCGTGAGGTTTGCAGTTTGCAGAGATGCAGAGAGAGAAAAATCGTGTGATGTACGGAACCCTTGCAACGCGAGTTCAACTCGCACTTGGCCGGTTTTTTCCGTAATGTATTTAAAAACAGATTGAAATTTCACCTTTAAAGTGTTCAGACATCGTAAATCTCTTATACTTAGACACAAGAAAAAAATTTTAACCGACTAGCCACTCGCTGGTTATTTGATAGGAACTTTACAGGTCGCAGCTCGAACATGAACTTGGTTGAGAGAAGTTTCCTATTCATTTTTGCGTCGAAGAAACTTGGAAATTATAAATAATTTTGTTACCAAGGTCAATTATTTAAAACAATTATTTCTAAAAAAAATACACGACAATTATAAATAATTAAAGATCGCTCTAATTAATAATCGAGTAAAAGTTCGTAATGAAAAACTGTTTTAAATGCAATAAGGCAAACTTCAATAAATCAAATAAAAACTTGAACCTAACTACAAAGCCGGATATCTTATCTAAGCACCGCCTATTAGGACTTAGGATCGTTTGAGCTATTAATCGCAAGTTCAACGACTGTTAACAACTCACGATATCGAAATCAAGAGCACTTCTGCTACAGGCAATCGAGAAAGTTTGACTTTGCGATAAAGGCATTGAGCGGCTCTTACAATGGCTAGAGCCAAGTTTTTATTGCAACAAAGATAAAATATGGTTTGTTTTATGGGGGTAGATATTGCAGAGGACTTAACGGTTTTATTTGTGTTTTTAAACATAAGCAATTGAAGATAACGATACAAAACAGTATTGTGAACTTAAATATTTAAAAGAACATTTACACAAGAACAGCAAGACAATCCACTGAGTTGAGAAATTCAGTGATTAATTTGAAATTATTTTATTTCAATTAATATATTTAATACAATTTTATTAATATGACGAAACGCAACGCAGTTCTTTTACTAAAAAAAGTTTTGAATGTTACGAGTCAGTAAACCAAATCGGTTATTTAAGTCATTACCGAGGGGTGTCCACTGAACTCGATTTCTATTTTATCACCTATGCCTATTTTAAAACGGTCATAACAAGGGTAAGTTAAAAATAAAGTTATCTAATATTTACTCGGTTTTAAAATAGCCAAGTCGGTTAAAATAACAAACTTACATTAAGTACATTTCAAAACTTTTTGTATAACATTAAACGTTTAACCGTACTGCTTATATATCCACAGTATGGTATGATGTGTTTAATCGAATATACTCGTAAATATAAGAGATCCCATCAAAAAAAAAATCATGTAAAATGTTGCCAAGACGAAACCATAAGGCTCGCACTGTCAAAATGTTATAAGATCTCTTGTCGAGCCAAGCTGCTAACTCTACAAGCACAAACTACACCGTAGCCAAATCATATGACTTGGCTGTTTCGCTACTGTCACATGGGCGTAAGGAGAAAAATTTATTCACTGTTCATTATTTTTTATTATACAATACTTCTCGTAGTGACTTAAGCTTTTTACTGATTTCCCATAAAAACCTCAATCTCTTATTCCCTCTAACGCCCTTATCCTCCCCCTTTTCACCCTTACAGAGTGATTTTGATCTCCATAACAGAAACTATCTACATACCAAATTTTAACGAAATCGGTTCAGCTTTTATTGATTCCCATACAAAATTCAATTTTTTAATTTTTTTTTTAAGGTTTTTAATTTTTTTGTTGTTTGTGTAATAATATTATCCTACATACCAACATTTCAGCTTCCTAGGACTTCAGGAAGTACCCTAAAGGTTTTGATGAACATCAGTGAGTGAATGAGTGAGTGAGTCAGTGACAAAATCGGGGTTTTTTAGATATGAATAAAATCGAAAGTATGAGAGCTATGCAATTGAAATTTTTTATGATTAATAAGTCTACAATTGAAATCATATGCCATGAATTTTGAAACTCAAGTTATGAGGGTTCAAAAAACGACGAAGCGCTTCGAGAAAAGATATGTGCCCTTGCGCTTCGCTTTGCTCGTCTTGGCGGATAATGCAAAAAAAAGTTGGTACTTATTATGTAGTGGACAAAAATTTGTTACCTACTTATTCATGATATTTCATCATCATTGGCCTTTGACATGAATAATAATGATGGATTAAGCAGCGTCCATAAGAGTTGGGCACTTATGCAAATGACTAGTAAGTCCATTGCGGTTGCGATTGCTGCTGTGGCGACCGCATAGCCGGCAGGAGAAAATCATACCCGGTGACGAAGGTGAGAAATCAGCGTGCTGGTGTCTCGCCTAGTGTTAAATCATGCTTCGTCGTGTACAACTACTCTATCACCCCGTCTTCTTCCAGTGGTCGCGGTGTTCAGCCTCTTTTTCGGAAGGATGACATAATAATATCTCGTTTTGCACTTTCCTTGAAACTAAGCATTTACCCATGCTATTTTGATTACCATTGCCATTTAATAATGCGGCGTACGATAGCAAATTATAAACCGTTTATTGCCGGAAATAATCTAAAAATCCTCAATATAACCATTAATCCGCCATGTAGCCACCAGCGAAAACCACAAAACGTAGTTTTATTAGCAGCTACAATATTTCGTATTGTTACAATTAGTTTGAATCCAATAAGCGTGGCTGGAGTTGGGAACCTCGATGCCGGGGTATTATTCTAACGACTAGGCCAATTGAAGTTCAGACTCACCAATGTAACTGTGCCCTGTTTAGCTGCGCAGAATTGGAATGTAAACATATGGTTCGCCTGAACCTTGAAATAGCCTGCGCCTGTTAAAAGACTGGAATAACACGCCAGACCGTAAAGCTCCACTCGATCGTTTTCGATTAACTGAAATTTAATGTTGCTTCGTAGTTTTGAATTGAGTTATTCAAGGGGCCGGGCCAGATATTGAGATTTAAATGATATAACTAAAGTTAAATCGAAAGTTAATTGGAATATTAATTGTAATATTAGGTACTTAGCTATTTTACTCGTTACACGTGCAGTAATTGAGCCATTATTTACTGTACAGATTTTTAAGATACAATAATGGGGAGTTTTCTTTTGTTTATTGCATACATGAAAATGGATGGAGTTGAATGATAAACCAAAACAAGTAAACAAAATGTATGATCTACCTACCTACAGATAAAACAAGCGTGGTATTAAAACTAATTAATTTTATGATTATGTCTATCAAGAAAATATAATTATTTATTTTATTGCACAGGTAATTCACAAAAAAGTATGACCAAAAATGATAAGTTGTAACTGCAATTTTGTAATTAAATTATAGCTTTACATGCGAGAATGCACAAAGTAGCGTCGGGAAACAAAAATATCCTTGTTCCGCTGAGATGGAAACGTTACGAATGTAGGTCAGCCGTCCCGAAGCAAACTAACAAATATTTTAAGAGACGGGACAATTCACAGGAAAACCGCTACTTTTCCCTCATTGTCAGTGTCCTAACTTTTTGGTAATTTTTATAGAGGCTTGATATGTAATGTTGACTAAGTTTACGGTACCGTTGCGATGAGAATTCAGTGACTTTTTAAGGTTGTAGATCGGACAAAATAAAATTCGATTCACGCAGTTTTATTTGGTAATGTGCCCATACTCTCTGGATATTTGGACATTATCGCAGTCTGTAGGTATATTTTGCTTCTAATGTTCTGTTTCATTATCTAACCTCTCTATTACTCTTGCATATTCGATCGATAAAGAGGCAGATAACAACATTTCGATATTCGTGTTTCCCGGTAGATGCATCATAGATGCACGAACCGCCTTGATGCATCAATGTCTTATTTTATTATCTGTGAAAAGTTGTGAAAATACTGTTTAAGGCACGGTATGTATAAGTTACTCAATGGTTTACGACAGGTGCTAGTGCTGCACTCTAGTAGCAGAACATTGCAGTAATACCAGGGAGTATGCTGTCAATAAATCTTCGGACGAGAAGGAACGGGAGAAGATAACGCCTGTGGCTGCTCCTGGATCTAACTTACGGTTTGCTCAACTTTAGGAAAT
The DNA here is from genome assembly GCF_033807575.1 of Cydia pomonella. Classification (NCBI taxonomy): domain Eukaryota; kingdom Metazoa; phylum Arthropoda; class Insecta; order Lepidoptera; family Tortricidae; genus Cydia; species Cydia pomonella. The sequence goes on along the minus strand of NC_084706.1, from coordinate 13,239,654 downwards.
TAACGTGTGCTATGATTTGTAATCAGTCTTGTTCAGTAAAGATTGAGAGCTGGATATTATTTTTTTATTATATGTCCTCATTCATTCATAGGCACCCGTTTTCGCGTTAGGGGTGGGTTCGGCGGTTCAGGCTAAGACTCAGGCGTTAAAGTCTGTTTTTTTGCATTGCGAACACTTGGAAAGGCCAGGTCAAGAGCACCCTAAACCGACGAGCGTGTATGAGGAATGTCATGAAAGTGAAGGAAGCGAAAGAGGTATGTCAGGATCGTAGCAAGTGGAAATCCGTGGTCTCTGCCTACCCCTTCGGGAAATAGGCGTGATTATATGTATGTATGTATGTATGTCGGCGCTTTACTGCGAAACTGTTTTGCGATGACTCGCGCAACGTATATCTTGAGGACTGTGCCGATTTGGAGGTTTGAACAAGACGTACAAGCGTTTGATCGTGTGCTTCGACAGGGCTTAGAGGGTGTTTTAAATGTAAGCTTCGATGAACCACAGTGGCGCCAGGCATCACTTCCTGTTCGTTATGGGGGGGTTGGGGGTACGTTGCATGCGTGACGTCGGCTTAGTAGCTTTCTTGGCATCATCTCATGCGGCGGCAGGCCTTGTCACTAAAATTCTTTCTTTTGATGGTGGCAATGTCTGCGTCGCAGTTTTTCAGGAAGCTCTTTCCTGTTGGTCGTCTCGCCTTGCGAGGGTTGAACGACCGGAGAACCCCTCATTCCAAAGACAGTGGGACGATATTTTGTGCTTTGGTGCTTTGCTTTTGGGAAGGACGTGGCCAGACTGAAGGCTGTCAGAGAACCAGAGTCGGGGGCGTGGCTGCATGCCTTGCCGTCACCGCACTTGGGAACCTTGCACGATAATGATACGTTACGGATAGCTGTGGCACTGAGAATTGGGAGCAAGGTGTGCGAGCCTCATCAGTGGCTGAGCTGTTTGCGGTGCGTGGGTAGGATACCCAGGCATTGTGCTATCAACGATCTGATAAGGCGAGCTTTGGTCTCGGCGAATGTCCCGTGTATCATGGAGCCCCAGGGCCTGAGTCGTTTAGATGGTAAGATACCGGATAGTTTTACGCTTGTTCCTTGAGCGAAAGGCCGCAGCTTGCTTTGGGATGCCACGTGTGTGAGTACTTTTGCTCCTACTCATCTCACGCACACGGTGAACAAAGCAGACGCAACCTCGAGCAAGTGTACGATTTTGTCCCGGTTGCCGTTGAGATGGCGGGCCCTTGGTGTGCCGAGGCCAAAGCCTTTATCAAGAGCGTAGGGCGTCGGCTGAATGAAAGGGGCTGAGACCCTCGCTCTGGTTCTTTCCTGGTCCAATAGATATCGCTGGCCATTCAGCGAGGCAATGCCGCCAGTGTTTTTGGCACTTTTGGTCCGGGTGAAAATCAGAGTGGGGGGTAGGTTTCTATTTGTTTATTGTTTTTTGTTATATAGATACTAGGTAGGCCGTTGACGAAACGAATGTGGATATATATTTTGTAGGATATGTGCATATTACGGTGACGAAGCGTGTTGTGGATGTTTTTTTTTTGGTTGTTTACTTATACAGGGTGACCTTAGCCATTGGACATCCCTGAAATCCCACATAGGGTTACTTCTCAGGAATGCTCTGACGTTAATATTTTTTTTATTAGAGCAAAAGATAAAAAAAATACATTTTTCGAACAAAAGTTATTTGCAATAATCGACAACAAGAAAAAACACATTGTGTTAATCTTTGGCAGTGTTTTTTACAATTTGTTCGAAATATTTGATAATGATGACATTTTTCAAAAGTCAGAAGCTTATTAGAGACTAAAGATAATCAAAAAGGTTGAAAAAGTTTCCATACCATTCTTTGAGGATATTACCTTAGGAGCTGCTAACACATACAGGCTGCTCCAAAGTAAAAAATGGTAATTTGTTAATTTCTTCGAAACCGCTACACCGGTTGTTATGATACTTTGTACACTGGTTCTAAATACCCTAATGCATATGTACATTTCGGCTTTGTCCAATGGCTAGGGACACACTGTATATTGACGAAGTCTGCGTCGTGGATCTGACATCTGTCTTGATATGATTTTAATTGTGTTTTTAATTAATAATCTTTTATGTTTTAAATAAATAGATTGACTTGACAATATAGAAAACTGGAAACCGAAAAATACTTTAATTTTTCCTTGTTTTATACACTAAACACTAATTGTATTCTAAATCTATGTTTGCTGGGAATGCCTTTGAGTTTTGATGATCGGTCAGTCAGTGAGTGACAAATTTAAGAAACTTAAGACTAGTTATAATTCTTAAACTACTGTTCCAAACTAAATGAAATTTTGAATATACTGTGTTTATACAATGCCTGCTTGGTTACTGAAAATTCAGGCTTCTAGTTTTATCCACAACGAAGTTATAGGGGGGTCGTTGTTCGACTTCGAGGGCACTGCCGTGCCGCCCACAATTCCCGACATTCCATTAATTTTCCAAAAATTTTATAATTAGGTTATATTGGTATTATGCTTGTGTTCATGCTAATGTGCCTATCGAGCAAAAATTACTTCTGCTTTTAAATAAATGTCAATTTTATAACGGTTTTACAAGATTTTATTAGACTCATTTATAAATCGTTTTGCCAATATTATGTGCCCGCTGTTTCCTATTAGTTTGCACCCGACGATGAAAGTTACTGGGCGTATAATTTCTTGTGATCTCGGAGCGCCCAAGGTCTCGCACGGCTTTGTTAATGTGTATTCGCACTTGCTGAATTAATTTTACTCGTTTGAAAAACGGGGCTGGTCCATTTGTAGTAGTAGCTTTTGAACAATATAGTTGTTCTAAGCAGTTGCATTTTGTTTATGAATTTTTACTAGACGAAAGTTGGACCGTGAGATATATACCCCGATGTTACGCAAGGGGATAATGAAACAATGTCTGACATTTATTTTATGATATTACAACTATCACAACGAAATTAATAAATACAACAAACACATTACAAATTACATTTAAAATGATTATGAATAGGTTAAATTCTTCAAAATTTTATTAAATACGTTGCAAAATCTGTCAATACACAGCGATTTTGTAGGCAACAAAAGAGACAATACAATTTTATGTTATAATATATTATTATATATTTCGTGCATATATCTAGTTTTTTATTTATGAAATTATATATCTATTATTCTAATAATGCAATTTATATGTTATTGATACCAAATTTATAGCCTCAGGTAGCTAGGTAATTTCTCCTTTCCCTTTTGAGAGGTTAATCTACTACTATAATATCACTAGACCAGTTGTCCGAGAGAATCATATCTCCATCGTGTTGCACAAATGCTTATTATGATCGTTAGTCTGGACGAGAAAAGTTCGCGATACGCTTAAACAATACTAATGTAGACCCAGCTTTACCCTACTGCCTACTAATATAAATAGCACAACACACTATCGGCCTTGACGGCCGTATCAAATGTCAGTAACATGCTTTTAAGGAAATTGGTGTCTCGCTACTGTGACATTTATTCATAGACCGACAGGTATCTTTTTTAACGTGCAAAGTTGTAGGTATTTATCAGCAGAACATTATATTATATATACATCATATATTATACTAGCCTATATGGTATGCCACTGCGTGATATTTTAAATCAAAAATTAAACTTCTAAAACACATTCATGGGTTGTTTACTAACCATTGTATTAATCAGCATCCATATTTTATAATATGCCTCCCACTTACTTTGAACATGTAAGCACCGATGTTAGTGTCATACATATTCCCGCTCCAATACCTAGTAAGTGCTCCTATTAGGTGTGAACTGGGATATTATCAACGTTCAAGATGTTTCGGGTTATTCTCACTAGTTACCACCAAGTTGCTACCGGTGGTAACAACTGACATTTTTTTCTCACTTTTGATCGCTGGTAATAACTGAAAAAAAAGACCTATTTACCACCAAGGTAACATGGTGGCAACGGTGGGAATTATTTTTATCAGTCAGTATCTTACTATAAATTATAGCATATTGCGCTCTTGTTTAAGCCCTTACTAGGTTTTAATATTGGGCAGGTGCAGTGCTCCTCGCGTCTGCCGTGCTTTGATACCCAGTTGAAAAACCTAGTAATGCCTTCCTGCTTGCTGGATGACCACGCTGAAACCTAGTATGTCTCCAGTTCCTTAGTAGACTTTGATGGGATTTGTGGCTTCCTGAGTTTTACAATTGTTAACCGCCACTAAACATGCTGCTTACTAGGTTTGGAGGTGTCGAAATCTTTTAATCTCTGTTATTTATGCCGATTTTGGAGCAGGTGTCTCTGTTATCTGGTGAGGATTTAGTAGGCGGGTACAAATAAGATAAAAAACGAATTTCCAGAAATGGTCCCTTGCTAGGTTTTGATATAAAACAGCTGAAAAACATATAGCTCTTAATAAAAAATTATTATGTGCGTAATCGTTTTTCGAGCAACACCCTTATATATATATGTCGCTCAAATCGTGACACTGATGTGTTCGCCATACATCTGTAAGAAAATGTAGGTCGGAGGGGCTTTTTCATGGCCCAGGCTTTATATTTCACCATGCTTGTCCATCCGCGGCTTATCTCCAAAGTGGATCTTTTTAGTGTAACTTTCGGAAGCCTAAAACGGGGATGTTTTTTTTTCTTGCAAATGCATGTATTAAGATGTACCTACCTATAATTCGTTCTAAAAGACTGCAGTACTAAATAATAATTCAGCCTATATATGTAGGTACGTCCCACTGCTGGGCCTATGCTCATGCGCGAAAGTGTTTGGGCCATAGTCCCAACGCTGACCTAATGTGGATTGGGAAATTCACCTTTGAATTTCTTCGCAGATACAGGTTTCCTCACGATTTGTCCCTTACCGAAAAGCTAGGGGTAAATATCAAATGATATTCCGTACATAAGTTCCGTAAAACTAATTGGTACGGGCCAGGATTTGAACCCACGACCTCCGGATTGAAAGTCGGACGTGAGATCCACTCGGCCACCACCACTTCTTCCCAGTAGTGTACTAGTCAAAAATACTTATATAATGAAGTTAAAGCTAACTATCACGACTAACTTCATTCGGTCTCGAATTAAGGTAAATTTGCTTAGGTACCTAAGTACGCGGGTAAATGCTCTCCCCGGGTATTTACTCGTTAGTTTTCACATGCCGTATTACTCTAAAGCTCAGTCATACCCAGATTCTTTTCAACCTTCATCACTTTTAGAACTTAAGCAACAAAAACAGCGTTTATGACAGTTTTACCAACCCACGTCAAATTTGAAACGAAACGGCCACTGACAGGAGGCTTATTATCATCTTAAAATATAATTTATCCGAACACAAGAACACCATTAAGCGCTCTCAAAATCTAGATAGCCAGAGAGTCACGAAACCTATTAAAACTTTTTCATAGACGTGAAAAATGAAATTACTTTTCATTTCCTCTCGAACTCGTTTAACTTCATAATGCACATGACTTGCGGAACTTGGGATATGGTTATTTACTTTGACTCAGTCGTTCTCTAACTAATGACTGTTTTAGTTCCTTGTTACCCTACTTATCGATGTTTTATCATGACATGCGTGCTAAATTCAAATTTATGAGTACTATAGTTATACAATGTTGCATCCAAACCAAGTTCTTGTAAAAAACTTAACATAACTATAAAAACAAAGCATAAGAAAAAGGTTAGTGTGTCAACGCCCTAGAAATCTGCTTTAGTCTGATCGCTAGCAAGATAGCAAGTAAAATACGGTTTGTATTTACTTCGTATGTCCCGAATTAAATGCAGCGATTCATTTTCGTGGGATGGGAAACAAGTGTAAAAAGATTTCAATTTCCAAAAAATCGTGCCAGTTTCACATTTAAAGTAGATGGCGCTGCACGGCACGAGACGAGTATAGAGTTTAGGTGCCGTAGCCGTAGGTTCAGAGAACAGAAAAATTGTACCGCTTTTGTAGAGCACAACAGGGTTGCTAAAACTTTAATTAGATATCTTGAGGATGTTCTCTATTCTCTAGTGATTTCACTCATTCAAATCTTGATTTTTTGACTTTCGCTCTATAGTAAAAAAAGCGGCCAAGTGCGAGTCGGACTCGCCCATGAAGGGTTCAGTACCATTTATGACGTATTAAAAAAAACTACTTACTAGATCTCGTTCAAACCAATTTTCGGTGGAAGTTTGCATGGTAATGTATATCATATCTTTTTTTTAGATTTTTAATTCTGTTATTTTAGAAGTTACAGGGCCCCCCCCTGTAACTTCTAAAATAACAGAACACATTTATTCACTTTGGAAGTGTCTCTCGCGTAAACTATACAGTTTAGAAAAAAATGATATTAGGAACCTAAATATCATTTTTAAAGACCTATCCATAGATACCCCACACGTATGGGTTTGATGAAAAAAGTTTTTTTGAGTTTCAGTTCTATGGGGAGCCCCCAAAATTTTTTTTTTTTTTTTTCTATTTTTGTGTAAAAATCCTAATGCGGTTCATAGAATACATCTACTTACCAAGTTTGAATAGTATAGCTCTTATAGTTTCGGAAAAAAATGGCGGTGACATAATCGGACAGACAGACGGACATGACGAATCTATAAGGGTTCCGTTTTTTGCCATTTGGCTACGGAACCCTAAAAATCACGAACTTGGGTCTAAAACGCACTTTAAACATTTGTGACAATTTATACACAAAAGCTAAAAATATGAAAACTGCTTCTAAAAATGTGCAATTTTATTTTTGACGGAACTTATTGATTTTTTTGTTAAAACTTACGACAAATTAAAATTCAAAAATATGATATCCGCGATCCCGAGCACGCACATCCATCTCGCTCACACTTACGCTCAGTAAGAATGAGAGAAGAACACAGACCTACGGGGCCTTAATAATAAAAATATTTATTTTCAGATATTTAAGGTTAAAAATACCTCATAGAATCACATAAACGAAACAGAAACTACACTTATAAATCATATAAAAAACGGCTACCTACTCCTACTATATCAGTCAAATAAAAAACCCTCGCGCCTCGTGACAAAACATGTGAACTAAGCGCAACTTTACTAATTACACCAATATTGTAGGCAAGACTTAAAAACTTTTTTAATATTAACCTATTATATATTATATACAATAATAATATTCCTCCATAAGCTCAGACGGAGTGCAGTAAAATAGTTCTTAGATAAAACGCGACAAAAAACATGTGACATGCTGAAGAATGCCGGAAACGGTAAAAGTTTGGTCGTGAGGATGGAAAGTATAGTTTGGTCCAGGACTGTCGCATTTCAAACATAGACAGAGAGAATTATACTGTCTTTGTTTTACCCTAGTACTTGTAACGATTTGCTATAAAACCTTCGGATTAAGCGCTTTGTGCTGGCCGGTTGACAAAATAAAAACATTTTAAAATCTTGTTCGGCAATCTGTCACCTTTTTTACACATGTGAAATGGTAAAGATCGGCTACATATTTTTTGCAAATAATTTATTGAATATAATATAACCCTTATAGTAAAATACTGTGTACGTGTCCCCATATCGGGTAAGAGTTGTAATTATTTAATTTTAGTCGCTAATTGGAATTGTTATGTTAATTTTTTTTATGTTCCATATTACTATTTTTCTGTGAGACTGTCACATCCGTGAACATTAAAAGCATGCTTAGGGATCGCTTAATATTTCTTCCTTTGTGGACCGGATGTCGCAGTCACTCAACATTTTCGGAATATTCCCAAAGTCTTATAATCTTAGGGGTCAAGTCTGGGATAAAATTTATCCAATCCCGTGGCGCATGCTGCTGCGCAATTCGGATGTTCCTGTTTGAGGTCCTGGATCCGGAACATTGAAGTCGAAGAGCTTTCTATGGCTGTCCTGGATCCGGAACATTGAAGTCGAAGACCTTTCTATGGCTATCCTGGATCCGGAACATTGAAGTCGAAGACCTTTCTATGGCGGTTCTGGATCCGGAACATTGATGTCGACCTTTCTATGGCGGTCCTGGATCCGGAACATTGAAGTCGAAGACCTTTCTGTGGCAGTCCTGGATCCGGAACATTGAAGTCGAAGGTCTTTCTATGGCAGTCCTGGATCCGGGACATTGAAGTCGAAGACCTTTCTATGGCGGTCCTGAATCCGGAACATTGAAATCGAAGACCTTTCTATGGCAGTCCTAGATCCCGAACATTGAAACCGGAATCCACCTACCTGGATGCGCATGATCCTTTACGTTCCGGAAAGTTCCCGTGCTGAGGAACAGGAATCACAGCTGAAGACAATTGCGTCGTACCGTGGCATAGTGCAGGGAAGTGACCCCTATTAAAGACTTGTTTCGTGCTTAATGTTCTATTGCCAGCTCAGTTATATAAGAACTCACGACCTTTGTTGTTTTTTTAGTTTTTATATATTTTGTAAAATGTACTCCGGGTAGTTTTCTTCTCTTTCTCTTGGTATTATTTATTTAACCTTTATTGCACAATACAAAAAATACAAATGGCGGACTTAATGCCTTAAGGCATTCTCTACCAGTCAACCATTGGGCCAAACAGAAACTTACAATTGGTGCGGAAAAGAAAATCAGTACAGAGAGATAAAAGTAGTCATTTTTTTAATAGCAAGAGATAATAGGTAGTGTACCTACTATAGAGTATGGAAAAAATAATGGGCCCTGGAGAAATAGTACATTATTGCAGAGGCCGGGAAATGGCAATTCGTGGATGAGTTTCGATTTTGTCGGACGACGCGTAGCGGAGCAGAGAGACGAATCCACGAATTGCTGTTCCTGGCTGTTCGAGGCCTATATATATAGTGCTTTTCTCCAAACATGCGAGGAAATTAGGTAAAATAATCATAATTTAAACATGAACCATCACTCAAATCGAACCTTCACATCAAAAACGTCAAAATCAATTTCCCTCTTTAATTATTTTTTAAAAGTTAAAGGCACAACTATTCTGCCATTCAGTACCATTCAATATTCGCTCATTCAATATAATTGTTCAATATAAGCTGTATTTGCACGTGTTAGATTATTATTTATAAATTGTATTATGTATGGAGCTGACCTGTTTCTCTTTGACGTCCAATGTTGATAAAAATTCACTTTTTAAACACTTAACTCAATATCACGCGAAGTTTACACAATTTGTGATTTATGTGGGTATGATACGAAATCACGGTTGATTAGAGAAACATGGGTAGTGGTAACTTTGAGACGGTACTTAATCTACTAATAAGATTTGTAAACTATTTTAAAGTGATTATGTTATATATTATTATTACTTATAATTACTATGTATAACGGAGTTTATTGAAGAGATGTTGTAATCATTTTAGTCTGCATTATTCGATAAATAGATAAGGTACATGAGAAGATACGTTTGTGACGTCACTTCTCGAACGACAAATGGCATGATCAACCAGTTGCGAGTGGCTGGTTAGCAGTGGATATAAAAGGGCCCGACCCGATTCATTTGGATCATTCTCATTGTCATTCTTGTTTGCGCTGCAGCACTGAGTTAATCGTCGCCACAGGAATATTGAAAGTTAAATAAATACTATGTTGATCATTATTTTCATGCTTATGTACTACCTAATTAATTTGATGAATAAATTATTAAATAATTAATTTAGCCATGTATTGTTGAATCATAAAGTATTAGATTGTATTTATTATTAGTTGTTGATGATAAGGTGAATAAATAGGATTATTAACTTTAGTAAAAAGGCTTTATTTTCAATTATATTTGTTCATTATTTAATTTATCATACTTGTAACCCAAACAGCATCTAGTGATTGATTTAGCAGTTTCAAATCATTGTGAATCTAGATAAATAAATAACTTAATGACAAATTATGCCTAATTTATATAATTACCCTTAGTGTTGTTAAGCAGTATTGAGAATTTAATGTAATATTTACTATTAATTCTGTTTTAATTGATTATTTACATAACAGCAGGGTTTGCTTTTATCTACTCAGGCATCTATTTTAACTTAGTATTCTCACACACGCATGAGATCCTTAAAAAAATATAAAAATTATATAGTCTTTGATTTTATTAAGCAGTATTCACACGATCATACACCTCGGTCTTACACGACTCTATCCTATAGCTTGAAATGATGCTGACCGGGTCGTGTAGACGCGGCCCGCTGCTATATTAAATTAATTGGCTGTACCTATGCGTTTTTCTTAGTGGATACATGTTTTTAAAAAGTAAATAAACAATACAGTAATAACTTTCCCGGCCGCTAAAACACGACAATAATGGTTTGAATTTTTTTAATTTGTGTTTGGCTATAACGATGAATTTCCCGTATTATTTTTGCTACAATAAGTTGAACATTTCCGAGTATATTGGAGTAAAAGTTCTTTAAATGAGCTAGCTAAAGGTTTTAAGGCACTTTCCCTCCAGGACCTTTTTCTATTATATAGAAGAAGAAGAAGAGATATAGATATAAAGTTACAAAAGGTAAATAGGTAGGTAGTAAAGTTAATTTAATAACAATTGTTTTGAAGTGGTTTACAAATTATGATTAAAATTACCGACCATATTTTGCTGATTTGAAATATGTGACCCCGGCCGGAAAAATGACCCACTTTATCGCTGTCCATAAGGACGAGATTTGCTTGTATCTTTAAACGAATAACTTGTCAAGCCGTCCTTATGGCAAGCGACAAAATGGGACGTGTTTCCGGTCGTGGTCACAAATGCTTAATGGTATTTAAATAGCTACATGTCACAGTTCTAATACATTGTTATATAAGTAGGTAGGTAACAATAAATTAATAAATTGAACGATAGGTTAAGTGCCTACAATACATAGATAATGATCACTCGTGAGCTTAGGTGAAAATTTGAGTTTAATTATATGATACATACATTTTACAGTAGGTACAACAAAAAGTGACATACAATTAGAAACAAATACACACAAAACAATAATATATAAATAAACTACGAGTACAATGCTAAATAAATTATCTTATTCTAGAAGACCACCTGAGCTGCACCGGGTGCAAAGGTGCCCATCACACTTGCCGCGTTACCGCGCTGGATAGCGATGGCCAACCTCTGCACCAGGTACGAATACGAACCCGCGCAGGCATCAGAGGTCTTCTCCTTAATCCTACGTCCCACTTCCCTTAAAAACGCTATGGCGTCACACCCCCAGCACCCCGTTGTCTCGAAGGCGAGAGGTACAAAATAATAATTCGCTTCTAGAACAGAGTATTTTGCCCTCTTTCTCAATGCTGCCAACTCTGCCGCTGAAAATGAAATCGACGTATATTAAATTCACTCGCTCACTGCCACCTTGTATTCTACAATACCTTAATTTATATTAAGCTTCCTTTGCATTCCCATCTCTGTGCGATCCTATCTCTGTGGTGCTTGTATACCGCGCCGTTTATCGTGACATGTAATAGGCCGTTAAGGGTAAGTGGTGTCCAATATTTTGCCGCATCTTGTGTCATGCGAGATGACAAATTTTCCCGAGTTGGAGACTATTTTGCCCTTGTGAAATGGAGCCCTAAACAATACAAACTTTCACGTAGTAACAACATATTTTTGAGTAAGTACTTGTATTATACCTATTTTTATGGTTACGGTACAAATATACAAACTACTAAATTATCACAATATCTATTAACAATTTGGTAGTAACAAAATACATAGTTATGTTTTGTAATGGATATTTACAAATATAATCTTCTATTGTTCGATTGCAAAAATACTAGATGTTATCCTGAAAATATTAAACAAATTTCTAAAAAAAGTTACCAACACAAATTTTGGAAGTCTACAAATGATTTGAAGTTTTATAATTCATTTAGCCAGCTAAGAACTCACGTAAAAGTGCTTTTACGCAAAGCTTACAATGATCACTTTCGGCTTATTCAAAAAAACATCAGAGTTAATCCTCAACAATTCTGGAATCATATTCGCAGTTTGAAAACAACGGGCGGATTTGAAACCACTATTTCATACAAAGGCGAAGAGTGTAAGGGTGTTGACACTGCGTTAGCTTTCTCCCACTTTTTCTCTATTGTCTTTTTATCAGATATCCCATTATTAGATTCCGCTCATACCATTAAAAATGATTCGTCCTGCTCAGCTACTCGAATTGACGTCAAAGAAATATCTTTGGATGATATAAATAAAGCGACTAATAAACTAAAACCCAAATCCGCTGAGGGTCCAGATAATGTGCCTCCGTATATCATCAAAGCTGGCAAAAAATTTTTACTTCATCCTATCCACTACATTTTCAAACTTAGCATAACTAGGTACCGGTACTTATCCTACTGCATGGAAAATATCACGTGTAAAACCCATTCTGAAAACCAAAGACTCTTCCAAAGTTGAAAACTACCGTCCCATTGTTATTATCTCTTCTTTATCTAAAGTATTCGAATCTATTCTACATCAAAAAATCTCTGTCCAAATAAGCCCATATCTCAGCGACAATCAACATGGATTTCGCACTAAACGTTCTATTAACACAAATTTATTATTACTAACAGACTTTATTTCCCATCACCTTGATTTAGGCTTACAAGTAGATATTATATATTTTGATTTCCAAAAAGCCTTCGATCGTGTTGACAATGACATCCTTTTGGAGAAAATCACCGCTTTTGGTCTCACTCCGCAACTACTTCGACTTATTGCTAACTATTTTAAAGATAGAAAACAGTTTGTACGTCACGGATATCATGACTCGCCTCCATATCGTACCCGTTCTGGAGTAAGCCAAGGTTCTATCCTCGGTCCTTTGTTTTTATTTTATTTTAATGATAAACGATCTCAAAATGTAGTTCACCACTCTCGCACATTACTTTACGCAGACGACCTGAAGCTCATACGTTGCATAAATAACTCCACGGACTGTGACAGCAAGATATTGATGCTCTGCTCCGCTGGAGTAAGAAGAACAAATTACTCTTTAATCTATCTAAATGCCACGTAATGACTTTTAGCCGTGCTCACTCTCCATTTCATAATGATTATTTGATAGACCATATTCCACTCACTCGGGTTAACACAGTTAAAGATTTTGGCATATTTTTTGACTCTAAACTTACTTTTAACGAGCATATAACAACTCTCACTGCAGATTGTTACAAAAAATTGGGTTTCATCATTCGTCATTCGAAAAACTTTAATGACTCCAAAGTTGTTCATCTATTATACATTGCATTAGTTAGAAGTAAGATTGAATCGGGCTCCTTAATCTGGAATCCTCATGAAAAATCCTACACCTTGCTTTTAGAAAAAGTACAGTCAGCTTTTCTCCGCTTCTTGTATAAAAAAGCAAACGGGTATTACCCCTTTTTATACCCTACCAAATTTTTACTGGGTATGCTAGGCTTCAACTCTCTTGAGATAAGGCGTAATGTTAACCTTATATCTGCTACATCTCGAATATTAAGAGGGGAGTCCGACTGCTTGGACTTGATGGCAAAGGCGACTACCTTTTTTGTTCCTGACAACTACTTACGTGGTCGTAACCATCGACTCCTAGCGAATGGAACCTTTCACACGTTAGCACACCAGTATTCTCCAATCGTCCGCTCCCGGACACTCTTCAACATTTTTTTATTTTTTGCACCTGACTGCGACTTGTTTGCTGACAAAAATCATAAACTTTTTAAAGATTTTTTACGTTATTGTGAATCAGCTTTTTAATTATTGTCATATTTATCATATAACTTTATTACCTAGCTTATAGCTCTATTACTACTTAATTTTACAGCGTATTGGCACCACTTACCTGTAATGCTGTAAAATTGTATTTCAATAAATAAATTATAGTGTCAAATGGACAAAAAGTTAAACAGAGATTAAAAGGTGTAATTCTAATTAAGAAGTAGGTATAGTAAATTGTATGCTCACATTCAAACTTAACATATTGTATATAAAAACATATAAATATGTATATATATATTGTATATATATACATATATGTAGTAAGTATGTCATTTATGGTCCTAAAAAAATAGCTAGTTAGTTTACTCCTAAAAAATCACAAAAGTAAAGGTTAATTTTAATCTCAATTTATTAATCGAATTAAATCTGCGTCACGTAAAATAAAGATTAAATTGTAATTACTCTTCAAAACCACAAAATTGACGTTTTTACGGAACATTTTACTAATTGCAATTTGTTTAGTTAAATAGCCTTACCTGGTAAATATAGGTTGGTACCTAGCCCAGCCCATGAAGCGTTTCAAGCAAACTCGAAAAAAACCTAAGTTGTAAGTAACCTTCGGTTTTAAAACTTTTAAACAACTCAGTGCTGATGATGCCAATCGTAGTCGTCTCGATATGAAATTCGAGTCTATATCCAATGCTTAAACGTTTCCGTGTAACGACTTTCAGAGCCGGCTTGTCATGGAAACTGTATGTCCGGGCACTAGGCGGTAAGCGATGTTAAGGAAAATGACAAGGCATGAGTCAGCGCTCTGCTAAGTAATTACATACACGTCATATTGTAGCTCTCTCCACTGGGGTGGCCATGTTTTGTGGCGATAATTACGTTGCTTCAATCATGATTGCACGTTTTTAAGGTAAGTGACAGATTCCAGTGGGCTATCTTCCAGCTATATAGTATAATGTTACTATGGTAGTTTCGGCAAGTGTGAATGAATATTGTTAGAAGAGAAATTCCAATTTTAATGAAAGTCCAATATTCGACGCTTAAAATTGATAATATTTTTAAGCCGTCATCATGAGAATTGTTACCGGGCTTATGTGGCTAGGTTTCGTAACTATGCATTTAAAACTTATATTATTTATCTGTAATTTTTTCTCAGGTTTTGAATGTTGCAATCATAAATACTGCTATGTAGTTTCATGACATTAAATGTTGAAAAAAAGATCTCTTAAGGCCTAGGCCTTAAGGCGACTAGTCGCAGAATAAATGTTTGAGTTTTGAATGTGTATATAGCCATAGCTATGTTCCTTTATCCCAAATCAATAAACTTATTCTAAGACGTGATACAACACATTTATGTTTAAGTAGAGGACCTTAATAAATACGAAAAATAGCCTTTGTCCCCGAAAGTTTTTAGGGAGCTGTAAAGACGCGAAGAGCCACCCGAATTATAAAGCAACTGGATTTTCAACGCGTTGTTTAATATTCGCTCACGAAATGAACACATTATGCCGGTACTTAATATGTGTAAAGAGACGATCTGAAATTGTACAAATAAAAAATAGGGTATCGTACCTCAAAAGGAAAAAAAAAACGGAACGCTTACGGCCGCCCGTCCGTCTGTCTGTCAAGACCCTTTACCTAGTTGTGTAGTGGAAATTAGAACCATACTCAAGTGTACAGTCCCTTGTAGCTCTGAAAAAAATCAAACTTCTAAGTTAGCGTTAAAAAAATCGGAGAAGCGCGAGTCGGACTCGCCCACCGATGGTTCCGTACTCTTTAGTATTTGTCAAGCGGCGACAGAAAAACATCATCTGTGAAAATTTCAAATGTTTAGTTATCACGGTTCATGAGATACAGTCTGGTGACAGACGGACGGATGGACGGACAGTGGAGTCTTAGAAATAGGGTCCCGTTTTACCCTTTGGGTACGGAAAATACCGCCGTTTATGCCGCAAAACACCTATATTTCGACACTCTCCAGGAAATCATATTTTTTAGGGTACTTTCCATTAACTTAGAAATATGAAATGTGGCAAGTAATATCGTTTAACATTACAAATACAGGGAAAAGTCTGAAAACAGCACATTTGTAAAAAAAAAGTTTAATTTTACTGAGCCCTCGGTGGGCGAGCCCATTCGCACTTATCCGTTTTTTTTTACATTTGTTTTAATATATACCGATTTTAATTTTCACGATTTTTATACATTATTAAATTATAGAAACGGAACTTAATCGCGTATTGAGATTTAAATTTACCTGCAACGTTTCGAGGACGGCCTTGCCCCGTGGTCTCGGAGAAAACTGGCAAAAGTTGACATCAACATCTAGCCGCGCGAGTTTTTCGAACTACCCGCACTTGGGCGATTAAGTCCCGTTTCTATAAATAAATAAATAAAATATTATAGGACATTATTACACAAATTGACTAAATCCCACGGTAAGCTCAATAAGGCCTGTGTTGAGGGTATTTAGACAACGATATATATAATATATAAATATTTATAAATACTTAAATACATAGAAAACACCCATGACTCAGGAACAAATATCCAAGCTCAACACACGAATAAATGCCCTTACCAGGATTTGAATCCGGGACCATCAGCTTCGTAGGTAGGGTCACTACCCACTAGGCCAAACCGGTCGCCAAATTTTATTTCCGGTTTAATAATGTTTTTAATATTTTCCATTCCATTCCTATATTTATGTTGGTTATCTAATTTTGATAAGCGCTGGTGGCCTAGCGGTAAGAGCGTGCGACTTGCAATCCGGAGGTCGCGGGTTCAAACCCCGGCTCGTACCAATGAGTTTTTCGGAACTTATGTACGAAATATCATTCGATATTTACCAGTCGCTTTTCGGTGAAGGAAAACATCGTGAGGAAGCCGGACTAATCCCAACAAGGCCTAGTTTACCCTCTGGGTTGGAAGGTCAGATGGCAGTCGCTTTCGTAAAAACTAGTGCCTACGCCAAATCTTGGGATTAGTTGTCAAGCGGACCCCAGGCTCCCATGAGCCGCGGCAAAATGCCGGGACAACGCGAGGAAGAAGGAGGAGGTTATCTAATTTTGATATATATATAACCGGTAACTCAGCAGCGAGCATAGACCTGGAGTTGACAACCGGATCCTTTAATTTTCCAACTTAAAAACATGTTAACTTAACTTCATTTAAATTTGACTTAAAGTATGTGCTCGAAAAAAGTTAAGTCTGGCGCTAGCAGAATAAATAACAACATCACTCACAAAATAAGTCAAGTGAAGGCGGTAAAATGTGCGAGAGAAATCTGAAGAGATTTTAAATAAGTGCGTTAAGTAATTAGGTTCCGTAAATTGAATTATGTGGCTCGCAAGTCGCATTTGCGTTTATTGGAGTTTCTGGTCGTGTTTTTTCAATAAGTATTAGTCTTTATTTTCGAAGAATTTCCAAGGCACATATGCCGTTTTTAAATGGAATAACTAACTTCTTAATTTCTGGTTGGGAGGCGATACTGTAAAGTAACGCCTGTTTATTTAATTCCAAACTTGGTCTTAATTATCCCCATAATTTAATTAAGAAACAAGATTTTTGTTGGTTCTGATTATATATAAGGCAAGAATATGATTATCTATTATAATCTTTATTTATCTTTTATCTCAGGTAAGGTTTCTTACAATATCGATGTAAATGTAAAATATAAAAACACATAGAAAACAATACAAAAAATAAACACATTATAAAAAACGTAACCTAGAGTGCCGTCCAAGCTGCCGGTGGTCAGGGCCGCAGTGGGGAACCGACGTTACGATATACGTGCCTTGTCCAAGATTATCGCCTTCTGCATCTGACCCTTGATCTAGCCACCCAGCGAAAGTCTCTCTAGGTGAATTATCTATTATTATTACCTGGTAGTAATGCAAAAAGGTGATTTTTAGAATGTATGTAGGTATTAAATTTCAGATTTAAAAGTACCTAGTTATTAAATGCTTTAATAACTAAGACTTACACCCAGAAACCTCTAAATAGCTCAGTAGCTATGCTTCAGTAGGCATCAAAAAATGAAGACCCCCTAAAACGAAACAATAACAAAATAATTTACCTTTCAAACAAATACAAAATAATTTATAAACATCTCAACAATAAATGTCAAACTGAAATACATTTACAGTAGGTACCTTACAAGTCGAATAAATGGGACTAATCATCTAACACAAAGCCCGTCACTTTGATGAATTACACAATATTACCCCTTGTGATCATCAATTGTCGATTATAAATTTGACATGTTTATTGCCAGTGGCTTTGTCCGGGTAAGTGGGCGGTGTATTGTGGTTAGGAATAGTAAATTGTGCGGTCACTGCGTTCGCGACATGTGTGAGGAAGGTTGACTAATGCTTATGTACGTTTTCTTTACTACCATAGAAGGAGCATGTAAGAATTAGAGATATGAATGAAACCCACCAATTTATGATCAATAAACCAGGCCTTAAAATAGTTTTCCATCATCCAATTACATGGTATTAATAAATGTAGGTTAAGTGTTATCTATTATTTTAGTGTGTCGTTATCGGTGTACAATCCTCCGTGGCGCCCTCTACCAGATGCGTTGCTATCCGTAGCTAGTATTAGTAGAGCGCGTTCGATGCCCTCATACTACATACATAGTCGAATGAAGGTGCGAACGCTCAGAAGGATATGTAGGAGCCCTCATAACCTTGTCAGGCCTAAACAGCAGGAATATCAGGAATAGCAGCAGCGCGCCCAATAATCACGTAGTTGGCCGAAGTCAGATATTTTTGCGCCTTTGAATGGAATATGTTAAACAACTGATGTGACCAAGGTTAATGCCGTTGTTAAAAATGATCGGGCCCAGGTTCGGAAGCTTTACGGTAAATTGGGTTGGATTCGTTACTCCTTTTGTTACTCCGCGCCCCGGCACCGATCTCCGAACCTCCCGTAGCCTTCAACTTATTGTCCTTCGACATCGTACAGGTTTCATGTCGAATTCCTTCAACATTCAGGCAATCCGGCTGTGGAATGATCTTCCTCTCTCTATGAGACAAGCCCAGAACAAATTCTCCTTCAAGCGCATGTTGCGCAAGCATCTGTTTGACAAGGTTCAAAGATCGTCCTCATGATGTTTCACAATGGGTATATATTTATATATGTATGTATTTATATTTATGTATCATATTATTTATGTACGTATAATTTTATATAATTTTGTGATAAAATTTTTTGTCATTTTACTCTGTATTCTGACCCTGCACCAATTAGGATCTTTCGGTTTGGCTCATGGTTGACTGGTAGAGAATGCCTTCTGGCATTAAGTCCGCCATTTGTACTCTTCATGTATTGTGCAATTAAGTTTAAATAAAAAAAGAAAAAAAAAGAAAAGGCAAATTTGCTTAATCAGTAATTAAACTACTAGACGTATTAACATGACTTTTTTCTTATGACTAACTTGCAATCGGAGACATGGTATTGTATGTCTGACACTGATTTAAACTTGCACGATTTTTACACATTATAAACTAAAAAAAAGGGGCTTAATCGCGTATTAAGTTTTGAGTTCTTCTCCGAGTCCACGGGGACAACGCCGTCCTCGAGACGCCGCGTCGGAGAATGTATTAGTTAATAATGGTATGTCTGGTTATAATAACCCATACTTAACTAAAAACATTAAATTGAAATATTTATTAAAAACACATATTTAGGGAAACTGCAATCATTTTAAAATGATTTGTTTTTTTTTTGTGATTGAGTATGAAAATCAGCGGGATTGCCTCCTACTTTTTTACATTTTCATTCTAAAACTGCCAATAGTCAATAGCATTACTCATATAGCCAATGAAACTGATTAGAAATTAAATAATATGTAAATAACAATTGAATAAGCAGAATATAGCAAGTTTTATCGTACATTTTACTTTATTTACATGAATAATGCCAAATAATTTTAAATACCCATTAAGGGCCTGTTTCACAATATCCAAGTAAAGTGGATAACTAATTAACAAATAAATAAAAACTTCCTGCTAAACTTAACACTTTATCTACCAGTACCACTTACTGTGACTTACTTGAAGATTGTGAAACGCCAACGACGATGACTTTATTCGTGAGATAAGTGGCAAATAGCTTATTCAGGACTTTACTTGGACATTGTGAAACAGGCCCTTGATGTCGTAATAATGTTTAACTGTGGCTGTACATTTTTTCACTATGAAGAAAGAAGACTTTGCGATAACTCACAAATAGCTAAACTGATCAAGTTCGCTATAGTTTTCATTCAATATCTTTCTTAGCTCTATTTCCACGATTTTATTAATTTGTATATCCATGCTAAATTGCAGCTTTCTAGCACTAACAGCCATGGAGCAAAGCCTCGGACAGACAGACAGACGGACATGGCGAAACTATAGGGTCCCTAGTTGACTACGTAAGTAACTCTACAAAAGATCGCACTAAAATTTCGTTTGAATTTTGATTACTTTTGGTAAAAAAAAGTTTTGCAATCTAGTTTAATATTCTGTCTACGTTTGTTAAAAATGATCGGGCCCAGGTTCGGAAGCTTTACGGTAAATTGGGTTGGATTCGTTTATTGTTACTCTACTACATTACACTTGAATAAGGGAACGGATGTATTAATAATTTTGTTTAAAGATAATTGGCTTTCGAATATGGAAAGCAGATAAAGTTTTAAAATGTTTTATAACTAATATAATTTTTTTAGGTAGGTTTATGGTAGTATTAGTTAGTAGAAGAAAATATATTATTACAACATCGAAGTACGTGATTGATTGTAAAATCAATAACTACTACGCCATGGATACTGTAAAATTGCATTTACTCATATATACATAATTATTTATATACCTAACTAAATTAATTTGTAATGATTGTCAGAGTAGACAAAAATTAATTATTCGCAACTTTAAAGCGGAATACGTTATTGCTGTACAGTCAATACAATGCAAACATTTCACACAAAACGTAGCACAATGGGCACTGAAAAGGAAGATAAACGTAGCAGCTTTAATGTCGCGCTCGCAATGGACATGTCCGGTATGTGTCGGCGGGTGTTTTTTCGGACTATTTTAATAAAACGAGGTAATGACTTAGTTAAATGATGTGTTTGCTTCGTTTTCAGAAGCGGTCTGCGTTGCAAATGGGGCAGTTAAGAATGGTAGAGATTAACGTTTATTTTATGTGGGGTAGATACTCTTAGCATATATATGTCGTTGTAATTTGCTCGAATGTTTCTTTATTTCACATAATTTATCATTTTTAAAATTAGAAATTTATAGGCCGATTCGATCTTACTTTTGAGATCCATAGTGAATTTTACTAAAATCTAAATACTGCTTAACGTAACGTATCAATAAGGTATAAACATTTAAAATTCTTTGATTTAAATGTTTGTCCCTAATTTAATACTATAATTTAATATACTTACGAATTAGAATAATAGGTATTTAATTAAATTTATTTCTATTTAAAAATAAGTTTAATTAAATACTAAACAAAAAGTCTAGTCCAGTACCGCTTATCAACCATTTCCTTCAGCGGATCCTTAATTACTTCGGACACGTGGACAGACGGAAACCTTAAAGATTCTAATTACATTTTTAAAATTCTAACTTAAACATGGGAAAAGAGACACAGAGGGTCATTTTAGTACAGAAAATGTACCAGTTTCTACTATAAATAATTGACATGTAACATTAATATTATACAATAAATGATTATGATTATGATTATATGTAGAATTCTTGCATCGTTGACTATAAATCGCAAAAGTGGTAGTGGATGGCCAGCGAATATAATAACCAAGGCAAGCCTGCATTGACTCCAAAGCAATTTTAATTATAGGAATTCCATGATCCAACGAGATGCCGCCAAAATTTTTAAGTGTTACCAACCGTTTATTTGTCGATCATTCAAAAATATAGGTCTGGAATGCTGCTAGAAGGTAAGATCCCCGGAATACACTAATCAGTAAAAATCGGTCATTATGTGTAAGAACTATGGATCGCAGCATACTAGGACGGATTGACCGAATCCGTAACTCTACGCTGCGCTCGAAAACACGCATTAATGATGTTGGAGTTAAGACCGCCAAGTTGAAATGGGACTGGGCCAGCCATATCTGCCGCATGCATCCACAGAGGTGGGCCAAAATAGCCACGGTATGGGTGCCGCAAGACGGGCGAGGATCGGGTAGGCCCAGACGGAGATGGCGGGACGACCTGGACGCATATCTCAACAAACTGTCCGGAGATTGCTCAAAACCGAGACAAGTGGAAATCGAGGAAGGAGGCCTTTGCCCAGCAGTGAGCGCCGTATAGGCTTATAATATATAAACTGATACACCTGGAAATGGTTGATACTGTGCTAGCAATAATTCTACAATACGAGGCAAAATCAAAGGCACGTATTATAGACAAGTTTGAGCAGACATACATTACAATTCTTGGAATCTCCAATAACATACAATTTTTATCTAAGAAAGTCCCAAATCCCACAAACCTTCCACAATGTCGGCAGATTGATAGTTTTTTTGGCTGTTGAGTTAGTTGAGTGTACAAAAATAATGGGATAAGTGAAAATTGTGCCCAGCTAATAAAAATTACTAAGACTTGTATTCCAAAAATGGACAAAAACGGTGTCCAATGGTCTTATTCGAACTTTATATCTAGACATCGTAAAAAGTTATATGAGTATTTTTTCACAGCTCTTAAATATTCTAATTTTTTTGTTATCACCCGTTACGTGAATTTTGTTTTTCGTCGTGAACTGTGCCACAATCACTTGTTTTGTTCTACACACTTCAGGTTTTCTATCAGTTTATTTATGCAACACGACCAATGTAATGGAAATGGCAACTAATATAGTCGGTAAAATCACCCCGTTTAATGTCGCATCGGACATATCCAGTTTGCTGGCATTACAGAGCGATGAGCTCGCAAAACTGGGAATTATAGAGCTCTGCGACATCCTGGGCATACAAATAAGTTGACCGATATTGCTACGTCCGAAAATAGGAACAAATACGACCCTGGTTTATTATGTATGGTAACATCCGCGGAACATTATCAGTGAGAAAACAGCATTATTATTTTAAATCAAGAGGATTCGTTTTTATACAATGTATTTAGACAGCTATTGTGGAGCCGTTAATTCGTGTTTTTTAACCATTTTTAGATAGCATCCATTTAAAGATTTAAGGCGCCAAACATGGCTAAGCTCATTAAACTTATCATTACCTGTGCAAATATCGGTCGCGCATGTGTTAAAGTATATGAAATATAATAAAATACAGTTTTAGACGATTAATTAATTAATTTTGAAGTAGGTGTGGATATTTTCTGTAAAATTTAAAAATTACATTGACGCGCTAATTTTTAAGCTAGGTACCGATTGACACCTTTATGACTCATGTGTGACTGATATTTGGAGAGATTTATTATTTGAACAAGTGTGGCCGTATTAGGCGTCATAAAACTTTAAAAAGAGGTGCAATTTAAGAATGGCTGAGAAAAACAAAGGGTATGACAAATAAAATTTATCGTTCTAAACGTGGTTAGCAGCTCCACTATATCTATCCTCACATATTATATAAGTGGAGTCAATAGCAAGAGAGAAATGTTGAACACATAACACATAAGTTAAGTATGAGATTTTTAAGAGGATGCGGGAGCTGAGACTTAAATATTTTAGGTGAACATATTCGACTCGGTAACGGAAGCGGCTCCTAAAACTAGTACGATAAGGACAACGCTAGGTTAGGCGAAAAATCCTGCGTAAAAATCTCAAAAACGATGTTTCGTACCCGACTATTTCCTCCTACAAAACCTAACCAAATGTAACGAAATTTGTGATCTAAATGCTAATGAAATTATCTGTGGCAGATTGTTTTGCTTTTTAGGCTAATTGGTGTCCGTTTTGAATATCATGCTTCACTTTGCGGCGTGCATTAGTGCCTTCAAAAACAAAAATATCAAAAAAAGCAAAACAGTCCATATAATCTGTGTTGAAAAAAAAAACATTTCAAACCCACGGAAGAAACAGTCGAGTGTTGAATGGACAAATGACCACTCCTGTTACCTCTTAATAATGTTACCTACTGCCATATATCGAATCCGAAGTTGGCTACAGAAGTACATAATTTGTCAATCATGAATTCCACATGCATTGGTAGCTTACGGCAAAACTGAACAAGTTGTTGTTACAACTAAGTTTACCGCTAAATTCACCCCACAATTCGAATGCATTTGCCTGGTTTAACAAGGGTATCCTGGTGTAAAGCTGCTAACCTAACATGAATTACTATAGTGTCACTACGGTGGACTCAACTCATTACCACAATGCAGAATACAAAAACAACAGTAACTAGTGGCTCTGTTAGCTGTAGACCTCGCGATAAGCTTCATAAGCTTAAAAAAATGTAAAAATAAAAAATACTTACGTTTTCTCATAATAACAGCGAACAAAACTGGTCTAAAGTGCCATAGTGCCACTGGCACTCAATTCCTTTATATATGCCAAATTCCGCCATTCTGACCATTTTCCAAAAAACGATACGACAGAAATTTTTTATCTAACTACTGAATCTCCTTACAAATTTTCACTAGATCGGTTGAGAAAAGCGACCTGCACATGAATCCATCCGGACATGAAATAAATGTTTTACCTTAACAGCTCGAACAAGGGTAATTTGCTGTTTAAAAATAGTCAGCAGAATCACATTTTGCTCACTGAGAGAGAGAAAATAACATTCAAGTGACCTTTATATTCGAATGTCATTTCAACGTACGGGGCCTAACACAAGTTCGAAATATTTGGATTCTATTGTATTTGTCCCTTTCACGTCATTAGCAAAAAGAAAGAGACAAAAAAGTTCATACGTAATTCAACGGTATATGACAGTTTATAATAGTCCCCCTAAATAAGTCAGACCGCTTCATTCAAAATACCCTACGAGTCTTCATTCGTAATAATTAATTAATGAAATAAAAGTTTAAAATTTAATAAAAGCACCATATTTTACGTATTTTATTATACAATCAAAACAATGAACTTAAAAAAATACAAAGATTATTACGCAAAGTAAATACTTCTACTTTTAATGATCTCTGCTATAGTTGACAACTAGTAGTATCCACAATTCGGAGCGTATCTTTCAAAGTTTCTTTTTTACAAAAAAAAGTTTTCTTTTGAACTGTAAATTTTTATGTTCGTTATTTCATTATTTCCGTATTATTTTATTGAAATTTCTTTCATTTTGTTTTATTCCGGTAATTAAACATAATTGTTAGAATACCTTAAGAAAACATGAGTGAAATAGTGATAAAGAGGGATTAAATTTTTTCAGGATGTATTTTTACCTTCCAAATGTGTTCTCACTGCTGACGTGAAAAGTCTTGTGTACTACACGAGATCAAAGTTATTTACATCTTGTGCGCTTTTGAGTCCCTTACTACGCTCAAGATTCTAAATTAGATACACGAGTGTAGCGAGAGAATCTTTCGCTTGCACGGGACTCAAAATAAGCGGGACTCGAAGAAATATCAAACTTTGCTCTCTTGTTGCACAAATAACTATTGCCCCAGATGAAACAGAGTTCTTCTCTTACGCTCGGTCAATAAACGGTTATTTTAGTTTTGACTAGCGGATAAGACGATAAATTATTATGCTATGATAAGAAAAAAGTTTAGCAAATATGTAGACCAGTGACCGTACTCGATAAAATGGCCATCGCTGGACATTGGACAGCGTTAAAAATGTGTTTTATGGCTGGGCCATGTTGTGCTTGACAGTAATGGCCGCTTGTGAAATATAAGGCTTTTCAAAAATGTGTCAGAGAAATTTTGAACAGATCGTGCGTGCGAGTAACTATCGCTTAGTCAAAGTGTGTCGGATATTTCGCAAGTAAGTGGGTCCAGAATTTGGGTAAGTACCTATAAAAAGCGGCCAAGTGCGAGTCGGACTCGCGCATGAAGGGTTCCGTACCATTTAAGACGTATTAAAAAAAAAATCTACTTGCTAGATCTTGTTCAACATTTTACCACTTTGGACACACATTTTACCACTTTGGGACTGTCTCTCGCGCAAACTATTCAGTTTAGAAAAAAATGATGTTAGAAACCTAAATATCATTTTTGAAGACCTATCCATAGATACCCCACACGTATGGGTTTGATGAAAAAAATTTTTTTTTTAATTTATTGACGTATTAAAAAAAAACTATTCACTAGATCTCGTTCAAACCAATTTTCGGTGGAAGTTTGCATGGTAATGTATATCATATATTTTTTTTAGATTTTTCATTCTGTTATTTTAGAAGTTACAGGGGGGGGGGACACACATTTTTTCACTTTGGAAGTGTCTCTCGCGCAAACTATTCAGATTAGAAAAAAATGATATTAGAAACCTAAATATCATTTTTGAAGACCTATCCATAGATACCCCACACGTATGGGTTTGATGAAAAAATTTTTTTTTTTAATTTTTATGACGTATTAAAAAAAAACTACTTACTAGATCTCGTTCGAACCAATTTTCGGTGGAAGTTTGCATGGCAATGTATATCATATATTTTTTTTAGATTTTTCATTCTGTTATTTTAGAAGTTACAGGGGGGGGGACACACATTTTTTCACTTTGGAAGTGTCTCTCGCGCAAACTATTCAGTTTAGAAAAAAATGATATTAGAAACCTAAATATCATTTTTGAAGACCTATCCATAGATACCCCACACGTATGGGTTTGATGAAAAAATTTTTTTTTTTTAATTTTTATGACGTATTAAAAAAAAACTACTTACTAGATCTCGTTCGAACCAATTTTCGGTGGAAGTTTGCATGGCAATGTATATCATATATTTTTTTTAGATTTTTCATTCTGTTATTTTAGAAGTTACGGGGGGGGGGACACACTTTTTACCACTTTGGAAGTGTCTCTCGCGCAAACTTTTCAGTTTAGAAAAAAATGATATTAGAAACCTCAATATCATTTTTAAAGACCTATCCATAGATACCCCACACGTATGAGTTTGATGAAAAAAGATTTTTTGAGTTTCAGTTCTAAGTATGGGGAACCCCCAAAATTTATTGTTTTTTTTCTATTTTTGTGTGAACATCATAATGCGGTTCATAGAATACATCTACTTACCAAGTTTGAACAGTATAGCTTTTATAGTTTCGGAAAAAAGTGGCTGTGACAGAATCGGACAGACAGACGGACATGACGAATCTATAAGGGTTCCGTTTTTTGCCATTTGGCTACGGAACCCTAAAAATGATGACACCACCTTAATGTTAATTTAATGAAATGTACTGAATAAGTAGAGTTAGCATCAAATAGATAGTTGGTAAGTACAGGGGGCCGACATAATGTATGTACCTGTAAACGCCTATTTAACTTATGTGCCTAATATTCTGTGAATAATTTTTTTATGAATACATAATACTATGTTTTATGAATAAAAATCTGAATCTGAATTTAATGTAATTATTATTATACGTTTCTTTATTTATATTAGTATTTAGTCTAAACCATAATTGATATAATGCCTACTCTTATAATCATAATTTATTTTAACTAGTATAAAGACATATTGTACGAATGCGAGTGAACGATGAGATGACGGGTGACAGAAAGATATGGAAAAGACATGCTGCGCCGATCCCAAATGAATGGTATAAGGGCAAGCGAATGATGATAAAGACATATTGTATGCCGTCAAAAACATAACGCAACTCAGTTCTTCTATCGTAAAAAGTTGGGGGTTCCATGTTATTAAAGATGAATATACATATAAATAAATAAATCTATAAATATTTTGGGACATTATTACACAAATTCACTAAGTCCCACAGTAAGCTCACTATTACACTAGTCGGTTAATTTATTTAGACCCTACTTAAGAGACCTTTTGCCTTAAGTTATTAAGTAACCTAACAACATCTTATAGTGAACATATCAATATTTTAGAAATCCTTTATGTTAATTTATGTTTTAAATAAATAGATTTACTTGGCAATCGCACTTAACAATCAAATTTAGTATAATATGTATTACTTGTGAGATAGATTGTGTTTTCATGCGTTTTTATCAAAATTAATATATATATGTTGAATAACTTCATAAAATGACTGATGTAATGAAAACTGGCCAAGTCAAATCTAACCTACTTTAAGATCTCACATTTTTTTTAAATAACAGCAATTGTTATAGGTAGGTATCCAATAAAGCAAAGAAATAGAGTTTAATACTTGTTCATAATGTTATTTTTTCTTATAAATACATATTTGGATTTTGCATAGAACTTGGCACTCATTTAGATCTCCATTCTTTTTGCGGCGAAGCCCACAGCCAAGCATAATTTTTGTATTGAACTTGGCTCTCCTTTTTTACATTTATGTTTTTGGTGGGATATACAGGTACACTGATTCATTCATTGCAAATGTAATCCTATACTTTTATTTGGGGAAGTTATCTATGCAGTTGTTGTATAACTGGACCGAAATTGCAAAATACATCAGTTTTTCCTTGATTTATATAATAAACACTCATTGTATTCTAAATTTGAAGCTTCTATGTCTGCTAGAAGTTCCTTAGAGTTTTGAAGATCGGTCAGTCAGTGAGTGAGTGACAAAATTAAGATACTTTGACTTGTTATAATTCTTAAACTACTGGTTTAAATTGAATGAAATTTGAAATTTACTGTGTTCATATAATGCCTGCTTGGTTACTGAAAATTCAGGCTTCTAGTTTTATTCACAACGAAGTTATAGGGGGGCGTAAATAGCCTCGAGTCGAGAAAAGGATGGTACGGCCGTGCCGCTTTTTTGCTCGACTTGGCGGGAGCACTGTCGTGCCTCCAGATAATGGTTGTTAATATATTATATTTTATATAACGTAATACTTTGTGCAATCATAAACATTTTTTCATACGGGGTCGTAGTTTTAACCAAACTTAACCCACTATTTGCTTCATTTTCGTTTATGTGGGGTCACAGATTTATCCTGACCTGTTGAGATCTACAATCTACATATAGTTAAATAATGTCACTAGTTATCACAATAGATTTTAGAGTATGTAATAAATATGGCAGTGTATATAAGACAAAGTATACAGGAAAGTTAAGTACACCCTGTAACCATTATACCCAAAATTACGTTATGTATATCGTTGATTAGGAATATTGTAGTATGCCTTTTATTACGTTATTCAAAATCACGATATATCAAACTATAGTACCCATATGAAAAGTAATAAAAAAAGGAAGTGCACCCATTATACATATTCGTAATCCCCGAATAAAAAGGTTTCCATTTATTTATTTTGTATATTCTTTTCCACATGGCCGTGTTCCCACGGAGTTGGCCAAAAATGTAACAAACACTGTCCCTCCGGACAAAATCCGTTTTCGCCTCCTTCACTGAGCAATCGAACCAATGGATTCTTACAAGTCCACGTACGTATTTTAATATTCATGAGCGTGGGATATCATTTTGGAAGGAACAAAATGATCGCATAAAAAATGCATGAATTGGAAACGATCCATATTTACCAGATATTTACTGACTTAGTAACATTGTGCACAAAGTTCGGTTTCAGCCCATGGACTGACGATGTTTTTGGTACAAATGTAAAAATTGGTTATAATAACAGTTTGTTATTGATATTTTAATACTCGCAGTACATTTCGCTCATACTTATAGTATACTACTACTAAGATTTTGTTTTTACTTAGAAGTAGTATATAATATAGTACTCGGGGAGTGATCTCAAAATGATATGAAATTAACATGAAAATGTTTCTTCAAACAAATTCAAAAGTCAAAAAAATATTCTATAAGTTGGCATCAAGGGCTCTTTTACAAGCCAATGCAACATTTAGAGTAACATCATATAGTGACATGAAAAATAAATAACAACATTTATAAAATACAACAGCCAATACCTGGGTAAACATTACATTATAATACCTAATCTTAAAATAAATAATTACTGCAATACAACAGAGATGTATAGTGTCTATGGATAAAAAAAACATTAAATCTGGAGATGTAAAAGGTCCCCAATGTCAGAGGACTAATACTAATAAGATTTGGAGGTGTAAAGTCTCTCCAAGTGTCAAAATAAATTTTATACTAAATAAATAAAACGCGGCTGGACTGTTAAGCTAACCTTTGTCTCTGAAACCTTTGACTGATTTGAGAATTATATCTGAAAGATTCTGACAAATATTGATATAGTTAAACCTCAATATTTATTAATATTTAAACCTTAATTTTTTTGCGTGTGAAGATCGGTATAAAAATAAATAATATAATTTATATCAATTAACACGGAATCTGAAAAAAAAACAGCGTATTATACCTATCATTGTTCTGACCTCCTACTGTTTTTTATCTATTCTTAGAATATAATGGAGTCAGCGGGAGTCGAGAGGTGGAAATAAAAACTTTACAGCCTGCAAATATATTGTGAAGTAGTTGCGATAAACTTGAGCCTCTTTATGCTTTCCTGAAGTCCATAAAACTGTACTTATTTTATAAATTATGGTTTGCCCAAGCGTTAACAGTAGGATTTTCTTTTAGCACTTAATTGTGTGATTTTTCAATTTATTCGAAGTATTTTTTTTTTTTTCCGCATTGGGCTAGCGTGGGGACTATAGCCCGAGCCCTCTCGCGCATGAGAGGAGGCCTGTGCCCAGCAGTGGGACGTATATAGGCTAAATTATTTTTATAATTATTATTATTATTTATATTTTATTGAGCACTAACCATTTAAACATGATGTTGAGTTGGAAAATAATATACCCAGGACTGTACATAATAACATTTCTGAAATTTGTAGGAAAATAACTATTATTAATATTTTTAATTGACAGAAGTTTTGCAAATATAAGGCGGAGGATTAGTAAATTTCTGCACCAAATATTTTAATTTAAAAAGAGTTACTCCGTCTTTGGACAACCGACAACTTACATATATTATATGTACTTAGTTTAGTAGTTTCTTAGTTATCAAATTGCCTATAACAGACGTAGGGCCAGGCAGACAGTCATACAAACAATTATATAAAGTTAAAAATCAAGGTAATTCATCTCTATGTCTCGCTTTAACCTGTTAGTTATCTTGCAAAGATAGTAGTCAACTAGTCACTATAGTACCTAATTACTTATGTAGGAACATATGTATGGCATCTATGCCGCTTTAATGTTTTATGATTATTTTCTTAATAGATATTATTTATTTTCTTAATAGTCATTTATTCGTGGCATTGAGCTAAGTATCGCAGGCGGGGACCAACACAGGGTTACTTATAGTCATTTTGGTTGTTGGACCCCGCCTGCGATACTTACCATCAACAACAATATTCTTGTTTCCCTCTTTTTTAGGGTGCAACTGGTTTTTTTTTTTATTTTTTATAATAACTAATTTTTTTATTTATAACTTTATGGTAACCCCAAAAAAACATCCTATAACACTCCCGTGATCAAGACGAATCTAACAATACCTCATAAATCCATCAAGCCGTTTGGGCTACAGGAGGCCACAAAAAAACAGACATACATACATAATTACATACATACACTCGAAAAACATTACCCTCCTCCCTTTAGCAGTCGGGTAAAAATGTCAGAATTTTGATCATAGGTTTTTTATGGTTGAATGCCAGGTATTACAATTTGACGTTTAAAAACAAAAGAAGGTTGCACCACAGGCCTTTGTATGTAAGGTTGTATGAAATTCCTCTACATAATCATCTTCACGCATCGCACCGGATATGTAGTATTTCCGGACTTAATTTTAAGTAATTCATGTCAACATTTCATTGCAAGTTTGAGAAAAAATATTTTAAACGGCTAATAAATTAATCAAATGAAGTAGGTATTTATAAACAGAAACTAAAAATAATAATTTATAAGCGTCAGTATTTTAAGAGTTAAACTCAATTATACCTACTTGAAAAAATACATTATGCCCGTGGACATAATATTGCTCATTCCATCTCAGTATGCTGGCATACAATAACACCGTCATTTTTTTTATTCATTAATAAAAATCGGGCGGGTCACGTCTACAGGATGTATCCGGATAGGTGGGCTGGACAAACCGAAAAAAGTTTTGTTTCAAATAAATTTTATAAATGTTTATCAAAAGCGCCAGGCTGTATCCATAACATGTGCAGCATACATATTCAGGTAACCTATACTTCGATCAGTTTTATGCGATACGGCTCGGATGGTATCACACGCTTTGATAAATACGGCCTATCACTCGGTAACCAAAAACAGAATCTACGTTATTTATGACTGGTTATAAACTCTCACGCCTGTTACCATAAATTTCCACTAGCATTGTGCTCTAGCTGCGTTTTTGCGTGTGCTCTAGCTTCGAACCGCACATTTGTGGGTATTTACATATATTATTACCGATTCAAATCTTAGAACTTGAACCACCTCAGTTATAGATAGTTAATAGATAGTCGTTTTTAATGTGCTTCACCAATAGTCTTCGATATAATAATTCAGTTGCAAAATAAATAATTAGTACTTGCCTTAAAATAGGTATACAAAAGCTCATCATCATAATTCATAAGAGTCTAGCTCGTGTCGGTGGAGTAACCGCCATTCTGTTCTTCTCTCTGCCACTGTTTTGAGCTCCTGATAAGTCACTACGTTGATGTTCTCCTTGGCTTGGTCCAAGAACGCACGTCTCGGTTTTCCCCTGCCTCTTTTTTTTCTATTCTTTCTTCAATTATTGACTTTATATAAGTATCGTGCCGTATCAGGTGCCCCAAAATGTTACCCCTTCTGTTTTCAATCGTTCTCAAAAGAGATCTCTTCTCACCTACCAAGTCTAATACTTCCATATTTGTTTTCCTCTCTTGCCAGCTTATACCTTCCATTCTTCTCCATGTCCACATTTCAAAAGCACTCAATCTGTCTCTATCTCGCTGAGTTAATATCCATATCTCGCTTCCATATAAAGCTATACTCCAGACGTAGACGTCTTGATAAATCGCTTTCTGATATTTCGGGATATATTTGCTTTGAATATCTGTTTTTGGTGTTAAAAGCTTTTTTAGCCATTGCTATGCGTGTGATGATACCTGAAGTGCATTCGGAGTTATATGTTATAATGCTTCCTAAGTATTTAAAACTTTTTACCCGCTCAATTACTGTATTTCTGATTTTTATAGGCTCTATTTTGTATTGGTG
Source organism: Cydia pomonella (assembly GCF_033807575.1). Lineage (NCBI taxonomy): Eukaryota > Metazoa > Arthropoda > Insecta > Lepidoptera > Tortricidae > Cydia > Cydia pomonella. The sequence goes on along the minus strand of NC_084706.1, from coordinate 13,206,756 downwards.
CTTGGATGTTATTAATGTTTTTGTTTTATTGATGTTGATCTTAAGTCCAAATTCAGTAAATATATTGTCCATTTCCATCACCAGCTGTTCTAATTCTATAGCATTTTCTGCTACTGCTGCTATGTCATCTGCAAACCTAACGAAATGAAACCTTTCCCCGTTAATTTTGACACCCCCTTTTCCTAAATCAACAATCTTTCTAATGGCGGTTTCTATAAATATATTAAAAATTAATGGCGAGAGTGGACAACCTTGACGCACTCCCTGTCTTACTTTCGCCTTTCCTTTTTCCTGTCCTATTTCTACTATTGTTTCCTGTTATTTGTACAATTCATGTATAAATCGTCTGTCTCTATAATCTATGCCTATAGTTTTCATAGTGTTAATTATCTTTATCCAGTCTATCTTATCAAATGCTTTCTCTAAATTTATAAATGCTATGTGGGTTTTAAGCCCTACGTCCTATCTTCTATCAATTATTAACCTAGGAACGAGAATGGCTTCCCTAGTTTCTTTATGTTGCCTGAACCCGTATTGGTCAGGCCCTAAATAGCTTTCAGCTATCGGTCTTATTCTACCCTGTATTATTTTCAAAAGTATTTCAGAGGCCTGTGACATAAGGCTCAATGTTCTATACTCTACGCATTTAAGTGTGTTTAATTTCTTAGGTATTATGATAGTTTTAATCACATGGAACTTCGCCTGTAGTGTACATATCCTTAACTATAGTAAATATTTCATTTTTCATGGAATCACACTATAATTTCTTAATAAGTTCAATGTAAAGTTGATCGTCTTTACCGTTCTGAATACTGTTAACTGCTCTATCAAATTCTTCTCTAATAATGTCTGGACCTAATCTATCCTCATCGAATACGGAATAGGAATTACGGTTCCTAAAACCTTGTCTGTTAAACCAGTACCTTCATATAAAATTTCAATGTATCTTATTCATCTTTGCAAAATATCTCCATTGTGTATTAAAATTTTACCGTTTTCATCTTTTATTGTAGCACTTTTTGTCCTGTGGTATTTTCCTGTCTCTAACTACCTTATAGGCTACATCTGTTTTCCCTTTTTTTCATACAATGTTCTATATTATAAGCCAGTAGATATACCTTTTGTGCCGCAAGTGAAGAACCTGGGGTAGATCATCGATAGTGGGCTGACCTGGGATCCTCAGGTGTCTGACGTTTGTCGTAGAGTGACCAATACTCTAAGAGCACTTTATCGGTTTAAACATTTTCTCCCGACCTGCACCAAGACTCTTCTTGTCCAAGCCCTCGTTCTGCCCATCCTGGATTATGCTGATGTGTGTTACATCAATCTCTCACAAGCTTACCTAACCAAGTTCGATCGGTTACTTAACAATTGCATCCGGTTTGTCTTTAGACTCCGAAAATACGACCATATCTCCGCTTATCGCAAAAAACTTAACTGGCTCCCTATTCGCGAACGTCGATCCTTACGTATTCTGTGCACTTTGTTTTCAATTTTATTTGATCCTTCAGCCCCTGATTACCTTCGTTCCAAATTCAAATTTGTTACTCCGCGCCCCGGCACTGATCCCCGAACCTCCCGTAGCCATCAACTTATTGTCCCTCGACATCGTGCAGGTTTCATGTCGAATTCCTTCAACATTCAGGCAATCCGGCTGTGGAATGATCTTCCTCTCTCTATGAGACAAGCCCAGAACAAATTCTCCTTCAAGCGCATGTTGCGCAAGCATCTGTTTGACAAGGTTCAAAGGTCGTCCTCATGATGTTTCACAATGGGTATATATTTATATATGTATGTATTTATATTTATGTACCATATTATTTATGTACGTATAATTTTATATAATTTTGTGATATTTTTTGTCATTTTACTCTGTATTCTGACCCTGCACCAATTAGGATCTTTCGGTTTGGCTCATGGTTGACTGGTAGAGAATGCCTTTTGGCATTAAGTCCGCCATTCGTACTCTTCATGTATTGTGCAATAAAGTTTAAATAAGTAAATAAATATATTATCACATGTTTTTTCAATGTCTGCGGCCTTTGCTTCTCTGCACTTTAAGGTTATTCTATGTGTAAGATATTTATACTGCCGTTTGCTTTCTTTATCTGTTCTATACAAACATACAAAAGCTGTAACGGCATTAAAATAATGCTCATATTGAAATATTTTGAGCCTCCAATTTTGTTGCAAAACTATTAGTTTAGTTTCTATTTATTTAAGCTACCGATATCCGAATAATTAGTTGACCGGTTAAATACGTGCCCTTTAGAAAAACCCTAAATATTGCTTGTTCTTAAGTAAAGGACTATTGGCATTCTTTGTAATTACTTACATACTTAATAATTGTATCATATTCTTAATAAGCTTGCAGCCGTAGGTTGCAGTTGGGCTACGACCGATGTGATTCCATGTTGAATTTTCAATATTCTAGCATTATTTTTGTTATAAATAAATATTTCACTTGAGTACATAATATATATTTAATTATATATATGTGCGTATGTTGTGTATATATGTAGGTATATATTTCTATTATTTTTATGTGTAAGTGTATAAATAAAATATTGTTATATTGTTTTGAATAACTTGATTTGTGTTTCATATTCCCTCTCGTTGTGTTCAATCTTGCACTAACTACAAGTTTCTGTTTGACCCAAAGGTTGACTGGTAGAGAATGCCTTAAGGCATTAAGTCCGTCATTTGTACAATTTTATATCGTGCAATAAAGTTTAAATAAATAAATAAATTTCAAAGGTATACAGGTTCAGTCAAATACTCTAAACATAGGTAGTGTTTTGTTATAGTTATAAAGTTAGCCCTTAAATGGATTTTGCCTGTTATAAAGGACATCTTATAAACATGATCACACCATTATTTTCCACGCTAGCAACGTGCTAGCAACGCTAGCAGAAATCGCCTTTTGCTTAAATATATTTTAGATGCATATTGAACCAAGTTTTTAGGAAGAAAAAAGTAAATGAATCACAATTAAATGCTTAATTTTGTTCAAAGTTCATCCTATTTTTGGCAATGTCCATCTGATAAGGACGTTTAAAGGGACTGAGCAAGCCGACAATGTCCATTATATTATAAGTGACGTTAAGAAACAAAAAAATAAGTACTGTTTTTTTTCTTGAAATTTCCCTTAATTAGTTCTAAACAGAGATCGGCGGGGGTGAGCTGTTTTAACGTTATCAATGTCATGTAGCTGTGTCATGTAGATGTTAATATGGATATGGAGTATCCATATATAAATAGTAAAAGAAGACAAGACTGAAATAATTACACTAAAATTAAAATTCATTACAAAATGAGTGCTAAGCTTTTTTATTTATTGTACATTTAATTTTCTGTGCTATTGTAATAAACAACTATAAGTTTTTCTATATTTTCAATTTTTAATTTGTTTCGCCTTGAGTTTTACTTGAGCTTTATTTGAGCAAAAATATCTTTCTATATCCACTGATGTGAGTGGAGTGAAATGGATATACAATAATAATTATATTATCTAAGGAAGTTTGCTTTAATACTAGATGAAACTTTTTTCTCACTTAAGCAGAAAGCTGTGCAAAATAGATTAATCACATTCCGTAGGTTTTGATTGCGACGAGACATGAAGGCAGCCGAAATAAAATAATTTAATTAGTTTATAATTATTGATTGCACATGGGGCATTTACCATTAAATGACAAGGTATGGCCATGTTATGCAAAAACTGAAAACAGCTCACCCCGCCGATCTCTGGTTCTACATCAACGTTACACTCATAGTTTTACTTTAAAGGTCGGTGCTTTAGTACCGTGACAACTTAAAACAAAATCTTCTTGCGTGTAATAAATAATATAAAATTCAATAGCTTCTTTTAGACAAGCGCTTGAGGAAGGTTATGAATAGATTCTAAAAAGACGACGAATACAGCCGAGAGGCCCGAGAGTTTTGCATTTAAGAAGCATTATTTTAGGAAGTATTACATTGCCTTGAACACTGTTAAAATTTTAAAACTCCAGGTTTTGTAGCATTGGAACTATTGGGATTCTAACTTCCCTATTTCCATTTGACTCGTGTTTAATGCTTGCTCCGATTTTACTCTGCTCTGCTATGCACTTTAAAATTATAGATAAATAATAGGTTCATATCAATCATAATATCTCTGTTTAGGTTATTTATTTGTTCTGACAGTAAATAAGAGTTGCTAGGTAACATTAACAACCATGTAATCACATTATGAATAAAAAAAATCGGCCAAGAGCATATCGGGCCATGCTCAGAGTAGGGTTCCGTAGTTAATCTTCCGTCAAAATAAGCTAAACTGGAACTTAAAGTATAGTAGATTATTAACCAAGGGATGAACTTTAGATTACGTCTTTTTACTATGAAGGGGAAACTTTTTGCGATAACTCAAAAACAGCTAAACTGATCATGTCCGCTATAGTTTTCATTTAATGTCTTTTTTAAGCTCTACTTCCACGATTATTTTTCATATTTTTTGACCTATGGTTCAAAAGTTAGAGGGGGGGGACATATATATTTTTTCCGTCGGAGCGATTATCTCCGAATATATTCACTTTATCAAAAAATGTTTGTTGAAGACCCCTATTAGTTTTGAAAGACCTTTCATTTCATCCCTACTTTACAAAAACATTTCATCCCCACTTTACGTGTAGGGGAGGTACCCTAAAAAAATATTTTTAGATTTTATTCTACGACTTTGCACTTTGTCGGCTTTATTGATTTATATATCCATGCCAAATTTCAGCTTTCTAGCACTAACGGCCACGGAGCAAAGCCTCGGACAGACAGACGGACATGGCGAAACTATAAGGGTTCCTAGTTGACTACGGAACCCTAAAAAGGTCTAGACATACTTACGAGGTATAAGGTTGCATTATTCTGGCCTTCATACTTTGTATTCTCATGCCTTTAAATTATATCAATTTTATATCGATATCAGTACCCCTAGTGTAACTTTGATCGACATCATAACGTGACGAACGCGTTTGCGTTAAGTGTCATTTTGTATGAGATTTTTGACTTTCCAAAACGTCCCGCTTGGCGCGCTGTTCAAAAACCCATACAAAATGAGACTAAACGCAAACGCGTACGTCACGTTTCAAAATCGAATCTAGTTACACTAGGGGTACTGGTTATAATGATATCTGGTAACGTAATTTGCATATCGGAAGTCAACTTCAACTTCTTCACTAGCATTTAACTATAGAAAAATAATATAAAATTACGAAAGAAATAAATCGAAGTTATGTGGATTTTTGACTCGAATAAGAAAACAACGGGCACCTACAGAACAAACCTACTTAACATTTCGGATGCCGTAGGAAAATAAAGTCCTGAAATGTAGAAAACGGGTTCGCTAGTAGTTTCCTAGAAACAAGATACCTATTTCTGGGTCTCATTAAAAAAACAGACAAACAGACAGTGAGCAAATTTTTTTTGCTTAAAAAAGATTTACAGATATAAGTGGGTATAAGTAGTAGGAACTTTTAAATCTCCAAATGTTACTTGAGAGCACTTCGTATTATTTGGACATAAGTACCTAATTACTTATAGCTTGCATTTTCTTTGTAGTTATTTGCGATAGTCATTGTTTACCACCTACGCACTTTTAATCAACTTATCATACCTTTTATTTATTACTTATACATATAGAGATAAGTTTCCTTTAATTTTGTTTTTATATTTCCTTTTCTTGCTGCGTTGGGTAGATACAATAGTGATTACTATTATGTATATAATAAAAAAGGAAACAATTTTATTGGAAGAAAGTATATTTCCCTTAAAATTTTGTTTTCTATTTTTGCCTTATGTTATACGTGATTTTGTAACAGCAATACAGAAAATGTACAACTAAAACACTAAAAAGCATATCTCATTATGGGGTTCCTGAGGGTTATAACACTTATAACGTAAAATATTTCACTATGCTTGTTAAAATCACGGTTTTTTCATTTATTCCATAGAACTTGATTAAATATTAAATACTTGAATTAGACGTAATTTAAATATTAAACTTTATTTATTAAGTTCGTCTTTTGTACATTAAGCTTTTCGTTTTAAAAAATAAATAAATAAAGTACCGATGTTGCTGCAACACTTAAAACTGAACAAATGTTTTGAAAATATTTACACATATTGTTTAATTAAATGCACGAATTGAAGGTCATGAAGCAATTTTTTTATTACAAATATAAGAGTAAATCAATGAATTTAAGCTTAAAATCCCGCCCAACTCTCCTAAATAAATAATAATATTTTGACCTGTACCAAATGCAAACTAAACAAAATAAACATTTGCCTTCTTTGTAGAAAAAATATATAGGTACTTACGGATATCATAAGTAGATGAGTAAAACGTGCGTCGTTTTTTTAATTTAATTGGGGTACAAAAGCTTTAAGCTAAAAAAGCTTTATCAAAGCATATTCGTTGTTTCAAAGTTTGTATGTATTAAGTGTATAATGTAACTCCTAAAAATATTTTTTAAAAATTAAACAATTTTAAGTTATCATGTTAAATTAGACAACAACTCAATACATTCGTTTTTTAATTAAAGTAGATTAAAAGACAACAACACTGATCCAACTTATCTCCCGGTCATTCCTTTGCAACTTTGTTAGTATCTAACTAACAACCAAATCATTCAAGTATAGCAAAACACTCCAAACATAACGGTCTCGTGCACCGAAGCGTGTCGAGTTCCGTAGGGCTTTCATACCCAATTTGACCCTTCTAACTTACCATTAAAACAGGTAAGTAACCACAAAAGTGCGGTACAAAATTTGGCGAATGCGGGGCGCCTGTAATCCCGCCGTCGCACCATTTTTAACGACACCATCGAACCACCATGCCACTTATCCAGTACGGTTGCACTTGTTATTCACGAATGACGCAACCGAAGTTTAATGGGGAGCAGGCAGACGAACGCTCACCGCGACGAGAGGCAACAGACTGAGGCGCGATAGGGCTGCTTGCCTGACGGCGGGGGGTGTGTATCAACTCTGCATCCTCACTTCCCTCTAAACCACGTGCCGCGTTAGTCAATTTTCGTTTGAATTGCCGGCTACTTTGTATTTTTATTGTGGCCGTTAAACGAAACATCATTAGGAACGATCGGAGTTTATTGTTGCTCGCCACTGTTAATATAATTGAATAGTTCCTGTTCTGCGTTTTTCGGTTACAATTGCTTGTAAAAGCTGTTTTATATCTGAATGACAAAATTACGGAGAACGAGTTATTTATATGTATTTAACGAATGAAATACAAATAATTTATGGTTATAATTTATAGATGCATAAATCATAACCTTACGAGTTATACTTCTTACGAGTTTGTAGGTATGATCTAAATTTTTTTTTTTTTATACTACGTCGGTGGCAATCAAGCATACGGCCCGCCTGATGGTAAGCAGTGTCCGTAGCCTATGTACGCCTGCAACTCCAGAGGAGTTACATGCGCGTTGCCGACCCTAAACCCGCCCCCCCTCGTTGGCAACCTTACTCACCGGCAGGAACACAACACTATGAGTAGGGTCTAGTGTTATTTGGCTGCTGTTTTCTGTAAGGTGGAGGTATTTCCCCAGTTGGGCTCTGCTCTAGATCTGGAATGACATCCACTGGCTGTGCCCTACCACACAAAGCGAGATGACATTCGCAATGCCCATACCTCTCTTTTGGACGTAGTTTAAGGACGTACCCGGGTCCAAAAGTAAATAATTATATTATACAAACTTAAAAATATATCTTAACTAATGACCCATACAAAGAAATCGTAGGTTGGCAGGTACCTACTTATTGAAACTGCAAAATGTATTTATAATTTGAGTAGTAACTCGACTAGTTCCAAATAAATTAATATTTCAGATCTCGTATTGTACTTATATTTTTCTCACACTCGAACATTTAGCATAATTCGTAAACTCGATGTACATATATAAAAGTACAAATCTACGCAGTAAGCCAGCCCGGGCCTCTTGGTTTTCTGATAAAACTAAGGGCCTAGCACGGCACCGCAAACTTCGCCCATTGCGACCAACTTTGACGAGAGTTTCGAGGGCGTTGTCGTTATAAAATCGCCGTTATGTTATTCTTTTGGAGCAGATAGCGGGCCATGGGATGATTTCGTGTAAGTTAGCGAAAAGATGCTGTCTTTCGCTGCCAACTGTGAACGGGCGCGGCTTTTTAGTTCAACAGTTTAATAAGGTATTCAAGTACGGATATTTTTATTTAAATAAAACTAGGTCGAATTAAATGTATTTTCTATCATGCGAACACGACATGCGTATGTTGATGTTGACGGGGAGTGCACCGAGGAATTGTTCGGATTAATCCCTGCCGCTTCTTTCGGCCATCACCTTACGGGTCAACATTTCCATCTTCACGACTTAGATGATTTGTCCTCAACTGTGCGTTTCTCCAGAAACTTCCTGCTTCGCACAGCTAAATTATGTAATGATCGGTCGCCTGCGGTATTTCCGGACCAATGCGACCTTCAATTCAAACTTTCAAGAAAAAAACGTACTCAGGTTTCTAGTGGACATCCATGGGCGGCGGTAATCGCGAATATTTTTAACACTTACTCGTAAAAAATACCCTTATTGAGAAAGGATTTTATGAGACAAATGCTATGTAGAATTTTGGTTAGACATTTTTTTGTTGTGTTAAATAGGATTTTTTTTAAAGGGAAATATACTTTATACCCTTAAAATTATGTTTCCTTTTCTATTATAATAGTTATCACGATAATATCTACACAGCGCAGTAAGACAATATATAAAAACAAAATCAAAGGAAACTTCTCTAAATGTAGAAATAAAAAAGTCTAGGATAAGTTGGTTCAGCGTGGGTTGGTGGTACTCAATGCCTATCGCAAATAACTACACAGAAAATGCACGGTATAAGTAATTAGGTACTTTTTTCACACGTCCCAATAAAACGAAGAGCTGATAAGTAACAATCGGAGATTCGAAAGTTCCAACTACTTATATAACATATATAAATCATTTTTAAGCACAAACGTTTCCTTACTGGCACGTTTAGTAGGCTAAACAAATGTTTTTTAATGTTGTTGTAGATTCATATAAATATTTAAAGAAAAAATCAAAGCTCAGGCACACATATTTGTGATAAACACACAAATAATTTCCCCTACCGATTTAAAAACAGGACCTCCTATATACAGCGACACAGCAGATCACGACAGACAGACACGACTGAAAAATGTTTTTGAAATTTACAATAATACTAAACTCAGCTGGAAGTAGTGGAATTTGTCTAATTATTTATTTAAATTATATCATTTTATCACCATTTCAGATATATATTGTTACACGATTTATTTGCTTGAAAAAACAATATACACAATGGATATATACAGATGATTACTATAATTAGCTTATATCTAAAATAGGCTCTTGAGGCATTGTACCAAGGATGCTGACGGCATTTCCTCGTTGTATCGCAGTACTGATACGTTGTGCGAGGAAGCCGCCAGCTCTTCGGTCACCAGTTACGTCAACCAGACGTTTCGCGGTTTCTCCAAAAAATTGTTACACGTAGTACTCGAGATTGAATATCTGAAGATTACAATAAAACGAAATTACGCTTATTTTATAACATAATGCTTTCAATGAAGCAAGCAACTCAATATCAAAGGATTACGTTTCACATAAAGAAGTAGATTACTTACGTATCTTGAGTTATAATGATTTTGGGGTTTCGCTGGAGTAATAATCCTTAATCTCCTACTTTGAGGTTTGCTACTGTAAGGTATAGTAATAAATTATTAGAGATGTGAAATTTGGAACTTCATTAGACCATTTTTGATAGCAGCTACGTACCAGTCGTATATGGTTTATCTGAATCAGATATAATTTATTACATAAACACCATCACACTATACAAGTGCTCGTAGAAACCTGGGTGGCTTAGTTTTCCATATACATATTATTTTCCATATAGTTTATGTGCAGCTAACATTTACGCAAAAAACATCGTTTTCCAGTAGTACTAACAAATCAATAATGAGTTAAATAAAAAGGAAGTCTGTTGAAAATTGGTGAAACATTAATGCATTTTTGTATTAAATAAAACTATTAATATTTCAATATTAGTTTTATCTCATGGAAACTTCTACCACACCTACCGTGCCGGCTTCAAACATATCATTTGCTAGCGCATAAAAAAGGGGTAATATTTTATTTTGTTCTTTTTGAGGTCCACTTTTCTTTTTATTAATGGTAGGTAATTTATTTTTCACCACACCAACTGGTAAAGGCGCTCTTGATTGTGCAAAAACTAATGAGAAATTTGCATTTTATCCACACGTGAGGCAAAGTAATCGGATGCAAATTTTCAGTTACCTATGTCCTTTTAGCTGAGTTAGTTGGTGGAATCGACTTTTAAATGATGATTTTCAATTCATTCGTTTGGATTTCATTTGGTTTGATTTTTTTGGTATTTTATAGTTAGTATTTTCCTCGTGTTGGTGTGGTAAAAATTATGTGTTTATGTGTTATTTAACCCTAGTGCCTTGAAACCGTCACAACGCTCAAGATTCCACTTCTCGTGGAAATTGTGGAATATTTCGCTTTTTTTTAATACTACGTCGGTGGTAAACAAGCATACCGCCTGATGGTAAACGATCCTGCCTTCCTGACGAGGCAAGAAGTTGAAGAAGATGAAAATACAAAAATCGCTATATGTCTGTATGTCTATTATAAGATTTAAGACATTCCCTCAATTTCTAATGGATCCCATAATCAGAACTGGATTTGACAAAAATGGAATCAGCTTGGTACTAACATAAAGCAGGCCAATCTTGACTGCGACAAATGTAAACTTGCACTGCTAAACCTAGTATCTGTAAGGTAGTTTTTTTTAGGTTCATTTATTTAATTTCAACTTTCTCCATAGTAAATAGTGATGGGACGGGAATAAGTCGATATATGTGTCTACAGGGTCCTAGCCAAGATAACAATAGTTTGCAGAAAACGAAGCGAAAGGCTAAAGAAAACGTATGGAAATGATTATGATTAGACAGATAATAATTATAGTAATTTATGGGGTCAGTATTCATAAATTCGGTTTAAAGATTCTTTATTCTCATAAGAATTTGTACAATTCACTTAAAATGAGAACTTAAAATAAATTGAAAATGAGAACGTAAACCGCGCGCTTCCGCCATCCGAACGAAAGAGAGGTTGGCTGCGCTTGTAAGCAAACCGTCTAATTCGAAACAAAAAAATCAGACATCAAAACTGGAGCCCCAGCGCATACCGACCGCCATGACCATACAAAAATGACAAAGCAAAAAATGCTGATGTTAGTAAACCTATAAGTGATCAAATTATTAATGACTGTGTACGAACAGATAGTTTAAGTAAACAAGAAAATAATACCCTACATGATCCTGTACCGAAAATAGACAGTTCGACTGCTGAGCCCTTAACCAAAGAGACCGCGCCCGAAGAGCCTGGGTGGGAGCCTCCAAAGAGCCGTCACCAACGTCGGCGCAGTCAGAAACCTGCCCCCATGTCAATAAAGGGGACCGCAAAAAACACCGAGGTTGCCGGAGTAGTAGTGCTAAGGTACTTCCACGGATGCTACTTCAAATATGATTCTACGCCTGAAAACATAATTAGCCACCTAAGAAGCATTTGTGATGATGCCCAGTACACCGTGGAAGCTATACCATCGAAAAGAAACACATACAAGTCATTCAAGATAGGCATACCTACAAATGTAATGATAGATTTAAGTTTTATTAATAAAAAAAAAAAAAAAAAAAAAAAAAATGTTTATGACAACTTTCTAACGGCCTCTGCATGGCCTTTAAACACCGAATGCATAACCGAATGGCTGCCCTTTCTCCGTCCCAGGGAGCCAAGAGCTCCCAATGCGGATACCGACGAGTCAGACACCCGCACCTGCAAACCTTAACCACAGACCATCACAAAACACCGTAAATATGAAGATTTTACATCAAAACATAAATCGACTGGCAAATAAAACGTATAAAATTGAATCTGAACTACAGATATGTGATCAAGTTGACGTACTTTGTTTTACCGAGCACTGGCTACAGCCTAACCAAATAGATTCTATAAACATATTAAACTACAACCTGAGGGCACAATTCTGCCGAGCTACAAAGACCGGTGGAGGGAGCTGTATCTATGTCAGGACCGAAATCCCATGCATCGAGCGAAAAGAAGTCACGGACCTCGCAATTGAATCTCAGTTCGAGATCTGTGCCGTGGAGTGCATAGGAATAGACCTCGTCATCGTGTGTGTATACAGACCTCCGAATGGTGACGTACCTTTATACCTTCTTCTTCTTCTTCCTCGCGTTGTCCCGGCATTTGCCACGGCTCATGGGAGCCTGGGGTCCGCTTGACAACTAATCCCAAGATTTGGCGTAGGCACTAGTTTTTACGAAAGCGACTGCCATCAGACCTTCCAACCCAGAGGATAAACTAGGCCTTGTTGGGATTAGTCCGGTTTCCTCACGATGTTTTCCTTCACCGAAAAGCGACTGGGAAATATCAAATGATATTTCGTACATAAGTTCCGAAAAACTCATTGGTACGAGCCGGGGTTTGAACCCGCGACCTCCGGATTGCAAGTCGCACGCTCTTACCGCTAGGCCACCAGCGCTTTATACCTATCTATGCTAAATAAACTTTTAAGTTTTAGTTTTATTCAAAATTATAATGTGATAATAACTGGTGATATCAACATTGATTTAATACCTAAATGTAGTAATGTAAAACTCCTATTGAATACAGTACATCAATTTGGGTTTAAGCAACTAGTAAATGTACCGACCAGGATAACAAATACGTCTAAGACCTGTATTGATCACGCATATAGCAATACTCGTATAAATAAAAATGACATCAAATCTGTATCGTGTTATGACTTGAATTTATCTGATCACCTCTGTGTATGTATAATTATCGACATTTCTAATAATCGATTAACTCAATTAAATCATATTTCTAAAAGATCATTCACAGTTCAACGAAAAAATGACTTCACTCAGTGTCTTCATTTTTATCAATGGGATCAAATTCTTAATAAAAGTACTTGCCCTAGCAAAACAACTGAACTATTAATAAATGTCATCAAACACTATTATGATATCTATTTCCCTATAAAAAAATATTTAGTAAAGAATACTGTAAGTGTATGGGTCAACGAAGCTGTAAAAACTTTACGTAAAAAGATAAACAAAACTAAACAGGTTTTATCATTGCAATCGCAACCCGACAGCACTGAGTCGCGCGCCGATCGACTATTACTGCAAAGTTTGGAATCTGAATACTGGACAATGTTAGGACTAGTACGTAGTAGTTTTATTAACAACCTTATATCGAACAGTAGTAGTGATAACATGTGTAGAAGTGTATGGCGCGTAATATCGGCAGAGACGTGCAAAAATACGAAATGCAAGGGCGGTGCGATTGATGTATTTGTTAGTAAGGTTGCGGGCGACAGCGTCGACCAGCGCGCTGCCGCTGCCGCCGCACAGCTGAACAGATATTACATAGACACGAACGTAAACAACTCAACCCCGTGCGCTCGCACCGCGCTCGCATATCTAGATCAATACCTACAAGACGCATCGCCTGCACCTTATACGTTTGAACCTTTCATGTTGAATGAAATATTAATCGCATGTAAAAAAATTAAACGCAAAAAATCCAAAGACAACAATGACATGTCTACTGAAATTATTGACTGCTTTCCGCCGGTTGTAATCTCATTATTCCTATTACTGTTCAATAAGTGCATTCACGCCGGAGTATATCCTGATTGCCTAAAGGAAATTAAAGTACAGCCGGTTTATAAAGGCAAAGGCGAAATGCACCTACCTAAACATTTCCGTCCGATATCACTGATACCAGTTATTTCCAAAATATTCGAGCGAATGATGAGCAATAGGATAATGTATCATATTACAGCTAATAACCTACTAAACCGGCAGCAATATGCCTACCAACCCGGGCGGTCGACGGCGGACGCGGCGCGCGATGTCGTGACGCGGGTGCTGGCGCACCTGGAGGGCGGGCGACAGGTCGCTGCGGTGTTCTGCGATCTGTCGCGCGCCTTCGAGATGGTCGACCACTCACTCTTACTAGCCAAACTCTCCCGCTATGGCTTCGGTGGAAGTTTTCATGACGCAATCGCCTCGTTTCTAAGGAATCGCAGACAATCGACATACGTGCTCAATACGAAGTCTAACCTGGAGGCGATTGGATGCTCGGCTGTTCCTCAAGGATCTGTGATGGGCAATAACTTGTTTCTGATTTTAGTAAACGATATCACAGCCGCTTGTCCCTACCCTGAATATGTGATGTTCGCCGATGACACCTGCATCATAGTCAACGCCGATAATTTCGATAACTTAATATTTAAACTTACACACGTAATGCATCAAATGGCCGAGTGGTTTTCGGCAAATGGTATGTTACTAAATGTTGATAAAACAAATATAATTCATTTTCAATTAAAAAAAAAACACACACCAATAAATATAAAAGTAAACGATATCACCGTTGCCAGTAGCCATTGTGATTGGCGAGCACATATTGAGCATCTGGTCAACAAACTGAACAGATTTGTGTTTGCTCTGCGCAGGATATCACAGGTGGTATCCCAAGAATCTGCTCTTTTGGCTTTTCATGGCCATGTTATGTCCAACCTTCGTTACGGTCTCATTTTATGGGGGAACTCCACATTTGCCCAACAAGCGTTCGTATTACAAAAAAAATGCGTTAGAGCAATCTGTGGCGCCAAAACGATGGATTCTTGTAGACCGTTGTTCAAAAAATTAAAAGTCCTTCCGTTGCCAACGTTGTACATTTACGAAACATGTCTCTTTGTGAAAACTCATATTAGTCAGTACAAAATTATGAAATCTAACCCTAGGTCAACTTCTAAATTCCATGGACTCAATATCAGTTACCCATGTCATAACTCTGCTCATTTTGAAAAATCTGTTCTTTTCATGTCTGTCAAAATCTTTAACCACTTGCCAAATGACCTAAAATCCCTGGATTGTCAAGGATTTAAAAGCAAATTATTTAAGTGGTGTTTACAAAAAATGTTCTACACAGTCAATGAACACTTTGTATCCACCAATGCTTAAAAAAAAATGTTATTCCATTTTATTACTATTGAGTGCTATTGACATTTAAATATTATGAATCATTAAAAAAAAATATTGTTTGATACTTTTCTATATGCATGACATTTGCCTATTATTATTCTTTTTTAAAATAATAGTTGACCATTTTTATATAATACTATTTTTTTTTTTATTATTATTCTGACATTGTTATACTTTTATTCTTAATTGGTTTTAATGACATGCATACTGAGAGTCCAAGTATTGTACGCCAAATTCTGGCTGATTGTGATGTAACAAAATACTAACCCTACCACCATTTATAACCACTCACATTCAAACAATAAATAATTTGTATTTGTATTTGTATTTGTATTTGTTCCCCAAGTGGACACCACTAGGTACTTGGGGTACATGATCGACTCCGGGCTGACGTGGGCCGCGCACGTTGACCACATGTGCGACAAGCTGTCCTCGGCGTGCTACGCTCTGTCCAGACTCGCGCCCACCCTGTCTGCCGATAATCTGCGTAAAGCCTACTTTGGATATTTTCACTCTGTCTTAATTCAAGGAATTGATTTATGGGCCACATCGGCCACCTGGGAAAGACTCTTTAAATTACAAAAACGAGCCTTGCGCATCATTGATCGGAAACCACTCGATCATCCTGCCAAAGAAATATTTAGAAATCATAAGATCTTAACCTTGCCAAGTATATATATACTGACAGCTTGTAACTACATACGCGAGAACCTACAGAACTACAAAACGCTAAATAGGACCTCGCGTAGGCAACCGTTGCTAATAGCCCCGCACCGACGGCTGGCGAAGGCCCGCGCAGCGCTCAGCGTTGTCGGAACGAGCATATATAACCATGTCCCCCTAAACATAAAAGAGGCAAAAAGCAACGCAATATTCTCTAAAAAACTGAAGACAATGTTAATGGACCTGGCGTGTTACACTGTCTCAGAGTTTATGCAAATGACCAACCCGTTGACCCTAACACATCAAATACCAAAAATAAATAATTAATATGAATATATATAAAAGTATAATGTAACTCTAATCATTAATAAAACTAAATGTGCTTAGGTGGATAGTTATTTATTATTAACAACCTCCTATTTTTTTTTGGGCTTATTTTAAAAATAACTTAACCTAAGTGTATTTCTACTAATGTAATTAATTATCTTAAGATAAAGTGTTACATGTATAATGAAAAGCGATTAATTGAACTGTTTGACGTGTAAATATGTTGTGTTTATAAATAAACGATATGAAATATGAAAAAAAATATGAATTCATTTTATTTACATATTTCATGTCACAAAAGGAGCGACAGACACTGATTGCAATTTACAATAAGCACTTGTCATTATTTTGCCGGTAAGTATGTTTAAGTAAGTATTTGTATTAGGGGGTAGGTAAGTGAACAAACAGTGCGCGAAGATCGCTGACGAGGAAACATAGAATGGGCGCGACTAGATGTGAGAAATTAGTTATTTAAATCGATAAAAACCTCGAATCGTGCACTTCAGTTCATTTTGGTGGAGGTGTATGGCGAGGGGTTCCACTACCAAAAAGTTGAAACTAGCCGACATCTCAATTTCGTGGGGTTATTTAAACGGTTGCCAAAAACTATGAGTACTTAAACTACATCATAATTGCGTTACATAGAAACATGAAATAATTTATTAATATACGACTCACCTTGGCAAAACTTGTAAAAAAACATTAAAAGCTATTATATTTCATAGAAGTTTTGAGGAAATAACTCGCCCGAGCACACTAAGAAAGTATCAGTGGTTTGAAAAATTCTTCTTCAAAGGGGGTTAAGAGAGATTAATCGAAAACAATTGTTTTTTCAGTTAGGGGTTTGTAACTTAGTAGGTTGTGTGAGAGACAAATGCCATGCGTTGTAAAATTATTAACAAATTATGAACCCTGCTGCTCACCTCACATCTTTTGCTAGTAGCTAGCTAGTTAACAACATACAAATCCACACGTACGAAGTCGCGGGCGACAGCCAATAATACTAAATATTACTATACGACTACTGCAAATAAAGTGATGTTTGCGTAAAATAAAACAAAACAGTAGGCAAATGGAGCATTATTAAAATATCCTTTTACTCATATAAATGCACGTATAACGAAGCACTTAGCTCAAATTACACTTTTCCACTTGCATCAATGCGCGGTCATTATTTATCTCTATTCATGCTTCCACATCGCACCTATCTCGCAGTTATAGATCGTGTCATTCACGAAGACGAGTACCTTGACTCGTATTGTCATGTTATTAAAGGTTAGATTTGACAAATCTGTGCGTCATAGACAAATATTTGTAAATAAATTGAAGAGTGGTCGCTGCTCTTTACGTTTGTAATATGTGCCAAAACGGTTATCTTACTCATGTGATTCCGCACGTCGCACGGACTGATATTTGGCCTTAAAAATTGGCCAATATCACTTTTTTGACCGAAGCGTAAGCACGTTTTGACTCTGACAATCTGCTTTCATATGTCCGGATGTTCTCCTGTACAGGTCGCAATTCTCAACCAATTCGCGTGAAATTTTGTGACCATAATAAGGTTCTATGATTAAATAGTTTTTTTTTTTTGTCGATCCAGGCTTTGGATTTTAACAAAATTGCGGAGTGATGATATTAGGATTAGGATTTTATTTTTTTGAGACATGTTTACAAAGTGCTTGGCAAAACGTTCGGAAATTTTGGAAAGCAGGTTTAGATGGTATTTAGATATTTAAATTTTACTTGAGAATACGTAGCCTACTTTCATTTGCTTACGTATATCTCTTTGTGGCGCAGTTGGTAAACAATCGCTTACTAACAGCGCCGCCTGCGGTCCGGGTTTAAGCCCCGGATGCGTTTGCAGAAATTATACAACTTTTTTTTTACTACTTTGATTTGATCGACTAAGCGAGTGTGAAGTGCGAGCTGAGTGTGTCACTTTCAGCTTGGACAAAAATGTTTTCCTTTGTTTGATTGTTACAAGTCTCATTTCTGAATTGATTAGTAAAATTTTATGAGCAGATTCAATAATAATTATTTTACAGATTAAGTTTTTTTCTGAAATTTTTTGACATGAAACGCTAGTCTTCATGTGTTTAAAAAAACCCTAAAAGGAGTCGGGTCAAAACCCAGATGTACCTAACACAAGTGTTCTAGCGTGGTGACTTATATCTCTGCAATAGCAGTGTATTAATATGTAGTAGAAAATCTTGAGATGAAATGGGTTCGATTGCAGATACTAAATTAAGACATTATACAGGTTTTAAGGTGACATTACCGGCCCGATATTACTGCAGCGGCGGCGACTGCTGCTGTTTGCGGCGTGCAGTCGCGGCAGTGTTCGTTAGTTGATTGTCAATGTCAATGAATAATGTCACTGTCAGTCAATTCTTAACTTAAGGTAAGTTTTGAAATTATCTTCCCCATCCTCTTGACTAAATGCGTGACCACCGCACACAGCAACCCGACGCGAGCGGGACTCATGTAGCTCGTGATGGATACGGTGTGCGCACTTGATCCACCTGCATCACGTAGGTACGTGATCCAGCCAAATCCAGCCGGCAGTGTCCGCACGTTTTTGATAGCCGAGTACCTGTATCTGTACCCGGTCGTCAGAAACGTGCGGGCAGTACCGTCTGGATTTAGAAGTCTGCGATAAACGTCCCCTCAAAAAGGCAGGTAGGATCTTTTATCCGGGGTTTCATTTATCTATTCAAACTCCTCCTATCCTATTTCAGGTCCTATTTCAAACTGAAGCACAAATTTAAATCTTATAATCGCTCTTGTGTTGCAGGTGTCCATGGGCGACGGCACTTGTGATCGTGGCAGATACAGTTTATGACTAGACCTTATAAAACTTGACAGGCGAGACAAGAATTCCTTTATGAAGAAAGCTATTTACGTCAGCCAAGGGGCTGATAGAAATAATTTTTAATAAATGAAATAGAAAAATAAATATTTTTCTCGTGTTGGTGTGACGAAAAAATTTCATGTTGCACCCTGTGGAAAAGTTTGTTTAACCCTCATGAAACCCCTGAAACTGTCAATATTTTACTTAACACCATTCGCTTCTCTCGTGGTTCAATTTTGTAATCTTTCATATGTTTGATTATCCATATATGACCGTGAGGTGTTAAACAACAACTTTGCCATTTGTATTACTAGGTAATACAAGTTACTGATTGCTTCTTTTAGCTCAGGAATGGCTTTGTAATGACAAAGTGAGAAAGTGTCACCATAAACGAGTTAAACGATATTATACACCGTGGGCTGGTAAAACCTGATAGATTTTAAAGTTGTATTCTTAATCTCATTTAGAGACTAAAATGTCATATGTACGCTCAGGTATGCGACGCTGGCCAATCCCCGGGCAATGCTAGTGATCGGAATGGGCGTCGCTATATTTACCAACTTACCCCGGACAGTAGTAGCCAAGTATGAGGGCCTCGCCTGGTGTGGGACACGCCAAGTGATGTGGCATCCCCACCCGTCAGGTGTTCCTTTTCCTACCCTAGAAGTCCAGTCTTTAATCCCATGTTCCAAAATGTCATTTCCTGTCTTTTATTCTCGTCTCACCTTACCTTCTCCTGGGGTTTGCAGTCCGGAGCCTGAATGTGCGGAATGATATTCCGCACATTTGGGACCCGGAATGCAAACCCTTCCTTTTACACCATTCCTACTCCACTCCAAGAGGAGACATCCTCTACTAAAAACCCCAATCTAAGGTGGACCAATCGTGCCGAGAAATGCGTCGCTGAGGGGGAGCTCAGTCGCCAACGATGACCCTCGATACCGGACAACCTCGAGGTGTATTTTCTTGTGGGATTTGTATGGAGAACGTTAACAAGAAAACTGAAGGTACTCTGGAAGACCTATGCCAGGAACTAATGCCCCTGATGGTAAGTGCGGAAGACTCTGCCCGAACATCGGAGCAGGCCATGGAGGGAGTGGAGAGCGCTGACACGGTTGAAAGGAGCGATACTCATTGCTCAAACAGCCCAACGGAGCTCTGCGAAGGGCCGCTACAAAGCTCTTAAATGTCTAGAAGTAGCGCACGAGGAAGCGCTACAATTGTCCGCAAAGAGCTTTGCAGAACTCAAGAAAATGGGGTACAAGTTCGGGTCCACACATTCCAGACCCGAGCCCAAACCGGCCAAACGGCCGCGCTTGGAGGAGAAGTCACCGCAGGGTAACATTTGTAAGAACCCAGGGGTGAGTATCCCCCAACCCAACCCCAACCTTCACAACCTTACAACGAGATTGCGACTCTGGAGATGGACGAGGGACCGAAGTTCAAAGGTTATGCATACAAGCCAGGCTGGTTATTCATCACCTGTAGTGACCAAAGATCAAAAGCCTGGCTTGAACAAATAACACCTTCTCTAAAACCATGGCCGGAAGCCAATCTCGGGGTCATCCCTGAAAAAGAGCTTCCCAAGCCGAACATAGGGATGGTATTCATTCCCGAGGTAGACGCCTCCAAGGTAAAGCAGTCGCTATCTCTACTCTACGCACAGAACCAGGGGCTGTACACAGAGTACTGGAAGATTCTCCACACCAAAGTCGAGAAGAGTGGGGTTATTGTTACCCTGTCTGTAGACGACTTGTCTGTGGAGAGTCTACAGAAAAAGGGCCTAAAGGCAAACTTAGGTTTCCGGGAGGTCCAGTTTATCCCACCCACCACCTTATCCCAAAAGCCTGCTCGAAAGGTGCCTTCTGGTCCAAAACGAGCGGCTCCCTCAACCTCCAATCCCATCCCAGGACCATCGGGCATGCAGCGGTTTCTCGCCAACCGGGGAGGCTACAGGGGCAACAACCGCCCAAGGGGTAATGGGGACCGAAGACGCCACCAAGGGCACACCAGTGCCCAGCGCAGTGCCAAGTGTAAAAACGACGCTTTAGAGGGTAGGGGGGTGAGGTTCCTGCAGGCCAATCTACACCACGCCATAGCGGCCACAGCGGTCGTGGAAAGACTTTTTTGGCGAAAATGGCCTGGACATTACCCTCATACAAGAACCATGGATCAACACTAAGTCCATGGCATCAGGAATGAACAGAGCAGGAAAGGTACTGATCTACGAAAAAGGTGCCAAACCGAGAGCCTGCATCGTATTTAACAAAAATATTAACTTCTTGCCTGTTACAGAACTATGCAGTGAAGACCAAGTAGCTGCCTACGTCGATCTCAAAGGGAGAGGAGCACTCAAGGTACGAGTAATAGTCTGCTCCGCCTACCTGCCCGGAGAGAAGCAAGATCCCACAAGAACTGACTAAAGTGCTGGAGTACACTCAAGCACAAAAGGCGGAACTTATTGTGGGATGTGCCGACGCCTTTCACACCATCTGGGGGAGCACTGGAATCAACAAAAGGGGTGAGTTACTATCCCAATTTATCTTTACCAATTGTCTGCACTTGTTGAATAAGGGCAATATGCCCA
Organism: Cydia pomonella; assembly: GCF_033807575.1. NCBI lineage: Eukaryota > Metazoa > Arthropoda > Insecta > Lepidoptera > Tortricidae > Cydia > Cydia pomonella. The sequence goes on along the minus strand of NC_084706.1, from coordinate 13,185,141 downwards.
CCTTCGTAACTAGAGCTAGGCAAGAAGTATTAGATATAACCTTCGCTACTGAAAAGGCGGCAGGCTGCCTAGCCGACTGGCGTGTAAGCAGCGAAAACTCAATGTCGGGCCACAAACATATTTTGTTCAGTGTTAAAGGCTCTCTAGATAGGGAACCACTTACGCGTAGAAATCCAAAAGAAACGTCATGGGAAGCCTATAAGGCTGACCTCGAAAAACGTCTAAAGGATGTCCCAAAATATGTCAAAACACCAGACTCTCTTAACATGGCAGTTAACCTAATATCTGAAGGCATAAGTAGGGCCTACGAACAAAGCTGTCCGCTGAAAGAGTCAAAAACTACTAACACAACGACGTGGTGGAACTAAAGGCTAGAAAACCTCCGTAGGTCTACACGTCGCATATTCAATCACTCGACCACACCGAATGAGTGGGAAAGGTATGGTAGAGCGTATAATAAACAAATCAGGAAGGCAAGAAGGTCATGGAGAAGGTTCTGTGAAGAGATTGTCCAAACTCATAAAGGAGCGAGAATTCACAAAATACTGTCCAAGACACCAACCAACTATCTCGGTCTCCTTAAAAGACCAGATGGCACATTTACGAAAACAGAAGAGGAAACTCTTGAATTGCTCAGAGGCACCCACTTCCCCGGTTCGTATTCAACCAGTAACACACAACTTTGCGCCCAAAGGAATCCTCAAATCCACAGGGCACGCAATATCGACTGTAATTTGGCAACTAACATCTTTAGAACAAACAAAATTAAATGGGCTTTAAAAACATTTCAACCATTTAAATCAGCGGGAGCAGATGGAGTGTTTCCGGCGCTTTTACAGCAAGGACATGACCTCCTCCTCCCGCATCTGGCCAGAATATTCCGAGCAAGTTTTGCGTGGGGAATTATACCAGATAAATGGACTCGGGTCAAGATACGATTTATAGCAAGAGCAGGGAAGAAGGACTACTCGCAGCCTAAATCCTTTAGACCTATTAGTCTAACATCGTTTTTAAACGATGGAAACAATCATCGATCAGCACATTAGAGCCCAATACCTGGTGGAAAGACCACTAAGTGTAAACCAACATGCTTACCAAAAGGGAACGGAGACTTCCCTACTCGACCTGGTTGACAAGGTGCAGAAAACCCTAGAGGACAAGCAAACCGCTCTATGTGTTGATGTAGACGGTGCTTTCGACAATACGCCCACAGAGACCATACTCAATGGTATGAAATCAAAGAGAGTTGACGAAACCACCACCAGATGGGTACATAGCATGCTCTCAAACAGAGTAGCCACTCTGACCCTCAATACTATAGAGCATGAATTTTATACCACAAAAGGGTGCCCACAAGGAGGCGTTCTTTCCCCTCTATTATGGACCCTAGCAGTGGACCAACTTCTTCATGACAATGGGGATTAGGGATATTACCATGGCCTATCAGGACTTCGAAAGTCGAAACTCATACATCACATGGCAATAAAGTTATGTAAAATATGTATCGTATTTTTCCTTTACGAAAAATAAGTCAATTAATCGCGTATAAAATCCAATAAAATTCCTAAATTGGATTATTTAATCCCACATTATACCGATTCCGTGCATTAATCCGTATATGTTCGTTTTTTAAAACGCGGCCTAGGCCGTAATCCAGGCTGAGCCAGGCTCTTTATTGTACATTCCGCAGCAAAGTGGCCAGCGCCTGAAAGCCGAGTGAACGTTCATTTGCATGAAATGTAACATAATGCGGCTTTTAACTCTCTATAAGTAAGGCCTTGTTTGAGGAACAATCGGCAACAGAGTATCGTTGGTACTGGTAGATAAAAAAAAGCCAGAAAAACACATATGTATTATATACATACTATTATAGTACTTATACCATATTATTTAAATATATCTTTAGACACCTACCTACTAGTACTTTTTCTGGTATTGCGGCAATTTGCGAATAAGCGGTACCTATACTATGACAATAAATGCAGGTTTAATTTGTTACATTAACAATATACCACTTATGTATAATAATACAAAAATTATACATATATAAAAACAAAATGGCGTATAATTTGTTGCTTTGCGAACTTGGCTGACACACTGCCGTGTGTCTAGAATATTTTTTTTATAAAAAATCTACGGTACAGTCTTTTTACTACATCCTCCATCCAGCGCTTACCGGTCTCAATTTCTGATTGATACTTATGAAATTAGGTCAGGGAACAAAGAGTGTTTAAATTGCCTATATAATGCCTAGGAGAGAGGCAGTTAACCGGGAAAAATGCAAAACGCTTTTAACGCCTCAGAGGCTGTGCTGAATAAGTAATTTATGTTTTGAATTAAGACGTTGTTATGTTTTACCAGAGGCCATCTTGATTTTTCTTACGCAATATTTGTTCTGTAGTCCATAGCTGGAATTACTAAGATGTTAAAATGTGTCTATATTTATAATAAGACTGGATAGTGATGTTGTTTTAAGCTAAGTACTCCATTATAGTTAAAAGAACGATTTGCTTATTGTTTAATTAAAGGATTTGTTGATTTTGTTATATATATTTACTTTAATGCATAGGTAATAAATAACACTAATAATTTTATTTCATTAATAAATTAATATGGAGGCCAGAAGGTGAGCTGAAGTTAGGAAGGCGTGGCGCGAGCTTGTGAAGGCCCTTTGCACCTCTCGGGTTCTTTAGGACAACAACAACAATTAATTAATATTCGGTACAGGAAAAAAAGTAGATAGGTTGTATTTTTTTTTAACGATATAAATAGGTAACATGTCTCCTCCGTTTTTAATTACACAGAGAAAGAGAACGAACTTAACTAACCAAAATCGACTGCCTTCTGTGGGCTAAATTAAGAACACAAACATTCTCTTAAGCAAACCGTATGACTTCGAATAAGGTGTCGGACAAACAGGCGACGAAATTGCCGTCCACTTTATTTATTGCGTGACCCTAAACTTTCTTAGATCTGTAAACATTGTTTTTATTTGGTAGATAACGTCGTGTTCGTGGCTGCGTGACGAATGAAGTGTTTGTTGATTTTTCTTTTAATACTAGCGAACCGCCCCGGCTTCGCACGGGTTACACAAAACCCCTTTTATACACCTTAACTTTCCTCAAGAATCACTCTATTGATGGGTGAAAACCGCATAAAAATCCGTTGAGTAGTTTTTGAGTTTATCGTGAACATACATACCTACATACAGACAGACGCGGTGGGGACTTTGTTTTATAAAGTGTTAATGATAGTTTTTTTTATAAGTGTATTGATCTGTTTTATTAATTATTACTATTTTTGCCCTTTAATGAATATAATCATGTCCACTAAACATGAAAGTGTTTGTACAGCGTTAAATCTCTAACCCCCTTATTCATAAATGTGTGCTAAAGTTGACAAGCCGGTAACAATCGTTTGTCCCCTTCCATCATACCAATAAGTCGGAAAGGGACAAACGATTATTAGCGGCTTGTCAACTTTAGCACACGTTTATGAATAAGGGGGTAAGTATATATTATGACGTGTCAACAAAAACGACTTCAGCATTAGGTATGTGGTAACACGCAAAACTAGTAACCTCTTACCTACTCGATTCGTTTAAAAACAAAAACAAAAATTTAAGTGGCTTTTCGAAATGAATATTGTCTTATTTATAGCCTTTCCCCTAATTATTTCATTTTAAGGGTTCCGTACCAAAATAGTAAAAAGCGGCCAAGTGCGAGTCGGACTCGCCCATGAAGGGTTCCGTAACATTTATGACGTATTAAAAAAAACTACTTACTAGATCTCGTTCAAACCAATTTTCGGTGGAAGTTTGCATGGTAATGTATATCATATATTTTTTTTAGTTTCATCATTCTGTTATTTTAGAAGTTACAGTGGAGGGGGGGGGGGGACACATTTTACCACTTTGGAAGTGTCTCTCGCGCAAACTATTCAGTTTAGAAAAAAATGATATTAGAAACCTCAATATCATTTTTGAAGACCTATCCATAGATACCCTACACGTATGGGTTTGATGATTATTTTTTTTTAATTTATGACGTATTAAAAAAAACTACTTACTAGATCTCGTTCAAAACAATTTTCGGTGGAAGTTTGCATGGTAATATACATCATATATTTTTTTAAGTTTATCATTCTCTTATTTTAGAAGTTACAGGGGGGGGGTGGACACACATTTTACCACTTTGGAAGTGTCTCTCGCGCAAACTATTCAGTTTAGGAAAAAATGATATTAGAAACCTCAATATCATTTTTGAAGACCTATCCATACCAAAAGTATAGGTTTGAAGAAAAATTTTTTTTTGAGATTCCGTTCTAAGTATGGGGAACCCCCTAAATGTATTGTTTTTTTTTCTATTTTTGTGTAAAAATCTTAATGCGTTTCATAGAATACATCTTATTACCAATTTTGAACAGTATAGTTTTTATAGTTTCGGAAAAAAGTGGCTGTGACATAATCCGACAAACAGAGACGGACATGACGAATCTATGAGGGTTCCGTTTTTTGCCATTTGGCTACGGAACCCTAAAAACGGGACTTATTATGGTGCGATTCTGCCTGTCACATTTCTAAATATCTTGGGAGCTCCTTACCTTATAGATTTGAAATAGATATTATAAAAAAGGCTATTTTGTGTAGAAATGTGTTATTTTGTATGAAATGGTCGGAAATGTTAAAAATGCGGGAAAATCAACTTATTTCTAAAGCCAATATAGCATATAAGACTACTACATGAATAATGAAACACATTTATTATCATAATTATTGTCATGAATCTAACTTGTTTATTTTATTATTATTTCTAACCCAAATTTATATTTTAAACTCTTCTGTCTATTTATTTTTCTTGTAATTTCTATGAGATCAAGCTATTAGCTAAACGCTACAATTATTGGTGTGTGTAACGTCCACGAATATAATAGTACCCGTTTTTCCGTACATTTTGACAGCCTGTCAGTCGAACACAATACATATAGGGATGGGATGTTTAACGTTTTGAAATATAAATATTTTTTTAATACTACATCGGTGGCAAACAAGCATACGGCCCGCCTGATGGTAAGCAGTCTCCGTGGTCTACGTACGCCTGCAACTCCAGAGGAGTTACATGCGCGTTGCCGACCCTAACACCCCGCACCCTCGTTGAGCTCTGGCAACCTTACTCACCGGCAGGAATAAAAGACTATGAGTAGGGTCTAGTGTTATTTGGCTGCAGTTGTCTGTAAGGTGGAGTTACTTTCCCAGTTGGGCTCTGCTCTGGATCTGGAATGACATCCGCTGTGCTGTGCCCTACCACACAAAGCGACATAACATTTTCAATGCCCATACCTCTCTTTTGAACGCACTTTAAGGACGAACCCGGGTCCCTTATATAATAATGGCAGACAGTCCTTGCACGTGACTAATGACCTCATGTAATGTTATATATGTATTTTACATAGTTACAATTATTTTCCTGAATTTACTGTATCATCTAATTATTTTACACTTTAGTTTCAAACACTTTCAGTCGCACGGGGTTCATTGGATCCAAAACGTTATTAGACCATTTAGTGAAAACAATCAAAATATTATAGATAAACTTATATTTATTACATAACGGTTTATTATTAGCGAATGATTGCATAAATTAAATATTACACAAATAACGGTATTAACGGTTTTAATTTACGTACGGCTAATAATTTTCGTGATTTGTAACTAGTTTTTATACCTCCTATAATTCATTAAAAATACCAAAAAGTTACAAAAATCAGCAAATGCACTGAAAATGTCATCTATGACAGAATTTAATCAAAAATTTATTTGCAGTTTTTGAACAATTTTAGAATCTATTTCTCAGTAAATAAAATCTGCAGTCTTTTTTTGACAACCACTAAAGGCCAAAGCAAATGTATGCTAAAAATAAACTAGTTTAGAAAAGCTTAAGCGCGTAAGATAATGTAAATACAAATTATATAATTGGTGCAAGGGCTAGAGAGATTGGGGAAGGTTATAAGTTCTACTATTGTGGGAGTAACGGCAAACGAAATGGTGTCGGTATAGTACTAGATAGTCAGTTGAAACAGGGTGTCACAAATGTTAACAGAAAAAGCGACAGGATTATCGCTGTAAAAGTGATGCTGGAGAACGTCATACTCAATTTAATAAGTGTGTATGCTCCTCAGAGTGGATGTGACGATGTAACGAAAGAGAAGTTTTGGGAGGATTTTGATACAATTACAATGGATATACCAGCAAATGAAGAGATATACGTGGGTGGAGATTTTAATGGACACGTGGGAAGAATGAATGTAGGGTATGAAAGAGTGCATGGGGGCTTCGGTTTTGGAAGCCGTAACGTGCAGGATGAAGCATTGTTACAAGCAGTCGCCGCTTTCGACCTGGCAATTGCTAACACCTGGTTTCAAAAAAGAGATGAACACCTGATCACCTACAAAAGTGGCAAACACACGACGCAGATTGATTATTTCCTTGTAAAGCGAAATAAAATCAACTGTATCAAGGACATTAAAATCATACCAGGGGAACATCTTACTTCACAGCATAGGCTCCTCGTAATCGATCTGTATATAAAAATCCATTCACTTAACAGAAAAGAACGGCTTCCGCCAAAGATACGATGGAAAATGCTAGAGAAGAATGAATGTGCCGAAAAATTCAAAGAACGTGTGATAGATAAAATGATAGAGATGAAAGATATGGAAGGATTGAATGCGAACGAATGTTGGAAAGAGATGGCAAACTGTATACGGAGAGTAGCGAAAGATGTCTTGGGAGAATCGAAAGGCAAAGGTATCATAGATAAGGAAACGTGGTGGTGGAATGAGGAGGTGCAGGAAATATTAAAGCAAAAGAAACAAGCATTTAGAGAATGGCAAAAGTCTAAAGCTGGACAAGGAACTGAAGAGGCAATAAAAAGAACGAAATATATAGAATGAAAGAAGATGGCAAAACGTGCAGTTGCTATAGCCAAAACAGCAGCACAAGACAAATTGTATGACTCCTTAGATAGTCCTAAAGGCGAAAAGCAGCTATATCGTCTTGCCAAAGCAAGAGAAAGGAGTTCCCGTGATGTATCTTATATAAAATGTGTGAAAGATGATGCAGGAAAGGTGCTAACGAAAGATGAAGTCATAAGAGAACGGTGGAAAGGCTACTTTGAAATGTTAATGAATGAAGAAAATGATTGGAGCAGGGTACTGCATCACAAATTGATAAATATGGGTGTAGTGAGAGAAATATCCATGGATGAAGTAAGAGCGGCTGTGAGAGGTATGAAAAATGGAAAATCAGTAGGACCAGATGATATACCAGGAGAAGTATGGAAGTTATTGTGTGAGGATGGATGTAAGTGGCTGACTTTGTTCTTCAATAAGTTGTTGCATGAAGAAACCATTCCCGACGAATGGTGCGACAGTTTGCTGGTGCCCATATTTAAAAACAAAGGGGATGTGCAGGAATGCAACAACTATAGAGGAATAAAGCTCATGTCACATAGCATGAAAGTATGGGAAAAAGTGATAGAGAGACGCCTGAGAGACGAGAGTGATATAACACAAAACCAATTCGGCTTTATGCCAGGAAGAGGTACAACAGACGCCATTTTTGCACTTCGCCAACTGTGCGAAAGATATAGACGTGGAAAAAAGAACTTGCATATGGTGTTTGTGGATCTCGAAAAGGCATACGATCGAGTACCCCGAGAGGTTTTGTGGTGGGCTCTGAAAGAGAAATGCGTGCCTGGGAAGTATGTGGAGCTAATTCGGTCAATGTACAACCGTTGTTGTACACGCGTCCGGTCAACTGCTGGCACCATCGACAGATTCAGTGTCACGGTAGGCTTGCACCAGGGATCGGCTCTGAGTCCCTACCTCTTTCTACTTATTATGGACGCTCTGTCGTTTTTTTTTTGACGTCCACGTCCATGGGAAGAACTTTCATTTCATGTGAAGGTACCTACATGGTACAAGATAACTAGTGTTCATAATGAAAGCCACTGGGTCCTGTAGATCCATTAGCAACGGCTGAAGTATTAAACAGTCGGTGTCTATTACCAAGAAGACTTTTGCCGGTTTGGATTATAAACACGTACATTTTGAAAATACAGAAGCTCCAGTTGAAATTTCATTCACATTCTCCTTGTTCTTGATGAAGTTGTAGTATACAGACAGACGGGTCCATTTTGGCTAAGGAAATTTAAAAACAAAACATAACTCGTAGGTTTGGTCACTTAAAAACTGAAATACTCTTCTATCTCATTCAACTTACTATTACTGAGTGACTATCTAGGGAGAGCCCGGGAGACGACCTGCCAGGTGGGAGACTTGAACCATTTTGCTTAAAAAAAACTGCAAATATCAAATTATTTTTTTATCCGCACTCCAATATCACCTAACGATATCTATCTGGACATGATACATGCATACTAAAAAATAAATGTTTTATTTTGACACTTCTTTATGTAATAGTGCAAGTCACTTGGAAGTCCCCCTACCTATATAGTGGGCTTAAAAAAACGTCTCCATTAATTACATTTAAAAGAATCCTAAAAAATGTCTTCAAAATAGACTATGGTAGTAAATAGAGCTTTTGAAAATCTACTGCTGCGGTTGCAGCTACCATGTAAAAAGTACTATACGATTTATACCACCACCGCAGGCCAGCACACATAAAACCAGTAAAGTCCTCAATATATTTATTATAGCAGGCAATTGCGACCAGTGGATGTCTATCTAGATGATCTAGATAAAACACATGTCTATCTAGATGAACTATATAAGTCACAGAAGCACTTTTGTTACTATGGATTAATAGTTATTTGTTTTACAAGGGGGAATGTTGTTGCTTAAGCCCTCGTGCTATAACATTGATACCCGAGCAAGCGAAAGACTCCAAAATGGAAACACGAGCGTAGCGAATTGGTCGAAAAATTGAATCTTGAACGTTGTGTGGGCTTCAAGGCACGAGCGTAGCGAATGGGTCGAAAAGTGGAATCTTAAACGTTGTGAGGGCTTCAAGGCATTAATGTTAAAAAACGCAAATGCAACTTCATCAGTTTTTTAAGAATAAAGAGAGCCTTTACGAGCTGGTGTCGTGAAAGTGATAGTAATAAATTTGTCTCGTGAAAATGTCTTTTGCACTTACTTTTCTGTTCATAGTTATATTATGGCACCAAGCAGCAAAGAAAGTCGTTCCGAAGATATATTAACGTAGAAAATTCTAGAGAGGCGAACCTAGTCTTAGTTTATGCATTATGAGGATACTGATTTAGGGTTATTAAGAATACAACGTCATTATTTAATAGATTGTTACACTTAAACAATTCTAAGTTAATTGAAATTTAGTGCCAATGGTTTAGTCTAAAGAGCGTACAAAGTACAAACTCTTTATATAATAGCAGCCATAAAAAAACTAAAACCATTTGTCAAATTGTTAAATTCCCCGCCAAAGCAATGTCACTTGACGTACACATACTTTCCCGCAATAAAAGTAGGGCGTCCATGTATCCAGTTCCAGTGGTTATTAATTTTAATAATATCATTAACTGTAATTAATTAGACGGTGAAGTAAATTACATAAGATCTCTCGTATTGAATTCTATTTAGGTTGGTAGGTAATTAATATTTTTCCTATATATACGGATTTTTTTCTTCTTCATTCTTTAATTAAACCTAGGTGGACTATTATTATTAGATTGATTTACGAAAACTATATGCAACTTTGTTTGTAATAATAAATATAATAATTTAAAGGCTGATTTTACGGCGTTTAATGTAGAGCAGCAAATAACCCTTGTCCATTAAATACCAGGCCAATGGCGGCCACCAATTTTATAAACGATATTTCTGCGAAGATATTTAATTTTATCAATCCATCTACTTGCTATGCTACAGTTACAAACAAATCCAAAACCACGGGCCAATTAAATTTATACACACAATTAAGACAGTATGTCATGTCCGTACATCACCAGATAAGCAACGATATAATTGCGAGCACGGCACGAATACATGATGCTTATTACCCTTGCTGTTGTATACGAGAAATTTAGTGTTGCTGTGTTTGTGAACCCTGGTGTAGATCTTTATATCGGGTTTCATATTTAGGTACCTGCATTCTGGTAAAAATGTGACACAATTTTTGTGAATATTTTGTCATCAGTTCATACTTAAATTCGCCCAAATTGATATTATTATATTTTCCGAAAACGTGTACTAGTTATCAAGGAAGCATAAATTGTAAATGTATGGGGTCGTAAAGAATTATTATCTTCCATCTGTCGAAACAATGCCAAATTTACATGAAAAACAAATCAATTACGCATTGCTTTACCTTTCTTAAACTTTTTAATTAAAAATATTACTTCGTGAATTTTAAACAACTTGACTAAACTAAAAGAAGTTAAACTGAAATATTATATTCGTTATTATTTGATACTTAAGAACTAGAAAGTTAACATTTTCTTTTTCATTATTGGAATTGCTAACGAAAAAAAATCGTGATAAAAGTCTCAATCGAGCGTGACTTGGCTCGGAAAAGCAAAGATTTTAGATTTGAATCTGCTGAGATACAAGATTTTACAAGTAAAAACAAACGTAGGTATAATAAAAAAAATTATGAAGCAATAGGTATTATACTTTTCTGAAAACCTTTCTTTAAACTACTTGAAAAAACGTGAAGTGTCGCGATCTTATGAGTTTTGCGTGATTTGGTATAAGTAAGTTGTTCTGTTTGCATTAACTTAAAGGCCACTGTTAAAATTACAATTCTAACGATGACCCTTAAAAATAATTTTGTTGGGCGGAAACTAGTATTAATATTTTGCAAAAATGGCTCATTCCCTATCCCAAACGAGTACACTACATAATTCCGAAATATATTATATCGAATTTTATTATTCCGATTTTTAAATACTCGACCCATCAAAGTGCTGACTGTCATAATAACGAACGATGAAAATCACGAAAGAATATAATTATTTCCGAATAGCAAAAACGACGATTTTCTTAAATTCCGAACAGCATAATTCCGAATATAACAATTCCGATAGTGACAAACACCGAATTTAACATTTACGATTTTTGTAATCACGAATTCCGAATTGCCATTATTCCGAAATTTTGATTTCCGATTTCATGTTATGGCTATTTTAAACATCCCCATTTTTGTTTCGAATCGTGCTCCGCATATGCTCCGGCGCTACGGACAAAGCAGCACCTTCGCCTTTGCGAATCAAAGTGCAGGCACAAATGCTCGCCTCCGCAGCTTCGGCTTGCTGGTTTGCTACGGCGGGCGAGGGCTGCTTCCCCTCCGCGCCTCCGGCTTTTTACATACACTCTAGGGGTAAGGACAGACAAGACCACGTTAGTCAAACTTTTAAGTCTAAGTGCGTGAAGTCTTCAGAAAATCACGGACTTCATTATCTCGGTATAATATTACAAAAAATCGAATTTCTGAATATCGAATTACTTTATTTCCGATCGATTAATGATTTTTCGGAATAGAAAATTCGGAAAAATAATTTTCGGCTTTTTTTAAATCGGAACTTTAAGTTTTCGTTCATATGACAATCGGACTTTTAATATTCGGAAATAGCACAGTCGTGATTTTCTACTTTCGTGGTTTTCAAGGTCGTATTTTCAATATTACGGACATATAAAAAAAAACAGGATTATGAAAATCGAGGTTATGAAAGTCGGAAAAACGTATTTCAGAATATTTGGGTGTTCCCATCCCAAACTATCCCGAAATTGGACTTCATCGTTTTCCCTTATAAACATTATACTTAATTAAAAGGTTGTTGATTGGACCATCCATTTTTACGATCAAGACCACCCATCTTCCGTATTTCTCTTTCTCTCTCTCTCTCTCTCTCTCTCTCTCTCTCTCTCTCACACACACACACACACACTCTCCTTCCGTCTCTCATTATACCTATGCAAGAAGATGAGCACCATTTACAACAGAGTGTATATTAATATATACTTAATGTTAAATACCTAATGGTAGGTGCCCAAAAATGTTGTTCTTCAATATTTTTATTTCCATTCGCGTATTTCTCCACGTTTTTGCTTCCTATAAGGTTGTGTTTTACTTGCACTTTCATAAATGACGATTGAAGTCAAATATTGACATTAAAAACAAAAATTGCAAGAAGGACCATAGAACGCGTTTCCTTACTTAAATATTATTACTATTTACATACACACAAAGCTTTACTTGACAAACATAAACGCATAATAATATGCCTACTTGAAAAATAATCTATCTTTTTCTTTAAACTGAATACCTTGTTAAACATTAATTCATTTACAAATAAGTTGTCTAAAAATCGTTTAAAACTTATTAAGCATGGGTTTTTATCTATGTATATAGTGCGCACTTTAAGCCTACTTATTTCTCTATGTCAGGACTTTGATGCAAAATACCAAACTAGAATATATAAGTATGTTCTAAGCCATTACAGAACCATTAACTTATTTTACAAAACTACGTCGAAGTGGGCTCAGTCCATTGTTTTCACATCGTGACTGACGTCCTGAACAACAACATTAATAATTTCTTAAGAACTACGTACCGGGTCTGTTAATATTCACTACTCATTTTCTTTATTACCTCCAGGCTTACGCTTAACATAAACAGTAATGTATGATGCAGTTAATGATATACTAGATAATTTTCCGGTTTACTCCAGGTTTGTGGTAGCAGCACAAACATACTGCGGTATAGTTAAGCGCTGAACGCTTGACACGTATGCATAGTTTGCTCGCTTTAAACTTTGCTATTCTAACTAAACTAACGTAGTTATCTTGTTGTAAAATACCTTGATCATTACGTTTGTAGGTGCATTGTGATTATTCAACGACCTTAATACGACTATACACTTTTTAATACTTTTAGATCTTGAATGAAAAGCAAGCAAAATTATATACAAGGCACTAGTTAATAGAATTACTGTCGGTAAGTTTACATTATATCTTAATTGAGTTTCCTTTTAGACATTTTAAAATAGGAATAATAGTCTGAGGATACACGCAAGCTTTGTTTGTTTGGAAAAAGGTATTTGCTAAACCTGGTAAGGTAAGTTGTAAGTTTATAGGTGTAGGTATTAAGTCCGTAGTGATAATTTTATCATATTATATTATATAGCTATAGCGCGTTGTTGTGTTGTGTTCATAATAGATTGTATTACCTGCAGTTTTCCAATCTATTATGTACTCTCGCTCAGTTTATCTCGGTTGCGCCAATATACCCGTATAATTTCCTCTCAGATCTTTAAGCAAAATGCCAGCTTCTAAAATCTCGGCCCAAACCCTCCTACACATACTCTTACAACATAAATGGTGAGGCTTCATTGCGTGACTTGCTCCAGCAGCAAGCAAGGTTAAACACAAAAGTCGGTTTCCGAAATCACGTTTGAGCCCATGCACGGAAAAACTTACGTAACCTGCTTTGTCGGCGGATACGTCTGATAAGATATCATCATCATCATGACATTCTCCTATAAGGAAAATTCACGGGCGAGTTATTCAAATTATAATCTAGTAATTTCCTTTTTTCGTCATATTTCTATTGGCTTGGTTTTCGCTTCGAATAACGATATAGTAACTAACTTTACACTGTACAGCACTATAAATTTTGGAACCCCATCACGATCTCTCCCATAATCTTATAGCCTGCATCAAAATACATATGAGGCGCGGCTCATTAAAACTTTAATTAAGTTTGGGCGTGGAATGAATAACCGTTAGGAAGTGTTACTGAGATCTTGGCGCCGAATACTGCTCCATTAAATGTCATTTTCCTCTGTCATTCACATTAAAAGTTAGACCTTCGTAAAAGGCCAGTTTATGAAACGCCTTCTATGTTACGAGTGCCTATGTGCTACATTCAGGTTTTTAATTAGTATTGGTTATTATGATTAAGAAATTAATTATTGCAAAAGAAACAAACGGTCAATTGCAATTTGACGACCGGTCTGGCCTAGTGGGTAGTGAACCTGCCTATGAAGCCGATGATCCGGGTTTCAAATTCTGGTAAGGGCATTTATTTGTGTAATAAGCACGGATATTTGTTCGTGATTCATGGGTGTTTTCTATTAAAGTATTTATAAATATTTATATATAATATATATCGTTGCCTTTTATATATTATATTTGTTTATATATTATATGTAGTAACCTCGGGCCTCAACACAAGCCTTATTGAGCTTACTGTGGGAATAAGTCCATTTGTGTGTTGTTGTCGACCTATGGTAGGTACCCCATTGGTGCATAGGACCTTAATCAGACGTCGCCATCCGCTCCTGCAATTTATGTAATAATGTCCTATAATATTTATTTATTTATTGCGAGTTCATTAAACTCGGGCACCGAGGGTTCCGTAAAAATATTCAATTATCTCATGTAATCATTAGATGTGTAAGTTATGCGCGTAATATCACAAATGAGATATCACTCGAACACGTAATATTGCATTACGCATCACTCCGAGAAACCAAGCATTACTTCAAATATCACTCGAGCACATGACTAGCCGAAGCGCGCGTAAAGTATCAATATAGATTGACGCGCCGGTAGTCGGTACGAAAGGTCCGTTCAAGTTTATACACAATCCGCGTAATGTGTAATGAGCTAATGAGACGTGATGGTGTGATGTGTGATGTTTGTTTGCCATGCTATCATTACTTTGCTATCCCGCTCGCACCCGCACTCACTGCTCGCTCGCTCTCATTCCGCAATGCTTTCGGAACACATCGGATTGCTCCGCTCGCTCGGCCGGTCGGTAGCGATCGCATTTGAGTTATTCTAAATTTTATTAATATTGATACGATTACGGATTTTAGCGCCTGCAATCGATTTAAAACTGTAATGCGTTACCATAGAGCTTACAATGTTTTTCGTATTTTAACTATAAGGATGCGACTAAATGATAATTCGCTTGCGAGTTTGAATTTGACGAACAAAAAAATGTATTTACTATTTATTATTGTTGTGAAATGTTTGGTTTGGTTGACTTTCGCGGCAAACTAAATTAATAGTACGGTCAAATTAACTCAAATTTCACTAAAGTCAGGAACTAATTCTAAGGACTAATAAAATCACTACGGATTGTTTTGTATGGGCTAAAAATCGAACTTTATACAATCGTTACTAAATTCACCCCCCCGGAAAGGGGTGAAATCGGCTGAAAATAATGTAATGGTTGTAACTAAGAAGAGAAAAAAGGTGTACTCGGTGCAATTTGGCGTACGTTTTACAACACTTATATCTAAATTCGCACGTGTTATTTATGTTAATTTAAGCTACGGAACAGGTAAAAAAAAAACCAACATACAAAAAAATCTATTTTGGCCATTGCGGGTCTGGGGAAAGTAATGTACTCGGTGCAAATTGAGTAAATAATTAGAAAAAATATCTAAATCCAATGTCAAATTCGCACCAGGGTGCGACACCCGGAAAGTAGTTTTTCATGTTTTACTGTCGTTGTACTTCGGGGGAAATTTTAATACTATTGGAAATTGATGCAATCATATTCATTTGATTTTGTTTACATTCGCACCCCATAAAAAAATGGCATTTTTATACGGAACATGCAGTTTTGTAATCAAGTACCAAAAACGTAGAGCAATAAATACACAGAAGCGGCAAGCGCGTGATTAGTGGCAAGAGAAGGAACGCGCGTAGATGCACCGACGAAGCACGGCTCTTGAGGCACGAGTAGTGGCATGTACCTACTGCAAAAATAGTATGATTTTTTTTTTTCTTTTATACTACGTCGGTGGCAAACAAGCATACGGCCCGCCTGATGGTAAGCAGTATCCGTAGCCTATGTACGCCTGCAACTCCAGAGGAGTTACATGCGCGTTGCCGACCCTAACCCCCTCCCGCCCCTCGTTGAGCTCTAGCAACCTTACTCACCGGCAGGAACACAACACTATGAGTAGGGTCTAGTGTTATTTGGCTGCGATTTTCTGTAAGGTGGAGGTACTTCCCCAGTTGGGCTCTGCTCTAGATCTGGAATGACATCTGCTGTGCTGTGCCCTACCACACATAGCGAGATGACATTCACAATGCCCATACCTCTCGTAAAAGGTTTCTGAGTATGCAGACAGACAGTCAACAAATTAAATACAGGTACGCTCAATGTTTGTTAAATTCGAAAAATCGCGTTTTTCCATATACTTACGAAAACGTTAGACTACTTATTTCACTCAATGATTGTTTAAAACAATAGTTCCGTTTTAATGCCAGAAGAAAGATTTGTGCTCGTTGCCCGTCAAAACTGTCTCGGAACAATCGCTGCACGTAGGGTTTGAGATCCGGATATCCGAAATATCCGGATATCCGTCAACTATAAGATCCGGATCTAGCGGGTCATAAGATCCGGATATTACGGATCCGTTAAATATGGTTATTGACCTATAACCGAAACAATTTTCTAATGAAATTTGTGAATAATTTTGTCATTTAAATATAGTATTTTCATATATTTAAGCAATTCAAATACTAACAGCACATCAATTTTGATAAGTACACCATGTCACGCAGTAACTTTATACAATGAATGCGAATGTTGCTTAATGCAAACATTAGATTATTGGATATCCTGATGACTTGGGGCTATAGGCTCAAAACAAAAGCGACCTGGAGGCCAAGGCCTAGGATAGTAGAGTAGGAAGGAGAGAAAAATGGTCTGATAATCAACCACTAGAATATCTCCAAATGAATAGGGCTAAGATGGTCGGCTCTTTATCATTTGTCATGAAGGGCATAGTGACAAGTGATAAAAATAGAACCATGCTGCCACCGCAGATCGAAAAGAAAAGACCTACCTAAAGTAATCGGGAAGAGGAGATAGATGTTCGAATCCAAAATGCCCTAAGATGCTCAGCAGCGCTTCACCGAGTTCTAGTATCCAAGCTGATCAGTAGACTGTCCATGATTCAAGTCTATAAGACAATAATTAGATTTTGATGAATGGCATCGGTAAGTATTACACTTGGACTCTGAATCAGAAAAAAAAGAACAAGTTCTTAGTTAAGAAGACGAAATTCTGGCGGAATATTCTGGGACCTATCAGAGATGAAGATAGAGAAGATGAAAGCGTAGGAAAAATAGGGAGCTAAAGTAGCTAGTTGCGGCACCCAATATAATTAGCGAGATTATCGCCGCACGACTTCGCAGACTTGGTCACTTGGAGTGGACGGGAGAGAATCGGGCTGTGAGAAGATAGGAGCGATGTAGCCCTAAAACGCCCTCGGAGTATCCAACTAGCGTGGAGTGGTGCAGAATAGAGCAGAGTGACGTTGTACTTGTGTCAAAGGCCAAGATTCTTTTTGGGTCACTGATCCAGTGAAGTAAGTAAGTATTGCTTTCATAGTTAGTATTTCATGACGAATGAACACGGATGTATTTCCAACTATGCACCAGCTAATCCAGATATAAACCCTCCTTATTAAGTACGGTTTTAGAGATAACATTATGTTAGCTATTATAATAATCAAGTAATCATTTAAAATTGGTTGGGATAATATCATTGTATTAAAACATAGTTAAAAACGTAATTTCTGTGTTATCTAAATCCGTTTATTCGGATATTTATTTTGGTGGATATTCGAATAATTAGAATATCACAATATTCTAATTGCAAACCCTACATATAGTAGTGACACCCAGTAGTGACACAAATAGGTAATGTAAATACTGCGAGGAGGATCTTGTTTAGGAAATAATCGGACAGACAGACGGACATGACGAATCTATAAGGGTTCCGTTTTTTGCCATTTGGCTACGGAACCCTAAAAACAGAGCGATCGAGTATATTTCTTCAACAGGATGCTCTCTTACAGCATATAAAAAGGGCTTAACAGACCCACATTGGGACCAATTTACCTGAATAGCGACCCACAAATGCTAGATTCTTGCAACTAGGCTTGGCGAAAGAAAAATGATGGACCAGCGTACACCTCTTTGTAGAAAACCCTTCCTGATGCTAGTCTCAGCTGCAAGGAGCTATTGTCTTGCAAGTGCAAAGAACGCTGTACAGGGTGTGGGTGAGTAAAACACGGATTTAAATACACTATGCTTTGCGCATGCGAAGGTGCATGCTCTGGGACAAAATAACACGTAAAAAAAATTGTTTAATTAGTGTGTTACACAATCAAGTTCTACGTCGAAACAAAAATACTCGTAGTACCTAGTACGCAAATGCGTATAAAGTCCCACTACGATCTACGATTGATTTAATTAATTAGTGTGTAACTTTAATTAGCTAGATCCGGAGTAAATTACAATAAAACGATCTCAGTATTCTTAATTTTGATAATAATACTTTTATCGAAAATATTACTTTACTATAAATATCGTTCAGCAAGTTACCTTTACTTAAACATCATTTGCCTTGCAAATTGTATTGAAACAGCCATCCGACTCTTGGTGGTGTCATCCGGTATGGAACAAAAATAATGTAATTTGCTTGTTTATAAACCGATTTTCAAAATTTTAATGGAATTTAATAGCTTACTAATGTAGCATTCATAACTTGATACAATGTTTTCCTGTAAAGTTACTAGTAAAGTTGATGAAAACAAAAAACGGATTTTTTTTCGGGAAAATTTAAATAAAACTTAAAATTTCTCGCAAACTATGGTACTTACAAGATCAAATGTTTAAATGATATTGTAGCGCATTTAATTTTGCTTTTTATGACACCCCACACAAGCTTACATGTGATATACTTTCTGTGGTATACGCAATATTCTGAACACGGCACCGGCCATTTTGATGACGTCATAACTGGTGACTTAACCACGTTTGAAACTGTCTCCCGATGGTTTTTTTGTCAAAATAACATGCTTAACAACATACTAAAATATGGTGCTGGTTTCATCAAAGGCACCTTTTGGGCCCTATATGACCCTAAGGGAAGCGCCTTCATACCTACTCGTATAACATTTTTTTATACAATCAAACACATTTGAATAAGTAGTCGATAAGGCGGTCAAACACCGATATATTATTAATATGTTGTAACATGACATCACTATTTTTGATCTCACATAGACAATTTACGCACAAACTTGCATTTCATTTTTGGTCGCACTTTTGAAGTTTGACAGTCGTTCTTGATATCCTATTTCTATGTATCCGGATCCGAAAAATTGTCGGATATTGCAAATCCTAGCTGCGCGCTGCGCTATCTCCCCGCCCCGCGCGCCCCGCGCCGTGTGCGGCAACCACCTTCGCTTGCAGTTCGTTGCGATTAATTCTATTTACTTTTTGACAAACTTCCGGTAAAAAAAATCTATTTTTTATTTAGTGCGAATGTAGTGTCTTTAGATAAGTACCGTTTTTAAAATTTTCACGTCTCTCTTAATTTCCCCCGAAGCACAATGTACAAAATAATTAAAAATACATGTTCCATAATTTGCCCAGGCGTGCAAAGTTAACTGAATGTTTATAATGCTTTAAAAAGCTTAACTTGAGATTGCACCAACCGACTGACTTATCCTCGAGCCGCAATCGAAAAAAAAATTTTTTTTAGGGTATCATACATTGCACATCTTTTTAATTAAGATATACTATGCACCAAGGTGTTCTCTATACACTACTTAGCTTGAACCCAATAGCTTTTAATTTACTCCAAAATTACGGCACTTTATAGTTTATACCTAAAATTTAACGGTCTTCCGTACATAATAAAAACGGTGCAACTCGGGGGAAATAATCTAGTTGCGCCATCTAACGAATCCAAAAAAAGCACGACTACACGACTTACTTCCATACTTTTCGTTAATTTGACTATACTATAAGTACGAGTGAAGTTACTTATTTATCTTTAATTTAATAGTGAGCTAGTGTTTACAGTACATTCTCGTATAAGTATCATATCATAATTTTATTGATATACCCAAATAAAAAAATTGGTAATAACACTAATAACCAATAGGTACTACCATGTGACTCTCGAAATGTCGTTATCTCATTACCTGACAAATATTTTCTTTTATTTTTTATCTATTATGCATATTTTACGACTATAAAAATAAAAACATTAACAAAAACGATCTATCACATGGCGGTGACAAAACGCAATGCGTAATAGCTCGACGCGTCGATATGATACGCCCTAGAGCCCTAACACTCGCTGCGTAATGTAGTTAATACTGTGATAAGTGTGACGTTGCCATCACGCGCGCCCGCGCGCTGTATTCGTTCGGGTAAATGTTTCGTTTCGAGTGATAAGTGATGTCATATCTCAGTGTAATGTTACGTTTTCGAAAAAGTGATTACTTTTTGAAGCACTCTTTCGCGCATATCTAGTAATCATAAGCCGAAAAGACTTTTGACTAGAAGCATAGAGAAATAAGGCACAGAGTGTAGAATACCAAAACGCTTTTTATTTTCGTAGTCGACATCTAGCGTCAAGTAGGTGATTTATCAGAACCGCTACTTGACACTAGATGTCTCGAATGTCGCTATTAACGAAAAGTGTATGGGACTACGTTTGTATGGAGAAGCGGTCACATATGAAGTCGTCCCGTTTCCCCTTAAAGAAAAGTTCAACTTTCCTGTTAGCCATGTCAAAATGTAAACTTTTACAGAGAGAAACAATTGATGTGTACCGCTGGGAAATTCACTAAAATATTATTTGGTTGAAAGCTAAACGACAAATTGGAACCGTAACGTGAGCGAAAAGCGACATCCCCTAGGATCGAGTGCTCTTCAGTGATTAGTTACGCAAATGACCCTTAACGTGAAATTAAATTATGGTTCGCATTGCGTGTACTGGCGCTGGCAAAAGTGCTATGAAATATTTCACATTACACATAATATATGAAATTAATTATATAGGTAGTAGACAGACTACAAGAGCAAGTTCAAAGTGTATTAGCCTCTATTGCTAGCTATACCTATACTCATCATTAGAGGTATTTTAGTATCATTCACATGTGTTGTCTCTAAAATATGATATTGGAATATGAGTATGAAGTTGTTTATTTATAGCAAATGCTAACTATTGAGCCACGCTCGACGGAATTATACGTTTTTTTACCAATTATATGTAAATATTTAAAGACAAATAAATACATAAATCGTTTATATTTAATAATAATGTATAGCATTCAATAATACTTAATGACTTTTTTTTTTAATTATTAATTATTATCTGTTTTTATGATTATATTATGAAATAAGTAATGTATGGGTCTTGTCATCCGAAATAAATGATTAAATGAAAAATGAAATTAATGAATAATATTATATTCAACAATTGTATGAGAGGTCAAAATGCTGAGTGGTGAACGTAACACTTGGAGCCCTAGGCTAACCCGAAGGCAAACATTGTTCAAGAAGACGCCATGAGCATTTTTGTGAGCAACGTTGCATACAATACTTTTTCTATCACAAGCCTTTTAATTGAATAAACAACAATCTTCAACAACCTCTTTCCCTACTGTTCACCTGATTTGGTCTGATGTGCCAAAAAATATAGTATCTTTGCTTTAACCTTTAGGCCAATTTGAATGATACGTAAATGATGTCATTTAGTTGTCATGAATTTCCCTCGTGCTTATCTGTGCGAGTATATGTATTGGCGCAAGCAAGATAAAGTATACTGATCTCAGTGTACGTTCAAATAGGCCTGTTTAGCGAGGTGTACAACACAAGTAACTTACGATTTATTCGAATATAATAAAATTAAACTATTATTGGCCAATACCAAATAACTGAAGTAACTATGACAAATAAACGAACAGCAAATTAAAAACGACATGTGTCTATTGTCAAATTTGTTTTAAACTTATATTTACTATATAGGTACAGTAGCAGCATCAAAGGTCAGATCGCGGGTTCAAGCCCCGGCTCGTACCAATGAGTTTTTCAGAACTAATGTACGAAATATCATTTGATATTTACCAGTCGCTTTTCGGTGAAGGAAAATATTGGGAGGAAACCGGACTAATTCCAATAAGGCCTAGTTTACCCTCTGGGTTGGAAGGTGAGATGGCAGTCGCTTTTGTAAAAACTAGAGCCTAGGCCAATTCTAGGGATTAGTTGCCAAGCGGACCCCAGGCTCCCATGAGCCATGGCAAAATGACAACACGACGAAGAAGAGTACAGTAGCGGCAAATAATCTATAATTTTAAAAATGTTCCCCAGGCCGATCGAATTGTCGTATTTCATGAATTACATCGAAATTGTAAATTTCATCGATATTGTAAATTTCAGCGGAAAAAGACGTTTTTGTGAAATCGCCAAAAAATTATGCAGACATATCTGAAAAAATATGATAGGTTATTTGCCGCTACTGTAGGTACTAAAATATTTCCCACTTATCACCTGTAAGTTTGTCGTCAAATTATTGACACAACTTTTTACTAAAATAATTGACAACAAATAGCAGATAGCTCGGTTACAGCGAAGCTAGCGTATGTTTTGGCAGCTTAAGCTGTTTGTGCACCATGTTTATTTACTACTTCAGTATATAAACCTGTTTGGTGTTATTTTCGCTTGTTGGGAAAAGCAAAATAAAAATAAATGTACCTATGTTTGCAAAATATTACACTAAACTCATAAGTGTGTGCATTTCTAATATTGAGGTTAACTGGGCGGGCTCCAGTGTCCGCTGCGAGATTCAAAAGTTAAGGTTATTATCTGATTGCCAGTGAAACAGTAGGTATTGCTGCTGCTGCCTAGAAGGTCATAAATCTAATATATCGATAGTGGATTGGCTATAGTTTATGTAGGTATGCTAAATCACTTACTAATATCCATACCCTCCGAAATTTTATGAAGTTTCCAAATTATTTAAGTACCTATATTGCTCATGAAACTTGCTCGGAAATGGTCGCATTTAGTTAGTTAATCGAAAACGCAAAATGCCCGATGTTTGTATTGCCATTAAAAGTAGGTAGGTTTTCATAGGAGGGCGGCTCAACTATCTCGTGTCCAATAAACTTTTTTTACAAAAATATGGATATTGATTTTTGCTAACAATTTCATTGAATATGGACAAAAGCATTCCTACTTCTTCTTTCCATCCTGTTACCCCCTGCTGGGGTGTAGGGCTCGAACAATTTTCTTCCACTGATTCCGGTCCTGGGCAGCTTGGGTAACCTCTTGCCACCCCATCCCCAATACACCCAACTCTTGCTCCACGGAACGGTGCCAAGTAAATTTAGGGCGACCATGTTTCCGTTTTCCGGGCACCTTCCAGGTCAGGGCCACTTTGGATAGGAGGGTGTCAGGCTTCCTGATGATATGCTCAATCCAATGCCATTTGCGCGTTTGGATCTCCTTGTGTACGGGTGCTTGTCCGGTAATTCTCCATAAGTGAGCGTTTGTGATCCAGTTAGGCCAAAAGATGCGTAGAATTTGCCTTAAGCATTTGTTCACAAACACTTGGAGTTTTGTTGTTAGATCTTTGCGGACAAACCAGGTTTCGCACCCATACAGTAACACGGCTTTTAAATTTGAATTGAAGATCCTTACTTTAGTTCTTCTAGTCAGGGTAAAGGAGTTTCACACTGGTTTAAGCTGGCTGAATGCGGCTCGGCAGCATTCCTACAGATGCTCGTTTTCACGTTTTCTTTTATTGAGTATTTATTACTTTTTTTTATTACTATTTTATATTATTTGTATAACAATTAATTTCTGAGGCCAAAAGGAGGAACCAATGTTGTATGAGTATAAATGAATTTCGCTAAAAATATTATTTTTTTGTATGAATTTGTACATAAAAGGAAATGTTATTGGTAAAACTGTGACTTAATATGATTTTTAGATTTTTTCGTAAAACCTATTTTGGCTATTTTGTGCAGGGTTACTTGTCACTTTTTGACATCTATCAATAAGGATATTTAGATTACGTCGCATAGTAGCAACATCGCCATCATAAAGGCATTTTTCACTAAGTAACAATTTTTTTTTTTTATACAGTATTAACTCTGAAACTTGGCAACTTCCAGAACAGTTTATAGGACATTTTAGTTTTAAATATGATCAGAAATACACTGTTAAAATATTTCTGTTTTTGTGAGCACCGTGCATATTAATTGAAGGTAATGAAAAATTGCAGACTCTCAAGAGGAGATATCTAGAAAACTTGACTGAGTAAAACTTATAGCAAATTTAATCATCTTTAATTTTTACAATGATCATGGCGCTAGGACGCATAGTTTCCGAGATATTAGCGAAAAACCGATAAACTGGAACTTAAAACCCCGCTCTCCGCTCCTGCTCAAGGGCTACGGCCGGGGACTTTTGATATGTTCACTTTCTAACTCCATAGTCCAAACTAAGTTAGGAAGTCAAAAATTGTGTTCCAAGCATTTCCCTCTATACCTTTTATTCAGCATTCGTTGCCTGGCCTAATTCAGATTGTACACCTGAATAAAGTTAACTGTGCTCTATTTGCAAGACGATTTAAAAAAAAAAAATAATGGTTAAAGTTGCAAAAAAATCTTTCTTCGCGTGTTTTCAATGGACTATTTTGCCATAGATATCTACGTAAAAACAATATTTGTTATATTAATACAGACATGAACCGAAAAATGCACTCCACTGAGCATTTTTCCTTTCCTATTTGTATTTATAGAAAAAGCTGAAAATTTCAAAACAGTTATGACTCACATGACTTTGTAATGCCATTTTATGTAAGTACTCGTACCACATATTCTGTGCGTAAAACAAAGAGGTAGATCATACATAATATACAATTGGTAATAAGAGATTTATTTTGTTTTCTCGTTTTTTAATTAAATATAAAAAGAAAGGATTCAATGTATAATAATATTTGCATGATATTATTTTGCCTAGAAGGACAACATCGTTTGACCTAGGTGGTAATTTCGGTCGACAGTCAATCCTTCATCACAATTGAACCGTATTTAATATCTCATGTAAATGTATATCTCTACATTTATAACGTGTTTTTTTTTATTTCCGTTAATTTCAAGATCTATGCTCAGAAATGCACCCTTTCTGAGCATAGATTAAGTAACTTTCTCAAAGACACCGGCATTCTAATTAACTCCATTTCGGATAATTAATAATTTATTTTTATCTTATAAGGCCATTACGAGCGTATACACTTGCCTTAGAGCCCGTTTACATATTGATTAGTGTTTAGTACGAGGGTATACATTTGTTGCTAAACGTAAGCACTATCTCGGACAACTGATGTTCGAAATGATACTGTTATGTCCCTGTTTTCATTTGTTTGGTAAAATCAAATGTAATGCCCGTGTTATAACAACGCTATATGCATCATTTAGTTACTTTTTATAAAAAAAAAATATTAAAAAAAAACTTCTTTTTTAATAAACTATCCTATTTAGTTTCCTTGCACGTACTTGCCCATACCTCGGAGTTAAAGGAATTTAATAAAAACACGGTGTATATAATTAGTCCGTTATGACCAATTTAGTATTATAAGTTATTCAAACATTATTTAAAACGAAAATGAGGCCCCGCGCAAATCTTTTTTTTAATACAAACTTAGTCCTCATTTTCCTCTCTAAAAATTAACATTATCGAAAATATTTTGACACAATTTATTGTATATCAAACAAACAACCGCAGTTCTACCCCTACGTTTGATTTTTTTTCGAATTTTTTATTATTATGAGATTTAGGAGCATTTAAAATTTTGTATGAAATCTGTTTTTGCTCCTAACTTTTACAATAATCACAAAAAAAAATAGTCAAACGCAGGGGCCTATGGTTAATAAACAACAAATTAGGAGAAATAATATTCCGTAATGCCGATACATAGGGAGGAAAATGAGGACTACGTTTGTATGGAGAAGCGGCCGTCCCCTTTCCTCTTAATACTTCTCTAATCTTCCATTCCCAACTATTTAAATCTAAAGCACGTCATTACCGTTCCAAAATGATATTAAATGCTCCTGTCGTTACCGGGTTATTTATTTACCAGGCAGGTAGCTGGCGTTATTCCAACGCCAGCTGCTAGGGGTTCTAACGGTAATTACAATCATATACTCTGTTATGATAATGCGGAATATGAGTTTGTTGATAATAATTAAGATCGTTTACTAAACTTTTAATTACATAAGTTTAGCTTCGTTTTTGTCAAAAAATCCATAAGTCGTTTTCTGTACCATATTCTATCTATAGTATTAGGTTCACTGTACAGTTTACCGCATTATATATTTATAGAAAAAGTGGGTTATTTATAATTGCAAAGTAATATAACGTGTTTCTGTAAAAGTGAAAATCCTATAAACACTTGTGTAACCGACAGTACCTAACGTAAGGACTTAAGTCAAATCAGCCCCCAGTTAGCGATTTGTGTATTGAAGAATCGATTTGTTATCCAAAATTTGGGAGCACGACAAATAATACGGTATTCATGAACAATATCTGATTGTTGTTGAAATTATACAATCTGTCTATCAGCAGACTCTATCTAATGAGACCTGAGAATTAAGAACTGTAAAAGTGTAAATAAAAAACATTCTTAATCTCCGAATTTGGGCAACCGTATTAGGAATTCACGCTTAATTGTACATTGTGCAACGAGGGGGGGTCAGTAAAATTTTGAAACCGAGGGTGAGCTTGCAATATTCTTACCCCCGAAGTTACACACAATATTTTTCATCACACTTGCGAAAAAAAACTAAATTTTAAGCTAAATTATTCTTAAATACAGCGACATATCAAACATTCATCCGCCATATTGTCATTTCTTGACAGGTAATCCCCATAGTAAACGCAGAATGTTCTCGAGAACGGTACAACTATAGGCTTACTACACTGATTCCACGTAACTACGATGCACACATATACAGGTTTAGACAGGAATGTTTTCAGTCTTGGCCGTATAAAGCACACAGCGGTACTAGTGCCGCGTGTTGCGAATGTTGTCGATATTTTGCAGAAACGACAACCATTAACCGATAGATGGAGCGGTTTTATGTTTTTAGATTTTTTTGATAACTTTATGGATTACTGTTAGTACGATCAAGAATATGTAAAAAAGGATTGATATCGGAATTATGACAGAGTAGACAGTGTCTTTTTGCCTTTATGAAGTGCACGCCTACACACCATATTTGCTGAACAAACTGAACGAAGAAAACCTATAGCCAAATGTGAAACAAGTGTCGCTGAGGTATTCCGTTCTGGTCTTTATCAGCAGTTGCACCTCATCAAATGTTACCTTTTTCTAATTTTATATCAAGCAGATACGTCATACTCAACGAGCTCAACCAGGAGAGCTCAACGGAGTGTTAGGGTCGGCAACGCCTCTGGTGTTGCAGGCGTACATAGGCTAACATGCCTACTTGAAAAATAATCTTTATTTTTATCTTTAGAAAAATACTATACATTTTATATTAAAACAAAAATTGAAAAAAAAAAAAACGCCGTCAGACCGATTGGACGGTTTACAAAGGTCACAGGCTCAAATCCTGCCGTAAGCGCGAAGCGGTGAATTTTTCAATTTTTCCTTTAATATAAAATTTAAAACTTTTTTTATGTTAATGCTTGATTTTTAATGAAAATATATAAATCATTGGATATATATCTATAAGATTTTAGTAGTTCTTTTGATTCGTCGTGGGTTCCATCAGTAGTCTCAGCCTTCGGCCTCGCATGCTTGTGGACGTACGCCGAGCATGCTCTAATATTTTTGAGACGATTTCACAGAGATCGACTAGGAGAATATAATTAATACATACGTACTGACATAAATCCATAATCCAGAAACTCCAGCTTCGTAGACAGGGTCGCTACCTACTACGTTAAGAGGCCATTGAATGAATACTCATTATCATCTTTCTGACATTGTACGGGTATTTGTCTAGATTGCTAGAGGAGCATGGGGTTTGCTCGGTAACCTAATTCCTTAAAATGTTGAAAGCGATTACCACTTGATCTAACTCAAAGGGAAATCTAACGCTGATTGGAACTTAAAAAAATGTCCTGGAAGGTTGACTTTGCTGATTAATATGTAGGTGGCGAAGTATCTGCATAATTTACGTGAGTCAACAATTAAAAAAGTTAAAAACATTGCAGTCTCTATTTACGCGGCAACAAGGCTGGTTGCATTCAAATTCCTTTAAGTATTTGTCTGTTAGGTCGTCTGTTAAAAAATAATACTCAGCCAATAAATGACTTCATGCTTCGCCTTAACAATAATGAACGACGTATAACTATTTACTTGATCATACGTTTTCGCTGCCAAAACAACATCCAAAAATCAATCAGAGTTGCTCGAACGAGCCGTGTCACCAAACCAAACCCTAAAAATAAAACTTGTTTGCCCAGTTGCTGGCGCAGCGCCAGAGTCCTTCGAAGCCAACACCTGGGTCCTAATTGCACAGCATATTTTGGGCGGCCTTAAAATTGATGTATCGGAAAGATGTGGTTTTTGGAATATGGAAAGCAATTTTTTCTTGAAGTTTATTCAATTAGATACACAGGTCAATTCGAAAGTACGTACACTTGACAATAAAACGATACACTTAACCACTTTAATGTTGTCAGTTAGTTATCATTCGCCCGTGCGTCTCGTTCGCGCTAATACAGTAGCAGAAAATAATTTATCATATTTGTGTTTTTTTATTTTATGTGAACGACTAAGGCTGCCGAAACGATTATCATGTGAAAGTCCTTTAGATGAAGAGTAAAATCATATACTACATTTGTATGACACCATATAAGAAACTCGTTTTGTGCGAGTTTATTAAAAAGTACATAAAATAACTAATACTCGAAATATAGGTAAAAGTGGTTTATTAATAAAGAAAACAACAAAATTACAGATTCTGCACTGAAAATCAAAATATTAAATTAGTACTTGGTACTGAAACCCTTTGCATCAAGAACAGCTTGGCATCTTCGGGGCAGTGATGCAATCAACTTCGCGAGAAAAGAACTTGGAATGCGTTCCCACTCTTCCTTTAATTGTTCAAATCTTTCGTTGACATTTCTTGCATTTCTTGCACTCGCACGACGACCTAACTCCTTCCATAGGTTTTCTATAGGATTCATGTCCGGACTTTAGCTGGGCCATTCCAAAACCCTCACTACGTTTTTTGAACCATTGTTTGCTGCTTTAAAAACAACAAAACATATTCATTTTATACTTAAAACTAATTAAAAGATAAACTGTACGTCTAATGGCGGTAAATAAAAACTTTTCTCACGCATGTCACGCATTCGTAGTTTTTTTTTTAATTCAGAGACAAACCAGAGCCGGGGGCCTATTTCCGTATCATTAGATACAAATTAACATGCGAGATATGTCAAAATTGTATGCAATTGACATTTTATTTCGAACAAAAAAGGCATCTCGACTGATATTAGAATAGAAGTCAAATCGAATTGCTTTTTTTTCTAAGATGT
Source organism: Cydia pomonella (assembly GCF_033807575.1). NCBI lineage: Eukaryota > Metazoa > Arthropoda > Insecta > Lepidoptera > Tortricidae > Cydia > Cydia pomonella. Next base: position 13,155,750 of record NC_084706.1, on the reverse strand, counting down.
TCCAAATTTGAAAGTCATAACCAAATCGATTTTGATGTAGTTATGAAGCAATTACAACATTATCACACATAAGAAAATTGTTGTAACAAAACAGTTATCGTAATGCTGGCCATTATTTACGGATTTTGAAGGCATCATAGAGGGTTTATGATGTATGTTGATAAAATTATATTTAATTAAATAACTGCCCATTGTAGTAAAATTAAGACAAATCAGTAGGTAATATTTGATTTCATTTATTTCATAATAATAAATTACAGTATAAATTATGCTATGTGAGCTATGTCAATCTACACGAATTTATATTATGATCATCTGTATATTACAATTTAAATGTCAAAAATGGAAACAATACAAAAAATATCATTGGTATTCAGTTTCAATCAAAATTATTACAAATTACTACATATAATCCCTCATGAAAACTGAAGAAACTCATGTATAAAATAAACTTATGTGGGCACAAAAAACGATCACACTCGATGCGACTGAGCCAACGATGCTGGGCATCTCGCAAAATTGTAAAAAGCGGCCAAGTGCGAGTCGGACTCGGCCAATGGTACGGAACCCTACCATTTATGACGTATTAAAAAAACTACTTACTAGATCTGGATCAAACCAATTTTCGTTGGAAGTTTGCATGGCATGTCATTCCGTTATTTTAGAAGTTACAGGGGGGGGACACACTTTTTTTCATTTTGGAAGTGTCTCTCGCGCAAACTATTCAGTTTAGAAAAAAATGATATTAGAAACCTAAATATCATTTTTGAAGACCTATCCTTAGATACCCCACACGTATGGGTTTGACGAAAAAAAATTTTTTTTTTTAATTTTTATGACGTATTAAAAAAAAACTACTTACTAGATCTCGTTCGAACCAATTTTCGGAGGAAGTTTGCATGGCAATGTATATCATATATTTTTTTTAGATTTTTCATTCTGTTATTTTAGAAGTTACGGGGGGGGGGACACACTTTTTACCACTTTGGAAGTGTCTCTCGCGCAAACTATTCAGTTTAAAAAAAAAAAGGATATTAGAAACCTCAATATCATTTTTAAAGACCTATCCATAGATACCCCACACGTATGGGTTTGATGAAAAAAGATTTTTTGAGTTTCAGTTCTAAGTATGGGGAACCCCCAAAATTTATTGTTTTTTTTTTTCTATTTTTGTGTAAACATCATAATGCGGTTCATAGAATACATCTACTTACCAAGTTTGAACAGTATAGCTTCTATAGTTTCGGAAAAAAGTGGCTGTGACAGAATCGGACAGACAGACGGACATGACGAATCTATAAGGGTTCCGTTTTTTGCCATTTGGCTACGGAACCCTAAAAATGGTAGCTGTGAGGTGTTGCTGTGTCGATGAACTCACTACAGCCCGCCAATTTCTAAACAAGTCCACTGTGTCATTTTGTCCATACATGTCATGTCATTTTGTCCGTATTTCCCCTATTTTTGGAAAATAATCGCTCCAAAAGTCAACAATGATTCCCATGGTATGGTTTAAATTAGAATCGGGCGCTCAATAATTTAAAAAAGAAATCAGAAAATAAAGCTTAATTAATACTTAACAAAAAAGAAATCTGAATATGATCAGAGCCAACAAGTGAGTTTTTTTAAATAACTTATCTTTTTATTAAAACGACGCAAGTGCTGTGGTGTCCCGTTATACTCACTCAGTAGCCAGCACAACCTACCAAAATAAAATAAATAAGAAAGTATATTTATATGCTTTATATGTATAAACAAACTCATTAGCGTACTGTAAGAAGTATTAAGAGATAATTTAACGTTAAATTAAAAATAATTTATATGATTTATATGATTTTTATTTATTTATTTAATATGATTGAACCTACATAAGTATAGCTAGGTTAGGGAAGGTACTAGTTTTCAATTAAATGGTTCAATTTGGTGTAATTACATAACATGACATATTATATTATTATTTGACCATACTCAAATGGATATGAGATGCGCAGGTATCAAATAATTTTGGAGTAAACACCTAAGGGATATGTTAATTAACATGGGCTAAAACAGTTTCGACGAGTGATATGTACCGACTTAGGCCCTTAAATGATGAACGTAAAAGTATATACATAATTTTTTCCTCTTGAATAAAAAGCTTAAGTGTCAAAACCACGCAAAACCAGAAGTGTAATGAAACTTTCATATATGATACGATACTAATTCAACAAACGCAAAAGTCTATATTTGTAGTCTGCTCTCTCATGACAGCTTCAAATGACGGCTAGATCAATTGATAATGACCTTTATTAGCATTACAAAAAGTCTACATGAAAGGAAATGAAGGGTGGTCGTGGTATAACTTTGTGCGCATTCATTACTCGGCTTGACCCGGACGTGACAGCGCATAATGTTTGGTTCTAGTCAACGATCATTTATTACTTTCGAAGCTGGGGTAGCACAGTTAGCGGCAAGTTAGGGAAGGATTTTGTAACCAGCCTCCGATTTAGCTGTTATAGGATTCAGCAAGACCGAAGGTGACGTTTTAGTTACTAGACTTTACTTACATAAATAAATAAATATTATAGGACATTATTACACAAATTGACTAAGCCCCACAGTAAGCTTAATAAAGCTGGGGTTGAGGGTACTTAGACAACGATATATATAATACATAAATATTTATACACCCATGACTTAGGAACCTTCACACGAATTGCCCTTACCAGGATTTGAACCCGGGACCATCAGCTTCGTAGGCAGGGTCACTACCTACTAGGCCAAACCGGTCGTCAATTCGCAATATCACTTTTAAGTTGACATTTGGATAACGACCGCAGCAGCAAATTCTGCATTGCTGGTGCAACGTTACTACTGCAGCGTTGACGCGGGCGATTTCACTGTCAGTCGTGAGATGCGGTGAGTCAGTTTAGCAAATATAACAATTTTAGTATATTTCGTGGCCATACAAGACATACTTATGTCGTGACGTGGAGAAAATAGAGGGACCAAAGTAAAATATTTAATGAACGTCCTTTTGTCAGGCGGAGTGACCAAACACGTGCAAAGTAATATTACCTAACTGAGCTAGAAAATTTGGGTCAGATTATTAATTTTGAATATTAAGAGTAGTTTATGGGTAACTGTGCTGCTCAGTTTCTGCCTGGATAAAATTAATTAAGTAAAATATGACCGTGGCTCTTTTAGTCTTACTTAGTAGTCTCATTTAGTTCCGCTTTAGGGAAAAACGTCTGATACTTAGTCTACTATTTACTTCCTGGTATTTATTACTTATAAACTATAAATAATTAAGCATTTAAGATTAAATTGTATTTTGTAATGATTGTTATAGTTTTAAGTAATCGAATTTTACAGTTCGATATATTGCTTCTAAAATATACCTACTGGGTGCACAGTGTGGAAAATCTGATTTAGGTACCTACTTGGGGAATCCATGAACTGTGTGAAATGTTTATATTGATGCCTAACTCTAACACAAATATTTACTTTTATTTTATTTAAATTCTGTGATACCTGGAGGATTATTCTAATTTTAACAACTGGTTATGAATTTGATATGCATTTGTTATGTATATGATCTGTCAGGGAGCATAGCCCTGTTTTTTTAAAACAAAAAACACGCTTATTGTTTTTGGAATCGTGGTGCCTGTATTTTTGGCCTAGTTAATTAGGCCGTTTTTCACTCTTAATACTCTTTAATGCTCATTGATACTCTTTGACGCATTTTTAAAAACAAAAAGCGAAGTATACTAACAAAGAAAGAAGATAAGTTAGTGTCATATAAAAGGATTTTTGTAGGTACGTAAGTACAATATAATATTAACCTGTCAAAAATGTACGATAGTTCCTAACAAAGAAACGGAATATTCAAAATCAAACTAATTCAACTAGCTACATTCTTATAAAAACTTTGAAAAAATAATAGACGAGCTAATCCGTTATTTCTATGTAGGTTCTAATGTTTAATTCATGACGCACGCTGTTTGATTCAACCAATTACTTAGCTTTAGTCTAATCTAAAAAAAAACGCCATGGCCCATAAAAGTTAATCGAGGTTGAAAAACACCAAAAATAAAGTCGTATATGACATTGCTAAAACAGTGGCCTTACCAGGGAAAATTAAATGGCGTCCGGATGATAATAAAAATGTGTTTGGAACCCAATGGGAAGGCCTTCAATTTAGCTCGGCCCTCATGGAATGACCACTGTCCCCTACTCTCATTATCACTAAACGTGAGTGGTGCATTTTTGTGTCATGTGACAATGTACACAACGAAATATTAGACACGTTAATATTAAATTGGGTAGTTGACACATGTCGAATATTATAATAAAATGTAGCTAAATGGATAGAAAATGAGTCATCCATTATGAAAAAGGTAAATATAAAAATACATATTTAGATTATAAAAAAAATACAAGGATCGAAAGTCTCAAAAAAAAAATTTTTAACTTTTAAAAAAGAATAAGAAAATAGTTCCATTCGATTCCTTACATTTTAATAAAAATAAACTGTATGACAACTATATACACCAACGCAATATTTCAGAATCAAAATTGTATTTTTTTCTTGATCTTCCATACATTTCAATTAAATCTGGAACCTATCCGAACTCTCTAAAAAATATAAGGGTTCAGCCAATTTATAAGGGTAAAGGTGAGATGCATCTTGCAAAATTTTATAGACCTATATCCTTAATACCGATCGTCTCTAAAGTTTTCGAGCGCCTGTTGAGTAGGAGGATAATAGATCACCTCACTACAAATAACATCCTTAACAAACAGCAATATGCCTACCAAGCCGGGCGCTCCACGGTGCATGCCGCGCGTGACGTCATCGCGCGCGTCATGACCCACCTCGAGCGCGGGCGAAAAGTAGCAGCTATATTTTGTGACTTGTCGCGCGCATTCGAAATGGTCGACCACGAACTACTTCTCAAAAAGATGGCGCGCTACGGTATGGATGGCAGCTTTCTCGATGCGGTCGCATCATTTTTATGTAACCGAAAGCAATGCACATACGTGTTTAACACTAGGTCTAAAATTGAATCACTACCCGGCTGCGCCGTGCCCCAGGGGTCGACAATGGGAAATTACCTATTTTTACTACTTGTGAATGACATTACGGCAGCTTGCCCTGACCCCGAATATGTAATGTTCGCTGATGACACTTGTATTATAGTTAACGCCGACAGTGTACCTAATTTAAAGCAAAAACTATATCAGGCAGTTGAAAAAATATCAGCATGGTTTCAGGCTAATGGCATGCTTCTCAACGTCGAAAAAACGAACCTGATCCACTTTCAGCTTTGCAATAGAAAAAACGATAAACTTAACATTTTATCTAACAACGTACTTTTACCGCAAGTGGATCAAGTAAAATATCTTGGATTTAAAATCGACTCGGGTCTCACGTGGTCGCCTCATATAGATGCCACCTGCGCCAAACTGAGCTCTGCGTGCTATGCGCTGTCGAGGCTTGCTCCAACCCTGTCCCTAGATAACATAAAAAAGGCATATTACGGGTACTTCCATTCCATCCTAATCTATGGTGTTGACCTTTGGGCGACGGCGGCTGACCGCGACAAGGTTCTAAAAACTCAAAAACGGGCTATTCGAATAATGGCTAAAAAACCTCACGATCATCCAGCACAGAATCTTTTTAAAGAACTAAAAATACTTACCCTACCCAGCGTTTACATTCTTGAAGCCGCCCTGCACGTTAGGCAGAGCCTAGCGTCGCATCCGACTCGCGCGCAGCACCACGCCCCTGGCCGGACCACGCGTGGCCAGCACCTGCTAGTCGTACCATCTCGGAGACTCGCTAGGGCTCGGAAATCACTTAGTGTCTTGGGGCCCAAGATTTACAACTCTCTTCCAGCTGATATAAAAGAATCACGATCTGACGCAATTTTCAAAAATAAACTGAAAAATATTTTGTTACTCATGGCTTGTTACACCATTGAAGAATTTTTTGAGAAAATTAAATCACTCAATGAACTAGGTATATCATTGACCCACTCACATAAATAACTGCCTATTGCATAATAATTGTACCTATTTGGTCATTGAACCATTATTTTAATGAATTATTAAATTATTTTTAGTTTTTTTTCCGATTTATACCTAGGTTAAGAAAAAATGACATGTAAAATGTTGAATTTTACCAATAAATTTCTGATTCTGATTCTGATTCTGATTTAGAACAGACTAATGTAATGTGACGTCACATTACAAAATCATTTTGTTAGAGGCGTTTCAATCGTCGAGTGGCATAAACTGGTCTACAAATTATTTTTTTAGTAATTTTAATATGTTTTTTTTTTAATTATTATTAGGTACCTACTTTAAAGGGATAATGAATAAATGATTTACATTAACATCAGAGCCGTTATTACTTCAAAAAAAACATAAATTTTTAAAGGTGTTAATAAATAGAATGGCAAGAGGACAGCAGTAATCTCTTTATTAAACTCATCAATTTGGAAAAATTAAAACTCGTTATGTTAAAAGTATATGGAATTTAGGTACGATAGGTGAAAACTTGTTTTGGCTAATTGTTCAAATTATTCGTTGCGGTTCACACTAAATAATACACAAATCACATTAAAAAATCTTTATCTATGTTGTTTGGTCACAATTAGCCTACTTTAACTCTATTAGAATTACTAGTTCCAACTAAATGCACAAAACTGAGTAATACTGTCTATCTCCGTTTCTTCAAATAAGTGTTTGATGACACTAAAAATCTGAAATCTATTAAACTCGTGATCGATATTGAAATTGGATCCGAAGCCATGCGCGTGAAACGATCCGATTAGCCACGAATGACACCTATTCCGCCATTGATGCCTTTGGATTAGACATCAGGGACCTTTTAACGCCACAGAGGATTTGGGTTATCGGTTTATCCCACCAAAAACATAAAATAATGTAAAAAAGGGCTTGATCTACGCTACACAATAAGCAGGTGAGTAGAACCTGAAACAACAACATGTGAGTTAGGACATAAAATGCATTTATTAGCAAGTAGGGAATGCTCCCGGTACGGTAAACAGGCCCCAATGTGAAGGCCAGATAACTTACTCGTATGCCACACTTACCCGTATTTGACCTTACCTATACTACTTACATACCTACATCATTTGACATCAGTATCAGTTCTCAATGTTTCTAAAGGTAAAGAAGTAATAAACACCAGAACGCATATTTTAAGGTCCGGGTTCTGTAACTCCCTAAGATAACCTTTGCATTATTTGCAACATTATTTACGTTAGTATATAACAGCTCGCTCCGAACTTTAAGATACGTCAAACATTTGCTAAAGATACGATATGGATTAAATGTGTCAGTATCAAAAGAGACGTTGCTTCAACTGCAGAGCCGTATTTATTATTATTATTTTAAACTTTACTGCACATAAAAAAGAGTACAACAGGCGGACTTAATGCCGTATAATTCTTATTAGTGTCATAAAAATAAATTGATAGCGAAATGAAAGGCCTGACGGTCGGGTCCGGCGCGGCGCCCCGTGATGGTTGAAGTCTCGAAGAATACCAGCAAGTTCCGCTTCCAAGCGAGGCCAAAGACCTCTTCGGCCTTCGGCCTTATGTGGAGCTCGGTTTTCGGTGTCACTCCATCTTGGCCATCGTTGCAATTTGCTTCTCTCGGCCTGGCCTTTGGGCTCGAACGAAACTTCAAATCCGACGCTCCGGGTCATCAGCTCTATGAAGAGACTTGTCACTTTTGATACTCATATATCCATGTAAATGTGGATACAACTGAAATTAGCGTTCACACGTATCTTATTAAATTAATATTAGAGCGATAATGCGCGTAGCAATGAGGTACCTTACGTTGTACAGACCTATGTTTGTAAGATCCATTTAGTAGGTACCGTAGTTATCTGTTAGCACAGGCGATTTCATGATATTGCGTACCAAGTTTGCATACCTTAAGTACTTCTATTCATTGAATAGGTTACTTTTAAAAGTGAGAGGTTGACAGGACATCTTTTCGATCTTTTTCCAAGAAGTAAGCCAGGTTAAAAACTGGGTACTTCATCAGATTTGTACATACCGGCGCTATTGATTTCTCTACGAGGCTAGTTAGAAAAAGGCTCAAGTTTCGAGCGTCGAGCGGCCACTCACGGAAGTGGGCGTAAGTTGGTGGAAGCAAAGTGACTCTCACGATCTAAGCTGCATGGCTAAGTAAAGCAGAGCGGTTTAAAAACTAATTATTTTAACTCCAAGGGCGGCACGGGACGTACGGGTGGCAAGTTGGTGGGCACAATGCCCGTCAGGAAGATTCCGGTGAATACGGCGTACTTTGATTAAACTTTGACCTTACGCGTTATTAATTGTTAACATCATATCATCTGGCTTTGCGTAGCTGGCCGTTTCCTTTGCCGCAAATTCATTTTTCATTACGTCTGTGGTAATGTAAATTTTCAACCTAGGGCTTGCGCTGGACAGCTTGACTTAGTTGACTAAGTTTTTTAGAAATTTAATCAATTTAACAGTCGACCAAATCCACAAAGAAAGCATATTGGCTGATTTATTACGTTTTTAATAATGTTTATAAATCAAAAAATATATACAAGATACGAGCAAATTTATAATTAGGCACACAAGTATGATCAATAAAACGTTGTCAAAAAAGACTAAGTCAAATACACTCACAGCGATAATAAATATCGCTTCGCCAATCACTAAAGCAGCACGCTCCTCACTAGAAGTCACGCAACTACTAGCTTTTTTACCAGCGATTATTTTTAACAATATTATTCTTGCCACAATAAATTTACATGTGAATCGGTGCTGTGTTGAGTAGAAAATAAATTGCGTTTCGTTACCTTTCCACTTTGTTTTAATTAACTGGTCTTAGCATTTAATTGAGACGTATTAGTTATTCGTTGATTGCTATTTACTAATTATTTGGAAAATTTATACATACTTCATATTTTATAGGAGAATAGTTGTTTTATAATGAGTTAAATCAATTACATTTTTTGCTCCCTTGTGAGTAGGCACTGCTCGCAAAATAAAGTTCCGATAAACAAAGATAAACAAATAATTATTTATAATAAAAACTGCAAATTCCATCAATCATATCATGTGATTATCGCTATGTCCGTCTATACGTCCCAGACTTTTTCTAAATTTCGAACAAGTAAGGAAGTAAATATTCTTTATTGCACCAACAATTATACATTTTACATACATGTAAAACTACAAATGAATTTTAAAGGAAAATAGAACCAGGTAACAACAGGCGGTCTTATCGCTAAAAAGCGAACAAGATGCATTATGTGAACAGTTTATTGTATCACGCGTTACTTTCCATAGTTTACATAAGTACCTATACTACAATCATTTACTTTGTTATTCTGCCAAATATAACGTTCTGTGCATTTAGTTCTAACGTTCTTCATCCAGTCATCTAGTATTTTCATTGTAGTGGTGAGGTGCAAAATTCTGTTTTTGTTTTGCCTGCATAATTCCACGTATGTATCGAACCACTCACTAGGCACGAGATTCAGTAAACACAGTTCTGCTCCTTTTATAAACAAATAACTATTGTTATTAATATCTAACTAGTCCAAATTCTCATTATCAAAGATTTTCTTATACTACGTGGTGGCAAACAAGCATACGACCCATCTGAAGGTAAGCAGTCTCCGTAGCCTATGTACGCCTGCAACTCCAGAGGAGTTACATGCACGTTGCCGACCCTAACACTCCGCACCCTCGTTGAGCTCTGGCAACCTTACTCACCGGCAGATTGACTGATTGCATAAGATTTATCAAATATAAGAAAATATGGTGCACCCTAATTTGGCAGCCAAACAAGATGACCCATATACTTTAGTAGATTGTTAACCAAAGGTGAAAAGTGAAACATATCACCCGAGATTTCGTTCGAGCGCCAATAGTTCGAGAGTGAGATGGTTACTTTTATCCGAGGTGAACACTCTACTTTTCATTTCGACTATGAGGAAAGTCAAAAGAGAAAAGAAATTTAGGTTATGGCTGGAATTGGCGCCATTTACATTTTGATCGGAAAAAATCCAAAACTATAGACAATCCGATCCTAAATGGGGATATATCTTAATCGGCCTTAAAAAAAAGTGAAACTGAAGGAATGTAATGTTGTGATAATATTTTAAACATTCATCGTCATTTATATTGATTTATTAACAAATATTTACCTTTATTTTATACATTTTAATATTAAATACAAGTAGTATAATTATTTAATAATGCAATGCAGTTGACATTTAATATCGTTAATACTATGTCTGAAAATGCGGAAGCTGATATGAGATCTTTTAACTGAATAATATGGCATATGTGGCTGTCAGCCTTTGCTCGAAGTACAAATATTTTCCACCCTAGCCAGTTATCAGCCTATGATAGGTGAACTTTCCGAATAGGAGAGATGAAAACATATTTTTTTATCGCTCCTATTTGGAAAGTTCATCTTTCATATGCTGATAGTCGGGTGGAAAATTGCATTTCCCACCCTAGGGCGGAAATTCATTTTAACAGCCATTGGCTTCTGCATTTTCAGACCAAGTATTATCAAAATTAAAAGTCGATTGTATTGCAGTATTAAAAAAATATACGAATTGTATTTAATTTAATATTTAATAAAAATAAAAATAAATATTCGTTAGCATACATGCTTTTTACAATAACAGGGTAGATGAATAATCAATATGAATGACGATTAATGTTTAAAATATTATCATTACATTCATTCATTCAGTTTCATTTTTTTTAAGGCGCTTATACAATAAGGCCCTTTCAGACACATTCCAATTTAAGATCGGCTTGTTTATGGTTTTAGATTTTTGTCCGATCAGAATGTAAATGGCGCCAATTCGTTATAACCTACATTTCTTGTGTTTTACTTCCCTCGTAGTCGAAATGAAAAGTAGAGTGTTTAACTCGGGTAAAAGTCTGACCCTCGAACTATGGAACTAAAATATCTCGGGTGATATGGTTCACTTTCCACCCTTGGTTAACAATCTACATAGGTACCTACTATTGTAGTAACCGAGTTGTCAAACTGTTGACAACCAAAGTTACCGCATAATGCACATAAGCGTCGTTTATGTTAAATTCGAAGCACGAATTTGTCTTTGTTTAAAATACAAGGAACACAATCAATGTTAACGAAAACTGGCGGTCACCAAATACAATAGGCTTAATTTTATTTTTCATATCGATTTGCTTAAACCACCGACACCTATAAAAGATTATTAGATTCCGTGCATTAAAGAAAGAAATCAAATCATTGTATAAAAATAATTGTTTAAATTCTGCTTGGCGAATATGTATTTCAAATATGAACGTTTCTTTAGTGCTTATAATCTATTTCTAAAGATTAGTATTTAGACATGAGTTATTAATGATTTATTGTAACTTGCCGCCTAACAACACTGAAGGTCGTAGGTGAGGTTTAAAAACCTTAACCTATTTTGGAACTGCGCTGTGGCATGCTACGGCGCAATGCTTGAAGCGTGACTTAAAAATTGACTTGAAAACTCGTATTTATTTTAGCCTTGTAATTACTTAAATTTAATTGATTGATATACAATGTGCGCTCATCAATTTTAACCCGATGCGAATATTTATATTATAAACGTTATCTGTTTTGTGCCTAATAAATAAAATAAAAACTAAATTTTAAATTAAGGTCAATGCCAAATTCGTCTGTGAGAAATTCCGTTCACGAGTGTATTTCCTACAGACGGATTTAGACCTTAATTTAAAATTTAGTTTTTATTTTATTTATCAGGTACACAAAACAGATAACATTTATTACATGAAATATTGTTTTAAGTATAGATATTAGGAATGCTATCCAAAGCATGAATTACACATTAAAGAGTGAAAACTACATATATACTAAAGTTACACTAAATTACATACACAATAAAACAATTTTATACACGAAACACAATTCGCAAAAGGGAGGGTAAATCAAATAAATAACTAAAATACATTAAAGAAAAATGAGACTGAACACCCAGATTTTGAGTTAAAAAATATCAATTTGACTATGCTTAGATACCAGGTCGTTGTGCTGAAGGCACATTCTTACAATAGGTTTGTAAAATGAAGACTTCTATACACTCGAAGAGCAAAATCTTTGGAGCACGCGAATTAACCGTGTGTTCGAACAGCAATGTACGGTCACCATAAGAATATATCGGAGTGACGGAACATAAATATGAATAAGGTTAGATTGGGCATGTGAGCAGGGTACGCGCGCCACTGCTATGATCATGATCAAGCGATCACCGCACTCGTCTGCACTGAGCGCTCGCCCGCAGCCGCCACGGTGGAACCGCCATAGGCCATAAGTCGCCAAAAGTATTATTACATACACAATAACCAATTACAGCTTTCGAAAACGGATTAAACCATTTTATTCTTTCATTATCACTTTGTTTTGACTGCATTAGTGTAACCGCTCTCCTTTTAGTGACTTGACCGATAAATAATCTTTCAGTGTAATTTTTCTGAAATCCATGTAATATTTAACTACTGAAGTTTCAAGAATATGCAAGGAAAAGGTACGTTTCATCTTTTATTGTATACTTAACGTTACCTATTTTAAACTGTGTGCCCTCTACGCCGTAGGTTTTAATTCTCGCTATTTCATTGAATACCTACTTAACTTCACGTCGACCTACAAAGCAAAGGGGCCTAGACCACGCATTAGGACTTATATTACAATAATAATTATTTTTTATGCTTTTGATGAAATTAAAATAAGTGGCCGATTTTGGCAAGTTCTTTTTTGTGTTGCCTTGTAGTGCTCAAGCGTAGAGGCTCTATGAAATAACCCAATTTTTATTTGTTTTATTTTTAGATACAACTATCGAAGTTAACTTTTCTACGATGCAATTTTGGAACGTGGAATTATTAAAGAAAAAATATGCCACGTGCTTCAAACATTACTTTCCTACTTTGAAAACCCAGAAAACGTAGATTTCGAGGCTGCTTTTTGGAGAAATGTGTTTAGAAACAATGTGAAACTAGTATTAAGATTAGTAAAATTTGTTAAATTGTCTAGTGCACTCGTGCACTTAGCTTCAGAATCAGCCGTCAGCGAAACCACCGTAAGAAAATTCTTCAGATATTCTGCTACGTCATCCAAGATCGCGCTCAGAAAAAATGTTATAGACCATTCCATATCCATTTTAGAAGCCTTGTCACGGCCGTGTCGTCTTGTCATAATATAAATTTAAGGAAGTTTTAAAACTACGCTTACGAAACGGCGTCTCTACTAGTGGACGGAAATATGTACTATGTAGTGTGGTTGGTATACTATCTATCAGCTTCTGTTCATAAAATCTCATTCATTGCGCGAAAGTGGTAAAAAAGCTTTCTGAAGCAGTTGAAGGAAATAATAAAAAATTTAAAGCTTTTAGACGACAATAAAATCGCAAAGCATCGAGAGAACATCGAATTAATAGACTGTTATTTTTCTCTGTTCGGACACTTTCTCGTAAGAAAAAAAGAGGTCTTATCCAGCTAAGCAAGTTAGTACATTAGTTGTGATCTAATTTATTAATTAGGATTAGTATTTTATTGCCTTTCTTTTTTAGGATTCCGTACCACAAAAGGAACAAAACGGAACCCTTATAGGATCACTTTTGCGTCTGTCTGTCCATCTGTCACAGCCTATTTTCTCCGAAACTACTGGACCAATAAAGCTGAAATTTGGTACACATATGTAAGTCTGTTGTTGTTGAGAAAATTAAAAAACAAAAATTTGCAAACTAAATCCTGTTACATATCGAATGAAAGGGCCCATTGTAAATATTTCAAATACATATTTTTTTATAATTTTAAAATAAATAATTTAGAAATAAATTACCTCTCCCCCTGTTTCGGAGAGAAAGAGGGAGAGAGGTCTCACAAGAGACTTTAAGGCAGAGCTGAGGGAGATTAGTGCTTGAGCACTAACTGTGTTTGAACACAGAACAATAGTACAAGTGGCCATGTTCATACTTCTTTCAAATTTCACATCTTAAATTCGAAAGCCGATGACCAAGCTCCGCGTAGAGTCGAAGGTCCGAAGCGTTCGGGAGGCCAAAGGCCGAGCTGAGGAAGATTAGTGCCAAAGCGTCCAAGAGAGGCTCGCCTTTAGTGTTCAAGCGTAAATTGGACTTTAGAAAAAAATGTGGTTAGGCTTTATTTGGCACATACCCGCAATGATACGTGTACTATTGATAGATTTGGTACTTTTACTGTATTTGATCCTGCTATACCAGCTATTTTCCATCAGATTTGTATATTAATTTTCGCACACAATAAATAGTCTCAAACCAGAGCAATCATAAAATAAATCTGAAAATCCCACATTTTTAATTATTGAGCTTAGCAGCTTGATACAATCCCATTTATTTTATTGTTGTAGTAAAATCTAAAAATTATAGTTAAACGTAAGTTGTTTTAGTACATAAGTACATATATCAGTTATTTTTCTATCAGATATAAAAATTCCATTACCTATAACTATATTTATTTCAGTTAACATCATTTATAATTTATGAACCTCCAGGTCTTTTTGTTGTATTTTCCTTTTGTTGTGGTACATCTTTTGTATTGCATTTTTGATATGTTTGTATGACTGTTTAGGCTTCTAAATAAAAAAATAAAAAAATCTGCGCCATCTCTGTCAGCGCTACATCCAATTCAAAGTAATAACTTCGTTCCTAAACATCGATATAAAATCTATGCATATAGCTATTCTGTTGTAAAGATATAAGCCACCGCGCTAAAACACTTTATGTTAAGTATATCTTGTTTTAGATCCGACTTCGACCTTTTCGGGTTTTCAAGATGTTTCACTAGCGTTTCATTAAAAAAAAAACCATTAAAACTTGCGCGATGTACGAAACCCTTGAAACACGAGTCCGACGCACTTGTCCGGATTTTTTAAATTGAATACACATGTTTTTTACACATGCATGTTAACGCTTTATTTTATTTAAGTTTTATAGTTAGTTATAAGTCTATATAAGTCAATTTACTTATACTATATATTTATTAAATCCATTTTATGTATCTTTAACATAATAATTAGTGAAAATCCATCGTAAAAACTCATGAATAATTGTTATGTAAGTCACTAGTAATAATGATAGTACTATGATATTAGATACTAGATACGTGTACCCTAGGTACCTATTTTTATGTTTTAATTTCTTATTGTACTACATAACTTGTATTAAAAATATATCATATGTATATATTATGCGTTTTTGATACAATTTTAACTTTTAAAATTAAAAATAACAGCAAATATGGCTAAAACCTACCTACTTATGACCGCCGTTGTTCCGCAGCGGCCCCACCCTGGGCCGCCTCTATTCATGTAAAGAATGTCATACTAAAGAGGTTGATGCTCTGTGTAATAGTTGACGAAATATAATTGGCACCGATTGATTATTGAACTTTATCTTTACGAATATAAAAGGACAAAAAGAGATGTGAAGTATTTTGTCGCAAGTCCTATTCATATAGTGGAAATAACTAGTTATGCTAGCTTTATGTTTCTGGGATAAAATCGGCACGTTATTACTAGGTAAATAAAACTTTTTTTCGACACATCGTATTTACTTTTAAATGACTCGTCTATTTTTTAAATAATATACTACGAACTGAATAGTTATTGACTAGCATATTAGTAGAACTAGGAAAACTTAGAAATTAAAACTGGGATCAAGATTATTTATTGTAAATAAGCCATTAGCGATAACATTCATCGGTACAAATAATATTTCTTCGACTATGATGAATACCTACTCC
The DNA here is from genome assembly GCF_033807575.1 of Cydia pomonella. Classification (NCBI taxonomy): domain Eukaryota; kingdom Metazoa; phylum Arthropoda; class Insecta; order Lepidoptera; family Tortricidae; genus Cydia; species Cydia pomonella. The sequence goes on along the minus strand of NC_084706.1, from coordinate 13,139,920 downwards.
ATAACCACCTGGAGGCGCACAGTTGAAACGGAGGCTGCACCTTATGGCCACAGCTAAAAGGAGGTGGAAAGCAATGATACCTTATGAGAGTTCTGTCCCTGATGAGAGATAATAGGACACCATTATCATCATCACATGCTGTATAATTCTAATAAATGGTATGGTAATATATTTCCAAAAATAATGACGTTCTATACAAACTAAAATAACTGGAATTAGATTTGTTAAACCTACTTATTACATACCTACTTGTTTGTTATATTTTTTGTAATAAAGTTAATCAATGACGGGTTTATTTTGATAAATATTTTAATTTCATAACGGCCATTCCGTCCTTGAAATTATTCATCAAAATTGTATTGGTTTTCCAAACAATACACTGCCATTTATCAGTCGGCAGTCGGCACCTAAAAAAATCCCCGCAATACTAACAAGAAACTAAAACTTCAAGAAACAAAAACTACATTGCCGTAAAACGGAATAAGCGCCGCCATACTTCCATACCATACCATAAGTAAGGTTTGGAATCCTCAACTTTTTCTACTCAAACTAAGTAGCTTTCATGTGAATTTGAAATAACCAAACAGTTATCGCCTTTCGCATCTAAAGCGTGGATGTGTGTCGCGTGACTAAGAAAATCGGGCGTATATTTTAAAAGGAATTTGGTTCACTTCGTTTTTGATAACTTACGCTATTTGGTTTTGGCATGGCGTAGGTTTTCCGTGGCTCACTTGACCTATCGGTCTCGTATGTTATGATGGTTTAATTTAACTTGATTTTAATAGGTGTGACTTTTTACGCAATGTTGGTAGGGGAGCCCGAAGTGGTAAAAAAAATCTTTAGTGTTACTGGCAGAGAGCGCAACTTTGGTGCCGATGACAGACGTATGACGTCAAGCTAAATACAGAGTGTTGTTATCTAGATTATAGATATTTAATCAAATAACAACTTACTAGCCTCTTTAGTTTACTGATATTGAAACTTGAGTTGAGAGTTTTTATACGTACTGGCCACGTATAAAAACATAACTAATTGTCATTGTCATGTTAAAAACAAGATAGTTGGAAATGACAACCAATTTCTGTTTACTTATTTTATTATTAGTAAAATATAACCGAAATATTATTGTTTGAAGTCGCTATGGAGTGCAGTCGTATTTACAGAAATTTCCTTTTCTGATTGTAAAAAATGAAAACATGTACTGCTCCTGCTGTGACCAAAAATTTAACAGCAAAAGCAAGCAATATAGAGAAACATTTGAAAACAACAAAGCATATTGAACGAGAAGGAGAGAAAATGACACAATATGATTTTAACTTGGATTTAACAAATTTTATGATAGCTTCGAATATACCTTGGAAACAATTACAAAATAAAAACTTTTCTAATTTTCTTGAAAAATGCATAAACGGAAAATATGCAAACAGTGTGAGTATACCATCAGAAGCGAACCTAAGATGTAATTATTTACCAAAAAAAATTCAAAAGACTTACGCTTCTATACGGCAAGATATAGGTAATTTCTATATTTACGTAAGTGTAGGTGAAACACAAGACAGACTACAGCAAAACATTGCAAATGTTATTGTCGGAGCTCTTAAGGAAACCAACGCGAGCAGACCACATATTATCGCTTGTCAAGTTCTGGACAAAACAAATAATGTCACTATTAAAGAATTAGTAATTAACTCGTTAAACAAACTATTTGAAAGTGATAATTATCATGAAAGAGTAGCATTATTTCTCACTGATGGGGCTCCATATATGTTAAAAGCAGGCCGCTAACTAAACGGCATTTTCCTAAATATGACACATGTAACATGTGTAGCCCACGGGCTTAACCGTGTTGCAGAGAAAATTAGAGAATAATACGATGATGTTAATGAATTAATAGCAAGTGTGAAATTATTATTTTTAAAATCGCCCTCAAGAATGACAGTACTGAGACAACTTTGAGACAACTGACATGCCTCAGCCACCACGGCCCATTATAACACGATGGAATACGTGGATTGAGGCATGCATGTACTACAGGAAGTACTTTGATCAAATCACTAATGTTATCAATGCTTTAAATGAACAAAATCCAGCCAAAGTGAGAAGAACAAAGTTAGCAATTCGTAAACCTAACGTAAAAGAGAACATACTTTTCATAACTGAAAATTGCAGCATCTTGGTTGATTCTACTAGGCATATACAAAATTCAACGTTGGCATTGAGCGAGTCATTGCGTGTGATTAAAACTGTCACGGCAAAACTATCTAAGATTAGGCTACATGCAAAGGGGAAAAACATATACAAAAAACATAAAACAATATTACAAAAAAAATAGTGGATTACAAATTATGGAAAATATGGCTGATCTGAACGACAACAAGGAAATCTGTCTCTATGAATCCTCAGAAAAATGAACTTGTGGCGTTTTTTCAAATATGCTCCTATTACGTCCGTAGAAGTAGAAAGATCTTTCTGAATTTTGAAGTGGATTTTTACTAGCAGGCGATGTAACATGACTCCTAGTAGTTTAGAACAGATTTTGATTATTAATTTTGAATCGAAGTATAATAACTGAAGGATTTCAGTCAGTTTGGGTAACATTGGCCACACCACAAAAACAACATTTTTTAGGGTTCCGGTGACAGACGGACGGACGGACAGCGGAGTCTTATTAATAGGGTCCCATTTTATCCTTTGGGTACAGCGGCTCAAACTTACCCAAACTCACTGTATATAAACTTTTTTGTTCCTAGTGTACGCTATGTAACTGGCAGTTAGGTGAAAAATCTTTAATCTATACTTAAAAAAACATACCATATTTATTGTCGCTTTCCTGAAGTTTTGCTAGATATTGTCGTAATCGTAAAGGATGGGTGGAAGTAATTCAATTCCCAAATCATTACGAGACCTTCTAATGGGGAGCATTGTTAGAATATTAAATAAAAATCTTCTTTTTTACTTAGATGAGAATAATGAATACAGTTTTGCTGATAAAGTAAGTTTTTACACCTCTTATCTTAGTAACCATTTGGGATCATCTGCAGCGTGACGTCAAATTGATGTCATCGGCATGAAAAGTACAGGCCCCGTATAATAATTATATACCGATATTGTTACTTTTATTCCTTAACACTTATTGTTGTAGATGATAAATTTTTGAGGATGGGTTTGGGATCTCGGATTAACAGAAGTTTTACGGAAAGAACTATTTTTAAAGACATTGGCGTTATTCCCATCAAAATAAATTGATTTAAATGAAGAATGTTTGACCGTCAACAACATTTGCTACAGGTGTGGTTATAGGAATTATGACCAGTGCGACGCCAATTAATGAATGTAAAATGGAACCAATGTAAGTGTGCAGTCAAGGTCAGGGTCATAAACAGCATACAGTTTATGAATATTCAGGATCGTAACTGATGTAATGTTTCATTTCGATTGCAGTCGGCAGACCCATAGAATGGGAGAATACATTTCACCAAGGTCCTCTGACTGCAATTGATAGTCGGTATCCACACCTTATAACGCACAATAATATCTATAAATAGTTATGAGATGAGTTAAAGCACTTAATGTATTTTATAATCGATGTAGCCGCCGTGCAGGTCAGGATGTCGACGACTTAAATAAAACTTCGATTTATAATGAAGTGAAGTATATTCTTCCAAAGGGTACTGGTTTACAAGGGTTCTTGTCAAAACGGTTCAATGTAGAAAATAGGTGTTGAAAGTATGGAGGATGATGCAAGAGTGATTTGCAATATTTGACTTGATCAGTACAAAAGGTTTAGATTTAAATGCTTCCAATTGGCCGCGATACAGATTATGTGGAGCGCTCCTATTGGTGCTTTTAAAAAGCCTCCGAATAATAGCCGAGCCCGACGGCTGCGTTTAGCTACTGCATTGATTTTTATATAATATTAAGTTGCAGTCGCAACAATCGATAAACGCGAAAGAAAATAATTCTAATTAGAAATATATATATTACAAATGCGAAAGTAACTCTGTCTTTCTGTATATCTGATGCCTCTTCACGCTTAAACTGCTAAAATGATTAAGTTGTATGGAAATAAATAAATAAATAATAATAAATAAATATTATAGGACATTATTACACAAATTGACTAAGTCCCACAGTAAGCTCAATAAGGCTTGTGTTCAGGGTACTTAGACAACGATATATATAATATATAAATATTTATAAATACTTAAATACATAGAAAACACCCATGACTCAGGAACAAATATCCATGCTCATCACATGAATACATGCCCTTACCAGGATTTGAACCCGGGACCATCGGCTTCGTAGGCAGGGTCACTATCCACTAGGCCAAACTGGTCGTCAAATAGTGCGAGTCCCGAGGCTAAATAATAAATGAGAGACAGTTTTTATCCCGGAGAACAACCCTTAAAAAGGAGAAAAAGAGGGTTCAAAGTTTGTATTGAGAAAGAACGGAGAGTAAAGACTTGTTTCAGCGATTTTGTAAATTCACATCCTGTACGAGTTTTATGGGTTTAAAGACTTTAAAGTTTGTAATGGGAACGACTATCCCTACTTCCCTACTAATGTTATAAACGCGAAAGTAACTCTGTCTGTTTGTTTGATACCTCTTTACGCTAAAAGCTAAACCGATTAATATGAAGATACTCGGGAGAGGACATAGGGTCGTATTATCGTTTAGGCAGCCTTAGTCATTCTCATAAAAAAATACTTAAAAAAAAAATCCGCTACTGTACATTTAATATTATCACAAACAATATTGAATAAAGTAAGCATTCAAAAATAAAGTACACAATATTTTTTTGTCGACAGCAATAGTAATTGTACCTATAATGGCTTGTACCTAACGGTCGCCGACTGCCAACTAGAAGCGAACGGGTAGAAACAACTAAGCGCTACTTTCTAGTAAAGATTTAAATAAACCATCTTTTGCCACTTTTCTGAGTAATAACGTGAAAACGTTATTATTGTAAATAACCAAGTTTATTTAAAAAAGTAGTTGTAGGTTAATAATATAATATGGGACGAAAAACAACGAGTAGTTGGCTCTAAAAATTTATCACAGCTACCAGACACTTACTGCTAGCGACCGAGGAGAGGGTCTACCTATTGAAAGTCCTAATCGCGGCAGTAATGCGGTTACGAACATCACTCATTTTATCCAGAAAAGTGACAGTGACAGCCCCTGCGTTAACGCCGCAGCAGTAATGCAGTGGCAGTTGCCATCCGAATGTCACCTAAAAGCCTACTATGATGTATTGTGGCTATGTGATCCGGCCTTGCTGTGCGTGGCTAGATAAAACGAGCCAGCATAACCTAGATTGTGATCGGTAGGTAAGTACATCAAATCACATGGGTAGATACAAGCACAAGTAACTCCTTAAATCAATATTCCAAATACGTTATCGATATCAAATTTCCCTTGGACCAGATCTCTGCTTTGATGTATTCGAGAATACAATGCAGTGGTTTGACCGTTTTTGATTTATTTGAAATTCCGTTTGAAGTCCAGTTGTTGTTTGATAACAAAATTGTTCATCAAAGGGATCAACTTAGTTTTCAATCGTTTACTGCGGTTATGTTAATAGTGGAACTGAATTATTTGTGGATTTTGCAGTATAATTTACGATATTTATCACAACGTTAGCCAGAAAATTGACAATCTTTAGCACTAGTTGAACTATGCACGTAATATTTATAATTTATTATAAATTACAAACATCTCCCTCCCTTGTAGAGGTGGGCGCCGTCGAAAAAAATGGCAGCGGCGCCGCGCCGGCGCACATCATGTTACCGGAGGAAAGTTAATTTCTAGTGCATACTATAAGGCTTTATTTTAAAAGACGGCATCCAATTTGATGCGTAGGCTTTTAATTAATTGAACTAGAATCACTCAACGTTTAACAACGAGGCGTATTGAAATTGAAAGTCAACCCTTTTAAAACGACTGGCTCACTCAGTATCGCTAGCCCAGTGCTCTGCTATCTGAGCTACCAAGAACTTGCACAATACAGCAAATATTTTCACCGTATGGGCCTTTTAGAGAGGCAGCCTAGCGACATGTACCGTAAGATTGTTACACTTATTTAACGGCTATCGGAGTTCCAAGTCATATTGGAAATTTACCAGTAACGATGCGCTATCTCACACTAAATTAATTGTGTATCAAGCAGAAACAAACGACGATATATATAATAGTTATATATAGATAAATACATAAGATACAACCATAACTCAGGAGTAAATATCTGTGATAAACACACAAAAAATGCCCTTGCCAGGATTCGAATCCGCTAAATTATAGCGAACATGATTGGTTAAGCCGTTTTTGGGTTGTCGCAAAAAGTCTTCCCTTCTCAGTAAAAAGACATACAAAGCGCTGTGAAGCTACTCGCTTTTACGGGTTCACATCTTACCGGAAAGTATTACGTATATCTATAAAAAATATTATTAATTATGATTCATATGTAGATATCTTTCTCTATGTGTAACATAATATTTTTCAAATAGCACAAGTCTTAATAGCCTAATCGAAATTCAATGATCCTATAAATGCCTATACTTAAGTAGGGAATAATGCTCTCGATATTTTCTGGGTCGCTCTGAATATTTACAACTCAATTAAGCTTATTTGGACCTGTGATTGACAGAGGTCACTACCTGAATAAAGTAGGGACCCCACAATGTTGTGTCGACAACGTTGCTGAAGATATAAATAGATTAGCCCGAATGCAAACTATATCAACTATGTTTAGGGTCGTTTTGATAGCATGGATGTTCTAAGAAACGACAAAAGTAAGAATTTATTCATAAATAGTAGTTTATGTGCCTGCTACATATGAAAGGCATTTAAATATGAGTGTGGGTGACCTCGTTTCGCTCGTTTCACAATAAGATCACACGAATGTTTATTTGCCTTATTTTGTACTTATATACATTGTTTTATCTATGTATTTATCACTATAAGCTCTGTGTGATGTGTTCAGGAACCATACCTATGTTGAGACCGCCATTGCGGCATTGATTACACTGTTAGGAATTGACATTTCATTTTGTATAAAACGTCATCTCACGCACGCACGCACGCACGCACGCACGCACGCACGCACGCACGCACGCACGCACGCACACACACACACACACACACACACACACGCGCACGCATTTCTGACGCGCTTATGTTATTTTCTGTGACTTTTAAGGCAATTTTTAAAACTATATAATGAAGGCGTAATACGAATTTCCAATTTATTGTCTCTCATTCCGAGGTTGAGGTTGTTGGTTATTAGATTTAGATGACTGAGCTACACGTCGAGTTTAAAGTTTAATTTTTAAATCAAAATGGAATTTAATAATGCCATTTTGATGCAGCCTAATAAAGTCCTTAGTTAAACATTCGTATGATGTAAGACATTAAATTTCAAATACCCAATTACCACATTCTAGGGACCAGAGTCACGTTTTACCCGCTTACCACCTCCTTGACACACGCGATACATAAATAAAGTTAACCAGAACATTTATAGTGCGAGATTAGGCACGGAATTAAATAGTTAACTATTCGAGAAATTAGGAACGGGTCATGGGTGATGTGGCCTACACGGGTCTACTAGCCATAGCGTAGCGTCTAGTCTACCTAATTCGTTACGTGCATCTAGGAAAGATTAAATTGTAAATTTGGAACTTCACATTGACAAGAATTTGTTATTTATGTGCGTATCCGTATTTCTCCTTTATACTGCTTACAGAAAATAAATTATTATTATTATTATTTGGAGCCTGTCGTGTACCACTGCTGGGCAAAGGCCTCCCCCAATCTCTCCACTGATCTCTGTTCAGTGCCGTGTCTGGCCACTCCTTCAAGAAGGAGTCCAGTTCATCCCGCCATCGCCGGTGAGGTCTGCCACATCCCCGATTCGAGTTTTCGGGCTCCCACTCTGTAGTAACTTTGCACCACAACTCATTCGGCATTCGACAGACGTGACCAGCCCAATCCCATTTTAGCTTGGCCGCTTTTCGAGCTAAATCGACGATTTGTGTCTTGGAGCGCAGCGTGGTGTTCCGGACTCGATCCACCAATTTGACAGCACCTAATATGCTACGCTCCATGGCTCGTTGGCAAACCTCGAGTTTGGACTTCTGAGCTTTAGTCAAAGACCAAGTCTGTGCACCGTAGGTTAGAACTGGGAGTATGCACATGCCCATGAGTTTCCGTTTGAGAGATATCGGAAGATTACCTTTCATCAGGTAATCTTCCGAAAATAAATATTAATTAATTGGATTTTCATAATATTAGTGACGTCGATCTGCTCTGCTATTGTAGGGAAACCAATTGGTTTGAACATGATGCTCAAACAATCATACAGAACGATTTAGATTTGGATTAATTTGGACCAAATACATCCATTATTAGCATCTAAATATATCGTAAAATTTTCCAACATAACGATTTCGCCTCAAACGGAGAGATCCCAATTCGTTTCATTTTAATTAGTTTCATTTCGCGTATTCGAGTTGCCAAACTTATAAATCTTTGTGGTTGAATAATTTTAATAGAACGGCTCGCGTCGAAGGCTGTTGTTTAATTTGAGATCTGAATTATATCCGGCGGGGTGCTTAGGAGTTAATTTGAAGAATGTTCCGCAACGTCTATAAGCCGAGATTTTTTTAAATTAAACTTACTATTATGGGTATGATTTGCTAGAAACTAGGTATTTCCACATCACTTTTTGATATGAGAAAATATACGTATAAGGGCAGAATCGTGTAAAATTTGACAGTGACATGCAATAAAAGTAAAACAAAAAATATTACTTTGCTTCTTCTTCTTCCTCGCGTTGTCCCGGCTTTTTGCCACGGCTCATGGGAGCCTGGGGTCCACTTGACAACTAATCCCAAGATTTGGCGTAGGCACTAGTTTTTACGAAAGTTACTGCCATCTTCCTTCCCACCCAACCCAGAGGGTAAACTAGGCCTTGTTTCCTTGCGATGTTTTCCTTCACCGAAAAAGGACTGGAAAATATTAAATGATTTTTCGTACATAAGTTCCGAAAAACTCATTGGTACGAGCACGAGCCGAGGTTTGAACCCGCGACCTCCGAATTGCAAGTCGCACGCTCTTACCGCTACGCTACCAGCGCTTTTAGCGCACCTGAAATTAATGTTCTCACCGTCCCCCCCAAAAATAAAAATAAATACGCAATCAAATACCCACCACCAAAAGTACTAAACTCGACACGTGTTTCGCCTCTCTACAAGGCATCCTCAGGAGACGCTGGAGATGTTGACGGTCTGACGTCCGACAACTGAAAGTCACAAGACAAAAAGTCTGAAAATGAAGTTTATTGATTAATTACATGAAAAATACGCAAGTATATAAGTATAATGGGTTAGCACTGATTGACTAGAACGTTATCTTTTCGCGGATTAGTAAAGTAACGCCTGATTCTATTCATTATTCATATGCAATAAAAGCTTCTGTCCACACAAGTACCTACTGTTTGCAAGAAATGCAATCTAGTGTTCAGTGTTTGGTTCCATTGACTCAGCCAACTGCCGGAAGGTTATACTAAATTAATTTAATTTTGTTGTAAGCTGAAATGGCTGCAAAAGATGCGTTTAAACTTAGAAATAAGTTGTGCCGGGTGTAGTATCGGTAGCTCAGATGGCAGAACATGGGCTAGTGATCCATTGTCGCGAGTTCAAATCTCGCCCGGGATGCCGAATTTTTCCACTTTTAATATATGGTGATACTAGTAATCGTTTTTTTTTTATATTATACCATCCAATTAATTGTTTAAATAGTATATCTGTATGTAACTTTATCTGCATATTGGGAAAGCTGTTAGATCAATTTCGATAAAATACATGATGTCCATTTAGTCACCTGCAATAATTTACGGGTGAATATATAGGTCATACTGAGCAACTTTTACTATGGGATCAACCCCGAAATCGCGGAAAATTACTCTCCCATACAAAATATCAACATCAGCCAGATAAAAATATACATTTTTTTTCAACAATTTTTTCGCGATTTTCGGGTTGGTCCCAAATTAAAAGTTGCTCAGTACGACCTATATGTTCACCCCGTAAATTATTGCAGGTGACTAAATTAACATCCTGTATATTATATAATTAACAAAGTTTGTTACTTATTTTATTAATTTCCAGCACAATAGCTCTGCTGGTAAAGGCTCTCTTGATTATTCAAAAACGGATGAGGAAGATGTATTTTATCCAGTTTCCTTATGTTGGCTGGTAGAATTGAATTTTAAATTATGATTTTGGATGATAAATATTTAATAACATTTATTTTGAATTTATTTGGTTTGATTTTATTTGATATTTTACAGTTAGTATTTTCCTTACATATTGTGGTGAAAAACTTCGTGTTTCACTTGGTGGCATAATATGTTTAATCCTCGTGCCTTGATACCCCCGCAACGCTCAAGATTTCACTTTTCAAACCATTTCACCGTTCAACTTTCTTCAAAGAACGTCTTCTCTACCAGTCTCTACCATTCAGCCATTAGGAGTAAGTTTTTTTTTTTTTACTAGGTAATTAAATACCTGTTTGATCTCTAGCAGTTTTCACACTGATTGTACTGCGATAATATAAGAAGATTCCTACATAGAAATTAAATTCCTTGACTCTGAAGAATTTGCTGAATCAATATTTTAAAAAGTGATATTCCGTAACTACACTGGTATTGACTTTACTACGTTTTATTTAACAAAACTCATATTATATTAGCAAACAAAACTTCACTGGCGAAAACATAAAAAAAAAAAAAAACAACTTAACTCTATACGCTATCCCTAACGAGATAAAACAACGGACGATCGCTCCATGAATATAAACAGTTGAATTAAGAACACACTGGACTCTAATATGATATACAACATGTGGTTAATTTAATCGCTCTCCTAAATTTAGTGGTGTCCGCTGAGGATTAATTTTTTTGATGCTTTTTGCTTTAGGGTAATCGTGTGTGTGTGAGTAGGAACTGAACAGGTACAAAGTTGAATAAAAACTAAGTATAAATAAAAACATTAACCCTTATTAGTATATATCAAATGGATTATTATTTCCCATTTCGTCTATTCGTATAAAATTGATGTAATTTTTTAAATGACAACACTTAACAAAGCTTACTATACTCTTGGTAACTATAAAAATTATTTTACTAGCAACACTTTTTTCTTAAATTTAATCTGTCTACAAACTTCAATGTCAAAGTCACAAGTGGGAAAAATACTGTAAAAAAGGTGTTTGTCGGCGATGTGTCTCCGGATTCATAATACCTAAATAAATCAGGTTTTGCTTGCAGTTATGTAAAGTTGGGTATATTGTTTAATATTTAGCTTAAAAAATACTGTTTGAAACTATTGCTTGTTCCAATAAATGCCCTTTGAATTTGTAGCATCCAACTGGGAAAATAATTCCCTTTGTTCATTTATAACATCAAAAAATGTTTTTAGTAAAATATACTACACAATTTCATATTGCCATGCCCATTTGAATAAAATAAACCATCAATTAATATATTTTTTTAAGTTTGGTTCAAATTCATAACTTTTAACGCATATTTTCTGTGAAATATTGTCACTACCTTCGACGCTGAAATTGACATTTATTGACAGATGAAGATTGTGTTGCCAAAAATGTATATCTAATATTTGCCGAAACTGTAAACCTGTAGCTTTAATAAGTAAATAAATATCATAGAACATTATTGAGCGAATGGGAGCCGATCGGGCGGTGAAAAGAGTGTTTGAGGGAAAACCGTCAGCACGCCGCCCGGCCGGTCGACCTAGGTATCGATAGGCAGATGTGGTGGACACGGATCTGCGCGAGCTCCAGGTTGAAGACTGGCGAAAACTGCACAGGACCGGGATCGGTGGCGAGCAGTCGTGTTGAAGGCCAAAACACACTTTGGGTCGCTGCGCCAGAGGAGTAAGTAAGTAAGTAAGAACATTATTACACAAATTGACTAAGTCACACGGTAAGCTTAATAAGGCTTGTGTTGCGGGTATTTAGACAACGATATATATAATATATACATAACATACATAATATCCATGACTCAGGAACAAATATCCATACTCATCACACGATAGGGGGATAGAGGGATACTGGCAACCCTAGCCAAGTAAACACCTAATTGAGAGAACTCTACGCATTTTTAATTAAAATAATTGGAAAGAACACCAATAACACCAGTTACAACATACTGAAAAGTGAACATGGATTACTCACATTGGAAAATCCCATAAAAACACCAAGAAGGAGCGCAGGTACATTCCACTAGCACTTTTTATAAAACCGTGTAAAAACCGTTGCACTTTTGAATGTAATTTTGTGTTTGTAAACAAAGGAAATAATTTAAAATAATAAGGAAAACTAACGGCTTCGAGTTAACCTCAAACAGCTGATTGGACAACAAAATCGAGTGGTAGATCTGTCACAAGTGACAGTCACTAGCAGTGTGGACAGGATAAAAATAACAAAAGTTGCGTTCGGAAATCATATTTTTATTATACTGACGTATTGTTGATACAGAAATTAAATTAAAAAATATTGTGATTTCAAAATATCGTAGCACCAGTAATAACCAACAATGGCAGCTAATTCTACAAATTCTACGCCCAAACTGGATTTGGCTAATTGCGGAAATTGTGGGAAAATGTTAAAAAACAATGAATTTATGACATGTTCTTTGTGTGAAAATGTCTACGACTTATCATGTACTACTGTTACGCTGCGAACTTTTAAGTCAATGACAAAAGATAAAAAATCATCTTGGAAGTGTCGTCAATGCTTAAGCAAGAAGCCAAAAAAAGATACAAGCAAAACTAAAACTACAAATGAATGTCCCATGGACAAACTTGAATCACCCCTATTAAAAACGACTTCAACTGAGAACCTTGCTAGCGCCTTAAGCAATGCAGAAATTTCAGCATCCTCCCTCAATGATGACAGCCCAAGGAGTTTACCTTATATATCTCACCTGGACAACTCGGAAACCGCTGAATTAAAAGATAAACTCGAGAATGCTACAATTGAACTATCGAGTGCTCATTGTGAAATAGAGCGATTGAACATTGAAAACAACAAACTTAAAAAACAAATAGAAGACTATCAAAAGAAGCATAATATATATAACAAATTACTTAATGAGGACACACCCAAAAGACGTACGCCGCAGCGAAATCTTAGAGTTATAGCTGTAGATGAAGCTGGAAAAAACAAAATTAGCCTTCTAGAGGATAAAATATCTCAATTACAGAAGAAAATACAATTATTAAAAAGAAAAATGTGTAATGTTCTCAACGAAAATAAGCAAATTAAACAACGATCAGATAAGGAAGCCAATACAACACTATCGAGCATAAAACGATTAGTAATAACATTACAGAAAACAATGAAGGATCTCATAGTAAAATCATCATCTCACGGAAATCAAACGTCACCTACAGATTCTAACACAAATACCGAAGAGGACTTCACACATATAGTAAGAAAAGAGACAACCAATGCAAGCCACAACCAGAAAAATGACAGCAAAAATAAAAGTACGAGGAAGAAAATCTGCATTCTGAGTGCAAATCATACGAATAAACTTCTACGTATTGCACAACATCACCTAAGCGTTGATTATGATCTCTGTCATCTCTTGTAACCACATGTAGGTGTAAGACATTTGTTACAAGACTTACCGCAAAAGCTCGCAGGGTTCACAAAAGATGACTATTGTATTGTATTCATTGGCGAGGAAGATTTCAAAGAGTCGCAAAACTATGCTACGTTAATTAAAGATATTAGAAATAGCATCCAAAAAGTAAACCATACAAATGTAATTTTGTGTGTTCCTACCTTCAACTGCGGGGACAGACTAAATATGTTTAACTGGAGGGTAGAATCATTCAATAGGTTACTCTATCTTGACATAATAACACATGAATATGCATACATCTTAGATTCTAACAGGAACCTTTCATACGATCATACCATGTTCCATCGGCGATCTGGTCAGATTAACAATCGTGGTTTGGGTCAAATTTTTCAGGACATTACTGTTTTTCTATATCATTTGAGCGATTCCTTTATAGACGTTGACAACACTCTAACTCAGATAGATCAATACTCAGATCTAGATAGCAATAATGTAAAACCGAACAAGTACATCAATAAAATCACTAACTATTTTAAAGTCACAAAGAAAAGTGAAGAGAACTCTTTTTTAGACCAGGCCAGTTAGGTCCCAATACGGGAAAAAGGGGGTTAACAATCTTTCATCAAAATATAACAGGTGCATTGAATAAACAAGACGAGTTATATTGCGTATTGGATGAATTTAGAAGAAAGGGCACTTTTATAGATATAGTATGTCTCAGTGAAACATTTATACAAAAGGGATCAGAACTAAACTTGAAAATAAAAAATTACAATGTAGCTGCTAGTTTTTCTCGAGTGAACAAAAAGCGAGGTGGTGTCGCTATTCTCACAAGAGAAAATATTGAAAGCAAACCTATCTCAAATGTAGAAAAATATACTGATGAATGTGTTTTCGAATGTTGCGGTGTAGAATTATCAAATTATGGGATTTACGTTTTGTGTGTATATAGAACACCGACCTCCAATGTAGACACATTCCTATTGAAACTCGATCAGATGCTTATTGAATTAACAAAAAATAAAAAAAAACAAGTAATTTTATGTGGGGATATTAACATAGACTTGATAAAGAAGACAAGACATGCAAGGACATTTTTAGATACTATAGAGAACTACAACCTTAAAGCTCAAATAAAAGACCCGACTCGTATTACCAAACAGTCACAAACATGTATTGACCAAATTATCAGCAACGTACCCAATGGAGAAACCAGTATTCATGACTTGGGCCTTTCCGATCACACAGCCCAAACTTACCACATACCATTACTTAAACCTAAACCACAACCTGTGATATGGTGGTACCAACATAAAAGAGATTTCTCGAAGGAAAATAGACTAAAGTTTCTAAATCATTTATCGTGCCTCTCATTCAATGAAGTTTATGAAGAACATGACTCTGAACTAGCTTTTAATAAATTTCACGAACTTTACTGTCTATTTTACGAATTATGTTTCCCTATCATTAGAGTAAAAGTCAGGAACGTGTCAAAAAAATGTGTATGGCTGACAAAAGGGTTGCGTAAATGCTGTCGGAAAAAAAGAACTTTGTATATGGGATGCCGGTACAATAAATGCCCTGCCAATACTGCATTCTATCGCAAGTATGCCATGATCCTAAAAAAATGTATAAATTATTCACAAAAAATGAGAAATGCATCTCATATAACCAAATCAACTAATAAATGTAAGGCATCCTGGAATGTCATAAAGCAGTACACGGCCGGAAATAATCATACTAAAAACATTCAGCAAATTATTGACAAAAACGTTGTATACAGTAATCCTGATCATGTAGCAGATGTTTTTAATAAATATTTCATTAATGTGATTGAAGACAACTGCCCTAAGATTGATACTTTGTCAGAAATCCATGAATCTGTACCACAATTCCAAAATAGTATTTTCCTACGGCCTGTTAGCATTTCTGAACTTGGAAAAGTTGTTTCCTCTTTAAATAACTCTCAAGCAGTCGGTTATGACGATGTCAGTACTGATATTATAAAGATGAGTATTCACATTGTAGGTGAACCTTTAAGACACGCAATCAATTTATCTTTGACCCAAGGCTGTTTTCCGACGATTTTAAAAAAATCAATCGTCAAACCCTTATATAAAAAGGGGAACAAAACCCTTTTAGATAACTACAGGCCAATTACGCTTATATCAATTTTTTCTAAAGTCTATGAAAAAGTCTTATATGCAAGAATTAGTCACTTTATTGAAAGCAACAGTTTGCTTAAGGATGAGCAAAACGGATTTCGCAAACATAGAAATACAAGCCTTGCTATATTTCAACTAATGAAAACGGTTACGGATTGCATAAACGAGAAAATACCTGTTAGCGTTCTTTTTATGGACATGAGTAAGGCGTTCGATTTTGTATGTCATAAAAGATTGCTGGGGAAAATTTATCGGTACGGCATTCGTGGTTTGGCTTATAATTGGATAAAATCTTATCTGACGGATAGGATGCAATGCGTAGAGATATCTCAATACTGTCCTAAAAGTAAATACATTGTTAAACACAGATCAAATTTTGTGCATAATAAATATGGCGTACCACAAGGCAGTATAATGGGACCATTACTGTTCCTATTATACATCAATGATTTACCAGATATTCTGTCACAACAATGTTATCTTTTTGCTGATGACACAACTATTGTTATTAAAGCAGATAGTTTAGTCACTTACGAGGCATTGATTAATGACACCTTAAATAGAACAATAAAGTGGTTGGAATGTAACAACCTTAAGGTTAATTTAGGTAAAACAAAATTAATGCAATTCTATACTAATAGGGGGAAACCACAAAATCTCGATGTTATTTATAATGGTAAAAAAATTGATGAAGTATCAAGTTTTAAATTTTTAGGGGTAACTCTTGACCGGTTTTGTAGCTGGAAAGAACACATCACCGACCTGTGTTCCAGAATGAACCGCTTTGTCTATGCTTTAAGAAGAATAAGCCAAGTAGTCTCAATTGATGCGGCTCTTACCTCCTACTACGGTTATATCCACTCAATCCTTCAATATGGAATAATAATGTGGGGTAGATCTACGGACATTGATGATGCATTTCTCATGCAAAAAAAATGTATAAGAGCTGTTTTTGGACTGAATACCTTAGATTCATGTAGACCTTATTTTAAAAATCAGCATATTTTATCTCTCCCGTCTATTTATATTTTTAACGCTTGCATATTTGTGTATCAACATGGCCACCTTTTCCAGCAAGTCAAAGAAGTGTATCGTAATCCTGTGCGGCCACAATATCGGAACAAACTATATATACCTCCAACAAAGCTGTCGCTGGTAGCAAAGAATGCATTTGTTATGTGCATAAAGATTTATAATAAAGCGCCAGATGAGATTAAAGACTTACCATTCATCAAATTCAAAAAGGCTTTAAAAAAATGGCTTGTTGATAAATGTTTTTATAGCATAAATGAATTTCTAGACTATAAGTAGCTCAATAAGTATATGTCAATTGTACATTATGCATGCCTGTAAGGTAGTTTTAGTGATACCATCAATGTACATACTTTGTATATATATATATTCATAAAAACTGTACCTAAAACTATGCACAATAAATATTTCATTTCAATATTTCATTTCATTTCATTTCATTTCATTTCATTTCACGAATAAAATTAATGTCCTTACTAGGATTTGAACCCGGGACCATCGGCTTCATAGGCAGGGCCACTATCCACTAGGCCAGTCAGGTCGTCAAGTGTTTGTTAAAATAAAATAAAATAATTTTATACGTATAGACGAAGTTGGAAATATTATCCCATTGTACTAATAAGCGATAATAAAGTTACCAATGAATAAGAAGATTCTACGAAAGTTAACGTTTTGTTTCTATATTATGAGTACTATCATTGTACCCTTTTCTTATGAATGTTTCTGTTTTATTTTAAGCTCCCTAAAACATATTATTAAAAATACATAAAAAACAACAAATACTCCTTAAGTTTTACACTATGTGATCATCGAACATGGGGAAATAATTTACCACCAGAAATCACCCCCTTACACTTACCCTCTCCACTTTTCACTTACCTATAAATCGACCCCAGTTTCTCATTTGCAGAAAATTTATTGTCTGTCCTATTAAGGGTTAAGAGAATTCTACAAGCCCTAACTCGACAAATTCGACATCTACACCTTAGTCAAAATATGTGGCTTGGCTGTTTCGCTATGTCACATAGGCGTAAGGTGAAAAAAATATTCACTGTTCATTACTTTTCTGTTATACAATAATTCTTGTAATAACGAAACGGCCAAGCTGTTATTTAAGCTATATTTTGACTAAGGTGTAGGCTTTGTGAAGTTAGGGCTTGTGGAGTTAGGACGCGTAGAATTAGAAGCTTGGCTCGTCATGAGATCTAATAGCTTTTTGACAGTTCGAGACATATGGTCTCGTCTTGGCAACATTTTACATGAAAATGTTTTTGGTTGGCCCTTATCACAATTATAGTTTGTAATGTGTGCACATATTTATTATATACATAAATAATGGTATTTTGAAAGATTCTGTTTCGTACGTCACACTGGAATAACTGGAATCAATAATGTATCCAATACACTTAACAATTTTGTTTAAATTATTTCCATTTCGTTAATAATATGAGTGGAGTATATCGACGGTGGAAAGGCTCGTCCTCCTCATCCCCTTTAAGCGACATTTTGCAAATACAATTCTTTTTTATCTTGTTTAGAGAAATGTGTTCAATGGACGTATCATTTGAAATTATAATAGCTTTTAAACTACTGATAAGTTAAATGGCACGTCTCATAGTGGCGCGTCTACTGCTGGTGCATCATCAAACTTCACCGGTTTGTTTAATGCACGTCTCCGTCAAATAAGGTGTATCACACCTTTTTTCTTACATGTATAACCGTCTAAAGAAAACTACAGATAGTAAGAAAAACTTTTTGATAGAACAAAGAAAACATTAAAAAAAATGTCATAAACTTTTTTTTGAATTAAAATTTTGTCATCTTAAAAACTAAAAAGTCAATATAATTTGAAGGCATTACGTAATACATTATAAAATAATATGCAATCATTCCTACTTTAGTTATCTTTTGCTACACCAAGCAGATGGTGAAAAAGCAGTTTAAGTTGTGTTGAGTTTGAGTGAAGTTAAATTTGTTCCGCTTGTGTGATACCTATTCGGATCAACAACGGACTTTAAAAAATAAAATCAACAAAAGTCAATAACGATTCGCGCTAGAAAATTAAATTCAACTGTGACACAAAGAAGATAGATTAACGTGGAAACGTCCGAGTAATTGTGAAAAATGCGAATCGCTTCCGAACAAAAATAAGACTTCAAACAAGCGAGCTAAGCTTGTCGATAAATCGGAAACCGAGCTTTAAAACAATAGCGGTTAAATTTAATTTTGCGTAACCAGTGGCGGTGTTGGGATTTGAATTCGTGTGGAATCAGTGGATAAAAGAGTGCTCTAATTCCTTTCTCTGTGAAACTGTGATCAAGTCAGCGGATAAAAATGCCTGAAAATGGGTACAGCGAGTAAACACTGGGTCAGTGGTAAAGAGTTTTAAAAGCTTTACCAGGCAAAAGTCGCATTAGATTATGTGTAGTACTAAACTTTTTTGTAGACAGACTTATTTATTCGAGATCACGACCAAAGTTCAATTTTATCTCGATCCGTTAAAAAATAGATTTATAAGAGAACCCACTTTATATTTACAAACATTTTAAACAGTCGTTTACAAAAAAGTTGATAAAAAATATTGCTTAAAATTAAGACCTGTCTCCTTACCACGAGATGCGACTGCGTAAGCAAACTCACAATGCATCTCCCTCGTACTGACATTGCAATGCATTGCTGCAAGCGAGCTGCAAACCTAGAATGCGTTGATACCTTTACACTTTTCGGCTTGGATATATAACTCGAACATATATTGGAAAGCGCACGTAAAAAAGATTGCAACTAAAATGTAAAAATTGACCTGTGCAATAAGAGTACTAAAAAAATTCTGATCTAAAATGCAGCTTACTATACGTACGCCTATTCATGGTTAAAATATTCTATCATTCTATGGAGGATGAATTGCACGGATGTAAACAAGTTGTTTAAAAAACATGCGTAAGAATATTAGCAAATATAATTTCCCTGACAGTTGCCAACCTCACTTCATAAAATTGAAAATCTTAATCTTATATTCAATTTATATCTTCGAAATGTGCAAGTTTGTACGAAAATACTCCGATTTATTTAAAAATATTGCCGACCATCCTAGACGATACTATACAAGATTTAAAAATAACCTTATATAAACAACAAATTTAAAACTAAAACTACATAGCACAAGCCCACAATTATAGTCATGAAAGTTTATAACAATTATCTAATGATATGAAAGACATTGAATCGGAAAATATATTCAATAAAACTCTGAAACAATATTTAATAAAAAAAATGTTATTACAGCTTACAGTACTATTTAAATGGCAAGGAGTAAACACCGTATTAAATATATACGTAGGTCTAGACTTTAAACTACTTGTTTGTAATTAGAGCTGATCCAGTTTACCTACTCTTATGTGTTTGTGTGAAAATATATATAATATAATTATAGGTACTTATAGTCTGTAGGTATAGGTGTATACATAAGAGCTGACGCGACATTTGTACTGAACTGTCAAATTTCCCATATAAAATCCGTGCTGCCTTTCGTGAATCAACCAAAATAGTTATTATTTTAATTTTATAAAAGTGTAAAAACTAATATTATAATTACTAGAAAGTTTCAAATTCTGTAAAAGTTAATAAATATTTTTACATTACTTTATTCAAATTTAATTTATATTAAGACTAGGTCCAAATTAGTTAAGTATTGTATTTTGGTCAAAAATCAATTAAGGTCGAAAAAATTGAGGCTAGACGAACAATTAACTTTATTTACTAAAGTTTTGGATTTAAAACTCCTTAATGTCAGATGTAAAAGCTATCTTAATTCGTGCAAGTAAACGGTTAAATCGTACTATGCTAAAAAAAACGACGTACCTACTCGTACGTAACTGATTTTAGCATAGTCGATAATGTCTCGTTTTGATTTCGTCACATTCAGTTTGTTAAATTATGTAAAATACATAAATTACATACCCAAAAAAAACTCATTATGTTAATTCAGTTTTCAGAAACTAACGTCGTCAAAAACTGATGTTCTCAGAAAGTGACCAACACTGAAAGTGACGTGCTCAGAAACTGACCTACCACGAAAATGACCTCCTAAAAAGTTACCTATTCTGCCTAAACGTAAAAGAAAGAAACGAAGAAATTTTATTTTGGATTTCAATCCAAAATAAAAACCCATAATTCTTTTAATTTCCCCCGTCCCTACTGCCCATTATCATACTCACCTTTAGTACTTCTAACAACACCCGCATTTGGAGCCATTTTTCTCTAATTTGCAAAACGTCTAGAATTTCAGAAGGCCGTTCGTTTGTCTGAGCCAACTCTAAATGTTTGAAAAGGGAGCCCATTTCAACCGAAATGCAGCTTAATTAAAGTTTAGCCGTGCTGTTGAGAGGGAATGGGCCCGGTCTCATAATTTATTCCTGCGGGATATAATTCGGTTGGATTTAGTAACAACCGGGCGAAGATGTTAGGATTTACGGACGAATATCGATTCGGCTTTTGTTTCATAGCCATCTTCTGATTACTGAAAATGAGGGATATTGTTTGATATAAACGGATAAATCACAAGAAGGGCTAACGATTTAGGTAAAATTATTAGAACAACTGGAAACTTAACTTCCGAAATAAATAAAAAACGTCATTCGTAAAAATGTTTTCTCCAATTTTCACGGAAATGTTCACCTTTTGTAGAAAAAATAGTACGGGAAGTTCTTCATTATGGTCAAACTCAAATTAAAAAAAATTCAAACCATTATTGTCGTGTTTTAGCGGACGAGAATTTATGACTGTATTGTTTTTTACTTTTTAAAAACATGTATCCATTAAGACAAACGCAAACAGCCAATTAATACTCGTATAGCCACGGGCTGCGTCTACACGACCCGGTCAGCATTATTTCATGCTATAGAATAGTGTCGTGTCGTGTAAGACCGTCGTAATAACGCTTATTAAAATCAATGACTATATAACTTTTATATTTTTAAGGATCCCATTGCACAATTATATTGAATGGTACTCAATGACAGAAATGAAAATCGAAACTCATCCACGAATCGCCCTTTCCCGGCCTCTGCAAAATTTACTATTGAGAAAGAGTGTGGTAAGCTGGTAAATATTATTTTCTCCAATATGCTCGGAAATGTTCACCTTATTGTAGAAAAAATAGTACGGAAAGTTCTTCGTTATGGTAAAACTCAAATTAAAAATAATCAAACCATTATTGTCGTGTTTTAGCGGCCGGGAAAGTTATTACTGTATTGTGTTTTACTTTTTAAAACATGTATCCACTAAGAAAACCGCAAACAGCCGATTAATATAGCCGCGGGCCGCGTCTACACGACCCGGTCAGCATCATTTCAAGCTATAGGATAGAGTCGTGTAAGACCGTCGTGTAGGTATGATCGTGCGAATACTGCTTAATAAAATCAAAGACTATATACCTTTTATATTTTTTTAAGGCTCTCATGCGTGCAAATACAGTTTATATTGCACAATTATATTGAATGAGCGAATATTGAACGGTACTGAATGGCAGAATAGTTGAGCCTTTAACCTTTAAAAAATAATTAAAGAGGGAAATTGTTTTCGACGTTTTTGATGTGAAGGTTCGATTTGAGTGCTGGTTGATGTTTAAATTATTATTATTTTATCTGATTTCCTCGCATGTTTGGAGAAAAGCACTATATATGCCTCGGCAGGAACAGCAATTCGTGGATTCGTCTACTTTATCGGACTCCGCTTCGCTTCGTCCAACAAAATCGAAACTCAACCACAAATTGCCCTTTCCCGGCCTCTGCAGTAATGTACTATTTCAACACACTTGCTCAAAACGACGTTTTTATTCCACCGATTTTTGGCTCATAATCCTAGATATTAAACACGCGTGCTTTTTCAGTATATTATAACACTCGTGCTTACAGGAAACAGGACAGGACAGGACAGGACGACAGACAACAACTGGCAAATGGCGCATAGAATCGTCACCGCTAAGAAATTCAGGTGGGCCATAGACAGCTTCCATCCCTTTACAATACAATACAATACAAATCCTCTTTATTGCACAACCTCTGAAAATAATGTACATGGAAACACATAAAAAAACATGAAGATAGAGGTAAACAACAGGCGGCCTTATCGCTACAGAGCGATCTCTTCCAGACAACCTTTAGGTAGTGGAGAACTGAAACTTAAATTAACTAATTAGGAGGTGCAAAAAAACTAAATAGCTAACTAAAATACCCTTAAAATTTAAGTCTACAACAGTAAGACAATACATATACATATACACACTACTTACATAATTATATACCTACATATATACAATACTATATAATTCTTGCCAAAAGTGATAACCAGTAACGCGGACAGAAACACTAAGGAAGGGACAGATAATAGTCTTTAAGATGGGATTTGAAAACAGCAAGGGATTGAGCCCGTCTTAGTTCGACAGGGAGAGAGTTCCATAACCGAACAGCCCGAAAAGTGAATGAGCAATTATAAAATTTTGTGGAGGAAGGAGGGACAGAAAGAAGCAAATTTTGTGCGGATCTAGTGGAATTTAAATAACTAAAGCGTTCTTTTAGGTAACGGGGAGTGGTGGGATTAAAGAGTATACTATAAAGAAGACAAAGAATATGAACATTACGACGATAACGGATTGGGAGCCACTTGAGTTGCACGCGAAAATGAGAAACGTGGTCAAATTTACGCAATCCAAATATAAACCGGATGCAGAGATTTTGTATTCGCTCGAGTTTATTCAGTTGCTCTTCTGTGAGATCAAGATAGGAGATGTCGGCATAATCGAGGATCGGAAGAAGAAGGGATTGAGCAAGCGCAATTTTGGTGGCGATCGGCAAGAGATTACGTAGTCGCCTAAGAGAAGCAACAGCAGCAAACACCTTCCTACTAACCTCACCCACCTGAGGCACCCAAGATAAGGACCGGTCCATAATAACACCAAGATTTTTTACCTGGTGTGAAAATGGAATCTGGATACCATCAAAGTATATGGGGGGAAGATTCGCAAAATCTACTCTAGGAATTAGTTTGCTACTGGCAATGATGATGACTTGGGTCTTCGAAGGATTCACTTTCAGACCATGAGTTGTGCTCCATTTCAGAATGCGTAACAAGCCCTTTAAGGCGGCTGGTCCGGATGGGATCTTCCCTGCTTTCCTACAGTGGGGTCTAGGACTCATCCAGGAAACCCTGACCGATATTGTGGTAGCCTGCCTAGCCTGGGGGTACGTGCCCAGGAGATGGAGGGATGTGAACGTGATTTTCATACCATAACCAGGTAAGAATGACTTCACGGCTGCTAAATCCTTCAGGCCCATCAGTCTCACATCATTCCTGCTGAAAACTCTGGAAAAACTGTGCAACAGGGATCTGAGGGATGGAACGCTAAAGAACATACCGATGCACAACAACCATCATGCGTACAGCTCAGGTAAATCCACAGAGTCAGCGCTACACATGGTTGTAAGCCGCATTGAGAGAGCCATCCACGACAAAGAACTGTGCCTCGGCACTTTCATTGACATCGAGGGCGCTTTTGACAAGACCCACTTTACCAGTATAGGGAATGCCTTGGAAAGCCACGGCGCGGAACCCGGACTAACAAAGTGGATCATAAACATGTTAAACAAGAGGACTATAAGGTATGCAGGTCAACCGCAGGCCGTAGCGGCGGTGAGAGGATGTCCTCAAGGGAGAGTCCTGTCACCTCTGCTGTGGAACCTAGTAGTTGACAACCTTATAACCAAACTGAACGAGGAACACTTCTACACAATAGGCTACGCTGGCGATCTGGAAATATTGATATTAGGTAAATTTGCCAGTACAGTCTGCGACCCCACCCAGTCAGCTCTCCGGATCGTAGAACGCTGGTGCAGAGAATTTGACCTATCAGTTAACCCCACCAAAACAGAAATGGTAATGTTCACCAATAAAAGGGCGCTTGGCAACTTTACCAGACCAACACTTTTCCAAACCGAGCTACAGCTGACCGATGAAGTACTTATGACTAACTCTCGACAGTACACTCAATTGGAACAATCACATCAACAAACGTATAGACAAGGCGGGAGTTGTCTTCTGGCAGTGCAGAAGGATGATTGGTAACAGGTGGGGACTCAACCCGAAAATCACCCTTTGACTCTATAAGACGATAATCCGCCCCCTACTCTGTTACGGTGCCCTGGTTTGGTGGCCAAGAACAAACATAGGCAACATACGAGACACGCTACAAAGACTCCAAAGGCTTGCATGCACGGCCACCAATGGCTGCACGAAGTCCTCTCCGACTGCAGCCATGGAGGTCATGTTAAACCTTCCACCGCTGCACCTACACATACAGAAAGAGGCCAGTCTCTCAGCGGTAAGGTTGCGAACCCTTAAGATATGATCTAACAGCATAGGAGCTCTCCACACAACATGCCTGGAAAAGGTATATGACGAATTTCCAGTGCTTAGGTCGGGCACGGATCGGATTCACAAACAAGCTATCTTTGACAAAAGGTACAAAATACAGTTATATGAGGACGACAACCACGAAGGACTCAATCTCCGGGAGCTGAGAATCTTCACTGATGGGTCCAAAACAGACAGCGGGTCGGGCTCCGGCACCTTCTCAGAAGACCTGAACATGTCAATCACCACACCACTAGGAGCCCATAACTCGGTATTCCAAGCTGAGTGCATGGGCATCTTAAACGCGGCGGCTGCCATCACTGCAAGGAAGGTAGTAGGATCCTCCATTCGCATACTCTCCGACAGTAGAGCAGTCTTAATGGCTCTAAATAGCCATATAGTTACATCCAAACTTATACACGAATGCCACGAACGCCCAGGTTTTCTTGGAAAACGTGTTGGTAGCTTCCTTCAATGAACTGGCGAATAAGTGCCTACAAGCCCAGCATGATTTGATGCAATTATTCGATGTTAAAACTGTAAGCCACCATTTTGACAATTGTAGGTACTTTTACCGTTTTGACAAAATAAATCTAATTTATAGGTTTTGTTTTTTTCTCGCCACTTGCGAGGACACCTGCCACTTGTTGAAAAACGTCGTATGAGACGCGTGTGCTATGGTCATTACACACATCGGCTTTCTTATTGCGCGCTCGCTTGCAGCTCGAGCGCACAATATCGCCTCGTGTGTAATGACCAACTTGGCACACTTGTATCATAATGTACTATTACAGTACATATAGTGCTACTTTCCCGCACGGGTGCGGGAAATAACTATTCACTGTGAATATAAAGTATAAGTAAAATGTTATTATGTTCGGATGACGACTGTATCACTATTAGATCAATTTATCAAAATTTTATTTAGAAGTGTCGCTCGTCCGCAGCGTGGACAGCGTGGGTCGCAGTGGGGCTCCGCCTGCCACGTGCGCTAGCGTGTTCGGAAATTGCTGTGGAAGTATTTACATACATTTTGATACGAAGCGTTTTTCTACTCACGTGTAGCTCTACCGTACGCAGCAGTGGGGTTTCGGCTTTACAGCAACGCTGGTCTAGTTTCCATTCCAATGTTATGTACCTTTTTATTTACCTATTTAAGTAACTTTCATATTTTAGTCTAATTACGTGCTAAGAACTATGCTGCCAAAAAATACTATTTTGACAAGAACTTTCCAGCATACCTCAACTGCAAATGGCGCATGCAATAATTCCGGCAAACATTTCGCCGTCACAAATGACTTCATTTTTCCTACTAACGCACTCAAAGTAACGTTTAAAGCGTTAAAGCATTTTTAAAATGGCATTATTCCCGTGACTAAATAACTACCTACAGGCGGCGACACAAGTGCTTACAGCTACAAATGTATATATGTATATTAATATTAGATTGTTAACCAAGGGATGTGAAAGGTAAAGGTACCTATTTCAGTAGACGTAGTTTCTGTTGTCTACCGTAGTTTAATGAATATATTTAATTTGTAATTACTGCTTCTTTTGTATTGGTGTGCAATAAAGTATATCTGTATTGTGTTATATTTTTTGCTTTGTTTTTATGTTTGGTTCCTTTCATCCAAGTAAAATATTCTACTGCGAATACAAGAAAACCAAGTAAAAAAAAAGAAACTAATTTGCAAAATCAATAATATCTTATAATATTTAATTTCGAAAACATCAGTTTTTATAGTAATCCATAGATACGAGTAGTGTTGCACACTCTTTGCAGTATCAGGCTTATTTTTCTTATTTGCCTATTATAAATACAAAATTGACTTAAAAAAGAAATTGTCATTCTGATTACTTTAGGTTACATATTTATATTGACTGGTTGTGTCGTTGATGTGATTTTCTGTTTATTGTAAATATTTATTAAAATAATAGCGAAGGTATATTCCTCCCTTTTCATTCCATACCATCTTCATTTCATTTCATTTTTCATTTCGCGGGACAACGCGAGGAAGAAGAGGAGGAGACCATCTTTTTTAGATAGATAGATCCATAGCTAAAAGTGCAGCTTTCTGAGTGTTCACTAGATTTTTTACACTTAGGTGTCATTACACCGAGGTCTATATTAGGGTAAAGGTACCAGTACTCAGCCATGCATCAGTGGTCAGCTTTTCTTGCTTATTTTTGGTTGTAATTTGCAAAGCTTTTCTAATTTTCATGTCAAAAGTAGGTGATATTCTAGGTTGATAAACTATTAAAAGAAAAATAACTTAATTTATAAAAGAATTATCTAGCATGAACCACAAGACGTGAAGTGATATCCGCCTTTTTTTTGGAATATCACATGGTATTTTGATAAGCCGTTAGCAGCCGAATTGTGATGTTTTGTTAAAAGAATGGGGACTGGTTCACATAATAAATGCATCTGAAAAAAGAAATATAAATGCATCTTTAACCCTTAACCACCTACCTACCGTCTCACAGACTCATTCAATAAAAAAAATGGTATAACTCTAAGTGTGAGCATCGGAGAAACGTGTGTGTCCTTGTACCTTCCTCCCTCCCGCCTCAGTGCCGCGTCACCGCTCGCCGAGGTCGGTCGTGCACGCGTTTAGTTTTGGTGAGTATATTTCTGCCTCGGCCCGTCTCTGAGACGGGTGGTAGGTGCTTACGTTTTTTTTTCTTGGGGTCTCGGAGACGGGTTGTAGGAGGCTACGTAACTATGCACTCTTATTTTCTTTACCAAGGCAACTGTTTGTCTAGTATAATAGTCGGTGACCTTGTCTTCGTAAAAGTACACTTATTATTTTATGAGCGACGAATATTACTTTCAAAGTTTTAAGTGTTTTTCTATGTATCTAAGTAGGTTTGTAAATACTTAAAAATGCTCTAAATCGCATACTTTTCCACAACTACAACGATCATTTGCCTAAACTGTGCGAACAAATTGTGCATTCGCTGCCGCGAAAAGTAGTAACTTGGTGGTCTGCAATTTTATTAAAATAGTGCCTTTTTTGTAGCGTTATATTGCTAATTAGCTTTGTTGATTATTAAACAATAAGAAATAATTACTTAGATCTCTATAAGAAGTTATAATTTTCGTTGATCTCACCTTTTAAAGGATATATTGTTCCTAGAGTAAAATTAAAGACTGGCGCCATATGTTTAAGAGAAAAATATGTTATGTACGTGTTTTTGATGTTATTTTTATATTAATAAACAATTTAACTTGGGTAATTGTTGTTTCTATTTCCAAAAACCTATATAAACCATAACATTTAAAATATAAGGTCGATATTATGTAGCCGTCCTAAGGACGGGAGGTAGGTGCATGTGTAATCAAAATAGTAGGTAGGTAGTTAAGGGTTAAGTAAAATTTTTAAGGGGGCTGACTATTGTGGGAACTACTTTTTTGTACAAAATCCAATAGTCAGCCTCTCCTGGCTGACAACTGAGTTTGAGGCAGTAATTTTAAAAAGGTCGTAAACCCAGAAGTCATCCGAGGGAGGCTGACCATAAAATTTAGGTTTTTTATTTATTTTCAAATGAATCGTAAGTCGTAAAATCAAGCACCTTTAAATATTTATTTTACATTATTAGAACTTTATGTGATTGAAATAAATCAAATACCCAGTGGTCAACCTCTGGCTGACGACTGGACACTGAGATTACGGGACTCAGAAGCCACAGTCAGCCGTTAAAATGGGATGGCTGGACACTGGGTACTTAAAGGCTTTCTATTGGTACACATGGGGCTGATTACTGGCAAAAAGGCCCTTTCATTATATTTAATGGAATATTTCCGAAAGTAAAATTCTATTACGTTTTATTCTTCATAAATAAAAAACTTTATTAAATTCTTGAACAGTAAAAATATGAATGATACTTATTGGTCAATAAGTGGGCAAATGAAACGATCTCGAACATAAAAAAATCGTAAAAAGGCCGACTCAAAAAATGTGCATAATTAATTGAATTATTATAATGGTCAAGAATGTAACGACCAAAAAATGTAATCATTTTATAAAGCAATTCAATTTTAGGTAGCTTTGATTATTTAATTGTTTTATTGCCTACCCCTCCCGCATACCTATGAATATCATGATAATGGGAATGGAATATAATTACTTAATAACAGTTATTATTGGTGGCTCAGTCAATAATTACTTCGGTCCTGCCCGAGTGTTTATACGAGTATGTTAATAAAAGCTGAATTGTGTATACAGGTCGTTTCATGTTCGTTTAATTATGTATACATGATATGCTACCACGAAGATACTAATTATGTTTAAATGATAAATTGGGACCGTGCGAAGTGCATGGTGGGGGTAAGTAAAGCAATCCCAGCGCATAAGGTGGTAAAATTTAGAACTAACTGCGGATAGCGTCTTTAACATTTCGTACAAGTTATATGGCTCGAAAAGAAAATTTAATTTACGATACTGTGGCCCTAGTGAAAAAGGGTACAAGTCTCTGGCAGCGCAGGTGTAAAGGGGTGTAAGTTCCACGTAACACTTATGCCCTTATACACCTGAACTGCCAGAGACTTGTACCCTTTTTCACTAGGGCCACAGGATTACTCCTGAAATATTCATTTATATTGCATGGTGTAAGGGGCTATTGTAATCAGTATGAAACGCTTAATAGAATTAACGTATTTAATTTGATAATTATTAATGCTGTATCCGTGAAAATAGCTTTGCAAATGCCACATATTATGTGATCTTTTTCTAGAAGTGAAGAATAGTTATAGTAAATTATCCTTAAAAGACAACAACAACATCGCGGACCTTTTTGTAGACCGATGAAAGAGTGACAACCCCGCCATACATTGTGTTGTTACATGTAGTTCAAACGGATTAGGCAGCGTTTTAGATTACCTAGAAAGCTCCTAGGCAGTATGATTTTTTCCGATTTTTTCGTTATATTTTAACCAATTTACACAAAACCTTAAAAAGTTATATACCTAAACCTTCCTCATGAATCACTCATTGATAGATGAAAGTTGTATGAAAATCCGTTCAGTAGTTTTTAGTTTTGGAGTAGTTTTAACCGACTTCAATTTCATAGAAGGAGGAGGTTCTGTATTCGGTTGTGGCTATTTTTTTTTATATAAGATGTAATGAATTGACAATAGATAGATTTGCGGCTGCTAGGTTGCGTGACAGTCGTGCACATAGCGAATAAACAAGGTAGGTATTGTTTGTCAAATAATACATAAAACATTAGTATGAATGGTTTTTATACCTGCTTTATTTTTATGTTTACCTACACGTTTAATAATTTGCATAATACTCGTAATATGTGAAGTGGTTATTGCGCTGTGATACAGGAGGGATAAAAGATAAATCTCAAAAATATAATTTTTTGACACATTTTTGTAGTAGTAGTAAAATAATTTGCATAATGAGAGACATTTAAAACACGAGTGCTTGTTTTAAATGTCTCTAAGTTTAATTAGATCACAGTAGGACTACATGGATGCCTAGTAGATATTTCTAACGTCACATTGGTTGCCCGAATCTAGCTGCTTCTGTCAATTATATGACATACAAATGATATCTAAATGAGAACTTATCTAAACCAGAACTTATCGTTATCATATCGCATTCTTCGAATCGGGCCGTTAGTCATTTTTATTAGCTGGGCACAATTTTCAGCTCTCCAATTATTTTTATACACTCAACTACTGTTCTTTCTTGCGTTGTCCCGGCTTTCTGCCACGGCTCATGGGAGTCTGGGGTCAGCTTGACAACTAATCCCAAGATTTGGTGTAGGCACTAGTTTTTACGTAAGTTACTGCCATCTGACCTTCCAACCCAGAGGGTAAACTAGGCCTTCTTAGAATTAGTCCGGTTTCCTCACGATGTTTTCCTCCACCGAAAAGCGACTGGTAAGTATCAAATGATATTTCGTACATAAGTTCCGAAAAACTCATTGGTACGAGCCGGGGTTTGAACCCGCGACCTCCAGATTGTAAGTCGCACGCTCTTACCGCTAGACCACCAGCGCTTGTCAACTATTCAAACAGCCAAAAAAACTATCAATCAGCCGACATTGTGGAAGGTTTGTGGGATTTCGGACATTCTTACATATAAATGGTATGTTATTGGAGTCCAAGAATTGTAATGTATGTCTGCTCAAACTTGTCTATAATATTTGTGTTTGATATTGCCTGGTACCTATTGTAGAATTATTGCTAGTATAGTATCAACCATTTCCAGGTATATCAGTTTTGCTAAAAGGAAAATAACTTTCGTCATCCAAACTGAAATTGAAATCTTTATTGTCATAATTGTGAGTTACAATGATCTTAAAATTATGTCAGGGTAGGTAGAATCATCACAATCAACTGCGATGCGGCGTACAATGTTAATACTAAAACTAATCTTACAGCTAAATAATTATACAAATATTACATGTGATGCGAATAAAATGATTGGTAAGTACTGTGTTAATAGGTAAATTAATAAATAATATGTCATACTAATTGTTGCTCGACGGCATAAAGTGGTCACTTATCTTATAGTAAGCTTTGTCTAAGCACCATTTATAAAGTTTACGTCCGAATTCAGGTAGTTCAAGTATTTTAATTTCATTAGGCAAGTGGTTAAATGTGTGAATAGACATATAAAATACACTCTTTCTAAAGTAAGCTGTTTTGTGATCAATGGGATAGCACAAATTAAAACCATGGAGTTTAGACGCTATTCTCGGATTACTTTTTTGTATTTTAAACCTGTGTAGATTTTTTTTCATATAAAGACAGATTTCATATACATATAAAGAAGGGACCGTTAGTATTTGTAATTCTTTAAACAATGGCAGGCATGAATCTCTACTTCGAGCGCTACAGATGGCCCTTACACATTTTTTTTACAGCTTGAAAACTCTGTCAATGTCTTTGCCATTGCCCCATAAGATGATGCCATAGCGGAGGTTGGACATTATATGGCCATGAATTGCCGATACCGCTGCTTGCCTGGAAGCGATATTCCTGAATCTACGTAGAGCAAAGATAAACCTGGTTAATTTCTTAACTATATGTTCAATGTGGACTTCCCAACTATTGTGACAATCTATCATAACGCCTAAAAATCGCAAAGATGTTACGCTATGTATCTTTACATCTTTATACATAATCTCAATATTTGTGGGGTTACCCTGAGGAGCATGAAACTCCATATAATTTGTTTTATTTAAATTAACTCTTAACTTATTATTATTTAGCCAAACATTGATATCATGGAAAACAGTATTTACTTCAAATTCGTAAGTAGCAGGGTCTTTGCAGCAAACAACAACGGAACAATCATCAGCAAACAGAGTTACTTTGTGCTTAGTAACATTAGGTAGATCATTTATATATACTAGAAATAATAGCGGCCCAAGTATACTGCCTTGTGGAACACCCTGTTTTACAATTTCAGTGTCAGATTGAAACTTTTCAATAGTTTGAGTCTTAGGACAGTATTTTGTAGTTTCGGTCAACTGTTGCCTGTTCACTAAATACGATTCTATCCAGTCAGCTCAGATCCCACGTATGCCATATTTACGCAATTTGTTTAATAGAATATTGTGTTGGACATAGTCAAACGCTTTTGACATATCCATGAATATTGCTGTCACGGGCAACCTTTTTTCATTGAGACGTGAGATTGCTGTAAGATACTATTCTGCCCTAAGATTTAAATTGTAGATGGAAACAACCCTATACATGAATCTTCTTTTTGATATCGTTCGAAACCGTCTTAATTGCTCTGAACTTATGTCTGGTGTATTATTTCGGGTCTTTCAAGTCCCACTACACTCCACTAACTACGGCACACATGCCGTACTATCTCGCATTCCCCATCTTTACAATCAGGAATTAGACTCAACGGATCCTTTTAATGACCCTAAAAATAAGTTTAAAAATGACGTATTAAATATATTACTTAACAAATACAGATAAATATATAATAATAGTTTGTCTTGATAGGTTCTATAGACTCACCAAATACTGTTGTAAATGTTAAACCTATATTATACTGTAGGAGTATTCAACATTGGCTTACTCTTGGCTTAAAAAATATTTTGGTATCTTATGCAAGGGACCATAACCAAGCACATAATATATAAAGCCTGACCAGAAATATATGATCATTATCCAGAGGGCGCTGTTCGTAGGAAACAGTATGAAAAATTTAGTTCCAGTGAAATGCCGCAATATGGCGCGTGATCATATATTACTGGTCAGGCTTTACATAAAATATAGTAAGTATAACAGTTACTTTACAGGAGCGCTAAATAGTATTCTTTGGGTGATTACTTAAATTATTTACAAGTGAAATATAAAAAAATATAAAACAAGTATTAATGTGTACCTACCTCTAATTTCAATTTTCATGTTTATTATGTATTGATTTATTACCTATTGTTACTGTGTGGCTTGCACACTTTCACTTTAAATATTACTTTGTTTTATTAATAATATATCCTTTGTTTGTTAATTGATCCTTTCTGAACAATATTTATATATTATTTTGCTACCAACTGATAACTGTTATTGGCCTAATACTGTGTAAAAATATTTATGTAAGTTGTATATCTAGGGATGTTGTCCAGAATACCAATAAAAAAAAAAAAAAAAAAAAAATGATGTCCACGACAAAAACAGGCAATACATTGAAAACCAAAACAATATCTCTAATTGGAAAGACAAACTCTTTATCAATTTGGCGATTATGACGATAATAAAATATGATTCTCATACATACAAGCATCAGGAGGGACTAGAACTGTCTGGCACCCAGCAGAATTCAAGCTTTAAGTTACCAAATACCCAGCGCAGTGTTTAGCTGCAATTTTAGATCCTAAGGTTTTAGTAGTAAGTTGCTATTGTCAGCAGAGTTAGTACGGTGTAGGTTGCACATTTGGCACAGTCCCAGCTGAGATTCTGTTCTAGAGACAAATCATTGGGAGAAAACAGATTTGTGCTCGAGCAGCCACGGCCTCTTTATGTGCGAAACATCGTTTGGTATTGCTGTTTACTTTGCACTTTTATGACGTTGCCGGGTATATAAAGGAGATTTCTGAAGGGTTTTGAATCTTCATTGAATTTTAGGGTTCCGTAGTCAACAAAGAAATCCGTATGTCTGTCTATCTGTCAGTCCATCTGCAGATTTGCTCCGTAATCCTTACTGCTAGAAAGCTGCATTTGGCTTGGCTTGGCAAATCAATCACGTAAGCATAGTGGTAAAATAAAAACTAGAAAAAATATAGGATAATACCTCCCGTACACGTAGTGGGGATGATATTTGGGTTTCACTTCAACCCTATGGTAAACCATGTTCCATTTTTAAACCAATAACCTTATTTAAAACAATAACCTTATTTCTTCGAAATTCTTCGAGTTTTATAATCATAATCATAATCATTTATTGTATAATATTAATATTACATGTCAATTATTTACAAAAAGTATTGAATAAAAATAAGAAATAAACATCATTAGAAATTTATAATCGAATAAAAAATAATAATAGATGAAATAATATAATCAATTATAATATACTCTAGGTATGTAATTCATAATTTAAGCCTTCAAAAATTCGTCGATGCTATAAAATGTGTGCTCGATAAGCCAAATTTTTAATTTATTCTTAAAACAAGCTAGAGAAGGAGCCGAGGTGATTGACATTGGCAACTTGTTAAACACAGTAGGGCACATAACGTGAGTTATTTTTTCCGATCTCGCGAGTCGTCGCTTTATCGGCAACAACCTCTTCGGGTGTCGAAGCAGGCGAGCCAAATCAGCGCGTTTTGGAAACTGGGACACATTTTTATAAGCATACGTGGCAATCTGCAATATTATTACAGACGGCAAGGTCAAAATACCAAGATACTTGAAGTGGGGCCTTACGGAGGTATCTTGAGACAGCTGCATTACCGCGCGTACGGCTCTTTTTTGGAGTCGGAACGCGCGTTGCCAGTCCGCGGCGCGCCCCCACAGCTCTGTGCCGTACTGTAAAAGCGCATAAGCGCATAAGCGCATATGTGCATAAGTACACGAAGTAAATGAATATGAATAGGAACTTAAGTAGGTACATACTTGCTATTCCTATTATTGAACATTCTATGAAATTTCACGGTTTTGAATGATTTTGACATTTTACGTCGATTAGGTACCTATATACTTCTAAATTGTAGGACTTACTTACTCGTACTTGGTACATTTGATACGTTACGTACTTCTTCACTTAGGTATATACATTTTTGTGCGGACTTTAAATATATATAGATAATAAATCCCGAGTTGCAGATGGTGAACCATCTATTTTCTCGAAAAATCAATATTTAATAATCCAGTACGTGTTCACCGATGTTCCGTTGACACACGATAGCCATATATCATTAATCATGAGCGTTGTTCATTTTGTAATTAAACGTAAATACTACGGCCATTTGGATGAAGGACTTTGTTAATTCTCGCTAAAACACGATTAGGTACATATGTATAAACTACGAGTATACGCGGGTAATGAAACTGTAAGATATTACTGATTTGCTTAGTAGGTATTCATTTTTAATCTGGGAGCACGTAGTGCCCCGCTAAAGGCACATATTTAGATTTACTAAGGTTTAGAGTTTGTGAGGTTAGGGCTTGTAGAGTTAGGGCGTGTAGAATTAGAAGCTTGGCTCTACATGAGATCTGATAACTTTTTCACAGTTCGAGATATATAGTTTGCAATATACTCCTTGACAATTTAACTATAAAATTATGTTATATTTTTAAGAACCGTAGGCGGGTAAATTGATTAACTACACTCGAGTATTACAAACACCAACCACATAATCAATGCAAACCGTTGATAAATTCGATGGAATCAATTTTGTACTTATTTTTTAATGTCAGCCAGTCCGTTGATATATAAATTTAAAATTTCAGGAAATAAAATCTGCGTTTCGAGCGAGATTCAAAATCATGACTTTTTAGAATAGCGATCGAACTCTAATCAACTGACCTCTAACAAATCTGAAAATTTATTATCGCTTCTGTCTTGTTAAGTATAATTTTATTTAAGTTGGTACCTCTGTAAAATAAGGTCTCAATAATTATATAAATAGCCCTAATTTAATGTATTAATTAGTATATTTTTATTTATTTATTACAAAAGTAACTACAAATGGCTTGGTACCATGATTGATTTGCTTTTCGCATTGTCCACAAAATAAACTGTAAAAGCCCTTGAACCAATTAGAAGGGCTCGCTTGAAGCTTTGAGATTCCTATTAATGTGCTTTAGTTTCGGTTGTGTTTTTGTTATGCTATAGGAGGCAAACGAGCACACGAAATGCCTGATGGTAAGCAAATTATTTTAAGTAAACTGACCTTGTGCCCAAAGGAACTTACACACATATTGATGCCTATAATATAAAGACATGATGTGCGTACATGTTCACAATACGACTTAAATCAGGCGATTAGTGTTAGTCTGTAAAACAAAATTGTCTAAGAGAAAATATGGATAGATAATAAGATACAAAATTAATAATTACA
The DNA here is from genome assembly GCF_033807575.1 of Cydia pomonella. Classification (NCBI taxonomy): domain Eukaryota; kingdom Metazoa; phylum Arthropoda; class Insecta; order Lepidoptera; family Tortricidae; genus Cydia; species Cydia pomonella. The sequence continues at coordinate 13,103,094 of NC_084706.1, read as the reverse complement.
GTCATGAAAATGGGTTAAACTTTACAAAAAAATTCAAACACGCCAGTTTTCATTTGTTCTAAGTGTTTTTTTTTTCTCTTTTTATAGTGGTAAGTCGTTGACAGTTTATAACTTCAATGAAACGAAACATTAACATTGAAGTCATCAACTAGTGGAAAAACTAGTTAACAACGTCGTAGACCGACAGTTTTTTTTATGATAAAGGCAAACGAACAAACAAATCACCTGATGATAAACGATTACCGTCGACCACGGACACCGGCAACACCAGAGGCTTTGTAAGTGAAACACTGAATCCTGCTGGTTTCATTTCATTTTACATTAAAAATCAGATATGTAGTTAAAGTAGTCGCACGTAACGTTTCGTTTATCGACGTGCGATCAATGGTTCGTCGGTTTAAACTACTTATTCGTTGAATCATCGACCACCACTATCTTTTTATTATGAGCGGCCGAAGCACTGCGGCCGAGTGAACGAGTGCACGGAAAACAAAATGATCACCTTTATACTATTACTCAAAAGCACCAACCATAACAAGAATTCTCACCTACCCCGGCAGCATGACGCGGTACAAAAAGCTATCAGGGCTAATTGTGTGCCAACGAAAAGAAAATTTTCGATGGAAAGTTCAGATTGGCTGATAAGGGCCCCATTATAGTACTCGGAGTGTTTTCCAACTTGGTGCATACGAACTTTTTTAACAGGCTTACCTTAGGGGTTGAAGACTTTATTAGTAAGTAAGTATATTATTGAACTCTATTCTTGAAACGAAAAGTTAAGCTATAAGATCATTATTTGGTAAATGCGTTTCATATTTCATGCGGATTCCACAAACAAACTATGTGGAACTGTGAGCGAGCGAGCGCTGCTTTTCCCAATGCAATCAGTCAACGCAGGGCAGCCTGTGGTGAGCTGTTGGGGAGTAGTGACTCAATATACCCGAGTACTCCTTGGGAGTCTTGTCACGCGACTAACAAGGCTTTCTGCCTTTGGCTTGTCTTAGCCGGCCGTCCAGCGTAGAGCCGCGAAGGCTGAGCTCTTGAGGGTGGATGTGGGAACATAAGTGGCAAGTTGACTATATGTTTAAATTCCAGTGACACCTCTCTACCTTCAACGCTTATACCGGTGTTGCCGTCTTGTAGGCTCAAGTCTCCGTACCAGTACAAATTGAATATCATTTTTCATCTACAAGACCTCCGGTATTATATCTCATAGCCCAGTATTTAGTCCATCGCTTTCTCCCAATAGCCAAGCAGGCCGATTCATCTTAGATTCCATCAGCACTCAATAGGCCTTACACCCCAGCGTTGCTACCATTGCGTGCATCCCATGATACGGTAGCAGCACCAAGTGGATGCTGCCCATACCCCCTTACATTTTAATTCAAGTGTCAAAAGGGACTAGGTACGTGTTTACTTCGGATTTGCGTATACTTTCCAAATGTCCGAAATACCAACGTTCCGTGTTGATGGATCTATGGGATGGGATGTAAAAAATATTAAAACTGAAATGTCACAAACACAGAAAAAATTGTTTGTAAGTCTTACTCATAAAGTAACTATACCCATATGGGTATAGTCACCTCTCACCACGTGCTGTCATTTCGAGGTACGGAACCCTAAACAGCAGAAATACTAATACCTATTTAACATACAAAGACTTTTTAAAGAAAAGTTGAGGAGTAATAAAATTGTCGATGTGCTGAGGCAAGTATTGTCCAGACAAGAACTTTACAGTGTTTCCTCCTGAATTTAACTTTAACGATAATACGAGTAAAATATAAAAAATACTTTCCTGCATTAACCGCATGACCGCGAAAGACGACTACAGACGCATACTATTACAGTTTAAATATTAAAAGGGGGCGTCCGGAAATTAGCAGAGAACAAAAAAATGGCGTCCCGCGCGGGTTTTACCTAAATTTATATATATTATAATAATAACAGCGACATCAGCAATAGAAGTTTATTAAAATGTTGCCAGTGACGTTGCTCGACTACTTATATCTATAGCTATTTCATATTATAGTTATCATTTTCAGCTACTTATACTCTATTTTGAACTATTTATTCTTATCCTCTGGTTAGGATATACAACTGAAAATATCAGTCTTTTTTTTTCTATTGAGCCAACTTTAAAGTATAGGTAGCAAGGTTTTGGTCAGAGTCTGAGCTTGCAAACATACAAGGTGTAACGTGTGTGTAATAGTGGAGATCTGTTTAAGGGCATATTTGGTATCGAAATGCTAATATTGCCTGCCTTTGTATGGAGGGGTGCCTGACTTGGACGAACTGTCCCATAGAAAAAAAAATGTATTTCCTACTTTATTCTTAATCAGAACACGATACCGAATATGCCCTGAGACGGATCGCTACTCTTTTTTTATACCTTGTAGTATATTATAGTCTCCGTGTTTTTTTTTCATGGTAATTGGTCCTTGATAAAAATGTGTAAACAATTTAATATAAAATCTGAGAAAAAAGTTTCAAAAACGACTTTAAGTAAACATTTCAATTTCAGATTTTCACAAAGCGCCACTTTTAGATTTTCACCGGCAAACGCGTTTTCCCAGATTCAAGAGATAGAATATAGTCTGTCCGTTTTTCTAAGATCAAGTACGCCTTAGTAAATGAATGGCGAGCTTGATCATAGAAATCGGACAGGCTAAAGAAAGGGTAGCCTTTTGAGTCAATTCAGCAATGCCTGTAGAATCAATACAGATAAGAGGGATAATTTCTTGGAGTTATGAATAAAACATGAACTTTGGTTTTCGAAAACGTCCACTTATTTATAATTGCGCGCGCTGTGTTACCTGTCAAATCATGCGTGCGATATACATTGTGAGTAGTTGATATATCAAAAAGATGACTAATCAAACAGAATTGAAATATTTTAAGAGCCTGTATTCACCCTTGTTATAAAGGCACATATATTTCATTTATTTTAATTCTTTGTAATGACTTTTTATGATCAAATTTATGATTTTACCTTATCTTACCAAATCATTATTTTTACATGAATTTCTTACATGCCTACCTTATAAACAAATCATCAGTAAAACCACTTTCTATTATCATCTGCATTATTTTAGACAAAATATATAGATGGCAATAGATATGGATCTTCCGCTTTGGGTCGGGTTCAAAATACGGAAACTAGCAATGTTCTCGTAGCTACGATCGTCGGTGCCAGGTTAATGTGCTGAAATACACGTCAATGCGAATTCAATTTTCGACGAAATGCAACTGAATAGCGGAATTTAAAATCCTATTTCGCGTCAGACGTGCAAGAATAGCCGGTTCTAATCCATTTGGTGACAACTTGAAAATAACTTCCATTCCATAGGTAAGAGAATAGTAATTTGACTAAGAGCGATGTATTTGATACATTGCGATTTATATTATTTACTTAAGTTAAGTTATACAATGGCAGCTGCGGATCTCGGAAATGAATTTGTTTTCGCAGAATCGAATGTGTAGATTTATTTGACGTTCATAAGCGCTATATTTATGCCTACATGGAAAATAAACTTTAAGTATCTTTATCTTAAAGTAAAACAAATGGCCATTCATGTTGATATCGTAGCAAATAAACTGCAAGTGTTGCCTTTGCTGGCACGACACGACTACTACGTCCAGCGAATTGTAGTCAAATTTTTAGATTTTAAATGTCTGGCTATCTGGCTTGTCACTTTTCCAGACCCGGGAAAAGGTGACCTGGACGTTGCGAGGGATGATATGCGTACCCGTGGTCTTATAATAGGGTGTGCTGAAACTATTTACAAAACAATTAATTTTAAGCAATTTATATTCAAAAAGTAGGTATCATTTAAAATTATGCTCTAACCCGTTTACGCGAAGTGACTACTAAATGAGTGTGTGCGTGTCAATCTGCGTGTCAGTGGATACGTTGGCGTCGTTGTCGAGTTCACTTATCCATTTTATTTGAGTTTTTAACAGGCTTTTATTAGGTCGACCTGTATGTAACTAACTATGTAATGAAATCTCTTCTTCCTCGCGTTGTCCCGGCATTTTGCCACGGCTCAAGGGAGCCTGGGGTCCGTTTGACAACTAATCCCAAGATTTGGCGTAGGCACTAGTTTTTACGAAAGCGACTGCCATCTGACCTCCCAACCCAGAGGGTAAACTAAGCCTTGTTGGGATTAGTCCGGTTTCCTCACGATGTTTTCCTTCACCGAAAAGCGACTGGTAAATATCAAATAATATTTCGTACATAAGTTCCGAAAAACTCATTGGTACGAGCCGGGTTTGAACCCGCGACCTCCGGATTGCAAGTCGCACGCTCTTACCGCTAGGCCACCAGCGCTTCCTAATGGAATTGGCTTGTAATGGAATCTAAGGTAACTAATTCAACCATCTTCCAACAATCGTAGCGTCATGAAAATTGGCAGCTGTATGTAGTTCTGAGGACAATACAATAATATGGTACTGTCGAACTGATCTGATGATGGAGCCGGTAGATATGAACTGGAATTTCATGATGGAACATTGATGATTGACGATGAACAGCAACACAGCTAGTGTTTGGATTTGTTAGAAAAGTCTTGTAATGAACTTTGACCACGATTAGGTTTCAAGATCTGATGATGAAGCCGGAAGACAGGCACTGGCATTCCATGATGGAATATCGTATCATAGTCGTGTTTGCACTTGTGAGAAAGGTCACGTAATGGACTTTGAACACGATCAGGTTTCACATTTATAAAAGCGTGTTTTTCTATTGTTTTTAAACTATTAATTATTTTCAACCATTTTAACATTCATGATAGTTTTCATTCTATAAACTTAGTATTTTTATTAATTTTTTTATTAAGGTACGTTTTCACAAATTTTGGTTCATATTCTATTTTAGCAAAGGCGGTATTAGTTCTAAGTATTGATTGGTCCAACTCTGGGAACTCTTCCTTAGGATATTCTTTGGGGCTGAAAGGTATAGAACTGTCATGATTTGTAAATATTTATTTGATTATTAAGGTAATTGATAAGTTTAATATGGTAATACTGGTACCGTGCTTACTTCTCTGTGGTCGAAAATAAAAAAAAAACAGCAAAGGAGGGTACTTAAGAATAATGATGGACGACTGGGTTGTAACGAGCAGAAAGGTGTTATCTGTAAATAAGCTATTGCTGGAGAAAAAAATCATAGCAAAATGATTGGTGAGTTTTGTTTTATCTCAGACCGTCTAGCATTAGTTTTGTTCTCGCGCGCGAGTCCATACTTGAAATCGCGCTAGACGTATGGAGTTGCGCGTGAGAACGTAACTCATGCTAGCAGGTCAGAAGTGGTGCATCCCACGTAAAAGGAATAAAGAGGTATGTGTAATGGATTTTTATTTTATTTTGATTTATTTTATTACCCAATTAAGCGTTTAAACTATGATGGAATTTGAATAAAGTCCAAACGGAAAGAAATAACCCTTACGCTTGCGCGTAAAATATCCGCAATTTACAACAAAACTAAATATCCGTAATTTACAAGAACTTCTATTTATAATTTAACGACACTACTCATATCGCCCTACAATCGCATTACTATACTCAAGTCCAAATAAAACACACTATAAAATAAACTAAAGTGTTCAAGTGACGAATCACAAAAACGTAAGGAGATTCCTTATTGGCTAATGACGAAATTACCTAGCACTTACGCTGCCGCTAAGACGTTCCTGTGTCGATGTCTGTGTCTGTGTATGTAACAGGTGTTCCACATTCACATCCGCATTAAGCTCCGCATCGGTTTTATGCGGATGCGGATGGGGATTTTGAAAATAATGCGGATAATCCGCGATTGCAGATGCGGATGCGAATATTCACAACATCCATAATGTTTTTTTTTGCTTTTGTAAAAGTATTTTTCATGAAAGTCAGATGTAAATAAACCAAAATAGTTATACAAATGTGATAAACGAGGGTAGTTTGTAGTTTAAATCATAACAAACCGCTTGGCTTATCGTTAGTCGTTCGCGGAAGTTGACCCGCGGAAGTTGCGCGCGCGCTCGTGACGTTATGTGGTTAATGCATTCGCGAAAAATTATGAAATCGTGCAATGTTAGTAATGTTACTTTTAAAGTATTGAAAATTTAGGCCCAGAGACTGTATGAAACAAGGTCTATTCCATATTTTCGTAAACACAGATTTAATATAAGAATACAATCTCACATAAGTTTTATTCAGGTAATCAGACAAAAGGTAACGTCAATGCTCATTTTTTTTTGTCACAGACGCCTTTTTGACAAATTTAGCAGAAAATTCCATTTTACTTTGTATTTTGACGGTAATAACTAGGGCTTGCAATCCGGATATCCGGATAACCGCCCAAATTACTATCCGGTTAATTATTAAGTTGATATCCGAATAAAACTAATAATTCGAATACCATTTATGACAAAAATCTAATTACATTTTTTAAGAAAACTTTGAAAAACGTTGAAAGTTGTAATGAAAACGCTATAGAAACTTTTTGCGGCACCCAATACAATTGGTGAGATTAAAGCAACACGACTTCGCTGGCTCGGACACCTGAAGAGGATAGGAAAGGATCGAGCTGTGAGAAGAGTATATGTGGGGCACCCTGGTGGAGTACGTCCATCCGGGCATCCCAGGTACCGCTGGGCTATAATGACGAAGCCCTAAAAGATAGAAAGTGCCACAGAACAGGGCTGACTGGTGTTTGTCAGAAGCCAAGGTCCTTTTTGGGTCACTGAAGTAGCTACTGAAGTAGTAAAAAAGCATTTTGCATTTGAATAAATTTGCAATAAAAACGTTTATCTTATACCTTTAAACGAGCAATTCTTGTATGTATATATATATATATTTCTGTGATCTCGGAATCGGCTCTAATGATTTCGCTGAAATTTGGTATATGGGGGTTTTTGGGGGTATACAATCTATCTAGATTAGTCTTATGTTTGGGAAAACGCGTGTTTTCGAGTTTTCATGCGTTTTTTTTTCGACGCAGAATATGGTCGTTAATTTCGTGTCGCCCGCCACTGTCCGTCTTGTCCAACGGGTTAAGACGCGGACTGCTAAACGAGTGTTACGGGTTCGAATCCCGCCCGGTGACAAACTTTTTTTTTTTTATATGTTTAAGTTTATATATAATTTTTTAATTTTTATTGTTTTAGACAAGATTAATTTAGTAAAAAAATGTAGTTAAGATTATCACCTATACACCACCATATTACAATAAATAGTTATAACCGAGCAAAGCTCGGTCGCCCAGGTACTTTTCCTTAAATGCAATGTAAATCAAGTAGGACAACAAGGTCAAACAACTAAGCAACAAGGCAGACATACATACGCGAACAATCAAAAAAGCAAGAAAAGTGAACACGACTTATTAAGAGAGGTGATCTAGCATGTCTACCACTAGTCAATATCAAGTTATTATTTCTAAGTTTTTTTTAGTAGTATGCTACTAATTATCAAAAAACCGTAAGGAGGATATTTATCAAAATTAGATTCAACTATAATCAAACAAGTAAAAATCAACTTCAATAAAGATAGCCAAGATCACAAGACCGAAGATAACATTAAGAGGAAATTATCTTCTCTCGGCTTACACTGGGAGGAGTTCAACAGCAATGACGAAAAGTTACGTAAGTTTGGCAATTCTAATCACACCTACTTTTGCAACAATCTTTACGAGGAGACGTATAATATCTACTTACAACCAAGATAATTAATTCAAAAGTCAATCCTTTCCACATCCACGCCCGCGGAAATAGCCAAGCCTAACCCTCTCAACATTCAACCGACCCCAAGACAGCAGCCAGGAGCAGCCAAGACGACATTGCCAGCATCTGGAGGCGAGACGAACTATGGTGGTCTGTCCAAATAGGGTTGGCACAAATTTGCCAAGGTCAAGTATTTGATGTCTGGTTTTGATGGTTGGGTTTAATAGTTTGGGTTTGGTGATGGTATGTTTGCACATAATCTTACAAGGACATTTTACAACAGCGTATTTTACGTGCGTCGCATCGTCATTACGCCATAATAATAATCTACTTGTACTTAGAAAAATAAAATCTAAACCAAACAAAACGTTCTTATAAAAAAATTGCCGAAGGTTGATTGTCACCGTAAAAGCATCGGCAAAAAGCTAAAAGGCCTAAAAATACCTTAAAATTTGCTGTTCCGCGGCTATTTTTTTTACATAAAATTTGATTATATTACACTTTTAATGAAATTCATGCGAGTTATATTAAATAAATAGTAAGTATTCAAATTATTCGTTTTATCCGGGTATCCGGATAGTAAAATAACAAGTATTCGAATTATCCGGATACAAAACTTAGCGGATAATTGCAAGCCCTAGTAATAACGAATAAGCCCGTTGAATGTGTGAAAGAAAAAAGTTGAAAAATTACGTAGGCTTTCTCTCCATTTCCAGATATTTAGTTTTGTCAGTAGCTTCCCGACCCTTTCGACTAACTCTTTGCAAGCTCTGAATCGTTGTCTTCTAATAAGCTAATGTATTCTCTGTCTCCTATTTCTTCAGTCTCCAGTTTATAAATAAATAAATATTTGGAGACAATTTACACAGATCGACCTAGAGCCAAACTGGGGGTACTAGGCGACAATATACATACGTATATTAGCTTTTGCCCGCGGCTTCGCCCGCGTACTAAGCAAAAAAAAAGGTTCTCAGTTCGACCCGTATATTTGTAAGAACACATGTAGGTATGTATGTTCATCCGCGATTATTAGATTTAGAATCATGTTCTGAAAATTGCATGAAGTGTTCAATAACTTTATACTTGTTAAAGTACTTCCTTATAAACAACACTTTTTGCCATGTTTGAAGGTGGTAGCAATAGAACCAAACTTTTAGGTGAACTTACACGGCAGCACGCCACATAGAACTGACCGCGGGAGAAACAGTCCTGTCGTAGGTCTACTCCACCGAATTTTGCGATTTGTTTATGGACAAGGCGAAACAGAACTTCAGGGGAAACTTCCCTTTGAAATCAAAGGGAAGATAATTAAAAAAGAGAATAAGTAAAAATAATGCATGAAAAAAGCCTATCTAATACCTACAGTATAAATAACAAACTGAACAACTATCACACCTACCTACACACACTTACCTACTATAGGTATACGTACTAAGGAAATGTAAACCTACTAAGAAAAAAGTAAGAATACGGAATATTACGCGACACTCCCCACTACCACAATCCATCAAAATCTAAGGGTCTACCGCGAAACAAGAAAATCGAAATTTCGTTATCTAACCTCTCTATCACTCTTGTGGGTTCGAGCGATAAAGAGGCAGATAACTAAATTTCCGTTTTCACATTTTCCGGTATGCCCTTTATAAACCTTGATGCATCAATGTCATATTTTATTATCCGTGAAGACTTGTCAAAAAACAGTTTAAGCACAGAATGTATAAGTTACTCTATGATTTTCGATAGGTGCTAGTGCTGCACTCTGGCGGCAGAATATTGAAGTAATACGCTATAATAATATAATTAAAAGCTTTATCCTACGACAAACAACAAAAGTGGAATAATAATTGTGAAAAAGACACCTAACTACCAATCAAAGGTAAAGAAGAACGTTAAATAACAGATTAGTAAATATCAAAACAATTTTTTCGCATTTATAGCATATGACCAAAGAATCATACGTCTGACAACGACGTCGGCCCTCACGCGTCTGCCCGCGTTCCGGTTGCACACTCTGTCACATCGCCCCCTGCACTGTGCGCTAAAATCAACCGATTTGGGATGAAAAAAAACATGATTCATTTCGAATTTTAATCATAATCAATCAATTTCAATACAATAAATCGAGTCGCTCTCTGTCAGCAACAATATCAATTTCTATGTCGTCGCCAGAATTCGTGGACTCAGTTGCTGGCATCATTTTCGACACTTGGTCACAAATATTGAGCGTCGATTTAAATCTTAAATTGAATCTAACTCCTCGATATCAGGGTCCGGCTCGAAGAGCAAAAAAAAACATAAAAACGACACCCATATTCATATTTAGTCATTTTAACCCCATCCCACCCCAACAGGAGATTTGTATTTCACGTCCACCTCGTTAGATTTAAAATCGTTGTTATTTTCGTAATCAGTGACCCGATAATCCATATAAATAATACCCATGTTGATTTTTAGACTTCACCATATTTCCCCCTTTAGAAAACACCCATGACTTAGGAACAAATATCTGTGTTCATCACACAAATAAATGCTCTTACCGAATGGATCCGAACCCAGGACTATCGGCTTCATAGGCAGGGTCATTACCCACTAGACCAGACCGGTCGTCCTCCACAGGAAGGAATCCGTCCTATTTGTAGGTGAAATCCGCCGCACGCGTCCGCTTCAGTTAGCGTTGCTCATACTATTTTTCGTTAACCCGCTCGTCCGCTCCATGCACCCGCGCCAGCTGCTAGCGGAGGCCCTTAATGTTTATCTTAGGAATGCTACGGTGTTTTCAATTGTGCTATTTGACTCCTTTATTAAATTTCTGAGAGTGTAGGTTATAAGTTATAAACTTAAAAGATCTCTTTCCTAGGGTTGTAATAGTTCTTGAAGCATTTGCTTCATTTCTTGTTTAAAATTTTCTAAGCCCGCTCCTGGGCTTCCTCGCGGCTTTTGATAGTTGTCGGCTGGTCAATCAATATACGTCTCTCCAGTCAGCTTTACATTGTTAAACGCCATCGCTACAGAATACTTAAATCAACCAGGATATAAACCGTGATAACCTTTTTATATTGTTTTTGAGCTCCCAATATTTCGACCTAGTTACACGCATCTTGTTCAAGGGTAACTGGAGATAGCGGGTGGGTGTCAAAGTTGTGTAGACCACGCTCGGTCTACCCTCATTCGTGCGCGTCAGCTGCGTTCGCTTTCAACGTTACCACTGGTCAACACCATCGATACACAAGACTTAAATCGACCAGGATATAAACCGTGATAACCTTTTTATATTGTTTTTGAGCTCCTAATATTTCGACGCAGTTACACGCATCTTGTTCACGGGTAACTGGAGATAGCGGGTGGGTGTCAAAGTTGTGTAGACCGCGCTCGGTCTACCCTCATTCGTGCGCGTCAGCTGCGTTCGTTTTCAACGTTACCGTTTTAAACGTTAACGTTTCATAGGTTTTCGCGTCCACACTTGTTAGTCTATCCAAGCACACCACACTCACAGTGTCACTACGCGTGTTTGATTCAGATATCAATGGTTTTTTTACACAAACAAATCACAGGATTCCACACATTTGACAATTTAAACCCATCTTCACGATTGCAACAATATAAAATGTAATCACGGTTTATATCTCGGTCGATTTAAGTTTAGTGTAACTAACCGTGAATCATTCAAAACTGTCATCGATTCACAACTCCAAGAATAACACGCTAAACCACACGAGCACTAAGGCCCCACGAATATATGGTGAGGCACGTCCATCGGACTAAAGCAATTGCTTGAAAGCCTCCATTCCAGGCTTCCACGTAAAGCTATTTGTAGACACTTTTACTCGTACTTTGAGATTTATCCACACGCTCTGAGTTGCGTGATCACAAAGAGTGCTGTTTGAGTGTCTAAAAAATGTCAGAAACGTTTTATTTTATTTGTAGTATAATATAAAATGTACGTACAAACTGCATTCGTACCAATACAGCAGAACCTACACGTATTTTAACTTGTATATTGACTGTGTACCGGTCATCTTACATATTACATCTTATATATTACCTTTTGTACGAGTATGTTACCTTTCGTGATTAGTCTCACTTGATGTTCTCATGGGAAGATCAGCACTGGAAGCCACCACAACATGCTGAGATGAGGCCATTTCGTGGCGTGGTTCATTTGTTACTATTATGTAATTTGTCTTGTTTGTGTTTAAGAATAAAATAATTCTATTCTATTCTATATAGTATTTAAAAGAAGTACCAAATTATGAATAGATACTAGCTTTAATGTTTAACGTTCTTAAATTTAAATAGCTACCAAATTGTAGATTTCTTGTAAAGTATATGAGCACTAAATCATAACACAAACATTTTTATTGTAACACACTAGTTCGGGAGATCGTAATCGTGTAATTTATACCGACTTTTACAAGTTAACGACATCGTAAATAACACTATTTAAGGTTGTTACTGCGCGGTGGGCCAAATACTCGTATTATCCTGATTTGGGTGTTTTTGGATAGTCACATAAGGAGTAACATACATTCGAAAAACATAATGAACGATTGTTAACATAAAATAATTTTAACTTATCATAAATTGCTAAAAAAAATATTTTATGCAATAAGTTTACTACTTAATCGGTTATTTTATTTTCCACCAATGTACTAGGTGGTATACAGCGTGTATTTTTGATACGATCGCATAATCAAAGTTAGTTTAGGCTTTAATGAACATACATCCATAGGTTTTAAAAAAATTGACGACTTTTATTTTTTCATATAAAATAATTCAGCAAGCAATGTATCACTACTTTGTTTTAACTCAAAACGTCGCATTTAATGACGCGATGTCAGAACTATCACAAGTCATGATGTACGTTGCCGCTCGAAATAATAAAAAAAAACGTACGTCTAGTTTAAGTTTGCGGTTGTATTAAAAATGCACACTGTATAAAACAATATCTAGCAACACTGCCGTGTAAATACTTGACCTGGAGCAGAAATAATGGATGGCGCTATTTTGCGTCACAGTAGTCGTCTTTAGAGATACTTTACCATGTTTGTGGGCTTAAACCCCCGGCTCATAAAATAAGTCTGAAAATTCGCCTATGTTTACGATAACAAATTTACCTGATACTTTTCAGTGAAGGAAAACATCGTCGAGAAACCAGACTAATACTAATTATAGTATTTTTATATAGCTTGGGTACGGTGACAGCTGTCATCTCAATAAATTATTTCGCGATTTTGCGTTTTAAGGTAATACTAATAACATATATTGTATGAAAACGACAGCTGTCATCGAACCAAAGCTATGTGAAAAATATTATAGGCCTGGTTTCCCTTGTATTAGAATTCAAATAGCAGTCACTTAAATGAATAAGCTTGTTAATAACGTTTATTTAATCAGATAACAAGATCCACAAAAACTATAAATAAATAAAATAAATAACTAATGACAACGTATTTTGAATTAAGTGTTGCATTATTGAGCACTCATTCCTTACTGTTAATGTCTTCAGGAGGCCTCGGGCTGTTCAGATGCGATGTCATCTTTTTACGCAGCACAGCACTGAAACTGTCTACGCGTGCTTCCGCGAACATGGTGGATGCACTGCAGAACCGTGAAAGCATTATTGTACTGGATCGTTGCGTACATCTTACCCACAGTGCAGCTGAGTACAACGAGGTGCAGTATGCTCTAAAGAGCGTAGTTTTGACTGCAGCTGTAGACTGCGCGAATATGTTGGCTTACATGTTCGCTCGTACCGCCAGCGCTCTGCGCTCCCGCTCTACATCGACATCATTTTTTAAATTATGTTCATGCTTATACTGACTTAGTTAAATCGGACCCTGGACCTTAATAAAGAAAAAAGACCAATATCATTTTACTTATTTGTACAACAAGAGAGAAAAAAGTATATTTCTTCGAGTGCTTAATTTGAGTCCAGTGCAAGCGAAAGATTCAATAATAGATTCACGAGCGTAGCGAGTCTCAAAAGCGCACGAGATTAAATAACTTTGATCTCGTGTAGTACACAAAACTTTTCACGTCAATAGTGCGAACATATTTGGAAGGTAAAAATACACCCTGAAAAAATCTAATCCTTCTTCATCAAAATTTCACTCATGTTTTCTTGAGGCAAGTAAGTTTAATTACCGAAACAAAACAAAACAAAAGTAATTACAATAAAATGACGAATATCAATTATTGAGAGTTCAATTGACAGCTTTTTTTCGTATTATTTTTGAAGATAGGTATGTACTTTGTAAAATACGGACTGAATTGCGGATACTACTTTTTGTACTTAAAAGTAGAATTTAGTACATTACGAAACAAGTGCAAAAATAGGAAATTCGCAACGAGTGGCGATTAATTAAAACACGACCGGAAGGAGTGTATAAATCGAGACGAGTTGCGAATTTCCTATTCGCACATGTATCGTACGTTTTACAGTACATCTGGCCCTTTAAAATTTAAAGTTTAAATTGTCGACATAGTTACGTAATGTGCTAATTATTGCACTAGTGCGGTAAAGTAGCACCATATATACTGTAAATTTATTTTACCTATTAATATTTGTATTTTTTTAAGTTCATTGTTTTGTTTGTACAATAAAAACTTAAAAATTACGAATGAATACTCGTAGGGTATTTTGTAACGATGCGGTCTGACTTATTTTGGGGGTCCGGTGAATTACGTTTGAACTTTTTTTGTCCTTTTATTTTTGCTAATGACGTGAAAGGGACAGAGACAATAGAATCCAAATATTTCGAACTTGTGGATCTAAATCCTCCACGTAGAAATGACACTCGAATATAAAGGCTACTTGAATGTTATTTTGTCTCACTCAATGAGCAAAATGCGATTTTGCTCAATATTTTTAAGCAGCAAATTATCCTTGTTCGAGTTGCTGAGGTGAAAATGTTATTTTTTGGCCTGATAGTGAGCATGTAAAATACCTTATCCGATATTTAGGTGTCCATTGCTACTTTCCCACAGCGGCATTACTTAAGTGCCTAGTTTAGACTACGAAGCAGGGCTCGGAAACCGTTTTATTTTTCAAACCGGTTTTGTTCAATCAGCCGGGAATGAAATGGTTTTTGTTTCCGTTTACGGTTACCGGTTAAAGAACTGTTCTATTGAGATACCGGTTTATGCCAAATTCTTTCGACTTCCGTTTTTTTGAAACGAAATACCAATTTTGTGGAACCAGTTAAATTGAAAATATCGAACCGAGATAAAACGATTAAATATTACTATCTCTTTCACGTATGACAACAGGTTGCACCGATAGTCTCCGAAAGCCGAGAGTAACCGGTATTATATGGTTCTCTTCTTACCAGTTAGAAGAAAGAACGCGAGGTTTTCGTTCACGTTCAATCACTTAACCGGCTTTTAATCCTGCTACGAGGACTCAGAAACGGAAACAGACGTGTTTGAAAGGGATATACTGTATCGAGCGGCTCCATCTTGCGCTTGCGTGAGAAACAAACATAAAATTGCATCCCCTTTTAATTCCTCGTGACGCGCATGATAACGGATATTATTACTGTGTTCCCATGGATATTGTGTTCCTAATTAAACTATTAAATTAAATGTCAGCTTGTTGGTTTGTGTAGGTACGGATATCAGGTAGATGTGTGAAATTGATATTTATTTATAGATTTTGTTTTCCCAAGTATTTTAATATCAATTGTGCCTATTTACTGCACCAGACTTAGGTAGCAGGTGCACAGTGGATCGAAATGACAAAAAAATTGACATTCGCATTTTTTTTTAAAACCCTATTTATAAAAATGCTTTTCGGTTGAAAATGATGTAAGGAATAAAAAAATGTTACATAATTTTTTTCAAAATAAGCCTTATTTTAAGCAGAAAAAATAAAATCTGTTTTTTTTATTATATGAAACTGAAAAATAGGTATCTTATTACAAAAAAACCGTTACCGATCCCGCTTTCTAACCTTTAGAATATTATTCTCCTATTTAAAACAGTATAAAATAGTAACAGCTTATCTCGGTAGGTGGCCGTTTTTTTTATAGTCCAGTCAAAAGTCAGTAAAAAACAACATTAATTTTTTCTTAGTGTTTTATTTTCAATAGGTTAACAATATATTAATGATAGTTTATTGTAAATACGACATATTTTTGATATATTGATAAAGATAAAAACAATTTTTTACTAGAAAATAGCTAAAAATTACATTTAAATACAAACATTACATACAATTGTTTTAGAAATATATATTTTATACTTGTTGACACAAACGATTTATTGCGGTGTTTAAATCAACAATAACAACATAAGTTGACAAATATAGTGCATTTTAAAAATCTATTTAATTAATATTTTAGTCACCACCTTCTTCTACGCTTTCAAACATTATATATTTTCAGCGAAATCAGTGCTTATGTTTTCTGTGATTAATAATTCCAAAGCTTTAGCTTTAGAAGAGAGGGTCTTTTTAGTCGCTCTACTTAGCGGTGGCCTCAAAAAAGACAATTTTGGGTCAGATGACACCTAAAAATTGTGCAATATGTCTTCGTTTGTTTTGGTTCGGCTACATTTTCTAGAATGATGCTCCCTCACATTGCGAAAATCTTTGTTTCTTGCTTCTGATGCTTCTTCTGACATCTTTCCGATGGGAAGCATACCGAAATATTCAATTATGTCAGCCCCGTGTATTAATAGCTTGTGGACACTTGATGGCATATAATACCACTCGTATAATTCCTTCGTATCATGTCGTATTTACACTAAATTATCATTAATATATCGTTAAACTATTGAAAAAAATGTTGTTTTTTTACTGACTTTTGACAGGACTATAAAAAAAACGGGCACTTACCGAAATAAGCTGTTTACTATTTTCTAACTGTTTTTAAGTAGGAGAATAATATTCTAAAGGTTAGAAAGCGGGATCGGTAACGATTTTCTTATAATAAGATACCTATTTTTCAGTTTCATACAAAAAAAAACTATAAACGTTTTGATTTTATGTCCAAATTATGGGACTAGATTTCGCATTTGAAATTTTAACTCTCCTTAGTAAAATCTTTCTTTTTTAGTATCATATTAAAAAATACGTACCCAGTAAGGAGTCCTTACTGGGGCTAAGGACGTGTCAGAGTACACGAATTATAAACTAAAACATATGATATGGTTTATTAATCGTGGTGGAGTTATTATACACTCATATAGTAGTGTTTCTACTTAAAATTAAACCAAATTATACACAACCCAAGATTCATTAAGTAATACATCCAGAAGTATGTAAGTAAATTTATCTTAGTCCGGGTGAGACAAATACTACAAAATAATTCACCTAAAGCGGCAAGTTCTGCTTAATATGATCTTGAGACTTAATTGTCGACTTAAGATAGCGTATAGCGTAAGTTCGTTTAATTATACGGATTAAACTATTTTACTCGTATCCCGGGATTCCTATCC
This sequence comes from Cydia pomonella, assembly GCF_033807575.1. Lineage (NCBI taxonomy): Eukaryota > Metazoa > Arthropoda > Insecta > Lepidoptera > Tortricidae > Cydia > Cydia pomonella. The sequence goes on along the minus strand of NC_084706.1, from coordinate 13,085,959 downwards.
TATCCTTCTGGATTCAGATTTAATTTTGGTTTTATGCTGTTAAGTTTACTGCGCGTTTTATGGCACTTATTAACAAACGAGATTTTATTTATACCATGAAAAGTATTGAATAAAATGTAGGTGCATAACATATACATAATTGTGGCACTGTCCGTACGGGTTAAAATGTTTAGTTATTACTTTTTAGCGTTCCGTAGACAACTAAGAACCCCTATAGTTTTGCCATGTCCGTCTATCTCTCCGCTCCGTGATAGTTAGTGCTAGAAAGCTGCAATATGGCATGGATAAATAAATCATGCATGGCAACAGAGGGGTAAAATAAAAACTAGAGAAATCATATTTTGTAGGCTACCTTCAATACACAATTTTTACTTTAACCCCATGGTGTGGGATATCGTTGGATAGGTCTTTTAAAGCAAATATGGGTCTCCAACAATATTTGTGATAAAGTTAATATTTTCGAAAATAATCCCTCCCAAAGAAAAAAAATTGTCTCCCCCTCTAACTTTTGAACCATGGGTCCAAAAAAAAATCTTAAACATAAGCTTAACAAATACTTTAAATGAAAACTATAGCGAACAAGATCGTTCCAGCCGTTTATGAATCATTGCAAAAAGTCTTCGTAGTAAAAAGACGTAAAAAGCGCCGCGAAGTGTACTACTCCCTTATGATTATAATATACATGATACTTTCTAATAATTTAGCTTTTTTGACAAAACTACGGAACCCTTGTAAAGGTCTCAGCTCCTTTACTTTACCCTTTTACCTAATTTCAATTAGTAATACTAATATTACAGCCCAATGCACCCTTTGAACCAGTAAAATTCATTAAACAAAAAGATAACCTAAAAACTTACCATCTTTTAACTACTCTCAATGAGTCGTTAGTTCCTTGCTTTGCGGTCTTACTTATAACTATGGCCAGACATAGATCGAATAGTGATATTGATATCATTAGGATTATGTAGGATCCCTAAGTTGTATCCATTAGTAACACCAAGTTGTTTAGGAAAGTAGGAATAGTCACAAAAGCAAACAACAGAATAAGGTTTTAAAACCTTTATTAACCTGAAGATGATTCTATATTTATTTTAGTTATATTTAAGAGTTGAAGAGTTTTATTTTGACGACCGATTTGGCCTAGTGGGTAGTGACCCTGCCTACGAAGCTGATGGTCCCGGGTTCAAATCCTGGTAAGGGCAATTTATTCGTGTGATGAGCATGGATATTTGTTCCTGAGTCATGGGTGTTTTCTATGTATTTTAGTATTTATAAATATTTATATATTATATATATCGTTGTCTAAGTACCCTCAACACAAGCTTTATTGAGCTTACTGTGGGACTTAGTCAATTTGTGTAATAATGTCCTATAATATTTATTTATTTCTTTCGAGATTTATTTTTTCGAGATTCGAGATTTTATCGTCTAACCTAAGCAAAAGATTCTACAGTAGATTCATCGTAACCTACCAGAAAGTACCCACCAGGAAAACTGATAGTTGCCTAACAACGCGACACAACAAGAGAGATTTCTAATACAATGACTCTAGTTAAAGCTTGAAATCTGACACACATGAAAACTATCTAAAAATAATTTAATATTAAATATTAAAATATTTAATCCTAAAGTTTCATTGTAGAATGGCTCTTTAGATGATAGGAGTAATGCTTTGCGTCTACACCCTGAAAACACATTTGATCCGGTAGTTTCCTCAAACAATTCCATATTATAACCCTAAGAATCATATTATTAACCGTTTCCATTCACTTGCCATCTCAAAACTACTATGCTCATTATATAAAACCACTCTATACAAACAAATTAGGATAAAGCCAAAATATAAATACACAATAAATAATCCCTGATTCAATGCAAACTCCAGATTCACTGTTTATAGTATAGTACTCAAGAGTTATAGATGAAGTTTTATTGCATCCATAAACTTTCAGGGAGCTTTGTTTACCTGATGTTCACTATAAATTGAATTCTGAATTGAATCTTGGAATATTTTTTGGCTCAGGAATGCTTCGGCCCCAGTTTCATTTCGTCATCTCCATAAATCGTCCGCAGTGTTATGTCGTCACCCTACAATTCCTAATTCGTAACCTTCCTAACTCGTCCACTTTCTTATATCGTCAATACCCCATTTTGTCTAAATTCCTATTTTGACCATAGTGCCAACTCGTCCAATATCTGATATCGTCAATATACCATTTTTGTCTACGTTCCTATTTCGACCAAAGTGCCAACTCGTCCGCGTTCTTTTATCGACCTAGGATAAACGGTAAGGTAAAGTCTAAAGGCAGTGTTTCATTGGAAATCTTATAGGCAAGTGCGAGTCGGACACAGCCATGAAGGGTATCGTAGTATAAAAAAAATACTTACTGGATCTCGTCCAAACAAATTTTCGCTGGAAGTTTGCATGATAATATTGATAATGTACATCATATATTTTTTTAGATTTTTCATTCTCTTATTTTAAAAGTTACTTCAATATAATTTTTGAAGACCTATCCATACATACTCGTACATAGGTTCACGAAAAAAAAATTGTGGTCTAAATAGGAAATCATGTTGACGATTTGTTAGCCGTTCGTCCAATACGCAGTTCGTCCAAACGATATTTGAATTCGCATTTCGTCCAATACATATTTGGTCCAACATACATATCGCTCAACAGCAGCTCGTCCAAGACGTATTGTGTCAACACGTCTTTCGTCCATCCCATAGTTTGTCCAACAGGCGTTCAGTCTAATACGTATTACGTCAACACGTGCTTTGTCCAAGATGCAGTTAGTGCAACACGTAATACGGTCACGTTATAAAGTACATGTCTGATAAACTTTACACTGTCCTTATCTATTCGTTCGTTACGTAGATATGTCAGATAGTGTCCGTCCTACCAATAGTTTCCACAATCGTGCAAAGATTTCTGATATCTCACTACCCTTCATAACTGTTACTCCAAAAACTGACTACCTTGACAAGTTACGCACTTTTTTCAATCACAATGTAACAATGTTAAGCTATGCGGGTGCCATAATTCTACAGTTATTCTTATAAATTCATCCTCTTTCCATAACTATGTCATGTATCTGGCCTACTGCTAAAACTGACTTTTCGCATGTGACGTTATTTCATCGTAAAACAAATTAAATTCGATCTGGCTAAACGGTGGATTGAAATTATAAAAATGGATGAAAAATTCGATCTGACTTTTATAAAAAGTAAAAGAGGACATGATTTATTGTTGAGAAACGGGTTTAGATATCACTTAAACGCTCGAAAACCTGTAAATGTCGAAAATAGTAATACTTCATTGTGGCGGTGCAGCAACAGATATGAGTGCAGTGCGTCTGTTACATTAAATGAAGACCGTGATGTAGTGCTACGAGAAAGCCAGCATACCTGCGAACCTGATCATTCCAGAAATGCAATCGACATTGCATTCGACGCTTGCAAGATAAAAGTATCGGCTGATTTCGGTTCTGTACAGCAGATATACGAAGATACCATCCAGCAACTAGAGGACAGTGGCCTAGTAGAACCAGATGATATTCCCCCTTTTTATTCAAAACGAGACACGCTGTACAGAACAAAAAAGAAAAGCTTGGAAATCACTAGTTTATCATTTCGTCACCTAAGAAACGTCCAAATTCCAGAATGTTTAGCTGATGACTTTTTAGTTAAGGAATGTGGTGACGACGACAAAATTCTTGTGTTTTGCACAAAAGTAACACGAAAGTTGCTCGAAAAATCAAAAAACAAATCTCACAAATTTTATGGCGATGGCACTTACAAAAGAGCAGCAAAACCATTTAAACAGATATTCACTCTACATTTGGATTTGGACCGAGACACCAAATACCAAAATATTGTACCAGTTATTTACTGCTTGTTGCCAAACAAGACTGAAAATACCTACAAGAGATGCTTTACAATCATAAAAGAAGAACTGAATGTCGAAATCAAATATTACAAGGGTGATTTCGAACTTGTACAGTTGAACGCTGTCAAAAGTGTTTACCCGGATGTCTACGTAAGCGGATGCTTTTTCCACTATTACAAAGCAGTCAAAAGCATATGTGATAAACTCAACCTAGAACAGACACTCATTGGAAGAAATATTACGAAGCTGTGCTCATATATGACATTATTACCCACTAATCTTTTAATGGACGCGTGGGTAGAGATTAAAAAAATGGGAGAAGTGTGCCAAGACTCAGTTGCTTTTCAAGAGTTTTCCGTTTATTTTGAAAAACAGTGGGTACCCCTTTTTGCCATGTTAAGTGTAGCCGAAGAAAATAACCGCACGACAAATGCATTAGAAGGATGGCACAATCGACTGAACAAGAGAACTCCTCCGAAGCCCAATTTACTCAGACTGATTGAAATATTAAAAAAGGAGGGTCGTCACTATGATATTTTTATCAAAAGAACAATACCTATGAGCCGCAAACGACGACAAAAAGATATTCGGTTCAACGAATTTTTAAATAAAAAGCTAAAATCGCTGAAAACATTGAAAATAAGTGCCATGGAGTTTCTGCGAAAAGCTATTAGGGCAAAACTGCTATAAATTATCCTTAGAAATATAAATAAATTATAAGCAGGGCGGTTTTCGATAAACTGTACATGGGAAGGATTTTTTTGTTAATGAAATTTCACTACTTTTAATATACCGCTTATCGGAAACAACCCTGTACAGTGGTTTTGTCTTAACTTCCTACGACCCATGGGTTTGACGTAGGTTATTTTAGTTTTGTGTAAGTTTAATATTTTTTGTTATCTTGATGACTAGGCTGTTCTGTAAGTTAAAGAAGTTTTATTAATATATTTTGTCGAGTTCATTCAGCTTTTTATTCATTTTTGAGGCTAGAGGAGTCAATCTAGGGCAAATTTCACTTAAGTTTGGAACTGATTCTAGGCAGGGCTTGATAACGTTACTAAATTTAACGTTATAATATCGTTAGGTAACGTTAAAATCATAGATATACTTGACTACCGGTACAAAGTGATAACGTTACCTATATCATAACAAAAGGTAACGATACTTAGTTAACGTTACTTTTAACGTTTTTATTGCATAAAATCATCATCAATAAACTCTTGAAAATACTCACGGTTCGCTAGCTTATTCGATAAAATTTCATTATTTCGAGCGTAGGTAATTCTGTGTAGGTAGGGCCTATGGTCCTTGGTAGGGTAGGGCGTACTATACGTAAGGACGAATCGCGAAATGGACGAAATATGAAATGACAAATAGCGAAATGGTCGAACTGCGTCTTGACGAGTCGCGAAATGGACCAAATCTTGAATGTCAATCAGCGAAATGGACGACCTGCGTATTGACGAATCGCGAAATGGACGTATCATATTATGGACGAACTGCGTAGTTGGCAAACGGCAAAATGCGATTTGGACGAACTGCGTATTGGACAAACGGCTAACAAATCATGTTGACGAGTAAGCACTATGGACGAATTAGGAGTGTTGACGAATCGGCACTGTAGTTTAATTAGGAATATAACCAAGTTACTACAGTGGCCCACGTAAGAAAGCGGGCGAGATAAGAAAGTGACGATATAGGAATGCTGGCGAATCGGAACAGTAGACCAAATGCGAATGAGAACTACTTAAGAAGTTGACGAAATGAAACTGAGGCCGAAGCGGTCCTGAGCCTATTTTTTTAGTCCGCATAAGTACCTTACTCGATTTTGCAAGGCCTTCTCCTAACCATGTTTATTCTCTTAAGTTTATTTTTACCAAAGTGAGACCATATATTAGATCTAGATATATTGTACAGTTGTTCTGAATATAACATATAATTTTTCTATGGCAAAGCTTGGAGTTATTTCATTATTTGTAAATTCATCAGTAAAGTTTCAGAATAGCAGAATATAAGGACACACATTAATTTAAATAGACATCTCCCTGAAAACAGCAAGCAATAATTTGCATGGCCAGCATAATATCCTTCTCTATGTAATTTTCTACTTTATTCAAGTCAAGTCCGCTCTCAAAACCTTGAATAAACTTAAATAAACGTTTTTAATAACTGTAAATTAATATTCGATTTACCACTATTAACTGTAAGTTACACTGTGACAAATTTGGAATATTAATACACTCGGTCTAAGTGAAAACATAAAGACTCACCGGACTTTCGAGGACTACAACCTGTGGAGTTCAGCCGAAGAGCACCGCTGACTGCTTCTTTCGGAACTTTGTTGCATGCTTCGGCCCTCTGTAGGGCTTCTGTCTTCGGAGACTGCCTTTCGGGCTCCGCGGGCTGCTCCGGTCCTCCATAGGGCTTCTGTCTTCGGAGACTCCGTAGGGCTTCGTTGACTCTGTAAGGCTTCTGTCTTCGAAGTCTCCGTAGGGCTTCGTTCACGCCGTAGGGCTGAATCTTCTCTCTTCTATTGGAGGTTTTCTTTATTCTGCTGCTGGAGACTGAATGAATGCCACTTGCTTGGCTCTTCTTATTTACCCTCAAAAATTTGGTATTATAACGTCCATTGCGGCTTATTCGATTCGACCGTCCTCTTAATTGCATTTGTCGCCCAAAGTATCTTCTGTACTCTTCTAACTTTTAATAGATGACATTTTGGCCACAGAGTGCAAGCGAATTTGAACTTACTATTTAATCGGAAGTTTTCCTATGGAATTTGTTTTTTCTTATTTTTAATTAAAATACTTGATTTTCAATGAAATTTAATACAAAACCAGATATACTTGTTATTTACTAACAAGTTTCAATAAAATTCCTCCTTTAAAATTGAGTATTTCTGAAGTTATGAACAAAATAACCTAGAATAATATTTAACATGTTTTCTCGAATTTCCTGTTATTTCCACTATTAATTATGGTTGATATTATCTTTTAATCATATATCCTAATTTTCTACAGCTTCATTTAACTTCAAAAATCCCAACTTTTCTAATTTTTAATATTTGAATATTTCATGAACAAATAATAACCTAATTTATTATTTACATGTTTTCCTATATGTCCTACTATTTCCATTATTAATTATGGCTGTAATTATCATTTAAAACATGAATTCAATTTTTTTACAGCATCACTTAACTTACAAACCCTACATTTTCTATAATTGTTATCATTTGAAATTTTTCTTGTTCATTTCTTACTAGTAAAAATAGCAGGTCTCTTTCTTAAATAATTGTCGGACTTTACATATAATATTCTATATAAATCAACTGGAATATGCTTCTTTTATCTCTTTAAAACGCCTTGATTTCTCATTGAAATTCAGGGTTAGACATGTTTTAGGTTTAAATGCTTACATTCTATCAAAGTTTTTCCTATGTACAAATATAATATTATTTATTTCGAGTTTCAGTTTCATACTAAACACAGAGTAAATACATACTAGTAATATGATTCTCTAATTTTACAGATATTAACTAGAATAAGTTTCCATACTTAAATTTATTTAAGTATCCCGTTTATGTATATTGATAATAATTTTATCAAGCGATCAATTTTAGTAATTTGTAATGTAATATTAATTACATACATAATTGAATTCTGTATGTAAGTTATTTAAAATGTTTCTCTAGTTTTACAATAATTAACATAATTAAGTTTCCGATTGTTCAGAGATCATCTATGCAATGGTTATATACATATTAACTTCATTTTACATGATGATATTTCAGTCTTATGTGATGACACTTGTCTTCCTATTCAATTCTTTGCAATCTCAGCCCATGTAATACTATCCCACATACATACAAATATCCAATTCATTAGTTAATGATGTCAATGATCCTTTTGTGAATATATTTGCTTTCCTATCCAGCACACTACAAGCAAAGGAATTCCTTTATATAATTATATCCTAACTATAATTAATGATGGCAGGAAGACATCTGTATCGTTTCACCCTGCACTGAGCCTTTAATGGCCCAAAATACTTTTGGCAGATTTTATTTATTTACCTTTTGAATTATTCTGGAGTTAATTATAGACGTAACACTGCGAGTTTATCAAATTATTAAGCTCTTTAGTAAACTTCGTCAAAGTATTTATTTAGAAAACGTTATGCATTATTAATTTGGTTGCCGCCACTACTTCATAGTTGAGATGATCCGGATGAGTATCCCGTGGGAAATTTGTGATGGTTTGATGTGCCACGGCAAGTTTGGGAAAGAAAATTGATATAACAGATACCTTACCTAATAAAATAATAAATATAATCTATTCCTTTGGGAACGACGTGTTATCATATGGGTCAGATTATCTTGGGATATCATTTTGAGCCAGAAATATATTTAGCATCTTTTAAGCGTTATACCTACACAATAGTTAAAAAAATTATAACAATAATAATGCTTAGTGCAACCGCAGCTTAAGGCAGCTTGTGGCGAGCTGTTAGGGACGCGACACTTGATCGGTTTCTCCAGGAGGCTCTCTCTGCTCGCACGGCCTCCACCTCGGGGCGGAACCTGCCCGCCACGTCACCGGATCCGTTACCCGCACCCGACTTGGCACCGGGGGCGCCCCGGCTGATTTCAGTACCGACGACGGGGACGTTGCGAGCCAGAGCGTGAGTACACCTGTTAATGAGCAACAGGAGGATTTTGGAAGCTACAATCAATTCTAGCCCACGATTGCCACGTTTGCCTATTAATAGACGCAATCTAGCGCTAGTGGGAGCCCTAAACGCTTTACAAGAGCCATACGCTTTACGATTTAGATGATACGCACTCGAACATGTGCCGTGTTGCTCGAGTCAAGTTTCTGGACGCTGAACGTGCATCTAGTGTAACGATGCACGTTACTATAGGTATTAAATTAATCGTAATCTCAATCTCATCTAATACTTTAAATAATAAATATTATAGGTCTTAAACCAATATGTTAATTTGTTTTAAATAATGCAACATAATGCGCGCGAGTGTACTCTCGGCCGAACTACTTGCGTCAGCAGTTTTACTCTCGAGAACATTCTTATAGCGCTGGGCATATATCTCCGCTCCTCACTCTGCGCGCAATCGTCTTAAAGGACGGACGTTGCCGGTCGCGTTCACGAGCCTTGTGCCGTGTCATCTCACGCGCCGGCTCGATTTCAAGTAATTTGACGACCGGTCTGGCCTTGTGGGTAGTGACCCTGCCTATGAAGCCGATGGTCCCGGGTTCAAATCCTGGTAAGGGCATTTATTCGTGTGATGAGCATGGATATTTGTTCCTGAGTCATGGGTGTTTTCTATGTATTTAAGTATTTCTAAATATTTATATATTATATATATCGTTGTCTAAGTACCCTCAACACAAGCCTTATTGAGCTTACTGTGGGACTTAGTCAATTTGTGTAATAATGTCCTATAATATTTATTTATATTTATTTATTTAAGTAATATAGTTTAATCGGCAGTGTTCGCCGTGGACAATTTAATTTTTTTTTTTAAATACTTAATTCGCAGTAATGAGCTACCTAACGAACTAGTTAAATAACGTATTTTCCGTTGTGCACCCCGGTTAAGGGTAAGTGTTGAACGTTACCTAGTTTTAAGAAAGTGCTAGTGTTCTAATTGTCCTATAATGTTATTTTTCTAATTGTTTATTGCCTAATTTAAGCATTTAATATCATTTCTACTATATACTGCTCGTAGCCGTTGCGGCGTACCAGAAAAAGTACCGTTACAAGATGGCGCCTCATACATTCGGCCAAGAGAGTTAACTAACTCTAGAGAATTAATAGCCTACATCTCAAGCTTAGCTCGAATGCACTCCTACCATATTAGTAAATTCCTCTTATTGTTATATTAATTTCCAAGGCTTGCACTATGCTTTTGGTACTTGCCACGCTGTAACTCCGTTCTGGTTATGAACACCCACCATCTACTTGCCGCTACTCCCTTGCTTACGGCTTTGCGACATCACTGGGTTTCATACCGAGCGGCCATTTAATACACGGACCTAAAGCTGGACGACGTAAATTCCAGGGTGCATTTGTACGGCGTAAGCCTACGGCGGCGGCAGGAGGGACCTGCTGATCCGGCCGCAGAGTAGGAAGCCAGCCAGAGTCTTCCTCGATTCACCCACCAGCTGACCTCGGCGCTTCCCGAGACGTCCCGACGACCGACCCGGGCCCTGCTCGTTCACCTTGCCACGTCAGGGGAGTACCCACTACGTCAGTGAAATCAGACAGGCTTATTGATAACCTAACGGACCTTACCACGACCTCCGCTCGGTTTTTTTCCCATTTTTTTTTTTTTTGTTAAAATATAATTAGTAATTTGTAAGCGTTGGTGTTTATTTTGAAATTACCCACACCCAATAACCGCTTCACTAGGACCGTCGGAGGTGTCCCTGCATGGCAAGCGTGGATCGAGCGTCGTATCAGCTCGTTGAGGACTCTCATTGCAAAGCTAATCTGCTTCAGGGAGGGCAACAATCGCCCTCGAGTAATGTGCTTTATGAACCAGGCGTTCGCGGGGACGAATATCAGGCCCCTTGAATACATGGCCAATATCACGGAGCGCATCAACTTTCTAAAGCAGAAAGTTTATGGGCATACCGTATTCGCCGCTACCGAGAGCGTGTGGATCGATTTCAGCAGAATCGTCTTTTTCAGAGTGACCAAAGGAAGGTGGACCGGAAGTGGGAGGAAAGCAACCTTCGTGCGTCCGACATGCATCCGCCAGATGCTACTGCCATGACTGACTTCTGGTGTAGCATCTGGTCGGTGCCTGTCGGACACACCGAGGGGAGTTGGATGAGTGTTTTCGAGCGTGAGTGCGAGTCCATCGAACCTATGGGAGAAGTCAAGTCAATATCAGCTCCGATGACATAATTTGTGCCATCTGCACGGCCCAGAACTGGAAAAGTCCTGGATTGGATGGATTGCATTAAATCTGCCTAAAATGGTTTCGATGCTCGCACTTCCGCTTGATAGCACAGTTTCAAAAAGCCCTCGAGCTTGGTTCTCTCCTGCCTTCCTTAACAACTGGTGTCATATTCCTGCTCTATAGGTCCGGTAGTACCACGGAAGCGAAGAACTACAGACCCATCACGTGCTTGCCTACACACAAGCTCCTTACATCCATTTTGAGATCAAAAATCAACGCACATATTGTCGCTGATAACATTTTGGCCGCCGTTCAAAATGGATGTAGGGTTGAGTCTCGTGGAACTAAAGAGCTCCTCCTGACACAAGAACAAGGGGGCCTTTTCAGCCGCTTGGATTGACTACAAGAAGGGCTTCTTAGAGCTGTATAAAGTTGACACAGCCTTGAGAGCTTTCCTGAGCGCGTGTATGGGGCAGTGGACCTCAGTCCTTCGTCAACCAGGAGGCGGGGATGACCGCCCTGGTCCACAGGATTTTACAAGGATTTAGCGAGAAATATTCCAGGATGACAGTCTAAGTCCCCTGTGCTTCTGCCTATCTCTGAATCCCCTCAGCACCCTGCTGGAGGATTCGGGACTAGGTTACCGGCTTCGGAGAGAGAGTAATATTGTTACTACTTAAATGAAAACTTGCGCACGGACTTGCGCACTTGTGTGTTACAAAATTGGTTTTAGATATTAAAAAAAAATATTTATTTATTACTAAAGTTGTTATTTTTAAAATTACTCAATTAGTTTGGCTGATTATATTTTCAATAAAATGTTGCAAATACACAATATTATATAGATGGCACTAATTCCTATAGAAATTTTGTTGTATTCCATCGATTTTTCTATTATAATGTTATCATCAGATTCTGACCCAATGACAGGACCAACTGCGAAGTGTGTATTCTCTAAAACCCAAAAGAATGTGTGAAATCGGCTTTCCTGTCTTCAGGAAATCAGAGAACGTATACTTTATTCACATATTTATAGACAAAATTCACTATGGGTATTTATGTATAAAATATAACTAAAACCTTAATCTTAAAATATTTAAAATAATCTAAAATTTTAATCTAAAATTAAATAATGCAAAACTTAAAATAATTAAATTATCCCCTCGATGGTCCCGTAAATGCTCTATTTCCCCGCTGTACCTGTCGGCTATCGCAATATGTGTTGAGCCAGGAAGCTGCCAGCTCTATGGTCTCTTTTCGAAATTTCTTTGTACAGTATGGATTGACTGATTGAGAGCCTCCTGTTTCGAAATGATAAAGTCGATTTAACGTTTTACATTTTAAAGAGACGAAATGAACAGAATCACACATACAGGTAAAAATTAAGTAGGGCCAAGGATTATATGACAACTAGGATGTGGGAGGGCCCTATGTTGATTTGTGACACATCTTTCCAAATTATTAACCGTTTTTCAATGTACCTACATCTTAAAACATACTACAAAGTTAAAGATTGTTATTTTAGTCTTCTTCCTACTAGCGCTTAACACAATAGAGTGACTTATGTTACTTTTTGGCTTTAATTCTAAATTCCAAACAATAGCAAAATGGCAATTGAACTGAAAGCAATAAAACGCCGGAGATGTAAACGTTAGGTACTACAAATTGGTGATAATTCTACAGCAAAAATCCTATTTTGCAATTATTCCAACTTAATGGAGCATTTTGCAAACGAAACGTACTTTTTCCGAAATTACAACAAATGTTTCGGAGAATTAACTGATTTGTGGTGGATTTATGCGTATTTCTTGGCACGGAATGGGTTTTTGACTCGTTTTGCTTCACACGCGGTATTAAGGTATTAGAGTAGCCCATGCGGTAAAATGGCTTTTTATTCTTTTAATAATTGTTCTTATGCTTGACTAAAATGGCGCAATAAATGATATAGATATCTATGTTCACTATACAGGGCGAAATCTGGGTCGTGTAGCACCAAAGTAAAACAAGAAATGCTACTAAATTAGGAATACAACGCTGTTGATTAGAGTGCCCAAATCAGTATGTTTTCTGATAGAAAAAAAAAACACAACATATTTTTTATTTAGTGTCATGGTCACCCTACACACTTGACAAGACAACTATCTAGTAAAGAACGTAGTGCCTTACTACGACTGATAAATGATTATCTTTTGGTTCTACATTTAGTAAGTAAAAGAGCAACTAAGAAGTTTATAACATTAAAATAATTTATTAAAATAAAAACAATCTTCGGCATTAAAAAAAAATATCACCGATAACAAACATGACAACAAGTAACTTAAAAATACTTCAGGAGCCGTTCAAAGTGTGACCCTTCTTGCTGGTGGCACAAGTCTGCTCGTCGCCTAAGGTTATCTTACAATCGGACAAGAGCCAAACGATTCATTTTCACAGTTTCAAATGCCGCAACAACTCGCTGACAGAGTTCATCGACAGTGTTGGACTCTTGTTCGTAAACCAATCTTTTAATTTCACCCCAGAGAAAAAGATCCGGATCCAAAACGTCCTGGGAAGTAATTACGTACTCGGTGTTCAAAATGAGCCGGAGCATCGTCGTGTTGATAGTGTAAGTTATGCAAGTAATGTTCCGGCACTTCTCGCAGTAATTCAGGTACCACTATCTAATGGTAAAAAAAAGATCCTGTACCGGTTGGAAACGGAATGGGTGCAACCCGGTTGCGTTCAGAAGACGCCACACAAAGTAACATTAAAGTGTCTTGCGTCTTGCCGAGTCCTTCTTCGCGGATCCTGATAGATGTACCCTAACATTTGTTCATCAAGGTTGTCCACGTATCTTTGTTGCCGTGACCTGTCACCGCCTCGTGCTTGGGCGTGATTCCGCACAGAAAACTGTCCATAATCTCGCAGATTCTGAACTATCGTGGAAATCAATCTTCGGCTTTTGATAGGCAAATCAGGATAGTGTTGATGAAATAAATCTCGAGCAACAGTCGCACGATTTGTTTGATAATAAAACCTTACCATGTCAGACCGCTCAATATTGGATAACGGATATGCCGCAGGCATTTTTTCTGTTCAATTTCTAATATTTAATTTCGATTTTTTTTATTTCGATCAGATTCCGATGTTTTGATTTTGTCATAACAGTGACGGTTGACGTTTGTTATACATCTAATGAGTTGTTCGTTAAAGAGGTTTTAATCTGAATTGTAAGGTGATTATAATTAAAGTTATAAAGTGGGATATGGAAACTGTTGATTAGTTTATAAATAGCTGCAATTAATTAAAAATTATTTTTATACATAAACTCGCAGTTTTTTTCCGAGTTAAGACCAATAGGTTTGAATCACGACCCAGATTTCGCCCTGTATTTCTTTAACACCTTAGAAACTCAAAGCCCTTGGCCCTCAAATGCCTCGTCTGATATATTGCATACTTTTTAGCCCCTTCAACATAGTTAACTTGTACATTGTTACTATATTTTTGCTTACCACTTTAATGCGATGGTTTCACCTGTAATAGATGGTTTGGCTTATGAATATGTCAGTAGTAGGTTAGATGGTTTAGGTCAGCGGGCCGTATCGATTGCTTCTACTCATAAATATACCATATGGTTATATGGATTCTTAGTATTACTTCTTTATTACATCAATGAAACCATCCATTTTGCACCGGAGGTGGTACGAGTATGTAAGTAGATAGTTAAATTCATGAAGAAAAATAAAAAGTATACTTACAGTATTAAAATATTTAGATACTGATTTGATTACGTTTTATCTTAGTGAACCGAGGCTCATTTTACTTTTCGTGGATGTTGTATGTGTATGTGTTGACAAAATTGGCCACGTTGAACTTCGGTCCCTGGCAGCTGCAAGTCGCCAGTCGAATGTGACCTTTAAATTTGAGTTTAACCTGATCTTCACATATCTCACATTGATCTTTTATATATTTTGTAGTGTACATATTGACCTTATAATTTCTGAGAACTTAGCTATGACATACGAACGGACAGACTAACAAGCTCAAGAGTTTTGTCGCTTTTTAATACGAATAGTTTGAAATTGGGATGAAACATAAATAATCATTGTCGCTCCGCTCTCGTTCAATCGTCTAAGGACACGCTTCTGCTGTAAACATCATACATTTTTAGATCTCGTTCAAATCCGAATGTATGATAAAAAGTATGGATGTCCGTACTCGTATTTAAACGATTTAAAATTAATTAAGTTCCTGCCTACAGTGCTTTGGCGAAGTATTTTTGGAGTCTGGCTTCAAAGTGAATGAGTGAAGTATAACCTCCTGTGAAATGTAACAATAGCTGTCTCGACGCGCTCCTCGGCTACTGTCTGCGTCTAGAGTCTAAATAGTACCTATTCAAATAATTGGCGTGCATGCAGGTTTACCTAAAATTTCATAAATTAAAAAAGAATAATTCTGTTAATGTTTAAATTGCATCACCGTGCAACCGGTTTCAGATTTGCTTGGATTGCTTGAATGGCCTATTGGATGTATGTACGAGTGACCTAATACTCAACAGCCACGCAAAATACCAAATAGACTCTAAATGTAGGAAGTAAAATTCTTAGCAATGACATAATAATATTTTAGGCCACTTTAGGCTGCGTTTCCACCGTAATGATAACGTAAATATAAAAATCGTAACGTAAATATATAAATAACGTAGATATAAAAACCAGACACAATAATGTTACCTTACTTCGACGTTTTGTCTCTTTTGTCGTCTTCTTAATCATAGGTAGGTACTCGTACATATTACTTTTTACTTTAAAAAATTATACAGGGTGAAATTTTAACCAGGAGTCATACTCTGCGCAGCGACTTTATAGGTCATAGAGTCAAGAGACTAAACGTCGAAGTAAGGTAACATTATTGTGTCTGGTTTTTATTATTTTCATTATAATTTTAGTAATTAAAACCGATAATCTATAAATTCCATTCAATACGTATCGTAACAGTTGCCACAGTTTCGACCGGTAGAAGCCAATTATCGTTACCCATGCGCAAATAAATGAGTGTGGCTTCATTGTTTATTACTCGATCTATATGTTTAAGGCTCATTATATTCCTCAATAATTAAGAAATATGTTTTATAATAAACAAAATATGCGGAATACTAATAATTAATAATAATAATTAATTAGAAATACTAATATTACAAAATAATAAAATGTATTTTATAAAAAAAAAATGTTTTTTGGGATTTTTTTTTCCTATAGGTTTCATGTAAATCTTTGTAAGAAAGGAAATAATCTCCATAATATAAGCTATTATATGACACCTCGATGAATAAAATCGGTTAAGTGGTTTTCGAGATACACCGCCAAAAATAATAGGTCCGACCGCCATCTTTGTGACGTCATTACTATCCCCTCCACCATTGTTCCGCTTTACTACCGCATGTACGGTGATCAAGAGAATAGCCCGAACACATTGATACCGGTTGTTGCGTAAGGCCGAGCCGAGGCAATTAAATCGTGTTTCTAGAGGGCTTTTTTGGGGACCGTACTATTAAAGGGCGAAAGTTAATTTAAACAATACTACACATTATTTATGTTTCCCATTTGAAAAGCTTTATAAATATTGATCCTAGGGAAAATTGTTCCACATGTTTCTTGTATGAAATTTTTGATTTCCAGGGGTCATACTTTACATTACAAATTAGTTACGAAAAACGAAAAAAAAGGACCTGAAAATTGATTGTAATTAACTTTCCTCCTCTAATATCTTTTAAATATTGATGCCAGAGAAATTATTTTTAAATATTTTTTGTTGAAAATTTTATGTAGTTTTTTTTAATAAATATTATAGGTCATTATTACACAAATTGACTAAGTCCCACAGTAAGCTCAATAAAGGCTTGTGTTGAGAGTACTTAGACAACGATATATATATATTATATAAATATTTATAAATACTTAAATACATAGAAAACACTCATGACTCAGAAACAAATATCCATGCTCATCACACGAATAAATGCCCTTACCAGGATTTGAACCCGGGACCATTAGCTTCGTAGGCAGGGGTAGTGACTAGGCCAAACCGGTCGTCAAATTGATCTAACAGCTTTCCCAATATGCAGATAAAGATACATACAGATATACTATTTAAACTATGAATTGAATGGTATAATATAAATAAATAAATAAACAATTACTAGTATCAGTGAAAAAATTGCGGGCGAGATTTGAACTCGCGACAATGGATCACTAGCCCATGTTCTGTCAGATTATATAGAATCTTTTTTGCTTGGGCCACCGTTTACGAGTTATTTACGAAAAACTAAAAAAGGGACCTTTAAATGGAATGGAATTTTTTGTATATAGGTATTTTAGTATTTTAGGCAGGTCTAGATTTTGCTAAGTAGGTAAATAGGGTTTATGTAAGTAGAGAGGAGTGAGAGTGTTACAATACCTAGTGTTAACCCAAGCCTTTTGGGTAAAGCCCGAAAATTAAATTAAATTAAATTTATATTCGGCGTTTACCTGTATGATGCATGTAGGTCTACGCAACACTGGGAGGGTAATGTCAGAAGTGATTATTCAATACTAACTTAACTTAACATTACCCAGTCAGTGTTGAGTAAACGCCTAAATACAGATTAATGCTGTTTAAATTTTCGTACTCTACCCAAGAGGCTCGGATAATGATTTGATTATATTAGATGTTATGATTTAAATTTATAATTATGGACCTGGTCTGAAATAAAGAATATGATGATGACGATGATGATGATGATGATGATAATACTAGTATTTCAGGCATAATACCAGGGTAAAATTGAGTTCAATCAACCTTCTGGCATTACCTACGGGTACAGTCATATATAAATAACTTCATTTAGGGATATGATTTGCCATCTAATGTTATAATTTCTATGTCGTTTCGAAGACAGCCGTCGAGTAAAAGCTGCAACTTTGAATAGAGTATGCAAGTGAAATAGCTCACTAATTAGAACCCAGAGTCTAAGGCAAGATTCGATTTGGCTAAATTTAGCGAGACGCTAGTGCTGTTACAAGGAACAGCTCCGTTTATAAGGGTCTATTTCTGATTTTCCTCTGTATGTTTGACGGTAGTTGGTATTGTAAGTACAACTGTTACAGTACAATAGTTAAAGCCAAGGAACCTATCTTTGGATGTGTGCGTGGATGTAGTGAGTGATGGTGCGGTGGATGGTTTGAATTTGTGATGTCAATCCCTAACATTTTTTCTTTTTGATTCCCCAACTTTTCGTCAGGTACATAACGTCTCCCCGTGACTGTAAACTAACATGACTGTAAAAAACACATTTTTGAGGGGAGCGATTTGAAGCTGCAATTTTTTTTATTAATATTTTTTTTTAAATAGGTAGTAGTTGCAGTTGTTTTGATATTGTATACACAGTGTTTTCATAATACATATATTGCATAATACATAGTTTTCGGGGAAGATTAAACCCTGGAAGCTGGCGTGTGGGGTCCACGATTCCCGAGCGAGAGTCTAAATTTGCAGCGGCCTATTTATCTTTACCATACCTCAAGGATGTTGAAGCCCTGGAGTTTCTCGGCAGCAACACATGAAGGGTTTCGGGACTTCAGTCGCTGAGGTGGTGTGTAACAGAACTCTACATGAATGGGTAATGAGGTAGCGGAATAAATCTTGGCAGCTTCTCTTTTTAGAGCACACTTTCGTCGCAGGCGCGGCGGGACTATGTGACATAGTGTCGACAGCCAGTGTCATTCCGCCTGGTATCAATCTTCGCCACGTGAGTGCTTTCTAAACGGACGGGTGCATAGTATTCTACCAAAGCTAAACCGCGTGGAACGCAAGCAATCAGCAGATGCTCCCCAAGAAGTACCACAAAGTCTGTGCAGGATGTTGTTCCGCGATGCTAGTTTCAGCGACAGTTTGGTGAGGTGCTCCTTATAAGTGAGGAACCTATTCAGCGTGATTCCGAGATATTTAGGACAATGGTTGTATCTAAGTTTTTCACCATTGAAAATTACAGCTGTTTGATAGTTTGCCAATTGGTTTCGAAAGTGGAAGCATGATATCTCAGTCTTACTTGTACTAGGGATCAGGCGCCAACACCTGAAATAGTCTGGCAGCCTCTTCAAGTCCTTTGTTAATGTAATTTCCCGGGTTAAGAACCTAGTACTTTTGGAAACTAGTGCAATGTCGTCTGCGTAGTAGGTAATTATACGTAGTATAATTTTTAGTTAGTAGAATGATAATTATTGAGGTAGTATCAGAATAAGGAATTATATAAAAAATCAAATTTTTAGCAGGCTTTCAGACTCGGGAACGCTCTTATGACATTTTCCTAGTTGCAAACGTCCAAAGTGAATGCATTAATACTATCGTCTTCTTCTTCTCAGCATATATGCGTCCACTGCTGAACATATGCCTCTTTCATGGATTTCCATGTTGTTCTGTATTGCGGCGGTTCTATGCCAGGTTGGCCCTGCTGTCTTTCTGACATCGTCTGGCTCGTGATTTTCCGTCTCATCGAGTCCCAGTCGAGGTCTCTAGAACAATACTCGCTTTACATTAATACTATATTCACCCATATCCGAGCGAAAATCAATTGATGAGAAAAAACATTATGTTTAATACAAAGAAGGATCATATAACTGTAAACAAACAAAAACCTCTTGCGCAGCAGAAATGAAACATATTTCAGTTGAACTCGTCTCCCCGGAGACAGTTTGGGGATGGCACAGTCATTAGACAAGTTTTAGTAGCCATTACAGCTTGTTTTATATTTGCAACGTGCGTGCCGCGGATTTACTACCCTAGGCTGTAGGGGATCACTCTTGTTGCCATTTTTAGGACTCCCGAAACTCTGCTTTAGTTACATATTTCAAGTTATAGAGGTTTTGTACTTTGAAGGGAAAGGAATACCACTCACTGCCTTTGCTACATATTTCGTTTTAATTGTGATCCCACACTGGCTGTTATATAATAAAAACTTTCAATACTATCATTTTGTAGGTTTGTGGCTATATAACGTTATAATAACATGTATTTATAACAGAAGATTTCTCCGTATCGAAGTTCGAGTTATTCACTCGAGGTTCCACTGATATTTTCTTTCTGAAAATCAATTCTAAAAGTTGAATACCGAATAACAGCCTCTTATTCGTGGCATCTGCAGTTTATGTAATCTATTGTTTTATCTCGGCTATCTGTGACTTGTGCCGTTCGTGCTCGATCGCGTTCGTTATGAACGCTTGATTGGACGCCTAGCTCGGTGCAAGTGCAACGCACCGCCTGAGATGTCACGTCCGCGTTATTGCGTTATGAAACAAACTTGGACCTAAGAGAAAATTATTTAAAATTTTACGTTATAAGTCACGGACATATTACAAATAGACGTATGGTCCCCATGCCAAAAGTGAAGCCGGAATACGATCGACGTGTACGTGTGATGCTCTTGTCTTATGCTCAGCAACGCACACACGTATACAAAAATATGTTGCCAGTAGGTATTTATTTATTCCCGTCAGAGTAGAGGGATTTTAACAACATTCATTAAATTATTGATAACCAAGTAAAGGTACATTTGGAAGTGTGTAGATTAATTTATTATAATTATTCCCTTTATTTATTTTTGATCTTAGGCTAGGTCATTTATAATTTGAATATAAAAGTAAAATATAAAAACACTTACAAAACAATACAAAATACATATAAACACATTATAAAAAACCTAACCTAGGGTGCCGCCAGCAGCGGGGCAGGGCCCAAGCTGCCGGTGGTCAGGGCTGCAGAGAGATAAACCGCCTGACTATCCGCGCCGTGTTCAAGATTACCGCCTTCTGCATCTGACCCTTGACCCAACCACCTAGCGAGAGTCTGTCAAGGTGTTGGTCGAGACTCTTCGCTATGAGACCATTCGCTGAAACGACTATCGGGACAATGATCGTCGAATCAACATCCCACATGGTGGTTATCTCGTGAGCCAAGTCTACGTACTTACTGGACTTATCCTTCTCGGCTTTCACGAGATTCTCATCATGGGGGATGGTGATGTCGACGAGCACGGCCCGGCGTTGCGATTGATCTATTATCACGATGTATATATCATATATCACGATAGATCGATCCCAATAGAGCGTGGCACGACCATTTTCGAGAACTGGAGCAAGCGAGTACTTGTAGTACGGTACTTTGCGGTCCACAAGGCCGTATAGAAGAGCAAGTTGCTGGTAAATAATCCTGGCTACGAGATTATGTCTGTGCAAGTACTCGCCGTTCGCAAGATAAGAACAACCGGAATATCATTGCCTGAGTTACTCTCCGGGGCGGCGCCATTATTATTATTATTATGTGTCTCCTTGGATTTCACGGGCCTATAAATCCCGGTCTTTTGATAGGCTTGCGTGGGGATATAGATCCAACACGTAGAGGCCCCTTGGAGAGCTTTAACGTCATGTAGAATGCCTGCTGGAACCCGTTCACAGGCGCAACAATAGACATCCATGAACCGGTCGCAACAGGCATTGGGACTATTGTAGTAAAAGTGAACAGTATAACGGTCTATGGATTGAAGTTTGGGAGGACAATGAGACTGGGCTATTGCAAAGACGTCCGGACACCTGCCATAACAATGTTTTCACTAGTTATCGAGGCAGGCAGGTTATTATTATTTTTATTAAGAGCACGTACCTGGGCCATTTGGTTTTGTTTACCGCAAACGTTATCTAGGTCAATACTTTCGCCGATCATTACTGCCTTACTGTTAAAAATGTTAAAATTGATGTCGCTACCAGGATTTTTGACACCTGCGTAATTTGCGGCAATAATATTGAAGTTGGCAACAGTATTGCAGCGCGACAGCCTTTCGTTGCAAATGTCAAGATCGATGTATCTGCCAGGATTTTTGACATTTGCGGTATTAATGCAGTCGGCAGTAATATCCCAGACGGCACCAGTATTGCAGCGCGATATTATCGCGTATATAAATGTCAAAATCCGTGTCCTTGCCAGGATTTTTAACAGTAATATCGCGGTGCAATACTGCTGCTGACTGCGATATTACTGCCAACTGCATTACTGCCGCAAATGTCAAAATCGATTTCGCTGCCAGGATTTTTGAAATTTGTGGCAGTAATGTAGTCAGTAGCAGTATTTTCAGCATCTGCATTACTGTCACAAATATCAAAAATCCTGGCAGCGACAATGTTTTTGACATTTGCAACGAGAAGGTGCGACGAAATTGCGGGGTGAGCCACGTCTGATATTGGGCATTAAGGTTTAAATGAATAAGCTTTTACTCTTATATTTTTAATGTGCAAAATATACTTTACTTTAATAAATTTATATACCTACTTATTTACAAACAGTGAGGTACTTCACGAGCCGACTCTATTCGGTATCGGGGCTATAGTGTCAGAAATCTAAAACTACCATCACATAGAATAAAAATAAGAATTTTAACTGAAATAAAAAAAAAAACATATTTTTAAATCATAATCTAAATCAGTTATTTTTTTGCCAACCATGGTTTTACACATGTTGAAATAAAATGTAAGTAAATTTTTCTTCAATAATACAAAGAACTTAAAGTAAGCGTATTTATTTTAGAATGTAAACGCCATGCCTCCTTTGGAGGAAAAAATATTCATTTTATTGCCAACATTTAATGGCGGCTGACGAAGGTTTGGATTTTTGTATTTACAATTACGTAAAAATATCATATTAAATTCGATACTTACGCGTGAAATGTAATATCAGGCGATTTGTTTTTATTTAGTGATGAAATATGACACCCATTTACGGCACAAACAGCCAACTTTCCTGTATTTTTTTTTTTTATTTGTAACCGTGTGTTGCAATTTTGGGAGGTTTACACAAACCGATTCAACCTTGAGGACTGCGAGGGCCGTTTGAACGAGTGCAACATAGTGTCGCAGTTGAAATGGCTTCACTAGGGATGTACGGACTAGGAATCTATGCTTTATAAATCTATGTTATAAGTGTTATCTTTTACCAGTTTCGGAGCAAGCTTATAATTGGGGACATAAAAACCAAAAACTCCTCGCTGACACCACGTTTGCATTAAAAAATGAAGATCCTTACTTTATATTCAGTAATCACTGCACAAAAGCTTTAAAAAACCAAGAAAAAACTTTGAAATGAAAGTAGGAAAAAATAGAATTGCTAATAGAGTAAGAAGTTCTGAAAACCAAAGTTAGACATTACGCGTGTTATGTAAATAAATCTGGGGAGTTCTGAACTGAAGGCATTGCTGGGGTTCTTTAAATATTCCGAATGCTAAATGTGATACCTACCGCATTACTCGGAAAAAGGATTATGTAAAGCGTGGACGTGGTACCAAAATAAATACGTATAATTATCTTTACGGGGAGTAATTATGTATAACTCAGTAGCATAGTGCACTAATACAGGTATATTTATTATTAACATATGTATATTTAGTTACAAGATTGGTGGTGGGCAGCTGGCAAAGTCTGTGAAAGCAGTCATAAAATTTGTTGGAAAATATTAATTTCCCCTATTGTTTGTCTTATTATTAAAACACGGTTATATATTTGTTTTGAGTTCTAATATATTTTTCTTGCAGTTTTGGAGCTCATTGGAGTTTACTATACGCACGCACGCACGCACGCACGCACGCGCGCACGCACGCACGCGCGCACGCACGCACGCGCGCACGCACGCAGGCGCGCACACACACACACACACAAGTTTTAGGGTTCCGCAGTCAACTAGGAATGCGTGATCATCATACATAAATCATGCATGGCAACAGAACGGTGAAATAAATATTAGAAAAAAAAAAAATTAAGGGTACCAAATTCACCCAATTGTGTGGGGTATCCTTCTATAGATCTTTTAAAACGAATGTGGGTCTCCAACAACGATTTTTATAAAGTGAATTTGTTCGGAAATAATCGCTCCGGAAGATAAAAAAAAGTTTCATTTTTCCTACGTCTTCTAAGAATAATTATAATAAAATTATTTATACATTATACAGGGTGTAATCGTTAAGTGTGGCCAGGCCATAATTCCGTAAATATAACAGATATCAGAAAACTTCCAACTGATATCGAAAGTGCGTTACCCAATGAGTAAAATTACATTCATAACTTTTTTTAAATAAAAGCAGAAATATCACAAATATAAACTTCAAACCCTTCCATACATTTAGTAGGTAAGCCGTTTATTCAAATACTAGTTTATACGGCCGAGACATTTCACCGTTATCAAATGATTCATGAATTTTCTTATGTTAACCACTTACTCCATATCAATTAATTATCATTTCTTCATCATTTAGAAACAGTTAGGAGGGCCCGTGTATGTATTGCACAAGAAGGACGTCACATCGAGCAACTGTTGTAAATAAAATAATTATTCATTTCAAAATAAATGTTAGAGTAATTATTTCATAAACGGTAGTTTTATTATTTTATTACAATGTATTCGTACAAATAACGAATCTCAAACAGTTTTACCTCTTACAACACCCGACATTCTTTGAGGCTGTAAGTCGTCATACTAAATGTATGGGAGTGTTTTAACTTAGTATTTTTAATATTACTTCATCTATCCAAAAAAAGTTTTTAATGTAATTTTACTCATTGAGTAACGCACTTTCGATATCAGTTGGAAGTTTTCTGATATCTGTTATATTTACGGAATTATGGCCTGGCCACACTTAACGATTACACCCTGTATAGGATTTAGCAATATAGCTTCTGACACTGAGTTAGCAGTAAAATGTGTGTTTTCTATGTATATAAGTATGTGTTTATCTATATACGTCTGTATATTGTCGCCTAGTACCCGTAGTACAAGCTTTGCTTAGTTCTAAGGCTAAGTCGATCTGTGTAAGATTGTCCCCAAATGTTTATATATTTTTTCCAATTTTTCCAACTTTCAATCCGGAGGTCGCGGGTTGAAATCCTAGTTCGTACCAATGAGTTTTTCGGAACTTATGTACGGAATATCATTTGATAATCACCACTAGTTATTCGGTGAAGAAAAACATCGTGAGGAAACCTGCATACCCGCATTGGGCCAGCGTGGGGACTATAGCCTCAAGCCCCTGTCGAACATGAGAGGAGGCCTGTGCCCAGCAGTGGGACGTATATAGGCCGAATTATTATTCCCTTTATTTATCTTTCTCCTTAAGTTAGGCTTTCTACAATATGTACACAAAAGTAAAATATAAAAACATTTACAAACAATAATAATAATAATAAACCGCCCATATACGTCCCACTGCTGGGCACAGGCCTCCTCTCATGCGCGAGAGGGCTCGGGCTCTAGTTCCCATGTTAGCCTAATGCGGATAAAAAACCTAACCTAGGTTGCCGCCAGCAGCAGGGCAGGGCCCAAGCTGCCGGTGGTAAGGGCCGCAGAGAGAGTAACCGCCGGACTAGCCGCGCTGTGTCCAAGACCTTCGGCACCTGACCCTTGATCCAACCACCGAATTATTTTTTATAATAATAATATACTTTATTGCATACTACAAAATAACAGGGATTTCATTAGAGTCAAACAGTGTATATAAGTGTAGCTAAACAGCGATCTCTTCCACTCAACCTTCAGATAGCGAAACGGCGAACATAGTTAAGCGTACGGGCGGTGCAAAAACAAAACAAAAAAAATTGCAAATAATGTGAAAAACAATTAAGACAAAAATAATAATAAAACACATAAACTACAACTATACAATAAATCATACACTACACAAATTACTACATACCATTTATAAATAAATAATATATACATATATCAGGTATCCATAACAACAGTATGTTATTAATGTTATTGTATTCATTTTTTTTTCAAGAGATTTAGCATCGTTTTTTATTATTAGGTACATATTGTGAAAATTTAAACATGAGACGATACGAGTATAATATGTGTATAACAAATGCTATAGTATACTAATACCACCATACTTTTAGTCGGTTAAGTACGTTGTTTCTACCGTCCCCACATCGCAAGTTTTGCTTTAAGACATTTTTACAAATAATACTCCATCGCTGTTTAATGCACATAAAATATTCCATGATTCCCATCCAAAACCCTAAAAGAACTCAAGTACTCAAAGTACACTCTTAAACAAAATTAAACGAAAGAGTATGCGCAGCGTGGCCTGAGTCTTACGTCATTTGCGTAGTTAGTGTAATTTTCGAGAAATTTGACTTGTTTAATCATAACGTGTTTCTATTGTCCTCGTTCTGCTTTACTAAAATAAAAACCTAATTTTGCAATATGTTTTACTAGTTTAAAAAGTCATTACTATGCAATACGTAACTTTGATAACTACTAAGTAACTAGTACCGCACCGCCCGCCCTCGGCAGGGTGCACTAACAGTGCAGGGTATCCTCACACCCTAGAACCTAAATGGTCACGCACTGTGCGGTTTAAGAGGAACTTCCTCCCGCGCACGCTCCGGTTGTGGAATGAGCTACCTGCCGAGGTTTTCCCGAGGGTCTACAGTATGAGGTTCTTCAAAAAAGGAGTGTACAGATTTTTAAAGGGTCGGCAACGCGCATGTAACACCTCTGGAGTTGCAGACGTCCATAGGCTACGGTGACTGCTTACCATCAGGCGGGCCGTATGCTTGCTTGCCACCGTCGTTTAAAAAAAAATGTACGTATCAGGATTTAATTATGTTCTGATGTATGTACTTAACTTTTTTTTGTTCAATACAGTAACTCATAGTGCAGTAAAGAACCTAACGTGTTTTCATATCTCCATGTCACACCCACCCGCAACTTTATCACGTGAAAACTTTTCACTTTCCACACGCGATTGACGCCACCCGATAAATGTAGCACGGGTTGTAACCGGCAGTCTCTAAACCTTCCAAAAGAAAAACGTATTTAGTACAAAAAAGCTTCATTCGAAATTAGAACATTTTCCCTTGCAATGGTGTGCCATATCTGAGTCTATTTGAGAGACTACATGCTCCAAGAGGTGTATACGTTAATGTTTTTCAGTGAATTCGGTTTTAAAGTGTATTTACATGGCCATTGAATTATTTATGATTTTTAATCCTATGGGTCTGTTTAGCCTATGTAATTTTGATATTACAAGTATACTCGTATTATTTCCTATCAGATTTAGATATATTATGCAAACAAGTGCAAAATTAAAATGTTGTAAAAAAGGATGGTAAAAAAATCTATGGTATTGAAAAGTCGATCCATTTATTTTTTTAATTTAATTATTATTTTAATAAATGGATCGACTATTTTGTCTATTATTGATTTGGTTGGGTGCGTCCCACGAGATATAAAAATAAAATATATAATTTCATATTAATAACGTTCACAAGATATAATGAACGTTTGCTATAACATCAAAATCAATATTTTTATTTAGGAATAACATAATACTCATTTTGTATAATGATGACTTGTCACGATAAGTAGTAGATATAAGAAGTAGATAAGCCCGAAAAAACATTGTCAATGAACATGACAGTTTGACAACTTTCTTTGTGACTTAAAATATTCGTGTTGCATCCTTTTTGTTTTGTATGTCAAAGAATATAGATGCAATAGGAATATTTGTCAAATACAGCGATGTGAAGTGCCAGCATGTAGGTACTTCACACACTGTGATGTAACGTGCTCCGATTGGCGTTTGCAGTCACGTGACACTCGGTATTATTTTAAGTAGTATTGATTATTTTTAATTAATTGACCGAAGCGTAGCAGCGTAAGTCTACGTTTTGACTCAGGCAGTCTGCTTTCGTATGTCCAGATGGTCTCCTCTACAGGTCGCAATTCTCAACCGATTCGCGTGAATTTTTGTGACCATATTCTATGATGAAATAGAATTTTTTGTCGATCCAGTTTTTGGAAATTTTTCAAAATGGCGGATTCATGGTACGTCGCGCCTAAACAAAAAGCCGTATCCATATCGTAAGAGTTTCTTCCTTGTGAGACATGTTTACAGAGTGATTTGCGAAAGATTCAGATATTTTAGAACGCTGGTTTAGGGGGTACTTAGATATTTAGATTGTACTCGAGAATAAGTAGCCTAATTTTAACATGTCATGTATATCCATTCGTGGCTCAGTTGGATTACGCTCGCTTTGCAATGACGAGGTTCTGGGTTCCAATCCCGAACATAGAATTCTTTTTAGTTTTTTTTGCACGTTAATTTCCTATTTTTGATTGACTAAGCTTTGTAGCAGGAAGAGAGAGGTCCCTGGATCTATCCCCTGAATTGTAACATTTTGTATTTTTTTTTGCACTTAAATCTCGTATTGTTGATTGATCAAGCGAGCGCGAATCGCGACCTAAGCGCATTCATTTCAGTTTTTTTGTCTGAACTCTTTTTCAGCCGTTAAAGTTCAAGGAGACAGACAGTTGTGAAGGCGAAAATGGGGCGAAAAAAATTTTTCGGAACAGTTTTGCACTTACATGAATTTATCAACTTTGGCTTTTCTATAGATTTGTTATAGATCGGAATGTTGATATTATTTTAGGAACAGAAGTTTAAACGTAAATGTATGTTATATGGCCTTAATTACCAAAATTAATATTATAGCTAAAAGTGGGAAACAGTTTTCTAGCAATGTTTCAAGATGGCTGTCGCGGCAGAAAGTTACGGTACGGCTCGTGGCATTATTTTAGATAATTTCGGGTTAAAGATATTTATTATTCTCAAAAGAAATTAATTTTGGTGTATGTATACAGTTTTCAAAATACAGTGTTCGGACGATTTATTATAAATCTCCTGTTGATATTTTAGGAAATTTATTCGATATAGAAAAATGTGGTTTAGCGGATGAAATTACCAAATCCAATAGAGATAAAGCACTACAGAATGAAGCTCTAGTGGCCCTTCTTTTTCCGACGAAGATGGAGGTGATACTTTTAGCATTCAGGATATGACCAACTGACCGTGGGGGTTTGGAAATGGGAAGGGGAGCATTTTCTCTTCCATTCCAATTCTGTAGCTGTTAGCAAAAATAAAATAGAGGTGGATTGTCAAAGAAAACTTTGTAACCACAATAAATTTACTGCCATCTTGAAACTGCCAAACATGATTAATACTTTTAGAATGCTATTTGACTTTGATCCTTATTCTTTCACTTATATGTGTTAAATTTGTAAAATATCAAAAAGAGGCGCCATTGAATAGATCTAAGGCCAAAGCTATAGCGACATCGTTTCGAGCAATGGCGCCATAACCTTATTTAGGTTGTGCTCGGTAAGATGCCGCCGGATTTGATATTTAACAAATTGAACACATAAATAAAATAAATAAATATTATAGGGACATTCTTACACAAATTGACTAAGTCCCGACTACGATATATTTAAAGCCCGACCAGAAATAGCTAGGAACCTTATTGGGGATGCGAGATTGGTAGAGGCTAGACTGCAAAGCCTAGAACACCGTAGAAAGGCAGTCTGTTTATCGGTATTCTACAGGATACATTTCGGGGAGTGTGCGATGGGATTACATAATCTTATCCCCCATCTCCGTTCTGCCACCGTGGGACTAGACGCGGACTTGCGTTTCACCCTTACGTCGTTACTTTACCACTGATTCGCACTAAACGCTACGCATCCAGCTTGATCATGCGAACGGCTAAGGAGTGGAATTCACTTCCTGCAAATCTATTCCCAGTCCACTATAACTTGGACCTTTTTAAATCGAGAGCGAATAGACATCTTTTAGGTAAGCATGTTCCATCCTAGACTGCATCGGCACTTTCCATCAGGTGAGATTGTGGTCAAATGCTTACCTTTTCGTAATAAAAAAAAATTGATCATTGTCAAGAGGGCGCTGTTATTCTCATGTATGGGGTGACAGTTCAGTTTAGTATGAAAAATTGAGTTCCAATGAAATTCCGCAATATGGCGCGTGATCATATATTACTGGTTAGGCTTTAATATACAAATGCTTAAATACATCGAAAACATCCATGACTCAGGAACAAATGCTCATGACACAAATAAATGCCCTTACCGGGATTCGAACCCAGGACCAACGGCTTCATAGGCAGGATCACTACCCACTAGGCCAGACCGGTCGTCAAACATATCATACACACACATATCATATCATACAACACACATATCATATATGTTACATGACATATCAGTGAAGTCAAATGGCGTTCTAAAATGTTTAATCGTGTGTCGAAAGATGACAGTAAATTTACATGACTACAAAGCTTACTTTGACAATACACCTCTATTTCAAATTCTCTATGCTGTTAGTCACCAGCAGGTAGATTACCAGTCAGGGGCCGCAAATTTGTATAAACCCACATCAGTTGAACAGTTTGCTACTTTGCTGTGCGGTATTTAGAGCACCAACATAAAAGGCTGGCTTAAAAAGTTAAAATGCTCAGAGTTTTTGTTGCATGTCAAGACGGCCCAATGATGACATTTTGAGGTCATTTACTGAAAATAGGTCCGTTGGCACTGTTTCGTGTATCTTTCTTACTTTACCCGTTCCTCGCCTTTCGGTTGTAATGGTCAGATTTGATAACTGCACTGTCACAAGAACATGGCGTCCTAAAGAACTTACATGTTCTAGGATTCAGTTTCTACTTACGTTAGTATAGGCGGTCACCATCCATCAGTCACAGGGGTTAATTAAAGGTAACTTTCGTATTCTCGACCGCAGCTGCATTACTGCCGCAGCATTGAAGAGTGACATTACTGCTGACGTAAATGTCAAAATTGCGGACAGCAGCACCAATTTTGAGATTTGCGGCAGTAATTCAGTCGGTAATATTGTCGCACTGCAATACTGCTGCGGCCGACTGCACAGCATTGCAGTGCTACATGGCTGCAGAAAACGTCCATATTTCAATATAAATTTATCGCAGCTGGCAGTATTGTCGCGCTGCACAACTACTGCAGAAGTTGACTGTTATGCAGTCAGCGGCAGTAATGCAGTCGGCAGTAATGTCGCGCTACAAATACTGCGGCAGTAGTGCAGCTGCGGTCGGGAATCCGAACGTTACCTTTACAGTGCTTAGAGTAGTGGTTGAACTTGGGTATCTTGCTGTAGGTTGTTTATACGTTGCGGTTTCTCGAATTCAATGTCTTAATAGCATCATCCTAGAGCCTTCTAATTTGGATTGCCTGGCTAAAATTAAGATTATGAATCTCCTTCTATTGCGACTCGAGGACTTCGAGGAGGAAAAAATATTGTTCGTTTTTCATTATGAAAATAACTACTTGGGTTATTAAGCAGAAATAGTGAAGCTGATAAATAAATACTAGTTTCCGTGACCGACAACAGTACAAAAATATTCCAAGAGTTCCCAGGGTGTCTAATTCAAGTAAACTTAAAAGATTTTTTTATGTTGAGTAGGCATCACCAGTTCAGTGGGCATCGAACTTATGATTTGTCTATTTCCTATGATTTTTTTCCAATTATTCCTTCTTAATTATGTTAATTTAGCTACAGATTTTTATTATTTTATCATTAATGTGTGAAGTTAAGCATCGCATAGGGGGTTGCCCCTATGCGATGCTTAACTTCACACATTATTTAAGTCAGCGTTTATTCAGTATACAGTCACTTTCTACAAAAATGTTGTTGTTATGCAGTCTTAGTCGACCCTTAGGTATATCGGTTTTTAAAACACTTACGCCTAAGAGACTTGCCTATTCTATCAATCGTTCTGTTAAAAAACGAGATAGTTACCGGCCAAATCATCGGTATTCACTAGATTGATGTTATCAGTAAATCAGTCGGTTATTGACCGAGTCTCAGCTATTCGATTAAGATTCGTACCGAATCTGTAATGAAATAGTTCGAAATCCCTGAATTATTGTTAAAAGGCCCTTACTTTGACTTCGGGTGATTGTTTTATTACATATTTTTTCAAATAACATTCCGCTTTTTAACCGACTTCAAAAAAGGAGGACATTATCAATACAACCTAGCCTAGAGGTAAATTAATTATTTCTTTATTTAAATAGTTCCACATTGGTCTCATTTTTGTCAAAATCCAGTTCTGATGATGTAATCCATGAAGAACTATGGGAACTCCTCAAATCATATAGGCATACAATACATACAGCGGTTAGTTAATTAAATTAAAGTCATATTTTTTCCTTCCTCCGATTTATTGTGTTACATACACTACTGATACAAAATACTGATGATATTGCAACAAAAGAGTTGTTTGACTTGATCTCTCAACTCGCCGCATCCTACACGTGTTGCTTCTGAGCTTATTGTATTGTGTGTGTATTGAATATAACGTCAATATGTCATTATGTCTGAGGCAACACCACAAGCTATAGTAAAAGTTTCACTTACGTACTAACACCAACTGGCGTTAAAAAATGCGTCATCCTCGAGTGACAAAGTAGCAGCACGACGCACGACAAACCTCCGCCATTTACTGCGACGCGTGAGTTACGTGCATGTCATCGCCGGGTAAATATTAGCTTTAAACATAACTTGAGATCTCGGGCACTTGCTAAGTTAGATAGTTAAGTTAGAGCTCATAAAACCTACACTCTAGAATAAAGAAAACTAGTTTATGTTTTTCCATGAAAAATACTTGATTTTCTTGCTCTTCAGTATATTAACTAGTTATATTAATCACATATTTCCCAGTATAGTTTTGGAGATTGTAAGTATCTCCTACGCGATTCAATCGATCGCATTCGTCGTTTCTTGGTCAACAAACCCGTGTGAGTTCTAAACGTACCTACGAAAAGTATAATTTAAAAATTAAATTTTAAATTCGATTATAAGCCGTTATTTTCCTACCCTAAAGGATCGAAGATCACTGTAACTACCAAAAAAAAATTTAAATTTTGAATTCCAGAAACGACTATCACACGACGTAGTTAGCACAAAACAGCAAAAACGTGTAAATTTCAAAACACCAATTGTCTACCGTGTAACGCTAACGAGATATCCGTAACAATTAAAGTCCTCACCGTCAAAAAGTTTTAATGATTGTTCCACTTTGTAGGAAAAAAACCCGAAGAACCCCGATTGAAAACAAGTCGTGAAAAAGAAATACCTGCTACTGTTTTTATAAAGATTGCCCCCATTTCGTGAAATGGCTTCCGGAAAAGTTGTCCGTTTTATAATTAGGTACGCTATGAGTAAAGATTATGTAATTTTGTAAAGAGTATTTTATAGGATATTATTACTTTTCAATGTATGTGCACGACTGTCACGCAACCTAGCATCCGCAAACTAGGGGAAAACGTCAATTCACTACATCTTATAAAACTACTTCAGAACTAAAAACTATAGAACGGATTTTCATACAACTTGTTTGCACTTTGCATAGTGTCGGAAAATCTCACGCTGGCTAGGAGCTGCATAATTCGTTTGAGCTAACAACATAAGAACATAACCCCACCAGAGTTGTCTTTCATTTCACGGGTCTACAAAAAGTCCGCGATGGTGAATATCTACCTTTTAAGGATAACTTGCTTTACCTATTCTTAACTTCTAGAAAAAGATCACATAATATGTGGCATTTATAAAGCTATTTACACGGATACAGTATTAATAATCATCAAATTAAATATGTTCAGTTATATTAAGCATTTCATACAGATTAC
Organism: Cydia pomonella; assembly: GCF_033807575.1. Lineage (NCBI taxonomy): Eukaryota > Metazoa > Arthropoda > Insecta > Lepidoptera > Tortricidae > Cydia > Cydia pomonella. The sequence continues at coordinate 13,052,570 of NC_084706.1, read as the reverse complement.
AATGGTCTCTTGCACCATACGATTTTAATGAATATTCCAGGAGTTATCGTAAATTAAAGTTCCATTTCCAGCTATATAACTCGTACTAAATGTTTAAGACGCTATTCTTGGTTGGCCTTCTGGACGCCTTGGTTGGACGCTATTCTCACTGCGGCCACCGAAATAGGGAATTGTCAACATACAACAATAACAACAAAGTGTGACAATCAAATGAGCATAGAGGCTGTTTAGTAAGACAAGGAGGGAAATTCCTATTCTAATTCCTAGTAGGGCAAGGAGCAATTGTGGCATGGCACAATTGTTCCTTAGATCAAACAAAGCTGATTTAGCCCGATAGCCACGAGATCGTGCGTGACTACCCCCCAAAAAGAGGGGGGGGAGAATTCCCCAGGTTCAATCTATAACCTAGTGTTTTTTTTCTATGGGGCGGGTCGTCCAATTCAGCCAACCCTCCATATAATACTAATAAATTCTTTTATTTCAGATACATGCGATGCGATCCATAATTACACAATCATTAATTTTGTAGCAATTTTTATCATAATAAGCTAATTTTTTTCATATAAAAGTCAAATTTTTTTTTACGTCAAAAAAGGTTTTCTTGTACTTATTCTTCGAGGATTTGTATCACCTGAGACCAAAGTATATACCAAGGCCTGTCGACTTCCTTAGAAAGACGTGACGCTTCATAATTGCGCATGTGTGGTCTGACATTCTGGAAATAGATACCAGTTATTAATATAAAAATATTTTGCTACAGCAACATTGCTCCTATCTGACTTTGTCTATTCAACTTTGGGAACAAATAAAATCATTATTATCGAATATTTTGATTTATGTCACACTACCATATGTAAATTATTATTATTTTATATAAATTATTACCCATTTCAGTTTGTCTTTGTCTATGTTCATAAAATCTATGGAGGTCAGAGGCACATATACCCTCCATAAAGCCTTGCACTTGGGTCTGGCCGGTTAGAACATAGACAAAAGTCTGCAATGTCAATGCTGTCAAAGTCATTGACGCAAAACTATTTTCATTTTCAAAACTATCTGTTTTCATATAAAATGATTAAATAACGATTTATGTTCTTGAAATAGATTTATTGATTAAGTTTTAAACTTAAAAATCCACCGCACAGTATCTCCGCTCAGACTCGGTTAAAGTTTAATCCATTGTACTAAACTAAGAAACAACAATTAATTCAAGGTAAGAAATATTTTAATCTATAAATAAAATAAGTGTACTATTGCCAAATTCAAATACATAAATTTAATCTTACCACCCTCTGAAGTCCTACGGACGCCCTATCGCATCCAAAATTACAATCAAAATTCATCATAGATGCAAAATTTAACATTGTTTTAGCTGGCAATTTAGAACTCTGGTAGCTCTTAGCAAGGTTAGTAATTAGGGACATAGGTTATAGTATTGTTTAAAATGTGACTGTTTTGTTTTAGAGGGTGAACGTGAGAAAATAATCCTTGGCCGTCATATCATTTCCTTGGAAAGGCTCAAAATCAAAAGGCACGGATCCGCCACATAATTCCAACTAGTTGTAGTTTCCCGGTGACCATCAACAAGACCGCTGCACTGAGCTGTGGAGCAGAAAGTGTCCGACAATCGGATAGATGTAATAACAACTTTGTCTGTCATATATTCATGATATATGTGATATGATTAAAATTTACACTAATTGCAGTTGTGGAGTAAAATCAGATGTGCCAAAGATCATGTTTTAGATATATAAAAAGCTATATTAAATGCAATAAATAGTATATGTATATATATAAAATTGTTTTTATCATGAATATTTTAATGACTTCTATTTATTGTTATTAGGGTTCAGAACCGGGAAATCCCGGTCTCGAAAGTACCGGGAATTCACGGTTCTTTTGTCAGTAAAATGGAACCGGGAAACCAAATTTGATTCCCGGTTCTTTCGGTACTTTCGGGAATTTTATTTTTATTAAGCGATTCACACTACTATTTACTTATTTACTCTTACTTTAATTTTCCACACTTTCTACTATTCAAACATTCAAAACTAACGTGAATAATTCAGCGTTAAAATAAATAACGCGCGAAATTAATGGTGCGCTCGATATTACCAATAACTACCTACACTCGCTCGCTGTTGCTAGGAAGGAAAGTAAGTATATACGCCATATTTTATGAATAGGTAGGTACTCGGAAAGAGATATTATTTTTAAATATTTTTTGATAAAATAGTTTAATTTTGTTTTCTTTGAAAAATGTTTAAGATATTTATAAATATTTAAGGAATCTCAGGTGACTGGCTAATTTTTACCATTTTATTGACAGTTAACACTTACTTAAGAACCTAACAAAAACACTGTGATTGATTATAGTCTGATTTATATATAATAACTTACTACTAGGTATGAGAATAGAAAATAGTTTAATTTTGTTGCTTTTGAAAAATGTTTAAGATAATTCTAAATGTTTAAGGAATTTAAAATGACTACCTAATTTTGACCATTTTATTGACAGTAAATACTTAAGATCCTAAGAATAACACTGTGATTGACAATAGTCTGATTTATATATAATTACTTACTACTAGGTATGAGAATAGAAAATAATTTAATTTTGTTTTCTTTAAAAATGTTTAAGATAATTCTAAATGTTAAGGAATCTAAGATGACTGCCTTATTTTTACCCTTTAATTGACAGTAAATACTTACTTTAGTACCTAACAATAACATAACACTATGATTAATTATAGTCCGATTTATATATAATTACCTACTACTAGGTATGAGAACAGAAAATAGAAGAAAAAATTTCGAATTAAAGTTACTTGAATACAGAATTTTAGTTTACTTTTGAAGCATAACCCTTGTTTTCTATGACAAAAACTAGCAAGAACCGAAAATACCGAAAAAACCGGGAAATCCCGGTTCCGTAATACAAAAGTACCGAAATTGCCGGTTCTCAAAAAGAATACCGGTTCCGAAAACACTAATTGTTATGAAGGTAATCTGGGAATTAAAACATGTGCTAAAAATAGGCGACCTAAACATAAATAACGCCTTAAAAAATCAAAAGATAATAATCACACGCACAGGATAGGTTAACTATTTGGTACCCACATCAATAATGAACCGAAATTACCGACCTGTCTCATTGAATAAAATTCATATAGGTATGTAATATTATATGGAAGTGTCACAATTAGTTCAACAAGCCCCGTCCGATACATAAATTTGTATAGAAAATGACTTTTTTCCTGCCTATTTTATGTTTTTCGAACGAATTAAGCTCTTTTGGTCCTAATATATAGGAATAAAAATATTTATAACTTGATAATAAACTGTATTGTTACCTTTTATATTGAAAAAACATCAAAATATAGATATTATTATCTCTTAGGACAAAAGATGCCTGTGATTTTGATTAATATGTGGCACAATATTTTTCTTTTTTGGTAAATACTAATTTGAAAACCTCACCCTAAAAAAACAAAAATGAAAAAATACAAAAAGAAATTCCGTCGCCGGGATTCGAACCCAGAACCACTAGCTAGAACTGGATCACTACCTACCAAAAGCCGCCAGGCTAAACCGGTTGTCAATTTTAGTACTGAGATACAAAGAGAGCGCCACTAGTATAAACGAACTTTTGAAAGGGACATTTTTTTGTATGGAGTTAGCGTTCTTCTCCTAGTGAGTATTATATTCTTTGGTATATACTCACTTCGCCTACTAAGAGGTAAATCGCGAATTTGTTATGGTTTATCGATAACTACTCTCATCAGAAGATTATCGACATAAAATGTCGACGAATGCCCGTAAAATTAGTGCGATAAGGACAACTGTAGCTTAGGCTGCCGTGTCAGACGTATATCTGTTATCTTGAAATAACATAGATACGCCTAACCAGTGCAAAATGAATTTCTACATAATACTGGAACAAAATTTCAAAAGATTTCTTAAGTTACTGAGATATTTAATATTTTAAGATAAACGTTATCTATTTTTTTGAGATTGAGTTATGCGTATCTTTTTCAACTCAAGTTAAGATAATTTGCGTAATTCCTAGCAGTTTTTTTGACCGTGTCCGAATATCTATTATCTCAAGTTATCATAGTGTTGCGTAACCCCACGCAGGTAGTAAGCTAGAGCTAGTGTAGGCCTGACTCGCAACGAGGTGGACCGAAGGATCGTTTAATAGTACTAAAATTAAAATTTACAATATAATAGAAAATAATATTTACTTAATAGAAAAAAAAACCGAGTTCTCATAACAGTTTGAAATGCCATTTCATTATTTACAACCATATTGCATTTCATATTAATTTCAATTAACCTCTAGACTTTAAAAAAGTCTTTTGTAGAGGAGGAGTTTCATTCTGGTCTTCCTAAGCCGTTCTATTTTAGCAAATATCAATATCTAAATGTAAATGCTTCTTTACCAGAGAAGCTCAGGTCAAGTTTCGGTCCAGGTCCAGGTCCGGGTCCGGGAACAGGACCAGGTCCGAATCCGGATCCAGGCTCTGGTCCTTACTGTCTTACCGCTAGGCCACCAGCGCTTATAAATTTTACAATTATAAATGTAAATACGCAGCTAAGTATATACTAGGCACCAAACAGGTTTGGGTATACCTATACTTGCCTCCGCTCCGGTCCTTCTTAGTTACTTACCTATACATGTAGAAGATGAAGCAGAATATTAAAATATTACCTAAGTATATTTGCTAACATTTACGCGGTTAAGCGCTAGATTAGGCATTATACAGATTGACATTTTTACATAGTTTTAGGCATTCTACAATTGACATATAAGGTAAGGTAAATGTCGCGAAATCCGTCTGCGGGAAATTTCGTATCGTTGGTGCCCCAAAATTATAACTCAATAAATCATATCCAACGCCGGACATATTAACGAAAACAAATGGATTTTATACATATGATTAGATATTGATTAGAAAAAATACCTTTGCATCCTATATTGTGTTATGTATCAAATAAAAGGGCTAATTGTTACAATTTTAAATATATGTTTTATAATTTTAATATGATACGGGACCTGAGATTTGAATATTTTAGGCGAATATTCCTCTCGCTAACAGATGTGGCTCCTAAAATTAGTGCGATAAAGACAACGCTAGGTTAGGCGAACGGTCCTACGTAAAAATCTCAAAAATCGGTGTTTTGTACTCACCTGTTTCCTCCTCCACAACTTCACCAAATGTAACGAAATTTTAAGATAAAATAAATAGTAATGAAAGTATCTGTATAGGACTGTTTTGCTTTTTAGGCTAATTGATGTCAGTTTTGAATATCATGCTTCTCTTTGCGGCCTAGTAAATTAGACCGTTTTTGCGAATATTTGACACTTCAAATCTAAAAAAAATTAATCTTCTAGTGCACTCTTTAGGGTCTTAAGGAACAAAAATATCAATAAAAGCAAAACAGTTCGACAAACAGTCCGATATTAATAATAATAATCTATGATGAAAAAAGTCATTGCTCTAGCTTCAAAAACCACGGAGGAAACAGTCTGTTGCCTCTTAAGATACTTGATTTGATGGCAGAATGTCAGTATCTACAGTATATTGTGACAAGTGTTTGTGATTGGTTTATCGTGCATTTGGCTATTTTGGTCCAAGTTAATGCTATAATTGTGCTATTATTTAATCTATTATACAATTATTTCTACCAGTTTCTTAATCTGACGGTTACAAGTTTAGTCTTGCATCACTAGGAGGTAGTTGCCGTTGGTGGAGGTCCACCCACCCCCACTCGCAGATAGAGATCCCGAGTAACTTGAACTTTTAGGTTATCAAATGTTAGTTATATTTCCGCGCACTTGTTTGCGAAATAGCAAGAAAATATCTCGGCGTGAAAGGGATTGCCAGTACGTAACCCTATCCAGCCTCGCTACGCTTGGCCGTCTGTCCTGGCCTCTGTAGTAATTCAGTCTAACAAATCAATAACACAATGGTTCATAAAAAAAAAAATCTATCATGTAGTCAGTTTCGTAATTATTAAGTAAAAGCTTGAAATCGGAATGAGTAAAATTTGGCGACATGGGGCTTAAGCAACCGGGCGACAGTAGTTAAACCAACCGAAATTCCTGACTTTCTCGAACTAAACTGCGCCAGAATTCGGTAACTCCAGGAAAAAAGTCCGGAAAATTTTAAAACACACTGCCGGCTGCCTCATTGTATATTACGTTCATTATGCGTCCTTTTTGGAAACGGAAACCATTGGACGTGAAATTTTATTGCGGGACAGGTTTTTGGGGACCAGCGGGTGAATAATGGGACATAATTAAGTTACGGCCTCTATGAACGGTAATTTAATAAAACGCTTTATGTCTACTCGATCCCCGAGATGCACACAATGCCCAACACATAGTGCTGTGGTAGATTAAAAGTGGAAAAAATCACCATCTCGGTTGGGGCTCGAACCCGCGACTCTGGGTCACTAGTCCATGCTGTACGTTCGCAGACATTTCTGCTTAAGGCCCTGCATCGAAAAATAACGTGATCTTTGAAGCGTGGCAGGGGCTAGCCCCGCAAACAAACTGGCGTGATTTTCGGATATATGTATCTTGACTATATGATAAGAGGTATGATACTAGTTGAAACAAAAAGGCTTAAAATTTTCTCGATAGAATATAAATCCAAAGTTACATCTACATGTTTAGTGTTTACCTCAGTGCAACTAGAAAACACATCTTCATCCAGCATAATCCACTTTATAGTAAAGGTTTTCATCTCGTCTTAAACATCATTCAACTAAATATTAACTTATTATCTTATACAAACGGATTTATTCTCGTTTTTGATTTTATGAATTCAACAGAAAACGCCCATTTTACGCAGTTCGGTTTCTCTTTCTGTCATGCGTCAAAGTCATAAATGCGTCCTTTATGCCAGTAATGTTAGATGGCCGTGGTGCCTCAAAGAGGTAAGACCTATGTCAAATCGCGCAGCGCTCCAAATTACGTAAAATCGACATATCCAATAAACGTTGAGTCGTAGCTCTATTAACTAGTAACGGAATCGGAGGTCTACTACGAATGGAGCTATCTTTACAGGCCTATACGTTACGCATGTGTGCGTGTTTGCTTAGCTACGTCAAAGTCTAATACTCTTTGAATAATTACAACGGGTAAGGAAATTTCGACAGTTTCTGTAATGTATCGGTAGCTGTGTGGTCGTGTAGACACCAAAGAAAAAATGCGAGACATCTATAGACCAATCTAATCGCAACTTTTTGTTTTCTTTTTTTGTTCCTATATAATATCTTTATTCCTTATTTTCTATTTTATTGTAAAAGTAAATCTTGTCTGTCTTATACAGAAATAAAGTTATTCTTTTAAATATGTGTATAAGAAAACATATTTTAATGACACGAATAATTTTATTTTATTCATACCAATTTTTGTATAGCCTAGGTAATCTTTATGTAAAACAAATATACCTACTTATTATATAAAAAAACGAAAAAATCAACACATTTATTAGAAAAAAAAACTCGTTTGCACGGGCCGGGGTTTGAACCAGCGACCTCTGATTTGTAATCCGCATGCCTTAAGAACATAATTCACATAATTTATTTAACAGGATACTGTCAAAACGTCAATGACTAATATGACTTTTCAGCAAAGAGTAAAGTAAGTATGCTTTTCAGTTTGATTTTACTTGAAATTCTTATTTGAAATTATTGATTTCTTAAAATTGCCATTCAAAGAAAATTCAGCTCGTGTGTGGTGCTATCTATATTTTTTTTTTTATATGGGTATGCTGACAGCTGTTGTTTCAATACGATTTTCCGAGATTTGGCGTTTTTAGGTTAAAATTATATAGAGATAACACCTGTCACCCTACCCATCGAGTTTGAAAAATACTATAAATGTTAACATATACAGGTTTGTTTTTGATAATGTACATCTTAGAACTTAAACTGTTTTTAATTTCTTTTTTTTTCAGATTTTAAAATTATACCGCTCTACTTTTATACCTTATTAATATATCTTAGCCTTGACAAAGACGATTAAAGTTTTATACTTAGCAAAATCGCTTACTAACAATGTCTTTACAAAATCGCTCTCCTGTAAGTTTAGGCAACTGCTATAGTAGATACCACCATTTAACAGTTGCTTCAACCTCTTGTCTAACTGTCTGATAATTAAAGTAGTTCCTAATAGACGGCTTTGTGCAATTATGGATATCCCGATCAAACTTTTCATTTCAGAGGAACGCGATTCTGTGTTGATAATGTTAGTCTATACTTTATTTGTCCATGCTCTTGAAACCATTAGCCAACCAATTAGCTTATGGCGGGCATTGAAGGGTCGTTCTTTGAAATCAGATTATTAAATATAATTTCAATATAAGCCCATCAATCTAAAAGCGACGAGGGAATGAAAAAAACCGATAAGGGAATGACAAGGAATGACATAATGACAATGAATTTCGGAACAATTAGTTCCAAAATAATACACTGAATCATAGAACGCTCTTAGCAACTTAATGTTATTTTTAAGATCTATAGAACGAAGTGCCAAGCGTTGATTTTAGTTGAAACCCCAGTCCAAAGGGATGGAATGAGAACCAGGGGAAAAGAAATAAGTATGTCTTTGATCAACTGTTATGATTACGATAATTTTACTTAATCCATGAAAGTAAATAATCATTTACTTGACATATGATTTAACATTGTACATGCCCATGAAGAATACATTTTATATCAAAACACACGGGAATGAAAATCACAGTGAACCAAAGCCAGGGGAACGATATTATGAAATCGTTTATTTCAGGTGAAAGACCCATAATTACATCACAAACAAACGAAAATACAATACAAATTAACTTAAATTAAAAACAGTCAAAATAACAAACAAAATAAAAAAAAACAGTAAGAATAGCATATATTTATAAGAAAATAAGTTAACTGAATATCAATAAACTTAGTAATTTACCTCAAGTTTTATGTCAACCTAATATCCTAAGAGCATTTATTAGAAACATATTAAGAAGTTCGAAATGTCACGAAACGTGTAGTGTGACTTCCTCGGATTTTATGATATCTTATTTTTCTTTGAAAGTGATTTTGGAAGAATTTTATATCAAATGTTAACACTTACACCTATTCCACAATACGGTTTAAAAAATTTATGGATATATAACGACTTTATAAAAAATTTAATAACATACGAGATCAGTTTTCGTGTCACCGCCGCGCGTGGTAACATAAACATGCAGTACTCGGTAGAAAGTTACCTTTACGTCTGGCAGCCTTTTTAACGCTATTTTTTTAGAACAGCAATACTGTGTTGGTGTCATATTTGCAAATGGCTGAAGGGAGAAGTGTTGTCGAAAATTATTTATTTGTGTTAATTAAAGAAAAAACAAAGGTCAACCTTAACGTGTCACCGCCGTGTTTGAGTTTTAAAAGTCAGTACTCATTTCACGTTATTGTTTGTAACATAAGATATACCTACTACATTCGAGATTGAGCTAATTATTTAATATTTGCAAAGTCAGGTAAAGGTAATTTTTAGGTAATACCGAACATGTTTCAAATTGTCACGACAGTGGCCTCAAAATTCTGTCCCCGCCACGGACTTTTGAATCCATGTTCGTGACATATAGACACGTGGTCGTGACATTCTCAATTCGTTTGATTAATTTAGAGGCATAGTCACTCTTTAGAAATGGATTTTATTAGATACGTTCATTTGTTATTATTGCCCAACTGCCAAAGCAGAAAAATGGTTTCCGCGTGTATGTGGATGTATGATGTGTATCCGGTTCTTTGTCACGCTCTACAGCGCTAGTTTGACGAATTTCAACGTATGAGCTGTCATTCGATGTGTCGTAGTTATACTTAGGCTATATTAAAAATATTGTATAATTCAAAATAGTGGAGTTGGCCGCCAAAATGCTGAAACGTCACGACTGGGGACACTTTGTGACAACCGTGATTATGTACTCATTTTATTTACCTTTCCTGAGGGTATTAAGCTTGACCATATGCATCAAAATATGCTTTTTATACGTAACAATATGTGAAAAATAAAAAGCTTTTATGAAATGAAAATGAAAATGAAAATGAATAATGATTTTTAGGTATCAAAATTGCAGCTTATTACACAGTAGAAAAGTATTACATTTTTAGAAGCATTTTATGAAAAAATATTTTTCTGGACACAATTTAAGAATCACCCTGATTGTTTGAGTAATTGTTTAAAAGTTATTAGTTGAATATTACATATTTCAGCGTAATAAAAATACTTACTTCACTTTTTTTTGGTAGTTTTCGTTGTTACCATATTACTTACTTTTTCTTTTTTTATATGTAGGTAGTTCCCACTGACAACTGTGATTCACTATCATCCGAAAAATTGGTCGTCGGAAAACGGCACCCTGTATTTCCTGCCTCAACAATATATTACTAAATAAAATATGATAACTAACAATGTAAGATACCGAATTTAAAAAGATAGGTAGTGTTATACTTACAATTAACTATACTATTAACATCTTCCAAAAATCAACAATAAAAATTGGCTATATTGTAGTCTCAGATTTATTACAATTTACAACAATATATTTTTTTATTTTCTAGTAGCAAGTAATAACGCCATCTTTTTTATTTTCTAAGAATTAAGTTTCTGGCCGACCACGTATAATCGTAGTTAACTTTTGTAACGCTAGATGGAGCTTTCACCTACACGTGCGCCGCGGACTCCGCGGAGCGCTTCCATGTGTGCGTGCTAGCGGGGAGTGAGGAAGCTAGCGGGCGTGGCTTACGAACCGGTATTCGCGGCTTTAGTAGGCCCTTAATACAAAATAGCACTAAATTGCTATGCTATTTATACAAAATAAATATGGCTGTGTTTTTGGTGATATTAGGGAAAAAGATGCAATACAAATACGTCAGTAAATTGGGTAAATTATCGAAACCGATTTATTTGCCGAAACCGAAGGTCCCGATTTGCTCTAGTATTCAGATTATTATTTATTTGCTATAAGTGCATGTACATGCAAATACAGTTATACGGGTATATACAATTATTTACAATATATTACATTAATTTCTTAATCTAGCTGAAAATATATAGGTAATGTATAAAATAATGTCAATCTTGTGGTATATGAATGTCAAATATTATTATTATAAAAAAATAAAAGTGAACCTTACAATGTATTCATAAAACAATTTAATCAAGTGCGTTGGCAAACTATTCATATTCAATCATTCAATAGTGTAGAATGGTCTATTTATAAAATAATCTCTTACTTTTATGTCATAGGTTTTTAGATTACTACATTGTTTCATGTCGGTACTTAATTAATTAAAAAATTTAATTGCGATATTGTTAAGGCTCTTATTGAAGTGGATAAAGTTAGATTTAGTCTGAACAAATTTTGATTTATTTCTGAGATTAAAATTAGTAGTATCGACCGAAACTGGACCTTAGGCTGTAACATGTTTTTTTAATGCCAAAACCGAAAGTGAAACTTCGGACGGACTCTACCAAAAATAAAGGTTTGGCGCGGCCGAGAGGTTTAGCAGCTTTTTGACTGAAACCAAACCTTCGGCCGAAATATGATTTTTCTACTGAAATCTGCTGAAACAGAAACCGAAAATTCGGTCGGATACTACAACCTAGTATGGCTAACGGACTCAATACGCAAGTTACCTATAACTTGTGTATTCTTATACTTACTCAATGTAATTGTTTTTTTGTGACTAATTATTGAAATCTTTTTAACTTGAACCCCCATATAGCAAATTTCATCCAAATCGTTAGAGCCGTTTCCGAGATCCCCAAAATATATAAATTTATGTATATGCATGAATTGCTTGTTTAAAGGTATAAATAAGATATGAAGATTCACAGACTTTTTTTCTGTTTATCTCTATTGGCCTTATAAAACCAATAATGACCATTACTTTGATGAAAAATTCTAGTCTTGGGTATGTATAAATGTCTAGTAAAGTCAAGCCAAGATAAGTTAGCACTTAACAGTGCAGCGATTTTGATAGCCCAGAAGCCCAGACAGTACAAGTATTATTTTCAACGTCTATCATCTATACAATTATGACGTTTACTTAACACTTGCACAGGCTGGGCTATCTAAATCGCTGCCAACTTAGCTTGGTCTGACTCTGTAGATCGTTAATTGGTCCAAAATCTCCAAAAGTCTTCTAGAAATAGAATATCGCCATCGAATTTCATGTGGGAGTTCATACGCAACTTAACAGAGCGAACGTTTGCACACTCAGTGAACTGAACCGTTCCAATCTATGCCTGTTATTGGAGTTAGGGGTTCGAAGGATGACAAACTATAAATTGAGATTCGGAGTAGGTATGAATATTCACGGAATGTATTTACAATTCTACATATTAATGTATAAATTTGTCTCAGACGTCTCTTCTAATTTTAAACACTGTGGTAAATATATAATAATGTATTATTGTAACATACAAAACAAATTCATAGAAAGTATTTGTTATATTTACTAGTATTGCATGGGTTCGTTGGTTGGTCAGATGGCAGTCGCTTTCGTAAAAACTAGTGCCTACGCCAAATCTTGGGATTAGTTGTCAAGCGGACCCTAGGCTCCCATGTGCCGTGGCAAAATGCCGGGACAACGCGAGGAGGAAGATTGTGTGGGTTGGTTGACGAATAAGCATTTTCATACTATGCGGAAACGTAGCACAGGGTGGTGTAGACTCTACTTAAACACGGAGAAGACGCTATTGCATCAAAGATTGAAGAATCCTTGCACTAATGCGCTCTCTTAACTTACTTCTGGGTCTGGGCAGACATATGTTAAGCCTAAATAATCATGTAGCTGTTTCAAGCTGCAAGGCTTGACCGAAAATTGTAGTACATGGCATAACAATAGATCAGGAATGGACGCAGTGTTACAGAGGTTTACGAGCCTAATAAAGTCCCTAACAAAAAAGATGAGTCTACCATCCCTGCAGGCAGTTCCGTCTACCGTTGCCCACACAGAAAACAAATTCTTAAACCAACTAATTTTATTTGTGTCAAGATTTTCTCTATTTTCGATATACATAAACTCGTAAATGTCTTCGTCCAAGAAATAAAATGTCTGTTTGAGCCAAGAATTACTTTTTTTAGCAAATAATTAAGTAAATACGTACTTTACTAGTTCTTTCACGGTCTTTAACTGATGAGCTCTTGTCAGTTCTAAAGATGCAAATCAACCCGCTTCAAATAAAATATTTCTCAACATTTCCAGGAACCAACCTTGCGAGAACGTTAAAGGATTATGAAAACGCTTTGTGTGGAGTTAGAGGTATATTCTTGGAGCGCTGAAATTATGTGTGTTGGGAAATAATTTTATTTTATATTTAACTAGTATTAGACCTGAAACTCGCGATATACTCGTACATTAAAACGACTGTTAGTACAAAGTATTATGTCAAGATGAAACTTCTTTTAAAATAGCTAGCCTAGCCAGCTAGGCTAGTAAATATGTAAAATCGTTCCTTGGCCTAATCATGAGTGGAGTGATCATCAATTTTGATAATCAAATTACATAAGGTATGATCAGTATGGGCAAGTTGATCACTCTTAGGATTGGCTAGCATTACTAAATGTCAAGAAAAAAGAACAATTTGACATTGGTGGCAGTAATGCAGCCGATTGCAGCGCGAAAATATTGCCGACTGCATTACTGCCACAAATGTTAATCAGAAATGCTGATGTAGCCTGAATCCGAACGGTACCTTAAAAGTAACGTTCGGGTGACAACTACAGCTGCAATATTGTCGTGACATTACTACCGCGGCCTTGACACGGGCACTGAATCTGTCATAAAACGATTGACTTTTGCTCCCACAGTACTCATTTTACTAAATAAAATGGGCAGTGATAGCGCCCTCGTCAAGGCCGCGGCAGCAAAGTCGTAACAGTAATGCAGTTGCAATTACCATCCGAATGTTATCTTAAGACCTTGTCAATGTTGAAGTGTGATTGAATAAACCTATAATAGTATATAGTATCTATGTTTTGCGGTTTGACTTCAACTTAATAATATCCAAAACGAACGTGATCAAATGTATACTCATAAAATTAATTTGCATGATTCATTGAGTGCAAACGTGATATTTTGGATAGCATGAACCCGAAATTTAAATTTTTAACTCGTTTTTTTGTTTCCATTTAAGTAGGAGGTAAAATATGTAGGTATTTGTAGTTGTGGTTCATTTTGTTGTGTTAATTGTTGTCGTAAATAATTACATAAATACATACGTACATACCGTTTTTATTAAAATGAACGCATTCCATATTCCCGTCAGACTATTCTTTAGAAATTTCGGTTTTTGGGGTTTCGTTCCCGTAAAATAACAATCATCCTATTACCAAGCTTATTACACTGTTTTTCTGTCTGTCTATCTACCAGTGGGTTTTATCTCAATAATCGTTATAAGTAGACCGTCGAAATTTTTTCACAATGTGTATTTTGCACGGAGTGATACCACAACAACAGTAATATTTTTTTTTTAAATATAAAACAGAAAATCGATTTCAAAAAAGATAAGAGTAGATTGTTAACCAAGAGGGTAGTTTAGCGCTCGAACGCAGTGAGAGCGCCAATAGTCCGGGGCTGAATTATGCCTTTCACCCGAGTTAAACGCTCCACTTTTCATTTCGAATACGAGGAAAATTAAATGAATGTGTTTAAAAAACATGACTAAGTATAAACTTTCATAGTATTTCTTGAGGGTACTACATAATATTTATGGAATGGGGGGTTCAATACCAGAATGGAAATTGTATAACAAATCCATTTAAAACCAAATTTCAATTGCTCGTCGTTAAAATGCAAAATAATCATACTTGGAAGGTAAAATCCTCTAGTGTAGAAATGTATCACTTTCTGCAGATCTATGAGAACAACAATGACTTTCAGAGCATGAGAAATGAAGTAGTAGTAGTTATCTAACTACTACTACTTCATTTCTCTGCTTGGTTAATAATCTTGTTAACCAAGGGATGAATGATGCCTTTCACCCAAGTTACACACTCTACTTTTCATTCCGAACACGAGGAAAATAAAATACATGTGTTTTTTTATATTACTATGTTTATACTTAGTCATGTTATAAAAAACAAGTTTTAACATGGTACCATGGTAAAATTTAATGTTTGGTTTATCATGACAAACCAAATCAAAGGATCACCATCATGTTCTACGAGTAAGATTGTCACATCCATGACCCTAATTGCACCAAAACTAGCGGCTTATAACTTCGAACTATTCTCCAGACTAAGCTACAGATGCAACCTTGTTGCTCGACTAGCAAATCTCCGTAATTGGTTTTTAATTGCCCCCATGTTCAAGTTAGTAGCGCTAATTAGAGACGTCAATTCTCTTGTCGAGTTTGCTAGTGAAATGTTTCGTGTTTATTTGAGAACTGGCGTACAATTATTTTTTAATTATCTTCACATACTCGTACTAAGGTTCTCGATTTAAAAACTTTGAACAAATTCTGCGCTTCACAGAATAAACGGTTCTCTAAGACGTCACAAAACAAAATTGTACTTTTATAGTCTACAGTGCTCTTATAAAGCACCACAGTCGTCGAGCTACTAAATTAATTCTGCATTATTTATACATCTACGTGCAGCAGGACTGCCACTGTACTTTATGCTTCGCTTATTTAATAGTTTCTTAATTAGCACTAATCTTGTGTACCCACCTTGTAATTTTCTCCAGTTTAAGTTGGAAAATTAAAATTTAAGGCAAATTAGAAGCACGTAGACAGAACAGGACGCAGAAGTCAGGATTTTTAACGTGATAGTTTTAAGTTTTAACACGATTACTTTCGTACCAAATCCCATTACAATTGACCGTTTTGTAAAACATTGAAAATATGTAGGTACAGTCAGCTGCAAAACTATGCATCGAGAGAATTGTCTCATAAATATGGTACTACGCTCTTATTACACTGGAATAAGATGCTACGGGACATGTTTTTGAGTATGATGTGTACACCCATATTTTTACACTTAACTGAACATCAATAAAAGAACAACCCTCTGACTTCTATGCGGAACAAGAGATCATAGAAATATATATAAAAATATGACTTAAACTAGAACAGATTTTCTGGACTAGATTTATCATTAAAAAACCGAACAAGTGCGCATCGAACTGAGGGTTCCGTACAAATTCAACTTATTTTTCAAATTTAAAGTTTTCAGATTTTTCCTTGTACTTGTAGTGTAAGACGATATTACTTGCCAAACTTCATATACTTCTCGGTCAACGGGAAAGTATTAGCCTATACATTTTGATTTACTTGAATGTGTCGAAATATACGGGATATTTTTGCGGCATAAACGGCCGTATCTTTTTTTACGGTTACTTAGAAGTTTCATTTTTTTCACAGCTTCAAGGAACTCTAGACCTGAGTTATTATATGGTTTTAATTTCAACGCGTTCCCAAGATAAAGGTCTTGACAAACAGACGGACGGGCGAACAACAAAAGATCCCGTTTTTAGGGTTCCGTACCCAAAGGGTAAAAGGGGACTCTATTACTAAGACTCCGCTGTCTGTCTGTCTGTCCGTCCGTCCGTCTGTCACCAGGCTGTATTTCATGAACCGTGGTAGCTAGACGGTTGAAATTTTCACAGATGATGTATTTCTGTTGCCGCTATAACAACAAATACTAAAAGTACGTAACCCTCGGTGGGCGAGTCGAAGTCGCACTTGTCCGGTTTTTTCCTTTTGAGGTTCGGAACCCTAAAAATACCCAAATTATATACAATTCAGAATCAAAGCTGAGTACTTACGATTCTCTAAAAAAAGCTGAAGTCTGGATTATGATGAATGATTTTCCTTTATACTAATAAAGGTTAATTAGACAATAATTAGAAACAATACTTGCTACTCATCCCTATTTGTTCTAATAGAAAAATAAAGTTAAAGTTCAGAATTAGAGTGTAATTGACAGAAGGACATAAAAATACATGGACCGTGCTTGGAACAAATGGTTCGAGTATACGACTCGAGGTTGCTTTATCTCATGCTTAAGTAGGGTACAGACAGGGTACAGATGAATGCATTTTTATAGGTATACATACATTCGGTTTTAACGCTTTGATAACTTTCGTGTAGGTTTTCTCAAACCGGCGGGCGTTTTGTTTCTTGATGTACATCATGCATGGCATGTTTCTGTACAGAACCGATGCCGGTGAACAAATAGCGCCGAATTTTATCATGTTCATAACGTATTTGCTATCGACCCTTAGGAGGTGCTGTGCTTCTCTGTCCACTTCCCTGTTAATCAATCCGTGGAACATCCATTGAATGCATGTCACCCGCTACTGCCACCTTGTGGCAGCAGAAGGCAAGGAGTAAGTACATTTTGAATTTAAAATGTCAGTCGTTCGATGTTTGAGGACTGCCAAAAATGTATGAACAGCCATATAAATAATAGCCATACTGGTTTTTCCATTCTACATTTTCATCATTATGTGCCTACAGTGTTTCGAAGAATAACAATTGATAACAAATTTAAGGGAAATTTAAATGCATCAAAAATACGTCATGCACATAATTTACCATTTAAACAGAAATTGGTCAACAGAGTTATCTACATACTCCATGGCTACTACATTTATTTTGCCATGACACCGTGTTGGATGAAATTGGCGCGTTCATTATTTGACAGTTACGCGCTCAATTTAGCCAAGTCTAAAATTTGCGGCCTGTGTCGTATTGTACCGATTGTAGGTATTGTCTTACGTACATGCATATACGTCCCAACATATCAATAAATTACTTATGTGTTTATCAAACAACTCACTCCAAAGTTTCCCTAAAAACGTCACTTATTTTGCCGACCCTAATACATGTAGGCAAGTACCTAAAAACCACAAACTTTTTACACGGAGTTGCTGGCATCTGCTAACTTTTTACTTTGCACTACCAATTAACTGCCTCCCCGAATCCCTTTTAGCATTAGTGTTTTATAAAATACCTTAAACTTCTACTTACCAAATGGTACCGTTGGCATAATAATAATTATGATCGGAACAAATAAAGTGTTTTAACTCGGTCACAGGATTTAGATAGTTACCATTAACATTCACAAGAATGCAAGCAATGAAGCATGTGAATAGATACCATTCAACCCATTTAGATATTCACTTAATCATTCCATAGGTTATGTTGTAATAATATACTATGTTGTCACAGTAATGGGTATCTAAAACCTTCTAAGATAAATTATTTCACGTCTTGAAGAAAACCTCATGATCAAGGTCCAATTCTGATGATGTGGTTCCATGAGAAATTAAGTCTTGAAACTTCTCAAATTTTGACGGAAGACCAGATCCAGACCTTGATATGCACCCGAAGCGCGAAACATTTTAGTGGCATGACTATTTGGGCTGACAGAAACGAGTCCTGTAGAATGCTGCGTCACTCATAACAAAAACTTACGACCTACTTCAAAAAAGATAAAATTAAAAATTGTCCCTTTTATATGCGCTACCAACTGATATACAATAACACCCCAAACAACGTATGAACAGCTTCCTTTCTTTCTTATCGAACCGCACCAAGGTCAGAATTCGGCTGGAAAAGTGTTGACGCTTTTAAGATTTGGCTTGGCGCCATCTTCAAAAATCACAAAAAGGGTAATATTTTATCCTCTTTGAAATCAGTTTTTTTTTATTGTTTTCTCAACTTATGTTGGTTTATTAAGGTGATATTTGGATGATAACTGCAGCCGTTGACTTATATATTACTTTTTAAAGACGGGCCTTACAAACACTACGAACTGGGCTAGTTTGTTGGTGCGCAAATGGCATTTCTGCACTTTTTCGTTGGTGCGCTTGTTCGTTCGGCGTTATATGAAAGGGCCTTTTCTTACTTTTGAGATATTTAACTGCAGCTGCATTACTGTTGCGACATTACTGGAGCGGCCTTAATGCAGCGCGGTTATTGTTAATTTCCTTGATAAAATGAGTGAAATTCGGAGCTGCAATTGATAGTCGCATCAGTAACGCAGCCACAGTTGCGATTCGAATGTCACGTTATCCTGGATTTGATCGTGTTTAAAGATCACCGATACTCGTTGAATAGAACCTATTTTGTACACCTAGTACATATCATAAATACCACTAGCTTACATACCTATTATAATTTAAGTGGGTTCTTCATTGTATTCTCAACGACACTACTACATCTTCATTTTTATTTTATTTTTATTTAGAAAACAAACAGCCTTTTACAAATATGTCTAAAATAAATGAACTAAAAATAGGCCTAAAGCTTCCTACGTTACTAAGAAAACTATTACATAGAAATAAACAAACACACGTATTGTAAACTATTTTCCGGGAACATAAAGCCCACAGCCCACACACAATCACAATTAAAAGCACTGTACAAACGAAAGTAGGTACCTCAAGATTTTATTTAACGGTTGCACAATGTAAATTGCTGACTGTACTTGTAGGTAAACCCATATTATGGTCACGCGAAATGACTTTATTTGCGTTAAGTACCTACATGGAAATGGGTAGCGTTTGAGTGGACAAAAATGATTTCTGACATTTAATTTAAGCAAGCTGGATTGAATTTGAATATACTTCAAGCTTTTGACGGACTTTCGTAAAAGAATTCTAATTTGTTTATGAAGACTAAACTGTTGGAGTGTTGTAATTATTTATTTGGTACACAATAAGAATTACATGGGACACTACAACAGTAAATAAATATTAAAAACTACCTACAAATTAAAAATATGACTTCATTATTTAATATATAATTATGTTACAAAATAACAATATGTGTACAAAAATACATATTAAAAGTAACATACAATTAGTAAGAAGTACAAAGGCGAACTTATCCCTTTGAGGGATCTCTTTCAGTTAACCTTTGAGAAGATGAGAGGAGAGAATGAAAAGAGGGTGACAAATGCAGCAATATGTACAACAAGTTACCAGAAAGATAAAGGATATAAATACGTACATTATTTATAGGATAAACATTTATTACAACAGAAAGGAATGGGGAA
Organism: Cydia pomonella; assembly: GCF_033807575.1. NCBI lineage: Eukaryota > Metazoa > Arthropoda > Insecta > Lepidoptera > Tortricidae > Cydia > Cydia pomonella. Next base: position 13,032,501 of record NC_084706.1, on the reverse strand, counting down.
ATACACTAAAAATTGGAAAGAAGTAGAAAAATATAAAGCAACTATACAATATTTGTTGTAGTAATTTATGTTGCCTAACTAACACAGTTATCCTTCCACTTAGCCTTAAGGGACTTGACTCCCTAGAGTGAAAATCCCTAGTAGTTAAGGTTAAATAGTTTATTTAGTAATCTGTATTTTAGGCCAACTACAGATTACTAAATATACTTAAACCAGCGTCTATACTACAGTCCACTCTTATTTATCACCTCGACAACACCTGAGACCAGCGAAGACTTTACATAAGTATATAATCAACTAGAAATCAAGAAGAAAAAATAAAAAATGGGCGTGTACGAAAATAACCATGTATATTGGAAAATATTTCCTGGTTGTCTAATAACAATAAAAAAACATGTCTGATATTTGGGCCTAAACGAAAATATGTCGTCTTTTTATAAAATCTAATATTCTTCTGGTTATCTTTGAAAAATAAAAATCTGTTTTACAACTGAGCTATCTTTTCCTGGTATAAAATAAACCCACTCATCAAACTTTCAAGGAAATAGGGATAAGTAATTTCTATTTAATCAGAATTCCCTGTAAAAGTGTTTTGCAGGATGCGATGGTTATTTCTCGAGAAAACTTTTCATTTTACTGAAGAAATAAGATTGCCTTAATCCTGTAACGAGCATAAAGGTGACATAAATTATGCAACATTTGAATACTTATAAACTTAAATATTTTGGAATAAAATTCAAAATCATTATGAGAAATATAGGTATTCTACCTTATAAAGGCGTGACATCATAAAGTAGAAAATGTTAACCGTAGACCTACAAGCCAATTCTAGTTTTGGTAATTAGATCTGCTTCCAATATGATACTGATATGATACGGATCTAATAACTTAAACTGAAATTGGCCTGTTACTCTTCTATTCGTAATTCAAAAGCGAACAAACCTAAACCAATCCTGCCGAACGGCATCAAAAATCCCAATGAAAACCTAAATTGAAAAAAAGTGCAGCATCAGTTTTAAACCCTATATAAACCGAGGGATCCCGAGGCCTTTAAAGAGCAGAGTCGACCAAATTTCTGACATGTCGATATGGAATGTCGTATTTTACGTCGTAATGTGGGGTCCCACGCAAACTGATTGGTTTAAATTACAGTTTGCTGGATGGCTCAAGTTCTCAGTTTCACATGTAGTATTTTTATATCTATTCAAAGTTTTATTTTTACTACTCGCCTCTGCCAAATAAGGTTTTAGTGGAGTAGGTGGTGTTTTTCATATTTATAAGCACAAAAGCGTCAATCAAGTTTATCACTGAATTCTGAACTGGAAGTTATAGGGCTCCCAGAGTGTTACGGGTTCGAATCTCGCCCGTCAATGGAAACATTGAAAAATGCTTTTATTGCGTACAGAAATCGAATCTGTACCTACTAACAAATAACAAAACAATCTCGAAAAGTTATATTTATACATATTTACGAAAATGGTGTTCCAAACTGTTTTATGATTGTGAAGGACACTTTAACTGCCAGAATCAGACATTTGGTTTGTACTATCCCTCAAAACTGGCTAATTTGGCCTTTTAGCCGTGCCATGTCACGTTTCCCCGCATCTAATATCAGTCACAGTAAATGAATAAACCCAATCTCAGGGTCCACTCAATGTCAAACTGTGTCCATAGACCGTTATACTGTTCATTTTTTTGTACAATAGTCCCAATACCTGCTGCAACTGGTTCATGGGTATCTATTGTTGCGCCTATGAACGGGTTCCAGCAGGCGTTTTTAGATTTCCAAGGTGCCTCTACATGTTGGATACATATCCCCACGCAAGCCCAGCCAAGCCGAAAACGATACATAGATTAAGGAATCTGCGTACTCGTCTACATATACATATAATTAAGGGGCATAGATGTGGTTAATATAGGTACGTCAAATTGTGTAAAAATATTTTATTTAACGTTAATATCCAGTTATGTGGAGAAGCGGACAAGGGACTTCGCCTCCATTCGCATTAAAAAAATCACAAGCCTCTCGATATGGGTAACACTTGTGTAGCTTGACTAAAACAATACAGTAGACCATGAAAAATGCCAAAACTAACATAGCCACCGGTACAAAAAGGTGGGCTACAAAAACTAGAACTTGAAAAATAAAGGTAGTGGGGCATATAAGGCCCATCTTAATTGAAAATGAAATCTTAAAAAAAGACAGGATATTAAAACAGATATATAGAATAAGAAACAGAAAACGACTAGACGGAAATTGGTTGACAATCGGTGGACCGAACCTGTCGGCCACTAATTTCATTAATTTGTGATTATTGTTGATTTATCCTTAAGTTTATTGTGTGTTACGGAATAAACATCGTGTGGCTTAATCCGTGTTTGATTAATTTGTCCACGACAACCCTGCCAGAAAGATGAGTGACGAGCTTGTCCAGCCGGCAGGCAATTCCAGTTTTCCAGTTTCAGATGTGGAGCAATGGTAGAAGCTAACGGACACCATGGTTTGAGCTGCTAAAGGTGCGCGGGGCGATTTCCTAGGCACCATCGGTCAACGAGATCATACGAATGGCAATGGTGTCGGCTAGCGTGCAGTGCGTACTGGAGCCACCTGGCTTGAGTCGTACAGACGGAAAAAGACCGGACGGACTGACGAAGACTGAAAAAGGGGACGCTGTCTCTTGTGGGACGCGACTTGTGTAAGCACCGTTGCCGCGTCCCACTTGAGGCATACCAAACGGGGTGCTGGCTCAGCGGCGGAATCTGCCGCTAAGCTAAAGCACACTAAATACTCCGCCCTGGAATCAAGATATGATTTCGTACCGGTGGCAATAAAGACCGCGGGGCCCTGGGTTCTGAGGCTCGCCGCCTGATTGCAGAACTGGGTCGGCGTCTTCGGGAGAGGGGCTGCGACCCCCGCTCTGGATCGTACCTAGTTCAACAGTTCTCAATTACAGTGCAGCGAGGAAATGCTGCAGGCATTATGGGTACTTTTGAGTCGGGTACGATGCAGGGTGGAGGCGCATATTAGGTTACTTACACATATGTACTAGTTTTTAGTTAGCTCTTTTTAGTATTTTAGTATCTATAATAATGTTTATTCGATTATAGTACATAATCGAAAAAGTTGAATAAAATGTATGAAATATATAGGTAAGTTTATCATTAATTGTATTTTCTTCATATACCAAAATTGTTACCTATAAAAATATTGCGGCACTCTTTGAAAATAGACGTTTTATAAAAGTACTATCTTGGGCCTTATTGAACACTAACAGGATATTAAGGCCCGAAAAAATGCATTATGACAGTAATAACAGATTTTGATTGTTTTTAACTCTACAGTTATACTAATAACAATATTTGGTATTTTCAATGTCAATGTCAATATACTAAGAGCTTTAAAAAATATTACGTGCCTACCTACCTACGTGCTAAAGTCACACACTACTCTCAATTTACGGCAATGATCGATCTAAAAAATTTAATTGTAAAACATGTTTATATCTAGCAAGTGTTACTATGTATTTTGTTTATATTATTTATCGTTGCATAATATCTTTATGAAAAATACTAAGAACAAAATCGGCACAACGTAGTCCCGGGTCAAATACTTACAAAGCTTATATAATTTGTAAAAATATCTATACACAATATGTTACCTCAGCTATCAGCTTATCTTGTAGAGAAAGTCTCTAGATAGGTATTCCTTTACATATGTCAGGCACTAGAAAATAGAAAACGATTTATATGGTGTATAAAATTGTGCCAGTTACTCCACTTTCGCATAGCAGTGCCGATATCAAAGATTTCCCGACTCCACTCGGGTAACATGTAAATCCGTAAAGGTTGGAGTTCATATATTTCAGCCCGAGACGGGTCGAAAAGGCGTGCTTTCTGCGCAGCCATGATTCCAGAAAGCCGGTACAATTAGCTGGTTGCTTTGCATAAAACACACCCGTGTACTCGGTGGGACAAGTTTGGGGATATCGCGTGGAATTTTAATCCTATACTTATCTATTTTTCGTTATACTCAACTGCTGCGAAACTGAACGGATAGATACATTAGATACAACTTATATATTAATTTACTGTACTTATGTATGTATTACTTTTTTGTGCAATGGCTTTTTGAGATGCGGGGTTCACATTCAATTTCTCGACGCTCGTGCGCGTCAATGTAGCTATAAAAATAATTTAGTATTTAATGTGACAAAACAAACATAACTGTATAGAACGTCATGTTTATATATTTTCACACTTTATATGAAAAGACGGAATATAGATAAATTCCATGTGCTGTTTAGTTGTTTTTGGTAAATGTTTTTTACGCTTATGCATTTTTCATCGATCCTTTGCTGACGCGAAGTCGATTCTATAGGTAATATGTCTGACAAATCGTGTTTCTTAACCATGCGCGGAAATATTGTTTATTTTTACTTTAGTAACATGGAGTAATTAATTCCAAATATTTACCTCTTGCACCAAACACTTACGTGCACTGATTCACGTTGATTGTATAGCTTTTACAGTCACGCGAACCTTGCATATAGAGCTATCTCGCTCGATAGCAGTGTGATGTAACCTAGTAGCTAATGCACTTTATTATAAGAACGTTATATATGCAAATATACTTGTGCATGCACATGCACTTAGCACCTTTGTGAGTGGTAGGTTATTTTAAGATAATTTCTTAGGTTTTCATGGGCTTATAAATCCCGGTCTTCTCAAAGGCTTGCGCGGCGATATAGATTCAACACGTAGATGCCCCTTGGAGAGCTACAAAGTCAAGTATAATGCCTGCTAGAACCCGTTCACAGGCACAACAACAGACAATAGGCATAGGACTATTATAGAAAAAGTGAACAGTATAAAGTTCTATGGATTGAAGTTTGGATGGACAATGAAACTGGGTTATTGCAAAGATGTCTGGACACCTGGCATAACAATGTTTTTACTACTTATTGAGGCAGGCGGTGACTTGCCGCCCACTATATGGGCCCCTGAAACGGTGTGAGCGGCTTAGGTGTGTCGAGAAGTATACGCCGCTTTCTACTCAGTGCCTGATAACAGCCACTGTTCCAACTCGCGTTTTATGCATATTTCACTTCCACCCCTGGAGCATTATAGCTCTGACGACTCCTCTCTGGACGGCCAATGAAAGCAAGCCAAGTTGAGGAGGAGTACAAGAGAGTTGAGGGTTCTGCAGGTCCCCATGGGGTCTGCTCTGACCGTCAAAGACACGCTAAAGACGGAGACCCTGACCGACATTCCGGAGTACTCGGGTCCGTGGGGTCGTTACTCCCCAACAGCTTGCCACAAGCTGCCCTAATTTCTTATAATCATGGATGCGATTGCTCTTTGATATGGAGAAACATTAATTTTCCGGCTACTGGTTTTCAGAAAAGATACCTAGAAGATAGAATAATTTATACTAGCCAAAGAAACAAGATACACTTACGGCCCGATTCGAAGAATGAGATACGATAACGATAAGTTCTGGTTTAGATAAGTTCTCATTTAGATATCGCTTGTATATCGTATAATTGATAAAAGCAGCTCGATTCGGGCAACCAATCTCACTTTGACGTTAGAAATATCGTAGATAGATCTTATTGGGATCACAGAGGAATCAAAATAAACGTCAAATTTGACATGTCGTTTAGTTATCGATATTTTACAGATCTTTCCAAGATCTTAAACGTGTCTTAATCATTCTTCGAATCGGGCCGTTAGACGATCTTTAGATTATGATAAGCAGTTTTTATGGAGTATTGCGAGGAAGCGTTTGCAATATGGTAAGATGCATTTTTTTTACCGGGCATAACCCAAAGTTTGTGGCGCCATCACTCGAAAGGATGCCGCCATACCTTTTGCCTTTGATCTATTAGATGGCTCCACTTTTTGATATTTAACAAATTAAACACATATCAGTGAAAGGATAAGGATTAAAGTCAAATGGCGTTCTAAAAGTTTTAATCATGTGTCGAAAGATGGCAGTAAATTTACTGTGGCTACGGAGTTTTCTTTGACAATCCACCTGTATTTCAAATTCTCTTTGACCATAGTACTCCTAACTAAATCACCTGCCACTTTACTTCCAGCGTTTTTCTTATCAATGCATTAGCTGTTCTATACATGTGATGTGGTATTACGAAATTATATGGCTAAAAGTTATTTAAGCTTCAATTTTAAAAGTCTGTTAACGTTCCTTCGAGCCGATTAAGGCGGCTCAGAAAACAAAGTCGGTAAAAGTGATGCTTAGGATTTGAAATAGGCTAGACACGAAGAGCTTTTATGGGATAATGTACCTACAAACAACTAAGAGTTACTGTCATAAATTAAGCTTATGTTGCCGACGACTACCGAACGCCGCTCGGGGTGAGGGCGCGCGGGGCAGGGATGACCCCACCAACCAGAGATCCGAATGCGAGTCGTACTGAACGGACGTTATTTTGCTCATTTATTTTTCTTTTCTCTAAAATTCCTAGTTATGTACTGTGTTTTGTTCTATATTTCCAAATAAAAGTATAGTGCATTATTTGACCATTTTTATTGGAGAAAACCACTATAAACAATAACAGCTTACATATTACAAATAAATATAAATTAAATGTCTACTGGACCGAAATCTGCATTGAAAATCATAGTTTATAATACTAATATATAGGGTGGGCAAATAAGAAGTATACATTTTGTTTTTAAATTTTAACTATATTAAGTCCAAAAATTATTCAGTATTGTTTTAAATATATATTATTCAGGATTGGCAAATAAATGTGGAACACAATTTCTGACAAATGTCCACTACTAACAGCAGGCAAATGCAAAATCCCTGAAAATGCAGGCAATCCCTTATCATCGCAATTTTTGCACATTGTCGGTATTATCTAAGTAAATTTGTGTCGGATGGTCGGATTTAACATTTTAAATTTCATCAGCTTGTTAGCATGGACATGTTATTTTAGATAGCCCCACAGAAATTAGTTAGGAGCTGCAAAATTTTGGGAATTTGGGTGCCAATCACTGTCACTGTTTTTCGAAATTAATTGAGCAAACAACGTGTTTTAAATAACACAAACATTAAAAAAAAATTTTTTTTCATCAGCTTGTTAGCATGGACATGTTATTTTAGATAGCCCCACAGAAATTAGTCAGGCGCTGCAAAATTTGGGGAATTTGGGTGCCAATCACTGTCACTGTTTTTCAAAATTAATCGAGCAAAAAACGTGTTTTAAACAACACAAACATTTAAAAAAAATATCTTGCTGCTAGATGTAAACATTTGGCAGAAATTATATTCCGTATACAATTGCCAACCATGAATATTATATTTATGAAAAAAATATTTAGCTAATTTTGCACTTAATATAAACTTTAAAAACAAAGTGTATCACTCTTATCTGACCCAATTTACTTGAATTTCATTTCAGCGTCTGGATTTGATATACAGCAGATATTGTAATGACCAGGAGCAAGCCAGAGTTATCCCCTCAGGCGGCACGAAGCCGGGAACAGGCCGCTCTTCGATAGGTAGGTAGCACACGCGGCGCTATTTTTCAAAGGGTGGCGCACATTACCTTGGACGTCTGGACATTTTTTTTACTCGGAGTTACTCGTACTTAAAATAATTTTTTTACCATATTTTGTACAGCCTCTAGTAAATAATTTACTATCAGTCTTCTTTTGCTTTGCCTTATCCCACATTAGGTGGGGTCGGCTCTCTTTGTCCTTCGGCGCCAAGACGATCTGTCCTGAGTTGTCGGGTTGGGTAGTTGGGCTTTTTCCAATAGTTTAGCCATACTCGTCCACCATGTCAGATGGGGCCGTCCTCCTCGTTTTTTTGCCTTCTGGCAGAGCCAACGCTTTTTGCACGACATGGCCGTCGTCTCTCCGCATAATAATTTACTATCAGTACAAACTTAATTGTCTTATTAATTAATAACGGATTACCCTCGTTATTATATATAACGATGTTAATTCGTTAATAATAATAATAATCAGACTTATCATTTCGGGCTCAGTATACATACTGAGCCTGAAATTATGAGCCTAATTATCTGGCTTAGGGAGTGTTCTCGTTTCTTTAAGGTAGCCAGTTGGAAATGTATATAGCTTAAATAACATTAGGAGTGCTCTTTGAGCCCGTTCAAGCTCTAGGAACTTAGTTTTGGTAGCATCGCCCCAGACGGTGATGCAGTAGGAGAGTACTGATTGCACTTGTGATACATAAATTTGATTCAGTAGTGTTTTAGTGGCTACATTTCTTAGGTTTTAAAAGGTCCACATAAGTTTACGGGTTCTTGCCATAATACGTTCGGTGGGTGCATGCCATGTGAAACGATGGTCAACCATAACACCCAGGTATTTTGTACTTTCTACTTTAGTTATGATTGGGCAGGAGCAAGTGGTTTGTGTAGGGTTTTTGCAAGTGTGTATCCTCATTAAGAATTGAGTATCCGGCTGTGTGCGACTATAATTTGTTTAGGGTAAGTAGATTATTGTGCAGCCATCTTGCGATTGCAGCCAGTCCCCGTTTTGCATGTAGTTCAAACTCTTCCCATGTGTTTCCCGAGAATACAATGGCAGTGTCATTGAAAATAAATTTAAGTTGGTAGTAAGCGCTTGAAACTTAGCAGCCTTAGCGCACCATTTTACAACACCTACTAATTCACCTTGCTGTATTATTAGTACTAGATAGATACGTTTGACGACGTGCTCTACGATTCTATTGTTTCTTTTTCTTTTACTCTCCCGGTTATGCAAGCAAGGACAAATCTTAAAAGCATACATATAGTGTTTTTTTATTTTTTATTTCATAAACAAATCAAGCATTTACATTTAAAAAAGTGACATTTGGTAAAATGAAACTGCTAGTGATGATCAGAACGAAACTCTTCAACGACGCATAATTCACGTTTAGTGATCTGTCGCTTCGTTATGTTTGCTAAGCAAGTTAGGCTTTTAAGCCAGATTTTTGTCTAGCTCGAGTTCTGATGATGGGATCCATGAGGAACCGAGGGAATTCCTCAAACTTAATAGCAATTTTATAGTTTTTATATGAAAACTAAGTATTTGCATTTAAATAGTGCTATTTGGTGAATCTGCTCATGAAGACCAGAATGGAACTCCTCTACAACAAAACATTTTTAAAAGTCTTTCCGAAGCTAATTACAATTGATATGAGATGCACTATGGTTGTAAATATTTAAATGGCATGGCATCCTTAAGCATCAATAAAATGGCAAGTACGCAACTACTCGAGATGAAAGTTTTGTAAAATCAGAGTTGTTGTCAATATCACATATTTTTACCATATTATTAAACGAAAAACCATGCACATCTTTATATCACCGATTACAGAAATACGACCACAATCGAAAATTTTATGAGCCGTAAAATGAGTCAATACAGTAGCGATACTAAAACATGACCCACAACTGTAATTCCTATCGATTACAGAGTGTCGTGGTACGAAAAATAATATATGATTATGTGATCTTCGATTTCGAGTAGTCGTTACGGATCTCGAGTTCGTACTTATATGAGTTTACGTAGAACTATGCGCTTGGTAAGAAAACGAAGAAACTTTCTTTGATTTTATGGATTATATGCACGAAAGTGTGTGTCAAGTTAATGCGATAATAAGTTAATATATCTGATTTGATAATTTTTCATCACTGCTTCGTTCACATAAAACCTAAATCATCATTTTACTTCTTATAACACTTATATTTCCAGGAAGTGTCTTGCCTGAGAACATGAATGTCACCACCTATCACACATCTATCATCAGAAGATAGTGTCAGTCCAGAAATCAACGTTCATTACCGTATGTCGTTGTTAGTATTTGAATTTTTTATCCCTAACTTGTGTATTATTTTATCTATGAATTTTAGCTTAAATTTTGCAAAAAATGCGTTTCTTGATAACTCAATCCGGTATTTTTTAAGAACTTGGCTAGTCCCAAAAGATGCTTTCCAGCTAATTCCTCGGTGCTGGCAAGTTTTCTTCTAATATGTGAGCTTGAAATATTCGGAGGGCGCTCGTAAACCGTTTCGCGCGATTAACCGCCTTTGACCCTCGCTACCCGTGTAATGGTCGCTCTGTTCTGCTCCGCTCATAAAGACCTCAACCCCGTCAAGCGAGAACGTATATACGACCTTTTATAGAGACATTGTTATAAACTTTGTAAAGCTAGTTGGTTTTTGTGCTGGAATATGGTGTTATGGCCATCTAGAATGCTATAAAATTTCACATATATATCTATTTATAATCTTTAGACTTTTGTTTCAATAGAACCCGCTAGCAAACAGACAGACAGGCAGAAGGACGGTGGACGTAAAGTACTTGGTGTTAAAGTATCACCTTTTGGATACGGAATCTTTAAAATTAAAAACCTTATTGTAAGTAGTAGGAATCAAATAACCTTAGCAATTTGAAGTAATGTTAATGGAGACAAAATATTTAAATAAATAATAATAAAGAATAGATCCACTTTTGTGTAAATACACATAAAGTGTATCTATTCTTTTATGAAATTTCTGTACTAATGAAAAAAAATTTTTTTTTTAATTTTTTTTATGACGTATTAAAAAATTACTTACTAGATCTCGTTCAAACCAATTTTCGGTGGAAGTTTGCATGGTAATGTATATCATATGTTTTTTTAAGATTTTTCATTCTGTTATTTTAGAAGTTACAGGGCCCCGGACACCCATTTTTTTCACTTTGGAAGTGTCTCTCGCGCAAACTATTCAGTTTAGAAAAAAAATGATATTAAAAACCTAAATATCATTTTTGAAGACCTATCCATAGATACCCCACAGGTATGGGTTTGATGCAAAAAGATTTTTTAAGTTTCAGTTTTAAGTATGGAGAACCCCCAAAATGTATTGTTTTTTTTTTCTATTTTTGTGTAAAAATCTTAATGCGGTTCATAGAATACATCTACTAACCAAGTTTGAACAGTATAGCTCTTATAGTTTCGGAAAAAAAATGGCTGTGCATAATCGGACAGACAGACGGACATGAGGAATCTATAAGGGTTCCGTTTTTTGCCATTTGGCTACGGAACCCTAAAAACAATATTTCAAAGTATTTTTCGTTGCTACGCTAAATCATACCGTAAATATAAAGCTCGTACTAACACTCTCACCCGCCAGTTGCCACTATTTTACCGACCATATTTTCATTCCCAGCAGTAACTCTCATCAGAACCACTTACTCTTTTTCTAGGGTTTCCACGTGTGAAAATTTTACACTTACGACAAGAATAGCCACTTATTCAACATTTTATGCACTTTTTACCGCTTGGTTGAGTTGAGTGTAAGTGTTTAATGTTTTATTTTGGTCTTTGGGGGTGGGTATTAAAATTAAGTAGATTAGTCTCCGTTAGTGGTGTTTTAAGAAACGATTTTCTTAAATTTAGCCTGTTATTTACATTGTGCCTTGTAACACTGAAAGTTTTTAGAACTGGCTACATAAAGATAAGGCACCAAAAAAACCTACATTAATTTTTGAAATATTTTTTGACATCTCTAATCCATAGATCGTGTCATTCACGAAGACGCATGCCTTGACTTGTATTTTCATGTTTTTAAAAGTTACATTTGATAAATCTGAATAAAATCTTTTTACGCTTACCAAATTTCAAATCAATCCGACCATTGAAAATCTTACGTGAAATTCAAAATATTTAGTATAAAATAATGTATATACAAACTAAATTTAAGTTACAAGAATTATAACTATTTATAAAATGACACTAACTATAGACACTAACTCATGACAAACGAAAAATAAATACCCACTAGATACACTTATTTTAACTGATAAACTTATTTTTACTGGTATATATATAATTAAGAAATATTTTGTTCACTTAAATTCCTACACATAACCACCTAAGTCTGCTATACCTGCCTACTCGTCAGTTTACTCATGACAAACGAAATAGTTACTCATGATAAACAAGAGAGCAAAGTTTGATATTTCTTCGAGTGCTTGTTTTGAGTCCCGTGCAAGCGAAACATTCTAATTAGATAATTTAGAATTTTGAGCGCAGTAAGGGACTCAAAAGCGCACGAGATGTAAATAACTCTGATCTCGTGTAGTACACAAAAATTTTTACGTCAGTCAGCCATAAAAAAATACAACCTGAAAAAAATTAATCCGTCTTCGTCACTATTTCACTCATGTTTTCTGAAGGTATTCTAACAATTAAGTTTAATTACCGCAATAAAACAAAACGAAAGAAATTTCAATAAAATAATACGAAAATAATGAATTAACGAACATCAATTGACAGTTCAAATGACAACTTTTTTTTGTAAAAATAAACTTTGTAAGATACGGTCCGAATTGCGGATACTACTATTTGTCAACTATAGTAGAAATCGTTAAAAGTACTTAAGTAGAATTATTTACTGTGTAACAATTGCGTAAATTTGTATAAGTTCATTGTTTTGATTGTATAATAAAGTACATAAAATATGGTGTTTTTATTAAGTTTTAAACTTTCATTTCATTAATTAATTATTACGAATGAAGACTCGTAGGGTGTTTTGGAACGATGCGGTCTGACTTATTTCGGGGGTCTATTATAAACCGTCAATATACCGTTGAATTACGTATGTATTTTTTTTTATCTCTTTCTTTTTGTTAATGACGTGAAAGGGACAAAGACAATAGAATCCAAATACTTCGAACTTGTATTAGGCCCCGCACGTTGAAATGACATTCGAATATAAAGGTCACTTGAATGTTATTTTGTTTCAATCACTGAGCAAAATGCGATTTTGCTCACTGTTTTTAAGCAGCAAATTACTCTTGTTCGAGCTGCTGACGTGAAAAATAAATACCCACTAGATACGGACATAAAACTACAAGCCATAAAATTGAGTACGCTTTTCGGAGGATATACCTATTATACTAGAAGCCAATCTGACGTTGCATAAATCTTGTGGTATTTTCTCGAAAATTGGAAAATAGTTGTCAGCCAATTTTCGTGAAACTTATGCAAATCATCTATACCTGTGGGCTAAAGAAAATTCTTCTTTTGGATTTTTACATTTCAATGTATGTTTATACGACGAAAAACAGGTCTAATTACATAATATACTCATGATGTAATGTGACTAACATTTTGCCATCCAACCCAGAAGTCTTATCGGAACTAAGACCAATCTTTATGTTTTTCTGTAATTATTTATTAGCGTGTGTTCCTTATATTTGGTCTTATAGCAAGGTCATCACAGTCAAAATCTTAAGGGCTTAGTAAACTTATAATAAATAGCTAGCGTTTAATTTACTGGTTTGTATTGCTAATTGAACCACGATGTGGTTCAACTTTAATTTATTGTTTAATAAACCTCAAAGCCACAGATGAATTACAAAAGTTCGTTTCAAAGGCAAAAGACTAGGCACAGGTCAAAATTAAAGGTGAAGATCTAATTATTTTTATGAAATTATTCTAGAACATTTCGAGATATTAAATTCATAAAAAAATCTACTGATTTGATTAGGTGGATGTTTATCTAAGCTAATTTAACAATAGCCTTACAATATACAACGCTCGTATTTTACAATAGAAGGAGTATCAGAAAATTGTGTTTCTCACGTATATAAACAGGTTATTATTGAATATGCGTAGGTACTTATTTAGCCAGTGTAGAATTTGTCGTATAAAAAAGAAACAAAAATAAATATTTGCCACCGCCACGTTTTTAGGGTTCCGTACCCAAAGGGAAAAACGGGGCCATATTACTAAGACTCCACTCTCCGTCCGTCTGTCTGTCTGTCCGTCTGACACCAGGCTGTATCTCATGTACCGTGATAGTTAGACAGTTGAAATTTTCACAGATGATGTATATCTGTAGCCGCTATAACAACAAATACTAAAAAAATATAATAAAATAAATATTGAAGGGGGCCCCCATACAACAAACGTGATTTTAAGATTACGATTAAGACAAGATTACAGCGGAACCTTAGTAATAGGGTCCCATTTTGCCATTTGGGTACGGAACCCTAAAAATTGTTCAATTTAAGATATATTTGATCGTGTTGTAGTTATAAGGGTCTATGTACATATATTTCTGTAACAAAATATTTGTTAGTTTTGTTTGTTGGTGTTTATTATATTAATAATATGACCACGTGGTTTTGTGAACTCAACAGTTTTTTTAAAATGTAATTTGGTTAAAGGTAAGCCAAATGACCACAATCTCACCTGATTGTAAGTGCCGATGCGATCTAGAATGCCTGGGTACCTAAAAGATGTCTAATATTTATTCACTCTCCATTTGAAAAGATCCAAGTTATAATGGGCTGGTTTCCATTTCTTAGCCCTTCGCATAACAAAGATAGAAGCAAAGCGTTAAACGATAGACAAGCTAATTTTTTTTTCGGTGTTCAAGGCTCAGCAGTTTAGACTCTACTGATCCCGTATCTCCATTCAGCATTCACTGTTTGTTTTGATACGCTTCGCTTCATAAAGACCAGTTTACGCACAACGCCTGCAAGATAGGCAAGATAAGCGTCCATAGTGCGGCGTGCGTGCAGCATCTAGTGGAAGTAATCTGTATGATGGCGCTAAACAAGACTTCGTTAATGGCGCTTTTGGCAACCTGCATCGTTTGCCGCACGCGACTGTAATTGTTTCATAATTGCTGACGTTCCCATCAGGACTGCGGGAGGTTCCGGCATAATGCTTAGTCTGTCAAAAACTTCTGTAGTTACATATTGTATTGAAAACCCATTATAGACACTACCAAAAAAAAAGAGGGTTATATTTTCATAAAATTGTTTTAATTAGTTAGATATTAGGTACCTTACTTGAAAATCCATTTCATTTTATTTATTGTAGAAGTAGCCAAATTTACCCGCTTTTTCAAGAGAAAAAGCAGTTTAAAAAAATTTATAATAATAATTAAAAAAAATATTTATTGCACACTACATAAAAAAAGATACAAAAATCAATCAATCAATCAGAAGATCAATTATTAACAATTATATATATATACGATTATACGATTAACGATTATAAGCACGTCGGCAATAAATAAGTTAACAAAACAAAGCGAGAGACACGATAAAATAATGTTTTTGTTTGTGTTAACGATGAAAAGTATTGTATACAATAGTCTTATAATCAAGCTTTTCAATCTCGTACCCAATAAGGCCACTCAGCAAAGGCTACGGTAGTAGACTGAGAAAGCTCTCCATTGTATCACCATTTTTTAAAATACTATTTAAGACGTGGTTTGTTAAGACTTTTTGTACAGTGAAGATATAATATTGACAGGACGAATTGGCATAAATATTTGCACACCACTTTAATGTGTAGGCGATAAAGTTGTATATGCAGTTTTTTTTTTTTTTTTTTATGTAATAGGCTACAAACGAGCAGACGAGCCGCCTGATGGGAAGCAGTCATCGCCGCCCATGGACATAAGCAACATCGGAGGAGCCACTTATGCGTTGCCAACCTTTGAGAACCCTAAAAACCTGCTTCTTGAAGATCCCCATGTCATAGCGCAAGGGAAACACCTCAGAAGGTAGTTCATTCCACAACTTGCACGTTCACTTCCAGGCATTGCACTTTGCAGTTCTTTCTTCACTAGGCATGTCGTATAAGTTTAATAAATTTGTACAAGTTTGAACTTAGATTACCTATTATTATTAATCGTATGGCAAGATTCGAGTCGCTTAAGGTATTAGAAAGTATATTAAGAGTTAAAGAACTAAATCCAATGTCTTGGCCCATAGGGCTGCGTCTTCACTAGGAGCGAGCAAGTCTTCATGGTTGCCAATAAACTTTCTCTTAGGGCAGTCGACTGTTATGTGGTAGATAGTCTGCTTTAGAGCTCTGCAGTCACACTTTGGTGAGTCTCGCCACCAGCACTTGAACATATAATCGGCACAGTGTCCATCCTCATTTCGAAGTCGGTTGATGTGGCACCATTCCTTTCTGGGAGCCGAAAAACATCCTGGCTTGTTTGAAGGGTCGAAGTTCGATAGAGACTGTCTAGGCGGATCTGACATCCAGTCCTTTCTCCATTCCTCATTCATATTTAGATTACCTGATTAAGTTGTTTTTGGTCACAGTTAAGATACTTACCGTTTGGATTCAGACTGCACCAACGTAACTGTTACAGTATTGTCAAAAATTTCACATTGGCGGTAACAATGCAGCCGGCAGCAATGTCGCGTCGTGCCGCATACAAATTTGAAAAACTTGTTTTAACCAGTGAAAACGGGTTTTTACTGAGATGATACGGAAAAGTCTAGATGTGGGCGCCGACGAAAAAAATGGCAGCGGCGGCGCACATCATGTTACCGGAGGAAAGAGAATTCTAGTACTTACTATAAGGCTTTATTTTAATAAAACGTCGATCAACTTCGTGAACTTATAAATGAAGTTGACGTGTACAAAAATAATTTTATTAACACGAGTCGGGCTTAAACGTGATCGCTTGGTATTTAAAACTAATCCAGCTATGGAAAACACTCGCTCTCTTGGTGTACTTGTAGTCAGAACAGCTAGAATACTCTTGGCAAGTGCTGAAAGTCCTAAAAATGCGTTCTTTTTTTCTCGCCAATACGCAAGTAGGTCCCCATTCAATACTTCTAACTCCTTGGGATCTGTAATCAAATTCTCCCGACTCTACAATACTTTCGGAAGCGCTATGTTTTTCCGATATTATTACTAGCAAGGATTGAGTTGCTGTCGAAGTGCTTGGTCATGAGGCTCATGAGTCGAATAAGTTATCGGAAGTTTTCTTACTTTCGAGACATGACAAGTCGCAAAATTGAATACTCTCCTTAATGGACTGCATTAAAAAGCCGCACGGGTTGTGTTACTGTCTTTGCCATGCCACCACAATAATTGTATTCAAAGGAAACCTGACCTCAAAATTTTCAAGCATTCGATTATGACCATGATAACTGTTACCCTTCTTCGTCCAAGGTTTGTATATAAAATCTCATCAGTTCGGTACGAAATAATACAGTCAAATTGATAGTAAAGTTCTTAGAGTATTTAACCAACCGGAGACGTCTTGTCTGTAATTTTCTATACAAAACAGTCTGCCGATTTTTGCGGGGGACGACCTCGTCAAATGTATGGCTATTTGTACGTAACGTACAAATAGCCATGTCAGAAAAACGTCAGTCCATACTATAAGTATAACGTGAGTATGACCATTGGCCGAGGGTTTTCGACAGAGGGGTAAGCTTTTAAAGGCGAATCCGGTTAGTTAAATGCTTAAGATAAAAATAGTAAAATTTGATTTGACCGAGTTCGCTCGGCGCGAAATTATGAAACAGCCGGCGGCGCCGGCGCCGCAAGCCTGCCGGCGCGGCGCGGCGCCCACCTCTAGAGTCTAGATTTAACTAGCGACGACGCGTTTTCATTCAAAACTATGCGTAGCTGTTCTATACAATTATAATAGGTCTCTACCTATTATCATTGTATAGAACAGCTACGCTTACCGTTACGTAACCAGTGAATACCCGTTTTCACTGGTTAAAACAAGTTGTTCAAATTTGTATGCGGCGCGATGCGTATAGCACGCTCGTAGTTAACTACGACCTGTTTGTTAATCAGTCATTGAAGATTCGCGGGGCTTGTATATCCACTCTAAGAGACACAATTAACTACCTACCCAGAGTACCAACTGCCAATCTAGATATAACAGACAGACAGAGCGGCGAAGTTGCACCTTAAGTTTTATTTTATACATTTTTAGTACGGAATCCTGAAAATGATCGTACACCCACAATCGGCTCACATTTAGCCACATTTTATAAAGGCTGCAATCTCTGTGCCATTTAAATTATCTAACAAATATGGTTGTCATGTTTGAAAGAGAAGTGTTCAACTTTCTGTTTTTCTACTTACTGTCTCTTATACTCTATCCACAATATACTTATCATTTTGGGTATCACGACCCTGAAAATCTAAATCAAAACTTCTACTGGCTATTAAATTAGTCTGTGCGGCAAAGTTAGCAATAACTTATTAACTTCGAAGCTATTTCTCTGTCACGCCGTCGACCAAGTTTCACTTTGTTCAAAATTGTATGTATTTCGCTGTGTTTCACGGGTGTTTTGTTTTGTCTTCGCAAGACAGCAAGAGCTTTTATTATCCCTCTGAGGCTGGTTGAATAAGAAACTAATTGTTGGTTAAACTTACTGTTACAGGCTTGTTTTGTTTAGTCTGAATAAACCATTCAAGTTTTAAATAAGGATTTTTAAAGCAAATAATAAAAACAAACGAAACACGTAACTGCTGAAAACTACCAGTAACTTAACATTATTTTGTAGTAAACTATTTATAAGGCCGGTCACATTGAAGCGCAGCATTTTAGAAGTATAGAAACAACTTTTATTTCCTTGAATTCGTAATAATTGTTTAATGTACCTATTCGTATTTCATAAAACTTTTTCAAACATTTAAATTTTCTTAATTTCATTGTTTATTGAACACAAAGATATATTGTATTTTTACAGCATTTCCCAGTCTTCGTTTTAATGTATAATTCTTTAATTGGCACTAAATAAACACAACAAAAATTCGATGTAAGTATAATTTGTTTCTTAAATTTATTCTGTGATACATATTAGCGATAAAAATTTTAAAATTATTTTTTTTTTTCGAATATTAAGCTACGTTTAATGTATATTTCAACCAGCTCCTTTAAAGATAATGGGTGTCTAAGTATTTAATACCGAAATTTCTGATGGAATTTAATATGACAAGTACAGGAGTTGATTTATAGATAATGTAGCATTAATTAACGTCAACTGTAATGTGGCATTAAATGGTAACAGCCAAGCAGAATGACAGTTACTGGGATATTCCAATTGTTCCGCAAATAATTTTATATTAACATACAGTATACATATAAGTGTGAAACCCCTTTTGAGGAAATGTTTCGTAAAAAGTCCCAGCGTCCCTTACTTTCAGAGTTTAGTAAAAACTGGAAAATTATACCGACTACCTTACACAGCGAAATCACAAAATCAGATTATATTTGGCATGATATGCAACTATGGTATCCGAAAACGGCTTTAAGGCATTTTTAGGGTTCCGTAGCCAAATGGCAAAAAACGGAACCCTTATAGATTCGTCATGTCCGTCTGTCTGTCCGATTCTGTCACAGCCACTTTTTTCCGAAACTATAAAAGCTATACTGTTCAAACTTGGTAAGTAGATGTATTCTATGAACCGCATTATGATGTTTACACAAAAATAGATAAAAAACAATAAATTTTGGGGGTTCCCCATACTTAGAACTGAAACTCAAAAAATCTTTTTTCATAAAACCCATACGTGTGGGGTATCTATGGATAGGTCTTTAAAAATGATATTGAGGTTTCTAATATCATTTTTTTCTAAACTGAATAGTTTGCGCGAGAGACACTTCCAAAGTGGTAAAAAGTGTGTCCCCCCCCGTAACTTCTAAAATACCAGAATGAAAAATCTAAAAAAAATATATGATATACATTGCCATGCAAACTTCCACCGAAAATTGGTTCCAACGAGATCTAGTAAGTAGTTTTTTTTTTAATACGTCATAAAAATTAAAAAAAAATTTTTTTTTCATCAAACTCACGTGTGGGGTATCTAAGGATAGGTCTTCAAAAATGATATTTAGGTTTCTAATATCATTTCTTTCTAAACTGAATAGTTTGCGCGAGAGACACTTCCAAAGTGAAAAAAAGTGTCCCCCCCCCCCCTGTAACTTCTAAAATAACGGAATGAAAAATCTAAAAAAAATATATGATATACATTACCATGCAAACTTCCAACGAAAATTGGTTTGAACCAGATCTAGTAAGTAGTTTTTTTAATACGTCATAAATGGTACGGAACCCTTCATGGGCGAGTCCGACTCGCACTTGGCCGCTTTTTTTTAATAAAAAGGTTCAGTAACTTGCTCGTAATTTTTATATGGAATCATAACTAGGGTGCCATTTCACGATTTAACTAAACTTTAGTAACTTTAAAATCATAAGTCACTATTTATGACGTATAATGTATAATGCACGAAATATCTGTATCTTTGTCATAATTATTAAGTAAATCAATGATATTTTTTATATATAAATACTTATGTTTCTGTCGTGTGAGACATGAAATTTAACAATGTACTAAACTGGGTACCATTTTACGATTAAATCTACTATCTTACATCGAAGGACACGGACATGGAAAATAAACTTAATTAGACAAATATCTGCACCTGATATGATCTACTGGGTCTTTCAATAGTTTTTATAATACTTATATTTATATAGGTACGCGGTATAAAATATGTACTTAACGACTTAAATCACAGATAAATTTTACTCCGCATTAACTAAACTGCTTAAACGATTTTTCGATATATATTTTATTGAAATACTTAATTCGAACATTAGATACCAGTCATATTACATTTCCTTTATTTATTTCCTTTCGGAGCGATTATTTCCGAAAATATTTACCTTATCAAAAAATTGTCGTTGGAGACCTCTATTTGTATATCAGACCTATCCAAAAACATCCTAACCCTATAGGGTTAAAACGAAATAAATAAATATATATATATTTTAACATGATTAACACGTTCACTGTCCTAATCTGAATTGTTAACCTTACGACTTTGTAATAGAGGCTTGCCGTGACCCACATACGGGGCACGGATAGTGAACGTGTTAATATATGTACCTATGCCAAATTGCAGCCCAGCTTCCTAGCAACGAAAACCTACCGAGTATTATGAAGGACAAAAACATGAACGCGAAATTCTTAACATTTTGTAAAACTATAGTAGCAAAGGTTGTAAAGAGAAACAAATAGATCTCAATAGGAACACAACAATATATAATGAGTATATATCAATTGTGTCCTTAACAATGTATTAGATCTCATATGTAATATAAAATGCTAGAAATAAGTAGATATACGATGTCACATGTAAAGTAATATGTAAGGTAAAATGTAACATAAATAAACAGTGACCAAACTGTGTAAAATGTAAAATAAAAACAATCCACCCTTGTGTACAATTCACTGACTACACACTAAAATAAGTAAAGAAAGTAATAAAGATAGAATCAGTAGACTACTTGGGAATCCCACCCATTCATAGTAAGAAAGAAGATGAATGAAAGAAAGAAAAAGTATGTGGAATAAAAGTGCGAGATGCATAAAAGATAGAACTGGAATGAAAGAGTAGCATAGGAAACATAAAGTCTCCGATCATTTTGGAGGAGCATTAGAAAAAAAAACCCACGACATGACGAAACCATAAAAAAGGGTCCCTAGTTGACTACGGAACCCTAAAAAGGGTGGTTGACTGATGAACAGGTCACCCCAGATATAATTTTTGACACTTTTAAGACATGTCGTGAAACGGTTCCCTGACTACTAAACTTCGTGGATGGATAATGATACTAAGAAAGCATAATTTTACTGGTATTCTTGTACAGTTGTGGTCCTTAAGATGTAAATAATCCAATTACATATAACACAAAACTATTCTAGCCATATTTCTACCACTTCCACAAAAACTAAAAGTCGTGAAGTGGTACTAAACAGTCCCACATATGTTGAAATGGCTAAGGGCCACTTGAACCAGTCATTAACCCAGGGTTAACCGGTTAAACCTGGAGTTGCCATGGTTAATGTTGTTTCATAATTTAGCGATCACTTAAATAACTTAAGATCGCCAGTATGACCTATCGAAATCTAAGCGCTAATGGCTAAAGTTTTGTGATAGTTGCCGCTGAATATCGTTACCATGAATCAATAAAGATGTCGTCATTCGTATTTTTTCAAAGTAACAGGTCCTAGCAAAAATGAGAACTGGCACATTTTTTTTGTTGTATTCAAAAAAATAAAACGGCCCGCATGACAATAAACGTTACGCAGAACCGGACATCCTTTGATATTAAAAAAAAACGGATCGTTAAAACATTAACACGGTAGATAGCGTGGAAATATAGGGCGTCGCGGGAATAATTCGCGGTAAGTTGGACCATTAACTTTTATCTCGGAGAGGCAGGGGACTAGGCCGTGAGTAAAGGGGTACAGAACGGACAAACGAGAGAATTTTGCAGGACGAATCAGATCTGCGACTGCACTTTCGCACTTACATACTTGTTAGTACGTGACAGGCATAGTGACAAGTGATAAAAATGCGATCATGCTACAGCCGCTGATCTATTTAATATTTCTTTGTTTGCCACATATATACGTACATTCATGGTAGTAGATACTAGTCTTTCGTACCTACTATGGCTACCTATGTACCTGTATGCTTAATGTTCTAGTGGACATTAAGCATTCACGCAGTGTTTGATCTTATACCCAAGTACTAGTGGCTCTGAGCTGTAGTAGACCTCGCGATAACTGAGTGAGTCATTATTGCAGCGAACTCAAAATGGTCTTAAGTCTTTTATGCCAAGTCATCTAACTAACGAAACTGCTCACAAAATTTTGCGAGAATCGGTTGAGGATTACGATCGGAAGCGGAGAACATCCGGACATTAATTCAATAAATGAATAAGTAAAATTTTGCAAAATAACAATATACGTTCTTTTACGCTTCAATTGACGTTTCAATAAATAAATAAATAGGTATAGGACATAACATAAGTAAAACAGTTGACAGTGTACGTTTCAATGTACTTACATAGTTACAAATAAAACACCTATTATCTAAAAATCGTCATTTAATAATAACAGAATGCTATCATAACTATTCAATTTAGTGAAGTACGGTTTTGGGTTTATTTTATTCGGATAGGTTTTTTGGTGAGTTGAGGGTTCGTACTAGCCTAAAGTTCATGATTAGTAGGTATCCAAAGTCACATGTTAAGTATTTTTACTTGCAATTGATGGCGTTTATTTCTAAATTAGACAGAATATTACATTGATCTTAGTTGCTTTACGAAAGTCCCTACTGACTGAGACTGGATTGATTCGTTTACAATGATACCTTGACAGCGTTTACATAGCTCGTCAATTTACCTACGCTAAATATAGTGAGTAAGTAAGTAAATATTATTTTTAAATACAGTTGCTCAAAAAGTGCTACTTTACGTAGCTGTTTAGCGTGCGGAAAGTTGGATTTCGCGAACTAGTGCTTTTTACTTTTCCACTTGTTCCAATTCATGACTACTTATAGATGAGTGTTAATGGTAGTTTCCTTTAAAAATAATAGATATAAGCATATTTCACATTTTATTACTTACCTTTTTATCATTATAACACGTTTTTAATATTGAATATTGAAAAACCGTTCTTAATACAACACTACATACATACTACATACTTATTGTCTGAAAATGTTTTAAGTCTCCAAAGGCAAAATTCGATAGTGTTTTCATACAATTTAAATATACGATACACAAATAATTGTAAATAACGATACTTAGGTAATAATAGTATAATATTTTATATTTACATTTGTTTCTGTCTTATAGAACATGCATAAAAAAGTACTTGTTGTTTTTCTTATTTTTTCATCTGTATCAAAAAAACGTCGTTCGATACACGTGAAATGTAATTCTTCACTCGTCCCGAGTCTTGCCTCCTTATCTCGGTACTCGTGAAGTAATGACATACTTTCCGCACTAGCATCGAAATGTACTATTTTGCACCAATGACAATGCTTTTTACATATAACTCTATAGAAATATTAAAAGAAAAATACAGCTAGAGGCTTCAAGACAATCTATAGGCAGCGGGAAATGCACAACTCATTTAAAAGTCCACAGTAGTGCTAGGAGATGAAAATAGAGAACGATAAAGCGCGTGTAGACAATCGTGATCAAGCTTTTCAATCTCGTACTTAGGCACACGGTACTTGACTAAAAAGCTCTCTATTATATCACGATTGTATAAAATACTATTGTAGGGTTCCGTAGTCAACTAGGTACCATTAAATATTGTTTCGCCATGTCTGTCTGTAAGTCCGAGGCTTTGCTCCGTGATCGTTAAAGCTGCCATTTAGCATAGATATATAAATTAATCATGCCCGAAAAAACAATTTTTTTTTTATAAAATGATTATTTTTGGCAATAGCAGTTATACCGAATGAAAAAAAATGTGTATCGTTAAGGCGCTCTTATAGACAGATTTTAGGTTTTTGAGGGGGTGAAGCAGACGAAGTGGTAAAGCAGGCAGGCGGGCGCCCCGCGCGCCGCGCTCGCAGCAAGCCTACGTCCTTATTCTGACGCCATCCGTATTCTGGTTTGTCAGTTCTGGGATCTTTTCCGGAAATTTATATTGATTATGATTTAAACTTAATGAAATTAAAAATTTGATTATTATATATAATACTAGAGTAGGTATACCGCGGCAAATTGAGAACCTAGTAAAATGATACCAAATCGTTTTGTGTCGAAATAATATTACTTACTAATTCAGACAAAAGTTACAACTGTCTGCTTTAAATCATATATAGATACCTATTCAAAACTTAGTTGACCTTAAAATGCAATAGAAGTCAATTTCGGGCAAGTAGTGAAAAAAGGAAGAATACTAGCAAAGCTAAGTAATTTGTGGAAGTGAACGTAAAAAGGTAGCATGTTTTTGCTGGTATTGAGATAACTGAAAATATAAGCATAAGGTATGCACAAGCATATGTAGCTCCAAAAAGTAGATAAATTATGCTATCTTCTCAAAAAAGAACCATGACTCTAACTGTAACGACTATTTCTATATTATTTTTTGAATTGACGACAATGAAGACGATTATAAATTTTAAATGCAAAAGTCGAGAAAACTGCTATTATTATTTATTATTTAAAGTTTATAATGGCAAAAATGCACTTATACTACTACTACTTCGAAGTTATATAGTAATGAGTATAATTGACTGACTTTAATTAATGTCTAATAAAGAATCAGTCTGTTGTCTGTCTACTCTGTCTGTAATCAAATATTACAAGTATATTTGACCCACTGAGGTTTCAGATGAAGTTGAAAATCTGCATACATATGTAAGTAGGGTGACAATGAAATATTATGGTACCATCAAGCTGATCTGATGCATGAGAGAGGAGGTGGCCATAGGAACTCTGTGTCAAAATATCGCAACCAAATTGCGTTTGAGGTTGTTAGAATTGTCTCAATGGATATTATTTTCCTTTGGAAAGAAGTACAGTTAAGACCTGTTCCGTAAAGTTAATTAACATACAAAACTTTCCGATGAACAAAATTATTTTATCGTCAACTGTTATTTATCTCTTCAAGTGGTGGCCCACCACTCACGGGTCGATGCGATAGCCAGAAAGCTGTCGGCCAACAGAGGGTGGTTAGTGAGGTGTTGCCATATTTAGTGGCAAAATTAAAGGCTTTGAAGTATATATTTACGCTATTCTAGCGCCCAAAAGTAGCTAGCAAGTTAGACAAGGAAAACATACATACACACGCTTGTTAACGCTTGGTTGCTAAGGACCGTTCATCCGGGATCGAACGCCTAGGTCGAGTTCTGTCTTGATTTTTAAAGAGGTTATTTTGTAAATACACGGTACCCTCGAGGAAACGGAAAGATTTTAACAGTATATTCCGGATCGTATTTAGAGGCAAAATTGTCATATAAACTTTTTTAATTCGCCTAGTTTCAGAGTTAATACCAATTTAAAAAAATATTTTTCGTTGTGTTTTAGTGCATAACGCCTTTTTGATGGCTATGTCGCCAGTCGCCACTTTGGGACCTAGTCTAGACTACCTTCTTGACAGATATCAAAGTCACAAGGTACCATTTGAATAGACTAATTTTTACGAAAAAAAATGTACCAATTTATATTAATCCATAAATTTTCCAAGAACATGAACTTAATATGTTTAAAAACATACAAAAAGTAAAAAAAAAAAAATTTTTTTTTTTGCGGAATTGACTTAAACTTGTACATGTCCCATTAGTAATTACCAAGCTACTACTAGGTATACGAAAAACAGTTTCATATGCATGGCAGGCATGAGTTTAAATAAAGTTTCTATAAATTGTGATATCGACATATATAATGATAGCATAGCAGTAATAAAAAATAAATTAATTAGACACTTCATGGGTGACAATAATTCTGGCGCAGGACAAGGCTCGGTGCATTATTGTATATGTACATGTAGTCACAGGAGTTAACTACTTTTTCTTTTTTTAATTTATTTTTTGTAATAATGAATCACATATATATATAGATCTGTTCTTATGCTGTAGGAACTTGTATGTGTAAATTAAGATGGGCAAAAACTTTTTATAATTTATTGTATTTCTATAAGTGAGAACCTGTAATTGGCTCTGTATTTCTATTGGAAGTTCTAGATATATATAGCGCTGTTGGTTTTCCATATATGTACTAAAAAAAAAAAAAAATTAAATTCTTCTCATGACCTCAGAAATACGTGGTTAAAAAAATTCCGTTTCCTCACGGGCACTTTTTATGACTTAACCTTTGAATTTTAAGCCCTACGTAGAATATTAATTCACAATTACCTCCAATCATAACTTTGTTTTGTGGTGGTAGTCATTTTTAATAAGGAAACTGGAAAACTGTCACTGTTGCTAGGTTTGATTAGTTAGGTGCATGTGGCGAAATGCATAAACATAACAATAATTTAACAACAACAAGGACAACTTCAACAGAAGGGCATGATGTCACGATCCTCAGCATGTCCCTCAATGCAAGAAGAAGAAGACAATAATTTAATTGTTCTATTCGAATAGCGTATTTAGTGCTTATTCTAACGATATATGCTTCAATATATACTTTTATACATAGATAAGCTTAAATAGTTGAATTTGTAATATTCTCTAAATCCGCGCTGAACACCCGACGGGGCCCCGCCACTTTACTACTTTTTACGTTTTGGCTTCTGCCACTTGAAGGGATATACTATAGGCCTTGACTAGTGATTCATTTCAAAATAAACTATTTTAATATATACATATTACACATAAGCACCCTAATGCAAAAATGAAGAAAATATATTTTGCGAAACTTTCGATCGATTTTTCCACTTATATTTTGTATTGGCAGGAAAAATAATAAAAGCATATCACAAAGACATAACAAGGTCCAAGGTTTTAAAGAAGGTAAAAATTGGCTGAGACCTGAAATTGACGGCAGAGTGTCATCGAAATTTATACTTGAAAAAAGAAATAAAATGTCACCAGTTTTAATTTCATACAAAACAGAAATAGCATGGTATAAAAGTATTATACCAAACTTTTACAAAGGACTTTGTTGTTGTTGTTGATGTTTAAAATTATCAAAAATGGAATTTAGTGACATTCTTGAATTTACAGAATAATTAACCAGTGATATAAAAATATTGGCGAGAGGTACAAATATATACGAACTTCCGAACCGAGTACTTGCAAAATTTTGAATGGAATCTGAAGGGTAAATATCACTCCTGCTCACCTTACAAAATAAAATAGTTGATAAATGTTGTAAATAAAGTCTTAAGTGTATACCATATGAAAGTTAATAAACCAGAAATACCAAACAAATTCAACACTTATAACATAAACTATTACAGCCATTTGAGCACTTCCACAAAAACGTGAAATGGTACCTATCACTAAGCACTATTTAAATCCCACATATTTAAATCCAGTATATCTCCTGCATCCTGTATGTGTTAAAAATGAAGCTGTTCCAATATAATGACTTATATAAATTAAACAAGCGGATTAATTTTATTTGTTTACATTTAAAAATAGGTATTCAATTTGATTATTACTGTAATAGCCATTTAAAATATTATTTTACCTAAATTGATAATTAAAAGTAGGTACCCCTCACGAAATAAGTACTACTGAATTTTATACTTAGCAGTGTTTTTTAAAATGTACATGTATTTTACCTTCCTCGTATTAAAAATGAAAAGTAGGGTGTTTAACTCGGGTGCAAGGCACCATTTCATCATTTGGTTAATCGTGGCTGTATGCCGGACAGGTGCGTGTGTAAAACTTGTCAAAAAAGATAATATGACGGATGGATGTCTGAAATGTCACCGTATTTAAGAATCAATTAGCTTAAAAATTAGTTTTTTCTTCGTAAGAGTGATGAAAACATTGTGTGTATAACATATTTGTGTATTTATAGTGTGATTATTTATTTTATGTAACGTCCGCTAAACTAGCACAGGTCCGACGCTGACAGTGGTCACGGGCGTACTGGCGTACTGACGGTATTGCCGCGCAGGGTAACGTTTAGTAGACAAAATGTTGAATTCATAATTATGAATGAAAAATTTAACGCATCGATAAACTGACAAGCAAAATGTTAGAGTTAATTAAAAGCTATTGAATGAAGTAAATTTCATATTGATATTCATCATAGTACTTCTAAAATATCGAAATAAATACAGTTTTAAGCATGTTTTCAAAGCAAAAATCTATCGAGAAAAAGATGAGCCATCGTGTTTCTGACAAGCATACGGCTAGTTCAAAGACTGAAGTTATACATACTAGAAAATAATCGATGAAATCCTTGTACAAGCCTGTAAATATCGATTTAAAAAGAGCGCATTTTACTATACACCGCGCCTTAAAGTAGAAGTTAATGAAGACATTTTATGAAAACTGTAGCGATCATTATCAACTAAGCCGTTTTTGAGCTATCGCAAAAAACTTCCCTTCTTAATAAAAAGACGTACAAAGCGCTACGGAAGTACTCCTTTTTGCTTGTTATGTACAGTCAGCAAAACTATTAGCTCAGCATCTCTGCGCACATATTTTTATGCAGGGGCGCTAAATTTTTATAATGATACAAAAATCGAAAAAAGTCAAACGTCCCCTACGTTATGGTTAACCATAGCTAGGGTTAATAAACATCAAATTATGTAAAAATATTTTCCAAAATGTCAATATCCAGAGAGGAAAATGGGGACTACGTTTGTATGGAGAATCGGCCGTCCTGTTTCCTCTTAAGGCATATTGGGACAGACTGGTAACTACGCAACCCTACACTGAGCATGGCCCGACATGCTCTTGACCAGTTTTTAATAGTCTGCTGGAATTGAGGACAATAATATGGGATAAAACAGCAGTCATTAATGTAGTAATTTGAGTTGTAAGACTTGTAAGTATTGTGACATTACGTCAGTTTAATGTTTAAACATTTTGAGAATGTGGTATTTTTAGAAAAAAAAAATTGTCATTCTGAAATTCAAACATTTTGAAACAATGCCGTTTCGACATTTAGGAATTTCGGTATGGGTGTAATGAAACTTAGGTGCAATGAAACTAAAGCAAATTCAATAAATGTAGCTACTCGTATTTTACTTTTTCGACAGTAAAGTTCAACTCGTCCATAAACTAAAAATATATAGTGAATCTCAGCGGACCGACCACTCTGTCCAGATTAATGATGATTGCTCTTACGAGGGAGGGCATAAATGGCACCTCTGCAGGGATTTGACCTATAACGCATGATCCGGCATATTGTGCCACTTACCCGTGGACTCCCGTCAATTACGGAGGTTAATGTGATAAATGATTATTGATATTTGCAATATGTGCAAGGGGAGGTGTTCCACGCGTCAGAGCAGCTGTAGTTATCTGTCATTATTTGCTATTATTTTTGTGATAATGTCTGAAATGGAACCAATCCACCTTGTTTATATATTAGCTACTTTTTAACTAAATACTTATAGGTTATGTAGAATAACACAACATTCATTATTATAGGTAATTTGAGTTTTAGGTGTTGTGACAATGAAGTTTAAGAGCATTTTGAGTACGTGGTGTTTTGAGAATTCTGGGATTCAGCCGTTAATGACACTATTCTGTCTTGAGATCTGAGAATTTTGTTTAATGGGTACAGTCACGTCTGAAAATATCGATACGAACAAAATCCCAAAAATATGTATATATTAAGGTGTATACATATTTTTGGCACATTATCGTCCGTGTTTGTATTTTCAGACGTGACCGTACTTATAACGAAATTAAGGTTTAATGAAACCGAAGCCGAAAATCGTACGGCAGGTGTACCTCTCCGGCCTCTGTTTTTACATTTTTGCAAGTGAAGTAGTGACACTGCCTACGAAGCCGGAGATCCTCAATTCAAATCCTGGCAAGGGTATTCATTTGTGTGATTATTACGGATACATGTTTTGCTTTTAAGTTATGGATGTTTTCTAATATAATTATTTCGTCGTAGTACTTACCACATAAGTCTTGTCCAGCTCCAGCTTACTTTGGGACTAGGTCGATTTATGCTTGTTCGTCCAATGATCATTGTGTAATGAATATATGATATTTTAAATTTCTTTGTTTAGAATTAGAAGTTTTGCTAATTTTTGCTTGCTCAATCATAGATGTAAATATGGCATAAGTAACTAATTTTTTAACTGCATAAAAAACTAATCAACCGCAATAAGTATCAGAAACGCAACCGCAAAAAAAACGTTTCAATTTCGTCCCACATTAATTTCACCCTACTCACACATGTAACCAAGCGTTAAGTTTCACGTTAAGGCAATCGTAATTAACGCTAGATGAATGAACGGGCCGAGTGTATCATTTATTAAACCCGCCTGATTTGTGGTCGATTGCACCGTTACATCAATTACAAAAAGATCAAGTGTGAGAGTGCCATTTGATTGTTTTCTGAATAAATCGATATTATAAATACCTACTTAAGTATTAGTTATTAAGCAAAGCATACATTCAAAAAGGTCTACTAAAAAGTGAAGGCATAGAAACCAATTTTATCTTTATTTATTTAAAACAATAGACATAAAAAAACCTAGGCTCCTTTTTTGTGACCCCCGTTCAATTTTGTATACCTACCTACGTGTCTTTACGGTAGATAATAAAACTTTTTAACAAAAAATAAAACCGACTTCAAATATGTATTACCAAAAGCGCCATACATGTACCTATAACATTTGAAGAGTTCCCTCGATTTCTCCAAGATCCCATCATCAGACCCCGACTTGGTACCAACGGGACTAACTCGGGGTTATACTCGTTCGATTAAAAAAAATATTTGAAAATCGGTTCACGATTCTCGGAGATATTGAGTAACATACACATAAAAAAAGTCCTCCTTTTTTGAAGTCGGTTAAAAAAGCTACTTAATTACTTTGGACAAAATGTCACGCGATTAACGACATTAGAAATTCTGAAACTTCTTAATCTTGTTCTACTGCGACTCCTTAGCCTCAACTATGGTCCCATTCTGCAGAAGGTACTAAATTTGGCAGGCATATAGTTTTTACGTTTATAAGAATAAATTGAAGTACAAATACCTTCCTCTCTCCTACTTTTATACCTATCACCATTTTTAGTATTTATACATTTTCCTGAAAACTGAAATGTACAATAAAAATGTCTAGGAGAAGTATATCCTCGATAAAATTCTCTACAATATTGTGTGTGGAAGTAATTGTTAAAACTTGTATAGTCTGTCAAGCCATTTCCGTTAGTAGAAAGAAAACGTAAAGGTGACATCCCTGGTAATTCAAGAGTCCATAGGCTACGGTGACTGGTGGTAAACCAGATGGACCGTATGCGCGATTGCCACCGACGTGGTTTTAGTAAAATCAAATGTAGACTCCATAGATTTATGTTACGTGATGTAACATAAATGTTACATAACCGAGTTGGAATAACTCAGGGAAGTGTTTCAGGGCCCCTGCACTTTTTATTGTACATAAATGACCATCCTGATATAACAAAATTTGACTGCATACTTTTTGCTGACAATCTATACATCACCTTCACATCATCTTTTTGAATGTATGCTTTGCGTTATCTGACATAAATAAATATAATAATGACATTTTATTAGTTTAAATAAACTTTTGTGAATTTAATCAAACATTTATTTAGCTTTTAAGTGATTATATTACGTATTAAAAAAATATTAAAAAGTAAAAAAAATACATTAACAACACTATCCCTACAATTGTAAGATGGATGCACAATAACAACTTAAATGTAAAGACAAGCAAAACAACATACTTACAATCCATAAATCACAATTGTAAAAACTGCCACTAGGGAGTTTTTAACTTTTTTGCATTCCAGATGCTGGTGAAATATGTGTTATGTATAAAATTGTCTGTCCATAATTTTTATAATATTTCAAGCAAAATTTGTATCAACAAAATGAATTACTAAATACCATGAAATTATGACGAATTCACATTAGTTCTCTTAAAATATCAAAGGAACTCACTGAAAGAAATATATGCCAGCCTTTTTAGGGTTCCGTAGCCAAATGGCATAAAACGGAACCCTTATAGTTTCGCCATGTCCGTCTGTCTGTCTGTCTGTCTGTCTGTCTGTCTGTCTGTCTGTCTGTCTGTCTGTCTGTCCGAGGCTTTGCTCCGTGGTCGTTAGTGCTAGAAAGCTGAAATTTGGCATGGATATATAAATCAATAAAGCCGACAAAGTCGTACAATAAAATCTAAAAATTTAATTTTTTTTAGGGTACCTCCCCTACACGTAAAGTGGGGGTGAAATTTTTTTTTTTTTAAAAACTTTAAGCTAACTAAAAATTATCCGGAAACAAATATACACGGTGTATTTATTGAATTCCGTTAATTTCGGGGTATGGTTAAGTACATTAAAGGAAACTAAATGGCATAGTTAATTTTCGGAAATTTGTCTTTATTTGTTGTTTTTCTTTATTATTCATAAAAAAGTAATTAAATGCTGCATATAGTGTTGTTGTACCACGGGCATTATATTTTACTCAACCAAACAATTGAGAACTATATACATATCAATGTCATATAGAACATCGATCGTCCGAGGTAGTACTTGCGTTTAGTAATAAATGTATAAATATATACTAAACACTAAGCAATGTGTAAAGATGCAAAATGGAGTTAATTAGAATACCCGTGTGTTTGAGAAAGTAACTTCATTTAAGCTCAGGATTGCATCCTTTAAATTAACCGAGTTCTAAAAACAACAAGGATACACAAAACAAACAAACAAACAAGGTGTAAGGTAAAGTGTTGTAACAAAAGTTGCGCGTGACCTGACAATACAGACGGTCTGGCACACAGCAAAGAAGCAAAGGCTTACGGTGACGTTCGGATTCAGATCGCACCAGCATTACCTGCTGTAATAATAGCGTGACATTGCAGTCGACTGCACGGACTGCATTACTGCAGGATATGTCAAAAAGGACATTTTAGAGAGAAATTTATATTAATTTGACGCTTCCTGCAGCTGCTGATGACTGGTGGATTAATTTTGACATTTGCGGCAGCCATTGCAGTAGGCAGTAATGGCGCGCTGCAATACTGCAGCAGTAATAATTGTAAATATTTAGAAAAATAATTTAAATAATTCTGCAAAGTCAGAAATCAACCAACCGATAATTAGTTCCAAAAGCCTATCATTAAATTACAATTCAGCGAACATTTTAACAACGACGCAGAGCATTCAACTTAAGGGCGGCCATTTTTCTACGTCGACGGACCTCCATTCAATTGCGCTAAGCATATCTGTAGCAACTACATTTGATAACCCATTCAGTTGTATACCTTATTATTTGTGTTATAAGGTGAACAATCGAACGAATTTGTCTATGTTACTTGCACATTAACTTACAGTCTGTCGAAATAAAGGGCCGATTACTGTGGTTAATGACGAAAGAGTACCGGGAGTAGCAGCAGCACACGATTGTTATTTAGACAAGGTGTTATAGTGCCGTTGGTACATTGTGAGCGGTTTGAATCTAGGTCGCACTTATTATCCTTTTAAACTTCCATTGTGTGTTAAAAGGATTTATGTTGCCAACGTGGTTTAATGTTACTACCTACTGAATATTTGTCTAAATGTTTCTGTTTGTGTTTACTGTTTGTATTAGACGATGTAGGTAACAACTCGTCGTATCAAACTTGTTTCCACATCTGTACTTCGTAGCTTTTAGGTAGCTTTTTACAGTTATCGATAGATCGTGATGTGACAATGACCTTATTGTTTTTTGTATCCTGCGAGAGTTAGCAAAGAAAATAAAATGTTAAATAAATATTATTGGATAATCTTACACAGATCGACAGTATATAGTATGCTCAATAAAGCTACGGCCCGATTCGAACTTTAAGATATGTCAAATATTAGCTCTAGATACGATATGGATCCGATATATTGTTATGTCAGTGTCAAGAGTGACGTTTTTGTTTGAAGAAACGTAGATCTAATATTTGACGTATCTTAAAGTTCGAATCGGGCCGCTAGTGTTGTGGGTGTTCAATTAGTATAGTACATATAGGTAAATATTGAAACAAATATACAACATCTATAACTCAGGAACAAATATCTGTGATAAATATACAAAAAAAACGCACCTTGGATTTGAACCGGGGACCTGGTGCTTTGTTGGCCACTTCCGACTAGGCTAGGTGGACGCTTTTTATCGTGCATTGTAATAAAGCATTCGTAATAAATAATTAGTTTTAAATTATTAAGAGTAGCTAATAATGCAATGATCATCGCTAAAAATCGTAATTTTTCAATAACAGCGTGATTTTATTGATGTTTTCAGAAACATTTTTTTTTGTTGCGAATACAATTTTAATTTTTTAATGGTTCGAATAATGTAATGTACGAGTAGGTTCCTTTGTGAGTCTCTGGGTGGATATACTTTTTTGTGATGTTATTCTATCAACTTTTTTTAATGGAATGTTGTATCACGTTCAACTAATGTGCATAGTTAAGTAAATGGCCGGTTTTAGAAATGGCTACACTATAACACAAAAGCAATTTTGGTACATTTGAATATTATAAAATCGGGGCGTTAAAATTTGTCCAAGGGGAACGTAACCGTGCTAACGAGCGACTCTAAAACGTGTATCCATCCCTTTATTTTTATTTCTATTTTGCGAATCCTTTTCACATCTTTAACCAGATAATATTTTTTAAGTTATAAATGTAATGAATGTCACAAACCAATCAGTGATCTTAAAGTTACGTTCCTTGTAAGATTCTGAATGTCATATTATGATGCCGTGCAATGTGCCACCATTCAAATTAACTTATGATGGCTCAAATGGCTGATACTGTAGAAAAGCAAATGTAGTCATAGCAGTATCATGCGTACCGATTAATACCTTACTACAATTGCATCGAGAATAGGCCAGAGAATTATATTTTCAAGCGCCAAATTATTTTATCTATTCTGTAAACTAACTAAACTCTTTTATTTACCCTAAAAGAGCGGAAATCTTACCCCTGTTTCATGGAATCAATGGAAGGGGCAGAAAAAGTGCGTTCGAATTGTGGAACCTGTTCAGCCTGGCCACTACCACTTAGGATTATTCAAGATCCTACAATATGGAGCAATAGCAGTAGCCAAAAGCACTCCTCAAAAGTTTGCTAGAAGTCGTGCTCAGTATTTAATAAATGCCACAATGTATACCTACCCTATATCAGCATATACCTATTGCGCGTTGTGTACTGAAGAATTCGTGTTTGGGGTCAGTTGGTTCCTCTTGAAACCTAGCATAGTCCGCCTTCTTGGATATGGAAGCAAGAAGCACATAATTGGACTGCATACCATACTAATCGAATACCTAGTCGAAAAAATTGATTTTTTTGTAACAAAATGACGTTTTTAGGGTTCCGTAGCCAATGGCAAAAAACGGAACCCTTATAGATTCGTCATGTCCGTCTGTCTGTCCGATTCTGTCACAGCCACTTTTTTCCGAAACTATAAGAGCTGTACTGTTCAAACTTAGTAAGTGGATGTATTCTATGAACCGCATTAAGATTTTCACACAAAAATAGAAAAAAAAACAATAAATTTTGGGGGTTCCCCATACTTAGAACTGAAACTCAAAAAATCTTTTTTCACCAAACCCATACGTGTGGGGTATCTATGGATAGGTCTTCAAAAATAATATTGAGGTTTCTAATATCATTTTTTTCTAAAATGAATAGTTTGCGCGAGAGACACTTCCAAAGTGGTAAAATGTGTGTCCCCCCCCCCCCCCCCGTAACTTCTAAAATAACAGAATGAAAAATCTAAAAAAAATATATGATATACATTGCCATGTAAACTTTCAGCGAAAATTGGTTTGAACGAGATCTAGTAAGTAGTTT
Source organism: Cydia pomonella (assembly GCF_033807575.1). Taxonomy (NCBI): domain Eukaryota; kingdom Metazoa; phylum Arthropoda; class Insecta; order Lepidoptera; family Tortricidae; genus Cydia; species Cydia pomonella. The sequence goes on along the minus strand of NC_084706.1, from coordinate 12,996,421 downwards.
TTTTTAATACGTCATGAAATTTAAAAAAAATTTTTTTTTTTCATCATACCCATACGTGTGGGATATCTATGGATAGGTCTTCAAAAATGATATTAAGGTTTCTAATATCATTTTTTTCTAAACTAAATAGTTTGCGCGAGCGAACCTTCCAAAGTGAAAAAAAGTGTGTCCCCCCCCCTGTAACTTCTAAAATAACAGAATGAAAAATCTAAAAAAAATATATGATATACATTACCATGCAAACTTCCACTGAAAATTGGTTTGAACGAGATCTAGTGAGTAGTTTTTTTTTAATACGTCATAAAATTTAAAAAAAAATTTTTCATCAAACATATACGTGTGGGGTATCTATGGATAGGTCTTCAAAAATGATATTTAGGTTTCTAATATCATTTTTTTCTAAACTGAATAGTTTGCGCGAGAGACACTTCCAAAGTGGTAAAATGTGTGTCCAAAGTGGTAAAATGTTGAACAAGATCTAGTAAGAAGATTTTTTTTAATACGTCATAAATTGTACGGAACCCTTCATGCGCGAGTCCGACTCGCACTTGGCCGCTTTTATTTTATACCGGGAATGATATTATTCATTTTACCGAAATTGATAGCAAACATGACCTATTAGCTACACAGGCCTTGATAGAATTTTTTGAATGAAGCCGGGCGGAGCGGTACTTTAATCCTCCCTCTCGCGCCCCAGAGTGGAGGCTCCCGAGGGCTCACGATCTAAATCGACTAACTTTGATATAAGGAATAACCGTGCCAAGTTTTATGGTTTATTCAAGAAAAGTGAGGTTTGACTTCTTTTTGTCACTAAGGACCCATACGACATGGAAAGTTGTCGGTAAAGATATAAAATACCTTAAATCTAGCCTAACTTGAATTTAAAAGTTGGTAATCAATAAGAAAGTAGGTACCTAATAAAATCTAGCTTTGTAATAAAATATTTATTGAGATTTTCAATGATTCAATGGATACACAAAACGGGGAATGGCTCCAATTTTTATACGACTCCTGATTGCTTTTGAGCGCTGATTATAATTTACTTACACCGCTTATAACTTACGACTGCCTGCCTTAACCATTCCTGCGGAAGAGACAAGGTTGTAAATAGGAAGCTTCCGAGAAACAACAGTGCGCACAAGTAATGCCTCTAGCAAATTTAAGGACATTTTTTTATTAGCAGACTGCGGTAAAAGCCACAAATAAGGGTAATAGATTTTGTAAAATATACGTAAGGTTGGATTTAAACTTTCAAGTTGCTAACTTAAGACTTATGTAAGTAGCTTACGACTGCGTTTACACCTAAATACATTTACGGTAAATAACACTTGCAATGTTCATGTAAGATTTACTTACGTAAATTAAGGTAGAAGTACTCGACGCTGCACTAGTACTCGATATGGGCACTTTATGTCAAAGTGACAAGGATTAAGTTCGAATACAGAAAAATCTTCGTTGTTCAAATTTAACCTATAGGTATATTTCCATGAAATAAAGTGCCCATGTCGGTGACTAGTGCAGCGTCGAGCACTAGTACTTCTACCTTATTACAAGCCAATTCACACCATACTTACCTACCGATATCAGACTCGAAAATGCCATATCATCGGCAAGTCAATGCATCAGCTGCATATATGGGGCGATTTTTATTATGTTGTAAAATTTTGTGTTTAATTTTGTATTCGTTAAATTTGGATGAAAATACAAAACATACTAAAAGGGCCCTCAATGCTCTGCGCGTCCAGTACAACAATGGGTTCAGGATGCTGTTGGGACTGCTTCGTTGTTGCAGCGCGTCAGGTAATATGTTCGCGGAGGCGCGCACTGACTGCTTTGATGCAGTAATACGCAAAAGAACTGCCTCCCTGATACGTCGCGTGCGTGACAGTGCCAACGGCCTCTTGCACCTAGTGTTACAGTCGCCTGCTTTCGCCTTCTGGAAACACTGGGAGGATGTTCATATGGGATCCAGAACCTTAGTGTATAATTTATTATAATTTAGTATAGTAGTTAACTAACATATGATTAAGGGAATGTACACTAACACTATGGACATGGTCCGAAATAAATAAATTGAATTGAATCAATTAGTCCCGAAAAAAAGTGTATTCATTTTTCTGTTGAGTTACGAAAATACCATACTTTTTCGTAACTTAGTGGAAGATTTTTTAAACAGTACGGTGAAATTTCGCTTACGAGTACGTATATTACATAAAATAAAGAACCTAATCTGTCCGTCATAAAACGGTATCACGTGATTAAGTGCCAGAAGCTCTTGAACATTTAGAAACCGCCTAACTCTCTTCATTACGGGTGTCAGACATTACACTTAATTCATGAAAAATCTGTTCCACACAAAAAGGTGAAAGGGCATAAATATAGGGAAATTCGTATTTCGCCTCCTAAATCATGGTAGGACAAGGTTAATGGGTTCGAAACCCGCGACCTCGGGGCGGTCACGTAGCTTGGATTACCGGTTGGGTAAGGCACAGAAGGGCGACTCTGGGAGGGTAATTCTCATTGCTCACATAATTATCAACTTGGCACCACATCACCACCAACTCAACCTCAGCCTGAATTTCATAATGAAACTTCGTACAGCGATGCGCTTACTTATCAGTGTTGTATTTATAAAAAGCCTTTGTATAAGTAATCATTGCTATAAATTTCCTTGCCTTTACCTACTGCATCGTTCGAATGCTAATTAAGCTATGTTTTGTTCATAACAATATATATATCGTATTTTTTTTTTCTTTCGGAGCCATTATTTTATTATTTCGGAGCGATTTTAAAACACAACTGAAGGGAGTGTTTTAAATTGACACGAGTTGCGAATTACCTTTTCGCACGTGTATTGTACAACGTTTTACAGTACATAAATAATATGGCTCTTTAAATTTTCGACATACACACGTATAGAGCTAGTTACCGCACTAGGGCGGTAAAGTAGCACCATATATACTGTAAAAACACTGTGTATGAAACGATATATGAGATATGAATGTTGTAAACAAAGACGCTCTTCGTGTTTCTACTCGTATTGACTCTCGTGAACAATTTCGTCCATAACTTCCTTATTGGACAATATAGGATAACTACCTAGGTACTATAAAACATAGGTAGGTAGCTTTTTACTTTTAGGGTCCTACTTAGGCTTGCAATTTAACAAAAAAAATCCTGGACCTACTGTTGAATTATGTGTAGTGTGCAAAAACGAATTTAATAAATTCCAAGTTACTTACATTTCTTTTCCCGTTATGAAATTGTATTGTTTACTTTTAATATTCAGTGACTGACATTTTAAAAGTATTCATAGAGGATAACCACTTTTTATCACGGTTTTAGTTGGGACAGATTTGTTGAAAAGAAATGAAAGGTATTATTTTAGACATTAATTAGGTATTAATGACTTTCTACTTAATACAACAAGTTAAAAATTGGACGTAAAATCATATGTAACAAGGTTGTTATGCGTGGTGGAGCGGTATGTATTTCCTCTTGAAGGAACGATCAGCATCAAATGATATGATATATATTATTAATTATTTTATTTATTTATTTAAATAGATAGTGACGGCCCAAGTGGCCAAATTATATCGTATCACGTCCTTATTTGTATGTGTATATATAATGTGACAGAATGGCAGCGAGTATTGCTGCACCAGTGTGCAGTCAAAGGCAGCGAGTGTTGCTGCAAAAAAAATACAATGATTGAAGACATTGAAATTGAAATTGACATTTTCTGCAAAAATGTGCAGACTGTAATGCAATGCAGACAACATCAAATTTGATGACCTTTTCTGGGATTGTTACCTTTACAAAATTTTTAAGTCAATGTAAAAAACGTCGTGTAAAGACCATGCATACGTTGCGGCCAATCAAATGTGTGAACGGCCTTGATTTGCCGCACGCCGCGCCGCGCTCCGCTTGCGTACAGTCCGCGGCCTCAAACCTCGTTCTAGTTAATTTTGCACATGTTTTGCAGTGACAAAGTGTCAAATATAATTGTCCCGACTTTTAAAAGTACGTTGCGCAAGGATAGGGTTGCCATCTCTAAAATTTGGAAACCAGGACAAGACACGTAAAAACCCCGGATTTTAGAGCCCAGAACCCGGACATGTCAACAGGTTTTTTTAAACAGATTGTGCGTGTGTCGCGGGCGGCCTAAGACTAAATTTTGAAACCCGGATTACAAATGAAGCCCCCCCCCCCCGGACGCTCCCCGGATGCCCTCTAAACTAGGACAAATCCGGGGAAACCCGGAAGGATGGCAACCCTACGCAAGGAGGGTAAGGGAAATTTTGGAAGTGAGAGTGGTAATGGAATGATGGTGGTGGAATCAAAGACCCGAGCTTGCAATATTCTTACCCCCGGAGTTACACACAATGTTTTTCATCACACTTGCGAAGAAAAAAAAGAATTTTTTTAAGGGAAATAATTCTTACATATCAAACATTCGTCCGCCATGTTGTCATTTCTTGACAGGTTAGGCATCGAAGGCACAGACCTATTCAGCATTCAGCCACGATTGAAAATTATGAAAAAGATTGAATCGGCTATAAAATACATAAAATTAGATTATTAGATTTTTAAACATAACCAAAATATTAAACGATAAACGTCAGTATTTCAAAAGTAAAACTCACTTAAGCTACTTAGTTTGTATGAATTAGTGACATAATAATTTTTTTAAAGCGATAGCTTTTTTTCCCAATCTATAACTCCCACTGGAACAATATATGCCTTTGTCCTTCACTACACTTGCATGAAATAAGATCTTTTTTGAGTAAGTGTGATGAAAAATCACTATGTTTCACATTACTTAAAACAAACTTTTAAGCTACTGGACTTGTTTTAGTCCTTTCACCCATTCGGCGTTTTTAGACATGATTCCGAAACCAGACCACTTGATTTATGTTGTGGCTTGTTGTTATTAGAATTCTTAACATTTTGCCATAATCTAATACAAGTAGATTATTAAGAGTGCCAGACTCTTGTTTATCATAAAAATTCGTGCATATTTTAGCTTAAACAATTTAAATAAAAACATTTAAAAGACAGATAAACTAGACAAGGCGGTTACAGACGATTTCTCATGAATTATACCACATCTTGCTATTCAAATATCTTCGTCTACGCGACTGCCCTCGCCGTAAAACAGTTCTTATTTTGCATGTTTAGAAAGTAGTCAGAATAAATAATTGTATTTGTATTTTGCTAAGTTTTCTCATTACGAAGTGTAGGTATTTCAATCCAATACATGGACACCCTACTTTTATTGGACGGAATTAGGACTAGGTACGTAAAGTGCCATGGCTTTGGCTTTGGCAGGGGATTTTAACAAATTTGACAATGAATAATTGACAAATTTTTGCTCATAAAGCTTTACTCTTTTTATGAAAAGAGGTTTATAAACTCTTTAGACTAAACCATTGGTAGGGTGGTACATACCTCATTGTGATTACCATCGATGACTGAATTAAAAAAAATGGCGATCCTGATTAGATTACCAATTGCATTTCACCGTTTTCATATATATAGAGTAGATTCATATAAGGTCAATATGGGTAAGTGTAGCTACGTGGTAAGTGTAACTGGCCTTCATGTTACGTAAACTATTTCAAATTTTGAAACTGATATGATCAGGTGTCATGAGCAAATGAACAATCTATTCAAATTTAGCACTACATGTGACTTTGTCAAGCAAATTTTGAGACTATAGTCATTCTAAAATCCGTCAATTTTTTAAATACGAGTTGCAGTTCACACGAGGCACTTCGATCTATAAAAATATAAGAAAAATCGTCAAATCCGTTAATTTTGAATAGCTGAGTAACAAATATGCTTACTATTTTCCAAGTTATATTTATTATTTCTCTAAAATTATAAAAAATAAGAGTTGTATATGCATTTAAAAATGCAACCTAAAAAGTTAGTGATTAGGAAAACGGTGGCGCCCAGGAGCCAAATTAGTAGTCTCACTGCTAACCTGCCAACGCGCATTGGACGGGCGCGGTAGGTTAATAAAAAAAAACAAACAGTCATTTAACCGTCTAACTCCCTCTAAAAATGAATACACATAAAGAAATGGTCCCTAGAGTTTGGTGATTTGGGTGACTCCGGTACGAACGGTAGGCGGAAATCATTCAGAACCAGGGGTGCAAAGAATCTCCGGGCTGCACGAATACCTTCCCGTCAGACAACCTCGGCTAACGGTAAAAAGGACTCCGAATATAAATTTAATATTATAACATAAACAGTTATTCTACAGTTATGACGAATTTTTGAATGTTGAGCTTTAGTTACTTATTTGTTGTTGATCTTTTACGAATGTACACTTATATACAAACTATTATTATTTATATCTCCTTGGATTTCACGGGCTTATAAATCCCGGTCTTTTCATAGGCTTGCGTGGGGATATAGATCCAACACGTAGAGGCGCCTTGGAGAGATTTAATGTCATGTAGAACGCCTGCTGGAACTCGTTCACAGGTGCAACAATAGATACCCATGAACCGGTCGCAGCAGGCATTGGGACTATTGTAGAAAAAGTGAACAGTAAAACGGTCTATGGATTGAAATTTGGGTGGACAATGAGACTGGGTTATTGCAAAGACGTCCGGACACCTGCCATAACAATGTTTTCACTAGTTATCGAGGCAGGCGGTGACTTGCCGCCCACTAGATGGGCCCCTGAAACTGCCGTCGTGAAGACGACCAGGAGCAACACCGGTGTGAGCGGCTCAGGGGTGTCGAGAGGTGTACGCCGCTTTCTACCCAATGGCTGATAACAGCCACTGTGCTAACTCGCGTCTTATGCAAAGTTTCACTTCCACACCTGGAGCATTTAGCTCTAACGACTCCTCTCTGGATGGCCAATCAAGGCAAGCCAGAGCTGAGAGTCCTGCGGGTCCCCTTGGGGTCCACTCCGACCGACGAAGACACGCCGGAGACGGAGACCCTGACTGACTCTCGGGAGTACTCGGGTCCGTGGGGTCGTTACTCCCCAGCAGCTCGCCACAAGCTGCCCTGCGGGCCAAACTATTATTATTATTACTTATTTTGAATTACTTATACAACCTATTAATGTAAATATGACATGTAATATTATAAATAATGTGAATAAAGAATATGAATTTAACTCTCTTACTAAAGAGATATACTGTTGATAAAATTTCAGAATGCTCTCAAAGACAAACAATAAAATAATACAAAATATTCACACATAGATTATATTAAATTTAGCACCGACCCACGTCCTCTTCGCGTCATTCTAGTCTTTAAGCGGCTTCTTGCGGTTCTCATAGATTTTTGACAAGTTTTGAGTTATTACTAATACATTTCACGACAGACAGAATTCTAAGACAAGCAGTTATCGGTTCTTTAATCTTTTATCTCCATTCTGGTCTGCTGGATTTTGAAAGAAATTAATACTTATTTTTTTATGATTTGTTTAAGCATTGTCTAAAAAAACACTTTTTTCGTTACTCGATGGCGATGAAGGATCTTACTCAGGTCATATATTTTTTTTAATTTAAAACTAGTTATGGCCCGAAAACCAATTTTTTGGCCTAAAATTATTCAAAGTTGATGCCAAATATCTCGAAGATATTGAACTTTCAAGTAAATATGGGATGCTTTATTAAAGTCGTTGCTCTTAATATGATAATAAGCTACAAAAAACATTAAAAACTAAGGGATTCAGATTGAAGGTCATTGGAACCAGGGAGTCCAAACGCTTTATTTAAATTTGGGACAATCACTGTACACTTGTATAAAACACTTATTCTTATCGAGCTCTAACTTCTACGCGCAAAATTTCGACTAATGTTAAATATAACTATGAGTAATTTATGTTTAGTATATTAAGAAAGTTTACATTAAAATAGATGCAATATTATATACGTTGCCAAGAAACGCAATTGTGAGGTGGCGGGCATTAAACTTGCATCTGTTTGCGGCGATATAGACTTCAGTCGCGAGTTGCAAGTTTTGCTACGGAAACACTCGATTTTCTATTCACAACCGTACTACCCGGTCTCTGGAATAAGTTTATTTCCTTTTGTCCAGACTCACAAACGAATTGTTTTTTTTTTTTAGTTTATGGGTTATTGATGATTGACAAAGTTTCAATAGAATGTTAACTAGAACATAAATCTGATCTCATACGCTGAATTCCTTTCACAAAATGAACTAAATATTAGCGTAGAAAGCTTTAGTGATCACAGTGAATCGAGGGAGTCAGCAGCAAGCTCGGTTTTCCATACAAACGTAGTTACTAGTTACGCTCTCATTTTAAAACGACTAGATTGCTCTGACACTTTGTAATTACAATAGGATAAGGTTCCGGAGGATCCCTGTAATTAGTTTATACTTAAAAGTAGTAATATAGTAAAAAATACAGCGAATTTAAGTTTTTCATACAAACTTGTTTTTTCTCTACTCCGTTTGTTTTATAAGCTGTAGCTAATTACATGCATATACATACCTCGTGTCATTTTATTTGCAAATGATTTTAAAATGAGAACGTAACTCCGTTTGTATGGGAAGGTGAGATTCGGCCGAGCTTGCTGCGGATAGTGCGGACTCTAATCGATAGAAGGTTGACTGACGATCTAATTATTATTGCAGGGAACCCTTAGATCAACAGCAAGAGCAGCAGTCAAGCAGTCGTCGTGATCTTTGAAAGCTTATGACTAGTACAGTCAAGGGCATAAATATATGTACGTTCCCAGAGCTTCAAATATTTATGTACTATTTTTTAGCCAAAAATTTCTCTATAACAATTAGATCCAAGATATATGCACAATGATCGACTCATTGAAATGCGTACTAATACCGTTCATTAATATCAATACAATGACAGACAAAAATATGACGACAAACAGGCAGCCACAAATATCTAGGCAGTTGTTTCTCAAATACATGTGAACAAAGCAGGCGTCGAAAATATCAACACAAGCATGTCATAAACAAGTGAACATAACAGAGGTCTAATATATCAATACACAAAACAGTTACGTACAGTCGAGTTCATAAATATCTGAGCAGCTAAATGCAAAATATGCAAACTTTTGCACCTTATTGTCAATGTCATAAGAGTGTACATATATTTTTGTACCCTCGGATCTGCTCATATATTAATGAACTCGACTGTACATATATTTATGAGCTGTATTCGTCTGAAATAAATGCATTTTATTTTTATTTTATATATGCTTGCCCGCAACCTTTTCCTTTGTAATGCGTGCCAGAGAACGTCTTTTAAAAATTCAGAAGCCGTCAAATCATAATATAATAATTCCTTACAATTATTATATTATGATTTGACGGCTTCTTTAACTTAGTATCTTTCGTAGTAGCGCTCCTAGTAAGTTTAAATATTTGTATGATGATCACGATTTTTTTCTGAGTTCTAAATATGTATCTATGTATATGTATGTATATCGTCGACTAGTATATATCCATAGGTACAATTCTGTGGCCCTAGTGAAAAAGGGTACAAGTCTCTGGCAGTTTAGGTGTATAAGGGCATAAGTGTTACGTGGAACATACACCCCTTTACACCTGCGCTGCCAGAGACTTGTACCCTTTTTCACTAGGGCCACAGAATTATGCTTTAGTTTGTGCTTAGGTCGAACTGTGTGATAAGTATTCATTGTTATCGCATCTTGAATATTGTTTTATATACTTAAACAGTTAAAACATGTCCTTCGATGTAAACTTTTTAAGTGTTTTATCAGCACTCGTTTATAAATACTACTGGCCACTTATTCGTACATTCTTAATTCAAATAATTCATTGTAATTTGAAGTTTGCTGTAGATATCCGTCAATGTTGATTTCTTTGGTAAAAACTATTTCACGATAAACCAAAAATAATTACGACGATGTACAGGGTTTCTGACTATATAAAACATCGTATTATTTTTATGTGGGAAGATGCAGTCCCTATTACACAAATCGCCGAAGAATTGGGCGTACAGGTAAGTGACCTGAATTGTTCGAAATATATTTTCTATTGCTTGCTGGTAGAGCTCATTGATTTACGATTCCTGTTTAATTGTTTTAGAGGAGCACTGTATACCTATGGGTGAAAAGGTTTTTAGGATATGGTAATGTTAAGAATCATGTATCTAAAGGACGACCGCGGAAAACAACGGCTCTTCAAGATGGCCAATTAATCGACGTTGTAAGAAATCAGCGTTTCATTTCCACTGCAAACTTGGCAGTTCCTCTTGGAGTATCAACCCATACAGTGCGACGAAGATTATGTGAGGCTGGCCTTAGACATCATACACCAGCAAGAAAGCCTTTGTTGACTCAAAGACACAAAGAAATGCGTTTAGCATTCGCCAATCGGTATTTAAATTACGACTTTGAAAATGTTTCATTTATGGACGAGAAAGTGTTTGTGTCCTCTGCTGATGGAAGAGTATCCCTTTGGCGGACTCCAAAAACGAGATACGAAGAACAAAACGTACAAACAGACCGACGTAGTGGTCGAATTTCTATTGGGTTTTGGGGTTTTATGAATGCTGGTGGACCTATAGAAATATATGAAATGGTAGAGCTATGTGAAATTAGTGGTCGATTAAACAGTCATGGATACTTAGATTTATTGCGGGATGTATTTCTGCCTAGTGCTAGAATAGTTTATCCTGATGATTACGTGATTGAATTCATACAAGATAATTCCGCAATTCATAATGCGAGACACGTCCAAGCATGGATAGACAATGAAGATAGTTTAAATTTAATAAAAATGCCCCCACGAAGCCCAGATTTAAACCCCATAGAAAATCTATGGGGTTTAATGGTACAAGACTGGGATGCAACTAAAGCTCGTACAACTAACAGCTTAAGAGCACACGTTCACGAAATTTGGGAGGGATTCAGAGGCACTAACGTATGTGAAAACATGGTCCGGTCAATGAAAGACCGTTTGCAAGCGGTGAAAGATGCAGACGGAGGATATACTAAATATTAGGGGTAAATTATAAGTTGCTTAAGTGGAGCAAGTTATTAAGTTTTTCTTTTTGTAAGAGGAATAAAATGTTTTATTTTTATTTGTTATTAATAAGATGAAGTCCGGTAACATGCATACATTGATTTTATGATAAGATTGCCAATAAAAAAAGGCGAATTTGGAACATAATTTGATTTCTCATTCCTACTCCAAAAACTACTTTTTACACGCCCCGACATATTTAACTCTTTGATCGCTAATGACTTGATATTAGGTCCAATAATTCCTTTAGTCCCATCTCGTAGCCAGATTTAGTAGCTAGCTATGAAATGAGAAACGTGTTTTCCCATTTTGTACCTAGCTACTAAATGGGAACAATTTTCCCATCTCGTAACCAGATTCGGTAGCTAGCTATCAAAATCGGATACAACACGCCACACACGCCAGCTAAGCTGCCGGTCGCCTTCTCCGCGGCTCCATAACCTGGCCCCGCTCAAACGGTATCACCAGGTTAGGGGCCGTGGGGTTGGATAACGATCGGTAGCGAAGAGCTGGCCTACACCAGCTGCCCACACCGTCCCCAAAAAGACGGCCATTCGACCACCCCACCAGTCGGTGGGGAAGCGACCAGCTACAGCCGCCGCAGCCATTGTGCGGTAGCGGCCCCTCATACCCCCCTGACGGGGGGTATCGACAGAACACTCAAGTCTAGCTATCAAATCTGGCTACGAGATGGGAATGGGACTAAGGGCGATAATTTCATGCCCCACACGCACGTACTGTCACATAAGGTTTACTTTTCCGTGCTTGTTAAATGACTTGGCGTGTGTGACACGAACGATGTTTCTTGACGTGGCTGCAAAAAGGTTAAGTGCCTCACGAAATTTTAGTTATAGATTCCAAAGGGCTCAACTCCTAAAGTATATTTTCAGAATAAACATGAAAATGTTGACTGAAAATTGGTAACAGCGTCATGTTTACTGCAGGCTAGTTTGTACACGTACATTTATAATTATTTGCATTTGGTAGACTCTTAAAGGACCCAACTAATTTGTAAGATTCTGCACATGTACTGGACAACGTTGTTCTATAATCAAACATAGCTTAAAATAGAGTGAGTAATAAAATCAATTAATTTTTTTTAACTTAGAAACACATTTATTCATTCCAAAAATAAGTTTGTTTCTTTTACTGAGTGCGAATGGTGGCAACTTTAGGACTCCATTATAGCATTTTGATTCGAATTGACTCGAACCTTAATGCACTCGTTTTATCTATTTATAATTTATCACGTATGAAGATTAATGCGAATATCTTAATTTAAGGTAAACTAGCGTAAACGACGATTCTCATCAGTCTCATCACGTTATCTGAATATGTACTCAGACGTCGATATTCCATAACATTTTTTTTTTGCTTTTTACATTGAACTGTCTGTTACAATTTACTCTATAATTGGTAGTGAAATCTAAATATACAAAAAGCGGCCAAGTGCGAGTCGGACTCGCGCATGTAGGGTTCCGTACCATTTGAGACGTATTAAAAAAAATCTACTTGCTAGATCTTGTTCAACATTTTACCACTTTGGACACACATTTTACCACTTGGAAGTGTCTCTCGCGCAAACTATTCAGTTTAGAAAAAAATGATATTAGGAACCTAAATATCATTTTTGAAGACCTATCCATAAATACCCCACACGTATGGATTTGAAGAAAAAAGATTTTTTGAGTTTCAGTTCTAAGTATGGGGAACCCCCAAAATTTATTGTTTTTTTTCTATTTTTGTGTGAACATCTTAATGCGGTTCATAGAATACATCCACTTACTAAGTTTGAACAGTATAGCTCTTATAGTTTCGGAAAAAAGTGGCTGTGACAGAATCGGACAGACAGACGGACATGACGAATCTATAAGGGTTCCGTTTTTTGCCATTTGGCTACGGAACCCTAAAAACGTATAAAAAGCGATTCCCAATAACAAATGAAGGCTTGATGACGTCAGGTCCAAAATTAAGAGACGGATGTATCGCGTGACATTTCTGCACTCTTTTCGATGAACGTCAATTTTTGAAATTAGAACAAAGGCTTTTAGTGCGGATTTTTGTGATCATTGCATGCTTACATATATTTACAGCTCATAAATATATGTACAGTCAAGTTCATTAATATATGAGCAGATCCGAGGGTTCAAAAATATATGTACACTCTTATGACATTGACAATAAGGTGCAAAAGTTTACATATTTTGCATTTAGCTGCTCAGATATTTATGAACTCGACTGTACGTAACTGTTTTGTGTATTGATATATTAGACCTCTGTTATGTTCACTTGTTTATGACATGCTTGTGTTGATATTTTCGACGCCTGCTTTGTTCACATGTATTTGAGAAACAACTGCCTAGATATTTGTGGCTGCCTGTTTGTCGTCATATTTTTGTCTGTCATTGTATTGATATTAATGAACGGTATTAGTACGCATTTCAATGAGTCGATCATTGTGCATATATCTTGGATCTAATTGTTGTAGAGAAATTTTTGGCTAAAAAATAGTACATAAATATTAGAAGCTCTGGGAACGTACATATATTTATGCCCTTGACTGTACCTAGTGGACCGAAGGCGGTTGATATGATGATTGACGACTACAAGAGGTCCGACGACTTGTTGTCACTGTGATTACTTTCCTAAAATATAAAGCACGCCGCAAACAATTAAATCGGGTGGCCGCTTTCTCAGTCATTCGATAAAATAGTATCCTAACAAACCTACCTAAGACTAACAGTTAGTAAGGTCAATATAGTACTAAGTTAGCCGCAGTTTCAGTTTGGTTTGGAAGGTCTGATGGAGGCTGCTTCCACAAAAATTGTAAGAACTTGCGACAAATTATTGTCATGGTAGCAAGGCCAAACCCGTGATCCTTGAGAAAGCAACTGGAAAGCGCTTACGTGAAAATCCGTGATTTAAATCCGTGTGTTGTCAGCGCCATCGCCAGCCGGCAAAGGCAAAAGTTTTGTTTGTGTCATCTACTGAGAAATATTATAAATTGAAACTCAATTACTGCTCTAGCTTAGCCCATTTGAGACGCTTTGTTTATTTATAATTAATAATCATTGGCCAAATCAAAAAGAGGTTGTCTCGTAAAGAGGCAAAACACGTATCGAGTTTCGTACTTTTGGTGGTGGTTTGTTATACTTATATCGAGTGTTTTTTGACGACCGGTTTGGCCTAGTGGGTAGTGACCCTGCCTACGAAGCTGATGGTCCCGGGTTCAAATCCTGGTAAGGGCATTTATTCGTGTGATGAGCATGGATATTTGTTCCTGAGTCATGGGTGTTTTCTATGTATTTAAGTATTTATAAATATTTATATATTATATATATCGTTGTCTAAGTACCCTCAACACAAGCCTTATTGAGCTTACTGTGGGACTTAGTCAACTTGTGTAATAATGTCCTATAATATTTATTTATTTATTTATTATTTATTTATTTATTTATTTGCATATTTATATTTTGCGGTGGGAAGCTGGCAACATTAATTGCATGCAAAAATACGCAAGTAAGTTAAGTTGTATACTACACCTACACCGAGCAGATAATTCCCTTACCCGTGTTGTTGCCTCATGCAGAAACAGCACTCGCCAGGATCTATTTAAAGAGTAACTATTGACAATTTAAGGGATATCAAATGTATGTAATTTGGAAAATATTATATTTAACCGCCGGTTTAACAAATGTATTTATTGCTAATTAGTCATAGTCATATTTTATTCATAAACAATTTACATTGTGTTTGAAATTAATTTACATATAAATTTTCTTATCTAATATAGACAAACACATTTTATAAAATATTAAATTTTCCTATCTAAGACACACAAAAAACGAATCTTATAAAATCCTTATAAAACATAACATAAAGTAAAACTAAATATAATTTAAGAAATAATAATAAATAAACTGAAAAATCTAATGTCATGAATAATAAATATTGAGATTAAATTTCATTAAGAGGGAAAGTTAAATGAAATAAATAATAATAATATTTCATTTATAAAGACACATCGTTATTACAAAATCTTAATTTTTATTCAAATATTCCTCCAAAGAGTAGTAACATTTTTTCCAACAAGAAAGCATTTAACTTATTTCTAAATAGAGAACTATTATTATAGATTGACTTCATGGCAATGGGTATCTGATTGAACAGTCTAATCGCTTGATAATTTGCGGATTGTTTGACCACTGTTTTGGTCACAATAGGTTGTGGAAAATCTTTTCTCCTAGATGCAAGATGTCTTTCCTTCTGTTCTTGTGTTTCAATATACTTGATATTTTTAACCAAATCTGTTAGAACTAAGCAGGGTTTACAAAATGTTGGTTGCGGAATTCTGGCAATAATGCGGATTGCTGTTTTTTTGCACAAAAAATGCAGCCTGGATATACTTGTAACAACAGTTGCTCCAAAATGTAATACTGTAACGATACTTAGATTCAACCAGTGCATAGTATACCATTTTTAATTCAGCTAAGCGCAGTTCATCCCGAAGACTTCTGAGAGCATAGCACGGTGAATTAAATGAATTAACAATTGCCAAAACTTGTGGTTTCCAATTGAGCATACAATCGACATTAACGCCCAGAAACCTTCCCGTTTCGACTTGTTTTACTGGTTCACCTTCAAGATTTATCTGCAGAGAATCGCAAACTCTTGTTAAGGATTTGAAGAGAAGTACATTAGTTTTACTGCAATTAAAGTCGAGATTATTTATCTTTAACCAGAACTGGAAAGGGTCAAGAGCATAATTTACGTTTGTGTTCAGCTCTGAAATGTTATCTACCGATATGACAGCGTTAGTGTCATCAGCAAAGACGACAAGTTTACTGTCGGGTACATTGTTGCACAAGAATGGAATCATGTCATTAATACTACTGTAAAACTGCAAAATTGTATCTATTATGTAATTGCCTATTTTGTAAAATATGCCATATGACTATATAAATGTCATTATAAAACAGGATGAAGAAAATTGGGCTTTGTGTATGCTGGCTACACTCGA
This sequence comes from Cydia pomonella, assembly GCF_033807575.1. Taxonomy (NCBI): domain Eukaryota; kingdom Metazoa; phylum Arthropoda; class Insecta; order Lepidoptera; family Tortricidae; genus Cydia; species Cydia pomonella. The sequence goes on along the minus strand of NC_084706.1, from coordinate 12,980,388 downwards.
TCTGTAGGTTTTTTCATGAATAACTTGCGTACAACTTATCCGTACAAATTGTTTCCTATTCATTAAGAATAATTGAAAAAGAGCTAATGTTCTAAGTTACCTAATAGTGTGGCGTGACTTACACTGTCGAAAGCTGAGCTCAAATCTGGTAGAACCCCTGCCACTTTTTTCTTGGCATTCATTTTATCAACTACGTCTTCGATAAATATACCAATTGCATCGCTAGTGCCTTTACTTTTTTGATATCCGTATTGCCTTTCACATACTATATCACTATATCAGACTTATGCTGGTGAAAGATGCTTTACGAGTCTGTCGTTGGGAATTAATTTTAGTATTTGATACTTGAAGGCATGTGTTTTTTATCCCATAAATCCCGTACTCAAAGCCCTCGTTTTACTTAAATTAGTAGTAATCTTACTCTCCAAGTTATATTACACAAAATAATTATTTGCAAATAAAGGTAATCATGACCTCTAGCCGCCCAAAGACCTACGAAAAGGTCTTCCATTCCATTATATTTTGACAGTTCAAAATTGCAATTATTTATCTTGGGAAGTTTTGACATGTGGGCAGGAAAATATTAATTTATAGCTTGACGAATAAAAATGACCGAAGAGCGACTACCCTGTGGGTGACCTCTGTATTTCACATCGCTTACAAATCAAGAACAAAAAACCGGACAAGTGAAACTGTTCATGAGATACGGCCTGGTGATAGACGGATAGACAGACAGACAGACGGACGGATAGCGCCTCTTTGTGTACGGAACCCTAAAAAACACAACTCCGTCGCCATTATCCAACTTAGAGCCATTGCTGCCCTTTATACCTGCGTGTAATAACTTCCTTTAAGCTTGTGATGAAATATAATATCAATTAAAGTATTAATTAAGCAGTCTCCGTAACCTATGTACGCCTGCAACTTCAGAGATGTTACATGCGCGTTGCCGACACTAAACCCGCCCCCCCCCCCCCTCGTTGAGCTCATGTTAGCAGGAACGCGTGGAATGATACGTTTCGGATGGCTTTGTGGGATTACGGTACAAACGTTCATAATATTAGCTAGAGATAAATAAAAATATACGTACAGATATGACGAACACATCTGTACGTTTATCATGATAGATATCTATATGTAACCTTAATAACAATACAAAACAATTATACAAGTAAATAGGCAGTCGATTGACACAAAAAAATACAAATAATACAGCACATTAAGAAGAGATAAACAAAAGGCGGTCTGATCGCGGTGTTGTTTCATAAATTTTGCACCTTAATACCTACTATATTGTAATTGAATGCCCACTAAATAGTTCGAATTATTTAAGACAAACAAAATTTATAAATACTGTCACAGCTTTTGACTTTTGTTATTTGGATATGGTGGCTACATTTATTATATTAAATATGATAATATTAATTTGTAGATCGAATCACGATCAAATTCTACTCTTATACGGCCGAATCTAAATATTTATCTACATATTATTTATTTCTACGCACCTATTCGTTCGCCTTTTACTTGATTTTCTGAAGGAATGTAATTTTTTAACAATAGTATTTCTTACTATAATATCTCAGTATTCTTAGCAATAAATGTCACGCTTATTTCTTTTCTTTTATCCCGCTACAGATTTAGTGGCAGAAAACCCGTATTTCCTGGACTGCCCGAGGCATCACTTCACCCGCTTTAAAAGCTTGTTCTCCATTCGACACGTTTCCTTCCTTTTTATCGGTTCAGAAACAGCTTACTGTTGTAGATCTTAGTTTTCGTATACTTCACGAGTGTTTAGGAGATTGCTTACCAGATTTACTTACCTGCAACAAAAGCTAAGTAATATATATAAAAAATAATCTCTATTGTTGGTCGTTACATGCAATTATGTTTCAACGCTTCTAAAACACAGAGCTGGGACCTCTTTAGGATCACACTTTTTTCTACAAGTAGGTATGGTTTATATCGGAATCGAGCGTGTCAATATGTTTGACGTATATACTGTACACTATACAATGACAATATGGGTCGACATTTTGTGTCCAAATATCTCATAGAAAGCAGACATAAGAATAAAATCGTATTCTTCAATAAATAAAAATATATATTGCTACATTATAAAAAAATACAATTATGGTAACCGTAAAACATCTTAATCATTCAAAATAGTGTTCAGAAGAACAACAACGCATGGTCTGATGCGTTGCTGTTCTTCTGAATACTATTTTGATGTAGGTATGTGATGAGTAGATTGACGATCTGGTTAAGATCGCGGGAAACCGACCCGTTAGAGGCTTTCTTCAAACAAAAACGTCACTTTTGACATTGCCATATCCGATCCATATCGTATCTAGACCTTATATTTGAAGTCGTAACTTATCGTATCGAATCATATCGTATGGGTATATCTTCTTGAACAGTTTTTTCCTTCAAGCAACACCGGCTTCCGTAACGTTGCATCCCGGTATTAAAAATTAAACACGATTATACAAAAAAATAGGGACTAGTTGATATAAGCAAGCGTACTCTGGTTGCGTGTTTCATTTTAGAAATTATGGACGGAAATGAAAAAGAATAAGTCTTGAAAATGTCTCGTGATAAACAAGGCCCTTGTTGCAACTTCGCATGGAGCCACGGGTACAGCTAGTATGTAATAAAAATGTTAAGCTCCGTTCGTTTCAATCTGCGTTCGGTATCGAGGCTCGAGGCAGATTTACATGCATATAGAGCCGGCTTTGACTTTATTTGCTTTATTCCAATATCCCATCGCGTGCAGTTGGCCGTGCACGTGCCCTTTGAGTCTTTGTCATTGCAGTCAACGGTCAGATTTTAATCTTCTGATATGATTAAAGTGTTATTTAGGATTTTGAAAAAGTTCGTGCAGTATTTTTCATAATATAAGATACATAAAAAATATACGATTATCTTAGGAAAAGTACTGTGTTCGTATTACCCAGTAGTAATTAGTAGCGCAGGGCAATTCGAACGTACACTGACATCAGAATAATACTCGTATCTTTAATAACGTCATTTAGTTATCGTCAATTTCACTCGTTTTTGTCCGTACATGTACCTATTGGCGCAAGCGAGACGCACGATAAACAAATTACATCATTTAGATATCATTCTGATGTCAATGTATTTAAGAGGTTAATTAAAAAAAAATTACCAATGTTTTCTTTTCTGTAAATGAATATTTTATATAGTTGTTTCATTTTTAATTTCATACTAACTGACAAAGTAATACTCTATGTAATTTCATTCATAACTTGTCCATGCACTGTACGTTTGAATTGGCCTGATAGTAGTAAACTGTTGGTAATAAACCTTACGGCCCAATACGAACAATGCTTATAAGATATCACAACGACAGGATACCGATCTATCAGTGTCAAAAGTGACGTTTTTGGTTGATGAAATGTCACTTTTGACACTGCCAGATCGGTATCGTATTATTGTGACATGTTACAAACATTTTTCTAATTGGGCCTTTAGTCAAATATTTGCCATTCAAACAATATGTTTATTTCCAGTAACTGACATCCGCTTGAAAATATTAACCTATTTAGGATATTTTTCGTAGAAATAAATTCAAAAAGGCATGAATATAAAATAATGTTTTAAAAACCGTCTTGAGTGACATATTTGTATGTTTAACCTTTGAAAAAACTAAAATAAAACCGGACAAGTGCGAGTCAGACTCGCCCACCGAGTTCCGTACTTTTTAGTATTTGTTGTTATAGCGGCTATCACGGTTCATGAGGTACAGCCTGGTGACAGACGGACAGACAGACGACGGATAGCGGAGTCTTAGTAATAGGGTCCCGTTTCGTTTTACCCTTTGGGTACGGAACCAAAAAAATATACCTATTATAAGTACCTACTAAAACACGCCTAGGTAACTGTGGAGGATCCCCGTAATATAAAATATTTTTTACTTGTTGTCGTAACGGCAAAAAACATGGTGCATTTATTTTTAATAGGTGTTGGTAATGTCAACGGCCTAACTCATTATTTATTTACAATATTATTACATATTACACGTCACAATTTGATTAACATAAGATATGCAATAATCTGCAGTTATTATTACAGTTTATAGTTACAGATTACATTATTTAATTATTACAGATTCGGGTAGTAGGTATCAATAGTAGTATATGTCAATAAATTTTTTTTTTACGTTCGAATTGACCTGATAATTTACAAGTCATTTGATGTCAGTCCAACCCAAGATGTCGGGGTTGGTCCCATAGTAAAGTGCTAAGTTGCTCAGTATGACCTATATATTCATCCCGTAAATTATGTCAGGTGACTAAATAAACACCCTGTATTTACAATAATGCAAGGAGTTGTCCAAATTATGAGCAGAAAAGTGACAAACAGAAGCATATTACTGAGCCTCGTCTGTCTATAATAATGGTTGCTAAAGAAAAATCATCTCACGTAGCGATTTTATTATGTGACGTCATTCATTTACCGGGTATTTTGCTCGTACTTGTCAGGACATGTATTGGTGCTATTGGTTCATATTCTTTATGTAATACGCTACATAAAACCCAAACAGTAGAACAAAGTAAAGAATCAGATAACAAAACAAACACATAGAGTATAATGGATACCTAAAATATTTCTTCCCGAAAAATTTGGCATAACGCAGACGGGTCCAAAAGAATGCATTAGCTTTATTCGGACGATGCATTAGAGAAGCCCGCAAAATAGAACACAATTCTATTATAACAGTTTTTGACGGAGAAAATGTACGGTTCTTTGTGTTTTCTTAGAATATAATGTGCTTGCGGCACATAATGCCAGACTTTATATTTATCTGCTTTGCCCTTTGTTTGCAAGGATATGAATGGAGAGAGGAGAGTTCTGTTAGCACAGCTATATAAGTAACTGATAATAATACGAGGCTTTAGATTATAAATATTTCTCTATTTGTCTCTGTAATAGATAGAGCTTGGAGCAGATACATGAACGTAACACTTGCCATGAGTTTATATGTACCTACTAACTATATAATATCATAACGATGACGTAAACAAGCTATTTATACTAGTACGAAATTAGTTTCAGTTAAGAGGAATTTAAATTACGTACCATTAAGTATATTTAACCATGACAACGAGGCACAAGAAAAGTTGTTATTTTCTAAAATTGAAAAGAAGCCATGCGGTAGCACATACATCGGCATATAGATCTTTCCATCGTCCCGTTGTTAATCGAACTCAGATTCTGTCAATCTGAAGTGAATCTTCCGCCTAAGTATGAGGTAATCACGCAGAGAGGGGTGGTGCGAGGCTATTCTGTATGAAATATTGATGACGGATACGAATTACGGTATTGAGAATCTCACAGAAGATTGACGTTGAAAATAACACTTGCACAGTCTGCGCTATCATAATCGCTGCCAACTTAGCTTTGTCTAACTCTATGCTCTATTAGGGCCAGACGCCCTAAGCGCCAAAAGTATTCTTTTGACGGTCTTTAAATAACTAACATTATAACTATTATTACAGCCACCTAATGTTAGTATACTGTCATACTATTGTATTAACAAGCAAGCATTAAATATGTGTTGACATAAACTAGATAAAATGTTTAGCCGCTACGTTTTTTTTTATTCCCGTAATAGCACAATCGTATTAGGATCAACCTCGAAATCTCTGGAACAGTCATGAAATTTGGAATGTATATAAATTAAAGGCCCCTTTTTCATGCCCACACCATTTGACATTTGGGGACCTCGAGGAATCGCAGCCATCTTGGAAAATGTGTACCATCTAGGAGAAATTCGCGTTTTACTCAAAATCTAACGTAGATTTACGAACATATCGTGTAAGGCAACATTCAAGCTTATTAAATTCTACACAAAATAGTCCTAAATATCTTTGCGGAAAAAATACATTTTGCGATAAAAATTACTTGCTGAGCCCAGATTTAGCGCTTATATACCCTTTTAGGGGATATTCTCTTAATAGGAAAATTGGAAGAATATGAAAACTTTTAAATCTTAGTAAAGTTCATATAGAAGGGAAAAAATTGACAATTACAGTTCAATCACCAACCTTCAAAGTATTAATGGTGAAAATATTATTTTTCTAGCTTTTTTATACTACGTCGGTGGCAAACAAGCATACGGCCTGCCTGATGGTAAGCAGTCTCCGTAGCCTATGTACACCTGCAACTCCAGAGGAGTTACATGCTCGTTGCCGACCCTAACCCCACCCCCCTCGTTGAGCTCTGGCAACCTTACTCACCGGCAGGAACACAACACTATGAGTAGGGTCAAGTGTTATTGGCTGCGGTTTTCTGTAAGGTGGAGGTACTTCCCCAGTTGGGCTCTGCTCTAGATCTGGAATGACATCTGCTGTGCTGTGCCCTACCACACAAGGCGAGATGACATTCACATTGCCCATACCTCTCTTTTGGACGTAGTTTAAGGACATACCCGGGTCCAAAAGCTTTATGCATTTTAAAGTTTTCGACCATCAAAATTAAGAAAAGGAGATTGATCGTGCACAAATACTTCGAAAATTCTTATCGATCCCGGACGATGACAGCTAAGGCGCTTAAGATGCTAAAAGCTAGTATTTGTAGGGCCATAAAACGTTACAAGGAGACTCTATCAGCCGACAGGAAAATACAAATTGATCGAAGGTCAGGGACAAATAACAAGATTTTGGGAAAAAATTCCCAAGGTCACTCAAACAAAATTCAGGACAGTCTAATTACGATTTATCTCAAAAATTCAAAAAAACTTCTAGAAAGATAAAAATGATTCACCTCAGAGGTGGCTATAAGAGCTATCGAGCAATAAAACAGCCAAATCGGACTGTTCAACAGATCCGACAAGCTAAAATACTAGCTCGACTATTGTACGACCCAGACAAAATTCGAAGGTTGCTTGTTGTTGGACGACAAGACGTACGTAAAACTCGATTATAATCAACTACTCGGTTCTAAGTTTTATATGGCCAATTATAGAAGTAATGTACCCGAAAAATATAAGCTCATGAAACTTGATAAGTTCGCAAAAAAAACATATGATATGGCAAGGAATTTATAATTGCGGCTACAAGACGAAAAGTTTTATATCATAGTCAACAATGAAGTCGGACCTTTATATTGGCCAGATTTAGCCAGCTGCCACTACTCAAAAAAAGTTTTGGCATGGTGTGCTAATAATCAGGCCAATTATATATGTACCCCGCGAGATGAATCCTCCAAATTGTCCCCAATTTAACCTTCAAAAAGTACTGGGCATTCATGAAAAAAAATTTAAACATGACTAGTCAAATTGTCCAGGGTATCAATTCATTGCGATCTACACGAAATCAACATGCCAGAAATGTCGACAAAAGTGTTGTGCAGAAGATGAGGCGGGTCCATTATGAAAACAGTTCGTAATTATTTACATAACAGAGATTTTTCTTTAATTTATACATATTTGAAAGCCCCAATTTATACATATCTGAGTTGTACAATACTATTTAAAATTTACCATTCGTAACTTTCTTTTTTATTTACTTAAAAAAATAACAATCTTCTAGTGCGTACCAATTCTATATGAACTATGCTTTAACTATACATTTGTACATGATCTATCCCAATATCAATATTTTACTTGACTGCAACTTAACCAGAAAGTAGGGTTATGGGTTTAAGTACTTATGATTCAGTACACCCCGTAGAATACAGGATCGATTTTTTTAAATGACGTATCGGTAGATTTTTTGTGCTAGCGCCTAAACTATTGGGCGGATTTCAATAAAATAGACATCAGTAGATCTGCAATTAGTACACGAGTGCTACGCAGTACAAAATTACTAAAATTAACCGAAGAAAAAAGTTTAGGGCTAACTAATGTGATTGCAATAGTACATTACGATACAAGTGCGAAAAATAGGAAATTCGAAACGAGTGGCGATAAATTAAAACACGACCGAAGGGAGTGTTTTAAATCGACACGAGTTGCGAATTACCTATTCGCACATGTATCGTACAACGTTTTACAGTACATATGGCCCTTTAAATGTTCGACACAGTAACGTAATATGCTACTTCTCGCACTAGTGCTATAAAGTAGCCCCATATGTACTGTAAAAATAGATTTTAGTTCTTAAATGGGGTTCAAAAAATAGTGACAGTAATCAAATTTGACACCTACAATTTCTGGAATCCCTGTTAACGTGTCTTAAAATTTGAGCTTCGTTGTACCTAGTAACAAGTTAATAAAAGGTACAAATATTTATTTTTTCTGAGTTGTATTTGAATAAAACGTCAGTAGTACAACTTTTTGACTTCTGAGCCTTATTTCTATGAGATGGCTTCGTTTTAGGGACATAGTGTTGTAAACATTTTTTGTGTGGAATTGAATAAGCTTTCTTTTCGCCTTACACAATATTCATATTTAATATGCTGGCTATAGAGATAAAAGAAAAAACAAAAAAGTCGGATACTTTTTTCCTGTGCCACCTGATCCTCGTGGTCCCCGAAGCTCAAATATTAAGACACGCAAACAGGGATGCCAGAAATTGTAGGTGTCAAATTTGATTATTGTCACTAATGTTTGGACCCCATTTAAGACCTAAAATCTGTTTTTGCAATCACATAATTTAGCCCTAAAAAGTTTTCCTCCGGTAATTTTAGTAACTATGTATTGCATAGCTCTCGTGTACTGATTATGGATCTACTGATGAGAATATCCCCTGGAAGTGTATAAGCGCTAAATATAAATTCAGCAAGTATTATCTATAACAAGTATTTTTTCCGCAAAGATATCAAGGACTTTTTAGTGTAGAATTTAATAAGCTTTAATGTTGCCTTACACATATATTCATAAAAATCGGAAGATTTTGAGTAAAACGCGAATTTCTCCGGGATGGTACACATTTTCCAAGATGGTTGCGATTCCTCGAGGTATTAAAGTATTAAGACTCGAACATATTAAAATTATTTTAAACATATTTCGATCCAATTTATATAAAATCTGTATGAAATACTCAAAGTAACTAACGTATTTAATTTCTTAATGATTAATATTATATTCGTACAAATAGCTTTGCAAATACCAGATTATAAGTATGTGATCATTTTTTAGAAGTAAAGAATGGTTATTGTAAGTTATCCTTAAAAAATAGATAATTATATACCCTCGCGGACATTTTTGTAGACCAATCAACGAGAGACAATCCCACCATACATTGTGTTGTTATAATATATCTCAAACGCATTAGGTAGCGTTTTCGAATCAAGCTCCTAGACAGCGTGATTTTTTCCGACATGTTTAGCAAACATCGTCATATTTCAACCAATTTACACAAAACCTTAACAAATTATACACCTAAACCTTCCTCTAGAGTTTCTTTCAAGACCTCCTTCCATTGATAAGTGAAAATCACATGAAAATCCGTTCAGTAGTTTTTGAGTTTATCACGAACATACTAACTGAGAAGTACCCATACACCGCGAGATTTTTCGCCAACTTTGACCACATCAAGTGCTGCGATCGTTTTTGTTTTCCCGCCAAGCCGTCTGCACCCGGCCAATAGTACCAAATTTATTGTTTAACAACAACAAACACCAGTGACCATACAAGGATAGTTACGGTCATAATATTACTAACAATATCTGGCATAAAAAAAAACTACCGTCACCCTATTTAAGAATTATTTCGCTTAAAATTTAGTTTTTTTCTTCACAAGTGTGATGAAAAACATAGTGTCTAACTCCGGAGGTAAGAATATTGCAAACTTGGGTCTTTAATTACCAGCCTCGTTTCCAAAATTTCACTTAACCCCATTGCCCTCGTTGCACAATGTACTATTTCTTTTCGCTGATGAGCCGATAGCCAGTTATCTGCCACCCGAGGTGGATTTAATAATTTCCCTCAAATTCTCAGAAATCCTAATTAAAACTCAAATTTGCCTAAAATAAAAAATATTTTCGCTTAAAATAATCAATACATAATAGTTACATATTACTTCCTTTAAAAATTAATAATTGCCAAAAAGATTCAATAGTCGCTAATAGCGACTCGCTATTGACGAAGACGACACTCTATGAAGGCATTCCCTTCTGGTAACAATATGCTTCTTTATCACTATTGTTAACGCCTCGTCTTTGTTCGGGCATCTTCGGGAGCCGTCGCCGACGCAATATATATGGATGGTGCGAGGCGCGGAGAAGTGGGGCCGGCAGCGGCCATTATTCTCTCAGCATTCTTGCGACGGACGGTTGTGCCCGTCTGCTTACAATTAGTGATCTTCTCGTCCACCCCTACATGCGTGGACATTTGGCGACCGTGACTTCTTCAAGTTAAACGGTCATGAGGCGACCGTTGAAGTTCGTGCAACTGTAATGGCGACTGTCGAGAAATAACGGACTACGCAAGAACAAAGAAATTGGAACTGCTGCCGTGGCGCTTTGGATTCTGCAACACTACAAGTTGAAAAAGACACGAAAGTCAATGCCGATGTGAAGTAAGCCCGTTCCTTTTGTTCCCTAATTTTTTAAAACTACTATTTGCTATAATTTGTGCTAGCCTACTTGCAAACGTCAGGTTATGTATCTAGCTTTATGCGTACTAGCCAATTTGCACTATTTTGAGCACTAAGTTATAATTTGCTTGATTTCCGTATAGATCAATGCATTTAAAATTGCAAAGAGAAGTTGTTTATATTCGGTAATTAGCTCAATAATGCTTGCCGGCTTTTTTATGCACCGTTATTTCAGTATTAGCGCTTCGTCATAAATGATTTCTGTATAATTCAATAAGTGGGCCGTCTTTTAAGTTGTATGCAATAACAATACGCTAGTAATTATTATTTTAAAATAAATCGCAGTAAGTTAATGTTATAAAAGTGTACATTGTACCTGCCGTTATAAATACCTACCGTCAGTTTTGTTCTATGCCACGCTTGCTACTTCTATGCGATAATTTCTTTTCGCCTTCTTTTTTATGCATAAAGATTAATACATTCTATTTGCATTGACTCGTTAAAGGTGCATTTTAGTTGTTTATAAGTATTTACTTGCATTTAATAGGTAATTACGATACAGGGTTTAAAGTCCATTGAGGTAAATTCCTATAGGGTTTAAAGTCCATTGAGGTGCATTCCTATGGTTCAAAGTCCATTGTGGTAAATTCCAGTATAATCATCGCTGCGCGCTGTGACCGGGACCCTGTTGCTACGCGGTTTCCGGGCTATTCGCGAGTACGGGCGCTGTGGGGAAGGGTTCGCCTGACGCGGCCGATGCTGCTGGCGGGCTCGGCGGCAGCGGTGCTGGACTTGACGGCTGGATCGTGTTACCGGTTTGATTGCACCATTTTATTTACTTAGCTCATTGTTTATTGTTTAAAATGGCTGAGGAATTAATTAAAAAATTAACCAGAAGGCGCGGTGGACTTAAAAGTCAGTTGACCGTTTTTAAAGACTTTGTAAAAACTGTACAAGGGTCTGAGCACACGTCATTATTAATAAAAGAGTTGAGTTTGCGATTAGATGGACTTCGTAAATTAATGGTTGATTATGACGCCGTGCAAGTTCAACTTGAAGATATTTCCGCTAATTTCGACGAACAAATAGCAGAAAGAACTCAAACTGAAAGTCTTTTCTATTCGCAAATTGCATTAGCGCAAGATATAATTGATTCGTTTTCGGCCAAAAATAGTGGGGACAGTGATTCAACTAAATCAAGTTCGTGTCATGAAAAACATTTGTCAGTTCGTCTACCAGTAATAAATTTGCCGACGTTTGATGGAAATTATACGCGTTGGTTAGAGTTTAAAGATTTATTTGAGTCATTGATCAACAACAACGAGTCAATTGCGCCGGTAAATAAATTCCACTATTTAAGGAATTCATTACAAGGAAGTGCTAGTTTAGTAATAAGGTCAATAGATTTTTCTGCCAGCGGATACGAGCTTGCGTGGAAGACGTTATGTGAAAGATACGATAATAAAAATATATTAATAAATAACCATTTGAGTGCGATCGTAAATATTAACCCTATACAAAAGGAGTCTTTTAAGGCTTTAAGGTATTTAATTGATACTGTGTCAAAAAATTTAAGTTCATTGGATACGTTAGGTATTTCAACTCAGGGTTGGGACCCGTTAGTGATTTTTTTGGTCTCGGCGAAGTTAGATCCCAAAACAAATGGAAAGTGGGAGGAGTATAAAGGAGGTTTTTCATGCCTACCCTCGAGTGATTTAAATAAAATTTCTGAAGTGCCCACTTTAGAGCATTTTAAAGAGTTTTTACGTAATCGGGCTAATGTGTTAGAAACGATGTTTTGCAGTCGGTCAAATGAAAATAAACCTGTTTTGAAGGAAAATAAAAATAATAAATCTTTTGTTTCATCTGGCGAGGGACCACGAATTAAAACGTGTCTGATATGCGGCCAGAACCATCATGTTTATCAGTGCACCAATTTTAAGTCAATGGGTCTGGAAGACAGGCTTGTTGAAGTTTCAAAACATAAACTTTGTAATAATTGTCTCCGCGCGGGACATGATGGTTCTCAATGCACTTTGAAGGGTTCCTGTCGTAGTTGCAAGAAAAAACACAATTCGCTCTTGCACTGCGACAGCGTCAGCAGTAATAATGTTGCAACTACCGACACTGTAAAAAATGTAAACTCTTCTGTTCACATGTCGACTGGCGCATCGGGTCAGGTTATGTTGTGCACGGCACAAGTCGAAGTATATTATCCTAAAAGTAACACTACTTATCTCGCTCGTGCGCTCTTGGACAATGGCAGTCAATCGTGTTTCGTTACAGAAAATTTTAAGAAAAAGTTAAAACTACCCATAAATAAAATTGAACCGTTTAATATTACTGGGATCAATAAACAGAAAACGGAGATAACCGAACGTATCCAACTAAAGGTCAAGTCTCGCGTTAGTTCGTATGAATTAGATGCTGATTGTTGGGTGATTCCCACAATCTCTGATGATGTGCCAAGTGTGGCAATCGATGTCGAAAAATTGAATTTGCCGCATGTTGAGTTAGCTGATCCGTTGTTCTATAAACCGGATCAGATTGATATTTTGTTGTCAGGAGACAAATTTTTTCAAGTTCTTAAGCCGGATCAGATAGATCTAGGAGAAGGAAAGCCTATCCTACAAGATACTAAGTTAGGATGGTTAGTAGCTGGTCGCACAGGCGAAAGCTACAACCGATTTAATGTTCATTGTAATTTAGCCACTTCAAGGCACAAGACGTCACTACAAGATGTCGATGATTCTCTAAAACGTTTTTGGGAGGTGGAAGATTTGCCTTCTAATTGTAAGTCTTTGTCTGTTGACGAAGAGTTTTGTGAAACTCATTATGTTGAGACTACTACTCGTCTACCTGATGGTCGATTCTCTGTGCAGATGCCATTCAAGGAAAACCCCGAAGAAACTCTCGGAAACTCATATCCTATAGCTATGAGACGTTTTCTTAACTTGGAAAAGAAGTTAGATAAAAATCCCAACGTTAAAGATCAGTATCGTGATTTCTTGCAGGAGTATGCTGATTTAGGACACATGACCGAAGTTAAGCGGCCAAGTTTCGGGTGCTATTTGCCCCACCACTGTGTTATTCGTGAGCAAAAAGAGACTACTAAGCTTAGAGTCGTTTATGATGCGTCAGCGCCTACGAGCTCAGGCAAGTCTCTGAATGACATTCAGGCGATAGGTCCAGTCGTGCAAAGTGACCTACTTTCAATACTTTTGCGTTTCCGTACTAATAGGTTCGTTCTGACAGCTGACATAGAAAAAATGTACAGGCAGGTATCTCTCAGCGAACAACAGCGCCATCTGCAGCTCATTCTGTGGAGAGACCAGGCCGATCAGCCTGTCAAGATTTTTCAGCTTAATACTGTTACGTATGGGATGGCTTCGGCACCTTTTATTACAACAAGGTGTCTCAAGCAATTAGCTCTCGAATGTCAAGATAAAGTCACTTCTAATGTCATTAAAAATGATTTCTACATTGACGATCTTAACACAGGGTCGTCAACAATAGAAGAATTGAAATACATTTACGAAAATGTTGTCAAAGTTGTAAATTCTGCATGCTTTCCCTTGCGCAAGTTTCGCACGAATTGTCCACAGATTTTAGAAGACCAGTCAGGGTCTACGAATTGCCTTGACTTTAATAATGATACTTCCGTTTTAGGCCTGAAATGGTCTCCTCAGGCGGATACGTTGCATTTTCCCATAGATTTTGCACCGCCAAACAAAATAACAAAACGAACTATCATATCTACAACTTGCAAATTGTTTGACCCATTGGGGCTTCTATGTTGCTGTATTGTTAAACCTAAGATTCTTCTTCAGAATTTGTGGTCTGCTAAATTGGACTGGGACACTCCAGTACCTTCCGATTTCGAAAAAAGGTGGTTGAAGTTTGTACACAATTTGAATCACTTGTCAAAAATTAATTTAAATAGATATGTTCTTTGTGATCTACCTAATACTGAGCGCACAGAGATACATTGTTTTGTTGATGCGTCCCAAGAGGCTTATGGAGCATGTGTTTATTTGCGGTCGATTGATAACAATAATCAGGTCACAGTTAGATTGCTTTGCGCTAAAGCCCGAGTGGCCCCAATTAAGCTTTTAAGTATCCCAAAGCTTGAACTATGTGCCAGTTTGTTGGGCGCTCAATTGTGCACGAAAGTAGCTCAGTCTATAAAAACGAAAATTGTCAAATATGTAATGTGGACCGATAGTATGGTCGTTCTCGGTTGGCTTAAAACGCAGTCTAAAACTTTGCAAACTTTCGTACGCAATCGAGTTAATAAAATTAATGAGTTGACTCAAGGTCACGAGTGGAGACACGTACCTACGGACTTAAATCCGGCAGACCTAGCGTCGCGGGGCGTCGATCCGCAGCATCTGCCTTCTTTATCTTTCTGGTGGGAAGGTCCTTCGTTCCTAAAAAATAATTTTATAGAGTGGCCCTCACAGCCTCAAACACCATCAGACTTACCTGAGGTTAAGGCGTTATTAAATGTTAAAGACGATACCTTAAGCTCTGGTGATCCTGTCGTAATATTCGATAAGTATTCGAGTTACGTACGTTTGAAAAGGATTTATGCTTACGTCTTCCGGTTTATACATAATTGTAAAAAATCAAATGCCAAACTTAAGGGACCTTTATCAGTTCAGGAGCTTAAAGACTCATTGGCGTTTTTAGTCAAAAAATGTCAAGCGCAGTCGTTTCAGAAAGACATCCAAAATTTAAGCCAGGGTAAACCACTTCATAACCGAAGTAGACTTTTATCTCTCAACCCTTTCGTAGATCCCAGTGGTATTTTACGTGTAGGAGGGAGAATAAGTAATTCTAACTATCATTTTAATAAAAAACACCCAATTTTGTTAGATGCTAAGCATTACTTTACAAAGCTTATTATGAGATACGAGCACTTACGATTATATCACGCAGGTGCTCAGTTGATTTTATCATCACTACGTGAAGAGTTCTGGCCAGTAGGGGGTAGGAATTTAGCTCGAAGTATATCTCAAAGGTGTGTTGACTGTGTTAGGCAACGAGGCAAAACAGTTCAGCCTATAATGGGTGATTTACCGAGCGTAAGACTAGAATCAAGTTCCGCTTTCCATTCTACTGGGATTGACTTCGCCGGTCCTTTCATGATAGCTAATAAGAAGGGACGCGGTAGCCGTAATACTAAAGCCTACCTATGTGTCTTTGTTTGCCTCGCCTCTAAGGCGGTTCACCTCGATGTGGTAAGCGATTTATCCACTGAAGCTTTTATACTGTGTCTGCGCAGGTTCGTATCGCGTCGTGGCAAGCCCGATGTAATTTACTGTGATAACGGGAAAAACTTTGTAGGCGCGCACAATGAGCTAGGTAGAATTTTACGGTCCAGCCGTCATCCAGTTTCGGATTACGCAGCTAACGAGTCGATTGACTTTAAATTCATTCCCGCGTACGCGCCTAACTTTGGCGGCATATGGGAGGCTGGCGTCCGAGCAGCCAAGTTTCATTTAAAACGTATTGCTAGTAACGCAAACCTGACGTTTGAGGAGCTGACTACTCTTTTTGTGCAAATAGAAGCTATCCTAAATTCTCGTCCAATTACTCCTCTTTCATCAGACCCCAACGACATGAGTCCCCTTACCCCAGGGCATTTTTTGATTACTCGGCCACTGACTTCGTCTGTGCCCTCTCTACCCGTCACGGGCAATCCAGCTACCAGATACAAGCGCATCGAGCTACTCCGGCAGCAGTTTTGGGAAAGATGGCGTCGTGAATTTATGGCTGAGCTTCAACAGCGCGTAAAATGGAAAACCAATCAGAGAGGAATCCAAATTGGAGATCTCGTTCTGCTCAAAGAAGACAATCTGATGCCGTTACAATGGCGCATGGGGCGCGTCATTCATCTCTACAATGGCCCTGACGGCGTTTGTCGGGTCGCTCATATATTGACGGAGAAAGGTCCAATCAAAAGGGCCGTAAACAAGATGTGTCTTCTGCCAACTGATCCTGACCCCAAGGACGAGGACAACATGTCACAGGATGATCAGATCGATCCCTACAATCAGTCTTCAGCATCTGATCCCTTGAAAGCAGTATGCTTTCAACGCCGCGGAGGATGTTAACGCCTCGTCTTTGTTCGGGCATCTTCGGGAGCCGTCGCCGACGCAATATATATGGATGGTGCGAGGCGCGGAGAAGTGGGGCCGGCAGCGGCCATTATTCTCTCAGCATTCTTGCGACGGACGGTTGTGCCCGTCTGCTTACAATTAGTGATCTTCTCGTCCACCCCTACATGCGTGGACAACTATAATTGTAGAAATACACGTGGATACAGCTTTGCCAAAAGTTATGGGTGTTGGCAAAGTGTGGAAAGAAAAACACATCAATAACCGGTAACTAATAACCTTACACAGGTGACAGCGCTGCTGACCGTACAGAAATATTTTATGCCCGTATTTTTGCAGAGATTTGTCGAAAAGTTTCCAAAAAGCTCATTCATGTTTATTGATTGAGGTTGTTTTATTATCTTCATTGTGTACGCTGAACGCAAACATGTTTCATATTTAAATGTCGTTGCGTTTTGTCCGTGTTGTTGATATTGTTCACCCGGCGTTATTCACACACTTACTTCAAAATCAAATATTATAGATATAGATAACCTAGTACTTTGTACTAACAAAAGACTTAGAGTCCGTCTAAGCTAACTCTGCACAAAAGGTATCTACATATATAATAACCTGATAAATAAAATTGATCAATTGAAAAGAAAGATATAGAAAATATTTTTTGTCGGTTTAAATACTGTACAGGTATATTAAAGGGCTCTGTTCGTATGTGTCTTACTTATATGTATCTGTTAGTTGTGTCGAATAATTAAAGAGTGATCGACAAAGCCTACTGAAATATCACGAATGGAACTTTAATGATGGGATGGAAGTTTTTGTGTATCATGGACGTTCTTGTTTATCATAATACCCTTCTATGAAGTTTCAAATCCCTCGCTCAGAAAAGTACCCAGTCGTTCTCGAAACAGTTGTTCATCTCCCTTCACCCTGTTAAGGATTAAATTCCGAGATAAACACTATTCTATGTCCTTTCTTTATTAATTTATTTAATTTGATTTAAACTTGTCGTATACAAGGCGGACTTAATGCCAAAATTTCTCTACCAGTCAACCTTAAGGCAAAACAAAGAGATTATGGGCAGTGCTACTAACGATTACTACTAGCGAATAGAAAACAAAAAGCTTAAAAAAATATAACATATACATGCTGAAACATAAAATACATAAAATGCATACAATATATTAACATATACCTACATATATAAACCCTTGGGACTTAAACTATCTCCAGTCCATACCATATTTCATCGTAATGAGTTCAGCGATTTAAGCGTCAAGAGATAATATTATAGTTATAGTAATTATAATAAAAAAAATATAAATGGCGGTAATCTTGGACACGGCGCCTTTACCGGTCCTTACTCTGCGGCCCTGACCTGACCACCGGCAGCTTGGGCCCTGCCCCGCTGCTGCTGGCGGCACTGTACTCTATGTTAGGTTTTTTATGTATAATGTGTTTATAAATTTTGTATTGTTTTGTACGTA
The DNA here is from genome assembly GCF_033807575.1 of Cydia pomonella. Lineage (NCBI taxonomy): Eukaryota > Metazoa > Arthropoda > Insecta > Lepidoptera > Tortricidae > Cydia > Cydia pomonella. The sequence goes on along the minus strand of NC_084706.1, from coordinate 12,962,277 downwards.
TTTTTATATTTTACTTTTATAGGCATATTGTAAAAACCCTAATCTAAGATGGAAAACGAATAAAGAGATATCTCTTTATTATTATTTAGGTGTGGTTAGGTACACCTATAGTGGGTGAAACCACAATGCACTTTACAAAAATTATCTTTAAAATTATTTTCAAAATCAGGCTATACATTTTGTAAATATCACTATTTAAATAAATTGCCTCCAGGGACAATTATTCTGAAACTCATGAATGCTTAACAAATATTCAGTATTACAAATATTATATAACTTTTCTACACTGACTGTCAGGCCTATTCGAACGTGCACCTGATATTAAAACGATATTGAAAAGAGTATTGGAATCATATCCAGCTAGGTGTTATTTGCGTGGGCGCCTCGCTCGCTCTAATAGATGTACGGAACGCGCCAATGACAGCTTACTGATACGATTCCAAAATGATAAAAATATCGGTTTGATGTCAGGTGCACGTTCGAATTGACCTGATTGAGTTGTTTCCCTACTATAATATCTATTTTGAAATTTATGTTCAATACAGATAGATATCTTGTGGCATGTCGGCGCGGCGTGTTCTCCGTAAATGCGTTAGATTTAATGCAATAGCATAAAAATAATTAAACAATATCAACGCCCGCGGCTCTGTGCTCGTATAACTCATTAGTCACTCTCATACATGATGAAATTTAATTCATTTCTTTTTAACATTAACTTCATGAATGACTTAATTATTATCACAATAATTATTACTACTAAGTCGTCATAATCAATTTATTTTTTTACAATATTATTTTGTTTGTGTAGTCTAATTTATCACTTTTGGTCATGCTGTAAAATATGAAGAAAAAATTGAATCCCAAAGAAATTTTCACGATATTGACATTAACTGTGGTTTTGATGAATACGAATCATCTTTTGTTCATCGATTCTTAAAAAGTTTATGAGGTAATTGGGTGCTCATGTTTAAACTTATCTGAAAATTTAGTTTTGATTTACAACTGAACCTCCCAAAATATGTGTATAAATTAATCAATGAAGTTCAATTTTAGGCAACAATACATACTTACTAATTTCAATTCAACTTTATTTTATTGTATTTTGTCACCTTTTATAGCCCCGCTTAAAGGTATACGATATCATAAATGGATATTCCACCGCATAGGTGCGACCTGTAAATAAAAGTATGCTTCAAATGTCATAACCATCAGAGCACCTACTTATCACTTTAAGAGTTATCCCAAAGCAAAATTGAAAAATATCAAACAAGTGGCAACAAAGATGTGAGATGACGCTAATTAATGGAATATCAGATCGCTCCGTTGGATCGAATTTTTATAAAATCAATCTTTCATTTTGTTTTATAAAAATATATTATGCCGTCCGCTTGTTAGTGCGTATTAATTCAGCGTGTTGTGTTTTGAAACATTAAACAGAACAATCCACTTAAATAATTTCAACCTAATAGACAATGCAAAGAGTAAGGGCGAAAGCTTTTTGATCTGAACACACGAAACACATTAAAAGTGGACGAAACGGGCCGATTACTACCTATCAATTATCAACAATTCGGTTGAGTCATTAGTGGCTCACCCTCGCAATGATCCATTTAATTTCTCCGAAATATTAAGTTACCCATCAAAGTACCTAACTGGTTTTCACTGTTGCTGCACGAAATTTAAAAAATGTAATGTGTTCAAGACTATTAGTAGTATGTAATTTGACTTTTCTTGCAGCAATGCAGTCTGTACTCTTGCAGCATTGCGGTACTGAGTAAATCCGTCCGTCCGTCTACGTCACCCGCGTAGATCTATAGTGAAAAAGCCTGCGTCTTTGAACGTAGACAGGCTAAAAGATCACCAAGTGGTGGAAAAATATCACAAAGCCTTGTCCGAGAGACTTCTGCGAATTAGTGTTAGGGATGATGTTGGTGCTGTTTGGGGGAAAGTATCTACTACCACGAATGCTATATTATAAGTTAGAACTAGGACCCCATTCAGTTGTGTTGATTCAATAGTTGTTTTGCATAGATAATATAAATTCGTCAATTGAATAATAAGCATGTTCTTTTTGATTCCTATATGTCAGTCGGTACTGAGTTATAAATTGTTGGTCCCATGATATTGAGCGACTTTCGCGACTTCGCGAGCCGGCATTTAGGAGCGAGCAGGACAGGCAACCTACGAGCCGAAGGCGATGTCTTTGGACTCATATGGTCCCGAGACACTAGCCGTACAGCTTGGTAGCGTGCTGAAGCAGGTCGACCAATTCCGTTATCTGGGCAACACTATAACATCTAACTGTGACCTTGACGCTGAGGTCAGCAGCAGGATCGGTGCTGCAGCTGCAGCGTTTGGGAAACTATGTTCCAAGGTCTTCTGTTCGCACGATCTAAACCTGGCCACCAACATTTCTGTATACATGGCGATCGTGCTGCCAAACCTTTTATACTCCTCCGAGACGTGGTGCGTGTACCGTCATCACATTCGCCCTTAGACCGGTTGCACCTAATACGCTTACGTAAGATCATGAACATCAGATGGTCTGGCCGAGTACGAAATACCGAAGTTCTGCGACGAGCCAATGTGGAATAGAGGCTTATCTTATGTGTCGACAGCTTCGGTGACTGTTCGGTGCGGTCACGTATCGCATATGGCGAAGGAGAGAGTGGCGAAGCGCATCTTTTATTCTGAACTAGAGGAGGGTAAGCGAAAACTTGGCGGACAACTCCTCCGATACAAAGATGTTCAGAAACGACACATAAAATGATGCAACATCGAGCCCTCTCAGTGGGAAGGTTTGGCAGCACATCGTCCTGATTGGCGCTGGCTGGTGCAGGGCAATATCCGCGATTTCGTGGAGCAACTTAAAGTTGACCTCGACGCTAAACGGGACGAGCTGAAAAACACGCCAGCCTGCGTCAATTCACTACCACTACGTAGCTGGTGTCACACGTGCCTTCAATGTAGTAGTAGTAGTAGTAGTAAACACTTTATTGCACAAAACAAGTACATAACACAGAAAGAATGCAGTAGATGTGTACGAAGGTGAACTCATCTCCTTAAGGGATCTCTTCCAGCTAACCTTTAAGAAAGTGAGAGAGATACATATGAAATACGAATGTGCATGGGGGTTCATCTCAAAGATCGTCTACGTCAGCTATCTTCGGGCGCATGAGCGCCGAGCTAACTAGGAGTCAAAGTGGTCGCCATGGTTGAAATCGGCCGGAAAGATCAATCAACAAATATCATGATATAAAATTTAAATCAAATTTTGGAGCATGTAGGCATAATTCACATACATATCCAAAAGTCGACAAAATCGACTAAAGTAGTAGACATCGGTCGACGGATTGCTATTCTGAAATGAACCTGGGCCAAATACGTATGTGACGGAGATAATAGGAGGTGGAGCAAGCGTGTCATAGCATGTAGGTGTCGTTCTAAAAAACTGTATCGTAGACCTCCAGTTAGAAGGATAGTCGATATTTTAAAAAAATTGCATTAAAAAAAAATTAAGCTGTTTGTTTTAGCATGCCCACTGGAGAAAGAGAACAGCTGATCGGGCTTCTTGGGGGAAAATTGGAAAGGACAGGTTTATTTAAGACAATACACTTAGGAGCAAAACTGTCCCAATAGTAGCATATTAGGAGAAAATGGAGAGGTTGATGTCGATCAAGGGGAGAGGTACATGGTTAATATATAACAGTACTCCTTGAAATTTTCTACAAATCTGCCTAACATATGATGTACTTGGCATTTACGGTTATTTTGTAATTTCGAATCGAAAAGTAGAAAAAAGCACATTTCCTAGTTCCTCCTATGAAAACTCCAAATAGGAAACCATACATAATATAATTTTACTTCTTACATATTTGAACAAAGTCATCGCCTTCACTGAATGGGCATGAGTATTATAAGAATAAACATATTTTAAATTTCAAAGAATACAACAGAACACTATCTTCATGTCGTATCCACTCTGCAAACACTTCTCCGATGATTTCAATATTTTATTAGTGACGTTATTTGTCATTTTCACTTTACTAGAAATTAAAATCATATATCAAACTTTACTATTAACTTATTTAATTACTTGCTTAATTATTCTTTTACACTTCCGAGACTTTCTACCAACTTCTTTTCAAGTACCTAACTTTTGCCAACCACTAGATGGCAAACAACTTTGTTGCATTAAATTAAATTCTATCACAAGCGCGAGTTATCATCCGTGTCATTCTAAGTTAGGCAGTTAGTTTCCAGTGACAGAGCCGTATATCTCAATTTGTTCTGATTTAGAGGACGGCAGAACACTGAAATGCACGCAGTGAATCATACGTGTGTTTCGGTCCAGATTAACTACTCATACTTACCTCGTACCTTCCTCAGTTAAATTTTAGGTGAAAACATTCTTATTAAGAACAGATATCCATTTGAAATCTGTGGTTACTTTTTCAAACGATAGCTAACTTAACCAGAACGACATTCGGTGATAAATAACGTGAGTTTCTATTTGTCTTCTTGGATTTTCACACGTCGTGTAGACCTCCATAAATTAAGAAAGCCAATTTAGTATTAAAATACAAGACTACTAACAGACTGGTCATTAATTTTCCCTTTTAATTTCCCCTAGTCAATAAGGGTTGTTTTGTAACTTGGAAAGAAACTTGTGGAAATAACGCATTCCGGGCGCCAGCTGCTAGCGAAGGGTTAAAATTAATTAATAGTATCTCGATTAGAGAAACACTTTGTTATCCTGACATAGGTACCTTACCTACACAATTTTAGGGAGTAAAAATATAAGATGGCGAATACTTTTTGATTTACTATGTGAGCCTAAAACAATGGAAACATAAAAAGGTACTAAATCGTTTATTAGCGGCGAAGAAAATGTTATAATTTATTTTTCAATTTTATCTCGATTCGCTACAAAAATTCGCAAGTAGTTGGGAAAGATATGCCGTTTCCCAATAACTAAGTCTGGGACATCGAAGGCACATTATAACAGCTTAGGACGACGGCCGCAAATAAATTTCCCAAGAGACGCGTATTTTACTTCGGCCGGGACAACCGGGACGCTAGATGATCCGAATTATTTTAAAAATACGCTCTTTTCAGTTTCATGTGGTCGTGCCTATATTTATCAATGGTAAAAGGTATGGTTAATAATCTGACGCAGGTTGGTAATATTTCGATCAATTGAATTCGAATGTTAAACGGCAGACCATTAGACCGTATTAGCAGACTACCGCCACCCGTTTTTAGAGCTTTCTCTGTTTTTTATAGAAATACCTACTTAGTAAAATGTTTTTCTTTGATCTGACTGAAATAAACATAATAAGGTAAGTTTTATTAAGTATTTACAAAGTCGATATCTAGTTCCATAGAGTTAGTAATGAAAGTGAATTATAATTAATGGTAGATTATCGCCATGTCACGGATAGTTTATATACCGAGCTGTGGTGAGTCTACTTATGTACTTTTTATAAATAGCTCATTTCCAAGCGCCAGAGGGATTCTTCCTATTATAAAAATTTAAATCTAGAACGTTTCCTCATTGCGGTTGGAAATGTCTGCTTTGTCGAGAGCATTAATTTGTTTTAAATGAATGTATAAGAAGAAACACACTGGAGTTCTTTCCTGCAGGAAATGCACTTCCAGTCCCTGGTTGGATTTATTTTCTTATTTCTATTTTTGTTTTAAGAGCGTTTAAGCTTGAGATGTGCTGCATAAATAAATATTATAGGATATAATTACACAAATTGACTAAGTCCCACTGTAAGCTCAAGTGTTGTGGCTACTTAGACAACAATATATATAATAAATAAATGCTTTAACCCATAGAAAACACCCATGACTCATCACACAAATAAATGCCCTTACCGGGATTTGAACCCAGGACCATCGGCTTCATGGGTAGTGATACCCACAGGGCCAGACAGGTCGTCAATAAGCAATAGGTAAATAATAACTATTGGATACCTAACCGACGGTTAGTTTATTTTTTGACTAAAATAAACCGACTTTATTAAAGCCCAATTTTCTTAGCGATCCTAATAGGCATATTAAAACCTTCTACTTTTAAAAGTAATAATATCTTAACTTATAATGTCCACAGAAAAGACGCCGGCTAAGAATAGAATAGAAAGCATTTATTCGTGGCAAAATAAAAAGATGAAAACAAGCACACAACAAAATTGTTACCCGCAATTTTGAAAAATATACTATCCCCTCTCTATACTTTTACATACCATTAAGAAAACGTCGCAGTCAAATTGTAAAGTTGTAAGATTCGGCCTTTTACAAACGGCGTCATCATTTTACAAACGTGAAACGTTATGCAAATTGCCGAAAGCAAATTGTTAGTGTACACAACGTCAACAGTGTCAACGTAAACGTGATGGTTGTCTAAGGGTGACCATGGTTTGGGGTTTTATCAATTTATATTAACTTTACCACACCATCATCCTAAAGGCTATCAAAATATCAAGGTTACCCAAAACCGAATCAGAGCACCCTACTATCCACGTGGTCCTGTCTGTTCTACCCCTAGAGAGCAATTGCGTAGGTGACCATCAAGCCGAAGCTATGGAGCCCAGTGTAGTGACAGTGATTCGTCACGCAAGGGCGGAAAGGCGGTTCTTCCGCAGCGTCGGAGCCAAAGCCATGCACCCAGGTCCAAAAGCCTCGCCCGCCCCCGCGCTCCACATAAGTCCGACGAACTTTAGATTTTATGGATACGCCTGCGTTTTTCATTTTAGTTCATTCATTGTTTTGATGTGCAGGGCCACGCGATCGACTAAAATGTCGCGGCCAAATACAAGATGCAGACTTTTTACAATTGGCCTATGTCAATTTTCATAACGTTTCACGTTTGTAAAATGACGGCACCGTTAGTAAAATGCGGAATCTTACAATTTACCTGCGACACACTTTCTCGAAAACATAATTACTATACACAATACCGCAACTGTTTGTGTTTATTGGTAGGTACCGGTTTACCGTAGATGACACTTTAAAAAACGTCCCTAAATAAAAAGCCCCGATCAGTACGCAGGCCCGCATGAACGCTTTTATCCACGGTGTAGGTCATTTTTTAAACTAACGTCCTGTGTCCTATCCAATCTTTTTGAGCGGCGATGGTGAATTAGTCGGTGTACCTGGATGAGCTTTGGTGCATTTTGTTACATTTTTTAACAGGTTAAGAGTGGCTTGGTATGGTATAGAAACTGAAATGATAACAAGTATAATTTCCATTTCATAACATTTTAGTCCATAATAATAATTATGATATAATGAAGGGTAAGACAACTTGAAAACTGTTATTTCGTTTGAATTGAAAAAAGGATAAATATTACCAGATGTATTGCAATATTATTTAACCAAATAAAGAAAATTCTACCAACTGCATACTTGAATAAGTACAGTCCGTTTGTTAATTTATTACGAATCTTGGCTTAATATACTGCTTTTAAAGGAATGGATGCGAAATGAAACGAATTCTTAAAGAAATAGTTTTATTCTCGATTCCGACTAGAGCGAAGTAATTAAATTTCATTCGGAATGTTCTGAAATAGTTCCTTTTACTGAAGTTAAATTTATTTTTATAAGTAGCTTATATAATTGTGTTCAAACTAATGGAAAAATGTCGAAGTAGGTACCGTAAAATTGGGCGATGAAATAATAAAGGGACCAGATTGGCAGGTTCGAAATTGATAATGATAAAGGATCTTTAGTTATCTTGATTCATATCTTGATTTATTCTTATAATAATATCTTTAATTAGCTTGATTCATTCGGGAAGAGAAATAGAGTAAGTTATGGCGTTTCACCAGATACCATACGAGTAAACAGTTACAACCAGTATAATACATGTATCATAAATACCGGGTGTACTCCTCAAATTAAACAACATTTGCTCAGCAACTTTTTAAGTAACTTGTATATTGATTTTTAGAACGTTTTAAAGTTTATTCTAAGACGCAATGTATTGCGAATTTTGTTATGTTTAAAGGGTGACAAGAAACGTCAATTACACTGATGACAGTGTACATTGAAGGTAATATTTATTTTGTATGAAAAATAGGAAGACAAAACACTTCATAATTTTTAAAAGTCACTGAACAAATTTAATGTTGGTTAGTTTGAGGAGTACAGCCTACATTTAAATTTTTTGCTCGGGTTACAGGCCACACTCGGTATATGTATACAGCGTGTATTTTTGATACGACCATATAATCAAATGGTAGTTAGTTAAGCCTTTAATGAACACACTTTCATTAGGTTTTATAAAAAATGGACGACTTTTATTTTTTCATATTTGACTTTTATTTTACTTTTATTTTTTGACGACCGGTCTGGCCTCGTGGGTAGTGACCCTGCCTATGAAGCCGATGGTCCCGGGTTCAAATCCTGGTAAGGGCATTTATTCATGTGAATAGCATGGATATTTGTTCCCGAGTCATGGGTGTTTTCTATGTATTTAAGTATTTATAAATATTTATATATTATATATATCGTTGTCTAAGTACCCTCAACACAAGCCTTATTGAGCTTACTGTGGGACTTAGTCAATTTGTGTAATAATGTCCTATAATATTTATTTATTTATTTATTTTATTTTAATAATATAGCCAGCAATGTATCACTATTTTGTGCTAACTCAAATCGTCGCATTAATGACGCGACGTCACAACTGTCACAATCACAAGTAATCACGATGTACGAAATACATTGTTGCTCGAAAAAAAAATAACAAAATTAATTATGCGGTTGTGGTTAACAGTAAATTAAAAATTTCCTTCAGAATCATTTCATACTACTAAAACCTACATCTCGTTTAAGTTTGTGGTTATATCAAAAATACACGCGGTATCAATATGTGTAGTATAGTGAATATAACAACCAGGATAGAAGGAACCCGGTTTTGAAAGAGCCACTTTTTGCATTTATTTCAGTAGTTTGAGAACGAACTTTGTAGTAACTTTAATTTTTTAAGGTTCCGTAGCCAAATGGCAAAAAACGGAACCCTTATGGATTCGTCATGTCTGTCTGTCTGTCCGCCCGTTATGTCACAGCCACTTTTTTCCGAAACTATAAAAACTATACTATTGAAACTTGGTAAGTAGATGTATTATGTGAACCGCATTAAGATTTTCACACAAAAATAGAAAAAAAATACAATACATTTTGGGGGTCCCCCATACTTAGAACTGAAACTCAAACATTTTTTTTTTCATCAAACCCATACGTGTGGGGTACTCGTATCTATAGATAGGTCTTCAAAAATGATATTGAGGTTTCTAATATCATTTTTTCTAAACTGAATAGTTTGCGTGAGAGACACTTCCAAAGTGGTAAAATGTGTGCCCCCCCCCCCCCTGTAACTTCTAAAATAACAGAATGAACTAAAAAAAATATATGATGTACATTACCATGAAAACTTCCACCGAAAATTGGTTTGAACGAGATCTACGAGTAGTAAGTAGTTTTTTAAATACGTCATAAATGGTACGGAACCCTTCATGGGCGAGTCCGACTCGCACTTGGCCGCTTTTTTTATTCTTACTAAGTACACTATTTTACCGTCTCCTACAAACTTTAAACGCATTTGAATACGCTCCGAAACTACCGAAATAATGCAAATATCTCTTAAAACCTGGCTCCTCGGTGCCACTTTCCCCCTTCATATTGTATGCAGAGACATATCTAATTTTAGAAAGCTCTTAAAGAAAGGTAGTCTCAACTGCACTACGTATATACACCGTGTTTTTTTTTATTTCCGTTAATTTCAAGGGTGCATCCCTGAGCTTAAATTACTTTCTTAAAAACACCGGTATTCTAATTAACTCCATTTCAGAGATAATCAATAATTATTTTTTATCTTATAAGGCCTTTACGAGCGTGTACACTAGCCTTAGGGCCTGTTTACATATTGATTAATGTTTAGTACGAGTGCTACTAAACGTAAGTGCTATCTCGGACGATCGATGTTCGAAATGACAATGATATGTCACCGTTTTCAATTGTTTGGTTGAGTTGAATGTAATGCCCATGTTACAACAACGCTATATATGCAACATTTATTTCCTTTTTTTTATTAACTATTCCATTAAGTTTCCTTAAACGTCCTTACCGATACCCCAAAGTTAACGGAATTCAATAAAAACACGGCGTATATTGCAAATCCAAATATTGTAAATAATAGTTTATGATATTAATATTATTATAATATTGACAATTCGAATCCCCACATATCGTATCAGACTTATCAGCTTCCATGGTAAAATAATACAGTGAAACATTAATTTTCTAAATTCACATCTCATTTTCTTAAAGTCAACCAAACATATTAGTCCCCATTCGATTGTTAGTTTCTTAGGCAGAAATATAAATGACATGAAACTCATTACAAACTGAGACTGACATTAGAAACCTATTTTATCTGTAAAACTCATATTGATTGAGTAGACGTAGAAATCACGTAGTAATATAGTTATTTAAATTAAAGGGTTTCAAAATGACTCTGATTTCTTTGGATAAATTATGTCTGTCTTGCCTCCTAACATACAAGAATCTTTGGCTTATTCACAAATATTCTGACGAAATTATCTTGAGTAAAACTAACTACAAATATATATACATTCTTTATAAGAATTAATAACATCGTCATTTATCTTACAGCTTGCTCCTTATCTACAACGAATATGTTACAGATTTGTTTACTAGGCTAGGCCTTATTATTAATAGCAAATAAATCATGAATTTGGTATAGTTATAAAATGTACAGATATTAATGAGACCATGACGATCCAATATGGAGCAACATTAATACCTGAAACAATAAAAGAAAAAGTTTTAGTAGTCATCGAGTAAAGTGTAGTATTTGCTTCGCATTAGGACTGAAGTTACTACGATTGTAAGTATAAAATAAGCAAGTGCTCGTCTCTACAACGCTTTTTCATTTCGTGTTTTGCCTCCTGTCACGCTTTTGCACTCACTCTTTCATTCTCCATTACCACATTTATATTTTACCACGCTAAATTCATATGCCAATAGTGGCATTGCTACATGTAAACACAGTCTACGACTTTTACCAGTCTAACTATAAATAACCTTTTGCCTCCTTCATATGTTACTCTTATGTAATCAAATCGTTTGTCCTCCTTAGTAGTTCGTGTAAGGAATTTATACAATGTCCACTTGACTTGTATTACAATAACTGAATAAGTATTAATATCTAAGCAATCGACCCTATTCGTACAATACTTATAAGCAGGGATCGGAAACCGGTATTTTTTGTATGGGAACGAAAACGGTAGTTTTTCGTTCTTTGTTAATTATTTCATTTCTAATTGGGCAATCTAATAATACAAAGTCGTTATCTAAAAACACACCCGAGTCCTATATTTGGAGTATAAAATAAACCGAAATATATGTTTATTTCAGAGTTTTTCCAAAAAACCGGTTCCGATCCCTGCTTATAAGAAGTCACATTCATTCGTTCATTCTTTTAAAATTATGGCTTCAGTCCAGTGGGACTATTTCGCCAGTATCAAGGTATTAGGAGCTTTAAATACGAAAAAAATTGTATGGTTAGTACAAGATAGTGTACGGTGATTTTATCAGCTTTTGTAAAGGAATATCTGGACTTTACAAGTAGCCCGTGGACTACCGGCCGTTGACTCCAAAATGGTGGTTAAATGCGTTTCAAGGTTGATTATCCATTCACTGCACACTTCCACATTTAGTTTACTGCATAATAAAAAGCAATTGATATTACACTTTAAACAATATTAAGGCGCAAAAAACAAAGGAATTAATCACGAGGCGTCGCTCGAACCGGAAGACTATAAGAAGTCACAGCGGTAAGAAACCAATCTCTCAGTATGAAAAGTGACATTTCTTCAACCAAAAACGTCACTTTTGACTCTGATAGATCGGTATCGTAAAGTTGTGACTTCGTATAAGCATTGTTCTAATCGGATGTTTTATATTATTATTAATCGTATGGCATGCATAAAGAAGGCAATCAGAGTATCCTTGAGGTCGCTAAGCCAGGTTACCAACTCAGGCGTGACTGACTCCAGATCTTCAGCTGATCCAGAATACGAGTGAAGGGGACAGTGTTGGAAGATATGGTCAGTGGTCTGCTCTTCCTCGCCGCACTCGCAGAGAGGAGAATCTTTCCAACCCCATTTATATGTTAGGGAATTACAACGGCCATGCCCAGTTCTCAGCCTATTTAAGCGACACCAAAGTTTGCGGGGGATGTTTTATAAAAACAATATATCGCGAATATAAACTTACCACTATCTGGTGCAGACGTATGCATTGAATTTGATGATTCAGGAGGCGTAACAGGTGGATCTATAAAAACAATAAAAGATTATTTACCGTCGTTTTATGTGACTGCTGGCTACACAATGAAAGGCATTCAATTACGAATTTGGGTTTATAAAACGAGCTCATAGATATCGACATTGTTATTGCCGAATAATAACATTTTCACTCCTTATGTTGTCCATAATTTGCAGTTTTTAAAGGTATAAAATGGAGAATTTATGTTTATGATCTGTGTGTGTGTAACTGAAACAATTTAATCATTGGTTCAACGTATTTTACACATGAAAAAAAAAATCAATTTTTTTAAATTAGTTTTTGAGGAGGTTGAAAATGTATGTCACCTCTATAAAATATATCCCGTTTCCTACTAAAGTAGTTGGCGAGCGGCACTTGCATGTCGCAGAGAATCTCCACAGTCGGGGGCAAAGCGTCGACCCTGACCACGGCGCTGGTGAGCGCAGTATACCGGCCTTCCAGCAGTTTGATGGTGGTCTTCGCGTTCAAAGGCCTGCGAAGTTACATTTTCAAAAAATAAGTGTTCAAGATCAACTATTACAGGGATGAGTACGATGCAATATTTTTGCCGAAGTTTATATTTTTTCTTACTTTACTACGTTACAACAGTTAAATATCCTAAAATAATAAATGAAATAGTTTTAAAAATTTTATGACCAATAATTTAAGAAAGAATTGATAATTAGTTCAGATGATATGATGATGCCAGAAAAAAAAAACGAAAAAAGAAACTATATATAATATTTATATACTTCTGTTTCTGCTATCGCTGGCTCATTCCGTAGGTACCTTTTCATTGTAAGAAGTATGATATGATATGTATGAGAACACTTTTAAAGTCACAGTCCCATTCGAACATCTCTTGAAATGTTATTCCAGATCAATTACACTAACCGATGCAGCCGTTGTTATATGCCAATATCTAAATACCCGGTCACGTAAGATGGCCACTTTCAAGAAAAGTTAATCCCCTTGTAATATTATGATAGCCCAAAGATATTAAATTTGTATCCCTTTTGGTCCCTTTGGCCGGGTTCGGGAAAATGCCAATGGTAGGAAATCCGGCACGCCTGGCATTCGCGGTACGCAGGTTCGACTAACTTTCATTAGGAATCCGAATTATTTAGCCTAAACTGAGTTTGGAATTTATGGACTCTTAGTTTGACAGAAACCGCTATACCGTAATAAGTAGTAGATTGTTAACCAAGGGATGAAAGGCACCCATTTCTGCCGAGGTAGTTAGTTAATAGTCAGAGGCTGAAATCATGCCTTTCTTCCGAGTTAAACACTCTATTTCTCATTTCGAATACGAAGAAAGTAATATATATGTATATTTAAAAAAATTAGTATGTTGTAATTGTAATTCTAACGTATTATTTATTGTACTAAAAATAAGTAATTAAAATTACTTTCCGACTTTTTAAATAACAGTACAGTTTAGATTTAATCGTTTCTATAATAATAATATCCAGTTGGTATGATATTTTTAAATTATAAACGTCTACCATGTATGTTTTCATCTTAGCTAATAATTATAATTTTCTTATCCTGAATATGCTTTTTGTCATTATTATAAACGGCTCGAATCCCTTCCCTTATGTTTCCACTATAACCAACGTCCAAGTGAGTGTTCTACGTTATTCGGCAGCGATTTGGAAGTTTGTTGCCCTCGCGTACCTACTGTTTGAATCGATTATGCGAATCAGATTCCCATTGTACTGCATTGGAAAGTTCCGTCCTTCCGTTTATATGGAAACTGTGGAATTATAGTAATATAGTACCTAACTATGAACGCAAATGTGACAATGCGATTCGACAAAGAGACAGAGACAATTATTACGAGTAAAACAAGTAGCTATAGTCAACCGTTCTAACAAATCGCATTGATCTCTTGTTACATTGTTTAGGTTAACTACGATGTCTATCATTGGTGTATTCCCATTTGTCCCCATCCCAAGTGACCGCTGCCATACATGAGTCAGGAACAAATGGGAATGATTTACATGAAAACACCTATCCCATCTGTGCCCGGCGGGAACAAATGGGAATACACCACATCGGTTAATAGACATGTAACAATATAAATAAAAATATCCTTTTAACACGTAGCAGCTTTAATTATTTGACGATTTTAACATCGAATTGATGTAAATAGTACTACCACATATTCTTAAATATCCATTTACATATTAACTTCTAAATGTTACGCAATTAGTAAGTAACCTTTTGTCAAACGCAGCACGAGAGAAATTGAATTCCAGCGGATTTCTACCAACTATTAGAATCAATCTATATTTATTGAGTGACGGAAATCTCGGTGCTCGCATAATGAAATTGAGGTCTCCTGTGACATTTAATTGTTCACGTTGCGGGGCAATGCATGTTGAAGTGACCGAGGCACTGTTATACATATTAAGGAATACTCATTATACTATATGTATAAACTTCTTACATATTTTTTGAGGTGCAATATGAATACGGTTAGTAAAACCAGTAATAGATTAACTAACTTGTATCGTCATCATTCAATATCACTGACATTTGATGTCTCCCGGCAATTTACATTTTCAAATAGTTTATATCCATTTAAAAGACAAATAATTAGCCCGAAATACATACAAATCAATAATGCAGCCCTGTGAGTGTGGGTGGCTCATAAGATAGCGTCGAGCAGCTGAAATATATAATTTGAAAGATCGCCATCGCCACAAGTCACAACACATCATTGATGTTTATTTAAGTATCCAGTAGCAACAAGATTTCTGATTGTTCTATTGGCCGATCGGCTACGTTTCCACGGGAAACGCCAAACTACGCCTGCGCGCTAGGCCAGTTTCGCTCAAGCGTCTCATCTCACAACAAATGTGTCTGCTGACAGTTGACTTTGATTGTGATTGTGAATATTTAATTAGTTTTAGATAGTGCTCAGACCTGGTCTTTGACGGAAGATCAGAAGTCCAAACTCGGGGTTTGCCAGAAAGCTATGGAGTGCAGCATATTAGGTGTTTAAATTAAGAGATCGAGTCCAAAACACTAGCTGCGCTCTAAGACTCAAATAATAGACGTAGCTTGGAAAGCGGCTAAGCTGAAATGGGACAGGTAGACCACGGGCCAGGAGCATATTTCGTCAGTCATCGCCTCCCGGCTGATACTTTGTCAGATGATAGTTTAGATGCTGTTTTAAACTAAAAAAAACCGTCAGCCGGTTCTATCGCGGTGGAATGATCGTCATCTTACCACTTTATGTGCGGAAAAGTATGCGTATTGTGAAAATTGCGTAATCCGTTTATGCTTTTCAGATGAAATGCTACATGCAAAGTTTCATGATTTGTTATTACTATCATAAAAGGTATAGCATAGCGCTTATTTTTTACATGTTCATGCGACCAGCTGATGTTCTTACCACCGCGATATAATCGGCGAACGTTTTTTTTTAAGTTAATAACAGCATTTGAACTATCATTTGATAAAGTATCAAACGGCAGGCGATGATATTTTTTTTTGTTTCGTTGGCTGCCGTTCCTCAACCCACCAACGGAGCGGCAGCTGACGTCCACGAGGGTTCATCGTTCGCGGTCTATGGGCTGGTCATGTCTGCCGAATGCCGGACGACTTGTGGGCCAAGACAACCACTGAGTAGGAGTCCCACAAGTCTAACCGAGGAGTCGGTAGACCTCGTTGGCGATGGCGGGATAACTTGGACTCCTTTTTGAGAGGCTGACCAGATAAAGCACTAAACAGAGACAAATGGAAAAAGAGGGGGGAGGCCTTTGCCCAGCAGCAGTGGAACACAGTGAGCTCTTAATAATAATAAAAAAGCTGTATGGACACAATTATTGTCAATGGTATAATTTATGATAATCCAAGTGACATTTGCACCATATTTAATGATTTATTCGTGGACGGTGCAGGGAAAAAAAGTACTCAAGTCGGTAGTAGCCGTGTCGTACCAGGACACTAAAGGGCTGGCATCGGATCGACCAAGGTGGAGAAAATTTCATCAAGCTGCACCGACAAGAGCTCAAGGGCTCTTCTCAATAATAGGAATAATCTTGTCAATAGGAAGCTCAATAAAATGTCACCACAAGTACGTCATATACTTGACACCCATCTCCGAAGAATTCACCAGAAAAATACTGTCTACCTACCGCCATATTCCACCACCAGTTTTACGTTTCCAGTTTTAGATAATTATAGACCTATCACGCTAATACCAGTTTTATCAAAACTTTTTGAAAAGGTTATGCTGATAAAAATAAATGAATTCTTCAATTACTTTATAGTAATTGAAGAATTAATTTATTTATTTTTCTTCAATTACTTTATAGTCATTGAAGAATTCATTTATTAAGCACTGCTCAGTATGGTTTTCGAAAGAACAGCTCTACTTCATTAGATTCATTCACACTTATATTATAAAATTAATAACCTAGATTTTCAATGACAAAATCCCCATTGCTGTATTATTTTTAGACATGACTAAGGCTTTCGACCTTGTTTTTTATGAAAACCTTCTATACAAATTAGAAAAATGTGAATTTAGAGTCAATGCATATACTTGGTTAAAGAATTATTTAAAAATAGGGAGCAATGCACAGAAATTACTTCATTGGTTCAAGGCGGAAAAAAGGTTTAACTATAGGTCACAAGGAACCCACTCCCCGCAGTGCACTTTCTGCCCAGGAGTATAAGTAATACAACTGGAGGTGTATTCTGATTGCAATAACTAGTTTTAAAATTGATCCTGGCTACGAATCGTACTTACCTATTTCCTGCTAAGATAATGAGCTCCGGCTTCGGAAACACTCCTTCTGCTGAACAAATGATGTTGAGGTATCCGTCGTCCAGCCTATCTTGTATCATGTCGAAGCGTGTTTCTGGCACTAAAACAAAATGGTAGTATATTATAAAAGTCTGAAATTGTATTTCAAGAAGACAATTTAAATTTTTTTAGATTTGATAATAACATTTACTTTTAGGACTAGGTAACGTTTACCAAAGTATGTAGGTACTTAAGTGGCTTTCTCTAAATAATATCCTGAAATGAACAGACAAAGCTCGCCCACATGAAATTAACATATCGATACCAACATTACTAGTTTATTTTTTATTTGAATTTATGTTGCATGCCCTTTTATATGGATGTCATTAACTCGAAGTATTTCGATCGAAGCATGCCTTAGGTACCTACATCCAACGGTCTATGATCACGCAAACTGTATTGGATAACATGATGAATATGTAAAGAATTAAGTATCTAGAAGAGCGTTGTATTTTATCGCATTCCTGCAGACGCATCTGCGTATGATACCTACTGGTAGCATAAGTATGTTATTTTTGACACCACGCGATAATGGGCGAATTCCAAACAGTCGTAAGTGTAGTATGACGTCATTACTAAGGCTGAAAAGCTAAAAGAATATTTTATTCAGTAAAATATTCTTCTCTTCTTCTTTCTATCAAGATTTTTAAAAATAAGTTTTTGATCGAATTTATTATATATATACAGATTGGTCTCGTTTTTGTCAAAACTCAGTGCTGATGATGGGATCCATGAGGAATCGAGAGAGCTTTTGAAATGTGAAAGGCATACATCTTTATTTAACTATTGATTTTTGCATTGTTATCAACAAATCAAGCATTAACAATTTTAAAAAGTGACATTGAATGATAAGGAACTGCTGATGCTGATTAGAATGGAACTCTTCAACGACGCATAGTTCCCACTTGGCGATTTGTCGTCTTCGTTTTAGGCAAATTTTTGTCAAGCTCGAGATCTGATGGTAGAATTTATGAGGAATTGAGGAAACTCCTCAAATGTTAAAGGCATACATGTAGTGATTTTACTATTATCTATAACAAATCAAGCATTTACGTTTTTTTAAATATAGTCAAATATCCTATTGCAGGTGGGTATCTCACCAGCCAACCATAGGGCAAATCTGAAATGTGTCAAGGAGGGTGCAGTGACAAAAAATAGGACGCTGTTTTTATTTAATTTCATTACATGGAATCCAAAATCAACAATAATCTTTCTTTCACAGGTCTCCCTAATTGAATTCGTTTTTTTTTCTTAAAAATTATTACAGCCAGAAATCAGGCCTCAAAAAAAAAAATTTTGATGGGTTTTCTGAACCCTAGCCCTCACAACATAACCTGTACCATAACTTTTTTTCTGAGATTTACTACCAAGTACATAATGAGTACTTTAACTATGCTTTTGAAAACTTCGCTTTACCTTAATGTCGATGGTTTGAAATATTGATGGATTTTATCGTATGCAAGATGGCAATTTGTATTCCATTAGTTTAGCCTGCTGCTGGTTTTCTGATCATAAGCTAGATTAATTTCGACTTGTTTACTTAGCGTTCCAAAAAGGATCCTTAATATTTTGTTCAGTTATTTTGTTTGAAGTTTGTTCCATTTTCTATTAATGGGGCATTAGTGGAGCATTAAGCCAAAATTGGTTTAGTTTGTCGCCTGAATGGCGGTTTGGTATATTATTAGGGCGATGCCCAGCCTCGTGAATTACACGCTTTTAAATTTAATAGTACTGAATATCAAGTCAAGTAGGTATATAAATACTGCTGCTATCATTTCTAAAATGTCACTATGTCTTTATTAATGGAAATTTGTTTGGAGCTCGACATTAAATTTAACATGTATTTTCATTGCACCACAGAAAAAATTAGACGTTAGTATTTAAAAAATATGAGTATAGTCCAATTTTAAACTTCACTAAATGACTAACAAATCTGAACAATGTACTGTCAACCGGGATGAATAAGGATTGCGGGGTGAATAGGGATAAAAATCGGAAATTACATTTGCCTGATAATTTCTCAAAAAAATTGACATGATATCGTTTATGTACGTATGTAGTTTCTTAAGAAATTATAAGACTTATCTTATTTAATTTCTTAAAAACTACATAGGTACATACATACACTTACGACACTTATGTCGTTCCCAGTTTTAACCCTATATACCCCGGTTGACGGTACCAAATACAATTTTTGAAGTCAACTATAACCTCTACATTATCTTCTCATTGTCTTATCAAGTGTTTTATTAGATTATTTCATCTTTATTGCACAAAAGGAATTTCATCATTCAAAAGGGGGATTTTTGTAATGTGTATACCTATAATAATATGCTACGCTACAGAAGCTATACTAGTATGTACACGATTAGAATTTGGGCTCAAATGATTCGCTTGACTTTGGATTGTGATTGCATCCTTGTTGTTGCTACATCGTTACTGCGGCAGCGTTGCAGCAGTAGGAATCGGGGCTGTTGTTGTCAATTTGGATTGTCTTCGTCTCATTGCTGCGAATGGCGCGGCGGAACGGCACTGAAAACGTTTAAGAGGCTGTCAACACCCAATGTCCTTGAAATTGATGTTACTTAAACAGTTTTTTAAGAAAGACTATTTGTTTTAGTCAAGTAAGGAAAATATATGTTCATATTAATTATATTTCAAAGCCCGTGGTTGTACTCGATACATGATTGAACGAAATCGGCTCGATAGAAAATAATTGCGAAGATTGGTCTTAAAATCACAATTAAACGGTTCTATGTCTTTATTGTTTTGACTTATGGGTCTGCAATTAAAATCACAATTTCAAAACATTTATATCTAAACCGTGGTTGAGTAAAATATTACACTAATAATCCACTTTTTTTTATTTAAATATTTTTCTTATTATTCCCTTGCCCAGGCCCAGTAACATGCGACAGTGCTATCTCATTTACTCCGATAGAAATAGACAGTGTGCGCGCTTTAGGTATTGACAGCCTCTTAACCCCGTCATCGTTTTTTCGGGGAGATTGACGGTGGCATTCGCCTGTTTCCGGCAGTTGGAACACTGCATCAAGTCACAATTCTAATTTGATCTCAAGGTGCATACATTCATCAACAACATAGCGTTCTTTTAGATTACAATACGGCTGCCAAAAAAAATATTTGCAATCTTGAAGCATTTCTTCATGGATACGAAACCTGATTTCCTGGCTTTCGCTAGATAGAAAAAAAATCACGCACATAGGTCTAAAACACACTTTAAAAATATGTAATAATTTTTGCACAAAAGCTATTGCTATATGTAAATGTGCAATTTTATTTTTGATCGAACTCATCGATTACTTTTTTCTGTTAACACATTCACCGCTGAGTTACGGTCGTATCGTAGCCGGATAACATAGGTTTCCCGGTACGTAGCGAAAATACTTCTTAGAGGCAACGTGTCGTGATTAGCGCTGAATGGATTAATTCTTTAAAAAAAACGAACACATCCGCGATCGTTGTCACGCACAGCCGTCTCGCTCACGCTTACGGGGGCCTTCATGCTTTGGAGGCGTTATTAAGTTATTGACAGAAACATAATATATTCCCAGTGACTTAATTTTGCTGCTGAAAAGCAATAAAATAGTAATGTAGCATATGAGAGCAAGGACCACATCCCTCCGTAAGCAGGTACCTAATACTTATGTGGTAAACGTAACACAGAATAGTGCACTCGCACAAATGGATAAAGTTACTCGGCGTAATTTCCGGACCGTCTCAGCTCACAAAGCTGCAACGATATGGTTTAAGCAACAGCTGCACATGAACATAACCCTTATTAGTAATGAACTAGGGGCGTCAAGAGATTATTTAGTGATTGACGTGAATTAAGACATTTTGTTTCGAACAGGATGCTAATTATTGAATACAATATTAATATTATTGAATACAAGCAAGCTCTTAATACAACTAGGGAATAAATCAGATTATCTTATAAAATATTTTAAACACATAATTATTATAAGCTCTCTATACTATATTCCGGAACCGCATGTTACGGCCGGCGTTGGGGCATCATTCGTACAGTTTATATTTTAATTAGTTTTAAGTATAAAATGAATATGTTTTGTTGTTTTTAAGGTACCTAAGTATATCAAAAGTTTCGTGTAAAATAAGCGATAAAAATAATTCGGTGACGCCACCATATATCCGCGAGTTCCGGCATGCCCCAACGGAGGCTGTAATTTGGGTTAGTGAATATTTAATAGAAAGTTTATGTGTGTAGATAAAATATAGTGTATGTAACTGTACTGTGTAGGCATTAAAACACTCGTGTGATCTTTTTAAGACTCACTACGTTCGTTTCGTAAACCCACACTCGTGTATTTTAATGTCTTTTATTATGTAGCAGTCACATAAACTACTATAGTTGACTGTCAGTGCTGGTTTCACTACAAGAACGGACTTAAGCACAAGGCAAACAAACTTTTTCAGTAAAATTCCTTTGCACCTACATTTTCCAATTTTGCCGCCTTATTCCACTGACAAACCTGCCATAGTATAGTTAAGTATTTCCTGTTACATACTTATATGAGAACGTAAAATAAATTACTAATACTTTATAACGAGTCATACTTGGTCGATAATATAAAGTAAATCTATGATTTCATTGGAATCCATACCAAATATGGTCATCGGTCTGGTCTTGTCGTCTTCAGCCAAGAATGTGGAGACGACACATGTGTAGTTCCCCGTAAGATCTGTGCTAGGAGACAGGATCCGCAGCGCTCGATGCTGCGTGTACGCATTGTGGGATACCCTGTAGTTGAGATCGAGCTGAAACACAAGACAGTTGTTGTTAATTTACGAAAATTATTGTACTATCCAACAAACCCTTAACTAGACACAGAGGATCATTTTTACCTGATCTTCCTCCATTTTTTTACCATAAAATTACATTCGGTTTACTAGCATGCAATGGACAGCAATGCTGCAGGCTGCAGGCTGCATTGCAGTAACGAAGGTCATTTTATCAATTAACATTAATTTTGCATTTTTTGTAGTAATCAGCAACCCCATGTCGTCATATATAAGCGTGATCTAGGTTTTTTCAGTTCAATGCGTCCTTGCCTAGCGATTGATAGATCCATCGGCAGCGGGATAGGCGGTGAGAAACCTCAGGGATATAGGAATAATATCAAATTAAGTAATAAATAAATAAAATTCTTTTATTTCCGAAAAATATTGACTTCGATACACGTTTTTACTGACAGCACTATGCTATGCCTGTCCCTTGGAGGAGAGATTGATAATCCTAAATAGCAAGTTTAAATGAAATTATTACATAAGGTATTAGTAGAGAATTGAACAATGGGTACATTCGTTATTACAGGAAGTCTAAACTATAAAGCTAGACGCTATATATTTAACATAGTGAAAGAAGAGAGAAATAAAGACTAAGTAAAATAAAGTTGTTGAGTCTTATTAACTTGACAAAATAAAATATAAGGATAGAATAAAAGTTATGCTTGTGTGGGTGTAAGTTAAGGGGTAGAACAATTAGGGCTATGGATGTTAAGATTACTTAGAGGTCTTGGGGATGAAGCAGAAGTTTTCTGGAAACAAAGAAACTTAGTTTTTGATGTGTTCAAGGTGAAAAGATTCTGCTTCGGCCACTTTGAAAGTAGCGAGGTTCAGCGGTATCTTGGACAGCCTCCCAAAAAGGCCCGTGGAAAACTATAACAGTGTCGTCGGCGGTCGTTGATACAAGCGAGATATCGTTTATATAAAAGAGAAATAGAGAAGGTCCTAAAATGCTGCCCTGTGGTACACCGAACTATGTTGGTTTAGTGTCACTAAGGTATTTGCTACATTGAGTTCTATTTGTCAGGTAGCTATTGAACCAATGCAATATTTTACCTCGAATACCGTATGCTTCCAGTTTCTTCAGCAGGATGGGAATGGAAACCGTGTCGAAAGCCTTTGCTAAATCAAGAAAGACTCGGACACAGACCCGCCCCTCATCCAAATGCTTTGAAATTGTTTTTTAAGAGTCGGTACCACATCTTCTGTCGATAAACCTTTACGAAAGCCTAATTGTCTACTTGTTAGGAGTGAATTTGTTTCGATATAAGCCACTAATCTTTAATCAACGATACGCTCTAAAATCATTAAAATAAATCCTAATAGAGATATCGGCCTATTGTTACAAGGTGTGTTTTTCGCATTTCCTTTATGTATCGGTACAACTGCTGCTGCTTTCCAAGTCATTCCATATTGTAACAAGTGGTTCCGCAATCACTGTGGTGATAGCTTTCAAAATCTTATTATTTATGTTATCTAAATCTGGCGAACTGTTAGCTATCATTTGCCATTTTCTACCGGCTATTTTCAGCGACTAGAACGCAGCAATTTACCATGGTTGCCGTTCATCTATCCATAATTATTATCAAAACCTTACTTTGTCTTTTAATATCCCCAATGCTTGCGGCTTCTGCGGGGGTATCCATTGGTATACGGGCTGCTCCCGGTAATTGAAGAACCACTTAACTACCAGCCCCGTCACGTTACTGGTCACGTAGTCGCAGTCCAGCGTGATGGAGTCCTTGGTGCCGTACTGAATGACTTCTGGTACACGCATGTGCGTTATCCGTACGGAGTTGACACCTAGGAAAAAATACTTCTTTCAGTATGAAATAAAATTAATAAAAACCATAGTCAAAAGTCTCCTTAAAGGTACCGTTCGGATTCAGACTAGGTACACTAGCATTACTACTACATTATTGTGGTGCGATCTTGCTGTCGACTGCAGTGCTGCCGCAAAGATCAAAAAATCGGGAATCAACATCGATTTTGTGAAACATATATATATATAAATATTGTTATTTCTTGACAGGTTAGGCATCGAATGCACAGACACATTCGTCATTCAGCCACTATTGAAAATTATGTACCCTGGATTGGGGACTTTGATCATTTTCAGAAATAATGTATTCTAAAAAAAATTACATTATCGATTTTTGCGCTTCTATTGATTTCACTAATAATATTTTAATTTTATTTTTAATGTATCTCTTGAAATATAATATTAAAGTGGTGATCAACTTTAAACTGAACTTGGGATTACTTTGATACCCCTCTTATTCGACGGAATTTTATAGTAACTCCTATAGAGAGTAAAACTTTAAAACATTAAAAAAAACCATTCGCAGGTTTAGGATTTATAAGGATTTTTGTTCATTTGGGGTTACTTTGACAAAGAAAAACATGGATAGTTTGAGAACAAACAAATTCATTTCATAACTGTGTCATATTTTAGTTATTTATGTTTAGAAGCGTAATTGAACAATAAAAAGCTAACAAACTTTACCAACAATATGTAATCAACAACTAATGCTCAAGTGCCTGGTGTATCAACAGCTGCCTTCGACCACTTCTGTCACAGCCCGGTTTAAAACTTTTTCAGAGTTGTTCCGATATGTTCGGAAACCTAATCGATTTTTATATGTTCGATGCATTATTCTAAATCAAAAATCAGTTAAGAAACCATGAATTATCTTAATAATCTAGAAAAAACTATATTTCATTCGCCAACAAACTGGTTACAGTTTGGCGATATTATACATTTTTTCTTTAAGTATGTACCGTTTGAGTAAATAAAAAAAAAAACGCGAGGAGCCATTGATCAGTGACCAAAGTAAACCCTTATAGGGGATAAACACCACATGCCATAAAAACCGAAAAAATACAAATGGTCGCCATGATTATGATTTTCGACAAGTATTGATGTACGATGATACATGCTGGATTCAATCAATTACATCAAATTTATGTATTTACTATATAGAACATTGTAAATTTCATTGAGTACACTCGTAGGTTTCCTATTACAATATAAAGAAAAATATTGATACGCCTATACTACAAACTCGATAACTGGATTACGATCCAAATATCACAATAAATATCGAGCGTGTAGCATCCGCCTAAGACGTTAGTCTTAAGATATCGCATAAAGGTTTCAGTACTCATAGATACTAGACAATCATCATGCATACACTTCAATGTCCGTGACTTTGTCATACGTGACATAATTTAAAGTCGAGTCGTAGTGACAACATAATTGTCTTCTTAAAATATAATTATTTTAATAAAAGTTGTGGTCATCGCTTTTAAATGGATTCGGAAGAAAAAAACGAACATGATCTAGCGTTTAGTTTCATTGAAAGCAGTCACAAGGGTAGAATTCTCATTAAGGGAGCTCGCCGGAATTATTTAAAAAGAGATAATCGTAAGTCGGGAACTTCTGTATGGATTTGCGAGAAGATCGGTGTATGCAATGGCTCCTTACTGCTAAATCCTGAGGAAACTCAGATAAAGCGAGAGCGCCAACATCGCTGTATACCCGACGATGAAAGTATTGATATAGAGCGCAGTAATATTCAATAAAAAAAAAAGGTCACTACGTCATATAAGGCAATTCCTTTCTTGTTTGATGAAGAGATGAAACAATATAAGACAAAAAGGTACGTAGACAAACTGCCGATTCTACGCAACAAAAAAGATTGTCTATATGGAGCCCGCCACGGTGAAGAATGAATTGAATGCTGCGACGATGTTTTGTTACCAGAGGGTTTAGCCCAGGACTGGCTTTGTGTTAAGGAACATGATTTTCTGGTATTTGTTACTGCACAGGCCAAAAATTGGCTCACAAACTGCACAAAGTTTTTTGCTGATGGTACTTTCAAAGTGGTTCCTAAACCATTTGTACACCTTTCACGCGGATATCAGGTCTGATGCCAAATAAACAAGAGTACAGCCATGCATTTATGCCCTATTAGGAACTCGATAAATGCCAAGTCACATATGAAAAAAATGTTTCAATCTTTCAAGCAAAACATTCCTAGTTTCCAACCAGAGCAATTAAAAGTTGACTTCGAGAAAGCGGCAATAAACGCATTTCGCATAACGTAGGTACCCGCAGGTTGAAATTAAAGGGTGTTACTTTCATTTTAGCCAGGCGGTGTACAATAATGCCGAAACATGGGGTATTCTAAGCAGTCGCGATGGACGCAGCTATGCTGCTAAATGTGCTGCTCTTGCACATTTGGAGGCCCTTAAAATATACTAAGGTTGGTTCGAAATTTCTGCAGAGGCACCAAACATTCCAGGCATTGAAAACTTTAATGCATATATGTCATCGCAATGGATACAGATTGAAATTATATCGTTATATTGATTGAAATACAGATTGAAATTATATTGTATCGTGCTTTCAGCACAGGCACCGCACTAATAATGTGACTGAGAGTTGGCACAAAAAAAATTACAATATTATTAGAAAACATTCTAATATATTATTAGTTCTGTTTGAACTAAAGGACGAGGCACAATCAGTTGATTTCAGGGTGCTTCAAAATGATGTTCGTACCGATGTATTTCGCAAAAGGTCAAAGAAGTATGTTGATATGGATACAAAAATAGACAAAGTTGTTAATAATTATTTAGAAGGAAAATACGATACTAAAAAAAACTATTTCGCTTTTGTCATACTTAAAGTATAATTAACAAATAAAAGCCATATTTTTACCAAACCAAGTACATTCAGTGTCACGTTTACCAAATAGTTGAAAACATCCAGAATACGACGCCGTATGACGCTGACTGTACCTACATTTTCGTAATAATTAAATTACGAGTAAGTTTATAGTAATCGTTCAAGTTCATGTGTTCATCGTTTGTTTGACAAAGTCGTCAGTATGATTAAGTTTATGCACAAGCGTGGTTTTATTTTATTTAAGTTATAATAAATAGAAAATACGTTATTGCCTGGTTAGTTTTGTTTTAAAGCATATTAAGAGATAGAACCGAATACAATAAAATCTATTAGGAGATCGATATGCACTTACTTATCATTCCTATGAATCTCATAGTAATCTTTGGCGTTTCAGCCACAACACGAATGAAGTGATGTGCTGTGTAGTGTGTATGCCACAAAATAAACAGTATAGCATTACGTTAAAAAAAAATAAAAAAAAATCGTTTTTTACATAAAAAAAAAGATTACCCTTACAGAACAAGAAATGTTCTTTCCATTCTGTAGGTGCCCTCCGCAAATGCGACAAAAAACGCTTGTCAGGAAAGTAAGCTATTGAAAAAGAAATATAATGGGAAATTATGCGAATGGTTACAAATGATATCGGGAAAGGATGCTAACGAGAAAAAACAAAGTGGGAAAATTTGCGAATGGTATTAATCGCTACTTAGAAAAAACGATTTTTGGCAAATACAGTATACACTCGATTCAGCTAGATGACGTTGTAATATTAGGGTGGTTTTATATTTTTTGTTTTCCGTTAAACAAATGTTACGGCTGTGGAAATTCATTCCTAGGTTTAACAAAATATAGGTATAAAATCTACAAGCTGTACAACTACGCTGGCCGTAACGTAAAACGTGTGTATACAAACCTCTACTTATTTTACAAATAAATTTGTTTTTATGGTCGAATAAAATACGAGGATATATTTTTAATTGTTACCCTTTTAAGCCGAAACTAACTACTTACGCGCACATTATAAAATAATCATCATATCATTTATCAATTACATCCGAAGGCACGATAATTTAGGCTCGACACACTTCCTGGCATGTGTCGTAAATTCTTAAACACCTCTGATAGAGTAAAGTGAGGCAGACAGCTGTTTAAGTTGTGAATTATTCAGGTTAAAGGAAGAAACGTGTTTTTGGAGTTCCGTGTGTACATTTTAATTTATTGACAAAACTAGTTTATTTATTGACTAAACTGGTAACCAATTTGTCGATAAATTAAAATGTACTCACGGATTTATTCACAATAACAATAAAAAATAAAAATTGTTGGCGTTTAAAGCAGAATTTGTAATTGTGTATTACTTTAATTCACTTATATGGAATTGGAAATCCATAAATCATTATGGAACTAACCATTACTTACAGCATATTCTAACATTTTTTCATACCTTTTGCACTGGTCCAATCTTTTCTGCTTTTCTGTCTTTTCTGCTGTCCCTAAGGTTGAGAATGTAAGAATGTCTCATGGCATTAAGTTCGCCTTTTGTACATTATCTTAAATCTTACTACTAGTTTCCAGGGTGAGGGCCTGGAGATCAGTACCCCTAGTGTAAATATTTTCGACAGCGAAACGTGACGTACGCGTTTGCGTTAAGTCTCATTTTGTATGGGTTTTGAACAGCGCACCAAGCGGGACGTTTTGGAAAGTCAAAATCTCATACAAAATGACACTTACCGCAAACGCGTACGTCACGTTTCGCTGTCGAAAATATTTACACTAGGGGTACTGTATTACAGGTTTACGCCTAGTTCAGGCTCCAGTCTCTCACAAAGGGTATAAATCGAATTTTCCTTTGCTCTATATAATAGTAATTGTTAAATGAATCCTTTGTGAGGTGAAAAAAAAAAAAAGATTAAGTCTTTTAATGCAATAAAGTTTAACCCCCTTATCCATAATCGTGTGCTAAAGTTGACAAGCCGCTAATAATCGTTTGTCCTTTTCCGACGTATTGGTATGATGGAAAGGAACAAACGATTGTTACCGGCTTGTCAACTTTAGCACACGTTTATGACTAAGGGGGTATATAAATAAATATTTGCGATATTGTTGAGAGAACGTCGAAATTAGTTTCCAACTAATCTGATATTTTTTCCAGAGCTATTTGTCGTAGGCCGCTATTTAAGGACATTTCTAAACAACACATTCCGTTATATTTCATCGGCATGACGGGTTGCAATCTACTCAAAGGACGACTACTCAAAGGTCGACGACGAGGGAGGAAGTGATGAAAGGACAACTGCGCTGTTGTTTTGTAAATACCATACAAAATCATATGTTTTAGTTTAAAAAAAGTTTTGGATTTGTGCAATGTGGCCTTTCAGAGAAAATGGCATGTTACTTACGACAACTCCGACTTTGACATCCAATATAACTATAATAGAGCATTTCTATCGACCCGCTCTAGCGATGGTTCAACGCCATGAATGTCCGATAGGCTTTGGTTTTTAGCTGATTCTTTTAACTGTCTCCCTCATTTCGCTTGCATCAGAAATTGTCGGGAATCAAAAATGTTGCGTGAAAAACTGTTCTCATGTAAAAATAAAAATTCACCACATTTATTCTACAGATGCTCAATTGAGCAATCATGAAGAGGACACTTGATAACATGTTTTGGCAGCATATTAACCTTTTGTTTCTTTAAATCGTACCAAGGAGTCGGTAAATAGTCTCAAATTAAGCTCGATATAGGCTTGTCCGAAATATTTTTGCTAGACGATTTTGAAAGCATCATGAAATACCTAAAAAATAAAATATAAAACCTTCTTATATCAGATATGGCGTAAAAATACCCTCAGATCATACCCTAAGAACATAGTAATACAAAAAAATAAACAAGTCAACAGTTAGATAATAAACGATACAGTCTTCATTTACTTTTTTGTATACTCGTCAATTTAAATTAATTTTTAAACCTGGACACTAAATAATAAGTTGAGTGCCTATTTACTAGCCTAGTCAACTAACTAAAAGAAAACTCGAAGGTACTCAATACTTTGAGGTTAAATTTATATTTAAACGGAACCCCTCCAATGAGTCCAAACCTAAGCAATTAGCATGTGTATCAGAGCGTTGTAGCGGAACGACGCGTGCGCACCGTCCACGTTCTGCAGACTGCACCTAACGATAAAGTGGTGCGATAGTATGGCGTTCAACAAAGCATCTTAGGGTGAACTAAAATTACTTCAATTTTAATATCATATAGTACGAGTATATTAGCGACCCGCCCTGGCTTCGCGCGGGTTATACAAAACCTTAACAAATTATACACCTGAACCTTTCTTAAAAATCACTCTATTGATAGATGAAAACCGCAAGGAAATCCGCTCGGAAGTTTTTGAGTTTATCGCGAATATACAGACATACGGACAGACCGGCGCGACGAGGGACTTTGTTTTATTGGGTGTAGTGATTGGTGTTGATGGACATATAAGTTAGTATTAAAACAAGGAAATAAAATTACATAAATTTAAGTAACAAAAAATATAATAATGATACAGGTATAAAAAATACTATATAAGGTGTGTAGTCCAATACAACAATAAGTAGGTAAATATGATCAAGTTACAGAAATCTGCTTAGCTTAACAACTCTCAAGCAAAGCGAGTGACAGCAGCTAATTCTTTAATAAATACTGTAAGGCGATCGTTCTTGGTTTCTAAGGAAAAAAAACCAACAGAGAAATAATGGAACATATCATCATCTTGGTCAGTAAAGAAAATAAAAATAAAAATATTGAAAAGAAAAAAAATAGCATTTCGTCGTTGGCACGCGTCATGATGTCATATGGCATTAAGAATACCTTACCTTCGGGGTAATTAACCTAATGTAACTACTATTCTACCAGTCTTTCAAACCAGTTTCATATCAAGCACGTGACTAAACGAACAAATTTACAAACTTATCAACACCTTCGCAAATTTTTTATCACATTGACATAATGTTTATAATCGCCTGCACATATCAAATATAAGCTGGTTAGCTTTACGCCCTAGTGCGCCCAAGACGTAGATAGCTACATACAAAGGTGTTTTTACGAGTATAACAGGCAGGAATTGCGCTCTCCTACCCACGTTCACATGTCTCATGATCATGGGCCGTGGCGGTGGTATATTAATAGTTTCGCTGATATGACTTTCCCAAAAGCATAGGGTAATTGTGAAATGGCCGGGTCCCCGACCGGTTCGCATATCGTCACAACTTGGTGCTTTACTTAAAACATTAGATGAATTATGCTTTTGAGAATATGGTACTCAGGGCCTTGTATGTTATACCAAAAGGTGCTTTTAAAATTAAAATCTATTTATAGTTAATAGTCTCGCGCAGGATGTACCAAATGGGTTATAAGGAAAATAAACAATTATTTACAAATAAGTCTCTAAATAAAATCTCTAAGGATTTAATGTATAAAATCAGCATTCTTTCAACAAAACCATTATACTACTACCATGTTTAACAATAACAACTATTAGAAAACTGTTCTTATTATTGAAAACGCCACATATTATGCATTAAAAATTCACACTGTAATGCTTCGTAGGGCTGCTTACAACTCTACTACCAAAGTGAATACTTTTGAGAAAGTCGAAAATAATGCTAAAAAAACCGGCCAAGTGCGAGTTAAACTCGCGTTCCAAGGGTTCTGCACATCACACGATTTTTGAATGGTGACTCTGCAAACTGTAAACCACACAAAATATTTAATATACCTAACTAAAACCCGACTACAAAAAAATCTACGCCATGTACGTATATCAGGCGTCGCCCGACTATATTAGTTACCTACTACAAGGGCATTGGATTGGATCTCGAGCAGTACGCCCTGATGTAAGTTGCCCCGTTAATATGAGGGCGTCTTCGGTGCCCAGGACTTTACGTCGGCCTTCGCCCACCTCTTTTAGTATGAGAACACCGTAGGCGCCCGACACTGGCCTGAACGCAGCGCGCCTCGTACGTCAGGCTTATCAGTCCGAGGGTCAAGGGCGCTTCAAGCACTAAAGCGCGCGCACCACGTTACGATTTCTGTTTTTTTCTTGTGTTAGGGCGTCGAAGGCGCCGTGCATTGTTCATTATAGTTTGCCCGACTCTTTTTGTATGAGTGAACTGAAGGAGCCTGGTACCACAGAACCCGCAGCGCGGCCTCACGAAGCCCGCCCGCCCTTACCAGTACGAGGGCGCCCCAGGACAGGAGCGCTCGCAGCGGGCTGTTCGACTTTGTAGCATATGGGGCCAAGAAGTAGCTGTATGCCAGCGGCCCGTGGTTGGAAAAGAGTGGAAGTGTCATTAAATAAAAATAAAATAAATATTATAGGACATTATTACACAAATTGACTAAGTTCCACAGTAAGCTCAATAAGGCTTGTGTTGACGGTACTTAAACATCATATTTTCTTTAATAAATTCCATACTATCTTGGAGCTATCTTGGTCAGACTTAATTTTCTTATTCAAGGCAGACTTACGATATCTTGAGGGCAAAAATTATTCAATGACGCATTAGATACTTACTTACAATAAAGACGTTTCGAATGACACCTCATTAGTCATATTATAATCAGTTTAAATTTAATATTTAATTATCTCCCCGAATATGGAATCTAAAAAAAATTTAAAGGTTTTTGCTTCTCTGTCGATTTCACTAATAATATAATTTTTATTTTTTATGTATCGCTTGAAATAAAATAAAAAAGTGGTGATCAACTTTAAACTGAACTTGGGGTTACTTTGATACCTCCCTTTTTTCGACGGAATGCAATAGTAACCCCTATAGAGAGTACAACTTCAAAACATTAAAAAAAATCCGTTCACAGGTTTAGGATTTATAAGGATTTTTGTATATTTGGGGTTACTTTGACAAAGAAAAACAACGATAGTTTAAGAAAAATAAACTTTATTTCAAAACAGTGTCATATTCGTATTTTAGTTATTTTATGTTTAGAAGCATAATTTTTGAACAATAAAAAGTTATCAAACTTTACCAACAATATGTAATCGACAACACCATAGAACATGTTGTGTAGAACAGTACATTAGAAGTTATACAGGCTATTAAAAGTACACAAAACTAATACTTACATATTTTAATTTTTTTTCTCATTGATCAACGTGGTTTATCCCTCTAGCATAAATCACAAACTGGCAGTGACGTTCAATCTTGCCAACCGTAAAAAAAATATCCAAAGGAAGCGTTCAGAAAGCGTAATATTTGAGTTTGAACCTGAGGTAAAGTTTTTGTCAAAGTAAACCCAGGAATCAAAGTAACCCCAATCCACGGTACATATATTAGAGAGAAAAAGAGAGAGAGAAGCTTAGAGCCGGCGTAGCTTTATTTTGAACGTCAAATAAAGCTACGCCGGCTCTAAGCTTCTGATGAGCATTGTCAAATGTCTACTTGAAAATATATTTTTTAATCAAACATTTTTTTTTACAAGTTTTTATCGCTAACCGTACTTTTGTAAAATACTTATCGAGACAGGTTGCGTTGTAGGCCTATTATATCACAAAGATCTAATGGCCACCTCCTCTGTCTCCATTATTAGATCAGCTTGATTATTTCAGAAGTTTTTGAGGAAACAGATGAACATACGTACATTATACTGGCTGGGCACATAAGAAATATACATATATTTTTTAATTTTAGCCATATTAAGTTTAAACTTTTTAAAATATATTATTCAGGGTTGGCAAATACATACGGAATATAATGTCTGACATATGTCCATCACTAACAGCAGGCAAATGTGAGCTCTTATCATCGCAATTTTCAGTATATTTTCGCACATTTTAGGGCGGATCTTAGTAAACTTGTATCGGATGGTCGGTTTTAACTGTTTAATTTTCATCAGCTTGTTATCATAGACACGTAATTTTAGATAGCTCTACAGAAATGGAGCTGCAAATTTTGGGGAATTTGGGTGCCAATCACTGTCACTGTTTCTCGAAATTAGTCTAGCGAACAACATGTTTTAAACAACACAAACATTTGAGAACATTTGATTTGTTCTTTGAGAGAAAATTGCTTGCTGCTAGAGGTACACATTTGGCAGAAATGCATGAAAATTATGAGAAATGTTCCTTTTTTGCAACTAATATGGAGTTTGTACTTGTAGAGAGTATACGTACGATGTCACATGACACTCGTAAAGAGTACATGATAAACCTTGGGAATACAGTAAAAGTCTTGAATACATTTTTGTTCGAATATATTTTTTCATCAAAATCGGCTTAGCCATGAAAACATTGCAGACAAAAAAGAGTCAAATTCGCATATTTATTGTGTATCGAAATAAACGCAAGAAAATGTTCAAGTACTTTTCGTTATCTGGGGGCACGGCAAATTCGAGCAAAGCGAAGCGCAAGGGCACTACCTACCTTTTCTAGAAGCGCTTCGTACGTTTTTATAACCCTCATAACTTGGGTTTGGATTATACCTGATAAAAAAGATTTGGACATGATGTCAATAGCGGACTTACTAAGCATATCATTTTCAATTGCATTTTTACTTTAGATTTTACTCATATAAAAACCCCGACTTCGTCACTGACTCACTCACTGCTCACTGACGATGATCATCAAAACTCTTAGGGTACTTCCTGAAGTCCTAAGAAGCTGAAATTTGGTATGTAAGAGGGTATTAGTACATAAACAACAAAAAAATCTATTACTTGAAATTTTTTGCCCCTAAGAGGGTGAGAAAGGGGGGGGGGTAAAATTGCACCTCAATTGGGGGGTGCAATTTTGTATGAGGAATCATTAACCGTTGCACCGATTTAGTTGAAATTTGGCATGTAGATAGTTTTTGTTATAGGGAAGGATAAAGAACAGTTAACGACCCCAAAATCACCCGGTAGGTGAAAAAGGGGGTTGAAGTTTGTATGGGAATCAGTAAAAAAGGAGATTGTCCTTTAAAAGATTTTTAGTTAATCAACCCGAACTCTTTAAATTAGGGGATGGAAGATTGTCATAAGCAATTTACAAAAAGAAGTGAAATCCCACCAAAAACATATTTATGTAATATATTGCCAAGACGAAACCATAAGGCTCACACTGTCAAAAAGTTATCAGATCTCTTGTAGAGCCAAGGTTCTAACTCTAAACGTTTGTCAAAATATGCGGCTGGGCAGTGCGAGCATTATCGTTTCGTCTAGGCAATATTTTACATATTATATTATATTTTTTATATCGTTTTTGGTGGGATTCTTTTATAGCCTTATAGTTGGTGTAGCAAATCTAGCAATACGCTGTTTTTTTTTATTTGCCGCTCTAGTGTCTGCTTTCATGGGCCCAAATCTAAACACCGACTTTAAAAGTTCCAAACCTTGTGACGAGTCCCCAAATCTACACAAATTTTAAAGCATATTGACTGTTTGGCCATGCTCAAAGAAAGTTAAATTCATCAAAAAATGTTCGAAGGTATTTTTACGACGATAATATGATATTTCCGGGTGAAAGTACACCAAATGCGACCGGTGGATTGCCTTTTATTTACCTGTTTATATTCCTGAAAAAAAAATTAGGTACACAACTCTTTTTCATAAGGTTTGGTTTGAAGACTTCCGTTTGTTTTCCTTTGTTTTTCTTTCGACTTGCGTAATATGATTATTAAGTTAGTAATGATCGTGAAACTTTGTTCAAGTTATCTGGCTAGTTAAAATAGTTTACTAACGAGTAAACTTTGTGAATGCAAGTTGCTCTCATAAATAGAAAGGCTAAATGGCTGCTCATTGTGTACGTGGAACCACTTCTATATTTTTCTAGAATCGATATACATATAGGTATTTAATGATTGAAATGCAGAATGCATGATGTAACTGAATAACTACTATGCAGCAATGCTTTTTGTCCCCTATTTACAGGTATGATCCATATGACAAAAAATATGTCTGCAAACTGTATTATTTCTAAAACAAAAACTGCCACATGCAAGTTCCTTAATAGCCCGTCCATCAATACGTGACTTGGAGTACCGACTCCGACTAAAAGGTAAAATTTCCTATAAATATTATAAACTTTTACCGACTAAGAAGAGATGATTTAATTTGAATTATAACCTCTTCCATTTTGACAAGAACGTGTGATGTCGATTAAAATATTTGACAAAAACATTTATTAGATATCTGATCTGAACCTCAATGGTTACGAAAATGTAAAGGACTTACCTATAAAATCTTTCATTATGAAATCTCCAGAAGGACTAATTTATTGAATGCCTTTCCCTGCAGACTATGATTTTGAAGTAATTTAACTGAGTTTCATATACTAAATAAAGATACTAGTTAATAACAAATGCCTAATGATTATAATGATGTTATCATCACTTGCCGTTATGCATGCATTTTAAGGAGTCAGCGATTTGTCCTTTTTTAATGATTTAATATGTAAAATTCCAATAAGTTTTAATTCATACAATTAACGATGTATAGAATGTATTGCTAGATTGGGTACAGCATGCCTAATTATGTCAAAGTAAATTTGTTTTCATACCACAACACAGTTATCCCTTCCCCTGCAGTAGCGATAGCGCACCGAGCGTCTCCTGCGCAGCGTATCGGAGCGTGAACCGCCCCTGCTGTTGCCGTTCAAGCGCAGGCGCAGGTGTGCAGTAACGTAACGTCATTTTTTGTGTATGGCACAAAACCACATGACACATGTATTGACATTCCTTTGCCCTACAACTGGTTTTAAATTCTCGCGAAGGCAACATACATGATTTAATTGCATTGTGTCATTTTAATCGCAATTGGATACTATACTAACTTACTTACTCACGGACGAAACTATATACGAAACTCTATAATATTCTTTCTTAGGTTCCGTAGCCAATATGGCAAAAACGGAACCCTTATTCTTTCGTCATGCCCGTCCGTCCATCAGCCCGTCTGTATGTAAAAAACGATAATTTTTCTACTCCAGCAGCGGTATCATGGTAGCATTTTTGTCACCTGTCATGTCACGCGTCACTTTCGCACTTACATACTTGTTAGAACGTGACAGGTATGGTGACAAATCATAAAGAGCCGACCATCTTAGCCCTACTGCACTTTTATTTGTCGATAAAATAACTGAATATCTAAATTAACTTCAAAAGAAGCGCGACGCGCGCCCTTATCTTTAGGATCCTAACAGCAGTGTTGTTAGGAATGTACTCGTATTTACAATATTATGCAACTGTTGTAAAAAAAATGCTGACTTCTAGGCAAAGATGTACAAACCAATATTTCCTAATCTTATATTTTTTTTATTATAGGTGTTTTCTGCTGTCTAAGACAAAAAATTGTGTGCAACGGTACATAATTAGGTCTCAAAATTTTTGGGCATATATTTACATAACTCCATTTCGCCTCCTTTTGTAACTTTGGCCCTTGAATTTCAAGAACCCTTATTATGTACCTGCCTGTTGCACAATAGTATTTTGTACAATCGTGATATAATAGATAGCTTTTCAGTCGAGTACCGAGTCTAGGCAACGAAGCTTACTGAGTTGCCTAAGTAAGGTACAAGATTGAAAAGCTTGATTATTTCACTATTGTATGCAATACTTTTTCCACGAGTCAACAAAAATAATACTTTACACTAATAGAACCATAATGGTAAACAAACCAAAAGTACTATTTAAGATACACGAGCAGCCGCGATACCTTCATACTCGTACGCACCTCGGTCGCCGGGGCCCGGCGGGTTAGTCAACAACCCTTTGTCGTAACTCATGAGGCCCTGGTACTTGCTCCTTGCTAAATAAAATTTTAAGACAGTTTTTTCCTGATTTTGGCCACTGTAGCTTATGGAGACTAACAAGCAACGCTAAGCGGTTTTCATAGTATATGAATGTTGCTATATTAAGGGTGTCACATGTGCATTTATGACTTATGAAGCAATTGTTTCTACTATACAACCCAAAATAAATAAATAATTTTAGCTATGGTTTTGTTTCGTCCTCTTGACCGCGGCGAGCTATGATTGGTAAATTTCATTATAGTTGACTAAACCGTTTCGAAATGAATATTATAGTTGAGTTGGGATCCCATACATAAAAAGAACCCAATAACAGTTTGGTATACGTAATCTTAATTCAACCATTACAGTCGACGAGTAGAAAAAATACTATTTGAATTGCAGAACTGTCTCGTGGGAATACTAACTACTCATACTTTCCAAACAAGCTATCTAATGCCACGTCATGGTGACTGCCTCAGATAATTTTACGCACAATATGTCTTTACTAACTTTTCATGTGAAAATTGAATTTCCTATTTGAGAATAGGAATTTAAGATCTACCTCTCTTTTGAAAAGTTAACAACTAACTTACTAACAATACAATAGGTAAGTAGGTATGTACGTACTCGCGCTTCATAATCACCAATTCGGAAATTATTTATATATATATATATATACCTAGCCCAGCCATAATTTCTGTTACAAATGAAA
Source organism: Cydia pomonella (assembly GCF_033807575.1). Taxonomy (NCBI): domain Eukaryota; kingdom Metazoa; phylum Arthropoda; class Insecta; order Lepidoptera; family Tortricidae; genus Cydia; species Cydia pomonella. The sequence continues at coordinate 12,924,097 of NC_084706.1, read as the reverse complement.
ATAAAACATATTTTTAAAATTATGTAATTTAATTACAATATTTAAATGTTAACTTATAGGTAAGTTAATATAGTTTATCCAAAATGACCGCCTTTAGCTTTAATTCATGCCTTCAAACGGCCTGGCCGTTCGTCTATAGACTTACGCACTGTCTCCATTAGGAAATTTGCTACGGCTGCCTTCAAAGATTTTTTTAGGGAATCGATATTGGCATGGCGTTTAGAGCAGGCCACGTCCTCTAACACTGACCACAATTTATAGTCCAGGGGATTTAAGTCGGGGCTTGAGGAAGGCCAGTCATCTGACCTGATGAACATTCCTTTCCAGCCAAATCTGGGTGGTGCAAGCTATATGACCCGGGACCGAGTCCTGCTGAAAGGTCCAGTGTATATTTTTGAACATAGTGTCGTTGAGTGGTTTAACTACAGTTTCTAAAACTATATCTAGATATACTTTTACCGAAATTTTCACTCCTTTCTCGCAAAAATGGATCTCAGAAACCCCTTGGTACGACACGCCCCACCAAACCATAACGTAAGCTATCCAGCTTACGTCCATCCGATCATCATCGTCATCATCCGATGACCTCGCTGAACCCTCCTTACTATCTTTTTAGCTTCAGGAGAGTCGTGTGCGTACACTTTATCGTTTTTCATCTGCGTATCGAGATAACAGGCGTTTTGATCTCTAAACTCTCCTGCATTTTAGTGACTGATTCAAAGTATGTCCTGTATATCTTCGGTAAGCTCCAAGACTCAAGTATTCTTTGATTATACCTAAAAGTGGTCTAGGCGGTATTTTCGTTTCCCTAGAAAGGATCTTCTGTTTTCTTATGGGGTTTCGGCGAGTTCTGGTCCTTACAGCATTAATGGCTTGTTTTGTTCGAACAGAACGTGGTCGTCCAGATCTTTTACTATCATCGACAGAGGACGTTTTGGTTTACCATTGGATGGTACGATAAAAAACATTCGACTTATCTCTAACTTTTTTAATGCCTCAAAAATGTGAGACGGCTCCATTCCTACCTTAGTGTAAGGTCTGAGTGGACGCTCTGAGCGGAGCGTTCGGCGGGGCGTGTAGCGGGGCGGGCGAGCGTGAAAAAAGAGCGTCCAGCGAGTGGCCTCAGTGCACGCTCACGGCTCGTGTGAATCGGTCAAATCGCCCAAATAGGAGAAATAACAGTTCTTCCCTAGTATCAAGACGTGTGCGTGAACGGTTTTCTGACTATTTTTGGAACAACAAGATGGATTTGTAAAATTTAATTGTAAGAAAGTATACCTAATAAAATGGAGTAAAAGTGAACATAAATACTTAATTATACCGCCCATATCCAGTTTTCTTGCTAATTCTTTCCATATTTTATTTTTATACAGTCTATTTTTGTATAAAGTGTGAGATGATAGCAAAGTGCTGGTTTATTTTGTATTTCAATAATTATTTGTTCGCAAGATCTGACTGCACGCTCTTATCGCCGCTGCAAATCACAAACAGGTTTGAAATTCTCCGCGACGCCCCGTTCGACGCTGCATTGCCCGCTCGGCATTCGCTTTGTGCAGCGTCGACTCAGGACACCAGTATGAGTTTCATTTGTTTACCATGCACGCCGCACGCCCCGCGCCGCTGTACGCCCAACATGAGCGTCCACTCAGGCCTTACACTTATGCAGAGCAATCACAGCAATTCTATTTTCTTTGAAACCCCACTCCATTATTAATTTATATATTTTAATGTTTAATTGTATATTAATGGCGACAGAAAAATTCAAACATTTACGTCAAAACACAACATTCGAAATACGAACTATGATTTTTCTTTAAATCATTGTCAATTGCCAGTAACATAACTTATAGCTAGACTAGGTATGTGTGTGTGTGTGTAATTTAGTTCTTATTAAAACATTGTTTCGTTTAGATATCTGGCAAAATAAATAGGCATCTACGAATATCATTTATAACAAAGGCTGATACATTGGTGTTAAATAAAAAAGTGAACACGAAAGTTTATATGAATTAATTCATTTTATAACATTCATTTCGCAAACTCCTGGAAGTATTCGTTTCTCAAAATATTTTACACACTCCTACACTCTTAGTACAGAACTCTTTCCTTCCTAATGAATACCTAAAAGGAATCTCCAATGTCAAACTTGCAAAGAATAATTCAAAGTTGGGAGCGATCTTGAAAGTGACTCGACGGATGTTAATAAGTAAGTTCAGTTCAGGCGCATGTCACTTTTGCTTCTGAATTTTTAAGGCGAGTGTTAGAGTAAGTTAAAAGTTTTCTACATTAGGGTTATCCTGAATTTCTTGAAGTTTAAGAACGCGTACTTTTTCAGACTTTGTTTGTTTTGTTTTAAATTAAATCAGTATAAAAGCTTTGTTTTAAACACTTGCTTTCTTGTAAATGTATTGGTATTTTGTTGGATGTATCTAACGAAGCAGTTTATAAAAAAATAGTACGTTTATTATTAAACATACGAACCTTGCTTCGTATTCAATTTATTTATTTGTTTTTTGGATGGCAGTAATAGACGTAATGTGAGTAAGGTCAGATAAAGCCAACTGACTTTAATAAGAATATTTCTTAATAATTTATTGGCTTGGTTATCACTTATCGAAGTTTTAAAGGGTATTTACGTACAGCCTACCAATCAATCTACCTTTTCTCGAAGCGCTTCGACGTTTTCTTGAAACCTCAAACTCCCATAGGATAAGAATTGGTCTGTGTCTCATATAACCAAAATTTTCGAGATATGATGTTAATAGTGGACCTATTAAACATGAAAAGTTTCAATTTCATAGCTTTTATACTTAAAATTTTATTGATATCTAAAAAAACCTCGACTTCGTCACTGACTCACTCATTAACTGATGATCATCAACACTCTTAGGGTGATTCTTGAAATACTAGAAAGCTGAAATTCAAAACCAACAAAAAAAATTCTGTATGAAGTTTCCGCAAATTTCGATGCTAAAGGTCTAAAAATTGATGTATAGTGCTAGTAAAGTCCTTGTTATAAATAATAAAATACATATTTCAGAATTTTTAGTAAATCACCCCCCATCCCCTCCCTTTGAATGAAGGGATGGAAGATTATCATAAGCAACTTACAAAAAGAAGTGAAATTCCATCAAAAACTTTTTCATGAAAAAAGGTTGCCAAGATGAAACCATAAGGCTCGCACTGTCAAAAAGTTATCAGATCTCTTGTAGAGCCAAGCTTCTAACGTTACAAACCCTAATTTCACAAACTTTACACCTTAGTCAAAATATGTGGCTTACCCGTTTCGTTAAAAAAATAAAATTTAATAAAATTAACAATCCCGTTACTTAGCCATATCCCGAAGTTAACGGTGTTTAAAACAAACACCGTGTATTGTTATGTTAGTAAAAATCTTACGACACAAGGTTTTCGATCATTGTGCATTTGGGGCCGAGATCTCAAAACTTATCTTTACATTAACATAATACCCGACGATTTCTTCCAGGAATTTTTCACAACTTTACGCTTAACTTAAAAAGCCTTATGTGTAATAGGAAGTCGTGAATCCTATGACTTTTCAAAAGATAAAGCTGTGAAACGAATGAATTGCCGATCAGAGGAGTGACAATACATATAACTAGGCAATAAAATGACGACGGTGGGCTTAATAAAATTGGCGCATACACATCGATTATTTTAATATTTTGACTCTTTTAATATATCTATCCATTTATTTGGCATACGTTGTAAAAGAAATAAAAGCGGCCAAGTGCGAGTCGGACTCGCACATGAAGGGTTCCGTACCATTTGAGACGTATAAAAAAAATCTACTTGCTAGATCTTGTTCAACATTTTACCACTTTGGACACACATTTTTTCACTTTGGAAGTGTCTCTCGCGCAAACTATTCAGTTTAGAAAAAAATGATATTAGAAACCTAAATATCATTTTTGAAGACCTATCCATAGATACCCCACACGTATGGGTTTGATGAATTTTTTTTTTTAATTTTATGACGTGTTAAAAGAAAACTACTTACTAGATCTCGTTCAAACCAATTTTCGGTGGAAGTTTGCATGACAATGTATATCATATATTTTTTTTAGTTTTTTCATTCTGTTATTTTAGAAGTTACGGGGGGGGGGGGGGGGGGACACACATTTTACCACTTTGGAAGTGTCTCTCGCGCAAACTATTCATTTTAGAAAAAAATGATATTAGAAACCTCAATATCATTTTTGAAGAACTATCCATAGATACCCCACACGTATGGGTTTGATGAAAAAATATTTTTTGAGTTTCAGTTCTAAGTATGGGGAACCCCCAAAATTTATTGTTTTTTTTTCTATTTTTGTGTGAACATCTTAATGCGGTTCATAGAATACATCCACTTACTAAGTTTGAACAGTATAGCTCTTATAGTTTCGGAAAAAAGTGGCTGTGACAGAATCGGACAGACAGACGGACATGACGAATCTATAAGGGTTCCGTTTTTTGCCATTTGGCTACGGAACCCTAAAAAAAAGATAAAGTTAAAACCGTTCTGCCTTATTTACTAAAACTTGGCTTAATCGTGTATAAAATAAACTAGAAAGTACCTCAGACGTTCTCTGTAATCACTATCAAAATTTTAATAGTACATTACGATACAAGTGCGAAAAATAGTAAATTCGAAACGAGTGGCGATAAATTAAAACACGACCGAAGGGAGTGTTTTAAATCGACACGAGTTGCGAATTACCTATTCGCACATGTATCGTACAACGTTTTACAGTACATATGGCCCTTTAAATGTTCGACACAGTAACATAATATGCTACTTCTCGCACTAGTGCTATAAAGTAGCCCCATATGTACTGTAAAGATTATTTTATGCACTATATTGTAGATTCAATAAATAAAAAATAAGCATAAAATATAAGTAAATAAAGCTAGACATATCTTAGTTTGTTAGTGATTACCTATGTTTATTTAAACCGCGACAAATCAATACCTACATAACTATTCGATAAATTCGTAAATATAAAAAATACTTAAGACCAAATTTACTACGTACTCGTACTTTAACGTTATGAATACATACTCTATTGTTTAAGTCGATCTAAGACATAACGTTGCATTGAAATACCGTTGCATATGCATTCGGGATATTAAAGTTGTTCATGCGTAAACAGCTCAAGGATCCCGCGTCACGCGACGAGATCTCGTTGTTTGAGTGTCAGTGTATTGTTGTAAATAAACGGTACGTTAATTTACGAAGGTTTATATTTTTACCTATTATTTACTATTATTTAAGCCCTCAAATAAATAAGCCCCAATGTTATTTCATAAGTGTAAATACCTTAACTGTAAATAACGCGACAACATTTATTTATTTCGTGACCATCACAGTTATTTCATGAACAGGCCAAAATTTGTACCTCTCGACTCGACTTGGCTCTCTACGAGAATTTGAACGAAGAAGAAAGTGACATCTCTAGAATTCATTTTTATTGGTATATTTATGTTGCGCAGATTTATTTGCGAGACAAAGATCCGTTTACAATAGATCATGCGAGTTCCCCTCCAGCGTCAGCCACCGAAGCACAAAATGCGTTCGCTGCTCATTCGACTGTGCTAACTGACGCCACATATCACACGAAACAGTGCGTTTTGTGAGCTTTTTAACGCTCTTAAAAAGTGTTTCTATAGACAAAACATATTATAAGAATGCTTTTATAAAGCAAACGCAGGCAACAAATGGCAGGTAATTGGTCAAATTCTTTAAATTTAGTACAATATGTAAATATTTCAGCTAAAATTATATCTTATTAAATTGTTCTATCTATTGTAAAATTATTCTTCGACATGAGCAAAGCGTTTGATTTTGTGAATCATCATATCTTGTTGGCTAAGTGTGAAAAATATGGACTAAGAGGAAATGCCTTAGAATGGCTTAAAAGTTATCTTTCACAACGAGAACAGTGTGTAGAGTTAAGCAGAATAGACGACAATAATGAAGTAATTCAAAACAGGTCATCACAAAAAATTAATGAGTCAGGTGTGCCACAAGGCAGTGTATTAGGCCCGCTGCTATTTTTACTATATATAAATGACCTTCCAAGAGTATGTAATCATAAGACAGTCTTAGTTGCAGATGACATTTCAATCGTAATTTCTAATGACATTAATGACATTGCTTTTATGAATAATATAAATCTTGCTATTGATTCTATATGTAATTGGTTGGGACACAATAATTTGTTAGTAAACATAAATAACACGAAATACATTCAGTTCTGTAATATACGAACACAAACTAAGAAGTTAAATATTAAATGTAGAGATGAAATTATTGAAGAGGTTAATGTCACCAAATTCTTAGGTATTTTGGTGGACAGTCATTGTAATTGGAGGTACCATATAGACAACATTTGCACCAAATTAGAAAAATTTACATATGCCTTAAGACAACTAAACCGGGTTGCTGGTGAAAAAGTTGCCCTAACAGCATACCATGGTTATGTTGCATCTCAATAACGGTATGGTCTAATAATTTGGGGTAATGCGAGCTATATAGGGCAAGTGTTCTTAGTTCAAAAGAAATGTGTGAGAGCCATAAGTGGGAAAGGACGTCTGGAACCATGTAGGCCATTGTTTAAAAAATTTAACCTTTTGACCCTCACTGGACTATACATTTTTGAAATCGCAATATTTGTATACACAAATTCTCACATATATACAACGGTTAGTACACACCCTAAGCTCCGACCAAGAGATCCTACAAAATTAGTTATGCCGAGATGTAGAAGCGCGTTACAGAGGAAAAATTGTCACTCTATGTCAATAAAAATATTTAACAATTTACCTCTCGTAATAAGACAACAACCATCGATAACCCAGTTTAGGCGGCATCTATTTACATAGTTAAAAGAAAAATGTTTTTATACAATGAATGAATTTTTAGAATCTGGTAATGAAAAATAAAATGTAATCCTTATTTACTTATGCTATTTAACATGAACAATATGATTGAAATTTGTAGTATAATGTTGTATTAATTTTTAAATCATTTCATGTTTGTAAGTATACTAAATATAGTTGTTAGTGTGTATAAAAAAAAATTGCATGCTTATTATTAGCTAAGTGTGTGATCTAATTTTACATATGTAAAGATGACCATTAATGTTTACCACACTTAATGCAAATAAATATATTTAATTTAATTTAATTTAACTTAATCTTCGGTGTTCTTCGGTGCCCTGTTAAACGGACAGGAGGTTGCCAGTTAGTATGTATGTACCTGCAGTAGAACTGATTATCTTTAATAGATTATTGAAGACCCTTACCAAATCGGTCAGTCCATTTACGGCGTAAGGTTGTTGCCTGCAAGTAATGATTATATATTATTATATTGGAGCTCGACCGCCGAGTAGCACTCGCGTGTGTTTTTCATTGTTTGCTAAACATTTTTCTCATCTTCGTCGTACTTACCATGTTATGTTTTGCGTATTCTTGAGACTTTTGACATTTAACAAGTTTGAGCGATTGTTGAGCTAGTGAATTAACTGTTTTGGCGTGCAACAGCAAGTCGAGGCATCTGGCGCGACTTGTGGCGCGTTCTGCGGGAGACATTGATATTAATGTTCAGCTGCATTAATGTTGCCTTTATTGATTTATAATGCTTAGATGGTTTTGTTTTTGTCGTTTGTTTTCTCATTAACTTAGAGAAATGTATTGGAAAAGATTGGTTGGCGTGATCAATAGACTCGCTATAATATATAGCGTCGCTGCGTTATCTGATTATAAAAAATACACATGGCACAATAAGGCACATTTAATAGAGAAAATGCTTGCAAGCGCAATGTCCGCATATTGGGCGTTGCTATTTCGTTATAAGTATGCTAGAATCGCCAATTATACTGGTTGTATATAGATCAGTTGGATTTAGCTATTCACTAACATGACGACATATAGCATGTTGCCACTACACCGCTGAAAAACAATAATAAAATAACAGGTGGTGATGAATAAAATCAGGCGTTACTTTGTGGAAATCCATATTAATTAAAACAAAAAATATTGCTTTGCTAATCCGCGAAAAGATAACGTACTAGTCAATCAGTGTTAACCCGTCATATTTACTAGCGTAATTTTACATACATAAATACGCAAATAAATATAACAACCCACCACGGAAAGTACAAAACTCGACACGTGTTTTGCCTTCTACGAGGCACCCACAGGAGAATAGAGATGTTGACGGTCCGGAGTCCGACAACTGAATGAGCTGTCTAGAATCGTTGGCCATATTTACTCCCCCTCCTGCGCAAGCGTGAGTGAGATGGAAAGATCTTTAAAATGCGATGACGCAACATTCAACGGTTTGTTAAGAATCATCCCCCTATTGTTGTACCTAATTATTTCTAACTACTCCAGAACACTCAAAGGCAATCCTTTCTCGCTTGAGGATCGCCACCGGAGCCACTTGTACGGACGCACCTGCCACACCTGCACCAGCACCAGCACTTCGCAGGCAATTTTCTTGTGAGAAAAATTCATCGGAATGCCCTGCAGATAGAGACAGCCTGCAGACTACAGAAGCCCATTATCGGTCGCCCAAACTGCGGAATCAGACCCCGGCCCCAGTAAAATGGAATCCCCGGGAGAGGAGCCGCAGCCTGGATCACGGCCAGTGATGCGTCGCAAGAGGACCTCCACACCCGACTGAAACCGACGATGCACGAAAAGCCGAAGCCCCCTGCCTTCGCGGGGATGGCAGATAGTACGGCAAGTGGGTTTTCGCAACTACCCATGTCTGCTACATCGCAGCCAGACACTGAATTCGACGACGAAATCGCCGAATTCATCGACACCGTAATAACTGCACCCGCTGACGGCTCCCTAAAGGCGTGGCATTCGGCCGACGCGGTCCCCTAACGTACCTTCTCGCCGATCCCGCGGGAAGCTCAGTGCCGACTTACCTCTCTAGAGCAACTGGATCGTGACCGCATCCTGGTGGCTCGACTGGGGCAAGTTAGCAACATGTCTCCAGGCATGGAGGCGTGGATGGCGGGCTATATCAGGCTACAAGGGCATGCTCTGGGCAAAGAATAAAGGGGAGACCATAGACGTCATTAAGCCGCTCTTCAAAATCTACGGGCTGGAAATGGAGAAGCGGCTTAAAAAAAAGCGAAGTGGCCTCCCTGTGAAAACGCCGTTATACGAAATCAATACAATACAATACAAATACTCTTTATTGCACACCTCAATACAGAAACAGTACAAATAATACAACACATAAAGAAGAGCTAAACAACAGGCGGTCTTATCGCTAAAAAGCGATCTCTTCCAGACAACCGAAATCATGAACGCCTTGGAGAAGCTGGGACACCCCGTGGAATACGCAAAATAAATCTCACGAGAGTGGGACGCCCAGGATCCATCTACTTCGTGCAGCTCGCGGGGACCGCCCGGGAACACGCGAGCATCTACAGAGTGTCAGAGCTTCTCCATATAAGAGGAGTGAAGGTGGTGGCATGGCGCGGGAAGAAGGGGCCCGCGCAATGTCACCGCTGCCAGGGCTTCGATCACTCCTCACACGGCTGCCATAGACAAATAGCCTACGTCCGCTGCGCCGAACTCCACCGCGCAGAGCAATGCACCAGACCCCGCACGATGAAGGCCACCTGCAAAAATTGCAGGGTGCCTCACTCAGGAAATCACCGCAACTGCCCAGCCTACAGGAAAGCCTATAGGCTATGGAAAGCTGGGAAAATATACATCTCGGTCCTGTCTCGCCTGGGCTTCATAACCAACGATACGATCGCCAAGCCCACGGTGGAAGAGTCGGCGCCAGCAACACTAAAGGGGGAAGGCCAGACCGCGGCAGGCAAAAGAGCCCGGCTCGACAAAAGCGACGCCAAGGAAAAAGGATTGCGTTTAAGTGTTCTGGACCAATTAGAAATCATTAAGTATAACTATAGGGGGATGATTCTTAACGAACAGTTGAATGTTGCGTCGTTGCCATTAATACGATTTTTTTCATCTCACTTGCGCTTGCACAGTAGAAGCCAAGGTATAAATATGGCCGACCATTCTAGACAGCTCATTTAGTCGTCGGGCTTCGGACCGTCAACATCTCCTGCGGATGCCTCGTAAAGAGGCGAAACACATGTCGAGTTTTGTACTTTCGTTGGTAATTTGTTATATTTATTTGCGTATTTATGGTGGGAACATTAATTGCATGTGAAAATACGCAAGTAACTATAACGGGTTAGCACTGATTGACTAGCACGTTGTCTTTACGTGGATTAGCAAATTAATATTTTGTGTTTTAATTAATATGAATTTCTGCAAAGAAGCTCCTGTTTCTATTCGTTATTTGAAAAAAAGCACTGCCTGTAGCATTGGGTGCAAAATGAATGTTGATACTTAATTTACATATTTTGCAGCGTTGCAGTCGGCAGCGATACTGCATAGCAACGTTGCGGGTGGACTACATTTTTTATTATAATTTTTTTTTGTGTTATATTATACTTTGATATATCGTCATCGAAAGGCATGATACTATATTACCTAATCAACGACATACATAATGTTATTCTTGATATAATGGTTATAGGGTATATTTACACTTCGTTCTAATATACACTGCCGTAATTATTACTTACTCTAAAACATATTTTACAGTACATATGGGGCTACTTTATAGCACTAGTGCGAGAAGTAGCATATTACGTTACTGTGTCGAACATTTAAAGGGCCATATGTACTGTAAAACGTTGTACGATACATGTGCGAATAGGTAATTCGCAACTCGTGTCGATTTAAAACACTCCCTTCGGTCGTGTTTTAATTTATCGCCACTCGTTTCGAATTTCCTATTTTTCGCACTTGTATCGTAATGTACTATCTTATAACTAGTGACATTACCTATATAATTACATGTAGGCCTCACTTGAAATAAAAGGCTCCCAGAAAAGTGGCTTAGGTTAGGTTAAATAAAACTGTAACTCCACATAAACGAATATCTAGGAAAATTGGGTTATTACCACAACCCCGTATAAATTAAAAAATAATGTTTTTGATTGTAAAAAATATAACGTTATATTAAAATATAATAAAACAAAAACTATTATAAAATATGTATTTTTACTAGTTAAAAATTATATAAAAATAGCAATTAGGTATATCAATTATAATAAATAAATAAATAAAATAAAATGACTATTATTTCCTACTATTTGTTACATAGATTTATGTTTGGTTAATTTATGTTACTTATTTTTAATTAATTTGGTTTTTTTTTTGTATAAGAATTTAATCTAAGTCAATTTTTTTTCTAATTTTAATAGGGCAATGATATATATAAACGTATATTACAATATAAACGTATTTTGGACCCGGGTATGTCCTTAAACTACGTCCACAAGAGAGGTATGGGCATTGTGAATGTCATCTCGCTCTGTGTGGTAGGGCACAGCACAGCGGATGTCATTCCAGATTTAGAGCAGAGCCCAACTGGGGAAGTACCTCCACCTTACAGAAAATCGCAGCCAAATAACACTAGACCCTACTCATAGTGTTGTGTTCCTGCCGGTGAGTAAGGTTGCCAGAGCTCAACGAGGGTGGGAGGGGGTTAGGGTCGGCAACGCGCATGTAACTCATGGCCGCCATCAGGCAGGCCGTATGCTTGTTTGCCACCGACGTAGTATAAAAAAAAAAAAAATAATAATAATAATGAGCAAGAGTGAAGGTTTTACCATAAATTAAATAAAACATATTTAAAATAGGTACATAATTATAATCTAAACATAAAACAACACATAGTAAAATAACAACATTATTATCAACACAGTAAAAAATTGTATGAGCATATTTAAATAAAATAACCAATTCCAAAAACCAAGCCAAAGTCGTCGAAATAAACACTGCGCAAATTAACTTTACATCACAACGTGTGAACTTAATGGTTCGAGGTACATAAGTAAACATATTTTCTGCTAGAAATGGGTTCTCAACCAACTTCTTATCATTTAACTAGAAAAGGATGGTATCTGGCTCAGTCTGTCAATGTTTTAATGAATAATGATACAATTTACACGTTGACGCAATGTTTAATAGTCTATCTATAAACAAATAAACTTAAATAATCAAGATACGCCCGAGAGTCATACGCCCGACCGTCGATACGTTAACACGTGTACTTGGTTAAAACTAATTACTTACGAAAAATTTAAATTACTACTCGAGCTAACGTGCACCTTGCATGTAATCTTCTAGAGTCTTAATTACATCTAACAGAAAAACGCACAAGTTACTTTTGACTTCTGAGCAGCGGCGCCCCTCAACCCGCGGTAAGCAGTACATTTGCATTTTTAACTCGCTCGCCACGCACGAGCATTGCACGAATACTCCCGAGCGCTGCACGCACTGCATAGTACGTATCCCGATCTCAGCGGCCGCCAACCAATATGAGTAGACAGAACTCGCCGCACGTCACAAGCGGTAGCGGGACCGGGTCAGATTCTGACTCAAGCTCTGAAAGTCGTCGTAAGAAGTTTGCACAGCAAAGAAAAAGAACTCTTCCCGATTCATTTGATATGGCAACTGAACTTCACGCATTTCGGAAAGAAATGATGTCTTTTTTCAAGGATTTTGCCAAGGCTCAAAAACAAGATATCAGTCAAATTCGGCAAGATTTAAATGAAATCAAAAATGAAATCAGAACTCTTAGAGGTACTACAGATGTATTAACTCAAAATTACAATGAAATTAGTCAGGAAATAACAAATATAAAATCTGAACTTTTGCCGACCAGACACCCAGTCAAAAAACATACCTACAAAATATCAGGGACGAATTAAAAAGACGCGTACAAAACGGAGAACAAGATCTTACGATTCGATACGTTAAAAACATACCGAAAATCGTTAGAATTCAGCCAAAAAACTCCGAGGCGGCGACCCAAGCGACTCCGATAACAACTACCACTTAATTAAATATAACTACAATGAAATACCTGTTACTGATTGTTCCTTAAAATTATTTTATGCAAATGTACGAAGTTTACGAAAAGCAGGCAGGTTTGATGAGTTGAAATGTATATTAAAATCAATTAAAACAGCTCATGTAATCGTTCTTACTGAAACATGGATCAAAAATGAATCGGAAGCCAATTTTTTCTATCTACAAAATTATAAACACATATATAACTATAGGACCGACAAGAAGGGAGGTGGCGTTTCCATTTTCATCCATAATAGCTTAAAGTATGACATAGTAGAAGAACTGTATGACAATGGCATACATTACCTATGGATACGGTTACATAAATTTGCACTATACGTCGGAGCTATTTATAAACCAGATAAAAAAAACACGGACGCCTTTTTGAAAGTATATACACAACAATTAGAAAAATGGAACAGAGCGATTGTGTTCGGAGATTTTAACATCGACTTGTTAACAACGGATAGTGACGTAATTAAATATATGACGTGCCTCCGAGAAACTGGGTACTACGTTATGAACAAAATAGAGCCCGAGTACTGTACCAGAGAAACTTCTACTAGCAAGACGCTTCTAGATCATGTGTGCTCAAATGTCATGGATAATACCTACAATCTGACTATTATAGACGCACCGCTGTCAGATCATAAACAAATATACGTAGAATTAATCAACGAAAAACATACATCTAAAGAAAAACAACAATATTATGCTACAGACTACTCAGGATTATATAAAAGTGTAAGTGAATCTAATTTTAGGAACGAAAACTGTTCATATAACGAACTAGAAACGTTTATTAAGCTACATTTAGAAAAAAACCAAATTATGAAAACAAAAATACTAAACAAACCGAAGGAAGATTGGATAAACAAAAACATTTTAGCTGAAATAACAAAAAGAAACATTTTATGGAAGAAGCTAAAGAAAGACAAGGAAAATGAAGAAAAAAGGAATGAATTTAAAATGGAAAGAAATAAAGTACGTGCATTGATTAAATCTACAAAAGAAAGCTATTATCTCAAAGAATTTAAAAACTGCAATAAGAATTCAAAAAAAATGTGGAATTTGATCAATTCACTTGCTACTAATAAATATAAGGATGTGTCTTCTCCACCGAGACTAGTTATGGACTCTAATGTAATTAACGACGGATATGCAGTTTGTCAGACTTTCAACAAGTTTTTCGCTGATGTAGGCATTGAATTATCAAATTTAATTCCGAGATCATCTAATAGCAATAAGTTCATATTAACTTACATAGAATCTACCCCTGAAATAACCATGGATATTATGAAACCCTGTACTGTAGATGAAGTTGTAAGAATCGTTAGCAAACTGGACACTAGCACCAGTACCGGGGTTGATAATATAAGCACAAAATCAATTAAATGTATATTAGACCAAATAGTGGTTGGTCTGACAAATTGTATTAATCAATGTCTTAGTTCTGGCATATTTCCCGACAGTCTAAAAGTAGCCAGAGTTACACCCATTTACAAGTCTGGGTCTAGAACTGACCCTGGAAACTATCGCCCAATATCTGTTTTGCCTGTTATATCGAAGGTTTTTGAAAGAATTTTGTATCGAAGACTTGATAATCACCTGACTAAACTAAACTTTCTTATTGAACAGCAATATGGATTTAGAAAAAAATCAAATACATTATCAGCAACCGTGGACCTTGTGACTAAAATAAAAACGAATATAGATAAAAAAAATGTAGCTCTCGGAATCTTTATCGACCTAAAAAAGGCTTTCGATACAGTTAGTCACCCAATACTATTGCAGAAGCTCGGAAATCTTGGTATAACAGGTACAGCATACAATATTTTTAAATCATACTTGTCAAACAGAACTCAGATTGTTAAAATAGGCGATTACAGAAGTGATCCAATTTTTGTTCAATGTGGAATACCGCAGGGATCCATACTAGGTCCCCTGCTGTTCTCCATTTATGTCAACAACGTTAGTACTATAGGTCTGTCAGCACATGTAACTCTATATGCTGACGACACTTGTTTATTTTACTTTGGCCGAAGTCTAACAGAGCTGGTTGATAAAGCACACGCAGACTTACATCTGTATAACAAATGGTGTCAAAGTAATTTGCTGACAATAAATACAAATAAAACATCCTACATGATCTTTGCTGCGAAAAACAAAAAACTTCAGCATCCTCCCACTATAATGATAGAAAACGATACTATACATCGCTCCACTAGCGAAAAATATCTAGGCCTGATACTGGATGAGAAACTAAGCTGGAAAAGTCATATACATAAAATTAGATCCAAACTATCTTCTCTGACAGGAGCATTAAGACATTGTGCGGGCTGCATACCTTATAAAGCTCGGCTACTCATATATAACTCTTTAGCAAAGTCTCATTTACAATACCTAATTGAAGTGTGGGGATGCGCAGCTAAGACAAATCTTCAATTTCTGCAGAGATCACAAAATAAACTAGTAAGAACTCTATTTCAATATCCTCAGCTCACGAAATCAAAGTCACTTTATACTAAAACAAAACTATTTAATCTAAAACAACTATACACATACTGTACTTGCATACTCATCGATAAGTTACTTACACAGAATATACACTCTCAGTTACTATTAACAAAACGAAAATTTAGACATAATTTAAGAAATACCAATAAAATTAAATTATTTAGACATAGAACTAATTATGGAAAAAAAAACCATTTTATTTGAAGGTGCACAAATGTATAACAACCTACCAAAAGATGTTAAAGAAAGTCATTCAGAGACAATGTTTAAAACTAAGCTGAAAGAATATATATATAATAATATTTACTAAGATGTGTTGGAATATGTTACATAATGTTAATTTATTGTAATCTCATGTAAGTGAACTGTTCTGTTCTTATGAGAATAAATGTCTTTAAACCGAGATCGCGGCATTTAAGTCATGTCCTTATTTAGATTTCTACTTGAAATCCCGCGGTGAGGCACCGACTTTGCTGATCACTGATAATAATACTAACATTGTAACAAGTGATAATATATGAAATGGCATTATAGCAAGTATAATACACATCATACTATGATAGTTTTATTATAATTATAAATAAATAAATATTATAGGACATTATTACACAAATTGACTAAGTCCACAGTAAGCTCAATAAGGCTTGTGTTGAGGGTACTTATATATATAATATATAAACATTTATAAATACTTAAATACATAGAAAGCACCCATGACTCAGGAACAAATATCCATGCTCATCACACGAATAAATGCCCTTACTAGAATTTGAACCCGGGATCATCAGTTTCGTAGGCAGGGCACTACCCATTAGGCCAAACCGGTCGTCAAAATTATAGTAAACAATACACATCCCAACATTGCAGCAGTAACGCTGTTGCAGTAGAAATCCGAATATAACCTGAATCCTCAATAGTCTTTACACAGGTTAAAAACCATGACACGGGCAGTGGCAGCATGCGGTCGGTGTACTTACGCCTTTAATTTCATTAAATTGTCGAAAGGACTTCTACGTGTTGGCTTTGCCTTCACTCATACATTGTAAATGTCCAGAAACCATGGCGGTTTCATGTAAGGGAAAGTCATAGAAAATAATAAGTTATAAACTAAACAGATGAAAGAACAATAAACGTACAACGCACATTCTTTGAGACAAAGAAACACGTAAATGCTTGTATGAACCATACTTTGTTATATATTTGTACTGCAATGTAGTAGCTTCGAAAAGTAAGAGCGGGTTGTGTGCTTCAAAATATTTTACATTTTTATTTGCAGTTGTTGAAACTGTTTCAGAATGTGGAATACAATGTTCATTTTATTTCCAGTAACTATATACGTATTTTGTTAACAGTATACTTGTAGTGTTTTTACAGTCTAAGTTTTTACCCGACTGCCAAAGGGAGGAGGGTAATGTTTTTACAAGTAGGTATAGTCGTTAGATTTGTAGCTGGCCCCCAACGACTTATCCTTTGTCTATTGTGAACTAAACCGGCGCGTGCCACTACCTGCAAAAAAAGGGGCCGGTCACGTTAACCGGTTATTTAATTACAACTCCTATAGTCATTGAAATAAGATTCAAAATGAACAAATGGAAAAATAATTTGCGATTTCTTGTGTGGTCCCTATACGGTTACTGAGTGCCGGCGAGTCGAACGCTATCGATCCAGTCTAAAATGTGTCCTCGATATGCGTAACAAAGGCGCGTTATCGGAGAGCACACCTACACTGGTTTTTTGAGCGTTGGACTAGCCCGCGCTCAGGTGCCAATTAGAATTATACGACCCTTTTTTTGCAGGCGATTTTAGTTAATAATAGACAAAAGATTAGCCGCTGCGGGCCAGCTTCAAATCGAACGACTATGCTTATATTAAATAAAATAAATAAATATTATAAATAATAAATAAGAAGGCTGGTACTCAGACAACGATATATATAACATACAAATAAATCCGTAGTACCTAGGAACTCTTATAGTTTCACTATGTCCTTCTGTCAGTCTGTCTGTCCATTCACGGCATACTGACCGTTTTAGGGCTAGAAATCTGCAATTAAACAGGGGGGGGGGGGGATATGGACAGACGGAGGCACGAGTGATCCTATAAGGGTTCCGTTTTTCCTTTTTGAGGTACGGAACCCTAAAAACGCATTTAATTCAGTAAATAGACAGGCCATTTTAACAGAAGTTTTAAGAAATACCCCCAATATTTACCCTTGGCAGTGTTACAGTTCTCCCACCCACCTCAAGTACAGGAGCCACACCGTACTGTCATTGACTGGCTGCCAACACGGCGATCCCTTGGGACCGGCCATCTTCAGCCTAGCCATACAACGTAGCATCTCAGATCTCACCTCGCCTTTCAATATCTGGTATTGAGACGATAGCACATTGGGAGGTGAGTCTACTTCAGTCTTAAAAGACTTCATCACCGTTAGCTCCAAATTCGACTCCATCGGCCTACAACTCAACCCTAATAAATACGAACTATATATAGACCCAAACGACGCTAATAAAAACGGAATAATAAGGACGTTCGAAAATTGTTGCCCTGGTATCCGAATCATAGAAAAAGACTCTCTCTACCTCCTAGGCGCACCTGTTTTCGACGACGCTATTCCAGAATTTATCATCAAAAATATTGACCATTTCCACACTTTCTCGGATCGCCTGCTAAAAATTAATTCTCATATGGCCATATTTATTCTGCGACACTGTCTCTTCGTTCCAAAATTTACCTACGTTGTGCCCCTTCTGTAAATTTCCAAATTTCTGTGAAAAAATCGACAGTATAATTTGGATACAGATTGAAAAAATTATCAATATCAAAATCGACACTAGGATGTTTTTAATTGCATCTCTACCAGTTAGGTTGGGTGGTCTAGGGCTAATGGCTCCTCTACACGATGGACCATCATAGTGGTCCACTAAGCTGGGCCAGCGTGTAGAGAGGGTAGTGGTGTCGGATGGCTTATGGCGCGCGGGATGGCGGTGGGATGGCCGCGGTGTCGGTTTTTCGTCCGCACATCAAAGGCAGTGGACCAGCGATGGCTGTCCGCATCTACACGTGGCCCATCCCTCAGTGCGTGCTCAAACGCGGTCGAGTGAGGACTGGAGGCTGTGTATTATTTTGATTAAAAATGACGAGTATGTGGCCGCATCACGAAAGAATAAAGTTTTTAGAGTTATATCGGGGAGAAAGCGTAACATGGAACCCCAAACATAAAGACCAAAACTATAGAAATAAGGTAGCAGGATATTAAAAAAACAAGTTTTTATAACAAATAGTGCACGAATTAGTTAGAGGATTAGGAAAATTACTTATACATTACGCAGACATCTGTATATACAGTACATTCACAATTTAAATAAATAAATATACCAATAATAAAAGAAATTAATATTAGATACCTACATATCTAAATATACATACATAAATTATATATATATATGCGCAATATATACCAACACAGCGGCACATTAAGGAAGAGACAAGTAATGATTTTTAGTAAGGTTGCAAAGCTTTGAAGAGTTTATTGCACAAATTTAAATTGACTTAGGTGACAACCTGTGTGGCCTAGTGGTTAGTGACCCTGCCTATGAATGAAGCCGATGGTCCCGGGTTCAAATCCTGGTAAGGACATTTATTCGTGTGATGAGCATGGATATTCGTTCCGGAGTCATGGATGTCTTCTATGTATTTAAGTATTTAGTACCTGGGCGACCGAGCTTTGCTCGGTTATAACTATTTATTGTAATATGGTGGTGTATAGGTGATAATCTTAACTACATTTTTTTGCTAAATTAAACTTGTCTAAAACAATAAAAATTAAAAAAATATTTATAAACTTGATCATATAAAAAAAAAACAAAAGTTAGCCATCGGGCGAGATTCGAACCCGTAACACTCGTTTAGCAGTCCGCGTCTTAACCCGCTAGACCAGACGGACAGTGGCCGGCAACACGAAATTAGCGACCATATTCTGTGACGAAAGAAAAACGCATGAAAACTCGAAAACACGCGTTTTCCCAAACATAAGACTAATCTAGATCGATTGTATACCCACAAAAACCCCCATATACCAAATTTCAGCGAAATCGTTAGAGCCGATTCCGAGATCACAGAAATATATATATATATATATATATATATATATATATATATATATATAAATTGCTCGTTTAAAGGTATAAGATATGTATTTAAGTATTTTTTTTAGTTCTATGTGTTTAGAGCTCAACGAGGGGGGGGGTGGGGTTAGGGTCGGCAACGCGCATGTAACTCCTCTGGAGTTGCAGGTGTATATAGGCTACGGAGACTGCTTACCATCAGGCAGGCCGTATGCTTGTTTGCCACCGACGTAGTATAAAAATAAAATAAAAAATAAAAATGTATATAATATGTATATCGTTGTCTAAGTACCCACAACACAAGCCTTATTGCGCTTTCCGTGGGACTTAGTCAATTTGTGTAATACTGTCCCATAATAACTATAATAAGTAGTTTATTTATTTATTGCGATGGATAGATAACATCCACCATAATCTTCTACGTCATTTCTTTTTAATTACTTTATTATTGTGCAGATTAAGAAAAGGTTGGTACGTGGCGTATAAATAAATTGCTGCAGCGGCTAATGCTCCCACGTCCATCTTGGAAGACGAATAGATCGCAACTGAATGTGTAGTGGCGTGTCAGCCATCGCATGGCCATCTCGCTGGGCCAGCGCTGGGCCATCGTGAAGAGGAGCCATAAGGCCAATTGAGAGTGTCCCCCTACCGGCGTTCCTGTCCTCCGTACATAGCACGCTAGCCCTCACAGGCAACATTCTACAACCCTCACTCTGTGATTGTGAGATAACGTGCTTGTCCCAGGCCAGGGACACCTGGAGAACGGTATGTCCCGGAAAAGATCTGCCCTCTAGCCCAAATATACAAAAACATTGGGACGAACCTATCTGCTGGATGGTACATGATGGGAAAAACAGCCCGTTAAGTTTAGAGAATGCCCGCCTGCTAGGTATATTGGAAATTTACTAGACCCGAACAGTTTTCGCTTAGCAGTCGGTCTACGACTCGGGGCCAAGCTCGTCGAGCCTCACCAGTGCGTCTGCGGAACTACAGTCAATCGCCTGGGTCACCATGGACTCGCATGCCCCAAAAGCGCCGATCGCCTGACTCGCCATACCTGCCTTAACGACATCATCCGTCGGGCTTTAGTCAGCGTCAACGTGCCAGCTAAGCGGCTCGTGACGACGGCAAAAGGCCCGACGGGTTGACCCTCATGCCGTGGGGACAGGGACGGCCTCTAATATGGGACGCAACTTGCGTAGACACCCTCGCGCCATCCCACCTCGGCACGACGTCGTTAAGAGCAGGCAGTGCTGCCGCTACTGCTGAAGCTGCAAAACGTCGCAAATACGCGTCTTTAGGTGACAGCTACGTATTTGCGGCGTTTGCCGTAGAAATCTTAGATCCTTGGGGGCCAGAGGCCTTAAAACTTTTACAAAAAATAAAATATCTTCTGATCCGCTCCACTGGTGACCACAGGGCTGGTGCGTTCCTCGCTCAGTGCATTGGAATTGCAATCCAGCGAGGAAACGCGGCCAGTCTTGTGGGCACACTACCAAATGGCAGCGGCATAGGAGATATTTGTACATATAATTTAGGCCCCATAGGTTTAGTTTAGTTTTTGTTTTTTTTTGGGTATTAATTTTAGTTTTGTAGGTTGTTTTAATTTTAGGTTACATTTTATTCTAAGTTTGTCATTATTTAAATAAATCTATAAATTATGTTTAAAACTCTGAAATGCAAAGTAATATTAGATTTAGACATTAAATAAATAAAAAAGTATAGCGAGCATGTTTGGTTAAACCGTTTTAGAGTTTTCGCAAAAAATTATCCCTTCTCAGTAAAAAGAGGTGCAAATTAATGCTGAGACGGTACTGCGTTTTGCTTGATATTTATTCAGTTTGTACATGATACCTATTAAAACTGACCTTGGGAATCACCTAATCACTAGTTTTCAATCTAACGGCTCACTAAAAACCTTGTACGCAATTAATCATTTTTTTTTCCATTGTTCTAATCAAATTTCTTTTGCAAGGTAAAGATACAATGAATAATTACTCTAAAGTGAAAAATTGTATGTAATGAGAACATGATTACATAATCGGTTTCAAAATCAACTTTTGCATAGTTTCATGCTAACATACTTACATACGTATTCAGACGGATTTTTATTGTTTGACTAAGTGTCGTTGTTGCTAAGCATGTGTTAAAATATTAATTATTGTGAAATCGTCGCACAACGGACGCAAAATAAGAGTTATATTTATATTGATGTAATCAACATTATTCTAATTTATTTATTTTTCTTCCATGAAACTACCACGACCAGTTTAATACACTTTTATTTTGAATATTCATTCAATTCTTCAATGACGCTGTTTGCAGAATAATCCTAGTATGAAAAGCTTAGGATATTTTTTATGCGGCTATTTTTTCCACGACTGGCAAAAAAAGGGAGCTT
The DNA here is from genome assembly GCF_033807575.1 of Cydia pomonella. Lineage (NCBI taxonomy): Eukaryota > Metazoa > Arthropoda > Insecta > Lepidoptera > Tortricidae > Cydia > Cydia pomonella. The sequence continues at coordinate 12,902,080 of NC_084706.1, read as the reverse complement.
ATTGTTTTTATCTATGTAGATTTATTTAGGAGATTTTGTCAACACGACTGAGACAATGGACACTACAAATACACCACACTAAAAAATTAAATAACAATCCTGATATATTTGTATATTTACGTGTCAAAGAAAAGTGTAAAGTAGGTATACAAATTCTTCTCCCGCTTTTAACCTGTGATTTCCAGTAGTGTTTTATGAGACTAGTACCTATTTCCTTTTTAGGGTTCCGTAGCCAAATGGCAAAAAACGGAACCCTTATAGATTCGTCATGTCCGTCTGTCTGTCCGTTTATGTCACAGCCACTTTTTTCCGAAACTAGATATAAGAACTATACTGTTCAAACTTGGTAAGTAGATGTATTCTATGAACCGCATTAAGATATTTACACAAAAATAGAAAAAAAAAACATAAAATTTTGGGGGTTCCCCATACTTAGAACTGAAAGTCAAAAAAACATTTTTCATCAAACCCATACGTGTGGGGTATCTATGGATAGTCTTCAAAAATGATATTGAGGTTTCTAATATAATTTTTTTCTAAACTAAATAGTTTGCGCGAGAGATACTTCCAAAGTTGTAAAATATGTGTCCCCCCCCCCCTGTAACTTCTAAAATAAGAGAATGATAAACCTAAAAAATATATGATGTACATTACCATGCAAACTTCCACCGAAAATTGGTTTGAACGAGATCTAGTAAGTATTTTTTTTTAATACGTCATAAAACTAAAAAAAAAAATATCATCAAACCCATACGTGTGGGGTATCTATGGATAGATCTTCAAAAATGATATTGAGGTTTCTAATATAATTTTTTTCTAAACTGAATAGTTTGCGCGAGAGACACTTCCAAAGTGATTAAATGTGTCCCCTCCCCCTGTAGTTGCTTATGACAATCTGCCATCTCCTAATTTAAAGAGTTAGGGGTGATTTACTATTAAAATACTGAAATACGTATCTGGGGGCAAATTTTATACAATCTCCTTTTTTTACTGAGACTCCATAGAAACTTCAACCCCTTTTTACCTAACGGCTTTTTTCTCCCCCTTCCGGGGTGATTTTGTGGTTGAAAACTATTCTATATCCTTCCCAATAACAAAAACTATCTACATACCAAATTTCAACTAAATCGATTCAGCGGTTATTGATTTCCCATACAAAATTCCACCCCCTTTTTCACCCCCATAGGAGTAAAAAAAATCAAGTTTTTTTTTGTTCATTGTGTACTATTTGGTGTGTATATAGTAATATACATACCAAATTTCAGCTTCTTAGGACTTCAGGAAGTACCCTAAGAGTTTTGATGGTCATCAGTGAGTGAGTGAGTCAGTGACGAAATCGTGGTTTTTTAGATATTAATAAAATCTAAGGTATGATAGCTATGTAATTGAATTGTTTTATGCTTAATAAGTCCACTATTGACATTACATCCCGAGAGTTTTGTTTATCTGGTATAATTCAAACCCCAGTTATGAGGGTTCAAAAAAACGATGAAGCGCTTCGAGAATAGGTAGGTAGTGCCCTTTCGCCTCGCTTTACTCATCTTGGCAGATAAAATGTATTTGAAATTCTCACATGCCCTTTCATTTGACATATAACACGCTATAGTTTGCAAAACTTTGTTTTTTAATTTTCTCATTTACCCGGTTCTCTCATCTATGGTCTATCTCATTAATGTCCGGTAGATTCGGAGCAAATGGGCTGTAACAGACGGAAAGATAGACGCACGAGTGTTGCTATAAGGTTCCGTTTTTTTCCTTTTGAGGTACGGAACCCTAAAAATTGATACAAATTACTCAAAATTTCTAATGAAGTCCTGACTTTGGAATGATTGTCTCTTATTTCAATTTTGTCTATTTGTTTATTCAACACAATCACGGTTTCGATAATTTATTGATCAATTAGTATCATTCTTATGTATTTTACTTGCTATTTCAAAACTGTTTTTTTTTTTTTTGTTAAATATCGTTAATTGACTATTGACAGCCTCTTAATTTGCTAGTCAATCGCCCATAATTAGTTAGCCAAAGCCAAATTAAATTCACTGTTCGTCTATAATAGTCTGAATGGAAATAACTACTTTGTCAAGGGTTTTAAATAACTAGTTATCCCCAAACACCCAAACAGAAAACACTCCAACTAATTCTAATTTAAAAAATAAACTAACAACTAAAATTCACGTGAACATGTAAAAATAGAGTTTATATCATGTCCCGCAACTTAGGCAACCCGATTGAACTTGTGACCTCTGAGAATTAAAATGAAAAGTTCTTTCGCGTTGTATGTACAGTCAGGATCAATAGTAGCGGATGAAACAACGCGCTAAAAGTATCTGACAATCCGGATAACTTTTCCAAATATATATACATTTCTAAAATTCTCGTTCCAAAGTATATATTTTACAGTCTTAGTTGTTCTATATTAAAGACATCACTTTTTGTTAAGCTGTTACAGAATGATTTTTGATGCTGATTGTACAAGTTATATTTTTAGCAGTATCTTTATTGCTTTTTCCTACTCCTCTACTGTTATCTGTCATTTATGCATTCATTAACACGAATATAAGAACATACATAAAAGATTTCAAGAAAAGTCTATATTGTCTATTCCTCATAAAAGCTCTTGTGCTTTTATAAGCTATAACGTTACTGCGATTAATGTCTACCAACCTAACAAAACCAAAACGAATACAGTTTTAAACTAAGTGCATTGCTGCCAACTTACAAAATATTCATTTGGTTGCATAGTAAAAATAATTACTTCATAAGTCAGAAACACGCATGTGACACCCGTAATATAGCAACACCCATAGACTACGAAGACCGCTTAGCGTTGCTTGTTAGTCTCCGTAGGCTACGGTGGCCAAAATTGAGAAAAAAACTGTCCAAAAAATTAATTTAGCAAGTAGCAAGTACCAGGGCCTCATGAGTTACGATTACGAGGAGGTGTCGCCGACCGGCCGGCCGCGGCCCGGGGCGGGCCGGGCGCGTAACAAGGTATGCTCGCGCATCTTGGCTATATACTTTTGCTGTAATTTGTTTACCTAAATTAAGATTTATTTTTGTTGACTCGTAGGAAAAATATTGTATGCAACGTTGTATAAGCAGGTCAAAAAATTTTCGTGGCGTATTCCTTTACAATGTTCGCCTACGCCTTCGGCTCCGGCTCACATTGTAACTCACGCCACTCGCCTTTTTTGACCCTTCTTATACAACTGATGCACAAAATACTATAAAAACCGTTGATCTTCTATCCTGTTTTCAATGGTGATATGAATATTAAATGAGATCTATAATATTTATTTATTTATCAAGAAATTACCCACACAGGTAATATCATGATGGTAATGAAATGAGATTAAATGATTTCAACATATACTAAGGCAGAAATGGAAAATCTTAATGAATCTCAATTCGATACTATTAAAATGTAATATGAATTTTATTTCCTGCTGATTTTATATCTAAGTTAGTACTTGCTTTATTTTCTTATTGGTTACTTTTATTTTTTAATTAAAATATGTGTTACATTTGTAAGTAGGTTTGTCAATGTTGCATTTTACACTTTTTACTTTTGATTTTGACATTACATATTCAAAAATGTGTGGGAAGCTTATTAAATATTTAGAAAATGATAATTTGTTATATGATACGACCTCGAACAACTTGGATGTCATAGTATAAGAGCATCTAGGTAGATGCACGTGACATGTGTTGCAGAACATAATTATCGAGACTCGATGCGATAAGCACTAGGATTGATATTTTATTAGTACTTCAGATATACCTCTGGGTCATTATGTATTTATAACCTCGTACAGTCAATTGGCTACTTGACAGTTTTTTGCAAATAATGTCAATCGATCTTGATTTTCCTGAGGATCAAATGTCTATATAGGACTCATGGCACTTACGCAACATAAAGGTCAGAAATGAGAGTTAAAGTCTGACGCTCGCACTCGACGATTAAAACGCCTCTAACAAAATGATAATATGATGTGACGTCACATTATATAAGTTTGTCCTAAATGTATAGAAGATCAAGGGAATCGCCATTTTGACCCTAAAATATTGCGTTTATGTGTATAGTTGTTATACAATTTATTTTTCAATAAAATGTAAGGAATCGAATGGTATCATTTTCTTTTCTGTTTTTGAAACACAAAAAAAAACTTTTTTTATAACTTTTTTTACACAAAAATTTTTTTTTATAATTTTTTTTATAATTTTCTATCCATTCATCTATAGTTTGTTATAATATTCAACATGTATCAAGTACCCAATTATAACATTACGAATGGACATTCGTAAGCGCAATGAATTTAGTACTTACCTCGAATAGGATTGACACCGTCATTTATGTTTTTTTTAAATAACATTACCTACGCGTACAATGTTCTCTTATAAGTAAAGTAATTATTTTTAAAATCAGTCAGATACATTTACATAAATTTTGTGGGTCACACTAAGCTAAGCATGTCCCGTGAGTCCACGTTTGCGCATTCCGTTAGGAGCGATTTTTGAATCGTCCACCTTTGGGATGTATGTTATTATTAGCAAGAAACTTTACTTCATTGTGAGTACATAGATAATACAAATGTTCATATGTACAGTCAAGGAAATTTAGGGTTTACTTTATATTGGACATATCCTACCGTTAGTATTCACAACCAAATTAGCTTGAAAGTTAGATGGATCAACAATTAAAGTGTGTGACCGTACATACAAAACTACAAATTTATATTTTCCTTGTGATAAAACAGCGCGACTATTAAACCAACATACGAGCTTCGAAATATTTTTATACAGTGGTGCCAAGTTGCCAACCTTACCTGCAAATTTAAGTTGGTAAACGATTCGCTGTATTCTCATAGGAATAGTCGTTGAAATAAAACTATTCTAATAACTTTTCATGTGTGGCCAACAACTGTAAGTTCACATAAGTTTCATTTAATTACAACTTCTGTCCTAACAAATATTCCCTAGTGGAACACGAAAAGAAGTTTGTTTGGAAATATTTTTTCTAGGAATATATAACGTTACATTAAGAAAATATTTCAGTTAAGTAGATATAGGTAGTAGGTAGGTAGTAAGTTGTATTAGAAACAAGTACCTGGGCGACCGAGCATTGCTCGGTTATAACTATTTATTGTAATATGGTGGTGTATAGGTGATAATCTTATCTACATTTTTTTACTACATTAAACTTGTCTAAAACAATAAAAATTAAAAAATTATATATAAACTTGAACATATTAAAAAAGAAAGTTAGTCACCGGGCGAGATTCGAACCCGTAGCACTCGTTTAGCAGTCCGCGTCTTAACCCGCTGGACCAGACGGACAGTGCCCGGCAATACGAAATTAGCGACTATATTCTGCGTCGAAAGAAAAACGCATGAAAACTCGTAAACACGCGTTTTCCCAAACATAAGACTAATCTAGATCGATTGTTTAGCCCCAAAAACCCCCATATACCAAATTTCAGCAAAATCGTTAGAACCGTTTCCGAGATCCCGGAAATATATATACATATATATATACAAGAATTGCTCGTTTAAAGGTATAAGATATACAATTTCATAATGGGTCAGTGACTCAGTGAGGCAGCTACCAGATCCCGTGCTGCTACGCGGATTTTGGAAAGAACATACAGGTTGCGAATAAAGGGTAATTTTGACAACCTTTTTTTATGCCAATCTATCCCATTCCTATCCAGGATCAAAAGCTTGTATCGGACTTAAAGAAATAAACGGCTAGAAAAGCCGCAAATGGAAGAACTCTTTTCACATACAATTTGTATGAAAATGAAAACTTATTTTTCACATGCATTTTTTATGCCAATCGATTCGATTCGTATCGGGATCAACTTAAGATAATGTACTAAAAAGCCACAAATTAAATAAAACCTTTTCCATAGATTTACTATGGAGAAAACGTGAAATTATATTCACATTTTTCTATCTCGGCAATCAGTTCTGTTACGTTTAATGACCATAATACTGTATGAAGACACCGTACAGTATTAACACAGTAACAACATTCAAAATATCAAAAAACGGGGAACAGATAGACAGATAGCCATATAGGTACGGTTAAGGAATTTATTTTAAGCACAATTTCGTACCTCGTCACAGTGACAATAGTATGAGGTCCCTATCGACTTTCATATTGATTATCACTATTATCAGTGTAATAAATCATAAAGTGGGTACGAAATGGTACTAAAATTAAATTATTTTACTGTAACAATAAGATATTAAGTGAAATTTATAAAGACTGAATCGACCTTAAAATCAAATAACACAGACAACTAAAACAAACACGATTTTTTTACTTACATTGCATAACGATTGATAACTTCAGCAACCACCACATCCTTGAAAATCGAGTCCAAACCGTGATCCAAACGTTTTTACTATCCACTATAATTATGACAATTACACTTAACTTTTATTATTCTTATTTTATCGATAAACACAACAATTTAACTGTTTATTAACTTCGAACTTGACCGTTAAATTCAAATTTCGAAACAACACTGTAATGAAAATGTTTTATCAAATATTCCAAAACTGGTTACGCCAACGTTTAGTAATTTTCGAACGTTGTTATTTTACATGCACGTTGAATTAAAGTTTGAAGTAAGTTGGACGTGTGTGGGGGTCGAACCGGGGCCAGGGACTAACCGCCGAGCAACTGGCGTCCGGAGTCCGGTAGCTAGCCAACCATATCGGAAGCGACTCGCCGCATAGTGTACTTATTGGTTAATTTATTCCAATAGTTTGAGTAATCCATCGATAATATAACTTAAAGAGTATTTAAATTTTTGTCAAAAATTGGTGTTGAGATATTGACAAAAATTGATGTTGAGGAATTGAAGACTGTAGAAATTTTGCTTATACAGTGTTATCTACGAACTTTAATATCATATTATATGGATAAAGTTGTTCTGTTTTACTATTAAGAACACTGCAATATATTTGCGTTGTTATATAGGCGATTTTCATTTTTAAATAATACAGACAAGCACCTAGGACAAGTTTATTAATATCAATTAGTTAAAACTTGTGGTAAAATTGACAGTACACAACAGTGTTCCCATTTTAGATATAGGTACCTTGTAGGTAGCTAACAATGATTAATCACTCATGAAAATGCTTTATCAAATAAATTCAAATTCACACCACAACAATCTAAAACCAAAATTCTGGCAGTATTACAATATCTATTACTCAGTCGATACCGGAATTCGTATCGCCATCCGGTGTTTTGTCAAATTAGCTCATAACTTTCCTTCCTCGTATCATTATTGCATATATTTTAACTTTGATCTTTATACGAAGGACACTAAGGTTTCATTTGACAATGAATATTTAGTAGTATACGAGCTTGGCAGAATAAGCAGCAGGGATAGGTATCCGGATAATTCGCGATACCATATGCGAGCCGCATCGCAAATTTGCATATACTGTGAGTTGTGGGGAGGGGGGAAGCCGTATGGATACACAAACAAAGGGATAAAAAGTAATTTATATATGTTGTTTTACTGCTATCTTGAGATTGCTATACATTATGATTCTTTTCTTTTAACTGTGACTATGTTGTATATTTGACTAAGGACATTAATAGAGAAGTATTTTGACACGTCACAGCAAAAACTTTAGAAGCACAAACGTGCCCATTTTTAGCCGATCTAAAAAATGGAGGAGCTCCATCACGTACCTACAATACAAAACATGATAAACTTAAAGTATCCGAACGCGCATGTGACAACGTTTACTTGTGCACATTGTGAACAAAGTCTTCCTGTGAGTCCTTGGATGGAGCCCCATTGTGTCTATAGAGGAAGGTACCCTGCTACCTTGTCTTACTCCAACGGTAGGGCAAGATGGTTTGATCTATCACATGTTTGCTTTTTATTATTCGATGTTATTTATCATTTCACACTGAGATTAAAATGTGATTTAATTTAAGAGACAGAAAAGAACCAACAATATAAATCAAAATAAAACCCTATTCCTTAAACACCTACACACCTATTTTATCATTGATTATCAAGGTACAGGTAGGACATAGCTTAATAAATGGACCCATCTATATGTTAATCGGTTCTCATATTGCTTAGAAATAAAATGTTGCTTTTGATAAAAAATGTAAACGCTAAGACATGCGGCTTTCTGTGGAACTCTAGGTTGAATACGAGTATGAAGGCGCGTGCGAGCAAGAATAGCTCTCCATTTAATTAATATTTATGGCTGCGGCGTCCGGCACTGATTCCTTTATTAAATAAACAACATACGGGTAGATAATGTCCACTTTATGCTACTAAGATTCATAGTAAACAATATTACATTGTGTTATAAAAATGAATAGATACCAAAGGCCAAAAGATAAATGTTGCCTATTGTAACTAATAATGATACCTAAGAAAATGGTTTTATTTGTTTTAAAGCGGAATCCCTTAATTAGATTTACTTAGGAGTAGTTTCCTTTGTTTACTTATATTAAAATATAGAATGACACATACAAAAACAACACAAAATACCTATACAGCGCCCGCGTGAAGGCCGCACCAATAACGCCGCAACAGGTAATGCAGCTGTATTTACTATTTGAACGTCACCTAGAGCGCGATATAGACACTATCTTTAAGATTGTCGAAACTGCACGATATACATTGAGAATTATTGATAACTAATGCAGCATTTTTTTCTGATAACCATCATTAATATCATAATCATAGTTCAAAGAGTAGGGAAGTAGGTTATCTTCATATAAACGCACCGCGCGCGGCTTGTATGTGTGCGCCATAGTATCTATGCGTCTCCGCACGCACACTCAAACAAAATCTCGACTCGTTTTTAGTGCGCCTGACGGGGCTTTTGTTTGAGTGTGCGTGCGGCGACGCATAGATACTATGGCGCACACATACAACCCGCGCGCGGTGCATTTGTATGAAGATAACCTACTTCCCCACTCTTTGTACGGTCAAGGAATTTAATTTCCTACCCATTTCGTACCTTGTCACAGTGACAAACAACATGAAACTCGCTAGAGACCTCATTCAATTGTCACTGTGACAAGGTACGAAATGGGTAGGAAATTAAATTCTTTGACTGAACTATGTCATAATCTTCTTCCTCAGCATTAGGTACCGTTGTCTCTGCTTTTTCCCACACCTCATACATATAAAGAATATAGGGTATGCTCGACAACAGCAAAAGAAATAATAACAAACAATAATTTGTACAAAAGTCCCGAGATTCCAGGAACCAGAAACCCATTAAAGTGTAAAAAGTAAATAATATAAAATGTATTGAAAACTTTATGATATCCTTCGTTGACTAAACAAACATACATTTATTTTCTACCACAAACTTCATCAGCAGTAGCTTTAATGCGAGTTTTTATTATTGGTCATACAATAATGAGGGTACCTTACCTTAGCAAATAGCGATAGTGTAGTCAGAAAATACATATATAGTATTTTATACAATAGTGATATAATAGAGAGCTTTTCAGTCGAGTATCGTGTTTAGGCAACGAAGCTTACTAAGTTGCCTAAGTAAGGTACGAGATTGAAAAGCTTGATCATATCACTATTGTATTCAATACTTTTTCTACGAGTCATCTAAAATAATACTACCTAAATAATTAATGAAAATTGGTAAGTATCTCAGTATACAAAAATGTAGACATAAACGCGCGACTCCCGGCCCGTGCCCCGTGTCCCATGCCCCACGTCCCACGCCCCACGCCGGTTTAGTCTTTTCTATGTAAACGCGGCGGCGGCACGTGATTGGTAAATGTTTTTACAGTTGACTACAGCGTATCATAATAAAATCTTATAGTTTGGTGGGAGTCCATACATGATTACGAAATCTTAATTCAACCATTACAGTCGACGAGTAAAAAATAGTATATTACTAAAGAGGCCGGGAAACGTAGGGTTGCAGGCCAAGTAGATATATACGGCTGAGCGTAGCGAAGCCGGATAGAGATACGCGGCCGGCAACCCCGTTTCTCGCCGAGATATGTATAGTGCTTTTCTCAAACTTGCAATTAAAATAAAAAATTGTAGTCAATTTGTTTCGTGGCGACTCGGCTCGCCACTCCACCAGCGGTGTACAACCTTACGCGCGTAAGTCCGCGCGCCTGCGCGATGCGCGACCGCTGTTGCTTAGCAACGAATATGCACAACAAATCACCGTACCAAGCTAACTGAAGCTAGTTGATGATTGCATGCCAAGACGTTGTGTCACAATTTGACGTTAAAAAATAAAAGAAGGTTGCTTTACAGTCCTAGGTGTGTAAGGCAGTATGAAATTCCTTTACATCTCATCTTCACTCATCGCACCAGATATGTAGTATTTCCGGACCTAATTTGACGTAAGTCATGTCATCATTTCATAGCAAGTTTGAGAAAAAAATTTTTTATTGTGATCAATATTTTTTTGAATATCGATTAGCATAGAATGAATCCACGGTGAACACTGGCCATTCAAAAACCAGCAGGTCACGTTCCAGACCAGTGCGTAGGGGTGTCCCGCGACACCCGGAAACCGGACGTCCGCCGCCGGAACACCACGTATTAAACGCATTCCGATAGTGAATATGGCTCTTTAGCTTTTGTGCTTTTTAGAAGCAGAATTGACTGATAAACTTATAATATAACGATATGAGTGAAAAAGAAACAGGTGCCCTTTAATTGGCTTAACTTTAAATAATGAAACGCACGACAATTTGGCATGACATTCTTACGGCTTGAATTTGAATGGCGTAAAATAAAATTCACATATACATACTTCTACACGTGTATGTGTATATATACAACATGCTGACGAGGAACTCGAAAGATTTTGACCGTGTATATCTGATCATAGTGATCATATTTAAATACTAAAATGTCGTAAAAACTTTTCTGTTTCTGCTATTATGACGGCTGCCTTTTTTAGCGCAAAAATTTATCGTTTCATTTTTAAACAATTTTCTTTTGCATATATAGCGATATTATTTTCATGAAATAATTGTACAATTGGCTATCGAAGCTACCTCTACGAAAATTTATAATTTTATTTGAAAAATGTGTAATAGCCCATTCCGACAGCATGGCAGTGCAAAATTGCTGCCAACTTCATTGCTGCAGGATATGTCGATTATCGTGGACATTAATTTGGACATTTCCTATAGGAAACTGCACTGTAATGCTGTCGCAATTAGAATGTTACCTTTACCAATATTTGATATTTAATCTAGGATGTGTTTTCTGACACCGATTTCTTGTTTCTGTTTGAAAATATGTACTTACAAACGTACCATATATAGAAAGAACAACAAAAGTGGTGAATCAGGGCGGAACAGTCCAAGTCACGCTACTTGACATCAACCACTGCTCTTTGTAGCATCTATGTTGGTTGGGATACACTTAGAGGTATTAAAAAATGTACAAATACAAATGTTATGCCAATAATTGCAGTATTAATATAGGGCCATACCTAATAAAACATAGATTTCATGTTTTTCTAATTTATCTTTTCTATTTCCAAAACTTAAGAATATACCAGAACTGTCGGGGCCGATTGTAGATAACATAAGTCATAAATAGTAATTGGGCTCGAGTATCCTTCATGTTTGAGCATGACATATATAATAAATAAATAAATAATAAATATTATAGGACATTATTACACAAATTGACTAAGCCCCATAGTAAGCTCAAGAAGGCGTGTGTTGCGGGTACTCAGACAACGATATATATAATATATAAATACTTAAATACATAGAGAACACCCAAGACTCAGGAACAAATATCCGTGCTCATCACACAAATAAATGCTCTTACCAGGATTTGAACCCGGGACCATTGGTTTCATAATAAACTCGTATCTTATTGTGTCAATGAAAATAAAAATGTAAGTAAGTAAATAAATATTCTTTATTGCACCAACAATTATACATTTTACATACATGTAAAACTACAAATAAATTGTGTTCCAGACAACCTTTAGGTAGCAGGAAATCTAGAACTCATACAAAATTCAACAGCTAGTGCAAGGAGCTAAATATGGAGACTACTACTTATATAAGTATTAAAACAATATCTAATACACTAATAAATATACAATATAATATAATATATAATGTAGTGACTATGTAATGTATCGGATAAAAAAATATAGAGTTAGCGTTTCAACTTTGAGGTAGCATTGTGAGATACGAGATATTTTCAAAGTAGTGATGATATGTATCTACCTACCTACTTCAAAAAATTTGATAAATTATAATTTTAAAGCACTTTTCATAAATTTCAAACTCACTACTACCAAAAACAAAAAGAATAAACAGAATGTGTGTATAATACGTTCAGCAAAACTTCCAACTGTAGTTAGTTAAACTGTCCGCATGTGCACAAACATCTCGGTGCAACGGCCGTGTGCAGATTAAAGAAAGCGGAACAAACCCGGTTAAACGGTTTAGGGTTTTACTGCTACAATATGTTGGCGCAGAAAAGTGCTGCCTTTAGATCGGATATCCCTATGCCTATTTCAGTTTTGTGCCATTCTGACATCGCTCCATAGCAAAAGAAAAGACAGAAAAACGACATACACGTAATGAAATTCTCTTCTAATCCACTTAACTGTTTAATACTAAATACAGAAATAGGCCTTATTAAAAGTATATGCAATCAAGGCTGGGTTACGCCTTTGAAAAGCTATAAAGGGCGAGCAGTACGTGTTTGAATCTCCTACAAGATTCCATTACGAGATTACGATTTTGGTGTACCTTCCTTTTATAACCATAGTATATACTTAGACGTCATGTTTTTGTTTATAATGCTTAAAAGTATTATTAATTGTCCTAATCTCTAAGGTTTAATTACTTTCAGTTGTCTGCATCTCCCCTTATGCCCTCGGTCGCTGTTTCATGTCAGTTTCTCTGTGAAGAACTATTCCAGACATACTTTTTTCAGACGAATTCAGAGTTACTCTAATAAACATTTATACGATGTAGATTGCTTTCAAAGTTCATTGGCTAGTCTTAAAAATATACTCAAACGTAAGTTGTTTTAGTATCCAGGTACTTATATTAGTCATGTATGCAGTTCATTTTCTATCTGATACATTAAATACATATACTTGTACCTAAGCACTTATTTCAGTTAACATTATTTATAACTATGAACCTCCAGGTCTTTTTGTTCCAGTACATCTTTTGGCCACAGGCCTTGTTCTTTTGTTGCAGTACATCTTTTGTATTACCTTTGAATGTATTTATATGACTGTTTGGTTTCTGAATAAACAAAAAAAAAACACTTACGAGTGACGGACGTCTGAAGTGTGTATGGGTCAAAAATTTGGGTCCACTGGACCTATGAGCGTATTTCATTATCTTAAACGGTTGCATTTAAGTATTTTTTTTAGCATAAAAGATGATGAGATTAGCATGAACTAAAACAAAAGAGTATTAAAGCAGTTCGAATAAATTTACACTAGGGGTACAGTACCCCTAGTGTAAATTTATTCGATAGCGAAACGTGACGTACGCGTTTGCGTTAAATCTCATTTTGTATGGGATTTTGAATTTCCAAAACGTTCCGCTTGGCGCGCTGTTTGTAAATCCCATATAAAATTAACACAAACGCGTACGTCGCGTCACGCTATCGAATAAATTTACACTGAAACTGCAAAATAAACAAGGTTTTTGATTACATTCTCTAATTGATGAAATTTGGAATCCATTTGATATACGTTATTCTCTTTATTTTTATTGTTTTATTGAGGCAAATATACCTATAGTGATCTAAGAAAACATAATAAAAATAGGTACAAAGAGTTATGAAAGTTATTACCATGACATTTGAAAATGCCATAAAAAGTTAATAATAAAACAATTTTTTTTATTTTATTTACAAAATTAAATATTTGTTTAAAATTAAATATTGCTTATAATTTTAAAAGAAAACATTACACATTTTTTATCAATAACTAACCTACAAAACTTAAAACCTAGATCTAATAAGAAATGATACTACTCGTAATCTTAAAATACTAACAACGACCCCCCCTGCGGCATGGTGCCGTAGATGCTGGCAACATTTCCTCGCTGTATCGCAAGACAAATTCTTTGAGCAAAGAAGCTGCCAGCTCTGCGGTTACCAGTGACCTCTGTAATCCTTTTGGATAGTTCCTTAAACAGGTTAAGGGCACTCGGATCCCATGGACCAAGGGACGTGCACACAGTCGCACTTCTCACTCACTACATACAAAATCCAATCTGTAATGACGACACAAATACATAGAAAATGACACATGTCAAAGACAAATCTTGCACACCTCGATCTCTTTGTTGTACCTATGCTTCGGCAGAGGGGAAATAGTATGAATCCCGGTGTTGCTCGAAGGCCATATCGTTCGATATCAAGTAATATATACGATCTAGAATAAAACGTCATCTCGGCCGATTTAATATTAGAACAGAGCTAGGTCAAATATACAAATATATAACGTAAATTACTTTGTTTTTCAGTGCTGTACTAAATAAGAATGTAATTATGAAATCGATATTGGTGTAATAATTATGCAATAATAACATTTAATTTTCAAAATACTAGAAAGCTTCCGAGAGCTTGGCAAGCGACTCAGGGAGAAAGGAAATGACCCCCGTTCTGAGTCATGGCTTTTCCAACAGGTCTCCATCACCATACAGCGGGGTAAAGCTGTGAGTGTTATTCTTTCTGTGATGGGAACTTTTGGATCCGGCATGGCTCAGGCACCTCCGGTCCCCATCATTTTCAAAATTAAAACTTATTATCATTTAAATAAGGTTATATTTTAAAGTAAAGGCTGACCATTATAGACTTAAAATATTAGCTAAGCTATGAGTATGAGTCCCTAAGTAACCCTAATCAGGCTGCAGACGTAAAATTATTAATGATATAAGGTTGCCTTCCCTTCCCCCTTCCGACCCCATAATTTTTCTTTCGTCTCCATGCTCTGTTCAGTTAGTTGTTTATTGTCTGTTCAGCTTCCTGTTTGATAGCTATAGTTTTTGTAAAAATCTCAGGGACAGATGAGAACATGCTTGTATATAAATTATGCATTTTTAATAAAATTACTGCACGTAAAATTAGCTTAAAGTCTAATATTGACAAAAAATTTAATAGCACTCCACACGATTCTTACAATGAAATAATAAGTTCAGCCGACCTGTCTTGAATGAGAAATAAGCAGTTTTGACTTGTTTAAAGTGTTAGTGGTGATAGTTTTTTTTTTTTTTTTTTTTTTTTTTTTTTTTTTTTTTTTTTTTTTTTTTTTTTTTTTTTTTTTTTTATGTAATAGGTTGCAAACGAGCAGACGAGCCGCCTGATGGGAAGCAGTCATCGCCGCCCATGGACATAAGCAACATCGGAGGAGCCACTTATGCGTTGCCAACCTTTGAGAACCCTAAAAACCCTTTTTAACCAATTGTAAGACCAAAGTTCAGTAAACAAAGTCTTGTCCGGAGCACTAACAGTTTAAATACTTATTATTTCTTAAACTGACATTATACACACATATCTTATAATAACATTAACACAATTATATACGTATTATATTCGATACCATTGAATGTTAATTAATACTTTTAATATCGAAGTCTATCATTCTCACAATTTCCCAATAACAAAACCACCGATCCGATATCATCACGTACCATCGTATGTAATCAACTTCATTTTTAATAAAAGCATCAATAGGGCCAGCAGAAACAATCGATAGGTGAACGTTCGATTGACGACATTCGCCAACTCGATGCATCGAATGCGGGCCTTATCGTTGCCGAAGCAAGTTTGCTTTTTAAATTTTTCAGTTAGGTAGCAGTTTTTCCTCGGTAATTTTGTTTGTCTATCGATTTCATGAACGTCGCTCGGTGCATGTTATTGACACCAGTTCTGTTGGCTAGTGCTGGAGTAGCAATCTTTTAAATAATACTTGAAATTTTATACTAGAGTAAAGTAATTTACGTATTTTAGCTACTTAAAGTTATTTTTTATGTGCAAACCGACCAGCAGTCTTTTCCTGTCAGGAAGTGACAAGCAGTTAAGGTACAGCTTGTAGTTCAGTAGTTTTTATTTACTCCAGCTTACCTTAGAATGTTTGGTTTCCATACATTTACTATATCGGAATCGGAGCTTCTCGGTTCTGCCCATACAAAACAAATACCTATTAATATTAGATTGAATTTGTCTGAAAATAAAGTCGAAGAGCAAATTCTACTTCTCAGCTATTCGACTCTATTAAATAGAGATCGTTTATTGAAAAAAAAATACACGCATAAAGCTCGTCGTAGCTTAAGTGTTATGTAATTATTATTAATACTCACTCTATGGATTCTGTCTGAAATAAACGATTTTTTTTTTATTATTATTATAAAACGCCTTATTGCAAGCCCCACGCCCGAAGCAGACAGCGTTGTTTTTCGGACTAGGTCTCTAGCGGTAATGTTTTATTTAATACCACGTCGGTGGCAAACAAGCATACGGCCCGCCTGATGTTTAGCAGTCACCGTAGCCTATCGACGCCTGCAACTCCAGAGGTGTTACATGCAAGTTGCAGACCCTAAACAGCACGTGTGAAACCGTTACATACTGTAAAATTGTCTCGGCGCCTAAAGTATAAATAGCGGCATAACTCAAGTTCAAATTTCATTAATATGTCTTACTAAGAAAAATGGCTGTAAAATACAAACTGAGGATTCCATATTTGCCATTTTAATTACGGAACTCTTAAAATTGATAAACGCATGTCTTTTTAAACGCCTTATTCTTACAATAGAAGTGTTTCAATAACTTACATGCGCATACATTGCTCGCAAAACGAGTGCAGGCACTCGTTGGAGTTGTAGGTGTACTTAGTGTCTTGTTTTATATGTATAATAAATATTGGTTACAGGAGTACACTTACAGGCCTTACAGTTACGAATTTTCCCTTGAACTTGAATGATATTGTTTCTTCGGCAATATACACTACGTTCCGCGATGATTTTTGATATTACAAAAATTAATCACAACAACTCATTTCATACAAAAACATTCTCACAGTTGCAATTTAAAGTTGGATTATTTCGTTACAACTAAATTTTAAGTGAAAATATAATGAAAATAGCGGGCGCCGGTTTTACTTTTGTCATTTTTAATTTTTTCTGTTAACGACAGCAAACGTGGCAATGATAGAATAAATAAATATTTTAATGGAATATGGTATCGTATGTTTTAGCAAACTGACTGCACTCAACCTTCTTAGTTATAGGACTTAGACAGGAATTGCAACATTATATATTTTGACTTTGGTAGCTTGTCCCGACATTTCATTTTGCGTTAGCGGTGAAAACGCAGAAGCTTCGTTTTTGTTCTTTACAACTTTTTTAAATATTTTCTTCGGTATGTTTTCTTTTTGTGTTTTTTTATTCTCTTACCGTAATTGCTTCCTTTCTTCCTTTGCAGCCTCTTCCTCTTTCTTTTTTAATTGTTTTGCTTCTATTAACTCCGCATAACTATCGGACGTCAAAGCAAACGGAATTTTTTGTACTTACTTGTCGCTTTCCTCGTCGTTTTGGTAGTTCTGGTAACTTTTTTGCCTTCAAGTAATCGAAAAGTAACACGTTTGAAATTATATTAATCTTTTTATTTGGAACTATGTGCATAGGCTCCTTAATTAGGGTTCCGTAGCCAAATGGCAAAAAAGGGAACCCTTATAGATTCGTCATGTCCGTCTGTCTGTCCGATTATTTTTTGTATCAATCGAACTGGTCGGCATCTGTAGCTCTCTAGAGTGTTAATTTACTTCGGCATTTGCGTTTGTTTTTAAGCTTTCTTCAGTTTTAGAGCCCTGCTGCAATAATTCACCTGTACTTTCATTGAGGATTATGTTATCTTCTATACCATCGTGCGGGAAGTTTAAAGCTGAGTTTTGATTGCAAAGAGTCTTTGTCGGTTAAATATGTAAACATAGGTACTTATACGCGATTTCGCCATGATTACAAGTTTATTTATGGATTTAATTAAGTTAGTTTAACCCTTAATAGGACAGAGAGCATCAGTTTTCTGCGAATGAAACACTGGGGTCGATTCTAAGTGGGGGTGGGGTGGGGTAAGTTTGGCATCTAGATTCATTTTTCATTGTATTTTATATTGAGTTAAAAATAAAACAAGAACATTAATAAGAAAAAAGTATAATAATAGTAATATAGACACAAAACGTTAACTTTCGTAGAATCTTCAATTCATTTTGTAAAGTACGTACCTATCCCTTATTAGTACAAGGGGATATTATTTCCCACTTCGTCTATTTGTATAAAATCAAAGTATTTGTTTTAATGACAACACTTAACAAAGCTTGCTATATAGTATTACAGTTTTGGTAAATATTGGATCTAATTTTCTGGCAACACACTCTTCATCAGTCAACAAACATCAGTGTTAACCACTACTAGACACAGGCTATCGAGAACAAATTGCGTCCTTCAGCGTTTAACGACTGTCACTAAGCTAAAGAATAAGCGTAGCTGTGTAGCTAGCTAGAGGCGAAACTGTTATGACAACTGTTAGTTTTCTGCCTACATACACACTGAAAATAATCTAGGTAAAATGTATTTATTTCCTTATAAGTGTATTGATTTTTTTACATATATACCCCTGGAGACCTTAAAATTTATAAAAAAAGGCATACAACTCTTTCTATTTGACTCTCTTGATCACTAGCAAATTTGATCAAATCGCGCTTATAACATAATATACCTACTCTTTAAATATAAGAAAAACACTACATAAAATTACGAGATAAAGAATAATATATCATTATTGTGTATATATATTCTGCAAACAATAAGGTAGATATTCATTAATACCTTCGTGTTACATCTGTGAGTGCGAAATGTAATCTAAGCGCCAAATAAAATGGCGTACCACCGCGAGTGTTTAAAAGAAGCTTAAATGAGCTTAAAAGAAGAGTTTTTTTCGCAGTGAATTGTTATTATATTATATAGCTTTTATTATGTTTTTTGATATTATTAGAATACATTTTCATTACGCACAAAGGCATTTTTTTTTTATTCGTTACAGTTACATGCGTGGCATCTCGCCAGTAGTCGGAGACGTACTAAACGCAATGAAGTGCCGGCACTTCATTGAGGTGCGGAAACATTTATGCGTCAATGGTGTTAACGTCAAAGGTAGTGAAAATATTTCACAGACAACAGTACATGCGTAAAAAAAAAAATAAGTGAGAACTAAACTCCAACAAAACTGTAATATTTTTTTAAATGAGCGTGAAAATATGAAATTGTGTTGTATATTTTACTAGAAACATTCACGAAAGAAATTGAAACGTAATATTTTTGACGTCAGGAATGAACAAAAAGAATTAGTTTCCCACTTTGACCAGTTATTCGACAAAGCAATAGTTTCAAAAATTATTTCGTATGCTAAACAATAAAAAATATACTTAATTTTACATAACTGTAAGCAAAACTATCTTACCTGGTTTTTTGTTATGCATTCGGACACCGACAAACACCGTTTTTTACAATATTTTCTCTACTTGTGACTTTCACATTGATGCTTGTTGACAGATGAAGTTTAAGCAAAAAATGTTGTCAGTATAATAAATCTAAAATTTATCAAGACTCTAAAATTGTATATTTAGCTTCGTTAACTGTTGCCATTTGAAAAAATACATTATACACATAGACGAAGTGGAAAATAATATCCCTTGTATTAATTGGGTTCATTGATCGGAGAGTACATAGAAAAGTTAAAAATGTCCCTAACAGTCCAAGATACAAGTGCTCAATTCCTGCTTGTGATCGCCCATAATCAGCTCCAACGTAGTTTTTGGGAATAGGCGGCTATTAAAAATGTAATAATTTCTATCATCTATATTTTTAATCTTTGGGTACAGAAAAGCCAACATTGAACACTAAATCATTATGTGGAATTTTATTTATCCGAATTATAAAAAATATATTTTTTTTTGACCAAATAAGTCTAATAGTTATAATTAACCGTCGCATAATTCATAACAAAGTAGGTAGACTTTCGAAATTGTCTAGCTGTGATTCAGAATCCTTTCCACGTGTTTTATAGATTCAATTTCCAATAGCTAAGTTATAATTCAAAATGTCTCATAACATAGCCTGCTTAATATTCCGTCGCACTCTGTTGACTTGCTTACATTTACAGTTCGGAACTTCGGAACCGCAAACTGCATCGAAGATTTGTCGGAGACCTACTTATAGTCCAGTCAACGAGGTAGTAGATTTTTACAAAAAGAAGGCAAATATTAACGCAGTCTAAGATTCATTAGGGTTTGCAAATGTAAAATAATTATCTTATTCCTTTATTTTATTAGTTCACCTGCAAATCTAAAGTAAAGGCTCTAGATGCGGGTCTTGTTGAATTTTAGTTAACATCAATGTCTCTGTTAGTTGGAGTAGCTACCAAACTGGTCTATTTGCAGCCCACGTTGCCGGAATTGCTAATGCTTCTCGGTCAGTCATTAGGCAGTGGCCGGTCCTCTAGTCGAGGATAATGTACGGAAATCAGTACCCGACGTTGAGAAGGTTTATTTTGAGAAAGAGTGGCATGTAACTGTTAAATCACTTAACTGGCATTCCACGGGCTATTTCGTACGGATGCATTTATTTCCTGTGTTGCGACTTTTTTCGGCATTTAAAGCAGGCGATTATTTTTCTGCGCATATATTATTTTTGACCATTAGTCATAGAAAAGGAAACTCTCGTATACCTGCAAATCTTCAGAAAGTTCACGTTTGTACGGAACAACGATAGACAATTCATGGAATGCTCCGTAATCATACATCATGAGCTGCTCTGTATGGCTTCAGGCTCCTCATAATGTATAATTGAATAGGTTTTAGACCTCACGCAGACTCGTTGGTGTTAATAGGAAAAGCATTTGTATAGTCAGCATCAAAAGTAGCGCATCAAACAACGCTTCATAAGTATCGACCATTCTGTAACAGTTTAACAAAAAGTGATGTGTTCAATATATATAACAACTAAGACTGTAAAAGATATATTATTGAACGTGAATTTTAGAAATTTATCTTTATTTAGAAAAGTTATCTGGGATGTCAGATACTTTTGGCGCGTTGTTTCATCCGCTACTATTGATGCTGACTGTACCCAAATGGAAAGTTTTGAATCAAGTAAACTGTAAAGGCCAAGAATTAGCATAAAGGGCCGAGTGGAGTGCGGCTACTAAACTTGATGAACGAAATGATGAAAAAAAAAGAGTAAATAATGTAAACCAATGGAGGCTTACTTCATTTTAATTTAGATAATGTGTTCACAAATATCTGACTGAAAAAAACCTCTATTATCTAGACGTTTAAGTACATGTTTAGATATTTTTGAGTTACTGCTCCTTCATATCTGATGGCCTCTGTACGTAAATGATCCTGCAACTATTCGTACGTATTTCTCATTACGATTTATTTCAATTTTCAATAAGCATTATGAATAACAATTTTTATAAATGTATGTATAAGCTTCGCCCCCTCACATGTTTAAATAATACTACTCCTAATTTATTAATACTGGTAAGTGGATAAATTAACCAAGGAAAACAAATCCTACATAGTTAGTGTCATAAGATTGATAAGTACTGATAGCCTAACATTATATTTATATACTTTTAGATCTGGTAAGTTTAACTAAAAACATTTTGAGTACCTCTAAAGGTGTAAATTTTAAAGAAGTTGATCGAAAAATTGGGAGTAAGATAAAATACTTATCCAAAAAATGTTCTGTATTCTGTGTGTAGCTGATTGAAAATACTCAGTTTCGCAAACCGACGCCCTGATTGCCTTCATTTCCGTTCATAAACTCGTTAAAAAAGCAATGCATCATCGGGCTTGTAATTTCGGATATTAATCAAAGATAAGGCTTCAGTGTAATCGGTACCGATTATAGGTATGAACCTGATATCGGAAATCTGTCGCGTATCGGTGACGCGACATCTGTTGTAGGAATCACTGTAGGGTTTTAACTCGGGGGGACTCGCTATATTGGCGACGCATCGTGATTTATTATAGCGACCATGTCCATATTGGCTACTTTGTAAAAACAATTGCTATTGCACTTTGCACTAAATTTAACACACACGAAAGATGACAAACGGATTTTTATTCCTAAGCCTCCAGTTGTCCATTTGTCTGTCACTGGGCTATATCTCAAGGACTAATGTATAGATACCTGAAAACTATACATAATGTTATTACTATCGCCGCTATAAAACAAATACTATTTTAAAAGAACCAACCCCAACCTCGATATGTAAATAAAGAAAAATATATTGCATAACAACAAATAATACAAATCGGTGAAATATTGGTACGGTATGCTTTCAAATAATTTTCGAATTTTTTTAATTTTTTCGAGTCGGGTTACGACCCGGGCACTTAGCTGGTTATTTTAAAGGCACCCTTCGAATTCATACTTCACCAACATTGCCGCTGCAGATTTTTTTCTTATTTGAAAAGAATACAGAACTTCTACGAAAATTATTTTTGATTATGATCGATTGAGCCATTAATGCCTTTTTTTCCAAAATATCCGATTATTAAAACGACGCAAACGTCGTGAAGATACTCTCTTTCGCTTGTATGGCTTTTTTATAATGTAGGTATAAGGGTACGGAACCCTCCATTATGCCTGGTCTGACACAAAGCCGGTTTTTTAATTTGTCCAAAATAATATTAAATATCAAAATACATCCTATAACTACAAATTATTACTAATATACCTCTGAGTATTCCCATATGAATGCTTAAGTAGATTAAGTAAGATTAGGTTGCTCTGCCCGGCCAGATTTCAAATTTAGTCAGTGCACACCTAGGTTTACCTCGATGAGTATCGGAGCTTTTGCAACTTATAGCTAAATTGCATGGCTTGGTGGATAGTTGACACCACCTGAACTCGAACTGACTTTGAAAGCTTTGATAGAGTTAGCTGTTTCTAGGAAAATTTCACTTGGACTTTAGTAGTTAAATAGTTCATGGAGGTGACGATGAAACTCGCTTAAAACTTCATACTTATTGAGTTTAAATCATTATAAATAAGTTTTCGCAAAGCTCGCTTAAGACATACGAGTACGAGGGGGGTTTTATCAATGTATGGACTCAGCACTCTAAGTTTGTAACGGAAACGTTACACTTTCAACTTCTCTATTATTTCTATCACATAAAAATTCTAAATTCCCTTTATGAATTCAAATCCTTCTTAGAATCTCTTTCACTGGTTTTAATTTTCAGTTCGATCCTACACTTTGATCGAAAAACGTCTCTATTCCAACATCGTTTTCTAAACTTAAGTAATTTATATCCTCGCCTCGAACCTCATTGTGGAATTGATATTTATTGTTGTGTTGTGATTGAAAGTGCAGTGTAATAACAAATAATAGTCACCAAGAGCATTTGAAGCGCTGGTGGCCTAGCGGTAAGAGCGTGCGACTTGCAATCCGGAGGTCGCGGGTTCAAACCTCGGCTTGTACCAATGAGTTTTCGGAACTTATGTACGAAATAGGTATCATTTGATATTTACCAGTCGCTTTTCGGTGAAGGAAAACATCGTGAGGAAACCGGACTAATCCCAACAAGGCCTAGTTTTACCCTCTTGGTTGGAAGGTCAGATGGCAGTCGCTTTCGTAAAAACTAGTGCTTACGCCAAATCTTGGGATTAGTTGTCAAGCGGACTCCAGGCTCCCATGACCCGTGGCAATATCCCGGGACAACGCTAGGAAGGAGAGAGTCACCAAGAGCATTTCCAAATTACCTGCATCTTAAGGCACATATGGTGACTTTTTATTTCCAATAAATAAATACTGCGTCTTCCCTGCAACCTGTATTCTCATTTAAAACACCGTTGATTGGGGCTCCATCCATCTGCCCCCTCACAAACTTCACTTTATTCTCTATGTCAATGTTAAATCTGATACTGACAAGGAGAGGGCACGACCTTGGGAATTTATTTTGGGATGAGACTCCGTGTAATAATTGTAATCCTTTAGAGTATTCACCCCTTACATCAGTAACGCGCAACGTTCAATCTACTTGGAAAAAATTATGTTCAAAAATTCAAACTTAGCTTATATACCAGTAAGTTTTTTGCCGCTGCTGCAGCGAAGTAGCCTAGTCGGTTGCGCGTCTGCTTGCCGCGCTAGCGCTCGGGGCTCGAATCATGCGTGCGACTTACTTTTTTTATTCATTTATTTAATCATTTTTACAATTAAATAAACTCATTATTTAATAATATAATGGGACTTTTTAATAAAAAAAACTCCCATTGTTCAGCCTTGTGATGTATATTTTTATAGATAGGTTAAAAATCGCATAAAACATAAAGAAGCACTTTTGAGTAAGTGCATTAAAACAGTGAGGGACCTCAACGGTAGTTAGTAGTGTTGTTTACCCAAGTAAATCAGTCTACCTTTAATTTCAAATGCAAGGAAAGTAAAATACATGTGTATTAAAAAAAAACATGACTAAATAAAAACTTTAACAGTATTTTTTGAGGGTACATTAACAACTTAGGTAAAAGTATCGTTATTTATGGAATAGGGAGCTAAATATTTATCTCGTTTCTGTACATGATATGCTGTTGACGGAAAAATGGCATCATGCGTATAATCAATCATTTGTCAAGTTAGGCGATGATACAGATACTTGACAATCAGTAACGAACGTCTAACTGTTATCTTATTATAACTCAACTAAATAATAGATAACACATATTTTTGATATTTAAACTATTAAATACATTCCTTTACATTATTTTACATTTCAAGCAGTGCACGTGTCAATAGATTAGGTACCATAATGTGTAGTGTTATAAAACCAACTCTCTTTATATTAAATTTCATTATTTTTCGTTTTCGTCAATGGCACGATATGTACGCTTTTCATGAGATTACGATCACTATGGTTTTATCCCCATAAATATAGGTACACTACACACGTATATACGCCGTATTTAGTACCGCGTCCCGTATTTTTCGTCCTGGTTTTGTCCCGTAAATGAATAACCTTGTACTCGTAGAATACGTATATAAATGGTCACAATGTTTGTTTAACCACCACCATTTACCTATGTGGTGTATTTAAACTATGAGAATATGTATTTGCACGCCATTACTACCCAATTGTCCCGTAACCGTTCCAAATAATTATGGCAACCCTAGTTATACATAGGCTTAAATTTAATAAAGTTTTTTTTTTAAATACTAGATCTGAAACCTATCACGATTAAATTTCATTGATATCGTAAGAGCCGGTTTCAAGAGCTAATAATTATAAACACTTTTACAAGTATTTTGTTTGATTCATTCATTATAGAATTTTGAGATTAAAATTGTGGCGATTCAGAAGAACATGGTTAAAGAACCACGCCACGTATAATGAAATCTGACTGCAATCTCATTTACTTAACAATAACCTGTCAGACAGCTTGACAGGCAGTCGTACAATTGCATAAAAGCCGGACAAGTTTATTGCCAGACAACGGCAGTATATTAATTTAAAATTCAGCGATCCAGCGACTTTAGTCACTAAAGTGCCTTATTCTAAAAATATTTCACTTGATGATTTCTTATCAATCCATCTTATTTTTCAAACCAAGTAGTACAAACTTAGTTTCCATACATTTCTAGAAAACTATATTTAATATAGCGGTAAAAGACAATATTATAATATAAGGGGTGCGTATCGATGGATATAAATATTTTTCTTATAATATCAGTCGTCTTAATAACGCTCATTTGACAGAATTATTAATTAATGACAACAACAGTTAATATGTTAATTAATCATTTTATATAATGATTAATTGATCAAATAAAATTCAGGATAACATTCTTGAAGTAAATGCATATTTCCTTTATCGACTTTATCATATAACGTGCTTGTTTTTTTTTTATATTCTGACATCGATATGGACAAGAAGTATTGCGTAAATTCAGATCAATATCAAATCAATTTGAAAATTTTAAAGTTTAATCTGGCTTTCTGAATCATACCAACAGCAAATATAATTTATAAGCCGTGCGACTTCCGTGCCCAGGAAAAGGAGTTAAATATGAAATAATCGGAGAGTTGTCTTCAGATTTAAGTTGCAAAGGTAGGGAATAAATTATTCCGCTTGAGTCGCCAATTTTCTCGAGTAATTCTGTGCTTTTAAATTTTAATATGTAAAGAGCCGCATGAAGAGAGATTTGCGTGAAGAGTCTAAAAAAATATACGAATCGATATAAAAAATAGTTTGATATAAATCATTGAATAAGGTAAGTGAGGCATATAAGGCCTACCTTAATTTAAAATGAAATATTTTTAAAAATAATCTGGATATTATGTAAAACTCAATCGATTAAAATATAACGATGTTGTCGTAAAAAATGACTCTGGCTAGGAGTTTTAATCGAAAACGCTGTCTAATCCATTTCAGCTTTAACAACACCATGTATGCTTTACAAAAAAGCGATGTTGAATGTCTATCTTTTAAGGATAACTTACTATACCCATTCTTAACTTCTAGAAAAAGGTCATATAATATGTGGCATTTGCAAAGCTATTTACACGGATACAGTATTAATAATTATGAAATTAAATACGTTAGTTATATTCACAATCTTTATTTCATAATACAATTTACAGACGAACACTTTAAAAAGAACAAACACAAATCAAACTTACAACTAACTACAACCAACTATCAAATTAAACAAGCAATAACTAGATACAATTTCAATAATAAAAAAAAAAAAAAACTAAATATAAAAAAACCTCCCCAAAATCACCCGCCTCCGGAAAACTTCCCAAAATGCTAGCGACATTACCCCTCTGAATAGCCAAGCCTAGCCTCTAGGCAAAGAACGAGCCTGCCTTAGGGTCACCCGAGACGCCTACCAGTCGAACCGACACTTCCTTAACAAATTTTTTTGGTGTCGGTCGACCAAGGACCCAATGTTTCCAATGCAAGCGCTGCAAACTCGTATTCGTTCGTTAAGAATGCATACTTTCGGCGCTTGAGTGTCTGTGCCTGGTCCGCGGCCGTCCCAGGCTTTCGAGCAGATCCCTCAACGTGGGACGGGGCCAGCGTATCGACGCAGGTGGCGTCCCACGCTAAGGGGTGACCCAGGCTCCATGGCACGAGAGTGCAGCCATCAGGTCTTTTGCCGTCAGCCGCGGAGAGGCCTGATGGCTCCAAAGTCGCGGGAAGAGAGGCGGTGCGGTGCTGAAGGCGCGGCGGACTAGGAATGCCTATAAAGACGGCCAGCGCTCAACTCGCAGTGCAGGCCATGCCGTCCTAGAGCGTTAGTTATATTAAGCATCTCATACAGATTACAATGGTTACACCATACAATTTAAATGAATATTTCAGAAGTAATCGTAAATTAAAGTTTCATTTTGAGCCATATAACTTGTACGAAATGTTAAAGACGCGTTCCGCAGTTAGTTCTAATTTTTACCACCTTATGCGTTGGGATCGCTTTACTTACCCTAAGTTTCTCCATATACCAAAATAGTTATTAAACTATTACGCCAATCTTGGAAAATAGACGTTTTATAAAAGTACTATTTCAGACTAGCGGGTATTAAGACTCGCAAAAAAAAAACATTTTGAGATTAATAACATATCTTAATTGTTTTTTAATTTTTCAGTTTAGACTTAACCATATTTGGTATCTGCGCTGCGCAACAGGGGGATATTTTGAATTAGGGGAAGTATTTTGCTTTGGGCCTTACTATCCTAAAGATATAAGAAATTGTCTAGTTTACTCGAAAATACATAGTAGGCTAAAACTAAAATTAAATCTTCATTCGTTACAGTTCTTTTAACATAAACTTTTATCGAAAAAAATCGCTAATTATTTTTACTTAACGTAAATTTTCTGGTCTTTATTGAACTCAAGACGTCTCAAAAACTCTATAAGAGTATAAAATATACTTTTTAAGTCCGTAAGTCATTGACATACACACGGCGTCACGGAAATCGCACACCCACGGATTTTTGTTTCATGCCGTTATAAACCTTATGTTGTTGAAGGTAAAGTATGAATGTGTAGGTTCATTTTAAAGAGAATTTAACCCTTCATTCAAAAACAAGCAGTCTAACGCAACTAGTTGCGAACAATCACGCGCGAGATGCGAACTCATCAACCAATCGCGTTGTAGCGTTAAATTTCATGATTTCATTGGCTCGAATGCGCGTACGTGACACCGCTGTACTGCCCGTAAGGCCCGTCCTTAAATATTTTATTTTATTTTAGTATATGGAAAACCAACAGCGCTAAATATATCTAAAACTTACAATAGAATTACAGAGCCAATTACAGGTTCTCACTTATAGAATTGTAATAAATTATCAAAAGTTTTTCCCAACTTAATTTACACATACAAGTTCCTACAGCATAACAACAGATATATATATATATATATATATATATATATGATCCATTTTTACAAAAATAAATTAAAAAAGAAAAAAGTAGTTGAATCCTGTAAGTACATATTCAATAATGCACCGAGCCATGACCTGCGCCAGAATTATTGTCACCCATGAAGTATATGAAGTATATATGTATGTCAATGCCGTAAGTACTTACTTATGACTTATGACTTATCAAATCTGCCTTTTTAAGGGTGTTCACGTTTTAAATATAAGTATGTTCAAACTTTCGATCCATCAATACATTCAAGATGCTTTCCGATAGGATAGTGCAAATAGTTGGTCTGCGTCTGTGGCCACTTAGAAAGAGATGCAAAATTAACGCGCAACCTGTGCGCGAGCGAGACAACTCACGCCGAAGTTTAGTCTTCTCGACGACTCCATTTTGAAATCTCAACGTGTTCGCATCGAAATCGCGTATCTCTAAACGTAAATTATAATAGAATGTCTAAAATTGAGATATTTAGTGTTTCATAGTGTTTATTCTCGCCGGCCGGCATACAAAACTCTCATAAACCGTGTGAGGAACATGAAAGAAGACGCTGCAGTTAACCTTGATCATGTGGACTCCAAGACTCCAGCTTCCATCATCAGCTCTCAGGTTAGTGTTAGTCTTCGGTTTAAGCATCGTATCTAACGTGTATATCGCACAGTTAATGTTTTTGTTAATTTTCTTAAATGCCCAATTGTAGCAAATCAACCAACAAAACTCCAAAAAGCTACAAAGGGATCGAAAAAACTCAAAATTATCTTATAATATTTAAATCTATTATTTTTTTCTTATCCGTCCAATAAGGCCTCAGACCGGGCCTTGTTACCCACACTGACAGTGGGCCTTCTTAGCAACAAGTACAAGTTCAAGAATAATAGGGAATATTTAATATAAGAATATATATAAAATTATTAATTTTCCCTTTTTTAAAGCAAAAAAATTATTAAAGCAAGAAACTCGATAAAAACAAACTTTGTTTTCTTAAAATAAATACATCACAGCAGCCGCAAGCCGCAACCTCCCTTTCTGACTGTATGGATGCTACTGACAAAATAGCGGCCCGTGCGAAGACAATCGTTGTTGCCAGCTCATTATATCTGCTACTTCTACATATGTGTGCGTGATGTGTTGAACAAATCATAGTAGTGAAACTGCTATTATTGAATTCTGGGCCTCGTTACTCGCCGGGCCTTATATGCCTCACCTACCTTACTAAAAATATTCATTAAGGGCCTACTAAAGCCGTGAATACCGGTTCGTAAGCCACGCCCGCTAGCTTCCTCACTCCCCGCTAGCACGCACACATGGAAGCGCTCCGCGGAGTCCGCGGCGCACGTGAAGGGGAAAGCTCCATCTAGCGTTACAAAAGTTAACTACGATTATACGCGGTCGGCCAGAAACTTAATTCTTAGAAAATAAAAAAGATGGCGTTATTACTTGTTACTCGAAAATAAAAATTATATTGTTGTAAATTGTAATAAATCTGAGACTACAATATAGCCAATTTTTATTGTTGGTTTTTGGAAGATGTTAATAGTATATTGTAAGTATAGTATAGTTAATTGTAAGTATAACACGTACCTATCTTTTTAAATTCGGTATCTTACATTGTTAGTTGTTATCATATTTTATTTAGTAATATATTGTTGAGGCAGGAAATACAGGGTGCCGTTTTTCGACGACCAATTTTTCGGATGATAGTGAGTCACAGTTGTCAGTGGTAACTACCTACATATAAAAAAGAAAAAAGTAAGTAATATGGTAACAACGAAAACTACCAAAAAAAAAGTGAAGTAAGTATTTTTATTACGCTGAAATATGTAATATTCGACTAATAAATTTTAAGTAATTACTCAAACAATCAGCGTGATTCTTAAATTGTGTCCAGAAAAATATTTTTTCATAAAAGCTTTTTATTTTTCACATACTGTTACGTATAAAAAGCATTTTTTGATGCATATGGTCAAGCTTAATACCCTCAGGAAAGGTAAATAAAATGAGTACATAATCACGGTTGTCACAAAGTGTCCCTCAGTCGTGACGTTTCGGCATTTTGGCGGCCAACTCCACTATTTTGAATTATACAATAATTTTAATATAGCCTTAGTTACTCCCATGACTACGACACATCGAATGACAGCTCATACGTTGAAATTCGTCAAACTAGCGCTGTAGAGCGTGACAAAGAATCGGATACACATCATACATCCACATACACGCGGAAACCATTTTTCTGCTTTGGCAGTTGGGTAATAATAACAAATGATCTATAGCTAATAAAATCCATTTCTAAAGAGTGAATATGCCTCTAAATTAATCAAACGAATTGAGAATGTCACGACCACATGACTATATGTCACGAACGTGGACTCAAAAGTCCGTGGCGGGGACAGAACTTTGAGGCCACAGTCGTGACAATGTGAAACATGTTCGGTATTACTAAAAATTTCCTTTGACTTTGCAAATATTAAATAATTAGCTCGATCTCGAATGTATTAGGTATATCTTATGTTACAAACAATAACGTGGAATGAGTACTGACTTTTAAAACTCAAACACGGCGGTGACGCGTTAAGGTTGACCTTTTTTTTTTAATTAACACAAAAAAATAATTTTCGACAACACTTCTCCCTTCAGCCATTTGCAAATCTGACACCAACACAGTATTACTGTTCTAAAAAAAAGGGTTAAAAAGGCTGCCAGACGTATAAAGGTAACTTTCTACCGAGTACTGCATGTTTATGTTACCACGCGCGGCGGTGACACGAAAACTGATCATAAGATGTATGTTATTAAAATTGTTATAAAGTCGTTATATATCCATACAATTTTTAAACCGTATTGTGGAATAGGTGTAAGTGTTAACATTTGATATAAAATTCTTCCAAAAACACTTTCAAAGAAAAATAAAATATCATAAAATCCGAGGAAGTCACACTACACGTTCCGTGACATTTAGAACTTCTTAATATGTTTCTAATAAATGCTCTTAGGATATTAGGTTGACATAAAACTAGAGGTAAATTACTAAGTATATTGATATTTAGTTTACGTATTTTCTTAAAAATATATGCTATTCTTACAGGTAACACAAAATTGACGTAATGTATTCATGATTGTTATTTTGACCGTTTTTAATTTAAGTTAATTTGTATTGTATTTTCGTTTGTTTGTGATGTAATTATGGGTCTTTCACCTGAAATAAACGATTTCATAATATCGTTCCCCTGGCTTTGGTTCACTGTGATTTTCATTCCCATGTGTTTTGATATAAAATGTATTCTTCATGGGCATGCACAATGTTAAATCATATGTCAAGTCAAATGATTATTTACTTTCATGAATTAAGTAAAAATTATCGTAATCATAACAGTTGATCAAAGACATACTTATTTATTTTCCCCTGGTTCTCATTCCATGCCTTTGGACTGGGGTTTCAACTTAAATCAACGTTTGGTACTTCGTTCTATAGATCTTAAAAATAACATTAAGTTGCTAAGAGCGTTCTATGATTCAGTGTATTATTTTGGAACTAATTGTTCCGAAATTCATTGTCATTATGTCATGCCTTGTCATTCCCTTATTGGTTTTTTTCATTCCCTCGTCGCTTTTACATTCTTTTTATCGATTTTATTATTCCCCTGATAGGTAATAAATTGACCAAAATGTATGCCTATTCGATTGATGGGCTTATATTGAAATTATATTTAATAATCTGATTTCAAAGAACGACTCTTCAATGCCCGCCATAAGGTAATTGGTTGGCTAATGGTTTCAAGAGCATGGACAAATAAAGTATAGGCTAACATTATCAACACAGAATCGCGTTCCTCTGAAATGAAAAGTTTGATCGGGATATCCATAATTGCACAACGCCGTCTATTAGGAACTACTTTAATTATCAGACAGATAGATAAGAGCTTGAAGCACGGAACCAAGTGTAATGAACTGATACTGCTGTTAAATGGTGGTATCTGCTATAGCAGTTGCCTAAACTTACAGGAAAGCGATTTTGTAAAGACATTGTTAGTAAGCGATTTTGCTTAGTATAAAACTTTAATCGTCTTTGTCAAGACTAAGATATATTATTAAGGTATAAAAGTAGAGCGGTATAATTTTAAAATCTGAAAAAAAAAGAAATTAAAAACAGTTTAAGTTCTAAGATGTACATTATCAAAAACCATCCTGTATATGTTAACATTTATAGTATTTTTCAAACTCGATGAGTAGGGTGACAGGTGTTATCTCTATATAATTTTTAACCTAAAAACGCCAAATCTCGCAAAATCGTATTGAAACGACAGCTGTCAGCGTACCCATATAAAAAAACTATAGATAGCACCACACACGAGCTGAATTTTCTTTTTTTTTAATACTACGTCGGTGGCAAATAAGCATACGGCCCGCCTGATGGTAAGCAGTCTCCGTAGCCTATGTACGCCTAGAGGAGTTACATGCGCGTTGCCGAAGCTAAACTCCCCCCCTCGTTGAGCTCTGGCAACCTTACTCACCGGCAGGAACACAACACTATGAGTAGGGTCTAGTGTTATTTGGCTGCGGTTTTCTGTAAGGTGGAGGTACTTCCCCAGTTGGGCTCTGCTCTAGATCTGGAATGACATCCACTGGCTGTGCCCTACCACACAAAGCGAGATGAAATTCACAATGCTCATACCTCTCTTATCACAATGCCCATCTCTCTCTTTGAATGGCAATTTTAAGAAAGGGACGATTCGGTACGTTTTTCTTATTGGTCCTTGTCAAGTAAAATCAAACTGAAAAGCATACTTACTTTACTCTTTGCTGAAAAGTCATAATAGTCATTGACGTTTTGACAGTATCCTGTTAAATAAATTATGTGAATTGTTCTTAAGGCATGCGGATTACAAATCAGAGGTCGCTGGTTCAAACCCCGGCCCGTGCAAACGAGTTTTTTTTTTCTAATAAACGTGTTGATTTTTTTCGTTTTTTTATGTAATAAGTATATTTGTTTTACATAAAGATTACCTAGGCTATATAAAAATTGGTATGAATAAAATAAAATTATTCGTGTCATTAAAATATGTTTTTAATACACATATTTAAAAGAATAACTTTATTTCTGTATAAGACAGACAAGATTTACTTTTACATTAAAATAGAAAATAAGCAATAAAGATATTATATAGGAACGAAAAAGGAAAACAAAAAGTTACGATTAGATTCGATGGGTCTATAGATGTCTCGCATTTTTTCTTTGGTGTCTACACGACCATACAGCTACCGATACATTACAGAAGCTGTCGAAATTTCCTTACCCGTTGTAATTGTTCAAAGAGTATTAGAATTTGACGTAGCCAAGCAAACACGCACACATTCGTAACGTATAGGCCTGTAAAGATAGCTCCATTCGTAGTAGACCTCGGATTCCGTTACTAGTTAATAGAGCTACGACTCAACGTTTATTGGATATGTCGATTTTACGTAATTTGGAGCGCTGCGCGATTTGACATAGGTCTTACCTCTTTGAGGCACCACGGCCATCTAACATTACTGGCATAAAGGACGCATTTATGACTTTGACGCATGACAGAAAGAGAAGCCGAACTGCGTAAAATGGGCATTTTCTGTTGAATTCATAAAATCAAAAACGAGAATAAATCCGTTTGAATAAGATAATAAGTTAATATTTAGTTGAATGATGTTTAAGACGAGATGAAAACCTTTACTTTAAAGTGGATTATGCTGGATGAAGATGTGTTTTCTAGTTACACTGAGGTAAACACTAAAAATGTAGATGTAACTTTGGATTTATATTCTATCGAGAAAATTTTAAGCCTTTTTGTTTCGACTAGTATCATATCTCTTATCATATAGTCAAGATACATATATCCGAAAATCACGTCTGTTTGTTTCCGGGGCTAGCCCCTGCCACGCTTCAAAGATCCCGTTATTTTTCGATGCAGGGCCTTAAAATCCACTGAATGTCAGTAAGTCGAGTAGATGTTATTTAGTTTGTATACAAAAAATACAAACATCCGGCTGGAGCAAATACTGGTCACTCAAAGAAATCATGAAAAACAACCTAGGTATACGGATAAAAAGCAAAACTTTCAACCCATGTGTTCGTCTGTGTCTAACTTACGGCTGCGAAACTTGGTCTCTTACTAAAAAACAAAGAGATAAATTTGCAAGTGCCAGAGAGCTATGGAGGAGCTTGGTGTAAAATTACAGGATATAAACCGCAGCTCTGACATAAGAAC
Source organism: Cydia pomonella (assembly GCF_033807575.1). Classification (NCBI taxonomy): domain Eukaryota; kingdom Metazoa; phylum Arthropoda; class Insecta; order Lepidoptera; family Tortricidae; genus Cydia; species Cydia pomonella. The sequence goes on along the minus strand of NC_084706.1, from coordinate 12,867,351 downwards.
CAGAACAAAAGTAGCAGATATTCACACCCACATAGATATGCAAAAATGGAGGTGGGCAGGTCACACTATAAGATGTAAGACAGAAAAGTGGAGCCAAAGAATTCTCATGTGGCACCCTACATACGGATCAAGATCGCAAGGCCCTCAATTAACACGATGGGAAGATAAAATCATACGAACAGTGGGACCACTCTGGACTGGACAAGGGTGGCAAGAGAGAGGAGATACTGGAAGGAGTTGGAGGAGGCCTTTGCCGACAGGCACACTGAACTAAAAGACTTCATATGACAATTCAAAACAAACTTACTATCAAAAAAATTATAATCATGTTCAGAATAAAGGGCTATAATAAAATATTCCAATAAAACAAATATTAAATTTTAAGATAATTTTTATGTCACTCTCACAACGAATTGCGGAAGTAGAACACTTGTCTATGAATATCTGTTGAACGTCGGCTATCAAAATAGTCGCCACTGAACCGAGCATTCACGACCTCTAGGTGAATTTCAATTTAGCGCGAAAAAATTTAAAACTGACATCTGATAAACTTCTATGTACAGCATATTTTACACTGGGCGTTTAGCACTGAATTTAATTTCTTAAGTCTTGGCAGTTATGCTAAGTGTCACTTTATACAATGTATTGCACATTGGGCGGCGCGAGGATAGACTAATATGGCTGATATCGTTTTCGCCTGATAATGTAAAAAACCTTTTTTTTTTGCGGTTTTCTAGGTCATAATATTGTAATTTTATTTTTTTTCTTTTAATTGGACAATAACGAATAATATACGACCTCGGACCTGTAGCCGGAGTTTATAAAACTCTATAGCTTTAAAGATAACACCCAAATTCAGACTGCAACTGCGTTACTTCTGCAGTATTGCGGCGAAATGTAACCTATGACCTGGAAACAAATATCTGTGTTCCTCACACAAATAAATGTCTTTACTGGAATTCGAAACCAGGACCAGCAGCTTCATAGGCAGGGCCACTATCCACTAGACCTGACTGTCGTCTTAGGAATTATTTAAAAAGTTAACAAGAACGTTTCATTGTTCTAAATATTTTTTCTGCCAAAGAAAATATATATATATATTAATATACTTATATTTTAATTCTCTGCCACTGATATGACTGTTTTGGTATCGTTTTAATTCGCTATTATTGTTATAAATAGGTGTATTGAGTGCAATCTAACTTAACTAGATATGCACCTACCGCAAACTCCTACATTTTCAATTAAAGGCGCCAACAAAACTGAAAAAAAAACAAGGAAGCGAAACGACTTTCTTGCTTTCAATGCTGAAACCACATCGTTTCAGCGACGACTACCTACTTGATAAATTGCATATTAAAATAGTCACTTCAGACAAAGGAATTCGAGTCCTAAGTCTAAGACGTAAGATTTATCTGGTTACACGTTTAAATTTGTCGTGTTGTTTGCTTTGCACCTTTATTTTGAAATGGCAAATTATACCTTTACAGATTGATTGCCTACTTCAATACAGACAACTAATTAACTATGGCCATGATTGATTTCTCGGTAAAACTGTAGATTTCTAGTAAAATAAGATTGTTCTTAGTACCATTTTATAACAATCTTTGATATCTAACTGGGACCGTGCGAAGTGCGTGGTGGGGGTAAGTAAAGCGATCCCAGCGCGTAAGGTGGTAAAAATTTGAACTAACTGCGGATAGCGTCTTTAACATTTCGTACAATTATATGGCTCGAAATGAAACTTTGATTTACGATTACTCCTGAAATATTCATTTAAATTGTATGGTGTAAGGGACCATTGTAATCTGTATGAAATGCTTAATATAACTAACGTATTTATTTTGATAATTGTTGGAGTGGAATGCCCTGCCCGAGTCTGTGTTTCCGCATGAGTACAATCTGGGTCTCTTCAAGGCTAGGGTAAATAGGTATCTCATAGGTAAGCGTGCTCCACCATAGACCGCATCATCACTTACCATCAGGTGAGATCGTGGTCAAACGGTTGCCTATCGTTATAAAAAAAAAAAAAATGTATCCATGTAAATAGCTTTGCAAATGCCACATATTACGTGATCTTTTTCTAGAAGTTAAGAATGGATATAGTAAGTTATCCTTAAAAGATAGACATTTCACATCGCGGACTTTTTTGTAGACCTATGAATGAGAAACAACCCCACCATACATTGTGTTGTTATAGCTCAAACGGATTAGGCAGCGTTTTCGATTAAAGCTCCTAGCCAGCGTGATTTTTTCCGACAACATCGTTATATTTCAAACAATTTACCTAAAAAACCTTAACAAGTTATATACTTAAGCCTTCCTCAAGAATCACTCTATTGATAGATGAAAGTCGTATGAAAATCCGTTCAGTAGTTTTTAGTTTTGGAGTAGTTTTATAAGATGTAGTGAATTGACGTTTTCCCCTTGAATTGCGGACACTAGGTTGCGTGACAGTCGTGCACGCTCCCAATAGATATCTTTAATCCTTTTAAAAGATTATACATCTAAAATAGAAAAGCTTGTGTCAAAACTTGAATATAAAATAACTAGTTAAATATTTAACTCCCACTCCGGTCTTTCATTGTAGAAAAATAAAACACCCAAGAACCGTCCAAGAAAAATAACTACCTCTGGCTGCAGTATATATTGTACCTAATTAAGAAGACTCTTTTGACCGAGTAGTTACTTCATTCAAACAATTAAATTTATCCTGTATATTTTAGCCTTAATATACTGTTTTGAATCCCAGTATTGTCTGTTAGAAAATGGTACCATGAATACTTATAGGGCATTATGAAAATAGTGTGAAAAGCTACTCTATTTCTTAGAGTCTGACCAGCGAGTCGTGTCACAAGCTATTGTTTTAAATTATTTTTCATCACCCTTGCTCGAAAAAGATCTTATTTCATGCAGGTGTGCTGAAAGACAAAGGCCTATATTATTCCCGCGGGAGTTATGGATTGTGAAAAAAAAGATATATCTCCATAGGGAGTTATAACTTTTTTTATTATGTCACTTATTCATACAAACCAAGTAGCATAAATGAGTTTTACTTTTAAAATACTGACGTTTATAATTTAATATTTTTGTTTATGTTTAAAATTAAATAAGTTGATTAATTTAAGAGCAGTTTAAAATATATTTACATAATTTTCAATCGTGGCTGAATGCCGAATAGGTCCGTGCCCTCGATGCTAACCTGTCAAGAAATTACAAAATGGCGGACGAATGTTCGATATGTCACCGTATTTAAGAAATATTTCGTTTAAAATTTAGTTATTTCTTCGGAAGTGTGATGAAAAACATTGTGTGTAAGTCCGGGGTTAAGAATATTGCAAACTCGGGTCTTTAATTCTTTCTTTTCTGTCTTTACTAACCACCCTCGTATCCAAAATTTCACTTACTCCCCTCGTTGCACAATGTACTGTTTCAATCGTGGCTGAATGTCGAATAGGCCTGTGCCTTCGATGCCTAACCTGTCAAGAAATTACAAAATGGACAAATGTTTTATACTTATGTCACCGTATTTAAGAATAACTCCGGGGTTAGAATATTTCAAACTTGGATCTATAATTCCCTCCAGCCTGCGACTGTCGGGAATTATCACCCTCGTGTCCAAAGTTTCACTTACCCCCCCTCGAGCCCTCGTTGCAGACACTATATGTGCACTGCGTTATAGCACTGCTTTACTATATGTGGCAACTTTTCTCTCAGTTTCAAGCTGTCATTCATTTCATAGTAATTTTATTGCCAGGTGCGGGTTGTACTGAAATTCCTGCAATTTTTCGTTGGTCAGACTCTTAATACAGTGTAAAATCTATATAGCGACACTCAAGGGACCGGACATTTTTTGCCGCGTTTATATATAGAGAAATTAATACTAAAGTAAACCAGATATACCCAACAAATATCGTTAAAGGACGTGAATCGTTATATCGAGTGACATTATATGGAGTTTATATTGCTATTTTTGTATTTAAATATATGTAGGTAAGTATACTACTGTCAAAAAGTTTAAGAACAAACACAATATTTAGTTTCATTTCAAGAACACGTTTGATCGGTAACCCATTTGTTTTGCAAGAAGGCAATAATCTCAAACATTCGGTAAAGATCTGTAGAGGCTACACAGCCAATAAAGAACAGAAAGGTGTGCTAAAAAACATGATTTGTCCACCACAATCACTAGACCTTAACCTGGTCGAGCTTTCATGGGATGAACTCACCCGTAGGGTTCGAAAACAATGTCCGACATCAGCAAAAACTCTATGGGAGATACTGCAATATGAGTGGAAATCCATAAGCCAAGAAACGCTACTACACAAACTTGTAGAAAGAATGTCAAGATTACTCTGTAGTGGAAAAGCGTCTAGGATTTTTCGATGAGAAACTGTGAAAAAAACCTTTTTATTATTATACCGCTTTATTTTTCGTAAAAAAATCATTAAAATTTTCATATTCTGTGTTTGGTCTTAAACTTTTTGACGGTAGTGTAGATATCTCATTTAACTTTTTTTATGTTTTTGTACAATTAACTAAGCGCATAAAAATAAACAGTTCTTTGCCATAAATAAGAATAGAGATCTGATTCAAGCACACGATTAAAACTCATCTTAATTTTAATAATAAAATCGTTTCATCTTATCATCGCTTTAGAATAATTTTGTTAATTGAATGGATGAATTCGGATAAAGCAGCAGCACTCTTAATTACTTTGACCCGCCTACAATTGGGTCTGGGATAATATATAATAACTTTATTGGTGTCTCTTTTACTCGTACTAAAAAGAGAAGCTTAGACATAGCTATCAGAACCAATGAGATACTTCAACAACTTTGAATAAAGCTTAGCAACTTTCTCGGCATATATAAAGTTTGTTATTATCACCTTAGTGTTTTAGAAAAAAAAAAATGTGCAGGTGTCGTGAAACACTCGGTTGGAACGAAGTATATTATTATTTATTAACGTTTTAATAGATTTTGACTAAACGAAGAGTTTGTGAAGTTAGTGCTTGTAGAGTTCGAAACTTGGTTCTAAACGAGATCTCATAACTTTTAAAATATATTTTGTCTAAGGTGAAGAGTTTGTGAAGTTAGGGCTTGTAGAGTTAGAAACTTGGCTCTACAAGAGATCTTATAACTTTTTGACAGTTCGAGCCTTATGGTTTCGTCTTGGCAACATTATACATGAAACTGTTTTTGATGGGATTTCACTTCTTTTTGTAAGTTACTTATATCTTCCATCTCCTTATTTAAAGGGTTGGGGGAGATTTACTATTAAAAATCATAAAATACGTATCTGGTGGCATCTTTTATACAATCTGCTTTTTTTTACCCTTACGGGGTGATTTTGGGATTGAAACTTATAATATAAATAATAGATAGAATAGATGTAATAATAGATCTTTCCCCAGAACAAAAACTATCTACATACCAAATTTTAGCATCTACATCTACATACAAAATCGGTTCAGTGGTTATTGATTCCCCATACAAAATTCCACCCACCTTTTCAACCCTTAGGGGCTACAAATATCAAGTTTTTAAATTTGTTGTTGTTTGTGTACTAATACTATCTTACATAACAAATTTCAGTTTCCTCGGACTTCAGGTAAGTACCCTAATGGTTTTGATGATGATCAGTGAGTGAGTGAGTGAATGAGTCAGTGATGAAATCGGGTTTTTTTAGATATGAATAAAATCTAAAGTATGAGAGCTTTGCAATTTTTTTTTGTGCTTAATAAGTCCACCATTGACATTATATCCCGAGAATGTTGTTTATCCAAACACAAGTTACGAGGGTTCCAAAAAACGTACGAAGCGCTTCGAGAAAAGGTATGTCGTGCCCTTGCGCATCGCTTTGTTCGTCTTTGCGGGATTAGATTAATAAATAATAATAATACATTATTTTGTTTTTGACTTCTATAAAGATTCAATAGATAAGGAATACACTAATAATTTGCGAAAAAACTGTAGTCACGAATTTTTGCCGCAGTCGATGTGCTCACTTTTAATTCTTCTTCTTTATTTGAAATTTGAACGAAGATGGCGACTCGCTCGCGGCTATTAGTTAGTGATTTAGCTTCAACAAACCATTATCGATATGCTGGACATATGTATGGCCTTCTACGTGACTTCAGGTCATGGGTGAGTTGCATCAAAATAGGATCAAATTGATATAATTTTTTACATTCGCATCGGATTTACTCTAAAAACAAGACCATAGTATGATAATCCAGTAACTTTGTAGCCTTTTATAATAGGGTTCGTTTGCGTCAAATCTGTTTAGTTTTTGATATTATTCATTGGGCTAACATAATAAACAAGTATGCAAAAAATTAGAACTACTGGATTTGACGCAAACACTTATGTGTAAAGTTACTGTACCAATTATGATATTATAATGTAATCACTTTTAAGATTTATGGGGTGCTTGAGGTTCTATAGCCTCACCTCTCTCGTGTAAAAAAGGAAGCCCGGGAAGTAACACTAGAATAGTATATTTTCTTTAAATGATACACACATTTTAGGGTGTAATTTGAACGTTTTGGCTGTATACAAACATTCCGATCTCCAAAAATGCAGACACAGTTTCCATATCTTCGTTTGTAGCATAATTATAGAACCTAGGTACTCCGGTAGTTTACATTTACTTTTTAAATAACCAATCTGTGCGATCTAAGATCTCATTTCCGTTCTATTACCGGTTGCCAGCTTCAAAATTGATGTTTGGAACTACTGATGTTGCTTGCGCAAATTTTCTCGCATTTCACATATTTGTTTTTAGGGTTCCGTACCCAAAGGATGATAAACCAAACTCCATTACTATGCCTTCGTTGTTCATATGTTTGTCTGTTTGTCCATCTGTCTAAATCTGTCACAGGACTGTACCTATCTTATGATTTGTAATAAATAGACAATTGAAGAGAGATCACTGATTTTGTTAATCGATTAGGCCACTCCCCTCCATGAAATCGATTTTACATATATGAGTATTTATATGTAGGTACCTACTTTATTAGAACATTATTTTATCACCAGCATTTAGTTCCCCGACAAGTCTGTTCAGCTAATACATATACACTTCAAACTTAGGGTACTTTTCAATAACACCACTGCCATACAATGAGTACATTTCGTAAAACATAACATGTTAAATATCAATTTTGGCAGTCCACACGTAAATTATACCTATATCTAAATAAGACGGGGCGCGTTCTTTTGGGGTGTTTTATGCCTTTTTTCGAATATTATATAAATTATGCAAAACTGAGACGGTAAAATACGTTAAATTATATTGTTCGTAATTTACCATTAAATGAAGCTTTTAAACCATTTATGAATAAGAAAAATATGGATGGATGGATGAAGACAGAACTTATGGACCGACTAAGTAATATAAATTCTTGATTTGGATGGTATCGGCATTACAAAATATTACGAAATATTGAGAAATAGTAAAATAAAAACATAAATCTGACAACAAGCTAGACAATAAAAGTTGCCTCCAGAAATAGGCGAACTAAATTGACAAGTCAATGTGCACAAATGGTACCACAGTTTGGCCAGTGCTGTTCATATCAATATTTTCACAAAAGTTTAAATTAGAGAATATCGCGAGAATTCATCGTCAAAGGCGGTACTGTTGCCAGGTCAGTTCAAATGTAACTTTAAGTATTTTTTATGTTATTTTACAAATGCTCGTTGGTATTTCGAAAATTGTGCAATTTTATAGTTGTTGTTGCATGTAGCACCTGATTTTTTTTTTTTAATATTATTTCATGGTAATTGAGACAACGATATTGGATAAATATACCGGGTGTTTCCTCTAAAACAAAATCTTTTGGTTTTTTTACTTTTTCATACAATTACAAACTAATTATTATTTTCAATGTACGCTGTCATCAGTGTGTTTGACGTTGCTTGTCACGCTTTAAACATAACAAAATTGGCAAAACATTGCGTCTTATAATAAACCTTTAAGTGTAATAAAAATTCAAACATAAGTTATTTTTATAAGTTGCTAAACAAATGTTGGTCAATTTGAGAAGTACAGCCTACAGTTTAATTTGTAGGGTATTTGTCTCTATTTAAAATAAATTATATCACACCATGCACGAAATAAATCAGCACAACATTAATAGATAAACGTAGACCGCTGTTATTTTTAGACAATATTTCAATTTTATAATTCGTATAGAACTCTAAAGCGTAGGTGACTTGACCGTGACGTCATTTATTCACGTAGTGTTTCATATAAATCCATAGTGGCAAATCGTTTTGACAGTTCGAAAAAAGAAACTGATTTAACTAGTAGTCAAATACCCCATTGCTCCAGGAAATGCCCGGTATTGTAATTAAAAAAATATTTTGTCTCAAAATACAAATAAGGTCAACCCAGATAGGGTAATTTTTCGCACAATCTCATTAATTTCTCAATTACATTGTGTGGTGTGGACGCAAAAAATAAATAGTATCGGTGATTGGCGATTGAAAAGCCCAGTCCTCAAACTGAACATCCAAGTTGACTCTTAGGTTAGCATTTAAATATACATCAATCTCATCTACCGGCCACATGTATAAAATTAAATCACCAATTTTAGATTTACGGCAACCACGGAGCTCTTGAAATAAACAACTTGCCCCCAAACCTGCATAATAATATTAAAATTTGTCACTTTCGCATCCGCTTCTTCTGATTTGATCGGTAACGTCACAATCTTACAATCGAATCAACTACTTTTCTCGTGACACTCATAAATCGATATCGTTTGTGACCCTTTTAGAATTATCCCATGGGTAGTAAATTGCTATAGAGTCTGTGCAGAAAGAGAAGAGTCGTGGATTTTATATCCAATACATTCTACGACTCTTCTCTTTCCGCACAGACTCTACCTATCTTACTTATCGATATAATTGTATCGACATATACTCGTGACTATTTTTTCTTTGCTATTCCTGGTATCATTTTATCTGTCAATCTCATGTCAGTTTAGTTCACCTGATTCTGGAGGCAAGTATAGAAATCTGTAAAGCTGACAGCTAATATATTCTAACTTATGTACGAAATATTATTTGATTTTTACCAGTCGCTTTCCGGCGAAGGAAAACATCGTGAGGAAACCGGATTAATCCCAATAAGGCCTACTTTACCCTCTGGGTTGGAAGGTCAGATGGCAGTCACTTTAGTAAAAACTAGTGCCTACGCCAATTCTTGAGATTACTTGCCAAGCGGACTCCAGACTCCTATTAGCCGTGGCAAAATTCCGGGACAACGCGACAAAGATGATGAGTGAGTCATATACTACGAATATACGCTATTTACATAAATTAAAAACATCGTAACTTTATTTGTATCACGAACAATTCATTGTCAATACCTTAGTCGTGCAATGAAAAATAATATACTATTCGGGGAAAAAATATACAATATGCATTACATATTAGGGCTGCATGCAGTAGAAGAGCGGACGCTGTGCTGTTCAGGGTGCCTAGCACATTCGCTGCGTTACGGGAAGCATTTGGTTGTATTTGACTTTCCGTCGGTGCGGCAGCTATCTGCGCTTGTCTTACCCCCGGTACGGCGGTGGTTTTTCTATGTTCCTGTGTAATTAAAATAAAGGTGGCTATACTCCCGATATTCTTACTTCATGGATATTTCATTTTAAAAGAAAAAATGTACGAGAAGTATTTTTGCGTAACGCACTGAAAGCTATTTTTTTCATTGGTGCGGCACGGGTACTATTTGTACCCCATTCACCCCGTAACGCACCTAAAGGCCGGGTACATAGCGCTCAGATTGATCATAGTGCTGCGCATTGTTCACGTTTCCGCGTCGATACGACATTTTATTAATGCGACAATTCAAGACTATGACATCTGTATTGAAAGCTACTTACTCTTAAAGTGCAGCCCCTGTTTATAATTATATGAAGATGAATAATATTTGTTTTGATTACGTACAGACAGGATGACGGTATATATGATTTTGTCGGTTATAAAAGTCGTTATCGATTCTATAGCATCCCATCACTAGTGTTATATACGGCCTGTGCGGGAAGGGAAGTATATTCTCGTAAAATTAAGGGTTTTGAAAAATGTCTATATATTTTGGAATTTTATACAGATCCGCGGGCGGCTGATGCTGTATATACTCGTACACAAGGATATAGTATATTGATCAGAATAATTTTATTCATTTTTTCATTCAAATTTATTATGTTCTAGGTCTGTAGGGACCTTCAAAGTCAGGACATGGTACGGGAAAATGTAGGTCGTGCCGCAAATCTGGTTTTCTCTATACGGGAAGTATATGCCGCACCGAATGTGCTAGCCAAGTGCCAATCGTTTGCGCCATAGCGAACGAACGATACGACTTTGACATTTGTAAATCATACGAGGGATTATGGCAGTGTTTATGTTTTTTTAAGATCTTTATTATATTTTAACCTTTAATGAAACTTTAAGATACTTAACTGCAACTTCATTAAAAGAGGTCAAGTGTAGTCACGCTTTGGATTTAGTGTTGCAGGGATTTATTTACGATTACTACCCTGAGGTGCGAGGAATCGTAATGGACCCTTTTAGAGGGAGCGATAAAGCCTTTGTATCGAAATGTTTTTAGTTTAACAGTTTGATGTATTAAGCTGTAAAGCAATTTCGTATCTGCAAACCTTTTTAAACGATTCTGGAGTTTTAACGGTGTCGTCTGAAGGGCTTTGAAGGATATTTAAAGGCGTACGTGAATCTAATGTTGAACATTGTACGCATTCCTTATTCAGCACTCTCGAAGTCACATTTTCTGTGTTAGACATTTATATGTTAGCTGCAAACACAACCTTACTAAATACTAAACTGAATGTACAGCTTTAAACCTTTTTTTTTAATTACACACTGATTTCTACAATAAAACTTTGATTCCTAACAATCCAAGGGCCAAGGGTAATTATTTACAAATTACTCAGCCAATGTTTCTTACAAAAACAAAATATTATCTTTCCCAAATAGTATCATGAAGGCGGGTCACGTGCCGAGCGTTTGCCAGGCTTGATGACTTCATGCCCCTTAATGATGGACGGACAAAACAATATCATGCTACGGAACTGATGGTTATGATTGGACGCTGAACATCAGGCTTTTGTTTTTATAGGATTATAACCAGGGGTCGGACAAAAAGTGCGGATGACGTAAAAATGACGTACTTAATCTTGCACACAGGATGATGTTTGAGTTTGTATTTAAACTTCCGTGTGACATGTAGTAACAAAGTAGTATTAATGAAGTAACAAAATAATCGTAAATAAATCCATGGAATTAATAATACAGGTGGTAGGGTGATGTAGTGAATAAAATAAATTTCACGAAACTTGTTACCATAAGGTATAATTATTATTTGAAATTAGTTAGAACAAGTCTGTGGGATCCTCAGATAAATAGGTTTAATAGTCAAAAGTGGGAACAGTAGGTAAGATTAGCAGTATACGTGTTTGTCACGTACCTCCAAAAACCTCCACAATATTCGAGTAAAGATGACATTTTAGAGCGTTTTCTTATATATTAGTAAATATAAATTTTAGCTAAATATAATCGTGAGGATACAATAGCTAAACAATAACGAAGTCAATTTATTGTTCAGTCAGCGTCAAATACTTCGTAGCAGTCAAAGTAGCCAAATAGTTCGGTACACCATATATTTAGTATGGTGTACCGAACTATTTGGCCACTTAGACTGCTACGAAGTATTTGACGCTGACTGTTCATCTGATTGACAATGTGTCAGTCAAAAACGTACTTACTCATTTCAAGTGGCGATATCGTTTAATAAAGAGGTCAATAAAGAGATTGATAAATGATACGTGATAATTGTTTATGAAAATCAAAAATACTATTTGAAATCATCCTATAAGTGGTTTGACGTCATTCGCACTTTTTGTCCGACCCCTGATTATAACAATAATCCAGTATTTTTGTCGACTTTTGTAATGGGGTTCGTTTGCGTCAAATCTGGTAGTTCTGATTTTTTGCAAACTTGTTTATGATGTGCGCTCAACGAATAATCCAAGTTTGTGACCTCGATCGCCGAACGCAACTTTGTCAAAAAACGAAAAAACCGCGAGAATTTTGTTTTTTTTTTTTTTTTTAGGCGATTATAACCCTAAAGGATTCGTTTTTGATGTTACCTTTTCGGGACATTTCCAAAGTAGAATATATTCGATTCAATACTAGTCTAGAATTGTCTTTGTAGACCTAATAGTATCCGAGATAAAGCCTTTTTAGAAGAAATTATTAGGTCTAGAGACAATTCTATTACTATAGTGTAATATTACTGGATTACTACTTATGGGTTTGTTGTTTTTATGTTAGTTTGAGGAAATTGTTACGGATCATAATTATCATCGGAGCGGTGTTTCATAGAGATAAATATAACAGTACCGTTTTTATTCGTGTGTTTGTGAGCTTAGGTAAACTAAAATCCTACTTAAGCACGTCTTATTCCTGATCAAAGCTGCATAAAAAAATTAGCAAATCAAAAACGATAAGTTTTCAAGTATTACGGTTTAATATTCTAAGATACCTGCAAACTCTTTTCTTTCGTCAAAAACCCCTTTGCGGTTTCAAAGCTTACGATGTGGCCGGGACCTATTTTGAATAGTCGCTAGTTTTAAATGAAACCCGTTTGAACTGCTCTTGCAGCTATTGCTACTTGTTAAGATTAAATTATGGCCCGATTTAGTCTCATTTTGTGGTTTGTCGTGGAGTTTTGGGATATCGTGGTTGAAACAGTTTATTAAAGGGTAAATCACAGTGCCCGAGCGTTGACTGAAATTTTTGTGACGAATTGGTCTGCAATTTAAAATGTTATCAAAATATGTTACCTAATACAATTTTCTATTATAATAAACTCCTTTATTTAAAACTCAACAAAAATACAAATAACACAAAGCTTTATCACGAAGTTAACCGAAATTAGCATAGAGAGAATAATTAAGTGCCCCGAGTAAACGAGCAAAAATGCCTAAGCGCATAAATAAGGCTTACCTCAAAAACCGAGCAGGGCAGAGGCCACGCGTTATCTCAGCGCCCGCCACCTGCTAAAACACGCTAAATTTACTTTAGCGTAGTTTTTCTAGATGAGACAATGATTGAGATCAATGAATATCCCTTTTAGAGTAAATTATATAGGTTCCTTGTCTATAGGCCATCTTGGTGATAGCGATACAACAATAAAATATACACCGTAGCTGCAGCACCGTAGACTACTAACGAACAATACAAGAATGATAATAATTGACTTGTTACCTATACCTTCATTGTGATAAAAAAAAAAAAACGCTCACCACCTTCTACTAGGTCACACGTAATTAACTCTCGCATATTTTTTGCTAGATGTGATATAGATGTCGAGTTTTTGGTATCTAATAATATAAGAAGGTCTACCCTCCTTAACAGCCTCAAGACAGCCACCCCCTTACAGACTCGACTCTGTCACCGGCACGGTCCGGAACTCCGGACCCGTACGGTGAACGACAATGTATAGGTAAGGCCACGGACTGCGAGCAGCAAGCCATTTGCTCGAGCAACGGTATAATAAATATAAATAAAAAAACCGGCCAAGTGCGAGTCGGACTCGCACAGGAAGGGTTCCGTACCATTATCTATAAAAACGGTCACCCATCCAAGTATTGACCCCGCCCGACGTTGCTTAACTTCGGTGATTGGATGAGAACCTCGAGATTGTAAAGAAATATTTAATTTATTCTGTTTTTAGTATTTGTTGTTATTGCGGCAACAGAAATACTATCTATAGAAATTTCAACTTATCACGGTTCATGAGATACAGCCTGGTTACAGACGGACGGACAGCGGAGTCTCAGTAATAGGGTCCCGTTTGACCATTTGGGTACGGAACCCTAGCTAGTTTTAATTAGTGGAAGCGCGTTTTCACTTGTCAAAACTAGATTTCACTAAAATGTATTATTGAGTAATTAGTGAAAACCAGTTTTCACGAAGGTATTTGGCAAAAACTAGTGATAACGCGTTTTTACTGAAGCGATACGTAAAACTAGTTTTAACTAGGAAAAACCCGTTGTTAACGATGCAACCTCTTTGGTTCGGCGCCGCATACCAAATTACGAGCCAGCGCAAAATCTCAGTTTTGAAATACGAATTCGTATTTATATACGAAACGTATATATTATATACTTAATAAATAAGAAAATAAATATTGTGAATTTTTGTAGGTATTTAGATATAATTGTTTACCACACTATGTGTACAACATACAACAGTCAAGATGTAGTTCACTCAGTTAATGGGCGCGTTCACGCGTTTTTACGGAGTTGATGGAAAAATGTCACGAACACAATCTACCATTGGGGTATTGCCTTCGTCGATTATAAGAAGGCCTTCGACAGCGTCAAGCACTTTTTTCCCCCAGCGTTTTACGGCGGTGCTAGAAGACGTCATAAGAACGCCTGCATGGGGCAGAACAGGTATATTATCATCAATGGTGTCTTTTTGTCGCACTAAAGTTTCGCCGACGATATTGTTTTGTTTGCCGAGTTCCTAAATGATCTCCTAAGTATGATCCAAAGACTATACCATGCGTCTTTAAACGTAGGTATGAATATGTCAAGACCAAAGTTATGACGAACATTACTGTTAATTCCAATCTCACCATAACAGTGGGAGCCGAAAAACTGGGGGTGGTTGAGCAATACGTGTATCTCGGATATATTCCATCTTTAGCCAAAAAACAATAGGAAAAAGAGATCTCCAGGAGGATCCAGCTGGGTTAGGCAGCATTCAAGAAACTAGCGGACATCCTAAAATGTACTAACGTTCCACAATACCTGAAAATTTGCCTCCTCTCATGTCCTGCCCACCATGACATACGGTGCCGAGACATGAATGCTCACTAAGCAGGCTGTGCATTAAATACGAGTAGCACAGAGAGTCATGGAGCGCGCAATGCTCGGCATTTAACTTCAAGACCGAGTGAGGAATGTCGAGATCCGACACCGCACCAAGGTGCAAGACGTGGATGAGGTCATTACCAAGCTGAAATGGAATTGGGCGGGACATGTTGCCAGACAGTGATTGCAGGTTGACCAAAATGTTGACGGATTGGTGGCCGCTTTCGGATGAAAGAAGCGCCTGGCGTCCGTTGGCTCTTTGGGTGGACGACATTCGAAAAATCGCGGGACACTTCTGGATGAGACTAGCCCAGGACAGGGATAAGTGGTGTATACGAAGAGAGGCGTATGCTCAGGAGTGGGCTACTGGAGTTTAAAATGATGATGATACATAGAATGCGTACATAAAGGATGACTCACATTAGAACAGCCCAGGGCCGGGTCGGGCGTCCGACACTTCGTCTTCTATAGAAAGCACCACATGATCACAGATCACCGGTCATAGAAATCGAAGTTCGGACGCTCCGGCTCGGCCCCGGGCCATCAGTCTAACGTGAGTCATCTTTAACTCAGGAACTAAATATTTGTGATGATAACGCAAATTAAATGCTCTTGCCGAAATTCATAATTATAAGAAAATGGAATACTAAATAGATGGAATGGATTATAAATCTTGACCATCCACTAAAACTCGTCCATCTACCACTTGGTATCAGTATTTCTGTTTACTATACTAAATACTATTACCAGGCTATTCTAGATTCTCTAATTTCTGGAAAGCAAGCTCTACGAAGGCACTCACACAATCTTAGGCCCTCCCTTAATTGTATTTAGTCAATTAGCATACGAAATTTCATTAACGGTCCCCGGTAATTACTTACCTACTTCATAACACACAGATGTTATTAAGGCTGAACATTAAATTATAATTCATTTGTTTTTTATGAAACCTGGCGTTTTAAACTTGTTAAATAGCTCTACTCTCTGATTATTAGAAAAATAAGTTATTTGTTTAGTGGAAATGGAGATTAAATATCTCTTTTAAAGTGGAAGTACAGCATACAAATTGTTATTTTGTTAGGTTATATTAGAACTCTGCGATTTTGTTAGGTTATATTAGAATTTTGATTTAATTGAAAAAAATTTAAGATAACCTTTATGATACCAGAAGAGTTAGACAACCACCATTTTTTTTTTTTTTATTTCAGAGCAGGGTCCATTCGAAGGAAAAAATCGGGTCAAATTCCTACTTGTACATAATATGGTCTAACTTTTGATTTAGAATAGGTAACCAAATGAATCTTTCTTTATTTCATTAGGTGTGAAATGAGTATTTTATATTGTGTGTATTAAAAGTTAGCTAAATCAACTACAAACAAAATGGTGGCCATCTAAAATGTCACGCTTTCGGTCCATTTTTACGATTTTCAACTCTTTTTTTTTTTATAAATACGACATTATTACACAAATTGACTAAGTCCCACAGTAAGCTCAATAAGGCTTGTGTTGAGGGTACTATTTATAAATATTTATATATATATAATATAAATATTTATAAATACTTAAATACATAGAAAACACCCATGACTCAGGAACAAATATCCATGCTTATCACACGAATAAATGCCCTTACCAAGATTTGAACCCGGGACCATCAGCATCGTAGGCAGGGTCACTACCCACTAGGCCAAACCGGTCGTATTTTCTGTGGCAACCCTATAGCACATCAAGAGTTATATTTTTCTAAAATAAAATGTCCTTGCCCTTCTTATACTGATAAATAAATTTCATCGCCCGTAGAATATTTTCTTCAATTAAAAAAGTAGTTGTGAAAAATGAGAATTTCGAAAAATGGTCAACTTTGACTCTCAAAAAACCCATGTGGAAGAAAAAAATTAAAAATCTGCAATTTTCGGAAAATATAGTCTATCTTCGTTAATTATAAACATTAAGTATTATTCTGTTATTTTTACCTATTTAGAAAATATGATTTTTTTAGGTGCTACGTTTACAGAAACCTATACAAAGTAATAATAAAGTCATAATAGTACATTACGATACAAGTGCGAAAAATAGGAAATTCGAAACGAGTGGCGATAAATTAAAACACGACCGAAGGAAGTGTTTCAAATCGACACGAGTTGCGAATTACCTATTCGCACATGTATTGTACAACGTTTTACAGTACATATGGCCCTTTAAATGTTCGGCACAGTAACGTAATATGCTAATTTTCGCACCAGTGCCGTAAAGTAGCACCATATGTACTGTAATGTACTATTTCCTACTCCTCTACTGTTATCTGTCATTTATACATTCATTAACACGAATATAAGAACATACTCATACTCATACTCATACTCATTATTTATTGGTAATAGGTGATTACATGTCAACTTACATAACTAGTACAAATAACATAAAAAAAGGAATTGAAATTACAACATATTAATTAAAATACATTAGGTACTTGCGTAGGTATTATTGTTATTATTTTTCATCACCATTTCGCAGTCAGAAATTCTTCTATATTATAGAACGACCGCTCAACAAGCCAAGTTTTCAGTTTATTTTTGAAGATTAACAAACTAGGTGCGTCTGTTATTCCTGATGGTAGATTATTATACACAGAGGGGCCCATGACATGTATAGTTTTTGCCGACTTTGCTAGGCTACGGGGCACTGCAGCTAGTTTGTGTCCGTATCGTGTAATACGGTCGCTTTTGTCACCCCGCCTGGGGTATTTATCTAAATTCTCTCGCGTGTATAAGGCTGTTTGCAGTATCAAGAGGCCCGGCAGCGTGATAATCCCCAGGGCAGTGAAATGTGGTCTTGCAGACTCGTGCCATGGAACTCGAGCAATAGCCCTTACAGCTCGTTTTTGAAGTCGAAAGACACGCTGCCAATCGGCTGCACGGCCCCACAGCTCAAGCCCGTATTGAACGATGGACTGTATGCTGGCGAAGTAACAGCTGCGGACTGTCTGAAGCGGTCGTCAGCCATACATAAAAGGTTTCAAGAAAAGTCTTTATTGTTTATTCCTCATAAGGGCGGATTCGCACTACGTCCGATCCGAATCCGATCCGAACCCGTGGAAATATGGGTCTAGAAAACTCGGACCGAATTCGGATATTGCTTACGCACTAGTCCGAGCCAAACTCGTGAAAATATGGGTAAAAATATTCGGATATTGGTTACGCACTAGTCCGATCCGAACCCGTGAGAATATGGGTGAAAAATATTCGGATATTGACGCACTTTACACGGAGCCACAGCAGAGTGTGCACGTCGTTGATCATGAGTCCTTTCAATCGACGTCAAGTTCTAGCAATACTATTGTACGTACGTCCCGCTGCCTCTCTGCTCGTACGCAGCTCGGCTTTAACTCGGACGCAGTGCGCGAGCGTTCATACAAATAATACTAAGGCTACTTCGGTCCGTCAAAAATCTTCTCCGGACATGGAGATTCTAGAATGACGGAAAGAAATCGGATGACGGAGATCGGTTCTAGTGCGTAACTTACCATAGAAATATTTCTACGGCTACGACGGACCATATTTTCACGGGTTCGGATCGGATTCGGATTGGACGTAGTGCGCATCCGCCCTAACAGCACTAATATGCTTAAAAATCGCTATAACGTTACTGCGATTAATGGCTACCAATCTAACGAAATCAAAACTAATACAGTTTCAAACTAAGTGCATTGCTGCCAACTTACAAAATATTCATTTGGTTGCATAGTAGAAACAATTGCTGAGTTGAGAAGGTTGTCGCTGATCGGCCGGGCCGCGGCAAGCCGGGCGCGTAACAAGGTATGCTCGCGTATCTTAGCTATATACTTTTGCTTTGTTTACCTAAATTTAGATTTATTTTTGTTGACTCGTAGGAAAAGTATTGTATGCAACGTTGTATAAGTAGGTCAAAAAATGCTCGTGACGTATTCCTTTACAAAAGTTACTCACGCCACTCGCCTTTTTTGACTCTTCTTATACAACTGTTGCATAAAATACTATTCCTTTATCTTTTATTTTGCGAAATATCAGAGTTCCATACATCAGTTAACCAAAACGAAACCCTTATATGATCACTTTGTTGTCCGTTTGTCCGTCAATACGTCAGTTAAGCAAGACCCTTTTTCTCAGAAACGCGTGGAGGTATCAAGCTGAAATTAATATCAAATACTTATAGTTCAGGCGGAGACCGTATGATCTACTACGTCATCTGATACAAGGATAAGCCTCATGGTAACAATACATAAAAGTGATGCTAAGTTTGGAAAAAAATTGTAAAAAAAATTTGAATTGGCCGAAAGCAAAAAAAAAGTACAACTTCCGTTTACAAAAAAAAAGTAAAATTTACGTCATCTGATACAAAGATAAGACTGGTGGCAACAGATAGGAATTTATATGTAGGTTCAGAAAGCACTCGTCTGCCAGATCCCAAATGGCCGAAAGTGCGTCTGCCGGGTACGTAAAGGTAGGTACGAAAAAAGCGAAATTTACGTCATCTGATACAAAGATGAGACTTGTGGCAACATATAGCAATTTATATGGAGAATCAGAAAATACTCGTCTGCCAACTCCCAAATGGCCGAAAGTGCATCTGCCGGGCATTTAAAGGACTAAATATAAAGGAAGAAATCCGAAAACCGTATACATATTTGTAGCTACGTCACAAAATAATTACTTTTTTGTTATTATAACTTATTTGCTAACTGTAAACTAACCGCGATTCTGTCGATGTATGACGACGATAGTTTCCCAACGGCAAAGTTAAGTTCATTCCTCAGACCAAATTAAATATTTTCGTTAGAGGATCGGGAATCAAGCAATTTACATCGGTATTTTTTACGGAACACACGGTGCGCGAGTCCAACTCGCATCATTATTTAACTAGGTATCATTATTTTAGAAAGCCGGCTTTTTAAAATAAAGATACTTAGTTACATAAATATTAACTTTCATATCGACAACAGATATATCGATATTCCATTTTGTCAATTCCTCGTTTGGCCAGAAAAAATCTAGGTATATTAATAAAATGAATGTTTTGTTTTCAAGAACCCATGTTATCCCTTTCAAAAATTTCATAATAAAAATTTACGAGCGCCGCTTGCAATAGTAAATTCAGTTTGAATTTCCATTGTCCGAGATCGAACTCGAAACCGGATTGCTAGAGCAAAAAATAAAATTACCCGACTATTTGTATATTTGTTGAAACTGATGAAAACGCCTGAAGCAACGCACGAATTGAATTATGAACAAAACTGTACATGATGAAATCATAATTCATTGTCTATTAGCTTTTAACAATGTGAGCGAACAAACAGAACTGTTTTTTATACCACGACGGTGGCAAACAAGCATACGGCCCGCCTGATGGTAAGCAGTACCCTATGGACGCCTGCAACACCAGAATAGATATGCATACAAACATCGTTTACCGACCATCAGTTGGACTTCGTTAATCCAGTATAAGTGTGTACAATGACGTAGTTTTTACTAGTTCGGAATATAAATTAGGAATATTGTTATAATGTTAATATAAAAAGGTTTTGTTCACTCGATATAAAAAACGCCTCAGCCTCTGTCTGCTTCAACCTATCACAATGTGAAACAAAACACGTCAACAACGTTTGAAAGTAGTTTGTGAGAACCGAGTTTAAATCAGTTACAAAACTAAGTCGCATGTGCACATGTCACATCACACATTGCAAATACCACATTTACGCAGATGACATACGAGTGTATATATCATGTAAGCCAGCCGATATCAACAGTACCATAGAAAAACTAAATGAAGATCTCACCAGTATTGCTAGATGGGCTACAGAAAACTGCCTACTACTTAACCCCAGCAAAACAAAATCTTGTGTTTGGCAGCAATCAGCAACTGGCCGGTGTCAGTAGTTCTGTGGGTGTTATGCTGATGAACGAACCAGTCGAGAGGGTGTATGAGGCGCGTAACTTAGATCTCCTAATGGACTGTGGACTGCGATATGAGAAACATGCCGCTGAGGCTATTAGGAGTTGCTTTCATAACCTTAAGGTTCTATATAAAATCCGTCCATATTTAAGTGAAAACCTGCGCATACAATTAGTTGAATCACTCGTCCTATCAAAATTGAATTATGTGGATGTAGTGTTTGGGTCAAGACTTCTTGCCAAAACTAAACGACTCATACAGCATGTTCAAAATGCCTGTGCTCGCTTCTGTTTTGATATTCCGTTGAGAATTCACGTGACTCCGTATCTAAATAGCCATAAGATCCTTAAAATGCAACACCACCGTAAACTTCACTTAGCTTTTTTGCTCTTTGGCGTACTGAACTATAAAACTCCCGCATATCTTTTCAAGAAGCTATCTTGCATTAAGCTCCGCGAGCGCCGTGATTGTGGAATTCATCTATTGCCGCCGCGTCTCGTATCGTATTCTGCGTCACGCTGTTGGAACAATGTGCCGCCGCCAGTGAGAAACCTGCAAAGTATTCATAGTTTTAAGACAAAGCTTAAACAGTACTTGTTCAATCACCAGCTTAACCAGGAAACCTACAAATTTGGAAACAAGTTGCCTGTAGTCAAGACTCTATTATTACTTACCACAATGTTTTTGTTCCTTCCGCAATGGAATCGACACCATTCCCCACACACCATCCTTTTATTTGAGCTGATTATGCTACTATTCGTTTTTCTGTTGTTTACGTATTTTAGTCAACTGTGTTTTATGGTTTTTATGATCGAAAACGGATTGAGATTATGAGATTCATATTATTATTATGTTTGTCAAATCTGTCATTGAATTTAATTCGTGTAGCTACCGCTGACCAGGCGCTAGTTATGCACGCTTAAGAGGCCGTTATCGATTTTAGTCGCAAAAATGTCAAATTGACAGATTTAGCGCATGAAATTGAACACCATTTGTTAACTATTAGAAATAACAAGTACTGGTTTCTATTAGCACATCTTGTTATCTTTCATTTTAATAAATTATTTTTTTGAAAACAGACTCACTTAATTAGTAATGATTTTTTTTCTGATGGACGTTTAAGTAAACGCGCGTAAAGCAGTGATTTTGTCGATCTTATTTGTAAATTTCGTAAAGTTTGGACTGCTAAAAATGGTAATTTTGTATTACACATATCCTGTACTTCAACTTTAATAAACTACATTTTTATTATTATATACTTGAAGTAGTGTAAATGAAAGTTAGACGAAATCAATTTTCTCCAGAAATTACTTCAAAACAAGTGACAATTTCTCTGAAAATTGACTTAGTTTCAACGTAATTTTGATACTTAAACAATCTACAACATTTGCTGAAACTGTTCTTATACATCATTTTATATAATTTACTACCATAATTATTTGATGAATTTTTAAAAATGTCCCTTCTCGTCACCTATTACCGGGGACGCACGCTTGTGACCTCATTATTAAAAGGCAAGATGAAAAAACGTGCTAATAGAAGAAACCAATATTTGTTATTTAGATATTACGTAACAAGAGGTGTACAATTTCTACGACTAAATCTATCAATTTTAAATTTTTGCTCTTAAATCGTTACCGGGCTCTTGATGCTGCGCCACGATATAATCCGACCAGACCGGTACAGGTACGTTCGTTTCGTTCATGAAATTTTATTTAAACTTAATGTGTATGTTCGTCATGTTGTATCTCTTTTTGTATTACTGTGCGTAATTTATTTCGGTTTGTTTTATGTTTCTTTCCTTTTGTCCGTGAGTATTTCGCACTCGATGGTCTCGTCCGACAAAATCGAAACGCATCCACGAATTGCTCTGTCTCGGCCTCTGCAATAATTAACTATAATTGTACCTCTATAGCGGTTAAGCATACGAGTAAATACCTCAAGCAAGCCAAGCTTTTAAGCATTGTAAATAGTTATGTGGCGGTAGGTACACAGAACCATCGGGGCATGAGTGACTCGCACTTGGCCAGTATTTATTGTATAAAGTATTTTATCCCCGAAAAACAACTGCTGTTCAAATTAAAACTTTATCCTCAATCGAGCTAGTAAACAAATTCAAAGAATTTTTAATATA
This sequence comes from Cydia pomonella, assembly GCF_033807575.1. Taxonomy (NCBI): domain Eukaryota; kingdom Metazoa; phylum Arthropoda; class Insecta; order Lepidoptera; family Tortricidae; genus Cydia; species Cydia pomonella. The sequence goes on along the minus strand of NC_084706.1, from coordinate 12,844,372 downwards.
CCCCGAATTTTAAAATATTTCATTAAAATATGTCGTAATTCGATTTATAAAAAAGTTCATACACTTACATCATTTTGGAACTTAAAATATTACACGTATTGAAATAAGAATTAGGACTTTTTCACTAGTGATGTAAAATGTAGAAGGTGAAACTAACATGGTTGTAATTTTGTATCTTGTATGTTACAATCAAAACTCGTTGTAATAAAAACTCGTTGTAAAATGCATTTTCCGTAGTTAAAACAAGTTTCAGAATAGTTTATTAGATTTAGCAATTTAGCACGAATCTTTAAAGCTCTTGCATACCGGTGCGAATCGGTCTGCCATCGGAATTCAAGATCACCGTGATAGATGATTGATGGACGTTTCGATTTATCCAAATTGTTTTTCAGCCTAGCGTTATCAAATTCAGTGCTATCCTGTGATATTCAAAAAACATCTGTATTTTAACCAGATTTCAGCGAAGCAAAAGGAGGATCATAGTTTTGATCAGTATGGGTGTCAGTGTGTTAATTTGTTCCCGCATAACGTCTAAAATACCTATTATAATTGAACAAGTGATGTGTCGATTGAATACTCATACTCGTAACTATCCATTGGTTATAGGGACCTACCTATGTAACGACATAGGCTATTGTAAAACAATACAGGCAAGTTGTAACTAAATGTTTAGGGCAAGGTGGCATATGACCAAGGTTATCCTCTGAATATTCCTATGAATATGTATCAAAATCAATATATGACGATGATGTACCTATCCAAAATGTGTAACTTTTTATCTACTCAAGTAATGGATGCAGGTAATTTTAAGCATACCACCAGATCTATCCTGAAGCTTAGAGCTCTGTGTGGTGTGTGCTGATACAGTTTGTTTTTTTGTGGATTTGCGAAGTAAAAATTTAAAATTGCCCATTTGAAACAGTTTCCTCAGCCTATGTGGATTATAATAAAATGACAATGTGTGCAAAGTAAACAGCCCGTGAAATAATTAAGGCTCCCAACACATTATCTTTTTTCAAATTATGTGTCATATAAAAAATTTAATATAATGTTATATTCATCTTGACTGCCGACTACCAAAAAAATGTAGTTACTCGTATTTTAGTGATGTACAAGAATTAAATTATGCAAATAAAGACAGACCACAGACAGTATGTCTACCGCAAATCAAAGGAACCCTTTGATTTGCGGGTCGACTTTGATGACAACTAATCGATTTTGACTTTTTATGAAAAATAGCATCGGTGAATGGATATAATGTAGGTACATTTTTTTTTCTACCGCGCTAAACTGAGGTAAAATGCAGCAAGTGCATTTGCTGCCTTTCTTGCCCGACATTTAATTACTTTTTAATAAATAAACTTTTCTTTAAAGGTTTCTAATTTCTAATAATAATGTCTCTTTCAGCTGACTGGGTGTTATTGTCCATATGAAAATTTATACATAAAGTACCAAGATGTGGGTCTGGTGATCAGTTCGCAAATGAGAGATTCGTTTTTCTGCTGGCTGGAGGAGATGTCACCTATCAACTGAAGCCTTAGCCTTTCTGCGGTGCTCCGCGGTGTTGGGACGGACATCTGCTGCGGTGATTGGCTCCGGCACAGCGGAGGAGGGCACGACGGGTTTGAGCTGGTGCGACACTTGTCCAGAGGTCGGTGAACATTTTCTCTTCATCCTTGAAGCGTAAATTCAAAATTAAATTAGTAAATTCAGCACCAATCTTATGTGATGGCAAATTGACAATAAAACTGGCACGACCCATGCTCTAACGGCTGGCACTCTTATAATAACGTGCTAAAAGTCTAATGATTTACCTGCAGTGTGTTTCCAGTATTCTTATGGAGTAATAAATTATATGTCACAAAGTCTAACATTTTATTTCATATCCTGTACACCGTGTCCAATAAGTTCGAATACAAACTTTTAGCACTTGCTGTATAGACATACGGATCGCTGGCTATAAAATTCTTATTTTAATTTAAAAAGTATATTGACATAAACATAGTACTATAATTTCATAAGTCACGTATTTTTAGTTTGGCTTCAATACACGATGAAGTACGTTCGTGAAGAAATTATTAGAAAATTCCTTAAAGGCGACAGGCCATGTGCTATATTCAAGGCGTTACAACCCCATGGAATTAAACGGAATCTGGTTTATACTACTATAAAAAGGTATAAAGAGATCTCTTCTACAGAGGACAGGAAAAGATCCGGTCGGCCCCGCTCAGCTAGAACTGAAAAAGTGGTAAAGGCTATAAGAGAGCGAATTCGGCGGAAAAAACACCGTTCTATTAGAAAATTAGCTGCTGATCTGAAAATTTCCAGGGGATCTGTACATAATATATTGAAAAAAGATCTTGGATGTCATCCTTATAAAAAACGAAAAGTACATGGCATTTCAGATGCAACCAAGAAAAAGAGAGTAGAAAGATGTAGCACCATACTTTCTTGGCACGCAGGTGACGAATTTGTTTTCTCGGACGAGAAACTCTTTGTGTTAGAGCAGCCTCATAACGCCCAGAACGACCGGTTGTGGGCAGCACGGATAGAAGACATTCCAGAGTATGAAAAGAATGTGCCTAGGTTCCAGAGCTCACCATCAGTGATGGTTTGGGGTGCTCTTTGTAAGAGGGGCAAACTGCCTCTAGTTTTTATTGATAAAGGCGTTAAAATCAATGCGGCATACTATAAATCGGAGGTTTTGGAGAAAAATGTTGCCCCAAATTTAAAAAATATGTTTGGAGACGATTATTATGTTTTCCAACAAGACGGAGCTCCGTCGCATACGGCAAACGCTGTTCAAGCTTGGTGCAAGGCTAATTTGACCGATTTTTTGCCGAAAAATGAATGGCCACCAAGTTCTCCAGATTTAAACGTACTAGATTATTTCGTATGGTCATACATGCTCTCGAAGCTAAATAATTATAAAGTCGCAAACCTGAGCCATTTTAAAAAGGTTATCGTGCAAATTTGGGACGATATGCCGATGGATGCGGTGCGTGCCGCTTGTGACTCTTTTGAGAAACGTTTGAAACTTGTAAAAAAAGTTAAAGGTGGAGTTATTCCAAAACATTTGTTGTAAATATTATATATAAATGTGGCTTTCATTTAATATAATTTTCATAATATAAACTACGCGTACATTTATTTAATTAAGGATCATAACTGTATTCGAACTTATTGGACACGGTGTAGATGTCCTGAATGGTTGGTGGAAATAGTTAGTTAGCACCTGCTGCTTTGAAGTCTTTTTTATAGGTTTAAAATTTGGTCAATTTAGTATCATTATTGTTCCGTGATTTTCCTCTGGGTAAGGCCAGAGCCGGGTAAGGAAAACTCACGTCACAATAAATTTAAATAAAATATTATCGTTTTTTATGTACATGCGTTAAGCACAGTTTGAGTTTGAATCAATTTTTAACTTAAATATGAACAAAAGCACAGGTATTGTACAAACAGCATCACTGTTAACTGTCCTTATGCCTTTTGTAATAAAGTCCACCGATATACAGTTAACAGTATGAGCCACCGTACCTATGCAATATAGGTTTTTAATATAATCGGCGTATTTTTTGGCGGAAAATTAATAGGGCACCGTGCTTTTTGTACGGAAGTATCTTTTTGTTTCGAAACCCTAAAAGGATATTTATCAATAACAGTAGCCCTAAAATATGTGTGTAGTGACTATTTATCATCATTGCCATTATCTTCTTGAGCCACTGCGAGCTTTTTTGCGACCCCCATGGTCACGCCATGAAAAAAAAAGCGCAAAAACTAATTCGATAAAATAGGTATATAATGATCAAAGCTCCTCCAACATTTCATGAAAATAGATTGAAAAATGCAACCCATCGAGCAGCCGGACAAACGGCGTACATACGAAGGCATATTTGCCCAAACGAAAACGGAGCGCTTCGCTTGCTTTCGATTGCTCAGTCAATAACTGGACTTGTAGTATGAAGGCATATTATCATATATTGTCATATGAGTATAATTATTAATTTGTTGTTTTAACGATATTTTCGAACCATATACTTATTAGATTGTGGTCGAGTAATCGTAATAATACAATATGACATCGTCGTGAATCAATTAATGCACATCGTAGATTTCCACCGTGACACGACGTCCTGCAATGTCCAGACACGACGTCGTTTTGTGCCACGACACGACATACCCACGATACGACGTATCGCGTCGTATCGTGGGTATGTATGTGGGCCCTAAAACCTGATTATCTATTAACGATTACGAATGAAGAACTTATTTAATAGGTTAGATTAGGTTAGAACTACGACCCTTAAAGTACCCAAAACGCTGCCAGTAAATATTAAACGGAAATAGATGTAATTATACTTTAAAAAGTGTCCATTCCTACTAGTAGCCGATGCCAGATTGATTGAGTTAGGTTAGAACCAAATCTCCACTAATTCAAATGACTTATTTGTTTAGGTTTGGTTAGATCTGCGACCCTCAAACAAACTGAACATAATTATTATAATTTTTTATTTATTTATAGTGGGCGGGGCAAACTACAAAAAAAATATTAAGTTACAGGACATCTAGCTATCAATGGGATGATGTACTAATCACAACTAAATATCAAATTCAGTTCATACTTAAAATGAGATTGGAATGTGCATTTGGAGGCGGGAGGGATTCAATTCATATCCGGATATAGAGCAACGACAGCCCGGCAACTCTGGAAATTTGGACGCAGAATTTTCCATATTACCAGGAAATGTACGAGGATATTTGTTTTATGGCTCAGGTAAAAACTAGATTGGTATTGAGCATTGATTTAATTTTAAAGAAGTTTAATCATGTTCAAATTACAAATCAAAATATTCAAGCAAACCGAAATTAAAGATTTTTTCCCTGTATACAATAATATATTGGATAAGCCAAGCCAAATCTACGTATTAAAAGTTGCAATAATTTAAAATACAGTTGCTCAAAAAGTGGTATATCTTCATGTAGCTGTTTAATAGTGGGTTAACGCGAAATTACAGTTTTTAAATTATATTTATTCGACCAAACACCAAACAAAATTAAGTACCAAGGACTAAGAAAAACAAGTACAATAACAAAACTTAAAAACTTAGGTCCCCTAGATCTGACCCCTGCTGAAAGGTGCCCATAAGGCTGGCCACATTCCCACGCTGAATAGCTATGGCTATTCTTTGGCCTTGGAATGAGCCAGCTAGGGTCACCCGTAGACCCAATCAGCCTTTTTTTAAGGCTCTGAAAAAGTTTATGGGCGTCACGATCATTATATTTAAATTTTATCCATTTTATTTAAAGGCAAATGGCAAGGGCGTACTTCAAGCAAAACCCTAAAAGATTAAAATGGGTTCGATAGAAAAAAAACACAAAAATGTCTCATCTCTATATATCCCTTCCTGTCAATTTTTGAATTTATTCGAGTTGATAATTAATAGTGTTTTTTTTTGTCTTCCAGCCTTTCCAGTGATGAACCTTAAAATGGAATTTTCTTAGTATTCCGGTTTTTAATATTCCACTACTTTTAGCGAATAGTTTTTTTTTCACGATTAAGAGAATTCACAGCTCTCCATTTTTATTCATCAGTCATTATCTTTGGTACATATTGTGGTATCCTTATTGTAAGTAGCAAGCGGTGGGATGACTCGGTTCAGCAGGCAATTTTGGAGAAGAAGAAAAGATTCAGAGAATGGCAACAGTCTGAATCACCTTTGAATTGCCGACTTATATACCCCATCGCCGGATAGGAGATTCGCAGATGTCTTCGCGGCATGAAAAACCGGAAAGCTATGGGCCCCGACAACTTGCCGATAGAAGCGTGGAAAGCGATGGGCGATCATGGTATTGACCTGTTAACTGAGCTTTTGAACCTCTTACTAACCAGCCGACGGATGCCCAATTCTTGGAGGTCAAGTATCATCTGTCCAATTTTCAAAGACAAAGGTAGTGTACAAGACTGCGGAAGCTACCGAGGTATTAAGGCTATGTGTCATACCATGAAGCTCTTCGAACGTATTATCGACTAAAGGCTGCGGCAAGAGTGCACTGTCTCGGACTGTCAATACGGATTTTGACCTGGAAGTGACACTATTTATCCGATACTTGCCCTCAGAACTCTGACCGAAGCTTACAGGAATAAAAGTAAGGCCCCTTCACATGGCATTATTTCTCGATCTGCAAAAGGTTTTCGATTATATCCCACGTCAGATGATCTGGTGGGCACTGAAGGTGAAGACCGTGCCACAAGTCTACATTGACATTATCCGAGACATGTACCGCGCTTCGGTTTCTGTAGTGTGGGTATTCACCAAGGCTCCGCTCTAAGCCCCTTTCTGTTTAGTGTGGTGTTTGACGTTGTCACGGCGGAAATACAAGACCCACCGCCATGGTTGCTCATGTATGCAGACGACATCGCACTGGCAGACGAGGACAAACAGGTATTAGAGCGAAAGGTGAACCAGTGGAAGGGCTCGCTAGAAAATGGAGGTCTGAAGCTAAATGTCGCGAAGACCGAGCACATGGCCTGCGGAAGTACGGATTCCACTCCCATCAATATAGGGAACAAACCTGCCGTGAAAACGGAAAAGTTTAAGTACCTGGGATCAGTACTGCATGAGTCCGGGACAAATCAGCGCGGCTTAATCTAAATGGCGGGAAGTCACAGGAGTCATCTGCGATCGCAAAATACCATTTAGACTCAAAAGGCTAGTGTATAAGTGCATTATCCGACCAGTCCTACTTTATGGCGCCGAGACGTGGCCGGTTCTTGGAAGGCACGTTCAGGAGCTTCGCGTTACAGAGATGAAGATGCTGCGGTGGATGTGCAGCGTAATGCGCGCTGACCGTATCCGCAACGAGTACATCCGTGGCAGCCTCGCAGTCCGTGACGTAGCGGAGAAGCTCCAAGAATGTCGCCTTCTGAGGTTCGGCCACTGTCTGTCATGATCTGAGTCAATTGTGTAATACCGAGTTTGTAGAACTAATAGTCTTGATATTTTATTTATTCTACCAATTCTGTTTAGCAAAGTTATATTTCCTAGATCTTCCTTGTCTTATTCATATGCATCTACACCAACAGAATCCTCTTCTTGATAAACCTTTGAACTGACCAACATCCAAAATTTTAATCTCATGTAGAGTTAGAAGCTTGGTTCTACATGAGATCTAACTTTTGGACAGTGCGGGCCTTCTGGTTTCATCTTGGCAACATTTTACATGAAAATGTTTTTGGTGGTGTTGGTTTTCTAGAACTATATAGTTTTAGATGGCATGATTGGTATGGAAATACGCTGACACTTGACGATGATTCAGTAAGTAATTCTGAAAAGAATCAAACTCAGAATTGGATCAACAGATCCAATTCAGAATTTGGTCAACAGACCAAAATTGTATTTCTTTCTCTATTGAAACAAAGTATTTCGTGTCTAATAATATACCTTGGGGACTTGCATCAAAATGTAATAGTCTAATTGCGATAATTGTCCAGTAAATAGCTCCTCGGTTTTTTCTTTCAATGTGGGCTTTCCGCTTTATTGTAGTTTTGTCACGATTATGACATTCGGTAGGTACTCCAAGAGTTGACAGTTCAGTCATCAGTTCTTCTTCAGCAGCTACTTTGATATTGACCATTCTCACTTGTTGCAATTAGCGGCATGCCTTAAGCCATACCATTTTTCAGAAAAGCATGTGCAGATTCTCGTGTTCCCCAACTTATCCATTCACCTTGGTTTACTCCATTAATCAGTTTTTTGGATGTAATAACATCCGAGAGGTACATATATGTCTATGTACATAGATAAGGTACGAATAGTCGTTTAAACACATTTTCATATATAGGTATACTTACAAATGCCATCACCTGAAACACATGGAACCATTGAAACTTTGAACAAACATTGGCACTCGATTGTTTCACGTCATACATATTAATTTCAGGGTTCATTTCAATATCAACAAACGGAGTCAAACAGCTGAACACAGCGGGTCGCGGTTGGGCGCCCCTTACTAACGTATTGGTGGCGGTAAAAGTTATAAGTTTCGAGCGGTTGATTTGTTTTAAATATCAAAATGATCAATATAATAAAATTAGTTCTAGTTATGGCATTTGGCATAATACCCGAATGTTTAGCTGCTTTCGCAATTTAAACACTACCTGCAACGATGTGCTCAATATGATTACTTAGGTGTAAGTGTAAACAACTATATGATAACAAATAATAAAAATCATACACTTTACAATAATAAGTGCCAATTTATTATTTTTCTCCAATATACTCGGAAATGTTCACATTATTGTAGCAAAAATAGTACGGGAAGTTCTTCGTTATGGTCAAACACAAATTAAAAAAATTCAAACCATTATTGTCGTGTTTTAGTGGACGGGAAAGTTATTAATGTATTGTTTTTTACTTTTTAAAAACATGTATCCACTAAGAAAGACGCAAACAGCCAATTAATATAAATAGCTGCGGGCCGCGTCTACACGACCCGGTCGGCATCATTTCAAGCTATACGAGTAGGTTAGAGTCGTGTAAGACCGACGTGTATGTTGGTGCGAATACTGCTTAATAAAATGAAAGACTGTATAACTTTTATATTTTTTTAAGGATCTCATACGTGCAAATACAGCTTATATTGCACAATTATATTGAATGAGCGAATATTGAATGGTACTGAATGGCAGAATAGTTGTGCCTTTAACCTTAAAAAAATAATTAAAGAGGGAAATTGATTTTGACGTTTTTCATGTGAAGGTTCGATTTGAGTGATGGTTCATGTTTAAATTATGATTATTTTACCTGATTTCCTCTCATGTTTGGAGAAAAGCACTATATAGGCCTCGGCAGGAACAGCAATTCGTGGATTCGTATTCTTTGTCTCATCCACGAATTGCCATTTCCCGGCCTCTACAATAATGTACAGTCAGCATCAAAAGTAACGGATGAAACAACGCGCCAAAAGTATCTGATATTCCGGATAACTTTTCCAAATACAGATAATTCTCTAAAAATCACCTTCAAAACTATATCTTTTACAGTCTAAATTGGTCTACATATAGAACCATCAACTTTTGTTAAGCTGTTACAGAATGGTAGATACTTTTGAAACCTTGTTTGATCCGCTACTTTTGATGCTGACTGTACTATTATAGTCGCCAAACTATAATTTCAAGCTCCCTATTAATTTTTTGTGGCTTGAATTTGCTGCCAATTTTTTAAACAATACGATACTTTTTTTCTCTCTCTTTATTTTGGCACAAACAGTGATTACAGAAGAGTTACATTTGAAAATATTACATATAATATTGACAATACAGTGCCGAAAACGTTATAGATTAAAGTTATTAATTTTGTTGCAATGGACCTAAATTAACTTAACTATAAGAAGAAGATGAGTAAATGGCACTTAAGTCATTAAAAATTTTTACTTAATATCTAAGCGTGTTATTGGTATATTATACATTTATATTACTCACTTATAATTGTATCATTCGTAACTTGCGAATTTATTATTAATTTTGTTTTTCAACCCTGTAAGAATGGTATTAAAAAGGTATATTTCATTAAATTCTCTTTTGTAAATGTACATAGTACGGGGAATAAAACTGTTTCTAGTTTAGTTCTTTTGACGGATGGGTAGTAAATACGAACATATGAAGGTTACGATTAGGGCGAGCGGGAAGTCTGGTTTTAGTGATAAAGTTTCATTTTGAGAGTAATAATGGGCAATCAACTTCGTTATTGACAATTTTATAAAGGAAGGATATATCGAACAGCTTGCGGCGGTTTGCAAGACTTGTGAGTTTGTAGTATGTTAAAGAATGGGCATAATGGTCGTTAGGACGATTATGTCGATAATTTAATATTTTAATAAATTTTCTTCGCGCTTTTTCGATACAATCAATATGGTGTTTATAATATGGACTCCAGATTACATACCCCAGTCTAGAATAGATCTAACGAAAGCAAAATAAAGGATTTTAAGGGTGATATTTTTTTAATGGTTTTGTAATTCTATTTATTAACCCTAGACTTCTAAATGCTCGTTCTATTATACTATCAATATGGGATATAAAGGTTATATTTGCAGTTAATATAGATTTTTAGGCTCTAAAGTATTAATATACGGCCAAATTATATTGTTATATGCCCAATTAAAGTTCCTGTTTAATATTTTAGCACCTCGAATAATAATAAGCCTATTACAAATAATTACACAGCAACTAGGCCAACTAGTCAAACCCGTTTCTTGTCGCTCCCGATGCAAAAGTGCCCATAATGCTCTCAGCATTACCACTCTGATGGCTTTGAAAAGCTTTTGCACATAAGTTGCTCGGGACACCCTGGATTGCAAGTTTTTATACCTCTACAACGTTATTAATATTATAATCACCGCTATACTGCTCACAATTGTGGCAAACAAAATTGACAGGTAGACGCGTGTCGCGTACAGGCATCTCCAATAATTTTATGCATGAATTTCGCCCACAAGAGAGATATAATATTTAGTATAAAGAGGCATCGGGGATTCCTTGTAATCCGTGTGACTCCGGAAGTGATTTTAGTTTAGGTACCTACTTAATGTTCGAAGAAAGATGAAGAAACTTGTATTGAAGGATAACGTACGTACCTAACATAATAAGTTTTTGGCAAAAAAATAATTTTTGGTACAAGATTTTATCGCTGACTGTATTTTTTTTAACAGGCAACTAATTCTCATCGAGACAATTCGAAAAACCCCAAACACAATTAGGTTGCTTTCTTTTATCACAGAGTTCCTATGGCCACCTCCTGTCTCCATCATCAGATCAGCTCGATGGTACCATAATATTGCATTGTCTCCGACTTGCATATGTATGCAAATTTTCAGCTTTATTGGAAATTTCATTTCATTTATTCATAACAATGTACATTGTGTAGAAGTTTTCATACTAAAACTAATACTTATTAACTACTAATGTCTAAGCCATGATTCGAAATTGACGATAAATAATGAATTAGCATACATCGGGGTTTTCAGTGCGGGAATGTTTTACACTAGTCAAAAAATAGAAAAAAACTGTAAAACCGATACTATTTTAACATTTCTGAGCACATTTCGAGCTTACTACCCATTTTTAATTTATAGTTTGATAATTATTTTACAATAAACAAAGCTATAAATACACGAAATCATTCCCGCACCAAAAACCCCGATATAGGTTAATTAGATATTAAAATATCATAAATCAAATTGTCATAAACTACTAAATATGTATGTTTGTCAGTCATAAAATTAAATTATGTAGTAATAGTACAAATTTGTGTAATATAAAGAATGTCGTCAATTTTGAATAATGTCAGAGGTGAATAAAATTAAGCATAAATAAAATTAGGTATAATTAAATTATAGCAAGGTAAATTAAAGCTTGTAAAAAATACCACGTCTCCTGCACTTTGCCTGTACAATGCAATAACTTTGAAGAATAGGCAGTGACCTGCCGAATCTTCAAAGTACAGCCTTAATTTTTGCATTAAATAGTAGATATTGGCTTGTTCGGTTTGATTGTTTGTATGGCACTCACTTTTGCCCACAATTATTAGTAGTTGTTAGGTGTAGGCTGTTATTTGTTTCGACACGGTGTCCCTTTTTACTGGCGAAGCCCCTGCTTACACCCCTGCCCCAAACCCCTGGGTACGGTTGGAATGGAACAGAAATAATATGTTCCCTACTATATTACAGTCGTAAACACGCTGTAAAAAGCAATGTAAATGTTTAACAAATAATCCTACAGTCGACTTAAACCATTCAATCTGTATTTTTTACTGAAGAAAATGAGACCTTATCTTACTTAAAGAAATAAGCGTTTGCTAGTGTTTCTAGGAAGACCTAGGAACACTGCCAAACAGACTTGGAAAAACAAAAAAGTTGGCAATTTCTTAACGACTTGTTGGGGTTTAGCATTTTTTAATGGTTTTTTTTTTTTTTTTTTTTTTTTTTTTTTTCTTTTATTAAGAAACAAACGGTCGTTTACAATATGCGGTATTATTAACTGTTGCATTTTAAAGCTAGACCTACGGTTTCCTTAATTAAATATAAGAGTGCTAGATTTTAAACAGTTTTTTTTTTTGCTACATAGCATCTGAGTTTTGTATATGTATATATAGTTACTGAACAATTATAATAAATTCTAAGCTTAATTAAATTAAATACCTGCAGAGTTAAGTACTACAATTATATACGCCATACACTATTGTGCCATTCACTATATAGGTATATATTTGATACAGGTATTATATTTAATTATATAAAATAAAATAAATACCTAATTATTTTTTTCACAAACAAATGCTTTCTTTAAAGATACTATATTACAATGAAAAACATCAATATTAGAAAGATTTACGCATTCATTATAAAGTCTACAAGCACGCCTTATAAACATATTTCGTGCATAACAAGTTCTGCTAAATGGGACAGCAAATAATTCCTTTTTGCGACATTTACGCTGACGCGCACGAGGGACTTTAATATTTATTTGTTGAAGTAGTGAGGGAATCTCCAATTTAGAGTTTAAGATTTTATAAAGTAAAACCGAGTCTACGCAGTCGCGGCGGTCTTGAAGAGACTGAATTTTATGGTACTGCAATGAGGAGTGGTAATCAACGTAGTTTTGTCTAGTCCTAAAATCTAACGTTTTTACAAACTTCTTTTGGAGCCTTTCGATTCTGTTAATATGGACAGCATGAAATGGCTTCCAAACAGCACACGCGAATTCAAGACGACTTCTTACATAGCTGTTATAGAGAGTTATATAACTAAAAGAATTTTTAAATGGTTTACCGACTCGTAGGATAAAACCTAATTGCTTAAACGATTTAGTAACTACATTCTCAATGTGAGGAATAAATGATAACTTAGAATCCATTATTACACCTAGATCTCGAATTTGCGTTACCCTATTTAATACTTTATCGGAAATTGTGTAATTATGACCAATATTTTTCTTTTTCCGAGAAAAAGTTATAATACTACACTTTTTATTGTTCAGAAATATATTATTATCAGTACAGTATCTCTCCAAGTTAGATAAATCCTCTTGTAGTAGATCACAATCAGAAACATCTTTAATAATTTTAAAAATTTTAGCATCATCCGCGTAGAGTAAAACTTTAGAGTGCTTAATGTAGTCGGTTATATCATTAATATATAACACAAAAAGAAGAGGCCCCAAATGAGATCCCTGTGGGACTCCTGAGGTGACGACCTTATACTGTGATGTATAACCGGACAATACGACGGCCTGAGTTCTAAATTCGACATAGGATTTAATCCATCGAAAAAGATCTCCATGTATACCGAGTCGCCAAAGCTTATATAACAATGTGCTGTGACAAATTTTATCAAAGGCCTTGGCGAAATCGGTATACACGACATCTACACAGTGTCCACTCTCCATTGCTTCAAGAACTTCGCCTGTAAAGATTAACAAATTACTGTCCACCGAACGACCCTTAAAGAAACCGTGCTGATGGGGGGTAATATGATTCTTAACGACTTCGAAGAGTTGACATTTTACTATCTTTTCCAGGATTTTACTAAACTGACATAGTTTCGAAATGGGTCGGTACATCTCAATCTCATGACTAACTTTTCCTTTTGGTATGGGGGTTATCCACGCCTGTTTCCATATTTTTGGAACATAGCCCTCACTTAATGATTTTTTAAATAGATAACATATGGGTTTTGCTAAAGAGTTAGAACATTTTTTTATAAACAGAGGGTGGACCCCATCAGGACCAGAGCCTTTATGAACATTAACAGAATTTAAATGTTTAAGAACAAGGTTAATAGTAATATCTATTGAATTTAAATCAATGGGAGGATTCGAGAGTGAATTTAAACTACTACTAATATTTGGCATATTATCTGTAAATTTCTCAAAAACAGAGTGGAAATAATCGTTAAAATAATCACATATTTGTTTAGCGTCTGAAGAAGGGGTACCTTTGTAAGACATTGTTTGAGGGAATTTATTTTTAGAGAATACGGATTTAACATAGGTCCAAAAAAAAGCGGGATGTGTTTTTATTTTTTGTTCCGAATAAGCAATATAACTTTTATAACAGTGTGACTCCATTTTCTCGGCACGCTTTCGTAGGTTTTTAAAATGAAGGTAATCAAGAGGGTTTTTGTATGTTTTCCACAATTTGTGATACTTACGTTTTTCGTTTAAAATTTTTCTTAACGCTTTACTATGCCAAACGGGAGCTGTAGAAGAGGTGTATATTTTTCGACGGGGCACATACTTGACAAAAAGATCATTTATAATTTTATAAAAGGATTCAATACATTCCTCTAAATTATGCGTATCAAACAAATTAGGCCAATTAATCTTAGACAATTCTATATTCATATTTTTAAAGTCTGCTAAATGAAAGTTGTACGCGAAACCAGGAGCCGACTTAATTGGGCACATTGTACAGTTTAGCAATAAATCAATTGTGAGCGATCTGTGGTGGATATCTTCAAAAGTTAAAGGGCAATCACAAGCGGCGACAGTACAAACACAATTGCTCATTATTAAATCTAGAATACGATTGTTGCAATTTAAAATACGATTATATTGTTTTAAGTCTGTAAAACACAAAAAATCTTGTAGTAAATTCGTTGCATAAGTACCACTTGAAGTCAGGATCATATCAGGTGATGAGGAAGCTGCCCAGTTTGCGTCTGGTATGTTAAAATCCCCTGTTAAAAGAAACAAATCATCAGGCCGATCGGTGATTATTTCACTAACTATATTGAGAAAAGAAGCGAGCGCCTCTTTATAGCCTTGTCCTTGAGGTATATATATACACGCAATATTAAGGTATCGTTGCTTATTTTCACCACCGGGCCTACAGTAGGTTCTGGAACCGCGCTCGAAACTTACCGGGAGAGATACCCACACACAATCACAATATGCCCGCGCGGGCACAGGCCAGTCCCGGGCGATTGGATGATACTCTGCTCGCACGGCCACCGCCGCCCCGCCCCCCCGCGCTGCACCACTATCAACAGCAGACCGATCGCATCGAAAAACAGTGTATCTGTTGTCAAAATATTCGTTGTCGTGAAAATCCGCCGTGAGCCACGTTTCGGACAAACAAATAAAATCATAATGTGACTGCGTAACTTGTGAGAAAAACTCATGAGATTTAGACCGCAATCCCCTCACATTTTGATAATAACCAGTTATTTTACTAAACGACATTTTTCGCTAAAAAGGAATTATTCGTGTTATTGATTTTGCTACTTACATATATCATAAAGTCCATGCAGGAATAGCGTAATACATTTCTTAAAAAGTTACATAGGTGCGTTGTACTTACATTTAGAACATAATAAAGGCGTGTGCACAGTATTGACACATTATTTATTAGCGATATCGTTAGAAGTTTTGAATTATTGTTAAAAATACAAACAAGCGAAAGTAAATTTAAAATATTCTGCGTTTTAAAACCTTTACAAGTTAGTATATCCCGGACACAAAACAGCCAATATGAAATAGATAGTCATTTTAAGTTTTCCAAATTATGAATATTACGTATTTGTATAACTTTACTGGTATCAGTTTTCCGCATAAATATTTTACAATCCCTAGTCCAGACGAATGAATAATTTAGCTCAACCTTAAGCTGTCTGGCACGTTTGAGTAGCAATTTATTCGCTGGCGTTAGATGATCTCCAATGTAAACAGCCGTTGCCGGTCCCGGAAGGCTGATGTCGGCGGTGGTGAGTCCACGGCGCGCGCGAACGGCGCCTAGCAACTCATCCTTACGCCGTCGCTGGGTGAAACGCACGATAATAGCCGGCGGACGGGCACTCGTAATGCTGTTTTGTGGATCCGAAACAAAGCGGCGAACTCGATATATTGTGTCTACGTCGCTCTCTAACATTTTATATCCCACCAGATTACAAATGCTACATAAAATGCTATTTAAATTTTCTCCCTTTTGTAACGGGATCCCCGAAATCTCGACATTATTTAGCATGGAGAACTGTTTATTATTGTTATTTTCGGTGATCAAGTTTTCAATTTTTTCATTCGCCGCAGTGAGATCATTTTGTAGGGTGGAGAGTGTCGCACTTTTATCTTCGACGGATGAAACCCTAGTTTTGAGATCGGTTAACTCCACCTTCATGTGCGCTTGCTCGTTGATCAAGACTTGAGTTTTAGAGAGTACCGACCTAATTTCTTCTTTCAGATCGGCACTGGAGGACGTAAGTTGAGCCATAATATCCTTCCGTAAATTTTGAATCTCTTGTTTTATGCCATAATCGTGGTCAGGCTGCTTCCTTTTGCGCATATGTAACTTGGGGTTATCGTCACCTGAGGGGCTCTCTGAAGGAAGATCTGGCTGGGATTCAGATTTCGTTAGTGTGCCCTGGGGAGGAGCACTCAAGGACTCCATGCCATGCATAGCAACCGAAATAATGCAGAAAACCGACTTGTTTGTACAGTAGCAGCGGGGAGCCTTCCGTCCCCCTCACCCCGCGAGCGATAAGATAAGCACTGCACTTCACTGATATTTGTCAGTTAAAAATAAACGTTGTATTATAGGCAGGTAAGGTTTATATTTGGACAACACTAATTGCTAATAATTTAATAAATCTTAGCACACAGCTAGCTTTGACGCTGTCGCGGGACGGAATGAAATTGTTTTATGTATTTGGAACATTTTTACTTACATAAAAGTTAAAAACTAGTTTTTAATTTGTACTTTAACACATAGGCGACGACTTACCACATTTTATGGCTGTTTAAAATAAAACTATAGTATCAAAAATGTACTTTAAACTAAATAATAATCATACCGTCCGTATTTGAATTGTTGCGTGATGTTTACGGCAAAGAATTTAAACACAATTAATTGCATTTTGTTCAATTTAGATATGTTATAACCATCCCCCACCACTGATATAACTGTCCACGGTATGGGGATGGTTTTAACAATGGCTCACAAATTGGAAGACATAATCATCCCACTGAAGAAAAATATTGCAAATAGGTTATTTATTTTAAATTTATTATAAGCCCAAAAGAGGATTCTTAAGTATAAATATATTGTTTTATTTTTATTGGCTTAATTGACCTGTAATTGCAATAATACAAGATACAAGCGATAAAAGTAAAATTGTCACAACCGTACCACGGTCCGTACCCATCCTTCCCTATATGTACCTAATACGGTTGACTCTTAGCAACGATGAAACGGAAGAGAATACAATCAATAAAAATTCCTTTTAACATTTATCTCTTGGTTAACTTAATTTTGTAGATATTTATCACGGGCAATCTTACAATGGCCGAATAAGATGGCAATAAAACGAACATCGAAGCTCAACTTGTGTCAAAGTGTCTTTCCTCTTATCTTCATGACTTTAAAGTTTTTAATGCATTATTTAATTTCAAGTTTGATAAGCGCCCAGTCCAAACGTCAAATATCAAGATGAAGATTAAAGGGGCCGATAAGATGGCCCTTGACTGACATTTCCATCGCTAGTTTAAGCACATCGCTTTATGATCTACGAAATGAGTGTGACCTCAAGATCGATAGCTGGGTGAATTGCAAAAAAAATTGTATGTAGTTAAAGGAGCTGTAATTATTAGTCTTAGTTTATTGAATCCTTTGTGTTACGACAATTTAGCAGTTTTCTATTTAAGTTACATGCATGAAAGTGTGTTGGCGTATGTTATATAAACTTATGTGTGTATGAATTAAGTACGATAAATACAATTTACATTGTTGATTTTCTTAACAGAATGGAATCTAATCTTAAGACTAATTTTTTTTTATTTTTTTTTATTTTATTTAAATATGAAACAAACGGTCATACAAAAAATATTATTACAGTTTCTTGTCTTAATCTAGACCTATAGTTTCCATGTTTGTTAAACATATCTTTATATAGAAGCACGAAAAGTACCTATCTACGTTTAGGTTCAGCTAAATAGTAAGAGGTTACACAGAATTTGAGAAATCAGATTTACAAAACACTCAGTGAAAAGCACAATGTAAAACACGTTCTACATTTATAACAACTTTTGAATAAGTATGAAGTATCGACAAACATGACATAATAATACTTATTATATACGCGTTAAGATTTATATGCTACTAGTCTTGAATACTGTTTTCAATGAACTTATGGTACAATTAAATATGTCTACATTTTTAACAATGTTATGATCATTATAGAGGGCACATGCTCGTTTAATAAACATATTTTTAGAATAGTTAGTTCTACTACATGGAATGGAGAATAAATGCTTGTATCTGGGACGACATCGGCGCTCTTTATTACCTGGAACTCTTATACATATGTCTTTCAACAAGCTAGGGGCATCAATATAACCATTTATTATTTTAAATAATAGAACAGAATCAACGCAGTCTCTCCGACACTCTAGTGACTGCATTTTATGACGGTTTAAGGATTCCACATAATCTTTGTATTCAATACCACATTTAAAATCAAGGGATTTTAGGAACTTTTTTTGCAATCGCTCTATCCTGTCAATATGAATGCTGTAATGGGGTTTCCAAACCGCACATGCGAACTCAAGCCGACTTCGTACATAACTGTTATAAAGAATTTTAAGTGTTAATGTATTCCTGAAAGGTTTACCAATTCGCAGGATCATACCTAATTGTTTAAAAGACTTAGCTAAAATGGAATCGATATGAGGTATAAATGATAATTTCTCGTCAATGACTACCCCAAGATCACGAATCTCCCCTACTCTTACCAGGTCCTGGTTACATAATTTGTAATTAAAGTAAGACGGTGTTTTTTTTTCTAGTAAAACTAATTGTATTACATTTTTCTATGTTTAAAAACAAATTATTCTCTCTACAGAAGCGCTCAAAATTACATAGATCATTTTGTAACAGTTCGCAATCAGAAGAATTACGAATAACTTTATAGATTTTTGCATCGTCTGCATAAAGAAGAACGTGAGAGTGGGATATACATTTTACGATATCGTTTATATATAACGTAAACAATAGAGGCCCCAAATGGGAGCCTTGGGGGACGCCTGAGCTGATATATTTGCTTTGAGAGATAAACCCTGATACTACCACCGACTGTGTGCGATTTTCTACATATGACTTAATCCAACGAAACAAATCACCGTGTATACCGAGTTCCCAAAGCTTGCATAATAAGGTATAGTGACATATTTTGTCAAATGCTTTGGAAAAATCGGTATACACGGCGTCCACAGATAATCCATCATCCATAGCTTGTAATATGTCATTCGTGAAGGTTAACAAATTTGTATCAACTGAACGGCCTCTGTAGAACCCATGCTGATCACTTATTACAGGTCAAAATTGTATAATAGAAAACTCCATTCCGAATCTGACTAAATTAATCACAATCACAAGAAAATAGGAGCTTTGGGAAATTAAGATGATTATATGATTACTTCTGTGAAAATGGCCTTCCAAAATTGAAGTGTCGCTGCAATTAAAAGGAGAGATTGGAAGAAAATAATTATAATATTACCAGTACGAAATATTGGCATTATAAAATTATACTACATGCAAATATAGTATAAATGGTAGAAGCCAACTAGCACCATGGCCGTAGTTTGAGCTGCCAAAAGTGTTATAGAAAATTCTTGCTGAAACTATGTTTACCGTTTATATACTTCCAGGGGACATTCTCTTAATAGGAAACTCGGAGGAATATGAATTCAACTTTTAACTATACGTGACCTCCCCTAATATTAACATTTTACTGACTGCGACTTAATCAGAAAGTAGGGTTATGGGTTTATTAAATACTGATGATTCAGTACACTCCAGAGTGTACTGAATCATCAGCTAGCTTAGGATACTGGACGGATTTTTTTAAATGACATATCGGTAGATTTCTCTTACCCTTCACAACCTGTTTGCACTTATTAAAGAAAAATTAAACCAACCGCCTTGAGAGGACTCCAGATACGAAATCATACTTTTTCTTCTGGCGCCTAAGCTATTATGCGGATTTCAATAAAATAAACATCAGTAGATTTATAATAAGTACACGAGTGCTATGCAATACATAGTTACTAAAATTACCGGAGGAAAACTTTTTAGGGCTAAATAATGTGATTGCAAAGACAGATTTTAGCTCTTAAATAGGGTTCAAACAAATGTGACTGTAATCAAATTTGACACCTACAATTTCTGAGATCCCTGTTTGCGTGTCTTAAAATTTGAGCTTCGGGGACCACGACGATCAGATGGCACAAGAAAAAATATGTTACTTTTTATTTATTTTTTCTTTTAACTCTGTAGTTATTATTAATAAAAAGTACAAATATATATTTTTACCGAGTTTTATTTCAATAAAACTCGGTTTTTTAACTTCTGAGCCATATTTCTATGAGATGGCTTAATTTTAGGGACATAGTGTTGTAAATATTTATTGTGTAAAATATAATAAGCTTTCACTTCGCCTTACACATTATTCATATTAAATCAATCCACGCTCTTATTGATCGATTGCGAGAATATGCTTGGAAATCTCCCAATACTGTAGAGAAAGTCACCTTTATAATATAGTATTGCATTTGAATGTTTGCAGATGTCTGGCAATTACTTAAATAATGATAAACAAATACTAACATTAGAACGTTTTTACTAATTTTTATAATTTTCTCGGTAATTCTCATCCAAGAGAACATTATCGAGAAAGTGCGGAAATTTCCAAGAGAAAGAATTTCCGAGAGCGAGAATGATCTCGCTGGCACAACTCTAAGCAGGAGGCGCAGGCTGCGCGAGAGCGCGCGCGCAGCCGGGACGGGTGCTTCGACATTACATAATAAGATAAGAAATATTTTTAGAACCTAATAAGGTTGTTATTAACACCAACAGATAATATTGTCTCGCAGACAATCAGTGGTGAACGTGTTTATCTATTATACATTGCACGTATTTGTATAATATGTTAATCGAAATCAACTCGCAGTTGATCTCGTCACAGTTAACTCGCAGTTAACCGTGACAAAAATATTAAATTGATGAGTACATTGCACATATTTTCATTATATTTCATAATCGAAATCAACTCGCAGTCGATCTCGACCGTCTCAGTTAACTCGCAGTTAACCGCGACATTATATTATTAAATAGAGGGTAGATAATAAATAGTGTAACAAAAAAAAATACTGCATTTTCATTTTGAATGTACTCGAATAAAATAAGAAATAATTGTGAGTTCTACCTTGTTCACTGGCATCCGACTCACTAGAAGATCTCACAGATTAAATTCTACGTTTCTTTTTAACGTAAGTGCCTTCCAAATCTTGAAGTTTCCTTTTATAACGTTCGATTTTTTCGCGAGTACTTCGCTTAGGCTTCGGCATTTTGAAGGTGTGCTCATTGCCACGTTCCACGAAAAAGGAATGAGGACAGAATATGGCGGTTGGAGCTTGTTAGGTCGGAGTGGGGGATTGAAAAAAGTCGATACACTTACTTTTTAAAACAAAATCTAATATGATATGATTTTAATTTTCTTGTATTTGTATATTTTAGATATTTTACGGGCACGGCAGCAGTTACGCAGTAAATGCCCAAGCCATAGTTTTTAAACCAAGGTGTAGGGTTAATAAAGTCAGGGCTGGGCTTTTGCTGAGATATTCTAATAACTTTTTTTACAGTAACATCTAGTGAGTCTTACCTGTCAATTTTACATAAAATGGTTTTGGTGGGATTTGTAATCATTACTTATAAGAGTATTGTTGCTAGGCATGTTTACATTATCATGTTTCATACCCACTGCGCTGCTGCAGTCTCCTGAATTGGCAGGTCGCATTTTACAGTCATTAAGGTATCAAAATTTGATTAAGTATAAAAAAAATTATAAAATACAGCCTTTGGACTCAGTAATTACTTACACAACTATGTTGTAGTTGTATATTAAAGTAGATGATTACATGTACCGGGCGAGCCTATGTTTGCAACCTCTTCGTACCATTAATGAAATGCTGTTGGTGCTATTTAGACTTGACGCAACGTGGACTCAAAACAGACTTGATAATTACTAAAGTCCATACGCAATCGGAAACAGTAATGGTGGCATTACCAAACCGCTGTCTAAGCCGGCACCTGCGAATTAATGACGTGCTGAGTCAACCCGGGTTAATTGCTCAGTCCCCGGGCACTCATCAAAGTGGTCAAATAGACTGTTTGTGCACTGTGTCTGCGGAATTGTGTGCTGCATCTATGATTGTTAAATTTAGTGGGTGGATGCAGTCAAAGTTCGAGCCAAATGACGTTTGCGCATGGAAAATAGGTAATAGGAGATCCAGTACGTATTTTGAAACAGAAAAAGTGAATTAAATGTTTTGTCTAGGCCTTTAGTCGTAGGGCAGCAAAATACAATTTAGGTTTTTATGTGCAGCGTAATTTTTTTACCAGTATGATGTACTTAACAGAAATTTCTGCTTTGTGTACAATTAAATTATATTAGGTTTGGGTTCGCTGTCTTCATTAGATATTCAGAATAAGACAATATATATAATCATCAATAGTAAAACAATGTGATTTGGCCAGAAATGATTGTAATGGAAAATACATTTTACATTAAACTAAATTAAACTAAGTCAAAACTAAAACCAAATCACTAAAAGCATTGGTATTAACAGATAAAGAACCGGCTTTAAATCAGTTCCAAGTTTCAACCGTAGGGTGCCCAAGAAGGCTGGTGTTCTTGCCACGCTGTACGGCAATACCTATGCGCTGACACGTGCTCGTGCGCACACACGTGGCAGCTTTCAGGGAACCAGGGCCATACCATCTATCTTTTAACAAAATTTACTAAATTTAAATTTAACGTTTTGCTGTATGTAATCAATGTCGATGTCCTGGATAATAGACATTTCTATTTCAGTTTATATTCGATAGATTTATCTAATAATTTAGGTACTTTTAATATGAAATATGATTGCCTTTGAATTGAATCTAAAACCCACACGTTTAGCCTTTTATAGAAATATAGAAAAATATGATTTAGCCGGTAATGTACTAGTAAAATCTAACATTTTCAGCCTGTACAAAAAACAGCAGTGTGAGCAAAATGTTACCAAGCTAGCATGTAGGAGTCCAATATCTCTGAACTATAGGCTAATTACTTTAGAATAAGTTGTATGTGTAATACTTATAAGAATATTTTGAACTTGAAATTACAAATTTTAAAACAAATCTATTTTATGCTTAAGATTGAGAACTATTCGTAACAATTTAAAATCTGATGTGCAATAATCTCAGAAATCATAAAATTTCACTCAATCAAAGTCAAGAAAATCCTCATAATTATCCCCGAATATTAGCCAACCTTTGTACCAATCGCCATCTCCAAAAGGAAAAAAAAAACTTTTCCAATTTAAAGTTAACAGTTTTTATCTGCGTCAGTCACGAGTTAAAACAAAATTATTTAAAATATAGTAATACGAGAGCGATAATGGACTTTCCGTGTAAAGGTTACGGTCTTAATCGCTCGGATCGCAATTTGTGGGTTCCGTAATATGAAAATAGCGGGAACACCTCTGTAAGAAGGGAAAACATATCTAAAAAACTTTTTGTATCTATTTAATTGGTTCAATAACTTCGACAACTTATAACGATTACCTTAGCTATGAACAGGAGGTACTCGTAGGTACAAACAAAACCACATATGTAGCTCTTATGAAAAATATTGTAAATTTTTTCATACAACATGGGACCGATGTCATCTCAATACTATTTTGCGAGATTTTGCTTATTAAGGTTATAAATTGTATGAAGATCACATCGGTCACCATACCCATTCTGTTTGAAAAATACTATAAGGCTATATGAATATCGTTAGATTTCAAAATATTGTAAATAGCATCTGTAAATTGCCAATATAAGTTATGCGTGTATTTTTTTAAATTGTGCTTATTAATTTTAAATGGGACCCTGTTGCCTGTAAATAAAGAACTCTATTTCTTTGTTATTTATTTATATTTATTCCTTAATGAAATCAGAGGATCGTGCAGCATGTATTATATTGTTGAACATATATCATACTATTCGGCTGATACCATTCTCAACGACTTATTGTAGCTATTTATAACCGCTCAGTGATATATATTATTTAATTCAATTCGATAGTGTTTATCAGAAAGCAACTAAGCTATGCTGCAATGCGTGGAAAACGCAGAAAAAGGAAGGAAAATTTGGAATTGTGCCTATTATTTACTCCAGGGAATTAAGTTAGTTCTTGCTCTCTAACCGAATCTTGCTCTAGTTTCTTCCACTATCAGTCCCCATCATTCGTTCGCTGAATATTTGAGTGCGTGGTTGCTTGTTTCGAAATCTTTTGTCTATAAAAGTAAACAAAAAGCTACGGAACACCAAGGTGCAAAGTGGCCTACCTTGGCGGTTTTTTATTCAATATCTATCCGTGGGTTATTGTGGAATTTCGGTAATTGGAAAACTTCGTTCAGATGACTGAAGCCGATGAAAGATTTGTGTAGAACTTGAGTCCGAGGCGATTGGGTAATCGACGAAGTTTAATGAGTGCGTCTTCGTCTTATAATTGTTTGTGATCTTAATTACACAGGTTTTGGTTTTATTTGAAAACTTTGGTAATATCTATCATGGTTGTTTTATAACGAACTTTTTAACCGACTTCAAGATTTCAAAAGAGGAGGTTATCAATTTGATTGTATGTTTGTTACTCCATAACTCCGTCATTTCTGAACCGATTTTGAAAATTATTCTTTTCTTTGAATTGATATATATACAGATTGGTCCCGTTTTTGTCAAAACTCAGTTCTGATGATGGGATCCATGAGGAATCGAGGGAACTCTTCAAATGTGAAAGGCATACATATAGCGATTTTTGTATTTTCTTTAACAAATCAAGCATTTACATTAAAAAAAGTGACATTTGATGAAGTGGAACTGCTGATGATGACCAGAATGGTACTCTTCGACGACTCATAGTACACGTTTGGCGATTTGGCCTCTTTGCTGTGTTTGTTAAGCAAATTAGATTTTCAAGACAAATTTTTGTCAAGTTCGAGTTCTGACCATGGGGTCCATGAGGAATCGAGGGAACTCTTCAAATATGAAAGGCATACATATAGGGATTTTTGTATTTTCTTTAACAAATCAAGCATTTACATTTAATAAAGTGACATTTGATGAAGTGGAACTGCTGATGATGACCAGAATGTTACTCTTCAACGACGCATAGTACACGTTTGGCGATTTGTCCTCTTAGCTGTGTTTGTTAAGCAAATTCGATTTTCAAGACAAATTTTTGTTAAGTTCGAGTTCTGACGATGGGGTCCATGAGGAATCGAGGGAACTCCTCAAATGTTAAAGGCATACATATATATATAGTGATCTTAGTATTTTCATTAACAAATCCAGTATTTACATTTGTAGAAGTGACATTTGATGAAGTGGAACTGCTGATGATGAACAGAACGGAACTCTTCAATGATGCATAGTTCACGTTTGGCAATTTGTTCTCTTTGCCAAGCAGTTAGGTTTTCAAGGCACATTTTTATATTTCTATCCTATTTAGTTTTTTAATAATTATCTGGTGCTTTATTTCATGCATGGTATGAAATAATTTAACTTAAATACAGTCGAATACTCTATTGCGGGTATCTTACCAGTCAACCATAGGGCAAATCTGAATTGTGTCAAGGTGGGTGCAGTGGCAAAAAAAGTTACCTCCTTTTCTATATAATTAGGCGTAGTATGCTGTCTTTTTAATTACATTGTATGAAATCTACAATCAACAATAATCGTTCTTTCACCGGTCTCCCTCATTGAAGTCGGTTTTGTTTTTCTTAAAAATTATGTTCATGATGCTACCGACTGTGACTGTCTAAGGGATAACGGCAACTTGTTCCACAACTGTACAGCGCGCACTGTGAAGGACTTAGAGTATGACACGGTAAAGCGAGAGTCAGGTTCGCACTCGATCTCAAGCGATGATCACTACCAGCTGCCAGGTATGTTAATCTTTCAGAAAGGCATAGAGGGGAGGTCGAATTAAACAGGACGTTGAAAAGTAATGTCAGGATGTGTACGTCCTTGCGTCGACGGATTGGAAGCCAACCGAGCTGAGAACGGAAGCCGGAGATGTGGTCATACTTCCGCAACCCAAAAATATATTGTATGCATACATTTTGCGATTGAATTAGAAAATGTCACACATGTTAAATGGTCTATTGGGACACTTTAACAAGCAATTTGCAATTTATTTCAAAAGGGGCCGTTCCACGACCGATGCCGCTTGTTACGCAATCGGCATATTTTGCGATCTTTCTAAATTATTTGATTGTGTGAAGCATGGAACGCTCATTTTGCAATTAGAACAATGTGGTCTGCCAGTAAATGGCCTAAACTTTATGTCCTCATACCTTAGCAATAGAACATAAACGGTTATTGTAAATAAAACCCATTATAGTGGAATTGTAGACAAATTAGGTGTGCCACAGGGTTCTATTGTGGGTATATTCTTATTTTTGGTTTAAATAAATGATTTACCTTGTATAGTAGAAAATCTTTGTGGAATAGTTCTTTTTGCCGATGATACATCATTATTATTTAAGGTTGAGAAAATCTACCGAACTATAGTGTAATTAATAGCACTCTGGGTGATATAGGTACTTAACTGGTTTACTTTTGACAATTTGCTACTTAATGCCAAGAAAACCAAATGTATTAAGTACATTTTCTATTTCTTTTGGATGATGAATATTTAGAGATGGTAGATAAATCACAGTTTCTTAGTTTAACATTGCAAAAAAATCTACAATGGATTTCTCATAACCACATGGCGCATAAATTAAATTCGGCCGCTTACGCCGTTAGGAGAATTCAGACAATTTACTAATATTGGGATAGCTCGCCTAGTTTACCATTGATGACTTGGGACAGAGCAGCTGACATACAGACTATAATTTTTTTTTACAAAAGAAAGCCATTCGTTCTATATATGTACAACTTCCGGGCATGAGAATTAATAAGAAAACTTTTTAAACAAATTAATATGATTTTAACTGTAGTTTCCCTATATACCTGATAGTATCGTTTTTGATGGCCATAACTACAACACAAAGAAACAAAAATAAGCTTGCTATCAGAAAGGTTCGTATCCGTAAAGTCCAAAGTCATTCGTGAGGCAATAATGTATTCATTTTTATAACAAGTTACCTGACGATGTTTTAAGATTATTCTTCATAATTACAAGGAAGAAAAAATTTCATATCGAATGCTTATTACAGAGCCGAGGACTATTTGATAGACAAACATGCCTGGCTCAAACTGGAAGCTAGACAAAATCGACTACCATATAAATCATTGTAATGATATTATGTCTAGCACTAATAGAGTAGCTCAATCAATCAGCCACTTTATTTGCAGTAGAACCTTCTTAAATACATGCAAATACAATTATAATATGATACACAGTAAAGTCAACAAAAATAAAATAAAACAATTCCATCAATAACAATGCATTACAGATTAGGGTGTCAGAATTACATGTAGGCGCAGTATAGATGTCAACTAATCGATAAAAGAAATCATACATTTTATTTTATAGCACTTGCAAAATATTCTTTAATAGAATAATAAGGCGTATTTAAAAAGTAGTCGTAATTTGACTTCAAATGTTCTGATACAGTAAGAAAGGTATATGGTATATAAGGACGCATATCAGGCATTCAGTCGTATTTGCATTTTTTATTTTATTAAATTGTTATTTTCCTTTTGTAAATATTATTTGTCTTGTCATTTATTTTCTTACAAAAAAATTTAAGTTTTTCATATAATTTTTAATATTTGTTCTGGAAAAAGACGGTACGTATTTTTAAGATTTGATGTATAATTATTAAACAAAACATAGTCCCGCCGAGTTTTTATCTTGTAGCTGTGGTGTAGGGTTAGAGCCGAGAGAGAGAGAGAGTATTAGTTTATGATATTAATAAGTGTATACTTGTAATATGCCTATATTGAAGTAGTTGATGCCTAAGTTTTCAACTTACTTTTACTTACAAACCTACATTTATGTTTGCACTCATTTTACAAATTAAAGGGAAACATTTACTTGTTTTTCGAATAACCATAAACTTTTAGGCGGACCAGTCAATTTAAAAAGAAAAAGTGACAGAAAAAAGTCCGTTTTGATACACATTTTGACATATTTCATATATTTTATTGCATATAGTTTGTATGGACCATCACAAAACTGACACCGAAAATTTATGTATGAAAAACTACGGGCACTTTTTTTCTTTATTGTAATCATTAGTCTTCTTGATTCTCATTCGAAAACACCTAAAAGTTTTTATTTACTCAAATATATGGTTGCATTGTGGCATGTTTATTACTTAAGTAAATGGTACACTTTTTGTAAAACCCCATATATACACACGCTTTGTTGATTATAATCTATAGAATAGCAATTTCTGTTTTAAAATCAGTGTATGAATTTATGAATCGAATACCGAAAAAGAGCGCTTTTTAATACTTACCAAATTTTGTATCTCATGAACTTCACAGAGGTCACGTTACATTGATTAGCCTTACAAGTCTTACAAGATGGCTCTCTTGCGCTTGTACGACCAACGCCCGGCTGTGTAGGCATTAAATCTGATTAACTCGTTGTACTTAATTTTGACTATTATATTCTGAACAGCTACTGTGCTGACAGCAGCATAGTATACTTACTGCTCCAATGAATGCCAAATTGCTATGCTTTTACTGTACCTACCTGTGCAGAAGAATTATAATATTCAAGCGTACCCATATTTTGAATATTTGGCTCGTTTTACTGTAATTGAATGAATGAATGTTTATTTGAGTCAAACAAGCGTATATACTTGGGTGTTACATTTTTGGTTTTGACCGATCCTTGTTTTGCCATGACTGGCGTACAAATATTGTTTTAATACTAACTAAATTGACTAAGTATGTACAAGATATAAACCTAACCTTACATACTACGATAAACATTAGAATGTCATGCAATTCATGCAAGTATTCATGAATAACAAATTAGATTTTAAATAAAATTAATTAATTAATAATACCATTGGCGGAGTAATTTAATATTACAATTTACATTTGTTTATGAATTCATTGACAGAATAATAACAATGTTCAATTAAATAATTAAATAACTTCTTCTTAAAAATATTACAAGGCATTTCTTTAAATGTATCGGAGAGAATATTATATATCTGAATAGCCATGCAGTATGAATTTTGCCGTGATAACGCTAGATTGGTTTTCGGTAAGTTTAACTTAATCCTGTGTGTCCCTCTCTTAGAGTTAGTGACTCTTACATCAAACATTTCTATATTTTTCTTTACAAATAAACAAATTTCAAACACATACTATACTACAATTACGAGTATAATCCATGAATTGCATTTAGCTAAACATATTTCAAAATAATATTAGATAATGTTATTTTAATAATCTTTAGGTTGCAGGCTTCTATAGCCAACGGTGATCACTTACCATCAGGCGGTATGCTTGTTTCCACCTACGTGGCAAACAAGCATACCGCCTGCGTGGCATGATATATCAATATACTCTAATAAAATATGCTACTAAATATTATAATTATCTTTACAATAGGAACGAGTAATTTGTTACATGCCGTTTCTTCATCCAAAGAAAAATTACATCAGATTATACTTTTGTCACTATTTTCAAATATTATTCACAAAAACCGCGAGCCACATTATAAACCTAATAGAGGAGATAATATATGACGTTCCATGGAAAAAATGTACCTTATGGCGGTTGGCGCTTACGTCGCACAGCACCGCATTAGTATTGGAGCGTACTCTTTACCCGTGGGACACTTATAAGAGTATTATTAGCGAACATGATGCTATGCTAACGTTTGTTTAAATAACTAAATCAAAATTAACCCCGAATTATTCATCGAAAGCTCACGTCATAACTTATTCACATACCACATATATAATAGTAGTTTATGTGACTGCTACATAAAAGGCATTAAAATACACGAGTGTGGGTTTAAGAAACAAACGAAGTGAGTTTATTAAAAGGATCACACAAATGTTTGAATGCCTAATTATGTACAGTTACATACACTATTTTATCCACAGACATATTATAAACTTTCTATGATATATTAACTAACCCAAATTACAACCAAAGTTGGGGCATCGTTGCTCTCTTGGCGGAACTAGCGGATATATGGTGGCGTCACTGAAATATTTTTATCGCTCATTTTACACGAAACTTTTGCTAAAGTTACTTTAAAAACTACAAAACAAATTATACTTAAAAATAATTAGAAGATAAACTGTACGTCAAATGGCAGTAAATGAAAACTTTTGTCACGCATGTCACGCATCCGTAGTTTATTTTTTATTCAGAGACAAACTAGAGTCGGGATACAAACTATCATGCGAGATTTATCAAAATTGTATGCATTTGTCATTTTTTTGAACAAAAAGGCATCTCGACTGATATAAGAATATTTGTATTTGTATTAGAATAGGGGTCAAATCGAATTGCTTTTTTTTTCAGATATGTCAAAATATGAATGTCATGACCAAATCGATTTTGATGTAGTTATGAAGCAATTATAACACTATCACAGATAATAAATTTGTTGTAACAAAACAGTTGTGCCACACAATGTTGGCCATTATTTACGGATTTTGAATGCATCATAGAGGGTTTATGATATGTGTGTAGATAAAAAAAATATATTTATTCGTGTAACGCCGACCGTCACACTGAATGGGCGGTGGATTCCTGAAAATCAATGGGGTCCATTAGTGTGGAGCGGAGAATAAAAACGGTTCCCTTTGAGACCGGTCATAGGGCTAATACGCCGCCCTTTGCAGATTGACCTTAAGGACCTCTACTTAGTTTGAATTTTACTTTGCTGTTACAGCTTCCCGGTATTTTCGGTAATGTCGCAAGTGTCTTTTTGTACCTTTCATAATAAAAAATATTTATTTATTTATAAAATAAATTTGCTTGGCATCATCATCACTAGCATTTAATATACATTATTTTTAACAATAAAAATCTTCAAATATAAACATTATTAGTAAAGTTTAACTTTGGTAAAATACAAACGATATTGTTAGGTTAGGTTGTTAGGTTTCTAGCCGAACTAGCATACTAAATAATTAGAATATTGTTGTAGAAATTAGGAAATTAGGTATTTGTAAAAATAGAGTTAAAAGAGATGTTTATGACATGAGTGTTTTATTCGAAGTAGAGGTAACTAAGCAAATCAAAAATATATCAAAAATAGAAAATAGAACTAGAAAACTAAATATTTGTCAGCACAGAAGAGGTTACAAACTACAACAGCCGCCCTTAATCGAAGTTGTGCCTGACAAACACAAAAAAAAACAAAGAAAAACTTAAGTTTCTAATCCTAAGTTAAGTATACACCGTTTATGTACTATAGGTCCTAGTGGCTTCGTAAGTACATCGGCAGGCATATCACTACTTTTGATATACTCTAATTTAACAACATTATTTGACACCTTTTCCCTAATAAAGTGAAACCTGACGTCTATATGCTTCGTCCTGTTGTGGTGTACAGGATTTCGAACGAGGTTGATGGCACTCTGACTGTCAGAAGCTAAGTTAACTATATGCAGTTTACCTGTTATCTCATAGATAAACCGACGTAAGTAGCATGCTTCCTTCGTGGCAGACGCTAGTGCCATGTATTCCGATTCGGCTGATGATAAGGCCACTGTAGGCTGCTTCTTGGACTCCCAGGATACTGGACCTCCACTTAACTTGAAGGTGTATCCGGTGTACGACCTTCTGTCAATCGGACAATTTGCCCAGTCCGCATCACAAAAACCTTTTAAAGGTTCTCCACTCTTCCTGTAAACCAAGGAATAGTCTAAAGTACCCTTCAGGTACTGCATAACCCTTTTGGCAGCATTCCAGTGTTCCTTAGTAAAACACGTATTAAACTGACTTAAATAGCTTGTAGAGTAAGCGATGTCGGGTCGTGAGTTTACCGTCAGATACATGAGACACCCTAATAAGTTCTGATACGGATAAGACTCACCTACTTGACCATCAGTTCTTCTTTCCATATTCTTTTTAACTAAAGGAGTATCCACAGTCTTACAATCCTTCATGTTAAACTTTTCCAATATTGAGAGAATATAATTTCGCTGGTTTACTTTAATACACTCGGAATTACATTCGATTTGCAATCCTAAATAACATTTTAATATTCCGAGATCTTTTAGTGAAAAATATTTCAACAAATCGTTTTTGACAGTGCCAAACAAAGAGCATATAATCACTACGTTTTAAGAGACGGGACTTCCATACTAGCGAGTGGAATCCCTTTGTTTCGCAAATCATTACCAAAATGTACGACAAAGAACTGTCAAAGAACCATAGTACCAACATAAGCAATTTAAATAGCGTAGTACGCTACACGCTTGCGTTTCTTATCGATATCGATAAAATGGGGAGGGTTGAAATATAGACTCTTGTCTACAAATTTTGTACTCGAAATCAAGTTAGGATCGAGTCCACATTTAAGTTGTATGTTATATGTATAGTGGATAGTTCTATGAGTGGACTAATATGTGGTCGAGCTTAATGTGGACTCGATTTTTTTTTAGAACACCTTGTTGTTCTTCACCACTAGGAAGGATCAAAGTAGCACTTTTTTTCCCTACTAGGAGGGATCACTGTTTTCCTCTTTTTGCATACTTCTTAGGCTAAATTATTTTATTTTATTACCATTAATTAAATTTATTTATTTGTACCATAATAATTTCCTCATAGGTGATGTGCAAAGCAGTATGTAAATTTATCACGTGGTAGCAAAAATATTTCCACCTTAGGGTAATATTCCACCTCTCCAATTTCTTGGTCCAATGTGTATTGCGTCTCACTCTGTCATTAATCAAAATGTGAGAAGCAATACACATTGGACAAAGAAATTGCATAGGTGGAATACCACCCATAGGCGTTAACACTTGAATCCCTCATTACGCTAGGATTCTATTTTAGAATACCTCGTTACACTCAGATTGTAATTACAAAATCCTTCACTATTTTTATTCTTAATTTTTTTTTAATTAAAAGCACTATTTTCAAAATGATCTGCAGATACATGTTTCAATAAATGTAACTTTTCTATGGGAAGATGTATCAGGTCTTCGTTCCCAACAAATTTAACCCACTGCCTGCATCTGAAAACATACAGCCTTGGTTATGTACAGTTTATATTCCAAGTGTTTGGTAATGAGATGATCAACTGATTATTTAGCGCTAATATGCATATATAATCAAATCAAATATGTTAAATAATGACCATTAATGCATAGATGATAGATAATTTTACACTGAAAATCTTCGACGAATTAATTTTGTGTCATATTGCATGCAAGTTCTCAGGAAATTTCACATATTTTATTTTATTACTTAAGTGATATACAAATAAACATACAATTATCGATAGTTTTACTACATCCCTAGTTCACAACTAAACATAATATAAAATATCAAATTTTCGATGTGTTTAAAGCCTGCTGCACCAAAATAAGGTCAAAAGTATCTAAAGCAATACGTACCGGTCTTTATCCAAGGGAAATTTCGCCATAAAATCCCTTTTTTCGTGATTTTCTCGAGTGGCTCGCTTGCCACATATTTCACACTTAGTAAACCGTTTTCTCGGTGGCATTGTAACAAACTCGTTCTTTACTCTGATCACGGTTCACTATTTTCGATATTTTCACTAAATAATAAAGAAATTGCACGAAATACCCGAACAAAACATTGAAGCCTTCATAACAAACAAAACAATTAGGCTGACAGTTGACTTGATGTTAACTTGACAGAATAAATAGCACTGACGTTTTATTTTTCTTCGTTGGCAAAGATTTGCGAAACAAGTTCCATACAAAACTTATTTTGTTCCTGGTTGCGTCAGCCTGGTGCCAAACGTTGAATCTGATTGAAAGAATACTATAATGTCATCGACAAAGATACCCAATATCACGAGTTCCTTACCAAAAAGTTTCGTATATACGCAAGGCTCGGAAGGAGTTCCTATAAAACCTATTTTTAAAAGCGTTTCGTTTAACTTTTTGTTCCATGCTCGCGGTGCCTGTTTAAGGCCGTAAAGGGATTTCTTCAGCAAACAAACCTTGTTTTCTTTGCCTTTTTCGATGAAACCCAGAGGTTGCTCCATAAAAACTTCTTCTTCTAAATCTCCGTTTAGGAACGCGGTATCAACGTCTAAGTGCTTCATTCTTAATCCCACCTCTGCAGCTATGGCAAATAAAGTGCGGAGGGAAGAATGGCGAATCACTGGTGCAAACGTCTCATCGTAGTCTACTCCCTCGACTTGATGAAAACCTTTTACGACGAGTCTCGCTTTATACTTCGTTATATTACCGTACGCGTCCTTTTTAATCTTGTAAACCCATTTACATGGTATGACCTTTTTATTAGGCTTATCGACTAGGTCCCATGTGTGGAGTTTTTTCAGTGAATTATACTCATCAGCCATAGCATGTTTCCACTTATCTGCATCATCGGCATGAGTAGCTTCATAATATGTCGTAGGTTCGCTAGAATCAACCGTCGACACATTGTAAGTTAGGAAATCTGGTGGTTTCCTATCTCTTGAGGGGTATCTCGGCTCAGGGAGAGATTCCGCTTCCACAGTTGCTGTCTCTTCATCCGCACTAGGTAGCCTTGGTTCACTGAAGGGCTCTCGCTCTTCTGTAGATACTAAATCTTCGGCACTTTCTAGATTTATCGGCGAAGGTGATGGCGCCGCGTCGTTACTTTCATCACAGTCATAAAATTGACAATCTTGACAGTTGTCAGACTCGGTCTCTCTTTTATCTTCAAAAAAATTTTTATTTTTTAGAGTTTGACTGTACCTCAGGTTCTGGTGACCTCTGTTTTAGCTCTGTAAAACAATTCTCAAAAAAGGTTGCATCTCTGGACATCAACATTTTTCGTGGGTTAGCAGGATGCCTAAATACGTAAGTACCTGGATTTTTTGAATAGCCGACGAAAATCACTTCCTGTGCCTTGACATCTAATTTCCTTCTGTGAGATGAGGGTATATGGACAAGTGCTCTACATCCGAACACCTTCAGGTGACTAAGATCACTTCTACGACCATACCACCTGTCATAAGGAATTTGTCCACCTAAGGCTCGATGAGGAGACCTATTCTTCAGGTACACTGCAACTTGGAATGCGTCTTCCCAGAATGCTTTCGACAGTGAGCTTTCAGCAAGCAACGTCCGCGCCTTCTCTGTAACTGAACGATGTGTGCGTTCCGCGACTCCAACCTGTTGAGGACTGTAAGGCGTTGTCGTTTGATGGTCAATATCTTTTGAAGCAAGGTAATCAACAAACTCCTTATTAACGAACTCCTTACCTCCGTCAGTCCTAACCGATTTTATTTTCCTATCTAGTTGATTTTCAAGAAAAGTTTGAAATAAATCAAATTTATTTTTGACCTCTGTTTTGGAAGAAATAAAATAAGCAAACACCTTTCGCGTATAATCGTCTACTATCGTAAGCATATACCTATTGCCTTGAAAAGAGGTCGTAGACACTGGTCCCATGAGATCCATATGGATCAGCTCTAAGGGGGAAGTAGCCCTATTAAACGCTACCTTCTTGAAAGGTTTCCTCGCTTGTTTACCTTCCACACAAGCGATGCAACTATTTTTTATCTACTACTGAATATTTTACGCCTACCTCGTGATTCTTCAGTTGGTTCATGCCTATGCGACACAAATGTCCTAGCCTCTTATGCCAAAGTTGATAATTATCCTGACAGTCAGAGTGCACATCCTTTGTCATATAATTATCTGCCACATTCTCGGGAACATTGACAGTACCGTCTAAAACGTACAGTCCACCACAGGGCGAGGCATGAGCAACAGATTCACCTGTAAAACGAAAATTATCAGATTTATAAAAGTTACATCCATTAATATCAAAAACACATACAAAACCCTTCTCAACCGTTTTATGTACAGACAACAAATTAGCTTTTAAATCTGGTACTAAATCAACATCATTAATCTTGTTGACCACGTTCTCGGGTGTGTTTATTGAAATATTTCCAATTCCGCAGCACTTAATTTGTTCGCCATTTGCAACAGTAACGGTACCTTGATTCTGTATCGTAAGATTCTGAAACCAATCTCGTCTAGAAGTCATGTGTCTAGTACAGCCCGAGTCTACATAAAAAATGTCCTTGCTTGAGCTACCAGAAGTATTAAGTGCTGTAAGTGTCATATTATTAATAGTTACTGCATTGGTATTTTCCTTTTTGCTTCTCATTGGACAGTCTGGTCGTTTATGTCCATGCATCTTGCACTCGTAACAAATAATATCCTTCTTCTTTAACTTCGGCTTCTTTTTCGCATGAAAAACGGATTCTGATGGCATAGCCGCATCTTTAGACATTTCATTTAGCAGTTTTGTCTTAACTAAGTCTGTAGTCACGTCGACATTACAGTTTTCTAAAGCCATAATGAGAGGTTCGTATTTTGGAGTGAGACCTCCCAAAAGTATTGCAGCAATAGACTTATCCTCTAAGACTACATCTGTATCCGCCAGATCCTGTGCGGTTGACATAACTGCGTTAATGTACAGTTCCATATTCGAAAAGTCCGACAGACTCAACCTGTACATTTTTCGCTCTAAAGCTAGCCTTCGTCCCATTCCCTTATCCTCAAAAGCTTTCTGCAAAGATGTCCATGCTTCGGCTGCGGTTTTTGCACATCTAACATGAGTAATTGCCGCACCATCTACTGTCAAACATATCTTTGCTAGTGCTTTCGAATCATTTCGTACCTTTGTAGGGGCAGGGGTCGTGTCTCCTTCTGGGTAGCCACCGATTGTCTCCCACAGATCCTCGTGCAATAGGTAATTGCGCATCTTGAATTTCCATGCAGGATATCCATCTTTGCTCCTTAAGCAAAAAGATGGAATAGATGCGCTCGAAGGGGAATTTCTAACACTCGCAGTATCTCCCGTTTCATGTGACATTTTTACTATTTGTATTTTTTCTTTAAATCACACTAACACTACAACTCAATATTTTACGTAATACACTTTAAACTCAACTTTCCATTATTAATTATAGCATTCGTGCTGATAACGTGTTGTAGAAATTAGGAAATTAGGTATTTGTAAAAATAGAGTTAAAAGAGATGTTTATGACATGAGTGTTTTATTCGAAGTAGAGGTAACTAAGCAAATCAAAAATATATCAAAAATAGAAAATAGAACTAGAAAACTAAATATTTGTCAGCACAGAAGAGGTTACAAACTACAACAAATATATTTTAAAAATAAGCCACGATTGCTAATACATTTGAGAGATGAAGTCGCCAAACATTGAAAATGCAAACGGGATTTTTAAATATGAATTCTTAAGATCATAGAAATAGGATATAAAAGAACGACAGTCAAACTTCAAAAGTGCGACCAAAAATGAAATGCAAGTGTGTGCGTAAATTGTCTATGTGCGAACAAAAACAGTGATGTCATGTTACAACATATTAATAATCTATCGATGTTTAACGGCTTTATCGACTACTTTTTCAAATGTTTGTTTTTATAATAAAAAAATGTTATAGGTATGAGTATTATTACTACTATTAGACCCTATTTTTTTTAATTTGATGTTCGTGTCTCTTTCTACTGACAAGTTGGGTTGGGTGTGTATACGCTGTGTACAAGTATACGCTGTCTTGTTTCCTTATGTTGGCGGTAAAGCCGTGGAAAAGTGGTTAAAATGTAAGTACCTACTGTGTTGGAAAATGAAGTTTTAATTTACCGCTAAACATGTGCACCTTCAAAAAAGGTATTATAACAATTATTATTTCATGTCGCTTATAAAGGTTAATATCTTAATGATGTTATGGCAATTTAGGTACCAATGTAGGCAGGTATCAGAAGGTTGCTTGGAGTGAAAGTCGTTTTGTAGCTATGTACAAGATTGAATGTTTTTATTTACAAAATGCGCGTAATTTATACAGAATTTGTGAAATGTAAGAAAGAGATGTATATACAGGAAAGAGTGTGATAAATAATAGTAGCCGCGCGGGACGTGCGGGGTGAGGTGCACGGGCGCGAGGTTGCGGCGCGTGGGCGCGGCATTCGCGCGCGCCTATATAATAAAGCGCGCCAACCGGCCTCCGTAGGGTGCGCATCGTGTCGTCGGTGCGCCGTGTCCCGCTCCGCTGCTTGATACTCGCTGGTAGAAGACACGAAGAGGATGCTGCAGGCTCCGCATATGCATAAACTGCCCTTGTCAGGGCAACATAAAACTGCCCTTCTCAGGGCAAACTCAAAACTGCTCTTGTTAGAGCAAACGTCACCGTTTCTCTGCTTAACCGCAGAGTGTCAATCGATCGATCTATAAACTGTTCTTATCAGAACAATTTCACTGTTTCTCTAACGGACACAACGTCGGTCGATGTATATGTCTATGTATGTATATATGTCCCCACAATGTCTTGTGAACAACTAATTCCATACCTACTAATATACCGACAAGTTATCGATACAGTCATATGAACATTTTGTCAAGCCCTAGCGTTTAGGTTTTAAACCGACTTTGAGATTTCATAATTTTTAAGAAAAAAAAACCGACTTCTATGAGGGAGACCGGTGAAAGAACGATTATTGTTGATTTTAGATTTCATACAATGAAATTTTATGTAGAAAAGGAGGTAATATGTTTTTTTTTGCCATTGCACCCACCTTGCCACATTTCAGATTTGCCCTATGGTTGACTGGTAAGATACCCGCAATAGGGTATTCGACTATATTTAAGATAAATTATTTCACACCATTATTTTTATTTATTAAAAAAAACTAAATAGGATAGAAATATAAAAATGTGCCTTGAAAACCTAACTGCTTGGCAAAGAGAACAAATTGCCAAACGTGAACTATGCATCATTGAAGAGTTCCGTTCTGTTCATCATCAGCAGTTCCACTTCATCAAATGTCACTTCTACAAATGTAAATACTTAATGATAACCATCAACACCAGATCATTAGAAGATCAACTCAATACTATTCTAACAGTAACAATGACAGTGACTTTACCCCAGAAGAAATAATCGAAGTCAGCAAATCTATGAACAGCAAAAAAGCACCCGGAATAGACCATATTACCCCTGACATATGTCACCACTTCATCAAGACATACCCAATAATCTTCACCAGACTTTTGAACCGATGTTTACACCTAAGTTATTTTCCCAAATACTGGAAAATTGCATTCATCAAAACTATTCCAAAGCCCAACAAAGCAGACTATTCTGATATAGCTTCATACAGACCAATAGGCTTACTGAACGTTTTCGGAAAAATATACGAAAAATTAATTGCCAAGAGATTAACTTATCATATGTACATCAACAACATAGCAAATTCCAAACAATACGGATTTAAAGAACAAAAATCCACCACAGATGCAATAATAAATG
Source organism: Cydia pomonella (assembly GCF_033807575.1). NCBI lineage: Eukaryota > Metazoa > Arthropoda > Insecta > Lepidoptera > Tortricidae > Cydia > Cydia pomonella. The sequence goes on along the minus strand of NC_084706.1, from coordinate 12,804,816 downwards.
CAATAGAAACCATGAAAGAGGCAAAACTCCACAAAAAGATGGTCGTAGCTATTTCACTGGATATACAAGGCGCCTTCGATCACGCGTGGTGGCCCGCCCTATTCAGAAGACTACAATACATCAATTGTCCGGTAAATATATACAATGTCATCCAAAGTTACACACAGGACAGGAAAATAGTACTCAATTACGCCGACGCCACTGCCACCAAAATACAAAACCGAGGCTGCGTACAAGGCTCAGTGCTAGGACCAATAATGTGGAACTTAATCATGGACGACCTCCTAGATACAGAATTACCAAATGGGAACTACATCCAAGCATACGCCGACGACATCCTCCTAATTTGCACCGCCCAAAATAACGAACAACTACAAACTAATGCCAACCACATCCTTCAGACTATCTCTAATTGGGGCACCGAAAACTACCTTAAATTCGGCCCACAGAAAACACAACTGATGACATGCACGCCTAAAGCTAAAACTTGTAATATTACCATGGATAACATCCCAATCAAATTTTCCAACAACCTCAAACTCCTCGGCATTATAATCGATCAAAATTTCAAGTTTATCAACCATTGCGAATATGTCATCGGAAAAGCCTTGAAAATGTATGCAAAACTCTGCCAAATTATCCGCCCAACATGGGGAGTACATGCAGAAAATGTCTCCTTTATCTATAATTACGCAATCGAACCCATTATAACTTACGGTGCCGAAGTATGGAGTAGTGCAACGAAATACAAAAAAGTGACCAAAGCGCTCCTCAGCCTACAACGTAGATTCGCAATAAAAATCATCCGAGGCTTCCGCACGCTGCCCACCATCGCCTCCATAGCTCTAGCGAACTAACCTCTACCACCGCAATGCACCTAAAGAACTGGCTACCAACTCTTAACCACATCAAAGAGCTCCGGAACAAGACCACCATTTCCTTCCATCTAACCCAAATTCTCACCGGACACGGCTACCACAAGAAATACCTAAAAAGAATGAAAATTATCACCGACGATCTCTGCCCCTGTGACGGAAACACCCCACAAACAATAGACCACCTTCTACGATCATGCCCAAAATTCAGCATAGCAAGATTCAATCATGAAATCATCTGTCATAATCTCCAAATTCAACCTTACAGCCTCCCAGACCTCATTAGCAGAGAAAGTACATTGACCTCATTTTGCAATCTATCCAGGACCATAATCAACAGTTTAAAAAAGTTCAACAACACATAACAACTCATCTACACCATCCATCTTCATATCTTAACATTCATTACCACCATCACCTTTCATAACAACACAACATCATCCCAGTGTCACATAATTATTTATATTTCATTAGAGATATAAAACATCCCACAGACCTTACGGATCCAGCCGCCCGTACACTTCGCGGGGACTGGACCCAAAATTTTAAACGCATAATAAAAAAATAAAAATAAAAAAATTAAATACTTGATTTGTTAATGAAAATACTAAGATCACTATATATATGCCTTTAACATTTGAAGAGTTCACTCGATTCCTCATGGACCCCATCGTCAGAACTCGAACCTGACAAAAATTTGTCTTGAAAATCTAATTTACTTAACAAACACAGTGAAGAGGAGAAATCGCCAAACGTGTACTATGCGTCGTTGAAGATTTCCATTCTGATCATCATCAGCAGTTCCACTTCATCAAATGTCACTTTTTAAATGTAAATGCTTGATTTTTCAAAGAAAATACAAAAATCACTACATTTTTGTCAAGCTTGAGTTTTGATGATGGATTCCATGAGGAATTGCCCTCATGCCCAAGTTTGCTTAAAAGAGTTCAGTTACTACCCTTACTACTCAACTCTTTTAAATAAACTTTCAGCCATTTTTAGGGTTCCGTAGCCAAATGGCATAAAACGGAACCCTTATAGTTTCGCCATGTCCGTCTGTCTGTCTGTCTGTCTGTCTGTCTGTCCGAGGCTTTGCTCCGTGGTCGTTAGTGCTAGAAAGCTGAAATTTGGCATGGATATATAAATCAATAAAGCCGACAAAGTCGTACAATAAAATCTAAAAATTTAATTTTTTTTAGGGTACCTCCCCTACACGTAAAGTGGGGGTGAATTTTTTTTTTCGCTTCAACCCTAGAGTGTGGGGTATCGTTGGAAAGGTCTTTCAAAAGTAATAGGGGTTTTTAAGAAACATTTTTTGATAAAGTGAATATATTCGGAGATAATCGCTCCGAAAGAAAAATAAAATGTGTCCCCCCCCCTCTAACTTTTGAACCATAGGTCCAAAAAATATGAAAAAATCGTGGAAGTAGAGCTTAAGAAAGACATTAAATGAAAACTATAGCGGACATGATCAGTTTAGCTGTTTTTGAGTTATCGCAAAAAGTTTTCCCTTCATAGTAAAAAGACTTATTTTAATTAGGTACTGATTATGCAAATTTGCCTATTTGTTTAACTCAGGTGAAAGGTACCGTTTCATCCCTTGGTTAACAATTTACTATACTTTAAGCTCCAGGTTAGCTTATTGTGACAGAAGAGTAACTACGGAACCCTACACTGAGCGTGGCCCGACATGCTCTTGGCCGGTTTTAATATTATTTCATGCATGGTGTGAAATAATTTATTTTTAATATAGTGGAATACCCTATTGCGGGTATTTTATCAGTCTTTTTAATTTCATTGTATGAAATCCAAAATCAACAATAATCTTTTCTTTCACCGGTCTCCCTCATTGAAGTCGGTTTTTTTTTATTACACAAAATATTCCAAATTATCGACTAATGTGATGAAATATGAACACATAATTGAAGAAAAACTTATAATGAACTGTATAAACTGGCTTTTTACACTTTTTATGCTGTTAAAATATCGTTACGAAAATTTCGCTAGGAATATCAATTACCTGTGAAATGAGTATTTTCCTGGGTTATTTGGCCCTGAAATACTACAACCCGGCATACATCATGACACCATCTTCACTAAATTACTTAATTAATAGTTTTCTATCTGATTCTCTTATATTTTTCACGTCAAAAAAATACGGCAATATGCTCTTGGCCGACTCGGCCGACTTCTAACTCAAAAATGGTCACGTTTTCTTATATGTCTGTCTCTTTCGCACTCATGTGTCTGTCAAGCGAAGCGTTTGAGATGTATCTGCTTAAGATTCAAGAACTAGGTTTTATAAAGGCTAAAATCGAAAATTGCTGTAAAGGATTTCAACACATTTAAAATTTTTGTTTATGGTAGGTACTCATACTTGTTCCATAAGAAACCTAACAGCTTATTTCTTACGAGTCTCGAGTTGCTTAAGTGACAACAAACATTTTATTGAATACGTGCAGGCGATAAACACTAATGGATTGATGCTAAGGGAGACCGTCGATTTTGTTAAGCACTAAGGCCCAAAACAAACTGGAGTGTATTTGACTGATACGAACCTCTTATTCTTATTCTCTTAGATTACGATAATAAAAACAAAATCACGAAATAAAACGGGAATGTTAAAAAATCCAGCAGTAAATGAATCATGAATCTGGCAAGTTTTTTTAAACATATGCGTAATTACGTATTCTATTCATACTATTCCGTAAAATAAGTGTGTTTTTTTTCCACAAGATTATTACGACCTAAGCGTGAGTCATACGCTAGAACGGTCCGGGTCCGGGCCGAGGCGTCCGACACGTCAGTTTTCTATAGAAAGCATCACGTGGTCACTGATCACCCGTCAGAGAAAACGAATGTCGGATCCCCCGGACCCGGGCCTTTCTGTAGCGTGAGTCATGCTTTACCTGTTTGTTTGTTTATCGGTTTGTTCATTTATTTATTTGATTTTTTAATTATTTGTTATGAGTAAGAATCATCGTCTAACTGCTTAAAGATTACTCGAGTAACCAGTACAGGCAATCGTAGCAATATAAAGCACTTTCTATTAAACCGCGTCGTACGTTAGTAACCAGAGTCAGTGATATCCCTTCAGTGACCATTTTTAAAACTTGACATACGGTTAAAACTACAGAATTTGAACTTTGTTCTTTTAAACAATTAGGTATAAGTTCTGAGAAACTTATTACCAGCCGGAGGACAAATCTGCGAACTTCACTTACCAAAACTCTCTAGCTGTCCTTCATCCCTCCCTTTACCAACACCTTAAATGGTAAGCCCTTCAAAACTCATAAAACGTGTTTCTACTTTCTGGACATTGACCGAGATCCCGAGTTCCTTCCCAGGAATGATCCCATACTAGAACTATACTAGGTTTTCCCGAGGGTTTACAGTATGGGGTTCTTCAAAAAAGGAGTGTACAGGTTTTTAAAGGGTCGGCAACACGCATGTAACACCTCTGGAGTTGCAGGCGTCCATAGGCTACAGTGACTGCTTACCATCAGGCGGGCCGTATGCTTGTTTGCCACCGACGTGGTATATATATAAAAAAATGATTATATTAACATTGAAAAAAAAAAATATTTTAAACGTTAAATTAATCCAAATCAATCATCAATAAATAGGAGCATCTGTATCAGTCGTTCACAATAATGATGATATGATTAAAGTGACATGTGCATAGGTTAGAAATACCATAATAGACTTGTCCTATTCATCTATGTCCAGAGGGTCTAAAAATAATAAGACTGTTGTAAGTATAAATCATCTATTACAAAAAACATACGGTCCAAATAATTTCAAGCAAAATGACACTGAAAATGTATCAGGTAATAAACGAAAATCAGTTATTTCCAACAGTGATTTCTGATTTTTACAAATGATATCATTTCTCATCATAACCCCGACGTGCCGTAGGTAATAAAGTGCGTTATCCATCACAGAACATCAAGCACACGACAAAACCGTCTCATGTCGAAATCAATAATGTGCAACTGAAACTGTTTGATACATTTTGATGAGCCAAGCTGAAACAAACTCTGGAACCTGAAAAATTAAGACTATAATTCTAGTTTCAGTGACAATTTATCGCGCGGTAATTGAGCCATCCATCATACCGGGGATGATAACTGAAAGATGTATTTGCACGATTGCTTTGAAATTAACCCGGTAGACTGATAGAATTACAAATTCACTTGTGGCAGGAGATTGCGGGAATGCTTGAATGTTTTATAAATTTAGTAATCTATTTTGAAACTTCTAGGTAGGTAGTTTAAAATATGTATATGTATGATTCGTCACTATAGTGCAAGAACCGCAATGAGAACGGATATCAAAAGTATCGTTAGCACAATTCAAAACTTGACCATGCCCTTTGGGTAGATTAAAAATACGACGATAAGACATTCCGTGGTAACCACCAACCCAATATTGGTAACTCAAAACAAAATACAATTCGTTTACGTGTATTTATTTAACTCCGCTTATCAACAGGCTAATAAATTACACAACCAACATATGAACATCAGTGTTCGCTACGTTTTCCTGCCAATCGTACGCTGGAACAAATAATGTCTCCAAGAAGAGCGTGAGGGTCGCCCCACGTACGCAATATGTGTCGCGCTTATCGCCCCTCAGGCCATGTGTTCCAATCGCTTGCCGAGCAGACTCCAGAATAGCCTAAACGTAACAACCTAAAGAGACACAATTAACCTATAGGCGTACTCCGTGAGGTGATTACATAGTCAATAGTCATGGTCATAGTATTTTATTTGCTAGAATTAAGGTACATCGTAGATGGTGGACAAATTTGGTAGATAAACATAATTTACCACTATATTGGCATGCAAAACTTTTACACTATACATATATTTATGAACATGTCCAAAGCGTGAAAAATATTACACGTTAATACTTTTTCACCAATTAGGTCTCAAAGTTTTTCATAAGTTAGGCAATACTTTGGGGTTTAGCCCTTTAGTAACACTCGTTCAATCGTCGTTTGGTTATGTAGGGTAATTAAGGGTAATACATAATTAAGTAGTATGTATCCAACAAGTTAAGTAAATATACTATGTACAGACGAAATATTGTTTGTAGAGACGTATAGTCTCCACGGTTAATACATTATGTTTGGAGATGTATAAGGTCCCCGCGGTCTGAGAAAGATAATAATACCCATTAATAAGATTTGGAGGTATAAAGGCTCTCCAAGTGTCAAAGAATTAAAAAATAAAAAAGTGTATGAAATACATGTTTCACGTCAAGAAACTGTTAAGCTAACAATTTTAAAACTAGTTCTACAGAATACATAACTACTATGTATCTGTACCAACTTATCAACTTATCCGTAATCAGGCAGGCGTTTTTAAAAAATGGCACTACTTTGTCTGGCCTCTGCAAGCTATTGGAACAGCATTCCAGGTGTCTGCATTATTACTTTTTGGTGATAGACCGGCTCTAAAGCGATGGTATGAATTTTTATGATACTGGTGCTCTTTTAAAAGAATGTTTGGGCCTGATGGTATTGTTTTTGAGGAATAGGTAACACTCTCTCAATCAACCCCTTTTTCCTAGATACTGAAATATTAATGAAACGCAAGGATCAATATGCATAGTATTCATGAGTCTTCTCGTTATTGCTGCTATCGTAGCGCACCGTATAGGTAATGAACACGCGTGGCTACAAAATCCGGTCCCTGCTATGCAAATCGTATTAATTTGAATATCGAGCATAATTTGTATGCACATAAAAATATATATCGTGAAGTCGGATTGAATTCGTCATACTGCTGAATGGCGTCTGATTGTGAGTTGCAATTTGTAAGCACAGGAATTTGCACGATTCAGACACGTCGCTTACGCCGGCGTTTCACGGGGTCGAATGCAAGTTAGGTGTCGCTACAGTATAAAGGTTTCAGCGAGTTGTGTGGGATATTGTCATTTTTTCAGATTCTTGTCAAACCAATTAAGGAAGGAAGTGGTATACCTCTTACTTTGGGTTTATTCACTGATCATATAAGTGTCACATTTTAAAACCATGCAATTGAAAGAGAGGGACTCTATCATTATTATGCCATTTCGTAGCGCATCACAAACTTGTGTCCCTCTTTCATTTGACGGCTCTAACTTACACAATGTTTACCATATAGCATAAGTTCGTTCTAAATCAACTTTGATGATTCATGTGTTTATGTAGTTAAATGTCCAATTTACATTTACCCCGATTACCAATTAGTATATAAGTACATAAATGGTCTCAGACGATACTTTTCAGTCAAAGAGCTAGGTAAAGTTATTAATATAACCAGGTTTACAAAGTTGCGCCTGACAACATGGTAACAGTTACTGTGTCCGCAGTCTTACCGAGATGGAGTCACGCTCCGCGGACGTGGTTTTAGAATTTTGCGCCACCAAGATACCGCACAGTGGTGTTAAAAATTCAATGTTTCGGGACGTACAGCACTCGCCATTTAGGTACGTACTAAAACGAGTAAACATATTTTTTCCTGACGCTGCTTTGGTTGTTGGATAGTAGAATGATGATATTGATATCTTTAAAATGCTTAACGGTAAAAGAAAAGACATTACGCGACAGTGACTGTGGTAAATTACATTTAAAGCACGTAGCAAAAACAAGGAAGTACCTATTAAAGTTAGTATCTCCACAATCAATTGTTGCAGTATATAGATGTTGACGATCCATATTAAAATTTTGCATCAAATCAGTTTTATACGTATAAAATATATAAAAGTGAAAAAATCTAAACGGGCGAGAATACCAAAACTACAAATTATTATGTAAACAATGCACAGCGAGATAAGATCTCGCTCAAATCTAAAGTAACCCACCTGAGGAAATACGTAATGACCTCCACATGACAGCAGACCACAGCCATAATAACATAGCTGCTTACTCGAGGCAGGTATGTAGTGCAGAAGTTTTCCTGGTTGGGCTGCAAGTGTTGACTTGTTCTTTAGAATGTCAACATGACACCGTTACCATATTGCGGATTGATTGATACCTTAACCTGGATGGCAAGCAAGACAGGCAGATATTTTTAGTTACATTTTTGGCGGACCGTACGGATAAATCGTCGTAGTAAAACGATAACAACGTTTTAGGAGCATTCTACCACTGAACGAGTCAACTGAAAGAGTCAACAACTACTAACACAATGACGTGGTGGAACAAAAGCTTATAAAACCTCTGTAGGTCTACACGTGGCATATTCAATCACTCGACCATACCGAATGAGTGGGAAAGGTATGGTAGAGCGTTGACTGAATATAATAAACAAATCAAGAAAGCAAAAAGGAGGTCAAGGAGAAGGTTCTGTGAAGACATTGTCCAAACTAATAAAGGTGCGAGAATTCACAAAATACTCTCCAAGACATCAAACAACTATCTCGCTCTTCTTAAAAGACCAGATGGCACATTCACGAACACAGCAGAGTAAACTCTAGACTTGCTCAGGGGCACTCACTTCCCCAGTTCGTACACAACCAGTAACACGCAGTTATGTGCCTGAAATTTGGCAACTAATATCTTTAGACCAAACAAAATTAAATGGGCATTGGAAAATTGTAAACCATTTAAATCGGCGGGAGAAGACGGAGTATTTCCAGCATTTATACAGCAAGGACGGGACCTCCTCCTCCCGCATCTAGCTAGAATATTCCGAGCAAGTTTTGCATGGGGAATTATACCAGATCAATGGACTAGGGTCAAGGTACGCTTTATACCAAAAGCAGGGAAAAAGAACTATTCACAACCTAAATCCTTTAGACCTATTAGTCTAACATCGTTTTTACTCAAAACGATGGAAAGAATCATTGATCAGCACATTAGAGCAAAATACCTGGTAGACAGACCACAAAGTGTAAACCAGCATGCTTACCAAAAGGGAAAATCTACGGAGACTGCCCTACTAGACCTGGTTGACAAGGTGCAAAAAACCCTAGAGGACAAGAAAACCGCTCTATGTGCGTTCCTTGATGTCGAGGGTACTTTCGACGATATGCTCACAGAGACCATACTCAATGGTATGAAATCAAAGGGAGTTGACGAAAACACCACCAGATGGGTACGTAGCATGCTCTCGAATAGAGTAGCCACTCTGACCCTAAATACTATAGAGCATGAATTTTATACCACAAAAGGGTGCCCACAATGAGGCTTTCTTTCCCCTCTATTATGGACCCTAGCAGTGATCCAACTTCTTGCAATTATGTCAGGCCAAGACTATGACACACAAGGATATGCCGACGCCCTTCATTATCAGTCATTATCAAAGGCCCTTGCCTCCACACGATATCCAACCTAATGCAAGGAGCTCTAAACACAATATTCAAATGGTGTAGAGAAAATTACTTGTCCATTAATCCGAGCAAGACTATGATAGTACCATTCACAAGGAAACGGAAGCTCGAAAAGCTCACAGAACCAAGACTGGATGGACAAATAATACCGTTCTCAGACGAGGTCAAGTACCTAGAGGTCACTTTCGACCAAAAGTTAACTTGGAACCCTCACCTGAGAAATATTATACGAAAGGGAGAAAAGTCATGCTGTCGAATGGCAGGAGCAAGATGGGGCATAAAACCCAAAATGTGGTTATACACAGCCGTAGTGAGGCCCATTATCACCTACACCTCCGCAGTCTCCAAGAAAGGCATTGTGTAGGATGTGGAATCTATGGTGAGAGGCCTAAGCTCAGAGCTAGCTTCAGCATGGGCACACAGACCTCAATCTTCCAGGCAGAAGTCTACGCCATCAATAAATGTGCGGAGATTAACCTGGTTAGAAACCTAAGACACCAACATATCTACATCAACTCAGACAGCCAGGCTGCTCTGCTGGTACTAGAATCCCTCGAGTCAAACTCAAAACTTGTCCAAAACTGTAAAACAAACCTAAATGCACTGGCTAACTCCAACCTTAACGGAAACGAAGAAGTGGACGAGCTTGCTAGAAAGGGCGTAGACACACCACTGGTCGGCCCAGAACCGTTCTGTAGAATCACAAATCGGGATGCATATTCCCTGCTCAGCAACTTAGAAAAAACTAGAGCAATCGATTGGTGGAAGTTTGTCAAAAGACAAGAGCACTCGAAAGCTCTAATCAAAGGGTTCAACAGAAAAACTGCTAAGGAGCTTCTAGGGTTCAAAAGACACAAAACCTGCGCGGTGACCAGAATATTGACTGGACATTGTTTCAAATTGGAAAGAAACAAGATGCGACATGCAGGAATGACGGAATCACGGAGACTGCAATGCACATTCTTTGTTCCTGTGGACCACTAATGTCTAAAAGAAGTACCCACTTAGTTGTTCATAACTATTCCAAATTTCAAATCGATAGCTTAAGTGGTTCTCGAGATATTTAGCAATGTGACAGACAGACAGACAGACGGACAGAGTCGCACCATAAGGGTTCCTTTTGTACCTTTTTAGTAAGGAACCCTAAAAACGATTGTATTGTCACTTATAGCTACTATTAGGTGTAAGTACGTGTATTTTATTACATTGATTGTTACTGTACTTATTTAGTTAATGTTAATAATAATAAATTTTGCCTTGTTATCAATGCCACAATAAGAAATAGCGCAAACCGTGTAGAAATAAAGAGAAACAGCACTCACTTACGCTCATTTCCTTTTCATGATAACGCCGTAAAGCAACAGTAATCTCAGGCAGGAAAATGCGTCTTTCAAAGTTTACTTGGGTTCCCTTAGCTTACATTTAAGTTAAGTAAAAACAAAAAATACTGTTATGAATCTCATACATTATATAAAGTACGACACACTCTTACTCATTAGATTCGATTAGTCGTCGTAAATGGCGTCATGTTGCATCTATTTAGATTAAGATGTTAAGACGTCTTGCAAAAAAGCCATAAATACGATTGTGGGCTTATTAAAATAATCAACATCAGGCGTACTAATGCGGTGACTAAGAAACAGCTATGGAATTGAACCTTATCATATTTAGTAATTATAAGATATACATACTTAGTATGGGAAATACTAAGTGCAGTGAATTTGCACTTTTGTCTGAATAATGTCTAAAACTTACGTATAAATTAGGTATGAATGAAAAGTTAAAACGATTATGTGTTACATAAATTGAATTTTCGTCCCTAATTCATAAGAAAATGAAACCAAACATGACCTGATAGCTACAGGTAGTTAGAAACAGAGAGCGAACTGGACCGCCGAAGATGCCTCCCTCCTCTCCCTTTTTCTAGGGTAGCTAAAAGGTAATCTCGTAGTTATAGCATTAGATCAGCTTAGTATGAGCCAAGGAATAATCATGCAGGAAAGGTAGAGGCAAGGAACAGAATCTCCATATACCAAAAAGTGTCCGACAAAAAACCATAAATAGGTGGCGCTACAATACCTAGAATACTTGAGAAAAAAATCTAATCATAGACAGCGCACTTCACTCCATCAATAACGCTTAGGTTCTTAGCTACTCTACCGCTACTCTGGAGAGATTTGGAACTATTATTAATAGCTGACAGCTGGACACTTTTGCAACAGTTTTGCCTAAGGAGATTCTTTTCCTTGCCTCTACCTTCCATACAATCATGCCTTGCGATGTCGTCTAAGAGAATAAAGCATAGTATACTTCTTAATACATTTTTGCACTTAGATACTTCAACTACTAATATATTTTAGTCCTCGTATAACCATAAACTTGCCATAAAACTTCTTAATAAAACAATTTGCACTCAAGGAAACATGAAAAACTCATTAAATGAAGTTGTTATTAAATAAATCTCTACAGAACCCTTAGTTATTATTGCTTGTCTTCGTCCCCGACGAGTCACGCCACAAATCTTGACCCTCGTTAGAGCACAAAGAAAGGGTTTTTTCTTTCTCAGATCCACCACCCACTAATTCTGAGACCTTTGTGGGCCTGATTACAGATCGGATGTCAAATCCGTTCGAATCAACTGCTATCAAACGAATACCGACCAAATTTTTACGGATTTCATTTGAGTTAAGCTGGTACTTGGCGTTTTTGTGAGCTTAAAATTTAGATGAATGGATTTCTTGAATCACTTGATTGAATTGGTATTTCTTAAGTTTACAGGTACCTAGGTCACTTGGTTATACTCGTATGTACGACAACTCAATTACTTATAAAGATTAATTACGTCAAACAAGATTATCTTAGAAAGTAAGAGGACATTTCATTCAGATAAGAGCATAAAGTTTCTTGAATCACGATGAAAATAAAAAAAAATCTAATAAAGCCTTTCAAAAACGCAATTAAAAACAACGTTGCCACTTAACGCCAGTTACAAAGGGCAGGGAAAATATAATTAAGCAGTGGATTTTGGAGTTTGCAAATTGTGGAAGATCTTATTTATACGTAACTCGGCGTTCGCTCAGCGAATTTTAATTTTATAATGCGGCAGAAGGCATTGTAATTCCACGGGTCTCGGCCCTCGAACATAACTCAAAAGTAGTATGGTCTGAGAAGATAACCGTGCTTCCATTTTCGCAATCGAAACTTTTCTCGTCTCAGTTTTTTAATCTTAAATGTGTTCGCGGTTCGGTGGCCGGTTTTAGATTCACGTAGATGTCGTTGATGTTACTTTGGATTAATTTCATTTCAAATGTAAAATTTCTAAAATAACTCAAAAGTTATTAAGTAGGCCGAGGTCACATGGATTACAGGGAGAAATGGAAATTATAGCGTTTGTGTTAACCATAGATGCCTGAAAATAGGCAAGCAACATCTTACCTATTTTCAGGCTAATTTCGTAAAGCTCAGAATATCGGATAATATTGACAATCCACCTCTACATATTTCAAATTTCTTTCCTACATTGGTTACTTTAAAGTTTGCTCCATAAAATCCCTGTTGTTCTTGGCTCCGTGCGGGCTTGTATTCGTGGTATGTGTGGATGTATGTATGTCACTTTATAGCGCTAGTTTGCGCGTTGACCATTTTTACAGACAAATTAGTGGTTGATGAAAATTTTTAAAACTACCGATAATTGGTAAAACGCTTACACTAGGATAAGTCTTTGACATATGTGTCATTCTCAATTAAAAGTTACCACATTGTCGCTTATAGATTCCACTGATTTATAAATCATGTCGAAATTGACGAAATTTTGTTTTGTTCAGAAACAGTCTTTAGAAACTTAACATAATCACGTGTATTGTGCAAAAGTTGCAATTTCCAGCGATAACTTATAAAAAACACCCTTAAAGTTTAATGACTAGGGTACCTCATTGTCGGTCGTCCTTACGATCGACAATCAAGTACTCCAGCTAGTCGTTAAACTTCTTATTTAGAAGACACGATATAAATAAATGTGACGTTCGTATTCAGACTGCACGGGTATTACTGCTGCAGTTTTGCTGCTGCAACTGCATTGCTGCCGCTAATGTCAAAAACTCGATCTGTCAGTTAAAACATCAATTTCGAGAATTGCGGCAGTAATGCAGTTGGCAGTAACGTCGCGCCGCAATACTGCAGCAGTAATGCTGTCGCAGTCTGAATCCGAACTTTACATTTATTTTATCTTCTTCTTCCTTGACAACTAATCCTCAGAATTGGCACTAGTTTTTACGAAAACGACTGCCATCTGACCTTCCAACCCAGAGGGTAAACTAGGCCCTATTTGGATTAGTCTGTTTTCCTCACGATGTTTTCCTTCACCGAAAACCAACTGGTAAATATCAAATGACATTTCGTACATAAGTTCCGAAAAACTCATTGATACAAGCCGGGGTTTGAACCCGCGACCTCCGGATTGAAAGTCGCACGCTCTTACCGCTAGGTCACCAGCGCTCTTCGCTAGGCTACCAGCTCTATTTTACATTTATGTTATGCAACGTAACATTATTAAGATACCTGCCTAAGGTGATTATGAAGTTAGGTAAACATGTTGTTGAGGGCATTATATTTTTTAAGTCCGTACATGAGCAGGATTCGTCATGGGGTTATGGTAAACCCCCCTCTCCCCCCACCGGGCTCAAGGACTAGGGCTGGGCACTTTTGTTATGTTCATCTCCTAACTAGTCCAAACAATGTTACGAAGTCAAAAATTGTGTTCCAAGCATTTCCCTTTATACCCTTTGCATTGCGTATTTTAGTTGTGGACCCGGTTTTAGACTGATATTTTATTTGGAGTTAGTCTTCCATATTCTTTTCGTTCGCTGCTATCACTCTCACTAACGCATGTGACATTGCCATGTTTATGGGTATCCGATACTCGAACCGAAGTCATTGATATACACTTATATCCGTTTTATCGGTCAGCGTAATTGTACGGCTCATTTTTCGGGCAGGCTAAAGTTGAAACGGTACCGTTTCAAGTAGAAGTCTACTTAAAACGGTACCGTTTCAACTTTAGCAGTACCGTTTTAAAAATATACCTATTAAATTTTATTCATTCGATTTTGCGATTTTATGCAGGTACGTTAGCTTTGGATACCTATTCAATTGATACCTTTATTTTAGGTTAACGGTCTTTCAGTTCCTGCTGTACGTCATTGCGGACAAATATGACTGCCCTATATTCCGTTTCTGGACTCAAAAAGTCAAAAGGGTAGCGTATTTATTAGATTAAGTGTTATTTTAGTATTCAGGATAAATATTTATTTTTATATTATTTATAATTATAACCTAGGTTAAAGTATTTAACTAACACATCTATGGAGTGTTAGTTAAATATATATAGTATTTTATGCAACAGTTGTATAAGAAGGGTCAAAAAAGGCGAGTGGCGTGAGTTACAATGTGAGCCGGAGCCGAAGGCGTAGGCGAACATTGTAAAGGAATACGCCACGAGAATTTTTTGACCTACTTATACAACGTTGCATACAATATTTTTCCTACGAGTCAACAAAAATAAATCTTAATTTAGGTAAACAAATTACAGCAAAAGTATATAGCCAAGACGCGCGAGCATGCCTTGTTACGCGCCCGGTCCGCCCCGGGCCGCGGCCGGCCGGTCGGCGACACCTCCTCGTAACTCATGAGGCCCTGGTACTTGCTACTTGCTAAATTAATTTTTTGGACAGTTTTTTCTCAATTTCGGCCACCGTAGCCTACGGAGACTAACAAGCAACGCTAAGCGGTCTTCGTAGTCTATGGGTGTTGCTATATTACGGGTGTCACATGCGTGTTTCTGACTTATGAAGTAATTATTTTTACTATGCAACCAAATGAATATTTTGTAAGTTGGCAGCAATGCACTTAGTTTAAAACTGTATTCGTTTTGATTTTGTTAGGTTGGTAGCCATTAATCGCAGTAACGTTATAGCTTATAAAAGCACAAGAGCTTTTATGAGGAATAGACAATATAGACTTTTTTTGAAACCTTTTATGTATGTTCTTATATTCGTGTTAATGAATGCATAAATGACAGATAACAGTAGAGGATTAGGAAAAAGTATAAATAGTATAAAGATATGAAAATAAAGATATTGTACTGTACTATTACCGAAAGACAAACACGACACAACGGCTGTGAAACAAAAGATTTTGAATTAACTACTTAGACGTTAATCGTGGCTCATATATGTATATTAAACACACAAGTTCTGTTCCCGATGTACACCAGTAATTACCACAGCTCATCCACTTAGCGGCATACTGCGGAATTAATACTCCCTATAAGTTGTCAGTTACGTGCGACAGCGGAATGTTCAAGAACCCATGAGACTTTTACAGCCTAGGCTCATTAATGTTTTGCGGAAGTTATAGTTGGCATTATTTACAGTACATGTAAGGGGTAAAAGAGATCTATATAATCGTATGATTACTCCTGAGGTTCTATTGATGTTCCAAAAATAGGAGTTGTAGCCGCCTATAACCCAGTAATGGGCACATCACGTGTTTTTAATCAATCATTTGTTTTAAATAAAAAAAAAAACATCAATTTTTCCTTGAATTTAGAAAGAAATGTAGGTATCACCACCTTAATAACTCTTGTTACACCAACTGTCACTTAAGTGTCCTTATCACGAGATGACCAACTCGTAACTCGTTAGCGACAGCGCTAAAATTTGGTATGGAAATATTGTACAAAACAGTTAATAGAATAAAAAAAAGTAAATTGTTAACCAAGAGATAAGAGTTGAGGTAGTTATAATAGCCGCCAATAGTCTGAGGCTGAAATCCTTTCATCCGAGTTAGACACTCTACTTTTCATTTCGAATACTTACGCAGCGGCTTACGTGAGCGAATAACTCGCGAATGCGACGGGGCGCGGCGGGCCAACGGCATTCGCGTTCACAACCTTATGTATCAAATGATTGTATTCACCCGCGCGGCGCCGCGCCGCTTCGCGTTCGCGAGTTATTCGCTCACTAAGCCGCTGCGTTACGAGGAAAGTAAAATACTCCTGCAAATTTTATAAATCTGGAAATTTATATGATTAGATTAGATTTAGATTAGATTTATTTATTACACAACATACGATTGTATTACAAATTACATTCATGTCAATTTATATGAATCTATATTGTGATTGTCAAAAATAAATTCTAATAATGACAAAAAATAACATCATAATCCAGATAGCAACAATTAATAAATGGAAATGTTCACCTGAAAAGGATCGTCAAGTCAGAATTTATTGAAAAACAATAATAAAATAAAAATGAAATAGAATCAAGAATCAAAAACAATGTCAAATATGCAAAAATAAGTTATACAGTTATGTCAAAAAATTCACTAATTGAATATAATGGGTTCTCCAGCAAAAAGTTTCTCAATCGACGCTTGAAAATCGAATCGGATGTTTCCGTCCTTATTTCTGCAGGTAATCGCTCATAATAGGTCGGACCGATGACACGCGGGTTCTTTGCTTCAAGTGCCATGCGACGTGGAACTGTTCGTAATCGACCAGTAGATCTAATGTTTATGCCAGATACCACAACGCATTTATACAAAGATAAGTTATTTCTGACATACATAATAATTTCGAATAAATACAATGAGTAGTGCATCATGATTTTGTGCGTCACGAAAAGGTCCCTGCATGAATGCCTTGGCTTCACACCCGCTAGCGTTCGTATTGCCTGTTTTTGCATAATGAGCACTCGATTGGCATCCGTAGAGTTTCCCCAAATGAGTACACCATACGTCATTAGCGAGTGGAAGTGAGCATAGTAAACCGATTTTAATGAAATGTACGAAATAAGGGGTTTCAACTTCCGTAACGCAAACACTGCACTACTCAATCTACTGCACAGTTGGTCGACATGGCACTTCCAGTTAAGATTCGAATCCAACACAAAGCCAAGGAACTTCGTTTCATTACACAATGGCATAGAGCAGTTTACTATACATGGGGGCACCGTAGTTGTCCGTCCAGAGAACATCATTACATTAGACTTGCTGACGTTAAGGAGTAATCCATTTGCAGTAAACCACCGTTTTAACTGCTTACATGCCTCGTTGATATCTGGATATTTGGTTTTTCTTTATAACTATTTTATCCATCCATCACGCGGCCAAACAGATTTCTACAAAATATCGCACACGTATGGTTTATAAAGTAAGGACGCTAAGCACAAAAAAAAATCGCACATTGACCCGCGGGTTCCTGTGCCTATTATGAAGCCGGCGGTCAATACCACTGCGTGAACGGGACAGCCATATAATTGTGCAGCTGCGAAAGAGATAGGAAATGGTGGGTCAACGAACGATATTATTCGTGCTTAGCGTCCTTACTTTAGCCAAAACAGGACTAAGATTACTTTTATTCCGCTATACAGCATTTATTTATGGTTTTATTGCTGTATGTACAGTGAGCTGCAAAATTACGTGGACACTTTAGAATGAATTCATTCATAAAATGGCTATGCAATTTAACGGCTCGGTGTTAATTGAAACGTAAAAGCGCTATGACGTACGTTGAATATCTAAGAATAAGAAGTACCTACTTTAGGTATGTTGATTGCGATCTGATTCTACACGGTTTTTTGTACAAACTATGACTTCATAAAGCATGGACATTTTATGTCTAAGTTCTTATGATCTTAAAACATCCTAGATATCGTAATGTCGTGACTTGGGCCAGCCCCTAATGCGTCGAAATTAGGCATCTCTATTAATATAATCGCATATTGTGCCAGGGAGGACTCTTCAACGCAGAGCGCGTTTCACTTACCGGCTCAAACGATTAGCTCATACGAGTATTAGTTAGCAAAATGTTTGATAGCTTTTAAATTACTATTACAAAATATTACTCCTTACTTCTAATAAATGGAAATCACACCAAAAAAGAGGTGTTGCCTTACATCAAAAGAGGTAGTTCCGTTATATATATATATATTGGTAGTGATGAAATAGTAATGACAAATCCAAGTTTTCCACCTCGAAAGCCCTTCGGATCATTGTGTGTATAATATACAGTACAGCGAGGGAAATTGTTATAACTCGTATCTCTTGTATATCTTTGATGAATCAGGCCGGTCCTCTGAATCCACAGCACTCCTTTTGGGGCCAGCGTGTGTGGTAGCATTTCTTCGTCAACCTGATCAGGCCGGTTGAAATTGTCATTTGATGGTGGATTATCAATGAATGGTTTTTCAATGTCGGCACACATCTCCGGTCCTGTATATTCTCGCAGGATTGACCATTGCTGCAGTTGCAAACAGCTGAGCATTTGAGTCCTGCTTTCCTGCAACCACAAGTGCTGGTACAACCTTTTTTGCAGTTACAGTTAGTTCAAAATTTTGCAAACCTTTGAAAAGCCGTATCTTAGAAACTATTTGGCTTACTACGACTAAATTATAGTCAATTAATTGCAAATATCATCTTCTTAAAAATGTGCATCGTGACTTTTGCCTTAACTCCAGTTCTTAATGGTTTTTTTTTACAAAAACTGAAAAAAAAACCTAATATTTAATGGATTTTCATGTAGTTTACAATAATCCCAAGGGCTTTCGAGGTCGAAAACTTGGATTTGTTATTACCATTTCATCACTACCAACATATTAAAAAAACAGAACTACCTCATTTGATGTTAGGTAAAATGCACCAATTCCATGGGCTACTCGTACAATGTGTAACAAAAATAGCGGAGATCGGTTTAAGGGCATATTCGCTATCGTGTTATGATTACGAAAAACCGTCCAAGTGCGAGTCGGAGTCGCACAGGAAGGGTTCCGTACCATTATCTATAAAAACGGTCACCCATCCAAGTACTGACCCCGCCCGACGTTGCTTAACTTCGGTGATTGGATGAGAACCTCGAGATTGGAAAGAAATATTTATTTTATTCTGTTTTTAGTATTTGTTGTTCTAGCTGCAACAGAAATACATAATCTGTAGAAATTTCAACTGGCTAACCATCACGGTTCATGAGTTACAGCCTGGTGACAGACGGACGGACGGACGGACAGCGAAGTCTCAGTAATAGGGTCCTGTTTGACCCTTTGGGTACGAAACCCTAAAAATTAGAAAAAAAAATCTTTGACGCGATCTATATGGTCTTGCGAGTGTCCATGGGTAGCGGTAATCGTTTTATGTCATAAAAAAATCTATCCAACGTACATTACGGAAATTACCATATTAAACTTACTGGCCACACTCCTATTTTGCGGTTTGATAATTTATTAACAATAAAATATCATGATTTTACGTACGATAGCATGGAAATAACTTTTACAACATTTAACCACGCTTGCCTGCATATTTTATTTTTTCCTTCCAACAATTCACTCCAGTGACGTCTCGATCCGACCGACGGCAGATTGGTGGATGAGGGGATAAATATAACTGTCAATGTGCGTGTGTCACGCGTAAGTACTAGGAAATTGGTGGATGATAGAATCCTAGTTGTTTATTATCAAAACTACGTCCGTAGTATTATTAGTCCAAGCTTAAAACGGATAATATCTTTATCCTTTTTGAAGTTGGTTTTAAGATTTTATTTTTCCTTTTTTAGTTTCAAGTAAGTATTAGCTTATGACTCTTATAACTAGAGTAGTATGAATGAAAATTGAACTTTGTTTAACACTAAATTTGTATACTTTAATAAATATTTATTAAAAAGCGACCATTCATATCAT
The DNA here is from genome assembly GCF_033807575.1 of Cydia pomonella. NCBI lineage: Eukaryota > Metazoa > Arthropoda > Insecta > Lepidoptera > Tortricidae > Cydia > Cydia pomonella. The sequence goes on along the minus strand of NC_084706.1, from coordinate 12,784,886 downwards.
TACACTAAATCCATCCTCCGCCCCGCCACAGAGCAAATCCCTCAAACAGGAATCGGAACCGGTTTTTTGGAAAAACTTTGAAATAAACATATATTTTGGTTTATTTTATACTCTAAATATAGGACTCGGTTGTGTTTTTAGATAACGACTTCGTATTATTAGATTGCCCAATTAGAAAGGGAATAATTAACAAAGAACGAAAAAATACCTTTTTCGTTCTCATACAAAAAATACCGGTTTCCGATCCCTGCCCTCAAACCCCCAATCACTCAACCTCGCGGCACATCAACACCTGATCACTGGACGCCTCGACTCCAACCCTTAGGCTCCAGATCCCTTAACTTCAAACCGCCGATCCCTCATTTCTAGCCTCTGAGTCCCCGATCCATCAACTCACCGCCCACTCGACCCCCAAGCTTCCCAAACCCTGACTCATCAAGCCCAAACCCCTCACCTCCTAACCCCTCAGCCCCTAACCCCCAAACCCTAACCCCAAATCCCTCAACCCCCAACCTTAGAATCCGCAAAGACCATGCACCCTCTGCCTTTATCCCTCACACGTACTCCTCACTTCTCAGTCTCTTTAGTCATTTCCAATACTATCTACATTCAAAATCATTAATATCATTATACACCCAATTATAAGAAGGAAGTTTCGCACATCGTCTGTGGTCTTCATCTTCAGGTCCACTCCATCAAATTTGTGGTTTTCGATCGGAAATTCTCGAGTTGCTTAAGAAAACACCGAAACTACCATACATATGCCTTTAAAAATTGAGAATTTCCCTCAGTTTCTCATGGATCTCATCAATATAACAGCACCAGATTAATGTGGAACCACCTTGGAGGCAGTTCCTTTCGAACAAAAAAAATAAAAAGGTTGAAGTTACTTTTCTCAGATTTTTGGTCATATCTTGAATAGCATTATAATTACTTCGGACAAAAGTTTTAAAATAAAATTTCCTACAAATTTGGTTATGTTTATTTTTACTTTAGGAGCTTAAATTAACAAAGAGACAAAAAATAGACGATTTAAGAAAACGTCATTTTTTCGTAATTGTTCATCATAACTCAATTTTTTGGTTTAAAATAAAGCAAGCTTACTCACCTGCTGACTAAATATAAAAAACCGGCGCTTTTCTAATTCATTAGCGCATGTTTTAATTCCAATATTACCTTGATATATAATAAATAAATGTCATTAAAAATCTTCAGGATAAAAACAATGCAGCTATGTATGTATATACTATGTATATTTATTGTTTTTAATATAGATTTTATATATCTACCTTAAACATGAATCTTCGGCACATCTGGTTTTACTCCACAATTGCAATTAATGTACATTTTAATCATATCACATATACTAAAGTTGTTATTACAATTGTCGGACACTTTCTGCTCCACAGTTCAGTGCAACAGTCTTGATAGTCACCGGGAAACTAGTCGACATTATGCGGCGGATCCGTGCCTTTTGATTTGAGGCTTTCCAAGGAAATTATATGATGGCTAAGGATTATTTTCTAACGTTCACCCTCTAAAACAAAACAGTCACATTTTAAACAATACTATAAAAACTCTCTTCCATATTCTTTGAGGTGCGGGTATCGATACGGATCTTCTTCTACGTTAATTTTTGCGTGTAGGTACAGTTTCATTGGAAATATCTTCTTTCGAGATAAGAAAGAGAGTGAGAGTAAGTCATCACACGCTAGATTATCTAAAAAGTCTTAAATTTCAAACATTTTTTTATCTGCGAACAGATCTATTAGTTTATTAATCATCGGAGCCCCCTTAAGAAGCATAACAGCCCAGTCAATAACCCAGACGAGTACGGAAACAAGTTATACCAACTAATAAAATATCAGATCGCAAATCGCAACCGACACCGACCGATCGTAAGGGTACATTTTTACGCCATCTAACCGAAATCGCACCATCGTGATAAGTAAACTTTCAAAATAAATTGTATCCCATCAAAAACATTTTCATGGAAAATGTGGCCAAGACGAAGCCATAAGGCTCGTACTGTGAAAATATTATCAGATCTCTTGTAGAGCCAAGCTTCTAACACTACAAGCCCTAACTTCACAAATTCTACATCTTTGTATTTAAAGCATCTGGTATTTGAAGCACAAAAAAGATGTATTAGATCATTACGTCGAATACAGCAACTTGACGCATGTAAACCATACTTTAAAAAATTACGAATACTACTTTACGAATGTTACTTTACCGTGTTTATATATTTTTGAACTTGTAGTTTTTGTTAAAGGCAATTTGCAGTTATTCCAACTGTTTAAGAGTATACGTCTTAGAAACAAAATAAATTCGTTGCCTTCCAAAACAGCGTTATTCAGGATAAGTATATTTGGAATGGCTCCAAGATTTTTTAATAAAATTCCGAATGAGTTAAGAAATACTGATGACATGATTCGTTTTAAAAGTAAATTATTTAAAATTTTAGTTGACAAAGCATATTATAGTATAAGTGAATTTTTGTTAGATGAAGATGATTAATGGTAACTGTGCACAGCATGCAGTCACAGTCCATAAATGAAAAATTGTACGCCTTACCGTACTATGGCACAACATAGTGATACTATGATGATGTATATGGGACCTGTACTGATGTATATATACCTATGTTGGACAAATAAATGTTTTTGATTTTTACTTTTTGATTTTGCTCTTCTGTAAACCAAACCATGCTATGTGGAATTATGGAGTATAGCACAAACGTACTCGAGTATTCTCACCCGACGACACGTGGAACATTTTTTCAAACTCAGCTCACACACAACTCACACTCACCTTCAGGGTAAATAAGCACTGAATCTGAAATAATTATAATGTGTAACAAAAATAGTGGGGATCCGTTTTACGGCGTATTCGGTATATTGTTCTGATTATAAAAAAAACTTAAAGAAAAAATTTTTGACGCGAAACAATTTTGGTCTTTGTATGGAGGGTTCGCCGACATAGACAACATGCCTGATAGAAAAAATGTCCAGTCAAAAAAAAAACGTTTTCCTTTTCCTGATCAGAAAACCATACCGTATATGCCCTTAAACGTGCCTTAAACGGATTCCCACTTTTTTTGCTAAATCTTGTATGTTTGTGTAGGTCGTCTCGTACGAATAAATACAAACAAAAAATCTCTTTTAATGGAGGATTACGTTCGACCTAATTGAATATTTCCCACTAGCGAAAAACAATCCACTATTTTTATCACAAATTCGCCCCGACACCTTTATCTTCCAAATACCCATAAAAATAGGGGATGAACCAAACAACTCCATAACGTCTTGCGGAATGACTTAGTCAGTGGAGGGCTATAAATAAGGCCCGAGCACACACGATAAGCGAGGATCTATTGGGCTTATAAACCACTTGGTGAACGTGTATGGACCGGTGCCCTTATGTCTACGATTTATGATACACCTGCGGTTTGTTTTAAGACCAGCGTTTACCTCCACGGTCGTATTGTACATATACTGGCAATTCAAAGATATACCATGACTTAAATCTTTTTTCTTATTCAACCGTGCCGTGTCCTATACGTGTTTATTCAATGCGAACGATATATGTAATTATCTATAATCGAGATTGTAGGCATTTCGGATTAACATTTTCAATTTATCGCTCCACCGCGTATGAAGAACTGAGCAAAAGCATTTTCAGAAACCAGCACTGATGTGTAGGTGATTAAAAAAAATACCCATCGCCCTTAATTTCTGAAAGCCGATGCGTTGAACATTTAATTTGTTTAATTGAAACGCTTGAGCGTGCTTCGTTGAAAAAGGTCACAGTTTTTGTACTAAATTAATATTGCTGGGATAATTTTGAAGTTTCGCGCAAAATTGCGAAGGCACTTGGTATTTTAATTCCAGTTGGTCCGGCCCCGCATATTTGACGCGACTGCCGGTAACATTTTGAATTTCCCTGCTGCCTTGCTAAATATTTTCAGGGAATTAAGTTACAAAAAATTTTTGACTACATATTACTAGACGGAGGTGTTTAAATGAGAAGCGTTTTTATAATTCTTAAAAAAGAAGAGTTATTACATACATAACTGTAGTTAAAGTTTAATTACTGTAAAGTCAAAATTTGAGTTTCAAGATACATACTAGTACTATAGGATCGTACGTTTTCGATTCACCGCAATGTTTTTTTTATTATATATGTAGGCTTCTTACCTTCAGGCGGGCCGTATTCTTGTTTGCCACCGACGTAATATAAAAAAATACGCCCGCATTTGTTTGTATTAATTCAGATCTCAGTAGTTCCAGATTAGTCTCATTTTTGTTAAAATCAAACCTCAAATCTTATAGGATTACAGCGATTTATATATTTTCATCAGCAGACCAAGAATCTGCATTCAAAAGGATCATCTTTTGATCAAGTGGAACTGCTGATATAGACCAGAACAGCTTTCTTCAACAATGCGTATTTAACGCTAAGCGATTTCTCTTCTCCGTTAAGTTTTTTTTTTTAAAGTAAGTTTTTAAGGAACATTTTTGTGGTTTAGTTTTAATGATGGGTCCAATGAGGAATTAAAGGAATTCCTCAAACATTGATAGGATACAGATCCAGACCTTGAAACTTGAAACGTACGCCAAGCGCGATAACTTTTTAGTGACAAGACTGATAGGCTAGACAGTAACAAGTCCTGCAGAATGCTTCGTCATTGCTAGCAAAAACTTAAAACTAAAAATTGAAAAATAAAACATTAAAAAAAGAAACCGAGTACAAACATAATAATATAATATATTATTGCTAACAACTGATCTGTTTGAAGTCTAGAAAAAAATATTTTTCTCTCCTTTGACACTAAAAATTTAAAACAGGAACAGAGTCATATAACGGTCATTGGACTGTTCACTAAAAAAATTCTCCGCGTAACTAATAAATGCAGTAGGGTCCAATTAACTACCTTGTACATTATTTGAATTTCAAACTCATGCACTATCCCCGACGTAATACCTATGACAAATTATAACTTTCTAGTACCTACTAACGCGGCCCGATTCGAACTTTAAAATACGTCAAACATTTGCTAAACATATGATATGGATTATATATGTCAGTGTCAAAAGTTACATTTCTTCAAATAAAAACATCACTTTTGACACTGACATATCCTAACCATATCGTATCTTTAGGAAAGTTTGACGTATATTAAAGTTGTAATCGGGCCGTAACGCCGATTTAGGTAAGCCGTGGATCGAGAGATGAACATGGCGAAACTATAAGAGTTCCTATAATCTGCAAAAAAATAAATGAGCGTTCCATACATAATATTTCCTATAGGCGTTCATAGTTGAAAAAAAAAACAGAGTACATATAGTTGACCACGGAACCCTAACAAAGCCCCTTCTGGATGAAAATTGGTAACAACCCGTTCGGACCCGGGTACGTCCTTAAACTACGTCCACAAGAAAGGTATGGGCATTGTGAATGTCGTCTAGGTTAGTGTGGTAGGGCACAGCACAGCGGATGTCATTCCAGATCTAGAGCAGAGCCCAACTGGGGAAGTACCTCCACCTTACAGAAAACCGCAGCCAAATAAAACTAGACCCTACTCATAGTGTTGTGTTCCTGCCGGTGAGTGGTGTTGCCAGAGCTCAACAAGGGCAGGGAGGGTTGTTAGGGTCGGCAACGCGCATGTAACTCCTCTGGAGTTGCAGGCGTATATAGGCTATCGAGACTGCTTACAATCAGGCGGGCCGTATGGTTTTTTGTAGTATAAAAAAAAACAACATGACTTTTGTCAACATTCGTTAAACGCCTGTGGATATAGAGCCTTGCCTTAGGAGTTCTCTGCATGAATTTCCCCAGAGTTTTATACTATAACGTATTTTTGACTCTAGCAACGCAAAGTAAACCATCCTTAGTTGACTTAACAACAGTTCGTCCCTCAGACTTCGGAGTGCATAGCATGCAGAACTGAGTGAGCTTGGTAGTGAAGTCAACTCTTCTTTCTAGCATAGTCTTGAATCTATATGCACTCCAAGAAATTTTACGTGTTCAACTTGGTCTATCTATATTGGCACCCTCTAAAGAAATTTCTAGGCAATCTTTTTTTCTCGTCATGGTACATACTGAAGAGTAGAGCATTTGTCTTATTGCAGTTTAGCTTTAAATTGTTAACGCTAAACCAGGTACTAAACAACGTAAGAGCCTTATTTATCCTCTCATTTAATTGCGGTATGTTGCTAGCACAGATTACAGCGTTAGTGTCATCAGCAAACACTACCAGTTGGATATCCGACAAGGAGTTATACATATATTGGATCACATCATTGGTAAATATCACAAAAAGGATTGGACCCAAAATGGATCCCTGCGGGCTCACTTATATACAGCAGCAGTTTTAGATTTAAAGTTTGTCTCATTGTAATCTTGTGTCCATTTAATTTCTACAAACTGCTTCCTACTTGTTAGATAAAACCTAAGAAGAGACAGCATTTTACCTCCAATACCATAGTGCTGCAGTTTAACCAGAAGAGTGCCATGACTAACCGTATCAAATGCTGAGCTGAGGTCCAAAAAAGTCCCGCCACTTTTTTTTTATTGCACAGTTTATCAATGATATCTTTAATTAGGGTGCTTATGGCTTCATTGGTGCCCTTGCTTTTTTGATACCCGTGCTGGCGCTTACTTAAGATATTATTTTCATTTAAGTGCCTTATAAGCCTGTCTTTATAAGTCTCTCGAACAGCTTAGAGAGGGTTGGCAAAAGGGAAATAGGTCTATATTTTTTAGGGTCGGACTTTAAACCCTTCTTGTGCATTGGTATTACTCTTGCTATCTATAATTGATCCGGAAAGGCACCAGCCTCAAAGCAGGCATCAAAGAAGCAAGCTAACGGCTCAGCGAGTATATCTATGTTATCCTTGAAAATGATAACTGGAATGCCATCATAGCCACATGAGGTTTTTGATTTCAAACTTTTGACCTATTTTTCTATTTCTAAAGTTGTTACTTGCTCATATTCAATATCTTTTTCAACTCTGGCCACGCTTGACTGGAGTAGAGCTAAGGCTTTGATCAACGCTTCCGATAGAATCCTTACCCTGATCGAACTGATCTAAGAAAACATCATTATACACGGTAATTAAAGAGTATGTCATGTCACTAGTGTCACTTTAATCGTATCGTCATTGTGTAGGACTAATACAGTGTGCTCCTATTTATTAATGATTTATTTGAATTAATTTAACTTTAAAAATATTTTTTTTTTATGTATGTCTAATCAAATAATTTACTATATTAGAACTCTACTTGGGGTCTCGGTCAATGTTCAGAGACACGTTGTATATCAAGTAAACGATCTCTAAAAGTGCATTAAAGCACCGCTGAGCCAACGTTAAACGACGCGATACTAACACCAAAGTAAACTGTAAAACACTTACTGAACGACATAAACCGAACGTGGTGATAAATTCCTTAACATGAGAAAATCGAATTCCAAATTCAATTGCGTATTACATAATAATCAATCCTTAATGCCCCATAACCACAAATTAGATATAAATGGAACACTGTATTACAGAGTCCGGCCCAAACGACTCTGCTGGGTGTTGTAAAACAGGCGAAACGGCCGGCTCAAATCCGGCCCTGGAATCATAATGCCGGTGTAAATTAAATATGAAGCCTGTGCCAGATTCGCGGAATTAGCCCCGAACTGACAAAAAGCCCTTCTAATGAAAGATTCCCTTTATTATGCAATGTTGTTCTGTTAAGGCGGGAATACGAAGGAGCGTTTGCGACCGTAAAGAAAACAATAGGTTTTTAAGAGGTATGTTGTTTTTTTTTTTGTATACAAAGGTTTTTGCAGCATTATTATCGCGTGTTTTCTTTATATTTCTGTTATTAGTCTTTAATAAAGTCAATGACATTAACAGTATGTAGTTTGCGCGAAGTGAATAAAATTTACAATATAAGGAGGCTAAGCACGGAAAATTTCCTACATTGACCCGTCTGTTGCTATCTCTATTGCACGCGTGTGATTATATTGCTGTCCCGCCTATAATGCCGGCGGCCAATGACACAGAGTTAAATAGCAATATAAAATGCACGTGCGATAGAAATAGGAAGAAGCGAGTCAATGTACGAAATTCAACTTACTTTAGAATAAACGCGTACAATGAATATTACTAAATAAGATTTTCATACACTATGAAAAACGCATATATAACTTGGACTCGCGCACTGGATTCCGTACAAACTTAGGTAAGTGCATAGTACATAGGAATGTAAACAGTTCGATTCTAGATCCTTTAACAAAAAGGTAAACTGTACTGTGGGACCAACTTAATTTTGCCGTTAGAAAACTGTTGTGCCTCATACATCGACATAGATAGCTGTTAGTTTTTTAGCTGCAAATCTTTTATTTACTGTATTATCTTCAATCGGCCAGTTTTAGCCATATTAAAATGTTTTGTCTCTCTCTTGGCATTAAAATAATTTTCCCTCTAGTGCCTCTGCTCTAGCTGCAGTATTTGCCATCTTTTAAGCCTACTCGAATTGTAATTGGTGTTTATTTACCACGTGCCTCGCAACTCTCGCAAGTTCGTTTTTTGTATTTTTTTCAGTAGTTCTTTGTACTTTATTTATTTAATCTTTATTGCATAAAAGAAAATACAAACGTACAAAAGGCGGATTTAATGATATAAGGCATTCTCTACACAATATCTGTTGACGTCCTATTTGATAGGTATTCATGTAAATCTGTATTCTTTGCAAACTATGGTGCACAATGCATTATGTTACCACCCTTAGGACATTATTCTGAAATCTTTGCAGAATCTTGAGGTTTGAGGTACTGGCCGTTCCCCAGAGATCAATCCCGTATGTCAATATGGGTTTTCAATGTATTTTATATTGCAATTTATACACTAGCATTTTATTGGTTATTGTAAGAGGTATATTGTCGACCGACCAGCCAGTACAGACTCTAGTAATGAAGGTCTGCTTCTTTTCTCCATGGTTTAATGTGTTTGGCCCATGTTAGTCTCCTATCCAAATGAATACCAAGGAAGGTATCTTATACAAGTTTCATGGAGTAGTTGTTCTCCTCGCAGGTTCACAGCTGGACAATCCTCTTTTGGAAGTGTAGATATTATTTAAATAAATAAATTAATATTATAGTACGTTAACAGTCTTGAATGATTCACGGTTAGTTTCACTAGACTTAAATCGACCGGGATATAAACCGTGGTTACCTCTTATATTGTTTTTGAGCTCCCGATATTTCGACGCAGTTACATGCATCTTGTTCACGGGTAACTGGAGATAGCGGGTGGGTGTCAAAGTTGTGTAGACCGCGCTCGGTCTACCCTCATTCGTGCGCGTCGACTGCGTTCGTTTTCAACGTTACCACTGGTCGCGTCCACACTTGTTAGTCTACCTAAGAACACCACACTCACAGTGTCACTACGCGTGTTTGATTCGGATATCAATGGTTTTTTACACAAACAAATCACAGGATTCCACACATTAGACAATTTAAACCCATATTCACGATTGAAATTTCTGTATTTATGAATTTCAACGGCTTCTCTTACCAATCTTGGTATATAGTGGCGTTCTGTCGAAATGACCTTCGACTGTGCAACTCGATCCAGTGATTTGTACCCGATTCAAGGAGATGCTGAGCAATAGCTGACTTGCGACGTCATTGTTCTTGACCGCAGCGATGTGTTCTTTGATTCTACAGGCAATAGGCACAGCTTTCTTATAGTTTAATACATGCAAAAAATTACAATAAAAAGCTACGTTTAGGTAATTTAGATAATAATCAGTTTTTATAATTATTATATTTCAGTAAAAGTGATAGGTACCTTCTTCCTAGCGCATTCAGTGGCAGCTTTTTACGGGCCTGTTTTTCATATTTGCCTGCATTAGTCCATCACTTGCTGGAGTTTATCCTTCTCGTTTAAAACATTATTGATTTGAGCTCAATAATAGTCGAGAGAATGGCACTGCAGTATGTTCGGTGCCCTTACTCTGCTCTTCGTCAATTACCAAGTTATGCGATTTTTTGTACGAAGGAAATTGTATTAACTTGGCCTAAAGTTGAATTATATTTATTGTGGATAGATATCGTAATTAAGTACATGGATAAAAATCAGGGATAAATTTATGTTTTGGTGACAGAAAATATAGTTGACTATTGGAATAAAAAAAAACATGGTGTGTCATGGTTATTAGTCACCATATTAATTTTACGCAAAAACAAATAAATGTTCTAAATTGAGCACGAGGAGACTAAGATTTGTTACGTAAGAAGTAGTTTTTTATCCTCTTCTTTAGTGTTAATCACTTATTTAGTATCCACTCGACATAAATCCTCGTGTCCCTACAGAATCGACGCGACAGATGTTTCCAATCGAAAGAGGGTCCTGTCTTGTCACGTGTGGGTTTGCCAACATTTTCTGTGTAGTTCCCCACAACTGTAACTCAAAGACAAAAAGGCTCATTTCGCTTTATTTCAGTTAATTTCTATTTTGTTGGATAAGTGTTTACGTAAAGTGAGAGACACCGGACACAGCGGGACGCCTATTTCCGAACGATAGGATTTTGCATTCTAAACGCCAGTATAGAGTTTTCTTATGTTGAAAACGAATTTTCTTGGAAGCGAATGCGACTGACACCGCTAAAATTGGAAAGTTAACATGGTTTAATATAAGCAGCGTGTGTTGAGAAGTAACTATGTGCACGTGAGGATACCTATATTTCTTAACTAAGTACGCCTCAGGCAGCGGCTTACAAACAGTTTGATAATGGTTTTTAGTAGTTGTCTGTGTGTAAGTAAGCCCCAAAATTGTTTTAAGCTGACTGACAATGTCAAAACCAGCGATTGATAATAAACATAGATGACGAACTAGCTGTGCAAAATGACCCCACACACATTGTGCCGAAGAGGGCGGGGCGTCAACTTTGTGCCGCGGAGCTATTTAGTTCGTAAATGGCGGCCCGTTGTGACAGTGATAGTAAGAATAGTATTCAAATTATATCTTTAACAAAAGAAATATGCCTTATTGTGCGGATAAATGATGTACTACTCGTAACTGGTTATTAATCACCGGTTTGGTCGAATCGGTGAGTGATCAATTAAATTATTTTATAAATAATTTTAGTGGAGATTATTAATAAGAATCGGTTTTATTTCGTTTTTTTTTTTTATGTTTTTGGTACCACGGTTCAAAGATCTATCAATTGATATGGCAAAAGTTGAATTTGATTGTTTTTTTTCCACTTTTAGTTCAATGCATAGAGTGTACTGTATTTATTTATAATTTTAACTGATAAGCTAGCGGCGCTAAAGATACATGCCTCATAGTTTTTGAGTTTTTAGGGTTCCGTTTTTGCCATTTTGGTTACGTAACACTAAAAACCGGATCGAAGCTTTTTAACTTTTTGTTTGCTTGTACAGTCACCTGCAATAATATCTTACTCTTCGAAAGCCGCAAAAATATGTGACACGATTTATGGTTCTACAAAATAAATAATATCGTGTGTGCGGCCTTCGTGCGGACTTGGGTAACATACTATTGCAGATAACTGTATCAATGCGCATGCGGAGTTTCACATAAAAAAATGCAAGTGATTTTTTATGTATTAGGTAAGGATATGATCCGTACATTTTTTTTTAAATCTAAATTTTTATTGAGTCTTTGGACACTGTAGGTCAAGATGACAGCCTCATCCACAGAACATAAAAAACAGGCCTCATCCGTACAATACTTACGACGACGACGCATTATATTCCATTCTAAAAGTATTTTGCCGCGTTATCACTACCCTTTACCTTAAATAACTTAACACCTGCATACACTGTACCCAAATTATTTTACCTGTAATGGGTCGGCAACCAAATGCTCTTAACACGAAACTTTTATTTTTATTTGCTGACGTTATCAAGCAGTTTTTCAAACGCTTACCGAACGCAGGTCTTGTTTCAAGAGAACAAAATGGTCTCTCCGATCAGAATCTCGACGCTGTCAGATACACTGGTTCACCAGACCGACTCACTTACGCTTGGTATGGTATAGGAATAGATGGTCATGGATGGCGAGTGCATTGTTTCATTGACTATTACGTGTGCCGAGTCAAACAATGTTACGCTCACTGCCATCAAATCAACGATCTACAACAATCAAACTACTGCAGACCCTAATGCTGTCTTAATAAGGATTCCAATTGCGTGCACTTATAAAAAATATTTTACGGGAGAAATAGGGAAAATTGACACAGGTGTTGTTTTGTTCGGTTCGTCGACTGTTGTTTTAATTTGCTTCGCAAGTGTGATGTTTTTCGTTAGGGCAAAGTTGACATTATTTTAGAAAGGTACTATTTAGTGCCGCACAGAACATGTAAAGTCGCAAAATAGTTAGGGAAATAGACTATAACTATATAGTTACACATATATATATATATATATATATATATATATATATATATATAGATATGTATACATCACGCCCATTCCGATAACATGTTTTATATTAATATGTTTTTAACAAGTAGATACTAGGTACTACTATTTAAACTATAAACGAAATATATGTCATATACAAAGAAAAAAATCGGCCAAGAGGCCATGCTCAGTATATTTACATTACAAGTATAACGCATTAAGTCCACCAATTGTACTTTGTTGTATACATTTTGTGCAATAAAGTGTAATGGCGGCGCGTTATTCATAAAGGCGTTATAGGCCTGAATTAGCTACGAATCGTTTTTAACGATTTGTTCCCATACTTTTTGGATCCATGGTTCAAAAGTTGGGGGGGGGGGGAGAGAATTGTTTTTTCTTTCGGAGGTTTATTTCCGAAAATATTAATTTTATCAACAAATGGTAGTTGGAAACCAGTATTCGTTTAACGATACCCAACACCATTTGATCAAATCGAAACAAAATAAATAACATTTTTGTATGGGAGGTACCCTGAAAAAATCTGGTAAGTAGTTTTTAATTAACCTTTCTGGATTTATGCCAAATTGCAGCTTTCTAGCACTAACGATCACGTGGAGCCAAGCCGCGGACGGACAGACGGACAGACATGGCGAAACTATTAGGGCCCCTAGTGGACTACGGAACCCTAAAAATGACCAAGGCCTTGGCCACTGGAGTACTACTTGATCATTTTTTTTTCCTTTAAATATAACATTTATTTCGTTGATATTATAAGTTTGATAAAATGATTGAATTGATATATAACCAATTGAAAATAATACAACGGTAATGTATATGTTACGGGTAATGTTAGAAGGTTAGTTAAACTCAAGTTTACTCAACTTTTACACCATTACCGAGCCAGTGTTGGATAGACCTAGGTGTGTACGGGTAAACGCCGAATAGAGATTAATGTTGTTAAGATTTTCGGACTTTACCCAAAAGGCTTGGGTAATACTAGTCATACCCAGGTAAACATGAGTTTAATTAACCTTCTAACATTACCCGTAACGTATACACAAGTAGGCGTCAGTGTCATATCATAAGAAATTACTTTTGTCGATATAATCGTAACTACAAAATCGAAAATGTCAAAAATTATAGTTAGGCACTAGGTTCAGGTAGATTAGGTAAGGTTAAAGTCAAAGTAAAAAAACATGTATAAGTATTATAAGGAAATAAAGATTTTTTTGTATTTTTGTATTAAAGTCAAAGTCAATATATTTTTAATTCAAATACTTAGGCCTAGCAACAAGCACTTTTAAATAGAGATATTTTACAAATAATATATAATTTATTTAGTCAAACACCAACATTGCATAAAAATACTAGTCTAGAAATTTTCTAGAATAAAATCTAATGTCAAAAAATACGGAATACTTACAGAAATTAAAGTATCAATTTCATCATTACTAACATAAAAATAAATAGGTAATTCATTATTCACAATCACGCTTAATCCCACGGTGTTTCATCATTCATGTCATAGATTTATAATTAGCCTAGATGCCTAGTCTGTACATCCCTAGTGAAGCCATTTCGAGTACGACATTATGTCGCCCTCGTGTCATCGTATCCGAACGGCCCTCGCAGTACTCAAGGTCGAGTTGGTTTGTGTACACCTCCCGGTTATAAATTAAAAAATACAAGAAAGATGGTTGTTTGTGCGGTGAATGGGTGTCACAACACATCAGTGAATAAAAACAAACCGCCTGATATAACATTTCACGCGTAAGTATATAGTAGTTTAATGTGATATTTTTACATAATTGTAAATACAAAAATCCAAATTTTCGTCAGCCGCCATTACTTATAAATGTTGCCAGGTGATATGAATCTTTTTTCCTCCAAATGAGGCATGACGATTACATTGATAAAATAAAATTAATATGCTTACTTTACGTTCCTTGTATGACTATAGAAAATACTATACTATACTATACTAGACCCTACTCATAGTATTGTGTTCCTGCCGGTGAGTAAGGTTGCCAGAGCTCAACGAGGGGGGGCGGGTTTAGGGTCGGCTACGCGCATGTAACTCCTCTGGAGTTGCAGGCGTACATAGGCTACGGAGGCTGCTTACCATCAGGCGGGCCGTATGCTTGTTTTGCCACCGACGTAGTATAAAAAAAAAATATTCTTTTTTAGTTTTTCATTCTTTTATTTCAAATTATGTTTTGCCTTTTATAAAATTACAGTTTAAATTCATATTTTTATTTTGTGTGATATTCGTTTTAGATTTCCGACTGATCCGCTTCTGTCTGCGAGATGGACGGAAAAAATTAGATTAAATAGGAACGATGCAATATGGAAACCGACTAAACATAGTCGAATATGCTCTCGCCATTTTGATGAGTAAGTAAAGTAAATTGTATTTGTGGAACACAGGTGTTACAGTTAAGGTCTGTAAAAACGAAACGCAACTGTCACTGTCGCACTTATATGGAAGACTGATAGAGAGACACAAAGCGTTTCGTTATCGAAGCAATAGCGATTGCAACCTTGGCTAGGCCAGGTACAATTACTAGTACTGACGATAAATAGTTATTTGTTTTACAATAGGGAAAGTTGTTGTTTAACCGCTCGTGCTAATTAGCAATATTATCGAGCTAGATAAAGATCCCAAAATTTCTAAAAATGGAATCTTGAGCGTTGCGAGGGTTTCAAGTTACGAGAGTTAAACAAATTTTGCCCCAAGTAAAACACAAAACTTTTCACCACACCAACCCGAAGAAAATATTAAATGTATGATATCAAATAAAATCAAACCAAATCAGATCCAAATGATCGTCATTAAATATTTATCATTTAAAATCATTATTCCAAAGTCAATTCTACCAGCTATTATCTGTGCACATTTGTAAAATAAAAAAATAAACCTTTTTTATTTAAACATTATTTCACAAAGTACAGAAATGCAAAGTCCTTAAAAGAAACCTTGAAAGCTTTGTCATAAATTTAATATCTACATACACACTCCCAAATGATTGATAGCCAAGTATAAGGATGTGGTTAAAATCCATCTACTTTAAGGGGAATAAATGAACTCTGGCAATCCATTTTTGTATATATGTGTGTGTCGCTGAGCGTAAGACATGAGCGTCGCACGCACACATCGATCGTGTTTCGGCTTCACTTTTGGCAGATTAGTCTTATGAGGACTAACTGTCTATGTGTGATAGGTCAGTGATTCATGTAGTCTTGTGTACTATAATAGGCTTAAGAGATAAGCTTACGTTTTACATAAATTTCAATAACAGACAATTCAGTTATGTTATAATATTAGGAAGTTTATTGTAAAATCTTGCCCGAATTGAGCTTCTACTGTCAATTATATGACATACAAAGATATCAAAATGAGAACTTATTGTCCTATATATTATACTACTCTTTGAAACTTATCTAAACTAGAACTTAATGTTGTCGCCGCGAGATGGCAGCACTTGGTGACGCCGGCTGACGTCAAATCCGAGCGAGCAGAGCAGGGCCGACGGGTTCTCACGCCACCGAGTTGTGGTGGAAGGGAGAAGACCCGGCGCCACAGAATAACTAATAGTACTACCGCCGGCGCGCCTCACTTTTGTACTTGATCTCTAGCGAGAATGTTGTCTTGTTAAATGTTTATATTAATTATACTTTCGTTGGTTCGACTTAATTATATTGATTATATATTTCGATCCTTGGCTTTCATTTAATATTATCGTTATCGTATCTCATTCTTCGAATTGGGCCGATTATTGTGAGACTTGCTCAGATTAATTTGACAGGTAATGTGACATACCTATGTGTACATATTTTAGATTGGTTAATCTGTTCAGATGCATTTACCTTTCTATGCTCATTTTGAAGCCTTGGATTTGCTTATATATTTACTGTGCATAAATTTTAACTTAAAAATACTGACGTAGAAGGAACTTCTTCATACGGTTTCTCTTGCCACGAACAAAATAAACTGTCTTTATCTTACCCCACTCTTATTGAGGGTATAATTATTAACAAACAATTTAATATTACGTTCTTCTTCTTCTTCTACCTAGCGTCAGCCCGGCCTTTGCCAGGGTCCGCTTTCTTATTTGCTTTCCTCCACTTTGCGCGATCCTGGGCATCCTCTGGTTATATAAATAAATATAAACTAATACATACAATTTTTTTGATAAACTTGATTTATAAAAAGTGTGAAAACAGTTTTTCCTAACAAGCTTTTTTATTATTTGTTAGGTACCATGTGTGACCGGCGACACGTGTGCAGTTTACGCCTGGGAATTGTTTCGATCGCAATCAAGCGGAGCTCGTTGCTTTTGCTATAGGAATTTGTGTAGGCGCTGACCTGCGTTTCAATTTGAGCCCAGGCGCAAATGACACAATGGCTGTTTGAAGGATTATACGTAAGATGAAATACCGGTATTCTCGTAATATACATATTGTCTATTTTATTACTATAAAAATATACTTATATAAGTACTAAAATCACTTTGTTTTTTTCTTTTTTAATACCTATGTACTTACCTTGATAGAAGAAAATCACTAATTTACGTTTCATTAAATTTGCATTTATTGAGAAATCTAAACCGTTTATTAATGCTTTTATTAGGTATGAATTATAGGATTTCTTGTTTCAGACGCGTAAATAGGAGAAAAAAACATGAACACAAAACAAACTTTGTTTGTAGGCGGGCCATTCCAAACAACAAAATAGCCTGGTTTAGTCACCACGGTCACGATCGTCACAAACATTGGACGGAGTTTGTTTTATATTCCGAGATGTCAATTAAGATTGTAATTCGTCTAACAAAAAATAAAAAAGTAATTAGAGAGCTATCCCTGAGAAAAAATTAAGAGACAAGGATTTCTTTCAAATTAACGCCTGTGGTTGTAAAGATAAATAGGTCCAGCCCGCGTTTATTCTACATCTGGAAAAATACAATTCATGAATTAAGTGGAGGAAAATAGTCTGTTTGTTTGTCTAATGTTATTTAAATTTTCATGGTTTTTTTTTTTACATATTGCCAATTTTGGGAACCGTGGCAACATCCCCAGTGATATTATGTTCAGTGTGTAAAATTTTGGATTGTAAATTGAGAGCGGATTGAAAGTCGGACGTCATAACCATTAGGCCACCACCGCTATAACGCGGGTTCAATCCTGGCTCGTACCAATGAGTTTTTTGGAACTTATGTAAGTAAGTAAGTAAGTAATTTATTTGCATAAAATAGTGTACAGTAAGATGGTCAATAGGCAGGTACAATTTGGTTCAACTATTTTGCCTTAAGAAGACGTGTACTATGTTACTTATGTGTTATGTTATGTATGCTTTTCGGTGAAGGAAACCATCGTGAGGAGACCTGCATACGGGTGTATGAAGAAAAGGTGTATGTGAAGTCAAACCTCAACCCGCATTGGGCCAGCGTGGGGACTATACTATAGCCCAAGCCCTCTCGCGCATGAGAGGACCTGTGCCCAGCAGTGGGACGTATATTAGGCTGAATTATTATTATTATTTAATTGAGAGCTATATTATGGCAGGCTCGTACCTCTTCACGCTTACCGCTGAACCGCTTTAGATTAAATTTCATATGGAGGTATGTAGTTTGAGACGAAGTTGCGGGCAGAAGCTAGTTTTTAATAATTATATACTTACGTACTACTTTATTGTAGATTCGAATCGGTATTAACTGAATTTAACTCTACCACATTTACTTTCTAGGGTTCCGTACCAAAAAGGTACAAAAAAACCGGACAAGTGCGAGTCGGACTCGCCCACCGAGGGTTCCGTACTTTTTAGTATTTGTTGTTATAGCGGCGACAGAAATACATCATCTGTGACAATTTCAACTGTCTAGCTATCACGGTTCATATGTTCGATACAGCCTGGTGACAGACGGATGGACGGACGGACAGTGGAGTCTTAGTAATAGGGTCCCGTTTTACCCTTTGGGTACGGAACCCTAAAAACCCTTATGGAGCTACTCTGTCCGTCCGTCTGTCTGTCACAATGCTAAATATCTCGAGAACCACCTGTGCTATCAATTTGAAATTTAGAATAGTTATGAACAACGCTAACCCAGACACTTTGAAAGTATTTTTTTTATTAACTATGGAAAATTAGCAATAGGTAATGCATGGAAATATTTTATTTATTCAATGTCAACAAATAACAACTGTTAATTTGCGAAAATTATTTTATAACGTATTTTATACTCCCTCGCAAGGAGTAAACTTCAGTCGTGCGTCGAAACTTACACACACACACACTATAGGAGAAACAACAATATAACACAAAGGCATAAGGTCTTAAGTTACAAAAAGCGGAGTATAATGAATAATAAATTGTACTTATCTAGTACATACAAGGTGTAACAAAATAGTGGGCATATTCGGTATAGTGTTCTGCTTAGGAAAAAGGAGAAGAAAAAAACGTTCCATGATGTTCTTAAGAAACAGATCGTGTCGTAGCAGATGTCCAATTAGTATCTCTCTTCTATTTTCTATTGCCTTTATTATATTTCTTTTCTCGTTAATCCTATCTAGAACTCTCATATTTGATAATTTTTCTGTCCAACTAATCCCTTCCATTCTCCGCCAACACCACATTTCAAAGCTTTCCAATCTTTCTCTATCTCTTTGTGTCAGTGTCCACGTTTCGCAGGCGTATAAGGCAATGCTCCAGGTGTAGGATCTAATAAAATGTTTTTTAGGAATAGTAGAAATTTTTGATTTAAATATATGTTTTATATTGTTAAAAGCTTGTTTGGCTGTTGCGATTCGAGTAATGAGATCTTGACTACATCTTGATTTGTTATTAATGATACTCCCGAGATATTTAAAGTTATCGACTTGTTCCAAAATAGTTTCATTTAGTAGGTAAGTATTTATAATTCACAAACCATCACCGGCAAACGTTTGAAATGCTTGGCAGGCATAATTATAGATATATTCTATTATGCCTTGCAAAAGACATAGTCTTCAAATCCTACCTTTTGCAGTATGTATCTCAGAAACTTGCCGTTCGAGTGTAATATTACATAGGTATGTCATTTTATGAGCACCAAACCGACAAATCCTATCCAGGCCGAGGTATGTTATAAACGGCCCGATTCGAAGAATGAGATACGATAACGATAAGTTCTGGTTTAGACAAGTTTGTATCGTTTGTATGTCGTATAATTGACAGAAGCAGGGATTGGGATCACAGCGGAATCTAGTAATCAGATAAAAAGTAGGATTTAAAAAATACGCATACTAAACTGGAAATGCATTTTATTCCCATCTAAAAAATAAAAGCTTTCCGAAATCAGCAACTAATTAACACTGAGTAGATTAAAAGGTAAGGTATAGGCATAGATTTATTAATAAAAGTGATTTATATTTCCTATTTAGACATATTTGTAATCACAATTTAAAAGACAAATCATGAGAATGGTAATCATAAAATTTTAAACTTACTACTTAACTACTAATCTTACAATGACATTATGATAAAATTAATGACAAAAGTACTAGGAGTAGTAAGAGTAGGTAGTATTAATTTTAAGACAGATAACAATTTCTTTATTACAAACTAGTGCCCGAGCCGATCCGCCAAAGAACCTTGAGTTTCTTTATTACATAAGAGGGATAAGACTAAGATGAGAATATGAAAATGGTTACATTTTGCACGAGATAAACTATCATTAAGTTTAATACATACTTAACATTTTTTGTGGATTCCAAAGTGTAGGGCGATGCTAGGATGCAATAGGAATGTAAATGACAATGACACTTTAAATTTAATGGTAAATACTTTTATAGGGTATGCCGTGAGGTCCTTCCTGTTCTAATTCTTCTTCATGTTTTGGTTTTGGTACGTAAGGATTTTTACGGGGATCTGCATTTAATCTGAAAAAAAAAATTAAGAATTGAAAACAATGGTGCAAGTGTGCTTGATTTTAATGTAAAATGAGATATTTATTATATCTTCTTGGTTATCTGAGATGTTAAAATTGTGGGGTCCATATCTTAAACTGTATTAAAGCCATTGTATTAGAAATTAGCGTCGTTAATCTTTGACATTTGGTCGACTATTGAAATAGATGATCAGATGAACAGTTTTTATTAAGGCTTCAAATGAAAAAAAATAACGCTATAAAGCCCCAGGTTGTCATAGGTAGACATGTAGGTACCAAATAAGTTAGAACATTTGTGAAAACAGATTCTATTTATAAACCATATCTGCAAGTCTTATTCATATGAATCAAAAATGCTTATACACTCACTTGTAATGTGCTATCGCCTGGCCACAGTCGACGTTGTACCACCAGTCACAGGCGAACTTCTCCTGGTCGAACAAGGTACCGTTAGTGCAGAGGAAAGATGCTCCTTGGTGGCCTTCTCGCCCGTCGTGGCACACGTGGTAGGCCTGGGAAATTAGTTAATATTTTTATACGAGTATTTTACTTTTTGTTTACCTATATCTTTAATTTAAATAAAAATTGTTAGACAATAGCAACCTCTATCGATCAATCTGATTTTTAGACAAAAAATAACGGATTTGAGAATATTGAGTTAGTCATTTCGATTCCTTAAAGGTAATTAAGCCGAAATTAAAGAAATTCAACAAAAACACGGTGTATAATTTGTATTTTACGTAATATATATGAATATTCATAAAAATGTAAATGAAATCAGCAGATATTACACATACACTAAAATATTTTTCATTAGAATTACATATACATAAATATAATGATGATAGTACTCATATAATTATGAAAATATTATGGTATTTTCTAAATAATTTGTTATTCCATATTTTGTTTATCCGACTTAAATTTCAAGAAGAAGGAGGTTCTGTATTCGGTTGCGGCTAATATTTTTTTAAGTATATTCACCGATTATTTGACCGACATTGTAATATTTTTGGCTTGGCCTTTGCCCGTATACTTTGAACATATCAGTTGATACATATACTTACAAAAATAGGATAACATTTTACTTTTTTCATTTTGAAGACGGGTTTCGTTTTAAATAATTATATTATATTTGGCTATAATTGTACAATATAGACTACTGTCAATTATTTATTATAATTTAGTGAAAAGCCATAACATATTTTTATTTAAATATATCTTCCTACACTATATACATCAATTCATCACAATTTCTTGTTAGTTAAGTAAGCAAACAAAATTACAAGTACAACTAATTAAGGGGCAACAAGTCTGGGTCCAACCCTCGAATTTTCAATGTTGTTTTAAACCGTTAACTGTACCCGCAGGCTAGGCACTTGGTGGACCTTTTGTGTCTGGATTGTGTCCGAATGGATAATTAATCTGTGGCCTGGGGCCAGTTGCATAAGCCTATTGCAATACGATGCTTTGTTTCTATAAACAGGCCTGGAATTTTGAAGTGTGGTTCCAATTTAATATTGCGAATAACGCCTATAGCAAAAAAAATCTACCCAAACTGGTATGTAGGCACATGTACACAACTCCGAGCTCACTGTTTGTGCAAGTGAAATGTAATTTCTTATGAGATAGACAGATAATCATGTGAAACTCATGTTATATGTAGGTAATAAAGTAGGACACCAGGAATTAGATAGCGTCATCTGACTTACGTTCAGGCCTCGTATAGGTATGTAGTATGTTTACATATAGCTTTCCAGTATCAGTAAAGGCATCAGCTCATTCGATAGGTTAATAAGTATGGTGAGCTTGACGACAACTGTTAAGGATACTAGTTATACAAAAATGAATCTGGATATTATCAGAAACGCAACATGGTAATGTGGTGAGTAAGGGTACCAGAGTTTCTGCGGATTCACTTTGTTGATGATGACAATAACTACATTTTCCCCTTTCGGCATGTTTCACAATGTCCAAGAAAAATATAATAAATTTGGTAATTAATTAGCAAATAAATTAACTGCCAAATAAAACTCTTTTTTATCTACCAGTTAAGCTTATTTGAAGAATGTGCAACACCAGTGATGATTTTATTTGTCAGATAAGTGGCAAGTAGCTTATTCAGAGCTTTACTTGGACATTGTGACAGGCCCTTAATAGAATAAACGTTTTAATTAGCACGGTTTACGATGTTTCCACAGCTTAATATTTCAGCTTACGGCTATCCGCCAATGATCAGTGGGCTTTATTTTTGTTTTCTACAGCGATGTAAAAAATCTAACAGGTAATTAATTAATTACCTAATTAACAGGTAATTGATTCGAAATCTGTAAGTACAATATCATCAGTAGACTTGGTCATTGCGTTTATTTCGATATTTACCTGACATCCAGTCTCCACATTTGCATACATTCCAGGGTGGACTGGCACATGTGCACAAGAGAACCCAGTCTCAGGAACTTCATGGTAGATAGGGTAGTCCACGCCGGGGCTCCCCGGCACGTTGCGTAAGTCTTGTGGCTTTTCGTGTTCGCGAAGGGGCTTTCGATATACAGCTTGCTCATAACGGATAGGGTACTGCTCGTATCTCTAAAAACAAAATGCATTATTTTAAATTGTTAATTTGAGAATTGGTAGACATCGATACTTGAAAAAAAGTGAATATCAGGTGTTGATGACAAGAAAAATACATTTTTAAATAACTTTATCAGTTTTAACAACAGCAAAATTGCAAGGCCACTTTATGAATGCATTAATTAATAATGTGTCCACGAAATTTTGCCGCTCGCTCTATATACTCGTACATGTCAATACCAGACGTCAAAACTTAAATAATCGTATATTTTGTAGCAAAGGGAAGAAATTATTAATTGGATTGAACCACTCTGCAACACAGAGCAGACAATAGGTCCAAATTACTGTTATTAACTGTAATTAATTATAGAAGTACTCTATGTATAGGTATAGTAACTAGTTTAATGCATCAATGCTGGACTAAATTACTATAGAATTGACGATATCTTTGTAACTACCACCAGTTCGGCACTGACATAAACGCTGTCGAGAACGTAACTTACTTTCTATGCATCTTGCTCGTACTCGCATATAAGTGCGAGCGAGATGTATAGAAAGTAAATTATGTTCTCGATAACGTAAATGTCAGTTTTTACACTGTCAGTGACTCATGGTACGGGTACTGATAGACACACGTGATTACATTACAAATAAAACATATCTATGTGTGTATACTCAAGTCAAATGCTAAAAAGTCAGTACTTTAAAGTCACAGTATATACCTTGGTACACTGACACATCGTCTTTCGTTTTGTTTATTTATTAATTGGCGAATCATTAGATGTTTACATTTACCTTCATTGTTACAATATTATTAACACAGTAATAAACGAATCATGTACTCGAAACTTTAAATCATACATGGCATGGCATATGTATCAGTTAAAAAAAATTACGAAATAGCAACATTTAACCTGGTAAGATATAAATCACAAGGTGACATTGACTTACTTATATAATGGTTACGTATCACAATTAACTTTCTAGTTCATACGAACAGAACTAGTTCTGTAAGAGTCGTAATGAGGTTCATCTATAACAGCTTTATGCAACTTCGTATCGTAAATAATTTTGTTGTTCTATTGGTGAAGTTTTTTATTTATTCATTATTTTTTATTGAGCTTGGATTGAAGTGCTATGTTAATTTATAAAATAAAACATATTAGGTAGGTACCTATATACTCGTACTTTACAAATATTATTTAACAAATTAAAATGTCATCTGCAACAAGTCTTAAAATAGTATTTTATACAATCCTGATATAATAGAGAGATTTTCAGTCGAGTACCGTGTTTAGGCAACGAAAATTGCTGAGTTGCCTAAGTAAGGTACGAGATTGAAAAACTTTATTATGGCACTATTGTATACAATCCTTTTTCTCCGAGTCATCTAAAATAATACTTTTTTTTACTATAAAGCATAAATAATTAATGAATATTGGTAAGTATCTCAGTAGACGTAAACGCGCGATTCCCGCCCGCGCCCCGTGCCCCGCGTGCGTCTTTTCTATGGAAGCGTAGACAACAGCGTATCGAAATGAATCTTATGGTTGAGTGGGGAGCCCAAAAATTAAAAGTACGCAAATATCCATAAGTATATCCATATTATAAATTCTTAATTTAAGATTATAAATAAATAAGTTCGCAAATTAATTTGGTATACACTTTTATTAACTTACCACTCTTACAAGTGTCTACTTGGTACTAAACTACTGGCTGTTCAAAATATTACATTGTGCATTAAGGGCGATAAAGAAGAATTCTTACCGCCGCTTTCTTGTAACATTCTTGTAACGCCCGTGGTAGGTACACAATGTTTTTACTAAAACTACATTTTAAGCGAATTAATTCTTAAATACGGTGACATTTCAAACATTCGTCCATGCATCATTCAACCACGATTGAAAATTATGTAAAAATATTTTAAACGGCTATTAAATTAATCATATTTAGGGCCTGTTTCACAATGACCAACTGGTAGATAAAGCTTAACTGGTCTACCAGTTAAGCTTTATCTATAAAGTGCTAAGTTTTGCAAGAAGTTATATCTGTCAGTTAATTTATTTGTTAATTTGCTATCCAATACTTCACTTGGCCATTATGAAACAGGCTCTTTATATTTTTAAAAATACACAAAAAATATTAAAAAATATATGTAGGTAGTAAATAAGTAAATATGTAAATATTTGGGGACAATCTTACATAGATACCTCCTTGCGTAGAAATAAAGTAAATGATATAAAAAACCATTAAACCCACCCAACATAAATAATGAAATTTAAAAAAATCAATTGCACCCGTGGGCATAATATAGCTCATTCCATCTTTGTATACTAGTATAAAATAATAAATATTATGCATTATTTCCATTAAATTTGCAATTAAATACAAATTGCGAAATTGATCCCTCTAAATAACTAGTCCTACATCCAGACAATTGCAAAACAGACCTTTCGAAAAGCCCTGCGCGTGCCTCATGGCCGCCCGGCGTTGCGCAAACGGCTCACAACTCGTTTTGGAGTACTTTTCGATCAATATATCACAGAGGTAAAGTTTATTAAAAAAGTAGATCCTGAGATATTTAGTAAAATTCATAATACTTGCCGGAGGTTACTTTAGAACTATGGAACGAATGTTATTATTATTATTTAACTCTACTACATCAAATTGTATGAATAGTGAAATTAACAACATCATATCTTTATTCCATTTCTAATGATTTCAATAAAATCGGTGCTTACTTTTATTGTTTTGGTAAGAAATTAGTACTTATTAATTTAATTGTAATTTTTACGACCTGCACTGTCAGAAATAATCAATAGGAATGACAGTCATGAATAAAAATACATGTCACAGTTACCTACTTATTAAAGCGGATACTGACTTACCTTCTTTTTTAACGTCAGGTATGAAAAAACGTAAATTAATATCCAGCAACGTTTTAACGTTTAAACTTGCCCTGAGAACACAGAAAAACTTGATGGCGGGTAAGTATTTTATTACAAGCTAATAAACTTTTAATTTTCTTACTTATTACTTCAAACTTCAGAGTTTTAAACAATTAATGATTCCTGCCTTATTTGTTGATGTTTCTTTATTCGGAACTTTGAAATCCGGGCAAGAGGGCTTTAAAATGATGTTAAGGTTTCATCTAAAGGCAAAATACGTTGAGAGAAATATCAAATTGAATTAGAACTGATACTAAAGAAGTAGTATAACAACGGCCCTAGGGGAATGCCGTTTTTTTTAATATTTTATTATATAATTAGCAACATACTACTAACACACAAAATGGCACTAATAATCCAGTAACTTGTCGACTTTTGTAATGGGGTCCATTTGCGTGAAATCCCGAAAGTTCTGATTTTTTGCCGACTTGTTTATGATGTTGGCTCAACGAATAATCCAAGTTTGTGACCTCGAGCGCCGAACGCAAAATTTGTCAAAAAACTTTTCTTTTAGATTTGGGTGATTGTAACCCTATAATAGACTAGTTTTTGATATTACCTTCTCGGGGCGTTTTTAAAGTATACCAAATATTCTATAGTACGGGACTCTAAATTGTTTCTGTAGATATAAAAGAGTGGGGAAAGAATCGGTGAGAGAACCACTCTCACCAGGTCCAATCTATGCTATATTTCTTCCTGCTCTTACTTACTAGGGCACGTTATTTATTATTTTCATATTATTTAGGGACGAGGAACTCATTTTTGAAATATTCGATAAACCTATTCATACAAAAAACATATTTTGCAAATGAAAATTATGTATATTATGTATATATTATTTGTGACAATTTTGGCCTTTACAATCATAGTGTGGGAAATGTTGTGCAAATGCACAAGATAAAAATTTAACCCATATATTCCTTACTTTATAAATAAAGTATCACTTCAAAGCAGGCCGTCATACATTTTTTTTTAATATGTAGCAGTAAGTAGTGACAATTTCTGTACAAATTGAATTATGGCCAAAGTCAAAGATTAAAAATGTAAAAGGAACACTTTTTTTATAAGACTACGTCGGTAGCAAACAAGCGTACGGCCGTCTTGTGGTAAGCAGTTACCGAAGCCTATGGACGCCTACAACTCCAGATGTGTTACATGCCCGTTCCCGACCCTAATAACACCCCGCACCCTCGTTGAGCTCTTAAAAGTATAATGGCCGTCTGTCGGTTTTGGGTATTTGAACTTAAAAACATGCTACTTTAATCAATATTTTTGTTGAGTAATCTAGTTTCGTGACTAAAGTAGAAGGAATTACGCGTATTTCGTTTAAATTTTTCTATTGGTAACCCAAATGCTAAAGTAAAATTGAAAAATATAATTTAAGCAGTCTGATATGAACAGCCTCTGATAAATTCTAATAAAAGATGAACGAGCTGAGTTGCTGCAAGGTGCCTACCTCACTCTTGTATTTTTCACTTTTGTTTTACAAATCATGATCTTTACTTAAGAGCGTTGATAAGTCCAAATATAGGTATATAAAAAGTACTGCTAGAATCATGCTAGAATGCTCCAAGCATGTAGCAATAATATGCCAAAACGATCTTACTTTTAACAATATTTCGGCCCTAACCGCTGTAAAACCTCAACTGCTCATCCTAAGATGATAAAAAGCACCGCCAGAATGCGCCAAGAAACGTATAGCAATAAAATACCAAAACTGATACAGAAATGGCCATAAAAAAATATTTTGGCTACTTTTATATACTTAACTATTTCTATGTGAATAGAAGCCGGGACCTGTTTCCTATTAAACTACTGAGCTGATAACATTAGGACTTAAAAAAGTTGTAATTTTATCGTAGTGGTGTTTGTACGGAACAGGTGCCTGACCCTTGTCGATGTGTCGACAGTGGCGGCGGCGGCGCGGCGCGGCGCGGCGCGGCGACTAGCATAAGTTTACCTTCATGTGTAGCGACTTGCCTCCTGACACACGGACAAACATATTTTATGTATGACCAAAACTGACTGTTTGACCAAAACTTGTTTGGCAAACTGTGTATCAGATTTCAGCAATGACCGACAAAAACAAACTTAAAGCATTTCAAGCTTTGCAGTATCCTATTTTGTCTAGAAATTGGTGATATCTTATAATAGAATGAAACAAAGCTAATATTAAAAATTAAATTGTAGATTGTTTAGTGAAGTCAGGAGGTACCTATCTCGCGCGATGTGACGATTTGTATGACTAAAAGCGTTTTCTTTTGTTTCATCCACTGTGAATTGGATTGGCTCGGAGTTGCTTGCTGGATGAGGGCATAGGATCGCGGATAGGATGCACTCGGCGCGGATCTTTGGATTTTTGGATCGTAGCGAAGAATCGGATCTTTGGATTTTTTGGATCGTAGCGAAGGATCGGATCTTTGGATTTTTTTGGATCGTACCGAAGGATCGGATCTCGGAATTTTTGGATCGTTGCAAAGGATTTTTGGATCTCAGACTTGCTTAAAAACTTTCGGATCGTGCATCGGATCGGATTGGATTGGACCGGACCAGGATCACGGATCTTTGGGTATGATTTTGAAATTTTTGCAAATAATTATTTCTGTTGAGTGCACGCGGGACGCGCGGCGAGTCATGGACGCTGTATCATTTTACCTATATGTTAACTTACCTTGGTCTGCTCTACCAATCAAATAATTCAAAATCAACATTTAAAAGTTAATCCTACCAGCCTACATAAGGAAAGAAGTCAAATTTTCATATTAACATACTTTGCAACTCTTGTGGATAAAATGTGTGTGAACTTTTTCATTTAGTTTCGAGTGGTGAAAAACAACATTGTCAAAACCAAATACCGCAGACCACTCATCCTAAAAGACGTAGCAAAGTCGCGCCACCCCCTCTGCCACGCCTACGGTAGACTTACTCGATTTTTGAGTCACGCCTACATTGCTTACTTCAGTCTACGGACCGGGCTCGGTCTAGAAACATTGCTAGCTTGAAGAAGTTTTTGCTATGAAAAATGCATTATTTTTATGTTACATTGTGTAGCAAGAATACTAAAAACTCTGGTGTACAAAAAAAATGGCATTTCATTTCTGGATATTGATAAAAATTAAGCTTTAAATTAAACGAAGCAGCTCTCGAAACTTGTTGACGTCTTATAAGAAAGTTTCTTTCTATCGCGCTGCATCCGTATAGCCCTTTTCTTCTGTTGTCCATAGAATGTGTTTACTATTGATAAGGTAATTCAAATCGAATTAAAATTTTCGTTTGCGTATTGCGTAAAATATTAGTTACTTACATGAGAATTATACATTCGTAGTTGTTTACACCTATAATTGTCCCTTGAAATTAAATGACATTATCAATTCAGCACTAATTCATATGTTATCACGATGGTCAATAACCTATTTCATACAACAACATACGGTTGCAATTTAAGATCAATAATTTTAACTTACGACAGCCAACGTGGCAATGATAGTTCCGTTCAGCCAATAATTATTAAAGTTTTGTTTTGTAGTGAAATATTGTGTTTATATAATTTGTGTTAATAAAATGTAATATTTCATTTATATAATAACAAATAAATATTTACTATTTAATAATACAGGATGTTTCTTAAATGTGGGTTTGGTGGGATCTTGCGCTGCTATACGAAAATCATCATAGGAGGATATCAATCGCAATCTTCCCTAACTTGTTAACCAATTACGAGAACTTTTAAAGATTTTTGAAAATCATACAGGATGCGAGCTAAAACGTTTCAACCCAGTATCTCGAACGAAGGAGCTTTGATGCTTAAAAACAGTGAGTATAATTTGATTTTCGAGTTAGGCAAAGCTTTGAAGTGCGGAGTGGTCGGGTGAAGAGCCAGCTGTTTAGATGAATGGGTGAATTGAAGAATGGATGTATGGATGGCTGATACATATGTATTAAGAAAACGTATATTGTTAAAATGTGTGTTGTCACTTGTTAAAGAAAATTATAACTTAGATGAGTGACATCAAGTGATGGGGTTAACCGCACTTTTTTATGAATTGAATTATTTTCTTATTATTGATTTATTTGGAAACTTACGACGTACAAAGAAGGCTAATTTTAAAAACTGAGTTAATGTAACACCTATTAAGTATATAGTCATTAACATAGACACACAAGTCACCCTGTAGGTATAAAAAAAAATCATCGCGAATAAGGAATCAACATAACATCTAAAAGTCACCTACTCGGGTCTCTATTGTTTCCCATAAAGTTTAATAATCATTAGTCATGATGTATTGTTTGTCCGCATTTTCGTTAGCCATAATTTGGTTTTTCTCATGAACGCGTAACTTTTCAGGATTGCCATAAAACAAACCTAACCTAACCTATCTATAGGATAATCTAAGGAAATTCCTGAAAAATTAACGGTTTCAGAGTTATGACTAATGATAATATGACTATCATTTCATTATGACTTTCAATAATTATGCGAAAGAAATGGATCCGCACCTACTCGCATATAATTCCTCCAATGTCTTAGGTACTTACCATCTTCTTTGACAATATACTTGTTCAACGCGTCACATCACTAGGGGCCGGCAGACATTTTTGTCTGACGCCCACGTTTGAACGGATCAATCACGGCACAGGACTCTCTCACCGCGTCCCCCACAACCCTGGATTTTTGGCAGCATCGGTTTCATGAAATGAATGCTCGAAGCTACTTCTTTAGGTTATATTTTATGAACCAAATACATTGTAAGTATTAAGGTCTATATATACATTGTAAACAGTTTTGTAAAAAGGCTTTCAGACAAAACGTATAACTGAAGGGAAACTTTTTTTTTTTATACTACGTCGGTGGCAAACAAGCATACGGCTCGCCTGATGGTAAGCAGTATCCGTAGCCTATGTACGCCTGCAACTCCAGAGGAGTTACATGCGCGTTGCCGACCCTAACCCCCTCCCGCCCCTCGTTGAGCTCTGGCAACCTTACTCACCGGCAGGAACACAACACTATGAGTAGGGTCTAGTGTTATTTGGCTGCGATTTTCCCCAGTTGGGCTCTGCTCTAGATCTGGAATGACATCCGCTGTGCTGTGCCCTACCACACAGAGCGAGATGACATTCACAATGCCCATACCTCTCTTGTGGACGTAGTTTAAGGACGCACCCGGGTCCAAAACCTACAAATAATTTGTTCTACAGAAATATCATGACAGAGTTTAAAAATAATAAAGCAATATATAAAAGATCCAAACCATTTATCTATCATCATCTCTTCCGACATAAATATAAATAATCCATCCTCAAGATTCATACACTTTTAAAAAACACTTCCCCCCGTTAATGAAAACGACTTCCGAGATCAAACAGACACTCGCTCATAATTCAATGAAAGCCTGAAAAAACCTCGTTGGAGGTGAGAATTTGTAAAATTATCCCTGAATACCAATTCTGTAGCGACTCCAAGTTTGAAACAATTTCCACTTTGAACAGCTTGATCAAAGAAATGGAACTAAAAAACAGGCCTTCTGGTACGAAATTCAGAGTAAATTCAACCAACAGTAATTTGCCTTTGAGGGCTCTGGGAGGAGAGAAAATTGCAAAAGTTAGTGCGCCCTTATGGGAAGGGAGTTATTGCTACTAGATATTTAAAGGTCGCCTGCGCATAGGGGACATATTAATGATGGGTTATGTCGGTCTAGTTTTCTGATGCGACTACACACATACACAAACGTAGGTACGTAAATATTTAACAATCACCTAATTACTACCCTGGCTATATTGTCTGTCTCATATCCTTAAAATACGAGCTACTGCATTTTTATTTGATTCGGCCTATATGTAGACACATTTTTTATTCCACTTAAGAAGCCGTTATCGATTTTACTCGCCAAAATGACAAATTGATAGATTTAGTCGATGAAATTGCACA
This sequence comes from Cydia pomonella, assembly GCF_033807575.1. Taxonomy (NCBI): domain Eukaryota; kingdom Metazoa; phylum Arthropoda; class Insecta; order Lepidoptera; family Tortricidae; genus Cydia; species Cydia pomonella. The sequence continues at coordinate 12,753,089 of NC_084706.1, read as the reverse complement.
CCTTTTGTTAACTATTAGAAATAACAAATACTGGTTTATATTGGCATGTCTTGTTATCTTTCATTTTAATAATTTTTTTTTTTTTAAACGGACTTACTTAATTAATAATGTTTTTTTCTGACGGATTTTAAAGCTCTTATTTGTAAAATTCGTAAAGTTTGGACATGCTAATTTTGTATTACACATATCTTGTACTTCAACTTTAATAAACTACATTTTTGTTATTATAAATTTGAAGTAGTTAAATAAAAGTTAGACGAAATCAATCTTCTTCAGAACAAGTGACAATTTCTCTGAAAACCGACTTATTTTGAACGTAATTTTGATAATCAAACAATCTACAACATTTGCTGAAACTGTTCTTATGCATCATTTTGTATAATTTACCACCACAATCTTTTGTATACTTTTTAAAAACTGTCCCTTCACGTCATATATTACCGGGACACACGCTTCCGACCTCATTATTAAAACCAATACTTGTTATTTAGATATTAGGTAACAAAAGATCTACAATTTCAACGACTAAATCTATAAATTTTACATTTTAGCTCTAAAATCGTTACCGGGCTAAAGGGTAAATAGATGCTTTGGCCCTGCATGATACGATTTATTTTCTAGCTGTTTCTCTAATAACATGTTTGTTACCTAGTTATCAACTATCTTCAGGTAATAGTTGCATGCCTAATTATTCGTAGGTAGAGTATTCTATGGCCTAAAATGTTATGACAGTATCTTTAGAAAAGCGAAACACGTGTCGAGATTTGTCGCATTGTTAGATTGAGGTTCAATCAAGACTATTTTCGCAAACGCAATTGGCAATACTGACAACATGCAAAAGATAAGCAATATTGTCCCTATTGTCACTAATCAATCAAAATGTAATATAGCGCGACAGGGCCAGCCAGAGTCCTACTAACCTACCAAATACCAACCTACTGAGAATTAAAAATATATGTAATAAATATATAGGTTGCCTTATTGCAATGGCCTTTTTGGGGTTAGTATTAAGTTATTAATTTTACTTTCTGTTGTGACTTCAAATACTTGGTGTATCCCGACCTTAATTGCCATAACTCTGATTTAAACGGCAATTACGAAAAGTTTACTGTTTGCGAATTATGAATCGCTTTAGTGAAAGTTTTTAAAATATTAGGGGACTCGTCCCTTTGTACAATAGTAAGTTTAAATTTGAAATTACCATTTAATATGTACTTATTGTATAATCGTTCGTCAGATTTTAATTATAATTTAATTCAGTGTTTTTCAAACATTACGTTAGTTCATTAGCCTCCACGTAATTAACATAGGGAGCAATTTATATGCAAGGAAAAGTAAACATACAGTTCGCAGAGTAAATTATCATTTTTCATGGACATAGTGGTTTTTCATGTAGAGGTGGTGGTCTTTAAACATAGTCGCCATGTCACAAGATATTTTTAAAGCAAGTCGATTAACTTTTAGCTCGTTGTAATCTTAGACTAACAAACATGTCATCCGTACCGTTCGGTCTAGCCAATATTTGTTTTCGTTAAACTGATTGGGCTGAGCGTTGCTATTTAAATTATATTATAAATGGATATAAAACACACTGTACATTTTCTCAAATATATCAAGATTCAGCAATTAAACAACTCATGAAAGTATTATTTGGTGAACTGGTTATTCATGGCATGGAATTCATTTCTGTGGTTGCCGTTACACGATTAATTAAATTTATAGCAGAGAAAATCGTATCAAAGATGCCTCTTTTTTAACAAACATTTTTATTGTACAGGCAAATGGGGTCGATTCAAGCCTTTAAATCTTCCATGTTGATTCTTCAATACTGTAGTTGTGATTTTTCGATTAGTGCTTGGTTTTCACTTATACGCATATGACCTTATAGAGTAAGCTAGCGCAAAAGCAAATTCAATACGCGCGAGGTATCGCGTTGAGCTGCGGGTTTCAGGAAGTTATTGTGTTATAGCGTAACGATCCGTCACCTTAAGTAAAAAAAAATATACAACTTTACTTGAGTACCTACATCTGCAAATTTTGTTTCTTATATTAAGTAATTGAGTTGGCATAAAGTTCGTTTATATCATTAGTAGTTACCTACTTATATAGTGAGTTGTATTTGATAATCTTCAAAAAACAATAGACTGACGTAAGTAAATTCAATTGCAATGAGGTTTTTGATAGGGATAGGGGTACGAGTAGTAGGGCAAACATTAGTGAACCAATATGTATTTAGGTACCCACCCAATATGTTACCTATTCCCAAAGTATAATATTTATGCAAATCTATACAAATAGATGTTTAGGTAGGTACTTGGTTAATAACCATAATCGAAAATATCTGTTCGACTACATATAAACGAAATAAATGCTTTTTATTATTTTTATTTTTTATATAATAATCTCAATATATTTAAAGAAAGCAGTAACACACCATAATGTATTTTACTATAAATTTATTAGAATCAGAAAAGCAGAACGAGTACTTATATTTTTTCACTACACCAGCTCGTACAGGTTCACTTTATATTTCAAAAAACTATTGAGAAATTTGCCTTCATCCACAAGAGTAGCAAAGTAGTTAGATACAAATTTAGAGTTGCGTCCTGATGCTGGCTGGTAGAAGATACTTTTAAGTGATTATTTTGAATGATAAATATCTTATAGATTTTTAATGTTCAACAGTTAGTATTTTCCTCGTGTCGTTGTGATGAAGAACTTTGTAATTCACTCGGTGGCAAAGTTTGTTTAACCACCATCGTGCCTTCAAACCTTCGCAACGCTCAAGATTCCACTTATCGAACCACTCGGAACACCCGAGATTCAATTTTGGAACCTTTCACTTGATCGGGTATCAATATTATTACAAGAGTTTAAGCAACACCTTTTTCCCCTTATAAAACAAATATGAACAATTTCAGGTTTCTTATATGTACCTGCAAATATGCAGCGTCCGACACGAGCCCACAGAGCAGCGCGCCGGTCAGCGCCCGCAGAACCGCCTTGCCCATTTCCCCGCACATTCTGCCTAAGAGTAAGTCCTAAACACTTGTTTGCACAACGGCCGCAGAGAGACTGGTTGACGCGCGCGCCTGTAGCGACCGGCAAATTTGTGGTAGGAGTATTTGGGGGGTAACGTTTAATAAAAAAAACATGACAAACATCAAGACACGCCCTGGAGCGGCATTTTTTTTAGAGATTTATATAATAGATATATAAAAACCGATTGATGCCTGCCATGGTCTTTTGTGGACTCTTAACGATACCTCCTATTTGTATCAGTTTGTGCGTCTTCTTTAAACACGATTTATTCAATATTTTTAAGCTTTAGACCTTTCCTTTTTTTATTTTAACCATATGGTTCAATGTTACCTCGAAAATATAACTCATTGATAGGTGATAGACTAGTAAGTAGAAACGGCTACTGTTAGATGAATACAATAAGTGGCCCAGGCACGTGCCAACATATTTTGATTCTAACTAAGCGCTCCATGATATCTATATAGGTATTGTAATATTTATTATACATGAACTATTAATAAGCCTCTTTATTGTCATAATGAATGACTTATCTAAATAAATTATTAAGTAACAAGCATTACATATTTATTAAGATTTACATACTGAATTACTGATTATAAAACTGTAATCTAATCCTGATTAATTAATTACAATTTTAGTTCCATGTCGAAATGAAGTTCCATTATCTATAGTTATTATATTTTCATATTCAATTATTCTACGAATACAATAATATTCAGACTCGTATTTTAAACAAATAAATAAATATATTATAGGACATTTTTACACAAATTGTATTAGTCGCACGGCTCTCATAATTGACTAGGCTCAAAAAGGCTTGTGTTAAACAAATAAATGCCCTTACCAGGATTTGAACCCGCGACCATAGGCTTCATAGGTACGGTCACTACCCACTACTCCAGACAGGTCGTCAAACATTAGAAATTTGTAGAAATATTATTATAATAAATTATTAAAATGTTTTATATTCATTATCAACACCTCAATGGGTAATTGCCTCTCTAAATATGCATTAACAAATATTTATGATTAATTTGTATATTTTTACTCAGCAAAATAAACATGTTTTAAGCATTTCTTTACCTTTTCTGAGTTAAAGTATCTTATTACATCAAAAGTGCGTGTAACCTATTTGCCAACTCGATATCCCCCTATAATTTCATCGTAATGCCATCAACCTCGTGAGGTCAGTCGATGAGGCGGTGCGGCCGGGGGCTTCATTATCCACTCTTGCGCAAGTTACCGGCGCGGAGTTGGCTAACATCCCGACAGTAGACGAGCAGTAGCGAAGATTCGCGAACTAAGTGTATAAGGATACTAAGTTACAATTTAAAAATTCGTTTACTTAAAATACTTACATACTAAGAGGCTTATTCTAATTGTAATATCAGGTTATGAATTTCTGGTTGAAGACATGTAGGTAACTTTTGACACTGATAGATCCGTATCAAATGTATAATCCTCTAATCACAATCAGAATACATTTCCATGAGTGGTTATTAAACTTTGTTATTTTACGTACACAATCCATCACACGTACTGTCAGCGAAAATATTAAACACTAATGCCCTAACTAGTACGCCTAAGGACCATATTAATAATTACATATACGAGTATATAAAAACATTCCAATTAGACAGAGCATAAGAAGTCACAAAATTTGGGGCTATTTTCGACATTTCGAGAGATCTAATTGTAATAACTCCACGATCCTGTACCTAATTATAATTAATAAGCTACAAAACATAATATACCTTTTCCCTAAAATAGAAGATTAAACTGTCGTTCTTGGAAATAAATTCAATGATGTGAATTAATTCGGGTCTATTATTTGACCTTGTAAATATATTGAGTGCCTTTAAGTATAATCTCTTAGATGAGATGTAGGATCTGTAGGTTTATCCGCACAAGAGCACTGCAATTAAAACTTGAAACTTAAGTATCTAAGTACTACAATTCACCCTTTATCATGCCCTAATAAAGTCATATGGTGAGCGAAAGTGAAAATCATTGCATATCTTTGTTAAATGTTTGTTTATTATACTAGTTGTTAGGTAGAATTTTATCAGGTTATTTTTTGTTACCGCTGCAGCTAGTAGTGACATGAAAATGTGTACTTTTAATAGGTACTAAAAACATTTACGTCGACGACGAAGTAAATAAATGCAGTATTGTTAATGACTGTACGAACAGAATAAGCACCAAGTGCGAAATTACGTGTGTTGATTAAAAAAGGAATTCATAACTTGGCATGTAATTGTTTCCTCCAACTATAATAGCGAAAACAAGCGAAACTGTTCCATTATTGCACCACAATAAGCAATAGTTCATCTTTTTGTATGTTGCTAAATATTGGGTTACTTTTTACAGGAATAATTCCTTTATTTAATTTAATTGCTGGTAGGGAACACAATAAGTAACTAGGAGTATATTATATTGGCGTCATTTATAAACATCTGTCAAACAAGGATATGATATAACTGTAGATAGGTTATTCTCAAACATAAGGAACACAAAAAACACTTCCATATTTGTTTCTATACCTACGAAGAAATCTGTTATATTTGATTAATTTTCGCATTCCATTAATATTTGTCATACTCGTTAAACATAAGCTTGTTTCTTTCTCTTTCGGTGACACTTGCGCATCTCTCACTTGCCCAGATACGACTATAGGCAACTTGTACAATTTGTCACAAGGTCAGCGCTTCAATTTTGGAACGCCTGTAACCCATCTTGAGTTATAATAAATCATTGCTGTCAAATCTAACAAACTGTTGATAAGTGATAACCGTTTGCCATTTTGACATTTCTGTTTGTTATAATTTATAACATTTTTCAAATGGGAAGGGTAGCCTGACACGTGTCAAAAAGTGATTATAGGGTTGTGACAATGCAAATTAGAAACGATATTTTACGATTCACGATTAAATCTGCAAAGGACATATAATCGCGACGCGACTCAAACGATTTGACACGAGCGAAATTTATTCGGTCGATGAAAAAGAGTCAAACTTTAATTACAATTGAGTTCCATTTTACATAAAGAAACTCAACGATGATTAAATTTATCTTTTTATTTTTATGACCTAATTTTATATATTTTAGTGACTTGTGTCTATTATAATGAGATATTGTAAGCTACAAAGATATATATTTTTTGGCTTATTAGGATTCAAGTTATTTTTGTTAAAAAAGGTTAGGTCTGAAATCTCAAAAAAATTCAAATGTCAGCCTGCCGTATTTGAAAAAGACTATAGAAAAATACAAAATAACAGAGGTTTGTAAGAGGTTGGAGGTTGCAAAGTTTTATGAATAAGGGGATAACAGTGAATGGGTTAGCAGTCTTTTTACACATGCTAGCTCTTGTCTCTGATCTCTTCCCGTTTTATTAAAATTTGCCTTATTAAAATTATCAATATCAAAGTGATATCAACTTTTATTAAACACTAAAAAATAACAGTATGCTCAATTGTATTATGAATATAAAATATAACTTAAACAAAACTGCATAAACCTAAAAAAGAGAAAAGGTTAAAAACTAAAGATACAATTAAAGTTATAAATAAAAATTTGGCTCCAGCTCGGTTATATTGTTTATAAACATACCTATAATTACGGATGTTATGGGTATAATTAAATTACTAGAATAATGCAAGTGTAATCATGAGAAAATTTATTTCTTCACCACACTAGTCCCTAAAGGATCTCTTTATTCTCTCATATTCACATTTTACAATAAGAGTGGCAAAGTAATTTGATTATTGAGTTAGTTGGTGGAATTGACATTTAAGTGATGATTTTGAGTATTACACATTTAATAGCGTTCGTTTGGATTTGGTTTAAAATGTTTTAAGTATTTTCCTCGCGCTGGTGTGGTTAAATTTTTTTGTGTTCACTTGGTAGCAAATTTGTTTAACCTGTCACGTTACGTACTCTTCCAGGAGCAGTCGCTTGGAAGAGTACATCACATCAGGGTTTGATGGAAGAAAGGAGGACAAGGAGGATTGAACTAAAAAGAAATCAACTCAGGGGTAGGTCTCTTTATTTCCAGTCGGGAAAAAGGCAGTCAATTCACCAGACGCCTTTAAATGAGTCATATAGGCCTCGTACCTTGAGAACATGGCCATTGCCAGCTCAAGCTTCCACTTATCGAATCACTTGCTAGCTCGTGATTCGATTTTGAAATATTTTGCTTGCTGGGATATCAATATTTAGAACTTATTACGCGAGGTATGCAATTAAGGATATTTGTATCGAACAAGAGGTCAAAAGCTTTGTGTACTCAACTGGCGCCTCTAACTGAACCTGTTACGCAAAATGGCGGAGTCTAATTGAACTCTCGCTTTCACGGCTAATTGATTTTGCTCGTTACACTAATAATCTCTCAACTATTTGCTCGTTAAAAGTTGAGCGTTATATAATAATAGTAAATACTTTGTTAGTTTTATCCACAAAAATACGTAAATTCCACTTCTTGATTTCCAGAAGCCATTGTTTTAAATATTTATTAATTAAGAGTTTAAAAATGGAATATTGATTATGTAGAGAGAAAGTGACATGAAGTTGCCGAGTTGAGATCCATTTGCATTGTTTCAGTAGATTCTGTATTTTGTATGAGTTAAATGTTTGCATACCTAACACGGGAAATTGGAGTTATACGTTCGTACAAAATTCGTTCCTAAACTACAGTAATAATGCAAGTGGCCCTTTCAAAACCTGACTTCTTCATACCTCTGTCACCCCCCTACAGATCATTGAGCACAGAAAGAGCTTCACATCACATTGTATTTTCGATCGGCTATTTAAATAAATTCAGGTTTTTTCATATCTTAAATGGTATTTTTCTCTCGATCTCCAACAAACCTTTTAACTTGCTTGCGTTTCTCTTGAATTTTGAATTTTTTCGTAGTACATGAATTCAAAACTTTTATATTTAGCTCTAAAGTGATAAGTACGTTTGTTTTACTTCCTAGAATGAAAAAAATGTTCGAGGGCTGTATTTATTAAGTGTTACTTAGTTGATTTTTTTTATTTTTTTATACGCTGGATTCAGATATTAGAAGGGGACACGTAGGTACCTATTGACAATATTTATGACACTAACTGTATCACTACATGCACCGTGCCTAAAGCGCAAGTTACGTTAGCTGTCATTTCCTTCCCGTAACTGGGTACTAGTTCAGTTGACACCAAATGTCAGTTGCGTAACACACCGGTTTCCCTATCGCTCACTCTGTCTAGACCTTTTGGCCATATGCGAAGTGCGTGCTAGAAAAAAATAAGGTAAAAACAAATGTTAACCTTCATGGGAAGACATTTTCTATTTATAGCAGCTGCCAGATTATTAAATGTTGATAAGATAAGTATCCCATACTCTGACGGGCGGCGCCACAGTCATGCACAGAGCGAATACCTAATACCTATATGTTTTTTTTTGTTTGACAGACAAAGAGGCTAATATGTTTTATGTTATTTTAACTTTATTGCACAAATTTACATAAAAGAGTACAAGTGCAGACTTAACGTCTTAAGGTATTCTCTACCAGTCAAGCATTGGGCTAAACAGAACCGGTTAGTTTGGTGCAGGATTGTAGAGAGTGGATTTGAGGAAAGACACAAGTCGATACTACTGTGATACTATATATGTACTTACACAAATATATATTTTAAATATACGTACATATGTAAAAAATAGTTTTATAAATAAATAGGTTGTCTGGAAGAGATCTTTTTTTAGCGATAAGACTGGCTGTTGTCTGCCTCTACATTTAATCAATTGGTTATTTTTCTTGTATCTTTTTACTAAGGTGTCCCAATAAAGAGTATTCTATCTATTCTATCTATCTATCAATCTATATAATAATTTAAATAATGTACCTAGTGTGAGATATCACGTAGACACATATAGTCGCGAATGTTTTCAAATAAGTGCTTACACAACTTGCTTTTGAATGTATCAGTTTTCTCTGAGTTTGTCTGATAGCCAGAGGGAGACCATTTCACAGACGAATTTCTTGGCAGGTTTGAGTTGGACGAGAATCCAGTCCGATGGGGGAGCCAGCTTCAGAATACGAGAAGCACGAAGGACACAACCAGGACGGGCTGTTATAAACTTAAATTTGGACCCGAAAACAGAACCATTAAGTAACTTATAATGTACCTAAATACTGAGAAAGTAATGCCGAATCAGTAAGGCAGCAGCAGTTGCAATCCGAATGACAAGAATTCGGCAAAGTTTGTTTACGAGGTATTCTATTCCATAAGTAAGTAAATGAGTGTACCTATGCGTCCATTCTAAACAGCAGTAACTAACGCTTTTTTTACTCCAAAGCTAATGATTAATGAATCTCAAAGTCCAAATTTCCAAGAGTTCTAAGAAGCCCCACGTGAAAATGTTGCCGAACGGATAGTTAAAATCTGATAGTTAAACTTTTGTTACCTATAGATACTCTGAGGATACGCAAACTCCATTGGCTTCGCTAGTCGATAGGGCAAGTACTCGTGCGAGTAGCAGGTCTCCCAATGGCGTCCACAAACTAGTAAACTAAAGCAACACTGACCGTAACGAGTATAGGTTACATGTTACCACAGATCTAATAATTTCATGGAAATGACAATATTTTTTTCTATTATATGACCAATAAAGACCGAATGAATCGAACCGAATACGAAGTATCTAAATTATGTTCTGGTAACGTAACTTTGAATTGCCGTCAAAATAACACCCGTAACTGCCAATTTAAAATATTCACTGCTATGGATCTACCAAATTTTGTTTATCTGTATTAACATTGACACTTACTTACACTTACTTACACTATTTAAATAAGACCCTCGATCAACCCTAAGGATCAACCTTAACTGGTATTGAGTACGCTAGTATGATACGTTAGATTAGAACTATGTCAACCCACAGTCCCACAATCCTGAACGGCTCCCAATACACCGTAGGTTAGGTTCGGTAAGAACTGTGACCCACCACCGTTCCAACTTCAGCCAGTAATGAGGTTAGGTAGACTGTGACCCTCAAAACAAATTACAATGATTCGGGTTAAATAGTATTTGTTGGAAAGACTCTCTTCAGGGTGAAATACTTTAAAGCGCACAAAACAGGCTCTGAATTATAATTATTCTGATTAGGAAAAAAAAATGCAAAAAGAGGGTCACAGTTATATTGTTCCTGACCTCCACTACGTAACAAAGGGTAAGGTAAGGGCTAACGTAAAAGAATAGGTACGTACTAATGGTACCAAACCCAAAATTGCGAAAACATTTTTGGCATTTCGGCAGAAAACATAGACAAATAATCAGCTAATAATTTTGTCAGTCAATATGTAAACATCCATATTTTTTTCGCGATTTCGGAGTTGTTCCTATAACAAAAGTAGCTCAGTTTAGCGAATAGAATTGAAGCAGCCCCCGTAGCCAACATGCCAATCGTTAACGCTCCGTGGCGTAGTGTAGTTCTCTGTCTATCACTCTTCCATATTAGTGCGACAGTGACAGTTGCGTTTCGTTCGCTATGGAGCGTTAACGATTGGCACGTTGGCTATACGCGGGCTGATATTTAAATCTCGATGGTGGGAGACACGCTGTAGTTTATGTATTTAATTTGTACTTACTTTCATCAAGAACATATGCAATGTAAAAAATCAATCATATTGGCCACATCATACGTACACTAACAAAAACCATACTTGGTCAAAGTTGGCTCAAAAACAATGCCGCTGTTGAGGCAATCACCAATATGATTTTTATGCAGCTCTTCCATGGAGTGTGTGTCTATGTTTCGTATATGTAACATCGGCCGGAGTGAGTTAGTTCGGAAGCTAATTCTCGCAGTTTAATAGTTGTTCACGTTACAGAGCCGGATGTTTGGGTACTAACTTGTAAAGATAAAACTTCGCAATACTATTACATTAAGAAGATTTGGTACCTAATGTCTACATTTATTCAAGAAAAAACTTGCTTCTTTACCGCACTAGAATGATAATTAGCACTTTGCGTGTCTATGACGAAAATTTTAAGGGACATGTACTGTAAAACTTTGTACGATACATGTGCGAATCAATTAACCACTCGATGTTATATATACAAAGTAAATAAGTATGATATATGTACTTATTAATAATAACTTTGCAATATGGTTGGTGTAATCGTAATTATCATCAGTAATTTAAATGATGAAGTGCTTCGATTATAATTACCGTGGTATTCATGTATACAGTAATTAAAGAAACACTTTCTCAACACGTCAACACGTATGGAGAAGCGCTCTCGCGCGGTCGTCCACTTTCCTCTTCAGTATAGAATTTCAAGAAGATTGTTATACGAGTATGTATATGACAAGTTTGTTTCGAGCTCATGCATTTAAAAGTGGAGGACCATAATTGATTTGGCCTACGTTTTTCAACGCTAATAATCTCATGGAATTTTATTATACCTACGCTACGATAAAAATAAAAAAGATTAAACGTTACTATTATGGGCCCTCTTATTGAGTCGTTTGATCTGCACGTGGGAAAATTATTAAAATAAATAAATAATTTTATTTCACTGAACGAACTCCACTGCATCGGGGGTGCCTCTTATGGTAGGCGAATGGCGTAGCTTATGGTCGCCTCTATCTCCAGAGATATCATATTATGTAGAATAAATTAATTAACTTTGTTAATAACATAAGGGTTTATTTTTAACGTAGGTACCTATTGTATGTTTTCGAAATAGGTTATAGATCCCATTTCAAATGAATTCGCATTACATACTTAGATTATTTTAAAAGTTCCCATAATTTCAAAAACTGTGATATGCAACATTTTGTTTCTTTACGATGTACTTGTCTCATTTGGATGTTTATTTTTGTAACTTTTCTCATTGAAGTCATTGAGCACGTAACTGCGATTTTAGTTTAGGGCGCCGCTGTTGATAGACGTCCTTCTCGATAATCATCGATATGTATAAAAGCGACTAAATACATGAAACCTTCTACAGACAGCCGCACGAAAAGGGGCGAAAAGGGGTTTCATTATAAGATAATGCTTAAAACCTGGTATAAATTTGTTATCAACTAAGGCCACATTAAAAGTCATAATTTTTATATTGATTTAAACCAACAAGATTTTCGTTCATAGTTTTAAAACGAATACGGGACAAAATCGCGTAAACTTACGTTTATTATATTGCCTGACGTTTCGAACGTGACATTACGTTCGTGGTCACAGGCAGACTGGCGAGGAATTGTATCAACATTTTGCTGCGCGGGTTTTGCGAACTACCCGCACTTGATCTTGATTATTCACTTGTACGGTAGGATTGTCACTTTGCCTACACACAACACTCACGACATCCGATGGTATGTGTTGGAAAGTTTTACTAATCACTGGATTCCACGAAGACGAAATTCCCTGTCCTTCATTTTGATTGAAATTTCTGTGTTTTCTGATTTCAATTGCTTCAAGTAAATTCCTGCTGTAGTAAAGACGTTCCGTTGAGAGGACTTTGGGATTGTGGAGTACAGTGGGGACCAATGAACCACTGGATTGAGCTCCACAATCCCAAAGTCCTTAACGTTTCCGAACAAATTGTAAAAGATCTCTTTTTGATGGGATATTCATTACTAAGTAAAGAATGAGGCCGATTCAAATTTAATATTAGGGTTCCGTACCAAACAGGTACAAAAGGAACCCTGTCCTTCCGGTGCGACTCTGTCCGTCCGTCCGTCTGTCTGTCTGTCACATCGCTAAATATCTCGAGAACCACTTAAGCTATCGATTTGAAATTTGGAATATTTATGAACAATGCTAACCCAGACACATTGATAGTATATATGTTACCGGAAATGTATGTAATCCGTCATTGTATACAATTCCTAGGAAATGTATGTAATTCCTAAAATCGCACGGAAATGTGTAAAACAAATTATATTAGACACATTTCCTAGGAAATTTATACATTTCCTAAATAGCAATCGGAAATGTAAAATAGTTGAGTGTTTTATTACAGAAAGCATTGTTTTTTATACATTTCCTAATCCGATATTGGAATTATATACAATTCCTAGGAATTTTACATATTTCCTAGGACAAGTATGTATTAAATAGTTTTTGAAACCATATTTTATACATTTCCTAAATAGCTTCGGAATTGTATAAATTTCCTAGGATTTGTATACAATTCCTAGATTTCATACATTTCCGGTAACACAATTCCTAGGAAATGTATGTAATTCCTAAAATCGCACGGAAATGTGTAAAACAAATTATATTAGACACATTTCCTAGGAAATTTATACATTTCCTAAATAGCAATCGGAAATGTAAAATAGTTGAGTGTTTTATTACAGAAAGCATTGTTTTTTATACATTTCCTAATCCGATATTGGAATTATATACAATTCCTAGGAATTTTACATATTTCCTAGGACAAGTATGTATTAAATAGTTTTTGAAACCATATTTTATACATTTCCTAAATAGCTTCGGAATTGTATAAATTTCCTAGGATTTGTATACAATTCCTAGATTTCATACATTTCCGGTAACATATATATATATACTAAGTCAAATGGGGTATCATTTGAAAAAGCTCACATTGTACATTCCAAAACATTTTTTTTTCCTTTTTTTCATAGAGAAAAAAGTGATTTATAAAGGAAAATGTAAAAAAAAACTACTTGCAATTTAACCAACTTTACGTTTGTTTATTACACTTGAAATTTCTATGAGATTACATTAAAAACAACTGTTTTACAATATATTAACAATTTTTGAAATTGGTCCACATAATAGAGAATTAATTAACCTCGAAAAACCAACATACGTGCATTTCATCGCGCAAATTAATTAAACAATTTGCTGATAGATGGCGCTGTACACAATTATACTAAGTATAAGTAATTCTGTTCAAAAGTCTTTCACCTTTATAGTTACACGAGATAATTCCAAGTTTTGATACGACCTAGTCGATCTTCTTGGTGATTGGGTTGCGTATCACGCATGACTTTCATTGCATTTTGCATGCACCAATTAGGGTGAGCGGGCTGCAAGGTTGTATCTAGACGAGATCAAAACCATAACTGTTAAATCAGAAATCCTGGCTATTGAAATACGGATCCTAAAATTAACTTTTTTTTGTTTCCTGGCAAAATGCATCGTAAATATATCTATAGAAACTCAATCCCCTACTGCCGGAAACGGTTTGTGTCTCTCTTACACTCTTGCACATTAGTGCGACAGTGACACTTGCGTTTCGATCGCTACGTAAGCGAGCGTCAGCGATTTGCACGTTGGCTACGCGGCCTGGGTGGGTAGCCAATGTGCCTATTGTTTACAATCCGTATCGAACGAAACGCAACTGTCACTGTCGCACTAAGATGGAAGAGTGATAGAGAGAGATGACTACGCTACGCTACGGATCGTAGTCACCTAAGCACCCAGGTGTCATTGTAAAATACTTGCACTTGATTCAATCGTGTTTTATGATATCGACACTCGTTTAGAATGTGATACACGCCACGCTTGTATCACTACTATCACTTTTATTTTGTTAAAGTTGGCTCCCGATATGATAGATAGCAAAATACTTAAAGTGCCTATTATGACACAACACATTATAGGAGAATGGGGCGCATTAGGCGCGCAACAGAACTGATGTAGCACGGGAGCCAGTACTTCATAATAATATTAAGTACCGTAAAATGGGGTAAGTAGGGATTACGAGGGCAGTTGGGTTATGAATGGGGTGAGGAGGGATGACAGAGGGGTGAATTGGATTTCACAGGCTACGGCTACGTAAATTATATATTCTAATAACAAATAAAGCTATTTTAATGTTTATAATCCCAAAATGTCAATTCAACAATTTTCAAAACTCACCTTAGTAGGAAATCCCTCCTCACCTACGGGTTGAGCTGGGATTTCCTAATATTTCGAATTTATCTTTAAAGCTATGAAATGGAACTACACAAAATCATAAAAAAAAAACTTCAATTCAAACGACCGGACCATTAATTACGTATAAAAATCAGTTTGCCACATGTAAAAATAAAGTAATATCGAGGTTTGAATGTCAGTTTTGTCCCTTCTCACCCCATTTTACGGTACTTACCAACTATATTTTCCCTGCAAAAAATTGTACAGAAATAAAATAAAATAACTCCTATTTTTTAAGTACTTATACTTTAAAAGATGAACCATATCATTTAACACGTAGGTACAGTAAATAGTCGCACGTTATATTAGGATTCCGACAAAAACGCAACCGTTATACTCGTAGTTTCCTCATATCCGTCATCTGTGTCACAAGCAACACTTTATGCCAGCTGAAACATTTCCAAACCTGTCAAATTAAAAACAAGGCTGGTGGGTCCGGAGGTACGCATTGGCATTTGACAATGACTGTTACAGTGACAGTCAATCAGATTAGCAAGTAATTACTGTAAGTAGTATAATGTCACGGATTTCAATAGCCTTTTTAGGGTTCCGTAGCCAAATGGCAAAAAACGGAACCCTTATAGATTCGTCATGTCCGTCTGTCTGTCCGATTATGTCACCGCCACTTTTTTCCGAAACTATAAGAGCTATAATGTTCAAACTTGGTAAGTAGATGTATTCTATGAACCGCATTAGAATTTTTACACAAAAATAGAAAAAAAAAAACAATAAATTTTGGGGGTTCCCCATACTTAGAACTGAAACTCAAAAAATCTTTTTTCATCAAACCCATACGTGTGGGGTATCTATGGATAGGTATTTAAAAATGATATTGAGGCTCCTAATATCATTTTTTTCTAAATTGAATAGTTTGCGCGAGAGACACTTCCAAAGTGAAAAAAGTGGCTGTGACATAATCGGACAGACAGACGGATATGACGAATCTATAAGGGTTCCGTTTTTTGCCATTTGGCTACGGAACCCTAAAAATGTGTGCCCCCCCCCCCCCCCCCCCTGTAACTTCTAAAATAGCAGAATGAAAAATCTAATAAAATATATGATATACATTACCATGCAAACTTCCACCGAAAATTGGTTTGAACGAGATCTAGTAAGTAGTTTTTTTTAATACGTCATAAATGGTACGGAACCCTTCATGGGCGAGTCCGACTCGCACTTGGCCGCTTTTTACATCTGTGACTGGCTGATAAACTAAAATAGTTATTTGTTTTACAAGGGGACAAAGTTGTTGTTTAACTGCTTGTGCTAATATAGATACAGGAGCAAGCGAAATATACCAAAATTGAAACACGAGCGTAGCGAGTGGTTCGTAAAGTGGAATCTTGAGCGTTGCGAGGGTATCAAGACACAAGGGTTAAACAAATTTTGCCCCACACAAAATTTTAATCACACCAACCCGAAGACAATATCAAATAAAATCTACTTAATCCAAATAAACAAAAATAAATAAAGGGAAATAATGTTGTGTTTCTGCCGGTGAGTAAGGTTACCAGAGCTCAACGAGGGTGAGTGTTAGGGTCAGCAACGCGCATATACGTCCGCTGGAGTTGCAGGCACCCATAGGCTACGGTAACCGTTTACCATCAGGCCGGCCGTATGCTTGTTTGCCACCGACGTAGTATAAAAATAAATCTCATTAAATATTTATCATTCAAAATCATTATTTAAATTTCAATTTGCATCAGATTACTTTGCCCCTCATGTGAGTAAAATACAACTTTCTCATCAGTTTTTGAACAATCAAGAGAACCGAGAGAGAAGGTATTCATATTATAGGTAAAAATATTCGAGCACATTTAAAATTTTCATTAACTAGACAGTTCAACCTAGACAGGTTGTGCCCAATTTAATAAAAAAAATCGGCCAAGTGCGAGTCGGACTCGCCCATGAAGGGTTCCGTACCATTTATGACGTATTAAAAAAAACTACTTACTAGATCTCGTTCAAACTTCAAACCAATTTTCGGTGGAAGTTTGCATGGTAATGTACATCATATTTTTTTTTTTCATTTTATCATTCTGTTATTTTTGAAGTTACAAGGGTGAGGGGGGACACATTTTACCAATTTGGAAGTGTCTCTCGCGCAAATTATTCAGTTTAGAAAAAAATAATATTAGAAACCTCAATATCATTTTTGAAGACCTATCCCCCTACTACCTATACCCCACACGTATTGGGTTTGATGAAAAAAAAAATTGAGTTTTAGAACTCAAAAATAGTTTCGGAAAAAAGTGGCTGTCACATACGGACGGACAGACAGACAGACATGACGAATCCATAAGGGTTCTGTTTTTTGCCATTTGGCCACGGAACCCTAATGGTCTAATTTGTATGTTGAAACAAAAAAAAACTGAACTTAAAGTATTCTTAATCTTCTGTATTACTAAATACTACGAATGGCGAGAAGATATTTACTAATGTAAGTAAAAATAGAATAGTAATTAAGGAGTTCAAGTTATGTTATGTTTTATAATATTCATTCTGCGGTTCCCTTACTTATGTTAGATATCATGTATGTATGTATGTATGGGTTAAAGATTCTTTTTTCAGCAAGCTCTCTCGGCACAATAATAAGATGGCACCTAATGCGAACATAACAGTTACGGCTCTATAGCGCCGCAGTGTCTTAATAGGCTATTATATTTTATGTTGTGTTCTCACTGCATACTCCCTGATAGTCGTGCTTAAATACCTACGCATCTTCGTCTGCATATAATATTTAACCGTTGAATTTTTATATATTATAAATCAATCAATTGAACGAAGCGTTCGAATGTTAACGAGACAAATTACTCATATATAGAATCAATATTCATGTAGAAGATGCGTTTATTAAGTTATCCTGCAGTAAAAATGAAATGTAACTATTAATATGTCCAGTTCTCTCGAGAGACTGGTGTAATGACGTTATCACTAATCTCCGGCATTTGATCAGGTTTTATGCTCGTAAGTAATTGGTTACTAAGTAAAAGACTCGTGGCTAGATTAAACACGGATGGAATTTATTATTCGATTGATCAGGGAAAGTCTGTTCAGAAAAATTGACGGAATATCGTTATTTGTGACGATGTTCTAGTTTTTGATGTTGGCGGTAGATAAGTCCACAAAATAAAGCTAAATTAAACTATAAGCTATTATTTTGAAACATATACGTATAATTGGAAAGCAAATGACTTTATCTACACACATATCATAAACCCTCTATGATGCCTTCAAAATCCGTAAATAATGGCCAACATTACGATAAACTGTTTTGTTACAACAAATTTCTTTTCTGTAATGATGTTGTAATTGGTTCATAACTACATCAAAATCGATTTGGTTATGACTTCAAATTTGGAACATCTCTGAAAAAAAAGTTATTCCATTTGACCTCTATTCTAATATCAGTCGAAATGCCTTTTTGTTCGAAATGAAATGTCAATTGCATACAATTTTGACATATCTCGCATGTTAGTTTGTATCGAATGATACGAACGTAAGGCCCCAGATTCTAGTTTGTCTCTGAATTTAAAAAAAAACTACGAATGCGTTACATGCGTGAAAAAAGTTTTCATTTGCCGCCATTTGACGTACAGTTTATCTTTTAATTAGTTTTAAGTATAAAATGAATATGTTTTGTTGTTTTTAAAGTAACTATAGCAAAAGTTTCGTGTAAAATGAGCGATAAAAATATTTCGGTGACGCCACCACATATCCGCGAGTTCCGCCAAGAGACCAACGATGCCCTGTAATTTGGGTTAGTGAATATAGCATAAAAAGTTTATAATATGTGTTTAGATAAAATGGTGTATGTAACTGTACATAATAAGGCATTAAAACACTCGTGTGTTTTAATGCCTTTTATTATGTAGCAGTCACATAAACTACTATTATACACTAAAGTGGGTATCTGGGGGCACGGCAGTGCCCCCACCAAGTCGAGCAAAAAAGCATCACGGCCGTACCATCCTTTTCTCGAAGCAATTCAGACCATTTTCGACCCCCTGTAACTTCGTTGTGGATAAAACTAGAAGACTGAAATTTTCAGTAACCATGCAGGCATTGTAAAGACACGGTATATTTCAAATTTCATTTGTAGAAACACATATTATGTATGTTTAAATCGTTTTTGTTGTCCCTGTTAGTTGCCTGCGCGCCGCGCTTCCGCGCCGCGCGTTGTACCCAAAAGTAACGGTCCAATCTTCGGGCGCATTCGTGCGCGCTCGGTTTTCCTAGCCAACTCAGTCATATCCGATACTTGACGCCGGGAGGCTGCGCGCAGGCCGATCGCTCTCGCTTGCATTTTAATTACGTTTTATGTGTACTTTTCTGTATTTCTTCTTCTTCGGTGTTCTGTGCTATTTTCTTTCTTCCGTACTGTACTGACTATCTTCTGTGGACTGTGTTTAACCTATAATAAACTTTATAAATGTTAAACTACAGCATATTATTTAATAGCCCCATAGCTACAAATTTGGTGACTTTCCGACGTTAGAACTGAGTGCAGTGCAGTGTTATACTCGTAGTATCTGTGTGAACTTTGATCGCTGTAATAAAGTGCGGAATAAGTTATCATGCCAACGACGGCAAGTGATACTAATACTACATCTACTCCACCGGTTGTTAGTTTGCCTAGGACATTGGATTCGACCGTTAGTGCAGTTGGCGTTAAAGTTCCGCCATTTTGGGCCGAGGAACCGGCTTTGTGGTTTGCCCAGTTGGAGGGACAGGTTAGTTTGGCGAATATTGTGTCCGACTCGACCAAGTTTTACCATGTCGTCAGCAACCTCGAACATAAATATGCAGCGGAGGTCAAGGACATAATTACCAAGCCGCCGGCGACGGAAAAATACGATAAATTAAAATCTGAGCTGGTTTACCGATTGTCCGTGTCCAAGGACAAGCGAGTGGAGGAGTTGGTGTCTCAAGCTGAGCTGGGTAATCGTAAGCCCTCGCAGTTTTTACGACACCTACGTGACCTGGCCGGTACCGACTTATCGGACGACTTTTTGCGCAGCATATGGGCTAAACGTTTACCGCCGCATGTGCAAACCGTTATTGCTACGATGTCAGATGCCAGTTTGGACAAGGTTGCCGCGCTGGCCGACCGAGTGAATGACATTGTGGTACACACACCTCACGTTGCGGAAGCTTCTGGGTCAGCTGTTCCTGTTCCCGTGCCGTCATCTGCACCGAGTACTATGGAGGAACGTCTCAACCGCCGTATAGATGACCTTGTGCGGCAAGTAGCTGCCTTAACGACTGGAAATTCCCGTGGGCGAGCTACATCGCGCTCGCGCTCCAGGGGACGTCTCAGCTTTCGCTCAAGGAGTCGCGCGGGGGACAACGGCAGATGCTGGTACCATGACAGATTCCGTCCCCGTGCAACTAAGTGTCGCGCGCCGTGCAGCTGGACCGAGGGAAATGCCAGTGGCGGTCACTAATGACGACGAGTGATTGCCAGGTTTCCCCAGGTCGTCTTTTCGTCACCGACAAGAACACTAAACTGACATTTTTAGTAGATAGTGGCTCTGATCTTTGTGTTTTTCCTTTTACTTCTGTAAATCCTCAGTACCGCACTAAAGATAAATACCAATTGTTTGCTGCTAATGGTACCCCTATACCTACTTATGGCTCAATTAGTCTTACGCTTGATTTTGGCTTACGCCGTGCTTTTCATTGGCGTTTTATCTTGGCCGAAGTGACAAAGCCTATTATCGGCGTAGATTTTTTAGCTTTCTATAATCTAGTAATAGATGTTAGGCATAAACGGCTTATAGATTATTGTACTCTGCTTACTGCTCGTGCTTATTCAGCCTCTTCTTGCTCTGTGAGCAGCATTAAGTCGATTGCAGGTACAACGGCGTATCACGAAATACTGCAGCAGTTTCCTGAAATTACGAGACCTGTGGGTGACCCGACGGAGCGAACCGTGAAGCACAATACGGTTCACTATATCCGTACTGATATAAATTACATATTCATTAAGATTTATAGAATAGTTTATTCATATGTTGACAATAAAATTAAAATGACAGATATGACATACTGAACGCCGTTGATGATGTTCTCTATGGTAAAAGATAGGTGATATGAAATGAGGTTGTAACATTCGTTCGCCCTAAAGATTTAAACGTCCATCTCATCAATTAGTCGACGAGGTGGTTTAATGGTACGCCGGCTTCGACGCGGTGCCATAGGTGTAGCGGCTGTGGCCGTACCGGCCTCATTCTGAGGAGAGCAAACTGGGGCAACTTCTGCAAGAGATTCCGCTCCAGCTTCTGACCCTGGGCATGGCACTGTCGATCCATTGGCTTGCAATACTGGTGTTGACGATGTAACTGGTACCATAGGAGTTCTCTCAGCTGGGCTTTCTTCTAGGTCAGGGAGACGGGGTCGTATGTGGTCTGCGTGATACCTCCTCTCCACCCCAACTGGAGTGTTAATAACATAAGAATATCGATGTGTGCGTCGAGAGACCGTGGCAGGCTCCCATCGCGGCTGTTCCCTGCTTCGCACATACACAGCATCACCCGGTCTATAGTTTGGAGTCTGGTCAGCGGAGTTAACATTCGCTTGTATTTGTCTATACTGTAATGAACGTTTAGCACTTGGTCTGGCATTGTCAAGGAGACAATTTAGTTGTCTTCCAAACATTAGCTGGCCCGGCGCTTTGCCAGTTGTGCTATGGGGTGTGATGCGATAAGCGAAAAGGAAATGTTCTAAACGTTTCTTGAGGCATTTTGTGCTTGACGACATTCTGGTCTTGAAAGTCCTCACAAGCCTTTCGGCTAATCCATTCGTCCGCGGATGATAAGGTGACGATTTGATATGTTTAATTCCGTTTTTTTCACAGTAATCCTGGAATTCTTTAGAAATGAATTGGGGGCCATTGTCAGACACTAAAAATTGGGGTAGACCAAAGGTAGTGAAAATTGTATCCAGTTCATCACATAGTTTGGTTGTCGTTATTTTGGTCATCGGCTTGATTTCAATCCATTTAGAAAAAGCATCTGACAAAACCAACCAATATGAACCTTCGAATGGTCCGGCAAAGTCGACGTGAATCCTTTCCCAGGCTTGGTCTGGCATGGACCATGAGAAGATTGGTAGATCTGAAGTATTAGGCCTATTTTCCTGGCATTTGTGGCAAGTCTTTACATGTGTGTCTATATCTTCCTCTATAGTTGGCCACCAAACGTAAAAACGTGCCAGTGCTCTCATTGCTGAAATGCCTGGGTGCCCAAGATGCAGATATTTTAGGGTCGGTTTCCTCAGAGTGTCAGGAACAACAATACGGCCTTGCCACATGATTATTTTGTTTTCTAGTGACAACTCATCGCGCTTCCGGGCGTATGGTTTTACATCGTTTGAGTATTGATGCTCACGCCAACCAGTTTTTATAAGGTTAGTTATTCGTTTAAGCGTAGTATCTTTTCGCGTTTCATCTCGTATAACGGTTTCAGATAATGCAAGATCGCCAATGCTATCAGTTTGCAGTCGCGCTACAATTTTGTGGACCTTGAGTTCAGACTTGGAAGGTAATTCCTCTGGATTGGGCATCCTGGATAAATAGTCTGCGATGAGATTGTTGCAACCTTTTGTATACTTAATGTCGTAATCATAACTACCAATTATTAAAGCCCATCGTACTAGGCGATTGTTGGCGAGTTTGGATAAGTTTCGTTGAGATCCCAAAATGTGTATCAGGGGCTTATGATCCGTGACTAATGTAAATTTAGTGCCACGAAGATATTGGTCAAATTTTCTAATCCCAAAAAATATTGCGAGAGCTTCGCGGTCTATGACGGAATACTTTGACTCTGCTGGTCGGAGTTTTCGTGATGCGAAAGCAATTGGTTGTTCAATATTATTCCTCATGTGAAAAAGCACTGCGCCCACGCCCTTCTCTGAAGCATCACAGGCTAGGTAAAGTGGGCACTTATCATTGAAAGCTACAAGTGATTTAGAATGAACAATCATTAATTTAGCACGTTCAAAAGCCTCAGCTTCCTTGTTGGTCCATTGCCATTTCATTCTGTTCCCTGTTAGTGTGTGAAGATCGGCGCATACACTGTGTAAGTGTGGTATAAATCGCTCATAAAAGTTGACTAATCCAAGGAATGATCGTAGCTCCTTGGCATTAGTTGGTGGGGAAGATTTGCTGATAGCTTCTATCTTTGATTTTGTAGGGCGTACTCCATTTTTGTCAATTGTGTGCCCAAGATATTCTACTTCTGGTTGTAAAAAGGTACATTTCTTTAAATTGACTTTTAATCCAGCTTGTTCCAGTCTTTCAAATACGGTACGTAGTGTTTCAAGGTGGTCTTTGTCGTTTTTTCCTGTAACTGCAATGTCATCAAAGTAGACTGCTACATTTGGCAATCCCTCCAGAAGCTTGTCAAGATAATGTTGGAATATTGATGGGGCCGTGGAAATGCCAAATGGCATTCGGTTGTAGGTGTAGTATCCTTTGTGTGTCGATATTGTCAAGAACTGTTTAGATTCGGGCTCAATTTCAAATTGTAGGTACGCATCTTTTAGGTCAATTTTTGAAAATTTTTCACCCTCCGCTAGACTCTGGCGTAGTTGATCAAACAAAGGAACAGGGTGTGCGTGTGTTATCAGAACAGGGTTGAGTGTGCTGCGGAAATCACCACAGATTCTGATCTGGCCATTGGTTTTCACCACGTTAACTGTCGGTGTTGCCCACTGGATCGGAGTCATATTTGGGTCTACTTTGGTTATAATTCCTTCTTCAACCAAACGATCCAGTTCAACTTCTATGTTTTTCTTCATTGAGAATTTAATTGATCTGGCTGTGATGTGTTTCGGTTGTGCATCGGGCTTGATGTGTATGTTTACTTGATAATCTTTTACTTTTCCAAGTTTTCCGTCGAAGAGTGTTGTATGCTTGTCCAGAATTTGTTTTAGTGTAATGGCTTCCTGTCGAGTTTTCTTGATCGAGTAGACTGGTTTTGGAAAATCCATCTGGAACATTTCGCTCCATTGAAGGCCGAACAACATAGGGTCTGCTGACTTCATGACAACAACAGGAAGTAGTCTTTCCTCATTTTGAATGCGTACGCTAACGTTTGTTAGACCCTTTGGTTTGAGTCTTGTATTTCCATATGCGCGCAAGCTGGGAGCCTTTATGAGGGAAGGAGTTCCGATACGCGCCCAGAATTGCGTACTAATGATCGAATAGAGAGAACCGGGATCCCAGTCCATCGTGCAAGGAATGTCGTTAATGAAAACATCGATTTTTTTGCTGTCCTTGCTGTTCGTTTTACTTATTTGACAAACGATGTCCGTTTCATCTCCGCTGACGTCTGAGTAGGAAGATTGAGACGAGTGGCTGCTACTCCTGTCATGCTTAAGTTTGTGCAGCTTGTTTCTTTTGGTAAATGTTGTTTGTTTATAGTTTCGATTAGGTAAGCATGCTTTACCTGATTTGATGCAGCAGTCCTCGAAATGGCCTGGTGTGTTGCACTGTTTGCATGTATGTGTTTTGGCAGTACATTGGTTTAATGGGTGTCTTTCGGGCTCACCGCATCTCAAACATTGATGGGTCCGTAATTTGCGCGGTGATGTGTTCTGGTAAGATTTGGAGTTTCTTTTAATCTTATTGACATTGGCCTGTGTGTCTGTATCGCCTTCTGCTCGTTCCCGAGATTGAGCAACGCTAAAAATCTGAGAGAAAGTCACTTCTTTCATCTTACCTTCTTGAATGTCTTGTAGATCAGGCCATTTTTGTTTAAGATCGATCTGTAATTGTTCGTGGTTTAGCCCGGTTGCAAATCGGTCACGTAACTGTCGCTCTAGTAGATCATCGCTATAGCCACAATCTTTGCTTATTTCTTTCAGCCTGTTAGCGTAATGTTCCATAGATTCATTTTCTTTACGTATGCAGTTCCAAAAGTCCGTTAATGCTCTATATCTTGTGCGTTTTATTCTAAATAGGTCCATCAGTTTATTTCGTACATCCGCGTATGTACTGTCTTCAAAGTGTGGTGTAAGTGCAACCTTTATTTCGTGAAAGATCTCCGGTGAGAGGCAGGTGAAAAGTAGTTCCTTCTGTATGTTGCGTGCATCCTCGCCCCAAAGTTTGCATTTTGTTTCGAAATAGTCAATAAATTTTTCAACCGCGGTATCGTCTGGATTGAATTTGTCGCTCTTAAAACCGTTGTAAACATTGTTTCTGTTACCGTTAGTATTCGAAAAACTAGGTGACTCCGTGCCGTTTGTCGTTGTTGGTGTAGGAGCCGCGGCAGTTGCGTTTTGCTGTTGCGATAACAGCAATTGTAATATGTCTGAGATTTGCTTCTGTTGTGTAGCTTGCAATGTAAGAAACTTGTCAAATTGTTCGCTGTTCATTTTGTAACGAGTTTTGTTTTAATCCTCGTCGCCACTGATATAAATTACATATTCATTAAGATTTATAGAATAGTTTATTCATATGTTGACAATAAAATTAAAATGACAGATATGACATACTGAACGCCGTTGATGATGTTCTCTATGGTAAAAGATAGGTGATATGAAATGAGGTTGTAACACGTACCACCCCTGGTCCGCCGGTGTACTGTCGTTCTAGACAGTTGGACGCAGAGCGGCTCAAAATAGCCAAGCAGGAGTTCGACGATATGGTGCGTACAGGTATAGCACGTCGCTCCGATAGCCCCTGGTCGTCGCCTCTTCACATGGTCCCCAAAAAGAACAACGGCTGGCGGCCTTGCGGCGACTATCGCGCATTGAACGCCCGCAACATACCAGATAGGTATCCTGTTAGGCATCTTGCCGATTTCTCGCACAACTTACACGGCTGTCAGATTTTTAGCACATTGGACCTGGTTCGTGCCTACAACCAGATTCCGGTGTTTAAGGATGACATTGCTAAAACAGCCATCACGACGCCGTTTGGGTTGTTCGAGTTCAGCTTTATGGGGTTCGGGTTACGCAATGCCGCGCAGACTTTCCAGCGGTTCATTGACGAGATCCTCGGCGACCTGGAATTCTGCTTCCCGTATTTAGACGACATTCTCGTGGCATCTTCTTGCGCGACCGAGCATGAGAAGCACCTTAGGCAAGTATTCGAGCGACTGCGTGAGCATGGTGTTCTAATAAACACCGCGAAGTGCATATTTGGTGAAGCTGAGGTTACATTCCTTGGCCATCGCATCTCCAGCTCAAGCACGTCACCCTTGCCTGAGAAGGTGAAGGCCATCATGGACTTCCCTCGCCCCACCAACATCAAGGCACTCCGTCGTTTCTTGGGCATGCTGAATTTTTATCGGCGTTTTCTACCGCACGCAGCCCAGAAACAGGCACCGCTAAATGATTTGTTGGTCGGTCATCACTGCAAGAGCTCTGCTAAGATTGAGTGGAATGCTGACCTCAACGCAGCTTTCGAGGCTTGTAAGGCGAGTCTAGGTGAGGCTACACTTCTCGTCCATCCACGTCCGAATGCTGATCTGGCTCTGGTCAGTGACGCCTCTGACATAGCGATCGGTGGTGTGATACAACAATTGGTAGATAACACGTGGGAACCACTGGGTTTTTTCTCGCGTAAGCTGAACCCAGCCCAGCGCAAGTACAGCCCGTACGACCGCGAGTTACTCGCAATTTACGAGTCTGTCAAGTACTTTCGGCATATGCTGGAGCTGAAGCCGTTCAGAATCTACACCGATCACAAACCAATCGTGTATGCCTTTAGCAAACCCTTGGACAAGTGCTCACCTCGCCAGTTTCGGTACTTGGATTTCCTTGCGCAGTTTTCCACCGACATCCGCCACATAGCAGGTGAGGAGAACGTGGTCGCTGACGCACTCTCTCGTCCTGTCGATGCAATCAGCGGCAAGGCCATTGACTACAATGCGTTAGCTTCTGCTCAGGAACGCGATGCTGAGTTCCAGCAGTTGCTAAAGACCGGATCGTCATTGCAGCTTAAAAGGTTGGTTATTCCTGGTACGACTGGTGACGCTGCAGTTTATTGTGATACATCAGGACCAATGGCTCGTCCCTATCTGACTCCCAAGTTCCGTCGACAAGCTTTCGACTCGATACATGGACTTAGTCATGCTAGCGCTAAGGCTACGACGAAGCTTGTGGTTCAGCGATATGTCTGGCCTGGGGTAAATAAAGACTGCCACAATTGGTCTAGAGCTTGTCAACACTGCCAGCGATGCAAAGTGTCAAGGCATGTGCACTCGCCTGTAATGTCGTTTGCGACCGAGACAGAGCGTTTTGCACACGTACACATTGACCTGGTCGGTCCGTTGCCGTTTTCACAGGGATTCCAGTACTGCCTGACGGCATTGGACCGCTTTACAAGGTGGCCTGAGGTGATGCCAATTTCTGACATTAAAGCAGAAACCGTCACTCAAGCATTTTTCTCCGGGTGGGTGTCGCGATTCGGATGCCCCAAGCGTATAACAACGGATAGGGGGAGGCAGTTTATTTCCTTATTTATTATTATATATGAATCAAGGAAAAACTAAAAAATCTAGAAAAGACCGCAAAGAAAATTAAGCCCATACAGCCAAGTCTTCAGTTAAATTTTTCAATATTGGCTTTATTCGTAGCGATGTTTTATTTATGTTTTACGGCAGTTATTATTATTGCGTGCGAAGCCGCGGGTTTAAGCTAGTCCCATATAAATATAGGCGCATGGTAGTGCCCCTGCCAAATCGAGCAAAAAATGGGTATCCCGTCATGAAAACACGTGTAAATTAAATTATTTAATGCGAAAAACGTACCTACGTGCGTATTCGTACTTATTACGAGTGCGTAAGGTTGTAAATTAATTATTATACCACGCGCTGCGATGCTAGCGAGTGAGCGCGGGCCGTTACTACGCGCTGCGCGGTGCTAGCGCGAGGGCGCGGGGCGGGGACAGTGGCGGGGCGCGCGGAAAGGTGAATGTCGCCGAGCGAGCAGCAACCGCGCTCATACGCGCGAGCGACCCAATGCTGTTTGGATGTGCCCAGAATTCTTACCTATAAGTTTGCGATTTTCATTAATAATTTCGATTGCTATATTAGTTTGACGACTAAAGGCTACTCTCATTGATTTACTGATATTATTTGCTTACAATTTGGACGTTGTTCGGATAAATAATTTAAATTAAATATTGATACTTTAAGTACCTAAGTATTTATAAGGGAAAAAGTAGAACTGTCTACAATATACAAAAAGAAATGAGATCCCATCAAAAACAATACTTGTCAAAAAAACCAAGTCTCACAACTCAGTTGTTCTGCGGTAAAAAGTTGTGAGATCCATGTAATACCAAGTCGGTTATTAATTTATTCAGTCTCTACTTAAGCGACTTTCTGTCTTAATACGTCCAGTCTCTAAGACCACGATCGTGGTCCATAACAATTGAAAATCAATTGTGTCTGGAATCTCCGTACTCGAAGCATTAAGTTGGTACGTAATAATTAACAGCATCTTATAGTGACGCATATCAATATTAAAATTCTTTAATGTTTTATATAAATATATTGAGACTTGGCCATCGCACTAAATATTGTTATGGACCACGATCGTGGTCTTAGAGACTGGACGTATTAAGACAGAAAGTCGCTTAAGTAGAGACTGAATAAATTAATAACCGACTTGGTATTACATGGATCTCACAACTTTTTACCGCAGAACAACTGAGTTGCGAGACTTGGTTTTTTTGACAAGTATTGTTTTTGATGGGATCCACTGACCTATCACACATAGACAGTTAGTCCTCATAAGGCTAATCTGCCAAAAGTGAAGCCGAAACACGATCGATGTGTGCGTGCGACGCTCGTGTCTTACGCTCAGCGACACACACATATATACAAAAACGGGTTGCCAGAGTTCATTTATTCTCCTTAAAGTAGATTGATTTTAACCACATCCTTATACTTGGCTATCAATCATTTGGGAGTGTGTATGTAGATATTAAATTTATAGCAAAAGCTTTCAAGGTTTCTTTTAAGGACTTTGCATTTCTGAACTTAGTGAAATAATGTTTAAATAAAAAACGTTTATTTTTTTATTTTACAAATGTGCACAGATAATAGCTGGTAGAATTGACTTTGGAATAATGATTTTAAATGATAAATATTTAATGACGATCATTTGGATTCTATTTGGTTTGATTTTATTTGATATCTTACATTTAATATTTTCTTCGGGTTGGTGTGATGAAAAGTTTTGTGTTTCACTTGGGGCAAAATTTGTTTAACTCTCGTAACTTGAAACCCTCGCAACGCTCAAGATTCCATTTTTAGAAATTTTGGGATCTTTATCTACTTAGCTCGATAATATTGCTAATTAGCACGAGCGGTTAAACAACAACTTTCCCTCTTGTAAAACAAATAACTATTTATCGTCAGTACTAGTAATTGTACCTGCCGGCCTAGCCAAGGTTGCAATCGCTATTGCTTCGACAACGAAACGCTTTGTGTCTCTCGTCTCTCTATCAGTCTTCCATATAAGTGCGACAGTGACAGTTGCGTTTCGTTTTTACAGACCTTAACTGTAACACCTGTGTTCCACAAATACAATTTACTTTTCTTACTCATCAAAATGGCGAGAGCATATTCGACTATGTTTAGTCGGTTTCCATATTGCATCGTTCCAATTTAATCTAATTTTTTCCGTCCATCTCGCAGACAGAAGCGGATCAGTCGGAAATCTAAAACGAATATCACACATAATAAAAATATGAATTTAAACTGTAATTTTATAAAAGACAAAACATAATTTGAAATAAAAGAATGAAAAACTAAAAAAGAATATTTTCTATAGTCATACAAGGAACGTAAAGTAAGCATATTAATTTTATTTTATCAATGTAATCGTCATGCCTCATTTCGAGGAAAAAAGATTCATGTCACCTGGCAACATTTATAAGTAATGGCGGCTGACGAAAATTTGGATTTTTGTATTTACAATTACGTAAAAATATCACATTAAACTGGATATTTTCGCGTGAAATGTTATATCAGGCGGTTTGTTTTTATTCACTGATGTGTTGTGACACCCATTCACCGCACAAACAACCATCTTTCTTGTATTTTTTAATTTATAACCGGGAGGTGTACACAAGCCAACTCGACCTTGAGTACTGCGAGGGCCGTTCGGATACGATGACACGAGGGCGACATAATGTCATACTCGAAATGGCTTCACTAGGGATGTACAGACTAGGCATCTAGGCTAATTATAAATCTATGATGGGATCATTATTTACTATCCTAACGTTTATTGCGCAATGGCAACCCATAAGTTTTGACAAATACATCAAAATAAGGTGCCAATGCTTAAAGCCAGTATAGTCAGGGTACGTAAGTACAGTGAGGGACAGAATATACGCAATTCGACAAAATTAAAAACATTCCTGATAACATACCAATGACAACCTGTATTCATTGTTGCCCTTGGCGGGCAAAGTTTGGAGGGGAACAAGAATACGTCCTTACCTTTCCCTTTTTGAGGTGTGCAATGTGCATTTTTCTTGCCGAACCGACTTCAACTTTCCATATTTATGCTTCATACTCTTTACGACAAGACAGCTGCTTCATAAATTTTGATGTTCAGTTTTTAGTTTGCTAAAACAGTCTAAGTCGTTTAGTTCTAAATCATTATTGATGGGCTTTTTTTACGTATTTTATACGAAAAATATTTTTTATTATCAATCTAAATACGAATACATGTTTATCCCTATATAATTTTGACTGTTGTATATTAATAAAAATATAAATATCTCGTAAACAAAATATCGTCACAATTTGAATAATATATCTTGACTAATGTACAATATTATGTTAGCATTCTCATACTCATTCTCAGTTCCATATTCTTCATTTGCCCATCCTTAGCAGGATTAGCCTCGTTTTAATTACTCCTGATAGCTGCGCTTTTATTGCATTTCACTTTAATTTAATTGGAGAGAACTGGTCGCCGTTAATTTAATACAATGTTTTTATCTCCGGTTCTTTGACTAGCTGTGCTGACAGAAAGAGTGGAATATTACTTATACTAGTATAGACTTAAAAGTAAAATCAAATTGAAATATATATATACCTATCACATAAATTAAAAATACTCAGTCACGATTATCGGAAGGAACGAAGGAAAAAAATGAGTAAAGCAATAAAGAGACATAAGCCAAATGCTAGGGCGTACCCCGCAAGCGACGCGAAGAGCAATTATGATAACCATGCGAGGAATACTAGGGCATCCCCCCCAAGCGATGGCTCACGCATTGAGCGACCACTGAGAACTCCGAAGCTACGAATAGCTACCTGGAACGTGGGCTCAATGACCGGACGCAGCATGGAACTAAGTAATACCCTCACCAGAAGACGCGTAAACATCTGCTGCGTCCAAGAGACAAAATGGAGCGGGGCAAAGTCTAGGAACATCGGCAACGACTACAAGTTCATCTACAATGGTGCTAAGTCCAATAAAAACGGAGTAGGTATAGCTGTAGACAGAAGCTTTCAGGAACGCATAGTAGAAGTCAACAGGGTCAGCGATAGGATCATAGCCATCAAACTCGCCATGGACGACCAGCCGTGCATGAATATTGTATCAGCATATGCACCCCAAACAGGGCTGTCCACGACAGAAAAACAAGCGTTTTGGGACGATTTATATGACCTGATACAATCCATACCACCTACCGAAACCAAGTATATCGGAGCGGACTTAAATGGGCATGTTGGTGCTACAACTACCGCATACAACTTGCTTCATGGTAACCGCGGCTTCGGCACTATAAATGCGCAGGGTGAAGAGGTACTAAAGTTCGCTTCTACATTCAACCTTGCAATTGTCAACACATTTTTCTCGAAACCGCACGAACACCTGATAACTTATAAGAGCGGCCGCAATAGCACACAAATAGACTACATCCTCAGTGACCGGCGCTTGCTCAAGTCCTTCAGAAACTGCAAAGTAATACCCGGTGAACCTCTCACCTCACAACACCGTCTGTTAGTGGCAGATTTTCAAACACCTAAGCCTATTACAGTTAAAACTGAAAAGACCTCAAAAATTTGCTGGTATAAATTAGACCAAACCACAGGCAGAGAACTCTATTCTGAGTTGATTGACCACTTAAATAGGGACCATTCTGAGCTGACAGCAAATGATATGTGGGAAGGCTTCCAACAGCTGTGTATTATAAAGGCTAAAGCATGCCTGGGAATCTCGTCGGGAATAGCCAGGAAAAACAAAGACCCAAAATGGTGGAGAAGTGACATCCAGGAAAAACTTTCTTTAAAGAAACGTCATTTTAAAGCGTGGCAAGAGACAAATAGTGATGAAAATAGAGAGTCTTATAAACTTGCAAAGAAGGCAGCAAAACAAGCCGTTGCCCAGGCGAGAGCCAAGGATAGAGATCACTTCTATGAAAGGTTGGAATTGGCCACTAATGACAAAGAGCTTTTCAAAGTAGCAAAACAGAGGCACCGCGACACGCAAGATATTAAGAATAATAAGTACATAAAAAACGCACAAGGCACACTTCTAACATCTAACGAAGATATAAAGAAAAGGTGGAGGGAATACTATTCTGAACTGCTCAACGAAACTTACCCAAGATTGCCGCTCTCAGAATTACAACCAGCGCAAGGGCCATGGCCAGAAGTCACGACAGACGAGGTTAGTAAAGCTATAAGCAGAATGGCAAATAACAAGGCTACGGGACTCGATGACATACCAGCAGAACTTTGGAAAATACTTGGAGAAGCAGGCCAAAGATTTCTAACCATCTTGTTCAACAAAATATCTAACGAAGGCATACCGTCGGCATGGAGGAAAAGCTACTTGATCCCATTTTATAAAAACAAGGGTGACGTAAGATCATGTGGAAACTACCGCGCTATCAAGTTGATTTCCCATACATTAAAAATCTGGGAGCGAATAGTTAACGACAGGCTACTCGCCACAACCAGTATCACAGAAAATCAGTGTGGTTTTGTTAGAGGAAAGTCGACAACAGATGCCATTCACACTATCCGCATCCTTATGGAAAAGTACAGGGTTCTCAAAAAGGATTTGCATATGGTGTTTATAGACTTGGAAAAGGCCTTTGACCGAGTACCAAGGTCACTCATATGGCACTCACTAAGATCTCAGTATGTACCAGAATCATATATTAGCAAGATAGCAGATATGTACGAAAATGTAACAACAAAAGTCCGCTGCCCCGCGGGAACTAGTGAAGAATTTGAGGTCAGGGTTGGGGTCCACCAGGGCTCTGCCCTCAGTCCGCTGCTATTCAATATAGTATTGAACTGCCTAACTGAACAGCTGCAACAACCCGCACCAGCGAACATCCTATACGCCGATGACGTCGTTCTTATAAACGAAGACCCAAGTGCCCTACAACATAATTTAGAGATGTGGAGACTTGCACTGGAAAACGCTGGCCTACGTATAAGTAAACAAAAAACAGAGCACATGCATTGTAATTTCTGCGGCAGTAACACCCAACACAAAATATACCTCCAAGA
Organism: Cydia pomonella; assembly: GCF_033807575.1. Lineage (NCBI taxonomy): Eukaryota > Metazoa > Arthropoda > Insecta > Lepidoptera > Tortricidae > Cydia > Cydia pomonella. Next base: position 12,719,605 of record NC_084706.1, on the reverse strand, counting down.
TGTGGAGCTCCAACGTGTTAGCAGTTTTAAATACCTAGGCAGTGTACTCTCTACTAACGGCAATATCGACACAGACATCACGCACCGTATTAATGCGGGGTGGCAAACGTGGAGAAGTCTAACCGGTGTGCTATGCGACAACAGAATGCCCGTCCGCGTCAAGGGTAAAGTTTATAAGACCGCTGTACGACCAGCAATGATTTATGGTGCCGAATGCTGGCCACTCAGAAAAGACCAGGCGCAACAACTACATGTAGCCGAAATGAGGATGCTACGCTGGTCAGCAGGCGTAACCCTCATGGATAAAGTGGCAAATAAGTATATACGTGGAAGCCTGAAAGTAACACCGATATCTGATAAGCTAGCCGAAACGAGACTACGCTGGTACGGACACGTTATGAGAAGGCCCGAAGACCATATGGTCCGTAAAGTGCTAGCTATCGACACCGGTCCAAGAGGTTCCGGAAGGCCCCGTCTCACATGGCTATCGGTAGTAAATAGTGACCTCGAAGCTCTAGAATTAGATCCAATGACGACCCAGAATAGAACAAGCTGGCGAAAAGCGATTAGGAGAGCCGACCCCAACTGAACATGGGATAAGGCCGGAGAAAGAAGAAAGAAGAAGAACGAAGGAAAAACTCAACATAGTGTCGTTTTAGGCTATTAAGAGTATCAAGAATATGGCAGAGGACCGACATACATGGAAATCGCTCCACCGACAAGAGCCAGGCACAGATTTTCATGACCAATCGCCTCCCGGGCGATATTTCGTACAGTGGTTAACGGCTCTGTATGATGATCTCTCGTGGACGTCAGCTATCGCTTCGTTGGTGGGTTGAGGAATGGCAGCCACCGAAACACATAAAAAAATCAGTAATCGTTTGATACTTTGTCAGATGATAGTTTAGATGTTATTGTGAATTTAAATAATCTTCAGCCGGTTGTATCGCGGTGGGAAGAACGTCAGCTGGTCGAGTGAACGTGTAAAAAATAGGCGCTTTACCTTTTTAAGGCGTTTCTATAAACGGATTACACATTACGCATACTTTACGGACATAAGTGGCAAGGCGCATATTTTTTACATGTTCATGCTGACAGTTTGACTGCGATACAATCGGTTGAAGGTTTTTTTTTAAATTTAAAATAGCATTTAAACTGTCATCTGCCACAATATCAGTCGGGAGGCGATGACTGTTTTTAGGGTTCCGTAGCCAAATGGCAAAAAACGGAACCCTTATAGATTCGTCATGTCCGTCTGTCTGTCCGATTCTGTCACAGCCACTTTTTTCCGAAACTATAAGAGCTGTACTGTTCAAACTTAGTAAGTGGATGTATTCTATGAACCGCATTAAGATTTTCACACAAAAATAGAAAAAAAACAATAAATTTTGGGGGTTCCCCATACTTAGAACTAAAACTCAAAAAATCTTTTTTCATCAAACCCATACGTGTGGGGTATCTATGGATAGGTCTTCAAAAATGATATTGAGGTTTCTAATATCATTTTTTTCTAAAATGAATAGTTTGCGCGAGAGACACTTCCAAAGTGGTAAAATGTGTGTCCCCCCCCCCGTAACTTCTAAAATAACAGAATGAAAAATCTAAAAAAAATATATGATATACATTGCCATGTAAACTTCCACCGAAAATTGGTTTGAACGAGATCTAGTAAGTAGTTTTTTTTTAATACGTCATGAAATTAAAAAAATTTTTTTTTTTCAACATACCCATACATGTGGGGTATCTATGGATAGGTCTTCAAAAATGATATTAAGGTTTCTAATATCATTTTTTTCTAAACTGAATAGTTTGCGCGAGAGAACCTCCCAAAGTAAAAAAAAGTGTGTCCCCCCCCCCGTAACTTCTAAAATAACAGAATGAAAAATCTAAAAAAAATATATGATATACATTGCCATGTAAACTTCCACCGAAAATTGGTTTGAACGAGATCTAGTAAGTAGTTTTTTTTTAATACGTCATGAAATTAAAAAAAAAATTTTTTTTTCAACATACCCATACATGTGGGGTATCTATGGATAGGTCTTCAAAAATGATATTAAGGTTTCTAATATCATTTTTTTCTAAACTGAATAGTTTGCGCGAGAGAACCTCCCAAAGTAAAAAAAAGTGTGTCCCCCCCCCCCCCCTGTAACTTCTAAAATAACAGAATGAAAAATCTAAAAAAAATATATGATATACATTACGATGCAAACTTCTAACGAAAATTGTTTTGAACGAGATCTAGTAAGTAGTTTTTTTTTAATACGTCATGAAATTAAAATTTTTTTTTTTTTTTCAACATACCCATACATGTGGGGTATCTATGGATAGGTCTTCAAAAATGATATTAAGGTTTCTAATATCATTTTTTTCTAAACTGAATAGTTTGCGCGAGAGACACTACCAAAGTGGTAAAATGTGTGTCCAAAGTGGTAAAATGTTGAACGAGATCTATAGTTTAAGTAGTTTTTTTTAATACGTCATAAAGGAACCCTTCATGGGCGAGTCCGACTCGCACTTGGCCGCTTTTATTTTTTTACATGTTCATGTCATCAACTGACGGTCTTTCCACCGCGATACAACCGGTTAACTATTTTTTTATTCATGATAAGTAGCATCTAAACTACCTTCTGACAAAGTAGCAGCCGGGAGGCGATGACTGAATATATATATGCTCCTGGTCCGCGGTCAGCGGTTTGTGGCTTAGTTATACTCGTACTCAGAGAGCACTCAACGCCCTACGAGTCTTCTATAATAACATGTTTAGGGTCCTGATGGGACTCTCTAGATTCTGCAGCTCGACTGGCATGCTCGCCGACGCTCACGCAGAGGACTTCAACGCCATAATGCGCAAAAGAATCACGTCCATAAGAAGAATCCAGGGTAGTGCCAACAGCATACTAAGTATGTTAGCGGATATGCCAGACAGTCTTTTGCAAAGACAATGGATGTCCGCATTAAAAAAAATATGGGGATGTTTATTATTTAAATTAGAGTAAACTAAAATTCAGTAATAGTTTTTGTATGAGTAGAAATAACCTAGCTTTATATGATATATTTATATATATATAATATATGACTAACAAATGTGGACCATTGAGTATTAGTATATTATTGCAGAGGCCGGGAAAGGGCAATTCGTGGATGAGGTTCGATTTAGTCGGACGACGCGAAGTCCGACAAACAAGACGAATCCACGAATTGCTGTTCCTTCCGAGGCACATATAGTGCTTTTCTCCAAACATGCGAGGAAATCAGCTAAAACAATCATCATTTAAACATGAACCAGCACTCAAATCGAACCTTCACATCAAAAACAATTTCCCTCTTTATTTATTTTTTAATAGTTAAAGGCACAACTATTCTGCCATTCACTACCATTCAATATTCAATCATTCAATATAATTGTGCAATATAAGCTGTATTTGCACGCATGAGATCCTTAAAAAAATATAAAAGTTATATAGTCTTTGATTTTATTACACAGTATTCGCACGATGATACACGTCGGTCTTACACGACTCTATATATCCTATAGCTTGAAATGATGCTGACCGGGTCGTGTAGACGCGGCCCGTGGCTATATTAATTGGCTGTTTGCGTTTTTCTTAGTAATACGTGTTTTTAAAAAGTAAAAAAACAATACAGTAATAAAATAACTTTCCCGTCCGCTAAAATACGACAATAATGGTTTGAATTTTTTTAATTTGTGTTTGACCATAACGAAGAACTTCCCGTACTATTTTTGCTACAATAAGGTGAACATTTCCGAGCATATTGGAGAAAAGAAATTATTTATTTATAACTCTTGAATATGATGATGATAGTCACAACTACAAACTATTTATTGATATTTCCTAGACCCTGGTGTTGTGTTCACGCCGATGAGTTAGGTTGCCAGTACTCAACGAGGGTGCGGAGTGCTAGGGTCGGCAACGCGCATATAACTCCTTTGGAGACTGCTTACCATCGGGGCCGTATGCTTGTTTGCCACCGACGTAGTATAAAAAATATGAACAAATTCGGTGTGAGGTACGGACGTAGGTATTGTGCCCTAATTTTTTTTTTACTTTGACTGTTTTTGACAATGAGGCAGTTTTTTGTATTTAATAGAAACAAAACCGCCAGTGCAAAGTATATTTCTCTAATTTATAAAGTATTAAATTTATTTAAATATCCTAACAAAACAACTACAAATAAGGTCAATGAATTGGTGTATAAGTAATTTCGCGTAAATTTGTTTGTTATGTAAGCCTAAAATAGTGAACACGAATGGACACGATATCAATAGGTAGTTATTAATGTTAATATTGCAATAACGTCTGATTAGTGCGCATTTAGTGTACATATACATGCTTGTTTGCCACCGACGTAGTATAAAAAAAAAAAAAACATATAATTAATCAGTATCAAATTTCAATCCATTTTAAATTCGACTTCATACCATCACGTTACCCTCCCTTTCACCCTGCTCTAAACGGCCAAAATTCCACTTAACCCCCAGAATCCCACACAGACGAACTGACAGGGAAATATCGAATTCGATTTTTCACGAACCCCTCCTTGATTATGCACAGCACTAAACACCCCTATCGCGATCTGAGAAGCTTGTACGTGTAATTTCTCTCCATTTTCTATGTTTTACATTCTTACGCCGTCTCTCGGGACCGCTCCGATGGAAGGCCTGTTATTTCTACACTCTGTACTAAATTCACAGTTAGAAAATTGAATTTTTCGAATTCCTCTTTCTTTGTCTATCGCCAGAATAAACAGACCTCCCAAGAGTAGCCGATGTTTCTAACATGGAATTTCCAATGAAATTGGTAGTGTTTCGTTTTGTTCAAGTCCGTGAGAGGAGAGTAAGAATAACCTTATGTGGTGCCTATTTCTATACAACGTCAAATTTAGCCCAGGCAAAACGAAACTTTACTTACCAATATAAGTTTCAGAAATAACTAACTGTAAAATACACATATTTCCAATATCTTTCTCAGTACATAATTCTGCGGGATATAAGTGTGGGTTAGACTGAAAAGCGACAAAGGCGTCACTGAAACTGGCAGTGCGTTACTCTTTGAAATATTACGGGCAATGGGCATCTCAGGTTGCTAGATGTATATTCAGAAACACAATGTTTTTGATATTTAATATGTTCAAACTATATAGTTGCGATATGCAATTTTATATGTACTATTGTGATTTTTACTGTTCACGGAAATATGTTGTTAATTAATTGTAAATAAAAACCGAGATCACGAATTATTTCAAAGAACAAAAAACCGGCCAAGTGCGAGTCGGACTCGCGCACGGAGGGTTCCGTACCATTATTTATAAAAACGGCAAAAAAATATATGTTTGATGTATGGGAGCCCCCTTAAATATTTGTTTTACTCTGTTTTCAGTATTTGTTGTTAGAGCGGCAACAGAAATACATAAGCTGTAGAAATTTCAACTGGCTAACTATTACGGTTCATGAAATACAGCCAGACGGACTGACGGACGAACAAACAGCGAAGTCTCAGTAATAGGGTCCCGTTTGACCCTTTGGGTACGAAACCCTAAAAAGGATAAATGATATTACCGATAGGTATCTGATCTGTCACGACATGCAATAGTTATTTGTTTTACGAGACGACCGGTGACCTAGTGACCTAGTGACCCTGCCTATGAAACCGATGGTCTCGAGTTCAAATCCCAGTAAGGGCGGTATTTGTGTGATAAACACAGATATTTGTTCCTGAGTCAGGTGTGTTTCCTATGTATATAAGTATGTAATTATCTATATACGTATGGATAACGTTGCGTAGTACCCATAGTACAAGCTTTGCTTTGTTTGGAGCGATCTGGGTAAGATTGTCCCCGAGTATTTATTTTTTATTTTATTTTAATTATTTTACAAGGGGCCAAAGTTGTTGTTTAACCCCGTTTAATGAGGAGTCGTGCTTAAATTGATATCCAATCAAGCGAAACATTCCAAAATTGAACCACAAGTGTAGCGAGTTGAATCTTGAGCATTACGAGAGTTTCAAGGCACGAAGGTTAAACAAACTTGCTCCCGAATGAAACACAAAAATTTTCACCACATGAACACGAAGAAATGACTAAGGGCCTGTTTCACAAAGTCCATGTAAAGTCCTGAATAAGCTACTTGCCACTTATCTGATGAATGGTGAATAAAAGTCATCGTTGGTGTTACACAATCTTAAAATAAGCTTAACTGGTAGATAAAGTGCTGAGTTTTGCAGGAAGTTTTGTCTGACAGTTCATTTATTTATTAATCAGCTCCAATACTTTACTTGGACATTGTGAAACATGCCCTAACTGTAAAATATTATCAATGAAATTAAATATGAATTGAATGTTATTAAATATTTATCATTCAAACGCATCAAAACTCAATTATTTCAGCCAACATGAGAAAACAACTCAAAATTTGCATTACTATGTCACATACATATGTGGATAAAATAGGTAGGTACTACTTTTTTATCAGTTTTAGAAGTATCAAGCGAACCTTTGCGAGTTGATGTGGTAAAAATAAAACTGTATGATAATTACAATAAGCTCAAACATGGACAGAAATCATCTATTCGTTAAGGATAAACAACAAAATTGGCTAATCCAAATGCTTGTTGGTAAAAAAATTAAAGAATAATCTATTATATGGTTTCTCAGTTTCTTTTGCATCTGGCGATTATAATGAATTTAGAATTAATATAAAAAATTACTAATCAAAAACCTTCAATTAATAAAAAAAATCCATGGACAAAATGCCAAAACTAAATTATTTAACGGAATTGAGAACCTCATGCTTTTAAACTTTGAAGTACATTGAAAAGAAACAATACCTACAGCGAGGTTTCATTAAAACACTTATTTTAATATTAATAATACAAATAACAAAAATGAAACGAACAGCAAAGCTTCGAGTATGAAATATAGTATTCCACTCGAATATTATAAACAAAACCAGCATGATGTTTATTCACAACGCAAATAAGAGCAATTGAAAACTTTAATTTAGGCACTGCAATAGCAATTTCGTTGTGAAAATGGTCTTTGTAATTAATCTACTGCATTATAGTTTGAACCGTGTATCAAACTCGTTTAGGTTGAAAATAGTTTGTCACAATTAAAATAATGTTAAATGAAAAGCTATTCTATTGCTATCACAAAATTCTGCACTAATGACAGTCACTATTAAAATTGAAACGCAGACAAAAATTGCTTATATACTAGTTCTGGAGAGTAATACAGAAAATAAAGTGACAGATTTTGTTAGCATTTGACCTATAACCTTTACGAAAACTGAGCTTAGTTTGATCAATTTTAGATTTTGACACCATGTTTTGACGATAATCCGTGTTTTTTTCCTTTTTTTCAGCCATTTTATACCTATTGAGGATACGCGGTTACTTTGAAACCACTCCTTTTTTATTGGAAATCTAAAGTAAACCAGCTAAAAAGCCTGTAAAAATATAATAATAAAAATCAATAGTGCAATTTTTAGTTACATATATACTGACCTATGGATGTTTTCTATATATATTTATGTATATGTCCATCTATTACATATGTATCCAAGTCTGTAAAACCGATTACCGACAGACAGTAAAAGACAGTAAAAGTTCCCACTTTGTCGCTTCTAAAAATCGTCAGCTGGTTGTATCGCGGTGGAAAGACCGTCAGCTGGTCACATGAATTTTTAGTCATCACCTCCCGATTCAAAATAACCAAGTCGACAATATCGATAGTAGCCTAACCGTACTTCTATTTATAAGATGTATCCGGGCAGTTCCTTATTTACGAAATTATTAATATATCATATAGGTACATATATTTTTTTCAACTTTGACTAAATCTATATATCGATACCTTAGCCACAAAATAAAAAATAAACAGAAGGTCCGTTCTTGAAAATACATACCTAAACTTACCCGACTCACTAGGGTTGCTTTTGTATTAATTTCGAATTTTAAAAAGGAGTAGGTAATATAAGTTTACAGACATACATACATCGATTCGTTTATACATACATCATATCATGTTTACATTCCTTAGAGACTGCATTTTGACGTACATGACAGTAGGTACCTACTGTACCTACGTAACGGCGGGGACGTCAAGTGAACAATGCGCGCACAGTCCGACTAAGCTCTGCCCGAGAGTGCCCGAGAACGCCTGTAAATGTAACGTCTGTGTGCGTAAATGTCACGTCTGTGTGCATGCGGCGAAAATGGCACTTTGTTTTGTACTGAGCGGACTCTCTGCTCCGGCGCGCGTCGCCGCTATTTACTTTGTGCCTTAGCTCACAATCAATTTTGTATGGAGAGATTTTCGATTTTAATAATTTAGGAAAAATTTAATAATTAATTACTTACTCCAAAATGTATGCTTTAATCATTACTGCGGCCTTTGGCCCTCCAATATAGGCCTTAAAGATGTTGACGTGAAAATGAATGAGTTCAACGTCCGATATGATGTCGATGATGTCAAACTACTAGCAAGGCCAATAAACTATCGCGTGCAAATTTTTTCATGCTTATGCTACACCACGGTGCACGGCAGCATGACATCCAAATGAATAATGTTGCACGCTGTGCACGCGCAATGGTTGTTTACTCAATGTTTATTAGCGTATTACAATAAGGAAGATGTGGCTAAAATTCTTAAGAGGACAAGGGACGACCGGTTCTTCATACAAACGTAGACCCCATTTTTCTCTCTGGAAAATTAAATGTATAATATAAGATGTTTATTACCTATAGCTATGCACCTTCGTTTGTTTTGATAAGTTTTTTTGGTTATTATGAGAGTTAGGAGCGAAAAACTGCTTTCCATATATTTTTGTAAGATCTCCTAAAAATAATAAATAAATAATAATCTAATAATAATCTTTGGTCAATATTGACATTAAAAGAAGACAAATGAGGAATTACGTTTGTATGAAGAAACTATCGGTCACTATCGTCATAAGGTGCCGTAGGTTCAGAGTTTTTGAAAAATCGTAGCGCTTTTTTGGCTCACATTACGGTTGCTAAAAATTTGTAATTAGCAATCTTGAGGCCTTTCTTTAGTAACTTCGTCGATTCGAATCCTGAATTGTTAACTTTCGCTCGATAGAATAAAAAACACGAGCATAGGTCTAAAATTTATCTATAAAATTCGTAACAAATTTTACACAAAAGCTAAAAATATGAAACTTGCTTCTAAAAATAAGCAATATTATATTTGATCAAACTGATATTTTTTTTATTAATACGCAAAAAAATTTAACTCATAAAAAAACGGGCACGCACACAGCCTTCTCGCTCATGCTTACGCTCAGTCAGAAGTCAGTAACATTATGGAAAATATTTTGGCATAATTTGATGTATATTAACCATAGCTATATGTATAGCTACGTTTGACTTTTTCAATTTGTGATTATTCTAAAAATTAGGAGAGACAAATTTATGTATATAAATTTATTAATACTAATCTGTTCTTCTATTCGGAACAAGTGCTGTTAGGAAAAAACAATATAGACTTTTCTTCAAACCTGTCGTGAATATTCTTATATTCATGTTTATGCATGTATGCATGACAGATAACAGTAGAGGAGTAGGAAAGAAATTTAATCTGACATGCACAAGTAGAAATTAGAAATTTGTAAACTTGTATGTATGTATATACTTTATTGTACATAGAAAGTAAAAAAAACGAAAAACACAGTTACAGAGTAAATTAAATGGGGTAAGGGAAATATTGTACGAGAGTCTATATATTCACGTCAGCCACAGGCTGGAGTGAGTTAAAGACTCGAGTAACAATATTCTTGTTCCCGGAGTTACACACAATGTTTTTCATCACACTTGCGAAGATAAAACTAAATTTTAAGCGAAATAATTCTTAATTACAGTGACATTTCAAACATTCGTCCGCCATATTGTCATGTTTTGACAGCTTAGATTGAAGGCACAGAGCTATCCGACGTTCAGCAACAATTGAAAATTGTGTAAAAATATTTTAAACGGCTATTAAATTAATCAAATTGTATACTTTTTTTAAACATGAACAAAAATACTAAATTATAAACGTTAATATTTTAAAAGTAAAACTCATTTAAACCTAGTTATTTTTTATGAATTAGTAACTGAATCAAAAAAGAAGCTGTAACTCAATAGAAGACAAAAAACCTATAACTCCCTAGAGAGATATACCTTTTTTCTCACTATCCATAACTCCCGTGGGAACAATATAGGCCTTTGTCCTTTAGTACACCTGCATGTAATAAGATCTTTTTCGGGCAAGTGTGATGAAAAGGTAATTATAATTCTATTTGTCTATACGACAATATAAAGTGACCTTTCATAGACTTTATTTCTACATGTTTTTTTTACGTTTGACATTTCAACTGTAAATAACACGAATATGTTTTTTGATACCAGTGGGTTACATACGTCTTTGTATGTATAATGCGACATCACCGTCATACCAGTTCCGTGTCCCAGTCCCAAGTTTCGAGCCAGATGTTTTGAAATTGTCGCTCAAGATTTAATTAAAGCAACTTTTGGAGCCTACGAGTAAAGTTCTCGCTTAAATATTTTGTTTGTGACGCAGCCTCTAGCCTACTCCGCCGGATTTATGCGGCCAAATTAAAAATAACTTCACTCCATAATCTTAACAAGATACTAATATGTATTACTAATTCAATATTTTTGGATTAATTTCGTGGCGTTCCCAAATACTCCTATAACTGAAAATAACATAAAAATAATTTCAATAATTTGTATTTGAAATATAAATCGCAAGTAAATAAAATAAACTACTTCTAAAGTTTTTTTCTTACGTTTCAAAATAATTGCTTGTTAATAAGTTAAAGCGTTATATTCAAAGCTTTCATTTTACTTGCGTAATCTCGAGTTCGATATTCTGGACCCAGAGCCTAGGTACTTAAGGTACTTTGCTTCTGAACATGATCCACATGAAACTCATACACATGAGATATACTACACAGCTAAACAAATTGCATAGGTCAACAGAGTCGAGATCTAGTTCAGAAGCAAATTATCTAAGTGACCTAAAATAACATATCAATAATTTAGGACGCCCATCAGTTCTTCCGAACCAGATACATTTCTTCATTAATCCAATGTCACATTCGGTCATTGTGCGTGATGGGGAAACTAATATTTTGAGTGTGGATGATTGAGATCCATGCAGTTAAATCCTCTAATCGGATAGCATGCAGCCCCCAAACACCGAAATCGTGTATGCAAATGCATTAGTTAGCGTGCTTCAGTATAGCCTCTTGATACCTGTTCCTGGGCTAATTCCTCCCGCTTACGGAACACTCGCTTCTTAGTAATTAGTACAGCGGGGACTACCGCGAAAACCGAAATTCTCAAATTGCGGGGATCTTTCTCTTTTACTAAGACGTAATTAGAGTGACAGATAAATATGCCCGCAATTAACGAATATCGTTTTTCGCGGTAGGCCCTCGGCAATGGAGCCATGGTTAGATAATACCTAAGTCTTAAAAGTCCTATACCGCCGTAACGACATACAAACATATTGAGCCAGGAAAATAGGTTTGAATGGGATGTACTATTAGAAATTAATTTATAACTAATAGACGAAAATTATTTAAAGCATTCATTTGATGTGAGGTTCCTTAGAACATTTTTTTTTTCCTACTTTTCATGATTTCGATCCACGTTAACGCATTTTTCGTCGCCAAAAATGAAGAATAAATGAATATAATATATGAATATTCCTTTTCCACGAGATTCTTTTTTATCCAATATAGAAATTATCCATACTAACATTTAGAGCAATATAAATATATATTATACGAGTATATATAACAGTTCTGCCGTACTGAAATGATTAGAGCATCAATAATTCGACTTCGGATATATAATTATGTTTTTAATAGCTCTTACTACGATTCATCTATTGGTTATGAGTATGTAAAAAATATGCCGGTCAACATTTAAAAAAATTGGCCAAGTGCGAGTCGGACTCGCGCACGAAGGGTCCCGTACTATTATCTAAATATCACTTTTTTGCATGGGAGCCCCCTTAAATATATATTTTATTCTGTTTTTAGTATTTTTTGTTAAAGCGACAACAGAAATACATTATCTGTAGAAATTTCAACTGGATAACTATCACGGTTCATGAAATACAGCCTGGTGACAGACGGACGGACAGCGGAGTCTCAGTGTAATAGGGTCCCGTTTGACTCTTTGGGTACGGAACCCTAAAAAAGATAAAAACGAATACTATTTGGAAAGACATTATGTGTTTCTGACAACGCTTAAATTTGAACTTTGTACTCAAGTTGTTACCATAAGCACGGTTCATGCGAATAAAATTATGCTGCGGTTATGGCGATTCTATTAAGAATAAACGTTTCATTTTACGAATTGCAAATTTTGGCTTTCACTGAACTTCTAAGGAAAAATGCAAGTGCTCGGCAAGCGATGGAAATGTCAACCATGTTGTGGATTGTGATAGTCGAGCGCCCCGGGAATATTAATCCCGCGATTCCCGAAAATCGTGGCCTGAATCCCGCTAATCCCGCAATATATTCGCAAAAGAACTGCTGGCGCGTTCCATTCGCTGAATGCTTCAAGGATATGAAGATTCCAAATTGGTTTCTATGTTAGGCGTAGTCATAGTATAAAGTGAAAGTGACGAGGGAGGACTTATTTATTGAGCCTACCTATCTTATTCCCGTCATTTATAATGAATTGCTATATAATAATTATTCAGCGTAGATCCAAAAATGGAAAATTGTTACAATAAATATTACTCATTCTATTATGCGATACGATCTTCATCAATAATTAAAAGTTACATTTCATAACCTTATGACAACAAACAGTGACGCATGAAGATGATTAAATAAAACTTCGGTACTGAGACAATAAATGTTTAGACATAACTAGCGATCCGTCCCGGCTTTGCACGGGTTACACAAACAAATTATACACCGAAACTTTTTTCAAAAATCACTTTATTAATAGGGGAAAACTGCATGAAAATCCGTTCAGTAGTTTTTGAGTTTATTGCAAACACACATACATACAGACAGACGCGGCGGGGGACTTTGTTTTATACTCGTACATGGTGTAGTGATTAAACTACGAATTCAGTTTGTAATAGCTACTCGTATATTTTCTAATTTAACACACAGATGTAAGAAATCAGTATATTTTAAGTTAAACCAAGATGCACCGATTTTGATAGCCCAGACTGTGTTATTTCAAACGTCAAACTATGAAATTAGGGTGTGTAGTGTAATGATCGATATAAAAATATTAAATATATTTTCTGTCGATATATCAACATCTAATAGAATTTCAAGAAATATAATCAATCATTTGATATAATATACATGTGGTATACTATTAAAATGTTGAATATTATTTTATATAATTATCTTTTGGTATACTACTTATTTGTTATAACGATCATGTGATATCATGATCATTTACTATACTAGTCTTATTAAATAAGTATTATCCGTTATAAAAAATATATAAGTAAAAAAACCGTGTGTTGGCTTCTAATTTACACCTAAAAAATCGGGTCCATATTGGGTTGCATACAAGTTTAAGTCATATCTTTGTTACTCATAACAACTTGTCATATTATATTTTGTCATACATTTTTAGCCATAATATTTGATGACATACTCAGCAGTTGTCATATATTTTTTGCGCATATAGGTTTTAATTATAATTAATGAAAGGTCATACCAGCTAAAAGCATATTTATCGATACTTATAATGTTTTTACGTACTTATAACGTTTTGTAGCATAATAATTTTCAACCTTAATGGTTTTAGGCATACTTAGTTAATTGATAGCCATATACACACCCGCCTAAAAACCTTTTCCCTCATCTCCGTGCAAACGTTTAATTCGGCGGAGCCTCGCAGAAATAGGACTCAGGCTCACGCGGGGCTCCTATTTCTGCGTGGTTTGCCCTTCGGGCATCTAAAGAAACCTAGCGAACCTAACCTACCTACTATTTGAATAATATATCTATGATTAGATTCTTTTATAAAATCGTTTCTCCTACTGGAGGGGGCTACTCTCTTACGAACTCTTCATTTATTCTTTGTGTGGTTATGATTATGACTAAAGTCATATTTGCTTCATACGTTGCTCACAACCACACACATTTATTATTCATGCTTTGTAACATTTATGAAAAAAACATATTATGTCCACTATATAATATATAGTGGACATAATATGTTTGACTTAATATATATGACTTAATTTTTTATGTCTATAATAACACTATGCACTGCAATACTTCGAACAAAAAACAATTATGGATATCAAGCAGATGACTTAAAATTTTATGCCAATTAAATTAATGACTATTAAAATTATGAGATAACTCATTTATGACAAAATACCCAGTTATGTTCAGGAATAATTCTGACTAAATATTATTATGACTTACAATTTTATGCATGAAGTGTTATGACAAGTAAACATATGACAAAAGTTGTTATGCGACCAGAGAAAGTCCCAAAAAAATCATCTAATGCTTAATTTAAAAATATATCAATTATTGTTTGCAAGTTGCGTTTTATTTAGCTAATCTAAACTACTTTTCTTTCATTTTATGTAGGGGTCGCAGTTCTCACCAAACCTAACCTAGTATTCTGGTAGTGGTTTGTTTTGTGTAATGGTCGCAATTCTAACCTAACCTAACCTACTTTTCTGGTAGGGGCTCGTTTTGTGTAGAAGTCGCAATTCTTAACCTTACCTACCTAGTTATAAATAGCAGTTCGTTATTCGTAGAAGGAGTATCGTTTCTTGTAGTGTATAATAGTAAATGTGGGATTATATATCTAATACATAATATCAAATAACTGTATATCATAAATTCGGTATAGGAAATATGCATTATACTTCAAGAATGTTAGGCTAAATGTTATTAGATCAATTAATCATTATATAAAACGATAATAATATCATATGTGAATATATTTTATATTCAGTGTTGTTATATCATTTGATAATTATACTAAATAAGCGTTATTGCAACAGCCGGGCTATGATGGTTTTGTCATTATATCATTAATCATTTAATGCTTGGATTGGCGATTATCTGATAAGTGACTTAATTCGGCATAAAGTCGCGATGGTAACGTATAATTGACTAATGATAGCGCGACATATTTTGAGGTTTTGAAAAATGAATTTTAAACTCTATACCTTAAGGCGTATTTTAAAAAATAGATGATTGAATCACATTCTACCACTTATCTTCATATGACATTAACAGTTAAAAATTATCCATGGTTTGAGCTTTTGAAAAATAAATTGTAAACAAGTATAATTAAAGCGTATTTTAATTAATAGTTGGTTAAATGACATATTACCACTATCCACATTTGACATTGATAGTTAAAAATTATCCATAATTTAAGAGTCATTCTGGCCTCGAACGTCCAAATCCCTGAATGTCCATTTCCCTCGAATGTCCATGAACTCGAATGTCTAATTCCCCGAATGTCCATTAACTCAAATTTCTAATTCCCTGAATGTCCTCTTCTTCCTCGCGTTGTCCCGGCATTTAAGATTTATTATTATCATTTTGTATGTCACTAACCTTAATTTTATTTTAAGATTTGTTGTAACTAGTAACAATTATGGATCTATTATGGATTCGAATTAAATAAATAATTGAAATTAACGTTTTAAAAATGCGTAGGTAAGTATAATATAACATACGCAATCAAATACGCAACCCTAATACATCGTGTGCTTTGATCTTCCAAAAATGGAAAAAAATACAATACCAAGTAACCAAGGGGATCGAGCCTTGTAATATGTATATCAAAGCGCGCACTCTAATTGCGACTCGCCATTATGGTAAAAAAGGTTTGGCATTTAATCAGCTCACGGGGCTTATTGACTTTTGACCGTAACGAAGGATTCGCTTCCGGGGACAGAGGTGTCTCTGACACTGTGCTTCATCTGGCGTATGGGGCTTGCTTCAGACGTCAAGCGTAGCTTTCACGTTAATAAGAATAATAAGAAGAAAGGAGAAACATGCCGAGAAATTACCTTTCTCCAAACTTTTACATCTCCATTTTTAATTTTTGTAAATTTTAATTCAAAATCACACCAAATAATTGTCATGTAACATGTTGCCAGGACAAACAATAAGGCTCTCACTGTCAAAAAGTTTTTCACCCCTTCGGGGCTACAAATTTCAAGTTTTTAATTTTTTTTGTTGTTTGTGTACTAATACTCTATTACATACCAAATTTTAGGTTCCTAGGAATTCAGGAAGTACCCTAAGGGTTTTGATGATCATCAGTGAGTGAGTGAGTCAGAGACGATATCGGCGTTTTTTAGATATGAATAAAATCGATGGTATGAGACCTACGCAATCGAAATTGTTTATGCTTAATAAATCAACAGAAGAATTTTGTTTATTTGGTATAATCCAAACCCAAGTTATGAGGGTTCAAAAAATCGACGAAGTGCTTCGAGAAAAAGTAGGTAGTGCCCTTGCGCTTCACTTTGCTCGTCTTGGCGGGGGCACCGCCGTGCCTCCAGATTGAAACACGTCACATGTACGTTTTAGCAAAATTGGTTCTTGTAGCGTAACGAGCATACGACATCGCAAGTGATTTGTCAGATATAGACCAGGCAAGGAAGGCGTTTGATGCTCTTCTGCAGCACACGAAATGATTATTATTATTTTAATCTTTTATTTACAAGAACGGTTTACACCAATTACATTTTCAAATCATGAATATTAAATAAAACATTTATGTATACAATACATATTATTTAAGTACTGGTGTAAAAAAAAATCTTTA
Organism: Cydia pomonella; assembly: GCF_033807575.1. Taxonomy (NCBI): domain Eukaryota; kingdom Metazoa; phylum Arthropoda; class Insecta; order Lepidoptera; family Tortricidae; genus Cydia; species Cydia pomonella. Next base: position 12,702,755 of record NC_084706.1, on the reverse strand, counting down.
ACTCGTCATTCATTTACAGTCTTCTACTTAGGCACCGGGATGCCAATTTATACCAGGAATCAGTAAATAATTATATCGTTACAGCCACGTTATTATAGCCCGTTCAACGAGCTGATCATATCGCACAATGGTGAGTGCCAGCGAGCCGCGATGGATTGACCTTCGGCCTCGACCGAGGGTAGGCACGCCTTTTGGACACGTTTCGGACTTTAGGCCCTACGCGGAGCTGTGCCTTCGGCCTTCGCAATAGCTGCCTACAACAGCTTACTCGCATTTTTGTCCTTAAATCCGACTCTCGCTTGACTGTAGATTTCTAATAGAATTTCCTGCCATCTTTAGGTAAATGATTTTCCTTTATAGACCTTACGTGTCCGTCTTCGGTCACAGACTTACATATATGTACTTACCAAATTTCAACTTATTGGTAAGTAGTTCCGGAGCAAATAGTCTGTGACACACAGACGGTCGGACAGAGACGCACGAGTGATCCTGTAAGGCTTCCGTTCTTTCCTTTTGAGGTACGAAACCCTCAAAACACAATATTTATTCTTACTGCTCATGTGTAGGAGAAGGAGATTAAGAAGCTAATTTATATTTGTAAAATGTGTACACTCGTATTGATGATTATATGAGATTCTTACTTAGTTTCACCAATGTGCTTACCGTAGGTACCTTCAGGTAATATCATATTTACCTCTAGAGGTAAGCAAATTAGTAGTAGTAGTGTAATGAAGCCTGGATACACATCCAGTATATTTAGATAAAACCCATAATACGCATTAATGTGTTCTAAATATGCTGCCGACGTCATACATAATTTATGTTTTAATTATTGTCACATGCCTATTTAATATCAGCCCGTGCCGCTGCATAAATCATGACGATATTAAATCTAAGTATACTGCCTAGTGAAAATCAATAATTTTAATTCATAGATGATATATCATGTCATCAAATATATTGTTATTTTGGTAATCAATTAATTAGTTATTATTAGTATCCATTGGCTGCATATGGCATACCTATATATATTAAATAGTGTGTTATAATAAATAATAGTCTGTATCAAAATTGAGAAAAACTAAATACGTATTTAATCAACGCACCAAAAGTATCTGCCGACTTCGATTTTTTCCAAATTGAAATATATTTCGACAGTTTGCGTTCAAAGATATCTGAAACAGGTTAAATAATCTATTAAATACCTAGAGACATATATATCTCTTTTTGTTAAGCTATCATAGAATAGCGTATAATACTATGCGCCAAAAGTATTTACTTTTGGCGCACAGTCTGATACGCTATTTTCAGGGTTCCGTACCTCGAAAGGAAAAAAAGGAACCCGTTGTCCGTCCGTCCGTCTGTCTGTCTGTCAAGACCCTTTTTCTAAGGAACGCGTGGAGGTATCAAGCTGAAATGTATATCAAATACTCAGTCTACTGTCCCTGAAAATCTTTATAGGGCTGTATCTCCTAAACCGTGCGTCGTAGCGCAAAAATATTTATTTATTGATTTAAACTTTATTGCACAATAAAAAAAGTACAAATGGCGGCCTTAATGCCTTAAGGCATTCTCTACCAGGCAACCATAGGGCAAAACAGAAATTCTTGAATGAGGGTGCAGTGAGAAAAATAATTCAGAAAAAATTACAACTACAAGTAATTTTGAAAAACTATTTACAATTTTGGACATTAATAACATTATCAAATAAATCAAATTTCCGTTCCCCTTTCCTTAACCCCAAAATTATAATAAAAAAAAACACAAAAAAGAAAAAAAACATCCTTTTTTATTATTATTATTTCATTGCAAGTTTGACAGAAGCTCTTTATAAATCTCGCTACGCTCGGCCCTCTATATCTACTTGGTCTGCAACCCTTCGTTTCCCGTCCTCTATAGTAATGTACTATTGTGACAGAACTAATGGATCGACTAATATATCTTACTCGTACCTTAAAAATCTTAGCTCGCAAATTAAGTTAAATATTTGAAGGAATATAAAATAAGTCAATGGAAATTATTATTTAAAACAAAACGTTTTAATGTCAAAACAATAACGCCATGTTCCGAACATATAAAATATCGATAGCTGTTGTAACTTTATCGACTTGTCCTCCCTCTAGTGTCACCGCTCTCGTCTCTTACTTCGCGCGGTTTGTCCAATCACAGCGCGTGAGTTAGTTGTCTGGCCCCGCCCTCAATGATGTGGTGGGGGCCAGTTGGAGACTCATTGAAATTATGCTTCGTTATAAATATCCTTAATTCTTATATCTATGTGATAAACACACAAATAAATGCACTTACCAGGATTATTTGAACGCGGGACCTCCTGCTTCATAGGCAGGCACTACAGACTAGGCTAGGAGGTCGTTATTAAATGACTCAGTAATGTGACCCATAATAAATAGTATGACATCCCCCACGTTATGACAAAACTTCATTTAAAATTCGCTATTGGTCTATGTCACTATTGGCCTATTACGAGTATATTACCTATTTTGCAATAAAACCCAAACGCAGTGAGCATAAATTAGCAGTTTGTAGCTATGTGTCTATTATTTGTTTTGCCCATTTCGCGATACGCCTAAAACACGTTATTTTGACGAATTGCACGTTTAACCATAGGCGGAAAACCCCGTAATAAGTTAAGTCTGCCTGTGCCTGATACGCTTTTGGACAACATTGCAAGAGGACTGACTAAGTCTTAATGCGACTACCTCTCGATTGGTCTAGGAATAATTCGCATTAGTCTCACTAAGTTTTATGCACACCCAAACAGAAGGAAAACAGCCAGTCTCAAAAAAGCTACCGCTTTATATTATCAATCCAATATCTTGAGATTTGGACCACAAGCGCACACAAGGGCCCTTATTTGGCACTAATTAAGGCTTATTGTACCGACGGATCGGGAGCGTTTGATTGCACGCTGCAGCGATTAGCACCGAACCATCCGCTACTGCGCATTGTTATGGAAGTGTGCATGTGAACTACACACACGATATATACTAAATACTAAAATATTGTCAATAATATAAAATACAAGAAGTATTCTGGAGAGTCGTTTGAGAACATACGTCTAAAGATAAACAGACTATGTAGGTCATCGGAGTTAAAATTATGTACTTTGATTTTAGACTAGACTTAGACTGCTGCTTCTCCATCAGATACTTACCTTTAAATAAGAAAATAGTATTTTTAAATCCAGTCTCGCTCCTGCCCGCATGATAAAACAATGCTTGGTTGACGTTGAAGTCGACGTACAATATGCGAGACACGACAGTACACATCGTGAATAAATAAATTCCGACTCTGAGTGCGAATATGAGTGTGATGTGTAGACAGTTACAGACAAATTCAAGTTTTAGTTATTACATCCGTTTCCAATATTATACTGATCTTGACACTGAGTGTGAAAGGCGCCGCAGGCGCCCTTCGCGTATGAGCATGCGAAGCGCGCTCTAAATGTAGGGTTTCGCCCGACCTATTAATATGAAGGGCACCCCAGGTGCCCTGCGCGTATGAGCGCTATTTAATGTTGGTTCTAGCGATATATGTTTGACAACCCATGGGGGCCCCGCCACTTACTACTTTTCACGGTTTTCGCGGCCGCCACTTGAAGGGTGCTGGGTTAAAATTCTGGTAGGGGAATTTATGTGTGATGAGTGTGAACACTTTTTCCAAAGTGATGGATGACTTCTATGTTAGTAATTTTGTATATATTTAAGTATGCATCATATAAATATGAATATGTTCGCATAATACTAGCTTTGCTTAGGTAAGACTAGTTCAGTCTATATAAATTCCATATAAATAAATTCCAATTCTATATAGATTTACATACTGTTTAGTCGGAACAAAGTGATTCCTAATTAGTTATAGCACTGAATAAATAACATTGAGTATTTCACTGTCTTACTTTTCGAAACAAAAAATTTCTTAAGACTTAAAGTTTTCAAATTATGCTCAATTCTTCTTATAATATTTGCGTCCGACGACTAGTGGAGTAAGTAAACGGGCTCACTGATTACCAGTTCACCGGACGATATTGGCTTGTCACATAATCGCAAAAACGCAGTGAGTATGCACTTTTGTGTGAGGCGATGCCGCTTAGCATGATTGTTCCTTAGGTCAAATATAGCTGATTTAGCCCGGTAGCCACGAGGTTAACCCCCCTACCACCCCCCAGACCCTAGACTATTGCCCCAAAAAGAGGGAGGGTCCCCGGGTCATACCTATGCTATTTTTCTTTCTGCTCTTAGGAACTAGGGCAAGTTGTATATCATTTTCGTATACTCGTAATTTAGGAACAAGGAATTCATTTTTGAAATAATTGTTAAACCTTTTAATAAAATAAAAAAACTGATTTGTAGACAAACAATGAAAACGTATGTAACTTTTTGTGACAGTTTAGGCCCTTAAAATCACAGTGTGGCAATTTGCACGAAAAAAAAATTGGATAATTTAGCCCATTAATATCTTATCCTTAAAAGAAAATTTTCAAAGTATGTACTCATACATTATTTTGTGAAAGTGCGCGGTAGTGATGAATTTCATATAATGGCCATTGTCAAATATTAAAAATGTAAAAAAAAACACTGATTATTAATTCTGTTCCATACGTTTTTGCCCTTTTATTCGTACAAATGAGTCGGTTTTTTTTTCATATAATATTCAAAATCGCAAATATTATAAGGAGAATATAATTTCGAAACTATAAGTCTTAACAATATTCTTCCAAATGTAGTATATCCTCCGTAAAATTAGAGAATATATTTCTCCTGCACATTTTTATTGTAGCTTTCAGAGTTTTCATGAAAATTTAAAAAATTAAAAATGGAATAACTTAAAAACCTCTGTAACTCGAAAGTGCGTGCCTATAAATGCTTCTTTGCACGTGTATTTGAAACATTTAATAATTAAAACTTCTTTAAGACTAAACAAATACCACTTAAAACCTCTCTCAGTCAGCACCATCTCCAAAAGTAAAATTGTTAACATGAACTTTTTAGAGTTTTCATCGTGAATAGTTTTATAGAGGTTCCACTGTTCACATTTGTTGAATCTTGGGCTAGACTCGACACTGTCCTTATTTATCTTATTTTGTCTGAAGTGCGAAAGAATAAAATGAGATGAATTATTATATTTCGCAGCATATTAATGATAAATGATACCATTTTAACTGTACAATTCCAACACCCCTGAGAGTTAATTATTAATTTATCAGCGGTAATTGGCGAGAGAGTTTGAGAAATAAAACGACGCTAATTACTATGGCAACCAGTAATTGGGCTGTAGCGTAATTTGGGATTGGATGAGAGGCGATTACCGTAGGTATGTTTGTGTAATTTGATAACGGCACCCTTACCATGAGTTATTTTCCGCTATTTTCGAAGCGACTCGTCAACTTACTCGCAACACATTGCACACTCATCAATATACTAAATATGATGTGCGGGCTGAGCGAGATCTGCGAGATACCTACCTACATTTATTGAGAGTGAGATCTGATATACGCAGTCGCCAGCGAGTAGGTATGGCTGCGGTAAACTCATGGTAGGGGGGTTGAAGCTTTTTACAGATGGCGCTAATTGGTAAATGAATATAAGATATCTATAGTAAATCACTAGTAGAGATGGTCCGAATATTCACTAATTATTCGGTATTCGGCATATTCCACAGGTTTCCCAACAATAAAAGTTCCGTATATTCAGCAAGTTTTTTTTATTGTACTACGAATAGATCGGACTGGAGAGATTTGCTTGACCAGGCTATGGCCTATCCGCGGCTGCAATACCTCAGATGATGATGATAATGATTTTTTATTGTGCTCATCTTGTTGCAACACTGTAAAAATTTTACAAGATTTAATCTAAGCTCCTCCAGAACTTTTCAAGTACTCTCTTCCATCAGGTTACGTTTTCACGTTATCATTAAAACACATGATGAGAAATTAATTATCATGTTTTGATTAAGTATTAGAAGACAGTTTATTTAATAGTGAGTCCTTTGCGTTTTGACCTGTTTGTTACGAGGGTATTGCCTAGGAAGTGAATCATATGCAGCTGCATATGATTAACTTACACTGATTACACTGATGTTTGACGATCCTTTTGAGAAATTCTTATTATTAAGTTTACCATATCTATAATAGTTCAATGTTTTTTTAGAACAATAATAACTGCATCAATAAATTGCTCTGATATTTAGATTAAGATGATATTTGTAAAATTTGACGATTTAAAAGTGCTTGTTGCAAGGCCTATTTGAATAAAGAATATTTTGACTTTGACTTCCTCTGTAAAGTTAATCATGTAATTCGAGCATTTTCAAATGGTTTATTAAAATGACATATGCAGATAAACCGAATAATTCGGCCATCTAGTTATAACATTTTTAAACTTTTTCTAAGAGCTCCGAATGATTTATTTATGCTCTTAATTCTATGACTATAAGTATGGCCATTTAAGTCAAATTTTACGTTTTGAAATTATAAATAGCAGCAGGGTGGCAGTTTACCTAAGTAAATAGCTAAAATGTAAAAACAATACATACTTGCCGATTCTTGCGACATTGTTTAGGGATTGTCAACCTTCTTTATTTACGAGCTAGGTACTCTAGGTATTGTTTTCAACACACTTGCTCATAAAGCGTAGTATACCAGATGCTGCATGTAATATTCATGAGCAAATAATTAAAAGGTAACGCAATTCGCAATACGTTGTATCTTAGAATATACTCAAAAAATCAAAACATAAGTTATTTTTTAAAGTCGCTCTGCACATGTTGTTTGTTTTGAGAAGTACAGCTTACAGCTTAATTTATTGTTCCTATTACAAGCAACACCCGGTATAGGTAGGTATATAATGGGAGTTACAACTCATAATGCTCTTAAAAATATAAGTAGGTAATAACATTGCCTTCGGTTACCACTATAGTTACTCTTAATTCATTAAGTTAAGCTTAATTCATTATATGTCATATAATCTTTTCACATCGTTTTATTATTTATAAGAACCTAGCTACACATTTTGTTCAATTGTAGCTGTACCTATGCTGAATTGATCTTAACATAACGTAAAATGCTATTTATGTAATTTGGACAGCATTCACCAAGTCCCTTATTCCTGGAGCGATTGATCCAGTATCAGGCGGGTCGTGACTATGAATAATTAATTTATATCGATGCCTTCGTTAATAAATACGCGCGCGTGATAAATTACGACAACTCAGCAATCAATATGTGATGTTTAAATTTATTATTATCAGAATAACTCAACTCGCATTAGCAAAATTTATTTATATTCATCAAAAATTCAAATGCATGCACTCCATATAAGCCAATATAATAGTATATGGTTCTGAATTCGATGACCAAAGGCTGTGCCCCGAGTAGAGCCGAAGGCATGCTTTCTGAAAAGTCCACAAATACATATCTTAAAATTTAAGATTTAATGCGAAGACCGAAGGCCCGAAATGTGCTGGAGAGTCACGCCTACACGAGAGACCAAAGGCCGAGCTGCGGGAAATTAAAGCTGAAACACAGAATGATGGTCCAATTAAGAAATTGCGAAGGCTGAAGCACCGCGTAAGGAGGCGCGCCTCTAGAGTCAAGCGTGAGTCGAATTGAACACAATAAATGCGACCGGGCTATATCTGGCACACAGCCACAATAATACATGTACTATTGATTGCTTAGGTACTTGTACTATTATTCTATGTTTGAGCACTACATTAATGCAGCTCTCTCTTCGGCTTTCGCTATTAAAACATGGGGAAGTTGCGGGAAGCACGCCACGCACCCCTAGGACGCTCCGAGCTTTCGGCCCTACGCGGACATAGGTTTGGTCTTCGGCCTTCGCATTTGGGCACCTTGTACTATTGTTTTGTATTTCATCTTGCTATCCAAGCTATGTACTTTGCATCAATTTTATACATTAATTGTCGCACCCAGCAGCCTCAAACAAGAGTAGTAGTCTAGTTATCTCTATGTATATAGGTAGTAGTAATCTGTGAAAAATTTCACATTTAAATTTGTTTAACTTCTTATTTTACACGTTTCTTTTTTTGTATTAATTAAGTAAGATTAATCTAATGTCATTTTTTTTCTATTTACGTCTATGGACTGATCACTGGGTAAATACCGCGCATAAGAGTTATTTTAGCTCCAAATGCGTCGTTACTGGCGCAAAACGAGCGCCAAATCTGTCAGCGGTACATTCAATTACAAGTAATGGTTTCTTTCCTAACTTTCGATGTTTAAACTATGCAAATAGCAATTATAATAGATGCAGAAACACCGTGCCATAACAGTTTCCGTTACATCTGGTTTTTGATTTTCGAGATTTTCAAGACGTTTCACGTACCTATATAAAATTGTCTTAAACAAATTGTGATATACCTTGGAAACGCAAGTCCGACTCGCACATGCCCGGTTTTCATATATTTCAATAATTTCATATATTTAGTTATACCTAGAGGCGATAGAAACACATACTTCGAAAAAAATTCAAATCTACTGTTTTCTTAACTTTCGATTAAATAATGTTTTTTTAATCGATTGAGAAATAACGGAGTTCTGAGGTAACAAACGTAAAAAAGCATTCAAATTAATTGAAAATCTAATTGAAATTTGAGAATTTATCATTGTAATCATGACAGGCTCGTCTAAAGAAAGTATGTTTTGCAAAATTAGAGCCACAATATTTTTTTTGAAGAAGAAGATCAGGTGCGTCAATTTTGTTGTTTAGAAGCTTATATTACATTTAGTCTATATATACGCTTAAATAAATGCTTGCTATATATATGCTTTTATAGTAACATCAGTCGTAAAAGTGCATGACGATTTCTCCATGAAATTTCACAGCTCACTATATATTTAGGGTTCCGATTGTATGCTTTCGGTTACATAACCTTATACATATACAAACATAAATTTAAAGAATATCTCGAAGCGGTACCTTTGGATTTAATATTCTGAAAACTTGTTACTTGTTGTTCGTAGGTATGTTGTATATCTATATCTACCCGCAATCGTGCCTACAATATTTTTGTACATACTATTACGCGCGCCAGGGCCCGAGAGACTGTTAAGTAAATATTAAGCCAAGTACCCTGTTTGTGTTGCTTGTTTATTAATAAGCCGCCCTAGGTATCGTATCCTCATCATGTTTGTCTTGCGTTTACCTACTACTTGTTAAAGTTAATAATATTTATCAAAAAATAAAACCAACTACACAAAACAGCTTATCAAAATAAAATCAATATCTCGTGGCAAAATCAAATGCACGAGGTGTACATTGGATGATTTAGTTACATTTAAAGTAAAGCGGAAATGCTGGTAATGACCATAAAATTAGAGTTACTGTTGTTAACTCGGTAACCATTCATCCTCAGGTCTCTCTGAACACGGTCCAGCTCCTGTTTTAGATGTAGCAAGTCAAACAGAGCGTCTGTTCGATTGGTCAGTGATGCCACAACCGAGTTTAACTGTTTGAGTCGGTTTCCTATAGATTGAGCGTCCCGGCATGCCACAACTCTTAACATTTAGTCTCACATCAAGAAACGCAATACCTACTCCTTTCTTGTTCTATTTCTAATGTGAACGACATGGATCGATGCATGCTATTGAGGTGTCTTAGCATCAGCTTAGCTTCCTCTTTAACGCCCTTAATTATGCAGACCACATCATCTACGAGTTACCTACGTTCCAAATTTTATCGGAAACTGGGGGCGCAGAAAGTGCTAGGTGCTCAAATGTTAGCCACAACTGGAGCTACTGGACTGCCCATCGCTACTCCCTCTGCCTGTGAATAATATTGCCCGCGAAACAGAAAATAATTTGTAGTGTTCAAGGAGCCTCCCGAATTCTAATAGGATGCCGTTCTCCTGGATCTTGTTTCTTACCACCTCAATCATATCAGTTACACGAACATTAGTGAACAAAGACTCCACGTCAAAACTAACCATCACTTCATCAAGTTCAATCCTAAACGTCCTGCACAATCTTAATAAAATGGCGAGAGTCCTTCACGTACGATTCCGTATATCCGATCAACTGTTGCAACACCTTCGCTACGTGATTTGCTAAGTCGTACGTAGGATAATCAATCTGACTTACAATGGGCCGTAAATGAGAATTCACCTTATGTATTTTAGGCAAACCACATATTTTAGGCGGCATTTCGGGGTCGCAAAAGAAACTTCACTGTTTCCTTGCTTAACACCTGTTCACACTCCTTGACTAGTGTTAATGTAGCACGCTTGTACCAAGCTGTAGTGTTGTACTTTATTTTCTTGTACGTAGCCTCGTCATTAAGTAGCCCATTGATTTTTCTCAATAGGTACAAAAGGAAATTACGGTCCATATCCCGGTCCAAATAATCGATTTAAGTCTATTGAATCTAACCATGAATGATTAAAAAAAAACTGTTAAAACTCTCTGTATTTTCTCTTGGCTTATTATGGCGTATATTCTAGTGAATTTTTGAGCAGGCCGCATGACGCTCACACGCTGGAATAACTTATACGACGATCGATCACCGCTGCTGACACCGCAATTGCTGCTAATAATTAAACCGCTCCTCTATACTTCTCTAAACCAAAAAGGAGTAACTCATATAAGTGTGGGTTTATGAAACGAGCTGAAGGTCAGTTTCATAAAAACATCACACAAATTATAAGTACACTTCACTACGGCGTGCATTAATTGATTCACGACGCGGTATCGTATTGTAGTACGATTTACGACACGACGTTGTGTTGGACATGGTATAGTATGTCTAAAGATAAGTAATGTAATGCTGATAATAATGCCATCTCTGACTTGGGCTCGAGCTCTATTCCTCAGCCGTAGTGCCCAGCTTGGCTAAAAAGAAGTATACCAATTGAAAATGGAATGCAAACATGTAACTTTTAATCATAATGTTCCATATCCAGTTCATTCGATTTTGAGATACCGCCTTTTGGCATAAGAAACGCTGAGTGTGGCTAGATATAATTATTGTATGAAGATGATAGAAAACAAAATATCAATACCAACTAATTATTTAAGCAATTTAATCGTCTTTAATTTTATCTAAAATAAAATATTTTAATGAAAATATTTTGATGAAGTTCCAATCATTACGTTGCAAATGAACTAGGAAAAAAATTTAACTTGAAATGTAAGTAGTTTGACGAATAAAAAAACCGGGCAAGTGCGAGTCAGACTCGCGCACGAAGGGTTCCGTACCATTATTTATAAAAACGGCAAAAAAATTATGTTAGTTGTATGGGAGCCCCCCCCCCCCCCCCTAAATACTAAAAACATAATAATATTTATTTTATTATGTTTTTAGTATTTGTTGTTGTAGCGGCAACAGAAATACATTATCTGTGAAAATTTCAACTATCTAGCTATCACGGTTCATGAGATACAGCCTGGTGACAGACGGACGGACGGACGGACAGCGAAGTCTCAGTAATAGTCCGTGTTACAGCAACGCTATTAAGAGAGAAGAATAGCTTTTTGAATCTAACGAAATAACGGTACTTTTTCTGTGAAATTCCACTTCGGGAGAAAATTTTTCCACTAACTAAATCTTAAATGATTGACGTGTGTCAAGTGTGACGGGAGGAAAATATTTGCTTACTTAATTTTAATTTCATTTATTGTAAATTTTTGTGAATTGGGAACAGGAATGAGTGAAAAAAGTCAAGGGGCGGAGTCTCTTGACTCCACCATCATCGAGTGTGGCCAGCGGTCAAATGAGTTGCCTTCTTGGGTTTCGACGAGAAGCCGTGGTGGAATTTTTTTGAATTTAAGTGGGCTTAGCCAAGCGGAGTCCCTGCTGGAAGTCGATGCCATGTCGGATGTGCTACAATATTTGGATAAATCATCGACTGTTGGTGACCTGAGTGATGACAGCTGTACGTCGGATGCTAGTTTTTGCACTGTGGGGAAGAGACCAAAGGGTTTACGCATGGGTCGTACTAGTGAAATAGAGGCTGAGAGGTTTTCGGTGTTGGAAAAAAAAATCGAAGTGTATGTGGCTTCGAAATCAGGGCTCCCAAAACAATTCAGTTTGGCCAAATTTCTACAGCATAATGATATCAAAGGAGTTTTGAGGATCAAATATATGAGTTTTTATAAAGTCCTAATACAGCTAAATACGAAAGAGGAGGCTGAAAAGCTCCTGACCTTGAAAGAGTTCAATAATAACGATATACACACATATTGGGCAAATGAAACAAGCTGTTCTTATGGCGAAACAAGTTGAGTTGGAAGTTGATGAAGAAGAGTTTATCAAAAATATTAAATGTCAGCAGGAAATTTTAACAGTACGAAGATTGAATCGTTTAGATACTGATGGTAGGTGGACGAAATCTGAAGTCATACGTTTATGTTTTAAAGGTGCTGCCCTACCGCCATATATCTACGCTTACGGATGCCGGTTTCAGGTGAGGCCATATCATTTTCCTGTCAGCCAATGCTCTCGATGTTGGAAGTACAACCATCTAAGCAAATCTTGTCCCAAGGGTGAAATGATCTGTCCGAAATGTGGAGGAGGACACGCCAATTGTGTGACAACTAATTTTAAATGTATCAACTGCAAAGGTCCCCACATGGCCTTAAACAAATCGTGTCCGGTCTTCTTAAAAGAGAAATAAATTCGGGGAATAATGGCATCCGAGGGCTGTACTTATAAAAAAGCAATGTGGATCTATAGCGAGAACAAGAAAATGGCAAGTGTAGAGTCCAGGACTCATGAAATGCCACCTATTTCCAAACCAGTTATTGTGGGAAAATCATATAGAGACGCCGTCCTATCGCAAAAAGTAAATAAAAATTCCGACGACACCGTCGAACCATGCGCAGCCCAAGAGTTGAAGAATAATACGCAACTGCAACAAGAGATGACAGATCAAGACATTCGACAGAATGAGAATGTGAAAAGCCAGGAAGAGGCCCAGCAACCAAGACAAATCATATCCCCATCACCCTTGAACTCCCCTAATAACGAAGATTTTACCGCTAGGGATAACAACGAGAGCTCCACGGTTTTTACACAAATTATTGAAGGTGTCAAAACCATTCTTATGTCTGAAGATAACTGGACCAATAAGATAAGCCTCATAGCTAAAATTTTAGTTAAGGAACTTGTTGTACTGCTCATGAGTATTTTCAACTCCGTAAATTTCTTTAAGTTGTATTCTCCAAATGTAAATGGCTAGTTTCTTTAGAAAATCAACATTGAATTTCATGCAATGGAACTCGCAAAGTATTAGGCCTAAGTTAGTTGAATTTGAAGCCCTAATGAATAGTGAAAAGGTTCACATTGCTTTCGTTAGTGAAACATGGCTTGATAGTAATTCTACACTAAACATAAACTCTTATACTATATTTCGTAATGATAGATTCGACTCGTATGGGGGTGTCGCGGTCATCATACATAACATGAACAGCGAGAGGCATCTTCTGCTAAGAGACCCTGATGTCGGTTTTTCTATGGTGCGGTGGACAGACAAGGGCCTAGCTCAAGGGGATCCACTCTCCCCTCTTCTGTTTAACATTGCTACATATCAGATTTGTACCGACATAGTCAATGTCTCAATTTTCCAATATGCTGATGACTTCGTGCTATATGTCAGGCAAAAGAACTTACATGACAGTGTCTGCTTAATGCAAGATAGTTTAAACTCAATGTTAAAAATTTTAGACAGTTTAGGACTAGAGGTCTCAGCTAGTACTTAAGTCAAAGTTTTGTATTTTCAGCAAAGGTGATAAAAAACAACAAGTTAACCTATTAATCCGATGACAACCGCTTTGCTCTGATAAATCTACTAAATACTTAGGTGTATTGCTAAACCAACACCTGCGATGGGGAGAGCATATTAATTATGTGGTTGAAAAGTCACAAAAATACCTTAACATTTTAAAAACTTTAGCTGGCGCGTCTTGGGGAATACATCCTAAGCACCTACGGAGGTTGTACATATCCTTGATTAGAAGTAGACTGGATTACGCGAGTGCACTTTTTCACAATAGCGCCAACAGACACATTTTTAAGCTTGAAAAAATTCAAAACCAAGCTCTAAGGGTAATCAGAGGCTTTATCAGGTCTACACCGATTCACGTTATGGAAAGTGAACTATGTCTTGTGCCATTGCATCTTCGTAGATGGTTCTTGGCCACTAGGTTTTGCTTGAAATCACTGACCTGGTCAAATAACGCCACGGTTGATAAGATTCTGGAGTTGCGGGCCTCATGCCAAAGAGGGTACTGGACTAAGACAAGGAAAAAACCTTTGCTAGCTGTCGTAAATGAGGAAATCTCTGTAGAGCATATTCAGCGTCATTACCATTACCAATGTTTCAATTAGATGTTTGGGTGTCAAAAATTGAATTACATGAAGTCTTGCACAGCGCGGCAGCGGCTTAGAATCTGTTGTTGGTGCAAAACACACACACGACGCCAATGCTCTGCGCATTGATGTGGTTCAAGAACTGAATAGAAAATATATTAATTTTTATAGAATATTCACTGATGCATCGAAGTGCGATAAAAAAATAGGGGCTGCCTTTTTCGATCCATTTAGTGCCACAAGAGCACAATATAAAATTTCAGCTGGAGTTTCTATAATGACCGCGGAACTCTGGGCGATTTATCAGGCTTTAGTGTTTGTTGAAAATAAAAATTATCCCAATGTGGCAATTTTCACGGACAGTAAAAGTTCCATTCAACATTTGAGCAGGTGTGCCTCAGGCGAACGTTGCTTTTCACTGGCGTACAAAATCTTAATGCTAATCTCTAAGCTCCGAAATTGCGGAAGGTGTTTGAAAATACAGTGGGTTCCGTCACATATCGGCTTGGTGGGAAACGAGGAGGCTGACCGGTTGGCGGCAGCGGCTGCTTCTGAGGGATCTGAGGTTGATGTTGCTCCAGACTTCTTAGAAATAGTCGCTCAGTATAAAGGAAAAATGTATGGTCGCTGGAAGCAGTTCTTTGATGCAAGATCGCAAGAAAAAGGAATATGGTACAAGACCATCCAATGTGCCTCCTCGGATACCTTGGTGGGAAGTGGCTGACTTAAACCGGGCGAATATTGTACGTGCTCACAGGCTTCGGTCCGGTCACATTCCATTAAATATGTTTGCCCATCTGATGAGGAAAGCAGAGTCGCCCAACTGCGATATTTGCGGCTCTGTCGAGGATGTACAGCACTTCCTAATGGAATGTGTTCGGACTCGAGACAAGAGGGCGCAACTATTTGAAGCTAGGGGTTATGCAGTAACTGATATTGGGGGTTTTCACTCGATATTGGCGGAACCCCTGTCTGAAACTGCGAAATTCGTGTACAGTTTTTTTGACAACTCTTAACACATTGAAACTGTAATGTAGAGGCCCAACGGAGCCGACATGTCTCATTGATAAAGGCTACTTTTAAATATGTAGATTAAAAAAAAAAAAACTAAATCTTGACAAATCACTTTGATTTTGATGTTGATCGCTTCAGCGTAATATATCCTAAGTTTGTAGGTTTCGCTTTTATTTTTTAATAATTATTTTTTTATTTTTGTTTTGCAAATTTTGAAAAAAGGAAAACCTTTGAACCTAGTTTTTCATTGTGTCAATAACATACTAAAAATCATGGAGAATTAAACATATTTTGAAGTGGAAATACGTTTTCTCTTTTTGTATGGACGATCACTTCCCTCTTAATAACATTTTACGAAAAATAAAAATTAAAAGGTGAAGTTAAATAAAATAGTATGTAAAAAAGTACGCGTTATTAGAATATCAGTACTCTACACCGTGTTTTTATTGAATTCCGTTAACTTCGGGTATCGGTAAGTACGTTTAAGGACACTAAATGGCACAGTTAATTTTTTTTTTAAAGGACTTTTTTTAAGTAATTAAATTTTGCATATAGCGTTGTTGTAACACGGGTATTACATTTTTTTTTTGGGGTTTGTTATGGGAGTTTAGAGGTCAAGTTCCTCCATCACATCCCTTGATTGACGCCGGGATGTCCCGAAGGGACATCCCGGGTGAAACGGATATTTCATTTAAGTCAACCAAACAATTGAAAACTGTGACATATCCATGTCATTTCGAACATCGATCGTCCGAGATAGTACTTGCGTTTAGTAGCAAATGTATTAACTCATACTTAACACTAATCGATATGTAAACAGGCTCTAAGGCAAGTGTACATGCTCGTAAGGGTCTTACAAGATAAAAATTAACATCACAACAATACAAGATAAAGATAAGATAAGAATACCGGTGTCTTTGAGAAAGTTACTTAATTTAAGCTTAGGGATGCACCCTTGGAATTAACGGAAATAAAAAAAAACACGTTGTATACTTGCATACTCTACTTGCCTATTAACTAACTAGGTTAATGTTTTGCAACTCGTTACTTTAAAATTATAATAATTAATACCTTTAATTTTTTCCCCTTAAAGCGTAAACAACATTGTAACATTAACTTTCAAAACGCAAACTTGCCTTCTAGTTATGAATAGAAATCGAGATATAAATCCGACATATTGCCTCGACTGTTGATATGGCAGACGTGCTACATTTCTATAAGACCTCTTTGATCCTTGAGAAGACATTTCGGCTAAATATTGAATACGTGACGGCAATACTTTAGACTGAAATATAAAAACCGGTCAGATGCAAGTCGGATTTGGTGTGATGAGGGTTTTGCTTAAAATATTTCGTAGTTCAAAGCTTTTGTTCGCATCTAGATTTGGACATGGATTATCCAGTAGTAATATAGTGTGTACATACTGTACATGGTACCGTAAAAACCGTACCGTTTTAAGTGAAAACGCCTAAGTGTAAACGCGTTGTCACTAGTTATCCGAAAAGCCTTGGTGAAAATTATTTTTGACTAGGATTTTTCATTCAAAACTAGTTTTCTTAAAGTACCTTGGTGAAAACTAGTTTCCTAGTTTAACTCTAGGCATAACGCTTTTTTAAAAAATTTCGCGGTATTTAACCAGAAGCAAAAAAATTGAAACTGTGACCAAACAGCCAAAACCGACTTTATATGTTTTATAATATTAACTTTATTAAAAGCTTTTTGTGTTACGTGTATCGTCTAATCAAAACTAATTTTCACCAAGACACTGCAAAAACTAGTTTTGACTAAAAAATCCCAGTTAAAACGCGTGTTCACAGAGACGATAAATCTACTACGGACAACTACTTTTAAAATGGGTTTTTACGGTAACATAAATTATAAAATCGCATATAAGTATGATGTTATTTGTCTTAAACCGTCGTAATTGTTTTCTGGATACCTACATAAGATACAAAATATAAATACTTTTTAACGCATTCTTTGGCCTTTGCTCAGAGCATAGACAGGGTAGAAACGCAAGAATCTCCAATTCAGAGAATTTCAGGCTCTAGTTGCAAAGACATTTCACCAGAATAGTTCGTAAATTAACATAAATGTTGCTACATTTAGTGAGGGCTACACTTAGATCTCGCTGACAGGAGCGTTTGTAACTGGACTCCGGGAAGCACTAGCTGTAGGGAATGAAGTCATAATTCCAGAGTCAAATCTGAGACGTGATTAGTATCAAAACTAACAAGGTGAACAAACATAACTCGACATTCTTCCGTAAACGTAATGATTATAAGAACTTAACATTTGCGAATACAACATAAGCAATGTACATTTTTAATTATTATTAGCACCTACTTATCTCCTCGCAGTTGTAACATTCAAGAAGTCTAAGTGCACTTCCTAACTTAGGTGCTTGAAAGAACTTCCATTGTTAATTAAGAAATAACGAGTAGAGTCAAACTTGCACAAACAAGCTTTATTACGGGGCTAATGCACGTTCAAATACTAATTACTTAACTTAATTCCTGTAGAAAAGTCAGAAACTCACAAAGGATGTCAAGATCTGATCCAGTCCAGAACAACTTAAACGCCTTTGAACTCTAGTGTGTATTTGATTCTTTGAATTTGAACAATAGAATGAAGCGCAGTGCTTTTACTTATTTAAATATTCTGTTAGGAAAAGTCTGTACGTACAAGGTGTGATGAAGAAACGTATTATACAGGTTGATTTAGAAGACGTGAGCAGGGCCAACCCTTCACACACATATGAGAAAAAGTCACATATTTTTCCTTTTTTAAGGCTCCGTACCTCAAAAAGGAAAAACGGAACAATTAAAGGATCACTTTGTTGTCTGTCCGTCCGTCTGCCTGGCAAGAGCCTTTATATCGGGAACGCGTGGAGGTATCGAGTTGAAATTTCAACAATATACTTAGATCTACAGTCCCTGCTCTGAAAGTGAAAAATCAATCTTCTAAGTTAACGTAAAAAAAGAGTACTATGAAATTTGGAAAGTAATATCTTTGTTACAGGACCGGTACTCCTCTGGAATCATCAGCCAAGTCAGCCAAACATTTCAATATGATTTCCTTTTCTAATAGAAGACTCTTTTTGGACACAATTTTCTTCTTCAAAATCTTAAAAAATTAAATTACTGCCCAATTTTGCTACAAAATATTATGTTTAATGTACCGCATCGCTCCTTACGTCGACGTAATTTGTTTTATGTGAGTTTCGCACGTACTAATTATTCCAGACATACTTTTTTCAAACGAGCATCGAAAAATTATAATGAGTATTTTTGTGACATCGATCCATTTATGCACTCTCTTGCTGTTTTAAAAGAACTTACGAAATCCAAACTGTTGTTGATAAAATAAATTATACCTAATGTTTTACTTATCTCCTCTTCGCAAAAACGCTTCTGTATCTTTTGATGTTTATGTTTACATATAAACCTCCAGGTTTGTTTTAATAAAAAAATGTAAGTAATATCTATATTTTTATGTATGACTGTATGTGTTCTGAAAAAAAAATCTTACAACTACAGCTACGAGTATAGGGAAAAATCTCAAAACTTTAAATTTGAAAAAAAAATATTTGTACGGAACCCTCGGTGGACGAGTCCAACTCGCACTTATCTGTTTTTTTATTTATCGTCAAGAAAAAGTTTAGTTACCTACAATCCTGGTCAGTTGTCATCCTACTACAACAAATGAATAAACATAAAGCCTCTTAAGTATTTTGACAGCACTTTGATTATTAAGAAAGGTTGACTATTATTTCACAAAAAGGATCCACAAGTTTTCATTTTAGAAAAAAAAATAAAGAATTTACAAACTTTTTATTTCACAAATATATCACTTTATAATAAAGTGTTTTTGACAAATGACTATATCAAAAACACTATTTTCAAGTGCTCTTACTTGTTTAAATAAATAAATGTTAGGATATCACTTCGAAATGTTATGTTCGATAAAATAACTATACCGGGTGTGGTCTGTAACATGAGCAAAAAATTAAACTGTAGGCTGTACTTCTCAAACTGACCAACATTTGTCCAGCAACTTTTACAAATAACTTTTATTTTGATTTTTAGAACACTTTAAAGTTTATTCTAAAGCGTGACAATGACAATCAACGTCAATTACACGAATGACAGCATACATTGAAGGTAATATTTAATTTGCATGAAAAATAAGAAGTCTAAATAATTCTTAATTTTCAAAAAACGCTGAACAAATGTTGGTAAAGTGTGAGGAGTACAGCCTACAGTTAAATTTATTGCTCGTGTTACAGGCCACACCCGGTATTACAAAACATGTGCCTGAAGCCCTGAACTAGGATTTCAGGCGAGACCAAAATAACAATTTATAAAACTGACAGCAAACGGTGTGTGAGATTTGTTGACTAAACATGTTTTTGTAAGTTACTACTACCAGCATTGTTCATAAGTATAAGTCAGCCGAATTATTTGACTTTTTTTAAAAAGTGACTTTACCGAATTTCTATTTGTACTCATAATTTTATTTAAAGAAAGTTTCTATTAGGGGTGCAGGTCTAACCTAACTATAAGGTACTTGAATAATAGGCATTAGTCTTTTTGGAAACAAAATAATATGTCAACATAGATTTAAAAAGCATAGATGAGTAGTCCGCACATCCTTAGTGAAGCCACTTCAGGGGCGACATTATGTCGCACTCGTTCGAACGGCCCTCGTAGTACTCAAAATCTGAATGACGTCATTTAAACGAATCGGATCTCGGGTTCGAATTCCAGTAAGGACATTTAAATATGTATTTGTGTGTTTAATTGTTTATCACGAATCTATGTTTTCCTCCTGAGTTATACCTATCTTAACTTTGTACCTAAGCATACATTTATCTATATAAGTATGTATAAAGGGTCGCATGTACCCATAATACAAACTTTGCTTAATTTGGGGCTAAGTGGATCTATTCAAGATTGTCTCTAAATATATATTATTATTTTATTATAGTTACCATATTTTCAGCCTACATTATATAATTATGTAGTGCCGTTGGGGGTTAAAACATTTTTTACACATACCGAATCAACAATAATACAAAAAAACAAAATCAACCCAGTCACATTATATCACATGAGATCCCTTAGCATCCGTATTCTTTGATTTACGGACTCAGATAATGGGCTTAAAAAGACCGCGGGTGGTCTTAACAGTGTACGACGACTGGCCTTAATGTAATACATGTTTTGGTGGCTTTTATTCCCTTATCCTTTTCCGGAGTCGTCCACTAATGCCGCTTTTCATTAGGACCAACGAACGTATGATTCAAAGTATGAACCTATATGCGATTTAATAAAGATGGGAAGGGATATAATTCCGGGGTTTTGTTTTAGTGCATTAACGGCTCAAGCCTTATAAGAAAGGTAGACTAATGTAATCCAGTTTTTGTATTGTATTTGGAAGGAGAGTGGGTTGGTGCGTGTACTTTTCAAAAACTATCATACACTTTACCTATTTTTTCCACAGTAGGTAGTGGCATGTTTCATTTCTTACACTTGTAATGCGACTGGAGCAGCAGGACGGGAAATAGGCGACGTCACTGTTAATTAGATAAATTAAGTTGCTGCCGTGATTGGAACGCTCAATCTGTCACTCAATTTATCAAGGATTTTCTCAGTGACAATGCGGTTTTTTGGCTGCTATTTACTACGTCGCTGCAGTAACACTGCATCAGAAAATAATGCTGCTACGGCCACCGTCAACCCTAACAGGACGCTAACACAAAATAAGTTTTTATATTGAATTTTTACACGTTTCAATCGAACGCAAATGCCATAAAAAGATTCACACGGAAGTAAGACTAAATTTGCAAGGGTAGATTCAAAGTATTCAAACCAAAAATTAAAATGCAATTCAATGGTTAAAGTTGGCTCGATAGAAAAAATATCACAAAAACATTTCTAATTATTATTTATTTTCAATTATATATCGTTACCCTGCATACCATTAAAAACAAAAGCTAGCCATAAAATAGCTAGTAATATAGTGGAGCGATCTGGGGAGAATTTTTTTAAACAGAAGAACATACTTCTGTTTAAAAATTTACTCTGACAATATTGTCAGAGTAATTTAGATAAAAGATAAGTAAGTAAAGGTAGATGACGGCCATCTTCCGTCGCAAATTCGCGCGTCGCGCCATGTTTTATTTCCTAATTTCCTGGCTTTGGCTTTCTCTTAAGAGGAAAGGGGACGACCGCCTCCCATATAAATTTAGTCGCTATTTTTCTCCCTGGATATTGATTGTAAGGACAATAGGGGCAAGTGCTCAACCTGTGGACACTTTCCAGATTTAGAACTATTTTTGAATTTAAATAAAACACCTTCGACATTATTACGGTCTTTATTTTATTCAAAGAACAAATAATCAGTCTTTGATTAGCACAGACTTATGTTAGCTACGTGGCAACCAGAGATATAAGCTTTTTAAAAAAACGCAGTTTTTGTCCACAGGCACATCACATGTGTTTACCTATAGACATCGATAACCTACCTATGAACGTGACTGTACCTAGGGACATAAAATCGACTATATAGGTTAAACAAAATATTTCTTCTAAAACACTTAATTAACAAGATAAATATAATCATTAGGTAGCTAAATAATATGTTGGGCATCTTATAATACACCTTTGGCTTCTTAGCATTTCAATATTCTCGATATTTGGTTGCCACACGACCTCACTGAAAGAATCCTAATGGATCGTGTATGACTCCATCCCACCCATATTTAGCTACTCAGCGAAAATTGAGAGAGCTTGGTTGGGAAGTGTTAATGCATCCGCCATATAGCATTGACCATGCACTTTCAGATTTCCACCTGTTTCGATTTCTTCAGAATTCTTCAGGTAGTGTTAACATCACGAGAGGACTGTCATAACGACGTGGCGCAATGTTTTAAGCACTCACGATATTTCTGCAGCAATGATATAATGTCACTACTGACAAAATGGCAACAAGTTATCCAATAAAACGACAGAATATAGCTAAATGTAAAAAAAAATTGCTAACAATGAAAAACTTTTTCCCCGACCGATATCGTCGTCTAACTTAGTACCGTCAAGCCTTATTGAGCTTACTGTGGGACTGGGTTGGTTGGATGTGTAAGATTGCCCTAAAATAATTATTTACAGTACATATGGGGCTACTTTATAGCACTAGTGCGAGAAGTAGCATATTACGTTACTGTGTCGAACATTTAAAGGGCCATATGTACTGTAAAACGTTGTACGATACATGTGCGAATAGGTAATTCGCAACTCGTGTCGATTTAAAACACTCCCTTCGGTCGTGGTTTAATTTATCGCCACTCGTTTCGAATTTCCTATTTTTCGCACTTGTATCGTAATGTACTATTATTTATCTAAACAAAATTCACGCAAGTACGGCGGTACGGGAATACCTTGGGTTGAAAATGTTACCTAAAATGAAAATAATCAGGAAAGGGCGAAGTGTGGAGGCACCATTAAATGCGCGGTACTCCGACAAACGCTTTTATTGCGGTGGAACGGGCGGTTTATGCACAAAGTTAAACACTAAGAAATATGATAAACTATAGATATTCATGGCATCTTACAACAGCTTTTATGTTATGACGAAAGTTTTAAAATCTCGCCAGAGCTTCAAAGGATGGCAGACAATTTTGCAGACGATTAGTTTTATACTCGAGACTTTCCAACTATTCCCACTAAGTCTTTCAACTTTAATTTTGTATGAGCCGTAATGTGGCGCAATGTGGGTTCCGTCTCTTGTTTGGATCACTGTAGCCACGGGAGTTATAAATTAGCAAAAACCCAACAATTTGGTTTAGTTGTACTTATTTATTTAATAAATTTGAAAAACATGAATAAAGGTGGCAGTGGTACTATTAACAGAGTTATCAAGATATGTACATGCGCCGTATGGAAAACTAGCTGTTGCCCGCGACTTCGTACACGTGGATTTGTATGTTGGTGGTTATATACATGAGCATAGAACATTATCCAGCAAAAGGTAGCAGTGGGGACAGTTAATCACTTGTTAATAATTATACAACGCATGAGATTTGTCTGACACAAACTACGAAGTTTCAAGCCCCTAAGTGAAAAAAAAATGTTCTTGATGTAGTCCCTCTCAATCCCTTAAGAAGCTTTTCAAGTCCACTATTCCAATCGAATGCAAACTTTAAACCCTTTTTCAACCAATTTAGGGGATTAATACAAACTTTCAATGAGCGCCATTTTAACACCCTTGGGGAATTAATTTCTAAAAACGCTGAAATTACTTTTCTTGTTTCGTGTCTTTTTACGACATTTCAAGATCCTTATTTACAAAAATGTTCGTTCCCGATGCAAACTTACTACCCTTTTTTCACTAACTTAGGCAATTGATTTTCAAAAAAGGTGATATGTATCAGTTTTCGTCGATTTGAATATAGAGATAATGCACGTTTACCAAGTTTCAAGTTCCTAGCTTAAAAGAAAACTTGTACTACATATAAACTTCTATCCCCCTTTCAACCCCTTAGGGGTTGAGTTATCAACTTTTTAATTTTACATTATGTTTATCTATGAAATTTTATAGCATTTTTAATAGATTCAAACTTTCAACCGCTATTTAACCCTTTTAAAGGAAGATTTTTTTTAAATGCTGAAATAATTTTTGTTTTATTCTAATAATATGCCCATATACAAAATTTCAAGTCCCACATTAAAAAAAATGTTTGACCTCCATACAAAGTTTCAACCCCTTTTTCACTACCTTGGGGGATGAATTTTCAAAAACGAGTACCAATTTACGAAGTTTCAAGTTCCTAGCTGAAGTTAAATTATAAAACGTCATACAAATTATCAACCACTTTTTAACCCATTTCGGGAATATTTTTTTAAAAACGTTGTTATAACTTTTTTGCATTCTAATAATATGCCGTGATACAACGATTCAAGTCCCGCACTCACCAAAATGTTTGATCTCCATACAAACTTTCAACCCCCTTTTCACCACCTTGATGAATTTTCAAAAAAGCTGAAATCAGTTTTCTTCTTTTTTAATCAAATATCTGTTTATTAAGTTTCAAGTTCCTACGTTAAACTAAATTTTGAACCCCATACAAACTTTCAACCCCTTTTTAACCCCTTTAGGGGATGAATATTTAACAACGCTGATTTTTTTTTCTTGTGTATTAATAATATGCCTAGGTACAAAGTTTCAAATCCTGCACTCAAAAAAATATTTGATCTCCATACAATCTTTCAAACCCTTTTTTCACCACTTTAGGGGATGAATTTTCAAAAGCGCTGAAATTAGTTTTCTTTTGTTTTAATAAAATACCTTTTCACAAAATTTCAAGTTCCTAGCTCAAAATAAAACTTGAACCCCATATAAACCTTCATTCCCTTTTTAGCCTCCCTTAGGGGTTGAGTTTTCAAAAACGTTTAAGTAACTTTTATTTGTAATTGGCTATTATGCCTTTATAAGAAGTTTCAAAGCATTGTTAATGGATTCAAACTTTCAACCCTTTTTTAACCCCTTTAGGGGATGAATTTTTAAAAACGCTGAAATTACTTATCTTATGTTTTAATAATATTCCTACGTACAAATTTTCAAATCCCGCACTCAAAAAATAATTTGATCTTCATACAATCTTTCAACCCCTTTTTACCATCTTAGGGGATGAATTTTCAAAAACGCTGAAATTAGTTTTCTTCTATTTAAATAAAATACCTTTTTACAAAGTGTTCAGTTCCTAGCTTAAAATAAAACTTGAACCCCATACAAACTTTCACCCCCTTTTTAACCCCTTAGGGGTTGAATTTCTCAAAATCGCTTCCTAGCTCTTGTACACTTTATAAAATGCAACCTAGTGTGAGAGACCTCTATTAGTTTTGAAAGACTTTTCAACAATACCCCACACTGTAGGGTCTCACTTTACGTGTAGGGGAGGTCCCCTAAAACAAAATTAATTTGTTACATTTTAGTGTCCGACTTTCTCGGCTTTATTGATTTATATAACGACCACGGAGCAAAGCCTCGGACAGACAGACAGACGGACATGGCGAAACTATAAGGATTCCTAGTTGACTACGGAACCCTAATGACTGGATTACAGCTTGATTGCTGAAAAGTTGGCTTCATTAAGCCCGCGTCATTGATTTGGATTGAAGTTTCCAACAATGGCGCCGAAGACAAAGAAAAGGTAATTAAAAGGTGGAACTATTGTGCACGCCGTCTTCGTCTTGCAAAAAATTTTGAAAATGAAAATAGGTTTTCATTTTTCAATTAAAATTTAGAACCTAGGTACACTGAGGTATAGGACAACAATACTTGTTTGTTTACCTACTGTTGAATGATGTTAGTCCCGATGGAAAAATAGAATTAACACGGGCGCTGTCACCGACAGTTTCCTTGATGAAAGAGTGATTAGATCGTTCAATCTGTCACTCATTTTATCAAGGAAAATGACAGTGACAGTGTCTAAGTCTATGCTCATCAGAAATATTGCAATAATAATAATAATGCGGCTGCAGCAGTTGCCACTCGAATGGCATCTTTACCGATGCCACTCGTAGCGTAAATCTGTTAAGAAAAATGTATCCATGTGTCGTGCCAATTTTCGCACAAATATAGAAGAACAACATACCAGGCTTCGTAGACAAGTTGCGAATCGTTAACGCTCCGTAGCGAACGAAACGCAACTGTCTGTGTCACACTAATATGGAAGAGTGATTGAGAGAGAAAACTACGCTACCAACCAGCAGCCAGTTCTTTAAATTATTTCAACAAGGAAATGCGCCATTTATTGTCACCACTCACATTCATTACAATTCGATGACGCTGAATATCTGAACGGCCTTAATTTTCCATATAGTCAGCAATCATATCTGAACGGAAATAACATGTTCGATTTTTAACAAGTCAACCGTTGAAATAATGGCACTCGTTCGGAAATTACAACGTCAACGTCCATGGGAATGGATTCAAATTCGAAACAAAGGCGCAAACATGGAATTAGTAACTACCCGTTAAGGAAAATGAAAATGGGACTATATAGGACAAAAATCCTCTGAAACCGCACACGTCTCATAACGTAGTAAGGGATCATAAACTTTTAAGGTTAATGAAAAGCCACTGTGCCTTGCGCAAAGAGTTTGATTGGCAGGAAGTTGTACCGAGCGAACTACGACGCTCTGTATTAGACGAGAATTATTCTCAACCAATTGCTGGCCATTTAGGTATTTTCAAAACTTATACGCGGCTAGCACTGAGATACTATTGGCCGGGGATGCATGGCGGTACGGTAAAATTCGTAAGCTCTTGCGACGCTTATTGCTCATAAACATCCAAACCATTCTCCGCTGGGAGAGATGGGTCGGCCGAAGGTATGCGCTACGCCCTTCCAATATATAAGCATAGACTTAGTAGGACTGCTACCGGTATACAAAAAATATTCTCATTTCTATTCGTAGTTACATGCTGCTTCAGTAAATACTACTTTCTGTTCCCCATTCGACGCGCTACTGTTGCGATAATTACTAAAATTTTGGAGAAAAACGTGTTCTGTGCATGGCATTCCTGCAACCGTTATTCTCGAAAACAGTGTATAAGTGCAACCCTGAAAAATATAAAGTACCCAATGTGCATTTTACTCCTAAATATTCCCCGCATGTAAATACAGTCGAAAGATATAATAAAATAATTATGATTGCAATTTCGACATTCGTTGATAAGGGTCTTCGTACTTGGGATCAACAAATATTCGTATATCTGTATGAAATGAGGAACATTAAGGGAATTTTGCAGAATATGTAAGTCTGCCTTCATAGGTCAGAAAGTCAGGTCAGCTGACAATAAAGTAAAAGCTACTTGGACTGTAATAAACACTGATACTGGAAAAACGAAACCCCGTGATGGCCACTACAGACTGAAAGTTCAAGACCGAATATTGTCTGCAGACCTGGATGTTGCTGGCGCCTTTCAACACTTTTTCACCAACATAGCCACAGATACTACACGGAACTTGAACTCCTCTGTAGCAAAGGCTGGTGTTTACTTGGATACAAACAATGTAAAGAAATGCAGCATGGAATTCTACTTCCAATATACTGGCCCCCATTAAATCATTAAAACGTTCAAGTCCCTGAAATTAAAGAATACTGCGGACCTTTGGGGGATCTTTGTGAAAGTCATGCAATCTGTAATCAACGCACTGTGGCACCGTATTTAATTTTATTTATTTATTTATTGAGAAGTTCTACAGCGTTTACAATGAATAATATACAAAAAACATGAGTACTTAAAAGCATATAGGTATTTAGCCGTTATATTTAACGCTAGTGTTAGAGAATGTGTATTTCCCGATCTGATGAAGTACAGTAAGGTCATTCCTCTGTTTAAAGCGGATAGCAAAGATGACCTTGGAAATTTTACACCTATTTCAATACTTCCTGTTCTCAGTAAAGTGTTTGAAAAAATTGTATTAAACCAATTGCTACGACATTTTCACTCGAATGAACTACTTCAAGATCAGCAATTTGGTTTTACAAGAGGTCGTTCGACGACTGATGCCACCTCTGTACTAATCAAGCACATATACGACGCCTGGGAACACTCGCTAGACGCTATAGGTGTCTTCTGCAATCTGTCCAAAGCATTTGATTGCGTGGAGCATAATACACAAGCTGACGCACTACGGTCTGTCAACGGAAGCTCTAAGCCTTGTTAAGTCTTACTTAAACCAAAGAACCCAGAAAGTGGTTGTAAATGAAACAGAGTCTACTGGAATGACTGTAAAGCTCGGAGTTCCACAGGGTTCAATTTTGGGACCTTTTCTCTTCCTTGTATATATAAATGATCTGCCGAACCTTGTAAAACATAAATGTGAGATAGTCTTATTTGCTGATGACACCTCACTAATTTTCAAAGTTGACAGGAAACTTTGGAAAAGGTACTAGAATGGTTCACAGCAAATAACTTACTTTATAATGCGAAAAAGACGAAATGTGTCAAATTTTCGCTGCCAAATGTAAGAAATGCTGAAACTATCATCACATTAAATGGCGAAACGCTGGACCTCGTCGAGAATATGGTTTTTCTGGGCCTTACTTTAGATTGTAACCTGCAATGGGCCCCTCACATATCTGCCCTGGCGAAAAGGCTGAGCTCTGCCGCTTATGCAGTAAGAAGAATCAGGCAGTTCACTGACGTGGAGACAGCTCGCCTAGTTTACTTCAGTTACTTTCACAGTATTATGTCTTATGGCATACTGGCGTGGGGCAAAGCAGCTGACATAGAAATATCTTCGTTCTTCAAAAGAGATCAATCAGATCTATTTATAACGTGGCTTTTCGAGACTCACTGAGAGAACGATTCAAGGAAATAAATATTCTCACAGTAGCTTCACAATACATACTAAATGTGATAATCTATACACATAAGAATATAAAGTCCTTTAAGGAACTGTCTGATATCCATAGTTATAATACACGAAATAAACATAAGTTAGTAGTCTCCAAGTTTCGTCTACAGAAAGTTAAAAAATCGTTCATGGGAAACTGTGTAACATTTTATAACAAAGTACCCGTAGAGGCATGGAACCTGCCCTATACTACATTCAAGAAATACGTCAAAAATGCACTTCTCAAAAAGGGATACTATAAAATAGATGACTACTTGGGAGACAAGGAATCATGGCCAAGTATCCAGTCTCAAAAGCTGTAATAGTTTTGCTTGCAGTGTCCCGGAGAGGCATAGGGCGCTGTTGTTTCTAGCTGTTCAACCTTATGTATTTATGTTTGTTGTTTAGTTATTTTGATGATGACATTGACTTATTAGATGAGTTCACATTATGTAGCTTGTGTGCAATTGTATATTAGAGCTGTGCAAAATTTTGTTATAATCCTTTTAAATTACAAGTTAATTGTGCTTCCCTTCAATCCTTAACACTGGACCTTGACCGGCACAAACAGACGATATGGCCTGCACCCTAACGCTTATCTCTGGGACTTCCAGGATCATTTACTCGACACCTAAGTACGGGCATAAGGGCTGGAGTTGCCGTACTACGAGAAGTCACGGAACTCGCTGGCCCCTTGGGCCAGACCTCGCCACAAACGGACCCTTTTCAGGCCAGTGTAAACTAATCAGTACGCTCATCTACCCAGTGCTTGAGGAACGGGCAAGCATGTAACACCTATGGAGTTGTAGGCGTCCATAGGCTACGGAGACTGCTTACCATCAGGCGGGCCGTATTTGTTTAAGACTGACGTAGTATTAAAAAAAGTGTATACTTAAGCGCTAAACCTAGATTCAGCAAGTATTTTCTATAACAAGATGTATTTTTTCTCAAAGTTACCGAGGACATTTTTGTGTAGAATTTAATAAGCTTTAATGTTGTCTTACACCATATTTTCCTAGATAACGGAGATTTAGAGTAAAATGCGAATTTCTCCAAGATTCCCTGTATTTTTCTACTTTGGCTTTCTCTAAAGCCAAAGTAGAAAAATACAGGGGTCTCAAATCTCTGTTGAAGAACCTCGGGAAACCAGAAAGCCAAATCAGCGCACCCCCCCACCTTGCGTGCTCCGACGATATTTAACTTTAGGCAGATAGCACACCGGATACGATTCGCTCGTCGCTCTTATGTGCGAGCGGGATGTCGCTATAATTTGCGCATAGCGTTGTCTCGCTCAAGCATCGAAACGACGTGCGAATAAAATCCAGTGTGATAAGCGCCTTATAGTATCGGTTTTCTATTCTAACCCCGAACACCTGTAAACGTGTCATATATATTGTCCCACCCCATGTCACCGCTGGAAATGAAGTGACATACCCCTGATTTACTGTATTTTAGTTCCGTCGTCTTTCCATTTCAACTAAACCTAGGTCTGTTTCGTACTCTTCGAAGTTACTGTAACCGGAAGAGTAGGTACAATAAGAATAAAAACGTATAACAATCCAAATGCACGATGCGGCATTGTAAACTAAGTCACCCGCAGGCAAAATAAGAATGGGTCAAGTTAGACCGGCCCGGGGCCGGGCCGGGGCATCCGACACTTCGTTTTCTATGATGAGTGATCGGTGATCACGTGATGCTTTCTACAGAAAGCGAAGTGTCATCCTATAGAGCTGATTTTGCGAATTTAAAATAAATAATCTTTCAAACGGCTGGAATAGTACAAAAATAAGGGAGAAAGTCAAATGCACGCACAAGTTTTGAATCTAAGCGCCATGTTTTATTTAACTTTCTGTCAGAAGATAACAGTAACAGTGTAACCAACGCCAATGCCGCTTTTTGAAATGAAGGGCAAGCTTTGCTGTGGACAAGACTGAGGAATAAATAATAAAAACTACTAAAACAAACCGCGTTGCGTTGCTCTGCGTTGTTATGCTGTTCTGTCTGTATGTTTTGTATCTTCTTCAAATAATATCTGAATCCGAAGTTATCCAGATATCTCATAAAAATGGATTCAACTAGAAGACGATTTCTTAGAGAAATTTCCGTCACAGAAGGAGGCGGGTGTCTGTAAATATCTGAGCGAACGTTCTATTAAGCCAAGGAAATCCTGCAATATTTTACATAAGTCTGTTATTTGTATGCGCTCGTACTCTTTGTTAGGACTTTATTATGCATAGAATTGTAACGGATAGGAAGCTTGAAGCGGCTTTAAAATCAAACGCACGTAGTAAGTTTTGCGATTCTGCATGAGATCGCATCAATCATACGTAGGTATATTGTATAGCATATGCGCCGGTTGGTATTGTGATAACGTGACTCAATTGATATAAATTCTCAAATGTGATAGATATCCTCTATAAAAAAATCATACCATGTCACATCAAACCTTTTTTTGCCCAGGAAGAGTTATGGTTTTAGCTTAGCAGTGTAAATGTATGTGTACTCCACCATGACTGATTGTGATGAATTATGTGTCAATTGATTTGTCTTTACTGCCCAGGTGACTAAAGTTAGGGCCGGTAGAGACGAACTGCAACCTGACTGTAACTTGTATGGGAACTGCACTGCACAAAATGAAAATTGAAAATATACTTATTAGCACTTTAGTTTGATGGTCCCTGTCAGTAAATATGTAGGTAAATATTTATTTGTGCAAAAAGAGTAAAGTTCGATTTTGTTTCGTGTGCAAATCTTGAACATAGCCAGTTAGCGAGAACCTCAAAAGCACAAGATGGAAATAACTCTCAACGCCTTAGAAGGCATTAAGAATTATTTCCATCATCGTTCTAGTTTCCTAAGTGTTAACACTTAGGTAATTACAAGGCGCTCTTTAATGAGAATAATTAAAATATATTTAGTATCCTTTAAATCAACTGTTCTGTACATAACAAAGCATACAACAATAAAATAAAGTACCTAGGTACATTTTGAAGTCATAAATAGCAGTAAGGTATAGGACATCGCCACCTACAACCATGTTGAGTTACGGGGCGGTGTTGTGCAGAGATTGTAGGTTTTTTATAGATTCCTATTTAATAGATTCCTCCCGTATCCAAAATTTGAGAAAATTGCCGATACATAGTTATAAACTTTAAGTAAAATATTTACCGACGTTACCAGTCTTTACATAATATTTAGTGCCAGCTATTCTGTATATTGAAGTGTAAACATAAAACCCATTGAAATGAGCCACGAATCGGCGCCAAGCGGAGCGTGTCGACAACAACAGAGCCATAAGTTAGTGCGCGCCATCTATATGTCATGGTGACAACGACGACCATTGACAGCCCGTTCGCTAGAGCAAAATTATATTTTTTTGTTCTGTGCGATACAATCAACACAATATTTCCATATTCCCAGTACTGAACCTGACGAGTTCAAATCAATCTAGCCTGAATTTAATAATGAAATTCAATTTTTATAAAAATAGATTTCTATAGATCGGGAGATTGGTACGTGTTTTGGTGTCTAAATTGACCGAGCGAGCGTTTCAGCAAGGGCAAAGATGCTTTAGTATTATTCGTACTTTACAAGTTTTATTTTAAAGACATCACCAGGCAAGTCGTGACACTCGTGACAATAGTCTAAATACTCGTGACACTCGACAATATGGAGTGTGGATTTAAAAGGAGTGAAATCTCTTATGGTAGAACTGTTGCAAAAGTGCCTAGCTGTCAGCTATAAATAATAGTTCCAAATCTCTCCACAGTAGCTAAGAACCTAGGCGTTATTGACGGAGTGAAGTGCGCTGTCTATGATTTGATTTTTTTGTCAAGTATTCTAGGTATTGTAGCGCCACCGATTTAAGGTTTTTTGATGACACTTTTTGGTATATGGAGATTTAATTCCTCACCTCCACCTTCCATAACTCGACAATTTCAAAACGGTGAAAAATAGAGATACTACTCCTGAAAATACGTGTGATACCTCATTGGATTTGGAATTGTGTATGGAAAAATGTATTCAAAGCATTTATTAGCACACAAAAAATGTCAGTAGTTATAGACAAAAAAAGGCGGAAAAAAGAAGATAATTCTTTATTCACCAATATCACAAAAAGTATATTATATTTAAGAAATCTAAAGACTATAGTACTAAAAAACAGGAGATTCCCAGTAGTAGGTTCCCAGTAGTATGATATACTTGCAGAACTACATCTTCACTAGTTATACATTTTAATCAACGCTGAACACATCCCTCCGCACCTCATTTTCGGGATACGCGCGCGACGAGGCAAGGCGAGTACGTAACATTAAATATTATTTTAAAGGTTCTAAATATTCATTTAATATGGTGTAACAGAAACACATTAAAGAATGTATTACTGTTAGAAATTTATCTTAAAGATCAACAAGTTAGGCAATTTTTAACTAACAAAATTTTCTTGAACTTTCTTCATAATTTTTTTTTTCTATAATTATCGCAATTTTTTTTCGCTCCGTAGAGCTCTTCTCATATACACACTAAGATCATGTTATAAAAGATCTGAAATAATTAATAGTTTTGTTAAAAAAGAGTTTTATATACCTATTACAACTATACCTTGATTTTTAGTTTTCTGTTAATTTTCACTATTATTCTAAAACTTATTTTAAGCAAAGTTTAACTTTATTAAAAAAGCGAGGACGTAACATTTAAATTACTTTAAATCCATTTAATATACATTTTGTTAAATATGAAAAAATATGGTTTATTATAAACACATTGTCAATGTAATACTATTAAAACTTTATCGTAAAGCAATTTTTTCAACAATTTGGTCAATTCTTAACTGACAAAATTTTCTCGAACTTGCGTCTTTATTTTTTATTTTTTTATAACGGATGTAAAAATATTTCACCTCGTAGAGCCCTTTTTATATACATACTGAATAAGATCACGCCATAAAAGTTTTAATTAAATTGATACTTTGTTTAAAATAAATTATAGCATAATGGTGAAACTTAACAAAATAAATAAAAATCAAGGTAAAATTGTAAAATATAAAACTCCGTTTTAACCAAACTATTAATTATTTCAAAACTGATCTGTGATCTGAAACGTTATCTGATAAGAAGGTTATGTATACAGGATATTTATATAGTCACCTGCAATAACTTACGGGGTGACTATATAGAGCAATTTTTACTATGGCACCAACTCCGAAATCGCGAAAAAATATACCTACTCTCTCACAGAGAATGTCAAGGTCGGACAGCCGAATTTTTTTGTCGCAATTTCGGGTATCGTCCCATAGTAAAAGTCAAACTCTACCGCATTACGGTGGTTTTCTACATAAACTTGAGAGTTTGCTCCAATTTATAGCCCTAAAATATAAAAAGAAAAAAATTGTTGTATGTGGTGACTGGAACATAGATATCCTTAAAGATAATTCAGTTACGAAGTATTTATCTACTTTATTAAGGTGCTACAACTTTGCGATGCATATAAATACAGGACTAGGATTAATACCTGTATAGACCAAATTGCTAGTAACATGCGTAATGTTAAACCTGAGACCCACAAACTTGAGCTGTCTGATCACGATAGAGCCCAATCCATCACATTAAATATTAAAAAAACTAAATCCTATACAACCTGGTTTGAGATGAAAAGGGACTATAGCCGTGATAGTGTCAGAAAACTTCATGATAGTATTAAAGCTCTATCTTTTTGTGGAGTTTTAAGTTCTGATAATGCACAGGAAGCATTTAAAATATTTTATGACCTATTGAAACTTTTCTATTACCTATGGTTTCCCCTTATTAAAGTTAAAATTAACAATAGACAAAAGAAAACTAAATGTTTGTCTACAGGTATTCGTAAGTCCTGTCAGGTCAAACGGCAAATGCTTTTCCTAAGTCGGAAAAGTAGAGATAATGTAGACAATAATAAAATTAGTCTTAAAAATATGGTAAACTACTTGCACAGTGTATAAATAAATCAAAACAAATAAGCATCAATAAATATATATCTACAAATAAAAACAAATGTAAAGCAACCTGGAATGTCATAGGCTCGCAGGTATCAAGAAGCGTAGGGTTTCAACTGATATAAAATGTTTAAAAATTGATGATAAGACTTATGACAGACCACATGATATCTACACTATACTCAACAATTATTTCATTGAATTAAGTAATGTAAATAAAATTAATATTAATACTATAAACCCAACAAAAATAAATATCAAAATTGTCCATCCACTATGTTTCTGACGCCAACCGATTCCATCGAGATTTGTAAAATTATTAGGTCTCTGAACAACAGCAACTTCTGGCATTGATGATATTTCAACTGAATTAGAAAAATTAACAGCATCGTTTTTAAGTGGCCCTCTGGCACACGTAATAAATTTGTCATTTAGTCATGGCTATTTTCCTGAGCAGTTAAAGATATCTATTATAAAACCGATATATAAACAAGGAGAACGTGACGATCCCGGCAACTATAGGATTAGATAGATTTTTAACGAAACATAATATTCTACATCCTGATCAATACGGCTTCCGAAAAGGTCTTAACACAGAACTGGCATGTTTCGAATTTATTAAATATATAACTGAATCTATCAATAATTAATCACCTCTTATGTCCATATTCCTTGATATGTCAAAAGCATTTGACCTTGTAGATCATTCAAAACTGCTTAATAAATTAGACAGTTACGGAATTAGAGGTCAAACAAATGACTGGCTTAGATCTTATTTAACTAACAGACAGCAATGTAATGAAATATCAAAATTTGTTGAGGTTGAAAATAATTTGCATAAATTAGTATACAGATCACCTTTACACACAGTTGTTTCAGGAGTACCTCAAGGAAGTAACTTAGGGCCACTTTTATTTTTAATCTTTATCAACGATCTTCCTAAAGCCACAAAACCTAAAACCATACTTTTTGCAGATGATACGACCATCGTAATCAGGAGTCAAAACCAAATTACATATGAGTCAGATATTAACGAAGCCTTGACAGACATGAATGATTGGATACTTGATAATAATCTTCTAATCAATATGAGTAAAACGCAATATATGCAATTTCATTCTTCCAGAACAACGCCGCCACAAATTAATCTTAATATTGATAACATTCCCTTGCAGAAGAGTAGTATCATAAATTTTTTAGGTTTAAATATTGACTCTTCACTAAACAGGAGAGAACATATTAGCTCAGTGTGTAAAAAACTAGACCGTTTCATTTTCGCCCTAAGAAAACTACGTCAGTTTTTGTCCTATGAAGCGGCCCTTACAGCTTACCACGGTTACGTCTCATCTATTCTCAACTATGGTGTCATCCTATGGGGTAACTCTGTGGATGTGGAAAGATAAACAAAATTCTCGGAGTATAATGTCAATGTCTTGACAGAAGAGAGTTCGGTTCGGTAAAAGAAAATTATATAAAAGATGCCCCCAGATACGAATTTCAGGATTTTTAACAGTAAATCACCCCCAACCTTTTATAAACGTATTTATAGGTGTATACTGGCCCGAGAAAATCTCTAATGCCAGCCTCTGGAGATGCTGCAATGAAACCCCGATCGACCAGCAGATCAAGCGCCGGAAATGGAGTTTGATTGGGCATACACTCCGAAGGGATCCTAAACACATACCGAGGCAAGCCCTAGACTGGAATCCCCAAGGAAAAAGGAAACGTTGCCGTCCAAAGCAGACCTGGCGCCGGACTATAATTGCAGAGGCGAAGGCTATTGGGAAGACTTGGAGCGAACTCAAGCACGAAGCTCAAGACCGATCCAGATGGCGGCGCACTGTGGACGCCCTTTGCCCCATCTAGGGGACATAGGACAATAAGTCAACCTTTTATAAATAATAATAATAAATATTATAGGACATTATTACGAGTACACAAATTGACTAAGTACCACAGTAAGCTCAATAAGGCTTGTGTTGAGGGTACTTAGACAATGATATATATAATATATAAATATTTATAAATACTTAAATACATAGAAAACACCCATGACTCAGGAACCAATATCCATGCTCATCACACGACTAAATGCCCTTAACAGGATTTGAACCCGGGACCATCGGCTTCGTAGGCAGGGTCACTATCCACTAGGCCAAACTGGTCGTCATTAAAATTGGGGGATGGAAAATTGTCAGTAGCAACTTACAAAAAGAAGTGAAATCCCATCAAAAACATTTTCATGTAAAATGTTGCCAAGACGAAATCATAAGGCTCGCACTGTTAAAAAGTTATCAGATCTCTTGTAGAGCCAAGCTTCTAAGTCTACAAGCCCTAACTTCCCAAATTCTACACCTTAGTCAAAATATGTGGCTTGGCCATTTTGTTACTACAAGATGTATTGTATAATGGAACGCATACATCAACAAGATTAGATCCAAATTATCATCTCTCTTAGGTTCGCTCCGTGGCATTGTGCGTTGCCTTCCGCGTCAGGTGTGATACAACATACCATTCGCTTGTACAATCTCGCTTGGATTATCTCATTGAGATTTGGGGGAGTGCAACAAAATCAGCTTTAAAAGATCTCCAAATTACACAAAATAAAATAATCAAAACACTCTTTCATTATGACTTTCTCACTCCAGCAAGACAAATTTACTTGGAAACAAAGCTTATGAGCGTTCATCAGTTACCTATATGTATACAAAATATGCCTACTTATAAAAAAAAATACACCAAAACCATACGTACTGAAGTAACATTCGCCACAAATAGAGAAAAGGGTAAACAAATTCTTCGAAATGCTGATAAATTATATTTGCCTCCACCGCGCACTAAAAAATTTGGTAAAAAAAACATCACCTATGAAGGAGCATGTATCTATAATAGCTTACCAAAACAGTAAAAGAAGCAACTAATCTAACTAGTTAAAAAAAAAAACTCAAGGCCTATATTTTACAAAATGTTCCAGTTGCCTAAATGCGGCCCTGTTCTGCACACAGCATGTGTTGTCAAGCGCACGCTGCAAGCATGGAATGCGTAAAATTACCCTTCTACCCGTTTTTTTTTTTAGAGTCATCGATACCTGCTGTATAAATTATTAGCATTTATTATGTAATTAGATTCAACATTTAAAAAGATATATGACTATGCTTACTGGTGAAAACAACTACGTATTTACTCTAAGTTCTCGTAAAGGGAAATGTAAATTTCTTATGAGAAAATAAAAAATTCTATAACCAGAATATAAAAATAATGAATAAATTTTTCAGCTTTCGCCCATGTGACGGTATCGGTCGCCATCGGTTGCGGCACATAACATGGACAAGAAGAGCAATCAACAGAGAAGAATGGAAGGTCTTAGGTGAGACCAATGCCGAGAGGTAAGATGACCACATACATGATATTTAATTAAGTTGAATTTTTAACCGATTCCAAAATTCTAAACGAAGGAGATTCGTTTTTTTTACATGAATATTACAAGACTTTGTCATTTCTTAAGCTATTTTTATTTTTTACAATATTAGTTATGCACTTATTTATAATCAATAAAGAAAATGAAGCTACGATACATACGAAATTTGTGGTGGAGGAAATACAAGAAATAGCAACGCACAACATCTTCATACTATTTGGCAGCTGCCAACTGTCAAAAAAGCAACACCACTAAGTCGGTGCCATAACTAGTCATGCACGAACTGAATAGGCAAATTAAAACGTACACCTGAACCATGTAAACGATGTCTTAATTATGTCAGTTATGCGTGGATTCATATCAGCCGTTCATTTCGATCGGACTTGTCCTTAGGTACAGGTAAGTTTGAATTGGCCTCATATGCAAGTAGACTGTAAGCCAATATATAAGGGCCAATAAAAGTTATTTGTGTTATGGAACTACAAAAGCTAGAAAGTTGAAATGTGTCCGTCAAGTTACAATTTATAATATGTGTAATAAATAAAGAAAACACTTATTAAAAATTCAATTCCTAAGGGGGTTAAAAGGAAGATGAAAGTTTATATATGCTATAAGTTAAATTTTAAGATAGAAACCTGAAAAAAGATATTTTATAAAAATATAAAAAAGTTATTTTACCGGTTTTTGAAAATTATACCCCAAAAGTGGTGAAAAAAGGGTTGAATCTTTCAATGTATCGGGAACATTTCATGAGGGACTAAAAACTTCGTAGAAAGACAATATTAGAAACCAAGAAAAGTAATTTCAGCGTTTTTGAAAGTTTATCTCCTAGGGACGTTAAAAAGGGATTGAAAGTTTGTAAGAGAAACAATTTGAGTAAAAGACTTAAACTTTGTGGAAATATACAATATTAGAAAAACAGAATACAGAAACTTTACTAAGAAAAGTTATTTTAGCGTTTTCGAGTAATCATCCCATAAAGGAGTTATTAGGGATGTTTAGGTTCGTATCAGACACGATTTTAATAAATGGACTTAAATACTTTAATTTCAGCGTTCTTAAAAGAACATCCCTTAAGGTGGTGAAAAGGGGGTTGAAAGTTAGTTTCAGGAATTGTGGACATTGTGACAGACAAATGTTACATATTGTTAAATTATTAACCCGCTTCTGTAGGGCTAAGATGGCTCTTTATCATTTGTCACCATGCCTGTCACGTTCTAACAAGTGTATAACTGCGAAAGTGACGCATGACATGACAGGTGGCAAAAAGGCGACCATGATACCGCTGCTGAACTATGCAGCAACGCAGTGTGATCTGTGGTCTTCTATAAGTGGCTAAGCATATGTCCATGTTCTGTATTGCTTTATTTTATGCACCTAATTGAGTAGATGTATTATCCGCTGATGATACTTAAATAAATAAAATTAAATAAAATTCAGGTACTTCTACGCGAACGAAGCGAGCCTACGCAAAACTATGTATGGGTACAAATTATCAGAAATACCTAGAGTCAACATCGCCCACGGATAATGTTTTTTCAATAACAACTTTTGCATGGAAAAACATTTATATTAGCAAACAGTGTCGTCGCTTACAAATTGAAAACGTGCCTGCACGCGGCTTGCCGGTTTGTTTATTAAAACCCGTATAAAAGGCCATTGTGTTTGCCCTATTTACAGTTAGCCCTAAAAATTAACTAGGACTTTTAATGAGAGACCCAAACAACGATGTTCTGGGTTGAGAAAATTGATTGTTTAAAAAAAAAACAGAAAAATTATCATACTCGTACGTGAGTAAACATTCTTTCGATTTGTAACCGTACCAGTTTTTTTTCATACATTCATAGTTTAGTTATGATGATGATGATGATGATGATGATATGATGATTGGTGCGCAAGTCGGACTTGCAGTTGGAAGGGTTTTTTTTAATTAAGACAATAAAACACTACCTAAAATGGAGTATTTAAAGTTAAAAGACAAGATTTTAGAGCACAATTCATAGCAATAATTCAAGTTAACAGTAAGTAAAAATGTTTGGTCATTTTTATTTTTTTATTTGCGCATTTGTAAAATACTTTATCTACACACATATCATAAACCCTCTATGATGCCTTCAAAATCCGTAAATAATGGCCAACATAACGATAAACTGTTTTGTTACAACAAATTTCTTATCTGTGATAATGTAGTTATTGCTTCATAACTACATCAAAATTGATTTGGTTATGCATTCAAATTAGGAACATCTCTGAAAAAAAAACAATTCGATTTGACCTCTATTCTCATATCAGTCGAGATGCCTTTTTGTTCGAAAAGAAATGTCAATTGAATACAATTTTGACATATCTCGCATGTTAGTATATATCGAATGATACGGAAATAGGCTCTCGACTCTAGTTTGTCTCTGAATGAAAAAAAAAACTACATGCTTGAAAAAGTTTTCATTTACC
Source organism: Cydia pomonella (assembly GCF_033807575.1). Classification (NCBI taxonomy): domain Eukaryota; kingdom Metazoa; phylum Arthropoda; class Insecta; order Lepidoptera; family Tortricidae; genus Cydia; species Cydia pomonella. The sequence goes on along the minus strand of NC_084706.1, from coordinate 12,662,151 downwards.
GCCATTTGACGTAGTTTATCTTTTAATTAGTTTTAAGTATAAAATGAATATGTTTTGTTGTTTTTAAGGTAACTATAGCAAAAGTTCCGTGTAAAATAAGCGATAAAAATATTTCGGTGACGCCACCATATATCCGCGAGTTCCGCCAAGAGAGCAACTATTTGGCAACGGGGGCTGTAATTTGGGTTAGTTAATATTTCATAGAAAGTTCATAATATGTGTGTAGATAAAATAGTATAACTGTACATAGTTAGGCATTAAAACACTTGTGTGATCTTTTTGAGAAACTCACTTCGTTCGTTTTTTAAACCCACACTCGTGTATTTTAATGCCCTTTATTATGTAGTAGTCACATAAACTATTATTTTTCTTCTTCTAATTAAAAAAAAACAGATAAAACTACCTATTTTCTTCATTGCTCAAAACAGGCTCGATAGACACTAAAAAGGGGGGAATAGAAAATAGTAAATTGTTATAAATAATATAACCAAGAGATAAAAGCACCCATTTCTGTCGAGGGAGTTTGGCGCTCGAACGCAGTACGAGAATTTAGATAAAAGTATATGTTATTTATGGAATGGGGAGTTAATTATCAGAATGGAAATTGTACAACAAATCCATTCAAAACCAAAATTTTAATTGCTTATCGTAACAGTATAGTGCTCTTGAGCATAAAAGTATCATTTGGGAATAGAAAATAGTAAATTGTTATAAATAATATAACCAAGAGATAAAAGCACCCATTTCTGTCGAGGGAGTTTGGCGCTCGAACGCAGTACGAGAATTTAGATAAAAGTATATGTTATTTATGGAATGGGGAGTTAATTATCAGAATGGAAATTGTACAACAAATCCATTCAAAACCAAAATTTTAATTGCTTATCGTAACAGTACAGTGCTCTTGAGCATAAAAGTATCATTTGCAGAGCATGAGCAATAAAAATGTACTTTTCGTTGTCTTAGTTTAGTTATTTTTATATCAATACTAGGGAAAATTAGCTAGCGGAGTCACGATCCTCAGAAGTGAGGGACTGACTTAGAAGAAGAAACAGACTATTAGGAAGAACCCTACACCTACTATACCTACTAAAGTGCTAATGTGCCGTATCTACCGACAAACTATAATTGGTGGCTTTTACTCCACGGGACCACCGGGACCGGGACTTTCATCCCATATGTGGTATGTAATCACCCCTTATGGCATAACTGCTCACCCCATATGGTACGTAAAAAGGGGTGTTGATTGTTTTTTCAAAAATATTGCATGATTATGAAGAAAATTAGTGTTATTATTTATTCATTAGGCACAACAGTGCCAACATTAACTGTAAAAACAAAATTTAGGCAGGGTACATTTGTTTTACCTACCTAAGCCTTACTTAAAATTATAAAAAAGGAACTTATGGGCCTTTATATTAATTTTCATTTCTCGTGCACTGAAAGAGGGGCATTGTTGATCTTAAAAGTGTGCAAAAAGTGATACGTTTCTGCACTAGAGCATTTTACTTAACAAGTTCTATGTTTTAATTTTTTTACGATAAGCAATGGAAATATGGTTTAAAATAGTTATCTACGATAAAAGTGCAGAAAATAGGAAATTCACGACGAGTGGTGATAAATTAAAATACTAAAAAAGGGAGTTGTACGATAACTTTAAAGAGCCATATGTACTGTAAAGGGTTGTACGATACACGTGCGAATTACCTATTCGCGCGACATTACCTATTTGACATATACACGAAAAGTGCTCATTCCCACACACGTGCGGGAAAGTAGCACCATATATACTATGGATTTGTTATACAATTTCTATTATGACTTTATCTCTCCATTCTATAAATAACAAAACGTTTACCTGAATGGTTAACTGAAATTACTTACTTACTTACTTTACTTATTTGGCGTAAACACCCAAAATGAAGTTACCCTCAAGAAATCCTATAAAATTATACTTAGTCATGTATAAAAAAACACATTTTTAAACATTACTAAGTATAATTTTTACTTTCTACGTATTCGAAATGAAAAGTACAGTATTTAACTCGAGTGAAAGGCATCATTTCAGTCTCAGACTATTGGCGCTCTCACTGCATTTGAGCGCCAAACTATGTCGGCAGAATTTAGTGCCTTTCATCCCTTGGTTAACAATCTGCTATTTTTTTGGTATTCATGTAGAGAATTAATAATATTCTATTGACCAGGGACCTGACAACCCTTCCCTCTATTAAAGCCTTTCAACGGGCTTCCATTAATATGGCTAAACCAGTTGAAGATTTACCAGTTCGAGCTGCTAGCCCATTCATTCGACTATCCCTTACCAAAAACATACCAAATATTGAAACTAGTCCTGCAATTACTTTCTGCTATCCTATATGCCTTACAATCCTTTTATAAGGGTTACCCTAACAATTAAGCACTTTTTATAAAACTTACCCTTTAGTCATTTCATTTATATTTCGTAAACCTTACGTAAAGGATTAATAGGTATATTCGGTATCACTCGGAAGCGGGCAAACATCGACGACGGTCGCTCGCCATCGGATGCAAAGTAATGTGTGCTTTATTACCAAGTTAGACGATTGAAATTAGCACGCTTACATACTAAAAGGCCCTTTATTAAGCTAATCATTATAAGCCATATGCAAATTGGTGAGCGGATGATAAGAGTTTTTAAGGTTATTGGGATACCGACTAATCAAATGCGTTACCGTTTAGATAAGGGGTTTAAAGAAAAAAATAAATGGTTATGTTGGGCATAGGGTATGGTGAGATAAATCTTATGCAAAAACCAAAAAAAAACCTTTGAAAGGGGTAGCGGGCCGGTCCCTGTAATTTACTCTATATATGTGTCTCAAAAAATCTGATTCTAGTGGTTTAGGTTTTGAAATATAACAATTTGAAATAAAATATTCAAAATTTCACTATTCACCCGCGATTTCTATTGGCTCCGTTTTACGGTGTCGGTGTTTTAATCTATTCAAGTCTAAAGTCCTTAAATCGAACTACTGCTAAGCAGTACTTCTAAGAAGGAACTAAAAGAATTTATATAAACAGTCAAAATAATAATGATGTACTTATGTACTTACTTTCAATTGATACGTAATTAGAAATTTTATATCGGTCTTAAGTAAATTGAAGGTCTCAGAATAGTTTAAATTTTTATTATACTTTCACTAGTAATACAAGAAAAAAATTATAAAACTAAGTAACCCATAAAACTTAAAATCTAAATCTAAAAATAAATAAAACTAATCTTAAAATACATACTTAATTAAAAACTATCCCCCTGCGGCATGGTGCCTTAGACGCTGGCAGCATTTCCTCGTTGTATCGCAATACTTATTCTTTGTGCGAGGAAGCTGCCAGCTCTACGATCACCGGCGGTGTTTGCAATTTTTTTACTTAATTCCTTTAATTAGTGTAGACGCGTTCGGACCCCACGGGCCAAGGGTCTCGCTCGGCGCCAAAAGGTTCGAAATCGTATTCGGAGCCGAGACCTATTTAACTATTTGGCCTTTTAAATTTTTTATTATATAGGTAAGTAAATTCCATTCGTATGCAGTAAATAATTATGATGAACAGTAAATAAAATAATGTCAGAGTTGCATAATATATCACTCACGTTATTTTGACGCATATACGTTTATAGCTCTTTTAAAAATAGATTAATTCTGCAAATAAGTTAACTGATAAATGTTAATTGCTTACCTACCAACTTGATACTCGTAATTCTAAATCCGGCCTTGTTTCAACCATTTAGAGTGAGTTCAGGTTTAACACGACTCCTAAAATCAAGCACCTATCACTGGACACACAAATCAGCGTCGCCAGCGTAGTTTGACAAACAAACTAACATGCGGACAACAGCAAACTGCAACAATCGGACCCTTGTTTGCTTACAATATTACAAACTTAAGCTTGCCAGCATTCTGTATCCTACCACCTGCAATATAAGATCTAATTTTCTGAGTTTAGAGTCGCGATAAATTGGCGAGCCTGAGTTGAATTTACAAGCCACATTTCGATTCCACTTTGAGACGAAAACTAAACAGCAGTTATGATGCATTTTAAATGTTGCGCGATACATGTGAGGTAAGATTTGTTTGAAGTAAATAAGATTCGTAGTAGAAATAACCGTGGTCATGCTGCTTTTACGAGAAATATAACTTCGGCTTAGGAAATGAATTGAGAGTATTTCGTAAATCATTCATTACTCAATTATTGAGTTAATTATATATAGAATAGGTAGGTAGAATAGAATTAAACGCAGGTTGGTACCTATCTCAATTCGAGATTGTACTCGGATGCGGGCCGTCGTCGATAGGTACCTAATGTATATTCGGCAGACGTATATAATAACGTACATTCGTATCACAAGGATTATTAACCTTTTGAACGCCAAGAGCCACTAAAGTGGTCGTGTGCTGTCGTGCCTACCACGCCAACGACCACTAAAGAGGTCATGGCAGACGCTGTCAAAGCAATTTTACTGTTGACAAATAAGGTTTAAATTCGTTTCTCAATAGTTGACATATTGGCGTGTATGCCACATTTTGATGCGAGGGAGAAAGCGTTGAAAAGGTTAAAAGAAGTCTGTGTTGGTTGAGAATATTACGGTCCAAGGTCCAAGTCAGCAATGTAAATTACCTGTATCAGCCCTTGCCAAGCAACTGCCTAAGGCATTGTTACAGTTTAAAAGTTTTTTCGTGCCGACTTGCCCTTTCGCAGGTCACGTTAAGAACGTGACTCCGTTTTCACAGAAATAACGATTCAAATGTTATTTTAATTGATGTCTGCGGTTTGTAAGGCTTCACTTTTCGGTAGTCACGTTTAATGTTTAGGTGGTTGTCTATTATTCTCCTCAGTCCCGATAAAAAAAGCGGCCAAGTGCGAGTCGGACTCGCCCATGCAGGGTTCCGTACCATTTATGACATATTAAAAAGAAAACTACTTACTAGATCTCGTTCAAACCAATTTCGGTGGAAGTTTGCATGGTAATGTGCATCATACATTTTTTAGTTTTATCATTCTCTTATTTTAGAATTTACAGGGTAGAGGGGGAGGGGGACACATTTTACTACTTTGGAAGTGTCTCTCGCGCAAACTATTCAGTTTAGAAAAAAAATATATTAGAAACCTACCTCAATATCATTTTTGAAGACCTATCCATAGATATCCCACACGAATGGGTTTGATGAAAAAAAACTTGAGTTTGAGGAAAAAAGTGGCTGTGACATACGGACGGACAGACAGACATGACAAATCCATAAGGGTTCCGTTTTTTGCCATTTGGCTACGGAACCCTAAAAATAAGTTGGCATAAAAGTCGAGTCTTTTATAAAGAAATTAGTGTTGAGTCCTGAACTTTCCATCGTTTGAATTAAGGTTTAAAATTAACGTGTCGGTTTTTCGCTAGAACAAGGTGGATTATATTCTAATGGGAATATTGAAAGCTTGTTTTTGATTAAAACTTGGCATTGGATTGGTTGTTTTGGATGGTTGACTGGTAGAGAATGCCTTAAGGCATTAAGTCCGCCATTTGTACAACTTTATATGGTGCAATAAAGCTTAAATAAATAAATAAATAAAACTTATTTGGGCTTTATAAATATCTCTCGGCGTTTATGCGACTAAAATTCTTCAGTTTGCTAAAAACCATTTTGCATGGATACTTTATTTTATCATTTTGTATGGGATCAGGTATCGTTTTGGTTAAGAAAATAAAACCAATAGGCATCTGAAGATGTTTTATATTTAAAAATAATAAAGGTCACAAAACTCCTCTGTTAAAAAAAACCGGTCAAGTGCAAGTCGGACTCGTCCGTACATCACACAATTTTAACAATGTTTTATTTTTTGTACGTGAAACGACTTATAAAACCCGAATGGGTCGGATCAAAAACCAGATATACTTAACGGCAAGAGTTATGGCGCGGTGAATTGTTAGGTATGTTCGCCTAATAAGAACCAGTTCCTAATAAGAGCCACCATTTCAAAAATTCCGCTCCCGACACTAAATTGAAATCATACCTCGCGCCGACGCTCCTCATTGAATCGCATTGGCATTACTTGGGTTTTACGCCGCCATTTTGCCAGTATGCCTGTCGATGCAGTTCACGTCAGGACGCTTTTTTTATTCTTTATTCAAATAGGCCTAGCAACTTTTAAATCGTCAAATTTTACAAATATCATCTTAATCTAAATATCAGAGCAATTTATTAATGTAGTTATTATTGTTCTCAAAAAAACATTGAAATAAGTATGTTTTAACTTAATAATAAGAATTTCACAAAAGGATCGTCAAAAACCAAAATTTTATAAAAAATACTAGTCTAGAAACTTTCTAGAATAAAATCTAAATGTCAAAAATACGGTATATATACATTGAATTATCAATTTCATCATTATTAACATAACAATAAATAATTCATTATTTACAATCACACTTAATCCCACGGCGTTTCATCATTCATGTAGTTTTGTGTGCTATAATAGGCTTTAGAGATAAGCTTACGTTTTACATATTTTTTAAATTTACTAACAGACAATTCAGTTATAATATTAGGAAGTTTATTGTAAAATCTTGCACAATTACCCATGAATGATTTTTTAATTTTATGGAGCCTAGTGAAGGGCACTGCAAGCTTATGCTTATTTCTAGTATTAATCTTATGTATTTCTTAAGCACAGTTTTTCTTAAAACTGGCAATGTTTTTATGTACATACAGAATATTCTCATAAATATATTGACAGTGCACTGTCATTATTTGAATGTCCTTAAACTTATCTCTACGTGAGTCTCTATGGTTAATTTTATATATAGGTCGCTTAGGCCGTTTTGTAAATTTGTTGGTGTTATTCGACTAATTCAAGGGTTTCTGTTTCGTTTTCGCAAGAAATTTACCCTTGAAAAGGAATAAGTAACATTTCGGCGTGGATTGTGAAGATAAGGTGATTGAAAGAACTATTTTTTTGATAAATTTTTTCTCCGGGATGGCGAAGTGCCTAACAAGGACCACCTCCTCCACCTGAGTTTCCTGAGTTCATTATATTTTTATTATTTGATAGTCCAAATAAGGCCCAAGGGCTAATAACTGAAAATGTTATTAATTATGTTGTTTTATGTTTAAAATAGTTTCACTTAGTAAATATCAATACAATACAAAACTGTGTTTTATTAAAAGACATAAATCAAATCTATTATTATGCGATTAAGTTTCTGTAGAATTTTTAAGGACCAACACTACAATTCTTATTCATTTTTGGATTAATCCATCGGGAATGACAAAAACAATTGTAACAGTTAACAAAAAATATTAAATAAATAGAAAAATTATGTAGTTTCAGAATTATCTACGAAACAGGAATGAGCCTTATTGAGATCACCCATTCATAATAAGGTCCATTGACAAGCTTTTTAAAATAAATTTTTGTCATTAATTTACTTTGGATTCATGATTTTTGGTGAATGTTTTTACTTCAAATACAGGCAATTCGTACATTTCATATGTTTTTAAGTTAAAATACTCCTTAAACCAGAATTGGCTACTTGACTGTTTTTTGTAAATAATGTCAAACTATCTTGATTTTCCTGAGAATCAAATGTCTATATGGAACTCATGGCATTTAAGCAACACAAAGGTCAGAAATGTGAGTTAAAATCTGACGCTCGCACTCGACGATTGAAACGCCTCTAACAAAATGATAATATGATGTGACGTCACATCATATAAGTCTGTCCTAAATGTATGGAAGATCAAGGAAATTGCCATTTTGACCCTGAAATATTGCGTTTATGTGTATAGTTGTAATACAATTTATTTTTCAATAAAATATAAGGAATCGAATGGTACTATTATCTTTTCTATTTTTGAAAGACAAAATAAAAAAAAATATCTGAGACTTTGGAGCTTTGTATTTTTTTATAATCTCAATATATTTTATTAAATTCCACTTTTTTATAATAGATGGCTTATTTTCTATCCAATTAACTAAATTTTGTTATAATATTCAACATGCGTTAAGTACCCAATTATAAAGATTTACAAGAAAAATGAGCGGTGGTGGCCTAGCGAAAGTAGCGAATGAGCGCTAGTGGCCTAGCGGTAAGAGCGTGCGACTTGCAATCCGGAGGTCGCAGGTTCAAACCCCGGCTCGTACCAATGAGTTTTTTCGGAACTTATGTACGAAATATCATTCGATATTTACCAGTCGCTTTTCGGTGAAGGAAAACATCGTGAGGAAACCGGATTAATCCCAACAAGGCCTAGTTTACCCTCTGGGTTGGAAGGGCAGATGGCAGTCGCTTTCGTAAAAAACTAGTACCTACGCCAAATCTTGGGATTAGTTGCCAAGCGGACCCCAAGCTTGAGCCGTGGCAAAATGCCGGGACAAAGAAAATTGCCATGTCAAATCCAATTATATAAATAAGTATTATGTTTTATTTGACTACGACCAAGTCTAAATAAAAGTGGGGTTAGGTTAGGTGTGGGACAGTATATTACTTAAAACTACTCTCTTTTGATGAAATTTCGTCTTTGTTGCCTATGCGACTTAGGCTACATTTTTATAAATAAATGTAACCAAATTCATAAATAAGTAAGTTAAGATTTTGTCTTACCACAAAATCTCCATTCATAAAGTTATCATTTATCCGAAAAAATAAATATTTCTGGAAACGATAGTTATGCATTTAAATGTTCCAAAACTGCCATAAGGTTCTCGGGTATTTGTCTCTCGATATTAGACCACACAGTTTTGGTCCATACAATAATTTATATTACCGCAGTCGAAGCTAAAATACGATCAAAATTAATTTAAACGTGTCGTACCAGTGTTCAATGCGACATAAAATCATCACAACACAAAAATGAACTCTTTTTTACTTCAAATTTAACAAGCTCATTTTTAAATTTCGGATTCTATTGTTATTATTTTGGTGCTTGGTTCTTTTCGGAACTATTAGGATATTTGAAAACTCTAAACTCAGTCGGCCTCTAGTGGAACCATTTCCCGTACAGTTTAGAGCCGATTGGTCTCGTGGCTGGTATATGTGGACTGGATATTAACGTTGCGGTTTTTGCTTGCCATATTCGGTTTATCGTGTTTGCGGCCTGTCGCTTAATTATCGACACATAAAGGTCAGTACATTAAATGGAGTTTCTATTTTTATATCATGTAAATACGATTGTTTACATAAATATGGATAAGAGCTTTTTTTATACCACGACGTTGGCAAACAGGCATACAGCCTGCCTGATGGTAAGCAGTTACCGTAGCCTATGGATGCCAGCAACTCCAGAAGTGTAAAATGCGCGTTGCCGACCCATTAAAAATCTGTACACTCCTTTTTTGAAGAACCTCATACTGTAGAACCTCGGGAAAACCTCGGCAGGTAGCTCATTCCACTGCCGGAGCGTCCGCGGAAGGAAGTTCCTCTTAAACCGCACAGTGTGCCCTAAATGGTCACATTTAGGTTCTAGGGTGTGAGGATGAACAGCGTTTTTTTTTAATTCAGGCCCTAAAATGGTTAAAATGTGGTTGAAAGTTTGTATTAGGTTCACATTTTATATCAAACGAGGAACTTGAAACTTCGTAAAAAGGTATTTAAAAAAAGAAGATAATTGATTTCAGCGTTTTTGAAAATTCATCTCTCGAGGTGGTGAAAAAGGGGTTGAAAGTTTGTAAGGAGATTAAAATGTTTTTCGAGTAGGTACGGAACTTGAAACTTTGTATATTTGCATATTATTAAAATACAAGAAAACTAAATACAGCGTTTTTAAAAATTCATCCCCTAACTGGGTTAAAAAGGGGTTGAAAGTTTGAATCCATTACAAATGCTTTGAAACTTCTAAGATAGTCATTATACCCTGTTATATAAAAAAGGAACTCAATATTTTTGGAAATTCAACCCCTAAGGGGGGTTAAAAGGAGATGAAAGTTTGAATGGGGTTCAAGTTTTATTTTAAGCTAGGGATTCAAAACTTCGTTAAAAAGATATATTATTAAATTACAAGAAAACTAATTTCAGTGTGTTTGGAAATGAATCCCCTAAGGTGGTGAAAAAGGGGTTAAAAATTAGTATAGAGATCAAAAAAAAAACAAATGCGGAACTTGAAACTTTGTATATGCGCATATTTCAGCGTTTATAAAAATTCATCCCCTGAAGGACTAATGAGTTGAAATTCATAAGTAACACAAAGCAAGCAAAGTTAGCACATCAGGTTACATTTATGACGTGTACCTACCTAGTTGGTTACTAAGTTCTGTTACTCGATTTGCAACCTCTTTATTTCCGTTAAAACAAATGCTACCGAAATAAAAAAATTACATAATGTGGTGGATTTGTGAGCTATAATTATATACCACACATAACGCTTATCTCGTCGTATCTATAATAAATTGGGGCCTAAAAGAGAATCATATCACAGTAATTGCGTTGCACAAATGTGGGCACCCGCCAAACATGATTATGAAGTTGCTTGAAAACCACAATTAATAAATACAATAGTACTCAAAACTTCGATGACCACAAGAGGTCTGGAAGACCATGCACCATTTGGACCCCAGCTCTAATAAAGGCAGTGAAGGCGAGAATTGCAAGAATCCCCGTCCGGAAGCAAAAGTTGTTGGCAATACAAATGTCTGTGAAGAGAAGCTCCCTAAAAAAAGCTATCAATGAAGATGCCGCGCGCTGGTGTGGGATGCTACCTGCGCCGATACGTTGGCAGCATCCTACATTAAAGCGACCAGCAGTAATGCCGGGGCAACGGCGGACGCCCGAAAGCGGTTTAAGGCCTACAAATACAGCTGTCTCGGCGCCAACTACGAGTTCGTAGAATTAGGCGTCGAGACACTCGTGCCGTGGGGTAGGGGAGCGCGTGGGCTCCTTAAGGAGCTTGGGAAGCGGTTGAGGGAGGCAACAGGGGAATCTCGCACCGGCAATTTTCTCGCGCAGAGGATTGCTATCGCAATACAGCGCGGGAACGCTGCCTGCGTGATGGGCACCTTGCCGAGGGGCCTAGGCTTAGAAGGTAGTTTATAGGGATTTTTTAATTTTTTAGTTAGGTTTAGTTTTCGTCGTCTTATTTTATTAGTATCTTACGAATTGTATGTTACTTTTAATTGCGATCACTTGTCATTTGTATTTTTTATGAACACCAACCCCTTAAACATCTCATCTAAGGAGTTATAATCATAACTAGTAGGTAGGAGACATTCAATAAGAGACGCTCCTCCCATTGGTCGGCGCGGTGATACCTACGCGGCGCAATTAACTTCCCATCCGCCGCCGTAGGCTACCGACAAATCACTTTTCACTCGCCCTGAACTTTTCACATAGAGAAGAAAATACAGCAGGTTCAATGTGTACACCATATAGCGCGCGCTCTTTACGCTAATCAGCAGTGCAGAGCTTCGACAGTTGATTCAAAACCATGTTAAAATATTTTTCATCACACGTGCTCGAAAAAGATCTTATTTCATGCAGGTGTACTGAAGCACAAATGCCTATATTGTTCCCCCGGGAGTTATGGATTCTGAAAACATTTTTTTTTAATTATATCACTAATTCATACAAACCAAGTAGCGTAAATGAGTTTTACTTTAAAAATACTGCCGTTAATAATTCAATATATTTGTTTATGTTTAAAACTATTTAATTTAATAGCCGTTTAAAATATTTTTACATATTTTCTTTTTTTTCGCTTTCGTAAAAAGTTAAAAACTAGTGCCTACGCCAAGTCTTAGGATTAGTTGTCAAGCGGACCCCAGGCTCTCATGAGCCGTGGCAAAATGCCAGGACAACGCGAGGAAGAAGATTTTCAATCGTGGCTGAATGCCGAATAGGTCTGTGCCTTCGATGCCTAACTCCCTAGGGAGTTATAACTTTTTTTTAATTAAGTATGTCACAAATTCATACAAACCAAGTAGTGTAAATGAGTTTTACTCGTACTTTAAAAATACTGCAGTTTCCTAATAATTTAATATATTTTTTTGTTTTAAAATATTTAATTTAATTAATTTATAGCCGTTTAAAATATTTTTACATAATTTTCAATCGTGGCTGAATGCCGAATAGGTCTGTGCGTTCGATGCCTAACCTGTCAAGAAATGACAATATAGCGGACGAATGTTTGATATGTCACCGTATTTAAAAATAATTCCGCTTAAAATTTAGTTTTTTCTTTGCAAGTGTGATGAAAAACTTTGCGTGTAACTCCGGGGGTAAGAATAATAAAAACTTACCTTACCACCCGCGCTTTCAAAATTTCACTTACTCCCTCGTTGCACAATGTACTATATAACTCGGACATTTATAAATTTTTAAATTTAAAAATTAATAATTCATAAATAGAACATGATCCATTAAAAGTATATTACGATACAAGTTTGTAAAATAAGGAATTTGCAACGAGTGGGGATAAATGAAAATTAAAACATGACCGTAGGAAGTGTTTCAAATCGACACGGGTTGCGAATTGCCTTTTTTTTTATACTACGTCGGTGGCATACAAGCATACGGCCCGCCTGATGGTAAGCAGTCTCCGTAGCCTATGTACGCCTGCAACTCCAGAGGAGTTACATGCGCGTTGCCGACCCTAAACCCGCCCCCCCTAGTTGAGCTCTGGCAACCTTACTCACCGGCAGGAACACAGCACTATGAGTAGGGTCTTGTGTTATTTGGCTGCTGTTTTCTGTAAGGTGGAGGTACTTCCCCAGTTGGGCTCTGCTCTAGATCTGGAATGACATCCACTGGCTGTGCCTTACCACACAAAGCGAGATGACATTCACAATGCCCATACCTCTCTCTTGGACGTAGTTTAAGGACGTACCCGGGTCCAATGGACGTACCCGGGTCCATATTCGCACATTTCTTTTCTTTTCATAAACGCAACCCAATATTGTCGTTTAGCATTTTGTTATACTACAATTTATTACCACTTTAAATAATACTCGTAATTTAAGAGAAATGAAATGTTGTGATAATTAGTACCTAACTGAGCTTGTGACACTGGTGTCAATGTTAACAGCAGCTGCTGTAGGTACATCAAGTAGAGAGGGTGACCTAATTGATGGGACAGACGCCCTTCAGGGTAACATCCATAAAATTACATACTAGAGGGATTGGAGAACAGTTATCAAGTTACTTTGGAATGCATAGGATATTTTCTGCTCGTATGAAAGTAAGTGCGTCCAATCAATTTGCTATTATTTGTTTTGGGGTTGTCATAATAAATCGAATAAACATTTTCTAAGTCCTTCTTTCTCGATTCAATATATTTGAAATAAAAACTATACAAAAGACGACTATCAGTCGATAAAGAAGAAAATGGTATAGGTAAGTACTTAATATGATTGCGTACCCTTTATTAGGTACTAGGTTATGTGAGTACCTACTTATTTAAGAGTGATAAATAACCACCAGGAAAGTGCATACTTACTAATAAGTACCTACCTAATAGCAGAGACCAGTAAATATTGAATATGGACAACCTGCATACACCACCGCTTTCCTGGCCGATGCCATATGCACAAAAGTATAATAAAGCATTATAGGCATATTCTTATTTAATGACGTCATCTAATTTTTAAACTTTTTCTAAGAGCTCGAAATGCTTTATTTATGCTTTAAATCGTTTTGTCATACAGCTGCGGTCAGTCAAGTCCAAATTTATGTTTTAAAATTATAAATAACAAATAACTATAATGTAAATTCAATATTTAATGTCTTCGACAACATTTCGATTCTCGCGGCGTTGTATGGGGTTGTAAGACTTGTAAGTCTATTCTTAATTTTTTTGGGACCAGACGGGTTTCTATTTTGGGAGTCTACTACCTTTTTTGGATTTTAAGCAATGTCAGCTTGTGTCAAATTTATTTTTATTTTAAATTATAAGCAGTATATTTTATATACCTACTATATCCATAAGTTTCAGAGATATTTAACTTTGAAAGATGACAAATAAAATAGTATATAGAAACAGAAACCCTGTAGCAGCTGATACCACAATCGGTATTACGGCTCAACGCAGACCGACATAGGAGTCCGATCATCACGCTAACTATATTGCATCATGCGACGCGGACGATGCAACTTGACACCAAAAGAGAAAATAATGTTTCTTCAAATAAAATATCACGTATTCAATGTCCACTAAAAGAATTGATACTTTCTTACACATAGACTAGATTATTATCAATGTAAAAAAATGATGCTTTCAATAAAGTTTTTCGGACAGTGAACAAGAATGCCTTATCAAAATTCGTTGGAAAAATAAACTTTTTTTTAACCACACTATATGAGTAGCCTTGTAGAAACCAATTTCGTAACACATGAGCGATTTTTTAAAGATGGCAATCGATTCTACCTCTCTTCCCGTGAAATTATAATAAACCTGCTATCTATTGTACCCCAAAAATAAATGTGGCGTAAGTGCACGCCTGGTCTGTGCTTTTTGTGGACCGTTTTTACCAAGTGATAAAAAGGGCCCGTACAAAAAGCACAGGCCAGACAGGTTGCAGGAATGAAAAATTAGTTTTTAGTTATTTTCGCCGTAAATAATGCTTTTAAGTAAGTATATAGGTATGATACATTTTCTCGTTATAGTATATTTTAATAACAAGTATTAAATATACATTGGAGTTATAAAAAATATATTTAAACTAAAAAAATAAACAACAAAATAATTGCGTTTTTCATATTTTTGCTTTGATATGGGGTTGTTGTACGTGTATAATGAACAATCATGATATAATATTTTTCATGCGTGTACGAGTAGCCTATTGACTGATTTTATATAGACATCTTAGGGCGGTTGAAGACTAGCGTATTTTTTTGCGCGTATGCGTCGGTTTTTACGCGCTTACACGCGCGTTACTTTTCCGTACGGAGACGTGCGCAGGATCAACACTCACTGCGCATTCAGTAAATTATAAGCAACTGTTTCGTACCAGTATTAGTGCGATTGACTTTTTTTGTAGTATACAAAAACATATTTTATTTATTGACAACACGCATGGACACCCTAAAATTCGAATACTTCTGTCAAATACCGATAATATTTGCCTTTATCCATGATAAGTGTCAAAATGAATGTCATCAGAGTCTAGTTACTTTTAAAAACCCACTTAAGTGTGACACATTATTTTCTTCAATATCAAAGCGCTGTCATAAAGGTTTTATCTTTATTAATTAGATATTTTACTCTGACCATGATTGTAGATTAAGTTAAAAAGAGGAAAATAATGTGATTATTGTACTTAAATTGAATGATCCATTAACATTTACTGAGCGTGTAGGGTTAGTCCTGCTCACGTCTCATAAGTCATAATTCATAAATCATGCTGTATACAGAGATTTTTTTTAGTCCCTTTCGATAATTTACGGTATGAATAATGGGTCATACTGAGCAGCTTTTACTATGTTAACAACCCCGAAATCGTGAAATAATAATTTACTCTCCCATACAAAATCTCAACATCAGACCAGCCTAAATGTATGAAACAGCCTATTTTTTGCGATTTAAAGTGGCCTCTATAGAATTACACTTTATGTATAAAATAAAACACCATTAGTTATTTTTCATGTCACGGGGAAGAGTTAATAACTTAATAAGATACTTGGTAAGTAGGTACTTTAGTTTTAGTATATAAGTAGGAACAATTATAACTTATTTTTTTCTTTTAATAACACTACACGTTAGGGTATTGTCAAACATATAGAATGAATTAATGTTTTATATGTACATTACTGCTGCTGAACATGCTTTTCGCATTAATAAAATTCGACCTCATTCTATTAGACCTTTTGTTGTTGGATATAACTTGTTCTGAAATTCGTGAGCCGAGCTGCAAAGTGTGACTGGATAGCGATAGTGGCATCGAGCGAGATTGGATGGGGCGCTATTAGAAATATTGAAGTAATAACGGGTTAGTCGTATAGCTGCGAATGTAACAGTGCTATCGTAATAAACGAAAGAAGAATGAGCTATTGTCCGCGCTGGCGTGTAGTTTTTCATTATATTTTTATACGAGTATATATATAGACGCAGTTTTTCACATACTCTTAACGGCCAGACAGCAGCAAATTTATCTAGAGTATTATTGTCATCTATAGTGCATACTGCAGCTGTATTACTGTTGCAGCGTCATTGTGACCGCCGAGGTATCTGCCTATTTCCTTAATAAAATGAGTGACGCTTTCCGCCGCATTACCGCTACGATTATGACGTTCATTCAAAAGTGGTAAACAATTACAGGTTTTAGAAAGGAACTATACAGGTTGACTGATTGCGAATGCATTCAGGCATTAAGTCCGTCATTTGTTTTTTATTTGTTATATCAATAAAGTTTAAATAAATAAATAAAAGTACATTGATAGCATAATACTTAGCACGTGAGAGCTAAACGACAAATTAAAAGCGCCATATATTATTAGCTAACGGTTTTATTAATATCAAAGGGCATTTCGTCCTGCTTCATATCATTGCCTTGTTTTAATCACAGACTGTGTTTTCGTGTCTCGGTAAAATAAAATAAAAACTATGATAGAATTTGAACTAAAAAATGTGTACCTTCTTTACTTCTAACGGTAACATACTTTAATAACGGTTAAATTTTGTCAATATGAGTATTAGACAGACACAATCCTGATCCCTTCAGATACTCACACAGGCATTACTGTTTTGTGTCACGAGCCAAATTTATGACTATGCCAGCTCGGCAAGTTCAAAATTTAATTTGTATTTGAAGAAACGAAATTGTATGATTCCAGGATAAGCAGCTGGCGGAAAAAAACCGGCCAAGTCCAATGGTATTTTTGTAAGTATAAGACCCGAATGGATCGGATCAAAAACCAAGATGTAACGGAACGTAGTAGTTGTAATTGTGTAACTATAATAGCTATATATAATGCATGCGCATTGTTTTTATATCGATGTTTAAGAAGGTAGCCATTACATGGAATTGAATGTACTGACCGCTGACACAGATGACGTTCATTTTGCACTAGAAACAATGCATTCGGAGCTAAAATTTATATTGCGGTATTTACTTAATGGTCTTAATACGAAACGCAATGCAAATTCCTACCTGAAGGGAGGAGTAAGGGAGTTTTCAGAAAATAGTGTACCCCATTAGCCTGAATTGTTAAGAAAAGCTAATCACTGTCAGTTTTGTGACGATAATTATGCATTAATTTTCAATAAAAACTTGGTTTTGGTGTTTAATTAAACGATAACTGATAAGCAATATTACAATGTAAATACCCTTTCGTCACAATAAGCTAAACTGGAGTTATTGGTATAGTAGATTGTTAACCAAGGGATGAAATGGTACCTTTCGCCCGAGTTAAGCAAATAGGCTGTATAATCAGTACCTAATTAAAGTAATAGTCGTATGACCATGATTTTTTCCTTTGGACTTACTTGCAATCGGAGACTTTGCATGTCAAAAGAAAAACATTTAGATTGCTATATATATGAAAAAGCACATATTTTAGCGGTCATTTTAAAATGATTTTGTTTATTAAAGCATAAAAAAGCAATAAGTCCTAGACATAATGCCTTGTACATGAGTGCAATAAACGAATATGAATATGAATATAAAATTAGCGGAATTGCCTCTTACTTTTTAATTGTATACTCTTTCGTTTTAAAACTGCCAATACTATTACAATTAAATATGAAAGACAAATAGAATGAGAAAAAATAAGCATTTTTATCTTAAATTTTAGTTTAAATACATGAATAATGCCAAATAACTTTAACAACCCATTTAATGTCGTAATAAATTTTAACTGTGGATGTACGTCTTTTTACTATGAAGGGGGAACTTTTTGCGATAACTCAAAAAAGCTAAACTAATAATGTCCGCTATAGTTTTCATTTAATGTGTTTCTTAAGCTCTACGTTTATGATTTTTTCATATTTTTGGACCTATGGTTTAAAAGTTAGAGGGGGGGGACCCCTATTAGTTTTGAAAGACCTTTCCAACAATACCCCACACAGCAGGGTTGAAGCAAAAAAAAAACACCCCCACTTTACGTGTAGGGGAGGGGTGCCGTTCAATTTTAATACAAACTTTTAGCATAATTTCATTTAACTACTATTGAAACTCATAATAACATTATGTATCAAAACAAAACACATAAAGTCATACTAATTAAATGACAGAATGCTGTATAATCATAAAAACATTCTTCATAACAATCCTTAGGAATTTTACTTGTCACGTCTGAAAACATCGATACGGACAAAGTGCCAGAAATATGTATCCACTACCCTAAATATATGGGCCATAAAGTCAGTATATTTGGCACGTCGGTCGTGTGAGTCGTGTCGATATTTTCAGACGTGACTGTACTTAATTTTAAAGAATGATCAGGTGACATAACGTTCTATGATATACTTGGTGTCAATCAAACTATTAAAGTATACGACAATCTACCTATTCAACTTTAAGGCTGGTCGCCGTTAGGAACGACGACGAGCGAAGCGAGGAGGAATGTTAGGTAGAACGGCGAGCATATGGGCAGAACCATGTCTCGAAAATTGTATTTTTGCTTGTCCATTTTCACTAGGCGTTTATATGCCTTCAACATTATGATGTTGGTTTTCATGAATAAAAAACGTTCTGAATATAACTAATAACGTGAACATTATACTGGTTGCCTGTTATGAAAATACATTATTATGCTACTGAATTCATTTTTATACCAAATCATCATTTCTGCATTTAAAATTATGCAATTCAAATTGAACACACTCCTATCCTAAACATTAAAAATATATGTAATAAATATATATAAATACCTAAAAAAAAAAAAAAAAAAATGTCTGTAATTTTGTAATATAATGTAACTACAAGTAATTACGGTTGTGGAAGAGCGGGACGTCTCAACACAGGCTTTGTAAGCCTAAAGAGAGGCCCCAGCAAATGCTTACTATATGTTTGTAAATAGATAATAAAGATATTTTTCATTTTCATTTTTTCATTTTCAATTATGCAAAATGAAATTTCGCAAAACGTTATCATTTAAAACATTACACACCCGTAGGGGAGGTACCTTAATTTTTTTTTATAGATTTTATTGTACGACATTGTCGGCTCTATTGATTTATATATCGATGCCAAATTGCAGCTTTCTAAAACTAACGACCACGGAGCAAAGCCTCGGACAGACAGACAGACAAACAAACAGACGGACATGGTGAAACTATATGGGTTCCTAGTTGACTACGGAACCCTAAAAACGTAAAAAGTCCATTTCCATATATATTTCATGCTTAATTGCCATCACAAAACTGACAGCGATTTTTTTTTTACACTACTCACGCTAATTGGGTACACTATTTTCTAAAGTCTTCCATAAGCAACAATAGAATAAAGCTTAAATTCTTTAAAAATGCTACTTAACTGTATTGTACGTTATAAATAAACTAAATACCTTTTCTATTTTTTTTTTGCGCCACTTTGTACGGATGTCTACCATCTCCAATTCTCCCTCAATTCTCAAAGGTTAACTGGAAGATATCCCTTAAAGGGATAATTCAGAATACAGTACAATTTGGTTTTAAATAAATTAAAAGTAATTCTAGTATTCAACATGCAAGCGTAAAAATATTTTTATTAAAAGACTTAATAAAAAAATCTATAAATTAAATAAAAATAAAATACCTCCAATTATTACAATCAAATAGATCACAATGATCGGTTCCTTATAATCTGAATAAGCCTTAACGCTATAAAAACATTAAAAACGTATATCCAGTAACCATCTTGTTAACTTTCGTTTAAATGTTTCCCCCGAAAGTATTCGAAATTAATTTGGCAAATTATTATATATTATTATACTCATATTAAAAATATTTCTTTTGTACATATCTTTGTAACTAGGAGGTTTGTACAAAATGGACATTTTAATGTGGTCTTGTCTGTTTTTATTATTATAATACTTCACTCCGTTTAAGGAAGTATTCTGGATGGGACTTGACAAAAACACATACATCCCTAATGTAAAACATTAAGATCTCTAAATAAAGGCACTGTCATCCGTTTTAGCGTTGCATACCGCTCTTATACATTTTTTTCTATATTACAAATACTCTATCAGATTTTACGAAGTTGCCCCACAGTATTAGGCCATAAGACCGATGACACATAGCCATGATACGCAGTTAATGAATGATTTGGAGACAGTTACTCTTAATCTTCTTAGCGCAAATACAAAACGATTTAATTTATTTGAAATTTCTTCAACTTGATTTTTCCAATTTAGATGTTTGTCAAATATCCAAAACTTAATAGAATCAACCTCATCTAATATTTTATTTTTATATGCAATGTGGATTGGTATTGAATTTGCATTATATGACTGAAATTGTGTATATTTAGTTTTAGATATATTAATGTGTACATTATTAATTCTCATCCATTCAACAATGTCAGATAATCCTTCGTTAATATTCATATGAATCAGGTCTCTCCTGTCACATTTTATTACCAGCGTTGTGTCATCAGCAAACATTATGCATTTCTCTTTTGGCTCTAGGTAAGTTCGTTTACGTAAATTAGAAAAATCATTGGACCCAAGTGAAAAGCGGAACACCAGTGTTACAAACTCTAAATTCCGATCTGTAAGCCTGTTGACTGATAAGATAAGTTAGCCTTTGTACTAATTATGAGCTTTTTTCCTATTTCGTTTTCATTTTTGTACAATAAAGTGTTATACTACAACTACTACTAAACGAAATTACTTCACTTCCTAAACGAATAATCGTTCATTAGATCATGAATAACCGATTTAGAAGTACCTGTACACAGACATGTGTTATAGTTACAGGACTCAAAGTCCTTTAATCTCGTTGAAACTGAACGGAGATATTTGTGTCACAAAACAACAAAAAACAGTAAGGATAATTAGGTTGCAACAAAGAGATTATCACAATTTTTAGTGATTACTAGAAATAATAGCCTAATAGACCTAACTTTAAACGAGTGTAATCAACTAGACGATATATCAGACTAATTTGTCTTGTTTAAAGTAGGTAGTTTACACTACTATTAGTCCGTAATGCACACGTATATAGAGTTAGTCCTTTTGACTTGCAAAGTAATTTTAGAAGGGGATCTAATTAAATTTTTTGATGCAAAACTTTGTTTTACTGCAGCGAGCCTAAAAAATCTGAAAATTTTTAAATGAAAAATCTAAAATTTTTAATTTTAAAATATTATTTACAGTACATATGGGGCTACTTTATAGCACTAGTGCGAGAAGTAGCATATTATGTTACTGTGTCGAACATTTAAAGGGCCATATGTACTGTAAAACGTTGTACGATACATGTGCGAATAGGTAATTCGCAACTCGTGTCGATTTAAAACACTCCATTCGGTCGTGTTTTAATTTATCGCCACTCGTTTCGAATTTCCTATTTTTCGCACTTGTATCGTAATGTACTATTGAATAGCTGAAACAAATTTTGCATCTTAGTTTTAAATAAAAATGACACCCAAGTTTAAGTAAATTTTTTGTTAAATTTTAGGAACGACTCGCTTTAGTCCAAAATTTCATTTTTAATTAGGTTAGCTCTTTCCTAATTCTTAAGTGAGTTCAAACGACCATTCCATCATCATAATTTTCCGTAAAACTCACTTTTTTGACGTATACCGTCAGTACACTACGAGTACATAATATTGTCAAAATTATACCTTACTTTTTTAAGAGTTACGGTGAATGAAGCAAAAAAAATGGTACAGTGTACTTATTTATTATCTCAATTAGTTCATATTTATTGTACAATTATAAAATGACTCAATCAAAATCAAAATGATCATCGCAAACATGATACAAATACCTATATATTAAAAACTAAAAATAATTGAGTATTGATGTTCTGTTAACTTGTTTGTCCTGCGCCCCGAAACAATACTCGTAAAGTCTATTTGTAAATGATGCCGCTCACGTTCCTAATATTGTTTAGGGGCTAATACTTTTACCTGCCGAGGAAATTATATTGTGTCTTCTATTAAATTAACGATTGTCTTGCTCCCTCTTGCGTACGAGCGAAATTCTGGTATGGGATATATTCCAGAATTGTCTTATTTACTATCCGAAACTGCAGTAACCAACTATGTGTTTTATTCATTGAAGTCCATAGTTGGTTACAGCAGCACTGCGTTATGACGTTTTAAAAAGAGAGATCTTAGAAATTTACGACTTTCATTTGTCATTTTTTGGTACAGTTAATGTTCTAATGGGACTGAACCATAAAGGAGAGTAATGAAATGACGTTTTTGTCGCTTGATTTAGTTGCGAGTATTTGGGATGCTGTATCGTAGAGTTATAATGCGGTCAGCTTTTGTTTTTTCTTTATCTTTCGAACCATTTGTGTTTTTACGGATCATTTATTTATTAAATTTTTAAGGCATATTTATCTGAAAATAATTCATCTAGTGATGTAGCGCCAACGAATGCGAACACTTGTATTCACCGAATATTTAAAAGCAAACCACAGTGCAATCTTAGTTAAGTCGTTTAACTAATTCACACTATTAATACCTGATTCCAGTTTAGACATTTTAAATGCCTACACGATTACTATTTAGAATAGAATAGACTATCATAAAATATTATTTATTTCATTCTAAGTACACAGTTATACAATACATACAGAGAAAGAAAAAAATATAAGACTTGAAACTTAAAACTAACGTATACACTATAACTACTCTGGAAAAGGTGAACACTCAGCATAATGCCACGTCATACTGGAGCAGTACCTGACGCTGGTCTTCCGTGAACACCTGTAGGGAGCGTAGTTGCGCGCAGCTACCAGCTACAGAAGGCCTACCGCGAACCAAGTTTGACGTATTGCCTCTCTGTTGTACGTAAGTGTGACAGGGAGGCAACACGTCGAACGTGGTTCGCGGTAGGCCTTCAGTAGAGTTACTAAGAGAACTAAAATAACGAAGCGAAAATGAAGCAGTTGAGATTAAATTATAATACTAATTATTATAATAATTATAGACCGCAAAGAGCCAGCATTTTGTGGCGATTGCAGTAAAATAATCACTTTTGCAGAATACGTATAATTTTAAACATTAAAAAAAATCAAATTTGAATTTCATCCTGTATAAAAAATTTAAATTTTACAAAATTTACCTAAATCACTTTTTAATCGTAAAACTAAATGTCTGTCTTCCGCATAAATTTCAATAACGTAAATAATTATATCATCCTGTATATCAAAGCTCGAATACGAAGAAATCCAGAGCGCGTAGTACAAATAAAACTGGGTCGTATTTGTAGGGAGATAGCGGGCTGAAATAAAAAAAACGAAGGTTAAAAGTACTTTGCGGCCAAATGTAGGAAATACATATACTACCTGTATAACCTGTAGGACTAAGATGGTTGGCTCTATATCATTTGTCACCATGCCTGTCACGTTCTAACAAATGCGTAAGTGCGAAAGTGACGGGCATAGTGACAAGCGATAAAATTGGAACCATGCTGCCACTGCAGGTTCTAACAACTAACAAGTATGTAAGCACGAAAAAGACGGGCATAGTGACAAGTGATAAAAATGGAACCATGCTGCCACCGCTGTTCTTTAATAACAATTTATTTAGCTTTAGGTATAAGTTTTCAAAAACTTCTATAAACATCCGAACATCAAATAGGTAACATATTCAGTTAAACAAGTGTTCCAAATAGGTAATGGCATTTAGGTTTTCAAAGAGCTATATTATTGCACTAGTGCATTTACGGGCTTATAGCATGTCGGTAATTGCGTTTCCTTGTCACTCCGTATTATATTTAAACGCAGCAGACTGCTCATTACGGTGATTGAGCAGTACACGTTTTGCAGATGCACCCTGCATCTGGGAAACTTGTCCATTGCCCTACTGGATCAAACACATTTTGGAAAAATATCACTTTCGTGAACAATATCTTATTCTTGGTCTGTAATAGTACAAGACAATACGAGTGCGAAAAATAGGAAATTCGAAACGACTTGCGAATTACCTATTCGCACATGTATTGTACAACGTTTTACAGTAGGTACATTTGGCCCTTTAAATTTTCGACATAGTTAAGTAATGTGATAATTAACGTGATAATTAATTCAAAATTCAAAAATGTATTCTTCAAGTAGGCCTCAAGGGCTCTTTTACAAGTCAATACAACATTTATAGTAACATCATTTAGTGACATGAAAAATACATAACAACATTTATAAATACAACAGCCAATACCTGGGTAAACATTACATTATAATAATCTTAAAATAAATAATTAATACAATACAATAGAGATGTATAGTCTCTATGGTTAAAAACACATTAAATCTGGAGATATAAAAGGTCCCCAATGTCAGAGTACTAATACTAATAAAATTTGGAGGTGTAAAGTCTCTCCAAGTGTCAAAATAAAATTTATACTAAATAAATAAACCGCGTCTGGACTGTTAAACTAGCAGTCTCATAAACTAATGCTACATTCTGTACATAACTAGTATGTACCAAGTCAAGTATATTATACAATATGACAGAGACGTATAGTCTCCACGGTTAATACATTAAGTTTGGAGATGTATAAGGTCCCCACGGTCTGAGAAAAATAATAATACACAATAATAAGATTTGGAGGTGTAAAGGTTCTCCAAATGTCAAAGAATAAAAAAAAATAAAAAATTGTATGAAATACATATTTCACGTCAAGAGACTGTTAAGCTAACAATCTTAAAACTAGTTCTACAGAATACATAACTACTATGTATTTAATATGTCAATGTCATCATCAAAATAACTAAAACATAACAAACATTAATACATAAGGTTGAAGAGCTAGAAACAACAGCGCCATATGCCTCTCCGGGACACTGCACGCAAAACTATTACAGCTTTTGAGACTGGATACTTGGCCATGATTCCGTGTCTCCCAAGTAGTCATCTATTTTATAGTATCCCTTTTTGAGAAGTGCATTTTTGACGTATTGCTTGAATGAAGTATAGGGCAGGTTCCATGCCTCTAAGGGTACTTTGTTATAAAATGTTACACAGTTTCCCATGAACGATTTTTTAACTTTCTGTAGACGAAACTTGGAGACAACTAACTTATGTTTATTTCGCGTATTATAACTATGGATATCGGACAGTTTCTTAAAGGACTTTATATTCTTATGCGTATACATTATCACATCTAGTATGTATTGTGAAGCTACTGTGAGAATATCTATTTCCTTGAATCGTTCTCTCAGTGAGTCACGAGAAGCCATGTTATAAATAGATCTGATTGCCCTCTTCTGAAGAACGAAAATGGTTTCTATGTCAGCTGCTTTGCCCCACGCCAGTATGCCATAAGACATAATACTGTGAAAGTAACTGAAGTAAACTAGGCGAGCTGTCTCCACGTCAGTAAACTGCCTGATTCTTCTTACTGCATACGCGGCAGAGCTCAACCTTTTCGCCAGGGCAGATATGTGAGGGGCCCATTGCAGTTTACTATCTAAAGTAAGGCCCAGAAAAACCGTATTCTCGACAAGGTCCAGCGTTTCGCCATTTAATGTGATGATAGTTTCAGATTTACTTACATTCGACAGCGAAAATTTGACACATTTCGTCTTTTTCGCATTAAGAAGTAAGTTATTTGCTGTGAACCATTCTAGTACCTTTTCCAAAGTTTCATTGACTTGGCTATAATCGCTCAGTTTCCTGTCAACTTTGAAAATTAGTGAGGTGTCATCAGCAAATAAGACTATCTCACATTTATGTTTTACAAGTTTCGGCAGATCATTTATATATACAAGGAAGAGAAAAGGACCCAAAATTGAACCCTGTGGAACTCCGAGCTTTACAGTCATTCCAGTAGACTCCGTTCCATTTACAACCACTTTCTGGGTTCTTTGGTTTAAGTAAGACTTAACAAGGCTTAGAGCTTCCGTTGACAGACCGTAGTGCTTCAGCTTGTGTAGAAGTGTGTCATGCTCCACGCAATCAAATGCTTTGGACGGATCGCAGAAGACACCTATAGCATCTAGCGAGTGTTCCCAGGCGTCGTATATGTGCTTGATTAGTACAGAGGCGGTATCAGTCGTCGAACGACCTCTTGTAAAACCAAATTGCTGATCTTGAAGTAGTTCATTCGAGTTGAAAAGTTAGTTAGTTAGTGCGGTAAAGAAGCACCATATGTACTGTAATAGTACATTTCGATGCTAGTGCGGAAAGTATGTCATTACTTCACGAGTATCGAGACTCGGGACGAGTGAAGAATGACATTTCCGCACGTGCATCATATGGAACGACGCTTTTTAATACAGTTGCCATGTTCTATAAGACAGAAACAATTGTACATAAATATGTATAAAATATTGTACTGTTATTACCTAAGTATCGTTATTTACGATTATTTGTGTATCGTATATTTAAATTGTATGAAAACAATATAGAATGTTGGAAACTTAAAACATTCTTGCAGTAAGACAAAACGCTTCTTTGACAGGCGTTTCGGCAGCTTTTTCGTTCCATTCAGACAACTTATTGAGAACGGTTTTTTAATATTCAATATTAAAAAATAAACTTGTTACAATGATGAAGAGGTAACTAATAAAATATGAAATATGCTTATATTTATTATTTTTACATTAACAGTAGGTTTTTATGTTGATTACGACTTTTAAAGGAAACTAACATTAACACTCATCAATAAATAGTCATGAATTGGAACAAGTGGAAAAGTAAAAAGCACTAGTTCGCGAAATCCAACATTCCGCACGCTAAACAGCTACGTAAAGTAGTACTTTTGAGCAACTGTATTAAAAAGGTTTTAAATTATAGGAATTGGTTATTGTTATTGCAATTGGCATGATGACAGAGGAATGGTTTTTAAAGAAACATATATGTTAATAGGATTCTAAAAAATGGCCCAATTTCAATATAAATATTAGGATTATTAATATTTCCAATAAATTAAAAGTGCCAAATTCTCCAATCGGCCATTTTGACTGAAGCACCGATCAGAAACGAGACATATGTCTTTAAGCAGCATATACAACCTCATTAACCGTAACCAAACAGTCATATAAACACATTAAAAAGGCAATACAAATGTACTGCAACAAAAGAACAAGGCAACAAAAAGACCTGGAGGTTCATACTTATAAATGATGTTAACTTAAATAAGTACTATATTTTTTAGACTAGCCAATGAACTTTGAAAGCAATCTAAATCGTATAAATGTTTATTATAGTAACTCGGAACTCGTCTGAGAAAAGTATGTCTGGAATAGGTCTTCACAGAAAAACTGATATGAAACAGCGATCGAGAGCGGTAGTATATCCTACGGTTAAAAAGGGAAGGCACACCAAAATGTTTTGCCAACAATGTAGAATTTACGAAACAAATACCTGTTCTATAACTTAATGATTTTAGGAAAATGTTTTGTATCCTCTACAAACGGTCGATATGGACTTGGTATTGTGGTCTCCAAATTACACTTCCGAATTCAAAGATACTTCTAACTAAAGAATAAAATAATAATTTATAAGTGTTTGGCCGTTTGAAGGGCTGTCCGACACGAAGAATCATTCCTAACCTCTTATAAGCACGCCTACATAGATTATCAATATGCTCATTATAGTTCAATTGCGAGTCCATAGTGACGCCATTAAGTCCTTAATGGAAGATATTTGCGCTATGTTAATACCAGATAAATTATAATTGAATTATATTTTACATATTGTATTCGGTATTTATCGATATACATAAGTATAATCTGAAGTCGATAAACGAGAAGTCCCTTTGGCAGCTCAAAAATGCTACAAGAATTCCGGGCTCTGCTTATGAGTATAGCTGAAATATTGTGTTTTTTAGAACCAATAAAGTGTACAGACAATATTTAAAGGGATTTAATAAATTATCATCATGCCACTTGTTTTTTTAATGCCTATTATTATTTAGCAGTCACATAAACTACTATTATTGCACTACTGCTCGAAAGTTTGGAATATTTCTGAGTCCATAATTTTATTTAGTTAAATAATATTATCAAAAACAGATATTATTTTAATTCAGCTAATAATGCTTTCCGTGCACTAATTTCTCAACTGGAATAGCCTGAGCTAATCAAACGTTGCCACTGGCTGACTAATTTCTGGATAAAAACTTCTTAGACCGATGAAAGTGCCACTTAAAAAATTATGGAACTGACTGTTTCCCGCGACTTCGTTCGCGTGGATTTTTATATTAACTAATGTCCATGTTTAAAAACAAATTTCTAGTGTAGATTAGCACTAACAGTAAATTCCTTTTAACACAGTTATGTTTAAGGACCTGAATATTAGCATACCTATAGCACTTAAAAAATGTAAAAGTTTCTTGAGTCCTTGCTTACTTACTCTATCTATTATTTGTATAAACAAAAACAAGACGAATTATTAAAGTACAGTAAGAACGAGTATTCTTGCCCAAGTATTTGCCAAAACGCAAAGTGTAAGTACGACTTTACTGTCGTTTTATAGACGCGGTGAATTGGTTAGATACACGATTGCTTTAGACGTAGATTCGTCACAAACCGTAGATACGACAAAATTACCAGTCAATCAGCTGAGTTGCTAGAATGGTTAATGAACAAAATCACCTGTATACTCGTAAGATAAGCCCTAAAGTAATAACTTGGTATTAAAATTCGGTTCTACCTCAGTAATTCTAGTGCCTTGCCAATAATTCGGTGTTTGTTTCGGTTTCGGCAGGTTTCGATATAAAAATCATGTTTCGGTCGAATGTTCGCTTTCGGTAAAAATAATGCCGAACCTGTCGGTCGCGCCGAAGTTACAGCATTGTACTTTCAAATCGCGTTCGGCAAATTTCCTCGGGCCACGTGAGGTCAGGTTCTTCTCTCACTAAGAATAAGCGTGAATATGTATTGTGATCGAGGCGGTTGATATAAGAAGTGAACTGTGTGATCAGACATTCAAACGCCGATTGAGAAATTTTTTGTTGGATAGACCGTTGTATTCTGTTACGCAGCGGCTTACGTGAGCGATGACTCGCGAATGCGACGCGGCGCGGCGTAGTCACCTAGAAACCCTTATATTTTCAGAAATCCTTTGAGGTTTTTTTTATATATTTTTTTTGCTTTGACCCTATAATGTGGGGTATCATTGGATAAGTCTTTCAAAACGAATATGGGTATCCAACAACCATTTTTTGATAAAGTTAATATTTAAAAGTTTACAGTTAATTTTAATAAAGTTAGTGTTAATATTCCGAGTCCAAAAAATATGAAAAAAATTGTGAAGCAAAAGTTTAATAACTACTTTCAATGAAAATTATATCGAACATGATCGGTCTAGATGTTTTTGAGTTATTGCAAAAATCTTCTCTTCTTAGTAAAAAGACGTACAAAGCGCTGCAAAGGTACTCCCTTAGTCCCCCATGGTTGTAATGTACATGATACTTAATAAGAGGCCCGTTTGGCCTGTTCTGACTGAATAGTAACTACGAAACCCTAGACTGAGCAGGGTCCGATATGCTCTTGGCCGATTTTTTACACTAATGTGTCATCTCTTTTCGTACTAATATAATTTATATTTATATTTATTTATTAAATACAATGTAAGTTTACAGTGTCAGACCAATTCACTTAAATGCTAGGAAAACATAAATTATCAAGAATAATATGTTTGTTTCAAATCAATCGGATTGGAGCAACATGGTGATTTTCAGAATAATCTTTAGGTATCTACTCATCTAAGAGCAGTAATGAAGGGAATCTATCGGTAGATTATTGAAAGAGAGAATGAGTGCTGGCTAGTTTGTGACATGGCAAAAAATATGGCCTTTTCGCTCGTCTTTTGTTTTGGTTCGGGTGATTTTTCTTGACAATTTGTAGGCGAATCGCACGACTCAAATTACATTTATTTAATGTTATTCAAGCTTAAAGGCTGTATTATTATTTAAAAAAGATTTCTTACTTAATGGGCTGACCCTAACGCAGGTAAAGATTAACGCAGGTATATATGTATAATAGTTTTAAGTTCTGCTTGTGTTTTAACCTAATCCAAGTCTTATTTGTACGTCATTGGCTCTTGTAACTGAATGAGGCTTGGGTTCGGTTCCGACCCGAAATTTAAGAACGCACGATTGTTGCAGCCCTTTCTTCTCGTTTAAAATTGAAGACTACTTATTTTCTTGACAATCGCTGCTGAAGTTTTCATCTGCTTGCGCCTGGTGGGCCCGCGTAGCCCTCAGTAGCACTTGAACTCAAGAACGTTAAGGCCAGTGACGATATTTTATTTTTAGAGTAGACTCACGTACTGACGGATATTAATTTATTTTATTGTACATATTTTTACTATAAGAACCTGGTTTCATTTAGTTACTACTGATTTAATATAGCCGGCTACAAGTTATTATAAAATCCCGAGAATACATTTTTTGACAATTACAAAGACATTGCTACTTTTGTTTAATAGAAGTCGATATTTCTCGCCTATATCTTATGTACATAATGAATAGGTCAATATTTTGGTTTTAGGTTAATAGTGCTCAAATAAATGGGGTCTGGTGCTCAGACATCACAAACAATAGCAATCCGCAAGCTCACCACTAAATTACTAATGATATAATATTTGCGTAATTATCACCTTAATAATCCGAAAAGTGAATTAATGAATAACAAAATGTATACAAGATGTAATAATGTTGACTGTTGGTTTTATTTGTTTATTAATAATTTAGTACAT
Organism: Cydia pomonella; assembly: GCF_033807575.1. Taxonomy (NCBI): domain Eukaryota; kingdom Metazoa; phylum Arthropoda; class Insecta; order Lepidoptera; family Tortricidae; genus Cydia; species Cydia pomonella. The sequence continues at coordinate 12,631,404 of NC_084706.1, read as the reverse complement.
TCGGTGAAATCATATAATTTTTTAAACAGACAAATATTAAGCTTAAAACTGTTTTGTTTAATAATAGCGTGTATTCAGATAATATAATTAGAGACGTAGTATGTAACGTGTCGAGTGATAGAGAAAATAGTAGATGTATTTCAGCGTGATATACTATGATTGCTTTCACTATACGCTACGAAATTTTTTTTTTTTTTGTAGATACTCTACATGCCAGATATCTAGGTCATAATTATAACTCATATACATTGTAACCTAATTACTCAGAGAAATGTCAACAAAATTGGTCGGATTGCCGGTACTGTATCTTATATCTTTATTCATAGAAATATGTTCAAAAACCTTTGATGGATTAAACTAAGTGTTATTCATACTGATTTTTGTACATACCTGAGGACGAGTATATACTCCTATTTAGATATGTATTTACTAGTGAGGCTACAGTATAATACATAATGAATACGTCATATACAGTATAATGATGATGCTCAATGAGCTCCTGATGGCCGCACCCCAGTGTGATCTGTTTGCGTCTGGATGGGCATGTGTGTACCGTGAATGTTTGAAGTATTGTGAGATGATGGCTGATAGGCTAGCTAGTACCTGTATGTGATAATTTTTTTGACTTGTAAATCTATTTCCATATCTAGTTTCTTATGTTTTGTTTTATGTATTCATTTTGTTAATTTGTTAAAATTTAGTTTTTCGGTGTATTGGTGTGAACTGTAATGCCGTGTAAATATGACAAATAAATAAAAAATAAACAAATATCGTAACTTATATTCTATATTTTTGCAGCAAACACCTTAAACCACTACCTATTTAAAATCATCTGTCCCTTATGTAGTTACCCTATGTACTTCTGATCACCGGTATAATATATGAATATCCCAGAGTACAGCGCATGTTCCGTCGTTGTGGAAATATATTTAAAAAATCTCCGGAACTTTGTCCCGCAGTGCTTGTCGTAGCGGCTGATGTAATGATGCTGAGACACTAACACAAACACCGATTCTACACTTCTCTCTATCAATCCGCGCAACAAACCGACAGAAGGACATAAAGCTGCACGCAACGATTAATTCTTCGTTCATATTTCATGACGCAGCGCCCGCATAAATAAGCCTCGTAAAATCTTAACGCCTGCTTTAATATTCAGATTGCTTACGAACGAATCGCCTTACCCCTCGTCATAGCTGAACAAACAAAAATCAGTTATCAGTTTCTTTCCAAAAAACCGTTGGCAATCAAATCTCCTACAATTATGGAATATAAGTAAGTAGAGGAAGACACCATTTGGACACTTTTTTATTTTGATTTATCCAAAATTGGTCTTGAAAGATGCATTATTAGATATTATTGTTTTACATACATTCTGATTGCCTTCCAAATTGTTTGAAGCCAATAATTTTTACAATAAATGAATTTTAGTAGAAACTCGAATGCTGTACGAATCTATCCTACAAATGTAGGGGAATACTCAGAAAACTTTAAAATTATTATCAAGTATCGTTTTGATTGGACATGATATCAATGATGTAATAAATTAAACGTTAAACCTTTTGTCAACAAAAACATACATTTCGTACATGTAAAGGTCTCAAAACATATTATGTAAAGTCACCAACTGTCAATTAAGTCCACATAATTATACAATTAAAGAAAAACTATCGCTTATAAAAAGTAAATTGTTTTCGTAAATTTTACTTTGAATTTTGTTCCCATACGTAAATGTGTTCGGTAAATAATCATTCAAGATAATAAAAACTAAAGCACTTTGCATCGAACATTTATGCATTACTCTTATTTACTAATTTTTATACGAAAATTAAAATAGAGGAGTTGATGCCAGACCAGTCGGATTGGACTAAGCAGAAAAAAAACTCAACTTACTCAAAATCCGTTTCACTGATTCGCTCGAGGCGAATGTTTAGTAAGTAATGATAATAACACCCCTCCACCGGCCGGCGATGGCACGACGGGCACATCTCTGCCAATAAACGTTTTACTGCAACCTTAGTTTTAAATTTTACTGCTCATTAGTAAACTGGCATAATAAAAAATCATTGTTCATTATTTTTATGACATCGATTATACCCCGCGTCTCGAATTTGTAACGTAGATGGTGCACTCATGGTTTTGTATTAGCCGAATGATAGTTTTATGTGCCGCTAAGCGAAGTATTTCCTCCGTGACTTCCACATCCACTATTCATCAAAAAATTGAGGCTATGAAATGGAAAATACAGATATTACATGAGTATTTAGTTTGAGGCTCACAAATCGGCTGCTATTAGTTCTTACCTCGGCTCGTACCTACGAAATATCATTTGGTTACTTTCTAGCAGTTCTCAAGCGAAGGGAACGCCTGTGGGCCCGTGACGAACTCATAAAAATGACGCCTTTTTTGTGTCCAAGTACCTTTTTAATTTGATTATTTTAATTATGTTATAAGTTGATTAATGGAACATTAATTCATTTCAAATAAAGAATGACGAAATAAGTTTTAGTGCATAAAATACAGTTTTTTTTATATTCAAGTATAAATATAAGGATCGTTAGATGTTTCAGTAGAATTGATCCTCCTTTCGAAGGTTTTCCATCTCTTTTCAAGTCGGTTAAAAAGATAAGGCTATCACACAAATGCAAAATACTAATACTTAAACATTTATTTTCTTAATTTTTGCTCGATTTGTTTAAGAGGCTTGTATAAATACCTACTCATCAACAGCAGTCGCCAGAATTATACTTCCTATCCAAATCCAAGACAACAAATATAATTTACTAGCAGCAGTACACGTTATCGTGCAGTCCAAGTCACACATTTTAGAGATATAGTATTTAAAAAAACAAGTTCGCGCTGTCCCTCTCACTCGCTACGCTGCGTTCCTGCTTCGACATCGAATACCTTGATTAGTATGGGCTGTCAAATACACTCAATCTCAAAAGCGACGGTCTTTTAGATTAGAACACAAGTATTATGTATTATGGTTGCCTTACCTACCTTGACACAGTAATTGGTCATAATATTGAATTATTTACATTAAAAACATACCTATCTTATGAATTTGATAATAGTCCGTATGATGTTACTCAGAAAAACCTGTATAAAAAAAGCAAAAGTTCAGTAGTTAGTGGTGTAATTAGCAGAAGTTAAAACTCTTTTTTTAAAAATATATTAGAATTAATTATATAGAAAAAAATTGTAGTGTCATTTTTTCCCCGGCGCTAGTTAAATACTGACCTAATTAATTTAAATTGTATAAACTTATTGTAACTTATACAATTTACAGTACATATATATGCGTATACATTATACGTGCCTATCTCGAAAATTTTAAGGGCCATATGTACTGTAAAACGGTGTACGATACACGTGCGAATAGATAATCCATAATTCGTTTCGATTTAAAACACTCCCTTCGGTCGAGTTTTTATTTATCGCCAGTCGTTACGAATTTCCTACATTTCGCACTTGTATCGTAATATACGTCGGTACGACGTTAGACTACAAAACTTCAGCCCTCATTTTACCTTATATAAGTAAAACCGCCATAGGTAAAAAAGGCAGAGCCCGCAATAGGTAATAAGGTCACGAGCTAGCAGTAAAGTTGTTTTTATGCCGACGCTGTCAATCGAATCTTTTCGGTCCTTTTGCAACGGCTGCACTGTTCCAGTCAAGTCATACCATCCTTTTTTTATCAGGCGAGTGAAAGTAGGATGGGTATTAACGACTATAGGACCTTTTGGTTGTGTAACAGGCTGGAAGCTATAAAGGACAGCGTAAAGTGAAAACGCATTAGTTGAATGGGTTTAATCAACAATATTGTGAATTACTTATAATGTGGCATATTAGTATTTTTTTTTATTCTTGTTTTTTTTTAGCGAAATTATTTTTGGGGCGGAAACATTCATTGCATGCAAAAAATATATACAAAGTTTATATACGGCAATGATTGATACAGACGTTATAATTTAGTAGAATAACGAAACAATGATATACTCGTAATTAATTCGTTTCCGTTATGAATTGTTGTAGCTTAAGTTTCTTTTAAGGCGTCGTCAAACGGTCACATCTGAAGAGTAAGAAAACTCTATGAGGCCTTTAACTGTCGGATGCTTCATGACTTTTGCAGGGCCCAGCTACCAAAACAAACCAGGGTGCTTAGCCAACGTGCCAATCGTTAAAGCTCTGTAGCGTAGCGTAGTCATCTCTCTCTATCGCTCTTCTATATTAGTGCGACAGTGACAGTTGCATTTCGTTCGCTACGGAGCGTTAACGATTGGCATGTTGGCTACGCACCCTGGTGATAGCTATATTACAAGACAATCCATTGCGAGTCTATTCGGAAATTGTAGTATTGGGCTTCATACATTCCACGACTCTTCTCTTTCCGCACAGACTCTGCCTGCCTTTTCTCGAAGCGCTTCGTCGTTTTTTTGAACCCTCATAACTTGGGTTTGGATAATGCCAGGTAAACTAAATTATCGGATGATGATTGATATCGATGTCGATAGCGAATTTATTAAACATAAAAGCTTTCAATTGCAAAACTTTAATACTTTAGGTATTATTGGTATCTAAAAAAAACGTTTTTGTCACTCACTTACTCACTGATGATCATCAAAATTCAAGAGTACTTCCTGAAGTCCTAGAAATCTGGGGTTCCTTAAACTAGACGATAAAAGTTTATTTGAGACTTCCGCAAATTTGGATGCTAGAGGTCTGAAAATTGATATAAGGACTTCTTGTTATAAATAATAAAATACATATTTCAGGATTTTTAGTAAATCACCCCCTACCTAAATTAGGGAATGGAAGATTGTCATAAGCAATTTACAAGAAAAAGTGAAACCCCCCAAAACATTATCATGTTAAATGTTGCTAACACGAAACCACTGACAAAAAGTTAGTAGATCTCATGCAGAGCCAAGCTTTTAACTCTTCAAGCCCTAACTTCACAAACTCTACACCTAACAGCGCGGCTTACGTGGGCGATGACTCGCGAATGCGACGCGGCGCGGTGCGGCGCGGCGCGGCGGCCCTACGGCATTCGGAGATCGCCCACGTAGGACACTTCCATAGGTATCAAAGAATTGAATTCACCCGCGCCGCGCCGCGCCGCGCCGTTTCGCGTTCGCGAGTTATTCGCTCAGGTAAGACACTGCCTTAGTCAAAATGTGGCTTGGCCGTTTCGCTACCGCATGGGCGTAAGGGAAAAAATAAGTCACTGCTCATTACTAATTGTTCCTATAGTCACGAAACAAAGTTGCAATCCTTATTTAATAATCCTCTATTTTCACTTTTTTGATACTTTGGACCCATGAGGTATTGCGGAAAAACACTTCATTAAATGGTCGTTGAAGACCCTTATTCGTTTTTAAAGACCTATCCAAAAACACCCCACACTATAGGGTTGAATCGAAAAAAACATCCCCACTATACGTGTATGGTAAGTACCCCAAATAAAATATTTTCCCAATTTTGTTTTAACCACTTTGTCGGAATGGTGATTTATACATCCAAACCTAACAGTATAGCAGCTATAACTAACGATCACGGAGCAAAGCCGCGGACGGATAGACGGACAGACATACGAACATGGCGAAACTATAAGGGTTCCTAGTTGTCTACGGAATATTTTCTAAAATATCTTATCTAAATACATATTGTAATTACTTAGTACTGAATTAAGACGCAGCCCTTGTAAATCCTATTCTATATAGAAACTAATGTCACTAACGACAGGGTAAGCAAGCAAATAAATAAAAAAACTAAGAGAATTAAATTATAAAATAATTACTTGTTTGTATTTACGATCTTCCTTTTTGAATATTTACTGACCAAAGATTTCAAAATTACATATTTCAGAAAAGAGTTTCACGTAAAGAGATCATATTATATTTTTGCCGAGCGAACATGCGCACCAACGCGATTTGCGCACCAACCAACTAACTGGCCCACTTCTTAGTGCCCGGAAGGCCCGTTTTTACAAAGTAATACATATAGGTATCAGATAATGTTATTGAGTCTTTTTTTAAATAGGCAATACTTATAATAGGTACCTACATTTATATGTTCCAAAACCACCGAAACTCTACGAAATAAATAAAAATAATGAACAAGATTTGGTACGCAATAAGCGAAATCTATTCGGACAATTCCCAGCTACTCTAATCATTTTCCCCGTCAAAATGCCTTCGGCGAAATTGGCAATTTAATAAATATGAAACGAGCAGGACACGAGATTGACTTTTACGAATCACTAAACTACATCGAGTTTCGGTAACCATAATAATAGGATGACAATAAAATCTTGGGGAAAGGGATGGAAGCGTATCGGCTCCTTGTAGGTATTAGGTATAGGCTAATAATTATTGGACTCGTATAGAAAAAACATAATATCTACAAGTATGTAAGTATGTAATCTTTATCGTGATAAACAAACATGTTTTTAAGTTAGTGTTTGGTCCAATGATTAATTGTTTTGGTTAATAGGATCTACAGGTAGACCCTTTTTCCAGTACATACTTCCTTCTCCCTCCTATTAACAAAACTTATTATAACAGCAAACGTCGTGGGGAGGATCAAAAAATCCGGAACGATTGCGTATCAGACGGCTTAGGAGGGTTAACTCAGATAAGAAATAATTTGGTGCGGATTACGGATGTACACTAAATATAGATTAGCTTAACATAGACGCACTTTAGTGGGTTGGGTTGGGGCTTCAATTTCGGATTCAAAATGTCGTAAATATTATATTTACCGGCATGCGGAGTCCTATGCGACATGGTGTATCTTACTTATTTGCCGAAATATTTGTATTGTCTCTCTTTCCTTGGACACGCAATCAATACCTACTATTGCAAATTAACGATCTTCAAAAACTATTGCAAATTTGATCCCAAACTTTCACTCATGGATTAGGGACATATAAATACAGCCTGCTAAACGAAATCAAAGTAAAAGCATGAAACATGAAAACTATAAACAAACTGCTAACTCCCAGATATAAGCAAATAGAACTAAACGACAGCGGCATTAAATTAAAACTAAAAGCCAAATGCAAACGCAAATTCGGACGTTCTAAAAGACGTAAGAGACAAGAAAGTTATGAAAGTTACGACCTTTAGAAAAACTGGTGTTTGTTAGTTGTGGTCCACTTGTTAATTTGTGCCTCTGTAATATGACAGTCAAGTTTATTTTGCATGCAGCTGGCTATCTGTCTCAATGTATAGAGATTAGCAAAGTAGCGGCCTGGTAGTTATGTTTGTGATACGAGACAGTTACTACTATTTTTAGAAACATTTTAAAAATCAGCCCACAAAACATTAATTACTGGCTGAAAGTTATGCTTATGCTTGGCCGGGGCACTGCTGTGCCTCCGGTGTTTATATTGTGCTACTTTTTTGCTGATATAAGTCATTATTTTTATTTCTAGATCTGTACAACCACTAATTCCTAGATCTGTAAAACTAGTAACTAAGCGCGTACATGAGGTACAGGGGCCATGTCATGTGGGGCTAATGTGACTACAATGATTAATTTATTTCATTTTAAACATCGAAATTTCAAAAAATAACAAAACATGCACATTGCTATCCAATAAGGGCCTTCAATGGTGAAAATATCACATGTAAGATACAAATTAAGCAGTAGGTACCTATTTTAAAATCGTTAGAAACCAACGACCGTAGCACCGTGAGTAGTCCGCTTTATTCGTGTTTACTTGCAGTGCACAATTCGTGCCGCAAACGAGGACCCCGGGACCAATATACAGAACTTCCTCTAATAAAGATCGCTCTTTATGTCGCTACGGAGTCGCAGAGTTCTCGCACAAGAGATACATTTTAAAATGATTTGTGTATTAAACAGGATAATATTATAACAAAGTGGGCCACGGTAAGTTTGAGCTCAAGTAATTTTGTCGGCGCTTGAGGGAGCTCACTTTCGAAGAGGATTTCCAGTAAGTACTTACGTAAATAGGAAAAGCTAGAGTGAGATCAATATTATTTATTTTTTATACCAATTATAGTCCCTCCATAAAATATGCGTCAGTTGCTAACAAGCGCACCGACCACCTTATCGCTATTAGTTCTTAACTTTATCTCACTGTAAATACCGAAAGAACCTCGAGCAATATATTCGCGTATTTAATATAAGTACACAGAAGTACCCTAATATGTATTGTACTAGGATTAGACATTAATTTAGCATACATCAAATGTACCCACAGTAGGTAATACCTATACCTCGGTATTATTCATCAGCTTATCTCCACACTGGCGACCCTGGCGCCGGTCCTTAGACGTGCTTACTATTGTGCAACTCCACTGACTCAACATTCTAGATTGAAAGGGCTCTCAACGCACCTACTTACTATAGTAGCCGCAATATCAACTGGCGACTGAGTCCATAATGCTATCTCTTTCACTCTTACTTGGTCTTAACAAGGGTAAAGGAGATAACATTAATCTCAGTCGCGAGTTAGTATTGCAGTAACTATAGTATAATTTTAGCCATGGTTTGGGGTTATTGTATTGTTAAATGCGACAAAAGTAAGTACCTAATATGTCCTGTAGGAAGAAAAAATATAGGTGAGATGCAAACAGAAAAACTAGATAGCTTAATTGGCAGTGTAGTGGCACAACAGTACGTATTAACAGTGGATATGTATCAGGTATCAACAGGTGGTAATTCTAGCAGAAAAGCTAAGTAGGTACGTACTCGTACATGTTAAATAAGAAATAAGACAGAGTAAAAGATTGAGAGATATTTATTTAAATAATTTATTTAAAATAGAAAAAGGCCAAGGATTCCGTAACATTGTCTAAAAATCACTTTTTTGTATGGGAATAATATTTAAATATTTATTTTATTCTGTTTTTAGTATTTGTTGTTATAGCGGCAGCGGTTGTGTAACAGAAATACAAAATCTGTAGAAATTTCAACTGACTGACAGACGGACGGACGGACGGACGGACAGCGGAGTCTCAGTAATAGAGTCCCGTTTGACCCTTTGGGTACAGAACCCTAAAAAGTCGTATAGACAGTTTAAACAATTCCTTACCTACTTACCTTACCTTAAAAACTTAACTATAGTTAAAAAGTTTGTCTCTGAATTAAATAAAAATCGACCAAGAGCATGTCGGGCCATGCTCAGTGTAGCGTTTCGTAGTTACTATTTTGTCGGAGCAGTCCAAAAGTTTAACAAGCATAATACATTTATAAGTAATTAAGCTTTTGTTTCACGATTTTTTTCATTGGACCCATGGTTCAAAAGTTACAGAGGAACACATATTTTTTCCTTTCGGAGCGATTATTGCCGAAAATATTATCTATTATCTTTTTGGAGACCCTTATTCGTTCGAAAGACCTATCCAACGATACCATTAAAAATATCATTTTGTATGGTAGGTACCTTAATTTTTTTTCCACTCTTTATTTTACCGTTCTGTCGCCATGCATGATTTATGTATCCCTGATAAATTGTAGCTTTTTAGCACTAACGATCACGGAGAAATGACGTAGACGGACGGACGGACGGACAGACGGACAAGGCAAAACTATAGGGAGCGTGCATGAACTGTAGGAGGCAGCACAGGAGCTGTCAGATTTTTGGCGCGAAGCGTAAATGTGAGGTTTATTGTTCCGATGTAGCCCACAAGATGGCAGAACGTACTATGCACAAGAAAACATTTGACGTGTAAATGTGCATGTTTATGGTTCCGATTCACACCACAAGATGGCAGACCCTCCAACGCGCACGGTCCCTATAAGGGTTTCTAGGTGACTACGAAATCCTAAAAACTACGGATAGGCGTGAAAAAATTTCATTGGCCACCATTTGAAGTTTAGTTTAAGCATCTTTTAATTAAAATTAGTTTAGTTGAAGCTGATGATATTGATGTGGTACTGGATAGTTGCGCATACGTACTTACACTACGCATAATTTTTATTAAACTAAGTATCTTTTGGTATAAATGTCCTAATTGAGACCAGTTGTCTATTTCATTTCGCATAATTTTATTTGTGATAATTTATTTTTGCATAATTTGCCATTGATAATTACCCTCCCTCCGCGCCTCCGTTTTCGCAATTGCTTTCTAGGGGTAGGACAGACAAGACCACGTGGATAGTGGAGTGCTCTGATTCGGTTTTAGATGACCTTTGCATTTTGGTGACCTTTTGATTTAATAGGCATTTTTTAGCAAATCAGATTTTACAACGGCTGATCATTTAATTACTTCGCATTATAATACATATTATACAAACCTAGGCTTTCTTTAATTTTAATATTCATCGAAAAACAGTTCTACCAAATCTTAGAAGTATGCCAAATTGGTTATACCAGATGCGATTTGGGTCACGGAAGTTATACCATATGAACGGAACCCAGATAAAACAGTGTATGTAACTGTTCATAATTCATAATTAGGCATTAAAATACTCGTGTGATCCTTCTATGAAACTCACTTTATTCGTTTCATAAACTCGTATTTAATGCCTTTTATTATGTAGCAGTCACATAAACTAGTTACTGACTGACATGACTGTCAAATAATAACATAATCAAGACTGGACAGTTACATGTAAGACACGACGCCGCAAGAAAAAGTTTGCCGTGTATCGTTTGTTGTCACTACTCGTATTGTCACTTGTCACTACGCCTAATGACCGTCTAAAGTGGAATCCCGTCATGGTAAATGAAATGGGGTACCTATGTTTTAGGTATTAGGTAGGGTAGGTACGAGTATGGGGTAGGTTTGTAACTTTGTCATGAGTACTCAACTTTGCCTACATAAATACGAGTATATAGAGTCTTCTTTTTCTTAACTTGAAAATGATAATTATAAGATATTGCAAAGTCTTTTTTTAACTCTACCAGACATTTTTTCTATTACCTACAGTAATTTTATCATACTTTAAAATGCTAACTAAGTGAGTTAAGTGTCTTTGAATGAGGCTACATCCCACCAAGTTTTAAGTGAACATATCACTTAGGTACCGCCAGGAATTCTGAAGTAAGTTTTACACTCGACTTGCGAAAGTAACCACAACGTTAAATTATGGCTTAACGTACAGTGATGTCGCCTCAGGAGTTAAAAAAAACATTTAATTTTTTTGTTACTTGCTATTAGATAGTAGATACTCGCGATACCCACTTCTACTTGATACATAGGTATAGTCAGCATACTCAGCATCAAAAGTAGCAGATGAAACAACGCACCAAAAGTATTTGCCAGCCTCGAATACTTTTGAAAATATTTATATATCTCTAATCTAAATTTTGCGTTCAAAAGTATCTGCCACCGTCTAATTGGTCTACAAGAGACATCGACAACGTCTGATATTATAATGCAGCTGCATAATAATATCAGACGTCTGCATCTAAATTTTCGCCTACATTTGTAAAAAATATTTTTCTAGTCCAGCACTCCTATTTATCGATTAAATGACTGCCAGTGCTATTGAAATAAACTTCATATGAATCACAGCGCGTGGGGGGCGGGGGGCCCTTGTATTTAGGAGCAGTGTTGTTAGGAATATTCAATGCCATATTATGTAACTGTTGTATTTCTTTTATATTGCCTTTTAGGCAAAGATCTACCAACCTGAGCTATGGGGCCGAGCATCGGATTGTGACCGTGCCTTTCGAATGCCTGCAGTGAAAGCCTGCAGTGCGAGGCAACGTAGGTATCCGCAGTGATGAATCAGCCCGCGACCACTTTAAAAACCTACGCATTCTAACACTACCAAGCTTGGTAATCCTTCAAATTTCTACCTTTACCAACACAAATAGGTATAAATAAATTTCAAGGTAAAGGCATAGTGACCTCACATAACTTAAGATGCAATGCACATCGAGACCGTCTGGTTGCACCGCTTCACGAACTCACAAGGTCACAACATTCAACACAACCGCCTCCCAGAAAACATAATCCTTTAAAATAAATTTGGGATCGTGGCTACTCACAAAAACCTTTTATACTTTTAAACAAATGATGGAATTGCCTCTATGTAATATTTTTATTTTATTTTATTAAGGATACTAACATCACTAATATTTCGTACGAAATAAGTACTCTGTAATGTGGATTTTGTATGTTTGTTGTACAAAATTGTATTTGACTTGTACCAGCACGCTACCAATAAAGATTATCTTATCTTATCTTATTTTATCTTTTCTTATCAACCAATATATACTTTGACTTTATTTATCATTTCAGGTGTTTGCTGCTGTCTTAGAAAAAATATTGTGTGCAGCGATACATACATACATACATACAGGTCTTAAAATTCTCGGGCCTATCTTTACAAAACTCAACGGCCTTTGAATTTTAAGAATCGGAACGGTTGAGGTGGTCAAAAATATCTGATGAGATCGGAGAGGCGTGTTCAGATATTTGTGAGCACCTTGGCCGCTCCGATATATCTGATGGCGACTGTACAACCTGTTGCACAAAATAATATTACATGATTGTCAGATTCATACGGAGATGATTTACAGTCTAATAATTCAGTGTTGCATGACTTGGTAATTCCATCGTTAATCTTATATTTAAGGGCACTAACATTAGCCACATAATAAGTTCCATCCATATTTCTTTTCCTTTTTTATGGTTCCGTACCCAAAGGGTCAAACGGGATCCTATTACTGAGACTCCGCTGTCTGTCCGTCCGTCCGTCCGTCTGTCACCAGGCTGTATCCCATGAACCGAGATAGTTAGCCAGTTGAAATTTTTACAGATTATATATTTCTGTTGCCGCTATAACAACAAATACTAAAAACAGAATAAAATATATTTTTTTTCCAATCTCGAGGTTCTCATCCAATCACCGAAGTTAAGCAACGTCGGGCGGGGTCAGTACTTGGATGGGTCACCGTTTTTATAGATAATGGTACGGAACGGACTCGCACTTGGCCGGTTTTTTTTAGCTATCGCACAAGCCAAGGAGGAGGCTTGGGAGGAGTGGCTGGAGACGCTCAACAGGGATCCTTGGGGCAGACCGTACCGGGCTGTAAGGCAAAAGCTTCGTCCTTGGGCACCCCCATTGACAAGCACCCTCCAGCCAGACCTCCTAAACCGAGTCGTAAGCGCTCTTTTCCCCGAAAGGGGTGAGTTTGTGCCGCCACCTATGGTTCCAACGTCGAGGCCACGCCAAGTGGAGACAGACATACCTTCGGTGACAGAGGCGGAGTTTAATGTGGTTGTTCTAAAACTTCACGCTAAAAAAAACAGCCCCAGGGCCAGACGGCATACCTGGGCGAGCTTTGGTAGTCGCACTCAGCGAATTGGAAGAGCGAGTCAGGGGCCTCTTCACCGTGTGCCTAACTCAGGGGAGGTTTCCAGACAGGTGGAAAACAGGCAAGCTGGTACTCCTCCGGAAAGACGGGCGCCCACCTGATCAGCCGTCGGCCTACCGCCCCATAGTGTTGCTCGACGAGACAAGCAAGCTCTTTGAGCGAATAATCGCATCTCGTCTCGTGAGAAGTATGCAGCCAGGCCTGAGCGAGTGCCAGTACGGTTTTCGCCCACTGCGTTCGACGCTAGACGCAATAGCCCGACTAAGGGACTTCGCGGAAGAAGCGGTTTCTCAGGGTGGGGTTGTGATGTCTGTATCGCTAGACATCTCTAACGCCTTCAACACCCTGCCCTGGGAAACAATTAAGGTGGCTCTAAAGTACCACAACGTGCCCGAGTACTTGCAAAAAATTGTGGCGGATTATTTTGCAGGGCGCGTTGTGGTATTTCCAACCAAGGACGGCTGGGGAAGACGGGTGATGGCGTGCGGTGTTCCACAGGGCTCGGTTCTGGGGCCGCTCCTGTGGAACATCGGGTACGACTGGGTCTTACGCGGGACCACTCTGCGGGGGCTCAGCATTACCTGTTACGCTGATGACACCCTCGTATCAGCCAGTGGTAGGACCTACAGGGAGGCCGCCTATGTAGCTACAGCGGGGGTTGCATACGTGATACATAGGATTCGGGCACTAGGTCTTGAGGTGGCACTGCACAAGTCCGAGGCTCTGGTTTTTCATGGGCCTCGGAACAAACCACCGGAGGGAGCACAAATTACCGTGGGAGGAACTCCTATCGCTATCGGGGCGACGATGAAGTACCTGGGACTCGTCCTCGATAGTAAATGGAGGTTCGAAGAGCACTTCAAGCGCCTGGCCCCTAAGTTGATGACTGCAGCCGGAGCGCTTGGACGGATTCTCCCAAATCTGGGCGGACCAGGAGGGGCCTGCAGGCGGCTCTATATGAGTGTCTTGCGCTCAATGGCGCTTTACGGGGCGCCAATATGGGCGGATACCCTGAGGTCTAAAAGTGCGGCCCTATTGCGTCGACCGCAGCGGCCTATAGCCCTCAGGGTTGCTCGAGGGTACCGTGACAACTCGCATGTGGCAGCCGGCCTGCTGGCTGGAAGCCCGCCATGGGACCTTGAAGCCAAGGTGCAGTCCGTTGTCTATTGGCGGGTGCATGCTGCTAGGAGGGAGGAAAACTGGCCCGCCCCTCGAGAAGTTCGCCAGTGGCGGGAAGAGGCGCGAGAAGTGCTCTTCGAAAAGTGGTCGGAGCGTTTAGAGATCCCGGGAGCTAGCCGGGACCTGGTGGCTGCTATTCGGCCCGTTCTGAAGGAATGGGTCGAACGCAAACATGGCGCACCCTCCTTCCATCTCACACAGCTCCTGACGGGGCACGGCTGCTTCGGCTGGTACTTGTGTGAGAGGGTGGGAAGAGAGCCGACAACGGCGTGTCACCACTGTGGAGGAGGAGCCGTGGATACGGCCAAGCACACGCGCGAAGAGTGCCCTGCGTGGGCGGAGCCTCGCGCTGTCCTGTCCACGGCTATAGGAGGCGACCTCTCACTGCCGGCGCTAATCCGCCGCATGGTGGACAGTGAGGAGGCATGGGCGGCAGTGACCTCCTTCAGTGTCACCGTCATGACGCAGAAGGAGGCGGCAGAGCGAATGCGCGAGGATGATGCGAGCTCGCTCCCTCAGCGCCGCAGGAGGCCGGGCAGGCGGCGAAGAGCCTTTGCGGCCCGAATGCTGCCACCCTAATGGGACCCTACGGGTGATGGGTCGGGAGTTCCATCACCCGCCTGAAGAGGGTCCGAGCTGGAAGGCCCTCGCGTGTTCCGAAGTGCCTTCAGCGAAGTAGGCTGCTCGAGCAGCCCGAAAAGATAGTCCCGCAAGGGCAACGCCGGCAGGGTATCGGTGGCCTGCAACCGTGTTCCCGAAACCCCGTCAACAAAGCGAGCGCCGGAACACCCCAGGGGGTTTAGTCCGTGGGAGTCGGACATACCCACTCGGCTTCTCCCGGGCCGGTGGGATCCATAACGGATTCCCCCTGGGTCATCAAAAAAAAAAAAAAAGGGTCAGTACTTGGATCCCCCCGAGGGTTGCCCACCTTGTCGTGGTGGAGGGGCTTAGTAGCCGTGGCTTGGTCTCCCACGGTGAAGCGAAGAGGCAACCAGGGCCGGCCTGTTTGAGGTGCTGGCTGGCCCGAGGTGGACGCTCCAAGTGGGCTTGATAAGCCCGCTTGTGACGCGTTGGAGGGGGACCGTCGAGGAAGAGGAGTGTCGGTATTGCGGTGAGCCGTTCTCCCTATCCTCAACGGCCGAGGTGGGATCGCAGGGGAAGAGGCGTGATGGTATCACGATGCGCCACTCTCCCTATCCCCTGCGACCTTGGCGGGGTCGTTCCGCTGTAGCGGCGTCGGTGGGGCTGCAGAGGAAGAGGAGTGTCGGTGTTACGGTGTGCCGTTCTCCCTGTCCTCTGCAGCCGAGTTGTGGTTTGCGGCAGAACCATGGACCTTATCTGCCGCCGGGCGCTGGGGAGTTTTCTGGCGCCCGTGGCCTCCTTGTGGCGGGCTCGGGGGGGTCCGCTATACTGCAGGACGGAGGTCGAGGAGGAAAGCGCGTCGAACCATCCGGCGCGCCTCGCGTGAAGGGCCTTTGGGCATTCGCGAAGGAGCCGCTCGCGGGCGGCTGCCGCCGGTGGGGTCGCGGATGAGTACGCAAGCGTTCCTGTAACCCCACCAATAAGGCGGCGAGGTGGCATATGGGGGGTTTTTAGTGGGTATACCGTGGGCCTCATTAGCCTAGACGGGAGTCCCACATAACCACTCGGGTCACCCCCCGCACCCGGGTGGTATGCGGAATGCATTTTCCCCCCTAGAAAAAAAAAAAAAGGGTCAGTACTTGGATGGGTGACCGTTTTCATAGATAATGGTACGGAACCCTTCCTGTGCGAGTCCAACTCGCACTTGGCCGGTTTTTAAGAGGTTTTAACAGTAGTTGCGATCATAATTTTAAGGATTCCGTCTTACAGGGCGGAACCTAGGAACGGAGGTAACAGCATCTTATTATGTGTGTGTTACAGTGCATGCACCTCCTAGTTTTAGTGTAGTCTAAGATATACTTGCTGTGCCCTAACAGGGTTCATGTGTGAACTTGCCCTAATGTAATACCTGTTATGTACCACATGATTAATATGCAATAAATAAATAAAAAAAATAAAAAAATATTATGGGTAAGATTCCACTTACTTATAGTACAACCGTAATTCTTAACATGTTGTTAGGTATTTCGTTCTTTAATAGAAACGCATTAAATAGTAAAAACACGCCCCAGGCACGCAATAGTAAAAACGGTCCCAGTCCAGTAACCGTTTCGATACCTACTTAAAATCTAATCAAGATAACAACACAGAATTACAGATCGTTCCAACATCGCATTTGCACTCCAGAAAAGGTTCTCTAAAGCAAAGAACTGTTGTTTTACAGCACTTCTCAAAAACAGTTTGCATTTGTATTTATGACGCGCGAACTTGGTTAATTGTACTGTTTCTTTAACTTGCAGCAGTTTTAAGGGTTGGGAGAGTTTTATCGCACCAGAGAATTGAAAGTCGTAAAATTTAATAAAATGAAACGTTAAGATTCTCGCTTGTTTTACAGGTCATGCGAGAAAAGTTTATAACAAATGTTTAAAGCGACCTAGTTCGAGATTGGGCTGGCAAAAGTTTACAACTTAATACAATATAACATGGTCCCGAGTGGGGTTTTAGGCGAAGAAAATATGCCTTTGCAGCTTCAGTTAATTGAAAATGCTTTGCACTTTTCTCAGCGACGCGTACCCAACATGTTATAATCTTCTGAGTTTATATTAGGTAATACTTACTACCTTCACACTGTAACGACTTAACGAGTATTAGCTTTTCAAAAGGAATGCATACTTTTAATTTACACACTCGGTTTACTCGAAGTTTTGCTCCATCTTGTTACTAAGTACTAGGCAACTTATACTCACCTTAATTTTAGCAAATGAAAATGAATAACGTTAAGGAACTTCATTTGGATTCCCTCTTGGCTTCTTTCAAGAATAACTTTATATAAGCAATCCTAGTTGTTCTTTAGGAGTTTCTCAGTTGTTTTCTTCCTTCGTTCAAGTTATTATCTGTTACGGTTTACTTTATTATCCTATATGAGCCTAGTCAAGGAAACAAACTTATGACTAGATCAAAATGCTTAACAAATGATAACTTGTGCGTATTTAATAATTAGTCAAGTTTAATCTTGAGCTCAAGTTATCATAAATTATCTGATCATCTGATAATCTACAGAACTTGGCTGTAATTTTGATATTTCAAACTGTTTTGAGATTTTTTTTTTAATGTTATTTAGGAATCAGTTGTTGAATTAGAAAACCACGTCAATCAGATTTCAATAATACGATACCAATCCAGGACGATATTAATCTCAGTCCCTCTCACTTGCACTAATATATACAGGTACTACCAAAAGCAAGCCGTGCACTAATTATCTTTTCACAAGATCATATTTTAAAGTCAGAATATGCCTCGGTGTCACGTCAAAGACTAATACGTTAGGTATATTTGTTTTACGTGTCAAGCAGAATTTAATTAACATTGTTGACACTTCCACGGTTGGAAGTGACTTGGCATGATTGCGCATCATAAAACAAGGGCCCTGTAAATATTACTTAGTTTACATAAGACCCATTTAAATGCATGACTCGACAAACAAGTACGGGTAGTTACCAAAAATAATTCTGATAATAAAGTTCACTTTTAAAACGTTAACATTATCGTAAAAAAATGGATATCTCAGGATAAAGTTTACCCCAAAGGTAAAGTAAAGGTAGGTATGTGACCTAAACTATTTCGTAAAACACCTGCGAACAGTTTTTTTTTTTGAGTTTTGTTCCTTATTAGGGTTACTATTCTATTCAAATTCCATCAGTCAGTATAAACTGGATCACAAAATTAATATCACACCAGCTCGTAAAGGCTCTCTTTATTCTTCAAAAACGGATGAGAAATTTGCATTTTATCCAGAAGAGTGGCAAAGTAATTTAATCCAAAATTAAAGTAATTTAATTTAGTTGTTTCCTCATGGTGACTGGCGGAATTGACTTTTAAGTGATGAATTTACGAGTAAATCAAAAATATGTAACAGTTCCTTTGGGTTTGAGTTGTAATGTTTTATAGTTACATAAGTATTTTCCTCGCGTTGGTGTGGTAAAAACAATGTGTTTCACTCGTTAGCAAAGTTTGTTTAACCTGCTTCGTTTATCGTTCAAGATACCACTCTTCGAATCACTCGTCATGCTCGTTCAATTTTGAAGTTTTTTCGTTGTTCGGGAGAAGAGTTAATCAACATGCCCCTTTGTAAAAAAAAAAGAGTTTATATCCAAGAATCATAAAAATTAATATTGTTAGGCTCCAGTACGCACGGGACATTCACAAAAACCATCGCCCTCCGCACTATATCATTAAGCGCGTGGTGCCGTGGGAACCTCCCCACACATCGAAAACAACTCAACGCGTGATGATCGCTGCTCTCCACCATAGTGCCGCACACACAGCAGAGCGTTAAGCGCAGAGCATTAACTGAGGGGCTGACTGAAGGGAGAACTGATTGAGGGGCTCAGCAGCATTCATGCCGGCTGTAGAATTGATAACGTTTGTGTAAATAATATAAGTTATGCGGACGATATGGTGCTGTTGAGCCCATCAGTATCAGGGCTAAGAGTTCATGATTTTTAGGGGTAAATTAAAGTGTCCAGCCTACACGCCCAAAATAATGTTGAACGGATATCCTTTGAATCGTGTCACACATTTCAAATACCTAGGGCATATTGTGACCGAGGACCTGAAAGACGATCTTGATATCGAGAGGGAGCGCAGAGCGTTGTCGGTCCGAGGTGGGATGCTGGCACACAGGTTCGCACGCTGTAGTGCCCAAGTGAAGCTGACTTTATTCAAAGCTTACTGTCAAAGTTTTTACACGTGTGGCCTGTGGGCCAGTTTCAGGCTGAAGACTTATAATATCCTGCGTATCCAATATAATAACATTTTCAGAATGCTGTTTGGGCTTCCTCGATTCTGTAGCGCCTCTGGAATGTTTGCCGATGCCGCTGTAGAGGACTTTTATGCTATAGTGAGGAAGAAGACGGCATCTGTGGTGAGGCGGATGAGGGGGAGCGCAAACAGCATCCTGAGAATGATAGCAGAGAGGTGGGATTCGGATATTCTCCGCCGTTATACCGAACTCCATATCATACGACCTAAGAAATAGATATTTGTGTGAAACCTGTAATATAAGATAGTTTACTAATGTAGTTTTATAAGTGTCTTGTAACTAACAATCTATGGATCGGAGGAATCTGAAAATAAATAATCTTTATTTTATTTATTTTATTAAGTTTGGGGCAACAACTCTCTGAGCCCTGGGAGGAAGTTGCTAATTAAAGGGAAGGATAGCCGAGACCCGACGCCGCACGGAAAAAACTCGCACTTGCTTGCGTTTACCTCCATTCCTAGATCGCGAAAACGCGGAAGAAGGGCAGGCAAATTTTGCTGAACCTCCAGAGGCTTACCCCCGATAGTGCCATCATCTAGGCTAGGTACCATATGTTGAGTGGGGATTGAAGCCCAGAAATTGCTTTATGTATCGCAAGACTAAAAACTAGAGGTCCAGAAGGGTCCCCCTGCTGTGCGCCAATTTGCGAAAGAAGGGAACCATCTTAAAAAAGATTAGAGGCAGAGGAATATACCTGGAAAAAAAGGATAAAGAGACCTTCTCCTTTACCTCCGCCAACAAAACCTCGCGCTCGACGGAATTGAATGCATTCTTAATGTCCAGCTTGGCAATTACGTACTCCTCATTCCTTGGATCCGAAGTAGGGCTTGTAAACCGGATGTCCGGATAACCGTTGTATCCGGATATCCGTCAAATTTACTATCCGGATTTAGACTAAGCTATTCTCCAGATAATACGAATAATTCGAATACCGTCTATGGCAACTTTTTATTTCAAGTTTTAAGAAAATTAATTAAAGGTATTCAAATACCGTCGCTTCTTAAATGACGTCTGCCGACTACTTCATTATAAAAATAACTTCGGGTGTACTCGTACTCTATCGTGTCAAGCGCGTTGCGCATGCATTTTGTCATTTTGATTTGACGATTGTGTCAGTTGCGTTTGAACATCCGTCACCATAACATCGTTCATTTTATGTGTCATGTGTAAGTTGTGTTGTCCCGACTGTGCATCGCGTTTTGTACCATCGCGTTTAAAAAAAAAATCCATAAACGTGAGTATCTTTTTGTTTTACAAATTCTTTATAGTTTGTATTGTATAATGAAACTTAAGATTTCAAGCAAAATTAAAACGTTAGTTTAAATAAAAATACGATTAAAAACGTTGTTAGATATATGTAACTATTAAAAAGAAACAAACATATCGTAATTTGTACATCGGTATACGGTACCGTTTGACTCCACAGGAGACCTGCAAAAAAATAAATTTCAAAAGTACGGCGCCACATGGTGACAATGATTGTATATACGTCGTATTTGCCCATAAAGGATAGTTATGGGATCATTGTATTTTGCTGGCCAGATATCGTGCGGAATTGAAGGCTATAAGAGCAATTCCTAGCTGAGCAACTTTTCAAATCTCGAATTTTTGAAGCTATGTTTCTGTCGCGCTGCGGTGGGCGGGAGCCGGAGCTATCTAAGTGTGAGTGCGCGCACACAGACGCGAGACTAGTGCGCTCGCTCATTGCGCGCCGTTCCGTCGACATCGCCCGCGAGCCGGACGGAATTTATTCTGCGCTGCCCGACGCAAGTTGTTTTTGTTGTTACCACGTAATATTGTTTTTCATTTTTATATTATACTGTATCTATTACACCCTAATACCAAACACCCTATCACCTGTACTAAATGTATTTTACGAGTACACCTATGATGACGAAATAATAAATGATTGATTGATATTAATTACCATATAGGTAAAAACTGCAAAAAAGAATGATGTCTCAGCTTCGGTTGTCGTCGTACAGTCAAGTGCAAAAATATGTATCGAAAGAATCGTCTCATAAATATGGTACTACGCTCTTATTACACTGGAATAAGATGCTATGGGACATATTTTTGAGTAAGATGTGTACACCCATATTTTTACACTTGACTGTACCTATCCGTATCAGTAAGTTGGGAGTGATCATGGTATGTTGTGAAATTTTGTAAGTAGGTATAAATATACCTATGGTTAAACTACGATCTATTTAACTTGTTCTCGCTTCGCCTTATTGAAGAACGTATCGCAATGACAATCTGGGTAAAGTATGTTGGGATAATGCCGGACAATTTTGGGACCAATTGAGAGAACACGTGAAAAAATGTTTTTTCGAGATCTCTCAACACGTGACAGATTCTTGAAGTACGTAGCGAATCGTTAAATAATAACCGTAGATTCGGCCTGAATTTTGGTAATCTTCAATATAGAACGGTTTTAGTTTTGTACCTGTGTAAAGATGAGACATACTTTTTTTTAGGGTAACGAGTGTTTTGCCATCAAGGGAGAACATTGGATGGTGAAAAAAAGTTGCTTCTAATGGAAAGAGAATAAGGTATCACAAAGAAATAGGTCCGGTGTCTACCCTTTTGTATCCGATCTTAACCCTGATACAAAAATTGGTAAAATTGTGGCTCTTAAACTTTGATACCTATGTCATAAGGCAATTTGATAAGTAAACAATGTGCTAAGAAACCTCTTATTGTGAGGTTTACCCGAAGTAATAAAAAAAACCACTAAAATAATAGATACGTTGCAAAGTTTTGACAATTTAAGATTTCGTGAACTGTACAGGTTTAGGGAAAGTGTAAATGTATTGTTTATTGAATGGAATGTACTGGAAGATATTAAGTACTTAAGTAGGAGGGACAAAAATCAAAATAAAAAATAATCGTGCCCAGTCATTTTTAATGAAGGTCGCCAATAAAATAAGAATCAAACTTAGAAATCAAAAAGACTAAGTAGTTCTTTAAAAAGGTCAAGGTCACTGACAGCCCATCTTGAAGTATGGAAAATAATTAAAATTGCGATTTTGTTGGTTTAATTTTGCAATTATGTATATATATATAGTTGATATACAATCCTTTTTTTTTGTTGATAAAAGTAAGGATCGTATGTAAAGAGTAAAGTAAATATATAGGAAAAGAGAGCCCTCTTGAAGCATTTTAAGGAAACTAATTTCGAAGTCTCTATTTTGTATCCGAAACTAGCAATGTATGTATGCGTGCACATCTACGTATGCATCCGTATGTGTAGGTACTTTATTGCGAAAAATTGCTCATTTGCTATCTATTTTACTCGATTTTGTTATAAATTTCAACATGTATCATCATCCTTATACAATATAAATACTCTTTATTGCACACCTCAATAAAAGAAAACATACACATAAGCACAGGTAAACAACATGCGGTCTTAACGCTAAAAGGCAACCTTTGGGTTGCGGAAATTAAAAAAATTACATTGTCAGTAACCGTCGCGCTGGTAGTGGTACTGGATAAAAATAATGGTACGAAAGTGTGATCAAGAAAACAATAAATGTGATAATTAAGGTCAGTAGGTAAATTGAAGAAAATTTAAAGTTTTATAATCAAAACAAGAAATATTACTTTGCTAATCCGCGAGAAAATAACGTGTTAGTCAATCAGTGCTAACCCGTTATACTTACTTGCGTATTTTTACATGCAATTAATGTTCCCACCTTCCCACCGCAAAAATAAATACGCAAATATATATAACAACCCACCACCAAAAGTACAAAACTTGGTTTAACGGGCAAGTAAGTATAACGGGTTAGCACTGATTGACTAACACGTTATTTTCTCGCGGATTAGCAAAGTAATATTTCTTGTTTTAAGTAGCATGGATTTCCGCAAAGTAACGCCTGATTCTATTAATTAGTTTTATAATCACTGCTGTCTTTTAAATAGGTAAAGATCTGATTGTTTCTGGTCCGATCTTTACCTGGAAGGGTCAAGATCGGATATCGGTCTACAGCAGTGCTAGGTCTGTTAACACAATTACAAAAACAAACACAGTTTCATCACAATACGCAAAATAAATTACAGAGCGAAGATCGGATAGAAGGAAGAATTCGCGAAATTTACCTTGCTCTCTGTGATTGCACATAGCACAAGCCCGACTCCCTGAGCGACGCGGGGACACTGACAGTCGAGGCGCAATGAAATGGCGTCTTACACAATGTTGCCAACATTAAAAAATAAAGCCAAATTAGGGGGAAATGAATGTCCTACGTTCTTCACCGCATCCGGTATTTACCCAACATACTTAATCGTTGAACCGCCGCATTTCAAAATGGCACTTATTTTGATATCGGCTAGCCGTAATGTAATACGGCGGATTATACAATACGACTGCGATACTTATATATAAATCCCCTCGTCAATGTAATTTCATTAAATTTGCTATCTAGTGGCAAACATCAAAGTAGTTATCTTTTACTTGTGACGCACAAGTGTGAGCAATGTAATATACTATATTTCGAAAAAAAATTGCCTACTACGTAATAAAAGAAAATGTGATTATTAAATTATAATACGAAAGGTGGTCAAATCGCAAAATGCTGTCGTTTTATTTAAAATAATGAAATAATTAGACCAGTTCCGAAAGTACCGGGAAATCCCGGTTCTTTAAAACAGTACCGGTTCTGCAATCCCTAATAAGGATGCATCACTATTCCTTCTGTGTACGTATATTTGGAAACTGTCTCCGCCTCCAATTCGTGCGATAAGGACAACTGCAGCTCGGACCGAAATTCACTCGCAAAAAACTCAAAAATCGAGGTTTCGCTCTCGACTGTTTCCTCCTCCAAAACGCAACTAATCATTATGAAATTTTGGAAATTGCAAGAGGAAGAAATAATCTATGCCGCTATGTTTTGATTTTTTGGATATTTTTTGTCATATTTGTATACTGTGCCTTTTTTTACAGCCAATTCAATTTAGCCGTTTTTGCGATTTTCGACGCGCTGTATCTTTCTTCAAAATAAAATAATCCAAAAAAGCAAAACATAGCGGCACAGATATTGATGATATTGATCTTATTTGAAAAAAATCACTGCTCTAGGTTAAAAATCCAGGGAGGAATCAGTCGAGAGCGTTTGTATGGAAAAATCGCAACTAGGAATTCCTCTTAAGCCCTCTACGCATTTCGTAACATCCGCTACGAAATTTAGTTGTGTTTTTACCAATTTTGAATTATATTTCCCAATTTTTCTTATTTCTTTTCATGTACTTTTTTCACTGCACGTTTTTGAGGATACACATATATGAATTGTGGTGCACTACCGATGGTTCATATATGGACAGGGCACGCAATATTCTCCAAATACTTGTGCAACAGCTACCAGAAGAGGCTGAAAACGTTAATGTCAGTAGTCTACATAATCACCTTAATAGTTTAAGTAAAAGTTTATCAACATTTTGGAAGAAAGATAGTAGAGCTAGGGCTACGGTTATTGCTAAATATAATGAGTGGCTAAATAGTGTAGAAGCCGTAGACTTACATATGGGTACTAGCTCGTCAACATCAAGTGATTTTGTGTTAGATAATAAGTGTAATAATTCTTCAAAATTGGGGCAACCAAAAAAAGGCTATGACTCGTGCAGTATACCGAACTAAACGTAGAAGATTAGCTGAACTTTCACAAAAGGATAAATCAGCCGTAAACTCTTTAGTTGATATTTCAACCGACAGTATTCGGAGTGATGTGAATGTGGATGAGGTTTTATCTTTATTAATGGAGAAGAAAATTAAGAAAGCATCAATATCAATTGATATAAAAGTTAATTAATAGCAAAAATAATCCAGTGTTACCATCATATGCAAAAATATTGCAAGTCAAAATACGATGCTACCCCGAAGAAGCAAAAATTACAGTTAATGAAAAATCGGCGGAAGTGGAATTACATAATTTGTTAGATCACACGGCCTCAAGAATACTGGACTCTCAAAAATAAGTTTTGAATAGTATCGATTACGAGACTTTAGGTGAAAGTACTTTGATTGGAAAGTGGGGTTTTGATGGCAGTACAGGCCACAGCGAATACAAGCAGCCAGCTTCGGTTCAGTAAGTGGAGCTACAGTGATTGACCACGTGATGTTACCGATAGGAGTACTTTCACAAGAAGCTGCCGAGTCGACAAATAGAAATATTAAGCAGGTTAGGCTTAAAAATACTCGGAAGATGTCACGTACCAAGACGAATATGGATATCTTAATTCGTCTCCCAGTAAATTCGGACGCTATGATTAAGGGCCTAAGGAAACTACCAAAAAAGTAAAAACAAACCTTATCACAAAATGTACTTAGGTTACTAGAAGTTTAGGATATATTTTAGATTAATTTAATTGATTATTTACTCTAAATTAGTTTTTTAAGGTGACTTAGAAGTGACGTATAATATTTTGCGTTGCATAATTTATACGATATTTGTATCTCTGTTAAATATATAAGTTTTCATTTTAAATATAGATATTTTACGTTATAATGGATATTAAATATTGGTGACGATTATATTATATTATTTTATATTTTTTTTTATGCAGCGAGCGTGATGGGCACCTTTGCATCGGGGACGGCCCGGTAGCCAATAGGTTGGTAGTTTTTTTTATACATATTTAGTTTATATTTATATTTAAGTTCTGATTTATTTAGGTTTAGTTTTTAATTAGTTTTATGTTTAGATATATTTTAGTATACCTATATGTATCTTATTCGAATAATAAATATTTTTATTAAATATTGGTTTTATTACATTATTGAAGAATACGTTGTAATATTTTTTTATATACCACGACAGTGGCAAACAAGCATACGGCCCGCCTGATGATAAGCAGTCACCGCAGCCTATGGACGCCTGCAACTCCAGAGGTGTTACATGCGCGTTGCCGACTCTTTAAAAACCTGCACTAATATTTAATATTAATATTAAATATTAAATATTAGTGCAGCCTGCTGTTAATATTTTTTCATTGTGTTTTTATAAGGTTTTAGAATTGTATGTATTTCGCATATTTGTATCTCTGTTAAATATATAAGTTTTCATTTTAAATATAGATATTTTACGTTATAATGGATATTAAATATTGGTTTTATTACATTATTGAAGAATACGTTGTAATATTTTTTTATATACCACGACAGTGGCAAACAAGCATACGGCCCGCCTGATGGTAAGCAGTCACCGCAGCCTATGGACGCCTGCAACTCCAGAGGTGTTACATGCGCGTTGCCGACTCTTTAAAAACCTGCACTAATATTTAATATTAATATTAAATATTATATACTGCACTAATATTTAATATTAATATTAAATATTAATATTAAATATTAAATATTAGTGCAGCCTGCTGTTAATATTTTTTCATTGTGTTTTTATAAGGTTTTAGAATTGTATGTATTTCGCATATTTTTTGTTATCATTTAGATTTTTTTAATGGCAAAATATACAAAGTAAAATTATTTATTACTGTTTTTTATTAGTCCTCAAAACATCAAATAGGAACATATTTTTACTGTGAGGGTATTTTTGATTTGACACTTTCTCCATACAAGCCGGTCCACCGTGGCCATGATTGTCGCATGAATGATGACCGATGTAGTCACCATGAAGGCCCAACGCAAACATCTTCGATTAGTCGTTCGTCTATTTTTCTCACAGACACCGCTTAATGCTACGATTCGACCAGTACTACTGAGTTGTATTCTTCACCATTTTATACTATAATCGTACACCTGGTCGTAATTGTGGACGCAACTGAAATATCTGGTAATTACTGGTCGTAATTGTGGACGCAACTGAAATATCTATGCTCCGTCAAGTAGTTGACAAGTAGGTGGTCTGTGAATTGTCTCTAAGAATATATTGCTGCAATATTCAAGAGTGATATAGAAGCACATAGAAGAACAAACCATGGAACATATTCGTATTCGCGCTCGGTCCTCTGATTTGGAGACTTAGTAACAAATCGAAACGATGGAAAGCTACAAGTTAGATGATCAGACGACATTAAAAACTCAATCTGGCACAGAAATCCATGAAATAGGTCTATTACCTATATGTCCATCATTAAACGCAAATATGAACTAATTTCTATTTTCTATGAGTGTAATGTAATGCTTTACACGAACACCAACGAATCGCAAACATTGCTAATATTGGTCTATCACCTACTAAGTTACCTTGATTATGTTACTTTGTCCTACCTGTACAGCAAGAAATTAGCTTGTGGCACGACATTCCGCAGTCAATCCTCAAAAAAACGATCTTGATCATAGATTTATAACTAGCCTAGATGCCTAGTCTGTACATCCCTAGTGAAGCCATTTCGAGTACGACATTATGTCGCCCTCGTGTCATCGTATCCGAACGGCCCTCGCAGTACTCAAGGTCGAGTTGGTTTGTGTACACCTCCCGGTTATAAATTAAAAAATACAAGAAAGATGGTTGTTTGTGCGGTGAATTGGTGTCACAACACATCAGTGAATAAAAACAAACCGCCTGATATAACATTTCACGCGTAAGTATCCAGTTTAATGTGATATTTTTACGTAATTGTAAATACAAAAATCCAAATTTTCGTCAGCCGCCATTACTTATAAATGTTGCCAGGTGATATGAATCTTTTTTCCTCCAAATGAGGCATGACGATTACATTGATAAAATTAATATGCTTACTTTAAGTTCCTTGTATGACTATAGAAAATATTCTTTTTTAGTTTTCCATTCTTTTATTTCAAATTACGTTTTGTCTTTTATAAAATTACAGTTTAAATTCATATTTTTATTTTGTGTGATATTCGTTTTAGATTTCGGACTGATCCGCTTCTGTCTGCGAGATGGACGGAAAAAATTAGATTAAATAGGAACGATGCAATATGGAAACCGACTAAACATAGTCGAATATGCTCTCGCCATTTTGATGAGCAAGTAAAGTAATTTTTATTTGTGGAACACAGGTGTTACAGTTAAGGTCTGTAAAAACGAAACGAACTGTCACTGTCGCACTTATATGGAAGACTGATAGAGAGACACAAAGCGTTTCGTTGTCGAAGCAATAGCGATTGCAACCTTGGCTAGGCCGGCAGGTACAATTACTAGTACTGACGATAAATAGTTATTTGTTTTACAAGAGGGAAAGTTGTTGTTTAACCGCTCGTGCTAATTAGCAATATTATCGAGCTAAGTAGATAAAGATCCCAAAATTTATAAAAATGGAATCTTGAGCGTTGCGAGGGTTTCAAGTTACGAGAGTTAAACAAATTTTGCCCCACGTGAAACACAAAACTTTTCACCACACCAACCCGAAGAAAATATTAAATGTAAGATATCAAATAAAATCAAACCAAATCGAATCCAAATGATCGTCATTAAATATTTATCATTTAAAATCATTATTCCAAAGTCAATTCTACCAGCTATTATCTGTGCACATTTGTAAAATAAAAAAATAAACGTTTTTTATTTAAACTTTATTTTACAAAGTACAGAAATGCAAAGTCCTTAAAAGAAACCTTGAAAGCTTTTGCTATAAATTTAATATCTACATACACACTCCCAAATGATTGATAGCCAAGTATAAGGATGTAGTTAAAATCCATCTACTTTAAGGGGAATAAATGAACTCTGGCAACCCGTTTTTGTATATATGTGTGTGTCGCTGAGCGTAAGACACGAGCGTCGCACGCACACATCGATCGTGTTTCGGCTTCACTTTTGGCAGATTAGCCTTATGAGTACAAACTGTCTATGTGTGATAGGTCAGTGATCTTGATGTAATATTTGTGCATCTCGCTCTCTCCAATAGAGATCGACTTAATGAAAGTTATTTAAAATCGATATTACCTCCAGCTCATTTTTAGTGGTCTGCCATTCTAAAAGCTAACAGCGAGAAATTATTACAAATACACTTTCACGGTGTACGAAAACACTAAAAAGGAACCCTTTTTAGGGTAGGTAAAGGGCCCTCGAAATTGTTTACCCATACGAAACCGCTTAGAATAAATGTGGCGTCATCAACAATGATTCAGTACGGAGTCTGCGGGTCGGAAGGCTCTCTGATATACGCTGCCCTCTAAGATACAACTACGAGTGACCGCAGAGGGCCGTGATATACTGTTATTGGCCCTACGGCCCTCAAATGAATGCTGGCGTAAATGCATTATGACAAATGGGGTGTAATAAAACCTGCGTGAATTTAATGGAGAGGCCCTTTATTTAGTGTTTATTGTACTTGGTAGCTAGAGTTAGTGGTGACTTGCAGCAATATAATTTAACAGACCGTTTGGCGCTTTACGTAAAAATCATTCTGACATCAAAAGCTAGTTTTCTCTACTCTTTGCCGTCCTAGAAAGAGTGGCGGCGGTCTTGGTACCGGTCCAATCCCTAATATTTTTCCCCAAGATATTTTTATCGTTCTTTTATAAAGTCACATTTCAAAAGCGTTTAATTTTTTGATTGTAGACTTATTTAGAGTCCACACTTCCGACCCGTACAGTCAGCGTCAAATACTTCGTAGCAGTCAAAGTGCCCAAATAGTTCGGTACACCATACTAAATATATGGTGTACCGAATTATTTGGCTACTTTGGATGCTACAAAGTATTTGACGCTGACTGTACATCAGAATCGATGGTACGTAATATTTGACTAACCTCCATTTCAATTTCATTCTAATGTCTTTGTTTATGTATAGTTTATTCCTTTTCATAAAGACGCCTCTGGCCGACTCTTCTCGATTTACGGTGGGAAATATTCTCGGGCGAGAACCTTCAAGCTTGCTATAGCGACGTAAAAACAGCGAATTTGGCCTGGTAGCTCCTTAAGGTGTCATTCGTATAGCTACAGTATCCGCCAATAATATATCATTTGTGTGGTTTTATATGAACGTGTATAGAGTAAAAAATATAGTTTAGTTTGTAGATTGCATATTTTACTTGTCATTTTATACAAATATGTGATGGATACTGCAATGAAATACTGTGAATTACAATAGGAGACTCAGCATATTACTAAAAAAGCTCTAATAAAAAAAAAACATGTTGACATACATTAAAACAATCTATACTCAACTCTTACAAGTTCACAACAAAGTGTTACTCGGTTGATGGTGTTTGTATGGACAATTTCAGCTATGCAGACGACATGGTATTGCTAGCGCCATCTCTGGGTGCTTTGCAAACCCTTATCGGTGTCTTTGAGAGATACGCCCATGGACTCAGATATAACGCCAAGAAAAGGAATTTTTAATTTTTAAGACTGGTGCTAAAACATATGAGACTGCCTCCAATTACTCTGTGTGGCACTAATCTGAACAGGGTCAAGCATTTTAAATATCTGGGTATGACCTGGAGATGATCTCTGTGACAACATGGACATCGAAAGGGGGAGACGGATGCTGTCCGTTCATAGAAAGCCATTTTAGTTTATCAAAGTGCATGTATTGCTCACCCGGTATTGTATTGTCCTAGCCCAAAGTATAAGTACGTGTTGTACGTGGTAGGCTCTACAAAATTGTGATAGTCATGTTTAACATTAATATTTAAGGCTGTTACTAACACTTATAGGGCTATGCCTGAATTAAATGATTATTTAATTTAATTTTACTCGCCACGTTAGTGAGCAGATGTTATCGATCCCCCTTAATTAAACGTGTTGCGTAAACATTCGTAGAAACTCCTGTTAATAGCTGTTGCTAACTTCGACTCGAAATTTCACCTCTTTTAGGATTTTCAGAATTCCTTTTGCAAACAAAAAGACCTTACTTAAGTAAATGAATATTGGAGTCTGGCTGATTAAAGTTTAACGTAAATTGTAATATAAGAAATCACCAAGCGATTAAAAGTTTTTAATCTCACTTCCGGTCGAGATTTCGATCTGGCAACCGGCAAATTCGGATTCAGCCCGGTCAAATTAGGTAAAAAACACCAGTTGCCAAAAAGTAATATGATTTGCCAGTCGACATGGAGTTTTTCTAAAATATGACCTGACTAATACCTAGAGTCAATAACGACGCCGAGCTCAATCAGTGTATAGTTAGCACTTAAGTAAATTGTTAGTCTCAATATTTATATACTGTCACTCAATTTAAGAAATAATTAAATAAATATTACAATTATCACATCTTTACCTATGTTTTAAACCCATTCAGCGCTAATCACGACCGTTATCGTTTTGCCTCTACGAAGGATTTCCTCTACATACCGGGAAACCTTTGTTATCGACTACGACGTGGAGCTACGACCGTAGACCGTAGCTGAGCGTTGAATGTGTTAATAAAAGACGCGAAAGTGCGTCATGTCGCGCGGTTCTCGTTACACGTATTAGAAAGAGATCTCACAAGCGTCAGTGACAGCTCTGCTGACTAAATATATGGTCACATTCGCTGTCGCAGTCTCGTACGTCGCTTCAGTTACGACAATACAACACTGAATTGAGGATGAAACCAATTAAGCGAAATGCCAACTCGCTCTTGACGTATACTTTGAAGAGGAGTTTACGAGTTAGAAGGATGACTGTTATTTATTTCTCCTGATCTTGACTGTTTTGTTCATTTGTACTTTAAAAGTTTTAGAACGATTACTCATTGGGCGTTTTTCCAAAAAAAGAAACACTAACAAATTAAAAATGTTCTGACTAACCTTTCTACGGACTTACCACTTCTTTTTACCTGTGACATTAACAGTTAATCAAGCGTGTTCTGATTTTGATGACAGGATATGAATTACATCTGGATTAGTTATGGATCTGATTTGTCAGTGTCAAAAGTAACATTTCTTCAAAAAAAAAACTATTATTCTTCCTGGATACCTGGCTAAGGTAACAATCGCTTTCGCACGGCTCTCTGGCATATGTATCGTATTACGCTGTTGTCATAAAATGCTCCATTGTTCCAAATGTTCCATTCGTTAGATTTACTTAGCTTCCTTAAAGTGCATTAAAAATTACTTTCGTACGCCTATCACCTTCAATTATGAGTTACATTAAAATTTAAATAAATGTACAATGGAGCGTTATTTCAGTGTAATTAAAACCAACATCCCGTATTCTATTAAGTAAAGAGTTCCACAAATAAGCTCCTCGAACGCGACAAGATTAATTGATCAGCTAATTCGCTGAGCAGGTGTGTACGCGCCCTTATGAATTACAAATTGGTTTCTATAATCAATACCCATAGTTGCGTTTAGATTAAGCGAGTACTTACACGAAGTAGACGTACAAGCAAGTAGCACCCATAAAACAAGTAGGTAAAAAATGGAGACTACATCGAAACATAAATAAACATCTTAACGATATGGTTATACAGTAAGTTCAGTATCAGTAGGTAAATCCAAGGAAAGCTTTCTGAAATTAGTATGTCACTGAACAATGCGTACAGATACGTCACCAAACAATGATATTTACGCGTCAATATTAACAATAATGAATTCTAATTACAAAAGTTCCAAAAAAGTGCCAAATCCAAGTATAGATGAAAGTTAAAATGTTCAAAATCCGTTGAAAAATTTGCAAAATACCTATATAAATAATGTTCTGGTACAAAAGGGTATCGCTTCTCAAATGCTTTTGTTAAAGGGTAGAAAACTGGCCTCATTTCCCCTTTTCACATTTTTCGGATGGTACGAAACGTCCGATTTCCCTATTGCAATTTTGTTAAAAACACGTTCCTGGTATTTGTTGCTTGTACTATTTAACACTTTTAGATCCAAATACCCAACTAATAATTTAAAGAATACCGATATTTTCAAGCGACACTATTAAAATATATGTTTTAAGAAATTTATGTGAGTTCAACACTACACATAGCCTAAAATTCTTTTATCCGATTTCAAGGAGACCATGAATGAGATGCTGGTGACTTCTTCCTTGAATTATAATATAAAAATTTAAAAAATCCAAAATAACGAAAATAAGGCCATTAGTTATATTCAATTGACATGAGCGAGTAATACATGTATTCAGGATTTATGTCAATAAATTTAAACAAAATGTAAAATGTGGTTGCAATTTGAACTGGTTGTAAGAATAATGGGTAACGAATAAAAATATGATTACCATTCCTCATACGGGTAAACGCCGAATATAAATTAAAGTTGATTTAATTTTCGAGCTCTTTACGGTTACGGGGGCTTTTACCCAAAAGGCTTGGGTAATACTTGGTAGGCCCAGGTAAATTTAAGCTTACTTAAATGTCACAAGTAATACTAGAAGGTTAAGTAAACTTAAATTTACCTGGTAATGTTAGGTGTTGCACCATCACTTCTGACATTACCCTCCCAGTGTGGTAAACGCTGAATACGAATTAAAGTTGATTTAAATTTCGAGCTTTACCCAAAAGCTACCTAGTTATACCAGGGTAAACTTGAGTTTAATTAACCATCTAACATTACCCGTAACAAATGTATATATACAAAACACGGCTAAATGTTACACTTGACCAATGGCGTGAGGCCGTTTGAACAGTTTTACCGGCTTAAACTTGTAAAATTGTAAGCTATATGAAATGGGCTCTACTTTATTAGTCAATATGTATTTATCACTTTATTAGAGCTTTCGTATGAGGTATCAGTCACAGTATGTAGCAGGTAGTAAACATTAGATACTTAAACATTGGTAGTCATCAAGTCAACTGGCTAAACCAGTAAATAATTCGAACGCTGCACCAGCCCAGATTGAGTAGGCAGCAGTGAACCTTGTTAGTATAATATTTAGATAGATGCGTTCATTCGCGAATTGATTTAGTTTTAACTAATAATCTTAAGTGTTTCGTTGTGAGTTACAAGTTTGTTAGCACTTAACATATTTAGCATCTTGTGTGACGTACGTAATTTATCTGTAATTGACAGTAATTGTAATTGACTGTTAAGTAGGTAAATCAAATCATTAAATATTAAATATATCTGTTACCGTTAAGCCCCGTTTTTAGCGAAAACACGTTTTCCCTACGCAACTTTGGGAACAAACAAATTATTTTAACAAATATTTTGATTTGTATTTTTAACACGCTTTTATTAGGTTGACCTGTATGAAACTATGTACTTAATGGAATCTAAGGTAACTAATTTAACCATCTTCCAAGGATCGTAGTGTCATGAAAATTGGCAGCTGTATGTATTTCTGATGGCAATACAATAATATGGTACTGTCGAACTGATCTGATGATGGACCCTATGAATGGATGGAAGATATGAACTGGAACTTCATGATGGAACGTCGTATCATAGCTGTGTTTGGATTTGTTAGAAAAGTCTTGTAATGAACTTTGACCACGATAAGGTCTCAAGGTCTGATGATGAAGCCGGAAGATAGGCACTGGCATTCCATGATGGAATATCGTATCATAGTCGTGTTTTCACTT
This sequence comes from Cydia pomonella, assembly GCF_033807575.1. Lineage (NCBI taxonomy): Eukaryota > Metazoa > Arthropoda > Insecta > Lepidoptera > Tortricidae > Cydia > Cydia pomonella. The sequence goes on along the minus strand of NC_084706.1, from coordinate 12,596,636 downwards.
GTTAGAAAGGTCACGTATTGGACTTTGAACACGATCAGATTTCAAGGTTAAAAAGCATGTTTTTCTAGTGTTTTTGAAACTATTAATTTATAACATACTATATATAAATTATAAACTGAAATAGATGTCTTATATCTATTAAAGAAAAAGTGACGAAGCCCTATAGTTGCGAAGGTCGGATTCGAACTGGCGTCTTTAGCTAACCGGGCTAACGCCATGAACCCCTAGGCCACCACGTCACACGTTTTCCTAGTTAAAATTAGATTTCTGGAGCGCCTTGGTGGAAGAGCTACCCATAAGACGTCGGTTATCAACGATATGCCAGGACCTAATTCTTATATTCTTTGGACATCTCTCAGGCCGCTCTCCGGATAGCCTGGAGAGAATTATTATGATGAGCAAAGTTGAAGGCACCAGACCTCAGGGCCCTCCCCCTACTAGATGGAGTACTCAAATCAGTGCACCTATGCAATTAAAACAGCACGAGGTCATGCGCTTGGCGACGAATAGAAGCCTATGGAGAAACCTGGTTTTTAACGGAATTGTCTCAATCCTCAGTGACTGCAAGAAGAAGAACGCCTTGATGAAAACAAGTTTAACTGGAATTCTTCAGTCAAATCTAGTTTTCGCAAAGTGCCTTAGTGAAAACTACTAGACTAGTGGCTCTTTGAGCTGTAGACCTCATGATAAGCTTAAAAAAGTGAAAATTAAAAATCACTTGTACTTCGTTTAGTCATTATCCAGCGATTGATAATAAACATAGATGACGAACTAGCTCTGCAAAATGACCCCACACACATTGTGCCGAAGCGGGCGGGGCGTCAACTTTGTGCCGCGGAGCTATTTAGTTCGCAAATAGCGGCCCGTTGTGGCAGTCATAGTAAGAAGTATTCAAATTATATCTTTAACAAAATAAATATGCCTTATTGTGCGGATAAATGATGTGCTAGTCGTTCCAACAAACACTGGAAAAAATATGGGATTACTTTTCACGTATAGTTTAGCTAGGATCATATTATTTTGATTTCTCTTGATCACAATAGGCTTTATATGGGGATGATGTTATGCACATTAAACAACCATTGATATTAAGAAACTTTCATTTTTAATTTGTTCAGGTTGTTATTTTAATAATTTAAATTTGTGATAGTAAATACGAATCGCCGTTGTAGGTGGAGGTTTTTTAAGTGTACTTTCTTACTAAGTCCCGGTATCTCGCTGCTATTCGATATTTTGACGACCGGTTTGGCCTAGTGGGTAGTGACCCTGCCTACGAAGCTGATGGTCCCGGGTTCAAATCCTGGTAAGGGCATTTATTCGTGTGATGAGTATGGATATTTGTTCCTGAGTCATGGGTGTTTTCTATGTATTTAAGTATTTATAAATATTTATATATTATATACATCATTGTCTAAGTACCCTCAACACAAGCCTTATTGAGCTTACTATGGGACTTAGTCAATTTGTGTAATAATGTCCTATGATATATATTCATAACTTTTCGTTAAGTTCGCGGACGGCTGGGGCTGGACCTATTTGGCTAATTTTGGTATTGGAATATTTCGAGGTCCAGGGACGGTTTGAACGGTGAAAAATATGGAAAGAATGAGAGGAAAATAGTAAAAACAATAATGATATTTTCCCATACAAACTGTTCCTATGACGACGTGTTCAATACGAATTTATGCATGTTTGCTCTGATCAAGATAAAAATCGATATCTGAGGATCCTAGAGGACCTGTATAATGAATATGAGGTCAAAAATGAAACAAACGCCCGTCATCTTGGATTTCTGCATTTTGGCTCTGATCGAGATGAAAATCGATATCTAAGGATCTGAGCGACCCTTCATTATGATTTTGAGGTGAAATTTAGCTAAAACGCCTGACATCTTAAATTTCTCCGTGTTTGCTTTTATATGATGAATGATGATCATGATAAGAGCAAAAATAGATATATTCAAGATGTCGGACGTTTGATTTAAGATGGAGGGCGCTTTTACCAAATACGAATTCAGAATCATAATGAAGGGCCGCTCGGATCCTCAGATATGGATTTTCACCTTGATCGGATGAAAAATTCTAAAATTCAACACGCGGATTTTTTTTTCTAATTTTGATCTCAAATTCACAATAAAAGGTCTCTAGGATCCTCAGATATCGGTTTTATCTTGATCAGAACAAAATCTAAAATCCATCTGTATTTTTCCAATTTCGAGCTATCAAATTTACATTAATTTACATCTGACATATTTCTGTGCCACCTAACTAAACGTCGCAGGTGCCCTATAAGATGAACGACACAATGTATTCATTTGTTCGAAGACTTAATTGCCTTTAAACACGTGCAATAAACGAACAAATAGGTAATAAGCCTTTAAAATAAAATAATAAATTATCATATAAAAATATTGCATTTAAAACTAGTCTATATTGCATGAAACCGTCTACCTAGAGTTGGTTTCCATTGACATGTATTTTTAAGTGACAATGCTACAGCCAATCACAGCGCCTCATTTTATAATAGACCAATCGTAGTTCGGGTTGTTTAAATTGAATTGATTGGTCAAATGAAGTTTCGTCGAAGAAAACAAGACCTGAACTTTGACGAGTTACAATTGGTCCGTTATTAGTATTGCGTGTTTTAATAGTGGGGCCACTTTTACGCTGATATTTTGTTTAACGTTAGGCTTCTATGTGTTTTTCGTTCGCTGTCATTATCACAAAGAACTCACGCGCATGATATGTAACTTTAAAATATGAGTTTCGAGATAATTACGTTTAAAGTTTTATGCCTTCAGTACACGGCGCGTAAGCGTAAGAAACGCGTAAGCGTATCGTACTACGCGCGTAGAACGGTTCATAAAAGCTCGTAATGTACGGGTATTTACGTGTTAGATTTTTGCGCAAATTGAGACTTGTAAGTCAAGGTGATGATATTTTCCTCAATCAGACCCACTAGCATGAGTTGCGTTTTCGCGCGCGACTCGACTTCAAGTATGGAACCAAGTAAACCTAAGCTATAAGTACTCACGGAAAGAAGTATTATTATTAGACGGAGTCCACAATATTACACAAATCAAGTATATCTTTCCATAATATATTTCATTTTAAAATTATATTGTATTATGTAAATGTAATTAACTGATGATCAAATTTAGGAGGCGACCACATCGATTGGACCCAAGACTCGACAATACCGCGATGTCCGATTAAAGCCTACTAGCTAATCCGTTATGATCCATACGATAGATTCACTATGAGGGCGCATGGGGCGCACGGTATCGGAGCACGCATACTCGTAGCACGTCCCGTTTGTATACGTCGGTTAATGGCATTAAACACTTTAAACTGTCAGTCAGACTAAATAGTCTTCCAATGTCTTATAGATTGTGTATTGAATGAAATTACTCCTGTACATTTATACCTATAGGTATCCTCATAAGACGCTCATTAAACTTGTTGGTACTGTGTATGTACATTTGCATAAAGACGCGTTTTGTTATCATTCATAGGCACTTATTACCAATCGGCAAGGATTAACATTGTTATCTATTTTATTATATGGTAGGGTAGATCGGACATGGTAAAAGCCGCTTTCGTGAAACGATTACCTGGTATATATTAACTTTATTCAGATATAGTTTGTATATTTCAATCTGTACGCGAAAGCATCTCGTAAAAAAATAGTGAGCGAACATTGCATTTTATGCAATCATAAAATGAAATCTAAATAATATTATATTAGTAAATAATACTATAATAGTACGTATTACAATTATTTAAAGTTCAAATTGTAATCTATTTGTAGTGTAAGTGATTTCGTATGAACGTAAAAATTACTTACTTGATTTCTTAGGTAATAAGTTTATTACGCTAAATGAATATACCTACAATTTCAAATTGAAAGTATTTCAACTACCATGTTAGTATGGCAAACGAGACTAGACTTGCCGAGCTGAATAAACATAAATTTTTCGTTCGAGGGTACGGCGGTCGCCAGTTCAAATAATGTTTTGATTCTATACTTCTTATTCAGCGCACAATAAACATTAATCGAAACACACATAGGTACAGATATTTAGAGGAACACTATTTTGGCGAAAATACGTGTGACTCGGACTAACACAAAAACATGTAATGACGGGTACTGGAGGAGCGATGTTGGAGCAGGAACGCAGCGTAGCGAGTGAGAAGGACAGCGCGAACTTGTTTTTTAAATATTATATCTCTAAAATGTACGGCACGATAACGTGTACTGCTGCTAGTAAATTATATTTGTTGTCTTGGATTTGGATAAGAAGTATAATGTAGGTTAAAGTCAGGTCGTTCAGTCACAAATCTAGGCGGTTTTGTATTTGGTTGGTTAACCAATAAATATTATAACTACCCGAAAATGTACAAATTGTTTGTTTATTTTTATTTAAATACGTAAAGATACAGAGTATAGAATTGACCACCACAAATTGAACTGTAAACTGTAACGGACGATTACAGTTTATGGTATTGGTCAATTCTAATTAACGTTCGGCCAACACTGCTCTCTGATACGTACTGTTATCCAGACCTAAAAGTATCAAAATAAAAACAAAGGTGCTTCCAGATATTTTCTTATTCCGTGGCAGCTCTTCTTGAACCATGTCGAATCGCATGGTAAAACTCCGAACTGCATGCAATTGAAAAGCCTAACTTCGACGATCTCTAACGATCTACCGTGGCCCGCACCGTGCCCAAACAAGATCGGGAGACTAAATTAATACGAAGATGCACTAAATTAAATACTAACTCTTACGTTCCTCGTACAACTTTTCCATGTTATAACTTCCCAGATGTTTACGATGTTTGTTATCCAAACTCGTAATTGAGTGGGGTTACACGTGTATTGTAGGTAAATGTAAGATTTAATGAGATAAGCCCGAGTTTAAATAATTGTCGGTGAACTTTCTTTTTCTGGAAACTTGGCTTTTAGCGTCGCACAGAGCGGTATTTGGTCCTAAAAGTTGACCAAAATTATTTTATAGCCCTAATGGCTTTCCTAACCTTATTTTACCTTGAAAGAGATAAAAAAAAACCCTGCTAAGAGCATGCCGTGCTCAATTTCGGGTTCCGTAGTTACCCGTCCGTCAAAATTGACTTTTTTTCAAAAATGCAAACTAAATCGAGAATATTCGCTATAGTTTTCCTTGAAAGTCTTTACTGAGTTTTAGTTTTCATATTTATAACCCTGGGTTCAATAGTTAGAGGGGGGAAGTATCAAATGTGCCTACGAATAAAAAAAATCACCAAAAATAAAGCGGTGCATTGGAATGGCTGTTTTTTTGCTGAAATACATACTATAGTCTATTCTATAACGAACAATTGCAATTTTGACTAAGATATGGTGAGAAACATATTAAAACTTCCTTTGATCTTCCAAAATGTGTTTTTATAACAGATTTTCTTGTGCTTACATTTCAAGAGTGTAGGTGTATCAAGGTATGTAGTAATACTAGTAATACAGAAGATAACCGTAATTACAACACCTAGGTACTCTGTCATTAATGTTCTAGGTAAGGTGAACAGGGATAAATGTAACTTTTTTTATGTAATAGGCAGCAAACGAGCAGACGAGCCGCCTAATGGGAAGCAGTCATCGCCGCCCATGGACATAAGCAACATCGGAGGAACCACTTATGCGTTGCCAACCTTTGAGAATCCTAAATACCTGCTTCTTGAAGAACCCCATGTCATAGCGCAAGGGAAACACCTCAGAAGGAAGCTCATTCCACAACTTGTATATTCTGGGCAAAAACGAGCGAGATGCCCGCTTGTTCTTGATTTGCCACGTGTCGAGAAAGTGAGAATGAACTTTGTTTCTTTGGCGGGAGGTGCGGTGATAAAAACGAGACGGTGGCACCAATTAAAAAGGTCCTTCAGGACATTCCCCATTGTACAGACGGTAGAACAGGTACAGAGAGCCAACGTCTCTCCGAAGAATGAGAGGTTCCATACCGACTGTGAGATCGGGGTCACCAACAATACGAACTGCCCGACGTTGGATGGAGTCAAGTGCAAGAAGTTGGTATTTCGGTGCTCCAAACCAGAGGTGAGAACAGTACTCTATATGTGGTCGACCCTGTGCTTTGTATACTCGTAACTCTTGGGTTATTGCGTCTATTTCGTTATTCCTCAAATACGGTTAGTCGGAACGCACATTATTATGTTAAGTTTTGTACTCCAAGTAGCTCAGGCTTTTATCACTAGATAACGAGAGCTCTTGTAGTTCACGTTTTTTTTTAAAGGACTCAAATAGACGCAATAGTCCCATAGGGTCATTTATCCCGATCAACCCTATAAAATGTTGTATAAAGGGTCTCCAATCTCCAACGCGCTTGTGACGTCGCTGAATTTGCAAGCGCCCAGCCTACGACGTCTGCTAACCTTCAGGCGTGCCATATGTACGCTTGTTTCTATAATAGTCTTTAGCCAGCATCAATGTATGAAACAACGCGCCAAAAGTACTTATCTGCCACCCTCAATTACTTTTCCAAATAAATAGGGATATATTTCGACGGTATGCATTCAAATTTATTGCAGCCAAATAACACTTGACCCTACTCATAGTGTTGTGTTCCTGCCGGTGAGTAAGGTTGCCAGAGCTCAACGAGGGGGGGTGGGGTTAGGGTCGGCAACGCGCATGTAACTCCTCTGGAGTTGCAGGTGTACATAGGCTACGGAGTCTGCTTACCATCAGGTAGGCCGTATGCTTGTTTGCCACCGACGTAGTATACAAAAAAAAAATCTGCAACGGTTTAATTGTTCTATATAAGAGATATATTTCTTTTTGTTAAGTTACCGGGGCATGGTAGCTTCTGTTCGTAGCTAAAGTGGCTCCCTACTCGGTTTCGTCGTTACTCTCACCTTTTGCCCCTTCTGTTCCTCATTAGCTTTCTCAAGAACCGCCTTAGCTATCTCCGTTCTGCTAGCTCTAGCTAGTCTCAATTTGCTTATTTCTGTTCCGTCATCTAAATTCTATAACATTTTTTTTTACTGTTCTAGCTGTGAAATTTTCTGCCTCTAGACTTGAGTTGCACTCAATCTCCTACTCTTTCAAGAGACTCCTTAGACTTCACTCTTACCTGCTCCGTGATACTTTAATCGTTTTCTTTTATCATTTTCCCCATAGCTGGCATTGTTACGTGTAATTTAAAATATTTATGTAGGTGTGTATTTATGTTTGTTTCTATATGTATTTTATTTTATGTTTATCTATTTAGTACTTATATTGTTTTGATTTATGTATATTTTGTGCTACATTTCTTCAATTGCATGAGGAACACCTACTGATACGACATAAATTTATTAAATTCCGCTACCTAAAGGTTGTCTGTAGGGGTCACTTTTTAGCGATAAAACCGCCTGATGTTTTCTGTATTGAGGTGTGCAAGAAAAAGTGTATTGTATGGTAGATATTTTTGACGCATAGTTCGATACGCTATTTTTGATGCTGACTGTACCTACTCCAGTCTCGAAATTGATATTAATGATATATACTAAATATTAGCTTAACGGTGAAAGAAATACAGCAGCGAATTCCACATAAAATATCTTGGAATAAATTAAAAGATAATTTGCAAATTTCTAATTCTCAACCCGCTTTTGGTCGGCGTGGGGACTGTAGCTTAAACCCTCTAAATCATGCGAAGAGGCTTGTGCCCAACGGCAGCTAGACTGACAGCTAAGCATTGACTAGCGGCTGTAGGCAGCTCAGATCCAAACCGTGATTTCACAGTAATCCGACATAATTACATATAAAATACCAGACGACATATATTTTAATTATATAACATGTACAGAATTACGTAGTAAAATATAATTATATTTTTATTTCAGTTTATCAGTGAGGTATTGTACCAAGGATGCTGGCGGCATTTCCTCGTTGCATCGCAATACTGATAGGTTGTGCGAGAAAGCCGCCAAATGGTACGAAATTGTACTCTCTACCGAGGCTCTTATATTTATTACGTTTCAATATTTCGGCGCTTTCCGCCGCTGCGCCCGCTTTTAAATTATGTTGGAGCTGGGACGGTGCCAGTGTGTTTACTCAGGTAGCATCCCACACTAACATCCGTCCCAAGTTCCAAGGAACCAAAGACACCCCATCAGATTTCTTGCCATCGTCCCTGATAATGCCAGTCGGCTCGAAAAACGACCTACAATTTTTTGACATATACATATACATACATAAACATTACGTAGTATACGTCCTACACAGCCTATACCTCACAATTGACAATACAACGAACTGCAAATGAATCACATAAATAGACATTCCGCCGCACCGCCGCTCCGGCCCTTTGAGGCCCTCATCATTAAACAAAACAAGAAAGCGCTCGAATTACGAACTTCTTATTTGCCGCTGACACAAAATAAAGGAATTGGATCTTAAATCGCAAACAACAATCTCCATACATTCGCAAAAACAATTCGCTCCACACAAGGCGTGTTGATTCGTCCCGCTCCACCCATATTTGCGCTCTCGACTTTCTTTGACAAATCGCTCGCGATGGGAGCGTAAACACTAACATTCAAAAGGGTTCCAAGCATTGAAGTAGTCAGTAACTACGAACAACTGGAAAGCTATCTTCCAACATCGTGCTAAATATTGACTATACATAATCCATTTATATTATGCCTGGTGGCGAAATTCATATTGATCACAGCGCGAATCATGGCAAAAATTGTACATAAATACGGCGTTGCGCGAACAAAAGATTTCTTTTGGCAGGATTGGTCCTTAGGACCCAAGGATGGATTTGAAAAGTAGAGCCACCAAGATTTTAGATGTCATTTTTTTTGGGGGCTGAGTGGTTCGGCTCATAACTTTATCTAGATATCTATATCATATAAGCTACTAGGCGAATTTTGGTATCGCTTTCGAATAAATCGGGGAAGCCGAATTCATTTATGGGATCATATTGACACCATTCCGAAGTAAACGCAGGCATGGCGACAAAGGCAGTGCACTTAGAGCTAGTTTCATACCTAAGCTCGGAATCATTTCTGGCCGCTCTACGGAGAATGTCCGTCCGTCGTGGAGCGAAATGGATGGAAAGGAATGAAAAGGGAGTATGAAGTGGTCACTGCCTCGCTAGATGAATCATTTGTCAAAGCCAACAGCGATATGAACATCAGCTGGCACTTAAATGCACCTTCGTAGCCCAGCGCAGCCGGCCTGTGCTTCACCGAGCGCTGGCAGAACAACACCTAACCTTCGAAGAATTTTCGACTATATTGCTAATAAAAGTATGCTATACAAATAGAAGGTTGTTTAAATGCACGTCCACTGTGTGCATTGACCGAAGACCCTGACCACTTGGATTATATCATGCCGGTACACTTTTTAGCGAGTGGTCCGACTCTCCACATCGTTGAGACTGAAAGGGACGAGCGTACACGATGGCGCCTAACACAGAAAATATTAAAAGATATATGGAAAAAAGGGCAACCTGAATACGTAGTAAGCTAATAAGTAGTACATACTTTGTTTAGATTGGTATGTATTAAACGACCTAGAAAATATATGTCCATAAAATCCTACATAAATTTTTTTTTTATAGGTGCATACTACTTAGTTCCGGACAGCATACTTAACGATATTTTGATGGATTATATTTCGTATATTGGGACCGTGCACGCCGACAGCGCCGCACAGCCGTTGCAATAATAGGCATACTCGTATTTTGTCCCAACTATTAAGCGAGAAGTAAATAAAGATAGTAATAATTTAAATGAAAACTACTGAACGGATTTTTATGCGATTTTCACCTATGAATATAGTGATTTTTAAGGATAGTTAAGGCGTATAATTCGTTTAGATTTTGTGTAAATTTGTTGAAATATGACGATATTTGCTAATGAAGTCGGAAAAAATCACGTTGGCTAAGAGCTTAAATCGAAAACGCTGCCCTATCCGTTTGAGATATAACAACACAATGTATGGTGGAATTGTCTCTCTTTCATTGATAAACAAAAAAGTCCGCGATGGTGTAAATTGTGTCTATATTTTAAGGATAACTTTCTATACCCATTCTTATCTTCTACAGAAAGATGACTTATACTACTACTACTTAAATATGTGGGTGTCTGTAAAGCTATTTACACGGATACAGTATTAATATTTATCAAATTAAATACTTTAGTTATATTAAGCATTTCATGCAGATTACACTGGGCCCTTAGACGCTTACATCCGTTAGTGCCAATTTTTACCATCTTATGCGCCGCGATTGCTTTACTTACCCCCATCATGCAGTTCGCACGGTGCCAATAATGCTACATGATATATCCGATAAACTAGAAACATCAGTTATTATAAATCTTATACCTTTAAACGAGCAATTCTTGTATATATATTTCTGTGATCTCAGAAACGGCTCTAACGATTTCGCTGAAATTTGGTATATGGGGGCTTTTGGGGGTATACAATCTATCTAGATTAATCTTATGTTTGGGAAAACGCGTGTTTTCGTGTTTTCATGCGTTTTTCTTTCGACGCAGAATATGGTCGCTAATTTCGTGTTGCCGGCCACTGTCCGTCTGGTCCAGCGGATTAAGACGCGGACTGCTAAACGAGTGTTACGGGTTCGAATCTCGCCCGGTAACTGACTTTTTTTTATATGTTCAAGTTTATATATAATTTTTTTAATTTTTATTATTTTAGACAAGTTTAAAAAATGTAGTTAATGTTTGAGATAACAATATATACTCCTCAAAAGAAAATAAGGGCCACTGAGTTTCTTGGCTATAACTTAAAACATACTTATTTTATGTGATACATTTTTTTACAATAAAAAATGGCATTCTTTTTTTAAAAATTTAAGTGTATTTCTGTAACCATTAACGAATAAAAAAAAAGAAATAAAAGTTTTAATGAAAATTTACTTCTCTAATAAAAAAACTAAAAACTTAGAAATCACTGAAAATTAAACAAAATGACTTTAAATCACTAAGTAACATTTTGTTAGTAACGGGTATGTCCTCCTCTTTTAACATTACATTCTTGCACCCTTCAGTGCATGCTTTCGATCAATGATTCACATTCTCCTCTGGAATAGCATCCCAAGCCCTTTTAAAAACGTTTATGAATTGCTGCTGGTTGTTAACCTCTTGCTGACTCTCCCTAACACGTCGTTTTAACTGGTCCCACAAGTGTTCTATCGGATTTAAATCAGGGCTGTTGGCAGGCCATGGTAAGACATCAATGTAAGCTTCATCAAGTACAGCTTTAGTCGCTCGAGCTGTATGAGCACGGCCATTGTCCTACATTTGGATGAAGCCAGGGTCCACTCGCTGTGAAAATGGGATCACTTGGGATCTAATAACGCTTTCGATGTACCGCTGTGCAGTTACGGTACCTTCATTTAAAATGATCAGCTCCGTTTTCCCGTGTAGGCTTATGCCGGCCCAAACCATAACATTGGGCCCTCCGAAATGGTCAACTTCATGAATGCAAGCTTCAGAAAAGCGTTCGCCACGTCGTCTCCAAACTCTAACACGCCGATCGTCATTAAAAAACTTCACTTTGCACTCGTCTGTAAAAAGAACCATGCCCCACTGGTTAAGGTTCCAGTTCAAATATCAGCGACAGAAATTTCTACGATTTGTACGTTGAACCCTGGACAGCGGAATTAGAACCACTCGTCGTCTGGATGTTTGGCAGAAAATCATGTCTTAAAAAAGGCTAGGCGCCAGTTCAAAGAAATCTTCCTAAGAAAAATCATTTTTAAAACATGATTTTCTCAGTTATTTAAACTTAACAGATTAAACATTAAAGGTACTAATTCCTGGCGTAATAAAAATAATTGTACCTTAGCGTTTTTTCTTAAAAATGAGATCGATAACTTGAAAAATGTTTACGCCTGCGAAATTGTAATAGCAAGCAAAATATAAAATGAGTAAAACTTGGAAACCGCAAATAAAATGGCTTATATTATAATTGAATATGAAGGTACAATAAAGGTACAAACATTTGGCTCACGGGAACATAGCATAATAAACTGTTTTTTGATGATAACTTTGTGTACCGTGAGGTACATTTTTTTTTAACGGAGGTACTAAATAGTACAAATTGGGTACAAAAATATGGTATGCTTTTCATTTATTTTTATTTAGGTACTACCCGCCATTCTGACTCTCACGATGTTTGGTGATCTTCATGCAGTCGGTTACGAATCGTTTGGTCACTGACACGAGTACCTGTCGTCAACCGTAGTCGATTTTGTAGTGTACGAGCCGTAACTGAGCGTTCTCGTCGGGCACTTAATCGGATGTAACGGTCCTCTTGAGCAGTAGTAGCACGAATCCTACCTGACCCAGGTCTCCTTGCAACACTACCGGTTCGCTGAAAGCGATTCCAAGCATTTTGGATTGCTTGACGAGAAAATCCTAGCCCCAAAGCCACCGAACGCTGTGAATTACCTTCTGCAACCAGTGTAGCAGCCCTGGCTGCAGTATTCATGTCCATATACTCCATATGTCTCTCCATTATTCATTAAAACAAATATTTAATGAATTTCCTTAAGAAAACCTTATTTTTTTGGACAAAAACGTACGAAAAAGAGCAATTATTGAACACCGTAAAACAAAACAAAAGATCATAAAAAAATGAAATCGTTCTATTTTTTTTAATCAGCCACTATATTTCAACAAAAAAATAAAGTTTAGATTCCAGAGTTCGTGACATGCCTAAATTGAATCTTACTTTTTAAGTTACGCTGATTAAACTTAAATAAAGTAGCAGTCGTCAGTTGGCCCTTATTTTCTTTTGAGTAGTATATATTTCTCATAAATATGTCTAACGTTTCCCTATACTGATTATGTGAATAAGATTTATGCTTTCGAGTTTTTATTTTATTGAGACTTATTTTGTGCAAAACGAAAAATTTACCGATACAAATTTTAAATACAGTTTCTAGGGTAGTTTTTGTGATGCCATCTCTCGGATAATGCCATAAAAACTAACTACTATGTCTCGCACAATGCGTATTGACCTAAATTGAACCATAGCTCACGAGCTATATAATAAGAGAAATTGACAATAGATGGCGTTACTCTGTGACAAGTGCTGTATGGTTGAGATTACGAATATTGAAAAAACAAACAAATTAATGTGGATAACATCACAAGTAAGTAGCTAAATCACTTTTGTCATGGAAATCAGAAACAACGACGGTACCACAAACACCCAGACCTGAGACAATGTAGAAAAGCGACATCTTGAAAATCTATCAGAAATATCTATGGTATGTTTAGCTGTGATAGTCTTAGGGCACTTCTTCGACCCGAGCGTATTGTGTGACTTTGGTAGCCCAATTTTTTAAATTATATTTTAATATTCGAATAAATTAAAAAAAAGTAAGGAAAGCCTTCATGTGATCATATCAGTTTTTAGTATCACTGAAATCAAACACCTGATCTACACTGAAACCGATTGTAAATAATAATAATTGTCAGTTCACATTTTACTTTTTTAAGTTTATGTTATAAATAGTTATAACCGAGCAAAGCTCGGTCGCCCAGGTACTTATTTCCTATTCGCCATACACCCGATCCGTAAAATGACTGGAGCAGACGTATTTATTAGGTATGCTTCGCTCAAATATTTAACTTTTTTCAAAAATCTTCTTAATTACACTAGGCAAGCCAAACTATATTCTTTTAAATATTTGACGCGTTAGGTTACTATTTTTTTGTAAGTTAACACCAGTAAAATACTTGTAATTACAACCTTAATGTCCTCGATTATTCGAATTATTTCTGTTAGTGCGCATTCCAGAGGTGCGTAGCACCTAATAATTCCACGGTTCGAAGTTTTCTCGGGAAGTTTATTCAATGAGCTGACCTTGCTGTAACGAGTACGTGGGGTATTCTCGGGCCCTTTGTAGATAAAAGCAAATGTTCCAGTATTTGGCCTAAGGTATGAAAGTTGGGGCATGAAAGTTTGTTTGAGGCCCAATTTGTTTTTATGTCCGATGCTTCAATATTTCACCGCTGTAATGGAACCTAAAAGCACAAAGCAAATTATATTAATTTGTACCTAGTAAAAGATGACATAAGTACTTACTATATTCTTAATACCTATTAAGAATATTTTTATACCTATTTTCCTTTTTTGATTATCACCATTTTTAAAATGATACACCTAATATTACATTTTAGATTATATCAGCTGTATCTGAATGAAATAAAAAGATAATGAAAGAAAATAATAGGTTTGTCACGCGAACACCTGCGCTCTCCCTGTAACCTGTCTCAGGCTGCGGTTCTAAATCCAAGAATAGTTTTGCACTTTTTCCTCGCTACAGGTTTTCTCCATTAGTAGCTGGTGGCGTCCGATAAACCTAAAGATGCTCTGCGACAACCCTGAGTTATTGCGTTATGAATGCACTATCCGAACGGGGATGTCATTCCCACACAGGGGAGTGGGATGATATGAGTCGATTTATAATTAATCACTAGCACTAGTGCCAGCAGGGGCAGCAGGGTGTGGTAGGGATTGGGCGTCTAACCCCTGTTTGACGGTGGAAAGAAGCACTATTTGTGCTCTGCTAATGATTAATTAGATATCCGCTGCCCGCTGCGCTGTTTCCACTATAGCTGTGCTCGGCAAAGATAGGTAAATAAACCGTTGCTATTGGTCCATGGCATGTAAAACACAATAATAACCATTACCATTACCATACTAGTACCATTTATTGCCTTAAGACTGCTTGAATTTCCCAACCGTTAGTTTTATTTTATTTATCTTGCATCCTGTTGAGTACCTTTACCAAGTGTGAGTCCTTAAGACATGATCGCTCGTCCAGGACAGCCCATCAGAAAATTTAAAAAAATTATCGTCAGAAATACTCAGGTTTGATAAAAATATGTGTCCTTTTCAATAATCTGACGAACTACTAGAATAAGTGACATGCAGCAGCAGGTAAGTTCACAAAGTTGCAAAAAACACACGATGCCTTGACTTACTTACTGTATTGTGTATTTGGGTGAGGACTCCTGTAGGGGTAAATGTCTAGTATATAAGTTAGTTTAAATACAGAATTGTGTACATGTTACTCTGTATGTTCTTCTAATAAATTAAATAAATACTCGACCGCGGTTGATTTTTTTAAAGGAATAAATCAATAATAACGATATTAATATAACTCCAAAATTAGCATCCCCGGTTCCCCTACTACTAGTCAGGAAAGCCCCCTTTTTTGGCATATCGAGTATGATTTTTTTATTTACTAATTGTGTTGGTGCTAACCTAACCTAAACATTTCAGACGATTTACCATTAAAAGTGTCAACTTCTGTTATTTATTTTTATAAAATTTGTATGGAACACAGACAAAATATCTAAATATCTCAAGAACCGCAAAAGTACCCGTGAAATACTTACTCGCAGATGGTTAGAATGTAGCAAGGGAATATTTCCATTCTTACTGGAAATATTCCCTTGCTACATTCTAATTGATAAGTTACTCGGTAGTATTGGGAATATTACTAGTAAGATTGGTAATTTACTCCCCGGGGTTTCTTTTGTATTTTTTTTTTTTTGTTGTTAAATGGTGGCATACTATGACCCTATTAATATATTAAACACAAGAAAGTAGTTTTTTAATTTTTATTTCTATCTATCTCTATATTTCCATTGAGCGGTAATATTACTGGTAACATTACTGGCGCCCACTGGCGTGGCGTCACTAGTTTAGTGACATTATGGGCTCACTAGTATCGTGAAAGTCAAGCTTAACTTTGTAAGGACTTTAAAAAAGGCTAGGTAAATAACAGTTCGTCGATGAAGGCGATATCGCCATGTCACTTATAACCCAATTTTAACACCTAACGCGTTATTCAAGCACAAAGTTAAACTTTACCGTATTTCCTAACCAACAAAAATATAAGTTAACAATAAAGAAAGTTCAGGCAATTCAATGTTGTTAAACGCTTATTTTATTAAAGTATAAATAGCAGCAAAGTTGCCAACTGCTAATAAAAGTAAACGTCAGATGCTATCTTTCGTTTAAGCGGCAGCAATTTAGAAAAGCACTCCGCCATTTTACTTCAATAATATTTCATGCCGACTCTAGATAGATTAATCTGGATCTGCTTCTACATTAGCGACGTTTCAGCGATTAAAACTAGTTTATTTTGAGCCAAATAGCACTTATATGACTTATATCTCCATTAAACTTATGTATACTTAGAGCTAGAAATAAAATATTTAGAGGTAAGTATTTGATGTTGTTAATTATCAGTATTATCACTCATACAGCCTTACCAAGTTGTTATTTTTTCTCCTTTTCTTTAATTGGTTTATTTCCACAATGTCATAGTCAACCATACCGGGTGTGGCCTGTAACACGAGCAATAAATTTAACTGTAAACTGTACTTCTCAAACTGACCAACATTTGTTCAGCGACTTTTAAAAACTATGAAGATTTGAGACTTCCTATTTTTCATACAAATTAAATATTATCTTCAATGTACGCTGTCATCTGTGTAAGTGACGTTACTTGTCACCCTTTAAACTTAATAAAATTCGCAATAAATTGCGTCTTATAATAAACTTTAAAGTATGCTAAAAATCAAAATACAAGTTATTTTTAAAAGTCGCGGAAAAAATGTTGGTTAGTTTGAGGAGTATAGCCTACGGTTTAATTTTTTGCTCGTGTTACAGGCCACACCCGGTATAAAATTTTAGAACTTTGCAAATAAGAAGAGTTGAAATGAGACTATTATATTAGCTTTAAGGCTACGCTTCGACCAACGCTGTGCGAGGAAGCGTAGCTAGGATGTGGAACGAGGTGAATGTTTCCACCAGGCATGTGGGAGGCAGCTGAGCGGTGCGAGGTGTAGTGGGGCTGTGTAGCGGGTTCTTTTTAAATAAGCGAGCGGGGTGCGGTGAGGTGGGAGCGGAACTTTTAAGGTACTGACTGACTGTGTAAAGTGCCGACTGCATTACTGCCGGTCAAATCCGGGCAGTAACATCCTTTTTAACATTTCCGGCAGTAATTCAGTCGACAGTAATGTCACGCTGCAATACTGCCACAGTATACAGCTGCGGTTAGAATCCGAACGTCACTTCAAAGTTTTTCGCTCGCATACGTATTTATGAGGTACGCACATCTCTTGCAACATATTCCTCGCAACACATTTCTCACAATACATCCCACGCATCGCATTCCTCGCTCACCACCTTCACTTGTTTTATTATGTACAAAAAAAATAGATTCATTCGATCCAATAGCAACAGTTTATTTACTTATCTTCGCTTGGCGCAGCTTTAGTGGAAACAGGTCAGCGGAACCAGGTTTTTGTACATAATCAAACAAGTGAAGGTTGTGAGCGAGGAATGCGTTGCGTGAGATGTATTGTGAGGAATGTGTTAATACGCTATTTGCGTTTTTCTTAGTGGATACAGGTTTAAAACCATACAGTAATAACTTCCCGCCCGCTAAAACACGACAATAATGGTTTGAATTTTTTAATTTGAATTTGACCATAATGAAGAACTTCCCGTACTATTTTTGCTACAATAAGGTGAACATTTCCAACCATATTGGAGAGAAGGCATATTCTTGGAGTGGATATTTAACTACATATATTGTAATTCGCGAAGCACAAGAGGGACGCTAGGATAAATAAAGGTCTTCAGAAAACACGTCACTACCGCCTTTCAGTCATGGATGTATACAGACGAGGCTATTTGAAAGGCATTCACCAGGCAAAAGGCAACATAAAGAGCCATTGACTACTTTAGGACCTTTTTTATATCGGTTATCCATTTTTGCAGTTTGCGCAAAAGTATACGTATTATACTTACTTGTAATTAAGACTAATATAGGATTTCCAGCAACTTGTATCTTCATGAGTAAATAGGTATTAGCTTCCTGTAATTTTACCCCTTAACGGGCATACGAGTATCAGAAATTATGGAAAATTGAACCCTATCACTTTGAAATGAAGTTTAAAATCATTGTTATACTTAGGGTGATCATTGGGTGATTTTTCCGTATAAAATCAAAATTTGCCCGTTATAGCCATTGATGTAGTTATAGCGTATATATATCAGATCCCACCACCGTTGTGTTGGGTTTAAATTTTTCCAATTGATGTATGAGTCAGAAATATGTAGTATTACCTTGAAACAATCCTCTAGAACACTTCTAAAACTCCTCCTTGTTAAACATTTACTGTTATGACTTCGAGTGTTCGAACCTTCTTGTCAGTACACAAACCTATCCAACTTGTCATTAAAATCTAGACTGAAAAGCTTGGTTGTTTCGTTCTGCTCTCCTAAGCTATCCTATATATATATTAATGTCCACAATTCCCGGACATTTTGGTCCTTCACCGGATAATATGATCACGCGCTCTAAAACGAAACAGCTGAGCACACCAGCAAAAAGTGCTAATAAGGCGCGCTCGGACTCTGGAGCGTTGGCTGCGGGTGGGGCCGGCCGGTCCTCGAAGTCGGACACTGTTTCGGCCGGTGCCATTGTTACGCCCGCACCCTACGACTTGAAAAGCCCCGAGAACCCCGGAGCGTTTAGCTGCAGGTGGGTCCGGTCGGTCCTCAAAATTGGACACCGTTTCGACCGGTACCACCGTTGCGCCTGCACCCTACGTCTCCAAAGGCTCTGAGGGCCCCGGGACGCCTCGCCAGTGCCGTACAAGTAGTGCTGAACATATTAATGTTGTTTCTCCAAGTAACAGGTCGCGCGTGTCGTCTTCTCGTTCATCAGCCACAATAAAGGCACTGAGGTTGAACGAGGAGGCCCAATTGGCTCGTCGCAGCCTGGAGCGTGAACAGCAGCTATTTGAACGTGAGCAGGAGGTCGCACGCCAGCGGCTTGATTTCGAACGTAAGCTCTTCGAACAAGCTAAGCAAGTGGAAGAGCTCGAAATAGAAGCAAGACTGGCAACCCAAGAAGCAGATGGACGATCCAACACTCATACGGTCAGTCAATCTTTTTCACGTACCGCGTCATGGGTTCGCGACGTCAGCCATAGCGGCCGTCGCCCCACTGACAACAACGTCGATACGGCCCTAATAAATATTTCGCCCACGGGCGTAGACACTATGGCCCCTGTTCGCGAGAGAGATTT
This sequence comes from Cydia pomonella, assembly GCF_033807575.1. Lineage (NCBI taxonomy): Eukaryota > Metazoa > Arthropoda > Insecta > Lepidoptera > Tortricidae > Cydia > Cydia pomonella. Next base: position 12,577,500 of record NC_084706.1, on the reverse strand, counting down.
AGGTTTAGAACCTACTTATTTTTAACAAAATAATGTAAAAAACCCTATCAACCCATATTTCTCCCAAAAACGCGATACCACGCGTCAAAATTTTAACACAAATGATATGATCGTGCCACATCGCAAACATGAAAATTCAGAGGTACATCATAATCCTGAAAATCATGAAATGCATCGCGATGTCTACAGAAAACCCGTGACATTTCAAATACCAATAAATGAAAATCCAAACTTATTGCAAACCTCTACAAGCAATAATAATCAGAAAACGTCCGCAATGCGGTCGCTTGGTAACTCAAATAACAAAGATTGTCAGTTGCCGTCAAATCAGCCCGAGCCTTATTTTTATTTTCAAAGATGCTCGCATAAATTACAGCTCACTCCTTTTAGCGGTAAGACCACGGAATGGTTAATGTTTAAACGCATTTACTGCGATACTCAACATTTGTTTACGCCTACAGAGAACCTTGTGCGTTTGAGCGGTGCACTGCGCGGCCAGGCCCTGGAGAGTGTGTCGTCGTTGCTGTACACGGCGGAGCGGCCCGAGCAAGTGCTCGAGGCACTGGACATTCGCTCTCCCTGAAATGATCGTGCTTCACGAGATTACTCTCGTGCGGAATCTCCCAAAGATAAGCTTCGATCAAAAAGATCTTACCAACTTTGCTTGTAGATTGGGCAATTGTATAGCAGTAATTAGAAACTTAGATCACATAGAGTATATTTATTCGGTAGAACTATTTCATAGTGTATTATCAAAACTGACACCGATATTGTACAGTCAGTGGAAAGATTTTGCGTACAAAAGTGACAGATCTGTGCCTAAAATTCAATTACTATCCGAATTTCTTGATATTGAGGCTATTAAACACAATCGTTACGGCTTGGTACCTGATTACGCACGACAACCTGGCACTGTTATGCCCGATTCAGGTAGGCGTTCTGGCGTATTTATGCCAGAGTTAGGTAGGCAAACCGGCGCCCTTACTTCAAGTTTAGGTAGGCGAAATGGTGCCTTTATTTCAGACTCAGGTAGGCGGCATAGTACAGTCGGCAACAATAATTTTGCACACAAACCTACACCAAGTGAAAACATTCATGTGACGTCTATGCATAACACAAATAGTGAAATATGTCGATATTGTAGCAATAAACATAAACTTACGGAATGTGAGGGTTTTAAATCTCTAACACTAGATGACAAATGGACTTGGTTGCGTGAAGCAAAAATATGTTCTAAGTGTCTGATACCTAAATCACATCGGTGGAAGTCATGCAAGATCGGTCGATGTGGTGTCGACGGGTGCGAGCGTTTTCATCACCCATTGCTACATTCAGCAGCAACGCCTCAAGTAGTCAATACTGCCAAAGAGTATCCGTCTTCCTCCTGCGATGGTATTAAACACAAAAACCTTGATAAAACTGTTACAATTTCTAACGTCACTGGATCAAACTCAAAAGATGAAATGTCAAGTTCATAATCTCAAGTGTTTTTAAAAGTTATTCCAGATAAAGTGAGTGGACCTCAAGGAACATATGACACATACGCATTACTTGATGACGGATCCATGTCAACTTTGATCGACTGGGAGGTGGCACGCCAAATTGGAGCAACTGGCCCCATGCAGTCAATCAAGGTTGACGGAGCCTGTGAAATGTCAGTACACAAACCTATCCAACTTGTCATTAAAATCTAGACTGAAAAGCTTCGTTGTTTCGTTCTGCTCTCCTAAGCTATCCTAAATTATAGTATATCTATTAATGTCCACAATTCCCGGACACTTCTAAATTGCGTTTTCTGGCTCTAATTACTTTACTTTTATCCTTGATCTGCATCTGAAATCCACGGGATAACATTACAGAGATGGTTAAAGCTCTCATGAACCTTCCTGTTGCGTGGGAAGACTGGGACCTCTGACTAGCTTAGCTTGTTTCTCAATTACCTTAACTTTTCCAAGTTGTATGCGGCCCTGAGCTATCTAAAAACTTACCTCACTGCTTTTCCTCTTATTTTATATAATTTTGGTTAGTTTTGTAGCTGAATTAATCTTATTTTCTGCATTCCTAATTGTTTGACATATTTATTTACGTGATTGACGTAAACCGTCAAGTTACCTTCGATTTTTTTTTTAATATGGCTTATTGTTGATTGCCAGTGTCATGTCAATTTATTTATGATAACAAATTTATTTATTATTTACCTTCGATTTTCTAAATTTGCTACCAAAGAGATTAGTCTGTATACTTTCGGAATAGGATGTTTTAAATTTATAAAGATATTTATATAACTGGTCTGTTACTATTTTTAAATTTCAAATTTTGTATTCGTGATTCCTAGGCTTTAGTATTTAAGCAGGCCAGCGGCCATCTTACAGGCAGTCTACAGTCAGCTCCCAAAAGAGCAACACTGTATTAAGGGTCCGTGCGGGGCCAAGTCAGGCCACGCACCATCAAGAAACCCTCGCTCGTTCTTTACCAACTTGCTCTCCGACTTGAATAAGCCTACTTGCACGCTGCCTACTCGTGCGTACAGCTAGTACGCCTACGTCATCACGCGCGCGCGGCTAACGCGCCGCCTCCTCGTGCGCGCATCTGGGCGCTTACTCCTTCACGCGCACGCAGCTGGTGCGCGGTGGTACCTTGCAACTACACGTGCTGACAGCAGGCGCGGCTGTTCATAACGCGCGCGCAGCCGGAGCACCCTGCGCTCTCCTTTCCTCAACGATTTTCTAACTTAACCTTTTGTTGACCAAACAAGGCTCTTGGCATCATCTAGACCATGGGTCTCCAAACTTTTTCACCAGAGGGCCACATTGCATGCCAGCTAAAGTCCCGTGATCGGTCACTCTGTGATTAATAAGTATACCGTATGCGGCTTGTGTATACCGCAAACCTTTCCTGCCTTCACTTCGCGGGCCGGATTGGGACGGCTTGGGGACCAAATCTGGCCCAACTCAACATTTAAAAATTCACTGTGTGCAAATCCAACATTTTAATAATCAACATCCTGCAAGTTCAACTTTTTGCAATCTCAACATTTAAAGAATTCAACTTTATGCAAATTCAACATTTTAATGTTCAACTTTCTGGGAATTCAACATTTTGGGAATTCCACATTTTAGGAATTCAACTTTCTGTTCCTGAAGGGTAATAAACACCTCGTTTCTCCACACATTATACCGAATATATTGCTTATGGGCGTTCGCTCGCTCCCAAGCGCAACGATGATGTGTGCGTATGATACGGAATAACTTGAGAGACTCGCGCCTGCAGTCAAACTGTTTAAACAGTTTTGCAGGAAACTGTACTAGATTATAAGTTTATTCCATGAAATAATAATAAAAAAAAAAAAAACTTTAATTTCCAATATTACCTGATGATATTTATTGAATTTTCTATTATGAACGACTATGTAGTTAGGCAGAACAGGTAGATCTATGTAGTCTAGGCAAAACAAAATCAGAATGACTTTCTTAACTCCGTGAAAGAACAAACAAAATGGCTGAGACGTTAGGAATTGAAATTATCAAGTAATTTAATAAAACCGGCGATAAGTCGAAGACGGTCTTCCTCGTGGCTAGATAAAAGGAAATAAGTTTAAACGAGAAAAGTTAGCGGGAGGCCGGCGAGGCGAGCTGACGATCAGCGACGTGCGACTTTCCTTCCATGAGCACCGATGAATCCAACGACTTGATTGACCCCTTATTCTTGAAGTCAATTACTGCAGTCAAATTACGGACCGGAAGTATAGCAAATTGGAAATAATTTATAATAGCTGATGTTTTTAGTTTAACGAATATATTATAATATATATATATATATATATAAACTAAGTACTATTTTTTACTATGTATCTATTTGTTTCTAGCAAATAAAGACATGACGCGTCGTACATTTGTAAATATATAACTTTCCATGTATAATTTCTTTAATTTCGCTTTTAAATGATTTTAAGTAAGAAAGTGTGTGTGTGTGTGTCGTCTCCAACTCACGAATGGAGTTAACTTCTCATGAACGATTTTACAATCTATATAAAATTTAAGATCAAAACTCCGCAAATCGACAGTTGTTATTAGTAGACATTGAACAAATAAAGTTGTTAGACCGCAGTTTGACTTCTAATCCTTGTAATAGAACTGCCAGGCTTCAAGAAACGTGATATTGCCGGGTTGAAGAGTAAAGCCGTTCGCCCTACCAGTCCCCTGAAAATCCAAAAAAATAAAATAAAATTCATTATTTGTTATACTAATTCGACGACCGGTCTGGCCTAGTGGGTAGTGACTCTGCCTATGAAGCCGATGGTCCCAGGTTCAAATTGTAAGGGCATTTATTTGTGTGATGAGCATGGATATTTGTTCCTAAGTCATGGGTGTTTTCTATGTATTTAAGTATTTATAAATATTTATATATTATATATATATCGTTGTCTAAGTACCCTCAACACAAGCCTTATTGAGCTTACTGTGGGACTTAGTCAATTTGTGTAATAATGTCCTATAATAATTATTTATTTTTAATTTATTTATTATAATTCATACATATTTACGATCAAAATACTTACTGCAATAATTATTACTACAATTTAATGTAGCACAAAATAATTGTCAGCTACAAATTTGTACGTTTTCCGGAAAAGATAATTATCGTATGTAAAGTTTTGTGATACAATAAATTGTAGACTTGTCGATACAATTTACATATTTGTAAGAATTTTCGACTACAAATTTGTTACTTGTATATTTTGTGGTACGCACACTTGTACGAGCACACTCGTATTACTTATTACAAACTTGTAACTTAGCATCTATAAAATTGTAATTGTAAGTTTTGTGGGATAGGCCGGGATAGGCATGAACTGTTCCTCAAGCTTATTACTTGACGACCTCGCTAAACCTCGGCCGTCTAAAAAAGCTTCGTCAAACAACTCTTTATGTCACGGTATATATTATAGCAGCGTAAATTTGTATGAATTAATTATAACAAAAACATTAAAACTATGAAAACGATGAACATTCTATAGGGGATTTTCAGTGGAGTGGTGGGGCGAACGGCAATACTTTTCAGCTCGACAACATTAGGTTTCTAGGAGCCTTATTTTTATACTACGTCGGTGGCAAACAAGCATACGGCCCGCCTGATGGTAAGCAGTCTCCGTAGCCTATGTACGCCTGCAACTCCAGCCTGGGAGACCTGCTACTCGTACAAGGATCACATTTCAAACTGTGGCCTAACAATTATGAGACACAACACTCTTCTACAGATCCAGTACCCGTGCCATGAGTCACTGACAATGTCAAAACTGACATATACGCTATCGAGAACGTAATTTACTTTCTATACATCCCTCTTGCACTTATATGCGAGTACGAGCGAGATGCATAGAAAGTAAGTTACGTTCTCGATAGCGTTTATGTCAGTGACAAACTGGTGGTAGCCACGCTGGTCTAAGAGGATGCGCAAGGTAAGTTGCGCACGAAATATAACGTATAACGTTTGATTTTAGTCCCCATAACTTTTCACACCCCGGGCTTATTTGTATAAGAAAATCAATACTTATGGAGTATACTCCAAATAAATTTTATATTAAAAGTAAAGAATTAAAAAATGAAATGGAATTTTTATTTTTTTCCTTCAATATAAAATTTGTAGTATCGTTCGCAGACGTATCTGCTTGTTAACAATTAGGATTGTTAATTTTTTTTAACCCCCATTTAACTGTTGGGTTTACAGAGCTGAAACTCAGCAGAATTGTGTATTGTATAAGGGTCTAATTACAATTAAAACCCAAAAAAAAAGTAGTTTTATAACGAATTATTCGTGTTTTTTTATTTTCCGGTATCGGAATTTCGCTAACTTTCAAAATTATTATTTCATAATCTATGTGCACTAGAAACGCGGGAGTTTCGGTCTAGTGTTTAAATCCACATAATCTATCATAATGTGGAATAAAAAGACCGGTTCACTTTTTGGGATGTTTTAAAAGACTGTGCAATTGAATGATTTAGTAATTAGTGGCTCGGTTGAATATTTATAATTTATTGAAAATATGAGATACGACTTTAAAAACAACAAGAATTAAAAATAGTGGTCATTGTCTATTAATTCTAATTGTCATCTGTCATTAATGTCAATCACGCATTTCTGTAAATTATATCGTCTGGAATAGTCGTTTTATTTGAATCCCTAAATCAATAATTTCGAAATACTGTATCAATAATAGATTGTTAACCAAGGGACTTATCGAGTGCTGTCTAAATTACATAAATAGCATTTTAAGTTATGTTAAGACCTATTCAGCATAGGCACATGAGAGCGCCAATAGTCCGAAACTGAAATGGTGCCGTTCACCCGTGTTAAACACTTTACTTTTCATTTCGAATACCAGGAAAGTAAATTACATGTGCATTTAAAAAAACACGGCTAAGTGTAAACTTCAGCAGTATTTCTTAAGTGTATTTTTTATTAAAAATGTAGGTAAAAATATCGTTATTTATGGAATGGAGAATTGTACAACAAATCCATTTAAAACCAAAATTTTAATTGCTTATCGTAAAAGGAAAAAACTTAGAAAGTACAGTGTTCTAAAGCAGAACTATATCATTTTCTGCATACTTTTTAGAACAACAACGACCCACTTTCAGAGTATGAGAAATGAAAAAACATTTACTTGCAAACGGAGCTGACTAAAAATTAGACAAGCCCGTGGAAAATGTGGGAATCTAGTTCTGTGAACCATCAAATGTCTATAATTATGTTCAAGTTCCACCTATAAAATAATTATGTAGGTACATACATTTATGGATCGTTCAAAACGTCCATGCTAGCTACCATTAAATTGCATTAGCTAACGAAGAAGAATTTAACCATGTGAACGTCGCTAAATCGGATTAACGTACCATATATTTTTTTAGATCGGGCCTTGGATAGTAAAATTAGAACAATTCGCGTAATTGTTTTAAAGGGGGCGCCCGTTCCTACCATCCCTTACCTATTATTTACTCTATTTTGAACCTTAAGTTCGTAGAATAAGGTATTTGGAAGCTGTAAGTTTATGTTGGTGATGGTACAGGGAATTAGAACAAAGGGTTTTCACCGTTAGCATGCCGCTCAATAAACTTTAATCAAAGAAGACAGGAGTAGTATGTGCATGCTTGCTCGGCAGGCTAATAAACTCTGTGTGTTTGCGTAAGCTGGGTTGGCTGTATGTCACTTTAAGAAATTGGTTTTTTGTGTAAACAAGCAATGAATTGAGCATAAACATCAGTCATATTTATCTTACTTGACTATTTTGTTAATGTTATTGTTGTTGTTCAGTTTTAACCTACTTCAAAATTTAAAAGAAGGAGGTTTCGGTTTAAAGAACACACGTAGGTACCTAACCTACTTAGTAGCTCAGTACTCCTTTATTATTTCTTCTAAACATTTTCACATTTGGGATAGAGTGCAACTGATCACGAAGGCCATGCAATGATCAACAGAATTATATAATAGAAAGATGACAGTAACTAATCCAACTATTTTAGGCAATTTTTTTAATTCATGAAGCGCACTACAGTAAGTACGGTAAGTACGAATAATTTAACATTATAACAACATTATCGCACCCTTATAATAATATTGCTGTCCCGCAGGTGCCTAGAAATAGTTATAAGCAGGTAGGTATGCGGCTTACAAAAATCCTTCGCACGTACAGAACAAAAACCCTCAGTTGTAGGTATCTAAAACAAACTTCAAAATAAACAATTTTGGTTAAAAACATCCATATGTAAACTCCAAGAGTCAATCCTTGCTAGATTATTTTAGATGGTATTCCGACTTATTCCGACTCACGCTTCGCCTCATGTGTTCAATGATAAGTGCTATCTCCGATCTCGTTCAGTAGATTTGCTTTCTTCATGGGCACAGTTACACTGGTTCCCATGAATCAAACACTCGTGCCGAGTAGGTACCTCAACGATTGAACAAGGTGCACGCCTCCACGAATCATTGTCAATTTGCCGGATTGAGTCGCCCAACACGCCAACGTACGTGTTGTGTGCATGACAGAGGTGTTTGGAACCATTGTGACATTGCGGTAAGATTTGAGGCTGTTTCGTGCGTTGTTGTGATTTAGAATGTGACCCCACATTTTCTATGTGATCTAATTTACTTGAATTAGATTTTTTTATTGTTTATGTTTTCAACATCACTGATTAGGTATTTTAATGTCTTTTTCGTGTTTCACATTGCAAGTGTGTCGTTATAAAAAATACAAAATATTCACTCTAGTGAGAGACCATACATTTTCCACAAGACCTAGCGACCCCTAAAATTTGTTCATATATTCTGAAAATTTGTAATTAAGCTTATATCATATTTAAAATTAATTTCTGAAAATTAAGACACAGAAATATGGACCTTCCTATTTACATAGATTACAGTTTTGTTGCTTAACTATCCAATATCGAATGCCACTGGAAACTATTGTATCCAAGCTTTCCACTTAGCCCCGCTGAAGATTAAACTATATAATACACTTAGCAGATACACCACGGGATTTAACATAAATGTAAGTTTCGAATGGCATATTTAATATATTGTGTTTGCTTGCATTTTTATGTAGATATTGTAATAAAAAGAAATACTTATGACTCTCCACTCTGCAATAATAAAATAACAATAGGAAATAACGTAATTCCGGCTACTCCCACGGCTAAATTGAGAATTTGTTTATTGCGTTTAAAACATAGACAAGCTGGGTAATTTGCTAGATAAGTCCACCATCCGTTGCCCTGTCCTCTTAAACCCAAAAAACCGGACAAGTGCGAGTCGGACTCGCCCACCGAGGGTTCCGTACGTATTTAGTATTTGTTGATATAGCAGCAACAGAAACACATCATCTGTGAAAATTTCAACTATCTAGCTATCACGGTTCATGAGATACAGCCTGGTGACAGACGGACGGACGGACGGACAGCGGAGTCTTAGTAATAAGGTCCCGTTTTACCCTTTGGGTACGGAACCCTAAAAAGGGTATCCATCTCGGAATGAGAAGCTGGGAACTCATTACACCTTCATTGTAGCGTTCTAAAGGTTCTCTTAAAAATCTAAGCATAGATCTTGTGCGCGTCGGAAGTTATTCAAGTCTAATGTCAAAAATCGACGATACTCGAATCGTGTCGATGCTCTAGAAATGTGGTGCTGGAGAAGAATACTTGGCATAACCTGGACACATTTCCGAACCAACGTCTCAATTCTCCAGGAACTTGGTATTATGGCTCCTCTACACGATGGACCATCATAGTGGCCCACTAAGCTGGGCCAGCGTGTAGAGAGGGTAGTGGTGTCGGATGGCTTATGGCGCGGCGGGATGACGATGGGATGGCCGCGGTGTCGGTTTTTCGTCCGCACATCAAAGGTAGTGGGCCAGCGATGGCTGTACGCATCTACACGTGGCCCATCCCGCAGTGCGTGCTCGATCGCGGTCGAGTGTGGACGTTCGTTATGTGTATTATTTCGATTAAAAATTACGAGTACGTGGGCGCATCACGTAACGATAAAATTTTTAGAATTATATCGGGGAGAAAGCGTAACATGGAACCCCAAACATAAAGACCACAACTATAGAAATAAGGTAGCAGGATATTAAAAAAAAGTTTACGAATTAATTAGAGGTTTAGGAAAATTACATATACATTACGCAGACATCTGTACATACAGTACATTTACAATTAAAATAAATAAATATACCAATATATATATCAGTACTAAAATAAATAAATATTAGATACCTACATATCTAAATATATATACATACATAATTACACATATGCAAAATATATATCTACACAGGCATATTAAGGAAGCGACAAGTAATGATTTTTCAGTAGCGTTTTAAAGCTTTGAAGAGTTATTGCACAAATTTAAATTGATTTAAGTGACGACCTGTATGACCCTGCCTATGAAGCCGATGCTCCCGGGTTCAAATCCTGGTAAGAGCATTTATGGATATTCGTTCTGGTGTCTTGGATGTCTTCTATGTATTTAAGTATTTATACATATGCATACATTAAGTATATCGTTGTCTACTTAAGTACCGACAACACTTGAGCTTTCCGTGGAGCTTACAATTAGGTTAATTTGTGTAATACTGTCCTATAATATTTATTTATTTATTTCAATGGATAGATAACATTCACCATAATCTTCTACGTCATTTCTTTTTAATTACTTTATTATTATTATTGTGCAGATTAAGAAAATGATGGTACGTGGCGTATAAATAACATGCTGCAGCGGCTTATGCTTCCACGTCCATCTTGGAAAACGTATAGATCGCAACTAAATGTCGCCATCGTGCAGTGGTGTTTCAACCATCGCATGGCCATCGTGCTGGGCCGGCGCTGGGCCATCATGTAGAGGAGCCATTAAACAGCGACTTTTCATCGTCCAGTGTCGTATTCACACTTCCTTTGGATATATTATTATACGCCGAGACGATATATCTGTGGAAGGACTTGTAGTACAAGAAAAACACGAAGGCACAAAGCGCGATGGGTCACCAATGCGTTGGTCAGACCTAGTCACAAATTCACTCAATGGACCACTCCACGACTGTACAAGAAGGGCTACAGTACGTGAAGAATGGCGACGGATTGTGAAGCTTGCCACCGGCCCTGACATGATGACCACCCTGACAAGAGGATGATGACAAAGAAGAAGAAGAAGAATGTCAAAAAAAACAGGCCACCGCGAATACCAAAGTTTCTATATAGTATTCACATAACTGGCGGCAAATTTTATTTTATTTAATTATTTTTTTTGCTGCTAGTTATGTTTCATACATTTTTTCATGCAATCAGCCGTTTTCAAGATATAGGGCACAGAAGGCACAGCAGCGGTCAGCCAAACGTACTATGATGCAAGGTCAAATGATAATCTCTATTGATACCTCGTCGTAGTATTATGTCTCATTCCGAGGATTCCCTTAATTTCTGTGCATTACAGATACAGATTACCTATATATTAGATTGTCCCCGTCGCCCTGCTACCTAGCAGGCCTGGCTGCCTAATACCTATTAGGCAGGCAAAAGCACGGGCAATTCCTATATTGATTTACTGATTCTTTGTGGTCAGCTGTTCTCATCTCAAGTCGTATCGTGTTTTAAGCGTACCGTTGTGTGTAGAAGAATTCCGAACACTGAGCTTCGCGCACCTAATATCGGCCCTGCGGTAGGTGTATAAGTTGCCGGTACCTAAAATGTGCAATTACCTTCAAGCAAGATTTGCCATGATACAGTAATAGTACATTACTATAGAGGCCCGGGAAACGAAGGCTTGCAGGCTAAGTAGATATAGACTGCTTTTCTCAAACTTGCAATGAAAAAAACTGTAGTTAATTTGTTTTACACAGTGAAAAACAAATAACGAATCTACTACTATTTGATGATTGAATGCCAAGACGTTATGTTACAATTTGACGTTTAAAAACAAAGAAGCTGTATGAAAATCCTTTACATATCGATGGCAAAAAGCGGAACTGCTGTAACAGCCAAAATGCAAACTTTACACCAGAGCCAAAAAACTTTTAGATTTTGAGAAAAAAAAATCATTATTACTTCTGTATTTACGAACGAAAATACTTATCAACCGGATATAACATATAACTTATACATTTCTATCAACTGCCATATTCAAAGTTTGGCATAAATGAATAGTTTACGATTTTGTGTCTCTTACGCCAGTGGAACTCTTTTATTGTTACGCGGAAACGCTGTACGTGCAAAAGGTAAATGTACTAAAACAGTAAGACGAGTACAAATTTCATAAAGCATAAATGCTGTAACTAGTTGCATATTTATTTCAAAGATTAAATAATTTTGGCTTAACCAATAAATTAGTTAATCGACTTATTGAATTAAGGTAATAAGTGCCCTCCGCCAAAAAGAAACTGTGATATTAATGCGACTTAAGTAGCAATCAGCTTTTATTAACACACTTTTTAAAAAAGTTATCAAAGTTTAACTCTAGTTTAATCATCAATTCAAAGGTTAATAGGAACAATGACCGCATTAAAACATGCATAATTATCAAATCTTAATATATCTTCATAAAAACCGTACAAAACGTTGCAAAAAATCTGCGTTACTTACAAAATTTCAATGGCTTTCAAAAGCTTGAAAATTTCAAACGACTAGAGAGAAGCTTAAACGATTTTACAAACTCGTATTGATTAAAATTTCTCTTCAAAACTGAACTAACTATTCAAGCTTATAAAATTATTATTTTTATACAGAGTGGAACAGAAGAAAGGACTTTTAAGTAAACAGGATTTGTAAGGGAGATTAGGAATTGTACAGACTGAGTGCTTTATTTTTTATCAATGAACTATGTGAATTTCTACCCGTTTTTGAGCTAGTTTGTTAAACATAAGTGTAAAACGCACATTTCAACTGATATAAAAAGATAAAATTTTGATAGTGTAGTTTTAATACAATTATTTTGTTATTTGCTGGAAAAAAAAAGGTGGACTGTAGATAATTTTGGTTAATCATCCTGTCAGCTCAGTCTTTTCTAGTGTTTCACTAATGTATTTTATTTTAAACAATCGCACATCACAACATTATATCAGTCATGTTAAAAATAAAAATCTTAAAGCTAATCTCTCTGTACTTGATACTCATTTATTTAAACTAAGCCATTAATTTAGTATGAAATACGTTTTAAAAACTCAAAGAGCCATTTTCTTAGGCATACTACGTACGACCTGTCGCTCCGGCGATGGCCAACCGACTAATTTGCAGGCCGTAATTGCCAACTACACCGCCGCCGCATGCGCAAATATGAATGGCGGTATAGTCGAGCTGCGCTTACTTCGCGCCGTATTTCAAATATCGCAACTGCCACTTGATGTTATATTATTTTCGAAGTAAACGTAGTATGCGTCGATGATAGATAATTTATTTTACTACACTTAGTTTGCAGTAATATTGATTGTGTCATTTTTCCGCTACATGCATAAATGATGTATAAACCACAGGACAAAATTTTGGCAGCGCTGTAAAAGCCACACTTATTGAGTCATGAAAAACCGAAAACAGCGTAAGTGTGCTCGTTTAAAATTTTGTTACAGCAATTAGAATAGGGCATGGTCAAAAAAATACATTCGTTTTGAAATGCTGTCCAGTTTTTTCTAAGCGTCGTAGAGCCATGGGACCCGGACCGTTCGACGCAGAAAAATTCGCTGATTCCAAATATGTCAAAAAAAAAATTTTTTTACCAACTGGCTGTTATAGCAGTTCCGCTTTTTGCCATCGATATCAACTTCACTCATCACGCCGGATACGTACCTAGTATTTCTAGACCTAATTTGAAGTAAGTCATGTCAACATTTCATTGCAAGTTTTAGAAAAAATAATTACCACTGATCACATCAAAATTGCACCATTCCTATTAATATGTAATCTGCGATCGTGGAATCTTCTCGAAACACCGTTCCAAATGGCTGACATTTTCCGCATGACTACACTTCTAATTTTCCGTCTTTGTCTCAGCGAAATTAGTATTTGATCTGTTTTATAGAGATAAAGGGAATGCTATTCAGTGACTGAAACTGGAGTAATGGTATTGTAATTAAAGAAGTCATAATGGAGGGATGGAATGAAATGAATTACTTTTTATTCGAACACTTATAGGAGCTTCGGAAAGCTATATAGCGATGGTGATTGGACTTTTATACTCGTAATCGAGATTGTTATGTCATCCGCCCTCCGCACGATTGGAAAAAGATCCTCTTTCCACTACTTATTTAAAAAAAATAGTAGGGAACTATTACTTATTGAAACCAAAAGAATGTAAATGAAATGATGTGCTATATAATTGGTACCTTATAGAAATCTCCACAATGACTACTTGTAGTCGTATGCTGCTTTCATCCAACTTTTCTCTACCATCTTGGGCAGATCATATAAAAATAAAACGAAAGTTTTGAACGCCAGCGAAAAGTGTATCGTTATTTATGAAGCAACGTGCAACTTAGCACACATATCAACGAATGCTTTGTACGCAACACGTTCACACCCGAACGGCGCTCGCTCACTGTCTACCCGCGAGTTTAAAGCGATCTGAACAGCGCAGGGTTGCTACTCAGAAACTTTTATAATTCGATACATAATCCAGGAATTTGATTCATGAGCCACTCCGTACCGTGTCAATCAATATAAAAGCCGCTAGGGATCAAGGTACGAAATGGCACACAGAGCAAATTCCATGATACCTTTACGTACAAATTAAGTAATTAGAAATAAAATCATTACGGTAAGCCAGAGTATACCAGGAAAGTTAAATATACAAAACAAATCCTCTTTATTGCATATTATGTATATTTTTATATTAAATATTCTTTATTATTTTTTGAACTTATTGTGTCGGTAAGAAGGTCCACTGTTAGTGGGGGTAACAAGGCCCGGTCTCGGGCCTTATTGAACGTATAAGATGAAATAAAAAAATATTTTTTTAAAGATACTTACTGGTTTTTTGATCGCTTAACGAGGCCGATTTGATAAGTAATAATTAAGTACGTACTGACTTCCAAAAGTATAAGTGTAGCCTCAATGTTATTAGACGTAATGATTCTTTAAAAAGGCTTAAGTTCAATAAAGACCAATGTTTTTTATATTAGTGAAAAATAATTAGCGTTTTTATTTATTTTTCGTTAAAAGTTAGTGTTAAAAGAGCTGTAACTAAAGAAGGTTAAAATATAGTTTTAGCCTATTTTTTTTAGTAAAATAGACGATTTCTTTCATTCTAATAAATGCCCAAAGCAAATTAATTCCAAATATTGTTTTTTGTATAATTTTTAAGGCTCAACTAAAATACACTATTTGTCCCTTCCTCAAACTGGTTAATCATTAGATTCTGTCTGTCTGTTTGCATTCTGTGTTGTGTAATATATTTATGTATTTATTGATTTATTTATATATCACATTTATGTATGTATGATTGTTCCCCTTTTTTTGTCATCCATTTATTTTTGCTACCCTTATACATAATTTTTCCTTACTGTGATTTGCACTACCTGAAGGTTGTCTGATAAGACCGCCTGTTGTTGCTTGGTTGTTTATAAGTTCATTTGTTGTATTTAATTCATGTTTTCACTGTGCACAATGAAAACATGATTAAAGGCAACACACAATGTGCACATTGTGTATGTCTTTTCCATATCTCGGGACCATGGGGACCTTTGGAAGGCGTGCGTGGGGCCGGCCAACAGCGCAGAGGCCCTTTATATTTTTAGGGTTCCGTAGCCAAATGGCAAAAAACGGAACCCTTATAGATTCGTCATGTCCGTCTGTCTGTCCGATTATGTCACAGCCACTTTTTTTAATCTAAAAGCAAGGGATACAAGTAGCGGATACCATCCCCGACACCACAATATTATATATCCCGAGATGGTCCCCGCCAGGTGCAAAGACTATTGCAGTGCAGCACTTTCCATCCATCTATCTATCTATGATCTAAATTTGCAAGTAAGATGGACTGAATAATGGGCTATAAGTAGGAGGAGAATAGCGGACACCCAACTCATTCACGCACAGTGCGACAATATGGCAACACTTTGGAGTGTCTGTGAGGTTGTCGACAGGTGTGTTAGCGGTAGCCAGACCCCGGTAATCCGTTCAGCAGGTCGCCGGCATTATGACATTTTACACTTCCAACCTGGAGCATAGGTCCCGCTCTTGCGACCCCACTCTGGCCGGCCGGTGAAGACAAGCACAGAGGTGAGGGCCAGATGAAAGAGTCTTCAATAAGGCCCAAAACAGTACCTTTATAAAACTTGTGATATTTTTATAACTATTTTAATACCGCCAGGGTGGTGCTTACAGATCAACACTATGACCCACCTAATTTCATTGCAATAAACTGGCTTGATGCACGCGCGCTAATTGTTGCGAGTTGTATTGTTCAACATAATAACGCAACAGCATTATCGATTCTGTTTCTTGACAATTTGTATCGCAAATGTGATCGGCGAGAGAATACGCGCAGTCGCCCATAATTATTCTTACATTAACACGGAAAAAATTGCACTGGCATTGTAGGAGTTTATACATACACGTATAATATAAAGCGGTGACAACCCTGTTACCGAGGCAAGTTCAAACAAGTTTGATTGGATTCTCTTAGCTAAGCCCGCGCGAATTAACGCGCGTAACTAACGGTGCGCCAATTATGGTGCCACGTGGAAAACATCGCAACACAATACGGTGTGAAATATCGATCAAAATCGACATACCTACAAAGAATTGTGCCCACGAATATCAAACTGCTGCTAGACTTCGCAATGACATTATATACATTTCCCAGACCGCGAGCCAGGAACAGATTTCCATGACCAATCGCCTCCCGGTCGAAAACTGGTGTAGTGAACAGGTATGATGAACCCTCGTGGACGTCAGCTGCCGCTCCGTGGTGGGTTGAGGAATGGCAACCACCGAAACACGTAAAACAAAAAAAAACATATAACTGGCTGACGATTTTTTAAATAAACAATACTCGTAGCACCTGAACTATCATTTGACAAAGTATCAAACGGGAGGCGATGACTGACGAAATATGCTTCTGGCCCGCGGTCTACCATAGGAGCACCATACCATACTATGAAAGTGTACTAGCCGCGTAGCCAAGATGCCAATCGTTAACGCTCCGTAGCGAACGAAACGCAACTGTCACTGTCGCACTAATATGGAAAAGTGCTAGAGAGAGATAACTACGCTACGCTACGCTACGGAGCGCTAACGTAATTGGCATGTTAGTTACGCGTAGTAGTAGTTAGATCTTGACGCGATGATTCCGTTTGATTCTTAGACGCGATTACGACGCGGCTAGAGGCGTGGCGCATGTAGACTTACCGGATATGTGGATTTAATGTGTCGACTCATATTTGATTTCCTTTTAGGTTTTCCAATAATCTATACAGAAAATCAATGTTTGTCCGCATGTTCGCCTCTCATTTCTTAACCGATTTTTGTGAAATTTTGTGAACCTGTTTGGTTGTTAGATATATTTTTTGACGTTTGTTTTTAGGGTTCCGTAGCCAAATGGCAAAAAACGGAACCCTTATAGATTCGTCATGTCCGTCTGTCCGATTCTGTCACAGCCACTTTTTTCCGAAACTATAAGAGCTATACTGTTCAAACTTAGTAAGTGGATGTATTCTATGAACCGCATTAAGATGTTCACACAAAAATAGAAAAAAAAACAATAAATTTTGGGGGTTCCCCATACTTAGAACTGAAACTCAAAAAATATATAATATAATCAAACCCATACGTGTGGGGTATCTATGGATAGGTCTTCAAAAATGATATTGAGGTTTCTAATATCATTTTTTTCTAAAATGAATAGTTTGCGCGAGAGACACTTCCAAAGTGGTACAATGTGTGTCCAAAGTGGTAAAATGTTGAACAAGATCTAGCAAGTAGATTTTTTTTAATACGTCTCAAATGGTACGGAACCCTTCATGCGCGAGTCCGACTCGCACTTGGCCGCTTTTTTTTAGTTCAAAATGGTGGAAATTGAGATAAAGGACTAAAGGAAAGAGAAAGGACAAGACGACGAAAAGAAATTTGACCCAAGTGCCAGTAGGGTCTATGGAACTTAAGACCATGTTCGCTGTGGTAATGACTCAACGAAGTATTTTTAAGATACATTTTTTAAGCTTATGAAGCTTATCTCGAGGTCTGCAGCTCAAAAAGTCACAAAGTCTACTAAGTCAACAAGCAACAGCATAAATCGATTTAGTTTTTCCAATAAGACACACGAGACGACTAGAAGAGATCGACGTACAAAGCGGTTGTAAGTAGGTAGGTATAACTGAGGCGATGTACAGATCATAAATAATTTATTTATAAATCAAACGGCCTAAGGTCAGTTTCTAGGAGTTAAGGGACTCTGGCTACTAACATCCCGTTTGCCAAATCTCAGGGGATACAGCCCAATCAATTGACGTAAGCTAGTTCAACCGTCTTTGTACATAGGTATGTATACTAGAAATCTAAAGCAGCTTGCTTACACTGGAAATATACTTAGGGAATAGCTTCAGATCAAACGTCAAAAGTAGGTACCTACAAGAAATATAATAACCATTAAAAAGACAAGTCAAGTACGAGTTCGTTTAACTCGCGCACCGAGGGTTCCGTACAAACTTTCAATTTTCTAATGTAACTATAATCAAGAAAGACTTTTGACTAAAAGTATACTAAGCATAATTGTGTACAGCGCCATCTATCGGCAAATTGGCTAGCTAATTTGCGCGACCTGTATGTAGGTATGTTGGTTTTTTAGGTATATTTCACAAGATAATAATTTAGTACCTGGGCGACCGAGCTTTGCTCGGTTATAACTATTTATTGTAATATGGTGGTGTATAGGTGATAATCTTAACTACATTTTTTTTACTAAATTAAACTTGTCTAAAACAATAAAAATGAACATATTAAAAAAACAAAAGTTAGTCACCGGGCGAGATTCGAACCCGTAACACTCGATTCTAGCCGTCCGCGTCCCCGCTGGACAGACTGTTCTTACATTATACTCGTACACATGCTTACATTATGGCAACAATAAAACGGTCACTCTATATTATAAATTGGTAGCACTGATTGCGAACGACGAATAATATTTAATGGGAAATATGAATGGAAAAATCCCTTCCATTATCAAAAAATCACTTTTTTGTATGGGAGCCCCCTTAATTATTTATTTTATTCTGTTGTTAGTATTTGTTGTTATAGCGGCAACAGAAATACATAATCTGCCTGATGCCTGATGGTTGACTGGTAGAGAATGCCTTTAGGCATTAAGTTCGCCATTTGTACTTTATTTGTTATATTGTGCAATAAAGTTTAAATATAAATAAATATAATAATAAATAATAATCTGTAGAAATTTCAACTGGCTAACTATCACGGTTCATGAGATACAGCCTGGTGACAGACGGCCGGCCGGACGGCCCGACGGACGGACGGACGGACGGACAGCGGTCTCAGTAATAGGGTCCCGTTTGACCCTTTGGGTACGGAACCCTAAAAAAGAACTTGCTTTAAATAAAAATCTGCAAACATAGTCAGTAAATGAATGAACCTAGAACAAGGCAAAAATTTAAAGGCGAATGAATTAAATCGGAAGTTCTCATGTTTTGGTATGAAACAAACGCGTGTGTCCCCACTTGGATACACAAACACATTTTCCGCCCACAATACATGCTCCAGCACAAATCGCGTTTCGAGTTCCTCACAAACAGTGAACCTAATGCACCCACGACCCATTTATATTTACTTAGAAATATAGGTATGCGCCGTAATCTAAAAAGATTTATAAATTAAAAAAAATGCTATAAGATCTCTTGTAGGGATTTCATTTGTGCTTTATACTTATCGCATGTTATAGTTTAGGCACAATTCAAACTAATTTGTTCTTAGACAGAGCTACTGCCAATTGCTTTATCTCCTGTGGCAATGCTAAAGTTACTGTACTGTGAGTAGTTTTTTCAGTTCAACGACCGGACTTGACGATATTGAAACTGCGGAATTATTTATCTTCGAAAGACCAATGACTTTTAAGGGGCTCCCTGGCGCCAATGACCTTCGATCTGAATCCCTTAGTTTTCTTATGTTTTTTGCAGTTATAATATTAATATCAACTGTGTGTAATATTAATAGCAGCTATACTATCCCATATTTACTTCGAAGTTCATTGTATTCGAGATATTTGGCATCAAAGTTAAACAATTTTAGGACAGAAACCTTGTTTTCTGGCCATATCTTTTGTGTTAATTAGTTTAAAATTTAAATCTCTGACTAGTTTTTAGAGACGTCAAAGACGAACCCAAATATATAGATTTCGTATATCTAAGATCCTTCACAGCAATCGAGTAACGAAAAAAATGGTTTTTTTTAGAAAGTGTTTAAAAAAATCATAAGAAATAAGTAGGGTAAAGGCACCAGTGCTCAGCCATGCACCAGTGGTCAGCCTTTCTTGCTTATTTTTGCTTGTAAATATCAAACTTTTTCAGATTTACATGCCAAAAGTAGGTGATATTATAGACTGATAAAGTATGAATTGAAAAGTAACTTAATTTTCAAAAGAATTGTCTAGCATAAACCACAACACTACTTCAAAGAAGTGCTGTCGTCTGACATGAAGGGATATGTGATATGCGCCATTTTTTTTTGGGACGTCACATCGTATGTTGATTCTCCTTACCTTTATATGCTCGAGGCCGACTTCCTCGAGCCGGAAGGCTTGGGTGGCCCTCAACATCACAGAGGCGTAAGACTCATTAGTCTCAGGCTTGAGAGCCACCACCACTGCCGCGGTCTTTGGTACCACCAGCTTTTTAGCTACCGGAGCTGATGGCTTGGCTGCTTGTGTCTTCGAAGTGGAAGGAGGGGTAGCCTTTATTTTCCTTTTTCCTCTCCGTTTCGCCACCTGCGTCCATTCCCCCTGCGCGGAGGGCGTCTGTGTAGGGACTGGGAGCACCGGCTTGGGCCCGGTCGCCGACTTTTTGGCCCGCGGAGCAGACGCGGGTATCACCGGCTTGGGCCTAGCCGCCGTCTTCTTGGCCCGCGGAGCAGGCACAGGCGCCGGTCTCGCAGAGGGGATGAGTGTCGCCCCCGTCGCCGCAACCTGTCTGCTGCCACTACCTCTCGGCTTCCCCCTGTTTGGCTGCTCCAGAGTGGCCGGCGAGTTATTTGGGCCCTCTGCAGTCTTTCTATCTGCCGCTAGCGGCGGGCGGAGGGTCGACTCTGGGGGAAGGCGAGGCTGGAGTTACCTTGACGTAGGTCGGCAAGCTCTTGGTCCTCTAGTTGTGCTTTAGAGAGGGCCTCGTAATCTTCTTCTAACGAGACGGCCTCGATCCGTGACATCGCATCGGCTACAACATTGTCCTCCCCTTTAATGTACCGGATGTCCGTTGTAAATTCGCCAATGAACGACAACTGGTTCAGCTGCGATGGCGGAAGTTTTTCTCTGCGTTGTACGAAGGCGTACAACAGCGGCTTGTGGTCAGTATAAAATGTCACATGTTGGACCTCGAGAATGTGGCGGAAATGCTGTACGCTTTCGTACACCGCAAAGAGTTCTCTGTAGTATGCTGGCCACTGATATTGCTGGGGGGTCAACTTTTTGCTGAAAAAGGCAAGAGGGCACTATTAGTTGTTCACGAACTGCTGGATGCAGGATCCGACGTGGACGCTGGAGGCATCCGTGAAAAGTCCCAGAGGTGCGTTGTTGACCGGGTGTTGGAGTAGGGTCGCGTTGGACAAGCTTGACTTTCACGCCTCGAAATGCGCCAGAAACTCGGGTGTCCATGGAAATGGTTTGGCACCCTTACCATTTATGGCGACTACTGCATCTACATTTCGAAGCGTGCGAAACGGCGATAGTAATTCATCATGCTGAGGAAACGGCGCACGCCTTAAACGTCCTTTGGAGGGGAAAGTCAATGAGAGCTTGAATGCGGTCCTGAGGAGGTCGAGTGTCTTCAGCACTCACGTGGTATCCCAGGAACACTACTTCCTTTGCGCCTAAGACACACTTGAAAGGGTTAAAACAAGCCCATACTCCTGCAAACGCTTGAATAGGATCCGCAAATGTTCCTTGTGTTGGGTCTCGTCAGCTGAGTAGACGAGTTTGTCGTCTATATATGGAAAGACGAAATCGAGACCCCGTGTGACCTCATCGATGAACCTTTGAAAGGTTTGACCGGCATTTCGTAACCCAAATATCATGAAAGGGAATTCGAAGAGGCCTAACGGGGTGACGATCTTGGGTATGTTGTCCTCAGTTACTGGGATCTGGTGATACGCCTTCACCAGATCAAGGGTGCTAAAGATGGTAGCACCAGCGAGGTTATTCGCGTAGTCATTGATATGGCGCACTGGGTAGCGGTCGGGAATGGTCCTGGCGTTCAGGGCGCGATAGTCTCCGCATGGACGCCAAGACTGGTCTTTCTTAGTAGTCATATGCAAAGGAGAGGACCAAGCACTCTCAGATGGCCGCGCCACCCCTATCCGCACCATGTCCCCTAATTCGGCCTTGGCAGCAGATAGCTTTTGAGGTGCCAAGCGTCGCGGACGGCAGGAAATGGGTGGGCCTTCGGTGGTCCTGATATAGTGCACAGTGTTGTGCTTGACTAACTACAGGAATCCAGGAGGCTTAGTGATGTCAGGGAACTCAGCGAGCACTTGTGCAAAAGGAGAGTCCCGTAGACTGATAGATTTGATGCTAGGCTGCGTGACGGTAGCACTTGAGCAAAAAGCCTTAAGTCCAGTCTTGCCATCCACAAGGCGTTTGGTGTGACAATCTGGTAGAAGATGGTAATGGGCCAAGAAGTCTGAACCGATGTTAGCTGAATTAACTTCTGCCACAACAAACTGCCAGGTGAAGTCGCGCCGCAGTCCAAAATCAGGTCTAAGGTTTACTGTGCAATAGGTCAGAATTGTGCTACTATTAGCCGCTCTAAGGTCCCACTCAGTGGGTTTCCTCGGCTCCCTGAGCCAGCGGTATGGGTAAAAGTGACAAGTTTTGATACTTTGCAATTTTAGTCATATTTATAAGTATAATTTATTTTCAAGATTAAATAAAATTACCTATAGGATGTCGAATAAAATACCATTTATTAGATGATAAGCAATAGTTTTTCATCCACATGTCAGATTCAAGCACATTTTATTTACCTACCTAAGTATATGAAGATAATCCTACGAGTGTTTCTGGTTATTCATCATAAGTTACGTTGAATATTTAGGGTTCAGACCTCGATTTGAATGCGTCTGTAGGCTACGGTGAATGCTCACCATTAGGTGGGTCGTATGCTTGTTTGCTACCGATGTGCTGTAAATAATAAATTAAAATATTTCCTTATTTGTACGCTCGTATACTATGTTCTGTTACTGGCGAACTATTATTTCATATTTGGCAGTGACTTTTCGTCATAGTAAAATATCTTGGGAGATCCGAACTAATCTCAATAAGAGTATAACCTAACCTATAGACCCACATCATTTCTATATCCCAAATACTAAAATGACAGCTCTTTTACCCAATTTACCTATCCGGACTTGTACTAAAATAACTGTTGGACTGGGTACTTACATTATGTATTAAATTAAACTTTATATAGTATTGTACTGAAACCACAAATGAATGGGCAGATTCTTAACTACTTTTAGTAGTTTTTTCAATAAAGATGCCACTGTAGTTTTTGAGAAATAAAAACAATGAGCTGGTTAACCTTTGGGTAGAAGGTGAAATGGTAGTTACTTAAGTGAAAACTAGTGCCTTTGCTATGATTTGGCTGAGGCGTTAGGTTCCTGATTTGAGATTAGAATGGCTTTAGTAACCCGTGGCTAAAAGTCGTAACAAAGGGTTTCAAATATCGTGATCTTTAGTGTCGTATTATATTTACGTAACAGTGTTGTCAACATAGCAAAAACGATAAAATAGAACTGGCACGCCGTCAAATTCTACGACTCTTTTCTTTCCGCACAGACTCTATAGATGTATAGATGGTTGTCATATGCGGTGGGGCATGATTATTGTCTCGTCAATATGGCTTTGCCTAGTGTGGAGGTCAGAATAAAATGTAACTAAACTATTTGTATTTGCATTTATTTATGTCGGCAACTAATTCAGAAAAATCTACGATATCAATCTCATTCGCAACACAGAAGGTAGGAACCGTAATCATTCGATAACACTTACCGCACTTACGAAATTCATCGTTTGTAATAGAATAACATCTCGTATCCCGTCGGCGAAATTACGCAAAAGACGTGACCAAATAAAGGCGCCCTCATGCAAATATCTGCCGACGTTCCGCTTTTTTATGAAACGTATATATTCGTATGTAAAAAATGACGGTACAGAAAGGTAAGGAACGATACGGAATGTCACACAAATTTGGTCCGACGTTCGACGCAATGGGCTCATTTACTTGGGTCGCGGCAAATCTACTCTCCAGACGTATCTTTGTACACATCATCATTGGAATTCAAATTTAATTTTGTTTCGTTTAGGTAGTTTTTACTAAAGTGAAACTGAGGGGATATGTGAAGTTGACTAGATTAAACCTTTGAATTATTCTGTACCCGTAGGTATCAGGTAAAAATCCAGGCTTAGAGCTGTTTTGGGGGCTTTGTATCTATCCAAGTTGTTGTGTATTTAAGTATTTTGTATTATATTTATCGTTGTTTGGGTATCTACAAGACAAGCCTTCTTGAGCTTACTGTGGGACTTAGTAATTTTTGTAAGAATGTCCAATATTTATTTAAGTAGTTAGATAGTCTAGGAATAGGTAAACTTACATTATATACAACTTATATCGCGTATAATCTTCTTCCTAGCGTTAGTCCCGGCTCACGGGAGCCTAGGTTCCGGCTGGCAATTAATCCCGAGAATTGGCGTATATTTTCCATAATGTATTTGTTTTCCTTGATCTTGCCAAGGCATTTGAAACTGTCTCGATTCTAGAGCTTATCGACAAGCTGGAGTGCATTGGGATAAGGGAAAAGGCCCACTTGATCTTCAGTGACTTCCTGGTCAATTGTACACAGCAAGTTAAAATAGGAAACACTGTGAGTAAGGATGCCCCTGTCGTTTATGGAGTGCCCCAGGGCAGTATATTGGGACCCAGCTTATTTCTAATTTACATAAATGGCTTGTGTCAATTATCACTTACAAAACGTAAAATTTTCACTTATGCTGATGACTCATCCATAATTTACCATGGAGATACATGGGAGGAAGTGTATAGTAATGCTGAGATTGGACTCCATAAAATTAATAGTTGGTTACAGAGAAATTTACTTACCTTGAACTTACATAAGACCACATATTTACAATATTCTTTAAATAAATCATTTATGTATAATAGGGAACTTAAGGTTCACAAATGCAGTTTTCAGACAGGAACTGATTGTACTTGTATTGTTATTGCTAAATCTGATGGCATTAAGTATCTGGGCATGCTGCTTGATGACAGAATGAGTTGGCAGCCACACCTAGACCTAACCTCAACACGGATAAGAAAACTAGTACATATTTTTAAGAAGCTAAGAACTTTATAATAATAATCAATGAGCGGAATTCTTCATAGCAAAAATCAAACTGTCAGAGGGATTGACCTAACTGTTTTATCGACTTATCGATAAATATTTGTCACTTAACGAAACAAAGTTAAAGTAGGTAATGAAATCAGGCTTTTGGATATACATACAAACAAATTAACGGTGTCCCTAATTAGCTGACCGCCACTGTATTTTGGTATAATAGTAAAGAATAAAACAGAAAATACTTTTATGATGTAAATGAACGTAACATTTAGAGCAATATATTGTGGAAGAATCTTCTTTGAAACTGAAATAAGAATCTTTCGGTATCCATTTTTTTATTGTTTTCTTTTAGGATTAACCATTTTAGTAACACGGCACGGAAATCACTCATGAAAACTCAAGTGACATAAATGACATATGTGACGCTGACATGATTTACTTTAATACGGAGATGCAAGTTGCTTATCAAAGAGGTCAAATGTTACAGAATAATCTTTTCAGTTGATTATGCATACCTAATGCGATATTATTCCGTAACATCGATAAGTCGATAAAACAGTTAGGTCAATCCCTCTGACAGTTTGATTTTTGCTATGAAGAATTCCGCTCATTGATAATAATAATAAATATTCTTTATTGTACACCACATATTGAAAAGGAGAATACAAAGAGAACACAAATTACAATTAGGTAACAACAGGCGGTCTTATCGCTAAAAAGCGATGTCTTCCAGACAACCTTTGGGTAGCAGGAAACAACCTTTGGCTAACTGTATTGGAACTAGATTTATTGAAAAAAGTGTATGTTGCTATAGTTCAGCCAGGGATATGGGGTGGCGCTTGTAAAACCCTCATGTTAAAATTAGATAGAGCTCTGAGATCCCTGTTGAAGGTCATAAGTCATGACATGTAGACCATATAGTCTATTATATAAACAATGTTTATTGCTCTCCGTCAGGCAACTATACAGGGCGTCCCACGGCTTTGCCACATGGAGGGGAAGTACCTTAAATACTGCAGATAGGAAAGTTTACTGAAGAAAAACTTGTTTGAAATATATATATATATTTCTGTGATCTCGGAAACGGCTCTAACGATTTCGCTGAAATTTGGTATATGGGGGTTTTTGGGATATGGGATACAACCTATCTAGATTAGTCATATGTTTGGGAAAACGCGTGTTTTCGAGTTTTCATGCGTTTTTCTTTCGACGCAGAATATGGTCGCTAATTTCGTGTTGCCGGCCACTGTCGGTCTGGTCCAGCGGGTTAAGACGCGGACTGCTAAACGAGTGTTGCGGGTTCGATATGTTCGAATCTCGCCCGGTGACTAACTTTTGTTTTTTTTATATGTTCAAGTTTATATATTTTTTTTTAATTTTTATTGTTTTAGACAAGTTTAATTTAGTAAAAAAATGACCTATGTAATAAGAGAAATTGACAATAGATGGCGTTACTCTGTGACAAGTATTGTAAGATTAAAATCGATTGTAAATAATAATAATTGTCAGTTCACATTTTACTTTTTAAGTTTATGTAGATTATCACCTATACACCACCATATTACAATAAATAGTTATAACCGAGCAAAGCTCGGTCGCCCAGGTACTAGATAGATTATACCTCTAAAGTTCGTAACAGCTCACAAAATACAATAAATACTGTTTCAAATTTCATTCAAATAAACCTGGCTATGACACACGGAGAGACACATGGATGGACCGACGACGGACGGACAAACGAGCAAACGGACAGACAGAGGACACGCCATAAATAAATAAATAAATAATAAAGGTCAATAAAAATAAGCAACACATTTCTGTAAACAAATTGATGTTCAAAATACCATTATAAAGTGCTTTATTGCTTCAAATATTTTAACATAAGACGAACATCAAAACACCCAAGCGTTTCATGAGTTCCATATAACGAAAGAACCCAACTGTTTAATCCCATTTCTCTCACTGGTATAAAATTAACAGCTTTATCAATTTTCCTTATATCAAAATTTTCAAAAACGTAAGAGCCTTTGTATATTTGACAAGATTTATCTATTTTGATTTTTGCTGCCAGTGTGATCATTTGCACTAAAACGTTTTTACAAGTCATGCCTTTGCTATCCAAATTATATTTTAAAACACCATTTCTAAAGATACCCGTTTTAAGTCTCCATAAATAGCCGGCCAGATTTTGTTTCACAACTATATCCCCTCTGATGAACGAGTCATTATTCTTTGTATGAATTGAAATATTTGCCGACACTTTTCTGTCCAGTTCGTAAGGGGGGTCGGGCTTATCACAAGGCTTCACACTTATTAACGTGGTTTGATAAACACCACGACAAAACAAGTGAAATTGAAAAACTGTGCATAATAACAATAAACTGCGAAAATCCATGTCAGAAGAGAAACATACATGAGTATTAACTTATTTGACTTAACAGCGAATGATGATGCGCCTTTTGGGATATTAATCTCTACAAATAAACTGACGTAGTTAAATTGTAATTATATTTACCATTTTCAAAATCACATACCTAACCAGATCCGGATATCCGCAATCTACATGGCTTAATGACCTTTTCTGATATTTTAAGGCTCATTACACTACACTACATGCAAATGATGCAAATAATTCTACATTTAAAACCCCCGACAAAATTAGCTGCCTTGAAAACCTTAACATAGTAGAAACATTAAAAAGTCGCTTCAAAACGGATAAAAAACATAAACCTAATTTTATGCGTTAGTTACCAACTACGAACTGTACCCCTAGTGTAAATTTATTCGATAGCGTGATTAGCGTGACGTGACGTACGCGTTTGCGTTAAGTCTCATTTTGTATGGGATTTTGAATTTCCAAAACGTCCGTCCCGCTTGGCCCACTATTTCTAAATTCCATACAAAATGAGACTTAACGCAAACGCGTACGTCGCGACACGATATCGAATAAATTTACACTAGGGGTTCTGATGTGTTTGAAGTAGGTGTCAAGCCAAATTTTGAAGCGTAATCCGATCCAAGCAGCTCACCTTGGTGCAGTTCGATAAGGACGCGGCTAAGTGTACGGCACCGGCGAATTGTCTGGATGATATTTTTATTTTTATTTTAGTATATGGAAAACCAACAGCGCTATATATATCTAGAACTTACAATAGAATTCCAGAGCGAATTACAGGTTCTCACTTATAGAAATGTAATAAATTATAAAAAGTTTTTGCCCAACTTAATTTACACATACAAGTTCCTACAGCATAAAAACAGATATATACAATGATCCAATTTTACAAAAATAAATTAAAAAAGAAAAAAGTTGTTGAATCCTGTGAGTACATATTCAACAATGCACCGAGCCCTGTCCTGACAGTGATTTTGTGTCCTGAGTGTCGGGATTTTGTATATAAATTCCGAAAAACTCATTGGTACGAGCCGGGGTTTGAACCCGTGCGTGACCTCCGGATTGAAAGTCGCACACTCTTACCACTATGAAGCTTGAAAAGCTCACAGAACCAAGACTTAATGTACAAGTAATACCATTTTCAAACGAAGTCAAGTACCTACTAGATACAAGTACGGGTCACTTTCGACCAAAAGTTTACTTGGAGGGCTCCAAGTCACCTGAGAAATATTATACAAAAACCGAAAATGCCCATGGGTTCATGCTGTCGAATGGCAGGAGCAAGATGAAACACAAAATTTTTCACCACACCAACGCGAGGAAAATACTAACTATGAAATACCAAAAAAAACAATTCAAATTAAATCCAAATGAACGTAACTAAAAATTATAGTTACGTTCAACTAAAAAATTATCATACAAAATCATCATTTAAAAGTCAATTCTACCAGGTAGCATAAGGGAACAACTTAAAATATGCATCTGATTACTTTGCCCCACATGTGGATAAAATGCAACTCTCTCATTCGTTTTTTTAGGGTTCCGTAGCCAAATGGCAAAAAACGGAACCCTTATAGATTCGTCATGTCCGTCTGTCTGTCCGATTCTGTCACAGCCACTTTTTTCCGAAACTATAAAAGCTATACTGTTCAAACTTGGTAAGTAGATGTATTCTATGAACCGCATTATGATGTTCACACAAAAATAGAAAAAAAACAATAAATTTTGGGGGTTCCCCATACTTAGAACTGAAACTCAAAAAATCTTTTTTCATCAAACTCATACGTGTGGGGTATCTATGGATAGGTCTTTAAAAATGATATTGAGGTTTCTAATATCATTTTTTTCTAAACTGAAAAGTTTGCGCGAGAGACACTTCCAAAGTGGTAAAAAGTGTGTCCCCCCCCCGTAACTTCTAAAATAACAGAATGAAAAATCTAAAAAAAATATATGATATACATTGCCATGCAAACTTCCACCGAAAATTGGTTCGAACGAGATCTAGTAAGTAGTTTTTTTTTAATACGTCATAAAAATTAAAAAAAAAAAATTTTTTCATCAAACCCATACGTGTGGGGTATCTATGGATAGGTCTTCAAAAATGATATTTAGGTTTCTAATATCATTTTTTTCTAAACTGAATAGTTTGCGCGAGAGACACTTCCAAAGTGAAAAAATGTGTGTCCCCCCCCCCTGTAACTTCTAAAATAACAGAATGAAAAATCTAAAAAAAATATATGATATACATTGCCATGCAAACTTCCACCGAAAATTGGTTCGAACGAGATCTAGTAAGTAGTTTTTTTTTAATACGTCATAAAAATTTAAAAAAAATTTTTTTTTCATCAAACCCATACGTGTGGGGTATCTATGGATAGGTCTTCAAAAATGATATTTAGGTTTGTAATATCATTTTTTTCTAAACTGAATAGTTTGCGCGAGAGACACTTCCAAAGTGAAAAAATGTGTGTCCCCCCCCTGTAACTTCTAAAATAACAGAATGAAAAATCTAAAAAAAATATATGATATACATTACCATGCAAACTTCCACCGAAAATTGGTTTGAACGAGATCTAGTGAATAGTTTTTTTTTAATACGTCAATAAATTAAAAAAAAAAATTTTTCATCAAACCCATACGTGTGGGGTATCTATGGATAGGTCTTCAAAAATGATATTTAGGTTCCTAACATCATTTTTTTCTAAACTGAATAGTTTGCGCGAGAGACAGTTCCAAAGTGGTAAAATGTGTGTCCAAAGTGGTAAAATGTTGAACAAGATCTAGCAAGTAGATTTTTTTTTAATACGTCTTAAATGGTACGGAACCCTTCATGCGCGAGTCCGACTCGCACTTGGCCGCTTTTGAACAATCAAGAGGGCCTTTACCAGTTGGTGTGGTGAAAAAATATTTCCAGATAGGTAGCCGCTTCTAGCAATATTTACAGCAGCAATAACTAGCTTAAGTTATATTTCCGGGACCGGCATAACAATACTCCCCCACTCCGACGTTTAGAGAGTGCGATCTGCGAGTTCACGTATGTATGTTACGTCTTATCTCGAACGCGAATAAATTAATGTCGGCCCAAAACATTTCACGAAACGTTGCACTTCTGCGCGGATCATTTTTAATCTAAATTCCGTTCGAGCCCCGCCTTTGACTCGTGGCAAGAAATTGCTAAACGTACATTATATCGGGGCGGGTAAAATCATTCCAGACGGGTAACCGGGAAGACTTTAAAGAAATTTGGCCTTTGTTAGTAGTTTTTTTACACTTCACTGGACGAGGCCAAGTTACTAAAGAAATATTTTCAATGCAAAATTTGATAAATACGAATACCTACTTCTCATTTTTTTTAAAGAAAAGGATTACCTTTTTTTCTGTCGTCGATGAACGACTGCTCATTGTTGAATGATGTCAAAAACCCCTTGACTTTTACCTACCTATTCGTGTTTTGGAGCAGGATAATTATCAATAAGTCTGTTATCATTACATTCTAATAGTGGTAAGTACCTAAATAATAAGTCAAAGATCTACGGTGAAATAACGCGCGCGGCGCTATACTCGTTCTACTCCTAGTCGTTCTTGCTACGGACGTTAAGGCCGGTGGCTTTTTTTTTTACTTACATACGGCTTTACGTAGCTGTTTAGCGTGCGGAAAGTTGGTTTTCGCTAACTAGTGCTTTTCACTTTTCCAATTTTTTTTATTACACTTGTTCCAATTAATGACTACTTATTGAATGATGAGCGTTAATGTTAGTTTCCTTTAAAAGTCATAATGAACATAAAAACCTACTGTTAATGTATATGTATATACATTTTTCTTATTTTATTACTTACCTCTTCATCATTATAACACGTTTATTTTTAATATTGAATATTGAAAAACCGTTCTTAATAAGTTGTCTGAATAGAACGGAATAGCTGCCGAAACGCCTGTCACAGAAGAGGCGTTTTTTCTTACTGCAAGCATGTTTTAAGTTTCTAAAGGCATTATTCGATATTGTTTTTATACAATTTAAATATAAGATACACAAATAATCGTAAATATCGATACTTAGGTAATAATAGTAAAATGTTTTATATTAACTGCTTCTGTCTTATAGAACATGCATTAAAAAATTGTACTTGCTTGATGAAATTGGTCCTGGCATATATGATTATAGTTGTATGGTAACATAATCTAAAGGTAATTTTGGAGACCTAATAAATCATGTTTATACTGTAAACTTTCACCCTATATTTACTATATTTACTCTTTCTCAAATTATTTAGGTCACTAAGCAAACCCCTTAGGTAAAATGTAACATTTTCTTTAATATTTTCAAAGTGGTTACGCCTCAGGTATCAAACAACTAAGTATTATCAGTATATTTAATAAATATGCTTGCAAATGGTATCCATCACAAATTGATCAATAAAATAGAACCTGAACAATAATGAAAAAACCAACGATTGGTTGGAAAAAACAAATTGGTGGGCAGTGCCTATGCTGACAAAATTCATCATTACTTGGTAATTGGTTATGTAACGTTATACTGTAATAAAACCTTTTTTTTTTTTGAAATTTCATAAAATATTCCGTATATTTTATAATAAAGTTTATTCTTCTTCTTCTTTTTCTAGCCTTAATCCCATCATTTGGGGTCGACTCTCCTAGTTATTCTTCGCCAGGACTGTCTGTCCCGGGTCGTCTGGGCTGGTTTTTTTTAAAGTCCCTATTTATAGTAGCTATCCATGTTTGTCGGGGTCTTCCTCGCCTCGTCAACGGCGGTGGGCATATATGCAACACTTTCTGTGTCATGTGGTCAGGTGGTCGCCGCATGACGAGACCGTACCATCTGAGTCGGGTTTCTTCCAGTTTGTCAGGGATAAGTTTTGCTCTGAAGCTGCCTCGTATGTGTATGTTTTGTACGCGATCCAGTAATGTTACACGTTACACCACCTGCCCAACGCAGCATCCTCATTTCCGCAGTGTGTAGCTTATCTTCCTGTCGTTTCTTTAAAGGCCAGCACTCCGCCCCATATATAAATAATACATAAATAAAAAATATATATATTATAAGAGATTATTACACAAACGGACTAAGTCCCACAGTAATCTCAATAAGGCTTGTGTTGAGGGTACTTAGACAACATATAACATAGCTGGACGCCATCAGTGGCGGATTAACCGAACAGCAGAAAAAGCATATGCTAAGGGCCCCGCGCCTAAGGGGGGCCCCGCGCTCCGACCCTGACCATGCGATTTCGGCACGCGGAACCACCACATTTTATTTACAATGTATTTTTTTTCGTAACTCAGTAACAATATTGACCAATTATTATTATTTGTTATTATCCTGTCTATTTTTCTTTACAACGATACCAAATTTAAAGATTTTTTTAGGCTTACGCAAAGACCTAGAGCAGAGTTTAGCATAATACCGAAGGTGCAGAGTGTTGGGGAAGGTGCAAACTTTTGTGCATGGCTAAGCTGCAGGAAACAGCAGAGCTCGGAAACGAACAAAAGAAGATACTGTGTTTAAAAACATATTAGTGAAAAGCAAGGAAGGATGATTTATTTACTAATTATTATTTCAAATAACGAATTGCACCTTACAGCTAATGCCTAATGATGATCAGCTTTGAGCCCGTAGTAGGCCAAAGGACGCGCTCCTGTACGGCTGGCCGGGCCCAAAATATGCCGAGTTGCTGCAAAGCCGTGATACATATGATCTAATTGTCAAAATGTTATAAAAAGAAAACAGCGGGGCCCCTATGCAGGGCTTTGCATTCGCATAAGCCGGATGTAAAGCCCTACATAGGGTCCGATACCCAAAGCATCCCAGCAAGTCGCACTTTCGAGCAAGAACTAAGGCCGAGCAGCAGGCGAGCCGAGATCAATTCCAAACTCTGTTCTCCTACAATTCAGTCTTTGCATGGTGGCGCGCCGTGATTGAACGCTCCGGGCCTCCACCCTTATACGGAGCTCGGCCTACGGCCTCGTTCACACTCTGGCATTGATTTCATTCTAGACTCTGCTTTCCTGCAGCTTGGCCTTCGGTTTCGCACGGGAACGCTACGAAATCGGGTGGTCCGATCGGTCCGGATATTCAGCTCGTGGGGCTCAGCCTTCGGGCTTGTTTTTTGGCTCACTTAGCCATTAGTTCCCACTTCTTAGGTCCGACTCACTTTTCACCTATTTTTACAAGCTTTTATTCAACTTAATAATCTTGATGTTGTTAAACAGTATCCCTACATGCTTTAACTTGTAATACTCGTAAGTTGTTTTCAAAACATGCAAACCATCTGCAAACTATTTTTTTGACCATTTGTCAAAATTTGGCAAAATCGACCTAATCTGATGATGAAAACCGAAGGTAAGGAGGAAACCTATATAAAAGAAAGGAACTGTGATAGAATAACACAACTTCATTAAGATTAGGCTCTTTTAAAATGTATTAGTAAAAAAATAAAAAGATCGAAATTCCTCCCTACATTTTTTTTTCTTTCGGAGCGATTATTTCCGAAAATAATAACTTTATTTAAAAAAAGGTTTTTTGAGACCATTATTCGTTTCGAAAGAGCTTATCCAACCATACGCCACACTACAGGGTCAAAGCAAAAAAATATCAAAGTAAAAACATTTTGTACGAGAGGTATCCTTATTTTTTTTATAGTTTTTATTTTACCCGTTCTGTCGCAATGCATGATTTATGTATCCATGCCAAATTACAGCTATCTAGCACTAAAGATCACGGAGCAAACCCTCGAACAGACGGACTTGGTGAAACTGCTTATATAAGAGTTTCTAGGTGACTACGAAACCCTAAAAAATACACTGCATAACATGTTAAAAACTAATAGAGAACGAGTGGACAAAAATTAAGACATCGTAAAAATGTTGTGATGGTACTGAATCCTCGGGGTGCGAATCCGACTCGCACTTAATCATTTTTTTTTCAAACCAAGGGGGCCCCGCGAGCTATTGTGCTAAGGGCCCCGCGCCTTCTTAATCCGCCCCTGGACGCCATGCAGCCTTGTACACTTTGCACGGCATTCTATTGTCACACAGCACTCACGATAGCCCCTTCCACTTCATCATATTGTAATAGAGTTTATTAAAGATAAAGGTAAAGTTATAATTTATTGAGTTAGAAGCATGTTTTATCAGTACTTATGCCATCCATCCACGGTAAAAAATAATACGTGGTCAAATGTTTTGTAAATTACTACGGTTATGACTACACTTGTTAATAAACAATAATAGTGTGTTTAATGTTCTTTCAAACAACACATCACACGAATT
Organism: Cydia pomonella; assembly: GCF_033807575.1. Taxonomy (NCBI): domain Eukaryota; kingdom Metazoa; phylum Arthropoda; class Insecta; order Lepidoptera; family Tortricidae; genus Cydia; species Cydia pomonella. The sequence continues at coordinate 12,542,726 of NC_084706.1, read as the reverse complement.
GATCAGTAAAATGGTACACAAGAAATAACGAAATGTAGACGACGGTTGGCAGCCATTTATGTGACCGTGCGTAGTGACCCATGCTGAACAAAACTCATCATTACTTGGTTATATAATATCCTACACCAATATATTTAACTTATATTTTTGGAAGGCTAATGAAGTGTTGTGTGAATGAAGTGGTGTATATACAAGATTTTGTAATAACATTAATTGCGGTAAAGTTATAATTTATTGAGTTAGAAGCATGTTTTATCAGTACTTATGCCATCCATGCACGTTAAAAAGTCGTATTTATTCAAATATTTTGTAAACGACTACAGTTATGACTACGGTTATCGAACACAATAATAGTACGTTTAATTATCTTTCAAACGACACCTCACACGAATCGATCAATCCCATAGCACTCAAGATGTGAACAAATATCAATGATGGTCGGCAGCCATCTGTCCCCCCCCCCCTTTTTTTTTCGAACCTCCCTCCCCCCTCTATAAACTAAAACCGGTCAATTCGTATTCTGCAGATAACGAGGAACACATCCATACCAGTTTTAGGTATTTAGAAGAGATTTCTACGAAAATCGTAAAGGAGACGGCTTTAGTTAAATTTTCCTATAGTCTGGTTATTATTAGGTATGTTGTGAACACAGACTTTATGAATTATTATTTGCTCTCGCAAAGTATTTCGAAGTGGGTAATTAGTTGCGAGTGCACTCGCCTGATGCACGGGCGGGAAAATCCGTCAAGAGTTTAGCTGTGCTTAATCTGATGTAGATTGGGTCGCGCGTACTGATTGCTTTGACAAGACATACCCCTGTTTTTAGGGTTCCGTAGCCAAATGGCAAAAAACGGAACCCTTATAGATTCGTCATGTCCGTCTGTCTGTCCGATTATGTCACCGCCACTTTTTTCTGAAACTATAAGATCTATGCTGTTCAAACTTGGTAAGTAGATGTATTCTATGAACCGCATTAGGATGTTTACACAAAAATAGAAAAAAAAACAATAAATTTTGGGGGTTCCCCATACTTAGAACTGAAACTCAAAAAATCTTTTTTCATCAAACCCATACGTGTGGGGTATCTATGGATAGGTCTTTAAAAATGATATTGAGGATTCTAATATCATTTTTTTCTAAGCTGAATAGTTTGCGCGAGAGACACTTCCAAAGTGGTAAAATGTGTCCCCCCCCCCCCCGTAACTTCTAAAATAACAGAATGAAAAATCTAAAAAAAATATATGATATACATTGCCATACAAACTTCCACCGAAAATTGGTTTGAACGAGATCTAGTTAGTAGTTTTTTTTCAATACGTCATAAAATTTAAAAAAAAAATTTTTTTTCATCAAACCCATACGTGTGGGGTATGGCTATGGATAGGTCTTCAAAAATGATATTTAGGTTCCTAATATACCAGCAGATGGCTGACCGCAAGCATGTCAGGAGTCAAGATGTCACAATGGCGACGAGTATAAAAAACGTAAGAAAAAAAATTATGTACTAAATGACCGGACAAGAAGTTATGACTTTTAAATTATTTTTTCAATAAAAGGAAAGGAGAAGAGTGACCCAAAATAGCACAGGTATGATTACCCATTGTGGATTTATTTATAGCCCTGAGCACATAAACATCTTTATAAGGCACACTTCTAATATTTAAACTATATTATGGAAAAAAAAACTATGTTTACGCTAATAGTATTACTATAAGGCACATATCAATGTCTTATTCAGTTTAAATACTATTGAATGCTATTATTTTTCCAAAAACAAGTCGATGAACAACAATTAAGCCAATTACGGTAAAATAAGTTATTAAAAAAAACTTTTATAGCGACTGTGACATTAAGAAAGCGTGTAAAACTACAATGAAGTTATACGTATATTAAATAAACTGTCGCGCATATTGCTGGGTAGTGCTGAATGTTTGTTCACCGGTAATTTATGATATACTTAATTTACTATCGTTGTTGAAACAATATCTTGGTGCGTTGTAGTATATGAGCAGATCACAAATGTGTCGAATTAACGACAACTACTTAATAATAGTTCACATAATAACTTTAACCAGAAATTATCTAAATAAATATTAAGGTTACACTTTACAATAGGCGTGTCTTATAATTGTAAACTTTATTTAGCGTCAAACTCAATAAATATCAACTGATCAGCTGCTATGCAACCTGTTTACGTGTGTTACTTAGGTATGCATTTAAACTGTTTAACCAAATCAGCATAATATTATCTGGGTCTTGTTTTTATAATGCAAAAGGGAAAAATAAGTAAACAAACCGATTACTGTCGGTGAAATTTGTCGTAAAGAGTGCTAGCTAACACGAATATTCTCCAAGAAGAGAATACCTTTATGGTTGCTAATACTGTTGTGTTAATATTGCTGGGGTCCAGCCATACAAGGAAAAAGTCCGAAATTTCTATTGAAATCTGAACCTATGTAGGAGCTAGGGTTGATTTTGTTTTGTTTTAAAATGGAACGAAGCAAAACAGATGCAACTCTGCTTCAATTGAACATTAGTGGATGTGTCGCAAAGGAACAAAACGTCATGGTTACGGCGAGGGCCTACATTAAATCCTGAACGAAGCTAGGGATTCTAAAATGGAATACTGAGCGTAGTGAGGGATTCAATTGCTGATAATAATTTTGCTAACATGTGACCCATACTGCTTTTTACATCACAAATGAGGAAATAAAAATAATAAAAATTAAAAGTCTCAAGTTCGAAATAAAGATATTTCAATTTCAATTATCTATCCAGAGTCCAAAGGGTCCAAAGGGTCCTAATAGTCCAAAGAGTCCAAGGAGTCTAAAGAGTATAAAGAGTCTAAAGAGTTTCAAGAGTCTAAAGAGTCTCAAGATTCTAAAGAGTCTTAAGAGTCTAAAGAGTCTCAAGAGTCTCAAGAGTCTCAAGAATCTAAAGAGTATAAAAAGTCTAAAGAGTATAAACAGATAGTCTAAAGAGTCAAAAAAATCTAAAGAGTCTAAAGAGACCAAAGAGTCCAAAGAGACCAAAGAGTCTAAAGATTCTAAAGAGTCATATGTATGCAGTGAACAGCATGTGGATGGTACGCTCTAGGTAGATCTGACGTTTTATAGCCATGTATGTATGAAAGAAGAACCTGATTGTAACGTATCATGTACTTGGCTAGCCCTTTCCCGAGGAGATGATGTGAAATATTTATTTCATCGAACATAAAAAGTACCTACTACAGGTAGGACCGTGGGCATGGGGAAGGTATGGTTATGTTTAATAATTGTGTCGCGCCAGCATCAGCAGTGAATGCGTTGATCACATTTGAAAACTCATGAAATGGTTTATCTTGTTTTTTTAAATACGTCATAAGTTTTCAAATGCAAGTAACGCGGTTATGGTAAATACGGTAGGCGGGGTAGGGTTGCTGATACCTAGTGTATATAACAACTACACATTGACACAAACGTGCTGTAAATATTAAATCTAGTAAAGTCGAGTTTCATAGACTGAAAAGATGAAGGTATTAATGCATACGTAGGTTATGCAATAGACGAGTTCCGTATAAACAACGGCCCTAAATAAAACCTATATCGGCCCATGTAGTGCAAAAGATAAGTTCTTCAAAATGTGACTATAATTAACGTTAAAGAGTGAAACTCTGTTAGTGTCACATAGACTCATTGAGCTTTAATGTATGTCTTGGGGTCCAATCCTACATACTTCTAATAATGACAGTGTGGACGATGGTATGGTAAGTCCCTTTTAAATATACTCAGATAGAGATGAGTTTTAATTAGGTGTAATAAAAAGGCACGTTATTGGGAAATATATACTGTGTAATGTAATCTATTTAATGGTATCATAACCAGCCAGATACAAACAGTACAACCATTCAAAAAGTTTTTACTGCAACGTTAAACCTATAAAATACGAATGAACTTTTTCCCCAACCTAATAGTTTGAATATTTTATTAAGTACCTCGGTAATTTGTTAATTTAGAATGAACATGGTTTTTATTTAGGTATATATAATTATTGTGGCTTGGTGCGAGTGAGTTTTTACTTTTAATCTCAAATCCATGTTAAGTTTAGAAGTTCGTACGTTGCTGACGTAGGACAAATCTTAGAAAAACCCCGACTAAGACAAATCTGAGACAAACCCGGATATGAATGACGAATATCCACAATTTACCTACGTTATTAGGAACACCAAATTCTGAGACAAACCCGGATATGAATGACGAATATCCACAATTTACCTACGTTATTAGGAACACCAAATTCTGAGACAAACCCGGATATGAATGACGAATATCCACAATTCACCTACGTTATTAGGAACACCAAATTCTGAGGCAAACCCGGATATGAATGACGAATATCCACAATTTACCTACGTTATTAGGAACACCAAATTCTGAGACAAACCCGGATATGAATGACGAATATCCACAATTTACCTACGTTATTAGGAACACTAAATTCTTAGACCAACCCGGATATGAATGACGAATACCCACAATTTACCTACGTTATTAGAAACACCAAATTCTTAGACCAACCCGGATATGAATGACGAATACCCACAATTTACCTACGTTATTAGGAACACCAAATGCTACTACTCGACTCAATACACTGGATAATTGCCGTTAAAACTCTAGTGTACGCAATACCCACAGCTGTGATCACAGCACAGTCAAGCGAGCCCAGAAGGCCTACCGCGAACCACGTTCGACGTGTTGCCTCCCTGTCATACTTACGTACGAATTTACAAGTGTGACAGAGAGGCAACACGTCGAACGTGGTTCGCGGTAGGCCTTCAGTTCTAAGCCATAAACCCTAAAACTATACATATTGTAAAACAAGGTTTATGGCTTCCCTGTTTTACAATATGTACTTACAGTGTTTCTGTAAAACTTGACGATTACAGTGTCGTATTTTTCTTTTATTATTTGGTTTAGGTTTTTGTTCATTTTTTGCCACTGCAGTGGCACATGCTTGTAGAACCGATTACCATCTGTTGGTTGATGGCTGACAGATTTATGTTAAGAACTTGTAAGGCCATCACATAAATTAATTTTTTTGAAATGAGAAATAAAAATAAAAAACGAAATAAGTTTATTAGGTCACACATACAATTTGAAAAACAATTTGATTTGGATTTTTTTATAAAAAATACTAGTCTAGAATGTTTCTAGAATAAAAACTAAATGTCAAAAAAATCTAAACAAAAGAAGTGTACTTCATCAAAAGTAGCGGATCGAACAAGGTGTTAAAAGTATCTACAATTCTGTAACAGCTTAACAAAAAGTGATAGTTCTATACGTAGAACAATTAAGACTGTAAAAGATATACTTTTGAACGTAAATTTTAAAGATTAACGCGTAATAATTTATTTATTGACAATAACAATATACATAATGGATATATACTGATGATTACTATAACTAGCTTATATCTAAAATAGGCCCTTGAGGCATTGTACCAAGGATGCTGGCGGCATTTCCTCGTTGTATCGCAATACTGATACGTTGTGCGAGGAAGCCGCCAGCTCTTCGGACACCAGTTACGTCAACCAGACGTTTCGCGATTTCTCCAAAAAACTTGTGCGCGCTGGAAAAAATGAAAGATTTATCTATATTGGGAAAAGTTATCCGGAATATCAAATACTTTTGGTGCGTTGTTTCATTACTTTCATCCGCTACTATTGATGCTGACTGTACATACATTGAAATATCCATTTCATCATCATTAATCAAATACAATAAATAATTAATCATTTCTAATCACAACTAATCCCACGTTGTTTTAGTCTACTCGTACTAATTCTCAAATATATTAATTTATAATTAAGTACTATGGTTTGGAAGTTTATTATAAAATCTTATACAATTACTTACCCATGAATGATTTTTTAATTTTATGGAGCCGAGTGAAGGGCACTGAGCTTATGTTTATTTCTAGTATTCATGAAATTATATTTATTTCTAGTATTAATATATCTAATTTTATAGTACTTTACAAGCTTTTATTTAACTTGCCCTGTTTAGTATGTATGGGACAAATCTTGCAAGTTAAATTTGACCCACTTCCCGATTTCCGATGAAGCTGACAATATGCATACATATGTAAGTCGGGTGACAATGCAATATTATGGTACCATCAAGCTGATCTGATGAATTGATGATGGAGACAGGAGGTAGCCATAGGAACTCTGTGATAAAACAACGCAACCTAATTGTGTTTGTGGTTTTTAGAATTGTCTCGATGAGTATTAGTTGCCTGTGGAAAAAAAAGTACAGTCAGCGATAAAAGCTTGTACCAAAAATGAAATTTTGCCAAAAACTTATTATACAATCGTGATATAATAGAGAGCTTTTCAGTCGAGTGCCTATGTGAGTTACGAGATTGAAAAGCTTGATTATATCACTATTGTATATAAAACTTTTTCTACGAGTCATTAAAAATAATATTTTTTTACTATAAACCTAGTATAGTATCTAAGTACCTAAGTATCTAAGTATCTAAGACAATAGTAGATTGTTAATCAAGGGTAGAAAGTGAACCATATCACTGATTACTTTTACCCGAGTTAAACACTCTACTTCTACTATACTCATTTCGACTACGAGGAAAGTCAAACACGAGAAATGTAGGTTAAGACTGTAATTGGCGCCATTTATATTTTGTTCCGAAAAATATTCTATAACCATTGACAATCCGATCTTAAATTAGGATGTATCTGAAACGGCCTTAATGTATACGCGCCTCAAAAAAAGTGAAACTGAATGAATTAATGTAATGTCATAATAATATTTTAAAAATTTATCGTCACTTATATTGATTTATTAACAAATATTTATACTTAGTTCACGGAGCTCTTATTTAATAATGCAATACAATTGACATTTATTTCCGATAATACTTGGCCTGAAAATGCGGACGCTAGTATGAGAGCTTTTAACTGAATAATATGGCATATATGGCTGTTAGCCGTTGCTCGAAATACAAATAAATAAATAAAATACTTTCCACCCTAGAGTGAGCTTTCCGACTAGGAGATATGAAAAAGACATAAACGCGCGAGCCAACGCCCGCCCGCCCGTCCCGTCCCCCGTTCTATGGGAGCGCGGCGGCACGTGATTGGTCAAAGTTTTTTATAGGTGACTACAGCGTATAGAAGGAAATTTTATAGTCGAGTTGGGAGCCCATGCTTATATAAAAAGTACGCAATTATAGTTTGGTATACAAAATCTTAATTCAACTATTACAGTCGACGAGAAAAAAGTTTTTTGTTTTACAAGGGGGCAAAGTTGTTGTTTAACCTCTCGTGCTAATATTGATATCCGAGCAAGCGAAAGATTCCAAAATTGAACCAAGAGCGTAGCGAAGTGATTCGAAAAGTGGAATCTTGAGCGTTGCGAGGATTTCAAGGCACGAAGGGTTAAAAAAATTATGCCCCCGAGTGAAAAACAACATTTTTCACCACACGAACCCAAGGAAAATACTAACAGTGAAATATCAAACAAAATCAAACCAAATCAATTCAAAATGAATGTTATTAAATATTTATCATTCAAAATGATCATTTAAAAATCAATTCTGTCAACCAACTTAAGGAAACAATTCAAAATTTGCATTTGATTACTTTGCCACACATTTGGATAAAATGCAACTTTCTCATCCGTTTTTGAACAACGAATACGAATGAATACTGGTAGGGTAGTTTTAGTAGGCACAATGGATGGCAATTTGCGAAAAATGCCCAGCAAAACTAACTAACTAGGGTGTTTTGGAACGATGCGGTCTGACTCATTTCAGAGGTCTATTATAAACCGTCAATATAACGTTGAATTAAGTTTGAACTTTTTGGTCTCTTTGTTTTTGCTAATGTCGTGAAATGGACAGAGACAATAAAATCTAAATAATTCGAACTTGTATTAAGGCCCCGCACGTTGAAATGACATTCGAATATAAAGGCAAATAAATTTCAAGTAGAGGTGTATTGTCAAAAAAACTTTGTAGCCACGTAAATTTACTGCCATTTTTCGACACACGATTAAAACTTTTAGAACGCCATTTGACTTCGATCCTTATTCTGCCACTGATGTGTTAAATTTGTTAAATATCAAAAAGTTGCGCCATCTAATAGATCAAAGGCCAAGGGTATGGCTATGGCCACTCAGATAAAGGTCACTCAGTGAGCAAAATGCGATTTTGCTCATTGTTTTTAAGCAGAAAAGTACTTTTGTTTGGCTGCTGAGGTGAAAAAGTAATTTGTCACTGACGTCTATCCATAATTAGCATGGCAAGAGCTTTTCAGTTCTTGTAAACACAGGTTTTAGTGTTAAAATAACTTTATCAATATCAAAACAAAGGAGGGCGTGGTTTGGTCATCGAGCGGCGCGCTCTGAATCCACAACAAGGAATCAACGGGAAACATCTTAATTAACTCCGGATTAAATTCAATTTAGCGCACGAGGTGTTTCGGTAAACATCCAGGCTCCCTAATGAGTTACCAACTTCGCCACTTTGTAAGATTAAGCCAAAAATTGTGAAAAACTTCGGCGTACGCTACGAGTCGAGTTTGCGAGCGGCAAAGTTTAAATGGACGCCTTATTTTAAGAACTTAAGAATCATTTTAGCGTAGCTTAGATGTTTTCGAATGTGAAATGTATGTTTGGGGAATCGTACACCCAACGGTGGACGTTGTTTGACGTATTCGGAGTTTTTTAGACCCCTGTCCTTGCTATCCGTCGAGTTTTCCATACTTTTCTCTCTGTTTACTTAAGTATGCTTAGAGGAATTAAAACTTAAAGCAAAGTTGTTTTTTATTGCATTGCTCTGGGCCTGAAATGTGGGAGTCCCTGGGGATGAATTTTATTTAAATTGCCATTGGAGATTTGCGGTTTTCTGCGTAGATTAATTTGCAAGCGTCGGTACTCAAATCTCACGCATGAGCGAACTAAATAAGTTCAATGGAGTCCGGAAAGGCAATTTTCAACACACTCCACTCAATTAATTTTGAATCCAAACGAGTCATAATAAAAATAGGGATTCGGATTGTGATTTGTATAAAATGAGCAATTGAATTGATTAAAATAAGTAAGGTTGATTTTTGCGTGTTTAGGTCTTGGACTAATAATACTACGGACGTACTTTTGGTAATAAACAACTAGGAATCCATCATACACCAATTTCCTTGTACTTACGCGCGACACACACACATTGACAGCTATCGTCCACCAGTCTGTCGTCAGTCGGATCGAGACGTCATTGGAGTGAATTGTAGAAAGAAAGAAAAAATATGCAGGCATGCGTGGTTAAATGTTGTAAAAAATATTCCAATCGGAAGAAAAAAAGACCCGGAATAACTGTTCATAGGTAAGTTAATAGTCTATTACGTTATCGTGCGTAAAATCACGATATTTCATGCAAAACAGGATTGTGACCAGTAGGTTCAATAGGGTAATTTCCCGAAAATTAGGGTAACTGATGCCCTTCTTATTAAATCATTATGTATATAGAGAAAAACATGGATATGTTCATTTCCCGCGAATAAGGAGATTAAAGACGCTTTGATGATGTCATAGACCAACCTTCAGCTTAACGACCTCGTCATACATGTTACTTAGCAACGGTTGTTATTGTATTGACACTTGTCACTTGAAAAATATAGTTATGATTGGATAACGTGCATTCATTTTATTAATTATTTAACAAATTGGCGAAGAGGATGGGATACACCTGTCGTACCTATAGTGAAATCCAATGGACACATCAGACTTTGCGCAGACTACAAAATCACTCTAAATAAAGTAATAAAAGATGAACAATATGCAATCCCTATAATTGAAGATATCCTTGCCGAAATGAACGGGGAACAACTATTCTGCACCTTAGATGTTACCCAAGCATGCTTAAACATGGTAATGGATGAAGAAAGTGCACTACTTCAAACCCTTAGCACACATAAAGGCACCTTCAAGGTAAACCGGCTCATGTTTGGAGTAAAATAAGCCCCTAGTCTTTGGCAAAAATTTATGGACCAGCTATTAATGGGCCTCGAAGGCGTCAAGTGCTTTTTCGACGATATAATAATTCAAGGTTCGACTGAAGAACAGTTACTCACCAGACTTAGACAAGTTTTACAAAAACTCAAAGAAAGCAACCAAGTCACCAAATAAAAATGTGACTTCTTCAAACGTAGGATCAATTACTTAGGGCACACCATAGACAAAGACGGATTGCATAAGAATCAGGACAAGATCAAGGCAATTGCAAATGCACAACGCCCAAGTAACGTTAACGAATTAAGAACCTTTTTAGGTATGGCAAACTACTACAATAAATTTATACCGAATCTATCATCCATCACGAACCTTTTGAACAAATTGTTGAAGAAAGGTGCGAAATATCTTTGGACTACAAAATGTGAAGAAAGTTTTACAACTATCAAGAAAGAAATACTGAGTGAGCGGATATTAATACACTTCGATCAAAATAAAGCTCTGATTCTGGCTAAAGATGCCTCACCCACGGGCCTTGGCACTACTAAGATTGACCAACACTGCGCATTCCAATTGAAGCACATAAATGCAATAAATATGTCACCGGAACCAATCGCCAAAGAAACGAAGGAAGACCCTGAATTACAAAACTTACTACAAATATTTCAGTCAGGTGCGTCACCCAGAGAATCTGGATATACAAATAACGAACTGACTTTACAAAACGATTGCATTCTTAAAGGTACACTAGTAATGATTCCGCACAGATTGCGGCAACAGATACCTATTAGAGGAACTACATACCGGTCACATTGGAATTTTTAAAATGAAACTCCTTGCACGAAGCTTCGTATATTGTAAAAACATTGATAGAGATATTGACGATAAAGTCAAATCGTGTCGAACGTGTCGTCTAGAACAGAACGCCCCACCAAAAACACCGATTCATCACTGGGAAGACCCTCTAGGCCCATGGCAAAGAATACACATAGACTTCGCGGGCCCTATATCAGGTTACCAGCTGCTAATTGTGGTAGATGCATTCTCTAAATGGGTCGAAATCGTACCTAAAAAAACAACCACGAACACATTCTGCATTCAAAAATTAGACGAATTATTTTACACTTTCGGATTACCCTACACCTTGGTCTCTGACAATGGTAGACAGTTCACATCACAAGAATTTCAGAATTTATCAAGCAATAATGGTATTGTACATAAGACCATTGCCCCGTACCACCCAGCGACCAACGGTAAAGCCGAACGCTTTGTACAAATTATAAAGAAAGCACTGCACAAATTAGAGGGGGAGAGTGGCGTGATAACACATAAGATACGAAAAGTTAAGAGTATACTTCGTAGGATGCCTAGCAGTTCAGGAGACACTCCCTACATGCTCATGTTCGGGAGAGAAGTGAGGACAAGGTTGACGGCGAAGTTCCGTGCACCCCCCAAGTCTCCTCCCCGAGCAGCTGCGATTGCAACAAGGCAATTCGCCTTAGGTAGTAGAGTCCAGGCGAGAAGTTACTCTGTATCTGGTAACAAGTGGCAGTTTGGTACAGTAAAACGCCGGCTCGGAAATCGACATTACGAGATTGAGATTGACGACGGGTGTGTCTGGATTCGCCACCTGGACTAGCTGCTCCCAGCTCCAAGGATTCCAGGGAATCACGGCGGAGGCGTGTCATAGACCAACCTTCAGCTTAACGACCTCGTCATACATGTTACTTAGCAACGGTTGTTATTGTATTGACACTTGTCACTTGAAAAATATAGTTTTTTATGATTGAATAACGTGCGTGCATTTTATTAATTATTTAACAGATGACTAATGTTTCCTATATTAACTATGTTTTCATTGATACTTATAAACTGCATGAATTGATGTACAATACCTACTTAATAAGCAACAAAATGCTTATACGTAGTACCACAAAAATATTTTGCTATTGAGGGTTGATGATCGGTTGACCAGGCATTAAACTATTATAAGTACAATGTAGTCCAATGTGTGTATCTCCGTAACATTCAGCTATAATAGTACATTACGATACAAGTGCGAAAAATAGGATATTCGAAACGAGTGGCGATAAATTAAAACACGATCGAAGGGAGTGTTTTAAATCGACACGAGTTGCGAATTACCTATTCGCACATGTAATACACCATATCCATAGAATATATTAATTTTGCGCCTTTTTCTACTGACAAACTGGGTGTGTTTGAGTATAGTCACAAGTCACCATAGAGATTTAAAAAAAAAACTGTATATGTGGTAAATCGTAACGTGTGTTGTCAAATGACTATAATATTATGTTATTTTGAATTCGTTTATCTTGCTAATTATTTAGAATGGTACATTTAAAAACAATATTAAAAACGTGTAAACCAGGTTTTTTCATTTAATATCAAACTGGACCACACTTTTTTGCCAACAAGTTGAATAGAATAACCATAAGACCCCTCACAAATAGCTTTTGGCCTTCTAGGCTCTTATATAACTCCAGAACCCCTGGATTGAGCCTGCTCATAATTTAATTTAAATTAGTACAAATTTACTGTAGTTATTGCATAACAAGCTGTCCTCTGATAGCTCAGTTCACCATACAAATAGAGTGCTAATTCTTTGCGCACTCTATATATGTAGGTACTTAAACTCCTCGTCGGGCATATCTAATGGGTTGCATGCATCCCTTATGGCCCGGCGTTGAAGTTTTCTATTTTGTTTTTCTTCGATAGCAGCAGCTGCCAAGAAGAAAAGATATCTTGCCATTCCTAAAAAAATGTATTGATAAGTATATGTAAATAAATGGAGTGCAAATTGTATATACTAGTGTAATGAAAAAAACAGATACTGATATTTAACTCCGAATTTTTTTATTTTTCACTATTCATATAGCACAAGAGCACTTATCGTGACCCAGTGAGTTCTACGATAAAATAATCAAAGTCTAGCCGTCAAAAGTCGACTATATCTTATACCTTTAAACGAGCAATTCTTGTATATATATATGTATATATTATATTTCTGTGATCTCGGAAACGGCTCTAACGATTTCGCTGAAATTTGGTATATGGGGGTTTTGGGGGTATACAATCGATCTAGATTAGTCATATGTTTGGGAAAACGCGTGTTTTCGAGTTTTTATGCGTTTTTCTTTCGACGCAGAATATGGTCGCTAATTTCCTGCTGCCGGCCACTGTCCGTCTGGTCCAGCGGGTTAAGACGCGGACGGCTAGAAACGAGTGTTACGGGTTCGAATCTCGCCCGGTGACTAACTTTTGTTTTTTTTTATATGTTCAAGTTTATATATATATATATATATTTATTGTTTTACACAAGTTTAATTTAGTAAAAAAAATTATATAAGATTATCACCTATACACCACCATATTACAATAAATAGTTAGAACCGAGCAAAGCTCGGTCGCCCAGGTACTACTATCTAATTATCCAACGACCATTGCCATTTACCGTCTATCGCTGTCAAAGTAGACAAAACGGTATAAATGCTATAAAACGGTATAAATGTAGAATTTACTTATATCACTTAACTTATCCACTTATCAACTAAGTTTAAGTTAGAAATTTAGATAAATGACAAACTATCCACCGACCATGTTATGCAGTATTTATTATTATTATTATTGGGGTTTCGGGCATGTTATGCAGTAAATCATTTAACATCTATCGCTGTCAAAAGTGGAAAAGACGTTAAATCAATAATAACTGGATAAAATGTTAGTTATATTATCATTTATACATCATATCATTTATCAAATCGACCATAATTGCCCTGCGTCGTATTCATTCATCAGCAGTGGCAGCATGGTTCCATGTTTATCACTTGTCACTATGCCCGTCACTTTCGCGCTTACATACTTGTTAGAATGTGACAGGCATGGTGACAAATGATAAAGATCCGACCATCTTAGCCCTACAGTATCCGTTATAATATCCAAATCGTCGTAGAAATCTGATATTTTATCGAAATTGTTTTAAAACAACAACGGACTTAAAACATTGACAATGACAAACAACGTCAGATTAATTAAGTTTTTTTTTTCTATCGAGATGAGACTTAGCTTCTAGCGTAGAACCGGAGTTACGCCGTTTAAGAATAAGTACACATTAAAAATAATAATAATTAATTAAATACAAAGCCTAATAGTGAACAAAATAAACTATTAGCGTATTCCTCGTTTCAATTAAAATATAGAGAACCAATAAAATTATAGGGTCAGAAATATGAAATGTTGTTAATTGTCTGAGAGAAAATAAATGCCAAATTAGTCTGTTTCTGAAATACCTTCATTTACTTCTATATTACAATTCAGAAACGCATGCAAAAATGATTTCAATGTTTAAATGATACTGACAGTACCTACAGAATTTAATTCGTTGCTCAGCAAACAAAGCACAGTGAAGTCGAATTAAATTATTTCGGTGTGGCGTAATATAGGCCAAGCAATAAGAAGATATAGAGGGAAATGCTTGGAACACAATTTTTGACTCCGTAACTTTGTGTGGACTATTTAGGTCGTGAACATATCAAAAGTCCCTGGCCGTAGCCTTTGAGCCGGGGGAGGGGGGGAGAGCGGGGTTTGAAGGTACCATTTTTCGGTTTTTCAGTTATACCTTGGAAACTTTGCGTCTTTGCGACATGACTATAAACAAGTTGAATTCAGTCTAAATATTCGATATCTTGAATAGTTTTCGAGATATCCTCTCTTGAAAGTTTAGGGCTCTGAATTTTATCTTGATATATAAATTAGTGAAGCTACTAGTCCATGTTAGGTATCATTTTTGTATAAATCGGGACTGCCAAAATCATTTATGGTATCACATTGAATTCCGAAGTAAATACATATAAAACACTTTAAACGAATACTCTTTTTTAACTCCACTTCACGCTTAAACCGCTGAACCGATTTAGTTGAAATTTGGTATATTGATATTTTGAATCCCGAGACAGGACTTAAGATAGATTTTATCTCAAAAATCATCCCTTAAAGTTGTGAAATGGGGTGTGGGGGAATTCAGCTTCTTCGTCGAAGCTTTTTTCCTGAGGTTAATACTGTTTAAGTTTAGGTTTGAAGTCATGTTTAGTATCATTTTCAACTAAATCAGATATGTAGACCATCCCAAATTTCATCTAAAACGGTTCAACGGTTATTGATTCCCCATACAAACTTCCACCCCACTTTTCACAGCCTCAAAAGATGATTTTGTTTATAAAAACTATCTTATGTCCTGTCCCGGGACTCAAACTATACCCTAATTAAATTCCATCTAATCTACCAAGAAATATCACTGTCACAATGACATCTGTCAACGTCAGTATGACGGGACAGATGTCACCAACCTTTTTTTAAATAATAAAAATATAATTATCTTATTGAGGTGACGAACATAATAAAATCCGTGTTTATATGGAATATGGAATAAGTAGTTAATTATTTATTCATTACACGTACAAATTTTGTTTCAAAGGTATCGTCTTTAAGCACTTATAATTTATACAGTACAAGCCTTGCTCCGTTGGGGACTAGAGTATTTTTAAAACATGCTGGGTACGGTGACAGTTATCATCTCCGTACAATTTATAATCTTAAAATACCAAACCTTGCAAAAATGTATTGAGATGATATCTGTGCTTTTCTGATTACCCTTTCTGTTTGAAACTACTATAAGTGACAGACGTCAGATGGCGAATGAAGTGACAACTTGACTTTGATAAGTGAGTGTCATAGCCGCTATAAATTCATCATGATACCCGTAAGGGCGTATTACACTATCCTGTACTTGCCGTTTTCGAATTTACTTTTTAAGGTAATAAATGAATAATACACACATCTTAAGGCAAGAATGTATTTTTTTATACTACGTAGGTGGCAAACAAGCATACGGCCCGCCTGTTGGTAAGCAGTCTCCGTACATGCGCGTTGCCGACCCTAAATAATTGTATTAAAACGGAGAACCAAATGTTGTTTAATAGGTACCTGAAGTATTACCATTTCAAAACGAACATTTCTACCTCAAAATAGTTTTAATTCAATATTTATAAATGGGACCGCTTTTTATATGTCTGATTATTTAAACTAAGTATTTAAATGTTTTATTTCAAATTAGTAGTAAATTATTTACTTACGTGTATTCTTACGCCAATAATATATTTACTATTTATGGAACGTTTCATTTTACGTTCATTTTACTTGCAACACAGTGGTAGATTTGATGGAATTTAATTGTAAATTAGGGTATATCTCTATAGGGAGCGTGCATGAACTATAGGAGGCAGCACAGGAGCCGTCAGATTTTTGGCACGAGGCGTAAATGTGATGTTTTTTGTTCCGATGTAGCCCACAAGATGGCAGAACCTACTATGCACAAGAAAACACTTGACGTGTAAATGTGCCTGTTTATGGTTCCGATTCAGACCACAAGATGGCAGACCCTCCAACGCGCACGGTCCCTATACCAAATTTCAACGAATTATGTTCAGCGGTTTAAGCGTGAAGAGAAGTTTAACAAAAAGTTTTTTTTTTGTTTTTACTTCGGAATGGTGTCAATGTGGTACCATAAAAGAATTCAGAACCCTTGATTTATACGAAAACGATACCGAACACAGCCAAGCAGCCACACTGATGTAGATATCAAGATAAAATGGAGAGCAGTAAATACACATTCAAGCGCGGATATCTCAAAAATTATACAAGATGACTAAAACATGACAAAATAAAACTTGTAACAAAATTAATCCACTTTCATTTTATAAATGTGGTTATGTCGCTAAGACGCATAGTTTCCGAGATATAATCGAAAAACCGAAGAACGTGACCTTCAAACCCCTCTCTTCACCCCGGCTCAAGGGCTATGGCCGGGGACTTTTGATATGTTCACCTCCTAGCTAGTCCAAACAGAGTTACAAAATCAAAAATTGTGTTTCAAGCATGTCCCTTTAGAACTTTTTTGTGCATTCACTGCCTAGCCTAATACTCGCTTAAACGGAGCGCGATTGTTAAAAGGATGAATATGTTTAATTAAATGCTGAACCACACAAGCGCTCCCTCGAGACAATTAAACGGTCTAAGTACGAATAGCTACAGTTGGGTACACAAAACAGATTTCATCAAACCGATTCGCAATAAAGTTATTGGAGTGATCTACGAGTATGTAAATGGGGTTGGCCGGTCGACATAATTTTACTGATGGCGCCAACATAGGTTTTACCTGTCAATTCTACAAATAGTATCAAATAATTCTTTTGTAAGTTACCCAAAGACGGGCGAGTACTTAATGTTCGAAATGAATTTTACACTTGCCGGCCTTTTAGGGGGTATAAATTAGTACATATTGGAAACTATACCTGTCGTAATAAATATCAAATGAAAGAGCTTACCATGGGGATTTCAAACATACTTAGTCAGGTCATAAGCCCTGTCACAAAGATTTTTACGGATAAAAAAGTTATAGATACAGATCTCATATTATTCATATGTATGAGTTGAAATGAAAGCTTATTTATGGTTTAAGACATTTATTCTCATAAGAATATATATTATTCACTTAAAATGAGAATTTAAATTTAAATTAATGCTATACAATAACGTGGTGTGTATGTATTTGCATCTCAAGGAAACACGAGTAAATTCGAATAGTTACTTTTTTTTTAATACTACGTCGGTGGCAAACAAGCATACGGCCCGCCTGATGGTAAGCAGTTTCCGTAGCCTATGTACGCCTGCAACTCCAGAGGAGTTACATGCGCGTTGCCGACCCTAAACCTCTCTCCCCCCGTTGAGCTCTGGCAACCTTACTTACCCTTAACTAATTGAGAGTGGGTAGCGTAACAACAACATGCATAACTCTGCGAGTGCAGTATCCAAGAATTAATAGTTTTAGATCGAAATATATCATGCTTCAATGCTGAATTGTGTCAAAGTCTAGTCAAGGGTCCCACTTTGTCGCATACCATAAGGACGAGATTTGCTTATATCTTTATACGAACAACTTTTCAAGGCGTCCTTATGGCAAACGGCAAAGTGGGACGTTTTGCCGGCCACGGACACAAATACTTACAATATAATTTAACGTTAAATTTATAAAAATAAAAAAAACATGCAACAAATACACTACCTATTCAACGTGATTTTGACCCCTATTTATTTATTTTTCTTTTTTACATAGTTGAATCTTACATAAAATAAAAGTTGGGCCTTTTTTTTCACGTATACAATTCATGCGTATTGGACTGCCAAAACTGCGACTGTAGATGTTTTACCAAACCTACTCGTTGGATGGCAAAAAAAAGCGTGTTACTGAAAAGGACCCTAAATTTTAAGGGTATTTGCTGAAGTACAGACTTGTCTGAGAACTAAATGCTGGTGATAAAATAACTATTTTGTTAACATGACACTGGTTTTTACTCCCTTTTGGGAGTATTAATTTTTACAATCCTGTAGGGCTAAGATGGTCGGCACATTATCATTTGTCACCATGCCGGTCACGTTCTAACAAGTGTGTAAGCGCGAAAGTGACGGGCATAGTGACGAGTGATAAAAATGAAACCATGCTGCCACCATGCTAATAAAAGTTAAAGACAAATCTGCGCGTCATCGTTAATGACACGAACTATATACTACGTTTTGATCAGTTTAAAGACCAACTTCAAATCATGGCTAACTTTTATCAATCTTCTTTGTCGGTCCCTCATTACCGAGGATTTTTAAAATATTTATGATATAATATTTTATATACCTAGTAGTCCTAATATTGTATATACCTACTACCTAGTGTCTTCATAAATTTTGAGACAAATTAAAAGTTCTATATTTTTTATGATACTGTATTTTTCGTTTTTTTACTAAATAATGATAAGAACATACTAATTAAAAACTACACCCACGCGGCTACTACTCACAGCGGCGCGACCGGTCTTAGCGGCGGTACGCATCGGGCAGTGAATCGTAGAACAATTTTTTTTTTATATGATGACACGGAAGTGTTTATCACGGAAATATTAAATAGGCCTGCAATTGTGATGTCGAAATATCCTAAACATAAGTTGCGGCACGTAATCTAAAGGTTGTGGGAAGTATTCTTCTAGTGTACTCGTAAAATTTTGCGGGATGCTTTCTATATTCTTTGTACAACAGTCTAAATTCGCTTAACGTATAACGGCGTCTATGAACTTCGTGCACACCTTCTCTTATATTTAAAATATCTGTCATGAAATATGAATTGCTGTCGAGGTACTGAAGAGCCACTTTTGACAAAGACATTTTTAAACACTTGAGTACCTACGTCCCAATCGCTCGATGTCGCCAACGCTACTGCGAAGTGAAAACTTATGAACACGCTAGGTATTATAGGGAATTTATACGTCCGACAAACTTAACACTCATGTAAAATTACGAATACTCGCCACAGTCATATTTACCTACACCTAACCCCTGTGTAAATAAATCAAAAAGAGATAAGGGACTCGCGAAGCGTTTAAAATCCTACGGGCAATGCAAATATTTAACATTACTGGAAAATTTCATTAAGCCAGTACTAATTAAAGTGCTGTATTGTGGCAAAATTCCGTGTTAGCTCTGTAAATCAATAGCTACTTCTTCAAGCTCCTATGAAACGTAGAAAAACTTATTTACTTTAAACTTTATTTACCTAAGCTGAACGTCTTTTTTTCGACTGCTGGTGCTGGATGAAATGATCATCTTTGAAAGTAACATCACGATATGTGACTCAAGCAAATTATACTGATATTATTCACATACTGGTACTTTGGGGAATTCAAATGTTAACGTTAATTTTTGTTAGGTTGCAAGCAGCGCCCCACGGGTATCGTATAGTGAGTTTACTGTAGTAAATGGCAATGTTTAAATACCTAGGAGTCGTTACACATTACGAGTATAATGAATAATACTAGGGCAACTACAGCATAATTTACAACTTCTAAACCCAGGTTCATCGAAATATCTTAGTAAAACTTAGTGAAACTTGAGTTAGCACTTAAAAACTTATTACTGCAAATGAACTGCTGACTACTGCGGTCACCCAATTTATGACTTCATAGCAACAGTAATACATATTAGCAAACATAAATAAACGTTTGTTAGCATTTTCCTTAATAAAAGGTAGGTTACTTCAATACCTACCTTAGGCTACCTACAGGTAATCATGGCGGTGAATTTTTTTTGTGCCTTTTTAAACGGTGATCTTTAAAAATTTAACAAACTCGTACCTTTACCCAATAATTTCTTTCAGAGTTGGCACTTAAACGAGCCTAAACGATAAAGTTTTTTACTGGAAATTACCATCTGTCATTTACTATAAGAAATAAACTAATCTATTCTAACTTCTGGCAGGCATTTTCCATAATGCAACTCTAATAAACGGTATACCACTAGGTAAATATTATTGTCAACATGAAATTTGTAACAACATACATTATATGTAATTAAAATCATTCCTCTAGTGAGCAAAATAATCGTCTGAATACGTAGGTACATTGAAGTGATACTTTTCAAAATTAAGAATAAATGCACTATATATTGTCAATTTTTTATTTTCATTAATACGATTCTGAGAAGCAAACTAGCGAAAAAACAGTAATTCAAATTTTCATTTGTGGTTAAATAAACCCATTTTCTACATATACAAGGTTTATTCCATATTACATAAACAAAAACTAGTATGTTTTTCCTGGTTGCTTATTATATAATTTATTTATTTATTGTAAATTAAGCTAATTGTGACATTATCTATGAAACCTGGATCTTTTGTCAAGGACGCTTACGCCACATTGCGTAGCGCAGCGTTGTATTTGTATAGGAGCATCGTTGATAATGGCGTAAGCGCCATCGACAATAAAGTCCTTTTCAATAAATAACGTAATTAAACTAACGAACAAACAAATCAGTCAAAAACCGATTTTTTTATCACTTTTAAGACAGTTTACTGAAACAGTTATCGACTTATAATGAAACGAATAACTAATTAACTTATAATTAATTCGACGTTTAATTAATTATTGATTAAGGAACTCTATATTTATACTGTTTTTATTAGTATTGAAAGCTAACCAAATTTTGGTGGTAACTACTGGGAAAAAAATTCCAGTGGTAAAAGGTGGGAAAAAAAATCCCAGTAGTTACCACTGGTAACAACTTGGTGGTAACTAGTCGGAATAACCTGTATATATTATACACAAATACTTAAATAAATAGAAAACATCCATGTCTCAGGATCAAATATCTGTCTCATCACACAAATAAATGCCCTTACCAGGATTCGAACCCAGGAGCTTCGGCTTCATAGGCAAGATCACTACCTACTAGGTTAGACCGGTCGTCAAACTGTGGTATTTGAAGCTAAGTACATAAACTAATTATAGGCATAGATATAGCTTATCCTATTGTAAGTACAAAGTTTCAGAGCAATCTAGCTAGTTGTTTTAAAATGAGAGCGTAACCATAGTTATTCTGTGGCGTAACCACGTTTGTATGGAGAAGCGACCTTGCTGCGGACTCTTTAGACTTCGTACGAAACTGTAACCTACAGTACAACTATAATTACTTCTTACGAAACTCTTTGGTCAACTGTAATGAATTCGACAAATCACGTGACGCCGCGGTCAAGAGGGAAATCAACGCGCTACAATTTAATTAATAAGAAGTGCATTGATGTCTTTTGTACTACCTTTTTACTGAGTTACTTATTATAATTTTGTTTAATTATTTAGGTTTTTTAGTAGAACAAGTATTATTTTAGTTGACTCGTAGAAAAAGTATTGTTTACAATATATAATCAATCGTACCTACCTTACTTAGGCCTCGGACACGGCACACGGTACTCGACTGAAAAGCTCTCTATCCATAGTCTCTATCATATCACGATTGTATAAAATTATGAAAGGTAGAGGCAAGGAACAAAATCTCCTTAGGCACAACGGTTGCGAAAGTGTCCAGCTGTCAGCTATAAATAATAGTTCCAAATCTCTCCAGAGTAGCGCTAGAGTAGCTAAGAACCTAGGCGTTATTGGCGAAGTGAAGTGCGCTGTCTATGATTAGATTTTTTCCTCAAGTATTCTAGGTATTGTAGCGATACCTATTTATCGATTTTTGTCGGACAATTTTGGTATATGGAGTTTTTGTTCCTTGCCCCTACCTTCCATATATAAATTACTAATTCGTGCGTGTAACAAGTACGAATAGAAGTAGTTACTTCATACTTTCAATTTTAGATAACAACTTATAAACTTACTAGATTACATTTGCGTTCATATTTGTTATTTGCGTGATGTCGATAAATTTCCTCTTGCGTTGCGTTCGTCTGCTGGTTAAGCCCCTCATATTTACCGGTATTGATATCGCAACAGGCACCCAAGACGGCAATTACGCCACCATCGCTTTCCGCACATCGCTATACAAGGATGGAAGAGATATCATTTTTTTAATTTTTTTTCTCTGATAATTACTCCGTAAAGGATTTAATGCCCTTTTCGTTCACAAATCCGCAGTAACGCAAACAATTGAATGAAATTTCAAAAGAAGAGTAACCAGCCGTATATGATACTCGGCCAAACTCAAACAATGCTTATACGATGTCACGCCGATACGATAGATCTGTCAGTGTCAAAAGTGACATTTCTTCAACCAAAAACGTCACTTTCACGTGCTTTCAAAAAGTTATCAGATCTCACGTAGAGCCAAGCTTCTTGCTCTACAAGTCATAATTTCACAAACTCTACACCTTAGTCAAAATACGTAACTTGACCGTTTCGTTACATGAAATACAAAGGAACCTATAACGAAAAAAAAAAGGATAGTGAATAAATTTTCGGCTTCGTCTAATGATAGTTTTCATAGTCTCCCTCTCCCTCTACACGACCAACTTGATCAACACCTCTCTGACTTTCCGAAAATTTTTAATATTATTCACATCAATGCGCAAAGTATTCCCGCACATTACAATGACTTTTTACTGACTTTTGAGCAGAGCAAGGTTGATGCTATTCTAGTTTCCGAATCTTGGTTTAAGCCATGTTTACCTTCCACCGCATATTCTTTACCTGGTTTTTGTCTCGTGCGCAATGATCGCTCTCTTAGAGGCGGTGGTGGGGTTGCTATATATTTACGCTCCAATATTCCGTATTCTATTTTAAACATGTCACACCAATCGTCCTCTTCTGATTCTGCAGAATATTTATTTCTTGAGTTGAGCTTATCCCATTCTAAAATTCTTCTCGGTGTTTTTTACTCACCCTCTCTTCAGGTAAACTACTTTGCTTCTTTTGAAAAGCTTCTAGAAGACCTTATGCCATCCTACAATCATCATATTGTCATGGGTGACTTCAACACGTGCTTGCTAAAAAATGATTATCGTTCTAACTCTCTGAAAGCACTGGTTGAAGCCTGTAATATGGTTATTCTACCATCAGGTCCTACGCACCATTTCCCAAATTGCTCTCCTTCACTTTTGGATCTTGCCCTGGTTTCTTCCCCTGGTCATGTTGCTGACTTTTCTCATTTCTCGGCGGATGCCTTTTCTTATCATAGTTTACTGTTCTTGTCTTATAAAATTCGTCCCCCTAAACTTAAGGCGAAAGTTCTTATGCAACGCAATTTTGGCAGAATGAGTGTCGAGAAGCTTCGTGAAGATGCCATGTTAATAGATTGGAGTCCCATCTTGCAGGCCACTAGTGTAGATGATAAAGTGTCGCTATTTAACTCCGCACTAATTCAACTATATGACGTTCACGCTCCAATACGTCCTGTTAAGGTTAAGCATGTTCCTGCTCCGTGGCTTACTGATGACATTAGATCTCTTATCGCAAAGAAAAACTTAGCCAAGTCAAAGTATAAGGTCAACTCGTCTGAGAAAAATAAAGCTAGGTACCATGCTCTCCGCAACCGTTGCAGTACAATTTGCCGTGATGCTCAAAGGCGTCACATTCACAGTGCGGTTGTGAATGGCGAGCCAGCCAAGGTCTGGAAGTTCTTGAAGACATTAGGAGTTGGAAAGTCTACGCAAAACCCAATTAATATAAATGTTGACTTAAACCTACTTAACCAGCACTTCTCAACTTCTACTACTTTTACTGGTCCAATTAAAACTGACACTCTAACTTCTCTTTCCAGGTGTCCAACTCCCGACTTTCCCCTTCTTACTTGCTCAGTTGACTGACAGTGATGTAAAAAAGAATGTCCTTGCCATCTCATCCAATGCTGTTGGAGTCGATAGTGTTAGCCGGAAAATGATTCTCCCTCTACTCGATTTACTTGTTCCTGTCATTACTCATATCCTGAATTATTCTATCTCCTCTGGTATTTTCCCTTCCCTCTGGAAAGATGCAGACGTTGTTCCCTTACCCAAAAAGTCAAATCCTACCACTTTTTCCGACTATCGTCCTATTTCTATCCTCCCATTCCTTTCAAAGGTCCTTGAGCGCCTTGTACATCACCAGCTTACATCCTTTTTAAACAGGCATGAGCTCATGAATCCTTTACAATCTGGCTTCCGCTCCGGTCACAGTACGGTTACAGCTTTAGTAAAAATTAGCGATGATGTTCGTGCCGGTATGGATAACCGTAAGCTCACCGTACTGACGTTGTTAGACTTCAGCAATGCATTTAACACTGTAGATTTCGATGTTTTACTCAGTTTAATGCGTGCTATTAACATATCTCCCGTGACAATTGGCTGGTTCCGTAGTTATTTGGAATGTCGTCGGCAGCGAGTAAAGGTAGATTCTTCCATTTCTTCTTGGAGCAGCACCCTGGCCGGCGTTCCGCAAGGCGGTGTGCTGTCTCCTTTATTATTTTCCATCTTCATCAACTCCATTACTACTAATATTTCTTCTTCTTACCACCTCTATGCCGACGACCTCCAAATTTACTCTCAATGCGTAATTAACGATCTACCTAAGAGTATCGGCTCCATAAATCGGGACTTGGAACACATTTCCAGTTGGAGCAAACGCTATGGGCTGAAAGTTAATCCGTGTAAGTCGCAAGCTATAATTTTAGGCAGCTCTCAACTCATTTCTCGAATTGACTTTCTTAACTTACCTTTCATAGTGTTTGATGGTGTCCCGGTTCCATTATCGAGCCAGGTAAAAAATCTTGGAGTTATATTTGATCGCACACTGTCTTGGGTACCACAGATAAGTGAGATCAGTAGGAAGATGTTTGCTTCTCTGGGGTCACTTCGCAGGCTTCGTAGCTTCTTGCCGCTCGCTACCAGAATTGCGCTTGCTCAATCTCTTCTTCTCCCTATATTGGATTATGCCGATATTTGCTATCTTGATCTTACAGAGGACCAGCTAAATAAACTTGAGCGCCTTCAAAACGTCTGTATAAGATTCATATTTGGATTACGCAAATATGACCACGTCTCTGAATTTCGTACCCAGCTCAAGTGGCTCCCTATTCGTCATCGCCGTAACTCTCATATTCTTGTACTTCTTTATAACATTCTTTTCAACCCCTCCACCCCTCTATATCTGAAAAAGCGTTTCAACTATCTTTCCTCGGTCCGCTGTGCGGAGATGCATCTCCTTGCTCCACCACCTTCATCATCAAAATTTTATAGCAACTCTTTTTCTTTTCGTGCTGTTCGGTTGTGGAATGCTTTGCCATTAGACATTAGACGTGCTAAATCCCTTCCCGTTTTCAAAAATCTTTTGAAGACTCACTACCTTTCGCTGCCTTAACTTGCCTTTATTTATGATTGTATAATATATAATGTATGTATGTATATATGTATTTATTTTATTAGTATGTAGGTATGTATTATATTGTTTGCGTCTTCATTTTGTTGAATTATATGTATATCGGCACTACCCGTTCAATGTTGTAAGTTCATTGTTTCCTGCTACCCAAAGGTTGTCTGGAAGAGATCGCTTCGTAGCGATAAGACCGCCTGTTGTTACCTAACTTTTACGTGTTTTTTCATTTCCTGTCTATTTTTAAATGTATGGTGCACAATAAAGAATATTTACTGACTTACTTAAATTTTTCACCTTAGGTACCTATGTGACAGTAGCAGAACGGCAAAGCCACATATTTTGACTAAGGTGTAGAGTCTGTGAACTTAGGGCTTGTAGAGTTAGAAGCTTGGCTCTACGTGAGATCGAATAACTTTTTGACAGTGCGAGCCTTATGGTTTCGTCTTGGCAAGTCTTTACATGAAACTGTTTTTGGTGGGATTTCTTATTTTTGCAAGTTACTTATGACAATCTTCCATCCTCTAATTTAAAGGGTTGAGGGTGATTTACAAAAAAAAACTGAAATGTTTATTTTATTCATTCTAGTCCCTCTATAAATTTGCGGAAGTCTCATACAAACTTTCATCCCCTAGTTTAAGGGGTTGGGGGGTAAAAGTTCCAAGTGTTTTAATTTTTGTTGTTGTTTGTGTACTAATATTAGCTTACATATCAAATTTCAGCTGTCTAATAGGACTTCAGGAAGTACTTAAGTTATCAGGGTTCAAAAAAACGACGAAACGCATCGAGAAAAGGTAGTTGTGCCCTTGCGCTTTGCTTGGCTCGTCTTGGCGGGGGCACTAATACCGTGCCCTAAGATACCGGAGTAAACGGCACAGTACAGTCAAGTGCAAAAATATGTATCGAAAGAATCGTCTCATAAATATGGTACTACGCTCTTATTACACTGGAATAAGGTGCTATGGGACATATTTTTGAGTAAGATGTGTACACCCATAGTTTTACACTTGACTGTACAATAGTCATCAGTTCAAGCAAAATTAACAACGTTTAATATTATGAGTTTACATGTTTTTTACGGCAATCGCTTATGATCAGGCGAGCCGTGTGTTTGTTTGTCACCTACGTGGAACTAAGGAACGTACGGAACGGGGGAGAAACCTCGTTGTATGTAAAAGATAAAACATAGAATAATAAAGCCTAGAAAGTGAGTTCTGGCATCGACAGTGACTGTCATAGACCAGTGGCAGTGACTGTCATCCATAAATTGTAGTATTTTTTTACTCGATTATGGTAACTCGAGTATGGTAGAGCGAAAGAGATGCAGATAATCATATTTTGGCTTCACTTTTTAACAGGGCTTTATGGGACTAGGTTTCTAAGATTCAATATTGTTAGCTACGAATGAATTCCTTTCCACCGTCCCACACAAAAATCTCACGTCATCTATAGATATGGTATCGCTTCCAGCTCACCCGACATCGCTAGGCCAATGCCGCCGGCCCGCGACACAGCCGCGGAATTTCCCCCGAGCGCCATCCACAACAAGCCACAAGAAGAATAACCGCGAATGCAAAATGAAAATTATCATACAAATTCTCTTTCTTATATGAACCGGTATTACTGTCGCCCTATAAGTATGCAAAAATATGGAGCCGTCATTTTGTTGAAGCGAAAATACGGATCGGTGCGTGGAGGAGGTAATCTGCATTTGTTTTGTAAATAGTCGAGCCGATTGTGCTAAGATTATTAGATTATTCCGTTAGGGTAGTATTTCTATGGAAATGGACATTAGATTTTCGTTTGGCCGTATCGTAGGTTTGAGTAGATTGCTTATATTCATTGTCCAGACGCGTCAGACTTGACGACGAAAAGATTACAAGATATACTTAGGTACCAGGTAATGTTTATGTTTATTTATGAAAAAATGTGATTTAGTGTCGTTAGATAATATAATATGTATAAGGCCGAAATTAGATTTGTTAACTAGGAGCTACCGTAATACCGTAAACATCTGTTTACGAAAATACAAGATAGGTAGACCAGCATATAGATAACATCCAACGACTAATGCAGCTTTATAATTTAACAATATGTTTTTACGGTACGTTTTTAGGAGGTACATATTAAGGATTGGATATATGAAATGTTTGGCGTTATGTAGTTCCTACCCGCTCAAAATCTACCGCGTCCATCTTACTTAGAGATGGATGAAAGTTAACAACGGAGCCTACATGGATATGCTTGTCTGTTACTGACGCCTGTCTAAACATCAGTACGGCTACCACCAGTTTGACACTGACATATTCGCTAACGTCTGCGTAACTTACTTTCTATATATCTCGTTCACACTAATATGCAAATACAGTACAAGCGAGATGCATAGAAAGTAAGTTACGCACACGGTAGCGATTATGTAAGTACCTAAATGTCAATGTCAGACTTGTGGTAAGGGTACAGGAACAAATCCAAAATTAATAAATTCAAAAACTAATAGTCTAGAGTAAACTGGCCTTTTTCGAGGAAAGTCGTCAACATCTTTTCTAAATACCTAAAACTGAAGTCTCCAGAAGACGAATTGACCGGTTTTAGTTTATGGAGAGGAGGACCGGTCGAAAAAAAGGGGAGGAGAAATAGCGCCCAAATATCATTGATATTTATTCACATCTGGAGTCCTATGGGACCGATCGGTTCATGTGAGGTGTCGTTGGGAAGATAGTTAATAACCGTAATCTTAACTGTAGTCGTTAACAAAAAAAATTACCGTGCATGGATGGCATAAGTACTGATAAAACATGTTTCTAACTTAATAAATCATAACTTTACCGCAATTAATGATATTATAAAATATATGAGACATTTCATTAGCTTGCCTAAAATATAAGTTTTATTGGTGTATGATCTCATATAACCAAGAAATGATGAATTTTGTTCAGCATGGGTCACTACGTACCGTCTCAAAAATGGCGGCCAACCGTCGTCGACATTTCGTTATTTCTTGTGTACCGTTCTACTGATCAATTCGTGTGAGATGTCGTTAGAAAGAATATTTAACGTACAATTATTGTTTACTAACAACCGTAGTCATAACTGCAGTCGTTTACAAAATATTTGAAAATGTATGTTTTTTTTTTACCGTGCATGGACGGCAGAGGTACTAATAAAACATGCTTCTAACACAATAAATTATAACTTTATCGTAAATAATGTTAGTACAAAATTTGCGGTTAATTTCATTGGCTTTCCAAAAAGATAAGGTTTATTGGTGTATAATATTATATAACTAAGTAATGACGAATTTCGTTCAGCATGGATCACTACGCACCGTCACAAAAATGGCGGCCGACCGTCGTCGACTTTTCAATATTTCTCCGGTTCTATTATATTGATCAATTCGTGTGAGGTGTCGTTTAAAATAATATTAAACGTGCTATTATTGTTTCTATAGCTATAGTCATAACTGTAGTCAGTTACAAAATAACTGGAAACATGATTTTTTACCGTGCATGGATACCATAAGTACTGCTAAAATATGCTTCTAACTCAAATGTCCCGTATATTTTGTAACAACATTAATTGCGATAAAGTTATAATTTATTGAGTTAGAAGCATGTTTAATCAGTACTTATGCCATCCATGCACGGTAAAAAATTGTATAATTTCAAATATTTTGTAAACGACTACAGTTATGACTACGGTTATTAAAAAACAACAATAGTACGTTTAATTATCTTTCAAACGCCACCTCACACGAACTGATCGGTCCCATAGCACTCAAGATGTGAACAAATATCAATGATGGTCGGCCGCCATCTGTCCCCCCTTTGTTTCGACCCCCCCCCCCCCCCCCCTCCATAAACTAAAACCGGTCAATTCGTATTCTGGAGATAACGAGGAACACATCCATACCAGTTTTAGGTATTTAGAAGAGATGTCTACGAAAATCGTGAAGGAGACGACTTTAGTTTAATTTGAATATAGTCTAGTCTGGAGCCAACCGGCCTTTTTTGAGAAAAGTCGTCGACAACTCTTTTAAATACCTAAAACTGATATGGATATGTTCCTCGTTGTCTCCAAAATACGAATTGACCGGTTGGGTTCATGGAGAGGGAGACGGGTCGGCAAAAGGGGGGGAAGAGATGGCGCCCGAATATCATTGATATTTATTCACATCTTGAGTCCTATGGGACCGATCGGTTAGTGTGAGGTGTCGTGTGAAAGGTAATTAAACGTACTATTATTGCTTCTTAATAACCGTAGTCATAACTGTAGTCGTTTACAAAATATTTGAATATATATGCTTTTTTACCATGCATGGATGGCATAAGTACTGAAAAAACATGCTTCTAACTCATTAAATTATAAGTTTACCGCAATTAATGTTATTACAATATATACGGTAAATTTCATTAGCTTTCCAAATATATAAGTTTTATTGGTGTATGATATTACAGAACCAAGTAATGATGACTTTTATTCAGCGCTTTACTACTACGCTACTTTTATTGCGCACCGTCATATAAATCCAAACAAACAATTACGCGACCCTTAGCACCAATTTATTACCTAAAGACGTGGGACGGCTCTAGAATAAGGAGTGGTTCAGTAAAAAAGTGGCAGTGAATTATCTAGTATATATTTTTATTTTTTACTAATTATGTAGCAGTTTTTTTTAGTAATCTGTAGATAAAATACTATATAACAACAATAAAATCATATTGAAAAATATTAGCTTATTTGAGTTTTCACATTTTTATTGCAATGTAATTCGTAACTTTTTGTACAACACAATTTGACAATCTTCACCTGCCGTTTTCCGCAATGCCACACTTGAATTTAAATTCTCACAACTATTTGTATGCTTTTAGGAATATCATCTTACGAGTAAATTATACCAATAAACTGGAGTTCATCTTCTTCGGTAGTCAGGAAGTCTCTCCAATCTAACCTCTGACAGAGGTTTTCCTATGGGAGACAAGTTTCTGTAAAAATCGCAAATACACAAAAATGGAAATTCCATGTAACTACCTCAAAGTGAAGTCAAATCAAAAAACTGCAATATCGAACGTAAGACAATTTAATAACGTATTAATGCGCTTATCAAACTTAAAGAAAAAGCTATGTTTATGAGAAATACCTCATAAATTCTCTCTAAATGACGCTGTTCAAAAAGTCTTAGGAGACATGTAATATAAAAGGCGAAAACTTCAATTCGCCCTTTTATTTTAAATACGATTGTATTTTATTGTATAGAATAGTATTTACAGATACTACAAAAATGCTCTACTTAAAAATTATCACTAAATAAAATGAAAAATCCACATAATGTGCTGCTACTTTTTTTCTGAACCACTCCTTACCTATATAGTTCTAGCCTACATGCTTTAGTGAAATAAAAGTGTTTATCTTATCTAAAGCTTTAAGGTCCACAGTAGCTATTTTAGCCGCTATACTGCATGTTCAGCAGCTAGCGTTATAGCTCAAAGTGAATTATACAACCTTAACATCTATATGAGTAACGAGTAGCTGCAGTTTACACTTAAGGTTCTAAACAGACGATTAAAAGTCTTTTATAGCTCTTTGTATTGCAATCGCTACTTAACTCTCATCCCAACTCCATAAACTAAAACCGGTCAATTCGTATTCTGGAGATAACGAGGAAAACATCCATACCAATTTTAGGTATTTAGAAGAGATGTCTACGAAAATCGTGAAGGAGACGACTTCGGGTTAATATGACCATAGTCTATAGAGGTTAATACTGGCCACTTACACTGATAACTACTTACAAAGTTTGTTGGATGGCAAAAGTGTCGAAATTACAGATGATGTAAATAAGAAAACGGTTCAAAATTAAGCCAAATGTAAATTTTTGCCCATTACTTCTGTCGAAGTAGAAAAGTAATTTTCCTTCTTAAAATGAATTTTCAGCTACAGAAGAAGAAGTATAACGCCCATTTACTTAGAAAAAGTTTTAGTAATATATTACGAGACATATATTTCTAAAAATAAATAGGGCTAAGATAATAATATATTAATTGTTGTATATATTTATCGTGACTGCACTAGATTACTGGAGAGAATCTAAAAAACCTGATCATTCATTAAGAATACGGTATCCCCTATGGTGGATATAAAAGAGAGATAACGATAATTTCTTAGTAATGATGAAAGATTGAAGATTTTTATTTATAAAAATTAAAAATACTTAATACATGTTCATTTTGTAATTATATAGTCCTATTTTATAAAATAAACACGTTTAATTAAAGTCTTAGATTATCATTATGGTAAAGAAAAATGATCGACGTATAGCTATAAATATCGACATGTAGCAAGTATTTCAAAATAATTTTTACCCATCCCTAAGAATGGCTCGAAATTGACAGCTACCATTTTGCACCTCCGATAGCGGGGTCTACGTGAGAGTCAGAATGGCGGGTGTAACTAAATAAAATTAAATGAAAACCATATTTTTGTACTTAATTTGTACTATTTAGTACCTCCTTTAAAAAAAATTGTACCTCACGGTACTTAAAGTTATCACCAAAAAACAGTACTCCCGCCATCCTGACAGTCAGAATGGCGGGTGTACTTTATTACGTTATATTCCCGTGGTTGTTGGTAAATTCTATAAAAGCCAAATTTTTCTTTTTTGTACCTTCATATTCAATTATAATATGAGCCATTTTATTTGTGGTTTCCAAGTTTTACTCATTTATATTTTGCTTGCTGATACACTTGCAGGCGTTATAATGTTTCAAGTTATCGATCTAATTTTTAAGAAAAAAAGCTAAGGTACAATTATTTTTATTAAGCCAGGATTTAGTACCTTTAATATTTAATCTGTTAAGTTCAAATAACTCAGAAAATCATGTCTTAAAAAAGGCTAGGCGTCAGTTCAAAGAAATCTTCCTAAGAAAAATCATTTTTAAGACATGGTTTTCTGAGTTATTTGAACTTAACAGATTAAACATTAAAGGTACTAATTCCTTGTGTAATAAAAATAATTGTACCTTAGCGTTATTTCTTAAAAATGAGATCCATAACTTGAAAAATCAAATAGCAAAATAGCCTGCGAAATTGTAATAGCAAGTAAAATATAAAATGAGTAAAACTTAGAAACCACAAATAAAATGGCTTATATTATAATTGAATATGAAGGTACAAAAAAGCGGCCAAGTGCGAGTCGGACTCGCGCATGAAGGGTTCCGTACCATTTAAGACGTATTAAAAAAAATCTACTTGCTAGATCTTGTTCAACATTTTACCACTTTGGACACACATTTTACCACTTTGGAAGTGTCTCTCGCGCAAACTATTCAGTTTAAAAAAAAATATATATATTAGGAACCTAAATATCATTTTTGAAGACCTATCCATAGATACCCCACACGTATGGGTATGATGAAAAAATTTTTTTTAAATTTTATGACGTATTAAAAAAAAACTACTCACTAGATCTCGTTCAAACCAATTTTCGGTGGAAGTTTGCATGGTAATGTATATCATATATTTTTTTTAGATTTTTCATTCTGTTATTTTAGAAGTTACGGGCGGGGGACACACATTTTTTCACTTTGGAAGTGTCTCTCGCGCAAACTATTCATTTTAGAAAAAAATGATATTAGAAACCTCAATATCATTTTTGAATACCTATCCATAGATACTTACCCCACACGTATGGGTTTGATGAAAAAAGATTTTTTTGAGTTTCAGTTCTAAGTATGGGGAACCCCCAAAATTTATTGTTTTTTTTCTATTTTGTGTGAACATCTTAATGCGGTTCATAGAATACATCCACTTACTAAGTTTGAACAGTATAGCTCTTATAGTTTCGGAAAAAAGTGGCTGTGACATAATCGGACAGACAGACGGATATGACGAATCTATAAGGGTTCCGTTTTTTGCCATTTGGCTACGGAACCCTAAAAAGGTACAAAAATTTGGCTTTTATAGAATTTAACTTTGTTGTTGTAGAAGATAACTTTGTGTACCGTGAGGTACAATTTCTTTTAACGGAGGTACTAAATAGTACAAATTAGGTACAAAAATATGGTATGCTTTTCATTTATTTTTATTTAGGTACACCCGCCATTCTGACTCTCACGGGTCTACTTATAATCCCTTAACGCATGTCATACTAATATTTTTTTTTAATTTTGAACTTTAATAGCTGTCAATAGAGTTGAATATTATAACTGCCATATAGGGCTGCATATGCGGTAAAGGGTTACAATGGAATACTTAACTACCTTGTAATACACGCTATTAATTGGTTAAAGAAAACAATTTTGTAAAGATATGTATTTATTTTTTGAAAGTACAGAACTGAAATTATTATTTACTTAACAAAACTTAACAATATATTAGCAAAAAGCTTTAAATAAATACAATAAATGCATATTTTAGCATTATCACAAAATAGGAAAGTACGTAAATATACTATAGATAAATGAAAAATATTTCATAATCAGACTCAGCAATAGGTACTTACATAAAATACAACAGTATCATATTAGAATATCGATAGAAATCTATTAGAATAATAACAATACTTTGGTATTGAACTAAATCTAAACTTACATCTATATTAGAGTGGAGTAGAAAATATGGCAAAGTCATCATAATTATAAAAATACATGTTAAGTACTGTATATGAGATGGATTGCCAAACGGAATTGATTAGAATTTTAATCTATTAAGCATAAACTATTAAGTTGCCTTTTTAACTGCCTTTATCAGCATTATTTCTAAAAAAAGTATAACTCATGATACACAGTGACTCTTTGCAGCTACAGTAGAGTTCAATAGGGATTAATCTCGCACTTATTACAACAACCATGGTCTTATCAACAGTTCATTGTTATACATACTTAAATCTTTAATTCACCTTTGGTACCGTTTGGTAACTAAATATTGGTAACCAGCTTCTAAACCGGAAAGTCTCAATAGGCTTCAAAGAGAGACTTTTCTATGGGGTTAGGGTGTTCTAGGTTTTCTATGTATTTAAGTATTTGTATATTAAATATATCGTTGTCTGAGTACCACAAAGTAAACATTATTGGCTTACCGTGGGACTTAGTCAATTTGTCTAAGAATGTCCCAATAATATTTATTTATTTACAGATGGCGCCAACATGGCTTGCCCTGTCAATTCCCAAATTCTTATATTTTCTTTTGATGGAATTGTATGGCCAGGATGCCAGCCCTTTAAGCCAATTCTCATAGAACAAAACTATGATACTATGATGGCGCCATCTACGCAAATCGTTGACAGTTGATTACCGATTCGTAACCACGGTTGGCAATCAGCTTCAAAACGGGATTTAAAATAACGTATTGCAGCTGGTTACGAAATTTGAGTTTTCTATTGCCGATGAATACCTAATTTATTTATTCGATCTGGCCTCTGATTGTAACAATATAACAAAAAAAACCTTGTGAAGGAAAACAACCTTCATTCATGGCATTGTTATTCCCGGTATTTGAGAAATCCCAGGAATTTGCGTAGGCACTACTTTGGCGTTGTTGTTAAATTACATAACTATAGAACAAACAAAAGAAAACTTTTGTTATAAACTAAACTGGCATATATACCCTTAATATGCTATTGTTATATTTTAATTTTACACTACGAATGGGCTTACTATTTCAATACAGTGTCCCATAGTTATGTCACATTTTGGATTACCATTTTGTAGCCAGTTACGAAACAGTTACCAGACGATACTAAAGCAAATTTTTGGAACAGAAGGGGAGGGCCCCACTCCAAATCGTTCCTGGTGCAAAGGCTGTCGATTTTGAAAGCATGCCACATTTGTGAAAACACACACCAAATTGATGTCGTGGCTATAGTGAAAATGGGTACCGATCCCATAATAGTATGCTGCCGGCAATACGGCCACATCTCAAGTAATAAAGTTAAGTTTTCTTTAAAAAAATTTGGTGCCCAAGTGGCCGTATTACAGGCACCATACGAATACCTTGTATGAAAAAGAGTCACAGTTTAATGGCGTTAATCATCCACCCGCTACAAGCCTCAATTAGCTATTGTTTGTCTTATTTGTCATAAAACATAAATCAACTAATCGAGGCTCGTATAGTTTTATGAACAGGGGGGCTTATCATTTGGAACTAAATTGAGACATGGCAGAGTTTTTACAGTTGGTTCGGTTCGAGTAGGAAGAGATCTAGAACTCGTCGTGGCGGGCGAGCGCCTCGCCGAAGTCGGTGGCCTGGGAGCCGACGAAGAGGTCGTACTGCGCGAGCACCTCGCGCTTGCTGAGGCGCTCGTCCGCGTCGCCGTCCGCCTCGAACACCAGGTGGCGCGCCTCCGCCTCCGCGTGGTCGAACTCGGGCGGCGCGATCCACTCCTTCACCTCGGCCGCGTCCATGTACCCGTCCCTGTTGGTGTCTCTGGAAACAATTACCACCGTGGATCGATAGCGCTATCTCGCATCAGGCCTCACTTTTTTATTAGATCACGGTCCCGGAGCGCCTAGCCAAAAATCTCTCTGTCGCACTAATATGGAAGACTGATGGAGAGGCATTCATCGTTTCGTTCGCTACGGCGCAACCGATTGGCAACTTGGCTAGGCCCTCTGGTCATTCTTAGAAAAGCTTTAAGTCTCTTAATGTAAGGCCTGAGTGGACGCTCGGAGCGAAGCATGCAGCGGGGCGCGCGAGCGTGACATAGAGCGTTTAGCGAGTGGCCTCAGTGCACGCTCACCGCTCGTGTGAATCGGTGGCATTCACCATGGCATCGACGTCACACACGACGACGACATTCTTGTTTTCTTTTTAGAAGAGACTTTATGGCTCAAAATGTCTTGTTTATCTACAAAACAAGGTCCTAATGTTGTAATGAAGCAAAGAAGACGATTTAGAGAATTTCTCACTTTATACGAAACCTTAAGATGCAATGGATTAAAAGTGAAAATAAATACTTTCATTTACCTTCCATTTATTTATACAGTCTATTTTTGTATAAAGTGTGAGATGATAGCCAAAATGATAGTTTATATTGTATTTCAATAATTATTTGTTTGCACGACATGACTGCACGCTCTTATCGCCGCACATACGTAGATTTCAACTAATTAGGCGGCCAAAACTCGCTATCCGAAAAAAAAACTAATGATAAGATAACCATTTACTCAGGTAGTAAACAGTTCCGGGAATACAATGGGCACCCCCTCCCACCCTTCGTAGATGCGCAAGAGCTTCCCTCAGGTAGTCGGAATTCGATAGTCGCTTAACGTGTACGTGTCTGTTCTCGGCGCTCCTAAACTTACAACTTTTGTAAAATTCATATTTGTTTTTTAACTACTTATTTTCGAGTGTCAGTGATGGATTGCAGTAATTCAGGTAAGAACCTATGTTTTTTAATAGTAATTTTTTTAGTTTCTACTGCCTTTGATAAACTTTTAATTTTTCAAAGATAGCTCTATCAATAAGTCAGATTTTTTGTGTTTCTTACAATTAAATATGTCTTTTAACTAACTTAAGGGTCCGTCCGAGCAATGTTTTCTTTATTTTTCTATACTTTACTTATTTTTCTATCATACCAGTAAAAAATTAGCCGCGGAAACCCGCGCGTTTCCCAAATAAGAGCATTTGAATCTTAGGGGTCGAAATTGAGAAAAATACCACGTTAGTGCTAAATTGTATTAAATCTAATTATTTTTTGTTTTAGGTCCATCTGGTACCTCGGGTACTAAAATAGTGACTCGGAAGTACCTGTTTCAACAGGTACAAAGACAAAATTTACCAAGTTTAAGGGAAAAACTCGATTCGTATGAAGATTTTCTTTTGATACGTTATGGAGACACCGAAAATGCTAAAAAGTGTTTGAAGCAAAGGTATTCTTATATCAAGACCGAATTCATGAAAAGATGGATGAAAGCCAGTAAACACGAAGAAGTTTTCCTAAAAAACAACCGAGATTGCTTAGAAGGAACTTTCGAGATTCCGATAGAATCGGCCTCTCGTCAAGGTAGGCCAGCAAAATCTTTCGAAGATTTAAGTGAGCGAAGCAAAAGAAGAAAAACGGAAGAAGTCCGCGCGACTTTGAAGCATGACGTCATCATCCATGCCGCACAATCTGTTTTACAAAACACTGGGCAAAGGAATGCTTCAAAAGTTCTCAAAGAAATTACTAATTCGCCGACACGAGCCAGCAAATATAGATCTGCCTATTCTAAAGTGAATAACGACGACGACATGTTACCTCCACTGACGCCTCTGCAAGCACTTCAGATGTTCGTGGAAGCTGATCTTTCAAGACGGCAATATGACATAATAAGAGCAACAAACCCAAAACATTTCCCTTGCTACGACTTGTTGCTAAAGGCGAAACAAGAATGTTATCCACCAGAAGAATCCATGAATGTCACAGATACTTCGGCTTTTATTAACATCAGACCCCCTGATCAGCTCAAGCAGACAAATCAAGAAACCTTGTCACAAAGCATTCCTACCTGAAACTATAGAAATGTTGATGGCTGCCAAACCAAATACTTCTAGAGATAGCCAATAATCTTTGAATTCTCTCAAAGTAAAATATGTGTTTAAGTAGTTTTATTTGTAATAAGTATATATTTAAGATATAGATATATATGATATTTTTACCATACGAGTATTTATGCTTGTAACTAATAATTCATACGACGTTTTTATTTTGTTGGTAATTTAAAAAATAATTTTTATTTTTTGTATTTTATCG
Source organism: Cydia pomonella (assembly GCF_033807575.1). Lineage (NCBI taxonomy): Eukaryota > Metazoa > Arthropoda > Insecta > Lepidoptera > Tortricidae > Cydia > Cydia pomonella. The sequence goes on along the minus strand of NC_084706.1, from coordinate 12,504,258 downwards.
ATGTAAATATGTTGCATAATCAATAATTATATTTTTTTCGGATCAAGAGGAGTTTATTTTAATTTCCTATTGTACGTATAGCTATTTTCCAGAAAAAAATATTTTTGGCCGCCTAAATAATTGAAATCTACGTATGTGCGCCGCTGCAAATTACAAATACGTGTGAACCTCTCCGCGACGCCCCGCTCGACGCTGAAGAATATAATAACTACCACCACTACTACAATGTTTCATTGTTATCACCATCTGTCATTGATGAGAAAAAGTTTTTTTTTGGCAACATTTTCCTTCAAAAATAATAATTAGGTTATTTATAGGACCAATTACTTGTATTAAAAAAAGAAATGTTAAAACCATTCCATTCACACTTAAGGCGTTTTTACTTTTGTATCTGTTTTTGTTTTTTTAGCAAAAACGCTTCTAAGTTTAGAGTCTGTTTGAAGCAAACAACAGAAAACGCCTCTTAAGTGATAAAAAAAAAGTAAAAAAAGGAGGAATACTTACTAAATTGGATAGTGTAAATTGTGTTTGACTAAAAAATACAAGAAGAACGTATCTACGCTACGAAAATGAGTTCTTCTAGTGAAGAAAATATAAATGTTCCTGGCAAGAATACATCGCTTTCTTTCAACAATTGTCCTCACGCCAATATAAATATTAATTTCTATTTAAGTAGGTACTTATAGTTATGCACATGGTTTCTTATTTCCTCGCAGACGTCGTTAAAAGCACTATTTAATACCTCGGCCGGACACGCTAAAGATGGACTCGTATTATTCTCCTCCACTAACGTGTCGGCCCTCTAACTCACTCGTCCATCTTTCAGCGGTTTTCCGTCCTCTCCTACAATGTACTATTGTGAGCCGACTGAAAAAGCACGCTTATTATTAATATTATTAATTCATAAATGCAAGTTACAACTTTATACAATGCTGTATAGAAATACCCAAATGATAATTTATTTTAACTATTATGAAACAATAAACTTAATAACAACTATAAACTTAGTATTATTATAGACACTAAACTGGAGTTCTTTCATTTCTGCACTGCACAGAACAGAAGTGACAAACTGACCTGTAGCCTGTGAACTGCTCCCTCTCCTGTTTGACCCAGTCGGGCTCCTCCTCCTCGCCCTCCTCAGCCTGGTACATGTCGCCGATGTACTCCTCCAATGACACTTTCCCGTCCTATAACAAACAAAATACTGTACTTTAAGCTAACAACCGTATTTATAAATGACTATTACATTACTTGGAAGTGAGTCAGATCTAAATTAAGGCTTGAAAGTAGCGACTGGTTGTACAGGTCAATTCACAAGAGCTGGCACGAGTGGCTATGTCATAAAGAGGCCGTTATCGATTTTAGTCGCATAAATGGCAAATTGATAGATTTAGTCGATGAAATTGTACACCTTTTGTTAACTATTAGAAATAACAAGTACTGGTTTCTATTAGCACGTCTTGTTATCTTTCATTATAATATTTTTTTTTTTAAAAACAGACTCACTTAATTAGTAATGATTTTTTTTCTGATGGACTTTTAGGTAAACGCGCGAAAAGCAGTGATTTTGTCGATCTTATTTGTAAACTTCGTTAAGTTTGGACTGCTAAAAATGGTAATTTTGTATTACACATATCCTGTACTTCAACTTTAATAAACTACATTTTTGTTATTTTAAATTTGAAGTAGTGTCAATTTCTCTGAAAATCAACTCTGAAAATTTCAAAACATCTAATCAGAATAATTTCAACGTAATTTTGATACTTAAACAATCTACATTTGCTGAAACTTTATTATATATACATCATTTTGTATAATTTACCACCATCATCTTTTGATGAAATTTTAAAACTGTCCCTTCTCGTCCCATATTACCGGGGACGCACGCTTGCGACCTCATTACTAAAAGGCAAGATAAGACGTGCTAAAAGAAACCAATACTTGTTATTTAGACGTTACGTAACAAAAGGTGTACAATTTCAACGACAAAATCTATCAATTTTACATTTTTGCTCTAAAATCGTTACCGGGCTCTTAACCAATAACATGGCGGCTCAGACTGTATACCGATACATTGAAATTTTCGTTCATTTCATTCGTGACAGCTTTCGTGAAACGGCCTGTACATCTCAATCAAAAGCGCAATACACTTTTGGTTTTCACACTCTAACTGGTCGCCACTCAATCTCCCCACACAAAGCATTAGGTTTTTTTTTATGTTTAAATAAGAGTGAAACTCGTTTATTAACGCTATTTTAGCTAACCGATACTTGGACCTATTCTCTCTTCACGCTAAATCCCTTCGCTAAGTTGATGCGCCCTATCTCTAAAAGATTTCAAACCCCGAATGTGGCAGTGACCGTTAAAAAAACCCTCCTGCCTCCGCCGTCCACCACCATCTTGTCCTAAGTAGAAACAAAATAATTGCATAAACGTTAAAACCTAAACTCGTCATCCAACTGTTTTATACTCACGAAAAGCTTTCGAAAACCGTAGAAGGGGTTACCTGAGGATGACTATTTAAATCGTTTGCTCGGCACAGAGCACTAGGAGCAACACTGAGCTGTAGCGACTATACTATATAAGAGTATATAAGATACCATGGTCGAGGCCGATAGTCGATATGCACCTTGTTCTTGTCGATGTCCTCGAGCGTCTCCAGCACGACGACGTCGCGCATGTAGGGGTGGTCCTCGGGGTGCAGGAACGACGCAAACTCCGTGCGGTTCAGCGCGTCGTCCGTATTCCCGTCTAAAATACCAACAATTTACTTACACTTTTAATTTTTTTTAATTTCTTACCTTACTAAGATTTTTATTTAACACTCTCAGCGCCACGTTGGCCGCCGGCGGCCCCAAGTTTTCGAGTACAGCAAGCCACTATGATTTTTGAGTAATTTTATCAGCAGGCCACGTGGGCCGCTGGCGGCCCACAAACATACGAGTGCGACACGCCACTATATTTTTTGAAATATTTTACGGGCAGGCCACATGGTACGCCGGCGGTCCACAAAAGTTCAAAGGCCACTGTGATTTTTCATCAGTGTTAACTGGCTTTATCGGCAGGCCTTGTGGGCGGCCGGCGGGCCAAAGTGTAAACTTTGCTGGCAGGGCACGTGGTACGCAATGATCCCACAAAACTCAAATTACCATATCCTGTTAAAAACTAGATAAAACAGGAGACCGTAGATTTTGTTAAGTAATTCAGCCCAGTACATACTGGAGCGTATAAAATTGAAACGGGCCCGAAATTAACCGTCATAATCTCTAAATTATAAATATAATGGTAATATTGAAAAATCTTTTGATGAAAATTTAAATCTCATAAGCAAGATCGCATTTACAGCCAAGACGAGCCAAGCAAAGCGTAAGGGCACCCTCATAACTTGGGTTTGGATTATACCAGATAAGCAAAATCCTAACTCGACGCTCTCCAATACATTTTGAGATATTGGCGAAAAATGTCTTCTTTTTCCCGCCTTTTCTTATCTACAGCTCTTGATTTTTTTACGGCTTTGCATGATGAACCCTCGTGGACGTATCAGCCGGGAGGTGATGACTGACGATATATGCTCCTGGCCCGCGGTGTATACTACATGAGAATTGGTGGTGTGGTAGCGGTTTTATTTTGCAATGTGTTGCAAAAATAAAGTACTCGGCGGAACGAATCCAGAAATTAAAAAAAACTATCTTGGTAAAAAAAATTATTAGTTTCGGGTGTTGTGTCATTTTCAAATAGTAGGGCCTATTAAGTATGCGCGGGGGACAGTGCAATCCCTCTCGTCTATAATAGGAGGCTTGCAGTAAACATACTGAAGACAGACCATAATTAATTAAAGAGCACATTTTCTGATTTAGTGACATTACTGGAAGAAATTAAGATTATTTGTCGACGCACCGGCGTAGGTCCAGCGCCTGCGGTCCCGCTTACGCAGGTTGGAGTACGTGAAACCTTCGCTGTTCGGTACCGAGAGCTCCGCCGGGGACATTTCTTCCATGAACCCGTACACGTTTTTCTGGTACGTCTGAAATTTTTAAGCATAGGTTGTAATTATCATATAAGGCGGCAATGACTAGTAGCTCTGTGAATTTTAGACTTCGCCAACCCCCATAGCTCCGTCGTTTTTAAATATTTACAAGAACAAAATCAGTTTCATGCCAAATTTGCATCACACCAAATTTCATGTGAATCTTTTGAGAAATACGTCCTGGAGAGAACATCTGGACAGACATACGAAAGCATTTTTACCAAGCTGAAACAGAGACCTTCGTTCTCTCACGAGCAATGATTGGCCGGTACAATAGGGATGATGACACATGTTGAATTTTATAACAAAATCTAGTAAAATATGCAACAAATGAGCAATTTATCGCAAAAATGTGGTTATTAAAATAATATATGGAAATGATAAAAAAATATAGGACCTCAAAGCAAATATATACATAAACGCAATATTTCACCGACAAAATCGCAATTTTAATGTTTTTCATACTTCCATCTTGAAGTATGGCTCTTGGTGACCGTGATGTCACGTTCGCTTATCGTTTTGTTGGGATCGTTTCGCGAGTGAAGTACGACTGTCGGACTTTGACTATCATTTCTTACTTTTGTATTGCTTTAATACAATGGGTCCCATATCGACATCTAATTCTAAAAACGAACCTGAACGATTGATACCATTAATAAAAAAATTGTCATCTAGCCTATTATGTCTGTTAGCAAGGCACAGTGCGACTGTGTTTGTAGCAAAAAAACAATTGTTGAATGCATACTACTAATACTCGTATGCTTCTTTGAGCTCTTATTTCACAAGCTTTTATTTAACTTGCCCTGTTACTTAGTGTGGGATATTGGAAGCTAAATTTGACCCACTTTTCGATTTTCGATTGAGTTGATTTTTTTTCACCGAAAAGCTAGTGGTAAATATCAAATGATATTTCGTACATAAGTTCCGAAAAACTCATTGGTACGAGTTTTCGGTGAAGGAAAACATCGTGAGGAAACCTGCTATACATCTGCGAAGAAATTCAAAGGTGTATGTGAAGTCCCCAATCCGCATTGGGCTAGCGTGGGGACTATAGCCCGAGCCCTCTCGCACATGAGAGGAGGCCTGTGCCCAGCAGTGGGACGTATATAGGCTGAATTATTATTATTATTATTATTTGATTTTTTTTTCAAAAACTTATTTCAGCTTAGTACACAAGTAATTCCATTAGTAATGAGTGGTTCGCAAACTTTATCGGTCCACGGCCCACTTGCTAATTTAAGTAAAATTTTATCTCGACGCCCAAACCTAGCTAGGCTATTTGAAATACCTAGATCCTACCTAGAGGTCGAAATAAGTATTGCCTCACGGAGCCCCTCTTTCCTGTCTACGGAGGACCAGGGCGCCGCGGCGCAGTTTAGGTACCCGATGATTCTTAACGATTCACGATTTGTTGATTTTTTTCACTAGATTCTAAAACATACCTCCCAAGAAATGGTCTCAGCGCCCTGCGGGTTGTGCTGCCGCCAGTGGCGTTCCACGTCCTCCTCGATGTACCGCTTCTGCGTGTACCGGATCCAGTCCTTTAACTCCACGAGGGTCACGAACCCATCACCGTTCACATCTATTTTGTCTACGATCAATCTGGAATAAAACATTGGCATTTCAACATTGTTCAACTACTACGAACAAATACAAAAACTTCAGATTTGATTTTTATTTGCCCTGCAGGCATGTTACAATGAAACCTGGATAATTGTAAGCTCAAGGGCCCGGCTACTTTGTGTCCATAAGGTAACCAGGTTTTCCATTTAAGCAGATTGTACCAAATATCCAATGTATCCAGTGTAAATATTCAGTAAATACTTAGTCAGGTCATACGTTCTGTCACAAAGGTTTTGATTGACTGATAAAATGTAATACATACAAAGCTTTTAATTAAAAAATGTGTAACTACACATGACTTGTAAGCTCGTTTTATATTGATCAAAATTTAATATAATTAGCTTTAAATTTAAATCGCGGTTTTATTTACTACTTGCTTACTTTGGGATTGTCGTTAAACGCGAATAGGCGGCTGGATTGTGAAAGATTATAAAAATCGTTGACACATTGATAAAATAGGCACAATTGTTTACTTATTTGTATGAACCTACTTTATAAGAACGTTATTTTATCACCAGCATTTAGTTCTCTGTTCAGCTAATACCTTTCATACTTAGGGTACTTTTCATTTTCAGTAACACGCTAATTTTTGACTGCCATCCAACGAGTAGGTTTGATAAAACATGTATAGTTGCAATTTTGGCAGTCCAATATACATGAATTATATATATATATATATATATATACATATATATATATATATATATATATATATATACTTGCTTTAGCCCGCGGCGTCGCCCGAGTAAAGCAAAAAAAAAGGTTCTCAGTTTAACACGTATGTTTGTATGAACGCATGTAGGTATGGATGTTTGTCCGCGATTATTAGATTTAGAATCATGTTCTGAAAAATGCATGAAGTATTCCACAACTTAATACTTGTTAAAATACTTCCTTATGAACAACATTTTTAGCCTTGTTTGAAAGTGGTAAGCAACAGAACCAAACTTTGAGGTGATCTTACACGGGAGCACGACACATAGAACTGACCGTGGGACAAACAGTCCTGTCGTAGTATATTACGATAACGCGGGTCTCGTTCCATACCTCAAAAGTTAAAAAAGAACCCTTATAGGATCACGTGTGGCTGTCTGTCAATCCATCTGTAACAACCGATTTGCTCCGAAACTACTGGACCGATTGAATTGCAATTTGGCAAAAATACTTCAACATTTTTCATGTCCACAATATTAAAATTTTAAATCACACAATGCCATTTTCGTAAATAACGTCCCAAAAAACCAAAAAACGACACCCATATTGATATTTAGTCATTTCAACCCCATCGCACCCCAACAAGGGATTTGTATTTCACGTCCACCTCGTTAGTTTTTTTAATCGTTGTTATTTTCGTATTCAGCGACCCGATAAACCATAGAAATAATACCCATGTTGATTTTTAGACTTAGTCACCATATTTCCCCCTTTTAGGGGTTGAATTCTCAAAAAACCTGAAACACGTGTTTACTCATTTATATAATACTCTTGTAAAGTTTCGAATATAATATTCTAACTAATCTTGTTTCCCCATACAAACCGTGGACCCCCATTTCACCCCTTTAGGGGTTGAATTTTGAAAAATCCCTTAGTGCACCCCTAGACCTTCTAAAGAACCTACGTGCCATATTTGGAATCTCTAGAACCAGCGGTTTAGGCTGTGCGTTAATATGTCAGTCAGTCAGTCAGTTTCTTCTTTTATATATTTAATAAAGATATATATCATAAGAAAGATAAAAGACCCATGTTTTGTTTTATGTAAGATTCGACCATGTAAAAAGTAAAATAAATGTTTTTAGGGTTCCGTACCCAAAGGGTCAAACGGGACCCTATTACTAAGACTCCGCTGTCCGTCCGTCCATCCGTCCGTCTGTCACCAGGCTGTATCTTATAAACCGTGATAGTTAGCCAGTTGAAATTTCTACAGATTATGTATTTCTGTTGCTGCTATAACAACAAATACTAAAAACAGAATAAAATAAATATTTCTTTCCAATCTCGAAGTTAAGCAACGTCGGGCGGGGTCAGTACTTGGATGGGTGACCGTTTTTATAGATAATGGTACGGAACGGACTCGCACTTGGCCGGTTTTTTTTATAACTTTGTTCCTAATATTACATAGAATTATGCAAAACTGACACAACAAGTTACGTTAAACTAATCTAGCTACGAACTAGTAATCCAGCATTAAATAAGCATTCAATCCATTTATATGAATGAAGGGATCTGTACCTATAAGTTTTTATCAGTAAAAACCGTTGTAGCAGAACTTATTATTTCGTTAAGAGCAATAATAAAATAGCACAATAATAATAATAATAAATAATAAAACCGCAGGGCAGCTTGTGGCGAGCTGTTGGGGAGTAACGACCCCACGGACCCGAGTACTCCCGAGAGTCGGTCAGGGTCTCCGTCTCCGGCGTGTCTTCGTCGGTCGGAGTGGACCCCAAGGGGACCCGCAGGACTCTCAGCTTTGGCTTGCCTTCATTGGCCGTCCAGAGAGGAGTCGTTAGAGCTAAATGCTTCAGGGGTGGAAGTGAAAACTTGCATAAGACGCGAGTTGGCACAGTGGCTGTTATCAGCCACTGGGTAGAAAGCGGCGTACACCTCTCGACACCCCTGAGCCGCTCACACCGGTGTTGCTCCTGGTCGTCTTCAGGACGGCATTTTCAGGGGCCCATCTAGTGGGCGGCGAGTCACCGCCTGCCTCGATAACTAGTGAAAACATTGTTATGGCAGGTGTCCGGACGTCTTTGCAATAACCCAGTCTCATTGTCCTCCCAAACTTCAATCCATAGACCGTTATACTGTTCACTTTACTACAATAGTCCCAATGCCTGTTGCGACCGGTTCATTGGTGTCTATTGTTGCGCCCGTGAACGGGTTCCAGCAGGCGTTCTACATGACATTAAAGCTCTCCAAGAGGCCTCTACGTGTTGGATCTATATCCCCATGCAAGCCTATCAAAAGACCGGGATTTATAGGCCCGTGAAATCCAAGGAGATACAATAAATAATAAAATGCTTTATTGCACACTACAAAAAAAAATGGTACAAAGTATGTAAAGGTATAAAATATGTAGGTAACAACAGGCGGACTTATCCCACAATCATAGGTAGGAGACTTTTATTGCTCTACGGCAACCTACAAAATTTACAAGTAAGTATTTTTAAATTTTGTAATGTTATTTGCGACAAGATTTTTAATGAAGTTGTGCCGTTTCAAGCACGATAAGACTTGCAGCCTATGTGATATTCGTGCAATGTAAATTATGTAGTTGGTGAATGGCGTTGACAACGTTCTGTGACGCAAACGCAACCTGTACTCATACGTTGCACTACTTGCACTATGTGAAAGCACAAATTTAATATCAGTTTTGAACTGCAGATAAATTATAGCCTCAAAACACGGCATAAAATACCGCGACGGAGATGGCGATGCTCTGTAGTTTTTCTAATTCATTCTACAATAACGAACAGCTACAACTACAGCAACATTAGTTCATTTTACTCAACAATCCAGTGTAAAGATAATCTATCAACGTGCATATCTCCGCAAGCGGGAAGCTACGATTGACAAACATTCCTTGCAGAGAGAGAGAGAGAGAGAGAGAGGGGGGAGGTCTTATACGTCACCCTTTAAATATAAACATGTGTATCTTTGCCGGGCTTCTAAGGAAATTGGCGTTTATCTTTTAAATTGGAACAATAGGTTAACGACTGACGAGATTAAGTAGAGATAATGACGTAGGAGTTGATTCACCTCCGCTGGTGTCGAGCAGTTCATTACACCTTATTCAACTGGAGCTATTTAGCTCCATTGTTTTATTTTATTTTATTAGTTAAATAAGCAACACAGCATTAAAGCAAAACCAAGGCATTGTGAAAATACAAAATAAAATAAAATACAATACAAAGAAACAATACCTATACATGAAAACAAAATACAAGTTAAACATTGGATTTGGATGTAGGTGTTTGTAAAAACTTGATGTAATGAATACATAGAGGTACAATAAGTATAGGGATGAAATGGTAGAGCCGGCAGATGACCGAATGAGATGCTTTTATGGAAGTTTCAGTAGGAGTAGCAGAGAAAGCGCTATAATTGTTTGTCCTTGTCACAGTTTTATTTCTTTTTATTCCCACCGTACATTTTAGTATGGCTTATGGTGGGCAACAAATAACCCGACCAAATTACGTAGTACGTATGTTGTTAAAACGTGTTTTTATTTTGGCGCATTGCGTATATTCTGTCCCTTACGGGCGCACGCGTATAGCACATCTAGTTGATCCTACCAGATGGTAGTGGATTCATAGATATGAATGAATACATATGGCGTTATTCCTTAACGCGCTGCAAGCCTCAATTAGCTATTAATTGTCTTTCTAATTCTGTCATCTTGACATATATTTGTTAGAAAGGGATAAAACATAAATTAATTAATGGAGGCTTGTAAAGTTTAAGTTTTTAGGACGTGTCGATTAGGGTATTTCTAACCTATGTAAGTAAAAAGTCTCATTCCAAACGCCACAGTATTAACGGAGAAATTAATGATTTACGATTTAATACTTCGGAACAGCCTGTATGTAGATACACGGTGATTAAAGAGTATGTCATGTCACTAGTGTCACTTTAATCTTATCGTCATTGCGAACGGCTAATAAAGTATCCTCCCATTTATTACTGATTTATTTGTATTTTTTTTATGTTTATATAATTAAATAATTTACCATATTACAACATTCCCGAGAAGGAACTCTACTCGGGATCGGGGTCAATGTCCAGAGATCAGAGACACGTTGTATAACTATAGAATCGTATTATAGTCTCATGGTAAGGAATTGTGAAGAACGCAAACCCAACTCACAATTAGACACTTGTTAGAACACATAGAACAATAAACAGTTAAGCTTGGATTATATTCAAGTCATCTTACCTTATTTTAAATGCTGGAATTAAGTAATAAAAAAACTATAATATTATAATACGAGTATATTAACATTGTTAACACATGTAAATTACTCAAATGTGAAAAAAGCTTTAATGTCCTTTTCTAACAATTCATTGTAAATTTTTTGGCAGGTCTTGAGAAGAGATGCCATGAATATTCAATAACTATTTGGCCTATTCGGCCACTTTCCCGAATATTCGATATTTGGCCGAATATTGCGAGCTATTCGGCAGAATACTGAATAGGTATTTCACCCACTTATGAAAAAAAATTGCACTAATAAAGTATACGGCAAACCATATCATATTTTATATTTGTTTCTACTCCACAGTAACAGTAGACTGTTATCTGTCATTGATACATTCATTTTTGGCTTATTTGCCGACATGCCTTGTTTATCTTCCCATTCGATTCGATTCGTTGAAAAAAAGCATCCTGCTTAACAATATTTTTTAATTCAATTTGGTTTATATTTCTACTACTAAAAAAATCTACCTGCCGAAACCATAGAAATGATTTATCTCGGTTTGTTTGTAATATTTAAAGTACATTGCAATATAGTAGTTTACACGCATCAATTTACTATTCTAAAATAATCTAAAAATCAGCAAAAAAAATTGCGTGTTATTTCAGAATTTCTATTAAATTAAAAACAATTTTTTTCTCCAAAGTTTATTAACAGTAGCGTTTTATATTTTGCTATTCAAAATAAAATGAAGTTGTCATTTTTTCTTTAAAAAGTTTCCGTCAGAAATTTCATTTTTGTGACGAGCTTTTACTGCTGACCGCAGTTTTCTTTGAACATCCATCAACACACCATGACAATTCTAAGGAGCCTAAATATTTTTACAATCAGCCTACAACCATTTTGACTAAAATATCATACATATAAATATTCTGCAAAATTCTAGTAAAATTTTATATGTAATGAATTATTATTTTGGTCAGTAAAGCTATTCTTATCTTATCTTATAAATATTCTATTATTTTTAAATCAACATGAAAAAAAGGGTTTGAAGAAAAGTTTCTTTAATCGATTCCTAATAACATCACTTTGGCTTTAAAATGAATAAATCAAAATGAATACAGTTTCAAACTAAGTGCATTGCTGCCAACTTACAGAATATTCATTAGGTTGTATCTCCACTTTCCACACATACTCTTTTTTTATTGACTGGTAGAAAAAGTATATAAAAAAAAAAAGTATAAGTATATAAAAGTATATAAATATATGTAGGTCAAAAAATACTCCTAGCATACTCCTTTACAATGATTACCTACCTATGCACGCCTACCATTCTTACTCACATTGTACACACCACTCACCTTTTTTGACCCTGGTTATACATATACAATGGTTACATAAAATACTATAAATGCATTATTGGGATGTTGTTATTAATGATGAATTTTCTTGAAAATGATTTTATTTTTATCATAGGCTAAATATACTCGACTTTACATATACTACTAATACTAATGAGCAATAAAACTTAATTCTCAGCAAATATTGTTTTTAGTAGGAGACTATTTTTCATATCAAATGTGATGAAAAATGTACACCTGCTCTACCAAATATTTGGTGCTTTGACCGAGAGTGTGGCCAAATATTTGATATTCGGTCAAAACCACTATTTGTGGCATCCCTCTTGAGTAACTTCTATTCGACTACTGAAAGTGGGTGAATAAACAATATTATTATCAAATTATCAACAGCTGAACAAATCTTGTAAGTAATTGCCAAATAAAACTAAACTCACCCAAGTCTCCTTTTGCTCTCTTCCGGAGGCAGCTGATCAAAAGTCTTGGCCTGATCCTCTCCAAGGAATGCCTCATGATCAAACTGCTTATTGTGGTGCTCATTCTTGTAGTGCTCCGCATCCGAGAGGTGGTCCATCATCCTTTTGGTGTCCTCCGGTACCCCGGCACATGCAGCCGTCACGGCCAGCAAGACGAACAGAGAGGTCAACATTTTAACTGGAATTTTAAGATACCTCGTCTGTTATTGATAACTACTACTCTGGTACTACCAGAACCGGCTTCTCAATTTATTTTTGCATAATGAACTTTAAAAAGCATGAAATCATAAAAAACAAAAATATAGTAGCTTTATGTTAGAAAATGTTAACAGTAATGTAACTGTACTTAGATGCAAATAAAGATCTCTATCTCTAAAACCCCAGCTAACAAATCTTTATTTTCAGTACTATAATTGTTTGATTGTAATAAAAACCACTTCTTTTCCACTTTATGCTAATATTCAATGTATCAATCACCAAAATTGTTTGTTCTAGTGTAAAACCATTACTAAGTCAGGTGTGTACTGAAGGTGGTACTTTATAAATGCACATTAAAGCAAAATAAATAATTTAGTTATAATTTCTGAATATTAATGAATAACAAAATCGAAAAGAATGGCCACAATCTAATAATTATTTACTTCTTAGACTTTTTCACCCACACTTACTACAAATTTGCTAAATTATGATTGATACTGCTTTTTAGTTAAAATGCTCCAGAACACTTGCCTGTAAACTGAAATCGCCACGTCAATGCAGGCCACGTAGCAACGGCAAACTATCCCGTTCCGTTTCCGCTAGATGAGACAATAAACAGCCGGCAACGCAGAGTAGGATATCGGGAGATATAAGGATGCAAACCAAACCAAATGCAGATCAAGCTCAAGCGACTTGAGATAAAAGCTCGTTCAGTACAGATATCATTTGTTAGACTATGGACAAAATGTCTAAATAAAACGTTTCAGTAGGTCCTAACGAGCCAAATCTAACAATGTCCCTTGAAACAATATATTGTTTTTGTACTGTTTAGTATCTATATATACGTTATTAATTCGTAGAAGTTTTAAAAAAAATATCACATTTCAAAATTAATAAATGTATAGTATTTGAACGTTTGTGTCAAACTTGTGTCAAACCTAGTGTTGCCTGCATTGTAAGATTACCCTAAATTAAAGGAGCAAGAAAGATAATTAATTCTTATGACTAGATTTGCTTTCTTCGAAGTTAAAACTGCATTTTAGAATATATTTGTTTTATTTGAATTAGCTTTGACAGAGCTTACGTAGGATAAGTGTGTCCCCAGCTTTATTTGTATCGGACTCATTATTTTTCACAATAAGTAAATACACAAATATGTTAGAGACAGACCTAGATAATGCAAGTGTTATTTTAAACCTCAAACGTATATGAAATTATGACGTTTACTTAACACTTGCATAGGCTGGGGTATCTAAATCATTGCAAACTTATCTTAGTCTGACTCTACAGATTACAGAGCAGTACAAAGACAAATTTATTCCTGTAAGAAAAAGTTATTCTTCAGTTAATTTTTTGGTAGATGAAAAAATAATTTAAAATGAAGGAGAACGCAGACCAGGCCATTCTGTACATGCATGACGGCGCTCTGTTACTCGTAAAGGGTTTATTACACTTATCCTGCCTTCGGACGGCGAACGATCGGCCGCGACGTCAGCCCCGAAATCGGGCCAAAGGATCGTTTTCCGTTTCACGAAATATTAGAACATCATTAACAATATTTCTTGATGTAACTAACTAGTTCAACTGCAACTGAAACATTATACATTTATGGCAATTAGAGACAAAGTATTTTTTTCATGTCAAATATTGTTAACGATGTTCTTATACGTATTTCGTGAAACGGAAAACGATCTTGCTTGGACCCGGGCTGTAACCGCGAAAATCGAAGTTCGTCAATTGCGGGCATTTTTCTCAGTCACTCTAAATACTTCTTAGTGAGAGTGAAAGAGAAAGATCCCCGCAATTTGCGAATTTCGATTTTCGCGGTAGGCCCCCCGACGTCAGTCACGAAAGTGTATAATAAGCACTTTCACCTAGATGCAACAAAGGAAAACCAAGGTGCAATACATGGTAACATTACTGTACCATAAATATAGGTGGTCAACAAATCTGGGGGCCGACCCGACTGCGAAAAACCGAAATTTGCAAATTGCGGGGATATTTCTCTTTTACTGTTCCTCTAACTATGCCTTCATTGGAGTAAGAGAGAGATCCCTGTAATTTACAAATTTCGATTTTCGTGGTAGGCCCTCTGCATTATGTTTCTGTACATTGTCTCTGGTCATGTGGTAACTGCCAGCCGCCGAAGAACTGTCATGTATTGTGTGTTGTACGATTAGCCACTTTTGCCTAATTTTTAGTTCCAGAGAAATTTTAATTATGTTTCTGAATAGTACAACTACTTAGTCGTTATTCTATCGTTTAAAGACTGCATTAAAAGCATATTCCGGTTATAAGTTGCTAAAAACGGATTGCAAATGTCAATATGTCAGGATCTCGGCCTTAATTTCCAACAGAGAATGGTGAAAAACACGGCTTATGACTATTTTATGCTTATTCTAATTGCTGTAAACTTGTAAATTTAGATTTTTCGGCGACTAGTAATACTGAACATACAAGTTTTTGGTTATTTATGTCCCACTTCATTACCTAAAACAATCGGCATTTTCTCTCATCTTTCATTGAAATTAATAAGATTAGGCATTATGTGATCATTTTCAGGGCGCAAATATATCGCAGTTGGAAAGAGATATTGGTTCAGAACAGTTCCCACCCAATGAACACTACTTTGGTTTAGTCAATGTAAGTATATTAATGGCTCATGAATTAAGCTTATGCATTAAGCATGCATAATTTTAACATTTAGTTATTCATTTCTATTTCATTATCGGGAAATGGATATTTTTGTTACTGAAACTGACAGTGATTTGTGTGCTAGTTAAGTTTACAACAAGAGTACAATACCTAATTAGAGATTGTGTTGAAACCCCTTGATAGTTGAATTCTTTCACAAAATAGACATTGTCATTGTTAGAGATGCCTAGTCATTTTGCAATAAACTATTTGTCTAGAGTAGATTACATTGCTTGAGGGTCTAAATAGGCGGGTCCATACAGACCGAGCATGCGAGTGAGGTAATTTCCTTGAGCACAAACCAACCAGTGTAGATGTGCCTCGGCGGCGCGCGCGTTTTCCTCGCTTGAGGGTGCCGCCTCGGCCAAGGCACGTCTACACTGGCCGGTTTGAGCACTGGGAAATTGCCTTGTGCGTATGCTTGCTCTGTGTGGACGCTCCTAATGATAGTGCTGCCCATGACAAAACAAGTAGTCAGTCAAAATCAACAACAAAGTTTGAATGATGGACCACTTGTACACTCCACGATGAAGATGAATTAATGAATGAATGAATATTGAATGAAAGATCGTCTTATAGAGAAGTACATTTTTTCTGGATGACATGAGTTTAGATAGCTTTGATTGGAAATAATAGGCAAGTTACTAAATTACTATTATAGTACACAATTGTTTTTTTTTGTAGGGTTTTCATTTTCATAAGAATTTCCACAAGTTAGTAAAAAAGCTGATTTTCATGATATTTTTTTTTACTTCCAATTTTATTTCAGTTAATTTTGAAACAATGTCAAGTTTTGCAGAAGAATTATATAAAAAGATCTAATATAATTGATCTAAAGTTATAGTTTTACCTTAATTTTCATTTTCTTATTGACTGCTATTATATTGCACACAACTGTATGTATACTGTTATATTTTGAGTATAACAGTATACATACAGTTGTGTGCAATAAATATTTTAGTAATGGGTGAACTTCATATTGAAACATGATTAAAAAGACCCACTTTATTTTCAGTTCGGCAACACTTGCTACAGCAACTCTGTGTTGCAAGCCCTATACTTTTGCCGTCCATTCAGAGAAAAGGTGTTGGAATACAAGGCAAAGAACAAGCGCACCAAGGAGACGTTGCTTTCCTGTCTAGCAGACTTATTCTATAGTATTGCCACGCAGAAGAAGAAAGTAGGCTCAATAGCTCCAAAAAAATTTATTGCAAGGCTTAGGAAGGAGAAAGGTGAAAGTTTATCACATTTGACTAAGTTTGATCTAGAATGGGCTGAATTTAATTTGTTCAACAAATTTATGAAACACATTTAAACCACCTTCAAGCTCTCACTTAATCCACACAATGACTAATAATGTACTTTGAATTTTATTGTGTTACCACCCACTGACACTGCCGGCAACAATGTCGTATAACACGTTAAAGGCTCTCCTACACTCAGTACTCTTGTACTAAATTGCAACCCCTATTTCACACTTAAGGAATGAATTCCGAGATAAAAAAATATCCGATGCACGATTGACTGTGCTTCAAGTTACCTTATGGACTTCAAAATTATTGCGTTTATTTTTGCATTATATATATTGTTTTTATTTCCAGAGGAATTCGATAACTACATGCAACAAGATGCCCATGAGTTTCTAAACTTCCTTATCAATCATATAAATGAAATTATTTTAGGTATGTACCCATGCAATGCTAAATTCAAAGATCAGTACTTTACTTAACCTTTCGACTGCCAGACGGCAAATTTCATATAAAAAATAAATAAACAAGTAGGTATTATTCGCATAGAATAGAATAATTTATTCGCAAGAATATGTATGTAAAAAGGTGTCCTTATGAAGTAACAATAATAGATACTCCTTAACAGAGTAGAAACAATGTTCCTGAAGCCATATCCTAAATTTTGTCTTAAATTCTAAATCATACAATAATTTGATATTATCAGGAAGCTTATTATTAGTTGATATTGAATTGCTGAAAAATATGTTTTGGCACTTTTTTGTATGAAATGGTTCTAGTTTTCTGCCTGGGCAAGTCTCCCGGACTACCCCATAATCTTTTCAAAACTCTCATAATTTTACTTGCATGAGTTAATAACTGTAGAATTATTTTTCCAGCGGAACGTAACCAGAGCACTCTAAAAGTACAGAAGAATGCCTCGGGCGAGAGCGTGACATGCAATGGCACGAGCACAGCGCCGAGCGGCGGTGACCCGACTTGGGTCCACGAAATATTCCAGGGCACGCTCACGAGCGAGACTCGCTGTCTCAACTGTGAGACTGTCAGCAGCAAGGACGAGCATTTTTTCGATCTGCAGGTATAAATAAATATTCTTAGGAGAATCTTACACAAATCAATCTCGTCTCAGAGTAAGCTCGATATGGCTTGTGTTGTTGCATGAAGCTTGAGATCTATAAACAGGTGTCACGAGCGGGGCTGGCTGTCTGAACTATGGTAAGATTTAGCATTTCTTCACCTGCAGGTATGAAGTATGAGTATGAGATCTTCCGGGTCTCACAAGTGAGACACTGTCTCTACAGTGAAACAACTACTATCAACAAGAACGAGAATTGCATTGATCTGTAAGTACTAAGCATGAAATCTTCCAGTACTCACAAGTGAGACGCACAGTCTCGACAATGACTCTGCAGGTTTGTATTATGAAGTGTAAGATCTTCTAAGACCTACCACTTAGAATCTATGTTTGAAATTGTACCTATTCTTTACATATATGTGTAAAGTAATTATAGCCGCCTACGTCCCAGAAGCTTTAGTTTTGTTTCTGAATTTGGAACTGTTAGTCTACTCGATAAGTTCAAAATGGTGAAAAATAGAGATACTACTCCTAAAAATATGTGTGATATTGGATTTGGAATGATGTATAGAAAAATGTATTTGTTGTTTACAAAAAAGGCGGAAAAATGAGACATTTATTTCCTTTTACGCCAATATCTCAAAACGTATTAATATTCAAGAAATTTTAATAAAATATTTTTTTCTCCAATATGCTCGGAAATGTTCACCTTATTGTAGCAAAAATAGTACGGGAAGTTCTTCGTTATGATCAAACTCAAATTAAAAAAATTCAAACCATTATTGTCGTGTTTTAGCGGACGGGAAAGTTATTACTGTATTGTTTTTTTTACTTTTTAAAAACACGTGTCCACTAAGAAAAACGCATACAGCCAATTAATGTAGCTGCGGTCGGAGTTGCAGGCGTACATAGGCTACGGAGACTGCTTACCATCAGGCGGGCCGTATGCTTGTTTGCCACCGACGTAGCATAAAAAAAAAATGTATTTGACGTTTTTGATGTGAAGGTTCTATTTGAGTGCTGGTTTATGTTTAAATTATGACTATTTTACCTGATTTCCTCGCATGTTGGGAGAAAAGCACTATATATGCCTCGGCAGGAACAGCAATTCGACGACCGGTCTGGCCTAGTGGGTAGTAACCCTGCCTATAAAGCGAATGGTCCCGGGTTCAAATCCTGGTAAGGACATTTATTCGTGTGATGAGCATGGATATTTTGTTCCTGAGTCATGGGTGTTTACTATGTATTTAAGTATTTATCAATATTTATATATTATATATATCGTTGTATAAGTACCCTCAACACAAGCCTTATTGAGCTTACTGTGGGACTTGGGTCAATTTGTGTAATAATGTCCTATAATATAAAAAAAAAAACGTGGTTTCGTCTGCTTTGTCGGACTCCGCTTCGCGTCATCCGACAAAATCGAAACTCATCCACGAATTGCGATTTCCCGACCTCAGACGGACTCTAAGAAAATCCTGATTATTTATTAAAGTTAAAGAATTTAATATGTTAAACATGATTGTGCTTTTCATTCATGTGTCACGCGTCACTCAAAAGCCCTTGACAATGCTTTAAATTAAAACTAAAAATTGAAAAATAAAAACTTTTTACAAAAAAAGTAAACCGGCTTGAAAAAAAATGAAATACAGTATCCTTTTTTAAGTATAAGCGTTACTAACTGATATGTTTGAAGTTGGTAACGCATATACTTAAAAAAGCGGCCAAGTGCGAGTCGGACTCGCGCATGAAGGGTTCCGTACCATTTAAGACGTATTAAAAAAAAAATCTTCTTACTAGATCTTGTTCATAGTTGTTTGTTGTTATTAATAGTCTCCATATTTAGCTCCTTGCACTACCTGTTGACTTTTGTATGAGTTCGAAATTTCCTGCTACCTAAAGGTTGTCTGGAAGAGATCGCTTTTTAGCGATAAGACCGCCTGTTGTTACCTGGTTCTATTTTCCTTTAAAATTCATTTGTAGTTTTACATGTATGTAAAATGTATAATTGTTGGTGCAATAAAGAATATTTACTTACTTACTTACTTGTTCAACATTTTACCACTTTGGACACACATTTTACGACTTTGGAAGTGTCTCTCGCGCAAACTATTCATTTTAGAAAAAAATGATATTAGAAACCTCAATATCATTTTTGAAGACCTATCCGTAGATACCCCACACGTATGGGTTTGATGAAAAAACAAAAAAAAAAATTATGACTTATTAAAAAAACTACTTACTAGATCTCGTTCAAACCAATTTTTCATTCTGTTATTTTAGAAGTTACAGGGGGGGGGGGGGGGACACACTCTTTTTACCACTTTGGAAGTGTCTCTCGCGCAAACTATTCAGTTTAGAAAAAATGATATTAGAAACCTGACAATGTATATCATATATTTTTTATTAGTTTTTTCATTCTGTTATTTTAGAAGTTACGGGGGGGGGGGGGGGGCACATTTTACCACTTTGGAAGTGTCTCTCGCTCAAACTATTCATTTTAGAAAAAAATGATATTAGAAACCACAATATACGCTCGTAACAATAAATCGATCTTCTCTAGCCGTAGTACATCTCGGCCTGCCGGTTCCTCTGCACCGTAGATAGTGACACGCCTGTTTTTCTTGCTATATATCTCTGACTTCTGCCTTCTTGTAACAAAGTGATGATACGTGTGCATTCATCTTGTGTTAGCGACATGATAGTAATTCAATAATGACCATCAAAGACAACAATAATTGCCTTTTATCATTTTGCTTTGACTTTAGTACCAAATTCGACTTTTTTTTTAAATAAAACTTTTCCAGATTTCTTATAGAATTCGATATTAAATTCTGTATAATACACAGTTAGGTTCCTGCACATACTGCTTTAATTTGCAAAATACAAGGTTTTTTGTCACTGACCCGTATTATTTGCCCGCGAGTGTATGATAACATTAAGTCCGCTCGATATTTTTTTTTACAAAAACACCACAAATTGGATTGGCATTCCACACCTTAGAAACATATTTTCTCATACCAAAATTGCGATACACGTAGGAAAGTACAACACCATTCTTGTCTAAACAATATTTTTGATTATTCCAGGTGGACGTAGGCCAGAACACAAGCATAACGCACTGTTTAAAATGCTTCAGCGACACAGAAACATTATGCAACGACAATAAGTTCAAGTGTGATAACTGCAGCAGCTACCAGGAGGCGCAGAAGAGGATGAGAGTGAAGAAACTACCGCTCATACTCGCCCTGCACCTCAAGAGATTTAAGTATATGGAGCAATATAATAGGCATATAAAAGTGTCGCATAGAGTTGTGTTTCCCTTGGAACTCAGGTTATTTAATACGGTTAGTATTTTTTTCCTGTCCCATCTCATACTCTTAAGGCCCACGGTCCTACCTATAGTACTGATTACTTCAATGAAATTCAAACTATTTTCAATAGAAACAGTCGCATAGCATCTGTTTACGTCGATTTTAAAATAAGAGAAATTCAACCTTACTTCTTGCACTATTGATTTCAAATTCAACTGCAATTCATTTTTTCCGGTACGATGAGTCTTAGGAGAATATTATTGGCGACTTCTACTGGTGCATTCATCATGTTACAATTTAAGTCATTCTTCTCTCTCAGTTAACATTTGAGACTTTGAAAAATATATTTTTTCTTGTCTTTCATGTATGATATTGATAAATCTGATACATTCTTTATAATGCTTAATAGTTTTATAACAATAACAACCCTTTTAAGGTCAGTTAGAGTAAGATAAGGGTAGGGAAAGATGATGTATGGGATTGTCATGTTGTTAATAATAAATTGTTCTATTTTCCCCAACTACCCTATCATATCAAAACGTCCAGGACAACGGGCATCTTTCTGCCTGCGAACATAAAACAATAGTTAAAGATTAGAGTAAATTGTTTGTACAGTGAGCCCATTCGCTCGACAAAAGTTCCTTCTATCCTTAATAAAGAGCAAATTCCAGTCGGACGACGCGGTGAACCCGGACCGGCTGTACGACCTCGTGGCCGTGGTGGTGCACTGCGGCTCCGGGCCCAACCGCGGCCACTACATCAGCATCGTCAAGAGCCACGGCTTCTGGCTGCTGTTCGACGACGACATGGTCGACGTGAGTATGGGCGCCACGCTCGAGGGGGACTACTTGTTCTCAATTATGCAAGGGAATACTCTGGCCAGCGACTCGTGTCACATTAAGTCATATTTTTTTGATTCTTTATATGGCAACTTTTTTTACTATCAAATAAGCTGTCAGTTTCAAGCTGTTATTTAAATTCATAGTAATTTTATTGCCAGGCGCGGCTTTTACGGAAATTCCCGCCTTTTTTGTGACACGACTCGCTGGTCAGAGCGTCCTTATGTTCGGGATAATATGTTGGGAAACATTTTGTGACGCGCCGGCAATATATTTTCAAACAACATTGCCGACATTATGTATTCCTATAGTCGCTATATCAATAACTATTTCGCCAGCAATTTATTATTTTTCGGGACGAGACAGCTATCAAATAGCGTTAAAAATATGGAATTCATTATTTAGTTACGTGAGTGAGAGACAGTACAGTACAGTAATCTCCAAATTCTGCAATAATAGCTTGTACAACGAAGCGCGGACTGCGGAGACCCATATTAGAACTGTTGCAGCGTGTGTATTTATTTTTTTATCCTGTAAGATATTCTTGCGAGTAATGATTAGTAGATAAACCCTAACGGAATGGGCCTAGAGTCAAAGACCACTGAAATGCATGTTTGGTGAAATAAAATCTGTACCTACTATAAAACCATTATAGAGTAGTATCCGACCGGTTCGGGAAGATTCGGTTTCGGCCATAAAATCATGTTTCAGCCGTAGTTTCGGTTTCGGCCAAAAACGGCCAAACCTATCGGCCTCGTCGAAAATTACGTACTAGTACTTCGTCTTATGAAATTACGAAAGTAATCTATGTGACACAGACCAAAATTTGTAAACAAGTAGAGGACAACAATATTCATGTATATAGAAATTAATCGGTTTATTAGAATACACATTTCCCCTAATGAGGGCGCCACGGTTTTATGGAATTTTTTCAACGACTTTAACAAGTCAAAAAAAGTTTCGATTTCGGCCGAAACTAGATCCAAGGCCGAACATTCGGTTTTGACAAAAAACATGTTTCGGTCTGACACTATTATAGAGCCTTCACGACCCACAGATTAACAGAACTAAGCTCATTTGACCTTTGGCCAGGGGGTGTCTATTAATTACGCGAGAGATTTTTGGCGTCATCCATTAATTACGTCACGCAAAATTTCGAGTTTTTGGAGCTTAGGCGAAAAATAATGCGTAAAAATTTCAGAAATTCCAATGGTAACGCAATTTTGGGAGCGGAATAAGAAAAAATATCTGTGTGTGACCGTTTTGATTTTGCGTTTTTTGTTGCCGATTTTGTATGTTAGACGTCTTTTACGACGCATTTATTAGGCCGTTTTTAGCGCTTTTTTAAAGTAACCTAAGTAGTTCTTATAAAAATAAATAAAAATAAAATAAAATAAAAATCATTCATTTCGGACGACACAATCCATATTTTGTTAGTTACAAATATACTTAAATTACTATGTTAGTACCTAAACTAAGATGTTGGGAGGTCCAGTGCCTAATTAATGCACTGTCCCATCTCCCTGCCACGACGACGGCCAGGAGACTGTGGCGGCTGTCGCGCACCCTTCGGAGCGACGCGGCGCAGCGCTTGCGCAGCGTCGCGTGGAAACCATCCACATGCGCATCGGCGAACATGCCCGACGCACTGCAGTATCGCGGCAGCCGCAACAGTACCCTGAACGCGTCATTGTCCTGTTGAAAAATAAGAATATCAAAAAAGCTAAACGTTCAGACATAGCTACTGGTAATATTGAAATATTTAAACACGTAAAAAAATGGCCAAAATGGTCCATGTATGGATAGAAGACTCGGATTCAACTGCCGCAGAAATATGGAATAGTTTTAATTCGCGTGTAGAAATAATAATAATTCAGCCTATATACGTCCCACGGCTGGGCACAGGCCTCCTCTCATGTGCGAGAGGGCTCGCACGCTAGCCCAATGCGGATTGGGGACTTCACATACACCTATGAATTTCTTCGCAAATGTATGCAGGTTTCCTCACGATGTTTTCCTTCACCGAAAAGCTGGTGGTAAATATCAAATGACATTTCGTACATAAGTTCCGAAAAACTCATTGGTACTAGCCAGGATTTGAACCCGCGACCTCCGCATTGAAAGTCGAACGTCATATCCACTCGGCCACCACCCACCACCGCTTCAGAAGCGGTGGTGGCGTGTAGAAATACTGCGGAAAAACATCTATGTCGTACGTCGCACCGCAGGCAGGAAAAGGTCTATTTAAATTAACATCTTGGTGGAACACAGAGGTGAAAAATGCTGTCTCTAAATAGAAAGAAGCTTTTAAAACCTGGCAGTCCACGAATGAAGAAGCAGACCATTTGTTATACAATGACCTCAAACAGCAAGCTAAACGAATCGTGGCTGTATCCAGAGACAAATCCTAAAGGCGAAATCGCGTCACAACAGCACCAAAGACATAACAACTCTCAAATACATAAATGACGCATCCGGTAAACTCACCGGAACCCACCGGAGTCACCGGGTAACTCAGGATAAAGATATTCAGAGATAGTACGGTTACAGTACTTCCAAGAACTGTTAAATGTGTCGCCCCCGACAAATGCAAACACGTCTCGACCAAATTCGGTGTATGGCTCGCTTCTAGCGATAATACCCAATGAACTTAAGAAAGTTTTATGCCAAATGAAAAATAAGAAAACGACAAGACCAGATGAAATCCCGTCAGAAGTCTGGAAGCACTTAGGCGAAGAAGGTATGTTCTGGCTATATGAAACGTTAAACAAACTTATACAAGGTTAACCAAAACCTGCTGAAAGCTGGAGAGAAACAGTCTTCTTATACCATTTTACAAAGGGAAGGTAGATGCGAGAGACTGGTAACTACCGCGGTATCAAACTTATGTCCCACTGTCTAAAAATCTGGGAGAGTTGTTTGTTATTATGATATAGGAGGCAAACGAGCAGACGGATCACCTAATGGTAAGCGATTACGCTGAATGCCGCTGATTTACAGCATCCCACTGATAAGCAGAAGGAATAGCGTGGGGATAGCACACAGCCTTGGGGGACACCAGCATTTACAGACATGGATTCTGAACATTCACCGTCAACCCCAACCTTTATGCTTCTGTCTGCTAGAAAGCTACTGCAACTACCCATACACGTAATCTCTCGAGAAGCCCATAGGATGGTAGCTTCGAAAGAAGTGTTTTGTGCCAAACGCGATCAAATGCCTTCGCTATATCCAAACTAACAGCTAATGCTTTCACCCTTTGTCTCGATCGCCCGTGCCCAACAATGTGTCAGGTAGACTAGAAGATCACCAGCCGAGCGGCCTCTGGAACATCCTTTACGCGAACGATGTTGCACTCACCTCAGAGGATATAGATGACCGCACACATTTAACAACTGGATAGATGCACTTGAAAAAATGGGCTCAAAATTAGCGGAATGAAAACTGAGCATATGCCATGTGTGTTTTATTGGCATTTCCGACGCCAACAACTTTGAGATCAACATCGGTGCAACAAGAATTCCTACTGTGTGCCAGTTCAGATAATTAGGATCCTTTATCAGCAACAATGGCAAGATCGATAAGAATGTCACACATAGGACCACAGTAGGTTGGCAAAAATGAAGAGAACTGAGCGTAATACGCGATAAGAAACTGGCAATAAAAGTTAAAGGGAAAATCTATAAAAATGCAATAAGACCCGCTCTTTTATTTAGCTCGGAATCCTGGGCAACATGTTAACAACACATAAATAAAATGCATGTTACAGAAATGCGCATGTTGCGTTGGTCGGGAGGAGTCACACTGTTGGATAAAATCCGTAAACGACTATATATTATAAGAGGTAGTTTCAAAGTCGCACCTATATCTGAGAAACAAAGAAAATCGTCTCCTGTGGTACGGGCATATTATACGTCGCCCAAAAGATCATATGGTCAAGTTAGCTTTAAATATGCCGACACAAAAACGAGGAAGTGGAAGACCAACTGCCACTTGGCTGACGTGACGACAGTCGATAAAGACATGAAATATGTTAATGCAGACGCTGAAACAGCCAAAAGTCGTGTATTATGGAAGAATAGGACAAGAAAGGCCGATCCCAAGTAAATGGGAAAAATGTCAAGGAGGAAGAAGATAAAGGAAAATGTTGAGAACGTTTGTATGAAAAAATGACATATAATGTTTCCTCTTAACATTCCTATTCCTATCTAAACAGTTTCGGTCCGCTGGGGACAGCGAACTTTGATAGAGATGGTCTTGGCGGCGTTAAGTAACGACGACAAAACGGCGATCGTAACGTTCTGACATCAATATACACACTGTGAATTAAGTTAGTTGATTCCATTTCCATTGATTTGCATCGAAATGTGTTTTTTTTTTGGACAGCAGGGTTTTCAAACTTTTGGACTTGTTTATCAAAATCTAAAAATTATCTAAAAATGTTAACATATCCTTGACGTCGACCGTAGGTACTTACTTGTATGTCACTTATGGCGTAAGCTGTAAGTGACATGCAAAACGGAACGCCCACGATAACGGAATAATTATAAACATATCAAAAACGAAAAGTATGCACATATATTCCCCATACAACCGCAGAGCTACACCGCGCAGAGGACACGGATACGATTGCCTGCACAACCGAAAGGATAACAAATGCAACTGTGAACCGCTAGAATACGTAAACTCCTTCTTCTTCTTCTTCCTCGCGTTGTCCCGGCATTTTGCCACGGCTCATGGGAGCCTGGGGTCCGCTTGACAACTAATCCCAAGATTTGGCGTAGGCACTAGTTTTTACGAAAGCGACTGCCATCTGACCATCCAACCCAGAGGGTAAACTAGGCCTTGTTGGGATTAGTCCGGTTTCCTCACGATGTTTTCCTTCACCGAAAAGCGACTGGTAAATATCGAATGATATTTCGTACATAAGTTCCGAAAAACTCATTGGTACGAGCCGGGGTTTGAACCCCCGACCTCCGGATTGCAAGTCGCACGCTCTTACCGCTAGGCCACCAGCGCTTCCTATGCATATTGATCACAACTTTAATTGGAAAACACACATCAATGTGGTTTGTTCAAAATTACGCTCAGTAATGAGCAAAATGTACTACTTACATAAATTAATTAGTAAAAAAACTATGCTTGTAGTATATTATGCACTAGCGGAATCAGTGATATGTTATGGACTTAATGTATATGGCAGAACCTTCCAAACGTATATTGAGGAAATTAAAAAGCTACAGATACGATCACTCAAATACTTATTGGACAGCAAAACTAAAAATAATCTGAAAGGCTTCTACGAAAAACTTTATAAAATGTATAAAATATTACTTGTGACTCAAAGAGCACAATATTTGATAGCTATAGATAATTACTATAATAATAAATTTAAAGTGTTTAAGAAAAGCAGATATAGAACAAAGAATATTAGAATAAGGAAATATGTACAACATTTTGTCAAAAACTATTATGGTAGAAGAAAAGATAAATTTTTGGTCCCAAAAATATATAATGATATAGAATGGTTAAGAGAGGAAAAGAAATATAGCATAATGGAAGTAAAGAACAAATTAAAAAAATACTTTTAGATAATTTACCTTGACCTCAGCTAACGTGTATTATTATTATTATTAGACTTGTTGTTTTTGCATAGTCTATCTTCTTGTAAAATTATGTACTTGTATAATTTAGGGCATGCAAGCATAGAATGATAGCAACTGAATCCCTTAACGTGTCATAAAAAAATATAGTTTTAAATTTGAACTCAAATAGCTGTCAATAGAGTAGAAGATTATATCAGCCATATACGAGTATATAGGTTGCATATGCGGTAAGGGGTTAAGTACGGTACCTTTTTAGGTGCATAAAAATGTAAAAAATGAGCGCTGTCTCGCCAACAAACCGCAGTTTGGCGAGTAACTTTAAAATTGATTATGTATATGTGCCTTTGAAAAATAAATGAATAAAAAAAAAGTAAGTGGTATGAAGTCTCACTCATCCATCTCTAACAGTTATTTCTACGACGTGTGGTTGAATGCGTAGCTCCCACAGTCCTCTACCTTTATTTAGAGTAGGTACTGTTCAATGTCACATTTTACCATCCTTACCAAAACCTTGTCTCTTTTTTTCGCAGAAAATAGACGCGTCAGCTATAGAAGATTTCTACGGCCTAACTTCAGATATACAGAAATCGTCAGAAACGGGATATATACTATTTTATCAATCTAGAGATGCTAGCTGTTAAGTTTAACTTATTTAATTAATTTATATTATATAATAGGTTAGTGCTGAGTACGTTCTTTAATATGCCTCGTTTGTTAAAGTTGAAAGGGCATAATAAAATTATTGAAATATTGTTCAATTCGAAACTTTGAGATATTCATCTTTTAGATTTCATTTGTAAATAAATATATTTCATTTCAAATTATTATCTGAAATTTGTTTTTTTTTTATATGGATTTGTGGTGAAGAGTTGACTTGGTCTACACAAGTCAAATAATGGTTGAAGCAAATAGTAAAGTAAGTATTGGGACCGTGCGAAGTGCATGGTGGGGGTAAGTAAAGCGATCCCAGCGCATAAGGTGGTAAAATTAAAACTAACTGCGGATAGCGCCTTTAACATTTCGTACAAGTCATATGGCTCGAAATCAAACTTTAATTTACGATTACTCCTGAAATCATTTACATTGTATAGTGTAAGGGACCATTGTAATCTGTATGAAATGGTTAATATAACTAACGTATTTAATTTGATAATTATTAATACTGTATCTGTTTAAATAGCTTTGCAAAAGCCACATACTACGTAATCATTTTCTAAAAGTTAAGGATGGGTATAGTAAGTTATCCTTAAAAGATAGACATTCAACATCGCGGGCTTTTTTGTAGACCCATGAAAGAGAGACAACACCATCATACATTGTGTTGCTATAGCTCAAACGTATTAGGCAGCGTTTTCGATTAAAGCTCCTAGCCAGCGTGATTTTTTCCTACAACAACGTTATATTTCAACCAATTTACACAAAACCTTAACAAGTTATATACCTAAACCTTCCTCAAGAATCACTCTATTGATAGATCAAAGTCGTATGAAAATCTGTTCAGTAGTTTTTAGTTTTGGAGTTGTTTTATAAGATGTAGTGCATTGACATTTTCCCCTAGACTTGCGGACGCTAGGTTGCGTGACAATCGTGCACATAGCGAATATACGTCAATCGTGCTCCCGCCATCTAAGTATTAAAAGTCTGAGCTACTTGGAGAGTAAAACGCAACATAGAGGGCGTTCTGACCAATCGTATTCGAGAAATAACGAAATAGACGCAATAAACCCATAGTTTCATTATCCCGGTTAATCTTTAAAAAAAAAACTTATTTTTATCAGTACCGTAAAACCCCCCAACTATAGTCCAAAGCTCCCAACTATGGTCCACAAATAAACTCAATTTTTCTCGTTCAGGGCCCTATTTAATAAACATTACAATCCAACAATTTTGTAAAAAAGTCACAAATTTGTTAAATTTTACTTACAAGTGCTGTTTAATAAACCCTACAAATAAGTAAAAAAATACAAATAAATAACTTACAATTTTCACAATTATAAACGCTGTTTAATAAACGTTTACATATGTTAAAAATGCCTGTAGCTTTTGATGACAATATTGTGTTTACAAAATTGTAATAGGTAAGGTACAATTTACATAAAATGTAAGTTTTTGCCACAAGTATTTAATAAACGAGGGTAGACTTCTTGCTTTTTAATTTATAATTTTATTAGGTATCTCACGCAATACATTTATTATTGAATTGGTTTACCTATTTGTCATGAGGTAAGCTGCATTACGCTTTGTGTTGTGTTGAAGTTCTTGTCCAATTTTTGTTAGCAAATATTCGACGGTAGTCTTACATACTCGAAATTTTTCGTTAAACGTGAAATCTGTCACATTAAAAGCAAAATGTAATCCTTTTACGAAAAACTCTTCGTCTTCGTTCAATTACATATTCATTATCACTATCGTCACTACTCGTTGTTAGAACCATTTTTTATTCTTAATTAGATTGTCCGGCACACCTCATCAAGTTTTTACACATCATGAGAGCGCCTGTCAGAATTATACTACAATTTACAAAATATGTAAACTTGTAATTACTATTATGTGTTCAATAAAGTAGTTTTCCATACAAAATTGTAAAATTGTACCTGTGAAGTGAAAATGTTTATTGAACCAAGTTATGTAAAATTGTAGATACAATTGTACAATTATGTAAGTTTTCCACCATGACAAATTTGTAAGTCACATTTTTTATTAAACAGGAACTTGTAGACTTGTAACCTGTCACCTACAATTTACAATTTGTAACATTTATTAAACGGGGCCCAGGTGTGTATTTTACTATATTTTTGTAGTTCTAAGGCAAAGTATGTTTATAAATGGAAGGTAAAACTAGGAGTAAACCAAAAGGAACATTGGTATAGATACTTAATTTCCTTTCAAACTTGTGGACCATAGTTGCAGTATTGGACTATAGTTGTGTAGTTTTACGGTACAGTCAGCGTCAAATACTTCGTAGCAGTCAAAGTAGCTAAATAGTTCGGTACACCATATATTTAGTATGGTGTACCGAACTATTTGGCCACTTTGACTGCTACGAATTATTTGACGCTGACTGTACCAGTATATTTGTCTATATAGTAGCCGGGTCCACACAGAACGAGCATGCGCGCCAAGCAATTTCCTCACGCACAATCCGGCCAGTGTAGACGTGCCTCGGCCGAGGCGGCGCACTCGGGCGAGCAAAACGCACGCGCCGCCTCGGCCGAGGCACGTCTACACTGGCCGGTTTGTGCGAGAGGAAATAACCTCGCGCGTATGTTCGGTCTGTGTGGACCTGGCTAATCATAATCAGTAATGGGCGAATGTCGTTGACTATAGACTGAGACATAAATTCAGAATTGTGATTGTGAGAAGCAAATAATGTAACAAGTTGATAAGTGAATTATTTTAGGGTTTTGGCAATCGCTGAATTCGAAAATTGCTATTAGCACTTCGAATTATCAATACTTTTCTCAAATTCAAGATTGCCGCCGAAAAAAAAATTAACTATGCATACCATGTGGGGTATCAAATGAAAGTGCGTCTTGAGTAGATTACAAATATAAAAAAAACATTGAAAAATCAGGTTTAGGAGTCTATTTTGCATTGCCGTAAATTAAAAACGACCAAATGAATTTCTGTTAAAACTTTTACTGATCACTTGGGATATCCTCTAGATTAACACGAGCAAAAAATTAACCAGAAATATTAAAAAATAATAGATTCTCAACAATTTTAACTTTTTACTCATTTGTGCAATCAATAGGTACATTGACAGTACCTGTGTGCAGTGCAGTACAGTGTTGCAATCGCGCACGTCATTTCCTTTTAACTTTTATATCAAATCAAATCAAAAACAATTTATTTCGAACAGTGTCCATATCGTGTTAGTAACATACAAATACTTAAATCTAGGGTTAGTATGACATGACATTAATACAAATTCCTACATAAAAGGGCATGTAGCTGAACCCAGTGCTTCAGCCACGGTGAGTCCCACCGGTCGGCCAACGTGCACAGGATGGTATTCGGACTGGCGCGCCACCGCCTCAACAGCGAGCTACACCTCTTCCTGATGATCGCGTGGAAGTCATCGATCCGTCCCTCCGTGAACATACCCGAGGCGCTACAGTGTCGCGGCAGCCCGAACACCATTCTGTACGCGTTGTTGTACTGCACCCGCAGAGCGCTGTATGCCCGCTGCGTATAGCTGATCCATAGGCTGCACGTGTAGAAGGACTGGCAATATGCTTTAAAAAGCGTAGCCTTCACCTTTTCGGTACGTGCAAACCTACGATCCAACATATTGCAGCGCTCTGATGTATCGTATAGTTTTACAATAAGATTCTGCGTTTTTCTTGCATGTAACTTGTTAAAGGTTGTAATACAACGCTGAGCCTCAGATCGTGCATCACCCTTACATTGTAGAACTGTGCATGCAGCCAAGCCTTCAACCAGTCCGTAGTAGCTGACTATAACTTTTTACCAAATGGTAACCTATACTCGTAAATAATGCTAATTAGCTTCAACGGTTAGTGGGATGCATCCACTACAGGCCCGTGAATATTAAAAAAGCAGTCAAATGAAAGTCCGTTTAACTCGCGTTACTCACGCACGCACACGTACAAAATTTCAATTATCTAAATGCTGAATTCTCCACCCTTTTTTTATATACCACGACGGTGGCAAATAAGCGTACGGCCCGCCTGACGGTGTGAGCAGTCACCGTAGCCTATGGATGCCTGCAATGCCAGAGGTATTACATGCGCGTTTTCGACCCTTTAAAATCCTGTACACTCCTTTAGTACAACTAGGGATTGCAATCCGGTCCGGCGGATCCGGTAATCCGGCCGGATCCGGTCTAAATCACCGAAAGATATTTAATATGATGATGATTGAGAACTGAAGAGGATTTCCTCTTCTTCATGTTGGTGGGTCTATACGAAGATTACTTAAATAGGCACTGTAATACAAGGAAAAATTAAAGGATGTTGATGTTAAAGAAGGCATTTGTGATTTATACTAAAGATGTTATGTTATGATAGGATATCAAAACTGAACAAAAAACATGATTAAATCTCTAGACTAGAGTTAGGCTCATAAATTTTAAAAATACCCTTTATTTCTCATATTACGCAAAAAACATGAAAAATATGTCATTTAATTAACTTTAATATCAGTATACCAATCCGGATCCGGTCCGGCCGGATTGAAAACCAATCCGGTTTGCAATCCCTAAGTACAACCCTATCGTATAGCTGTCCCTGTCGTCAGTTACTGAATTAATTAAGATCCAAGGTTCATTTTTCAATGAATTCATATGTAACTAAAATAAATAACTACATTCTCTGAAATTTCCATTCCTCATAATCTCATAACTATCTTCAACTGTATTGTAGATAGATCTCATTTAGATTCAGTGTAACCTAATAAAGAACAACAAATGACGTTATAAAGTATTACAAATGAAACAAGAGCTTGCTTAAATTACTTTAATCCCCTTAGGCTACGAATTCATATGGGATCGGAGCCAATAGCACGGGTTTCTCTGTACCACTGACGATATGAGCGGGCTTGGGGGCAGCAGGCTGTCTCTTCAGCTTGACAACCTTGTTGGCGGCCTTTGCTTCCTTCAACAGCCTCTCATTCTCCTTGACGCGCTTAAGGAAGTCCTGTCTGCACTTGGAGTGCTTCACATGCTCAATGCGGATGTTGATGCGCTTGGGGATGATGCGGCCGCGAACTCGCTTGTTTACAATGACTCCTAAGGCGTGGGCTGTGACGTTGTATACTCGGCCTGTCTTTCCGTGGTAGACCTTGTGTGGCATACCCTTCTGGACTGCACCGTTACCCTGGAATGAGAGAAGTGATGACCAATTAGACATGTTTGATAGTTATTTCTAGTAATGGATTTAGTATATTATCATAATTGGCATCGCAAAAAATTTCCTTTAATAAATTGTTTCTTATATATAACCCATCCCACAAAAAGGTAAATAACTAGATATTGCATTTTATAAGCAATATTCTTGTGAATTGCCTTCACGCTTACATGGTTATTACAAAAACGAAACGTTAGCTTTTTATCTTGTATTAAATCGCGAATTTGCCAGATGAGCTATAAACACAGCCAAAATGTTTAATTTCTACCAATTACTTGAGATATAGCCTATCTATAGAGAGACAGATGGACAGCAGCTTCAGCACCTTTCAGGTACGAATCCTAAAAGAAATGTGTGGTGGGTTTAAGAGAAACTGTAATAACCAGCAATGTTCGAAAAATTTTGAGTTTTTATAGAGAATAAAAATGATTTGAGATGAGATTATTGTACAATAATCTAGGCTATGTGTTCTACAACAAAAAGATAAAAATATAGGAGTGTAACTAACCCTGATGTCAACGATGTCTCCAACTTTGTACACTTTCATATAAGTGGAGAGCGGGATGACGCCATGGGTGCGGAACCTGCGTGCGAACAGATCCCTCGTACCGCGGCGGTAACCCTTTGAGTTCGTCATCTTGTCGCCTGAAATCAAACCAACGTTGTAGACTTCTGCACGTGGATTTAACAACTACACTGACCACTTAGTATTATATGAAACTGTTTATAAAAAAAAACATTATTCCTATACTTTGTCTGAAGCTCAGTCAACATTTTTATAGGTTTTCATAGCGGATGTGTAATGAAATTATAAATTTTAAAGAAATAATTTAATAATCACCTTTGCTTACAAAGCTTGACGGATAAAGAAAGAGGTTAGGATAGTTTATGGTATAGAGTAGAAAGGAAAAGGAAGTCAGTGTTGATTTAAAGCTGATCATACACGATCCAACAATAAACACTGGGTAATAACCGCGAAAATCGAAGTTCGTCAATAGGGTTGTTTCCATCTACAAATCTTAGGGCAGAATTATATCCTAATAAATTCTTTTGGATTATAAGAACATGTTAAACTACGTTTAGGGGACCTGTAATGACCATATTTTTGTAAATATTGAATTTAAAATATCTATGCACACGTCACGTGACCAAACTCGAAACGTCATTGAAGATTCTGATGACGTCACAACTCTCGGATTGACACTGTTGACAGGCGATAAACAACAAATGACATTTGGCGTTGAAACTCTAGGTCCATGGGGTCCCAGCGCGCACAAGTTTTTTGGAGAAATCGCGAAACGTCTGGTTGACGTAACTGGTGACCGAAGAGCTGGCGGCTTCCTCGCACAACGTATCAGTATTGCGATACAACGAGGAAATGCCGCCAGCATCCTTGGTACAATGCCTCAAGGGCTTATTTTAGATATAAGCTAGTTATAGTAATCATCTGTATATATCCATTATGTATATTGTTATTGTCAATTAATTGCACTATTTACAAATGACAAATGTCAGTTGACAGTACGTATCTTCTACGTGCGTATGTAGTTGTGTCAAACCGTAAACTGTGACGTCACACAATTTTCAAAGAGCGTTTTGGGCGCGAAAGCATCTGTCAAAATATATTTTGCTTAAGTTGTATTTTTATCCTTCAATACATGTTCAATACAGAGACATGTCAGTCGCTTCGCTTGACAGACAGATGAAGTGTGCGAAAGGGAAGCCATGACGTATATAAACAAGCCATAAGTGCGAAAGAGGCAGACTACATATGAGAAAACGTAACCAATTTTGAGTTCGAAGGCGGCCGAGGCGGCCAAAATCATATTGCCGTATTTTTTAACGTGAAAAATATAAGAGAATCAAAAAGAAAAATATATATTAAGTAAATTAGGGACGATGTTGTCATGTTGTGTGCCGGGTTGTAGTGTTTCAGTGCCAAAAAAACCCAGGAAAATACTCATTTCACAGGTAATTATGATATTCCTAGCGAACTTTTCGTAACGATATTTTATCAAATTAACAGCATAAAAAGAGTAAAAAACCAATTTATACAGTTCATTATAAGTTTTTCTTCAATTGTGTGTTAATATTTCATCATATTAGTCAATAATTTAGAATATTTTGTGTAAAAACCTAAACTGTTACTTTACGCTAGGGCTTGACAAAATGTTCATATGACTGTATCGATAACTTGTCGGTATATTAGTAGGTATGGAATTAGTTGTTCACAAGATATCAAAAGAGATATTACCTTTATAACCGACTTAAAATAATAACGATT
Source organism: Cydia pomonella (assembly GCF_033807575.1). Lineage (NCBI taxonomy): Eukaryota > Metazoa > Arthropoda > Insecta > Lepidoptera > Tortricidae > Cydia > Cydia pomonella. The sequence continues at coordinate 12,468,725 of NC_084706.1, read as the reverse complement.
GTTATAATACCTTTTTTGAAGGTGCACATGTTTAGCGATAAATTTAAACTTCACTTTCCAACACAGTACTTACATTTTAACCACTTTTCCACGGCTTTGCCGCCAACACAAGGAAACACAAGACAGCGTATACTTGTACACAGTGTATCCCGCCCAACCCACCCAACCCAACTTGTCAGCAGGAAAAGGCACGAAATTCAAATTTTCTTTGGTAAGTCAACTCTTTGCGAACACATTTTCCAACAAGTTCAACTTTATCATTTTCAACTTTTTCAAACACATTTGAAAAAGTAGTCGATAAAGCAGTTAAACATCGATAGATTATTAATATGTTGTAACATGACATCACTAATTTTGTTCGCACATAGGCAATTTACGCACACACTTGCATTTCATTTTTGGCCACACTTTCGAAGTTTGACAGTCGTTCTATACTATCCTATTTCTATGGTTCAATACCAAATTTTGCCTTTTCAATAAAAGCTTGACAGTCAATAGATTATAAAGATGAACCATAAACAACCGCATATAAACAAAATATAAATTTCTGAACGAAGCATTTATGTCACATCATTGTCAATGTATATGTGTCATTTTACGCGCAAGAGAGGCGGGTTGTGTGTTGAGAGCATTATTTACTTTTAGTTAATTTTACGTATTAGATTTTTTATTAAACTAGCACAATTTAGTATTAAATAAACATGAACGGGACACCGGATAACCTCATAGTGAATTCTTGTGAACTGACACCCATATATTTGATACAGGATTCAGGCGTCGCTCAGGTATTTGTTATCTCTATTGTCCTACAATTTTTTTTCGAGCATTTGTAATGAAATAAATTATTTTTTCAGGCTACGTCTTATGTTCTGACACCGGCGAACCAAGTCGAACAGAAACCAGTGAGTAACCTCAAAAGATTTTACGAGAGTAGCGGGAATTTGGAGAAGAGTGTTCTTCTGAACAGCCCAGAGCCCCCTGCGGCGAAGCCTAGAATTTTGAAGAAATCTGAAGCGGGTCAGATTGGAAATAACCTGAAATTAGCCAGTTTTCTTGTGCCCAAGACAAGTGCTCATAATGTTCAGACAAAATCAGTGCACACAGTGAACACCATGACCACAGTGAACACATTAAACACAGTTAACACCGTGAACAATATTGTGTTCAAGCCGGCGACAGCTACTGTAGCTGCAGCCAGCCAAAATGTTCCCCTTACCATGACACATGCAGTACCCAAACTTGACATGGACAGGAAGATAGTGAAGTTGAAGCCCTCTGACACAGCTTCAAGGCATTTCCGTGGTAGATCTGTACCAAAGATAAAACCCAAAGAAGTGTAAGTCAATTTACAAAATCATTGTTCATCAATTATTTTATAGTTTATGTCGGAAACTAACTTGTTTAGCATAGTTCATTGATAGCATTTCCTGATTTAGCTTTAATTACATAAGTATTATCAGATGTTTTTAATTGTAATTCTTAATTACATATATGCAGGACACCAGAACCACCAAAATACACATCAGTGCAGTTACTCAAGCTAGGAGAGACGTACCACAGGTGTGTATAAATTGATTCAAAGCAATCTTTACATAATCTTAATGCGGCAAAATCAATCCATGGGTAATTCCATAAACAAGGGTAAAACTGTACAGAGAACATGGTGCTTTTGTCTGCTAGAAATAAAACAATTGCTGCTTATTTATGGACTGGACAATAGTGTATCTACTGTTGTTTGAAAAATGCACTCCTGTATGGTCATTACCACAGTCAAATTTTTTAAAATATTTTTATATAAAAATAAAAAATTAACATATTTAAAAAAAAATGAATATTCAACAGCCACATTGACATTAAAAGCAAATCCTCATTCTCCGTTGTAAACAAATTCTTACAATGATGTTTCAACTGAAACTTTTATTAAATTGTTAAGTGATTATCAATTAACCCTAGCCTCACATGATGAAAAGTGATGACAGACCCTAAAATGTACTCTTAACCAAAGAGGATTTGAAATAGAGGTTTTTTTAATATTTAATTTAGCCGATGCCTGGTAAGATAGCACCACTTAACAAATTTAACACATATCAGTGAAAGAATAAGGTTTAAGTCAAATGGCGTTCTAAAAGTTTTAATCGTGTGATGATGGCAGTAAATTTACTGTAACTACAAAGTTTTCTTTGACAATCAACCTCTATTTCAAATTGTCTTTGTCTTAACTCACTGATATTGATTTAAACCAACATGATTTTCGTTCATAGTTTTAAAACGAATACGGGACTTAATCGCGTAAACTTACGTTTATTATATGGCCTGACGTTTCGAACGTGGCATTATGCTCATGGTCTCAGGCAGACTGGTGAGGAATTGTATCAACATCTTGCTGTGCGGGTTTTGTGAACTACCCACACTTGATCTTGATTATTCACTTGTACGCTAGGGTTGTCACTTTGCCTACACACAGGAACTGTGGTAGTTCCTATATTGGGGAGACCAAACGCACCATATTGGAAAGGGTCAAGGAACATATTGCGGCTGTTAAAAAACGTCAAATAAATAAATCTGCTGTAGCCGAACATTTGCTACAGTTGGGACCAAACCACTGGATTGAGCTCCACAATCCCAAAGTCTTCTCGACGGAACGTATGCGACAGCAGGAAAATATGTGAAGCAATTGAAATAAGAAAACACAGAAATTTCAATCAAAATGAGGGACAGAGAATTTCGTCTTCGTGGAATCCAGTGATCAGCAAATGTAAGGGTGAAAAAACTTTCCAACACATACCATAGGATGTCGTGAGTGTTGTGTGTAGGCAAAGTCACAACCCAGGCGTACAAGTGAATAATCAAGATCAAGCGCGGGTAGTTCGCAAAACCCGCGCAGCAAGATGTTGATACAATTCCTCGCCAGTCTGCCTGTGACCACGAGCGTAATGTCCCATTCGAAACGTCAGGCCATATAATAAACGTAAGTTTACGCGATGTAGTCCCGTATTCGTTTTAAAACTATTAAATCAGTAATAGTAAACTCACTGAATCAGTAATAGCCTATCAACTCCTGCTTTAAAAAGTCCTAAATCCATTGACCAGGGAATACAGATGATGGAAGTGATTATAGAAATGCATAATATTTATATATTTTGTTATTTTTCTAACCAATTGTGTGAATGAATTTCCAGTCTCAATGTCTTAAGCGATGACCAGGTCAAAATGGTGAACCAAGCTTTGAACATCATCAAGGATCCAGAAAAGATCCCACCAGAGCCTGCATATGACCCTGTCACAAATACACGTTTCATATACAAGTAAGAAAAATTTGGTATTCTGAGTATCATAGACAACTGAACCAGTGTTTTCACTAGACCAGTAGTCTCCAAACAGTCCGTAAGCCTGCTAATTCAGCCTGTGAAATGCTAATGCATTGGTAGATATGCCCCTTGCATTAATAAAAACAAAACAATCCTTTTTATTGCAAACTTTTATTTGTCCCATTGTCTGTATGTATGTAATAAAATCCTACAAATTAAATTAGCACCACATTCCATTATTTGATTGAGCTGAAACTTCACAAATTTATTAAGTTTTGTGACAATAGAATATTATGCTACCATCAAGCTGATCTGATGATGGAGACCTTAAATAGCCATAGGAACTCTGTGATAGAACAATGGATTTAATTGACCATTGAAAGATAAGTACAGTCAATGATAAAAGCTTGTATCATAAATAAAAATAGTGACAAATAACTTATAAACCAATCCATTGAATTATAAATATATCAATTTGAACTTTGGCTTAATGTCTTGGCTCAGTTTATTGTCTTATTAATTAGCCTCCTGTAAAAGGGTTTTAATACTACATTACTAGAGGCCGGGAAACGAAGGGTTGCAGGCCAAGTAAATATAGACGGCTGAGATTTGTATAGTACTTTTCTCAAACTTGCAATGAAATAATAATAAAATAGGATGATGATGATGATGATTGTTTCATGTCCTAATGTAATAGGTTATTCAGTGCGTAAGGTATTGAAGGGGAACAAAAATTTGAAAAAAAAATCTTTATAGGGCTGTATCTCCTAAGCCGGGCGTCGTAGCGCAAAAATAATCAAAATTTTGTTCCCGTTTAGGAAACCCTGAAATAATAATAAAAACATGGCGAAACTATAAGGGTTCCTAGTTGACTACGGAACCCTAAAAAAACGGTCAAGTGCGAGTTCGTTTTATTCGCGTACCGAGGGTTCCGTACAAACTTTGAATGATCTCGTGGAATGGTTATCTCGTAATGGTATTTTTTTCACATTTTCCTCCATAAATCAATTTTTTTCCACTACTAAAAAAATATAAAATATTGTTATGGAATGGTCAATTTGAACTCTTTCAAATGATACCCCACTTGATTTAGTAACTAGACCTTGAAATTTTACTCCCTCTTCATATTGGGCATTTCCCATAGTTATTACAGATAAAAAAAACCGGACAAGTGCGAGTCGGACTCGCCCACCGAGGGTTCCGTACTTTTTAGTATTTGTTGTTATAGCGGCAACAGAAATACATCATCTGTGAAAATTTCAACTGTCTAGCTATCACGGTTCATGAGATACAGCCTGGGGACAGACGGACGGACGGACGGACAGCGGAGTCTCAGTAATAGGGTCCGGTAATCAGTAATATTTATGTGGTAAAATTCAATATTCATTTATTGCGCTATCGTACACAGACATGACAATTTATATTACATAAAAAAATTAACACTTCAGAACTATTACAATTATTTAACATTAAAAAGTTTAGAATAAATTAAAAAGTGAAAAAAATAAGACAGTAATTTTTCCCCTTTTTAATTTATTCTAAGCTTAATAGCATCGTTCGCAGACGTTTCTGCTTGTTAAAAAATAATTAAAAAGTTTATCTCTCAGAAAAATCAACTTCCATCTATAATTTCAACGACTCTACTGGCTTCAATGACATTTTAACAGTGTTTCGATCAGGTTACGTGTCCGTCTTACGAATTTTCAATCTGACGACTCTGTCGGTCACGTGACCTGTCGCGAGTTTAACATTTTTTCCCCATCACAAAAAGTGCACAGCGCCGCTAAAGAAGTTTTCACTTCAATAACAAAATAATAATTTCAATGTGTTTGGGTTAGCGCGGTTCATAACTATCCCAAATTTCAGATCGATAGCTTAAGTGGTGCTCGAGATATTTAGCGTTGTGACAAACGGACGAACGGACAGAGTCGCACCATAAGAGTTCCTTTTGTACCTTTTTGGTACGGAACCCTAAACACACAAAAAAGAAAAAAAAAAACAAAAGCATAATGATACAAAAAAGGCGTGAACGTGGCGACTTGATCGAGACGTTCAAAATAATTCACGGATACTACGACTGTCCAGAACTAAGCGACCTCTTCACTCGAAATCCAAACACGCGCACAAGAGGACACTATCTTAAACTAGTAACAACAAAGCATAAAACAAATATCAGCAAAAACTTTATTGCAAACCGAATAGTAAATGCCTGGAACAAATTACCCTCTGAAGTTGTGAACTCTTGTAGTGTGAATCAATTTAAAAACAATCTTGACAGACTATCTAAGCAGTGAAATCGTGTAGTGAACTCTGATTTAGACGTACCAGCATTAGCTGCCTGTCTTAAACCAAATAATAATAATAATAATGGCAGAATTTTGCTTATAGGTTTTTTTATGGTTGAATGGCAAGACGTGTCACTATTTGACGTTTAAAAACAATAGAAGGTTGCCTTACAGACCCAGGTGTGTTAGGCTGCATGAAATTCCTTTACATATCATCTTCACTCATCGCACCGGATATGTAGTATTTCCGGACTTAATTTGAAGTAAGTCATGTCAACATTTCGTTGCAAGTTTGAGAAAAAAGACATTGTTCTGTTATCTGGCAGGGTGGTGTCGCCGAAGGATCTGAAGGTGGTGGGGCGCAACAAGGTCGCGCTGAAGGAGCCGCGACGTGTCGCCGCCTCGCTCGAGGCACGCCCGGTGGGGGTGAGTGCATCTCAGCTGGCCCAATGTAAAGAGTCTACATTCATTGAGGATGGTATTAAGCTAAAGCAGGCAATATTACATGTTATGTTGCATTCACAATGGTGGTAAACAACAAACAGTATAATTTAAACTAAACAGGGCTCTATAGTATCTGCGTGCGACCAAGAGCATTTCACGCTTGAAACGTCAATAAGAGTAAATGAATGTAAGAGTAAATCACAAAAATCGTGAGTTTTACATCAAGTTTTTGGTTGGTTATTGTTGAAATTTGGTGGTTGGTGTCACAGACGGTGATAACTCGCAGCGGCCGGAAGGTGCGGCTGCCGCGGCAGGCGGCGGAGGCGGCGCCGCCCCACAAGTCGCGGCGGAGGCCCACTGCCGTGGTGACCTGCGCCCAGTGCTCCACTGTAAGACATTGCATATTTTTAACTGAATTCAAGATTTCAAAAGGAGGAGGTTCTTAATTCGGGTCTATGGTTTTATCTTTGTTTATTACCTCAGAACTCCGCTTTTCTCAACCGATTTCAAAAATTTCATTTTTTTATTATTAAAAGTATATATACGGATTGGTCTCATTTTTATGAAAATCCAGTTCCGATGATGGGATCGATGAGGAATCGAGGTAACTCCTTAGATCTTAGGTATACATAATATAATGATTTTTGTATTTTCATCAACAAATCAAGCGTTTAAATGTGAAGTGGAACTGCTGATGATGATCAGAACAGAATTCTTCAACGAAGAATAGTTGGTTTGGCGTTTTTTTTTATTCGCATTTGGCTAGCGTGGGGACTATAGCCCGAGCCCTCTCGCATGAGAGGAGGCCTGTGCCCAGCAGTGGGACGTATATAGGCTGAATTATTATTATTAAAACTGATCGGCGATTTGCTCTAGTCACACCTGATGGAAAGTGAAAACAGGGCCTAAGATGGAGCTCACCGGTTCAGTAGTAGTCTATTCACTCTTGTTTTAAAGAGACTGAGTTCATATTTATCAGGGAATACAGATGGCGGGAGCGTATTCCATTACCTAGCCGTCCGTACCAGAAAAGAGGAGGCAAACCGTTTCGTGCGAACAAATGGAACATTTACCACGAACGGGTGCATTCGTTCCCCACGCCTGGATGTCCGATGACGGAAAGGGGAAGGTGGGATCAGGTCGTGCAGTTCTGGGCGCACTCCCCGAGATGTATCCGATAGAACACCGATAGGCTAGCGACTCGACGACGATGCTCAAGGCTCTGTAACTTTGACTTGATAGATGGGTCATCGCCAAAGAGTCTATGAGCCCGGCGCTCTATCGAATCCAGGGCTGCCAGCTGATATTTGGCGGACCGTCCCATAGGTGGCAGCAGTATTCCATGCACGAGCGGACCTGTGCTTGGTATATATAGAGAGAGAAGCTGATTCGGCATGAAATACCGCTTCACCTTAAATAGGATACCAAGTTTTTTGGCAGCAGTTTTGGTCCTGGATTCAATAGTCAACCCGAAGTTTAGGTTCGATTTTAAACTAAGACCAAGAAGCTCCAAAGTGTTAGTCACGGGAAGGGACACATTTCGGAAAGTGGGAGCCAAGGTGAAATGACTCCGTTTTGCGGTGAAAAGACACACCTGTGTTTTGGTGGCGTTGAATCCGACCAAGTTGGCTTCGCCCCATTCGGCCACGGCGTCCAAGGACAAATTCAGTCGTTCCACCATGGTCTCCCTGAGGGTCTTTATTATATTTTTTAGCAAGTAAGGTTTTCAAGCCACATTTTTGTCAAGCTCCAATTCTGGATGATGGATTCTATGAGGAATTGAGGGATTTTATCAACTTTTCTAAGCATACTTGTAGCTTTTTTTATATTTAAAAACCAAGCATTTGAATTTAAGTAGGTAGGTATTTGTTACTTACATTTCATCACCAGAATACTCTACGTCTAAAGTTTTTTTTTAAGTCTTGAGGCTAATTTTAATTGATATGAGATGCACTACGGTTGCAAATTATGTAGATTGCATTTCAAACTATTTCGTGAAGTCGGTTTTGTACAAGCTTTTAATACCTGTACCGTTGTCTGTCAGGGTGTCTGTCTTGTCTGTCTGATATCAAATTTTGCAAGTTAAATTAGACCTTGTAACAACTTGACAATCCCTTTTCCTGAATCTATAGGTCAACCGATTAGTTCTGACGGTCTGTCAGACGTTTCGGTGGACTAAGTATATGGTGGGCGCGTGAGACTTTTTATGCTCAGGAAGTAAAACAAAAATATAGAACTCGTTTCACAAAATAGTATTCTATCATGCTATGGTCTTCATCAGCTGTTCTACGTCATCAAATGTAGAGTTTCGTTCCGGTACAGTAAATCCACAGAACTAAGTAAATCTATCAACAAGTACAAAGTGCCAAAATCATGTATACCTACAGGACGACTTTATTCCAATACATTAAAGTTGTGTGTACATATTTTTGCCACTTTGTCTTTGTCGATATTTAATACTTTGACTGTATGCGCCAGAAACAGATTTCCATGACCAATCGCCTCCCGGGCGAAAACTCGTATAGTGGTTAACGGCTATGTATGATGAACCCTCGTGGACGTCAGCTGCCGCTCCGTTGGTGGGTTGAGGAATGGCAGCCACCGAAACAAGTAAAAAAAAATTAGTCATCGCCTCCCATTTGATACTTTGTCAGATGATAGTTCAGATGCTATTGTTAATTAAAAAATCGTCAGCCGGTTGTATCGCGGAAGTAAGAACATCAGCTGGTCGCATGAACATGTAAAAAATAAGCGTTACAATATTTGAAGAGTTATATTAGACCGCGGCCCGCCTCCCGGCTGATACATTATGAAATATTGTGGTCATACAATATTTGAAGAGTTCTTTCAGATCCTTATTTGGTGATGACAATACTACAACTGCTCTTTATTGCTAAACCTGAGTAACAAAAGAACACATATTGGCCGGGTGCACGACGGCAGCGCCGCCTAGCGTTGGCAACTAGCAAAAGGCAAAAGCGCAACAAAATAAATCTGATTATCTCCTTAAAAACATTTTTTGTAATGCAGTTTAATGCGCGAAATCTATTCGTTTCTTTAACACACATTTGGTTTTTAGCTTTACTGAAAATAGTAAAAATTATGTGTATTTAATATTATTATGTCAATATTTTTCGTTGATCTTTCGTTACAAATTAAACGAAAAAATTTATGTTTTGTTGTGTTTTAATAGCATACCTTGTGATCGTCTTTTAGGGAATACGTATGATGTTTTACCAAATATAAAAACGTTGTTCTTTTTATGGGTTTTAGACAGTAGCTTACACCTATAGTACGATTATGTTATCTCGTGCGTCATCGTTCTCGGCCATACGCTTGACTTGACAGACAGAATGAAGATGAGGAGATTATTGATAATTTCATAGAAGATTGACGTCGAAAGCTTGATTATAACTATTATTACAGTCACCTAATGTTTGTATACTGTATTATCCATACTATCTGGACACGCGGGAGCGTGTCCAGCCAAGTTTAAAGAAAAAGGAACTAGCGACGCAACCGTGTGTAATATTACATGAACCATTGTAAGCAACAATAATTAACGCACGTAAAATTACAATCAAATGTAATCATGATTTAATGTACGAATTAGAACGTGTCAAGACTAATTTTCAGATATTAAGTAATACTTAGTATATGCTATTACCATCCATAAATCACAAGTCCTTAGTCTTGACAGCGCTCTCTCTATATACTAACAAACCAAAATTTAGAAAAGTAAAATAGACAAATATAATATAATATGGCCTGTACGTAAAAACTAGCCAAGTCTAGAACTGAAATGAAATAACGTCCCAAGTGAAATAAATGTTGTGTAAACAATTGTCTGTTTAAATTAAAGCTTAAATATATATTTCCTTTCCTATTAAGCAGCAAACATTGTAGTAGTATCAAGAAACAAGAAATTGTTATATAAATTCATTTTAGAATGTTGCATATTCTTGTAACAAAAAATTCAAGATTTTCAATACAGAACTTGGCATCCATATAGATATCAATTCTTTTGTAGGCGAAGACAACAACGACTCATTATCTTAATTTTATATTGAATTTGGGTCTCATTTCACCTTTATGTTTTTGATGGGATTGTATTAACAAGCAAGCATTAAATCTGTGTTGACATAAGCTAGATAAAATGTTTAGCGATTACGTTTTTAGGGTTTTTTTATTCCCGTAAGAATCGAACATATTAAAATTATTTAGACATATTTTGATCCAATTTATATGAAATCTGTATGAAATGCTAAATGTAACTAACGTATTTATTTTGTTAATGATTAATATTATATTTGGGTAAATAGCTTTGCAAATACCAGATTATAAGTATGTGATCTTTTTTTAGAAGTTAAGAATGGGTATAGTAAGTTATCCTTACAAGATAGATATATACCCTCGCGGACTTTCTTGTAGACCATACAACGAGAGACAATCCCACCATACATTGTGTTGCTGTATCTCAAATGGATTAGTCGAGTTTTCGAATAAAGCTCCTCAGCGTGCTTTTTTCCGACATCTTTAGCAATCATCGCCAAATTTCAACCAGTTTACACAAAGCCTTAACAAATTATATACCTAAACCTTCCACAAGAATCACTCTATTGATAGGTGAAAATCACATGAAAATCCGTTCAGTAGTTTTTGAGTTTATCGCGAACATACTAACTGAGAAGTACACCGCGAGATTTTTCGCCAACTTTGGCCACATCAAGCGCTGCGATCGTTTTTGCTTTCCCACCAAGCCGTCTGCACCCGGCCAATACTTAAAGTCAGAGGTAAACAACAGGCTGCCTGATCGCTAAACACAAACAAAAAATAATTTTGCACATAAAAAAGAAGACCCTAACTATTTGTGTAAGGACTTGGTTATTGAAACAACGACATATTGGAAGTGTGTTTTATTTGTAAAGCACTGTCTCACTCTTACCTTACTGTTTATACATATCTCTATTCTTGTTACTCTAACGGTGTTATTAAATATCGAATGAGACTACTATGGTTCGACCTAATAATCGACTTTGCCCTTACATGCCCTTTGAAATTTAAATTGAAAAGAATATATTATTTTAATTTTAAATTTCACATCTCTCTTACCCTTACATGCCATTATTTCAACAATTAAACAAACTATATAATTAAATTAAGAAAACAAATTTACTACGTTAAGTTACTTCCATTTTATTTGGGCGGGCCTGAAGCTGAAACTACTTTTACATTAACAACGTTATACAACTCTAAATTACTGAAACTTTACTTGACAAAACAAACTTGAAATTGCAACTTTATATAAATGAGAAATATGTTAGTATACTCTACTCTTACACTTCTTTGATCAAATCAACATTATTTACATATTAATTTTGTTTCACACATTTCCAAGCTAATTTTATTTACATCTGACCTTAATGTGTCATGACCTTAAACTATAAGCAAAATTATACAGCACATTTTTTTGATACATTTTCTAACTTTTAATATTTTTTTGATCTTTTTTTTTTATTAAGCAACATATATACAGCAATTGTAGTTAATGTCTTACATTTTATATACAAAATTTATTTAAAGTGATATCCTTTTTCTTATTAAAAAAAAACTACATCTCAGTCATTATGTACAAATTTTCCTTTTTCAATTCGGCACTAGTTTAAGTTCATTATTGATATACAAATGTGTTCGTTTTTTTTTTTTTCTACTTTTTCTTCTCACAATATTATCCTACTATACAGACCTTTTTACACTTAAATCTAGGTATGTACATATTTATAGCAAATTCTATCTATTTACACTTTCTGGCGCTTCGCAATCTGACTTTTCTTTCCTTTCTTTTTTTTTTACATACTTGAAACTGAGTTACTCTTAAAAAAAAACTTATAGAATTACTAGACTGTTTTACTTTACTATGCAATTTTATACTGAAAAACTTTAAATTGTGATAAAAAAATTGATATCTAAGACTCTTTGGTACATAGATTATATACTAACAGGGAATATAAGAGAAATACATATATTTATATTGTCAAATCCGGTTAAATATCATACTTGTATGGTCTCTCAGTGATGCGTCCTCTATTGGTTACATACTGCCTTCGTCCTCCTGTATGACTGGTCCCATCATAATCCAGTGTGTTTGTCAAGTCCGTGGTCTGATGATCCTCCTGTATCTGGTCACTATGGTAGTTTGCATCATCACTGTCATTATTGTTGTACTGGTCACTATTGATATGGTCATCGTTTTGTGTGCCTGAAAAAGCTGAAAAAGAATCTAAAGGGGGAGGTGGTGTTAAAGGTTTCAAAAATTGTACATGGACTATCTTCTTCTGTGTGGGTTGTTTGACATTCTGTATCTCATAGCATACTGATCCTATTTTTTTTACTATTTTGTATGGTCCCTTGTATTTTGGTGTCAACTTGTGATCTTGTGGTTGGGGCCATGCATATAAAACATATTCATCCTCCTTGAAGTTGTGTTCTAGTTTTCTGAGGTCAAATCTTACTTTATTTCTACAATGTTGCTCTTCTATTTTTTTGTTAGCTATGGTTCTTGCTTCTGATAATAAATCTAACTGATGTGTCCGGTCCATATTGTCTTGAATAGTGCCTATGTGAATTTCATTTGGTGGTATTCTAGGATGATATCCATGTAGTAAATAAAATGGCGAATATTTTGTTGTCTTCTGTCTGGATGTGTTTATTGCTAATAAAGTATTAGGCAACAACTTATCCCACTCTGTACTATTTTCCAATGCCATTTTAGTCAGAGTTGCAATAATTGTGGCATTTGCTCTTTCAATTAATCCGTTGCTCTGAGCCGTGTATGGTGTTGTAGGCAGATGTTGTATTCCATATTTTGTAAAGAAACGTTGAGTTGATTGACTCATAAAACATGGGGCTTTGTCTGAAATATATGTCAAGGGTGGACCATATACATAAATAATATCCTTTTCTATTGTGTCTATAACATCACTAGCAGATAACGAACTTGTGGGCTTTGCCATTATGTACCTAGTAGCATGGTCTATATGTACTAGCATGTATATGTTTCCTGAAGTGGTCTGTGGTAATGCTACTATGTGGTCAGCTGATATTACTTCCATAGGTGTGTGTGGTATGGGTCTTGTGCCCATTAATCCATAAGCCAATTTTGTTCTTCGATTGGTACTTGCACAAATAATACAAGCATTTGTGTAAGCTTTAACATCCTTGTGCATTGATTTCCACCAATATTTTTGTTTGATGCGTGCCAACGTTGATTTCATATCCATGTGTCCACTGTCATCGTGGGCTAGCTTTAGTATTGAAGATCTCAAGCTTTGGGGTACTACGATTTTCTCTTTATTGAACAGCTCTTGTTCGTTGACATGTATGAGAACTCCATTTTCTATTTTATATTGTTGTCTAATTTGTTGCAAATGGTGTGTTGTTGGTTCTTGACTTAATTTTGTGCATATTGACTTAATGAAATTGTCTTTATTTTGAGCTTGTTTTAATTTTTCTTCATTACTTGTTACTATCATCATACATAAATCTTCTAATGGATATCTTGACAAATGATCTGCAATACAGTTTTGTTTTCCAGGTCTGTGCATGGGTGTGAAATCAAATGGGGCCAAATCCACAACGTATCTGGCGAATTTTCTGTTCATTTTTGATTTATTTATAACATATGCTGTCGTGTAACTGTCCGTGATAAGTGTAAATTTTGTGCCTAGCAAATAAACTCTGAATTTTTGCGTAATAGCCCAATGCACTGCCGTAACCTCGAGTTCATTTATGTGATATCTTGTTTCTGTATCTTTCAATGATCTACTCGCGTACTCAATCACTTTTTTCTGTCCATTTTGAACTTGAAGCAAACATGATCCTATTCCACTATATGAGCTATCTGTTTCCACTATGGTTTCTTCTGCATCTTGGCGAAAATATGCTAATATTGGTGATGACGTGATTAAGGTTTTAACTGATTGAAATGCTTTTTGTTGTGCTTCTGTCAATGTCACTTGTTTTTTCTTCAACTCCTGTTTTTTATCTATAGACAAATTTGCGTTTCGTTTCAACATATCTGTCAGTGGTTTAACAATTGATGCATAATTTTGTATGTATTTTCTAAATGTATTGGTGAAGCCTAAAAATGATCGAATTTCAGATATTGATGTCAAAGTTTCGTATTTATTCACTGCAGCTGTTCTTTGCGGATCTGGTTTTTCTTCATTGTGACCAATTATTCTTCCAAATAATGGTAGTTCTGTAGCTAAAAATACACACTTTTCCTTGTTTAATTTCAACTTTTTTGTCTGTGTTGCAATAAATACCTGCTCCAAAATTGTCAATAATTGTTCAATTGTATGTGCACCTCCTGAAATGTCATCGTAATACAAACGTACTCCTTGGTCATATAAGTGTCCATATGTTAAATTAATTACTTTTGACATAATCGATGGCCCTCCGACCATTCCAAACATGACTCGCATGAATTCTACATGATGATCCTGTGTTATTACCGCTGTCTTATAAATATCTTCTTCTTTAATTTTAATATTGTGATATGCATGGTAAATGTCAAGTTTAAATTTGTATACAAACTGTGATATTACATTTATTATATCTTCCATTCGGTCTATAGGTTGAACATTGTTTTCTGTAATCGGGTTTATGGTTTTTGAATAATCTACAACCGGTCTGAAAGGAGTTGTACTATGAAACGGCTGTTCTACAACAAACATTGGTGCAGCATATGGGGAATCTGAATGTCTACATATCTTTTGCTCAATCCATTCATCTATCGTTTTTCTTAAAAATTCTCGTTCTGGTTGTGGAAGTCTGTATGGTTTACATTTAATAGGAACATTATGTTTTAACTTTATTTCTAGTTCTACATCCTGAAATTCTCCTATATCATTTTTGTCACTTTTAAAAATTTCAGAATACTTGTCAACTAAATTAGCAACTTTTTCTTTGTCATCCTGTGTAATTAAAATTTCCTGGTTGCTAGTGCTAATGGTTTTCATACAACATGCAGTTAAAGTGTTTTCTTGTGACAAATTGTCAAAATACTCTGTATGTGTAGGCGTAATAATACATATTTTGCCATCTGGTTCATGTATAATTCTTGCATATACTGAATATTGCCAATCTTTTCCTAATATCATATCTACTGGTAAGTTTTCACTGATTGCTATCTGAGGCATAATATAGTCAATTTTTCCCACCTGTAATCTTGCTGTAAACCATCCAACGGGTGTGATCATGCTTCCTGCTACCTTGTATGAGCCTTTTTGCCATGGGTGTACTTGCAGGTCACTTGGGAGTAGCTTCTTATCCACCATGGTTACCACTGATCCTGAATCTGGGAGTGCTGACAGTTTTATATTGCTGTTGAGTATAATTGGTATTAATGTTACACTTGGTTCATCAAATTGAATGCAATTTACTTGCTTTTCCTTATGCTGATTATGTTTGATACCTGTTGATGTGCTTGGGTTATTTAATTGATTAGAGTATGGTTTTGTTGCTTGTTTTTCTTTAGGTGACTGTACATTGGAGTGTTGTGACTGTATTTCACAATTGTATGAAACATGGCCTTTTCGCTTGCATCGGAAACAAGTAACTTCTTCTATTTTGTCTACACTGGGGTTGTATTTCGGTATGAAATTGCTTTTTGATTTGTCAAATGTTGGTTTACTTACTGATTCATGCTGCTCGGTCATCTTACGCTGTACCTTCCTGATGTTGTCAATTGCTGTCGCATGATTGATGAGTTCCTCCACGTTCTTACAGCAATGTGTTGCTATGGGCGTTGACCACCGCATGTCTTGGATTCCTTCTAGTATCAGAGATACTCGATCTGGCTCTGGAATTAAACTTGGGGACTTTTCAAGCATCGCATTTTTAACATAAATGTACTCAGTAATGGTTTCATTAGAGCGAAGTATCCTTTTACTTTGGTATTGTATGAATTCGGCAAATGACATTCTTATTTTAAATCTATCTATCAGTTGTTTTTTCCATTCTGACCATGATTCAATTTTTTTTCCACAAACAGTATTCCAATTATAAGCTGGACCTCTTAATCGCATGGATGCATTTACCATTGTCAGGTTATCTGACCAACTTGCTAATGCAGCTATACGTTCTACTTGCCTAACCCATTCAGTTGCATTTTCAGTGCGGTTACCTCCAAAAAGAGGGATAGCGTTACTTGTATCACTAGTTGAGAAGACTTGGAAAGTAGGAGACATTTTATGTGCAATTATTTCTTGGGTCTGTGCCAATTGAGTTAAAACTTCGGTTAAGGTCGCATTTGTACCTTCCGCTGACGTACCTTGGTCTAATACCGGTGCTCGACTTGCTTGTAGTTCCCGAATTTGCTGTCTCATGGACTCCATTTCCAAAATTTGAGATGTACGACGTACCTTTTCTTGCTTCAATGCTTCCATTGTACCATCCTGTAATTTAGCTTTGTTGTCCTCGATAATTCTTCTGATTAAATCATGTTTTAGGCCACTTGTTGGCAAATAACGTATTGACAATTCTTCTCGTAATTGTGTTACCGTGAAACTTTGAAAATTTTCTTCTTCTGTTCCTTCCATTTCAGTTAATTACGTTTAACCTGAAAGCTGAAAAAAGAGAAAACTTGCCGGCGTACCGAAACTTGGTACTCGCAATTAATCGTATCGCGTGCTTATTTCCTTCAACGTAGGACTATCCTCGCAATCCGGCTACATCCGTGTTTTAACAAACGTTTTAAACTGATTTTATCTTTTTTTACATTATTTACGCTATGATTTCTTTAAATTCATGTTTATTTTTCACTTCACATTACGTTTAACTAATTATTTTTAATTAATTTGGCCGAGCGCCATGTAAGGACTTGGTTATTGAAACAACGACATATTGGAAGTGTGTTTTATTTGTAAAGCACTGTCTCACTCTTACCTTACTGTTTATACATATCTCTATTCTTGTTACTCTAACGGTGTTATTAAATATCGAATGAGACTACTATGGTTCGACCTAATAATCGACTTTGCCCTTACATTTGGAATAACCGTTCTAGGACTTCGGGAGTCTCTACCAGCTGCAGAAGCATTACGAGAGCCAACCCACACACGCGCCGTCCAAAACGCACTGGAGCCTATTCCACTGCCTGCTGGCCATCGTGGCCGGCTCACCCGCTGAGGCCCGGGCGAAGCTGTTCATACAACAGGTACCGAACACTACGGGAGCCGGCCCTCACACGCCTGCCAAGACGCACTGTCTGTCTGTTCCACTGCCTGCTGGCCATCGTGGCCGGCTCACCCACTGAGGCCCGGGCGAAGCTGTTCATACAACAGGTACCGAACACTACGGGAGCCGGCCCTCACACGCCTGCCAAGACGCACTGTCTGTCTGTTCCACTGCCTGCTGGCCATCGTGGCCGGCTCACCCGCTGAGGTCCGGGCGAAGCTGTTCATACAACAGGTGCCGAACACTACGGGAGTCAGCCCTCACACGCCTGCCAAGACGCACTGTCTGTCTGTTCCACTGCCTGCTGGCCATCGTGGCCGGCTCACCCGCTGAGGCCCGGGCGAAGCTGTTCATACAACAGGTGCCGAACACTACGGGAGTCGGCCCTCACACGCCTGCCAAGACGCACTGTCTGTCTGTTCCACTGCCTGCTGGCCATCGTGGCCGGCTCACCCGCTGAGGCCCGGGCGAAGCTGTTCATACAACAGGTACCGAACACTACGGGAGCCGGCCCTCACACGCCTGCCAAGACGCACTGTCTGTCTGTTCCACTGCCTGCTGGTCATCGTGGCCGGCTCACTCGCCGAGGCCCGGGCGAAGCTGCTCATACAACAGCTACAGAACACTACGGGAGCCGACCCTCACACGCCTGCCAAAACGCACTGTCTGTCTGTTCCACTGCCTGTTAGCCATCCTGGCCAGCTCACCCGCTGAGACCCGGGCGAGGCTAATTCATACAACAGGTACCGAACACTACGGGAGCCGGCCCTCACACGCCTGCCAACCCGCGCTGTCTGTCTGTTCCATTGCCTGCTGGCCATCGTGGCCGGCTCACCCGCCGAGGTCCAGCCCAGGCGAATCTGTTTATAACCATCATATCCGTATTGAATTGATTTATGTATCAACGAATTCAACATTCAAAAATGCAATCTGTAAGTAGGTCACAAGTCAATACAATATTTACATTGATATCATAGTGATAATAGAGGACGGCCTTTGGGCGTGGCGAGCGGGGCAGTCGCCCGGGGCCTCGCGCACCAAGCCGAGCAATTTTTTAAAAATATTTCCGACGTGAAACTTAACATGAGCAAAAATTTTCATGGCGCGGTCCATTATATTTTGCAAGTAAAATATAAGAATAAGTAGAAATATGAAATTTAATTTGATATAGTGCCGCCGTGAACTATTTCTTAGATATGTACTAAACTGGCATGCCAAAACTCGGATGGCGAGAGAGGGGGGAATTCTATCTCTCGAAAATCCACCGCTACCAGGCGAGGCCGAAGGCAGAGCTGCAGGAGGTTAAAGTTCGGACACGACAATGGTTAGTTTAGTTGTTTCAAAGGCTAATAGGAAGGCTGGAGGTGTCGTGTTAAAAAGCAAATTAACGGACATCAGCGTCAAGGCTTTGGAGGCCGTGTTGCGCGCTCTACGTCAAAAGGCGCGAAATGTGCAAGCAGCCCGAAACCGAAAGCCGATTTGCTGCAGAGTCGCGATCGTACGATCCAATTAATTATTTATCAGTATTATAGAAATAAATTGCATAGTGCCGAAGAGCCCAAGCATCCCAGCAGGTCACGCTTTAGATTGACGCCAAAGGTCGAGCAACGGGAGAATCTCCTTTCCTGCAGTTCGGCCTTGCATGAAAGCGCGTCGTGATCGGACCGCTATTTAAAACTCTCGTCTTGGCAGTGCCGGATTAACCATTAAGCAAAATAAGCACTTGCTTAGGGCACCACGACTAGGGGGGCACCAAAATCGTTGGCAAAAAAAAAGGTAGTTTGTACATGAACCTTTGTGAGTCATGTACAGGGCACGTAAGCGTGTCTCCACCGCAGGCCTTTGCCCCTACGAGGAGGCCCATTCCATCAGGCTTGCAATATGCTGATTTTTTCCTCATACTTTACCCATTGGTTCGTGGTTGATTTTTGATTTCCTGCATTCTGCAAGTCTGTTAGCCTTTGAGCCAAAGGGCCTTACACCCAACGTAGAGCTCAGATTTAGAAAGCTATTTGTCTTCAACCCTACGTGGAGCTTGTTCTTCAGCCTTCTCGGGGTGTCGAATTTAATAGTAGATCTACACTTTTATAATTACGACGTGTCCGAATTTCGCTCTCTTGCAACTCGGCCTTCGGCTTCGCACCGAAGTCTTAACAGACATCGGTGTTTGTCACTCATGCTGCCCGAGCTCTTGCACACCAGATTTGTTTGCGACGTAGTGCACACGGCCAAGCTGCAGAGCCGCGATCGTGCGAACTAATTGTCAAAGTTTTATGATAAAAAAACTGATGACGGAATCAAAGGCTAAAGTGCAGGTTCAGGGCCCCACGAAGGTCGAAAACCAACAGCATACGGTTTTATTTGAACCAAACGTTTTCTTTAGCAGAATTAATCTTTGTTTTCCTAAGATGTAACTAAGAAGTGATGCCACCCAGATTTTTGATTCAGGTTTATTTCAGCTTCGCCGAAGTCGGTCAGTCGGAGGTCAATAACTGTATTAGTTTAGTATACCAAATTTCAATTAAATTGGTTCAACGGTTGAAGCGTGAAGAGGAATATAAAAAAATAATAATTACATGTTTCCACTTCGGAATGGTGTCAATGTGATACCATATTCGAATTCTACAGTGCTTTTGTCTCGACTGTAAATTATTATGCCTGCTGTATATTATTATGTTTAAAAAAAATACTCGTAGATGAATTCGGCATTCCCGATTTATACGAAAACGATACCAAACATAGCCTACTAGCTTAACTGATGTAGATCAAGATAAAGTTGAGAGCCCACCCCCCTCCTCTAAAACTTTACCCTACAAAACTTGGTGGCTCCACTTCTTAACTAAATCAACCCTTGGGTCCTAAGGACCAATCCTGCCAAAGGAAATCTTCGGTTCGAAACGCCTTATTTTATCGGCTGCAACTAACTCTAATCAAGTGCCCTTTTGAGCGAGGCCAAATGCCGAGCAGCAGGAGAGCGATGATTACATTGGTTCGATTTCGTTAAATAGGTCTTATTCATACTCGAATGAGTGCGCTTCTCAGAAAAGCTCTCTTTTCAACCCTGTGTGGAGCTCAGCCTTAGTCCTCGCTTAAACTGGGTATTTTTTTCAGTCAGTTACAAAACCCAGCTCTCTCGCAACTCCGGCTTTAGGTCTTGCTCGGAAGCGCCAAGTGGGCACTCCGGGCACATCTTCAACCTTATGAAGAGCATGGCCGTTGGATTAGTTTTTTGACTATTGCCACCATTGGTTCAATTCCAAGCACTGCTATCCTGCAGTTCGGCCTTCGGCCTCGCACGATAGCCCGCCACGGTAGAAACAACTGAGGGTCAACCGCGAACCACGTTCAACGTGTTGTCTCCCTGTCGCACGTACGAATTTACAATTGCCTCTGGGCCTCAGTCCTTATGTAACTTTCGGGTTACTTTTGGTCATGTTACTTCTAGGGTTTATTTGTGAAGTGAACCAAAGCAGGTTTTAATCACATAGTTAGCCGAGAAGGCAAGTACACAATCATAGATATAGGTAATTTCAGTAATTTAGTTCACGCATGCTTTGATAAAGGTGACATTAGGATGGCGACTGCACCAGCATTACTGTTGCAAAGTTACTGCTGCAGCCCTGTCAATTTCCTTGATAAAATAAGTAATGGATTCAAAATACTGATTGCAGCAGTATGCAACCATGAACGTCACTTAGTTTACCAAAAAAAAAACAATGTTGTCAATGTAGTCTGGGTGAGCCTAGGCAGATGGGGCACCAAGATCTAGAAATGCTTAGGGCATCAAAATATCTTAATCCGGCACTGCGTCTTGGGCCCTATGTAGAGCTCAGTTTTCGGCATCGCTTTTTATAGCGCTTAGCCGGCTCTTGACCAA
Source organism: Cydia pomonella (assembly GCF_033807575.1). NCBI lineage: Eukaryota > Metazoa > Arthropoda > Insecta > Lepidoptera > Tortricidae > Cydia > Cydia pomonella. Next base: position 12,447,570 of record NC_084706.1, on the reverse strand, counting down.
TCTCAGCTCACGATTTTTTTCATATTTTTGGACCCATGGTTTAAAAGGGAGAGTATCGAATGTGCCTATGAAGAAAAAATAGGGGGGTGCATTGGGGTGGCAGTTTTTTGCTGAAGTACATAACTACATACTATAACGTCTATTCTATAACGAATAATTACAATTTTGACTTAGATATGGAGAGAGAAACATATTAAAACTTCCTTTTATTTTGCAAAATGCGTTTTTGTAGCAGGTTTTCTGGTGCTTACATTTTAATGTTATAAATAAGAAAAAACACAATAGATTAACCAGTTATAATTTAGTGCTAAATAAAGTACATACCTAGGTCTCCACAATCTGTAGTGAAAGCACTATGGATTGGACACCCACACAAAATCATCCAGTCATAGAATAATATATATTTCAAAATTATGAAATCAAAGCGCATAGAACAATCTCGTCGAACGGTAACTTTCGACTGAGTCTACACACGTGTTGGGCAGCCTTAGCGTGATGTAATTTTTGTTATTATTTGGAGCGGTTATACTTGTTTTAAGAAACAATGGCTTAAAGGGGGTAGAACTAAATTAGAACAAAAATTATTTTGACCAACTTTTAGGGTCAAATACCATCCGTGCGCCCGGGGCGTCGCAATGGTTAAGGTTATGACATGAAAATATGAAATAATTCCAGCTGGAGCTGCTGGTCCGGAAGCTGAAGGCGCTGCTGCCGTGCCTGCTCGCGGCCGGCGCCGCCCAGCCCGCAGACATCGGCGACGACGTTGGCAGGTGGGCCGAAACTTAATACAAATAAAATATCCTTCCTTCCACACTAATTTGAGGTTCCCCTCACTCTTGAATAATCTCCTATTTCCCAACAAACTAGATTAAATGTAAAGGCTGCAGACTAGAGCTCAAAAATCACCCCACGCGTATTGTGCCGCGTGCGACTGTACTTACAGTTGTACAGCGCGCAACTTAAGGCGCAGGGTAGGGCGAGGCATTCTCCATACAAAACTTGTGCAAGTTTTATTAGTTAGTTTTGGCACTATAGCATTTAATTTCATTTTATGCTTGTATATATTGGATATACGCAGAACTTGAAGTAGAATTTATCTTTATTTAAAAAAATACAAAAAAGTTTAAATTAAAAAATAATAATACATCAAGCCCTAGCTAACAGAAAAATAAGCATATTTACCAAAAATAGTAACTGTATGGCAAACACAAACGAAGAAAAACCCGCACAAAGATTGAATGGAAAGAGCTTGCCCTACCCTTCGCCTTAACGAAGTAGTATAATGCCGCGCAAGAGGTTTGACATGTAGAATTTTATTTAAGCTAACCAATACTTTTAGTGTGCGATTACAATTGTTTAACGCATTCACTGCCAGGGGGCGTGGCCTAGGAACAAACTTGTATGACGGTGAACGCATATATGCGTCGGTGGCAGTGAATGCGTTAATACTCAAAGCGAGATATAGCGCTTATTACATTTATACGGTAGCCAGACACTTTCAAATAGGGCCCGGTCAACCGGTGCCACCACCCTAGTTAGCATCCTAACAGTAGTTTCCGTTGCACGTAATATCAGGAGCAGGACACCATTACCAATATATTTAAAAATAAATCTACTTCCACAATAAATTCTCATTCTTATTTTAGTTGTGTACGTGGAAAAATATCACCATTTGAGACAGAGTATTTTTTACATTTCAAATGTCCTTATATTTTGTGAAACTGAAAACTCATCGGGTCATCGGAAATCCATGACACCGGCCCTCGCGCCACTGATAAAAATGATCCTCGCAAATAAGCAAAGATAAAACATAAAATAAACACAACTAAATTTACATTACATGGAGTGGAAGAGTACCTACGTATTGTACAGTCAGCGTCAAATAGTTCGGTACACCATATATTTAGTATGGTGTACCGAACTGTTTGGCCACTTTGACTGCTACGAAGTATTTGACGCTGACTGTACACTGATAACTAAACACTATTGCAGATTGTTCGGTCTGAGTTCCGGCAAGTACAACCTAGACATGGACGCGTTAAGCTGCGTCAAGGACAAGGCGGGCCACTGCCAACACAACCCGGCGCCGGCCTCGGCCTCGGCCTCGGAGCCGGCCGGCCTCGGCCTCGGCCTCGCCGACGGCGGCAAGCCCTCGCAGCGCTGGCGCCACCAGCACCGCGACGACTGCGCGCGCGTGCACACGGCGCACGAGTGGCCCGCCGTCGGCAGCAAGCTCCAAGACATCAAGCAGAAAACTCACAAAAACCACCTCAAGAAGATGAGGCTCGCCCCCGATAGCGAAGTAATCGCGCTCAATCGGGAAGACCTGATCGCCCTCGGCGCGAACGGCTGTGAGGCACCCGTTCCGCAAAAGATGATCTCTCTTTTAAAAAATGGAATTGAACCCGAAACGAAACTCGATAAACCCCAAACGTTAGATGAAATCAAAAAACCTAAAGGTCACGTCCAATTCCATAGTGCGCATTTCGATATCCGCTCGTCCCCTATAAAACCCTCCTCTTCCACAGTGTTCAGGACTTTCCAGATAAATCCGGATAAAATGGAGAAATTTAACGTACAAATCATAAGGCCTTTAGAGTTAGATCAGAAACCTAATGAAATTATAAAGGAAACTCCGACGACCTCCGATTGTACAAAGTTAGACAGTATATTTAGAGATGAAATAGAATTGTCGTGTAAAGATGTAATAAATAATGAAATTAACAATGGACTTAATTTCAATAGTAGTAAGGATTGGGCTATATCTTCATCGAATGACGACCAGTCGCACGAGAGCTTTATAAAATCGAATGCAGTGATAGAACCCTCTCTAATACACGTGCAAGATGACGCGATTGGTAGTCTACCTGACAGTGCTCTGACTTATAGTGATATCAACCAGAACGCTGATATGCCAGTGTTGACCGACGAAAATGATACTCAGAACAGCCGCCTAAATTTGAGTCAAAATCAATCAGTATTGAACTTTCTAGAAACTTTAGGTAATGAACTAACATATCCTGAACCTGAAATTAGAAATGCTGCAGTAGATTTTCAGTTAGACTTATTTTCATTTAATAATACATAACACTAGGCCTTAAGTATAGGTATATTTAAATTAAGAACAAATGACTGATAAATAAGTAATGTTTATTTACAATAAAATAATTTAAGTAGAATTTCTTACACATTTGTTTGTCTTTATCCTATCTTTTTGTTGGTCACCCTGAAATTAACCCTTTAGTCCGTAGCGGCAACATCTTGCCATCATACTTAAAACAAAATGCATCTCTACTATAAGAATTACGGTTCGAAATCGTAGAGGCGGGTCCACACCATAGAAATACACAAAATATTCTAAAATATTGACTAATATGATGAAATATTAACACACAATTGAAGAAAAACTTATAATGAACTGTATAAATTGGTTTTTTACACTTTTTATGCTGTTCATTTGATAAAATATCGTCACGAAAATTTCGCTAGGAATATCATAATTACCTGTGAAATGAGTATTTTCCTGGGTTTTTTGGCCCTGAAACACTACAACCCGGCACACAACATGACACCATCGTCACTAAATTACTTAATATATATTTTTCTTTTTGATTCTCTTATATTTTTCACGTTAAAAAATACGGCAATATGATTCTGGCCGCCTCGGCCGCCTTCGAACTCAAAATTGGTTAAGTTTTCTCATATGTAGTCTGCCTCTTTCGCACTTATGGCTTGTTCATATACGTCATGGCTTCCCTTTCGCACACTTCATCTGTCTGTCAAGCGAAGCGACTGACATGTCTCTGGTCCACACAGAGCGAGCAGCCTCGCGCGGCAAACGACGGCCTCACGCGCGGCCGCGTGCTCGTGTAACTTGCCTCAGCACGTTCGCCTCGGCCGAGCCAATTTGCTCGGCAAGATGGCGTCCCTCAGTCAGCTGTTCAAAATGGTGCTGCACATATTCACTGCCGTGCCTCGTGTATGTTTTATTTTGCTTTTCAAAGAAATCCAAAAGAAAAACGAATAGAGTTGCAGGAGATTTTAGGTGCAACAAATCTATAAGTAAATATCAATCACGATACGGAAATCAGCTCTTTTGAGGTTAGAAAATGTAGTCAAGACGAATTTTAAACGCATTTGTAAATAAAGACTGATTCGACTTGTTATGTTCACAATTATATCTAAGGACGGGCTTTACAGACAATAAGAATGGGGCCAGTACAGCGGTGCAGCACACAATTCGAGCCAATTGCACGATTGGGTGACACCACTGAACTAGCGCCATTCTTAGTGCTCGTAAGGCCCGTCCTTAGATACATATGTAAATGTTAAAACTTAAATGGCAAGACACCCATTGAAGAAAGGTATCACTTTCAGGCAGATGGTGCTTCCCACGCAGCGATATTTAGCGATGGAAGACTCGTACACCAATCTCTTGCTGATTTATTAAATTTATAATCAAAACATCAATCCTCTCTAATTCCCCTTTTCGTATAGTTGGGATCTCTAGCATCCCATATCATGTATTTGCTACGTAAAAGAATATTAATTTGCAACATTGGTTTCCAATTTGATGTACGGAACAAAATAACCACGCGAACCAAACAAACACGTCCCGACCAGCGCGCGGTAAACGACACGGGCGCCTTTGAACTGAACATGCCGAAAAACCGACACCGAGCGGCTCGGCGAAGGTCGCGCTCGGGCGAGGAAAACGTGCGCCCTGCGTCGGCCGAGGCACGTCTACACTGGCCGTTTTGTGCGCCAGGAAATTGTCTCGCACGCATGCTCGCTCTGTGTGGACCCGCCTAATGACTAGAAAGTAATGTTAAATGGTTAATGTGGCAAGAGTGATAATATAAACCATAGCCTTATAACACACAAATCATACCTATGTAATCAAGCTAGGTTTACAATGTTTATTACATTAGCCAGATATTTATTGCTATATACATACATACACATATAGTAGCTGCTAAGACATCCCTGCATGGATGTATGTACAGTTGTGTGCAATATAATAGCAGTACACTCTGCGACGAAGATCGTCTTATAGAAAAGTTTATTATTTTCTGGATGACTTGGGTTTCGATGTAAAGCTTTGATTGGAAATAATAGGAAATATTCTAAATTACAATTCTAGTACACAATTGTATTTTTCTCGTAGGGTTTTACGTTTTTATAGCAATTTCCGCAACTTAGTAAAAACAGCCGATTTTCATGATATTTTTTTTACTTTCAATATCATTTAAGTAAAGGTTACAGTTAATTTTGAAACAATATCAAGTAATGCAGAATAATTATATAAAAAGATACAGTATTATTGATCTACAGTTATAGTTTTCCCTTAATTTACATTTTCTTATGTACTGCTATTATATTGCACACAACTACATATATACTTAGTTTACTCTTTGGAAGTATGTATGCACTTGCGTGACGTACATACACATTCAGTGATTCATGTGAAACTTGAGTTTAAGCAGATATAACAAAACACGTTTTCATTATTTTTTCTTGCTCTCAAACGTATACTCAAACTAGCCATTAACTAGCAAGTTGCTTGAGCATCACTTTGTATAGGAGTTAGAAGATTTAGTAATATTTTAATACTTTGGAGGACAATTTCCCTCAATAGGTTGAGTTTGGGCAGCTAAAAAAGTGTCTGTTATTTTAGACTACTCTATAACATATATAAATCAAATCGGAACCAGACAGTTGGGTACCTTTCCTTGTAAGCTATTTCGAGGTTTCATTGTAAAACTTAGTGCCACCATGAATTTGGGACATGGGGTAAAATGGTACACATGTTTTCCCAAGCTGTGCTGTCATCAATTTGGTATTACACTTTAGTCAAGGAATTCAATCAATATGAAAACCACTATGGATCTCCTATTATTGTTAATTTATACTGTAAAAAAGTTACCAAGAAAATAATAATGTTCCACTTGCGAATTTTAAAGACTTCACCGAGAAAATAATTTACCAAAACTTATAATATGCTTATGAACAGTATGCAATTGAAACATGAAAAAAAAATAGTATGTCAACTAGTAGTTGGTAAGTTTAGTAAGTACATCAACTGATGATGTATAAAGTTCACTAGTTCAGGCCTGCAACACAGGCCTCTCATTCTTGCCTTCTAGGTTTTGGTTAGTGAGGGCATAGCCTGTGCCACCCCGCTGCAAGGGAATAATGTCCTTTTCCTTCAATTTGTCTCCTGTGAGGGGGTGCACCCAGTCCTTCTTTATCAGGTTTTCAACACACTCCATTGTCACTACATGACCAGTTGTTCTGGAAATTAAATAAGTAAAACTGTGAGCTAATCAGCTAAAAAAAAATTGTAACATGGAACTTATGTTCACAAGTTTTGAAGCCAGAATTTTATTAACCCAGACTAATTTATTAACAGGCTTTGTAGACAAAGGTTAAGTAAATATGTATTTGATGCACCTGATAGTATTAGGGATAAAAAAAATGTGCTAATAAAAATTTTCTGGATAAAAAATAACTTATTATTATTCAGTTTAAGACAGGCAGCTGATGCTGGTAAGTCTAAATCACATCATCATTTAATTTAGTAGCTTTCTTTTCCATTTCCATAAATAGCACCGTAAGTTCAAGGATGACATTTCTACCTGTTTTGAAAAACAGTGTTGACTGAAACATTAATCCATTACAAATTGAACTGTAAACCTTAACCATCTGTTACGGTTTATGGTTCAATTTGTAATGGTTAATGGTCAACTGTAATTAAGGTTCGGCCAACATTGTTGAAAGACAAGGAAACTAAACTATGCTTTTTCTGCCAACTAGTCTCTCGGTATTAAATGCTAGGTTAAATTTGAAGCAAATGCCAGAAAATTATAAGGCGAAAATAAACAAATCAGAAGACCCCACTTTACGCATGGTCTATTCAGACCTACCTCTATACCTAATGGAACCGATCGAGGCAAAGCAGTTGAGGTTCTCGCAACCATAGGTAAGGTATAAGGTAAGCCATAATGTGAACACCACTGCAGTCTTCTAAGAAAATGTTCTCAGATTTACCTGATTACTGCACATGGAATAGCATTACTCAGGATATCATGTGTCACAGGGCACATGTATCTATTTTCTTTCGCAATTAAAGACTTCTTATCATCACGGTCTGGTACCAATGTCCACTTCACTTCAATCAGGTCTTTCATTTTCAAGGGTTTTCCACTGATTGGACAGTACACTGTTGGGTCAGGCTTCTCAACTTTAGAAATCTTAGCGTCTGGCAACATTGTAGGTACCCAGAAACTAGGTAAATGCTTGTCTTTGCCATTAGAGAGATTTGATACAGAATTAGATGATGAGGGTCCACTTTCGGAGTTTTTTGATTTAGAGCTGGATATATTCTTTTCTCTATTCATGAACTTGATAAGGTTTGCCTCTTTTTCAGCGGCCACGAGCTCATTTTTTTCGTTCTCTTCTTTTTTTAACTGCTTTTCATAGTGTTTCAGCTTACGCGTGTATTCAGTCTTTTTAGAAATCACGTATTCCAGGATAGCTTCCTTGTCGAAAAGATAGCCTTCCTTAGTGATGACAGGGTTCCTGCAAGGCTGCAAAGTCAGGCTGCAGTCGTCAAAGTTCTTAACAGAGTCCTTGCCTACGCGTTCGCTTTGGGTTCCATAACCGGATGCTGCTGCGTCTTTTTTCTTCTCGTGATACGTGTAAACTGCCCCGGCAGTACAGTTTCTAGCGTGTCTTGTCATTTAGAAACTTTAACTCATAAATAACAAAATCAAATAAGTTACACGGTTTAAATTGGATTGGTTCGTCTCTGGGTGTCTGCGTTCAAGTGATTATATGCTCTTTGTCTGCGTTCGTCTCAGGCTGACGCAACTAGGAACAAAAAAAGTTTTGTATGGAGTTTGTTTCGCAAATCTTTGCCACCAAAGAAAAAGAAAACGTCAGTGCTATTTATTCTGTCAAGTTTACATCAAGTCAACTGTCAGCTTAATTGTTTTGTTTGTTATGAAAGCTTCAAAGTTTTTTCGGGTATTTCGTGCTATTTCTTTTTTATTTAGTGAAAAAATCGAAAATAGTGAACCGTGTTCAGAGTAAAGATCGTGTTTGTTGCAAAGCCACCGAGAAAACGGTTAACTAAGTGTGAAATATGGCAAGCGAGCCACTCGAGAAAATCACGAAAAAGGGGATTTTATGGCGAAATTTCCCTTGGATGAAGACTAAGCTAGATACTTTTGACCTTAAGTATTTTGGTGCAGCAGGCTTTAAACACATCGAAAATTAGATATTTTATATTCTTTTTAGTTGTAGAACTAGGGATGTACTAAAACTATCGATAACTGTATGTTTATTTGTATATCAGTATAAATAATTAAATTAAATATGTGAAATTTCCTATGAACTTTGATTCTTCCTAGTGGGGAAGAAAAAGCCCCTTTCCAACAAGGTGTTGTAAAAAAAATCGGGCCCACATTAAGGCCAACCACGTATTAGTCCAGTCATAGAACTATCCACTATATAATATACAGCTTAAATGTGGACTCGATCCTAACCTGATTTCGAGTACAAAATTTGTAGACAGGAGTCTATGTTTCAAACCTCCCCATTTTATCGATATCGATAAGAAACGCAAGCGTGTAGCGTACTACACTATTTAGATCGCTTATGTTGGTACTATGGTTCTTTGTCGTACATTTTGGTAATGATTTGCGAAACAAACTGATACCACTCGCTAGTATGGGAGTCCCGTCTCTTAAAACGTAGTGATTATATGCTCTTTGGTTCGTCTATCCACCAGGGCTGCCAGTACATAAATCTTGATTATACAGTCCAACGTCAAAAATTATACGAAATTCGATTGCATTATATGAAAACGATTATACCCGACTTTTTTAATTCTTAGTTCAAAAACCGATTTGTATTTAGTAAGTATTAACTAAAATCTCTTAGTAAGTATCGCCGAAACACAGCACAAAAAGTAAAACACGTCTCACATATTAACAAACACCCATCATATAGAACACCAAACCCATCAAATGGTGAGTCTAAAAAAAAACCACTCAAACCGTCACCGTATCGTACTATCAAGTTGGCAATCCGTCTCTGGTAATCCCGAGCTGAAATAGAAATGCGAAATAACCTTTCTTGTTTTTTCGTATCCAATTATACCGAACAACTACCTATACATAATAGATACGATAATCAGTCCGATTATACGAAATTCGTATCGGATTATACGATCTGGCAGCCCTGCTAGAGTCTGGCTACCGAAATATTACACACATTTTTGGCGGGAAATTAAAAAAATCTTGGACTGGTCACACTTTGTATAGTAGGAACTATAGTTATACTAAAACATATTTTTTATTTTCTGTGCACACGTAAGGTACCTAAGGAAATCAGTTAAATATACGTTAACGTGCACTCAGAGTCAGCTCACATAATTTCTGCCACTATGTAGAATACAAAGACATATCTATATAGACATGTTTCGCCAAAATATTTTTATATATTTTATATTGTTAAATCAAATTACTACTGACCAGTCACTTCACTCCAAAGATTTCTTCTAAATATTGGTTTTCAGTAACTCGTTCCAATGTTTGGATGTTATTGATATTTTCTAGAACTTCTACTTTATCCGTTTCATACACACTTGTACTGTTCATGAGATTCTGGTATTAATAAATTCACGTACTTAATTAAAGTTATAGGCAAATGTTAGAACTAGAACTTAAAGTATCAAAATATTAATAGAGCACCAACCTACTAAATTGTTTACGACTTGTAAACATAGAAGTTTTTTGTTAAATAACGCTTCACGTCAACTTCACACATTGTTGTAATTATTTAGGAGGTTAAATAATAGTTCGCGGACCCCACTCGGTATAGTCATTATTAATATTATTTAAAATAAACCCCTTATAAACCGCGAACAAATTGAATGAATGACATAAATTTACAACAGCCTTTAGGTTTTTTTTAATCATAGACAATTGGTGATACAACAAGGAAAAATCTGTCAACAATATTTGGCATTTTAGAAAATAATCCGAACAGTGTACATTGGCCAAAAAGTGTGTCCACATGAGAAGTCAAAGTGGGCCGTTGTATCTCTTTCTAATTAGGGTGACCATGAGTTATATGTATGTGAGGTATTAAGATAACATGGAACATAAATTTATAAGGCATAAATCCCTAATCCGTAGTTCCGAAGCCACTCACTTCAACTGCGACATTATGTCGCACTCGTTCGAACGGCCCTCCCAGTACTCAAGGTCGAGTCGGTTTGTGTACACCTCCCGGTTGTAAATTAAAAAATACTGGAAAGATGCAGATACTGGTATGTGCGGTGAATGTGTGTCACAACTCATCACTAAATAAAAACAAATCGCATGGTATTTTTTCATTCGCATTTCCCGCGTAAGTATCGAGTTTAATATGATATCTTTACGTAATTGTGAATAAAAACTTCGTAAGCCGCCATTACTTATAAATGTTGCCAGTGAAATGAATAATTTTTGAAGTAAAAACTTCTTTAGCGGCGCTGTGCACTTTTTGTGAAGGGGAAAAATGTTAAACTCGCGTCAGGAGTCACGTGACCGTCAGATTGAAAATTCGTAATACGGACAGGTGACATCATGGTGACGTGCAAATTGAATGTCATCGAAGCCTGGTTACTTTTGAAAAATCGTATCTCATTCAAGTGTGACATTTTATTTTATTCATAATGAAAATGCTGTCATAACGGTTAAAGAAGTTTAATCTTTGTTAATTGTGTTGTATTGTATCTTTGTGTTGTTGGTCGTCCATGATTGTAGATACTCAATTTTTTCCTTACCAAAAAGTTAAATAACAGAAAAGAAGCGTGATTGTTTTACTTAATATAATGGTGAACGATTCATTAACATTTACTGATTGTGTAGGCTGTAGTCCTGCTCACGTCTCATGAATTACTCTGTATATGTTATATATTAACACTAAAATATCTTCCACACTCAAATTTATTTACGTAGGTATAACAGAGAATTATTTCGTTTTAAAAAAATGCTACTAATTTCTCTAAAATATCAAAAATGCACAACGTTAATATTCAAGTTTTCACTTCTGCCGGCACTCCCGAAGTGCAACCCGATATATTTCTCCAAATAAGGCATGAAGTTTACATTCCAAAATAAATACGCCTACATTAAATTGCTTGTATTATTAAAGAAAATTATATTTTTCATTCTTTCATTTTAAAGTGTCTATACCGAACAGAGTCGGCTCGTAGGTACTTAACTTTTTAGGGTTCCGTAGCCCAATGGCAAAAAACGGAATCCTTATAGATTCGTCATGTCCGTCTGTCTGTCCGTTTATGTCACAGCCACTTTTTTCCGAAACTATAAGAGCTATACTGTTGAAACTTGGTAAGTAGATGTATTCTGTGAACCGCATTAAGATTTTTACACAAAAATAGAAAAAAAAACAATAAATTTTGGGGGTTCCCCATACTTAGAACTGAAACTCAAAAAATCTTTTTTCATCAAACCCATACGTGTGGGTGGATAGGTCTTCAAAAATGATATTGAGGTTTCTAATATCATTTTTTTCTAAACTGAATAAGTGAATAGTTTGCGCGAGAGACACTTCCAAAGTGGTAAAATGTGTGTGTGTGTGTGTCCCCCTGTAACTTCGAAAATTGGTCAAAAGATCTAGTAAGTAGTTTTCTTTAATACGTCATAAATGGTACGGAACCCTTCATGGGCGAGTAACTAGTAAGGCAGTAATGTCGCGGTACAATAATGCTGCCGACTGCACTACTGCCACAAAGCTTTAGCTATAGTTCAATCACCCTCAAATGTTAAGTGTTCATTGTGATAATGCAACCCTAAAAAGCTTTTGTTGCAGAATTAAAAATCTACACACTTCCAAATCAAAATGTATATAAGAAGAAACTGACTGACTGACTGACATATCAACGCACAGCCTAAACCGCTGGTTCTAGAGATTCCAAATTTGGCAGGTAAATTCTTTAGAAGGTCTAGGGGTCTAAGAAAGGATTTTTCAAATTTCCTCCCCTAAGGGGGTGAAATGGGGGTCCAAAATTTGTATGGGAAAAAATCAATATGGGTATTATTTCTATGGTTTATCGGGTTGCTGATTACGAAAATAACAACTTTTTAAAATCTAACGATTTTATGGTTTTTTGGTTTTTTGGGACGTTATTTACGAAAATGGTATTGAATGATTTTAAAATTTAATATTGTGGACATGAAAAATGTTGAAAGTACTTTTGCCAAATTGCAATTCAATCGGTTCAGTAGTTTCAGAGCAAATCGAAGGGGGTGAAATGGGGGTCCAAAGATTGTATGTGGAAACAAGATTAGTTAGGACATTTTATTCGAAACTTTACAAGAGTATTCCTAACGATAAATGTGCAAACACGTGTTTTAGGTTTTTTGAGAATTCAACCCCTAAAAGGGGGAATTATGGTGAGTAGGTCTAAAAATCAACATGGGTATTATTTCTATGGTTTATCGAGTCGCTGATTACGAAAATAAGAGAACCTTTTGTTTTTTGCTTAGTACGCGGGCAAAAGCTAGTTATTGATAACAAAGTATAAGAATGTTGTCAAAATACCCCTATTCTGACGGGAATAAATACATACTGGCAACATATTTTTGTATACGTGTATGCGTTGCTGAGCATATGACACGAGCGTCGCACGCACACATCGATTGCGTTTCGGTTTCACTTTTGGTGGATTAGCCGCATGGGGAATAGGCGTCTATGCGTGATAGGTCAGTGACACGGAATATATAGTTTGGCCAGGATCTTTTCTCATTCGTGCATAGGCAGAGAGAATCTTAATGTTTTTTTGCTGTGCTAGTATTATGGCCCCTGAAAAAGGATGGATATAGTTTTTCCTCTTCTGTAAAACGCATCACAAAACCTTACATAATTTAGTCATACTAAAAGCTGTTAATGATAGGTGTACCGGACCCGCCACTATGGACTATGGTCGACCGTGGGGAGAGCAAGAGGGAGAGAGAGACAGAAATGCTGACAGGACCAGGGCACATTCATCGCCATCAAAGTGGCCAAATATATCTTAACACACCTTTGTAAATAGTAAATCAAGAATCGTAGTTTAAATTTAGCACTAAAAATACGCATTTCTTAAAAGTACAACAATCGTTATTATTTTAAGTAGGATATGAAAGTTAATATTTTTTGTGAAGACATAATTTTAAGTGAGGGTATCGACTGTACATGGTGGCGTTGTGGTGCAACTTTCTAGTTCATCTTTGACACAACTAACCACTGTCGTATCGGAACTTTTATCTCCTGCAAGTCGTTTCTGCTTGCATCGTGGCCTATATGGATTATCGTTAAGTGAGTACTCCCGCCTTGTCGCTTCGCGCGTATTTTTTTCATTTTTTTTAACATTTGCCGTTTCGGGGCCCCTTACCATTTGGCACCTAGAGCGGCCGCACGGTGCGGCCCGCACCACTCGTTCTAGATCCGGTCCTGATGCAAAAGTACGATAATTTCAGCCCTTGGACGACGCCTCCTAAAAAGCCTAGTATTTGAAGCAAAATATGACACTTTCCCTCAGAAATAGGCTAAAATAAGCATAGCAATTTCCTGTAAACGGTTTGGATCCGTCTCAAAAATACACAAATATAAAACTGATATTTTGGGGTACTGCCTTTATGATTAGCGTATAATATTTTTTTGTTATACCCGATACGATAATTCCGTTCCGCTCACCTGGTAACACTGACAACGTCACGTCACTGTATGATTATGTGATGTGCGTGTGATACGATTTCTCTTTTGTTTATTAGTTATTGTCTTAAAGTATTTTTACGCGGACGTGTCTTGTAATAAGGGATATTATTACTTAATTTATATTTATTACTTTAAAGTAGCGATATCTAATCTCGGACTGAGTTTCAACCGTATTTGTCATTATCAATATCAAATTAGTGTGTTTTGTGCATCTTAGTGCAGTGTTCGTTTACATCGTTGTGACTTTATTTTTTTATTATTACATTTGTGGCAGTTTTACAGTGAATAATGAATTTATCGTTCGCTGGGTGCGGGTTTCTTGGCATTTATCATGTCGGCGTAGCAGTGTGTTTTAAGAAATATGCACCACACTTGCTTTTGGGTAAAATCTCTGGCGCCTCGTTTGGTGCTCTGTCTGCCTGCTGTTTACTGTGTGATGTGCCCATAGGTGAGTTGCTGTTAGGGCCTTTATAATTATAAGTACACACTCAAATATTACTGGACCATGTTTTCATTTCTGTTCACTTCACATATCCGTTTGGCACATCATTATATATTTTGTTTACAATTACGACCACATGCATGTGTTGCGTATGTATTTTAAACATTAGTAAGTTCTTTGTATTCATTTTTTTTGTGTTCAATTGTTATTTGTTTTACAAGGGGGCAAGTTGTTATTTAACTGCTCGTGCTAATATTGATACCTGAGCAAGTATAAGATTCCAAAATTGAACCACAAGCGTAGTGAGTAAAACTAAGATTAGTTAGAAATACTAAAAAAATGAAACCGAATCAAATCCAAATGAACGTGATAGTAAACTTATCATTCAAAATCATCATTTAAAAGTCAATTCCACCAGCTAACATAAGGAAGCAACTTAAAATTTGCATCTTAATACTTTGACATTAATACTGAATACTTTGAATTACACATGGATGAAATGCAACTTTCTTAAGTTTTTGAACAATCAAGAGGGCCTTTACCAGTTGGTTTGGTGAAAAAAAAATTAACTCAAGCAAACCCCGTAGCATTCAAGCTACTCAAACAAATTTTGTTTATTATTTTTTTTACAAATATATTGAATAATTAATAATCAGTTCTATTTTAACCAACTTTAATGTTTTGAAGAGGAAGGTTCTCAATTCTTAAGTTTTTTCTATGCATGTTCCTTGATTTCTCAGAGATAGTCTGCCTAAATTAGTATTTTTTATGGCACTCATTTGGTCCCAATGTCATCAGAAATCTGGAAGATTGTCTGGAGAAATCAAGAATCGGTCCACATATTCTTTAATAATTGAATAGTTATCTTGTTTTTTTTCTTTTTTTAGACACAGAAATAGAATACAAAGAATAACAAACTGTGAGACCAACAACATCGTCCACAGATTACTACATTACCTACTGATAAATCTACAATATATAGCGCTAGGTAACAATATAAAGGACATACAGCTAAAATTAACACAGCTACGGTTACAATATAGGTTTATAGATACAGTAACAAATTCATTTTTGAGGTAGCACAAGTAGTTTAGGATAGATACAGTTTAATGAGCGAGTAAAAACGGCAAAGTCTCCGGGGCAACTTTTAGTGACGTTTTGTTTGAAGCAACTGAATCATTCTTTTTATACAAATTGTCAGACATCTTGAAAATGTCAATTTCATGAAAATACAAATTGTAACATTTAACCAGCTTGTATAGGGGATCACGTTCTCCAGTGTGGGTGTGGCAACGCAAGTCTGCAAACAGCTGGTGCTTATGCGCAGTGCGTAAACTTTTCTGGATTTCGCCTAGTTTCAAAGTTAATACCAATGTAAAAAAACATCTTCTTATCGTAACTTAGTGCAAAACGCCTTTTTGATCGCGATGATGCCATTGTGGGGCGTAGTCTAAATATCCTTATTAATAGATGTCAAAAAGTGACAAGTAACCTTTGCAAGAACTAGTTTTTACAAAAAAAATCTTAAAAAAATATTTTCAGTGCCAGTTTTACCATAACATTAACTTTTTATGTACAAACACGTTCAAAATAAAAAGAAATTTTTATTGGCGAAATTTAGAGAAACTCGTATAATATTTTTTCCGTCTTTTGGCCTCAGAAGTACGTGGTTTAAATCTTTCGGGTTCCTCGTGAGCATCTTGTATAGTCTAATCACAAAGTCAATTATTTAAAATCAAACTGAATTTAAACTGTCGTGAGACATACTAATACTTAACTAATTCTACCCCACTATGAAGAGCTAGGCTCTCCGAAACATGTCGCGCGATTGACTAAAAACACGTGAGTGGAATCCCTAAAATTAGTTAAAATCAAACTGTTAGGTAAATAGACAATAAAAATGTAACTATTTATTTTTTTCACTTGGGTTGGGTTTATCACCTTTGATACATATTGTGTATCCCATTATAAATTGGTTCTTTAACATCAGGTGATGATAAGAGGTTAACTAAACTGGAGGATATTTGCACATTAATGAAACTATGTTTGTTTTAAACTGGTCTAACAATGTTTATTTATTCTCACTTGGTGTGAAAAAATAGCTACTTCTAGATAAGGTCCGACAGAGAACCCTTTTTTTATGTCTCGGCCGAGAACGTGACTGAGACCGAGAATTTATAAAACAGAAGCAAAAGCAGGAATTTTGCAGTAAAAAAATTTTTATAATCGAAATTCGACGATTAAATTAAAAAAAAAAAGTTATTAAGTATAATCAATTCGTAGCGCTATTATATAGTATTTTTTAGTATGGATCACAGGGTTCTATAGAAGCCTAAAAAGTGAAATCGCCATTTTATTCCAAATTACTGTAGTTTAGATCATTACAAATGCGAGACTAAAACTCCCGCGTTTCTAATATGTGTAGATTTTGAGAAGTACATTTTTGAAAATCTTTTTTGCGACTCTCGGAAATTACGAAAAAAATGTATATTTCGCAAATTATTAAATAAACTCTGTTGTTCAATCAATTGTAACTATGAACATATTTTTGGGCTAGTTCTTTACAGAAATTTCCAAACTTCTTTGAGTCTATTGGAAGACCACTCGATAACACAGCTAAAACTGTGTGGAGATCGTCCAGAAGCCACTTCTCTATGCAAAATTTTCACGATGTTTGTCAGACAAAATTGTTCTAGCGGTATTGTCGTCATTAGTAGTGCCGCTATTTGGTCGTACGACATCGACTAAAACTCCAATTTTTTGTCGGATTAATTTTGGATTTCTTTTTTGCGCTCTTCAACAAGATGACCTTCATTGGAATTTTTTGAAATGAACCAGCCTTTCACCTCTTTTTTATAGCCCAGTTTTAGCAGGAATTCTAAAACTCTTATCCAGGCAGGTAGGGGGCTAATGCCGTGTTTCAATAACTGTTTTCAAGTCATTGAAATATTTTGCTGTGAGGCCACAGTAAGGACAACGCATCTGCGACGGTGTGCTCAGCAGAATATTTAAAACTTTGCCATCGATAGCCGCTAAATACAAATTGCAGGTAGCTGTGATGGTTTGTCCTAGATGCTCCAGCAGTAGCACCATCCAATTCTCCTAATGTATTTGCGGACACTCCCGAAGTGTGAAGAGTGCCGGTTGTGGCTTTGTCCACAACTTCGCCTTTTATTTATTTATTTAAAATTAAAAATACCGAAGTGTCAACCCTACCTAGTTGGTTACTAAGTTCTGTTACTCGATTTGCAACCTCTTTATTTCCGTTAAAACAAATGCTACCGAAGAAATAAAAAATAACATAATGTGGTGGATTTGTGAGCTATAATTATATACCACACATAACGCTTATCTCGTCGTATCTATAATGAATTGGGGCCTAAAAGAGAATCGTATCGCAGTAATTGCGTTGCACAAATGTGTGCACCCGCCAAACATGATTTTGAAGTTGCGTGAAAACCTAAAAATCAACAAACAATTTGTTTATCGCACAATTAATAGATACAATAGTACTCAGACCTTCGATGACCGCAAGAGGTCTGGAAGACCACGCACCGTTCGGACCCCAGCTCTAATAAAGGCAGTGAAGGCGAGAATTGCAAGAAACCCCGTCCGGAAGCAAAAGTTGTTGGTAATACAGATGTGTGTGAAGAGAAGCTCCCTAAAAAAAGTTATCAATGAAGACCTTGAAAAAAATTTTACCATTGAAGAATGTTGTAACCGCCAGAATGACGGAGTGTATGCAAAAAACAATCAAGAGCCGATTGCGGCTGTTCCGAGAGTGCAACGAGGCCATCATCCCTCTTATGTGATGATTTGGCTGGGTGTGTCATACTCAGGGCTAACACAGGTTCATTTCTGTGAAAAAGGTGTGAAAACTGGGGCCAAAGTTTACCAGGAAACCGTTCTCGAACCAATAGTGAAGCCCTTAAGCCACACCCTATTTCAATGGGTCTTTCAACGGGACTCAGCTCCTGCACATACGGCAAAAACAACTCAAGCCTGGTTTCGAAGGAACAAAATTGACTTTATTGCCCACGAACACTGGCCGTCCTCCAGCCCGGACCTTAACCCCCCTGGATTATGCCATATGGCAGGTTATTGAGGAGAAAGCCTGTGCTAAACCCCACACAAATTTTGACTCCCTCAAGCGGGCCATAGTTAAGACAGTGACGGAATTAGACATGACAATCGTGCGTGCCGCTATTGATGACTGGCCTCGTCGTTTGAGGGCCTGTGTTAAGGCCAGAGGAGGCCATTTTGAATGATATTGTCATATGTTATTCCTGATTTTGTGTACTTCATTTTAATATATAATTTATTCAACTTTCGTTCGTATATTTTATGTAGATATAGATAAAGATTATTGCAGTAACAAAATTTAGTAACCAACTAGGTAGAGGCCGGATAACCCGGATATAAAGTGTTTAGGTGATTACTTGAATGTTCCATGGAATTAGATCTTGTAAAAAATAGAGTAGATAGAAGACATAATAATGAAGCTGTCGCACAAATATCGCGTCCTACTACGGCGGAACATGGAAGAAAAAAAAAAAAACCAAAATCAATAAAATAATTAATATAATTTCTTTGTAACATATGTACCTAGAGAGGTCGTAATTACCTCTAAATGTATGTCTTTGAATGGTTTATCCAACAACACTTTGAACAACAGAGTTTATTTAATAATTTGCGAAATATGCATTTTTTTCGTAATTTCCGGGTGTCACAAACAAGATTTTCAAAAACATATTTCTCAAAACTACACATATTAGAAACGCGGGAGTTTTAGTCTTGCATTTGTAATGATCTAAACTACAGTAATTTGGTTTGGAATAAAATTGCGATGTCACTTTTTTGGCTTCTATAAAACACTGCGGATGAACAAAACGGAGGTACAATAACAATAAGTAATCAAAATAAAACAGCTCTATATTGTAGCCCATAAAACGTAATTTTTCAGCGTTATGGCCCGTTAAATTCTCACAACGCTCGTCGTTTAACTGGCTAGCCTTGCCTAAAAGTTGTTCGCTGGCCACATAGGCCACATTAAATGAAAATCAATCCATGACCCAACAACTCTCCGCGATTTTTGTAAAAATTACATACGAGTATAATAGCATCCGCAAAGTTCGCACGTAATTATGTCCAATATTCCACAACAGTAATGTGGTATCGTTTTTCTACCTTTACCTGCCTACCTACTACTTTGCTTTTTCCCGCAAACACAAATATAATTTTCATCACACTTGCTCGAAAAAGTTCTTATTTCATGCAGCTGTACTGAAGGACAAAGGCATATTTTGTTCCCGCGGGAGTTATGGATTGTAAAAAAAAAGCTAGAACTCCCTAGGGTGTTTTAGCTTTTTAATTAATGCTACTTAATTCTGTCACTTATTCATACAAACCAAGTAGTATAAATGAGTTTTACTTTTAATATACTGACGTTTATAATTAAATATTTTTGTTTATGTTTAAAATTAAAAAAATGGATTAATTTAACAGCCGTTTAAAATATTTTTACATAATTTTCAGACGTGGCTGAATGCCGAATAGGTTTGTGCCCTTGATGCTAACCTGTCAAGAAATTACAAATTGGCGGACGAATGATTGATATGCCACCTTATTTACGAATTATTTCGTTAAAATTTAGTTTTTTTTCTTCGCAACTCTGATGAAAAACATTGTGTGTAACTCCGGGGGTAACAATATTGCAAACTCCTCCTCCAGCCTGCGGCTGTCGGGAATAACCACCCTCGTGTCCAAATTTTCACTTACCCCTCTCGTTGTACAATGTACTATAATATCAAACTATCCAGTAGCATCTTCCCCTCATATCAAGTTAATTTAAGTTACAGGTCGATAACAATATACACTCCTTTAATATCTCTATGACTCTTCCGCAATAACAACAACGACAATACGAAAAGAACCAAATGAACAAGTACTTAATTACTTGAAACCGCGCCTATCCGATCCCAATACCTAGTATTTGATAAGTAATTGGCTTAAAATGTGGGTAAGAAACCAATCAAAATCACAAAAAACGTCACACGAACCGTGAGATGCAATGCAACCAACGGGTGGTCGGGTCGCTTAAAAACGGGCGCCCGTGCGTGCGCGGTAAATTTGAATTCACCAATGATAACTTATTGACTATTCTCGGTTTCGGCAAGAATCTCGGCCCAATTTGGCCGAGAGCCGAGACCGAGATCTCGGCTCGATTTTTGGCCGAGAATGCCGAGACCGAGACCGAGATCTCGGTCGGACTTTACTTCTAGAATATCTTTACAGAAAAAGTATTTTATATTTTTAATTAACTTAGCTTTTGGCTGTGGCAAAAAATTTACCACTTCCCTTAGTAGGTAATCCTAATAATAGTTACTTGACACAATGCAGTCAATCCCAGAGTTAATTTCCATACAATGCAAAATCCTTGTGTTGTCCGATATGTAGTGTACCATGTTATTTCTTTCTTTTCTTCATCCATTTTATTTGTAACTCGGATATGAGAATTGATAGCAAAGACGGTGTTACCCAAGGAGATCCGCTAGCCATGCCCCTATATGCCCTTGCTACTTTACCTTTAATAAATAAACTCAAAGACGACCATAACACCACTCAATGTTGGTATGCTGATGACTCGTCTGCCCAAGTTAATATTAATAACCTATTTCAATGGTGGAAGAAGATAAGTAGCATAGCGCCTGCCTACGGATATTATGGGGATATTATGGGGGACCAAGGAAAAAAAAACATTCTTAATGGTATCGGAGTCTGACAAACAAAAAGCAACCCTTATATTCAAGAATACTAATGTTTCAATTGTAACCGGATCTAGGAAGCTACATCGTAGAAGGGAAAGAAGAATTTGTAAAAAAGAACATACATAAGTAAATGGGTTTCTATTTTAGAAAAATTATCACTCATATGTAAAGATTCACCACAAGCTGCCTATACTGCCCTTACCAAAGCTGTACAATTTCAGTGGTCCTTTGTGTTACGAATCCTAAAAGATGCCGCAGAATACTTTGATCCTTTAACAAATACCTTACGCACAACTTTTTTGCCGACCCTATTAGGGAGTGACGCTGACGTGTCATCATTAGAAGCAGACTTATTTTCTTTACCCATTCATAAAGGTGGCTTAGCAATATCCGATGGTGCCACCACTTCAAATTTATACTATGATATGTCTAAAAAAGGTTGTTCAGTTCTTCCATCCTCCCTAATTGAAATGAAGCATATAGAACTCGCAAAACATCACAAATCCCTCAATGATGCACGTAAAGAATGCCACAAACTGAAAGAAACTCACGACGATAATCTTTTAGACTCTATTTTAACCAATCTCCCACCCATAAAAAAAAAGAGCCATTGAAAGATCAATTATGAACAAAATGTAAACAAAATCCTCCAATTGGCTATCCGTTATACCCACAAGGAAAGCTCACTTTGACCTTTCCGCACATGAATTCCGAGATGCCCTTTCATTACGTTACCATCGAACACCAATCTCAATGCCAAAATCTTGTGATGGATGCGGCAATAACGATTTCCACATTGATCATGTCCTTTGTTGTGAAACTGGCGGTCTAATCACGAGACGTCACAATGAAATAAGGGATCTCTTTTGTGAATTATGTCAACAAGCATGGGGAAATGTAGTCAAAGAACCCATTATCACTGAAGGTGACACTGGCCTACGAGGAGATTAAGCATGCCGTGGCGTGTGGTGTCGCACAGAGGGACGCGTTATTTGACATCCGTGTTGTAGACACCGACGCTCCCTCATACATCTCACGCCCCGTTGTTTCTGTCCTGAAATCCGCCGAGTCAGAAAAACAAAACAAATACGCCAACGCCTGTGAGTTGCGTCATGCCACTTTTACACCCCTCGTCACCTCCGTGGATGGAGTTTTTGCACCACAATTAGCTACCTTTGTTAATAACCTCGGGGAAGCACTTGCATCTCGCTGGGACAGATCCTTGTCTCGCGTTTTGGGCTGGCTGAGAGCTCGTTTAATAACTTCAATAATTAGAGCGTGCATTCGAGGCACCCGCCACAAATGAAAGTCAGCAGCGAATTTATTTGGTTTCGATAATGGTGCCGCCCTTCCACACTTATGACAGACTGACTTCTGAACTTTCTCATTATCATAGTTAATTTTGTTGTATCCGATATTTATTTATTCATTTAAGTTTTACTGTTATAAGCTGTATTTTATTTGCTGAATAAATGTTTTTGTTACTTCTGCATCTCAGGTGAAATAACCAGTGATGTCCTCCGAGTGGTTGGAGAGGCCCGGGCAGGGTCCCTCGGCCCCTTCAGCCCGTCCTTCAACATTCAGAACGTCCTTCTGGAAGGCATGGACAAGTACTTGCCACAAGACGTGCACAAGATCGTCAGCGGCAAGCTGCACATTTCACTCACGAGAGTGTACGACGGGAAGAACGTCATTGTCTCAGAGTTTCCGACGAGGCAGGATTTAATGCAGGTGAGACATGAAACTATCTTATATCGTTTTGATGATACCAGTTTCTGGACAAACATACTTGTTGTACGAATAATCATTGTATATATATAGAAGACTATATAGTTCGCAATAAGGCTTAAGAGGAAATGGGAGCTGAAATTATATATTTTAGATGAATATATCCGTCTCGCTGACGGAAGTGGCTCCTAAAACTAGTGCAATAAGGACAACGCCAATTAAGGCAAAAAAGCGGCCAAGTGCGAGTCGGACTCGCGCATGAAGGGTTCCGTACCATTTATGACGTAGGTATTAAAAAAAATCTACTTACTAGATCTTGTTCAACATTTTACCACTTTGGACACACATTTTAGCACCTTGGAAGTGTCTCTCGCGCGAACTATTAAGTTTAGAAAAAAATGATATTAGAAACCTCAATATCATTTTTGAAGACCTATCCGTAGATACCCCACACGTATGGGTTTGATGAAAAAAATTTTTTTTTTAAAATTTTATGACGTATTGAAAAAAAACTACTGAGTAGATCTCGTTCAAACCAATTTTCGGTGGAAATTTGCATGGCAATGTATATCATATATTTTTTTTAGACTTTTCATTCTGTTATTTTAGAAGTTACGGGGGGGGGGGGGGGGGGGTGGACACATTTTACCACTTTGGAAGTGTCTCTCGCGCAAAGTATTCATTTTAGAAAAAAATTATATTAGAAATTTTTTGATTTTCAGTTCTAAGTATGGAGAACCCCCAAAATTTATTGTTTTTTTTCTATTTTTGTGTGAACATCTTAATGCGGTTCATAGAATACATCCACTTACTAAGTTTGAACAGTATAGCTCTTATAGTTTCGGAAAAAAGTGGCTGTGACATAATCGGACAGACAGACGGACATGACGAATCTATAAGGGTTCCGTTTTTTGCCATTTGGCTACGGAACCCTAATAAGGCAAAAAATCATGCGTTAAAATCTTAAAAAACGATGCTTCGTACTCAACTGTTTCCTCCTCCAAAAATTAACCAAATGTAACGAAATTGAGATCTAAATAAATAAATAAATATAAATAAATAAATATTATACGACATTATTACACAAATTGACTAAGTCCCACAGTAAGCTCAATAAGGCTTGTGTTGAGGGTACTTAGACAACGATATATATAATATATAAATATTTATTAGTATTTTATGCATCAGTTGTATAAGAAGGGTCAAAAAAGGCGAGTGGCGTGAGTTACATTGTAAAGGAATACGCCACGAGAATTTTTTGACCTACTTATACAACGTTGCATACAATATTTTTCCTACGAGTCAACAAAAATAAATCTTAATTTAGGTAAACAAATTACAGCAAAAGTATATAGCCAAGACGCGCGAGCATACCTTGTTCCGCGCCCGGCCCGCCCCGGGCCGCGGCCGGCCGGCCGGTCCGCGACACCTCCTCGTAACTCATGAGGCCCTGGTACTTGCTACTTGCTAAATTAATTTTTTGGACAGTTTTTTCTCAATTTTGGCCACCGTAGCCTACGGAGACTAACAAGCAACGCTAAGCGGTCTTCGTAGTCTATGGGTGTTGCTATATTACGGGTGTCACATGTGTGTTTCTGACTTATGAAGTAATTATTTTTACTATGCAACCAAATGAATATTTTGTAAGTTGGCATCAATGGACTTAGTTTAAAACCGTATTCGTTTTGGTTTTGTTAGGTTGGTAGCCATTAATCGCAGTAACGTTATAGCGTATAAAAGCACAAGAGCTTTTATGAGGAATAGACAATATAGACTTTTCTTGAAATCTTTTATGTATGTTCTTATATTCGTGTTAATGAATGCATAAATGACAGATAACAGTAGAGGAGTAGGAAAAAATACTTAAATACATAGAAAACACCCATGACTCAGGAACAAATATCCATGCTCATCACACGAATAAATGCCCTTACCAGGATTTGAACCCGGGACCATCAGCTTCGTAGGCAGGGTCACAACCCACTAGGCCAAACCGGTCGTCTATAGTAATTAAATTATCTGTGACGGACTGTTTTGCTTTCTAGGCTAATTGATGTCAGTTATAAATACCATGCTTCTCTTTGCGGCTTAGTAAATTAGGCCGTCTTTGCGAATATTTGAAGTGCACTAGCGCCTGAAGAAACAAAAATCAGTTTTTGGCAGTTGCCTGTGGAAAGAAAAGTATTGTCAGCGATAATCATAAAAGCTTGTACCAACAATGGATGTTGATGAGTATTAGTTAATACTCATCAAGGTTGCGTTGTTTTATCACAGAGTTCCTATGGCCACCTCCTGTCTCCATCATCAGATCAGCTCGATATCATTGCTCATATCTTGTAAATTGTTACATATTTTTCTCTGCTCAAAAAGTGTCATATTTAATATAAAAAACCGGCCAAGAGCATGTCGGGCCATGCTCAGAGTAGGGTTCCGTAGTTACTCTTCCGTCACAATAAGCTAAACTGGAGCTTAAAGTATGGTGAACTGTGGGTGTGCGTCTTTTTACTATGAAGGGGAAACTTTTTGCGATAACTCAAAAACAGCTAAACTGATCATATCCGCTATAGTTTTCATTTAATTTCTTTCTTAAGCTCTACTTCCACGATTTTTTCATATTTTTTAGACATATGGTTCAAAAGTTAGAGGGGGGGCACACCTTTTTTTTTTCGGAGCAATTATCTCCAAATATATTCACTTTATCAAGAAATGTTTGTTGAAGACCCCTATTAGTTTTGAAGATCTTTCCAACGATATCCCATACTGTAGGGTTGAAGAAAAAAAAAAAACACCCCCACTTTACGTGTAGTAAATATATATTTTATATTTTATTGTACGACTTTGTCGGCTTTATCAGTGGCGTAGCATGGGGGGGGCGGAGGGTGCGGTCCGCACCGGGCGGCACTTTGCCGGGGGCGGCGCTGCGGAGGATCAGTTAAAAAAAAAAAAAATTAGTTTAATTTTTTTTTTAATATAAAAAAAAAAGTTAATTTCTTCCAGTGTTTTTTTCGACATTTTTTCTGTTACCAAATCCGGGTACCTATGCAGGTTCTATGCATGGGTGATGCAAGCACAAGGTTTCTCAATAACTATTATTTAGGAAACTTATTTCGTTTCAATGTTATTTTAAATAAATGTCTCCTTACGCATTATTTGTACTTCACCGTAATACGGCAATGACAGACCGTCGTTTCACATGACTTTGAGTAAAAAGCAAGATATAAAAACAAGCTTGCGAATTAGCGAATTGCTGCAGCTGCCCCAATTTTTCGATTTCGCGGCTTCTCGTATGAAACTAGGCAGTATATACTAATATAATATTTTGGTAAACGGCCTTTTGAGCTAAAAGATACTGGTAGAAAAACATCAAAGATACGCGTTACGCGTACATTGTTGCAACACGAATTACACCTTGGAGGCAATCGACAGCATTTTTTGCTTACAGAAAATAATGATTTAACGATTACCGATGACTGTTTCATTGGATATATTCACAAAGTTAGCGAGTAAAAAGATTAAAAAAAAATTTAAACGGTGTTTCGTGTCAACTATACTGCTCAAAAAGTTAGATACCCGGAACGGAACGAGTCCTTTACTCCTTTGGTGGGCGGCAGCTGGCGAGCCTATTGCACTTATTACATAGTAATACTGATTTCTCCATTATTCAGATTATTCTATTAAGTTTTCTCTGTAATGTTTCTAAGTGATATTCTACCTTCTATTCCATGTCAAAAAATGTTAATTTCACTTTTCATTTCAATAAATTATTCAATAAAACTAATAAAAGTACTCTTTTTACACCATGCCCAAATTTTTTATAGTGGATGACAAAAATAAGAGGGCGGCAAATTTGGGATCCGCACCGGGTGCGAGTGACCTATGCTACGCCACTGGGCTTTATTGATTTATATATCCATACCAAATTTCAGCTTTCTAGCACTGACGACCACGGAGCAAAGCCTCGGACAGACAGACAGACAGACGGACATGGCGAAACTATAAGGGTTCCTAGTTGACTACGGAACCCTAAAAATGGTCCAGTTCAGAGTAACTTAGTTTTACGGTATTTTGCGGGAGGAGGAACCTTAATGTTGGCCATTATTTATGGATTTATCGGAAGGCATCATAGAAGATTTATGTGGAGATGTGTGTAGATAGATAACCTAAGTACCTAATGCCTGGATAATATCGCATTACTTTTAAAGCATATAATTATGTGTCGACTCTCACAGTCCGGCGACTTTCTCTCGAAAACCTGTCTAAACACTAGCATTATATTACGCAATCAAGCTCTTTGATTTTACACATCCAGTCGCAACCCAACCTGCAAGTCTTGCTTTTATTTTATCACTCTATAGATAAGTGGTATCTAATGTCGACTAGAAAGCGGTACCTAATTCATATCTCAACCTATACCTATATATGGATACAACTTATAGCACGGAATAAATTATGGTACTACCGTGCAAAAATGACACTTCCTACAAAACCGAAGTTTGACAGCGATTTATGGTCGAATTATGCTGTCCCTTTCTAATGTCTAATGGCACTATCCCTTTCGGTCATTTCAGGGTTGTCTTTCAAGTCATTATCTTATCTGTGGTCGTGCACGTATAGGGACGTCAAGTTGTGCCAACCCTAATAATTGCTCGGAGCAATGCTGAACTGAACCGAGTGGAGCCGGAAAAAGCCGAAAGAAGGAGTGTCGCCCCACTGCATATAGTTCGTTTTTTTAGCATTAAAAAAAAGTAAACAATCTTGACATGTCTCTTTATTGAAAAACGCTTTTTAAAAATCAATAACTATTACTTATGGATGCAAAAAAGAATGTAAATTATCGTATATTTGCCGTGAATTATTTTTTTAAGTGTTTTTCAATAAAAAGATACGTCAAAATCGCTGACCTTTTTTCTAATGCAAAAAATACGCACTATAGTGTTTTATACACACGGGATAAAGCTGCGTTTCGACCAAAGATGAAGGATGCGTTGCGAGGGATGTTTGTTAAGAACCAATATACTTCATTTATTTTCCTTGCTTAGCATGCAGTAATTTTATTGGTTCTTAAAAATACATCCCTCGCAACGCATCCACGCACATCTTTGGTCGAGCCTAAAGTAAAAATATAAGTAAGTTAAAGTAATAAGATATTTATTGAAGTATACTGTCTTCGCGACGACCTGATCAAAACGTGTTCATTCACTTAACAAGCCGGCCACGCGACTGTTTTCCCTTCAACCATTCAGGTTGTCGAATATGGCACACGTTCTTAAGAAAACGAAAGCTTTTTTTCTCTTCTTTGTAAAGTGTATGAACTTACCTATAGGTATGTTGTCCTAAGAACTTCATAGAAAAAGCAGGACAGTTGCTTAAATATTTGCTTACAGAACCATAACATCTAGATACTGTTTAAGTCTAGATAGAGTTTGGTGCTTTCCAGACGGATAAGTGTAAGACAATCCATAAAGTTTATCAATCACCACTATAAGGGGTCGCCAACGGCTGACATTTCGATCAGGCATAGTTATTAGTACTTATTACGAATCTAGAGGGCAAATAATACCTATTTCATAAGTTTCTGCCAAATATACACAGAAAAAAATAGTTCTCCAGCCAAGTAAATACTCTTGTGTCAAGACATTTTGTGTTTCCTATATAAGGAAACAATAAAATTCTTGCGTCAAGATTGTCAAGATATAAAATATTTCAAAGTTTATTATTTAAGCTAAAAAATTAAATTCTCTATCCGAGCTATAAAAAGTTTTTTTTTAAAAAGCTCATTATTCTCACCAAGAGCGTTTACGTTTTGTTTTAAGTATTGTATTTTTTAAATTGAACCTAACTGTCTTAGTGCAATACTTAAAGAACTTGTGCCAAGAAACTTTGTTTCTTGGGGTTAGATTCTCATAATTGAATTGAGAATTATATTTCTCCATAAAAACAAGAAAAAGTATTGGTTCAAGAGTGCGTTACTCAATGTGAAATATGATATTATTTATATCTAGAGCTGAAATCTCTTAGCGCCAAGTTTAGTATGTCTTGAATAAAGAATGAATTTTCTTAAACCAGCATGGTTTTCGTCATTCGTTGAAATCTTTGTAGTTTTCAATAATCCTCTTTATCTTCTTCTTCTTCCTCGCATTGTCCCGGCATTTTGCCACGGCTCATGGGAGCCTGGGGTCCGCTTGGAAACTAATCCCGAGAATTGGCGTAGGCACTAGTTAAACTAGAGGCCTTATTGGGATTAGCCCGGTTACCTCACGATGTTTTTCTTCTTCACCGAAAAGCGACTGGTGAATATCAAATGTTCGTACAGAAGTTCCGAAAAACTCATAATGTACGAGCCGGGGTTTGAATCCGCGACCTCCGGATTGCAAGTCATACGCTCTTACCACTAGGCCACCAGCGCTCTTGTCCCCTTCATCAAATTTATTGATACAATTTTATGTAAAAGTCTCAAACCAAAGTTTTGGTGCTTTTTCTTTTAAATAGCTTTGGCTCTTGACTGTATATTGACAACATTAAACCAAGAATTAATCGCTCTTGCGTAAAAACTTAAGTCTCAAAGCAACATTTTGGTGCTTCTTCTTTGAAATAGCTTTGGCTCTTGACTGTAGGTTGAAAACATCAAACCAAGAATTTATCGCTCTTGTCTAAAAACTTAAAAGTCTCAAACCAAAGTTTTGGTGCTTCTTTTTTAAAAAAGCTTTAGCTCTTGACTGTAAATTGAAAACATCAAACCAAGAATTAATCGCTCTTGCCTAAAAACTTAAAAGTCTCAAAGGAAAAATTCGGTGGTTCTTCTTTGGAATTTGGTAATATTTTTGGTTTGAGGTAGAGTTACTCAAGATAAAACCGTTTTTTAAGAGCGTGCTATATCTCTTTCTAAGACTTTTTTTTCTTGCGGCGAATAATTAATATCTTAACTCAAATCACTACCATTCGCTTTAAAAATATGTAAAGATAAAACTAAATAATTTTTGTTCTCCTTTTAAAAATTATGTTGTTTTTAACTCAAGACATATTTATTGGACTAAGCAATTTATTATTTTATTTAAGCAACCGTTCGCAAGAGAGTTTTGCGTTTTGAATTAAGATATCTTTTTTATCTGTGTAGGTACTTTGTCAAGACGTTTCTAATCAGATCAAATTCGATGTGGTTGCGTTTTTCGTTAATGAGGGATTTCAGCATCATTAGATCAGTTTTTTGTTAACATTTTATAGGATTATTATAAAGTTTTGGTGCTTTTTCTTTTAAATAGCTTTGGCTCTTGACTGTATATTGACAACATTAAACCAAGAATTAATCGCTCTTGCGTAAAAACTTAAGTCTCAAAGCAACATTTTGGTGCTTCTTCTTTGAAATAGCTTTGGCTCTTGACTGTAGGTTGAAAACATCAAACCAAGAATTTATCGCTCTTGTCTAAAAACTTAAAAGTCTCAAACCAAAGTTTTGGTGCTTCTTTTTTAAAAAAGCTTTAGCTCTTGACTGTAAATTGAAAACATCAAACCAAGAATTAATCGCTCTTGCCTAAAAACATAAAAGTCTCAAAGGAAAAATTCGGTGGTTCTTCTTTGGAATTTGGTAATATTTTTGGTTTGAGGTAGAGTTACTCAAGATAAAACCGTTTTTTAAGAGCGTGCTATATCTCTTTCTAAGACTTTTTTTTCTTGCGGCGAATAATTAATATCTTAACTCAAATCACTACCATTCGCTTTAAAAATGTGTAAAGATAAAACTAAATAATTTTTATTCTCCTTTTAAAAATTATGTTGTTTTTAACTCAAGACATATTTATTGGACTAAGCAATTTATTATTTTATTTAAGCAACCGTTCGCAAGAGAGTTTTGCGTTTTGAATTAAGATATCTTTTTTATCTGTGTAGGTACTTTGTCAAGACGTTTCTAATCAGATCAAATTCGATGTGGTTGCGTTTTTCGTTAATGAGGGATTTCAGCATCATTAGATCAGTTTTTTGTTAACATTTTATAGGATTATCTGAAAATTTACGGAAGTTTATTAAATATTTAACTTAATCACACCAGACACCATCATCTGACACAGTGAAATTGTTTGTCTAACAGGGTATAAACAAATAATATACCTACCTATACGAAGTGAATCTAAGTAAAACCGTATAAAAACGTGCAACTGACTATGTACAGTCAGAAATACCATTCGTTTAGCACCTTTGCATACAAACTTCTATACGCAGTGGGGTACCTTTTCTCTGCTGCTGACTGTACATGTAAACTCGATTTAATTGCCTGTACAAGGTAGTGTTATGTGGTGATTGTTTCAGGCATTACTAGCGTCATGTTTCGTGCCAGTGTTCAGTGGAGTGTTACCACCGCGCTTCCATGGCATCCGATATATGGACGGCGGCTTCAGCGACAATCTACCCGTGCTCGACGAGAACACCATCACAGTCAGCCCGTTCTGCGGAGAGAGCGACATCTGCCCGAGGGATCTTAGCTCGCAGTTGTTCCATGTGAGTGTTCCTAATGTCCCACTGAAGGGATATCCTACCATCTAATAATGTTCCACATTTTACACCTCATCAAGGACAATTATTGTCAGCCCGTTTTCAAAGAGGTCTCTTTGGCCACTTACCGAAAATATGTCCACAGCCTAGCTACCATGCCTCCATTCCAAACGTTTTAAAAAGGTAATATAGTAAAAAACGCAATCGCTTTTTCAGAATGGGCGTCCTCAGCTCTCAGCATTTTAAAGTCAGTTATGTTATTGTATTTGACCCACTCTACAATTTGATGCTTAGCACTTCTGCACAAGTGCACAGGTTACGGCATGGGTTCTGTATTGCGGGTTGTTGATCACATCATTACATCATAATCGCGATGATGCGAATAATATACTTACCGAACGCAATACCGTGTCGACTGTCGACACTGTCGACTAATACTTAATGGTTGAAAGTAGAACATTTCGAGTAGTAGGTACAGTCGGCAAAACTATTAGCTTTACACTCCTGAATACATATTTGTACGCAGGAGTGCTAAGCTGACTGTACATAGTAAATATTCATGTTAACGCATCAGCGGTCAAACCACTTCCGGAGCAGAGATGGGCAAAAATTAACTTGAATAAGAATAAGAATAAAAACAGAAATTTTATTCTTATTCCAATCGATTTGAATAAGAATTATTCTTGTACTCGTTATTTTAAAATAAAATGAAAGTGAATAAATCATGTGATTGTTATTTTAAATGAAGAATAAAAAGCGGCCAAGTGCGAGTCGGACTCGCCCAAGAAGGGTTCCGTACCATTTATGACGTATTAAAAAAAACTACTTACTAGATCTCGTTCAAACCAATTTTCGGTGGAAGTTTGCATGGCAATGTATATCATATATATTTTTTTGATTTTTCATTCTGTTATTTTAGAAGTCACGGGGGGGGGGACACATTTTACCACTTTGGAAGTGTCTCTCGCGCAAAGTATTCAGTTTAGAAAAAAATGATATTAGAAACCTCAATATAATTTTTAAAGACCTATCCGAAAAAAGATTTTTTGAGTTTCAGTTCTAAGTATGGGGAACCCCCAAAATTTATTGTTTTTTTTTCTATTTTTGTGAAAAAAATCTGTTATGACTGTGTCTTTACGTCGGAAGTCATGTAGTTAAACTATTATTTATGTTATACTCGCATTAAACTTACAATGATAAACGTGTTATTATTTACAATATTTACACGTTCTTCCGTGATTAAAGAAAAGCAGTACCGTAGTTAAAATGTTATCTCAAAATCTGAATATTACCTGCTGCTTTTCTACAAGGGAGTTGCCACAGAGCTGATCATGAAAAATGTACCTGTGCTGTGCCTGTGGCATGAATATTGTGGGAACGCGATCTAAAGTCTCATTTGCTTTTAGAATGTTATATAATATTTTGCATAAGATTTCAGAGACAAGTTTCGTTCATTGACAGTCTTTGTATTACTAAATCATATTAATCGCAGTCTTCATCATACTAGGTAGGAAAGTTTTGTCTGTCGAGATAGTGCTTAAAGAGATAAATTCTAAGTCGCTATATAACACTATAGTACTGTCGTGGGTATTTTAGGGGTTGACTATATGCTTATAATTTTTCCCGCAGGTCAGTATAGCCAATACAAGCATAGAGCTATCAAAGCAGAACATCAACAGATTCGTCCGCATCCTCTTCCCGCCGAAGCCGGAGGTGCTGAGCAACATGTGCAAGCAGGGCTTCGACGACGCTCTCAGGTTCCTGCAAAGGAATAACATGATCTCCTGCACCAGGTGCTTGGCGGTGCAGTCCACCTTCCAACTGCAGGAGGTTTTGGATGATACTGTATACGATTATGACCCGGATTGTGAGGAGTGCAAGACACATAGACAGGTTAGCATCATTAAATCGTCGTCCTCACAGTTATCTGACAATTCGTATACATTATTGAAAGGGCATGATTGAGTCACTACATATGGGGTAATTTTGTTGTCTGACCATACTTTGTGAGACAAATACTAGTATGTAGCTCATAATAAACAATTATAGCCTTATTCAGCATACCATCAATATAACTTGTACTAAGATTTAATTATTGATCCTGACGTTTCGAAATTGATGTTATGCTGGCGGCCGCTGCGTGGGTGCAGTTCTATTATAATTTCGGCCGCTTGTAACTTGGCATTATATATACCTACTATTAGGGTGATTGAATTACCTGTTTTAAGTAATTTCATCATTCCAGGATGCACTAGAGGACGACCTACCCGACACAGTGATGTCGATATTCCAAAACGCAATAGACTCTGCTAACCATGGCATCGTGAACTGGGTGTTGCGGCAGCGCGCCGTGCGCTACCTTAGCATCATGACTCTGCCATACCGCGTGCCCATCGACATCATGTACGCTACTCTCACCAAGTAAGTCATTTAGCACGCTAGTTTCACTAGATCAAAACTCCTTGTTTCCTTGATCTTCGGTTGACGCTGTACGCTGCGTTATACAGAAATGTTGCTGCCAATGTAGCGCTAAACGTAACATGCAGCGGAAACCGTGAGCGTAAATTAATTGTACTGTGTCTTGTACGGTAAAGGGATTTAATTTTGCTAGCGACCTCATACTATTGTCTCTGTGACAAAGTATGAAATGGTACGGAAATCAAAGTCTCTGATTGTACAAGTACATACTAAAGGCTTAAATTCAGTTCGTCTTCTCTGACAAAATTAACCTACATACCTACGCTAGTTACTATTGTTCCTACATATTTAGTTACGATAGTTCTACATATTTTTTTACAGGTTAATTACAAAATAAGAAAGGTCGTCTCAGTTTCTTAACGACGAACGTAAGCGGCTTTTTTCTTTTGCAAGGATTATAGTTGAATTTAATTTGTCACTTTTTAAATAAGTGATCCTAAGGAGATAGTCGGAGGCACGTGATTTAAAGTATGCAAAAAGTTTGAGGCAAATTGCCATCGTAATGTTGTAAATATTGATCGGTGTCTAGAAATATTTTTTTACTAGTCAAATCATTTTATTTTTCGAACTGTCAAAACGATTTGCTACTATGGAATGGATACTATGGACATCACGAAGTACATATAAAATAGGAATAATGTCTGAAAATAACTGCTGTCTACGTTTCTCTATTAATGTTGTAGTGCTTTACTTCGCGCATGGAGTGAAATAATTTATTTGAAATACAGGCAAATACCCTATTGTGCATCCGTAATAAATTGCAATTGTATCTCTGAATCGCAAATATCGTGGCAGAAGTGAGGATGGAAGGTTTAGAAACGGTCAGGTATCGTTACTTAGTAGGTACTTTAGTGGAGATTTTAAGTAAAAATTTATCAATCGTCGATTGTTATCGACTGATGTATGGAATGGTACACGAATGCCGTAACTCTGTTTTCTCAATAGAGGTTGAGGGTTTATATTGACGCCTTGTTATACAACACACAGATACTCTGCTATTTAGTCATATATATTATATAATGTGTTATGTGTTGCGTAGAATTTAAAAATAGTACGTAAGTCAAACTCCTATGTTGGCTGATAACCTTTTATCACTAGCTTCTATCTTTCGCCTTTCAACTTTCAACCTACTCTGGATCCTTTACTTTAAGCACTATAATCTATATTCAGTCATTGTATCATGCTTGAATGAATACATACAAATTGTGTGCATTTAAATTAGTAAACATTGTCGATATCTTGTGCTTAGTTGACATAGTTCTCGCCATATTTGTTGTTTATTTACATTGTGTAATCAGATGAATTGACAATTGATGGATATCAATAATGTCAGCATGAATATTTAAATAAATCGGTACAAAATATTCTTTAAAACCGTATGGCTAGGTAAAGAATCTGAAATGTAACGTTATGTGTCTGTGGGGACATACTGTTTAAAAGTACTAAACAACAAATATATAGTATATTATTTATATATAAAAACTCATACACCGTGTTTTTATTGAATTCCGTTAACTCTTGGGTATGGGTGAGTACGTTTAAGGAAACTAAATGGCATAGTAAATAAAAAATAATAATAATTATATTTTTTATAAAAAGTAATTAAATTTTCCTGTAAAGTATACACCATTGAATATATCTTATCTGTGGTCTCCTCTGTCATATTCGCACGCTCACCAATAAAACAAATTAATTTACAATGTAGTATTTTATTATTATAAATATCTACGTTACATAAGCTCAGGAATGAACCCCTGAAATAAACGGAAATAAAAAAACACGGTGTATACATAGAAAACATAGGTACATAACTCACTTTGGGTAAGTATGACATGAGAGCCGTGAACCTAATATATCGTATATCCATTAATGTAATACCGAAGTAGTTATAAGTAACGAGGTTTATAATATGTGTAGTTTATTGTTTTAACATTTTTAGGGTTCCGTAGACGTCTAAAAACCCTCGTAGTTTCGACATGTCCGTCTGTCTATCTGTCTGTCCGAGGCTTTGCTTAAATCAATCAAAACGACAAAACCGTAGAATAAAATTTTTTTTTTAGGTACACGTAAAGTGGGGATGTAATTTTTTTCGCTTCCCTACCCTATAGTGTGGGGTATCATTGGATGGATAGGTCTTTCACAACGAATACGGGTCTCCAACTTTTTTTTTATAAAGTGAATATTTTCGGATTTAATCGCTCCGAAAGAAAAAAAAGACCCCCCCCCTCTAAGTATGAACGTGAAAATAGAGCTTAAGAAGGATATTAAATGTAAACAAAAAAGTCCCCCCTTCATAGTCAAAAGACGTACATAAATATTATTAACTAAATAAATAAATAAATATTATAGGACATTATTACACAAATTGACTAAGTCCCACAGTAAGCTCAATAAGGCTTGTGTTGAGGGTACTTAGACAACGATATATATAATATATAAATATTTATAAATACATACAGACACACTTACACGTTATTACGACAGTCAATGCGTTTTTAAAGTTATTTGGCTTTATTTATGTAAATAAAGTAAAATATAAGATAAAAATGGCTTATTTTATTAATTTAAATTTATTTTATATTTAAATTATCTAAGGGTCTGTTTCACGAAGTCTGAGTAAAGTATTGGATAAGTAGCTAATTAACAAATAAATTAACTGTCAGATAAAATTTCCTGCAAAACTTAGCACTTTATCTACCAGTTAAGCTTATTTGAAGATTGTGAAACGCCAACGATGACTTTATTCGTCAGTTAAGCGGCAAGTAGCTTCTTCAGGACTTTCCTTGGACATTGTGAGACAGGCCTTTAAACAGTTATGTTGGCTGTATGAGTAAATCCGCGTTGACTATTGACAGTTTTGGAACGAAAAAGTAACAAGAAATAAAAAGTGAGATGCAATCCCGCTGATTTTCATACTTCAATGAACAAATCATTTTAAAATTACTGCACTTTGCTTACTCGTAAATATGTATTATTTTAAATAATTGGAATCTAAATGTTTTTCACTATGACTTATTTATCCCTACATATGCAAAATCTCCGATTGCAAGTACTGAAGTCCCAAGGAAAAACTCATGGCCATATTGGCCATACGTCTGTTAGGTACTGGGGGCCGATTTTTGAATTTCGAGCCCTCGATTTCGTGTGGCTATCTTGAATACTATAAAACCACTAGATTCCCAATTGCTACCGCTCGTATTTCAAAAATTAGCATTTCGCCTTTTTCCACCGATATTAGTGACGAAATCGAGCGATCGAAATTTGAAAATCGCCTCCTTATTATGAAAATTTGCCATGTTTTATTTGTTTTTATTAAGTTCATTAGGCAACCACAGCACCCTACACTGAGAATAGCCTGACATGCTCTTGGCCAATTTTTTTTGTTTGGATTGTTATCATAAAATTCCGATTATGATAAATCGATATTTAGATAAATCTGTAATATATTTACGCAGATGAATTCTGTAGGTACGATAATAATGATAGGAAGCATAGGTGCTTAACTATAATTGAAGGCCTTGCCTTAAATGAGTTATACTTATATGTAAGTAATGTATATCTACCTATAGGTATATAGTCGATAATATATCTTATTAAAGCAAGAAGGATGATATGAATATCATTAACTTCAACGGCAATGGCAGTTGTGCATGTGAGTTAGGTATATAAGTACGTTGATACGACATTACTAACGTCGTAAATTAACCTTTGAGTCAACGCTGCTGCGCTAACGGTGTAAGCAATGCTATAAAATTCCTCGCGTTTTTTAGACTTTGCTTACATACACCATTTTTTATTTTATGATTTTGTTCTCGAGCAAATTATTAACTAGGTTCCAGAATCACATTTTCAGTCAACAGCAAAGGTCTCTTTGATCTTTTATGTTATTTCTATCGTTCTGTTCCAAAATACCACATTCTCAAAACCATTAAATTTAATGCCAAATTCCATTTCCCTACTGCAAAGAAATTACCCGAGACTTACAGATACAGATAGGCGGGGAAAGAATGGAAAAAGCGGGGAAGGCAAACTGCGGGACACTCATTTGCTCCTAATAAAAGTAGGTAATAAATAATAATTATATTCTCGAAACAACATTGTCAAAAAAATAATCTTAATGTAGAATGATTTTTATTACAGTATTGTGCAATGGGGAGTACGATAGGCTCCCTATACTTGCGTGGTCTTAATTTCGAAATCGAGTAGGTATGATATACGATACGTATTAATACTTATAAGTCTTACAACGTTATCTGTCATTATAGTTTGATAAGCGCACTCGTACATATACGAATAATCGAATTTGTGCTCGTTTCGTTACTCAAACTGACAATTTGGAAATGGGCCACGGTAAGACCGTAGAGGTACAACATATTATAAAATAATCTCAATGCAGATGTTACAGATAAGACAGGCTGAAGTAATAACTCATTTGCTACTTTGAATATTGGTCTAATTTAACCTTTATTAAAAAGTAGTATGTACAGGTACTTTTCAGGAAAGAATCCTTAACAATACATGCAGGTTTTAATGTTAGTGATGGTTAAGAAGCGCTGGTGGCCTAGCGGTAAGAGCGGTCGGCTTGCAATCCGGAGATCGCGGGTTTAAACCCTGGCTCGTACCAATGAGTTTTTCGGAACTTATGTACGAAATATCATTTGTTATTTACCAGTCGCTTTTCGGTCAAAGAAAACATCGAAACATCGTGAGGAAACCGGACTAACTCCAATAAGGCCTAGTTTACCCTCTGGGTTTGAAGGTCAGATGGCAATCGCTTTTGTAAAAACTAGTACCTACGTCAATCTCGGGATTAGTTGCCAAGCGGACCCCGGGCTCCCATGAGCCGTGGCAAAATGTTGGGACAACGCAGAAGATGGTTTAGAATTTAATGGGTACTAACTTGAATAAATTGTGCGTAATTAATTACTTAGGAACTTTTCGGGAACTTTAATTACCTACAATATACGGTCAACGTTATAATTCTCTTAATGTGTGTATGGCAAACACTCGATTGCCCAAATTGCTTTTAATAAAAATAATAAAAACAGGCCAAGTATTAGGTTCCGTTGTTACCCGTCCATCACGTCATAATATTAGATTGCTCTGAACGGGGGCTGTTAGTGGATATCATTTACATATCAAATAAAAGGGAGCACCATCACAGCATTTGTACATCTTTTGTACACCTGTAAAAAGTGCCAGTCCAGTGCCATACTATATACAGAATTGAAATGCACATACATATTTCGCCATGTCACAAGCTTTCAAAAAACTATGTGGAATTGCATTCCAGCTCAAATTCCATTTGTGTCTAACAAACGATTGACAAATTTTAGCTATGTCGGGGATACCGTAGAGAAGCATTCGGTGCAATACAAAGTGGCCGCTAATGTGCTCGTCGTTAGGAAGAGATGTATCCGACACAACAACACTATGACTAGGTTAGTGCCGAAACCGTAGTACCGTTTTGTCCACGTCCTATGTAATGGTGCTGTTTTGATTGGCTTGGTTTTGTTTCTAATGCGTAGTTGTGACCGTTTTACAATTGTTTGTTTGAATATAAACTTTATGTGTTTGGGTCAAGGTGATATTTCGATTGGGTATGTTCGTTTGAATGCATTCTCCTATACTTACTATAGTGTTTAATCTAATTAATGTTCATTAGAATAGCTCATTATTTAAGGAGCTTAATTGTTAAACATGACATGAGATAGTAATCGTACATTTATCACAATACCATTTCTTTAATCGCAGCAGCCTAGTTTTTCTGTACACACGTAGGTACCTACTTAGTCAGGTCATAAGTTCTGTCACAAAAATTTAAACTGATAAAAAAAGCTATAGGTACGGATCCCTTATTTATTATTCATATATATGGGTTGAAAGCTTATTTAATGCTGAATTACTTACAATATAATTTAACTTAATTTTCTGTCTCAGTTTTGCATAATTCTATGTAATATTCGGAAAAATGTTACAAAAAACATGCAAAAATACGCAACCTGTCCAAGGTCATTTTGATCCCTATTTACTTATTTTTCTTTTTTACATGGTTACATCTATATTAAAACAAAAGCTGTAGGGCTAAAATGGTCGGCTCTTTATCATTTGTCACCATTGCTGTCACGTTCTAACAAGAACGTAAGAAAGTGACGCATGAGGCTGCAGGTTCTTTTGTCTTTTCTTAAAATATATAATTCACGTGTATTGCTATTGCCAAAATTGTAACTGTACGTGTTTTGCCAAACGTACTCGTTCGATTGTAGTAAAAAAATACCGTGTCACTGAAAAGTACCCTAAGTTTGAAAGGTATTAGCTGAAGTACAGACTTGTAGGAGAACTAAATTCTGGTAACAAAATAACGTCCTATTAAATAAGGTTCATACAAATAAACAATTGTAACTATTTGATTAATGTGACACAGACGTTTACTCCCTTTTGTAAAGTATAATTTTTACAATCCAGCCGCGTATTCGCGTCTAACGGCAATCCCAAAGTGAACAAGTAGTAAATAGAGACGAGCTCTAATTTTTTAACTAATTATATTACGTTTGATCAGTATAAAACAAGCTTTCAAATCAAGGCAAACTTTTTTTTATTAAAAGCTTTGTATTACATTGTATCATTCAAAATATTTGTGTCAGAACTTATGACCTAACTAAGCATAGGTATAATTAGGATATCAAAATGTTCAGTGGGGGCATACATATACACACGTGTAAATAGACTCCAAAAATGTTTGCCAGTGGCGCCTAGACGAGCCGATAATGTTAGATTTTGCACGCGTTATTTGTTTAACATATTTATATTAATCGCCTTTGATTGATAAGGTTGTGGAGTAGCATTTGTTTTCAATTAAGCTAGGTTTACAATAGTTATTAGTTTACAAGGGGCCAAGTTGTTGTTTAACCGCTCGTGCTAATATTGTTACCCGAGCAAGCTACTATCGCCTTCCGGCTGATACTTTGTCAGATGAGAGTTTAGATGCTGTTTACACTAAAAAAACCGTCAGCCGGTTGTATCGCGGTGGAAAGCTGTAAAATTAACATTTAGAAAATACGCGACTTGCCTTACCACTTTATGTCCGTTTATGGTGTTTCAGGCATGTCACCTGATGAAATGCTATATGTAAAGTTTCATTATTTGTTATTGCTATCATAAGTAGGTAAAACGCTTATTTTTTACATGTTCATGCGACCAGCTGACGTTTTTACCACCGCAATATAACCGGCTGACAATTTTTAAAAAATTAACCATAGCATCTGAACTATCATCTGACAAAGTATCAAACGAGAGGCGATGTCAATTTTTTTTACGTGTTTCGGTGGCTGCCGTTCCTCAATCCACCAACGGAGCGGCAGCTGACGTCCATGAGGGTTCATCAACATCATACATAGCTGTTAATCACTATACGAGTTTTCGCCCTGAAGGCTATGGTCTTGAAAATCTGTTCCTGGCTCGCGGTCTACTAACACATCTATGTCTCATAGTTTTCGTTGCTAAAACTTGTTATAAAGTACAAAGATAGTAGAGCGAGTAGAAGTTTTGTATGTAAAACGTCTACTAACTCTCTTGTAGGTGGACGTGTTAAGAGACTTTAGGTCATTTTTAAGACATAAATAGCAAAACAAGAAACAAAGACATCGATTACCTATATTTTGTTACTAATAATGTTATTTGAATCTTTTGAACACACCTCTGACTATCTGCTTGGGATGAAATTTTACATCACATATTATTTTCGGTATCTCGCGTTAAACAATATTCGTACGTTTCCTTATCTAAGTTTACATATCGTACGACTATTGGGTCAAGGATTGGACGCATATGGTCTCCCTGCATATCGCTTTATTAATACAATGAAAACTG
Organism: Cydia pomonella; assembly: GCF_033807575.1. Taxonomy (NCBI): domain Eukaryota; kingdom Metazoa; phylum Arthropoda; class Insecta; order Lepidoptera; family Tortricidae; genus Cydia; species Cydia pomonella. The sequence goes on along the minus strand of NC_084706.1, from coordinate 12,406,029 downwards.
GTCACGGTGTATAGACCTTTTCGTACAAAGCGTATCGTTTTCATTGCTCTTGATTTTATTATCTTATTATATCAACACAAATTGTTATATGACGTGAGATCGAGATTGTTTAATGTTTCGAGAGTAAAATGTATTTTTGCAATAGGTATCACGTGGCCTAATTGCGTCGAATACTTTAAGTTATCGATTATAAAAAATGTTTAATATACATACCTATATTTTATCTTATCTTAAAGAAAAAAAGAAATATCAACAACAATTAAATGTTTAATATAGGTACAGTCGCTACCAGTTATATCGGAGCGGCCAATGTACTCAAAAATATCTAAACAAGCAATTTAACGCCTTGACGAGGCGCATTCAGATTTTTGTGAGTATCTTGGCCAATATATCATATGGTGCCTGTATTTACATGGGTCGGCTCAAGCTATTTGCTAGCAATTTTTACCCGCTTCTATTAGGTCGACCTGTATGTAACTATGTAATGGAATCTAAGATAACTAATTTAAGCATCTGCCAAGGATCGTAGCGTTATGAAAATTGGCAGCTGTATGTAGTTATGATGACAATACAATAATATGGTACTGTCGAACTGATCTGATGATGGAGCCGTAAGATATGAACTGGAACTTCATGATGGAACATCGTATCATAGCTGTTTTTGGATTTGTTAGAAAAGTCTTGTAATGAACTTTGACCACGATTAGGTTTCACGGTCTGATGATGAAGCCGGAAGATAGGCACTGGCATTCCATGATGGAATATCGTATCATAGTTGTGTTTGCACTTGTGAGAAAGGTCACGTAATGGACTTTGAACAAGATCATGTTTCAAGGTTATAACAAACCACCATGCAATCTACACCATAAAAAGCGTGTTTTTCTAGTGTTTTTTTAAACTATAAATTTATTATCAATAAGCAAGAAAGGCGCTGTAGCAAGAGACGATGCTAGTTACTGATGACTTGAGGAGTTACTTACACAGTGCTTTTTATGACTACAAAATTAATATACTATGGACAAAAAAAATACAATTTATGACATGATCGACATAAAAATAATGTATTTATATAATAGGTGTTTTTTTTTATATTTTACTCCGGGTATTTCTGGGTTTGGCTAAGTACATTTAAGGAAACTGAATGGCATAGTAATTTTTTTTATAACTTTACCAATGGCATTTTGAATATCGATCGTCCGAGATAGTACTTGCATTTAGTAGCACATGTATAAACTCATACTAAATATTATGCCTGCCGCTCGCCTTATCAGATAAAAATAAATCATTGATTATCTCCATAATGGAGTTGATTAATACCGGATTCTTTGAGAAAATTACTTGATTTAAGCTCAGGAATGTACCCTTGAAATTAACGGACTTTAAGAAAACACCGTGTACAGAATGTAACAAAAATAGCGGGGATCCGTTTAAGGGATTATTTTATACGTATATTTATCGTATTCTGATACTTCTGATAATAAAAAATAGAAGAAACATTATTTTGACGCGATAAAAAAAATCTATGAGGCAGGTCGTCCAACTCGGCCAACTCCCCATACAAAGGCCAAACATTTTTAGCGTCAAAAAATATATCTTCTACTTTTTCTAATCAGAACATGATACCGAATATACCTTTAAACGAATCCCCACAATGTTTGTTACCCCTTATATAACACAAATCAATTGTTTGATCTCTATTCCAATAATTACGCATAATAATCGTTTTCAGCGGTATAACAACGTTCAAAAATGGCCGTGGGCTTGTTTACGAAGACATCGATCTCGTCACAGCCAACCAACAAGCCCTAGCCCTATTGGACGTCGCAAAGAGAATAATGAGCCTCTCGTACATACTATTATTACTTATATATGTCGGGTTCGCTTGCATTATTGCTCATTCCATTAACTTAAAACTGAGGGCCTACCGCAAGCTAATAAAATATTTTTTTTATCTGACTTTCTGACACTCTTGCGTATTCGAGCGATAAAAGACAGATACCGAAAATTCGATTGTCGATATTCGAGGTAGGCCTCTCTGATTTCTACCGGCTTGTTAACTAGTTTATTGCCAGTATACATTTTCTCACTCGCTTTGTCTCGCGTCGTTGGTGGAAAAACGCAATTAACTGTCACTTAATTTTATTATTGAAGGTTAGGGTGACGGGTGAGTCTTCGCTCTACAGCTTTTCGACAAATATAAATATACGAATATCAACTATCAAGGCGCCATTCATTTATTACGTACTAGTTTTTGTAGTTTCGGCTCTAGACACACGCATTTATATATCTGGTTAAAATCTTATGTAAAGATGAATGATATCATTAAAATCAAACTAAACTTGATTATTACCAAACAATAAAAATTACTAGTACCTAACTGTGTGGGTACAAATATACGTTCCTAAAAATGGTTTCTTTGTAAAATAAAAATAAAAACAAACGAAACGTAATAAATATTAGGGAGACGAGACGGTGCGGTCCAAATTGTTAAAAATCGTCTTGCGCAATAAATAAATGGCGCCTCACTGCTTATTTTGTTGTGTTTATGTTGTCTGTCCGTTTGACTATTTACTCGTATTTAGCAATATCCTCCTGAGACCCAGAACCAATAATTTGTTTTTTGAATTTGGAACCCTTAGTTACATAATAAAAGTTCAAAATAGATTTTCGGAATATGTACAAAAATTTGTACTCAGGTACTTAGGAGGATATAGGTAAAAAAGAAACAAACAAAATATAGGTATAAGGACTTTAGACAGATAACAAATAGGAAATGGCCGAACTCATATCATTCTGTTATCGATTGATTTGATTAATCTACGCGTATGTTTGTTACTTTAACGTCCTTAAAAAGGTCATTGTTTTTTTTATTCCATGACTTCCATTTCGACCTTTAAGATAAATACATTTGATTTCGTAATTTTCTTGAGCTATAATTTAGACAAGACATAAGTTATTTATCAGCTACCCAGGATACTTTTGATTAAAATTAGATTTATTACTAGAATGTTCCCTCAGACGTAGGGTTATGTTTTAATAAATAGTTCAATCAATACTTAATATATTCAAAGTTACACCGCATCAAATCTTTTGTACATCGCTAACTCTAGAACATCTACAAAATCAACAAAATTATTAACTGTGCTCTCCTGCATACAATCATATAAATGGTTATTTTAGATATACGACGGTACAAGTGAACATTATGAACTGACTATCGGCAAACTATTTCTTTTCAAGGTTACAAGTATAACCATGCTTATAAACTGATCCGTTTTTAGAACTTCATTAAACTCAATATGCTCTAATTACTACTTAGACCCTTAGACGAGCTTTCTTCACACGGACTATTTATTATGTGTTATGTGCTATTGGTACGGACGAGGGAATGGGCTATAAAAGCATTTTTCTTGAGAATTGTACATTAACTTCGTTCCAGATTTGTAGCGTGCACTCCGAAGATGACTCGGTCGCTATGGAAGCTTAGCCTGAACCTCATCCAGCAGCTGCATGCGTTCCTGTACTCCGCGCACGACCGGTCCGAGGCCGCCGCGCAGATCTACTACAAGCTCACCATGGACGCCAAGAAGGAAGTCGCGGACGGACGCCAGGTGGACAGAAGGTCTGTTTGTAATAACAGTTTTGAAAGATTCACGGTTAGTTTCACTAGACTTAAATCGACCGGAATATAAACCAATATAAAACCTAATCACGGTTTATATCCCGGTCGATTTAAGTCTAAGTCAATTTATGTTTTAAACAAAAGAAAATTATGTAAGTATGATGTTGTTGACAATTTATGTGCATTAACAACTTAAATAATACTATCATAGATTTTTTGGGAAGCTACAGTTCAAATATTAATTTATTTGAAAAGTTCTCACATGTTCATCGTTATTGTTGTTGTTTTCCACTGGTAGTTCGGAGTCATGTAAGTACAAGCCGTTATCAGCTGCTATGCCTTTACATTACAGTATTTAGCAATAATGCTGGTAAACAAACGTGTTGACAACTATCGGAGGAGGTATACGAAGTTTTCGATCTAGACCTCCCTTTGCGCAAATCATTTGTCCAATAAATGTTTAATAATTGTATTAAATTACACTTAAGCTTGCTCACAAATAGGGCTTCCAATACCGGGATTTCGTCTTTATTGGCCATTTTTCAATACCGGTATTTTAAATGCAATACCGGGATCCCGGTATTTTTAAAAACATGCGAATTGTGCAGTATAAACCCTTTATATCCGTTAAAATGATAAAATTCTTCTCTTCTCTCTCGGGTCCGAGAACCCGGTATTTCGGGATGTCGTCTTTTTTTAGTCAATACCGCTAGTTTTATATGCCAACCCGGGATCCCGGTATTTTTAACAACATGCGAAAATTGCGAAATGTACTATAAACCGTCTGTATCCATTAAAATGATCAAATTCGGCTGCATTGAGAAGCCCAATAGGTATATCGCATTGAACTAATAGTATCTCCCATAAAAAAAAAAAAAAAATAATTTATAATTATTGAAACGTGTACTTATCTGAGTAGATTGGAGTGAGATAAATATCTGACGACAAATGTTTCTAGAAATCATGTTAGTGATAGGAACATAATTAGTTATTTCAATATTGGCAGATACGGTAAACAGTAGGACAATAAATAAAACAAAGTAGGAAAAGAACAAGTAACTGTATTAACAGAGTTTTAAATTTACTGTAAGAAGTGAGAATTAAGTAATATGTTCTTTTAATGTAAAATGTGACTACGTATTTTAACCATATTTGCTAAAATTGGAGCTATGAAACATTTCAAGCTAAGATATATTTACTACCGATCACTATGTACACAAATGAGCATTTTTTGATACATTCTATGTACTTCAAAAAGCAACTAAATCCATAAAATAAGTCGTATTAACGTTTTTCTGTTTTGATCAAAACATGCACAAGGAACGGCAGTGCAATATTCTGCTTTTTTCTTTGCCACTCATTGTATTGTACCGATTAATAGAATAAACACGTAAGTGATAGGTGTTATTACATTAAATGAGTTATAACGTTGAACTGAAATTCCGTAGCAGGTACATAACACTTAAGTGACCGGTGACTGTGACGAGCCCTTACAAGCAGCAAAATTGGAAATGTAATCATTGCAGGTAGCGACATTATTTGATTGTCCATTGTTCTTTAAAGCTATTAGAACTTATGTAGTGTAATATTTAGTCTTTTTAACCCCAATTTTTGATTAAACTCCGAATTTATAATTCATAATAAATACCGGGATCCCGCGATTGATGAAAAAAACTTCGGTATTAATACCGCTATTCCGAGAGGTCCGGTATTTGGAAGCCCTATTCACGAAGAAGCGGTCTGGAGACTAAGTTCGACATTTATTTGCTGTTATTCTCTACAAATCGACACTAAAAGTATCAAAAAAGCACAAGATGGAGTTCCGTTTGAACAAAGCAGCAATACAATTTGTCTTTGACAGTAATTGAATTGTTGCGTGATTTTCAAAGTTACGAAGAGTTGTGGTGATAAGTAATACCAGCCCGCGTAGCCAACATGCTTATCGTTAATTCTACGTAGCGAACGAATAAACTGTCACTGTCGCACTAATATGGAACAGTGATAGAGAGAAATGAAATGACTACGCTATGCTACGGAGCGTTAACGATTGTTTGCTACGCGGGCTGAAAGTCTTGCAGTGTCTGCACCTAGTTTGTTGTTGTTCGTTCCATCTATATGTATAATGCGGTTAAGTTCTGTTCTGAATATCTTCAAGAATCTTCAAGAAAAAATAACGGCTAGACCAGCACTCAGTACTAGCCTAAAAACTATTTTGTTTTTACTTTACCCAACCGTCTATCATAGTTAAAGCGTTCGCTAAATTTGATTGTTTGTTACATAGTTCAGTGCTGAGTGATGTTGATCAGTTTGCTAATTGCAGTTGGTTAATGCAACTGGCCCTTAGTCGTAATGATTATTTAAACCTAACAGACTTTGGTTTAAGGGGATGTGTTGGCGTAGGTTCATTTTCAAAGAGCCAAACATTATTTCAACATTTGGCACATTATAATATAATAGTCATGTTTCATTTCACAATTATGTTAACATAAGCACTTGACCTTGACTTGAATTTTGTAAACATTTTACTCGACAGTCCCTTTACTCCGGACCGTAAGGTCGTAAAGTACCCAATAGAGTGCAAACTTGTCTTATTCCGAGAATTTCGTGCAAAATTTTGTGAACGCTTGGTGCACTGATGCCCAGGGCCGCTTCTATATTTGCCCATAAGTCATTCGACGACCAACTCTTAGCATTTTTTTCTACTTTGTATATATCACTGGGCCATTCTGATCTTGGTGCATCAAAAATTTCCACGTTTTAATTCATAGTCGTACGATGAGGTCAGTTTTGTTTAAATACAGATTGCATTTTCTTGACACAGTCCTCTAACCACAGGACCCCCTCTCACAGTTGTAACGCAATCGTAAGTCGACTCTAGACCACGTCGACATCTTCAAACTTTAAATCTATTTTTACAAGCTTTTATTTAACTTGGCCTGTAAGTACCTAGTTGGTTACTAAGTTCTGTTACTCGATTTGCAACCTCTTTATTTCCGTTAAAACAAATGCCACCGAAAAAATAAAAAAAGCGGCCAAGTGCGAGTCGGTCTCGCCCATGAAGGGTTCCGTACCATTTATGACGTATTAAAAAAACTACTTACCTAGATCTCGTTCGAACCAATTTTCGGTGGAAATATATATCATATATTTTTTTAGATTTTTCATTCTGTTATTTTAGAAGTTACGGGGGGGGGGGACACACAGTGTATGCAAAAAACAGTCAAGAGGCGATTGCGGCTGTTCCGAGAGTGCAACGAGGCCATCATCCCTCTTATGTGATGATTTGGCTGGGTGTGTCATACTCAGGGCTAACACAGGTTCATTTCTGTGAAAAAGGTGTGAAAACTGGGGCCAAAGTTTACCAGGAAACCGTTCTCGAACCAATAGTGAAGCCCTTAAGCCAAACCCTATTTCAAAACCAGCCATGGGTCTTTCAACAGGACTCAGCTCCTGCACATAAGGCAAAAACAACTCGATTTCGAAGGAACAAAATTGACTTTATTGCTAACGAAGACTGGCCGTCCTCCATAACCCCCTGGATTATGCCATATGGCAGGTTATTGAGGAGAAAGCCTGTGCTAAACCCCACACAAATCTTGACTCCCTCAAGCGGGCCATAGTTAAGACAGTGACGGAATTAGACATGACAATCGTGCGTGCCGTTATTGATGACTGGCCTCGTCGTTTGAGGGCCTGTGCAGGCGCGGATACAAGGGGGGGGCCATAGGGGCAATGCCCCCCCCCCTAAAACCCTGGCTCTCACATTACTAAATTGAGTAATTTTTTTTTACCTTATTTTCTGTGCAAAAATATATGATTTTCTCAAAATGGCCCCCCCCTAAGCCAAATCTTGTATCCGCGCCTGGGCCTGTGTCAAGGCCAGAGGAGGTCATTTTGAATGATATTGTCATATGTAATTCCTGATTTTGTGTACTTTATTTTAATATATAGTTTATTAAACTTTCGTTCGTATATTTTATGTAGATAAAGATTATTGCAGTAACATAATCATAGTAACCAACTAGGTATGTATGTACATATGTTTGTGTGGGTCAAATCTTGGAAGCTAAATTTGACCCACTTCCCAGTTTAAGATTGAGCTGAAATTTTGCATACATATGTAAGTCGGGTGACAATGCAATATTATGGTACCATCGAGCTGATCTGATGACGGAGACAGGAGGTAGCCATGGGAACTCTGTGATAAACAACGCAACTTAATTGTGTTTGGGGTTTTTTTTTTATTGTCTCGATGAGTATTAGTTGCCTGTCCAAAGAAAAGTACAGCCAACGATAAAAGCTTGTACCAAAAATGAAATCTTTGCCAAAAACTTATTTAATTAGTAAATAAAAATAGAATAAAAGTGTGGTTGCATATTGATTGACAAATCACTTATTTAATATTTGATTTAAACTGCATTTTTTTCTCATTATAAGTATGTGTTGTTTTTGTGGTTTTATTTGAAAGGTTCCATACCTCGAACGAACAAATAAACTTTTATATACTTCTTTGTTCATCTGTCTGTCTATCATGTGCGACAAGTGTGAATTATTAATTATGTCTAACTGATAGGTAGGTCCTTTGGTTCAGATTTATCATTTAATTTATAATGAATGCATAAAAGGATTAAATATTAATATAATAGTCAATAATTAATCGGCAACCTTCAGCATTGCGTTTATCTTCCTGCATCCGTGTAGGTACGCAAACGCTATCTTCAAAAAAAAAAACATATCGTGCGTCGCATGATCATACTGATTAATTGATTATTCACTTCAAGTTCAACGTCAGCACTTTCAAGGCTTAATTTTGTGGTAGAAAATTTCAGATTTGTGAACTTCCTGAGTTACCTTTCTTTGAGCTTTCTTATACCGCCAAATGCTAAAATACATCAATGCTTTTGGCTTCTATCTTTATCACTTATTACGACTGTACATAACAAAAGTCGCCGATAGCTACATGCGATTTTCGTGACATTGTTGCAATTTGATCGATCGACAGAATTCGTTGCACCTTGCACCTATTTAGCCGACATTATCTAAAATGCAAGCCATTTTGTTGCAACGTGAGTAGAGGCTTTTAAGACGAACATTTTCTCCTTGTAAAAGCTTGGTAATTAAACGCATATACTGCTCCTTGTTTTCATCAACACGTGTTTCATTGTTATGTACTTACGAGTATGTATCAGTGCGTCGTATTTTACAACTTATAAACATGGCGGTCCCTATTACCCATACATATTTATGTAAGTAAATAAATTTATTCAATTTCTTACGATGGTAAGAGGAAATAATTAGCAGTGAATACAACTTAGCAATGATGATGATGTTTCACATGATCATTAGCTACATAAGTTCGTTATTGCTAATGCTTTTCTAATGTTTTAGAATTCTTCATTTCAAATAAGAGAAATATTACTTACACTTGACTTGACTACAACATTATCAAACGTTTGTGAACAAAATATTGTTATCCATGACCCGTTTCTCTTGTATTGACTTGTTACCAGGAATGTCTTATCGCAACAACTGTGTTAATATTTGTTATTTGTCCTGCGGCATCTCATTTGGTAGACATGTTGAAACAACACATGTCGGGTCACCAAATCCATACCATAAGTCAATCGAATAAGTGAAACGAATATCTCAAATAGTACTAATATCAAATTACGAACGAATGTTGTACGAATTATATCAAATGATTTATTCCCTCAAACCCTAAGTTGTTAAATAAAAGGCATCGTTCCTTTGTGCAACGCGGTGGCTACTGAATGCCGAATAAGTGAGAAGGATCAAGCCCGTTTAAAAGGCAATTTTAGCGCTCTACGCATATGGGTCACATTTATGTAACAGCTTTGTTATCTCCGAATATTTTTACCTGTCGTCCTACATTACCCAATCGTATCTCCGAATGCTGTTACCTGAATATGAACCATATAAGTAGAACGCAAAAACGGTGTACGGGCGTGATCCTTTTCACTAATGAGAAATTAGGTAGCCATCGCGGTGCTCAAAAGAAACAATGCCTTTTGTAGTGTACTGCTTTTGTATACCTACGTGTAACGTTCGGGCGACAATCACACAATCATTAGTTATTCCTTTAGTTCATTTAATATACGCTAACTTAACCCGATCCTACTTGAATGTTTATACCAATCTAGATTTATATATGTGGCTTTCCATATCAAAAGGTACCGTATGTGGTTGTCATAAGGCGTACTTTTACTTTGCCTAACCATTATTATCATAAGCCGCAGCATTAGATTAATGTATTCCTCTGCTATGCTTTTTAAAATACACTGTGACGCAATTATTGTGTGCGTTTTAAAGGCACAATTGGGTATTGTTTAAGTAGGTAGATTTTATTAGGTACCCAGGTATGTCAGTAGGTTACTTTCTTAGGAATTTAGATAAACAGCTTGTGACCTTGGGGATATTGGCAACTTCATCATTATCTGAATGTGTCATATATGGCTAAGATTAATATTTTTATCTGTCAGAAATGCGCAATAGGCAACGTTTGTTTTCATGTTAGCGTGCAACTACTCGTGACTCGACGTAGCTATGTAATGTATTACGATTTCTGTTTTATGACGTTAATCTGTTTATTACTCAGTTTAATAATGATAGGTAGGTACTACGTTGTATTATGAACGTATAGTGTAGAATTTAAAGCTTATCTTGGTAAAAGGTAGGTACTAACCTTCCTTTTTTTTTAAATACTACGTCGGTGACAAACAAGCATACGGCCCGCCTGGTGGCAAGCAGTCTCCGTTAGATTGTGTTACATGCGCGTTGCCGACCCTAACACTCCGCACCTTCGTTGAGCTCTGGCAACCCTACTCAACGGGAGGAACGCAACACTACGAAAAGTATACGTCTAATACTCGCAGATGTTTAGACTGTAGCAAGGGAATATTTCCAGTAAGATTGGTAAGTTACTCGGTAGTATTGTTAATATGACTAGTATGTTGGTAATTTACTTCCCGAGGTTTCCTGTTTTTTTTTTGTTGTAAAATGGTGGCATACTACGACCCTATTAATATATTAAACGCAAAAAGCAGGGTATTCCATTTTTATTTATATCTTTTTCTATATTTCCGTTGAGCGGTAATATTACTGGTAGAATTACTGAGAAAATACTTAATCGCCTTGGAGAATTACCGGTAGCGACCCATCACTATCCATGCCAAATTGCAGCTATCTAGCATTGAAGATCACGGAGCAAAGCCTCGGACAGACAGACGGACATGTCGAAACTATAAGTGTTCCTAGTTGACTACGGAACCATAAAAAGGTAAACAGTTCACATATCTTAGACAATTAAAATTTTAATTAGGTAGGTATTTAGATTAAAAGCATATTAAAATTGATATCAATTTGCAGCTAGCGGTCGTTTACTTACGAGTAAATCAGTTGTCCTTAGTCGCCAACAGATTAAGCGTAGGTCGCGACCTCTTTCTGTTCGCGAGCTAGTTACTTACTACTTCAAATTATGGTGCGTTAACATTACATGATACGCGGTTATTACAATGAAGCGAGTCCGCACGCCGGTCTGGCGTGTGAGCAAGACAGCGTTATACAGGCTCGCACACCGAAGCTGCATGCGGATCCGCACTCAATGTGAAGAGCGCCATATATATTTAGGGTGAAACCTCATTCGTGCAAACCAATGAAAGTCCCCTTACAACCGTGGGCTTAATGTTCTTTTCTGATCTATTTCCAGAAGAGCGAGCGAGATGCGCATATCGTACGGAGACGTGCTCGCGGACGACACGTTCGAACACATCCTCAATGTGACGTCACACCACGACGCACTTCTGGCTTATTACTACCTCGACAGTGACAATAAGGTGAGAAAGCTGAGAAACTTCTTATCCATTATTTTATTCTTATCCAGTCGGCGGACTAAGTCTTAAAATGAGTAGGCCTAGTAATGTGAAATCCTTCAAGAAAACATCTTGTACATATATAGATGGTTGATTTCACAGAGACGACTTCATAGATTGCGATACCGGCCCGTCGTCAGGTTTATCCTTAAAATTTTGGCCATACTTTGTTGTTAAGTTTTTATTTTAATTATTAAGTAATTTCGATCTCTAGCCAAAGCCATTTATGATTATTTTTGCCTTGGACTAATAATACTACGCATGTACTTACGCGCACATTACATTTCCTTGTACTTACGCGCGACACACACACATTGACAGCTATCATCCACCAATCTGCCGTCAGTCGGATCGAGACGTCATTAGAGTGAATTGTTGAAAGAAAAAATAAAATATGCAGGCATACGTGGTTAAATGTTGTATAAATTATTCCGATCAGAAGAAAAAAAGAGACGGAATAACTGTTCATAGGTAAGTTAATAGTTTATTAAGTTATCGTGCGTAAATCACGATATTTCATGCAAAACAGGAGTGTGACCAGTAAGTTCAATAGGGTAATTTCCCGAAAATTAGGGTAACTTATGCCCTTTTTATTAAATCATGATGTATATAGAGACTAATTAGGTAAATGGCTAAATTATTGTTTGTGCATTTCAAAAAACGTGGATATGGTTATTTCCCGCGAATAAAGAGATTAAATTCGCTTTAATGACTAATGTTTCCTATATTGACTATGTTTGCATTTATACTTAACTTAATCTTAGTGCGAATTGATGTACAATACCAACTTAATAAACAAAAAAATGCTTATACGTAATACTAATACTACAACCTAATGCGGGAATAAGCATTTTCCGTGCGTATGTCAAAAATCTAAAATACTATTGGCGAATTGGCAGTGCATTTATTGGCGAAAATAAAAGTGCTGTTTTTTATTTAAAAATTATTATTTCACCATCGGGGAGATTTTGTATTACATTACATGGCATCACTCGCCTACACGCACCCCTTCAACCACGTAGTGATTATATGCTCTTTGCTTCAACCGTCCGCTATTGCAGTGTCACAGTTTGTCATAAGTCAAATTCTCTCTGTCAATATCTTAACTCTATGCTTTTTGCAAATATTTCATATCCAGCTCAAAGGGTCTAGTAGGCTAATATCGGATTTTTATGATGTCATTTGTTGGCTATTTTATAATATAGAAACACCTTAGCTTTCAGCCCCCTATCTTGAACCGTGACCGAGATAATGTTAAAAACGTCATTTTATATATTCGTCACAGGGGCCGCTTCTCCTTCCTTAGCCTGCTAGACCCTTTTAATGTCATCAAATGATTACGCTCGCGATAGTGTACTTCACACGAATCGCACCGCGCGACCCCGTCGGGTTATCGTCTGTCATTCTTTGTTGTTTTCGATTTTATTGTTATGGCTAATTAGCAAAAACACTTGTTTGTATTGGTTAAACTTATCAGCACACTAACGAAAGTAAGTAGGTATATCGTGCCATGTAATGAAGATCTGTGTACCTGTGTACCCGGATCCACTAATCTTAACTGCAGGCGGGTCCGACGTGTCCTTGACGTGTAGTTGCGATATATAAACCCCGTTCATCAGTTAGATACGCAATATAATATCAGTTTATCATTTTATAATGGTACCTACTTATTTGTTTCAACTCAAACCTGGGCGCGTCGGTCCGACGGGTATTCAATAGCGGAGCCCAGCCAAAATCCGCGGATTCCGAACACAGATCAGGAGACAGATCTTGGCAGGTTCGTGTAATTTTGGACCTTAACACCGCCGGGGTTGATCACACGGGTGCACGGGGCAGCGTGTAGCATGGATATCGGAGCCCTCATATTTACAATACAATATCCCGATGATTAAACTTTGCGTAACTAATTTATTAGCTTTAATTAGGCATACATGTGATGGTAACTTGAGTAAGTTAATAAGTCTATCTTCTTTTTCACCAATAACAGTTTTGAATGATTCACGGTTAGTTTACCTAGACTTAAACAAGTTAGGGGTCGTCCAGAAATCATGCGATCGTTTAGGAGGGGGGTGGGGGTAAGAAAAATATCACGAATGATCACGATGGGGGAGGGGGGATCAGAGAAGATATCACGTGTAATTTTTTTTTCAAAGCGGGAAAGCTAAAAACAACAATATTACTCAAAAATGTAATTAGATCAAATACTCCGCTGTATTTTAAACCCTTAAAAAACATTCATCGCACCAACTTTAAAACATTAATATAAAAAAATTTCGTAGCGAGTAGACTCACGGTTTCACAGTTATTTGATAACGTTATCCGTCCAATATGTATTTTTATATGATGTCCAAGCTTGGGGATCTGTACTAGGACCTTTTTTTCTGAGTTCATAAAAGGAAAACAAGGAGAAAAGAAGTGGTTTCAATCAAACTTTATTTACTTAGTTATAACTGTTTTACAATTACCTACCTAATAACTATTATAAGTACTATTACTCATGCTTTTAAACCGCAACTTAGAACTGTAACAATTTGCGGGAGCTATGACACGTTTTTGCTCAATCAGCCGCCATTGCTATCAGAAACGAATATGAAAACGAAAATAATATGAAAGTATGTATATATATAAGTGATGAGCAGATTTTTTTTACGGTGCCTGTTTTTGAGACATAGCATCTTGAACATATAGAGGTATAGTAGAAACGACATTAGATTTGCTTAGCGTCTAAGGGTACCCGCATCATACTTTTATTATCACGTGATCTTGTGGCAGGGGGAGGGGGTTGCGTTAAAATCACCAAATATCACCAAGGGGGGGAGAGGGTCAAAAATAAGCCAAATATGATCACATGATTTCTGGACGACCCCTTACCCGTGAACAAGATGCATGTAACTGCGTCGAAATATCGGGAGCTCAAACGACTAACTTTATGAGTCAAGCCTTTGTTCTAAGCCATCTATCATACGAATCGATAAAGCTAGTCTTTCTGCGCAGCATTATGATGAGTTAACTATGATGAATGTTTGCTTTGTCTTTTGGCCTCAGTCTTACCATTTTTGAAGGATAAATACTCGTACACACCAACTATCCCAGCCAATATCCAATCATCATGCAATCTGCAAACCACCATGCTTCTATTTGGACTTGCCGTAGTTGGGTGAAAACAAACGGAACTCATATATTTTTCACGTAGACTCGCATAAACCGCGACGAAATAAGTTTTTTGTACTGATATAAAAAAATGGAGAAGTCCTGTTTAAATGTAGGTAAGTATTTTTTACTACTCATTATAAAAATACTAAATAAGGCCTTCTCTGAAGTAAAGGTTTCCTTTGGCATAGCATCTTTATGTTTCTAAGATGTATTTAAGGCCTTCTGGAAGATCATGAGCAGATGGAATGTGACGGCGGTCCCTGTTAGCGTGGGTGAAAGTGACCAAAAAGCTATCGTGAATAACTTTAGGCGCGCTTTTTATAGAAAAAGATACAGAAATCAGTGCTGAGACCAGGGACTGATTTTGGTTACGGTATAACCGTATGGTAGCGGTATAAAATTACGATACTGATACATTATACCGGTTAGGTCACGCGGCTCCGTTATAAAGGTATCGCTACCGTTTTAAAATAACGGTACCGGTATTTCCCCGGTATATACCTTAACCGTTATTATAGCCAAAATTACCATCAAGTATTAAATAAAATCAAAAGGGCGTACAGGCTTACACTTACATAGACAGCTTCATCCAAAAGGAACCAAGTTGGCGCAAGGCGCGTGCGGCTTGGCAACGACGCCTAAGCTGATAGGGTACCTTTATGAAAGCGGTTAAGGTACCTGAAAAATATTCGGGGTTAAATATATAATTTAGCGAAATAAAGTTATTCGGCTACCTAAAGGTTATGGTGCGACTCTGGCCGTCCGTCTGTCTGTCACATTGCTAAATATCTCGAGAACTAGCCTAAGGCTATCGATTTGAAATATGGAATAGTTATGAACAACGCTCACCCAGACTCATTGAAAGTGTTATTATTATTTGTATCTCCTTGGATTTCACGGGCCTATAAATCCCGGTCTTTTGATGGGCTTGCGTGGGGATATAGATTCAACACGTAGAGGCTCCTTGGAGAGATTTAATGTCATGTAGAACGCCTGCTGGAACCCGTTCACAGGCGCAACAATAGTTACCCATGAACCGGTCGCGGCATGCATTGGGACTATTGTAGAAAAAGTGAACAGTAAAACGGTCTATGGATAAAAGTTTGGGTGGACAATGAGACTGGGTTATTGCAAAGACGTCCGGACACCTGCCATAACAATGTTTTCACTAGTTATCGAGGCAGGCAGTAACTCGCCGCCCACTAGATGGGCCCCTGAAACTGCCGACGTGAAGACGACCAGTAGCAACACCGGTTTGAGCGGCTCAGGGGTGTCGAGAGGTGTACGCCGCTTTCTACCCAGTGGCTGATAACAGCCACTGTGCCAACTCGCGTCTTATGCAAATTTTCACTTCTACCCCTGGAGCATTTAGCTCTAACGACTCCTCTCTGGACGGCCAATGAAGGCAAGCCAGGGCTGAGAGTTCTGCGGGTCCCCTTGGGGTCCACTCCGACCGACAAAGACACCCCGGAGACGGAGACCCTGACAGACTCTCGGGAGTACTCGGGTCCGTGGGGTCGTTACTCCCCAACAGCTCGCCACAAGCTGCCCTGCGGGTTTATTATTATTATTTTTATTTTTATTAATTATGGAAAATGCCCAATATAAAGAGGGAGCAAAACTTCAGTCTAGTTACTAGGTCAAGTAAGGTATCATTTTTTTCCCATAATTTGTAGTTTTATTCATAATCAAATGCGAAGGTAAAGTAAAGGTGAGGTAAAAGTAAGGTAAGGTAAGGGTAGGTATCATTTGAAAGAACTCAAATTGAACCTTTCTCTCCGAAGTTTACCAACGAATACTTTTTTTTACATAACATTAACATTATCTTAAATGTTACAGGAAAAATAAAATCACACCTTTATCTTGATATTTTTTTAATTATCAATAAACATTTTCTAAATTCAATTTAAATTTTACCTCCTTTGCGCGTGTTAATCATACTTTAATTTCTATGAGATTACACTAAAAACACCTTCTTTTTTTTTTCAAATGAAACAAAAAATATTGAAATCCGTTTACATACTTATACATACAGTTAGCGCAAATTAGTTACCCAATTTTCCGATAGATGGCGGTATACCCAAATACGCTTACTATACTTCTTGCAAAGAGAATTTGAAATACAGGCTAATTGCCAAGAAAACTTTGTAGCCACAAAAAATTTACTGCCATCTTACAACACATGATTAAAACTTTCAGAACGCCATTTGACTTTGGTCCTTATTCTTTCACTGATCATTATCATAATTCTTGAGAGCCTGGCTCTTGTCGGTGGAGTAACCGCTAACCGCCATTCTATTCTTCTCTCCGCCGCTGTTTTGAGTTCCTGATAAGTCACTACGTCTCTTTGGCTTGGTCCAAGAACGCACGTCTCTCGCTACGCTCGTGAATCTATTATATAATCTTTCGCTTGCACGGGACTCAACAGCGCACGAGATGTAAATAACTTTGATCTCGTGTAGTACACAAAATTTTTCACGTCAGTCAGCCATCAAAAAATACAACCTGAAAAAATGTAATCAGTTTTCATCACTATTTCACTCATGTTTTCTGAAGGTATTCTAACAATTAACTTTAATTACCGCAATAAAACAAACAGAAAAAATTTTTAATGAAATAATACGAACATAATGAATTAACGAACACCAATTGACAGTTCTTTCGACAACTTTTTTTTTGTAAAAAAAAAAAACTTTGTAAGATACGGTCCGAATTGCGGATACTACTATTTGTCAACTATAGTACAGATCGTTAAAAGTAGTTAAGTAGAATTATTTACTGCGTAACAATTGCGTAGTATAAGTTCATTGTTTTGATTGTACAATAAAATACGTAAAATATGGTGTTTTTATTAAATTTTAAACTTTTATTTAATTAATTAATTATTACGAATGAAGACTCGTAGGGTGTTTTGGAACGATGCGGTCTGACTTATTTCGGGGGTCTAATATAAACCGTCAATATACAGTTGAATTACACGAGTTTTCGGCCGGGAGGCGATTGGTTATGGAAATCTGTTCCTGGCTCGCGGTCTATAACAAGTTGAATCAAAACTATGGAAGCATTCCAAACCATCACCAAGTACTTACACTCATTTAGATTAAACTCAGTAGTACTGCGAAACTAATCAGGACCATAATCAATCAGAAACAAATGAGATTATTGTGGGAAAAACAACATTTCGGGACCAAGAAGATGAAATAAAACAGGCTGCCTTTGATTATTATTTAAAACGCAAAGTCATGAAATAGATAGTTACTATATACTTACTGTTGAGACATAATTTTATAGTTTAAACAGAGTAGTGCGCTTAAGCGTCGCTGTATTTGCATTCTTTCTTAGTTACTTGGAACATAATTATGTAAATCAGTACTTATAAATAATATATTGTACTTGAACCCACATCAGTTTTTATTATTTATTCTAAAAACTGATTTATGTAGTTTCCTGTGCATATAAAACGGACATTAGTACGTCAAATATTACTAAATAAATCAGTTTTCAATATTAAAATTATTACCTGTAGGTAAAGAACACACAAGTATGTGCATGTATGTGTGTCTATGTGTGCGTGTTACTGTATAATGCTCCATTAGTTGAAAGCGGGGACCCGTCCACCCCTTCCCAGAAAATAGTACATTACGATACAAGTGCGAAGAATAGGAAATTCGAAACGAGTGGCGATAAATTAAAACACGACCGAAGGGAGTGTTTTAAATCGACACGAGTTGCGAATTACCTATTCGCACATGTATCGTACAACGTTTTACAGTACATATGGCCCTTTAAATGTTCGACACAGTAACGTAATATGCTACTTCTCGCACTAGTGCTATAAAGTAGCCCCATATGTACTGTAAAAGCCTTTAAATGGCTTAGTCGTTAATCGAATAGCCCCAACGATTGGCTTTCCCTTTGAATTGCTTACCCTTTCATTTGACTTAGCTCTAGGAAGGGGTTTCCCTTTCAGAGATACCGCTAAAACGAAAGCGTGTCCCCTCCCTAATTCAAAAAATTCACCTGTGCTGTCAACGCGCTAGACATCCAGTCCTTCACTTTATTTATTTATTTAAACTTTATTGCACAAAATACAAAACAAAATGTACAAATGGCGGACTTAATGCCTAAAGGCATTCTCTACCAGTCGACCATTTATTATTTAATTAGTTCCAAAAATAGTTGTCACTGCAAAACTACATACAAATTGAAACAAAAAAAGGTAAAAATAATATTATGTTCAATTACTAATAAGGCATCGACAGTTTCTAGGCAGGTTACCACACTAAGACATAACAAGCACATTCAAACTGTTGAAGGACGTGCATCCATCCTCTCACAGAACCTAAACCATAGGGCTAAACAGAAATATAAAAACCGGGCAAGTGCTATAAAAATGGCAAAAAATGTTTGTTAAAACAAAATGCATGTTTCTTGTATGGGAGCCCCCCTTAAATATTTTTTTTATTCTGTTTTTAGTATTTGTTGTTATAGCGGCAACAGAAATACATCATCTGTGAAAATTTCAACAAGAATTTACTCTTACGATACCCAGGAGCAGAAGGCTCAAACGAAATAGAAAATAGGGTACAGAGTATTCTAAGGTATCTGCGGCGACGGATAGAGATCCAATTGAGCTGGCGACGGTAAAAGGAAATACAATACGATCGTATTTACCCAGCCAAAGATAATTCGTATGCCATTGTTGAGAAGACGTTCTAGTTTGTTAAGGGACTCTTGAGTGGCATTCATTGTACACACATTAAAACTTAAATAAGCCATATTAGATTCTATTTTTACGAAGAGAAATTGGAAAGTGGCATAAGCGTTATAATTAATAATCGATACCCCTTCAAGAGGATAGCGCTTAGGAACGGGTATCAGCTTACCCGTATTAAGAAGCACTTAAAAAGCCAAATGAAAGGGTTTTCATTAGCAACGGCTTTGGTAAGCAAAGCCTTACGATATACCCCTTCCAAAACCCTCGAAGGGGATACCGGGCCGGTCCCTGGTTGAAAGCACGGCCACTAGGGGCAGCATTAGTAGAGACGTGAACGTGAAATCGCCTATTCGCATGTAGATTTAGCTATATACCATCATACTGCGGCGTGTTCATATTTCATATATGGGTGAAGGCTAGGGCATAGGTACGTAGTACATATTATTATATCATCTACAGGGATTTTATGCCCGAAAAATTTTTCTCACTAATCTTACCGAAATTCCTCATCGTTTAGGATGACGTTTTTGTGTGTTATTAGGGTTCCGTAGCCAAATGGCAAAAAACGGAACCCTTATAGATTTGTCATGTCCGTCTGTCTGTCCGTTTATGTCACAGCCACTTTTTTACGAAACTATAAGAATTATACTGTTCAAACTTGGTAAGTAATGTATTCTATGAACCGCATTAAGATTTTCACACAAAAATAGAAAAAAAAGAATACATTTTGGGGGTTCCCCATACTTAGAACTGAAACTCAAAATTTTTTTTTTCATCAAACCCATACGTGTGGGGTATCTATGGATAGGTCTTCAAGAATGATATTGAGGTTTCTAATATCATTTTTTTCTAAACTGAATAGTTTGCGCGAGAGACACTTCCAAAGTGGTAAAATGTGTGTCTCTACCCCCCCCCCCCCCCGTAACTTCTAAAATAAGAGAATGATAAACCTAAAAAAAATATTATGATGTACCATGCAAACTCCACCGAATATTGGTTTGAACGAGATCTAGTAAGTAGTTTTTTTTATTTAGGCCGAGTTCAGTTCAGAGTATGTACCATCGTCCAAACAGTAAACCTTACTGCAAAAACAGTCTAATACCAATGGTCAGTTAATAATGTTGGTAGGTTAGGGGGGGCCAGCTCCTGCGTAACAATTATAATTGCTGTTCTTTATCAAGCAAATACATCTGCAAACGAGAGGGACTACAAATTGTTCCTTTAATGTAAAAAAAAGTAGTATCGTTTGCAGTCGTATCTACTTGAAACAAAGTAGTTTAGTATGGGATAGCACACTGTTTCTTGTGAATTCTCAATATAAGAGACGCCGGTGCCGTTAAAATACAACATTCTTTCCGAAAGCTATGCGCTTCCCTTAGCCATATAAACAAAAGGAAGGAATGGAAAAAATCACATCCTTCTGATAACCTTCAGTAGCTCAGTTGGTTAAGAGCAATTGAACCGGAGTTCCAAAAGATCGCAAGTTCGAATCTTACCCGAAGCGGTAAATTTATCCATTTTACCCTTGATAAAAATTTCATAGCTATAATCGAGCCTTTTCTCACATTCCAGATGAAAATGACAGAGATATACGACGTGACGGACGCGGACACGGACGCGGTGCAGTCGCCGGCCGAGCGCGTCGTCAACGAGCAGCTGGAGTTCGAAAACGACTGGTCGCGCGACATGATCGCAGATGCCGGTATCAACTTTTAGTTCGTAGACTTACCTTTCTTACGCAACGGCGCTGAGAAGATAATAATGTTTAGAGTTGGTCTAATAATTACAATATGTAAATTTGTTGTTTTAAATGATAAAAAATAACGACAATGAAGGTGATTAGATGCACGGCTCCATGGGAAAAAGCACCTTCTCTAGAAGTACCTACGTATATGGCGGTTTTTATATTGGATCCGCACGCTGCTCCGATGTGCCCGCGGGACATTGCTATGCTACATGTATGCTGTCTCGCTCACACACCCGCGCGGCGCACGGCTCTGCATCAGTGTGATAAGTTGATAACTGTGTATGTAACGAACATGTGGAATTGACAACAGACACTGTTAACTAGCACAGATTTAGATAACATTATAGTTTAGTGACTCGAATGACCTTATATTTTATTATATTCATCGTATTACAATATTATAAGCCTAATTGATTCGTTTGAGGCAATGTTTATGGGAGAAGTACGAAGTCTAATAGAAATCGGGCTCCCAAATTTGACAACCTAACTTTAATTTTGAGGTAACTTACTGTCAAATGTCAAATTACCCCATCATGTACGGGGCTATACAGCATACAGCGGCATCTAATTCAGCTGTGAAATCCACAACACGATTTTTTCTTCGACTTTATACCTCTTCTGTTATTAATAACTCTTTGCTAGATCGATTTTTGTGAGATAGAATACCTATCTTTGTGTCATTCCAGACTCGCTCGACGTGGACTCGGAGTCGCTCGGCGAGCGCAACTTGTTCTCGGACCCCGAGAGCGAGTGGCGCCGACACTCGCTGGCCAGCTCGGAGAGCGACGCCGAGCAGCCCGAGAGCGACCGCCGGCCGCACGAGGCCCGCTAGCCGGCGCAAGTGCCGCTTGCAGTGACAAGCTCTACAATGTCATCATCAATGTCCAATTTATATGAAAATATCTTCATATTTCTATCATCTATATCAAGTTTCTATGTTCGCGATAGATGACGCGATTATAAAATAAATGTACAGATCGCGTCACCTATCTAACTAGCATATCAAAGTAAAGATAAAGTGACAATAAAAATAGAATGCAATGTAATGTATAAATTATATTTACAGTACATATGGTGCTACTTTACCGCACTAGTGCGAAAATTAGCATATTACGTTACTGTGTCGTACATTTTTCAATCGCTTACCTTCTTTCTAATGCTAAAAAAACGAACTATAGGGCTGATAGCAGACGAGCTGTTGATGTTTGTATTACAGTAGTTGTAGAACATCAATGATTCTATGAACTATATGTAAAGTCAGATCCACATGTTGGAAACTAATTAAATGTTGTCACTGATATTTGTAACTCTAAAAAGGAGTCAAACTTATTTAAATGAAATGCTAAATTAAAATTGCATTTATATTATAGATAAACCCTAATCATTTTCCAGTTTTTATATGTAATATTACAATATAAGTTACCTTAAAATCAAAGCCAAAACGTGATAAAATAAATATAAATATGTTGGTTCGTTTTAGTTTAAGAATTTGTTACCTATGTTTCAAATCTAACTGACCAAAAAAAAAAATGTATTAACTTATCGCGTAAGCTATAGACATTCTAATATTATTAGGTGATGGCAATATAAATATAACCAAGTGCGTGGGGGCAGGCTACTATGGAAACTAAAAGTTTTCTCAACAATAACCTGCATCAACCTTTTCTTTCATGATGGGACGACAGTAGTTAACTAGACGAATGTCCTCTTTCTAAACATTACATTATTAAGGTATTGTGAAGCGCCAGCGATCTTATCCTATAGTGACTTATAAAAACAGTACCTGAAATACAACATAAGAAATTGTCAAAAATAAAAAAGCAAAACACTGACTTAAACTTTCACAATTTTTACCTACACATTACTCAAGGTACGCGATTGAGCATCTTGTTATTGATAAAAAAGCATGTTTCGTAACAACACATTGAAAGAAAATGTATTTTGGGTAGTGTTTAAGATGAACGAAATTAAACAATTGCGCAAGGATTTTTCATAAATTATTATATAAAAAAAAAGTAAATCTGTGTAAAATATCTTTTTTTTTTCATATCACATTAATTGCTATTAATTTGGCTCTCTACTTTGATACTATTCATGAATTTAACGGCCATGACATGAAATATCCTGCCTGCAAGGCTTCTTCTCCTATATAAGTATATATCCTATGATCAAGCCGGACGGGCAGTCTGGCTTAGTCCTACATGGGAATGTGGCCATAGTCGTACGTAGCAAGCAAAAATGTTATCGAGGGAAGATTAGGAAGTGAAGAAAATAAAATATTTTATAATCGTTAATCAGTTTTCTCACATTAATTCTTAGCTATAGTTGTATCTATCCTAAGTCACGATTATTCTGATAGCCTGCTTATACCCAAGAACTGCATTCAAGTTAGATACCACACTTAAGCCCGGTTTTAAAAATGTTGTAGGTATCAGACTTAATTGTGCTATAGGTTCGTTTATTCGTGACTTACATTATATTTTATTGTCCGTAGTTAACAGTAAAGAAGGCGCAGGGTATTCTTTTGAACATTCAAAACATTAAAATATGAAAAAGTTAATTATTTTTTTCACTGTGATCTGTGATAAACACTCAAACGATGACAAAATTATATGCACAATTTCTCTATTGACAATAAAATCGCTTGTTGAATATTGTTATTAAATTTACCTGCTGGCTGCACCTAGCTACCAATGATTTATTGTCATTATACCCCGCTGCGGCGGTGACTTATGTATTGTTGGTTATTTATTAAGTATTTAGTGGTTCTTACTTTTTAATTAGTCATATTTTAAATATCACAAATTACATTTTAATATAAAAATATAATAGATGTTTTCTTTAAGGAACAACCCTACATTTCCGTAAATTCTCAAATAATTATTATATTATCGCAATGTTCTGCCGCCAGAATGCAGCACTAACACTTATCGTAAAGCATAAGTAACTTATTCATACTGTGCCAGTTTAATTAAATAGTTTTTTAACAAGTTCTCACAGATAATTTGTTACGAAAATAAATATGACAGTGATGCATCAAGGCAGTTTGTTTACAGAGGGCCTGCCGCGAATCCCGAAATTTGTTTATCTGCCACTCTATCGCTCGAATATGCAAGTTTCGCGGTAGGCCCTCGGTTTGTGCTATTGCGCCGCCTACGCAGGGTTTTGCGGAATATGCCCTATGATATAACTGGTTTATTGTTTTGGTCAGCAAGTCTCACCTAACCTAATCTTTGCTGACCAGCTGATTTTTCTAATGCAAATATTGGCTTACCATTTAATAATTTGCACGTTCTTTGAAATTTGTATTTTATGGAGTATAATGCGTATAAGGCCAATGTAGGTTAATCATGTGTACTTGACATAATGTCACTAGAAGCAAAAGGCGGAAGTGACCATAAACCATATTAATTTCATAACCCATAGAGATTCAGACTGTGCAGGGCTATAACCGCGAAAATCGAAGTTCGTCAATTGCGAGCATTTTCTCTGTCACTCTAATTACGTCTTAGTGAGAGTAAAAGAGAAAGATTCCCGCAATTTGCGAAATTCATTTTTCGCGGTAGGCCCCCTGATAAATCGAAGGTTTAATATAAATTGAAACTTTTTGTCATACACACGATCGATAATTCTAGGCAAATCGGTTTGCACAGATTAATTGCTACGATAAGTATATAGTTACGTGCGTAGCCGGCATTAGGTGCATTTACAATTAAATTTTTGTGTCTATTGTAACGGTATTGATTTGTTCGTTCGACTTAATCGTCAGATTTGTGAATTTCTTTCCGCTGTCCGTGAGCGGAGCTTATCATATCGAGATGTATCGAGTAACCGTATATGTATACATAATATTACTACTCTTTGTACCGTATCCAAACAGTAAAGTAAGTAGGTGAGTATTGTATTCTTTGGTAAGTACCTAGACCGTATCATATCGGAGAACTAAAACTAGACATCTGCGGTCATCCTTTAAAAACTTGTCGATGGTTATGAGTCGTTACTTCATCTTTACATCTAAACAGGCTGACAGTTGACATTGCAAATCACCCGTAAATTAGTAAAAACATGGAACTCTAAAATTTCCGAATAAACCGATAAAATGAAACAAACTATATGGAAAGGGATTTCTGGTCCTCCCCATTGAAATGTCTTCTCGAGGTAACTTTATTCTATTGTCAACCCATAGATATATTTCATATATTTATTATGAACATATTTTTAGTGACGGTCCATAAAATCCTCTGCCAAAATGCATTGAGGTATAGTACCCAACATGCTAGGTATCTGATTTCTTATTTTTCGAAACAATACCTTTAATTCGGGATACCGAAAGCGAAAGCGTGTAAGAAAGCGCTTTTGGCCTGCGTCGATTCTGACCTATATTTATCGGGTTTTATCGTAGTACAAGCTAGGAGGTCACCCTAACCGATATGTTATTGCCTACAGCATTGGCATCATTGGGGCAAGTAGAACAAATCTGGCATACTTTTTTCAAATTAGGCAAGCGGTGGTAATCGAGTTCTATTGACACCTTACCAATGACGCTGTCTTTATACTTATGCTGATGGATCTACAGGGGGAGCTGAGATAACGTTTAAATTTTATTGTTTCAATCACTTCAAGAGTTATATCGGTTGGCATCAAGTCCTTTTATGTTTGCAACCTTTTGACCGCCACAGTCCGCTGTGGCCGTCATCGAAAAGTGTTGCCAAGGACGCCAACGACGGCTACAGTCGACAGCTGTGCGTATTCCTCCGTTCAAAAGGTTAACGCTTTCTTTTGAATAACAAACAATAATAATAAAAACTATATAAAAATAACTTTTTGCTTCTTTGTAGCCGTGTCCGACATCGGATCGAACAATGTGATTTTATAGCGTTATTATAGAGGCCGGAAATGCCGGAATATGTAGGTTACCTAACCTAACACGGGTATGGGTAGGTAAAATTCAGAGCGACGTGTTGCCTCTCTGTCGCACTTGTAAATTCGTACGGAAGTGTGACAGGGAGGCAACACGTTGAACGTGGTTCCCGGTAAGCCCTCGGGTATACGTGTGGCTGCTTCTTACAAGATTTTTATAGGTGCTAATTCACTTGTCTAACAGAGAAAACCTAGTTTATTATTTGACTTGCCTTTTCGTCACGTAAAGCATTATTTATTTACAGATGAAACTCCCGCATGGCTCCCGATAGTCGGCATAGGCATCGCCGTGGTAGCGGCCGGCATACTCTACAAACTGTTCTCTAGTAGAAGTAGCAAACCTAATCCGTTCTGCCTGCAACCCGGCAGCTTACGTATTTCCAAAAAGGAAATGCAAAGACTGGGTTTTACTAGCGACGACAAAATATTACCCCAACGAACATTTAATTTCAAGATTTAGATTTAGAGACCTACAGCCTTGGCAACAATAAATCGTAAAGCAAAGAGTTAATGCTTGCCGTAAACATATGAGTCTGCACCGCCAGTTGTTAGTGCAAGATTGTGTCGTGTGTCGAGTTTTACATAGCTGTTAAGTCAAATGAATTACTTTATTTTATGCAGGGTACAATCAGCATTAAATACATAGTGGCAGCTAAAGTTGCCAAATATAACGACAATATAACCTACCATTATTTCTATGGTAACAAAGATGTTTATTTTTTGGTCACTTTGGTTGTAACTATCTATTTGATGCTGACTGTACACCCAGCTGCAAAAGTGCATACACACTTCATGAATTACTTTCATTTATAAAGTGGGTATGCACTTTTACAGCTCTTTGTAAATATAAATAGGTACTGACCTAATATCGACGGTGAAATTCTTATAATTATATTTTAAACAACAGGGAATCACTTAAAATTCGAACATATGAATGTACTAGCTCTAACATTTTATGATGTACGAATTTTATAAAATTATTTATTTGAATAGTAAGAATTATAACAAATTTCGTTTTTTATGGTACTTAAATACGGCTACCCTTCTCAGGGGGTTGGTAAGGAAGTCGCGCGGTCATGTAGAGGGATATGTCGCAGAGGTTTGAGACTAAAGGACGTCACACACGGCGAAGATACTATAATATTTTATCTTAAGATAAAGTATCGCTCGCTATACAGTTTGTCTGAAACCTTTTTTGTTAAGATGCGAAGATATCATCTTAAGATACGAAATATATCTTAACATATGCTATCTTAAGATACAAAATATATCGTAAGGACCTTATACCAACATTATACAAACGGCGAAGATACTATAATATTACACTATCTTAAGATATAATAATATTTTATATCCAGGCATCTTAAGATCAGATATTGGAGTATCTTTACCGTGTGTGACGCACTTTTTTTATACTCTATAGTCTCCGTAGCTTATGTACGCCCCCCCCCCCACTCGTTGAGCTCTGGCAACCTTACTCACCGGCAGGAACACAATATTATGAGTAGGGTCTAGTGTTAGTTGGCTGCTGTTTTCTGTAAGGTGGAGGTACTTCCCCAGTTGGGCTCTGCTCTAGATCTGGAATGACATCCGCTGTGCTGTGCTCTACCACACAAAGCGAGATGACATTCACAATGCCCATACCTCTCTTTTGGACGTAGTTGGCTATGCGTAGTTGGGTTTGGCTGTTGCCTGGAGTGGTCATTTCTCCATACAAACGTACTCGACTGTTTCCTCCGTTGTTTTTGAAGCTAGAGCGATTATTGCTTTAACACAGATTATTGTTATTAATATCAGTGTCGGACTGTTTTGCTTTTTTTGATATTTTTGTTTTTTAAGACGCTAGTGCACTTCAAATATTCGCAAAAACGGCCTAATTTACTAAGCCGCAAAGAGATTGCCGCATGGTAATTAGCCTAAAACAAACAGTCCGACACAGATGAAAGTTTTGGAGGAGGAAACGGTCGAGTGGGAACGCAGGATTTTTCGCCTTACCTGACGTTGTCCTTATCGCACTAGTTTTAGGAGCCACTTCCATTAGCGTCTTAAATACTTAAATCTCGGCTCCCGTATCCTCTTAAAACTAGTTTATTAATTATTAATAAGTACTTAATCCAAACTTCGTGCAGCGAAGCCTTCAGCTAGTTCATAGATGGCCATAATAAATGCTTACCAACCGCCTCAGTTAACCCTTTTCCAGGCCGCACAAATCTACAAGGTTTTCCCAAAAAACCTTAATATATTCCAATTAATCCAGCTTTGATGATTCATTTGAAGACAACTAACATTTCCTGAAAGTGTAATCTAATTTGAACCTTAAATCTGAAAGCTAAAGTTGAAATTCTATTAGCGCGTATGAGGTCGATAAATCGTACTATGCCTGGAAAAAGGTTAATCAGTAGACCTATAGCAGCCGACTCCTAATGTGTTATAACTCGCAAATAAGTAGAAAATAAAACAATTTTGAAATTCATACATGATAATGTATTTGGAACATCGTATCTTACCATAATAATTATATTATAAATTAGCTGACGAACTTCACTGATACAAAATATATTATTATTAATTACAAGTTCCTAGGTAATAACTACCCGCGCGGTCTTAAACTGTTTGTTATTATAGCGTCGCCGCCGAAACCATGTGAATTTATGGGTCATATAAGCAACAAAGAAGCGGCAGATAGGTAAGTAATACATAACGGGATAAATGTGACACAACGGACATTGCAACTTGCTGAGGCACATTTTATTTCACTCAACGCCGTGTGGTTTTCTTCACTTTTGTCTCCTAATATTAATTAATTTCGAAAATATGCCAAGGGTCGAGATAATCACAATAAAGCTTAACCTTTTGACCGCCAAAGACGTCATATGACGCGCGCGGCTACAGCCCAATATCAACCGTCATGCGTACCAACAAGGTTCACGATTTCGCGCCGCGTACGATAGGCATGGCGTTCAAAAGGTTAAAGGTTGCATTCAAACTGCGACCGTAACAGCGTTGCAGCAGCGAAGATCGGGCGATTAAGTGCAGTTTTCTATACAGCAGGGGTGGCTAACTTGATTAGACCCAAGATCTCCTGTTTACTAACGAAACCTTGTGCGATCTACCAATTTCGTCGTTTGGTGTTCTTGACCCACATGTACCTACTTTAAAACCATATAAAATAAAATTATTCATTTTTGTTATGGAATCCCCTTCCCCCCCCCCCCCCCCCCAAGTTGAGAAAATCTAAGTGTTGTTTTGAGTTTATAAACACTAGAAGTAATTTTGTAATTTAGTGTGTAGTTTTGAACAATACAGCTGTCTTAATGTAAAAAAAAAAACTTTCGAGTACAGTTACATCTGGGGTAGGTCTTAGACTTATGGATATAAGTCATAAGGGTTAATTCATAACTGTCTAAAAAATAAACTTACGTTACTCCAAACATTACTCTCATCTCGTCCAAAAACCTTTCAAATATCAAAAATCTTTATTTTGCACCTTTCAGTATAAATACATCTTATAACTGCCATCAAATTCAAGATAAAGAAAGGCATCTATCAAAATTTGATGGCGTTGACTCGATTAAAACATTATACATGAAAATGTATTTTTTGAATTCATATGATTAACAAACTATAACCGTAGGTAATACAAATAACATAATAACATATTATGTTTCGTACGACGATTTTGTTATAATTTATAAAAGTGTAATAATTGGAATGATTTGTAAAAAAATTATGGCAGTCACCGCTGGCACGTTATAACTTAATTATAAATTTACCTACACAAAATTGCCCCCACTATGCCTTTTTTGCTCCACGACGCATATAAGCCGCAACAGCCATTGAAAACCCAGTTTGAATTTGGAATTTACTAGCGACCCGCCCCGGCTTCGCACGGGTTACACAAAACCTTAATAAACCATAAACCTTACTATTGATAACTGAAAACCGCATGAAAATCCGTTCAGTAGTTTTTGAGTTTATCGCGAACATACAAACAAACGCGGCTGGGGACTT
The DNA here is from genome assembly GCF_033807575.1 of Cydia pomonella. Classification (NCBI taxonomy): domain Eukaryota; kingdom Metazoa; phylum Arthropoda; class Insecta; order Lepidoptera; family Tortricidae; genus Cydia; species Cydia pomonella. Next base: position 12,375,970 of record NC_084706.1, on the reverse strand, counting down.
TTTTTATAAGGTGTAGTGATGGCGCGGGGAAACGAAAACAATTGAATGATTTTTTCCAATGTTATGCAAGGTGGGCAGTTAATATGATTTTTGGATGTGGCGTGATGTCGTGTGTGAAGTGTAAACAGCTGGACATTTTGACGGTATACGGTTAATTTCTATCGCACAGCGGATTTTTTTAATAGCGTGTAATAGTTAACTGACGACTAGCGGTTGTACAAATTCGAACTCCTCCTTCTTCTTCCTCGCGTTGTCCCGGCATTTTGCCAAGGCTCATGGTAGCCTGGGGTCCGCTTGACAACTAATCCCAAGATTTGGCGTAGGCACTAGTTTTTACGAAAGCGACTGCCATCTGACCTTCCAACCCAGAGGGTAAACTAGGCCTTGTTGGGATTAGTCCGGTCCGAACTATGTTTGATTTATTGATAATAAAATAAAATAAATAAAACTATGCTTGAAGGTAATACTTACGCCAGGTACAGTCAGCGTCAAATACTTTGTAGCAACCAAAGTAGCCAAATAGTTCGGTACACCATATATTTAGTATGGTGTACCGAACTATTTGGCCACTTTGACTGCTACGAAGTATTTGACGCTGACTGTACAGACATATGGCTATCCGGGCGAATAGAGGCAGGCGCATGTTAAGTACTTACACTGGGGTCTCGCCGCCATTCGGCAACACATGCCTCACTGCTTCCAAGGCGCTCAAGGCCGAACTAAACGTCTTATATAAATATAAGTAAGATAGAGAAAAGAGAGGAGGGAGAGAGGTTGAGAATGTTAAAAATGTGTAGATATTATCTTACTGCTCATGTTTGTACCTACTCGCGCGGCTTGGCGCTCCCTCGAGCCCATTTGCTTTGGCCACAGTTGGCCATATGTCTGTACCCTGCATAAAAAAGCGGCGACGCTAAGTACCTACTTAACTCTAATGTAGTTACAGGTGACTATGGTATTACTATCTGTCTCCCGCGCTTTGGGCCGCTGGCTGCTATCTCCTTCATGCCGCATCCCGTATTTTGTAGTTTCTATAAGCACATATGCATTATTAACACATGACAGAAAGTACCAATTTTACCTCTAAATTGTATCTCGATTTTTGCAATGTTGGTCGAGATCTCCATTATTATTTTCGAGGTTTCAAACGAGGTTAAACTATTGATGCGAGTGAATTATTTTGTTCTACGGTGTATATAATTAATTACAAAACATTATTTGTATAGTTTAAATTTAAATAAAAGTTGATTTTTTTGTAAATTTTAAATTTTGTAAATTTGGCTGAAAACTAAACGATGTACAAATTAAGGAAATATTAAAAAAGTCATATTTTTTGCTTATTTTGTAGCGAAGTATCGATTCCTCAATAGAATATAGTCGTCTTAAATGTATAAAGATTGATGCTCTCTTATGACTGCGTAGGACGGACACGCCGTACGGGATTTGTTTTAGTGCCTATGTGTGCACCACACTACATACCACTAAATATCTGTCGTATACGCATCAATGTGTGCAAGTTTCTTATGGCAGTCAGTTGAAAATACTATGGCGTAACCCTGACAATGTGGTTCAAATCGCACAATACACCAGATTTTTTACCGTCATTGTGTTGCTAGTCCAACAGAGATTCAATTAATCTGCTGTTGATGAGATGATTCCTTTCAGGGCAGACTGGAGCTTGTCATTCAATACGAAATATGTACTATTAGTTATTCCATGTGAATAGCATGACGAGTACACTCACATGGGTAATTTTTCGTTATTTCCTGGCCTGCAGCGCGCTGGACAGCCAGTCCATGGCCTGGTCGAGCCCCTCGCCGCGCACGGCCGACGTCTTGAAGATCTGGAACGTGCGGTCGCGCAGCGCGTCAAGCCCCAGCGCCTGGTGCACCTCCGCCACTGTCAGGCAGCCCGCCATGTCTTGCTTATTCGCTAACACCACTAGTATTGCATTAGCTAGTTCTTCTTCCTGAAATATTTGTACAATATTGAATTGCTGTGACTTAAGTCAATAGTGGACAATCGCTTCTCTATATCTAGTTGGTTACTAAATTCTGTTACTCGATTTGTAACCTCTTTATTTCCGTTAAAACAAATGCTACCGAAAAAATAAAAAATGACATAATCTGGTGGATTTCTGAGCTATAGTTATATACCACACATAACGCTTATCTCGTCGTATCTATAATGAATTGGGGCCTAAAAGAGAATCCTATCGCAGTAATTGCGTTGCACAAATGTGGGCACCCGCCAAACATGATTTTGAAGTTGCTTGAAAACCTAAAAATCAACAAAAAATTTGTTTATCGCACAATTAATAGATACAATAGTACTCAGAGCTTCGATGGCCGCAAGAGGTCTGGAAGACCACGCACCGTTCGGACCCCAGCTCTAATAAAGGCAGTGAAGGCGAGAATTGCAAGAAACTTCGTCCGGAAGCAAAAGTTGTTGGCAATACAGATGTCTGTGAAGAGAAGCTCCCTAAAAAAAGTTATCAATGAAGACCTTGGACTACACGCTTATAGCAGACAAAAAGGTAATTTGCTTAATGGACGATTAAAGACTATGAGGCTAGAGAGAAGTCGCGTGCTATTTAAGCGGTACGCACAAAATGGCCACCGAAAAATACTATTTACAAATGAAAAAAAAATTACCATTGAAGAATGTTGTAACCGCCAGAATGACAGAGTGTATGCAAAAAACAGTCAAGAGGCGATTGCGGCTGTTCCGAGAGTGCAACGAGGCCATCATCCCTCTTATGTGATGATTTGGCTGGGTGTGTCATACTCAGGGCTAACACAGGTTCATTTCTGTGAAAAAGGTGTGAAAACTGGGGCCAAAGTTTACCAGGAAACCATTCTCGAACCAATAGTGAAGCCCTTAAGCCACACCCTATTTCAAAACCAGCCATAGGTCTTTCAATGGATCCTGGATTATGCCATATGGCAGGTTATTGAGGAGAAAGCCTGTGCTAAACCCCACAAAAATCTTGACTCCCTCAAGCGGGCCATAGTTAAGACAGTGACGGAATTAGACATGACAATCGTGCGTGCCGCTATTGATGACTGGCCTCGTCGTTTGAGGGCCTGTGTCAAGGCCAGAGGAGGCCATTTTGAATGATATTGTCAGATGTAATTCCTGATTTTGTGTACTTCATTTTAATATATAGGTTATTCAACTTTCGTTCGTATATTTTATGTAGATAAAGATTATTGCAGTAACAGAATTTAGTAACCAACTAGGTACAAACATATACATAACATCCCATTTTCCTCACTGGATATTGACATTATGGAAAATATTTTTCCACAGTTTATTATACATATATTCACCATAGCTACGCCCCTTTATTTGACTTCTTTCGATTTTTGATTATCAGAGGGGCAGATGCGAAATGGGTCGATCAACTTTTTTATGTCATCTCGTGTCCCAACAAAATAAAAAAACCCGGTCAAGTGCGAGTTCGATATACTCGCGCGCCGAGGGTTCTGTACAAACTTTGCATTATCTCGTGTAACTATAAAGGCGGAAGACTTGTACAGAAGTACCTATACTAAGTATAATTTTCAGGTATGTTATAATGAATCAACCACAAAGTCATTTTAACTAGAATTTAAAAACAAACAGACTTCTTTCAATTTATCGATTTTTCTTGGTGACCCAGGAGAAGAATTTAGACTCCCATACAAAAAGAGCATGTACCAATCGCATATTGGCTTCGGTTTTTACTTAACAGTATAAAAATATATTCTACCATATATCATATTAGCGCTTATTTAAAAATTTATTTACATTTAAATTACCAGTTCAAAGCTAAAAGTCCGCTTACATAAATGTATTTATTAAAAAATATATTTGTTAGTATGTCCCAAAACAATGGCTAATTTTTAAGTCTCCTGGCTTACCAAACAGTACAATTGCAACGAAAGCAAGGATGCAACGCGGTATCGCTAACCTAATAGGCAGTCGATCTAAGGATCACGTGAAAATCTCCTGCATTGTGGTTACTTTCTTAATCGCCGACCATTTCGTCCGGGGTACAAAGAGGTAGGATGTATTAATTGTCGGTCCACTAACTTACCGTTGATATTCCGAACGTAATGTAGTCGTTTATACTAGTTTGAAGCTAAATAGATCTATCTTGGGTCTAATATGTCATAGCAACTTAGTTTATTGAAATATTTTTGTGATAGTACAAAAAATGGTTATTTTTTTCATTAAATGTCTTCTGGGTCACCGTTCTCCTGAGTCACTTTTCTGGTGACCCAACAGAGACATTTACGGTGACTCAGGAGACGTTATTATAGCAATTATTAATTTTGTTATAGAAAATGATATGAAGCTGTTGATATATCACTTTGCTGATGAGTGGAAGTGGACTTGAAATTTAATTTCTTGTTTTCTGCCTTGATATTTTGCGATAATAATTTGATATGCTGTAGTGCACTCCCAACGTTAATAAAGACGTGGTGATGTAATCCTGTTATCCCTAATGAGGGAACGTAACTTTAAAAAAAAGCTTTGGTCCACTTTGAGTTTAAAACGATGAAAAAATTTGTAAGTTCTAGGTCAAATATACAAATAAGAATTTAAAAAAAATCTCATTGTCATAAAAAAGTTGATCGGCCCAAATACAAATTGTTATAATGTTCATACGTCAAATTGCGTAATAGTAAATTACGATACAAGTGTGAAAAACTAGAAAAGTAGCAATAAATTAAAACACGACCGAAGGGAGTACAAATTTTTGTACATATTCCGAAAATCTATTTTGAACTTTTATTATATAACTAAGGGTTCCAAATTCAAAAAACAAATTATTGGTTCTGGGTCTCAGGAGGTTAAATTTTTGCCAATACTGCCAATTATCGTACTAGTACGGTAAAGCAGCACCATATGTACTGTAAAATGAATTATATTGTACTTACTCTTAACATATGAACCAATTCGTCTTTTGATATCCCTATTCTGTCTCTGTCGGCAGAGTCTACAACATAAATTATAGCATCTGTATTGCCATAATAACATCGCCAGTAGGGCCTGAAACAAAAACATACAAGTTAATTATCTTAATAATTATGGAATTAATTATAGTGAAGTTGAGATAAGACCAACTTTTTTGAAGTTATATTTAGCGAGTCATTTTCTAAATAGTTTTGTAGGATTTAAATTCACCAAATTATAATATAAAGTAGTTACTTGTTAGCCCATTAGTTAATAGAATTTGTTATAAGATTTTACAATACAATTTTTAAAAATACAATTGTCTACTATAATAAATTAGTGAATAAGTCTGTATATATACCTACTGATCTTAAATAAATAATTTTCATTTTCATAATTGTAATTTTGTATCTTACCTATTATTTCCAATCAAAGCTTTACATCTAAATCCATGTTTTCCAGAAAAGACGATATTCGTCGCAAAGTAGTCCATCATTCGGACTTTTTTGTTGATTTTTGAACAAATACTTGGTTTCGTTAGTTTGCTTGAGGCTCTCAATGATAGTGCCACTCATGACAAGCCAAGTAGTCAGTCAAAAATCAACAAGTCCGACTACACTTTGAGATGAAGATTGTCTTATAGAAAAGTACAACATTTTTTTCTAGATTACATGGGTTTAGATATAAAGCTTTGATTGGAAATAATAGGCAAGATACAAAATTAAAATTATAGTACACAATTGTATTTCTTCCGTAGGGTTTTACGTTTTTATAAGAATTTCGGCGAGTCAGTAAAAATAACGATTTTCACGATATTTTTTCACGATATATGAGGCTTTCCTGTTCCCTAAAAAAGAGAACATATAAAGAAAAAGCTGAGATTAAATAGCTCCGGTTTGTCTATGAATAGAGCTGCAGTCATTGCAGAGTGTGATGATCCATCATTCAGGCTTGAGTGTTGAATTTTGACCAACTACTTAGTCTGGTGATAGTGTCCCGACAACAAACCATGACGGTCTATAACCTATTTTTATAAATAAATTACTCAAGTTAGGCCAGTATAAATAGAATGCCAACTACTACTGTATATTCTTATTATATCCTCATAAGTCCCAGGTGCCTTTTAATCAAACAAAACAAAATATATATATAACAACAAAATGGCGTTCATGATTGAGTCCTGGGTATTGCTCAAAGAGTAAAGTAAGTATATATATTGCTAGAACTGCTAGAAGAAAAAGTACTAAAGAAACTTTTTTTTGCACTAAGTCAACTAATTCATACTTTTGTTCTTTTCAAAGAACTCTTGTGCTTAGTGTGTAATAATTATAGGTAAACAATAACCGGCCAAGAGCATGTCGGGCCACGCTCAGTGTAGGGTTCCGTAGTTACTCTCCCGTCACAATAAGCTAAACTGGAGCTTAAAGTGTAGTAAATGGTACCTTTCACCCGAGTTAAACAAATAGGCAAATTTGCATAATCAGTACCTAATTAAAGTAAGTCTTTTTACTATGAAGGGAAAACTTTTTGCGATAACTCAAAAACAGCTAAACTGATCATGTCCGCTATAGTTTTCATTTAATGTATTTCTTAAGCTCTACTTCCACGATTTTTTTCATATTTTTTGGACCTATGGTTCAAAAGTTAGAGGGGGGGGGACACATTTTTTTTTTCTTTCGGAGCGATTATCTCCGAATATATTCACTTTATCAAAAAATGTTTCTTGAAAACCCCTATTAGTTTTGAAAGACCTTTCCAACGATACCCCACACTCTAGGGTTGAAGCGAAAAAAAAAATTCACCCCCACTTTACGTGTAGGGGAGGTACCCAAAAAAAAATTAAATTTTTAGATTTTATTGTACGACTTTGTCGGCTTTATTGATTTATATATCCATGCCAAATTTCAGCTTTCTAGCACTAACGACCACGGAGCAAAGCCTCGGACAGACAGACAGACAGACAGACAGACAGACAGACGGACATGGCGAAACTATAAGGGTTCCGTTTTATGCCATTTGGCTACGGAACCCTAAAAAGGGTCATTGTTTATTTGGTTTTATTTTCTTTTCTAAATCACGAAATAACAAAAGAAAGTCTAATTGGAAAAATTAACATAAACATCATATCATATACAATGGTAAAAGGTTGCCTGATGGTTACTGGTATCAGCCTCATTTTCCAAGTCAGAAGAATATTTATTTTCTGAGCAAGATGAGCCATCATCAATATGGTCAACGCTACGTTGACCAGAAACTCAATATATCTCTTTCAGGGCCTTGATAAATCGGATCTTCATCATCCTCTGTGTCTTCTATTTTAGATTCATCAAGAAGCTGATCTATGTCCACGTCGTATACCGCTAAAACAAAATACTATTTATTACAACACTGCTTAGTTCAGAATCCAAATAACTTTAAAATACCCTAGAAATCAACTTTGAACACCTGAACTGTGAGAAAACGATATAGTTGAATCCAAACCACCAAAAGTGATTTTTAAAGAACAAAGACTGTAGTAAAAAATATACTTTATATTAACCAAACAGGCTTTTAAAAGAACAAATTTTAACAAGGTAATTAGAATCATCCTTTACGCCGCTTGTTTGTCAAAAATAATAAATTACAGGTATATATTCTACATTTATTAGAAAAAAACACACACTTTAATACAAAGAAATACCAATATTTCTATTAAGTATTAATAGATTAACTTACGTTGTTTCCTGCTGCCAATGTCACATGTTGCTGGCCACTGAGTACAAATATGGCGACCATCCTTTGTTTCATTCAATGTGTTAAACAGGGACAAATATATAGACACTAACCCCCTTATTCATAAACGTGTACTAAAGTTATGATGCCGCTGATCATTGTTTGTCCCTTTCCAATGTGTTGGTATGATGGAAAGGGACAAATGATGATCAGCCGCAAACTTTAGTACACATTTATGAATAAGGGGGTAAGATAATGCTGTTTCAGTCTAAAATATTGCAGTAAATTAAAAAAAAGATTTAGTTCATTTAATAGGTACTTCGGTCATAACAATATTTGTAATTTTTATATCGTCAGGACTTAACAATACTTGCCATTTTGTCATATTTAATGCTAGTTTGGTCTTTCTTACAAGTAATATTTTAAAAGCCCGGGTCTTAGGAGGACATTCTTAAGATCATAACAATTTTAGTTACATATAGAACATTTATTTGCATGTTTCTCATTACCTGACTGTATGGTACAATTAAACAAACTGATTGGTGGGTCACCATAGAACATTTATCATGTATTGCCAATGGCATAGTTGCAAATTGTTTGATAGCATCAGCCACCTGAGTGTATGGACTTATATTTTAATTAAGTTTATAATCAAACATGATGATAAAATTGTATTAGTCTTTGTTGCAGATTGAGAGAAATTAATTATCATATTTAGATTTTATACTATTAAGGTAATATAACGAGTGAAATATATACGTTTAAAACTTACAAACAATTCTATTTGGGGTTCAGTAAAAATATAAATCAAACATAACCTAATCATTGAATGTCATAGTCCTTTCAGTCCTTACCTAATACTGGTCTGTCCTCCGAGATCCCACACTTGGAACTTGAGGTTTTTGTATGTGACCTGTTCTACATTAAACCCGATGGTGGGAATAGTAGTGACCACCTCACCCACTTGCAATTTGTATAGTATTGTTGTCTTCCCGGCGCCGTCCAGTCCGAGGATCAAAATACGCATTTCTCGTGCCCCTAGCAACCCTCTGAAGTAACTAAATAAGCCACCTGAAAATTACATTTACACTTATTAAACATCACCGGCTGTATACGAAATAATATTCATTTTTACGACAACAAGATTACTTACCCATTTTGTCTGATAAGGTTCACTAGTCTATATAATTCATTTAGCGGACGTAGCGAACTTATTCACATAAACAAATGAGTGCCCTCAGAATTATTTAAAGTACTATTTACAAGTTTAATTTATTTCATTTAACTAGTTAAAGTAATAATTTAGAGAACATTTTATTGGAAATCGTCGTTTGACGTGTAACAACCACGGTTTTGTTGCCAGATCAAAATAATATACGTCAAAATCTGTAAAGGGCTCCACAGAACTTTGCGATTTACCCCGGCCTATACATACGGTTTCCTTCCGTGCGGAATGACATGTGCAAGCAAGACAGCACTATGAATGTCATATATTGTAGGATCACATATCACATAGATGTGCTATACGCGTGCGCCCGTGAGGGACAAAACATACGCAATGCGCAAAATTAAAAACACATTTTAACATTCCTGACAACATACCAACAACAACCTATTTGGTCGGGTTATTTGAATGAGGAAGAGGTCTGTGGGTTATTTGTTGCTCACCATAAACCATTGAAACCAGGTTATTTGTTGCCCACCATAAATCATTGAAACCATTGAAATTTACGGTCGGGAATAAAAAAAAGAGACTGACAAGGACAAACAATCATACTGCTTTCTTTGCTACTCCTACTGAAAGTTCCATAAGAGCATCTCGTTCGGTCATCTGCTGGCTCTACCATTTCATCTATATACTTATTACGTAGTGATTATATGCTCTTTGCTCTAGTCCTCTGTGGAATGTGTATAGCGACGTCCCCTTCACATATGTCATTCTGTCAAAATTCGGTTATCTGTTTATATTAGTTATTATAGTTGAAATGTGGCTACGCTATACGGTGACAGCTGGCTTACACTCCATTTTCAGGAATATTATATCTATGGTAGGTACAACAGAGTGCAATGGAGCGAGAAGTTAGGATGAGACAATATATCGCAGTCCATATCGGAAGCGAAATTGTGAACTAACGTGACCTACCTTATTTAGACTATTGGTTTCACCCGATTTTCAACCGTTTAAAGCCCCAGTACACAATGGCCCATGATGGTCCACGACAAGCCATCGCCATTGTACCCAGTACACAAGGGGCATGTTAGGTCAATTTCAACAGTACTAGTTTTTTGTGTCATTCCGGTGTAATTCTTTATTTACGTTTCTTCGATGTTTCTTTTAATGTCAATCGACACCTCAGACTGTTCTTTGATAAGCCTCTTACAGAGCACTTGATATCTTAAGCCTCTTGAGAATTATCGGAGATTAAAAAAAACTGACTCTCAAAGTGCGCAAGAGGCGGGAGGAGGTGAGGGGGGGGGGGGCGTACGAAGTCAAACTTGGCCAATAAACGTCGATGAAATTTGTCCGCGGTAATAAGGATTATTTCGCCGGACAAATTTCTTTACGCATAATAAGGGGGTTTATTAAAGAGTTAGTAAGCAAGTAATATTTTAAAGGGTTCTTTATTGATATTGATATGGTATTATAATGAACTAAAAACTAATTTGATATCTTGTATAGTTTTAGAGTTATGCGGCATTAAACAAGAATAACTGGGTTCCGGACAACCCACCTGAATGAAAATTGGGCCTTTATTTTTTTTTTTCAAATGATTAAATTATTTAATATTTTATTATTAGTTCTTGCCCGAGGTCGATAGCCAAGAGATGTTTAAAAAAAAATAGTATATGACTATTTTGACTTTCTGCACCAGCGTTTTCAGTCTTGCCATCAAATTTTATTGCTTGGGATATTCACCCTGGTATACAATGACGGACGATTGGAATTCGTGGCGCGCAATCGGAAAGTTGTCGATCTTGGTGGCATAGCGTGGGTGTTCACACAGTCGCCCATTGTTTAGGTTGTAACCACAAACTACTAAGATGATACTACCACAAATACTAAGAATATTAGTACGGTGTACCTATTCCGTAAAACGAGGCCCAATATCGGGAAGTGTGGATGTAATTGGCGCTTTACGATCGTGGCCGACGTCGGCACCAGGGGGAGACACTTAGAAATGTAGTTAAATATAAGTAAAGATAACGGCGATTTCTATTAATGGGATCCGATAACCTACTTTTGCGTAAAGTTGACTACCGATTATGCAAACTACATCACCAGATGTCACTATAAAATTGGTACAATTTAAAGGCATGAATAGGGTTGTTTCCAATTTTTTGAAACGCTTGTATTACGTTCTACCTATATTAACTAAAAGTTGCCCTAAAATTCAACTTTTATACTAAAAACGGCTTTAAATATGTTAAATTAACAAAATATATTTTGACAGATGCTTTCGCGCCCAAAACGCTCTTTGAAAATTGTGTGACGTCACAGTTTACGGTTTGACACATAACTACATACACACGTAGAAGATACGAACTGTCAACTGACATTTGTCATTTGTTGTTTATCGCCTAACTGTCAACAGTGTCATTCCGAGAGTTGTGACGTCATCAGAATCTTCAAAGACGTTTCGAGTTTGGTCACGTGACGTGTGCCAAAAGATATTTTAAATTCAATATTTACAAAAATATGGTCATTACAGGTCCCCTAATAGTACATTACGATACAAGTGCGAAAAATAGGAAATTCGAAACGAGTGGCGATAAATTAAAACACGACCGAAGGGAGTGTTTTAAATCGACACGAGTTGCGAATTACCTATTCGCACATGTATCGTACAACGTTTTACAGTACATATGGCCCTTTAAATGTTCGACACAGTAACGTAATATGCTACTTCTCGCACTAGTGCTATAAAGTAGCCCCATATGTACTGTAAAAGTAGTTTAACATGTTCTTATAATCCAAAAGAATTTATTGGGATACAATTCTGCCCTAAGATTTGTAGATGGAAACAACCCTATTGTTTACGGAGCTAGAGAGCGAGACGTAATTACCAGGAATTCTTCTAATGTGCACTTTACCTGTTCTTACTTTACCTCCGGAATATCTTGAATTGAATTCAGTTGGATGTTAAGGTCAAAGCAGAAATGCTCAGTTGAGAACTACCTAGGCAAGTCAGTTATGCGCACATGAAAGAGTTCTAAGTCAGACTGAGACAACAACAAGTCACAGAAGACGAAGCTCAACAATTCAAGTACTTACAACACCTAGTCTATTACTATCTTGTATACTTACCAAATTAAAAGCAATAAACATATAAAGCCCGACCAGAAATATATGATCATTGTCAAGAGGGCGCTGTTATTTTCATGTATAGGGCGACGGTTCAGTTTAGTATGAAAAATTTAGTTGCAATGAAATTCCGCATTATGGCGCGTGATAATATATTACTGGTCAGGCTTTATTTGCTTTACTGTAAAGTATGTCTTTTTTTGGATTCCATTCTTTTAAGACTTTTCTACATAATATTAGGTCTACTTGGGCGACTTACAAGTTAATATTTTGTTTGATATCTTGTAAACAAAAAAAAAAACTATGAAAGTTACAAGAAATTAAACAAAAAATTAACTTGTAAACCGCCCAAGTTAACCTAATATTATGTAGTACGAAAGTACCTACACATACGGATGCATATGTAGGTGTGCACACACACACACCTCACACACATCCATAGCTAGTGTCGGATACAAAAGAGAGCGCTTCGAAATTAGTTTCCTTAAGTGGGCTCTTTTTTCCTATATAGGTACTAACCACAGAACATAAAAATTGTTTTTTTGTTTTTTTTTTGTTCCGTGGTACTTTACTCTTTGCTATAACCGCGAAAATCGAAGTTCATCAATTGCGTGCATTTTTCTCTGTCACACTAATTATGTCTTAGTAAGAGAAAGATCCCCGCAATTTGCGATTTTCTCTGTAGCCCCCTGTTTTCTTAGTCAATTTTAGGGTTCCGTAGTCAACTAGGAACCCTTATAATGTCGTTATAACGTCGTGTCCAATGCGCGCATCGACATAGACGCATTGTTGATTAATTAATTGCGAAATTAGCGCGGCTCGGCCGCAGTTAGCGAAGTGACGCGATGAGTGCCTTCGAGCAGAGTGGACCTATCGTGAACGAGCTCCTCGCCTTTCTTCAACGGAAGCTGCTGCTGGAAGGAGTGATGGACACGGTGTCTGCTGTCCAGATCTGTTCGTCAAGTTTTTCCGTCGAAGATATCTGTGCAGCAAAGAAGGTGCTGCACCAGTCCCTCGGGATCGCCGGCACATTTGTACCTCACCGGAGAGGAGATGAAATCGGGAAGAAGACCCTTTAGGACATCATAAAAGTTCTAAGGGAGAATGAAGACCGGATTCCGGAGTTTATGACGACGGGTGCCTCCAGCCTATCATCCTATATTCCAGATCATGTTGACGCTAGCTGCTTGTTGAAGGAAATCGTGGCCCTAAAAACGAGATTAGTGGATGTCATTTCGAAGTTTGAAGCGGCCCAGGTCACTATAACCGAGTTACGCAACGATGTCATCAGTTTGCGAAACAGTGCTTACTCGGTCGGCGGCGTCGAATTTCAAGTGCGATGACCGGCATGCCACGAGCGCCGAGTCGGTCAGTTTGCGAGTTGCTGACACTGTCAAATGTGTCGCATCAGCCGTGTAGCCGTGTCATCGTGTTTACGCGGATGTCGTCGCCGGTCCGAAAGTCGCATCGGGTTAGTGTACCTGTAAAGGGTACTGAAGAGCGAGCGACTCCCAAGGAGAAGCTCCCTGTTGCTAGTGTGGATGAGGAGGAGTTCACACTGGTATCAAGAAAGAAGAAGGCGCGCACGGCGCCTCGTCGGACTCAGTGTGGTACCGCTGAACCGGCTAATTCTGGCTTGCGGATTGCCACACTGAGTAAGGCGCTGTACGTATCGCGCTTGCATTACACCGCGACGGCTGCTGAAGTGGTGGAGTATGTACACCAGAAGACCGGCTACACGCTGAGGGTGTTCCAGCTTCGATCGCGCCACTACGTGCATTTCAACTCTTTTGTTGTGCGCGTGCCGCGAACGCTGCAGGGGACCATCGAATGCGCCGACTTCTGGCCGAAGGGTGTCGTGTTTCGGAGGTTCCGGGGCAAACTGCCGAATCCGACACAAGAGCAGCACATTCAACGGAGCCACGCCGTTTTGTCACCTAAATAGTGTTTAGTTGTAATTTTATAAAATGTATATGTATGTTAGTCTGTAAGGTATTTGTAATATGGGCCTTGTTATCTGAATCAAATTTTAAATAAACTAAAAATAAAATTATTTCGCCATGTCCGTCTGTCTGTCTGTCCGAAGCTTTGCTCCGTGGTCGTTAGTGCTAGAGAGCTGTAATTTGGCATGGATGTATAAACCAATAAAGCCGACAAAGTCGTACAATAATAGTACATTATGATACAAGTGTGCCAAGTTGGGTCATTACACACGAGGCGATATTGTGCGCGCGAGCTGCAAGCGAGCGCGCAATAAGAAAGCCGATGTGTGTAATGAACATAGCACACTCGTTTCATACGACGTTTTTTAACACACTTGCGAGGAAAAAACAAAACTTATAAATTAGTTTTTTTTGTCAAAACAGTAAAAGTACAACTTTCAAAATGGTGGCTTACAGTTTTAACATCAAATAATTATTTTGCACCAAAGCGTGCTGGGTTTGTAGGCACTTATTCGCCAGTTCATTGAAGTAAGCTAACAACACGTTTTCCAAGAAAGACTGGGCGTTTTCGCTGATTTTCCATTGAATAAAAGTTTCATATGCCGTCAATTATTTTTCACCCGATTTTGATGGTAAAAGGCTATCATTCTCGGCTCTTGCCTCTATTAGTATTACTGGCAGCGTCAATCTTATACACGAATGCCACGAACGACTAATGGAGGTATGTCATAATAACAGGATCACCCTACAATGGATCAAGTGACACACAATGGATCCCGGGGTAACGATGCTGCGGACGAGCTTGCCAGGCAAGGCTCGAGTGCGGGGGCGATTGGTCCGGAACCGATTCTTCCGATACCGTTTAGCAAGGTACGCTCAATGCTGCTGGCACGTACAGGGAAACTACACACAGAACACTGGCTGAACCAGACTGGATGCAGACAGGCAAAAGAAGCCATGCCTGGCATCAACGGAAACCTCACAAGGGCGCTCCTGCAACTAGGGAAGGTCCGACTGAGTATGGTAACCAGTGTCATAGCAGGTCATGAACTATTCAACAAACATCTTTTCACAACAGGTGTCACAGACAGTCCCCTATGCCGAGGATGCATGGAGACAGATGGCTTTCGCGTTATTTTTTTTACGCACGATTTCAATGCGCGCGTAAGCCAAAGGCGCGAACGAAATCGACAAACAGCCAATAATAAAAATGTAAAAAGCTAATATTACAGTACATATGGTGCTACTTTATAGCACTAGTGCGAAAATTAGCATATAACGTTACTGTGTCGGACATTTAAAGGGCCATATGTACTGTAAAACGTTGTACGATACATGTGCGAATAGGTAATTCGTAACTCGTGTCGATTTAAAACACTCCCTTCGGTCGTGTTTTAATTTATCGCTACTCGTTTCGAATTTCCTATTTTTCGCACTTGTATCGTAATGTACTATTTTCGTATTTGTATTCGACGGATGGAGATCAAATCGATAAAATGTTATGTTTATACATTAATGTAATTTACAAGATAATTTAATCTATAAATTATGTTTGGTGTGATAAAACCTCATTGAACTAACATTTGAAACCTAATAGTTAGTTAAAAAAAAAATTTATTACTCGACCAAATTCAGAAGGCTCCGTTTCCATGCATATATTAGCAATCAGTTACCTTCTTAACTCAGTCGGATAATATAATTAAAAAGCACCCGTGTTTAATATCTAGGATTATGAGCCAAAAATCGGTGGAATAAATACGTCGTTTTGAGCAAGTGTATTGAAAAATCTATTTTTTTAGGGTACCTCCCCTACACGTAAAGTGGGGGTGTTTTTCTTTTGCTTCAACCATACAGTGTGGGGTATTTTTGGAAAGCTCTTTCAAAACTAATAGGACTTAACTCCTTACCCATCTTCTCTTTACTTTTTCATACTATAATGAACAAAATCATTTTAAAATTACTGCACAGTTTGCTACAATACTCGTATGTGTTTATCCATCTGTATAGGAATCAAAAATGTTTTTCGCTATGAGATATTTACATATCTTTAGACATGCAAAGTCTCCGGTGGCAAGTAAGTCCTAAGGAAAAAATTATGGCCATACGTATATTACTTTAATCAGGTATTGATTAAATTTGCCTATATGGTTAACAATCTACTATACTAATAGCTCCAGTTTATCCTATTGTGAGATTGTGACGGAAGGATAACTACGGAACCCTACACTGAGTATGGCCGGCATGCTCTAGGCCGGGTTTTTTTATTTATAAATATAGTTCTTTTTTTATTAGAAATATCGTATATCGTTATCGTTTCATCGTCCTTTTGTTTTTATTTTTTTGTTGTTTCTACAATAACTTCATAGATCGTCGTATAATTTTACCAGTCAGTGACGACATTATTTACATTAAATTTAGGATTAGGCAACGTTTTCGATTAAAGCTCCTGGACAGCGTGATTTTTCAGACATCTTTAGCAAACATAGCAAAACCTTAACAAACTATATACCTTCTTCAAGAATCACTCTATCGATAGGTGTAAACCACATCAAAATCCGTTCATAGTTTTTGAGTTTATCGCGAACATACTAACTGAGAAGTACCGATACACCGTGAGATTTTTCGCCAACTTTGGCTACATCAAGCGCTGCGATCGTTTTTGTTTTCCCACCAAGCCCTCTTCACCCGGCCATTTATTCTAAATGGCATGTGCATGTTGTAATTCGTAGTGGTATCTTGGGCTACGGCGGCCGTGCTCCCCTCCACGGCGAAAGGCACTTTCACTCAACGGAATTCGACTGTTTGTGACGTCATCATTTGCGCAACCTGATGCAACTTGCGCCAGATTTTATGCATTTTGCGGTTTTTGGAGCAGTTTCATAACTATTCTTAGTAATTTTTAGCGGTTGTATTCTAAGTAACCAACTTGTTAACTTGTAAATTATACAATCTACGCATAGATATCTGGGGCCTTATTCGAGATGCACAACTGTCAAATTTCGCGTCCACATCAAATCAACACTTGATTCTATCGCATGTTGATTGTATCAAGTGTTGATTCTATCAACTGTGGATATTATCATTTGGAACAATCAAAACTCATTCATAGAAAAAATAATCAAACAAAAATCAACTTTGTTTATCACTACTATATAGTTTGAAATGGCTCTGAACTCGAAGTGGTTCGGTTTGATTTGATTGTCACCTGACTGTGGATTGCTAATGTCAAATTTTGACAAGTGTTGATTTTATTGCTAGACTTTATTGTCCATGGGCTTGGGCACCATCTTGGATTTTTTGACGTACGACAGGGAATACCCTTCCTTTCCTACAATATATGGCATAGAGTAAAGCGTCTTTTTTTTTTAAACATAAGTTTACAGGAATCAGCGACATCTTGTATTCGATAGGATAAGTAATGCGCTATGAACAATGCGGCGGCGAGTAGTGAAACTGTACCTGACAACGTCAATCAATTAAAAAGTGACCACACAGTTGATGGTCGATAAAGGCGATTATTAATTGAATTTTAACGACAATAAAGAACTATTGACATGCGATCTTTTTGTTGAACCCACACCTACACGTCGAATAATGCTCGCTCCACATATTCTCCTATAAACGCTCAAAATTGTAAAAAAAAATGCTCAATGCTGCAATTTACTCCGCACCCAGTCTCAAGTTGCTTCTAAACCACGTTCACGAACCAAGTTGTAACCTAACACATCTGTAAATATAAGGCATATGATTTAGAGATAAAGTCCGTTTTTTTTAAATTACGAGATGGTTCATGAATAACCTTTATTACTATAAAAATAATACTACATTTGTCAAATTTTTTCTCTGTATTGCGCTATTACATAATGCATAAAATTGATATAAAGATAGGTACCATAGTAGCTCGCTCACTTGGTCTATCAACAACTATTTTAATGCTCTTTGTACTCGTATACGCGACCACATTGTATGTACAGTCGCCATCAGATATATTACTTACCAAGACCTAAGTACCTATTATTTATATGTACCTACACAAAGAGAATTCCTATGTTAAAAGGAGATTAAATACATATTTTGTTATTCAACTACAAATAAAATAAAATTTATCTTTTTCAGTTAACACATTTTTTTACCGATTTCTTTAATAAAATAAAACATTAAAGTATTATGTGACTATATTTCATTGTCTTCGGTGTAGATTATTTACTGATGTTCCAATTTCCTGTATCAGTTTGGTACCAGGAAATATAAAAACTACACCTCTTCAAAAACTTTGCTGGTAGTTCGACATCTGTAAGTTTAAATATAAAACATGATAAAAACACTTAAGTCAAAAACGTATACATAATATATTTGCCCTATATTCTGGTCGCTCGGTAGGGTGCTCAGAAGGCTGGGTGCATTTCCGCGCTGGTTAACAATGCTGATCCTCTGGTCACCAGAAGCCTATATAAGGCGCTCTCATAGAGCCACACTAGTGCCCTAGAGTTTCAAATTCAACCCCAAGTGCCACAAATATGTAGTAAAGGGTTTAAATTCTGGATCAAGAAAATGGAATACTGTTCGCTAGTAAGACCATAGGTATTAGAAAAAAATAATAGTAGGACACGGCCGTGGTCATGGTAGGTGGTACAGGTGGGCCAGGCAAGCTCTGAAATTATGCACCTATTTTACTATAACTTTGTTCACCTGTGTATATTTACTGTTTCCATGATAATCATTTTTAATATGTAGCCCGTGTAATCGGGCTGTATCATTGGTCTCATATTTTTTAACACAAAATCATAATTTTAATTCAATAATTAATGGTGTTTTACATATTAATCATTAATGTACCTATTTTGCAAAATTTTCTTGCATATAATAATATTGTTTACTTCAATTGACGTGTTTATTATTTTCGTTACTATGTCAACGTTAATACTTAAAAAATTATAACGTGAAGGTTGAGTCCGCAGTACAGTTACAGTTTACGTACATAGTGGCATTAGCACAGTCGGATTAGGACCAAACTCGAAATGTCTGAACAGTCATGACATTTGGTATGTATATACGTTAAAGGCCCCTTTTTCATGCCCACACCATTTGACATTTGGGGACCTCGAGGAACCGCAGCCATCTTGGAAAATGTGGACCATCCAGGAGAAATTCGCGTTTTACTCTAAATCTACGTTCTTTATTCAATAATCGTGTAAGGCAACATTCAAGCTTATAAAATTCTACATAAAATAGTTTTAGACATCTTTGCGAAAAAAAATGATCTTGCTTTAAAAAATACTTGATAAACCCAGATTTAGCCATTATACCCTTTCATGGGATATTCTCTTAATAGGAAACCTGGAAGAATAAAAATTCCACTTTTAACTATACATTTGTACATAATCTACCCCAATATCAATATTTTACTTGACTGCAACTTAACCAGAAAGTAGGGTTATGGGTATAAGTACTGAGGATTCAGGACACCCTGTAGCTTAGGATACTGGACGGATTTTTTAAATGACGTATTATTTAGCCCTAAACCTTTTTCTTCCGTTAATTTTAGTAACTTTGTATTGCATAGCACTTGTATACTAACTGTGGATCTACTGATGTCTGTTTTACTGTACTCCGCTCAATAGTTTAGGCGCTAGAAGAAAAAATATGATTTAATATTCGGAGTCCTCTCAAGGCGGCTGTATTGATTTTTCTTTAATAGAACAAGTAAAAGTAGGTTGTGAATGGCAAGAAGAATCTAACGATACGTCATTTAAAAAAATCCGTCCAGTATCCTAATACCTAGCGACTGGGTGTACTGAATCATCAGTACTTACACCCATAACCCTTCTTTCTGGTTTAGTCACAGTAGAGTAAAATGTTAATATTGGGGTAGACCACGTACAAATGTATAGTTAAAAATAGAATTCATATTCCTCCGAGTTTCCTTTTAAGAGAATGTCCCCTGGAAGTGTATAAGCGTTAAACTTAGATTCAGCAAGTATTCTCTATAACAAGATGTATTGTTCTGCAAAGATATCGAGGACTTTTTTGTGTAGAATTTAATAAGTTTTAATGTTGATTGTTGTGTTGATGGTACACATTTTCCAAGATGGCTCGGATTCCTCGAGGTCCCCAAATGTTAAATGGTTTGGGCATGAAAAAGGGGCCTTTAATTTATATACATAATAAATTTCATGACTGTTACAGAGATTTCGAGGTTGGTCCTAATCCGATTATGCTACATTGTGCGTCCGCAGCAAATTCGGTTCTCCATACAAATGTAGTTACGCTCTCATTTTAAAATGACTTGCTAGATTGCTCTGAAACTTTGTACTTACAATAGGATATGGTATGTCTATGCCTATAATTAATTTAAAACATAAATGTGAAATGAGAGCCAATTAAGTTCAATATTAAGAATATGTGTCGTTGTTGACTCGCCGACAACGGAATTGAGATCTATATGGGTGCCATGTTCTGTGCTGTGTAGAAAATCCTGAAATTATAAAGGATTTGTCTTGGCTAGTTTTTACGTATAGGCTACGTATCACCGAAACGTCACAAACACCACGAAGGTTCGGCTTGTACGGGCCCTCGTTTTTTCTATATTCTTATACGCTGCGGAGACCTGGACTATCCGAAAGAGAGAGGAGAAGACGATAGACGCCATAGAAATATGGTGCTGGAGGAAAATGCTGGGGATATCCTGGACCGAGTTTCGGACTAATGTCTCCATCCTTAAAGAACTCCGTATCAAGCAGCGCCTTTCGACTCTCGTAAAGACCCGCATACTCAGTTTTTTCGGTCACGTCTCGAGGAGGAACAACGACTCCATAGAGCGTCTAGTGGTGCAGGGTAGAGCAAACGGAAAAAGACCGCGCAAAAGGCCACCTATGCGATGGACTGACCAAATCAAATCTGCCATGAAGGGTCCCCTGAACGCATTTGCCAGAATGGCCCCCAACCGCGAAAAATGCCGAGAAACCGTACGGCAAGCAACATCTGCGCCTGATATCAGCAGTTGACCACGACGCTCTGCAAAGAGTACAACGACAAAGAAGAAGAAGACTTATCATATTTGTCTAAAATTTGGTTTGTTGGTACACACACAAGGGATAGTCTCTAGCTAGGTACGGGGTGCCACACTCGTCAGCGCGACGGCGATATTTTTTACCTTTTACCTAAAAATCTCAAATTTGTGTACGGGCTCAGCTCCTGTTTCGTCTTAAGCCTGAATTTAACAGATTCTGACTCACAGGGGGCTTTGAGCATGCTGTTGCGTTCGTTTTCAAATTTTGAAAAAAGAACTAGCCTAACAACACAATAAATGCTTGTTTTTCCGCATTCTTCACTATATCTCCCTGTCTCACTACTATCTGACCTTCTAACCCAGAGGGGAAAATATACCTTATTGGGGCTACTCCATCTTCCTCATGATAATATATTTTACTTTACTGAAAAGCAATCGGTACATGTTACAAGATGCACATTGTTAAGAGCCGGGGTTAGAAGTGTTAGAACCCACGACCATTGGTTTTAAAATGAAGCTTTGTATATAATTTGTATTTTTATAATAAATCTGTTTTCTTGTTGACATTTTGTGGTATTGTATTGCTTTATGTTAATTGTCAAGATAGTTCTTTCATCCTGGACAATTGTCACATGCGTCACATGTACGTTTTATGATAGATCTACATCGACGCAACTGCATGTCATTGTCAAAGAGCATATAATCACTACGTTTTAAGAGACGGGACTTCCATACTAGCGAGTGGAATCAGTTTGTTTCGCAAATCATTACCAAAATGTACGACAAAGAACTGTCAAAGAACCATAGTACCAACATAAGCGATTTAAATAATGTAGTACGCTACACGCTTACGATTCTTATCGATATCGATAAAATGGGGAGGGTTGAAACATAGGCTCCTGTCTACAAATTTTGTACTCGAAATCAGGTTAGCATCGAGTCCACATTTAAGTTGTATGTTATATAGTGGATAGTTCTTAATTGGACTACTATCTGGTCGGGCTTAATGTGGACCCGAATTATTTTAAGTATTATTATAATTATTTTAATACAGTTTTTAAGTCGTGTTTTTTTATTTTATTAAATGCTTGATTTTCATAATTATGTGCACATACATGTTTGAATAAATGTAACTTTTCTATGGGAAGATGTATCAGGTCTTCGTTCCCAACAAATTTGGCCCACTGCCTGCATCTGAAAACATACAGCCTTGGAAAAACATTAGACATGTGTAAGTAATGCGCGTAACATCACAAATGAGATATCACTCAAACGCGTAATATTGCATTACGCATCACTCCCAGAAACCAAGCATTACTTCAAACATCACTCGAGCACATGACTGGCCGAAGCGCGCGTAAACTCGTAAAGCATCAATATAGATTGACGCGCCGGTAGTCGGTACGAAAGGTCCGTTCAAGTCTATATACAATCCGCGTAATGTATAATGAGCAATGAGACGTGATGGTGTGATGTGTGATGTTTGTTTGCCATGCTATCATTACTTTGCTATCCCGCTCGCACCCGCACTCACTGCTCGCTCGCTCTCATTCCGCAATGCTTTCGGAACAGTTCGGATCGGTCCGCTCGGCCGGTCGGTAGCAGTCGCATTTGAGTTATTGCAAATTTCATTAAATTGATACGATAACGGATTTTTGCACCTGCAATCGATTTAAAACTGTAATGCGTTAACATAGACCTTACAATGTTTTTAGTATTTTACCTATAAGGATGCGGCTAAATGATAATTCGCTTGGGAGTTTGAATTTGACGAACAAAAACGTATTTACTGTTTATTATTGTTGTGAAATGTTTGGTTTGGTTGACTTTCGCGGCAAACTAAATTAAGCACGAGTGAAGTTACTTATTTATCTTTAATTTAATAGTGAGCTAGTGTTTACAGTACATTCTCGTATCAGTATCATATCATAATTTTATTGATATACCCAAATAAAAATACTACTACGTGACTCTCGATGGCGTTAACAGATATTTTCTTTTATTTTTTATCTATGATGCATATTTTACGACTATAAAAATAAAAACATTAACAAAAACGATCTATCACATGGCGGTGACAAAACGCAATGCGTAATAGATCGACGCGCCGATATGATACGCCCTAGAATCCTAACACTCGCTGCGTAATGTAGTTAGTACTGTGATGACTGTGATGAGTGTGATGTTGCCATTACGCGCGCGCCCGCGCGCTTTATTCGTTCGGGTAAATGTTTCGTTTCGAGTGATAAGTGATGTGATATCTCAGTGTAACATTACGTTTTCGAAAAAGTGATGTGATATAGCATTACTTTTTGAAGCACTGTTTCGCGCATGTCTAAAAAACATGACTTTATCTACAATTTATATTCCATGTGTTTGCTAATGAGATGATCAACTGATTATTTCGCGCTAATATGCATCTATAAATCATGTTTTTCGGCATCCAGTTATCAACAACCCTTTATCAATGCTTTAACTTTTTATGTATTTATATGTCTGTTAATCATGAGAACGGGTCTGGCCTTGTTGGCAGCGACCCTGCCTATGAAGCCGATGGTCCCAGGTTCAAATCCTGGAACGGGCATTTATTAGTGTGATGAGCATGAATATTTGTTCCTGAGACATGGGTATTTCCTATGTATTTATAAATACTTATAAATTAGGACTATGTACATATATATATACATTATTACACAAACTGACTTAGTACTAAAGTATGAATGGCATGTGTTGTGGGTATATATATATATATTGTTGTCTAAGTACCCACAACACATGCCATTCATACTTTAGTACTAAGTCAGTTTGTGTAATAATGTCCTATAATATTTATTTATTTATCATAAAAACAGAGATTAATTTTCTTACATTTTAGAATAAAGATAAAAAAAATATGTTAACTAATGACCATTAATGCATAAGTAATAGATAATTTATGCATTATTAATCTTCGACGAATTAATTATGGTCATATTGCATGCTTAGAACTCTAAGGAAAGTTCACATATTTAATTTAATTATTTACACTGATATACAAATAAAACTACAGTTATCGATACTTATAGTACATCCCTAGTTCACAACGAAAAATAATGTAAAATATCTAATTTTCGATGTGTTTATAGCCTGCTGACCCAAAATAAGGTCAAAAGTATCTAAAGCAATACTTACCAGTCTTCATCCAAGGGAAATTTCGCCATAAAATCCCTTTTTTCGTGATTTTCTCGAGTGGCTCGCTTGCCACATATTTCACACTTAGTAAACCGTTTTCTCGCTGGCATTGTAACAAACTCGCTCTTTACTCTGATCACGGTTGACTATTTTCGATTTTTGCACTAAATAATAAAGAAATTACACGAAATACCCGAACAAAACATTGAAGCCTTCAAAACAAACAAAGCAATTAGGCTGACAGTAGACTTGATGTAAACTTGACAGAATAAATAGCACTGACGTTTTCTTTTTCTTCGTTGGCAATGATTTGCGAAACAAATTCCATACAAAACTTTTTTCTTCCTAGTTGCGTCAGCCTGATCGGAATTTGGCAGCTAACTCCATCTTGTGTCCAGTAGAAGAATCAAAATCGTACAGGTAAAACTACTCTCTGCCTTAGGATCCCCTTTTAAATGTCATAAATCCAAACATGGCAGCCATACCCATCGACAAAAAAGTCTACCGTTGATCTAATTTCATTTGACAGTTAACTAATACGTATTCGACACGCTTATATTTGACAACTAGAATCCTGACTAGAGCTGGGACTGCGTACCAAAAGTACGTCTCTGTTACTCGTACCAAAAGTACGTCTAAAATACCAGTTTTACGAGTATGACCCCCAATAAGCAGTTTACGTATTTGCCGTGCTTAGGCGTCTTACAAATAAGGATTATTTATACAAATATCGACTTATTATTTCGGTAAGGGTCGGAAATATGGTGACGTTTTGAGTGAAGGCTATGAATCTATTGTCATATTTTTGTTATATATTATTACATTATTTTTAGATACAACAGACACCCAGACGACCATCTGTTAACAAAATTTTATTTCACCTAAAGTAACGGTAAGAATGGAGGTACGAGGTGATAAAAGTTTCATATTTGTTTTATTTCAGAAATCAAAGTTCGTACTTTTAAATACTCGACAAGCTAAAAGTAGTCTATTACAAATAACCTGTTCCAAAAACTATTCCGGTACAACGCCCCGCCTCTAGTGTGGATATTGTTCACTGACAGGTGGTGATAATAGCAATTCGACAAGTCACAATATTTCTCACATCAAATGGAAATCAACACGAAACGTCACTTTTAGCATGTCGAATAAGGGCCCTGTTCTAGGTATTCTGATGATTTACTGAAACATAACTATTATAAACCTATATACTACGTTATTGTATTTCTTTCCATATCTCGGTACCATGGGGTCCCGGATCTTTGGGAGGCATGCGTGGGGCCGAAGCCAACAGCGCAGAGACCCTTTTAGACAAATATGATGTTAGCTAGAATCCATTCACGGGTACAAATAGATATCCGTAAATCGGTCCCAGCTGGCGTAGGAGCTAAATAAAGTGGAAAAGTAGTGCGGACACCTGCCATAACAATGCTAAAACACGTTATCGGCAGGTGGTGACTTTGCCACTGACTAGATGGGCCCCTGAAACTGCCGTCGCGTCGTAAAAACGGCTAGGAGCAACACCGGTGTAAGCGGCTCAGGCGTGTCGAGTGGTGTGAGCCGCTTTCTACCCAGTGGCTGATGACAGCCACTGCGGCAACTCGCGTCTTATGCATTTTTCATACCTCAAAAGGAAAAAAAACAGGAACCCTTATAGGATCACTTGTGTATGATCTCTCTGACGTCTGACTGTTTGTCTGTCTGTCCGTCCATCCGTCTGTCGCAGCCAATTTACTCCGGAACTACTTGACTGATTAAGATGAAATTTGGTACACATGTATTTAAGTACTTATAATAAAATTATTATCTTAAAAACATCATTTAAAAGTCAATTCTATTCGATTTGCCTCACATGTGGATAAAATGCAACTTTCTCATTCATTAGTTTTTGAACAGTCAAGAGGGCCTTTACCAGTTGGTGTGGTGAAAATAATTATTGTTATGTTAACGATGGTTATACCTATAAGGGGGCGTTTATTAATTACGTGAGGTTTTTGCGGATTTTTTGATAACCTCCCCCTGACGAGTGGTCGTGATTTTTTCATAGAAACCCCCCTCTCCCTCGGGTGAGATCTAGTGAGATTCGCTTTGACCGCCTCCTCCCCTGTAGCCCTCACGTAAATAATGGAAGCGCCCTCATTTAGTTTAGTAAAGGCGGGATTCCACCAGTGTGCGACACATTTTTGTACTAAATAGGTATGCTTGTGCCCAAAGAGTCATAGTATTAATCGTCCAAGCTTATGCCGAACAGTGCGGCATCGGCACATTGGTGGAATCCGATCGTTCTAGATAGTACATACTACATAATACGTAATAGTACTGCCGTACAGAAAAGAAACTTCCTACAAAACCGAAGTTTGACAGCGATTCAGGGACGAATCATCCCTTTCTTAGTTATGGTACTATCCCTTTCGGCTATTTAGGGTTGTCAAAATTCAAGAGAGATTTCATTATCTTATCTGTGTTCGTACACGCAAAGGGACGTCAAGTTGTGCCAACCCTAATAAATAAATAAATACTTACTACAGGACATTATTACACAAATTGACTAAGTCCCACAGTAAGCTCAATAAGGTTGTGTTGAAGGTACCTAGACAACGATAAATATAATATATAATTATAAATATTTAAATACATAGTAAACAAATATCCGTGTTCATCACAAAAATATATGCTCTTACCAGGATTTGAACCCGGAACCATCAGCTTCATAGGCAGGGTCACTACCCACTAGGCCAGACCGGTCGTCAAATAATAATTGCTCAGAGCAATGCCGAGCCGAACGGAACCGGGAATGTCGGAAAGGAACAGTTTTGCCCCCCTGATAGTACTTGCGTTCTACCATCCATGACGGTGTCAAAACATTTGAAGATAACCGCCTCACTAGCCTAGATATTAAATTATAAACGCCAGTTACGGAAAGAAATACCTAAGCCCTCCTACGTGTACGGTCACGTTTGAAAATATAATACGGACGATAAAGTGCCAAAAATATGTATACACCTTAATTGGGCAATAAGGTCGTGTATACATATTTTTGGGACTTTGTTTCGTATCGGTATTTTCAGACGTGACTGTACACGTTCAACGCAGCTGGCCAACTTTAGAGCTCACGCTAGACAAGGTCCATAATGTTTATTTAGGGTTGCCGTCATCGAAAACGATGAGGAGGACCATAATAGTACTTGCGTTAAGACGAAAGTGGAGGACCTGCGCGAAATCGCCTTTTCATACAAACGTAGTCCCCATTTTCCTCTCTGGATATTAACATTATTGAAAATATTTTGACACAATTTGTTGCATATCAACCACAGCTCTCTATGCCCCTATGTTTAATTTTTTTCGTATTTTTTTATAAATATAAGAGTTAGAAGCATTTAAAAATGTGTATGGAATCTGTTTTTGATGGCTCCTAATATTTTACAATAATCAATAAAATCGAAAAAAAGTCAAACGTAATGTAAAAATATTTTCCATAATGTCAATATCCAGAGAGGAAAATGGGGACTACGTTTGTATGTGTTAGTCGTTATTAGCACGCATTACCGTGCCTTTGTTATTAAAAGAATATCGTATATTTAACTTTTCACCACACCAGCTGGTAAAAGCTCTCTTGATTGTTCAAAAACTGATGAGAAAGTTGCATTTATTTTATTCATATGTGTGGCAAAGTAATCAAATGCAAATTTTGAGTTGTTTCCTTATGGTGGCTGGTAGAATTGACTTTTAAATGATGATTTTGAATGACAAATATTTAATAACATTCATTTTGAATTGATTTGATGTGTTTTTGTTTGATATTTTATAGTCAGTATTTCCTTGCGTTGGTGAGGTGAAAATTTTTGTGTTTCACTCGGTGGCAAAATTTGTTTTTACCCTCGTGCCTTGAAACCTTCGCAACGCTCAAGATTCCACTTTTCGAACCACTCGCTACGCTTGTGGTTCAATTTTGGAATCTTTCGCTTGCTCGATTATCAATTTAGCGAAAGCGGTTAAACACCAACTTTGCCCCCTTCTAAAACAAATAACTAATTATTCTGTTTGCTAAAGCAAAGCGATACATTTATTTACCCAGAATCCTACATAAGAGATTTTTTTTTTAATTTAAATTTAGAAATATTTGGATATAGTTTATTTTCGATTCAGACGGATGTTTTCGCTACCAAAGATTCCGGATCCTGTAGCAGCACATATGATATTTTGAAGGCGCAAACGAGTGGCATCTTGGCTAGGCACCCCCGAAGCGTGGATAAATTGATTTTAATAATAAAATTTTGCCCCTCTGTTTATTATTTTACCAAATGCACCATAACAAATAAATGTAATGGGACAATCTTACACAAATTTTAATACGGCTTGCATTGTGGGCACGAGTCGGCAATGAAAACAGATAAAAGATTAATTATGTACCTAATACGTAGGAATTTGGAAAACAACCATAAGTCAAGAATAAATACCTATTCGCGATAAACACAGGAATTCGTAAAGTTAGGAAGAGTAGAAAGACGTTATATTTAAATATTATATAAAATTGGACATAGAATGGACATAGAGGTCGTGGGTTCAAATCCTGGCTCGTACCTATGAGTTTTTCGGAACTTATGTACGAAATATCATTCGATATTAACCACTAGCTTTTCGGTGAAGGAAGAATCGTAAGGAAACCGGCATACATCTGCGAAGAAATTCAAAGTTGTATGTGAAATCCCCAATTCGCATTGCATGGGAGGAGGCCTGTGCCCAGCAGGGGGATGTATATAGACTGAATTATTATAATATATGATGCTAATATTATATATTAAATAAATAAATATATATTTATTTCTGATTTTATACAAAAACACAGTTCAGTCTTTTTTAGGGTTCCGTAGTCAACTAGGAACCCTTATAGTTTCGCCATGTCCGTCTGTCTGTCTGTCTGTCTGTCCGAGGCTTTGCTCCGTGGCCGTTAGTGCTAGAAAGCTGAAATTTGGCATGGATATATAAATCAATAAAGCCGACAAAGTCGTACAATAAAATCTAAAAATTTAATTTTTTTTAGGGTACCTCCCCTACACGTAAAGTGGGGGTGAATTTTTTTTTTCGCTTCAACCCGAGTTTGGGATATCGTTGGAAAGGTCTTTCAAAACTAATAGGGGTTTTTAAGAAACATTTTTTGATAAAGTGAATATATTCGGAGATAATCGCTCCGAAAGAAAAAAAAATGTGTCCCCCCCTCTAACTTTTGAACCATAGGTCCAAAAAATACCGTAAAACGCTGCAACTTTGCCTGGATTTTGACGTTTTTTTCATATATCTGTGAACCTATTTTTCATTATGAGTTTCACGAGTATTAGTCGGAAGACATACCCTATGGCTTACCAGATAAGACTCAAATCTCATTACCTAACCATACTGTATTTCCGATTTACAAGCAATCAAAGTGGCAGGCAAAGTTGTAGGCCTAAGACGTAACTTTGCCTAGACGGATATCTCCATAAATAAGGTGTTGCTTTTTGCAATAATATTTACTCTTGTGCATGAGACATTATGCTTGTCCCTGACAGTCAAATTATTGCCATAAGCTTAATACTTTTTTTTTCACATGCAATAGGTAAAGTTGTAGCAGGTTCCACAAACTTTCTATACAAAAATATCGTTAACTGTAGGGTTGTGCCAAAAAAATATTATTATTAAAAAAAACTATTTATATTGTTAGTTACAAAATAATCAACAAACAAATGTAATATAATGTTGTTTGATTTCTTTTTCTTTTAGTATTTAATAATTTGAACTTATTTAATTTTTTTTATTACAAGTACATTGCAGATACACTATTTTGCTAATTTTCAATACATTATTATAGTGTAAAGTTCTATTTCATTGTAAAGTTCTAATCACCCATCACCTTTGAACTCCAATTGTAATCGACCTGACACCTGACAACCCAGATTTCGATAAGAAAGATAACTGCAAGACAAATCAAATGAGCCTAAACACAGTGGGTTTATTATGTGTAGTTTAGAAGTTGCTATTTTCGGTCTCCATCATCAGACCATCTCGATGGTACCATAAACATTGCATTGTCACCCAAGTTACATAAGTATGTCAAACACCTCAATTGGTCGCTAATAAGTGGTTGAAAAAAAGATTGCAAATTTTGAACAAAAAGACAATTACAAGTAAACATACAACATAATTATAATACAATAAATATACAATTGCAAGTAACTACAATAAAAATATAATAACAGATTGTAATAAGTTTTTTTTTATAATTTTCATTTTAATATAAGTTTTTTTGTTAACGTTAGTTTATTATTGCATTGTCAGCAGATCTACAAAGGTATCCACACTGAAAGTCGGTGAAAATCGACTTGCAAGATTTGACTTAAACAAACATTGCAAATTAATAAAAAGCTTGTAATAAATAAACTCATTTAAGCAGTTTAGGCAAGCTTATTTTTACTCTTTCCTGTACATTTATAAAATTCAGCTAGTGACAGCCCTAGACCCAGGCAAAATTGTGTCATTCACGTTTCCAAAACACTGCCCAATATTGCCTAGTACGTTATTATGCTGAAATCATGTCCTTTTCTTGAAAATATTAAACTTACGGGAAATAGACAGTCTTTGCTTACCCTGGGACGATACCACTTCTCAAAAAACACCTTTTTCGTAGATAAAAATTCAAAAGTTGCGAGACACTAAAAAAATGCTGCCACTCACGCCGACTTATGATACGTAACTGGCGGAGCAACAATGGAGTTACCATTGTAAAAAAATGAAATATGTGTTGCCAGAATAATGAAAATTACTAGCAAATGGTAAAAAACAAGAAAATACTAAGCAAATTCGAGAGATCGTAATTGAAATGAAATAGGCAAAATTGAGCTTAAATGGCAAAGTTGCAGCATTTTACGGTATGAAAAAAATCGTGGAAGTAGAGCTTAAGAAAGACATTAAATGAAAACTATAGCGGACATGATCAGTTTAGCTGTTTTTGAGTTATCGCAAAAAGTTTTCCCTTCATAGTAAAAAGACTTACTTTAATTAGGTACTGATTATGCAAATTTGCCTATTTGTTTAACTCGGGTGAAAGGTACCGTTTCATCCCTTGGTTAACAATTTACTATACTTTAAGCTCCAGTTTAGCTTATTGTGACGGAAAAGTAACTACGGAACCCTACACTGAGCGTGGTCCGACATGCTCTTGGCCGGTTATTATTTTATTCAAATATCTAATAATCTTCGGCAAGTTCGATGGTCTGCCTTCTTATCTTTTATTGCGCAACTACAAATAGGTAGGTAGGTAGGTCGTATATGTAAATATCTTATCCGATAATAATATTGTCACATTGATGAATTAAATTGTTATCACGTTTACTAATCTGTACAAATATATTATTAGGATAGTTAAATGAAATAAAACTGCGATAAAAATGATCATTGAAATGTATTATTACATGATAAATTAATATTATCTACATTAGTTTGGTCCAATAAACTTACTTAGACATAATTTAATGAAGACACTAACTGCGTCTTGGTTTGTATAAACCTAAAATCTCTTCAATGTACCTAAATTACCCGACACCGTTTTTATTAATTCACGTCTCTTCTTATAGGCGGGTGGTAAAATGTGGAATATATCACAATTTACAAATTCTGTCCCCAATAAATCCTTATCTATTTGGCACAAAATTCTAATTTCAATCGGTACCCAAAATTTGCCAATTCACCGCCTTCACTCCAATTCTTATAACGAAACTACTACTACTTAGCGATTGCTCTTTGCATAGTTATATTAATAATGTACCTAGGTACACAAAATTACAAAACCTTATACATACCTACTTAGGTACATAAATATTTACATGACAATTAATTACTAAAAGTTCATAGAACGTACACGGGCTACATCATAGATATATGGGATAAACATTACCAGCTTTCGACGAGCAAGGCCGTAGCGTCGACCATTGTGCTCATTTAGTCGCTGGTAAAAATACTTAGTTTAACGCACACAGCTATTTCCCATCCGATAGAATTCCGAAGAAAATTACCTTTCTCGAATTTTATGGAGGGAATAAAACATCGCCTAATAACTCGGTCTCGGGATAACGTACCGCCGAGAACAAGTGTTCGGGCCGAGACTCCGCGGAGCTTGCTGTGCAAGGCCGGGAGC
Source organism: Cydia pomonella (assembly GCF_033807575.1). Lineage (NCBI taxonomy): Eukaryota > Metazoa > Arthropoda > Insecta > Lepidoptera > Tortricidae > Cydia > Cydia pomonella. Next base: position 12,343,721 of record NC_084706.1, on the reverse strand, counting down.
CTCCGTGACGACCGCATTACCACGGATCTACACACCTTATTTACAATAAATATTTACAGATAACTAAAACTACGGACAGAGTATTCGTTTTACAAACAGTACGGGTGACAAAATTGGTACACGAGCCTCTGGCTTCGTTCCGTTTTCTTCATGATCCCCTTCTTGTAGTACTGCCGGATGCTTCTCGACAATTTGTCGTAATTCATCGCGGGGCGGTTTTTCCTCTTGCCCCACAGCCTCGCTACTCGCACGGAGTCCTCGATCTTGAAAACTCCGTTACCTGGGAACGACGTGATAGGAATTAAACATGGAACTTGTTAATCAGGGAAATTAAGATTCAGCTTGATGTGGCGCTTTCATGATTTCGTTGTGGTTGCAACAAAGTTGGTAGGTGTGTTTTTTCTATGGATAACATTTAAGTAAATTAGGTATACCTTCTTTATCAATTGACTTTACAAATGCTATAATTACAAAACTTGTTCAATGCCATGTTGTGTTGTACCAAAAAAATCATCGTAGGTATTTGTTCTACAAAGAGCCTATTAAACAAAACAATATTTCTACTTCATAGCCGAGTCACGACAGACTCAACCTTTGCTTTAAGACATTTTATCAAGTACCAGATGGCAAGTAAGCGGCTGGATCACCTTGAGAGCCGAGAATGTCGTTGCTCCAGTGAATTAAGGCCTGACAATCGTAAATGTAACATGAATACTAAAGCGCGACACGAATAACCTCATATCGCATTTAATTTAGGAATTACTGATATTTTCCAATAATAATAATATCAAATTTCCAACGATAACAACTATAAAAAAAAATTATTTATGCATTTTAAGCGTTATTTAGTCAGGGTGCGATTCCACTGTAAACAAAGGAATCAAGACCTACATAGCCCCTTCCTAATTCTTGTCATTTTTTGACGGATTTGTCTGCTCAATATGTGCATGTATATTAATCTCTAGCTAGCTATTCGGATTTTGCTGATTTAGTTAGTCACGGCATTTTGAGAAACGATGTATTCCAGAACAAACTAGGTACATATTTATAGATAAATAGGTACTATAAATAAAATCATTACAGGTTAGCAATGAATACCTACAACTCTGCCGACTCTGTTGATTACATTAAATGTAATTATCTTATTTCTTGGAAAAGTAGAATGAACAAACAATTAAGTACTTACGCAGATAAGTTCAAACGTCAGTGGTCATAGGTAGTACCTACAGCGGGTTATTTGAGTAGTAATTTGTAATAAACCACAATTAATAATTACTAAGGTGCTGACATAAAGAAAATATATTTATCATATCATAGTGATAACTCCTGATAAATTGTATGACACATGAGTTTACACATACGTATTCTGTTCGAATGAAATGCAAAGGATTTTAATTATTCAAATAACTATGCTGCATGAAGCAAATAAGCTGAATACTCACTTCGATCGAGCCATCGTATGGCGGAGCCGTGCACGTGGGGCGCCGCGAGGAGCTCCTTAAGGAACTGCCAGAGGTGTATGTGCGTGCTGCCGGTCTTGGCCTTCCCACCTGGTACGCCCGCGGTCGCAGACTCAGACTCCTCGTCTGTAGAAAAAAATACTGGTCAAAATTCGTCAGGTCGTTTTTTTATTCAATATTTAGGGGTTGCTAACTTTTTTGCTGAGTAACACAGAGTTTCTATATATTAAGACGGTTCTACCAAGACCTAATTCAATGACGTGGCGTTTTAGGGCATCGTAGTCGACTATTAACATAATAGGATTATACATATTATACACTATACCTATCTACACTAGATAAGTAGATACCTATCGGTCAAAAATTCATGTTCACTCTTTGATTTCGGTACTTACAATCAAAAGAGTCTTTTATGCGATATTTTTTTTTGCAGTGCTGATGTCGACATTTGTTTCCAACAGATTTTTTTCCAACAGTTGCAGTGACATTCTGCCGAAACCGACGATTCGGTTTTTCTCTAGTTTCGGCCGATACTGAACCTTTATCCGAAACATGATTTTTATGGCGATTGCCGAAACCTGCCGAAATCGAAACTTCGGTCAGATGGCTCCTCTCCACGATAGGCTATCATGCCCACTAAGATAGGATAGTGTGTAGGGAGGGTAGTGGTGTCGGATGGCTTATGGCGCGGCGGGATGAGGATGACGATGAGATGGCCACGATGGTGCGTACGCATCTACACGTAACCCATTCCATAGTGCGTGCTCCCAACCATCGCATGGCCATCTCGCTGGTCCAGCTATGGGCTCTGAAAAATACTATCTTGTATGCAATATAGTTTTTATTTGGCCGAAACCGAACCTTCAGCCTGCTAAAACGGAAACTTCAGTCGGGCACTGGTTTTTGATTTGACAGCCGCAATTTTAAAACATTTCTAAACAGTTCATTTCGTAATATCTCATAGGGATTTCCAAAAAACCTAAACTGTTTAAACCTTTCAAGAGGTTAATTTCTACTTGCGAGTACGTACTTATAATAAGTACAGGTATAGAAATCATAAAGAGTCAAATAATAGAAGTCAACAATTATAAAGTAATATAATTGGAGTACTTAGTAATATTCTTTCAATGAGTCATTGCTGATGAGAATAGTCATGCATTTCTGCCCTTCCGGTCTCACAGCATTGATTTCCAAATGTTTAACATACCTATATATTATGAATCACATAATGATCATTCGAAGGATGTTTTTGTTCGATTTTTTAAAGCATTAAAAATATTAAAATACGCTATAGATACTATTGAAGCATACTTGACATGTAGTTACTAATTACTTAATAAATATATATTAATGAGTGTTTAAATAATGCGTGCTAGACGCCCCAACCTACATATTTTGACCATAATTTTATAATGTTGCCGACATTTACCAATACCAATGTTCATAATCGCGAAAGATAATCTACTAGTATATAGCGTATGCTCCGGTTGCATACTAAACAGGCATTAGACATACGCTCTAAGTATGAGATTCGACAATTTAGGACCATTAATGGTACAAGAAGACGGGTGGCATGAGATGATGGCGCGCGACTTCGTGGAACAGTGTAGTAAGAACTAATAGCTTCGCAGACTTGGCGGGGCCGTGCCTCCTGCGCAGCATTTGAGATAGCTCGTAATTTTATTATGAAGAATAACTGGTATCTTTTTTGTAAGCGAACAAGTGATAGGTAATAGCACTTTGTTGTACAAAACCCAGTAAACATAGTTAAGAAAAAAAAAATAGTAATGATATCTATTTAAATTTACCAAGACTGACGCAACTTAGGACAATCAAATCTCTCAGGTAACATTTTATCAATTATGATTAATTTCTGTAAAAAAAACCTTTTGGAATCACAAATGCAATAGCATGGCAATCACAAATGGTTTTTTTTCACAAAAAAATCGATGCCAAAAGGAAAATGCGACAATTAAACAAATTCGTTGACTTGACTCAAATGTTTCACTGATCCCTGATCCGCTTTACCCAGGCTCTCGGTGAGGATCGTAAACTTTTCTACCGTCTTTACAACTTACCTTTAATCCATTGAAACAACAAAACAAAAAAAAATATCTGCGTTTTTTCGATTTACTTACTCCTTTAAAGTGTACTACTTAGAGAAATTTAAGACGTAATAAGCCCAACACTTGATAGTATTTTTAAAGCCAGTCAAAGCTAGCGCGACCTTGTAAGGCCAGTGCTACTTGGACCGATGTGGGTCGACGGGAAACACAAAAAGCCGACTTGACGTATAAGGCTTACCCAGGATGACTGACCAACGATGGCTGATTGATAGTTTATAGGTAACTGTAGTGAATGACGAGGACCGTTCCGAGATCATTCCATTTCCACATCTAATGAAAATTCTATAAAAGGTCATTCAGTCAGGTAATTCTGTAAAAGGCAAGAGGAAACGAAATAAAATAATGCCTATTTTTAGCCCGAGCGTAGTGAAATTAAAAAGTGTAAAAAGTTTTACTAAGAGATATTATTTGAGACAATTTTAATTATAGGTAGTATCCCATCGTTATCTTTAATACGAGAGAATCGAGAAACTACGTTTTACTTTTGTATGTTTTTATGATGAGCTGTAATATCATGCCTTCGAGTTTGACAGTTGAAGAAGATGGTGGTGTACGGCGGTTGACGAATCTTCAACTTTCGGCAACTAGAGATAGGTACCGCATAGTATCCGACCGACGTTTGGTTTCGGTCGGTTTCTGCACAAAAATCATGTTTCCGCCGAAACTTCGGGTTCGGTCAAAAAACTGCCGAAGTTTTCGGCCACACCGAGACTTACGAATACTGAAGATACATACTTTCGGATCGCGTTCGGTTAACCTCCTATGTGAATTCTAATCTTCGAGGCTAGCTAATTGTAAGAATAAAATATATCTCATTTTATATCCTGTTACTAAACTTGTTGATTTGTTGAAAGCGGAGGTCTCCGTTTTAGCTTAGGCAAAAATGTTTTTAGCTGTCCAGCTGTTCTCTACAGGTTGTATTAATCAACCACTTCTCTTAACATTTTGTGAGCAGATTCGTTAATTTTATTAAATAGATTTTTTGTAATTTGTAATTGAGCCATGTGTAAGGAATGAAAGGCCTACTGACATTTTTCTTTAACGATTTTAACACGTATGTAAGGTTCCGTTTCGGCTGAAACTAGAGCCAAAATCGAATATTCGGTATCGTAAAAAAAAGGTTTTGGTCGGACACTAGCTACCGCACAATACATAAGAAGTCGTACAGCGCCATCTACACTACTTGTTAAATTCGAAGCATAACTTTTTCTTAAATAGCCTTTACATCTCTAGACTTAAAAATCTTACAATCAATAACTCTTTACCGAGCTATAAAATAAACCCTAGTGCGACACGACACATGTTTACATGTCAGCCAAAGGTAAAGGCTTTTCTTATCTGATCATTAAATTGATACCTAAGTTACGTAAATAAAGCAACACCGAGTCTATTAAATTGTCATTTGCATAAGCAAGAGACAAACTGCTAGAATGTGGAATGTCTAACGACTATGTACTTGATCTTAAATACCAAGTATTAAGAACGATTTTTGAATGATCTTTAGGCTTTTGTTTAAGATGCAAAAGCTTAGTAAGTAGTTGACGACCTCGACGTAGGAGTCGTGCACCGCAACTTAAAAGGATTACGATTGGGTACGTTATACTAACTTTTAACACAATGGTGCTCGTAGGTATACTTGACGAAATATAATTTGCACCGATTGTAGTCATCAAACTTTATATTAACGAATACAAAAGGGCAAAAGAGGTGTGTAGTGCTTTGCCGCATGTCCCATCCATATAGTGGGAATAACTAGTTATGATACTTTATGTTTTTGGGATAATATCGACACGTTATTAGGTAAATGAAACTTTTTCGACACAAATTTACTTAGTATTTTTTTTTAATAATAGACTACGAATCGAAAAGTTAGAATACTAGGAATACTAATAAATTATAATGTAGGAAAGTAACTAGGATCAAGATTGTTTAGCTCAAGAATACTTTAAGCAAAACCGGATGCTGATTGTTTTATTACCCGGTGCAAATAATATTTCTTCGACTATATCTATTACGGAACATGTGGATTTTGAAGGGAAGAGTATATTATTTCGTGTTAAGGCAACCCTTATCGAGATATGAATAATCGAGGTTCAACTATATTTTTGCACTGCAGCAATGTCGACTGCCTCACTTATGGTCAGACATCAGGTACTTACGAGCTTACGAGAAGATATCTATTGTGGACAGCTATTGTCTGTGCCACTATCAGTGTTTTATTATCAAATGTATCACTTCTTTGCAGCCTCTTCTACAATTCTAAAGTAGACTAGCATATTTCCAGTTGCTCCTTGGTTTTGATACTTTTTACTCCAATAGATATAAATTAATTTTCTTAAAGGTTTCACAGTGCCATAAATACAAACATTAAGCCTAGGCAAGTTTCAAACGAAAGCAAATCTTTGTCTTGAGAAAAACGTTTTGATATCACTGGGATCATAAACCTTTACTGGAAAATATGTACGAGTAAATGTATGTTTCTATACAGTCCTAAGAGTAGATAAGTATTGTAAAGTCATGACTCGGTTCATAAAGCCCTGAGTTAAAGCATGCGGGACACCCAGCCATACATCATTGGGTCGTTTGTCTGCAGCCTCCGTCGTATGTGGGCCGGCCATAACAGAAAACACAGCTTATATCAGTCTAGAAACTGCTGTCCTTTACCGCCCAAGTAAACCTACGTATTAAAGAAAATACATAATAATATTTACAGATATTTTAAATATACAGTATTTATTCTAATATCTAACTATTTAACTATAAATGTAGTAGACTCATTTAGATACTCGCTGCTAGTATTTAATAAATTTAAGATTTTATGCAAGTAGGTACAAGTAAAAGATGCTAATGTATTTTTTGCTACTTTATGGTTTTTAAATGTCTAGTTAAATATATAGTTAAATGCCTCGTTATAACTAAATATTTGTTTTATTGATAAAAAAAAACACGTTGCTGATCCGTGAATAGTTAACGTGCTAGTCAATCAGTGCTAACTCGTTATACTTTCTTGCGGGTTTACATTAATTGCATGTAAAATTACGCAAGTAAATATAACTGGTTAGCACTGATTGACTAGCACGTTATCTTTTCGCGGATTAGCAAAGTAATTTTTTTGTTTTAATTAGTATGGAATAGTATGGAAAGTAACGCTTGATTATATTAATTATTTAAATATTTGTTGGATTTTAAGTTTTTATAATAAGTCAGCTAGATTTAAGTACAAGCTGTAGGTCATTACTTGATCTGAAAATAAAATTAATAAAGATATTTCATTTCATTTAATTCTCCTTATGTCTAAGTTATATAAAAACTTGAAAAGCTAGTACAAATTTAACTCTGTTAAGTAATGAAGGTGGACCTGCAACAGGATTGGTGAGCTCTAGTAAGTTTGTTTTCAGATACCTAATTTATACTATTTATAGCTTTGTTTCACGATAAAAAAACAATTTGTCTGTAATTTGGTCAAAATAGTAGTACCTAAGTAATAAATAGAAGACTAACGCTCATTTATTCCAAAGACACTTGCTACAAGGAAATGGTTTCACAATAGTCATATCTACTTATACTAAAATACAATGGTTATAGCTGCGATGAATTAAAATTTCTGTAGCAACGTGACGCCGCAAATTACTTAGAAGCATTAAACATGGGCATCTCGTGGACAGACATTGGTCTCACTGTTCCAGCAGTCTGTGGTATTTCTAACGGTTGATCACAATGCACGCGAAGCAGCTGATGCATTGCCGTGCCACATCGCATTCGATACAAGATAGACCGTTGGCTACTTTTTCCACTTTTTATACAATTCGCGACCCGGTTTGCTACAGATAGGTATAGAGTTACCACCAGACAGGTTGGTTCTTTGGATAAATAAATAGGTAAACCTATTGAGTTTGGTTTATTTCTTTTTTTGACATGTGAATACTGCGATGTATTTATCTACAACATATTGATTTTTGATTATTTATCACCTTTCTCTATTATTAAGTCAAGTAGGTATTGTAAGAATCTTTTTACAGATATTCGATTTACAATGATATCGTTTACATTATCATTACTATTAGATAGGATATCACTAAACAGGTGGGTAATAATTCTTTTAATGAGAAATTATATTTTCACGTCAGCAGCTCGAACAAGGGTAATTTGCTGCTTAAAAACAGTGAGCAAAACCGCATTTTGCTCACCGAGTGATACAAAATAACATTCAAGTGACCTTTAGATTCGAATGTCATTTCAACGTGCGGGGCCTAATACAAGTTCGAAATATTTGGATTCTATTGTCTTTATCCCTTTCACGTCATTAGCAAAAAGAAAGAGACAAAAAAAGTGCATACGTAATTCAACGGTATATTGACGGTTTATAATAGACCCCCGAAATAAGTCAGACCGCATCGTTCCAAAACACCCTACGAGTCTTCATTCGTAATAATTAATTAATGAAATAAAAGTTTAAAATTTAATAAAAACACCATATTTTACGTATTTTATTATACAATCAAAACAATGAACTTATACAACGCAATTGTTACGCAGTAAATAATTCTACTTAACTACTTTTAACGATCTTTACTATAGTTGACAAATAGTAGTATCCGCAATTCGGACCGGATCATACAAAGTATAAAAAAAAAAGAAAAGTTGTCGATTGAACTGTCAATTGATGTTCGTTATTTTAGTATTATTTTATTGAAATTTCTTTCGTTTTGTTTTATTGCGGTAATTAAAGTTAATTGTTAGAATACCTTCAGAAAATATGAGTGAAATAGTGATCCGTCCGTCTGGATTACATTTTTTCAGGTTGTATTTTTTGATGGCTGACGTGAAAAATTTTGTGTACTACACGAGATCAAAGTTATTTACATCTCGTGCGCTTTTGAGTCCCTTACTACGCTCAAGATTCTAAATTAGATTCACTCGCTACCCTCGTGAATCTATTATAGAATCTTTCACTTGCACGGGACTCAAAACAAGCACTCGAAGAAATATCAAACTTTGCTCTCTTGTTGTACAAATAACTATTAATCATAAATCACCAAATTTTTAGCCGATTTCATCACACCGATAATTTACTTAACAATCTATAATTAACTTCACAATTTTGGTCTTCATGGGAGAATGCCGTGCTGTGCCTTATAACATTTGATGAGTTACTTCGATTTTTCCTGAATACTATAAAACGATTTCAACGGGACTAACATACCCTTATACCCTTTCAAACGAAAAAAGTTACCATAAATCGGTCCGCCCATCTTCGAGAAATCGGAGAACATAGGTACGTAAAAAAGATCACGACTAATTGTAAATGAGTGTCGTATGCATAATTGTTAGACCGCAGTTTGACTTCTAATCCATTTAGTGATAGTGGTCTTCCTAGGCTACAAGATACCCGTTGTTGCCAGGCTGAAAAGTGGTGCCGTTTCCTGTTTTTTTTTTCAAGGGGCTGGTACCAGCCCCTTTAATTACTCCCTTACAATTCTCATACATTCGCCGTCTAAAATACACTTTTTTCATAAATCGGACTTATGCGAGCGGTACTGATAAATCCGCTACTTGAGACTACGAAAATAATAAGCGTTTTGGTACAAAAACTGATGTACTTATGGAGTGAGCACTTTATGCTTACTTATTTCTCTGATTCTATCGGTAGGCCTAGGACCTATAAGAAATAGTATGATAATGATAATTTCTGACTGCGTTTTTTCATTAGGAACGTACCTTCGCTCATGTCATCTGCGGACGGTACGGGCGCGGGCGTCGGCGACGGCTGCGACTCGGCCCACTGCTGCCGCCACGCCTCGTGGCTCGCGGCCTTCCAGATTTCTAGCTGCGCGTATAGTGTGCTGCCAGCCTGTAAAAAAAAACATTGTTAGCTCTTTCAATCATTGTTAGCTGTTTCATGGCATGGTAAGACTACGGTATTAGAAGACGAATTTGCAAGCTATACAATTTTGCCTGTTTTTATGGATATCTAACACCTATTTAAAGTTGTACAAGTCCAATCAATTTAAAACGAGTATAATATTGTGTGCCAATAATTTGTGACAGAATATCCCATTTATGAGATAGGGGCCTTTTTTTTTAACGTTGGGGAAATGCGTTTACGCATGCCACCTAGTCCGGGGGAAACCAGGGGCGATGACGGAATGCCGGCTCCGCCTTAGATGGGGTGCCGCAGGGTCGCTATCAGCATTCGACCACGTGCGCCCCGGCGGGTGAGATAGGGGCCTAGCCAAGATGACAACCGTTGACAGAAAATGCAAATCGAAACTTTAATAGCCACGTGGCTTTTGGTAGCATCTGTCATCCCGGTATATATTTTTTCCTATTCGTTTGGCGTTTTTCGATGTACGATTATCATCTTGGATAGGCCCTGATGCTAAATTAAGTATTCATATTTCACCTGCAGACAGCTAGTTCGAGTGATTGTTAAATAATGCTCGTTTGTATGAATGCGTTTACGTGTTCGTTTACCTTCTAAGTGCACTCTGGTTAGGAACATGATTAACAGTACCTTATTTTTCTTTTCGTAGGTCAGTTTAAATTGAGTGGGTAGTACCTACCTATATGCTTTTTAAAATAATATATACTAGTGGCTCTGTGAGCTGTAGTCCTCCGACCCCCTCCGCGAACCCCCATAGTTCCGCCATTTTGTTTTTTTATTACTAAAACTAAATCGAAAAAAAAAGATGAATTTGCTCACCAAAATTCAAGAGAACCGAATAATTGTAGGACGAGAACATCCGGAGATATGAAAGAATTTTTGCCCAAGCTGAAACGAAGACCTCCGCTTTCGCTCAAAAGCTCTTACTTCCTATGGAACCTTAGAATGTTATGGTAGTTATGTTATGGCAAGTACCTATCTCAGCTGTCCATTATTTAGCTATGCAGAAGAAACTATGTAGGTTACCTTCTCGCCTACCTAACTAGTTAATGAGACTACTTAAATAATGTTCATAGGTTTAACGTACATTTTAATAGTCGTATACACCATATACTTAAAACGCATAAAATAAAAGTTACGACCTTGGAAGTGCATTTTAGGGCGTATAAAACATCGGCAAATAAGTGAGGTTAGTTGCCTCGCTTTCTTCGGCGGAGAAAGTCAGTTGCGCGTGCACTTGAACGAGTACTTGGCTGCTGGCCGATTAGTCGCTCCGTTCAAGTTACTTGCTTGTTGATTGGTCGAGTTATGTAATTATTTGAGCTACCTACTTCATTTGCTTGTTGTTTAGTAACACCTGTTAGCTAGTGTTGTTTTATACAGGGTAATTTATAGGTCACGAATCGAATAAATATTCTCAGATAAATCCTAAAGCCAATAAAGATGGCATTCGGGTGGCAACTGCAACTGTCTTTCTGTTACGACATTACTGCTGCGGCGTTGAATTAAATTGTGGAATTGTGCGGTAAATAAAAAATACATTCTCAATTTAACCCACTTTAAAATATTCTTTCTGTTTTCACCTATACACAATGCTTATTAGTTTGTTTCTTTGTATTGTACGTAAGTGTAGTGTAGTGTACGTTTTATTAAGTTTTATTATTTAGCCTGTCTAGCTTTATTGAAGTCATCGAGAATAATTCGTACATTTCAGACTTCAGCAATTGAGCTTCAGACCTCAGCAATGTATGTAGCACCTAACTAGATTAATGATAATAGACTAAATAAATACACTTAGATCATAGTCCCGGATAAAGGTAAGTACCTATACAATTTTTGAGCAACGATTCCCAAATCGGTGTCGCACTCACAACTCTTTTAAGACTTTTCCTCCAATTTTGCATCCAGCCGATCACAACGTAGTATGCATAGCGTAATGACTTGCATAATGCACGATTTCCTTAACGGATTTCCTTACGTAGTGGCGTAATGAAACCGGGACAATTGTACCGGTGCTGTTACATTACAACACAAGCCTAAAATGGTACAGTCTACGTCAAAGGCATGTTTACATTTTGCGCCTTATTTATTACAAAGGGGTAAGGTGCAATGCAAAAGCGTAAACATATCTTTGACGGCGACTGTACCTTAAATCGATTTCCGTATAATGTTAATTTTTTATAGGCCCTGAATACAAACAATAAAAAATTGCCTATTGACTACGTGCGAAGTGCGTGGTGAGGGTAAGTAAAGCGCTCCCAGCGCATTAGATGGTAAAAATTAGAACTAAGTATCTACATTTTTATAACTAATCATATTTGAAATTGATAAAAGCTTTTCGACTTCTCGCCAACAAGTATGCACCTTCAAATAATCTTATATCGCAATCCGACAAAAGCCAAATTAGATCACATGTCAGAACTCGGGTAGCAACGGGTGATGTAATCTGCCGAAAAACATTAGGAAGCAATTACATTCAGGTGATGTGATGATCTAAGGAGCATATTTTACGATGAGGCACGAATTAAAACGATATTCTTAAATTTAATGTAAAAAAATGTTGGTCTGCTTTATGATGATAATCAAATAATATACAGGTAATCTACCTATTTAATTATTTTACCATTGTAATGTTTTGTTTTCGTTACATTTATAAATTCGAAAATACTACCCTCCCTCCTACAATCAGTATGGCAGCTATGAGTAAGTAATGATGACATTTGGTTACAAATATAAACATATTTAAGAAAAGATTTAATAATCCATATCGAGTACCTACCAGGGTACCAGGGTTCAGGGTCAGGACGTACGACTTATTTCACAGAGATTACAATGTTTCGTCATCTTTTAAGATAACATTCTTGAAACTTGCAATATTTTAAAATAATAAATTATAACCTAGGAGGCCGATTCTGATTACAATGATGATGATGAAAGTTTTAGGTACGATGTGGCCGGTTTTATACTCCATTTTTAGGGTTCCGTAGCCAAATGGCAAAAAAACGGAACCCTTATAGATTCGTCATGTACATAGCAAAAAAAACAAAAAATTTTAGGGGTTCCCCATACTTAGAACTGAAATTCAATTTTTTTTTTCATCAATCCCATACGTGTGGGGATATGGATAGGTCTTCAAAACTGATATTGAGGTTTCTAATATCATTTTCTGAAAAAATGTCCCCCCCCCCCTGTAACTTCTAAAATAACAGAATGAAAAATCTAAAAAAATATATGATATACATTACCATGCAAACTTCCACCGAAAATTGGTTTGAACGAGATCTAGTAAGTAGTTTTTTTTAATACGTCATAAATGGTACGGAACCCTTAATGGGCGAGTCCGACTCGCACTTGGCCGCTTTTTTTTAGCTCCACTAAGAAATATATATTTTTTAATTCAATACCTAAGGGAGTGAAAATGCAGAACTTGCAAGTTTTAACGACTACTACTTGATGGAAGTCACGTGCAAGGACAGTAATATTATATTACTTATCTAAGTTTGATTATATTATCATTAATACCTGATTACTAATGTTATTAAAGACTTTGAACCCCATGCCCTCGTTCGTGGGGTCAGCCGATAAACGCGCTCAGCACAAATATTTTAACGGTTACATTGTATCATAAAATGAACAAACAGTAATATCTGTGATGGGCAACTCGCCCATCTACTTTACTACATAGTTTACTTAGTTTTATTTTTAGTATTATAATTTAATTCAGTTTTTAATACCTTTTATTTTCTTAGATATTTTTATACTTCGTCGGTGGCAAACAAGCATACGACCGGCCTGGTGGTAAGCGGTTACCGTAGCCTATGGACGCCTGCACTCCAGAAGAGTTAGTTACATGCACGTTACGACCCTTACACTCCGCACCCTCGTTGAGCTCTGATCTGATGATTTCAATAAACGCATATGCTCGTAGGTATTTCCGTAATAGATATATATTTTTAGAAGTAAATATGTCAGATATCTACCTATACACTCAAACTCAGTTATTAATTCATCAAGTAGTCCCGGAAAGAGCGCTTTTCCAATATTATGACAAACTAATATTATATTAGTTACCTAAGTACCTACGTCAAAATTGAAGGCGCGTAAAACGCTAGGAGGAAAACTCACCAGTTCTTAATAATTGCGAAAAATAGTGAAAGTCTGGCAAGATCTGGTACCTGGGGTGCTCTCCGGTTGAAATCTTCTTCGGTCAGTGCCATTAGCGCGGCACCTTCCATCGCAAAGTACTCCGTCGGTACCATCGGCAAGTTAAACGTCTGGAGCGTGAATGCCACCCAAGCCTTTACGTTTTCTGTACTCCAAACCATTGGATCTGTCGAATAAAAACCTGAATTAGAATCAGTGACTAATATTTCAGTGTGCTGAAGAAACTCTTTGTCTAACAGTTGGGTCTATATTATAAAATAATAGTGTTCAAACCCAAAGGTAATATTATTATTCAATTAATGGACGAATTCAAATTATTCGTGTAGGGGCACTTGCGCCATTCATTTACCTACTAACTCAGGGTTAATCGGTTAAACCCGGAGTTACTAGTAGGTACAATTTAACCCTGTGTTAACGGTTAACTCAGAGTTAGTGGCTAACCCTGGATGGTGCAATTGGCCCTAAACTAGATGATATTTTAATTTTAAAAGAAGACAGCAAAGTGCAGATATAAATTAAAAACTGAATGATGGCATCATCTTCAAATTTGGGTTTGTTAATTAACTGTAAACGTTTTTTGTCATGTTTTTATCACAAATCAATAATTGATTTCAAGAAGCAGCTCTCTTAATCATCTAGTCGATCAGTAGCACACAGTTGACAGCTTACGTAATCGGCCAGTTCGTAGAAAACCTTTATAAGTATTTATCATTATCATCACTGTGAAGTTAGACGCTGGGCGTCGATGTGGTTTTTGTTACACACTGACTGACGTCAGCTTACATGATGGCAGAATCGTAATTTGCATCATAAGATTAGGTTATACTCATTATACAGCAAGTGAAGTTATAGGAGAAACAATAAGTAAGTTTTTTTCTTTCTCTTTTACTCCCTCTATGACGTAATTAGAGTGACAGAGAAAAATGCCCGCAATTGACGAACTTCGATTTTCGCGGTAGGCCCCCTGTTTCGAGGTGCTAACTATTACAGTAGCGGCGCATCGATATGGTACATTGGTTGGGCAAACCGAAGCTTAAGGGGTGTACCGAAAAAAAAAACTGTAATCTTCAAATGAAAAAAAACTGATGCGATTGAGAACAAACTAAGGTTTATAGAATAACTATACAATAAAAAGCGACTTTTAATTTAGATATTTGTCAGTTTTTTATTTATAATTTTTTCTGTAGGAGTGAAAGGCAGCTTCTTCCTAGCGCATTCGGTGGCAGCTTTTTACGGATCCGTTTTTCATATTTGTCTGCATGAGCCCATCACCTGCTGGAATTTTTAATGTTTTTTGGCGGTTTCATTTTTCTCTTTTAATACACTTTTGATTTGAGTCCAATAATAGTTGAGAGAACGGCACTGTAGGATGTTTGGAGCTCTTACTCTATTGTAGGTCAACTACCAAATGCGATTTTTGTACGAAGGAAATAGTATAATTTTTAATTTGGCCTAGAATTAAGTAACGCACATTTGGTCTTGTGTACAAATTACGTGAGGTTCTTTCGGCAACTTTCTGAGCTATTTCTTAGTTTTGTTCACCATATAGAAAAATACACGTGAGGTTGTTCCTAGAGATCTGCCTCTGCTCAAGAGCACATACTAAATTAGTTATTTATTATGAAATGTATGAAACTTCGAGGTAATTTTAAGTGTTTCAGGCATATAGGATGTTGCAAATTTTCTTGCTTTTTGGAAAAGACCAATTTTCAGTGATCTCTTCTACTTACTGGTCTAAAGTAGAACAGCGTAAAACCAGAATTATTTATATTCGAATATAATAGCATAATAATAAGACTTTCTATCGCGATAAGAATGCAGTAGTCATCTTGCTTAGAATCAAAATTACAGGGGCTTGAAATTTACAGTGTTTTTCGGTACAGGCCTTACGTATCTAGCTTGCTATTTCTCCCCCCTTGCCCCTCCACTGCTGACTAATCCTAGTAATCACTCACCTGGTGAGATTCCCAGAACATTGCACGTGTTATCGACATCTCTCTTCGATTGTTCGATAGCCATACAAATAACTCTGTCCATTTCTGAAGTGGCCAGTGTGTCTTCTGTGTTCGCTCCTCCACTGCTTTCTTCCATCTTGACATCTAATTCAACCGGCCTCAAATTAAACCTCTTTTGAAATGATGTATCTTCAAGGAATGATCTTAAAAGGTTGTGGTCTCTGGGCTCTTCGATTTCGAGTTTAGGAGTGATAAAAGTATGTTGGTTATTCTCTTGGGAGATCTGATTCTCTTTCAACAGTTCTTCAATGTCGATATACTCTTCATGCTGTGGGACCGGGGAGGAATAATGTTTCGTGCTGCCATATGAGGTGCAGGAGCCGGAAGGTGAAAGAGGGTATGGAGACGCAAACTCTGGTACGGAAAGTCTGTTAGGTTCTTCTTTGATGTATACGTTGGGAGAGTAGGAGAAGGAGCTGTAAGGCGAGGGAGGCTGAAGCGCTACTGCGGGAATAGATCCCTCGTCAGAAGATGGTGAAGGTGTAGGATATCCTTCGAAGTCATGTAGGCGCTCCAGGAAGGAGTTATCTTCTGGATAAGGCGGAGGTGGCTTGGTGTGTGTGGCGGGGGAATGGAGCATGGGTTCCGGTGGGGAGGCGGCTCCAAGGTAGCGCAGCAAGTGCTGCAGGTCGACTGGCGAGGCGGGCACGGCGCGCTCGCCCTGCGTCGCCGACGGCGGGCTCAGGCCTGACCGCGGGACCGTCTGTGGCATCTGGGGACAATATGAACACTATTTATTTCAATGATCTATCTTTCTGTTACCCTCGTGTTAATCAAGATAAAAACTATGGAGTTAACTTAAGAATTTTAATTACTTTTTTTTTAAATTGGTTATGATTACGCATTGCTTGCTTGAGCTAATTAGTAAATATTACGGAATTGTTGTAACGCTAAAGACATGTTATTCTCCTGCTATATTTTTTCACATATGTATAAAGTCGCAATCAGTACGGATTGAAAACGAAGGCCAGTGACATAGAACTTTAGGACCGAAAGCGTTTTTACTGAATATGTGGGGGTGAAATCGGGAGTTCATAAAGTCCCGTCCTCCACATCGATGGCATTCTTTTATTAAGAGACACCGTGTATAAAATCAATAAAATGAAGTTCTATGTTCCAACGCACACATTTAATTCTATCGTGGAATTCTGATCGCAGATTATATGTAGCACATAGGTAACGTTTTATGTAAATGAAATCGTCATATATGAGATCATCATAAAACGACGACGTCAAACTATTCTGCGAGTATGGCCAGATGTTGTAAAGAAAACAAGACAAACTAAAAATATATTCCGAGTGGATAGTGAACTTGCTTTACGATTTAGTCTTTTTCAAATTATTGGGTGGTAAGTGAACTTTTATATATGTTTGATTATTTAATGTATGCATTTTATAATTCATAGTCGAGCGTAATAATTGGATGTGAACATATAACTTATATTTTGTTCATTAAGTCGTGAAATGAAACATATTGTTTATGTAGCACAATCAATATACCTACGTATGATCAAATTATTTTAGTCTACTTAGCAAATAAATTATATTATATTATATTACAAGGGGAAGGTTAATAGGTAGGTAGTATTAACCTAAGATATGGCGCAAATGTTGACTTCATTGTATGAAATATTCAAAACTTACTTTGAGTAATGACAAGCAAAGACCCATTCTACGCGGCACAATCACCATTACTGACTCCTATGATATACCTAGTCTTTACGAAATTGATAGTCGTCATACCGGTCTGTTCAGGAAAACGATTCCAAGCATTTTCATTACTTTTTTATGCAATAATCACTATTGTATTCATATTTCTCACGATAACTAGCTTCAATTGTTAGTCGATACGTACGTGGGAAAATCGGCTTGAAGTATGTTTGTTTTAGAGAAAAACAAAGAAATAGATATTAGCAAAGTTTATGAATATCCAGTTCTGCATGCGCATGTGTTGATTATAATAAAGAAATTGACAAGAAACATAAATCCCACATATGTAGGTATTCTACTTAGATATTCAAATTAAAGATGTTTAATTGTCTCTCTACCGCCGAATCGGCAAAGGTAGTAAGCAAATAAAATAAAAACTTATAAACAGGATAGGGCAAGGCTAGGACAAGGCAATAAAGAACAACTGTCTCTATTATCAAATATTTTTTGATTAACAAAATTGTCTCTAGGGGAATTAGGTGTTTGTGGTCTCAAATCATACAGATTATTTTTGTCAATTATTTTGTCATTCGATTATCGTAAAAAATAATCTACTATTTACATAACAAATAAATAATAAAGTACGTACTTTGCTGTTAAATAAACATTAAGAAGGCACATGGAAATCAATTACGCTTATAGATATTACCGAAAATTAGAAACAAATTATTATACCTATCCTAGTTAAATCCCTTAACTATTAATTTAATTAGGTTTTTATAAGATAATACATCGTGGGATTGTTTACTCTGCCTTACATTAATTTATATTATTGCTTGACACGTTTATACAACCCGTTATTATCAAAACCCAGTTCTGATGATGGGATATATGGGGAGTCCAGGGAACTCCTCAAATCTTATAGGCGTACATATAACGATTTTAGTATTTTCATCAACAAACCAAGCATTTACATCCAACAGTGCCATTTGATGTAGTGGAACAGCTGATAATGACCAGAACGCATATTTCACTTTTGGCGAGTTGTCCTCTTCTAAGTTCTTAAGGAACATTTAGGTTAAGGTTTAGTTTTGATGATGGGTTCCTTGAGGTTCAACTCTTCAAATCTTGATAGCTTTAGACCTTGAAACTAGAAACGTACCCAAAGCGCCAACATTTTTAGTGACATGACCGTTGGGCCAGACAGGAACGAGTCTTGCAGAATGATGCATCACTAATCAGTCAGTATAATCACTGGTAAGAAAAACTAAAACTGGAAAAATTAAATTAATAAAAAAAGTATAAAATAAAACCGACTTCAACAAGTATAAAATAAATTTTTTTTTCAGCGTTAGCAGATTCGTTTGAAGTCGGTACCATGTGAAATAGTTAAAATTCTGGTTCTTTCTTTCTTATCGAACTACACGGGCTGGCATTCGGGTTGACAGCGTGGTGACGTTTTTATGATTTGGCTTGGCACCCACTTCAAACGTATTCATTGCTAGCGCATATAAAAGGGTATAATATTTTATTTTGATACTTTTTGAAGTCGATTTTACTTTTTTTGAAATTAATTTTATGTATTTGAATAAAGGTTATCTCACTGTGCTTGTTGGAAAATCGGAAAATCCGCCAATACCTGTACACTACAGATCAAAACGGAATTTCACAGTCTTCTCTACCTACTGTCATAAATATTAAAAATTTGATCGGCCAAGAGCATGTCGAGCCATGCTCAGTATAATGTACCGTAGTTACCATTCTGTCAGAATAGGCTAAACGGGGACTAATTGTAAGCATCATATGCTACTTTACAAGCATAAGGGAGTACCTTCGCAGCGCCTTCGCACGTCTTTTTACTAAGAAGAGAAAACTTTATGCAATAACTCAAAAACAGCAAGACCGATCATATTCTCTGTATGTTCTCTATAAGTAGTTTTAATTGAAATTATTTATTAAACTTTTGTTATACGATTTTTTATTTTTATTTTTTGGACCCATGGTTCAAAAGTAAGAAGGAGGAAAGGATATATATTTTTTTACTTTCAGAGCGAATATTTCTAAAAAAACTCACTGTATCAGCATTATTCAAGCTTATATATATATAAATAAATAGGGACGCCTTAGCGAGGTACAAACACCTATTAACATATATGTTTAGGTATATAACATCGGTACGCCATTAATCTCAACTCAAGAGTTGAAAAAACCTAGTAATAAACAGACCCACTAGACAGGCTACTTTTCACACCATTTACCGACGACTAGTAACAGTTTGAGCTCTGATTATGCGTATTCGATATGTATTTGGAGGTCATATTACACGCGCACAATTTTGGTGGAGAATTCGACTCGCAGCGCTCGTGTAACCTGTGTAGATTGTGCAGGCGCGGCGCCGGCGACGCGGAAACGGGAGTTGAAATATTTTTGGATTACTGTAACCTTAGAATATAAGTAGATAATCGTTCGTGAAGAAGTACAACACATGAGTAGGTACTACTATAAACTGTCTAGTAAACCCGAATTACGGAGAACAAGTCGCGTTCACAACACATATGCACGAGCAAGCAAAGCTTATTGTACTGTACTCAGGAGTCTTAGGGTGCCTAGCTATAATAACAATCCTAACAACAAACGCCAAACGAACTTGTATCGGGATTCCGGATATTCGCCGGGACGACAGAAGTTACGAAAAGTCACGTGACTATTTCCCTACATTATTTAAGTTTCGATTGGCATTTTCTATCACCGATTGTCATCTGTCCCAGTACCAATAGATCGTTATACATACGAATAAATGCTCTACCGGGATTCGAACCCCGGACTTCCAGCTTTGTAGACACATTCGCACACACATAGTACACATTCACTATCAACTAGCTAGGAAACTGTTGAGAGACCGTATTTTTTTTTTAATGAATGATGTTAAATTATATTTTTTTGCAAAAATATTCTACATGGGACAGTGACTCATAGCTGGTTATAGATTAGAGATCGAGAAGTGCACATACAATATTATTAATAATTTGTTTCTTAATAATTAATCTTCTTAAAATGAAAATAGTTCAAAGAAAGTAAGCTTCTCTTCCTCTACGTTTGACACTAATAATTCTTCGTTCGACTATAATACGCGTAAAAAGACTAACAGATAACAGCGTGAGATTTTTTTACAGGAAACAAAATGAAACCGGTAGTAAGGCTGCTCTTATTAATGATGACGTCACGACATTGTGTAGACGCGTGCGCCTGCCTTTTAATACCATTTCGACAAGGTTAGGCCAAAGGCCTTGGGATTTTCACACGAAGACAAATCTACCGTCATGGATGCTATACCAATATAAACCATACTAAATTCGGTTTAATTTTATCTCAAATCCGCTTCCGTGTCTGCATAATTGTTATTACTCGAGTCTGTACTCCACGACTTTAATGGCATAAGCTTTAAGCTCTATTGCATACAAAATCTCTGCATAAACCAACAATAAAGAACGCTCGTCTTGTTTAAAGATGTAAATGTCAGATAAACTAAATTGCCCATTACTTAAACGTGCAAGCTTTTTAAAATTCAGATCCAAACGGGTACTGTCGTCTTTTACATAAAGCAGTCTTACCTAACGGGTATAAACCTAGTAAGAACTCACTTGGTACTGCCAACTTTCCTCCATAAGTCACTTTTAACTAAACAACACTCACACAGTCAGTCAGCGAACATTTGAGGTTAGGACGCCGGCCGGTACGCTGAAGCCCAATAACAAAACGCGTTCACTGAAGTCCCGTGCTACCTGAGCCACTGTAGTACATCATTGATAAAAAATATAAAACAAAACAAAACTGGGACGGGCTCAGTAGTTGGTATATTGTTCAATAAAACGAAGCACTAATGTTTTTTGATGTCCTCCATGCCCCAGCGTGTGCGCGACGGGTAGATCACACGGCCACTGAGCGCCGCCCGCGCCGCTCTCGAGCCTCAATGACTGTCTACGTCACAGCGGGAAGTACGCCTCGTCAATAAACTATAATAGAACACTCGGAACTAACGTCATATGCTTTTAATTAGATTTTAATTGAATATGTTTCCGTCTTTTGTAACAATACAGTTCTATTCAAGTTCACGTGTGACTGAGAAATTACAAGAACGATAAAAGCTGCTTACAGAACTTCCGTAAGATACACCAGACCGCCGCGCAGGCCACCTTATTGATGACCTACCCATCCACTACTTAATTTGCTTTATCCAAAACGTCATCCTAGAGCTTGTTTGCTCCATTAACACAGTATCATAGATGATGATCTAAGTATATGCAACCAGCATCCTTGGTACAACGCCTCAAGGGCCTATTTTAGATTTTAGCTAGTTATAGTAATCCTCTGTATATATTCATTATGTATATTGTTATTGTCAAAAAAATAAATAAAGTCATCTTCTGAGTTTTTAATTAGTATATGATGAAGGTACGTTGAGTCATAGTGCATTCATTCTATACCTCGTAATTCACGTAATCCACATGCTTATGTATTAATGAACTCAACCCTAGTAGCGTAGCAAATCAATGAATGTACTGGTAAACCCAGGTTCCGCAGCAGTTACATAATTCGCTCCGCCGACTCCTACAACCTCGCCGTCATGACGCATGTCTTCAATTCATTCATACTCTAAAAATAGGTTGCGAGGCTTAAGCAAAATATACGGTAGTGTAAACACCCCTTTACGAGTAATGAAAGGAACAAAAGCTGAAGATTATGTATAGCTGAAATTCAGGGATCAAGCATCGGGGCCTATCAACATCATGTTTTAGTGATTCGCCTCAATTCGGCGGTTCCGCAAATAATGTGAATAACATTTCGAGTTATTCATTTCAGTATTTTATTTTATGTCGATACAGACGAAGCTAATACTTTTTTTGTTGTATTTGCACAATGACAATGATAATTAAAGAACACTAAGTAGGAACGAGTAAGTTGGTATACCTTAAGCAACCTTAAGATTGGAAGAGATTGCTTACAGCGATAAGATCGCTTGTTGCTACCTTTATCTACATTGAAAATCTGATCCTACTAGCATTAGTCCATCTATAAAATTTGTACATCAAGTAACCTTATACGTTTACTACTAAAATAGCTTATGAGAGTTATGAGACCTAAAAATATCTTATACGTGTAAGAAACAATTATAGTAGGTATTACATCCTGGTATTTTTGTATACAATGGCATAAGTAAAAATAGACTTGCCCTGCACAAAGTTGTATTGAAATGACACGGAAAACTCATGTACCTACGTACTGACTAACAGATTATATTATAACTAAATATGAATTATATTGTTGTCGTTGAATGCAAGCCCTACTTTTTGAAAAGTGTTTGGTGTGCTCGTACTTGGTATTTGTGTTTAGGTATTACACTTATTTACGGAACTATTGGAAAGGAGGGATTTACAGGTATCTATAGAACGTTTGGCATCGGTATTAACAATAAAGAGTATTTGTTAGGAATAAAGAGTATTTATATTTGGCAATTTTTAACAATTCGTCCTCACTTTTCTTCCTTTGGCAAAAGACATCAACGCGTTAGTGCTACAAGCTACGAGCACTAACGTAGTACTCATTGTTAGGATCCCGTATTCAACTAGGAACCCTTATAGTTTCGCCATGTCCGTCTGTCTGTCCGCCCGCAGCATTTTTTTTCTAGCTTTTATCTTACCACTTTGTCGGTATGATTGATTTATATTTCCATGCCAAATTGCAGCTTTCTAGCACTAACGATCACAGAGCAAAGTCGCACACAGACAGCAGACGGACATGGCGAAACTATAAGGGTTCCTAGTTGACTACTGAACCCTAAATAAATAAATAAAGGCATCAAGGTTTCCAATAAAACATTTACAGTGCTGCAATGGCTTGATTTGGTGATATTAATAAATCGCTACATTAATAAAAACAACAGCCACATACCTGGGTAAACATTACGGCCACCTAAGTGATGTTGTTGGACTTGTTGGTACGGCTATGTATAGGAATAACCCATTATGCACAGACTATTACTGTAGCCAATTCTCATAATATGCAAATAGAGTCTATTGTGCTAGCGGGCGTGTATTATTATGCAAGTGGGTTTGTCAATGAGTCAACGAAAACTGGGACTTGTCTCATATGAAAACCCATTACTAAAACCAATATTTCAAAATTCGATGAACTTATTGTCACTTCGCATGGTTGTTGCAGGGAGGCGAGACTATCATGGGCTTATATTATTAGTTATCGAATTGATTTTGTTATTTCGTGTTTAGTTTACCAATATATGTATGAAATATTAACTATTTTTATTAGTAGGTACGAGTAGTATAATTGTAGACTTTCAGTTAATCAGACAAATGAAATCTAAAAGGTAGGTATGGAATTTGAGATTACGAGTTGACAGGATATTACTCAAGTAAATGATACGGTTATACTACATATATTCATTTATTTTTAGGTTATAGGTACCTAATATATCTAAAGGTAAGACACGAAAATAAAACACTTAACTTACAACATAGGTATATACCGACTTCCATTTCCACAAACGATAGTCTCTGACGTTAGTGTGACTTATTTCACAGATTATAATATATTTTATCAATTTATCTGCATTTATCATTTGGAAAAATAGCACGATGATACAATCAACACGGTACAAAGTACAAAATAAATATAATAGAATTGTTATTCATTCATAGTCGAATCAATGAAAGTGTTTACAGATTGTGACCGTTAGAAACTTGGTAAAATAGATAATGACCGCCGCCTATCATGAAGATGAGTCGATTACGTTATTTATGAAAAGAAATGGCTTACAGATACGAGTGAAGACTGAAACGACTGATATGCTTGAAGTGCCTGTGCCCAGCTGTGGGCGATCACAGGTTGATGATGATAATGTAGCGTAGCTAAAAATCTAAGAATTTTGCTTAGCCTTTGAAACCTAATGTCAACGTAAGAAAACGCACTTTTGCATCCCATTCCATCGCAACAATAAGGCGTAAGATGTAGGTACAGTCAACATCAAATAGATAGTGACGGCCAAACTAGCCAAATATAACACACCTTTGTTAACTTGAAAAAGGCATGTGTGCCGATATACACGATGTAACACGACGAACCGAAAGGTTTTGACAATGTATTACTGCTCCTGATCACATTTAAAGACAATTCACCTAGTTTCAGAGTTAATATAAATTAAAAACACGTAATGTTAATTAGTGCAAAACGCCTTTCTGATGATGATGATGCCATTATGCGCCGTAGTCCCAATAACCTTATTGATAGATGTTAAAAAGTGACAAGTAACATTTTGAAAAAACTAGCTAGGTTTTACGAAATAGAAGTAGAAATTCATTTTAAGCCAGTTTTACCGATAACATTTATTATTTATGTACAGTAAATACATTCAAAACATTGAAAAATTTACAAAAAATCTATTTTTTGGCGAATATTACGTAAACTCATAACAAGTTTTCCTTTTTTGGGCCTCAGATATGTGTGTTTAAAATCTTTCAGGTTCCTCGTGTTACACCGTCACCGTGTATTTGTGTTAAGTGTACATACATATTTTTGTCGGGCCCATTTCTCGAACGGTATTAGACTAATATTATTAGTCCACGAACTGTCAAATCGTATGAATTACCATGGCAACACACTAATAATATTAGACTAATACCGTTCGAGAAATGGGCCCTAGGTAACAACGCACACAAAAAGCACATACGAGTATTTAGGCTCGTGGTAATGTCGTGGTGGCCGAGTGGATATGACGATGACGTCCGACTTTCAATCCGGAGGTCGCGGGTTCAAACCCAGGCTCGTACCAATGAGTTTTTCGGAAGTTATGTACGAAATGTCATTTGATATTTACCACTTGATTTTCGGTGAAGGAAAACATCGTGAGGAAATCTGCATACATCTGCGAAGAAATTCAAAGGTGTATGTGAAGTCCCCAATCCGCATTGGGCTAGCGTGGGGACTATAGCACGAGCCCTCTTGCACATGTGAGGAGGCCTGTGTCCAGCAGTGGGACGTATATAGGCTGTATTATTATTATTATTTATTAGGCTCGTGGGCCGTCAGCCTTACCGTACAGGTAAACTTAGGTATGTATCTAATAGATCATTACAAACTGTCTATAAGGGAAGACAGTCTACTAGCTCTCTCGTCGCTTCTGTTAACTCTTGCGTTTGTACTCCACACTTACAGAAGGTCGGTCGGTAGAGCAGAAGTAGTGAAGCTCTTCCTTTCTGGCTGTGTCGGAACGACGTACGGATTTAAATACAGGAGTTGTTGCCCTATGGTTTTCCTCACATTGACCTTACTTAGGCTACGTTTTTCCAAATAGATCAACTCGAATATTACTTATTATACACCGTGTTTATAATGAATTCCGTTAACTTCGGGGTATCGGTAAGAACGTTAAGGGAAACTAAATGGCATAGTTAATATAATTGTTTTAATTTATTTTATTTTTATAAAAGGTTATTAAGTGTTGCATATAGCGTTGTAGTAACACGGGCATTACATTTAACTCAACCAAACAATTGAAAACTGTGACACATCAATGTCATTTCGAACAGCAATCGTCCGAGATAGTATTTACGTTTAGCAGCAAATGTATTATCTCATACTAAACACTAATCAGTATGTAAACAGACCCTAAGGCAAGTGTACACGCTCGTAAGGGCCTTATAAGATAAAAATTAAATATTGATTATCTCCGAAATTAACAGAAAAAAAAACACGGTGTATAAGTATAGCTTGAATAGCTTCTTTGTCATCGCGCCGCGTTTTGGCTTTACTAGGTGCCTAAATAATGAACGATAGAGATACTTTTCATTACCTATACATTATAAATAAGGGAAACCGTGATAAATAAGTATATACTTCATATGGTCGTTAACGGTAAAGCCTGACTAATGAAAACTAATCCATTTCATTCAGTTATGTGGTATGGACCTTTACTGGTAGTAGGACTGTTTCCTAGTAGCCAGACTTAACAAACAAAATATGTAGATCTTACCGAGTAACATTCGCCACAGTATCTTCTCGCACTGTAATCCCAGCAAGCCATTTTGATAAAACAACACAACGCGCGCTCCCGCCTAGTTATCACAAATAAATGTGCTTATTACACAACCACGACCTTATTTATTCAGAGGTGTTATCAAGTCGTTATCGGCGACAAGTTCGCGGGTTTATCGGTGGACTATCGTCGCGTAATCGCCGCGATGCACGATGGCGACGACGCCCCTTATAAGGTAACGATTTTTAAGATTAAGACGTATTTGTTTGCTTCGTATCGACCCACCGATCATAAATATCATAACATCTCAGATTTACTTTTTTTTCTGAGAATGCAATCCAATCATTTTACGAGATTCGATGTGTCCCAAGGTCCCAACTGCCACTACTTGACTTGGAAACAATAATCGCTAAGTTATGAGCTGTCATTTAAACAAATTATCTAAAGATAATGCGCCATACCTACCTATATCTGCGATGAGCGAGAGAAGTTAACTTTTAAAAATATGAAGTGCGATCTGTTATTCTGTTGCTAAGTTAAGTGCGCTAAAGTAGGTACTTTCATTAGGTAGGTGCTAAGGTATTTCGCCTTGAGGAGAAAATGAATATCATAGCATCAAAAATTTAAATATATTTTTTTAATATTGGGCAATCCCGAGTCACAGACCATTCTTACAAATGAAATATAAATTCAATTTACACCCCTCAACCCCCTAAATTTATATTCCGCTTAAAATAACAAATAAGCGATTTTCACTTAATCGCAGTATTAGTACCTAGAGTTAAATAGTTATTGTGATAACTGTGCTGTGTGTTGCGTTTTCGGTATCTACGTCAAACGGTATCTGAGAAAAACGTATTTAATCGATTTGCAATAAAAATGCGCGTTATAAAGATAAGACCTAGCTAGATCGATTTTTCGCCCCCTATGTACATACTCGTATAAATATATACAAAAATTGCTCGTTTAAAGGTATAAGATTTAATAAAAATGTATCTGAGGTTCATTACTTTGAAAAAATGCGCGTTATAAAGATAAGACCTAGCTAGATCGATTTTTCGCCCCCTATGTACATACTCGTATAAATATATACAAAAATTGCTCGTTTAAAGGTATAAGATTTAATAAAAATGTATCTGAGGTTCATTACTTTGAAAAATGACGCTGATACGACAAATAAGGTAGCTCAAGGAAATGACGCTGATACGACAAATAAGTGGTAGCTCAAGGAAATTTACAAAACCACGAATTATTTGTCCTGATTTAATTAATGTTTTTGAGCTATGGCGTTTGGCCAGTTGACAGATGTGACATTAATTGCAGTATAATTGCCATTGTTTTAAATAAATATCAGTATCAGCTTTCGTTAAACCGAACAGTAGGTACTACTTGCCTCATTAAAAATCACCATTAATGTGAATAGGTATGTGAATACTGAATACCTACGTATATTGTGGTTGAATTCAAAACTACTTCGATATAATACATGTTTACTGTAAACAGCAGTCCACATTCCAATGTCAGATAGCCTTAGTAGACCTTTCATTTGTTTATGTTATTTCGACTTTGTTGGAAGAGGTACGTCCTTGTATAATGAAAAGATAGCATTTGATTTGATTGCGTGTCTGAGTAGGTATCTAAATTGTATACTTTTGACACCGTAGCACCATGTATAGATAGGTACTCAAATATATTTTTTGGTAGGAACGGCTACAGGTTTAGTTATCCTCTTGCCGATAAATGTACCCTTTCAAATTATGTAGATATTAGAAAATATTCAGACATATTACGTAATCGTTTTTTATTTTATTTCTCTAGTTAATACTAACGGAAGTAAATCGTTTCTTTATGTTCTGATATATATAAACTATTATAAATTGCTTGATTTGGTAAGTATTTCCAATGTGTTATATTTATAACGTCGCTTATAAAAGTTATAAATTATCTAAAAGTATCAGAACTCAGAAGGAAGTCACTAGCATTGCCTGAATCGCCTCGTTAGTACATCTGCATCAAGCTAGATTAGTTAAATGTCTACCCTCTAGGTACAAGTGGTAGGACTAATAAGCATGCTTATATTCGTTGCAATAAAAACAAATGCTGCGACCTCAGGCAAACTAATCGTTTCTAGAATTCATAACTACTACGGGGATAGAACACTTTAGATCTTGATCTATGTTAAAAGATCATTACCATACATTGTAGTAATTGATCATCTGCTATAAGTTATTTTAGGTACATAAACATAACTAAAGACTGATGACCCCACAGTCAAACTCATTGTTGAGTTTTGCGGGGCTATGACTATATTAAAGAATACGACTATATTTTAATTAATAAAGAAGTAACAATAATAAATAGGCCATCATAATAGGATGGTCAGGGTGGCCTCGTGCCACATGGAGGCGATTAGTTGAGATCCTCCAGGCTGGCTCAACTGGACTCGGCTGGAAAGAGCTGGCCGCGTAGCCAACGTGCATATCGTTCACGCTCCGTGGCGAACGAAACGCTGTCACAGTCGCACTAATATGGAAGAGTGATAGAGAGAGATGACTACGCTACGCTACGCTACGCTACGCTACGGAGCGTTAACGATAGTAACGTTGGCTACGCGGCCTGGAAGTAGCCGCTCAGGATCGTGACAAATGGAAAATTCTTCTGCGAGCCCTATGTCCCTAATGAGGGATAACAAGATTACATTAATCAATCAATGAATAAATAGGCGAGCCGTTAGCAAACTGACATAGTTGGAGTCGATTAGATAGATGAAACCACGGATTGGCAAAGTGTGGGACGTCCTCCCCTCAGACTAAGTAGACAGGGACGTACTTGGAAGTTTTCAGAAAATAGTGTACCCAATTAGCGGGAGTTGTTAAGAAAAGTTAATTATTGTCAGGTTTGTGATGATAATTAAGCATTAAATTTCAGTACAAACTTGGTTTCGGTGTTCATTTCATAAACTATGAGCGACATACATGGTATAAAAGATCTATCCAACTATACTCCATACTATAGGGTTGAAGCGAAAAAAATTAAATCCCCTTTTACGTGTAGGGGAGGTCGCCTAATTTGTTTGTTTTAAATTTTATTTTACGACTTTGTCAGATTATTTGATTTATATATTCATGCCAAATTTCAACTTCCTAGCACTAACGGTCACGTCACGGAGCAAAACCTCGTACAGACAGACGGACGTGACGAAACTATAAGGGTTCCTAGTTGACAATGGAACCCTAAAACAAGCAAAAAGTTGATTCTCAGAAAGGTTTCATGCTTAATTGTCGTCACAAAACTGACAGCGATTAGCTTTTCTTAACTGACTCACGCTAATTATAACTATTTTTGTGGCCAAACTAGTGGCATACAGGGTGTTTAATAGAAATGTTGCAGTGAGGGAAAATCACTTTAGGATAGTTATTTTTAGAAAAATACGGTCTTTCAAATTTCGTATACAACATTATTAAAAAAAAAAACAATTCCTGAATATTAGATTTTTTGTTTAGTACCTAAAAGAATGATAATAACGTCAATAACCTATAACGTCTATTTAATCTAACACCAAAAAAATCCTTCTTTTAAAAACACCTTATTTCAAATTATTAGTGAAGTAAACAATGAATAGCAACAGTTGAAGTCACATTTCACCAATGTGCATATATTATGATTGTATTTTCCTACTTATTTCGATGTCAGGGCCAGCGTATGAATATGTAAACGTTGGTTTTAATCACGGACGTACCAGGACCAGTTATACTAATACGTCGGGTGATAATACGTTTGTGCCATACATAAGCCACGCCATTTACACCAATTTGCAGGACAGCGAAAATAAGAAAAAAAAATATTTTTCGAAAAGTTTTATTTGTAGGAAATATTGATATTAGTAATCATTTAGGCCCATACGTTGAGTATTTATAGTACCATATAAATATTTTGAATATAATGGTAATCATGAAATAAAAGCATTTTTATTATTTCCATATCCGTTTTTGATGAGTAATTAAACGTGACGCAACATTTCGGATATGTCACAATTATTGTGATAATTTTCTGAGTGTAATTATCCTATAAGTAGTAAAACGCACAACATTTTTGATGAATATTTTTATTATATAAACCGACTAGTGTACATTATAGCATATTATTTGTTATTTTAGAAATCATTAAAAAAGACTTTTCTCAAAAATGAATATGGCACAAACGTTTTCGCAGCCGAGCGTGCACGACTGTCACGCAACCTAGTGTCCGCAAGTCTAGGGGAAAACGTCAATTCACTACATCTTATAAAACTACTCCAAACCTAAAAACTACTGAACGGATTTTCATACTACTTTCATCTATTAATAGAGTGATTCTTGAGGAAGGCTTAAGTATATAACTTGTTAAGGTTTTGTGTAAATTGTTTGATATATAACGATGTTGTCGGAAAAAATCACGCTGGCTAGGAGCTTTAATCGAAAACGCTGCCTACTCCGTTTGAGCTATAACAAGTAACAACACAACGTATGGTGGGGTTGTTTCTCATTCATAGGTCTACAAAAAAGTCCGCGATGTTAAATGTCTATCTTTTAAGGATAACTTACTATATCCATTCTTAACTTCTAGAAAAAGATCACGTAATATGTGACATTTGCAAAGCTATTTACATGGATACATTATTAACAATTATCAAAATAAATACGTTAGTTATATTAAGCATTGGATAGAAATTAGGTGGAAAGGATTGGAAGCATATTAGGTGGTGCTTCAGATATAAATACCATTTTTGTTCTGCAGAAGAGGGCTATTCGAGCAATATATAAAATGAACCATAGAGACTCACTGAGAGATAAATTTAAGGAAATTGACATCATGACAGTGCACTGTCAATACATTTATGAGAATATTCTGTATGTGCATAAAAATACTGCCGATTTTAAGAAAAATTGTGACATTCATAATATTAATACTAGAAATAAACATAAGTTCGCCGTGCCCTTCACTCGGCTCCATAAAATTAAAAAATCATTCATGGGTAATTGTGTGAGATTTTATAATAAACTTCCAAACCATATTACTGAGTTCCCAATTAATAAATTTAAGAATCATGTAAAGCGTAAACTTATTTCTAAAGCTTATTATACCACACAAGACTACATGAATGATAAAACAACGTGGGATTAATTGTGATTCGAAATGATTAATTATTTATTAT
Source organism: Cydia pomonella (assembly GCF_033807575.1). Classification (NCBI taxonomy): domain Eukaryota; kingdom Metazoa; phylum Arthropoda; class Insecta; order Lepidoptera; family Tortricidae; genus Cydia; species Cydia pomonella. The sequence goes on along the minus strand of NC_084706.1, from coordinate 12,312,182 downwards.
ATTTGAATAATGATGATGAAATGGATATTCCAATGCATGTATTTCCTTTGTTGTTTTTATTATATTTGTTTGACATTTAGAATTTATTCTAGAAACAATCTAGACTAGTATTTTTATACATTTTTTTTTGCATGACTATATTTTGTGAAAGTTTTAGTATTAAATTTGATCTATGAATTATATTCATTAGTATTATATATGGAATAATATTTACAACATCAATAAATTGCTCTGATAATTAGATTAAGATAATTATATGTAATACTGTCTTACTATTCATAAGTGCTTGTTGCTAGGCCTACATGAATAAAGTATATTTGAATTGAATTGAATTGACATTTCATACAGATTACAATGGTCCCTTACACCATACAATTTAAATGAATATTTCAGGAGTAATCGTAAATCAAAGTTTCATTTCGAGTCATATAATTGTACGAAATGTTAAAAACGCTATCCGCAGTTAGTTCAAATTTTTACCACCTTATGCGCTGGGATCGCTTTACTTACCCCTACCATGCACTTCGCACGGTCCCAATATAGCGTTATTAAATGTTTAATACTAATCTGAACTATCACTGAACTATACATATTATGAGAATAACAGCGCCCTCTTGACAATGATCATATATTTCTGGTCTGCTGAAGCGATCGACATCAAAATTAAAAGTGATTTGTTAAAATTTAGTTAGTGGAAACCGTTTCCTCCCGAAATGGAATTTCATAGAAAAGTACCGTTATTTCGTTAGGGTCACAAAGTCCTTCGATACAGTGTCAATCAGTGGCATTGCTAAAATATGAACTAAATAATAAAAAAATCGGCCAAGAGCATGTCGGGCCATGCTCAGTGTAGGGTTTCGTAGTTACCATTTTCTCAGAACAGGCCAAACGGTGGAGGGGAGGTTAGGAAGTATCACGTACCTACATTACTTACGAGCATAAGGGAGTACCTTCGCAGCGCTTTGTAATCCTTTTTACTAAGAAGAGAAGATTTTTGTAATAACTCAAAAACGGACAGACCGATCGTGTTGGCTATAGTTTTCATTAAAAGTATTTATGAAACTTATGTTTCACGATTTTTTCCTGTTTTTAAAAGTCGGCAAATTTGAATTTTAGTTGCAACCACAGTTCGTCAATTGCGGGCATCTTTCTCTTTTACTCCTATAAAGGAGTTAAGAGTGACAGAGAAAGATGCTCGCAATTTGCGAACTTCGGCGTGCGCGTTAGGCTCGACTCTAAGAAGCTCCATAACACTATCGTAAAAAAAGATAATATGTTTCTCTCTAATGTCCATGCTCCAGTAACAAGTATGATTGTCTCTGACTATGCACGAATGAGGAAAGATCCTGGCCAAACTATATATACTATGTTATCCTAATATCCCACAATACATATGACTTATGGTCACCCTAATTAGAAAGAGATGCAACCGGCAACGGCCCACTTTGACTTCTCATGTGGACACACTTTTTGGTCAATGTACACTGTCCGGTTTATTCCCTAGGTCCGTGGTACCACACAATTATATTCTATTTGATTATTATCTGATGTAACTAATATTTCATATTTTTTTCGCACAATAAAGTGTTTACTTACATAGCACTTAGGATAGGAAGTAATTTACTTCCCTGGATGGATTTTATTTTATACGGTCTATAATAAGAACTTAATACCTACCACAATCAGGAATTATAAACAGAAAAGTAAATAGGCACAATCTTTCACCGAGAGCCAAGATTCTTTTAATTTGCGTATACAATTTCGTACTAGTGTAATTTTGTCATACTATGACTCGTACTGGCGTACTTCATGATAATAATACAAAACTTTGTCCCCTCTGAAATTGGATCGTACTTAATTTTTATTTCCTTTTCGTATTTTTTTAACTTATCAGCTCTGCTGAGTCTGGTTGGTTTCCAGAAACTGCCTCCCGATGTCCCGAAGCTCTGAAGTTGAAGGTACCTATAAAGTGTTTTCTGTCAATATCCCTACTTACAAAACAGCAAACAAATGACCACATAGGTACTAAACTTGTATAGTGATTGAGACTACTATTAATACATGATTACAGTAATCCGGGCGCAGAACCGGTTGACCAAGGCTTGGGTTTTGCCCGCTCTGTTGCTAACAACCTTCGTCGTCATTCCAATGGCGTACCAAACAGCAATCGAGCATTCGTCGGACCAAACTAGTATAAAAGCGATCTATGCTTATGCATAGTTATTTTATTGCAGATCACAAGTTTCCCGTAATACTGGCTTATTTGAGTCGAAATCTTGCGTTAGCTTAGTACTTATGCAATTGGAATGCAAAACCTTTTTGTGCTCAGTCTCAGCGATTTGCGTTACGTTGCGACACTGTATGACTAGGGATTTTGAAGTTATGGACAGTTTTGTTCATGAATCGACACTTATTAGGAACGGCGAAATGTACAATTAATAATATCATATTTTGAGAAATGTAGATATTTCTGTATTGGGTACTTATACGATAATAATATGTATTCATGAAGTGCTTATTTTTATACATAGGTTCAACATTGGCAGTTATAGTTACCTACACCCGTACCGTAAAAGTCTTGCCCTTCAGTAAGGTCAGAAGATAATTTAACAAAGTTAAAGGCTTGTTACTGGCATGACATGATGTTCTAGCTACATACCTATTAAAAATAACCGGTCAAGTGCGAATCCGTTTTTTCGTGCACCGAGGGTTCCGTACAAACTTTGAATTATGTCGTGTAACTACATAGGCGAAATCATTTTGATCAGAAGTACTTATACTAATTATAATTGTGTACAGCGCCATCTATCGGCAAATTGTCTAACTAATTGGCGCGATGTTATGCACGCGTGTTGGTTTTTTGAGGATAATTCTCTAGTGAACCGATTTCAAAAAATGTTCTTTTATTTGAAAAAATGGGCCAAGACCATGTCAGGCCTTGCTCAGTGTAGTTACCATTCTGTCAGAACAGGCCAAACGAGAGCTATTAATTAGTACCTATCATGTACATTACAAGCATAAGGGAGTATCTTCGCAGCGCTTTTTACTAAAAATAGAAGATCTTTGCAATAACTCAAAAACGGCTAGACCGATCATGTTTGCTTTTGTTTCACATTATTTTCATATTTTTTGGACCCATGGTTCAAAAGTTAGAGAGGAGGGGACACATATTTTTTCTTCCGGAGCGATTATTTCCTAAAATGTGATAATCCAAATCAAAAGGGACCTTATGGCGATCGGCCCTTATGCAATTATTAGCGGTGCGCCAATACTAATGCGGTATGCGTATATTAATTATCCCTTTCGGATTGTTCCTTTTGGATTGTCACAAATATTAACATTATCAAAAAAAAATTACCGGTCTGTTAATTAAGTGTGTAATGCTTAATATATTTATAAAAAAACTATCATACAATGCCTTTTGATATATTATTATATGTTATAACCTTATAACGTAATTTTTATTATACGTTTCTTTTGACATATGGTGATTTCATCTAGACTGTCATTGATATAATGGCCATTGTAATATAATTTTTTAATAGTATATAGACATGATTTATAATGAATTTTGTTATTATATTTTTGTGTAATGTAATACTTTATACAATTTTATCAAGTATATATACATATATTGTATATGTAACATCTTTTGTCATATTTAATTTAAAGATAACGTAAAGTTTTACATATTTTTTATAACAAGTAGCGTATCATTAAGTACAGATTATCATCCCATCTAACCCAACCTACCATATTTTATTTACAGGAGGTCGAAGTTCTAACCTAACCTAACCCTCCTTTTACTAGGTAGTTGGGTCAAAATTCTTTTCGTTGACTTGTTTCTGACGACTCTGTCACGCTTGTATCTATGTCTTTATCAAATAAATAAAAAAGGTTGAGTGCTATTGTATGTCTTTATAGCAGTAGATTATATTTTACATGAGAAAAATTTAATTTCATACCAAGAGCTCCAATCCGTCACATATTAGGGGACAAAAAATAAGAAAACGAAAAGAATTTTGACCCAGGTATTCGTTTGTGCGGAGACGCAAACCTAACCCATTTATGTCATGCAACTAATTATGCCACACATAATTATGTGATGTCACTTGTTAGTACTTAGTTGTTAGAACAAATAATATGCGTTAGAGTATGTAATAATTAAGGAAATGTATATTAGACGAAGTGTAAATATACCTTATGACCATTATACCATTATAAAATGAGATTATGTATGCTGTTAATTAGGTAATAAGGTAGTTAAGTATGCCATTTATTACGTTATTCAAAATAACGATATATCAAACTATAATATATGGTAAGTAATTATAAAAATGTAGAACAGCCAACAGGAGTGGCCATTGCTCCATACAAATTACAAACGTACTCGACTGTTTCCTCCGTGGTTTTTAAAGCTAAGAGCAATGATTTTTACAACAGATTATTATTATTCATATCTGTGTCGGACTGTTTAACTTTTTTTGATATTTTTGTTTTTTAGGCGCTATTATAGGGCACTTCAAATATTCGCAAAAACGGCCTAATTTACTAGGCCGCAAAGAGATACATGGTATTGAAAACTGACATCAATTAGCCTAAAAAGAAAAACAGCCCAACACAGATAATTTCATTACCATATTTAAATCTCAAAATTTCGTTACATTTGGTTCATTAAGTTTTGGAGGAGGAAACAGTCGAGTACAAAACATCGTTTTTTGAGATTTTTACGCAGGATTGTTCGCCGTCCTTATCGCACTAGTTTTAGGAGCCGCTTCCGTTAGCGAGACGGATATATTCACCTAAAATATTTAAATCTCAGCTCCCGTATCCTCTTAAGTGGTTCTCGAGATATTTAGCAATGTGACAGACCCAGACAGATGGACGGACGTACAGAGTCGCAACATAAGGGTTCCTTTTGTACCTTTTTGGTACGGAACCCTAAAAATTCGTTCATATTTCACGTAAGTCTTTGAATATTTTTTTATTTATTTGTACAAGTAATTGGTAATCTCGTAAGTTTCCTCGAATAGTGATCGAAGGGCTTAAATTGCCGTATGTTCGTCCAGGGCCTACCCTTCATTCCAAGGGTTTTTTTCGTTACTTACCCGGGAAAAAACCCTGTGTCTAGTGAATTTGGTAAAAACTCTTTAAGGTTCCATCAAAAACCCCCACAACCTGTATAACTATCATGTAGTGCCCATTATGATTTTTGTTATGTCCATAGACTTGCAGATTATTACTTTAAATGTTCTTAGTACCGACCTACTACGTTTGCAAACATGCGTGTGGCTCCCCTGAATACCCTGAAACGAGCTCATAGCTATTACGGCCGCATGATCTATGAGATTAAAACAGAATCTCTCGAGTAATTTCACTACATGTAGCTATAAAAGGGGTGACATAGAAGGGTTGTAACAATTTTTACTTTATCCAACATATCTCAGCAAAAAACCATACCGTTATGAACTTTATAATGATAATTCATTATCTTTCAAAAACAATCATCAAAATTAAGAAAACCGTAAAGGTATGTTTTGACACTCCTTAATCTAGACTAGTCGATGAACAAGAAATAACATTAAGTATATCAAATTTATACAAAAATAAATCACGATTTGGTCAGAATAATAATTGGTAATTGCCAAATACATAATAAATATGCCAATGCGTAAATAAATAAAGCGACCTCTTGAAACTTGAAAAAAACAAAAAAAATAAGGAAAAATATCATAATAACGCAAACCTAATATTTTACGTTACGATATAAATACGATCAATCAAACGATACGACTTTGTCACTCAAAACCGCTTTACATGCGCATTTGAGACGTACTGCGTCAAAAGGTGCATTTCAAAAGGGGGATAAGAGGGAGACACAACTCTCCTCTTCCGCAACCCTCCTAGGTGTTCCCTAATTGTCGACTTCCTATTTCGGGAAAGCTTCAAAGCTAGTTACGCCCTTGCAACCTTCGTCTAAACGAGTTAAACTGCATTTGACGCAAAACCTATCAAACTGCAGAACAGTAAGTAAGTATACGTAATAACTCTTATAATTAAATTAAATCGCAAGGACGCGTGCCCACGCGCAGGCTGTGACGCTGGTTTCCCTTTCACTGAGTTGATTGGTGCGATTAATAAGCACTCCACTTGGATAAATGAATATAGGCAAACTTTGTGCCGAAGCTTTACGAACGCTTATATGGCTCTTGTCATTTATAGTGTCTTATAAATTACGAGTATGTGACATTAAAGCAACCTTTACTTGTGCCATTAAATCTCTATTTACGCCCTGGTGAGATAATGAACTAATTTGCCTTTTCTTTGCTTTTTGAAGTCTTCAACTTTTAGGGAAAAAGTGTTTGTAGGTCTTCATCATGCCATCGCAAGTTTTGATTGTGCCTATTAGGCACGTACTTACCATAAGTTATCGATTGGGAAACTACGCCTCAAAACTACTTAGTAGTTATACAAAAAAATTGAATACATGTAATTTTTGCGTTTCGACTCGTTTTTATAAATCTGGGCAACTCATAGTAGGATAAAATGTAGTCGATTAAGGGTAGGTAGTCAATTTCTCATTCCTTTTCTTATTTCTTTTTTATAATATTCGAATATTATTCGAATAGCTCATCAGAAAAAATCGAACATTTGCAATCCCTACTTGTACCCTTAGGGCTCCGCCGTACCATCATAATTTTTTTACCAGCTTTTTTTTTTCTTAAAGTCAACTCACACTTGACTATAATGGGACAAATTGTGAAGTAGACCCTCTCAAACAAAAAAGGATTTTCCAAACATACGAATTTTGACAAAAACGGGACTAATCTAAATTCAATAAAAAAAATATTTCCGAAATGACAAAACGGTTCAGAAATGACCGAGTTATGAAGTAGCAAACATTAAAAAAAAAAACAATAATTGAAGTTGATAATCGAAATTATTTTCATAGGAATTTGACATAATGGCACTGCTACTCTAACTTTCAATTATCCGATTATATTTACCTTTACGTACATAGTTAGAATTAAAATGTAGTTACATACATTATTGAGCTAAAATAACCTCTTCTTATATTCTCTACGAAATCAAGGTGGCTTCGGAGCTACGAAAATGCGTCATACATAAAGGCCATTTCTCAACCGGGCAGTCCACCACCGCGCAAGAACGCATTCTCTCGCGTTTTCCTGTTACGACCCGTCGTCTTTCGCAACAGTCTGATTCAGACTAGACTAGCTTCATGAAAATGATTTGCTATGTCGTGATGAAAGCCTTTGTAACGATGTGTACGAGTACATACTCGTAATTTTTTAAGAAAAAAAGTTACTCATATTTCTTAGCCTTTGTAACGATGTGTACGAGTAGATACCGTAATTTTTTAAGAAAAAAAGTTACTCATATTTCTAACTACCCTCGACCACACTAGATCCTACACATTATAATGTACTTTTTCTATAAATTATGTCTATGCATAACATTGTATATTTAAGTTGAGTTGGGTTGAGAGTTTTGTGTTACATATTAGTTAGTACCACTTAACATTTTTAAATGGATCAACTTTCTCAATAACTGTAATTATAAATACGTATTGTGTGCTTTTTAGATTTTGGATCGCGAAAAAGAAAGCTTCTCATTACACACAAAATATATTTTTAATTATAATAATTTATAATTTTTTTATAATACATATGTATAATTTTGTGTGGGATACCTCAGTAGAAACTAACGCTATCCAGTTTAAGTAAAAACAACAAAATGACTATACAAAAATTGGAAGTCGCCATTAAAAATAACACTAGGTACTAATAATTTAGAGAAATATGGAAACCCTGCGCATACACTGCGTGTTTCTAAATAAATTTACTTGGAGGAATTTGATACGGTATATTTAGTTTTAAAATGTGTATTGATAAAGTTGATCGTGTAGCCAATGAAGTTGTGAGTTTCCTCTTAAATTCCTTTTTCAGCTGTTAGAAAGTTTCGATTCCATAATGTAAAACATTTATTTTACTGCTTTAGGTCTTTGAAGTCATTCATTACTACCCAACGCACATAGTCGTCAGATCTCTTAAAGAAAAGCCTTGTGGCCAAACACTAAAGTTCAAATTGGCTCGATTAATGAGTGAATCACGTAACACCGGCCATTCGTCCTCGACCTAAAAAGACAAAAGTGAAAATCGGACCGCAAACAACAACACAATTCTTTGAGTTCTAAGAAGTTATGAAAAATTTAGTTTGGCGATTGGCAATTAGTGAGTCACTCTTTACAACAGCTACATTTTATATTTAGGGAAAATGATTACAACGAATGTGAAAAGGAGAATGCAACAGAATGCAATATGATTTATATGATAGTGTCATTCTGTTTTTGATTAGCATTTTGCTCTTGACTAGTTTTTTAGCTACTCAAAACTTGCCAGAAAAAGACTGATCTTTATCAAAAATAACGGCATTTTGTTTACTGTTTTTAACTTGTAACACCATTCTGTAGAGTTCTCTTTTGTTGAGGCATGCCATGGTTTCGGTCTTCCTAAATTATTTCCCCATTTTCCACGCCATTTAAGAAAAGATCTTAAGGAATCTCAGGCATAATTTAAGTTTTCACAGGTTTACTTGAAGAAGGTACTACGAGTGTACGTTATACGCAATCTTGTGCCTTTCTTGAAGTTATCCTTTAGCGGGGTACAATTTGCGCGGCATCTCAATGGCCGCCTGGAAAGTATGAAGGACGCCCTTGAGGTTTTTTAAATAACAAGGGAAAGTTTTGCACAAGCCAATAAAATTTAGAAAAAGAACTCACTACTAATGGACAATGAATTCGTAGTTACTCGAATACACCTTACCTACATTTACATTAATTATCCAGAGGTACAGTCAGCGTCAAATACTTTTTAGCAGTCAAAGTGGCCAAATAGTTCGGTACACCATACTAAATATATGGTGTACCGAACTATTTGGCCACTTTGGTTGCTAAAAATTATTTGACGCTGACTGTACGTCAAGAGTGATTCCCGTTTTCCTTGATTTTGTGTTCCCAAATATACTAAATAAAACTGGATTAAAAATTTCTGATACTTAGAATTAGAAGCAAATCGTATAAATAACCATTAAGACGGAGTAAAATTAGAATTAACTCAACAGTAAATGGCTTTATAAAAAGAATATAAGTTTTTTTTATAGTTTTTACTTAAAACCTATTGAAGCATTATCGTAGCGTAGCTAATCGGACAAAGTGCTAAAAAACAAGCGTTTCTGCGTGTAGGCAGGTCGGGTATATAATAAATATGCTTTTTATTGTACCTAGTTTAAGTTCAGTCCTAAGTATACCTGATTTATTTATATTTAACATCTGTAGTCTGTGTTCATTAAAACAAAAGAGCAAAGAGGCATATTTAATCAGTGTTAATAGTGCTAGTTGTATTTATTTGACGAATAGTATTCACTAATTATGCTGATATTAAAATATCGGCATAATTAGTGAATACTATCGACGGGCCAACCCCATTTGTTCCTTAAGTATTCATGCTATTATACTGATAATAAAATGCACCAACTGATTACTTAATAAAAAAAGTAATATAAAGCTACTATTTTTAAACTAAATACTTAATATCCAAATTGTTTAACATTTGAATCAATTTAAATTATCTTTTACTAATAATTATTAGCAACACTGCTGTAAACGAATTAACAAAGGTTCAATTTTAACTAGTGTCCGACCGAAGTTTCGGTTTCGGTTTCGGCAGATTTCGGCATAAGTAAATCGTGTTTAGGCCGAAGGTTCGGTTTCGGCGCAAAAACTGCCGAACCTTTCGGTCGCACCGAAACTTATGACCAGGGGTCGGACAAAAAGTGCGAATGACGTCAAACCACTTATAGGATGATTTCAAATAGTATTTTTGATTTTCATAAACAATTATCACGTATCATTTATCAATCTCTTTATTGACCTCTTTATTAAACGATATCGCCACTTGAAATGAGTAAGTACGTTTTTGACTGACACATTGTCAATCAGATGAACAGTCAGCGTCAAATACTTCGTAGCAGTCAAAGTGGCCAAATAGTTCGGTACACCATACTAAATATATGGTGACATAGACATAGACATAGACATAGAAGAGTTTTATTTAACATCACAAATATCGCATTGGTACATTTGAACATAAAATCTTAAAACTACTAAAACAATTTTATACTAAGATGCGTTGGCTGACATATAAACAGCGTGATGTTAAAAAGGGGCTCGACTCAGCATAAAGTTGCAGTAAATGTACTGCAACGCTGGTTTTCAGTCGGTCCCTAGTAATAAAAACAAAACATAAGAAAACAAATTTCAAAACAAAAACATTAGGAAAAGGAAGAGAAGAAAAAGTTAGATGGGTGTGTATGTGTATATGTGACGAAACGGAGTGCAATTTATAAAATTATTTGTGTACCTACTGTGTAGTTTTTGTATGTGCTTTAGTTTGTGTACAAAATCATATTAGAGTATTTTAATAAAATAATAATAAAGCATTTTTTTTTGTATATATAAGTTAGGATAGGATATATAGTTGAGTGTAAATTTGTACTTATTAAGAATATAGTTAATGAATTATGTCTGGCTGGGCCATTATAAGAGATAAGAAGGTGTCGCTTAAGCCGTGTTTTAAAACTGTTACGAACTATTTGGCTACTTTGACTGCTACGAAGTATTTGACGCTGACTGAACAATAAATTGACTTCGTTATTGTTTAGCTATTGTATCCTCACGATTATATTTAGCTAAAATTTATATTTACTAATATATAAGAAAACGCTATAAATTTTCATCTTTACTCGAATATTGTGGCAATTTTCCGTTTTTGGAGGTACGTGACAAACACGTATACTGCTAATCTTACCTACTGTTCCCACTTTTGACTATTAAACCTATTTATCTGAGGATCCCACAGACTTGTTCTAACTAATTTCAAATAATTATACCTTATGGTAACAAGTTTCGTGAAATTTATTTTATTCACTACATCACCCTACCACCTGTATTATTAATTCCATGGATTTATTTACGATTATTTTGTTACTTCATTAATACTACTTTGTTACTACATGTCACACGGAAGTTTAAATACAAACTCAAACATCATCCTGTGTGCAAGATTAAGTACGTCATTTTTACGTCATCCGCACTTTTTGTCCGACCCCTGCTTATGACCTTGTACTTTTGTATCTATTTTTTTAGTCTAAAGACTGTTCAATTTACTAAGCGGACACCCAAAATGCATGTATAAATCAATTAATTGATCTAGAAACGTTTTATTTTTATAAACGTAATAAAACGGAACCCAAAGTACCTACTTACCACTCCTTTTTGAATTAATTTGCTCCACTATCTGACCAGCATAGTGCGGCACTTGTTATATCAGGCCAAAACAAAGCAGGGATAGTATGCTTCTGATGGATGGTAACATTGGTAACTATCAATCGTTTTTCGTTTCATTTTGTTTTTTAATTCGCTATCCTCTTCTTCTTGATTATTCGTTCCTTTTACAAAATAGAACGCTCTTTTTGGGGCCACTGGAATAAACTGGCTGTCAGGCAAGAACTTTCTTCCCGAATTTATCTGTTTTTCATGGATTTCTCCTCATCGGGCACAATTCTCCTATGACAGTAGTGTAATGTTGGGGGGTTGGGGGGGTTGGGGGGTCTTATTAAATTACTTTATTCATATGTTTCGTACATTTTGTCATCCATTAAAATGTAACGAGGATAATATTTTTCATTCCTCATGCTCTGAAAGAGGGTTATTGTTTTTCTACGAGTATTAAGTGTGCTATGAAATTTCGATTCTAATATTTAAGTCCTCATTCCATAAACAACGATAAATCTGCCTAAATTGTTAATTGAAAGTACCCTCTAGAAATACTATGAAAGTTTATCTTAGTCACGTTTTTTTTAAACATGTGCACTTTACTTTCCTCGTGTTCGAAAAGAAAAGTAGAGTGTTTAACTCGAGTGAAAAGTATCATTTTAGCCTAGGACTATTCGAGCGCCAAATAACCACGACTGAAATTTCTGCGCGATTTCTGCTTTCTGCCATTTTATGCTTTTTATTTTAAACTGTCCCTATGCTAACGTCTGCTTTCTGGAATTTCGCGAACCGATAACATATTTTTAGAATTTAACCAACTTCTGGACTAAACCTACGGGACTAAAATCTTCAATTCTATGATGCTCTTCAAATGTTTTAAATATTTGCGTTTGACTTGAGCAGTGAATACTTACTAGTGCACCATGATGTCCATGATTGCACAGTTAACTTGCAATGTTCTACATTAATTCAATGCATTGGGGAAAATATTTGGCTGTTGAAGAACAAATATGTAGCAATTGATGAATAAGAGCTTGTTGCGAGCTGTATGTCAATTGTTTTTAAATTAGCAGATTCATAAAGGTGTACGAGTGTCCACTTAGTAAATTGAACAGGCCTTATTGAAGCTTGGTTGATTGTGACCTTTAAAAAATAAAACTTAGTATAGGTACATTTTATTTTACGTTTTTTAGGGTTCCGTACCTCGAAAAGAAAAAACGGAACCCTTATAGGATCACTTTGTTGTCCGTCCGTCCGTCTGTCTCTCTGTCAAGACCCATTTTCTCAGGCACGCGTGGAGGTATCAAGCTGGAATTTATATCAAATACTCAGGTCTACTGTTCCTTGGAGCTGTGAAAAAAACAAACTTCTAAGCCAACGAAATCAAAAGATACAGCCGTTTATGCCGCAAATTTTCGACACTCGCAAGGGAATCAAAACCTACAGGGTACTTCCTTCTTGAAATTTGGTACGAAGCAACGTCTTATAGCACAGATAAAGAAAAAATTGCGAAAACCGTAAATTTTTAGTTGCATCATAAAATAATATATACCTACACATTTGTAAGGAACCCTCGGTGCGCGAGTCCGACTCGCACTTGGCCGGTTTTTTTTTTTTTTTGTACCACCTATGCGAATTACAATTTACTTTTTCATGGGTAACGGTCCAACAAAAGTTTCGGTTTCGGTTACGGTTTTTGGCAGAAAACTAGAACCAAAACCGAACCTTCGGTTTCGGTTTCGGCAAAAAAACATGTTTCGGTCGGACACTAATTTTAGCGTATCAAATTTCGAGGCGATCGTGTCAATCAATAGTGAACCGTAATGAAGTTGAAATAGAATTGTTTTTATTAAAGAGCATTTTTTGAACGGCCTTCACGTGATTACTTCCGAGAGCTTGAATCCAAAGCTGTTTAAAACCCGATCACTATCTTAAAACTACTACGCAAATTGAATTTACGTACATATTCATAGTATAATAGACATATTAATAGTCAAACCCAGGCTGTCACTTGGAAAACATAAGAGATACTAACAATCCGTTATTCCTGATCCTGACATTACTAAAACGAGTACAGTACCTAACGAGTAGTGCGGATACTAGATACCTTCACAACTTGCTTTGGTTTGTTAAATCCATGTACATATTGTACATGTTATTATGGAATAGTAAACTTAATTTAAAATAAAACTGATCCCGGACTTAAACATTTACATAGGTACTTTTATTATCAAATTAACCTATTTAAACTCAAAAGAGCAACTCTTATGGCAACATTTTGCAACTTATATAAGTAGTTGATCACAACTTTTATACTTTACACAACCGCCTGCAATCAGGCAGGACCATATTAAGTACCTAGTTAAGGATAAAGAAAACCTTTTACTACATTGGCCCCAAAGTGACAATTGCCTGAAAAGGATCAATCATGCAACCTCATCTCTACTAAGTACATATATACACGGTGTAACACGACGAACCCGAAAGATTTAAACTGTGTATTCCTGATCACATTTATTAAAGACCAAAATGTCGTATATTTTTTTCTGGAATTCGCCTAGTTTTAGAGTTAATACCAATTAAAAAATACATCTTCGTATTGTTACTTAGTGCAAAACGCCTTTTTGAAGGCGATGATTTTAGGGAGTAGTCTAAATAGCCTTACTGATATATGTCAAAGAGTGACCAGTAACACTTTTCAAAAACTAGGTTTTACGAAAACAAAAAGTAAAAAATCACTTTAAGTGCCAGTTTTCCTAATTACCTTTACTTTGTATGTAGGTTAAAATTGAAATAAAAACAATTTGTTTTTTTTTTCTTTTTGCGAAATTTACTAACATACTCATAAAACATTTTTTCCTTCTTTTGGCTTCAGAAATGCTTGATTAAAATCTTTCGGGTTTCTCGTGTTACACCGTATATAGTTTCGAGCGCAGGAGGTCTGGATAACATTTTCTTTCGTAGGTATATGATATCTATTTCAATTTTTGTTTATAATTTATAGTGTAGGGAGCGTTTCTACACTATTTTTTTCAAATAAGGTAGAAGTACTAGTGCTCGACGCTGCACTAGTATTCGACATGGGCACTTTATGTCAAAGTGACAAGGATTAAGTTCGAAAATACAGAAAAATCTTCGTTGTTCAAATTTAACCTAATATAGGTTCCATGAAATAAAGTGCCCATGTCGGTGACTAGTGCAGCGTCGAGCACTAGTACTTCTACCTTATCACAAATCAAAATATAGTAACAAAATAATTTGATTTGTTCTAGAGTAGTATATGTATAGACTGTATAGGTAGTACCTAATAAATATATTACTTGTAAATCTTGTAATACATAATGTCCATGTAATAATCTATTAAATACTCATTATTTCTTAACGATCAAAGATATGATAATTTATCTCCCTCAATTAATATCACCAAAAACCAGTTTAACACTGTCCAAGTGTCTATGTTCATGTATATTAAAATATAATTATGCAAGATAATAGTAGGTATGTATACTCGGATAAAATTACCACTAGTTAAATTACTCTTAGACATTGAGAAACGTATGAACGACACCTTTCCTCAAAAACAATTGTGCTTAATTGTTTTAAAGAAGTACTTACTCTAATCGAGACATTATTTTTATTGACAAGTTTTTTTTTAATTAAGGTTCTTCACACCGCGCGGTTCAAATTCCAACTCGTCGATTACGCGAGAAATCTAGCTACATAATAACATGTCAGTATAATTTCATTCTTTTATCGAGCGCTTGCCGGAAACCAATTGAAGTTGTTCTCCAATAACATATATATAGTTAATATGGATACAGTTCCAACTTATACTGGAAGGCCTAGGCAGAGCTCTCGGTAAGCGATGGATATTAACAGCTCCTGTCTGGGTGATCGTGTAGAGCGGAACGTTAATGTTTAAACGTTGAAGCAATAACGACCTTACCACCGATAGGTAAATACCAGATTAGTTTAATAAATAGCGTGAAGTTTGTATGGCGCATTTTAAATGCGCAATTATAGATCGCGCTGATTTTACCTGTTTTCTTTGTTAATTGTATCGTATTTTAAAACAGAAATTACCAATATTATCAAGTTTTTTGTTTAACAAGCGGTTAACTTCTAAGTTAGTAATCTGTTAAATAGGTAATCGCTAACGAAAACCTCGGCAGGGAGCTCGTTCCACAGCCGGAGCATCCGCGAGAGGCAATTTCTCTTAAACAGCAGAATAAATATGTGTAATAATTAGCAATTTGTTATTAATGTAATCATAATTATTACATATATAAATTCTACACGTAAAACCAATATAACTTATTTTTATTATGATTATCGCGTTGCGTTCAATTAGACAATCGTTCTAATTCTAACCTATCGGAAAATTCAGGGAAATTACACAAATAATCATGGTATACATATATAACAGGGTTCCACCTGAACCCTAGAAAATATACTTCCCTTCTGAGATAGTTGCAGATGGGTGAAACTGGCAAGAACTTATACCCTTCTATCCCTTCTACATTGATACCGATTTTGGCTGATTGGGTATGATTGATAGTGGGTACCTAATAGGAAGGTAATCATGATTTATTCGCTAACGTAGGTACAGTCAGCTGCAGAGAAATGTGTAAGTTTATATGCAAGGTCCTTAGCGAATAGTATTGCTGACTGTACCTAAATACATATACTAGACTCTGTGCGGAAAGAGTCGTACTCGTAGAATGTAAAATTTACATTCCACGATCCTTCTTTTTCCACACAGACTCAAGCGTATATTGTTAGAGCTCTATATATATATATATATGCACAGTAGTAGATATGTATGAATATACCTACAAATATGTATACATATCGTTTATACGATGGTAAGTATGGCAACAGCTTACATCATCAACCTTAATCGTCGGCCAACGAGTTTCGCTTTTTTATTAACGTTTAGTTAGTAGGTATAGCCGGTCCGATTTCTAAGATCAAGTTCGCGCGGCGTACAAAAACTTTGAAGTTTTTTTTACAATTTGTTGCTTAATATAATTTACAATATATTTTGTTACAATTGCAAGTAGGTAAATAAATTAAAAGTGTTATCAGTTCATCTTCTGATGTCTGAATCTGATGTCTTCGCGATAATGTATTGTTTTGTTTGTTCAATTACCAGTTTGACCCAGGAATGTCTCATTTTAAACATAGAGAGAATCATACTGTCTTTGTCTTACGCTAATACTATAGTAGCACTCAAAGAAAAGGATGAATATAATTTTCCTGGTTCTTACTGACTGACAAGTTGTGTTGACCAGACATGTAATTCCGAGTAGGTTTATCACTTAATATATCATACATTAAAAATAACAAAAAAGTTAGGTCTTATGTGGGATACCCATGCAGGTACCCACGCAAAAGCTCTTGAGGCGGCTCAAAGGCTACTAATGCGCGAATGCTTATGCAAGTTTCGTACCATTTTGGTCTCGGACGTGTGTGCGAATCAAAATCCACGATTATTTAGATTTAATCAAGGCATTTACAACACTCCCACAGCGGGAGAAGCGCGCAATGAATATTTACAAAGCTTCGCTTCCCTGTGTTTTATATTAAGAAAAACTGTTCACGTTTTATGCAAATACGTCGGCGTTGAGCGAAAACTAGAAAGTTGACACACACACACACACACATGCGCGACGCGTGTGTAAACCGGCTAGGTTTCATAATTCTTCACGTATTATTACAATATTGTACACCTTCATCCATCGACTTGTACAAGTAAACCAATTAAAAAGTAATAACAAAGAAACATTAAAAACAACTTACCGTATCCGTTTCTTCAGAAAAACCCGACTCCCACAACATGTTTGTGTCGAACAGTTCAAAGCACTTCAAAATAACGAAAATCACAACTTTATATTCTTGTTGTAAACAATCAGTCCATTCTAAGGGGTGTTGACGTATCCCGTGACGTTAACGGAGTTAGAACCCTACGCGTTTAAATTTGAAACGCGCGCGACTGTTGCCGATGCTGTGTGTCGACGCTATGTGCGCGAGCGCAGGCCGAGCGCGTCCGAGCCCCCTCCGAACGCTGCCGAAGTCGCCCGACCGAGCCGACCTACTTTGTGGAAACGCCCGCCAAGTGAGCAGTGATTTTTTTTTCCATTTTCCAATGAAATTCAATACCTACGCGCAACCTTAAGAGTTAAGATCAAGTAATATTCTTGCGTTTCTTTTTCTTATATGGTAGCACATTCAATTAATTGCAGACTTTTCATAGGTCTAGTCTGCCAAGAATGTTGACATTTACCGTCGTCGGAGCTTAAATGTCAGAAAAAATTATTATTATGCCTGCTGAGTTTGAATAGGCAGGTACTCGTGTGATGAACGTACAATGATGCCTATACCATTCGTATACCTACTTACTCGTAAGTCATCAATAATAAATTCTCTTCTCCCTGAAATGATTGAGAGCGGCTTTTATTATAAAACTACGGATTTTATGTCAAACCTGGCTGTGTAACATTGAAAGTATATTAAATTTGGAACAATTTAAGCCCATATACAGCATCTTATGTCAAATAGTTCTTCATATATGAAGGTTTAAATAACCGGCCAAGAGCATGTCGGGCCACGCTCAGTGTAGGGTTCCGTAGTTACTCTTCCGTCACAATAAGCTAAACTGGAGCTTAAAGTATAGTAAATTGTTAACCAAGGGATGAAACGGTACCTTTCACCTGAGTTAAACAAATAGGCAAATTTGCATAATCAGTACCTAATTAAAATAAGTCTTATTACTATGAAGGGAAAACTTTTTGCGATAACTCAAAAACAGCTAAACTGATCATGTCCGCTATAGTTTTCATTTAATGTCTTTTTTAAGCTCTACTTCCACGATTTTTTTCATATTTTTTGGACCTATGGTTCAAAAGTTAGAGGGGGGGGACACATTTTTTTTTTCTTTCGGAGCGATTATCTCCAAATATATTCACTTTATCAAAAAATGTTTCTTGAAAACCCCTATTCGTTTTGAAAGACCTTTCCAACGATACCCCACACTCTAGGGTTGAAGCGAAAAAAAAAATTCACCCCCACTTTACGTGTAGGGGAGGTACCCTAAAAAAAATATTTTTTTAGATTTTATTGTACGACTTTGTCGGCTTTATTGATTTATATATCCATGCCAAATTTCAGCATTCTAGCACTAACGACCACGGAGCAAAGCCTCGGACAGACAGACAGACAGACAGACAGACGGACATGGCGAAACTATAAGGGTTCCGTTTTATGCCATTTGGCTACGGAACCCTAAAAAGGGTTATTTTTTATTTGTAATGAAATTTTTCGTTTTGCCTATATTTTAAGACAAATACGAGTATCGGAACAACCGCTCATGCTATGAGATATATTACAATGAATAAAGTTATAGCAAATTTAATTACCTTTTATTTAAGTGCAAGAAAGGGTCAGTAAGTCTTATAGTTCTCTTGTTATCGTAAAAAATGAAATTGCTATACCTAATGGGGAAGGCAACTAATGTACTGTTTAAGCCCTTTAAGGTATTGTCTAAATGCCTCCAAAAATAGTACCTACCATCGTCGAGAACGCAACCTACGATTAGCTTTTACCGGCTTTCCCCGATAGCAGCAAAGCGTTGTTGATGCTGCGACGGCTGAAGATGCTGTCGACGCATTCAAACAACACGTTATGGAGGTACCTCGGGCGGAGTGGCAGAAGTGCTTCAAAAATTGGTTCACACGAATGCAAAAGTGCATAGATCATCAAGGGGAATACTTTGAAAAACAATAAAACCATTTTCAGCCGTGTACGTTTGTTTGTTATTTTGTTTCCGGATATATAAGTAGCAACCCTCGTAAAATAACAGATCTGAGATGCAAAGATATAAATTGGGCTATAAAAAATTCACTGGTAGCCTTAGTCATCTTTGGTCATATTTTGTTGTTTGTCTTTAATTAGGAACTTCATGTCTTCATTTCCTGATACACACATTTCGGAACATGTTTGAGTAAATATATATTTCGGCAATCTCGAAAACAGCCCTAATGATTTCGATGAAAATTAGTAATCGATCTGGCTTGGTCTTATTCCAAAAGATGCGAAATAACAAAAATACAAACTTAGAATAATACAAAAAACGACAGGACAAATAACGAGTGAGTCTAAAAACAACAAAGAATAACATTGAACATGCCCAAAGATGTTGACCAATACCGAAATGAGCCGGAATAAGAAATAGACAAACAACAAAGATTACCAAAAATGATTGGACGACCTACGAAAGTGACGAATGAAGAATGGGTGACGAAAGCAGAACGGAACGTATTCAAGAACTTGACAAAAAACGATTGAGACGAGCCAAGACGATACCCAAACAGCGATATGTATATCGTATGTTATATTATTTTTATATTATAACAATTAAACAATTATGATACGCACCCGTTAGGGCTTGTAGAGTTAGAAGCTTGGCTCTGCATGAGATCTGATAATTTTTGACAATGCATGGGAGCTATATGATATCGTCTTGGCAACATTTAACATGATAATGTTTTTGGTGGGATAACATTAAGAAAATAATTATTTACATCAACCGCACCGGTTCCTGAGTAAATAGTACCTAAATTATAACAATCTTAAAAAATTATGAAATACTATAATAGTAATTTCGAGTTGTAAAAGGCCCCCAATGTCATTTTAAAGTGTGTAAAAATAAAAGAGCCGATCCCTTAATGAAAATTAAGATAAACAGAACAGAGAAACTAAACTTTGCCTTTGGAAAAACGTTGTCCCCATACATCGACATAGGTCGCGATTAGTTTACCAAATCCAAGTAAATTAATAATCGCAAAATAGTGAAGAATTACAAAGTTACGGCTTCCGGATTTTTTCCTTTACTCCCTGCCAAATTTCATGATTCTAGGTCAACGGTAAGTCCACTATAGGTACCAACAGATTTCGAACTTTCGATTCCCTTCCAAGCGTCTAAATATGCGCCATAAAGCGAGCGCTAAACAGCCTTATCTATTATTTAGATTGCATTGACTTAGCAGTTTGATTGTTTCACTCCTCCAAGAGGCTGCCCGCGACTTCATTCGCGTGGACTCCTCTGTTGGTTTTTGTACTTATATTATACATGAACATAAATAAATAGTAACAGTAACAGCGAGGGTTAATAATTTGAGAACACGCGACATTAGTTTGTCTCAATGTCTCTCCATAAAGTTTCAAGTCCCTCACTAAAATAAATATTCAGTGCCGGTACAAATTTTCAGCCCCCTATTAACCCCCTTACGGAATGAATTTTTCAATAACGCTTTTCTTG
This sequence comes from Cydia pomonella, assembly GCF_033807575.1. NCBI lineage: Eukaryota > Metazoa > Arthropoda > Insecta > Lepidoptera > Tortricidae > Cydia > Cydia pomonella. The sequence continues at coordinate 12,291,510 of NC_084706.1, read as the reverse complement.
TTTTTTAATATTGTGTTTATATACGAATACGAAGTTTTAAGTTCCGCACTTAAAAAATTGTCATTCCCGTTACAATTTTTCCGGATATATTTTATAAAACGCTGAAATAAATTTTCTTATATTTTGGTAACACGCTCTTTTACGAAATTTCAATTTCCTCTATAAAATACCTATATTAGTTATAGTTAAGTATATACAGTTACTACATAGGTTCATTTCAGCTTGATACCTCCACGCGTACCAGAGAAAAAGGGTAACAGACGTACCGCAAAGGGATCCTATAAGTGTTCTGTTTTTGCTGACTGCATGAGGTACGGAACCCTAAAACATTGATTTAATGTAATATTCATTATACAAAACCTAAGCTTTTTATTTTCCATGCTTTCCTATCTATCCTCCCCTTAAACTGGCAAAACAAATTAACAATAAAAAATACTTAAACATGAGTACTGCATGTAATCAGATTGAACACATTTGTCCTTCGTAAGAACTCTACGAACTAGGTACCTATCCATATTATATATCTTTCTGATTCTCAGAAATTGGCACTAATATTTTTTACAGTTACCACATGCTCAATTAATAAAAACACATATTGCCCCAGTGCGTCAGAGACCACGTCATAGATTATACGCTACGTGACAACTATGACGAGTTATATGGCCCCTACCAAAGAATTATTTATGTTTTAAGTAGGTACATATAAGCTTTAGAAACATCCCACAATGCGCTGGTATTTTTTTATCAGAAATTCAGAGCCTGTATCTTTATGTTCAGGTAATATCTGAATTGATTAACCCCCTTATTCATAAACGTGTACTATTGTATCTTTATGTTCAGGTAATAACTGAATTGATTAACCCCCTTATTCATAAACGTGTACTAAAGTTACGATGCCGCTAATCATCGTTTGTACCTTTCCATCATACCAATACATCGTTTATGAATAAGGGGTAAGTGATCATACAGATTCAGGCTGTGAAATTCTGAAAAAAAAATCACTTCGTGTGTGATATGAAGTAAGCAGTGAAGTAGAACGAGTCGTGAAACATCGAGACTCGAGATCTATTTCCCGAAATCACCATGAACATGCCTAATAGTAGATTAAGATACAAGTGCGAAAAATAGGAAATTCGAAACGAGTGGCGATAAATTAAAACACGACCGAAGGGAGTGTTTTAAATCGACACGAGTTGCGAATTACCTATTCGCACATGTATCGTACAACGTTTTATAGTACATATGGCCCTTTAAATGTTCGACATAGTAACGTAATATGCTAATTTTCGCACTAGTGCGGTAAAGTAGCACCATATACTACTGTACATATGTACTTTAAAAATATTTATCAAAGTAAATTCCTGTAGCACCGCTTTAAAGGTAAGTATTCTTTCAAAAAAATGAATTACTAAATGCGTACGGCGGGTTACCAAATTATTCATGAACTTTAAACTTTTAAAAAATGCACACACCCAAACATGGCGATCTGTGTATTTAAAATAAGGGTGTCTCACTGTTTTAATTCGATAACACAACCTTTTTTGAAATGAGTTCACGTAGTAAGAGTCGCTTTAAACGTTGTTGTAGAATCCGTTAAGAGATCCTGTACCTACTTACTACGAAAGCCTTCAAGGAAAAGCCCGCCATAATGAATTACTTATTATGAATTTTTATTGTACCACACAGGCAATATTATATTTGCAAATAAAAACCGATGAAATACTTTTGCTGTTAATAAAATTAATAGGAACACAATAATTTCATTAACCGCAATTGTAAATTTGTAGCGCTACAATAAGGCATCCGTAAGTAACAATTACCTTAATAATAAATGAAACTTATTCCAGTTTAATTGGGAGTGAGTGATGAGGTAAGTACATTTAATTTATCGAATAAAATATATGCTGCAAAGACAAGTGTTGTCTGTTTGGTTTCATTTCATTTCATGGAATTACTTTTCACATGATGTTGGAGGAAAACAGTAATGAGAACCTTATTACCTAGTCAAGTAGGTAATATACTTAATATATATAAATATGCCGACTTCGAATTTAGGTGTAGGTAAAGTATAATTTCTTTCTGAGTTATAATTATAATAAAAATAATTGCCCCAGTAATTTGTAAGATAAATTGTAATTTTCGCTCCATTTTATTTCCAGTTCAGTGCAGTAAACATGAAGCTAATGCACACTACTTAAGTTGTTAAGGGGTCTTGTACTTGAAACACAAATCGATGTTTTCTTCTGTCGAGGAGTTCCTTTGGACACCTTCCGACTGCATTATCAGATCAGTGTGTAGGTGATGTAAGGTTTGCACGTCGGATCTGAAATGTATGGGAAGATCCGTGGATCCGGATAATTTCATACATTTCGGAATTTTCGGATCCGGATTGCAAACCTAGCGTCATGTTACAGATTCTTTGAATTACAGAAGTAAGTACATCAAAATTCAATTCAATCAGGCACCGACATATGGTGTTCGCTGATACAATTTGAATAGTGTCCGACCGAAGTTTCGGTTTCGGTTTTGGCAGGTTTCGGAATAAAACGAAACCCAACGATATAGAAGAGAAAATAGAATGTAAATAAATTGTTAAATTTTCGAAATATACTCGGATGGGCCGCATAAATTCCTGCATTTAAATTTTTGACGTATTACGAGAATCTGCAAATCACATTCGTTTAAATTATTCTTATGTTTTAGCTTCTCGCTAATCATTTCTTAGTTCACCTTTACAATACCCCAGTACCTAATACCTACTTACCACTCCTTTTTGAATTAATTAGCTCCACTGTCTGACCAGCACAGTGCGGCACTTGCCAAATCAAGCCAAAACAAGGCAGAGATAGTATGCTTCTGATGATGGATGGTATCAATTAATCGTTTTTCATTTCATTATTTTTTTGTAAATTCGCTACCAATAAGTTCCTTTTGCAAAAGAGAACGTACTTTTTAGGCCACTGGAATAAACTGGCTGTCAGGCAAGAACTTTCTTCCCGAATTTATCTGTTTTTATGAATTTCTCCTCATCATCCTTGTTAAATTACTTTATTCATATTTTTCGGAGATGTTGTCATCCATTAAAATGAAAAGAGATTAATCTTTTTCACTTCTCAGGCTCTGAAAGACGGTCATTGTTGTTCTATGAAGTGTGCAGAAACGTATCACTTTCTGTATCACTAGAGCATTTTAGTTTCAAAGTACGATTTTTTTTTGCGATAAGCAATTGAAGTTTTGTTTTAAACGGATTCCATTTTAATATTTTACTCCTCATTCCATAAACAACGATCATTTTGCCTAAATTGTTAATTACGAGTACCCTCTAGAAATACTACTTATAAAAGTTTATACTTAGTCATTTTTTTTAAACATGTGCACTTTACGTTCCTCGTATTCGAAATGAAAAATTGAGTGTTTAGCTCAGGTGAAAAGCTTCCTTTCAGCCTCGGAATATTCGAGCGCCAAATTACCTCAACTGAAATGAGTGCCTTTCATCCCTTGGTTAACAATTTACTTTTGCTGTTCTGCAATTCTTTTGGCCATTTACTGTTTTTATAGGTCCCTGTATTGTATATTTTTCTGACATTTTAAACTGTCCCTACGCTAACGTCTGCTTTCTGGAATTTCGCGAACTGATAAGATATTTTTAGATTGTGCAGGCAGGACAAACTTCTGGGCTGTGATTTTGTAAAATATTCAATTCTATGATGTCCTCCAAATGTTTTAAATATTTGATTTGCGTTTGGCTTAGAGTTTAGCAGTGAATACTTGCACCAAGATTGCACAGCTAACTTGCAATGTTCTACATTAATTCGATGCATTGGAGAAAATATTTGACTGTTGCACAGTTGCAACATGACTCAAAAAAAATCCCCATGCTGTTTATCGCATAAATCGATCAAGGAATGCATTTTAAACGCAAGAACACCCACAAGTCTGTGTCAAATACTTTTTTTTTATAAAAAAATCATATTTCGTAATCTTGGCTTAAAAAATTATTAAATAAATTATGTAAGCGTATCTGATCAAGATATTTTTTTGTGATCAATAAAGTTTGATAAAGGACTTTTTGGCGCATATTTTTTCTTGTTGCTTTGCTATTATAATTATAACCGCATTTTTCTCAGATTATTTCGTCATGTTTGACAGTTGTCGTTGTCGACGGCCAAATCGAGACTGAGAGCATAAGTCGTGCCCATGTTACTTTTGTGGGGCCATTTTTTTTTTGCTGATTGTGAATCCAGTTAATTATACTATTATTACTGTTTATCAAAAGAGCAAGCTATTTATGTATTTGCATATAAAATCAAATAAAATGCATTGTATATTATTTTGGGAAATCATTTCTTTTCTTTTTTATTTATTTATTTAATATTTCAATAAAATACAATGGATACTGACTTAATAGTAAATACAACGTCCCACAAAACTGCACAGTTTGACTGTGGGATCCGTGGGGCTATACTAGATTAGGTACATGATAATCATAAAGTCTTAAATCTAATTACTTGTAGAGGCAAAAATTGGATAGGTATGTGTTAAATGCTACCAAGGTAATGTTGGAACAAAGCTCTTTTAAATTTATTTTTATTTTTCTCCTGTTTGATACTTTAGATAGATTCTGTTCAGAGATATGTAACTATTATATTAAGTAGGGATTATAAAGCATTTTTGAAGCTTTATCGAAGTCCCCTTAAGAAGTCCTCATTGAGAGCAATATTATAAGTAATAAAAATAAGCGACGTTTAAGCAGTGCGCCCGCAGGGTCGCTAAACTGGCAGACATTGCAGTGACAGTGACGGATTCTGGAATTTCCTCCATCCCCCGCTTAAGAGCACGTAGTAGTGACTGCGTAGGCGAAGTGCATGGTGGGGGTAAGTAAAGTGATCCCAGCGCATAAGGTGGTAAAAATTTGAACTAACTGCGGATAGCGTTTTTAACATTTCGTACAATTATATGGCTCGAAATGAAACTTTGATTTACGATTACTCCTGAAATCCTTAATATGATAAATACCCTAACTTATCGATAATAATTCGATATTGCTGTGTCGACACAAGCACATCACTCAGAAAACAATAAAATTCTTTGGCGAAAATGCGTTAATGTGTGTGTTGTGAGTCGTCCGTACACAAAAACAGATCGAGGTGTGTAAGATTTGTCAATGTAGTGTGTCATTTTCTATGTATTCGTGTCGTCATTACAGATTGGATTTTGTATGTACGCGTGTGAGAAGTGCGACTGTGTGCACGTTTCCCCCCGCAAAAAATGGCAGAAAGATTTGTACGGTAAGATATCGCTTAGGCTCCTCCCTTCCAACGTGTTGGAAGCCGGTGTTGCTCGAAGAACATTAGTTGTAAATTGTTGAGCAATACAATTTTCGTCGGTCGGGACACTTGAGACATCTAGTGTCGTAGATGTCGACTACGGAAATAATAAGCGTTTTGGTAACAAAACTGATGTATAGAGTCAGAACGTATGTACTTTTTAGGGTTCCGTAGCCAAATGGCATAAAACGGAACCCTTATAGTTTCGCCATGTCCGTCTGTCTGTCTGTCTGTCTGTCTGTCTGTCCGAGGCTTTGCTCCGTGGTCGTTAGTGCTAGAAAGCTGAAATTTGGCATGGATATATAAATCAATAAAGCCGACAAAGTCGTACAATAAAATCTAAAAATTTAATTTTTTTTAGGGTACCTCCCCTACACGTAAAGTGGGGGTGAATTTTTTTTTTCGCTTCAACCCTACAGTGTGGGGTATCGTTGGAAAGGTCTTTCAAAACTAATAGGGGTTTTCACGAAACATTTTTTGATAAAGTGAATATATTCGGAGATAATCGTTCCGAAAGAAAAAAAAATGTGTCCCCCCCCCCCTCTAACTTTTGAACCATAGGTCCAAAAAATATGAAAAAAATCGTGGAAGTAGAGCTTAAGAAAGACATTAAATGAAAACTATAGCGGACATGATCAATTCAGCTGTTTTTGAGTTATCGCAAAAAGTTTTCCCTTCATAGTAAAAAGACTTTAATTACGTACTGATTATGCAAATTTGCCTATTTGTTTAACTCGGGTGAAAGGTACCGTGTCTTCCCTTGGTTAACAATTTACTATACTTTAAGCTCCAGTTTAGCTTATTGTGACGGAAGAGTAACTACGGAACCCTACACTGAGCGTGGCCCGACATGCTCTTGGCCGGTTATTTCTTTATACCTTTAGTCGTAAAATCCTCCGTGCACATGAAATGCACTAAATTATTTAAGTTCAGTTGAGTTGTATCAAACAGCCATGGTCTGAATAAGTCTGATAGTGTTAGTAGCAGCACCTATTCTATAATATAGTCAAAATCAGAAGTTTTAATAACATTCCGACACATTTTTTACTACTAATACTTACTACACAACCGGATAACAAACTGCAGGGTTAACTTTAAAATTAAATTGTAAATTGATTCGAATATAAATCTATTAATAGTCTAAAGGACAAAAAACTGTTTATCTGTGGCGCTTGACAGTCATTGTAGTATTTCTTTTCTATTATTAAAAGGGCTTAAAAACAGCATAGTCTCAATATGCGCTGTTCGTTTTCGATTTATACATAAATTATATTAGTCAAGGTGAAGGACACAAAAAGCTACCGATGAAATGTTGAGTTTGTTCCGAACCTTTATTTAATTTGAATTAACATAATAGATTTGGGTACCTATTTTATTAAATCAGAACGTTCAGTATTCATTATTAATTAATAGACTAAGGCTTCCTATGGACTGTATGTACATGGTATGTATTTAGCAACAAAAAAACGTCAAACCTTACTTTTCTTGGTAAAAGTAGGTATGAAACTTGGCATACCTAGTTGCTCATTATGTCAGAAAAAGCCAATTAAGATCGGGAGCCTAGAACCCCCACTCTAGCGCCCGAGAGGGTGAGGGTTAAAGGATGACGTAGCCTCCTGGGACTCCGAGGGGGGTTTTTGTTTTTGAATGTGAACCCTTATTTAAACAACAAAAGTTCAAAACAGATAGTGAACATTTTGTACCAGGGGTCTCAGTAGGAGAGGATTCAATATCAATATCATCATCATCATCATTCCACACAGATGAAGTTGCGGGCAGAACTTAGTATTTAAAATTGTTTATTTAGATTTGATATGTAATGTTTTAGTTGGTAGTTTCTTCGTGTTGCTGATGGGATAGAAATTTTGTCTAACCTTCGTACCTTGAAACCCTCGCAACGGTCAAGATTCCACTTTCGAACCACATACTACGCTCGTTGATGATCATCAATGAGTGAGTGGATGAGTCAGTGACGAAATCGGTTTTTTTTAGATATCAATAAAATCTAAAGTCCACTATTGACATAATATACCAAGAATTTTGTTCATCTGGTATAATCCAAACCAAAGTTATGAGGGTTCCAAAAAATGACGATGCACTTCGAGAAAAGGTAGGTAGTTTCCTTGCGCTTCGCTAGGCTCGTCTTGACGAGGGCACTACCGTGCACGTTAACACGTTATCCTAGCCTTATTTATTCTGAAAGTTAAACTCTATCTGAAAGGGTGATTTAATAGTCGTCAACTTTTTATGGCACGCAAACTTTTTGTGTTATATACTGTAAATTTAATATTCGCCAGAGTATTGGTATTGGTTTAAAAACAGGCCTGCTTAATTATTGATGACGAAACGTATGCGACGACTGATTTTAAATTATTACCAGGAAACCTATATTTTTTTCACAATGTCGCAGGTCTTTCTGAATCAGATAAAGTCCTTTCAGTGGAGAAGTTCGCCAATAAGTTTCTTTAGTGACAAGCCATAAGTTAGTAAGGCAAGAAGTTCACCTTTTGTATTAACCTTTTTTCGTATTAAGAGTAGGTAATGTCCGAGATTTTTCTCGTCGTGCTCTAGAAAAACCATGTTTTGTCGCTGCTCCGACATTCTCGCCTTGTTGCTCGGCTCGCGTCTCGTCTCGTGTCTCGGCCACAGCTCGCAAGTAGAGATGCAACGAATATTCGGCCATTATTCGGTATTCGGCCTATTCGGCCACAATTTGTTCTATAAAAATCATAATATTTAAATTATTATTATTTATTTAATTGTTAAAAGACATTAGAGATATCTGATTTTGAACAAAAATATAATATACATAACAGGTTTACTATCAAATATTAGTCATAAAAGTGTCTTTAATCTCATTATTTTCGAGAAATTACCATACGGACTTATTTTGAAATTCGCAATCAATAATTTATCCATTTATCTAAATAATCTTTTATAAGTACATAACGGGTGATCACAGATCGTCCGAGGCAGAGGCAGGCCAAAAACGAGATGGCGAGACGACCTGGGGGCCTACCGCGAAAACCGAAATTCGCAAATTGCGGGGATCTTTCTCTTTTACTCTCACTAGGACCAAATTAGAGTGACAAAGAAAAATGCCCGCAATTGACGAACTTCGATTTTCGCGGTAGACCCACTTGACTCATTTTGTGGCGACTGGCGTGAGCATGCACAAAGCCGTGACGCCCGTGACGAGTGGCGGAAGACAAGGGAGGCCTTTGCCCAGCAGTGGGACACAGTGTAGGCTAATTAAATAAAAAAAAGTACATAACGATTTAATAAGAAGGGCATCAATTACCCTACTTTCGGGAAATTACCCTATTCAACATACTGGTCATACTCCTGTTCCGCAGAAATTGAAATGAAAATATCGTGATTTTACGTACGATAACATGATAATTGATGAACTTACCTATGAAAAGTTATCCCATCTCTTTTTTTCGTCCGATCTGTATAATTCTTACAACACTTGACCACGCATGTCGGCGTATTTTATATTTTTCTTCCACCAATTTACTCAAATGACATTTAAAAAAAAAGACGGCAAATAGGTGGATGAGGGCATAGAGATAACTGTCAATGTCTGTGTGTCACGCGTAAATACTAGGAAATTAGTGGATGATGGAATCCTAGTTGTGTTTTACCGATACTCCGTCCGCAGAATTATTAGTCCAAGGTTATAATTACCATGATAGATTAATGTCGGCCATGACACTCACTTGTCAAGTTGTCACTTCATTCGGAATCTGACTTCTGTTACTTATAGTATTTTTCAAACAGAAAGGGTAATCAGAACAGAACAGATGTCATCTAAATACAATTTTACGAGATTTGGCATTTTAAGATTATAAATTGTATGGAGATGACACCTGTCACCGTACCCAGCATGTTTTAAAAATACTCTAGTCCCTAACTGAGCAAGGTTTGTACTGTATAAATTATAAGTGCTTAAAGATTAAGTGCGTAATTTTGTACGTATAATGAATAATTACTTATATACATAACAAAATATCTAAGAGTCGAAGTATAGACGACACATTTAACAAAAACCCTTCATTTATGTAGTTGGCAGCGTTCCAGTAAAGGTATAGAAAATAGAGTGACTTTGACGTAATTTCTCTATTCCATACAAAAACGGTTTTATTATATTCGTAATAATATTTTTTTATGATTCCAAAAAGATTGGTGACATCTGGTCCGTCACACTGACGTTGACCGATGTCATTGTGACAGTGACATTTCTTGGTAGATTTGATGGAATTTAATTATGAATTAGGGTATAATTATTAAGAACACCGCAATAAGTCATTTGTGTCAACAAGTATAAAATATATATATTTTTAAATTCAATTGTATATAAATGTTTGTATTTTCTTGTACCTACAAAATTGTTTTAATCTTTATCAAAAGGTCAAAAATATGTCGTATTTACACTAAATTATCATTAATATACCGATAAACTATTGAAAAAAAAAACACTAAGAAAATTTTCGTTTATACTGACTTTTAACTGGACTATTTAAAAAAAACGGGCACCTACCGAGATAAGCTGATTACTATTTTCTACTATTTTTAAGTGGGAGAATAATATTCTAAAGGTTAGAAAGAGAGATCGGTAACGGTTTTCTTATAATAAGATACCTATTTTTCAGTTCCATACAAAAAAAAACAGATTTTATTTTTTTCTGCCTTAAATAAGCCTTATTTTGAAAAAAAAAACATAACATGTATAATTCCTTACATCATTTTTAACTCAAAAGCATTTTTTAAACTAGGGTTTTTTTTTAAATGTGAATGTCCATTTTTTTGTAATTTCGATCCACTATGCGCTGGCGGACTGACACCCGACCGGTTTGAGTTGAAACATATAAGTTATTGTTTTATGTTAAAACTTATGTTATTTTGAGTAGGAATAGTAAACTTATTCAAACTCAAAATATTGAGTAGGAATAGAGTTTAGGTACTTATATTTGAGTCAACGTCGATTTATATTTTTCGTATCGGTTCCAGTCATAATGATTATTATTATTATTTTATATAATATTATATATATTTATAAATAAATAATTCTTATATTTGAGTAAGGGCATTATTCAATACAAAACTAGTGTAGTATTCTTGTAGGACCATAATAATAATAATAATAATAATAAAATTCTTTATTGCACACTACATAAAAAACAGATACAGAAATTGATTACATATACACATTGGTAGGTAACAACAGGCGGACTTATCGCTAAACAGCGATCTCTTCCAGACAACCTTCAGATAGTGAGATGGCGAACGAAGTTAACGGGTGGTGCAAAAAAATAAAAATAAAGAAAAAAAGTAGTAAAAGTACAATATAATACATATACTACACATATAAAGTTAAGATAGACTACATTATTACTATATACAAAAAATATATACATATATATATATATATATATATATATATATATATATATATACATATATAAATGACAAAGGAAGCCATAACAACGACAACGAGTTTAAAAGAATACGAGTATAGTACCTTCATGAAATAGACAAATAATGTTCTTTTAATAGGTTTTTGAAAATGGGAAGTGATTTAGCACGTCTAATATCAATGGGTAGATTATTCCACAGCCGGACAGCACGGAAACTGAAAGAGTTGTTGTAGAATTTTGAAGAGGAAGGAGGGGGAACAAGTAGCAGATTTTGAGAGCATCTAAGAGATGAAAGAAATTTAAACCGGGCTTTAAGATAACACGGAGTATTGGGGTGGAACAGAGTGGCATACAAGAGGGAAAGAATATGCGTGTTGCGACGGAATCGGATGGGTAACCATTTGAGCTGCGAACGAAAGCTTGAAATATGATCGAATTTGCGCAACCCGAAAATGAACCTAATGCACACGTTTTGAAGTCGTTCGAGTTTGTTCAATTGCTCTTCAGTAAGGTCTAAATAGCAGATATCAGCATAGTCCAAAATAGGCAGAAGGAGAGACTGAGCAAGCGCAATTTTAGTGGCGAGAGGCAGGAAGTTACGAAGTCGACGTAGGGAACCAATCGTAGCAAAGATCTTTCTGCTCACCTCACTGATCTGCGGAATCCAAGAAAGAGTACGATCAATGATTACACCCAGATTTTTGACCTGGTTAGAGAAAGGAATCAGTACCCCATCGAACAGAACCCCAGGCAAATCATCGAAATCGACTCTTGCTATACTTCTTGGGCTGCCAATGATAATTACTTGAGTTTTAGATGGATTAACCTTTAAACCATAGCAAGAGCCCCATTCAGAAATGCGTTCTAGGTCGGTGTTAATGGAATGTACAAGAAATAATAAATAATTCGGCACACTAATTTTTTTTTTTTTTATTGAATAAACAAACAATTTACAGTCTAGAATTTAATACAAGACCCACCGTAGGCAAAACCTTGAGGAGGTTTGTGTGCCGATGGGGAGTTCAGAGAACAATACATATATTAATGTCTTATGTCTAATTAAAAAAAAACCGGCCAAGAGCATGTCGGGCCACGCTCAGTGTAGGGTTCCGTAGTTACTCTTCCGTCACAATAAGCTAAACTGGAGCTTAAAGTATAGTAAATTGTTAACCAAGGGATGAAACGGCACCTTTCACCCGAGTTAAACAAATAGGCAAATTTGCATAATCAGTACCTAATTAAAGTAAGTCTTTTTACTATGAAGGGAAAACTTTTTGCGATAACTCAAAAACAGCTAAACTGATCAAGTCTGCTATAGTTTTCATTTAATGTCTTTCTTAAGCTCTACTTCCACGATTTTTTTCATATTTTTTGGACCTATGGTTCAAAAGTTAGAGGGGGGGGACACATTTTTTTTTCTTTCGGAGCGATTATCTCCGAATATATTCACTTTATCAAAAAATGTTTCTTGAAAACCCCTATTAGTTTTGAAAGACCTTTCAAACGATACCCCACACTCTAGGGTTGAAGCGAAAAAAAAATGTCACCCCCACTTTACGTGTAGGGGAGGTACCCTAAAAAAAATTAAATTTTTAGATTTTATTGTATGACTTTGTCGGCTTTATTGATTTATATATCCATGCCAAATTTCAGCTTTCTAGCACTAATGACCACGGAGCAAAGCCTCGGACAGACAGACAGACAGACAGACAGACGGACACGGCGAAACTATAAGGGTTCCGTTTTATGCCATTTGGCTACGGAACCCTAAAAAGAAAACATTGTAGGATTCTTAGTATAAGTAGCTTGTGTCGTTTGATTTCAATAAGTGCATTTTAATAACTTTTTTTATATGTTTACCATTTAAGTACTTTACACGAACATCTTCTGGCAAATCGTTTAATATTTTAGGTAATATATATGTATACAGCCTAGTGCCATATAACTACTACTTACTAGATCTCGTTAAAACCAGTTTTCGGCGGAAGTTTGCATGGTTGGTAATGTATATCATTTTTTTTTTAGATTTTTCATTCTGTTATTTTAGAAGTTACAGGGGGGGGGGACACAATTTTCCATATATTGACATAATGACATTTAGTCTTTATTTTGTTTTGTTCATTTTTTTCATAGGTATTATCTTTGGTTTAGATTAGACTATCGGTTGGTACCGATACACTTAAAATCAATGACCATGGGCGGTACTGCATTCTTGGTCATTTTCTTTAAAAGTTTAATGTATTTCCGGTCAAAATTGATTTCAATGGGTCTCGTCTAGTTTTCAAATAATTTACATGTATGTCGGCATCAAAGAGCATATAATCACTACGTGTCGGCATTTTTACATTCAGTAATTCTCGTCATTTTTATGCTCAGTCAAAAGTCATAGTAGTCATTTTAAAATGTCGGCATTTTTACACTTAGTCAATAATATTTTCCTCCAATTTTCTTTCTCGACAATATTCGTATATACCGACATTTTTACACTTAGTATTTTTTCCTTATAGACCTAAGTTGACTAATTCCGAAACTCGCTGCATAAACATTGACGATAAAGTGCTGTGTCTGGAAAAAGACGTCCAAGACCTTAAAGATCTCCGTCCCCATACCTCGAAAACTTTACTATGTGAAGAAATAATGGTTGAATACAAGGATCGATGCGACAGGGAAAAAAACATAATTATATATGAGCCACTAACCCACCGATTACATATGCCTCTCGTGGCTCGGCTCATGGCTTGTCTCACCACTCGCACGAGAGTGTAAATCCGCCTTCATAGGTGATCTATTTTACCCACCTGCCGGACTCGATGCGATTCGCACGGCAATCCGATGTGCGAGCGGGATGTCGCTACAATACGCGCATAGCGTTGCTCGCTCAAACATCGGAGCGACGTGCGAATTGCATCCACTGATAACCGACTCAAAGCTCGGCACTAGACCAGCGCCGCTCGACTCACTAGCTCGCCATCAAATGGGCGTCAACCAAACGAGTACGTGAGCACGTAGTGGAGGCGACTAAGCACCTCGGAGATGTAACAATGCGGCAACGACTGGACTGGGTGACATCGCGCTTACAGCACCCGAGCCACAGGCGGTAAGCGCGCCGTCCCGCGCTGGCGGCGAGTTGCAAGTTGCAAGCGAGGCATCAACCAGATGTGAATACGGTTACTGAGAGTTGTCAACGCACCGCTTAGCTTGAGCCGAGGCGAGACGATGCTGTTCTGATGCCGATAAGTGTGCGTTACAATGTATACTGAGTTTCCTTCAAAGAAAACTGAGCGAGTCGCTTGAGGCGCTGCGCTGGGCCCGACTAACACTTGGCCGATTTATTGTTTTTATCAATAGAAACCAATGTTCTGTTTTATTACTTATCAATTTATTATTAATTTAATTATTTTATCGTTGCTTTTAATAATTATTGCTTTATAAAAGTAATCACATAGTGGGGATAGTCTACTTTCCTTTTATAGTGTATTTGGAGTATGTTTTAGTGGGGTCATATGGCTCCCATCTAGATGCCGGAAATATATGCTTGTTTCTTTCATACCAAGACCTGAAAAAAAGAAAAAATTGGTTGGAGTTTTTATTGATTAAAAAAACGTCCATAATAAAATAAGTATTTCGAAAAAATTCACACATTTTGCAAGCTTTTGTCGCTGACTTTACTTTTCTTACCACGGGCAACTAATACTCATCGAGACAATTCTAAAAACCCCAAACACAATTACCCGCTCCCCACTGTCGCTACTATGTCTACTAACTCCTAGTTTTAAGTGAGGCCCCCACTGAAAACCAGCGCCACGGATTGCCGCGGCACTATGCAGGGTGGGGTCCTATTTTAGCGTCCGGTGCGTTTTTTAATGGTCAAATTATTAACCGGGCAACTAAAATACTAGTAGCTCTGTGAGCTGTAGACCTCGCGAGCATAATAGCTTAAAAGTGAATAAATGTATGGCACTACTGTTTAGAAGTATTTATAAAAACTAAATTAACAAAAATACATAATTATCGAATAGGATGGTCCAACTTTACTTTGTATGTAGAAAAAAGTGAAATAGATTTTATCTTCACAAGGCTCCCTTTATTTACATTATGGAATAATTTGAACTCATTTGCAAATGATTTAGTGGTCCCTGTACTCGCTATGATTTTGTGATTTGCAATATCCTCATACAATTAAAAAAATACAAAGTAACCAAAAAGTAAAAAAAAATCGACCGCCATATTTTTAACATACTTATAACTCATAAATAAAACGTATAAGAAGTCCTTAAAGACATTTCCAAAACAGAATTATCGGTGGGTCAATTTATTTTCATACAATTTTGTATAAGTAGCAGAATTGTTTTATTTATAGCGACCTCTAAATGATGTTTAATGCTCTAAATTTTGCTAGGGATACTTGTTACGTAAATTGGAATAAAAAAACCCGCATGGAAAAGGAATTTTCATTACTTTATATTTTTGAACCACCTATTATCGAACCCATCCAAATTTCACTACATCCACCAATTGCGACATGAGAGGAGAACATCCGGACATACGAAAGCAGATTGGCCGAGTCAAAACGTAGACTTACGCTACGCTTCGGTCAATTAAACGGGAACATTCATTGGCCATATAATAATATAATTTGGCTGTGTGTTAATAAATATAAGCATCATATTACTAAAAAACAGGCAGAAAATTCAAGCCACCAAAAAAAAAGGAACTTGAAATAATAGTCTGGCCTCTAATAGTATATTATTGCAGAGGCCGGGAAAGGGCAATTCGTGGACGAGTTTCGATTTTGTCGGACGACGCGAAGCGGAGTCCGACAAAGAAGACGAATCCACGAATTGCTGTTTCTGCCGAGGCATATATAGTGCTTTTCTCCAAACATGCGAGGAAATCAGGTAAAATAATCATAATTTAAACATGAACTAGCACTCAAATCGAACCTTCACATCAAAAACGTCAAAAACAATTTCCCTCTTTAATTATTTTTTATAAGTTAAAGGCACAACTATTCTGCCATTCACTACCATTCAATATTCGCTCATTCAATATAATTGTGCAATATAAGCTGTATTTGCACGCATGAGATCCTTAAAAAATATATAAAAGTTATATAGTCTTTGATTTTATTAAGCAATATTCGCACGATCTTACACGACGGTCTTACACGGCACGACTCTATCGTATAGCGTGAAATGACGCCGACCGGGTCGTGTAGACGCAGCCTGCGGCTATATTAATTGGCTGTTTGCGTTTGTCTTAGTGGATACATGTTTTTAAAAGTAAAAAAACAATACAGTAATAACTTCCCGTCCGCTAAAACAGGACAATAATGATTTGATTTTTTTTTAATTTGAGTTTGACGAGTTTGACCATAACGAAGAACTTCCCGTACTGTTTTTGCTACAATAAGGTGATCATTTCCGAGTATATTGGAGAAAAAAATATTTCCGGCAAAAACCCTCTATTCTTCATCTACACTCACCTCAGAAGCACTTTGCCGGCGTGGGAGTCTTGCTTCTCTTGCGTGGCGTCGTTTACCAATCGGACGTCATCGGAAGCGTCGAACTGAAAGAGAGGCCCGCTCTTCCCTCTGGCCTACAAACGAAAGAGTAATTATTACTGAATGAAATATTTTACCAAAAAAGGAGGAGGTTCAGAAAGCTGCCACTGCTAGTATAGTTGACGAAATGTACCGATTGGTCATAAAACTTTACGAATACAAAAGGACAAAAGAGCGGCAAAGCCCGTCCTATTCATAAGTATTGTAGGAATAACTAGTTATGATACTTTGTGTTTCTGGTGTGTTTGTGGATTTTTCGACACAAATCGTATTTACTTTGAAATTAATGTTATTTTAGACTTGCCTATTCTGTTACTTAATTTAACTAGGAAAAAAAGTTGGAATACTAGAGTTGGAAAACTTTAGAACTAAAATTAAGAAAAGTATCTGGGGTCAATATTGTTTAGCTCAAGTATACTTTAAGCACGACCGGGTGTTAATTGTTTTATTACCCTGTAGAAAAAGAGCCGTTCCTTTTTTTGGAAAATGTTCAAAATGGCGGAAATTGTCATAAATGACTTAAGCGCCAGTAAGCGCTTAAGGCCATTGTGAGTTGTCTGTGATAATGATTCAAGGAAAGTTTTTTTTTTACATATTTTTAAGCTTATCGCGAGGTCTACAGCTAACAGTTTAATTATTTATTAAAACACAAGTTAAAATATCAGCTTTAGACAAATTTCGACTAAAAATGTTTTGGTGATGGAAATTCGGTTTAGCCCGTTGTAATTTGGTGTTTTTAAATAGAATATACCTAGAGTGAATTTAAATAACAGCGTCGTAAAAACATTATAACGACATCGAATTATAACTATAAAATATAAACATAAGTTTGAGCATAGCTACGGTACCTTGGTGACGATGAAATCGTAGAAAGTATAATGGTGGGGCAGAATGAGATCCTCCTTCACATACATAAGTTGGTCAGCCGAAACTGTCTTTAGCTCGCTGAACTCCGGCCTTAATGTGTCTAGGCAACGCTGAAGGAACTGGTATATTGAGTTACCTAAAACAAAAAAATTCTCTATCATAAAAGTTTTTATTGCTTATATATGTACAAGCATCAATAGTTTTTCTCATGTTTTATTTGTCCGATCGCAACGAGTCATCTGAGCTTTCTTTCACCTTTCTTTAAAGTAACATTTCGTCTATGCCCTGAACCGTCCCAGTAGCTGAATGTAACAGTGATGGGCTCGTCTTTAAGGCTGGCCTGAGTCATGACCCACTCCAACCGCAGCTCCTCTCGAAGCTTGAGATCTGCTTCCTCCCTCTCCCGGTCTGGCAAAAACGATGTGTCCACATCTGGATTCTTGCGAATTTTCTTCAAAGCCTGAAATGTAAAGTTGCAAAGTATTTTGCCTGATTGCTTCATTAATTATATACCTTCAGTAATTATTTATTGGATAAAAGAAGAACCTTTAAAATATGAAGTAGTGTCCCACCGAAACTGAAGTTATGGTTTTGCTGTAGTTGTAGGTGTGGTTTTATGTAGTTGGTTGTTGCCGAAACTGAACCTTCGGGCGAAACACATGCAATGGAGGTAATGCTAAGTTTGAAGCCACTCTGGATTGAGGTGGGCAAAAGAGCCACTGAACATATGGTATAGAATGAAAGCATCTAAGAATGGAGAGAAGAAGCTGCGTGGACAAGAGACACGCGCTGATACAAAGAGAGGCATTATCAAAATTTGTGATGCTGATGGCCAATAACGACCTTATAAGAAGGCAGGAGATATTTGATAAGAAGTACACAACTGGAAGGTGAAAGTCAGACACCCAACGACTATCTGCTTTAGGGATGGCACTAGAAGAAGCTCTACGAAACTAGCAGGAGCGGGCATAGTGATCCCTAAACTGGGAGAGAAAGTATCAATATCACTGGGTAGATATGCTAGCGTGTTCCAAGCAGAGGTTTGTGCAATAGCGCGCTATGCACATATAGTCAAAGAGAGTGTGCAGCAAGGGGGCGCTCTTGTAATATACACAGATAGGCAGCGCTGAAAGCACTAAAGAAAATATCGGTCACCTCCTCTTTCGTGAGAGAATGTCGAGAGGAGCTTAACTCGATAGGCAAGCAAAGAAGTGTTACGGTGGCATGAATACATGGGTCCGGAATCGGCTCTGCCTATGTCAGCGAATGTCACGAAGGGAGTTATAGAGCAGGTAAAAGAGATAGAAGACGCGCAGAGAGAATGGGAGGAAGAGACTGGTTGCAGGCAGTCGAAGATGATGATTAAAGGTATAGATCACAGGAGAACCAGGTATCTTTTGAAACTAGGTAAGAGCAGTCTGAGACTACTGACAGGTATCATTACTGGTTATAACACTCTCAATAGACGTCTTAAGATAATGATAATCAGTAGAGACGCCTCCTGTCCTGTGGTAAGGTCTTCCTCTCTAGTCTCTAGTCTCTTGACTAGCTTAGGTACACTTACTAGCAGATTGTCTTATGTTTGCGGCACCGCGATATTATACATTCGGTACAGACTAGAGACACACTGAAAGGCTACATCTCCGGCCGAAAAAACAATATGGTAAGTTTCGCTGTGGCTAAAAAGTTAAGGTAAGAAGAGAAGACTTTTTGTAATAACTCAAAACTGCTGGACCGATCATGTTCGCTGTAGATTTTATTTGAAGTATTTATTAAGCTCTTGTTTTACGATTTTTTCATATTCTTCCAAAAGTTAGAGGGGTCATAATACATATATTTTTTTAATTTCGGAACTATTATTTCCTATAATATCCAGCTTTCTAGCACTAACTATCACGGAGCCGCGGACAGAGACATGGCGAAACTATAAGGGTTCCTAGTTGACTACGGAACCATAAAATCTAAGTATATCTATAGTAAAAATAAGTGTAGAGCATCATGGCAAATAATAAAAAGAGAAACTGAAGACTTTAGATTACCTCAATATATTGATAAAATAATTGTCAATGACAAAGTTATATCTAACCCAGCTGATATAGCATTAAACTTCAATAGATATTACATTGATATTACACATACTAGACGCTGTTCTAATATAAATCGCAGTCGCTTACAGATAAAAACATATCAAAACAGTATTTTTTTTAATCCGGTTTCTGAAAGCGAAATGAATAAAATAATTACGTCATTAAATGACACAAAGGCCGTCGGATATGATGAAATCAGCACAACTATTATAAAAAAATGCAGAAGGCACCTTATTCCTGTTCTGACCTTTCTTACTAATTGGTCATTAGAATGCGGACAGTTCCCAGAAGTCTTGAAGTCATCTATAATAAAACCACTTTATAAAAAAAATAACCGAATGCATATGGAAAATTATCGACCCATAACACTAGTGCCGATCTTCTCTAAAATATTTGAAAAGTGTATGCACACTCGGTTGACGGAATACTTTGACAAGTTTAACGTGATTAAACTTGAACAAAACGGATTCCAAAAGAACAAATCGACGACATTAGCAGGGTTTAATTTGGTCCATTATATTTCTAAAAGCTTAGATGAGTCGAACCGCACAACAGCGGTCTTTATAGATATGACTAAAGCGTTTGACTTTGTTAATCATTCAATTCTATTGCAAAAATTAGAACTGTACGGAATTAGAGGACCTGCTCTAGCTTGGTTAAAAACATATCTAGAAAACCGAACCCAATGCGTTGAAATAACTAGTCTCAATAAACAAAACAAGGAAACTGTACATCGATCAGAATTTATACTCAACGAATATGGCGTTCCTCAAGGAAGTGTATTGGGCCCCCTGTTATTCAACATCTACATAAATGAATTGCCTGACGTGGTTCCATGCAAATCAGTTCTATTCGCAGATGATATCTCAATAATCATTACCGCAGAAAAAAATGAAATAAACGATGAATATAATAGTAAAATAAACAAAATTCTGGAATCATTATTTAATTGGTTAAAACAACAAAATTTAGAAATTAACATAAGTAAAACTAATGCCGTACAATTTTATGTAAAAAAAGGAATAAATAATGAATTAAATTTGAATTATGATCAAGAAATAATTAATGAAGTGAATGGCGTTACATTTTTAGGTTTAAAACTTGATTCCTCTTTAAATTGGGATTCTCAAATTGAAAGCGTTTGTAGCAAAGTCCATAGATTTGTGTATGTGTTAAGTAGGTTAAGACGCACTGCCACCATGGAAGCGACTTTGGCTGCTTACCATGGTTATGTTAGCTCTCAACTAAGATATGGACTTATTCTGTGGGGTAACTGTACAAACTTTGAAAGGGCGTTCATAGCCCAAAAGAAATGTGTGAGGGCAATATTTGGTGTGGCCCCAGACGAATCATGTAAACCCATTTTTATAAAACTAAATATATTACCCCTGCCTTGTTTATATATTTTAGAGGTTTGCGTCTTTGTTAAAAAACACATGTATCTTTTTAAGACGGCTAAAGAAGTATACCCTCGAAACACTAGAAACCCCGAAAGACTGGCACACGATTACATTCCAAGGACTTCATTTTTCTCAAAGCAGTGCTATATAATGTGTATAAAAATTTTTAACAAGTTGCCGCCAGAAATTCAACGGCTACCTTTTAATAGCTTTCGAAAAAATGTAGCAGAACTGTTGCGGAAAAAACAGTACTATAATGTAGGGACGTTTCTTTTAGACAACATAAATTAAAGTAAATCTAATAAAAATTGACATCAAATTATTGTTTCTAGTTCTTAGAGTTAGACATTTCAATTAAAATTTTATATGGTTATGCACCCCCTTCTTTATTTTATTTTTTAATTCGTGTTGAAGGCGTTGTAAATTATTTATTAAATTATGTTGTTGTTTTAGGTATAATTGTAAATAAAATTGTTATTTTATAAAATATTTCATATTTAGGCTAGTTAGTAAGATTTGCATGCTGTGTATGGACGGCTAAGAGGATGGACTTGCTTGAAAATATAATGTACCAACTATTGTAACTCCTTTTTTCGCAAATAAATTATTATGAATTATGAATTATGAATTAAGTACATTTATTTTCAGATTTTATACAAAAAAATTTCAACACCATGCTACACTTTGCTTGAGTGTATGTTATTATTTCCCTTGTCCTTAACCGCATTCACGAATGTGAAGAATGCGACGTAGTGATATCCCTGAAGGGTAAATATCAATAAGGGTGTTGCAATAGACTTTATACACTAGACCATCAAAAACAACTTGTTAAACACATACTTCCTAGATAATTGATAATAAATTACTTTTAACTAATCGCAAATAGGTGTTTAGTGAATTCAGAAACAATCCTGATTAACCATTAGTAAGTTACATTATGAAAATTTATTAACTTGAGACTACACTTACTGGTTCTTCCTGCTCCCTCCATCCTTTTTCTTCTGTCTCCTTCTTTATACCACTTGTTTCAGGACCACTATCTTCTTCCTCTTCTTCATCATTCATGGCAAAGGACAGGGCTTGGATCTGTCAACAATAACTGGTTCAATAAGGATTTATTGTTAAAGTGTGCATAATATGTATATATTTTGGTAAAACAACAAATATCATGATGGTACTGTAAACATGGCAGGTGGGCCCAAGGGGCAAAAGCCCAATCATTGTGCTGAGTTACTCAGAATATGGTTTTTTAAATGCAATACTTGCACTACCACAGTTTCAGACTTACACAATTTTTTTAAATTTATTTTGTAAAGACAAATTCTTATTACTAAGCAGTATTTTGTCTTTATGATTGCCATTCAAATAAAACAAGTGCGAGTTGGCCTTGCCCACTAAGAGTTCTGTACACAGTTAGCATATTTTTAATTTTTATTTATTTATAGTTTTTAGATTTTCCCCTGTATAGTTGTTAGATTTGTAGCTGGCCCCGAGCGCTTATCCTTTGTCTATTGTTTACTAAAACCGCGCGTGCCACTACCTGCAAAAAAGAAGGGTTATTGAATTACAACTCCTTTGGTAATTGGAATAAGATTCAAAATGAAAAAATAGAAAAATAATTTGCGATTTCTTGTATGGTCCTTCTACAGTTACTCAGTGCCCGCAAGTCGAACGCTACTGAACCAGTCTAAAATGTGTCCTAGATATGTGACACAAAGGCGCATTATCGGAGAGCACACCTACATTGGTTTTTTGGGCGTTGGACTAGCCCCCGCTCAGATACCAATTAGAATTATACGACCCTTTTTTTGCAGGTAGTGGCACGCACTGTTTCAGTTAACAATAGACAAAAGATTAACCGCTCAAGGCCAGCTTCAAATCGAACAACTATACTTGTATTGTAAGACAATACTACTTGCCAATGGATCAATGGACAACAAAGTGATCCTATAAGGGTAAGAAAACAGATTCTTCCTGTTGAGGTGTGTAACCCTAATAGCTCAAATAAATTCAAATAAAACAAAGAATTTAAGGATAATGTAGAGAAGACTGTATACACGGTAAGACCATCAACAAGTTCTTTCATCACTTTTCACTCATAAGGTTGGTAGAGCAGGAGAGAGGCTCTTCCTTTCTATGTCTGAGCGACCTATGTATACAAAACGAGAGTTCTTGCTCTGTGACGGTTTTTCGAGCAATATATGACTAAATGTTATAGCCAGTCTTCCCCACATAGAACTTAAGATTCCAGTTCTAGAGCAGAGCCCAACTGGGGAACTACCTCCACCTTACAGAAAACAGCAGCCAAATAACACTAGACTAGATAGACTAGATAGTGTTGTGTTCCTGCCGGTGAGTAAGGTTGCCAGAGCTCAACAAGGGGCGGGTTTAGGGTCGGCAACGCGCATGTAACTCCTCTGGAGTTGCAGGCGTCCATAAGCTACGGAGACTGCTTACCATCAGGCGGGCCGTGTGCTTGTTTGCCACCGACGTATTATTAAAAAAAAAATAAGATAGAAACCTGTCGTTTTTGTTTGTTTTTCTGTGCCAACTTGGCTTCAATTTCCTTCTGTTTTTCTTTCTCCTTCTCAGCTTTCTTTTGAGCTAATTTTTTCTCTCTTTCTCGCACAATATGCTCTTGTTTTGCCTTCATTTCATCAAGAGTTACCAAACCAATAGTAGAGCTCTTCAACTGTTGCTCAACAGCATCATAATGTGTTGCAAATTTGTTCTCAATGTTGTCTATTTTAAGTTCTTCCTCTATTTTCTTCTTACGGAGCTCTATTTCCTGCTGAGCTTTCTCCCGCTTCTTCATGAGATGCATGGCTCTACCAGCCTCCGAAGCTGCTCCTTTGTAGTGTGCCATGACTGTTGTTCTCTAACTAATACACTTCGAGAAATACGATTACGCTTACAGTCTTAACACAATATTAAACTAAATTCTAAGTATTTCGAGTAATGAACGCAATGTAAATAGAAATTTGTAGAAAGAAAATGCGAATTAGTGTCAACAACAGTCAATGAATTTGACAATATGATATGATTGCCTATGTCAATGTCACTGTCAGTAGTGTAATTTTTTTTTTTTTTTTTTTTTAAATTTGTTACGAGCATTGGCAACTAGGCCATCAGCTCAAGCATGAAATACAAAAGTAACATAAGTACTTATAACTAATTCACATAAAAATGAGACACGAATCTAATAGTTACATGAGATATTTACAATATTTACAAACTACCTATAGTATGAGTAACAAATTGATAGATTACAGGATATAATTGTGGATATTTCATAAGGCCCTGTACTGAATTTGGCAGAACTTGCAAACCAGTATCCATACACATAGCAACAAACAATAACCTTTGTAAATTAAATGAAGGACAATGGAAAAAAATATGTTCAAGATCACATACATCAAAATTACAATGTGCACAAACAGCAGATCAGTAGTGTAAGAGTCGATGTATGGAAGGTAGAGGCAAGGAATAGAATCTCCATAGGCAAAAAGTGACAAGCTGTCAGCTATAAATAATAGTTCCAAATCTCTTCAGAGTAGCGCTAGAGTATAATAACCTAGGCGTTGTTGACGGAGCGAAGTGCGATGTCTATGATTGGATTTTTTTTTCAAGTATTCTAGGTATTGTAGCGCTACCTATTTATGTTTTTTTGGGTTTTTTGTCGTACACTTTTGGAATATGGAGATTCTATTCCTTAACTCTACCTTCCATAACTCTATGGGGGAAAGGGAAAGATACCGCGGATTTACATTCGTGGCTTGTAGCTATCTACATATTATTCATCTGTGGCCACGAGTCGAGCTACAAGCCCACTATTTCGGCCACGTAGTGATTATATGCTCTTTGATTTCGGCTTGCCATTCGCACGCGAATGTAAAGGCGCCAGTAAAATATTCCTAAAACGCCAATTACATCCACACTTCCCGAAATCGGGACTGATTTCGGGCCTGATAATCATTTGCCGTTTCACGGAACATCAGCACATCGTTTACAATGTTTGAAAGGTAAAAAAATAGTTCATATTATGCAAAAATATCAAACATTGAACATTTTTAGTAATTGGGGACAAATTATTTTTACATTTCTAATTTTGTTAACCATTTGCTGATATTCCGTGAAATGGAAAACAATTATCAGCCTGAAATCGGTACTAATTTCGGGCCTGTTATCGGGAAGTGTGGATGTAATTGGCGCTTTAGTCAGCTGTCACCGTAGGTCACGAACCTCGAGAATCAACCGGATAGTGTACATTGGCCAAAAAAGTGTATCCACATGAGAAGTCAAAGTGGGCCGTTGCATCACTTTCTAATTAGGGTGAATATAATTCTATGTATGTGGGAATCATACTGTCTTTTCGCTGTGCTAGTATCTAGTATTATAGCCCCTGAAAACGGATGGATATCTTTTCTCTTCTGTAAATGCAAAACGATTCACAAAATCTTACTTAATTTAGTCGTTCTAAAAGCTGTTACTGATAGACGTACCAGACCATTTACTGTTACTAATTTACAAATTAAAAAGTTTTCCTAAAATAATTGGGAAGTTTCCCGTTTTTACCGTTAAATTTCCCAATATTACCAGTAACTTTACTCCTTGCTGACTGTAAACATTGATAACTGTGATTTTTTCAAATTTGCAGCTTTTTCTACTGCCGGGAATGTATGGTCAACCTATATAGAATCGATTACGTATATAAAGTCAGACCAAGATAAGTTATTTTAAACGTCAAACTTTTATGAAATTATGACGTTTATTTATGAAAATTAATGTTTTATTTTTTGTTGTGCACGTGCTTGGTTTAACCGGTTAATAATATTGACATCATAATGATTTAAAAATTACTTAAAATATATCAGAACCGCACTCTGAATACAGCAGTAAAATACTATAAGAAGGTATTTAATTTCAATAGTATATTGATATAAATACTACCACAATCGTATCTTTTTAAAGTTGGCAACAATGTGGCATCATCATGATGATGATGATCTTTTTAAAGTTGGCAACAATGTGGAGACACTGCGCCCCACTTTTGCTATCTCAAGTGAACTGTTTTCTTTAGTCTGGTACGAATACCTTTCCAGTTCAGTGATGAGGTTCAATTTCGTATGACACAAAGGGTAAAGCGTCCTCCAGCTTTATATCTCCATGGGTGCAACTGTCACTTCGTGGAAGAAAAACAAAAAAGCGTGCACCGGATTACAGTAGCGCGCGTAAATTTTTCTATGTGCCTTTTTAACTTAAGTTGGTGAAATTACTCTTCACTTAACTACGAAAAATGGATGAAACAGTATTATTTCCCTCACCTAACTGGTTTCAAGTGTCAGGTTTAGCGGTGAGCAACGACGGTTGGCTAGCTTACGGCGGTCCAAGCAAAAGTCTTTGTGTCTTAAAGCCTGTGCCAGCTGATGCGAATGGTGTGGTTGTAGGTGCCGAGCAATATACCGCACATGTCTTAAACAGAGCACATCCTGACAAGTAAGAATTTTTATTTAATTGCAGTGTACACTATTATTACTTAATAGAAACATTGCCACTATATTTTGTTAGACAAATTTGATATAGATTTGTATATTTATGCAGGATTGTAAGTGTTGATATATCGCCTGAGTGGCCAGAGAGGAAGCTGGTGCTGACAGGAAGTTCTAGCGGCTCTGTAAAGCAATGGAGTTTAGAGGATGCAAATGGAGGCATTAAATTCAAATCCAATCTTAGTCATGACATCCACACTCATGAGAAAGAGGTATACTATCATTTTGAAGGAAATACTAAGTTAAGGGTTTTGTAACACTTTATAAGAAAAAATTGCTTGAAAACTACCTTCGAAAAAGAAAAAAAAACTTATAGAAAAAAATTTTGCCATAAAAAGGTTAGATTCTTGTTTAAATAATATTGAAATAGATTTAAGGTGGAATTAATATTTCAACTAACCTTAAATCTATGTTAATAAACAATATTAGAGATTTTATCTTATATGTTTTGCTGTCTCCACAGGAAATAGTTGGTGTTGCATACAGCAATGAGGTGTATGCTGTAACAGTGGGCTGTTTCGGTAACATTGTAAAATGGGACCTAAATGCCAATGTGGTAAAAACGTTCAACAACATGCTAAAGACATTCAAGCCAACATGCATGACATGCTCCCATCACATTACGCTAAATGTGGCCATTGGTACCAAGCAGGGAGTTCTATTTGTAGTGGATTTGAATGGTAAGATGGTTTAAAATTCCGACTATAGTATATTTAATAAGAACTGTGTGAACTGTTTCAACAGTATTAAGTTTACCATTTTCCTTCAAATACTCTCTTTAAAAAAGTAGTTGATGATAAATAACAGTGATTTCAAACAAAAATAACAGCTTTTAATGCCTTGGGTATTATGAATAGCAACTGGACTGAGCCAAAAAAATTTAGATAAGTACCAATTGTATTTTTAAATGAAATAACACATGCCCAATACTTTTGGGAAAGTCTGTATCTATTTGCTATTTTACTTTATTACTTATAATTCTTTATAACTGGCAAAATCCAAACCCAAAACATTAATGAATGATTATGTGTCTATTAACACAATCTATATTTCTTTAAATTATTTTTAACAAAGGTGCTGGTAATCTTATATACAAAGTACGCAGCCAAGATGATGAAATCATGAATGTGAGCTGGTGTCCCCAATACGAAGTTCAAGTCGAGAAATCTGTTGATGAATCCCAAAGATTTGGCATTGTTACTGATAAAACTATTAAGTCCAAATCAAAGAAGGGAGCGGCTCAGAAAGAGTCTCAAAAGTCTAGTGCCTCTGATAGAATGGAAAAAATCAGGCAACAACTAGACTTAGAAGAAAATTATACATCCGGAATCAAAAAGGATCTTCCGCAAGACAGTTTTGAAGATTTTGTAGTTGTTCCTGATGATGACATGTTTGATATCTATAAAGATCATGAAGCAGATGAATTTGGACACAAAAAATATGAACCAGAGGATATACTAGTAAAAATTAAGGAACCCAAGGAACAGAATGATTATTTGGCTGAATGCCTGAAGCTTAAAGATGCTATACTAAAGAAAAAGAATGAACCAGAGCCCTCAATAGAGTCCTTAGTAGAGGCACTTGAGAAAAGTGATATAAACAGTGAAAGTTGTCCAAAAGGAGAGTTACCCAGTGGTAGTAAGATAATGAGTGATGCTAGTCAAGAAGAAACCACTCCTAGTAAGGATGAGCAAGAGGAACCTAGTTCTGTGTCTAGTGTGCACATGCATAAGCATTTGTTAGCAACAATTGGGAAACAAGGGTAAATTTTTTTTTTATCTATAGGTCCAAAAATCAAATAAAATTTGACTTCAAGTTTTAATTGCATGGTAAGACTAAAAGCAAGCTATGGAGTCGACATTAGCAATAAAATTCAACTCATAGTCATTCATCTATTTAATGAGTGATTTTAGTTTTATAATCAAGGACAAGAACGTTGACGACTTTATAAACAATCCTTTAATTTTGTCCTTGGATTATAAATATTACAAATACAAATAATGACCATTTTGTATTGATTATATTACGAAATTTCATAAATAAATCAATATGTATATTAAAAGAGGTAAAAAAATTGAATATATCATATCATATTATTATCACATCACTTATTCCTTGTAAATTCATAAAATAATCAATAGGCAGGTCTACACAGAGCGAGCATACGCGTGCGTTTTTCTCGGCCGACGACGACGAGGAAATTGCCTCGTGCGTATGCTCGCTCTGTGTGGACCCGCCTAATACAAAAAAATGGTAATTATTCTTGTTTCTAATATTTGTCCTGAATGACAAAATGTTTACAAACTCGTCAACATTCTTGTGATTTTAATTTTATAATCTATAAAATTAAAGTCACTAATTAAATAAATATATAAGTTAAATTTTATTGCCAATGTCGACTCCATAGCTCGCTATTAGTCTTACCATGCTATAAAAACTCCAATGCCTACATATACTCTGTACATTTTTGTATTTATTTTTATCAGATAGGCATTTTTTCCAGTGGTGTCCGCATCTGGTCAAAGACGGGCAAGCTTGTCGCTAGCTGCGCCTTGAAGCAACAACAAGGCCGCTTCAGGAATTCTTGGGCCACGCTGGCTTGGTGTCAGCCTGAGTTGCTGCTCATAGCTGATGGGAAGAACCAGTTATTGGAGTGTAATCCATTGAAGCCTGATTGGTAAGGTTACTTTCTTAATACAGTGTAAACTCTATATAGCGACACTCAAGGGACAGGACGTTTTTTTAACGCTATAGAGAGTTTTCGTTATTTAGAGAAATATTAATATTCAAGTAAACCAAGTATAGCCAACAAATGTTGATATTATAGGGAGTGAATCGTTATATTATATCGAGTGACATCATATGGAGTTTACACTGGAGCATACACCCGTAAGGCTGCCAGTGCTCTACGCGTCCAATACAACAACATTTTCAGGATGCTGATGCAGTTGCCCCGATTCTGTAGCGCGTCAAGTATGTTCTCGGAGGCGCACACGGATGGGTTCCACGCCATCATCCGCAAGAAAGTGGCCTCCCTATTCAGTAGCGTTCGAAGCAGCAGCAACAGCATCCTGGGACTGTTTGCGTATAAGTTTGACTGCCCCTTTTATGACAAATGGAGGCAAATAAAGCTCGGCCTTGTATTGAGTAGCCGCTCCGTCACATGATAATTTTTTCCACAAAGCCATTTTGGAATAACTGTTTTACAGTGATGGTAATTTTTTCCATATATATTGAGATACCTATTTATTATATTATACACGTGATTTGATAATTTGTAAAATTGTCTTCTTGCCAATATGGTTCTAGTCTTATATGTAGTTGCCTAACAGTTAGGAGGTTAGATATGGTGTACAGTCTTTCTGTGGAGAATCTTCGTTTTTTAAAATACATTACTTTAATCAAGCCACACTGTGACCGTTCTACCTGAATATATTTGGGTTTTGCTGCCCCTCCCCAAACCGGTATGCAATATCTCAACACTGATTGAACTAAAGATATATAAATTTCTTTTAAAAGGTCTCTAATGGATATCTTTGATTCAGAGTTCGTTCTTGGCACAACCTCTCTTAATGTTTTGAAAATCCAAGTCAGTATATGTAGTCGTCCAGAAACATGTTCGAGGTGTGGATACCAGGAGAGGCGTTGGCGTTGGTCTAGAAATATACCTAGGTATTTGGTGGTTCTTATCTTTTTGATAATAGGACAGGTACAGTTTCCTATGCTAGGGGTATTGCAACAGCTGTGGATTTTGATGGAAGTCTTCATTTGGCTGAGAATCATTATAGATGCCAAATCATATATAATTGGTTTTATCAGTATTAAGGGTAAGTATATTTATTCTACGAAACGTAAATATGCGTATCAATGTTCTGCGTATTAACTACTCGTGCAAACGACTATTATGCGTAATGACATTCTGCCAATCGTTACTCGGCCAAAGAACCCGTCTGCGAATCGTTGTCGGCGAATCGAAAATCGGCGTATTGTTTGTCGGAAAATCAATAGGGCACCAAAAACTTTATTTCGAAAATAACGATGTATAAAATGTGAAACGTTAATCGACTAAACATTCCTTAAACGAAAAGATTACTCTGCTAAATGAAAATCGTCCAATAATAGTTCTGCTAATTTACACAGAAGCGAACTGAACTGTATGTGAATCAAGAGTCTGCGTAACGTAGTCGACCGAAAGTTACATCTACAAATGAATCACTCTGCGAAATGATATTCGGCGAATCGTTGTCTGCGAATCGATAATCTGCGAATCAATTTTCGGAGAATCATTAGGTACCCCATGTTAATGAGTTCCATGCAGATATCGCGTGCATTTATGTATTTTTTTTTGAATTTTTGAAACAGTAAGAACAAGCTCGAAACGAAGCTGGTTCACACTCTGCATAAGCGCGGGTTGCACTGCGTGGCCACCAACGCTTGGCGGGCGAGCGCCGCCGCGCCCGTCGCCTGGAGCGTGTCGCAGGATCGCTCGCTTGTCCGCTACAGCCTGTGCGACCGGTCTACTACCGTGTACAACACGTGTGGGGGCTTCATCTACAACGTGCAGTATTGTCCGTATGATGTCAACAAGTGAGTAGCTAAACAGTTGACGATGCTGCAACTCACTCAGAACTTGTATTAGGACCCCTCACTAGTAAACGTGTAAATTGATTTAGTAATTTATAGACGATCAGCTCTTTTTATGTCAAAAATATAGTGCCTACCGTTAGTTATTTTATTAACCTGACGCTACGAAATTACTTAGCGCCACTTGCGCCATTCCTCTAACCCGGGTTAAACCAGTTAAATTGTTAACTCAGTGTCATATTGCACTGGTAATCATGGTAACTCCAGGTTTAACCAGTTAACCCTGGGTTAGTGGGATGGTGCAAGTGACCCTTAGAATCTTAATTATACCCAGCTACTCACTAAACAGGAATCATTTTCGAGCTCATTGCATACGATATAATTTGAGTTATTATTGTTGATATATTTTTTTTCGTGTTACGATAATCGTATGTTCTTAACTTTAAGTTTTACGAAAGTAAGTCTAAGACTTACAACCGAAATATTGTTTTATTTATTTACCCCCTTATTCATAAACGTGTACTAAAGTTACGAAGCCACTAATAATAGTTTGTCCCTTTCCGACGTATCGGTATGATGGAAAGTGGCAAACGATTATTAGCGGCTTCGTAACTTTAGTACACGTTTATGAATAAGGGGGTTAGTTTTTTGAGTATGAAAACTGTCACCTTACTGCTACCTATTTACAATTTCGGAATGTACCTAATATTGGACTTCTCTGACCGCTGTCATAGGCATAATAGGCACAAAGGTGCTTATGTACTAGTGTGTAGGTAGATTAAGTTAATAAAATATTTTCAGGGTAGCGGTGAGCGTAGGCGACGGCGCGGTCCGCGTGTGGTCGGCCGAGGAGGCCGCGCACGCGGAGGGCCGGCTGGCGGCCGGCCGCGTCGCCACCTACTGGCAGCACGTGCAGGGCAAGGTGCTCACCGTGGCCTGGCATCCTACTAGGGAGAACTTGCTGGCGTTCGGAACGGCTGAATCTAGGGTAAACTTTAGATAGGAGTACACATTTATGTATGTCGACTACTATGTGAGTGTGGTATCATGGAATAGGGATTTGAAAATCATTAGAAGCTTACTTCTATAATTTTGAATTTTGAATAATCATTTAGAAGCATTCAGAAAAAAAATCTTATTCTCACAGAATGCATTGTAAAACGTACAACGTGTATATACATGTATACTCCCAGAGGCGGCCTTTCGGGGCTTCCGAACGGGGCAGCCGCCTGGGGCCTCGCGTTTGTTTTGTTGTCTCTTGTAACATGAGTCGGTCAATGATCTATATCCAAGGACGGGCCTTACAGGCACTAAGTGTTGTGGAGTATTACAGGAGTAAAAATTAAAAACGGCTTTCTATCTTAGCACACGTGTAATGTCGAATGTGACACATACAGAGAGAGCAATAAATTATAAACGCCTGACAGTTTGTCAGAGCAATTGCCATTAGGATGGGAGTTAATATAATTTTAACATGCCCCCGGGGTTGAAAGGAAGCCTTTCAAACGGAATCGGTAGCCACAGGAAGAGGACAAATCTTGCTAAAGGCGCGACGAACGACTCCTCCAGCTGTCTTCACATCAGCCACTCGAGATATGCCATCCTGTCCTGAGTGAATGGCTACGATGCGTCCCAGTCTCCATTTCAATGGAGGAAGGTTGTCCTCTTTCAGAACAACGAGGCTATTATTCTTGAGGGAATCGTGGTTGAGTCTCCACTTGTTTCGCTGTTGCAGTTCTGGGACATACTCCTTAGTCCACCGAGCCCAGAAATGTTGACGAAGTTGTTCGATTCTGTGGAATCGGGACAGATGCTGATAAGTGTGGTCCCGCAGATCCTGTACCGGCAACGAAGTGAGTGAGCGTCCGACAAGAAAATGTCCAGGGGTGAGCGCTGAGAGGTCGTCCGGGTGTGATGACAGAGGCGTGAGTGGCCGAGAATTCAATAGGGCTTCAATACTGATGAGTGTAGAGTTAAGCTGTTCATAAGTTAAGTTACAATTTCCCAACACTCGTTGCAAATGAAATTTGACTGATTTGACACCCGCCTCCCAAAGACCCCCGAAGTGAGGTGCATAAGCAGGCAGAAAATGAAATTTAGTTTTCTCACTAGCCAACGTCTCAGCCAAAGAGTTGCAGTTTTCCTTCAGGAACTTTGTAATTTCATTATAGGCTCCTACAAATGCAGTGCCGTTATCGGAGTAAATGTTGTCTGGCTGTCCCCGTCGAGACATAAAGCGAGACAGTGCTAACAAGTAAGTTTTACTAGTTAAATCTCCCACCAATTCTAAATGTATCGCCTTGGTTGTGAAGCATATAAAAATAGCAACATAGACTTTAACTAGTGCGCAACCACGACCTTGACGGCTGGCTGCCATGAGTGGACCTGCGTAGTCCACGCCTACATTCCTAAACGGGTAGCCTCCAGGTGTCAACCGAGAATTTGGCAAATTGCCCATCAATGGAGCAATTACTTGTCCCTTCATGATTTTACATCGCACACATTGATGGTAGCAAGCCTTTGCCAAATTACGACCTCCTATGGGCCAGTAGGTTTCTTTAATTGTTGCTAACAACAGCTGGGGCGGTGCATGGAGAAGCCTTTTATGTTCCAGATTAAATAATAATTTTGTGAATCGATGTGTGGACTGTAAAATAATGGGATGTTTTTTCTCATACGGAAATTTTGAATTGGAAAGACGGCCTCCCACACGCATTAAGTTGTCGTTATCTAGGAATGGGTTGAATTTTAAAAGCTTACTCTTTTTTGGTAAGTTTTGTTTTTTTGCTAATATATCATAGTCTGAAAATGATTCGCTCTGACTGAGTTTGGTAATCATCTTTAATGAATCACTTAATTCGTCATGATTGAGGTATGTGGACGACGAAGACGTTGCATTTTTGCGGCATTTTGTAATGAAACGCAGAGCATAGGCGAAAGCACGAATGAGCCGCGAGAGATTGGAGAAACGATTGAAGTCTATTAATGGCTCATGATTTAGATTAACGTGCAATGAAACCTCAACGCGGGTTTCAGGCAGGTCATCGCATTGTTTTGTAATAGGATTTGAGGGCCAGTAGGTCACATCTTGTTGTAAGAAACTAGGACCTGACCACCACAAATCTAACGAGTCGATAACGCTTGCATGCAATCCACGGGATATTAAGTCCGCTGGGTTTTGGTCCGTTGGAACATGCCTCCAAGTACAACTGCCGGTAATTTCTAAAATGTCCGACACTCGATTCCGCACAAAGGGCTGCAACCTACTTGGCATCATCTTAAGCCAACCTAGCACTATAGTCGAGTCGGTCCAAAATGTTGTGCTTCTGACCTGAGCTCGAAGTGAAGTCTTGACCTTTTCATACAGATGAGCACTAACGAGAGCTCCACATAATTCAAGTCTAGGCGTAGTCGTAGGTTTAATCGGACTAACTCGACTTTTTGCGATCAATAACCTGACTAACACCTGACCTTCCTTGTCTACACTACGTACGTACACACAAGCGCCGTACGCGCGTTCAGATGCGTCTGAGAAAATGTGTAAATCAAAGGCTACGTGGGAGTGGCAAATTACATGACGAGGGACTCTAATATCATTCAGTGCCGGCAATCCTTCCAAGAGTTCTAGCCATTGTTTGGTGATCTCTGGAGACAGTTCTTCTTCCCATGAAATCTTTTGAAGCCACAACCGCTGAAGTAGCATCTTCATAGTGATCACGAATGGAGACAAAAGTCCTAACGGATCGAAGATCTGAGCAATGACTGA
Source organism: Cydia pomonella (assembly GCF_033807575.1). Classification (NCBI taxonomy): domain Eukaryota; kingdom Metazoa; phylum Arthropoda; class Insecta; order Lepidoptera; family Tortricidae; genus Cydia; species Cydia pomonella. Next base: position 12,256,947 of record NC_084706.1, on the reverse strand, counting down.
GAGCATATCGCGTTTGGTATTTCCTTTGGGAACTAGATTTCCTATTGGAAAATACAGCTCATCAGACTCGGGGTGCCAGCCTAAGCCTAAAGTTTTGCTGGGCTCATTTGATCCGATATTTAAATCCACAGAGGATTGAGAGAGTTCACGTAGAAGGCGAGGCTCATTTGACCTCCATTTGCGCAGGTTCATTCCCGCTGAAGAAAGTGCGTGAGTCACTTTATGACGAATATCTTCCACCTCAGTAAGCTTATCTCCTCCGGTCAGCAGGTCGTCTACATAAAAATCGTGAACGATGACTTCTTTGACTTTCTCATCGTCACAATCCAGGCCTATTTGCTTCAGACACCTGGTAGCCAGGAAGGGAGCACTGGCTGTCCCATAGGAGACAGTATTGAGCTCGTGCACTAATAGTGGCTTGGTCTCTGAGCTGCGCCAGAGAATTTTTTGAAGGTGGCGGTCGTCAGGATGCACCCATATCTGACGGTACATTTTCTCCACGTCCGAAGAAATAATGTACCGATGCTGCCTGAATCTAATAAGAATAGACAGAAGGTCGTCTTGCACAGTGGGTCCGACCATCTGAATGTCATTCAGACTGACACCTGAGGTAGACGGGCTACTGGCATGGAATACAACACGGAGCTTTGTCGTGGAGCTTTCACGCAAAATTCCATGGTGGGGGATTATGTAACCCTTTTCTTCCCTTGAGACCTGCTTACCTTGCGACATGTGACCCAAACTTTCATACTCTGCCATGAAATCAGTATATAAAGCTTTAAATGAGGGCTTGGTTTTAATTCTACGTTCTAATGACAGCATGCAATACTTTGCGCGTTTAAATGAATTGCCTAAGACACTTTCGTTTTGTTTTAAAGGAAGCCTGACACAGAATCGTCCGTCGGCTAGCCGCGTAGCATTTTCAACGAAGTGTTCTTCGCACTTTTTCTCCTCAGGTGAATAATGAGACGACTTATGGCTAACCTCTTCAAGTTGCCAAAACCGCGTTAATTGGGTTTGGATGTCGTCATTACATTTTAAATCATTATTACCTGTGTGCGAGAGACCAGAAGCAAAGAAGCACTGCATACTGGAAGGCAGATGGTCGGTAATTGCCCGACCAGCAACCAAAAAGCCAAAGCGAGTTTCGCAGAGCATGGGCAGTCCGGTACCTAGTCTGATGATCTGAGGCTGTGTAGGAAACGAGTCCCAAAAAACTTCAGATCCTAATATTATATCGACAGGTGCAGGTTTATAAAAGTTTGGATCGGCCAAACAAATGTCGCTAGGGATCTTAAGATCCGTCAAATCAATTTGACGACATGGGACGTCATCAGTAAGAGATGGCAGAACGAAGCAATTTACTGTTACTGAATATGTGTCATTTAAAGATTTAATAGGAAGAAGACACATTTCTCCTATTTTAGTAGTCTGTTTATTTATACCAAGAACAGATGTGTTAATTTGATTCATTGGTAAATTTAATTTGTCACAGAAATTCTGAGATATTAGACATGCAAAACTACCATTGTCTAACATGGCGCGAGCGACATGCTCTTTGTTGTTGCTATCGTAAACCTTTACTAATGCAGTCGCAAGCATACCATGTTTACTTTGTCGCGAATTTGAAACCATTTGAGCCGATAATGTCTGTACAGAGGCGGGCGAGGAATCATATGAAACATTACCTAAACCAGAATGAGATGCGACGGGCGCGGCAGGTGATAATTGATTACCAGGAAAAATCGATTTATTATTTTTAGTTGCATTATCCTCCTCGCCGCGGCCGGACGCGCAGTCACCGCTCGATCTAGATTTGCAATCGGTAACATGAACTAACGTGTTATGTTTTCGCTTACATAACTTGCATCCCGGCTTTTTGCAATGATTAGCATAATGGCCACCGCGTAAACAATTATAGCAAACCTTTAAACTAGGTAACAATTCCAATCGCGCAGCGTTACTAAGGGCGAGAAACTGTAAACAACTAGGTAAATAATGATCACCGCTGCATTTAGGGCACTTAGCGACAGTATTCTGTTTCGAATCTTGTACGGACATGGTTTTCAGTTTTGGAGTGTTTTTGTGCGAAGTGTTAATTCGACCGGCAGTGTTATTTGCAGACAGTTCCAACGTTTCTAATAAATCAGAACGATTTCTCATGAATGTTAAAAACGCTTCTAGAGTAATTGGCTTATCTTTATCTAAGCGGCCTTTGTATTCTTCCCATTCCCGATACGACTTAGCGTCTAACTTATGTGATACAATGTAAATAAGTAATGTGTCCCATTGTTTTACGGGTTCGCCGAGTGATTCTAAGGCAAGCAAGTTTTTGTTTAATTGGTCGATCATACGTTTTAACGCAAATGAAGACTCCTTGGTAATTGTTTCGATGTTAAAGATTGCTGAAACATGATTTTGTAGCAATAAACGCTTGTTATCGAAACGATCACACAGAAGTTTCCATGCAGTTTGGTAATTTTTAGAACAAAATTCGACCGAAATAACAACCACTGCTGCGGAACCCTCCAATGACGATCTCAAATAGTGAAACTTATTTATCTCGTCAATTTCATCATTGGAATGAATTAAGCTTAGGAATGTATCGTGAAACTCGAGCCAGTTTTCATAAGAGCCTGAAAATTTTGGCAATTGTATGACGGGAAGTTTAACTAGCTTATGATTGCTAGCACTGGAAATACTTGCACGTTCGTTACCCAGGTCTTCTTGCTTTTTGTGGAATGAATTTAAAATATCTTGTGCTTTAGCAATTGCACTGAAGTACTGGGTTTCGAACTCAGTTCGCTCAGATAACTGAATGTCAATGCTTGTCGCTAAACATTCTTACTTTAACTGCACTTCATCGTACTCACTAAATAACGTTTCCATTCTATTGACTCTTAACTGCAACTCATTGGCGGCAACAGAGGTAAGTGATGTACTTTCCAAAGAATTCATGTAGTTTGAAAAGTTAGTTAGGCGGCCCTTGTAGCTGCCACGTTTTTTGATTAAATCCTTTTCTTCGGTCATTTTGAGAGGCGTGTGTTGTCAACTGGAATGTTATACAATGCAAGATTAACTTAAATGTATACGCAATATATGAATGTACAGTTGTTGCCTAAGGTTTTTTAAAGTTAACAGTTATTTTATTTTATTTGCTTCGTTTAAGTTTTAACACAAATAATCGTATATAAATTGAATGTTTCGTAACAATTATTTATAACATTCGTGATGAAAGCTAACCTATTGTTTTATTTAACACCTACTTATGTCTAATCGTCGAGTTAAATAATGATTTACTAACTTCACAGTTCGTAGATTTATTAGTTAATTAAAGCCTAAGCAAATATCAGTGAATAACTAATACAGATTAACTAATTACGAAATGAAATTAAAGTGAAGTAGCAATCTGACGTGACAAAAGTTAACCTCTCGGTTAGGTACGTGGTTAAGTTAAACAATTAAAATGATACTAACCGTATTAAATCGTATCCTTATACTTAATTACTACCTGTATAACGAGTGATGGGTGAAAATTAAGAACACTGGAGGCTTAACTCTGTCTTCAAGTCCAGCAATCCCACATGAACACGATCTCAGAAACCTCCTTTCCAAAGTCAGCTTGATCTCTTGTTCTTGTCGGACGAATTTCTTAATTTTTTCACTCGTCAGCTCCGTTTAATATATAGTCTGGATAATTGACTGTAAATCTTCAATCCGGTTCGTTCCAGGACCATGTTGTGGAGTATTACAGGAGTAAAAATTAAAAACGGCTTTCTATCTTAGCACACGTGTAATGTCGAATGTGACACATACAGAGAGAGCAATAAATTATAAACGCCTGACAGTTTGTCAGAGCAATCGCCATTAGGATGGGAGTTAATATAATTTTAACACTAAGAATGGTGCTAGTTCAGTGGTGTCACTCGCGAATTCGGACCAACCGTGATTTTTTTGTATCTGTTTTTTTTTTATATTATTTTAGTATTTTTTTTTTGTAATTCGACATTAAGAGACATTATGCTAGAGATGCAACGAATAGTAGCCCGGCCGAATACCTAATAACGAATTTCCGGCGAAGCCATCGGCCGAATAGCCGAATATTCGGCTAGAAGTTTTCCCTAAAATGAAGTATATTCGAATTCGAACGAGCGCGTGCGTGCGCTGTGCAAGTTGCAACTTGTTTCTTGCTGTAGGCAGTCTTTGACAGAAATGGCGCTTATTCTGCACGCAGCGAATATTGAATTGTTGACATTGCGGTGCGTTAGTTTCATCGTGTATGTAAAAAATTTATTCTTCTCATGTTTCGTACTATCTATGAATAAAAAGGTAGTATTACCATTATCTACGTGTTAATATGGCCGAATAGTGAAAGTATGGCCGAATAGGCCAGATACCGAATAGTGGCCAAATATCCGTTGCATCTCTACTTTACACATCTCTAAGTAATCGTAATAATTTAGTTTGCTTTGATTTTTTCAGTTAATTGTATTTTATAATTGTTGATATGCTTTTTTTTTTTGCTTCTATGTAAATTGCATGTTGACGTGTAAAAGTGCCCTTGTGGCCTATTTGCTGAATAAATTATGAAGTTGCAACTAATCGCGCGCGTGATGCGAACTTATCAACCAATCGTGTTGTTGCGTTAGACTGCGCGATTCGCTTGAATTCGTATGCGTGATACCGCTGTACTGACCCCATTCTTATTGCCCTTAAGGCCCGTCTTTAGATATATGTCAACGGAGAGCTGCAACCCGCAGTCTGCGCAGGTGGAAACTCTGAACACGTTTACGACATTATCAGTGGTGACGAGTCTTAGACATATGCCTACGATCCGGATTCTAAACAGCAGTCGACTGTTTGGGTGTTCCAAGATGAGCCAAAATCGACCAAAGTAATACGCTCCCAGAGCACTTCAAAAAAAATGGTCGCAACGTTTGTAGCGAAAAGTGGCCACGTTGCCAGCACCATGCTAGAGGATCGTAAAACGGTCAATGCTGACTGGTATACCAATGTTTGTTTACCAGAAGTTATCAGCGAGTTCCGAAAAAACAACCCCAGACGTCGTGTAGTACTGCACCACGATAATGCGAGCTCGCACACCGCCAGGCAGACAATTCAGTTTTTAATCTTTTGAACGCCACGCCTATCACACGCGGCGCGTAATCGGGAACCTTGTCGGTACGCATGAAGGTTGATATTGGGCTGTAGCCGCGCGCGTCATATGACGTCTTTAGCGGTCAAAAGGTTAAGCCCCAATGACTTCTTCAGTTTTCTTAAAATCAAGGAACGACTTCGTGGTCAACGGTACCGAACGCTTGAAGAAGCGGTTGCGGCATACAAAACGGTCATTTTGGAGACCCCGACTTCGGACTTTAATAAGTGTTTCGAAAACTGGTTCGATCGAATGAAAAAGTGTGATTACTTTAAAAAACAATAAATGCCAATTAACACTTATATTGTCTTTAGTTTTACCAAACGACTGAACTTAAAAGGCAGCCCTCGTATCTTAATGTTGGCCATTATTTACGGATTTTTAAGGCATCATAGAAGGTTTATGATATGTGTGTAGATAAACAAACAGATAACACGGGAAACTCGTGAAACACGGCGCTCGCAAACGTCAGTTGTGAGCTTATTCTCTATAACAGTCAAACGCACGCTTCGAGCGCGCACTTCGACGCTGACGTCAACCGTCATACATTTGTTTTAACCAAAGGTGATCAACGAAAGCGTCCTGCGTGCACGCTCGTAACGTGTTCTGTGGCCTTCAAGCTATGGTTGGTCGGCTGCAGGTGGGGCTGATCGAGGCGGGCTCGGACGAGCGGCCGGCGCGCGCGCTGGGCTCGGGGCTGGCGGGCGGCGTGTACGCGCTGGGCTGGGGCGCCGCCCGTCTGTACGCGGCCGCGCGCCAGGAGCTCAGGGCCTACTGCCAGGAGCGCCCAGACGAACGTAAGCACTGCTAGTGACGCTGATTTGTAGAATAATACTCTTATTTCAAGGACTAAAATATCGATATGGATGAAGGGCCAAAAATATGCACATCATCTTCCTTGAGTTGTCCCGTTTTTTTACTACGGCTCAAAGGAGGCTCGGGTCCACTTGGTAACTAATCCCAAGAATTGGCATAGGCACTAGTTTTTACGACAGCTACTGCCATCTGACCTCCCAACCCTAGTTTCCTTGGGCCTTATTAGGATTAGTCCGGTTCCTTCACCGAAAAGTGACGGGTGACTGCCGAAAGCTGGGGTTAGAACCAGCAACCGTGGATTCAATGTCGCAATGCCGCTAGGCTACCAGCCAAAATATCCACAATTAGTATAATTTATTATTCATGTTCAGGGAATAAGGCCGTGTGTTTGATGGCCCTTTGTCCATGTAAAGATGGTGGCCCTAAAGTCCCTTTTCTACTTCACTTGAATTTTTTATAAGAAAGGCAAGCTAGCGTTCTTAGTAGTAAACGGCCGAAATTTAAAAATGTAGGCGTGTACGTATGGTCTCCCATACAGATTTTGAATTTCCGCCGTTTCTACTGACAAAATAGGCTTTCCAGAGTATTTCATCGAGTAATCCGATCCGTAACCGACTGCTTATGGTTGTGTTGCAGCCGGGACGCCGGTGCCGGTGTCGGTGGAGGGTGCGGCGTGGGGCGTGAGCGCCGTGCGCGTGCGCGGCGGCCTCATGTGTGTCGGCAGCGACGCGGGCGGCGTGGCCGTGCTCCGCGAGCAAGGAGCGCGGCTGCTGGCCGCGACCTTCGTCGGCAGGTGTGTAGAGACGGCCTCATGTGTGTCGGCAGCGACACGGGCGGCGTGGCCGTGCTCCGCGAGCAAGGAGCGCGGCTGCTGGCCGCGACCTTCGTCGGCAGGTGTGTAGAGACGGCCTCATGTGTGTCGGCAGCGACGCGGGCGGCGTGGCCGTGCTCCGCGAGCAAGGAGCGCGGCTGCTGGCCGCGACCTTCGTCGGCAGGTGTGTAGAGACGGCCTCATGTGTGTCGGCAGCGACACGGGCGGCGTGGCCGTGCTCCGCGAGCAAGGAGCGCGGCTGCTGGCCGCGACCTTCGTCGGCAGGTGTGTAGAGACGGCCTCATGTGTGTCGGCAGCGACGCGGGCGGCGTGGCCGTGCTCCGCGAGCAAGGAGCGCCGCTGCTGGTGGCGACCTTCGTCGGCAGGTGTGTAGAGACGGCCTCATGTGTGTCGGCAGCGACGCGGGCGGCGTGGCCGTGCTCCGCGAGCAAGGAGCGCGGCTGCTGGCTGCGACCTTCGTCGGCAGGTGTGTAGAGACGGCCTCATGTGTGTCGGCAGCGACGCGGGCGGCGTGGCCGTGCTCCGCGAGCAAGGAGCGCGGCTGCTGGCTGCGACCTTCGTCGGCAGGTGTGTAGAGACGGCCTCATGTGTGTCGGCAGCGACGCGGGCGGCGTGGCCGTGCTCCGCGAGCAAGGAGCGCGGCTGCTGGCCGCGACCTTCGTCGGCAGGTGTGTAGAGACGGCCTCATGTGTGTCGGCAGCGACACGGGCGGCGTGGCCGTGCTCCGCGAGCAAGGAGCGCGGCTGCTGGCCGCGACCTTCGTCGGCAGGTGTGTAGAGACGGCCTCATGTGTGTCGGCAGCGACGCGGGCGGCGTGGCCGTGCTCCGCGAGCAAGGAGCGCCGCTGCTGGTGGCGACCTTCGTCGGCAGGTGTGTAGAGACGGCCTCATGTGTGTCGGCAGCGACGCGGGCGGCGTGGCCGTGCTCCGCGAGCAAGGAGCGCGGCTGCTGGCTGCGACCTTCGTCGGCAGGTGTGTAGAGACGGCCTCATGTGTGTCGGCAGCGACGCGGGCGGCGTGGCCGTGCTCCGCGAGCAAGGAGCGCGGCTGCTGGCTGCGACCTTCGTCGGCAGGTGTGTAGAGACGGCCTCATGTGTGTCGGCAGCGACGCGGGCGGCGTGGCCGTGCTCCGCGAGCAAGGAGCGCGGCTGCTGGCTGCGACCTTCGTCGGCAGGTGTGTAAAGACTGCCTCATGTGGTTCAATACAATAATGCGTTAAGGGTGCCGTTGCGTTTGCCGAGGTTTTGCAGCGCCTCGGGAATGCTCGCCGAGGCGCGTGTGGATTGCGTTCACACCACCATACGCAAGAGAACAACCTCAGCAGCGCGACGTGTGCGCGCCAGCGGCAGCGCCCTGCTGGCAGCCGTCGCCGACAGGCGTGACGGTCCATTTATGGGACACTGGTTGTCATTGCATGCACCATTGTCCTATAACTGGGCTAAATGAGATGGGCTGGTTAAGTAAGATTTTAAAATTCATTATGGTTGACATTTATTAATCTTGAGCTATTCATTTTTAATGATTATTATTTTTATTGTATTGTAAATTTGCTTTTATTTTAATGTATATAGTATGCCATTGTGTCGTTTATGTGTTTGTCTCAATGTGTTATGGTCTAGAAGCCTGAAATAATAGTATTTTATTTATGTAACTGAAACATAATGAAAGGCATTCAAATACAAGTGTGGTTTAACGTACATCTTTGGTCGGTTCCTCTCTCTCTGTACTTTTATTACAAAAAAAAAATAACTGCCAGTCAAATACACAGTTTTTTAAATAATAATTGACCGAAGCGTAGCGAAGGTCTACGTTTTGACTCGTTCAATCTGCTTTCGTATGTCCGGATGTTCTCCTCTACAGGTCGCAATTCTCTACCGATTCGCGTGAAATTTTGTGACCATATTCTCCGTTCCGTTCCGTTCAGTGACTACACCAGCCAGCAGCTACTGCTGCAAGGACGCAGAGGCGTTGGTCACAAAGGGGAGGGAGGGACGGAGAAGCTCATCGAGCTTGCTCAAATACACGCGCTGGTACGATACAGACCGTCGGTCAGAGGCGTATGCTACGGGACGCCAACAACCTCCGTCCAGACAAACCTGTTCCGAGCTAGAACGTTTATCCGGGCCTACTCGTGGAGTACGTGGAGTTCCATCATCTGCCGCCCCGGCATGCTCAACTGGCCCTCCTGCCCGAGACACCGGTGAGCCAATAATACAGGTGGGGAGTGTGAGGCTCGTGCAGTCATGGATAGGAGTTGACGGGAGTAGAACAACCAGACCGAATACTAGCATCGTGCCCAGTGTAAGGAAGATAGATAAATACTAGTGTAAATAAATACGAAGGGATGTTGACTGCGATTTGAGTTGCGTTCATTGCTCGGAGGTTTATAGAATAGTTGGTTGTAATTCTCACGTGGATTGTTCAATCACTAGTCCCTCGTTCTCGTCCGACTCGGAGTTAGCGTCAATCGGTGCCCTTTCCTAGTTTTCGTAAATTCCTGTTCGGATTAGACCAGTCCGGTTGTTTCTATGTATATTTTTTCCGCTTGTTGTTGTATATCTTCAGCAATAGTGCAAAATTTCGGTTATGTAAATTCTTCTCATATAGGTAATATATATGATGCCTTTTTCTCTTAACTCTGTCCTAAATAGGCCTGAGGCGCGTTGTATATATAAGTCGAATACCTCTGCACGTTATAACACTTGCCACGGCCTCTCATGCAGCCGGAGTGCTGGGAGGATAACTCGGCACGCCAGCATCAATGACGTCATCCGTAGGGCCTTTGTCAGTGCCAAGGTGCCGGCGGTCCTCGAGCCCAACGGCCTGGTCAGGTATGATGGCAAGAGGCCTGACGGAATGACGTTGGTGCCTTGGAGTATGGGACGGCCCCTTGTATGGGATGTTACTTGCGTAGATACCCTGGCACCGTCCCATATTCCAGGCACCAAAGTTGACGCTGGTGCGGCCGCATCCTCTGCTGAAAGTCTCAAGCGTCGCAAATATGTCAACCTCGGCAGTAGTTACATACCGTGGGCCGTGGGGGCCCAGCGCGCGCCGCCTCTATAAGGAGATAGCAAAGCGCCTTATAGAGGCTTCGGGTGACCAGAGGGCTGGCCTGTATTTTGCCCAGCGGATAAGCATTGCTATCCAGAGGGGCAATGCAGCCAGCCTTCTGGGCACCCTACCAAACGGTCTCGACTTGGGATAAGTTTTTAATTTTGTGTTTCATTGTTTTTCCACCCATTTGTGTTGAAATAAATTTTATACGTTTTATTTATTAGTTATAAGTATGTTAAAAATAAGGCGGTCGATTTATTTTTACTTTTAGGTTACTTTGCATTTTTTTTATTGTATGAAGATATTGAAAATATTGCAAATCACAAAATCTTAGTGAGTACAGTACAGAGACCACTAAATCATCTGCAAAAAAGTATTACTATTCTATAATATAATAAAGGGAGCCTTGTGAAGATAAAATCTATTCCACTTTTTTTCTACATACAAAGTAAAGTTGGACCCTATTCGATAATGATGTATTTTTGTCAATTTAGTTTTTATAAATTTTTCTAAACAGTAGAGCCATACATTTATTCACTTTTGAGCTATTATGCTCGCGAGGTCTACAGCTCACAGAGCTACTAGTTTAATTTATTAACGTGTTTTGTTTCAGTAAAATTATACACACCATCGAATGGCATCCACAGCAGACCTCCTTCTCCAACGAGGAGTCTCAGCACAAAAATTTAATCGCAGTGTGCTCACAGGATAAGGCGAATTCGGTCGTTATATTGGAGTTTGTCGATAAAGAAGGTAAATCACTTAAAGGTCTGGGTGCTTGATTGTACATTCGCGATTGCAAGATTGACTGTTATTTTACATTTGCAAATATATTATAAGATTTGGACAATAAGATAGCATTACAAACAATAGTACTATATATTTACACTATCTAATTAATAAAACGCATATGTTCCTAAAAACGATGAAATATTATAGATCGTGTCATTCACGACGACGCGTGCCTTGACTCGTATTGTCATGTTATTAGAGGTTAGATTTGGTAAATTTGCGCGTCACACTGGATGACACGAACTATAATTAATAATAAAATAGTAAAAATATAACAAAATTATGGTTATAAGAGGTCCAAATTTTTACAAATCAATATAATTTTACACTTATTTAAATACAATAATTTTTGGAAGTCGATTGAATCGTTGTTCCCTGTAAATATATGATGGAAATACGAGTATTACTCCTTTTATGTATATGTTAGGTATTTGTGTGCGACTCACAAGCGATATATTTTCTGTCAGAAAACCATCCGAAGTTGATTGAATTCAAGAAGCTCACCGGACACACGAACACGGTCCTGCAACTGGCTTGGAGCCCACATCATGAAATGAAATTGTTGTCGACTTCGCACGATGGCACCGTGAGGGTAAGGCGGCTCTTGTGGCGACGAAAAACTGTTAATTTTAAGCCCGAAGCCGAAGACGAGTCATCACACGTTTTTCATCACACTTGTGAGGCAAAACCAAAATTTCAATCATTCGTCCGCCATATTGTCATTTATGATAGGTTAGGCATCGCAGACACAGACCTATAGGGAGCGTGCATGAACTGTAGGAGGCAGCACAGGAGCTGTCAGATTTTTGGCGCAAAGCGTAAATGTGATGTTTATTGTTCCGATGTAGCCCACAAGATGGCAGAACCTACTACAAGAAAACACTTGACGTGTAAATGTGCCTGTTTATGGTTCCGATTCACACCACAAGATGGCAGACCCTCCAACGCGCACGGTCTTATCCGGCATTCAGCCACGATTGAAAATTGAGTAAAAATATATTAAATGGCTATTAAATTAATCTATTTTTTCACATTTTAGTCTTTTCTAGTATATTTAATTAAATATTTATATATACATACACAATATATATATATACGTCAGTATTTTAAAAGTAAAACTCATTTATTACTTGAAAAAAACATTATGCCCAATAAGGCCACACTGAAAAAAATAGATAGCCGAACTGGTTTTGTAACTTTACTAAATAACTAACCTACGGTTATAAGAAAATAAACTTTGCATAAATTTACAAACTTATTTTGTAGTGTATACCCAGTACCTGAACACTGATAGCCAAACACGGTTTTGTAACATATAACACATAGTTCGCAAGTCCCAATTTTTGTGTAAACAGTAACCAAAATTTTGTTACAGTTATGCAAACATTTCTTTCAGTGCAAGGACGTAATGAAATAAATAAAAAATCCCTTACCGCCCCCATTCCATCTCAGTATGCTGGCATACAAAAACACCATTTACACTTGCTGAAGTGTGATGAAAATGTTTTGTAGCTTGTCCATTATAGTTTCTATCGTCGTTACAACAGAAATTATTATCTTTATCATAATTTCTAACGTCCATCATGTCTTCCCTTTAAAGGGTTACATGTATTATTCGTCGATTTTTGGGTAGTTTCGAGTTGATATTCCTTTCTAAATTACATTAGCATTAAGCATGATGTTTACGGTCAGGTATGGGACGTAGAGGCGGGCACCTGCGTGTCGATATTCGGCGGGCACGGCGGCACGACGCTGGGCGCGGCGTGGGTCGCACAACCCTGCCTCCCGCACCACGTGCTGTCAGGCGGCGCCGACTGCTGCCTGCGGCTGTGGGACACCCGCCGACACCCCGCCGAGGCCTACCGAGGTATGTGCTGTGTACTCGACACAACCCTGCCTCCCGCACCACGTGCTGTCGGGCGGCGCCGACTGCTGCCTGCGGCTGTGGGACACCCGCCGACACCCCGCCGAGGCCTACCGAGGTATGTGCTGTGTACTCGACACAACCCTGCCTCCCGCACCACGTGCTGTCGGGCGGCGCCGACTGCTGCCTGCGGCTGTGGGACACCCGCCGACACCCCGCCGAGGCCTACCGAGGTATGTGCTGTGTACTCGACACAACCCTGCCTCCCGCACCACGTGCTGTCGGGCGGCGCCGACTGCTGCCTGCGGCTGTGGGACACCCGCCGACACCCCGCCGAGGCCTACCGAGGTATGTGCTGTGTACTCGACACAACCCTGCCTCCCGCACCACGTGCTGTCGGGCGGCGCCGACTGCTGCCTGCGGCTGTGGGACACCCGCCGACACCCCGCCGAGGCCTACCGAGGTATGTGCTGTGTACTCGACACAACCCTGCCTCCCGCACCACGTGCTGTCGGGCGGCGCCGACTGCTGCCTGCGGCTGTGGGACACCCGCCGACACCCCGCCGAGGCCTACCGAGGTATGTGCTGTGTACTCGACACAACCCTGCCTCCCGCACCACGTGCTGTCGGGCGGCGCCGACTGCTGCCTGCGGCTGTGGGACACCCGCCGACACCCCGCCGAGGCCTACCGAGGTATGTGCTGTGTACTCGACACAACCCTGCCTCCCGCACCACGTGCTGTCGGGCGGCGCCGACTGCTGCCTGCGGCTGTGGGACACCCGCCGACACCCCGCCGAGGCCTACCGAGGTATGTGCTGTGTACTCGACACAACCCTGCCTCCCGCACCACGTGCTGTCGGGCGGCGCCGACTGCTGCCTGCGGCTGTGGGACACCCGCCGACACCCCGCCGAGGCCTACCGAGGTATGTGCTGTGTACTCGACACAACCCTGCCTCCCGCACCACGTGCTGTCGGGCGGCGCCGACTGCTGCCTGCGGCTGTGGGACACCCGCCGACACCCCGCCGAGGCCTACCGAGGTATGTGCTGTGTACTCGACACAACCCTGCCTCCCGCACCACGTGCTGTCGGGCGGCGCCGACTGCTGCCTGCGGCTGTGGGACACCCGCCGACACCCCGCCGAGGCCTACCGAGGTATGTGCTGTGTACTCGACACAACCCTGCCTCCCGCACCACGTGCTGTCGGGCGGCGCCGACTGCTGCCTGCGGCTGTGGGACACCCGCCGACACCCCCCCGAGGCCTACCGAGGTATGTGCTGTATACTCGACACAACCCTGCCTCCCGCACCACGTGCTGTCGGGCGGCGGCGGATTTTCATCTCGATCAGAGCCAAAATGCAGAAATCCAAGATGGCGGGCGTTTGTTTCATTTTGACCTCATATTCATTATAAAGGTCCTCTACGATCCTCAGATATCGATTTTCATCTTGATCAGAGCAAACATGCAGAAATTCGTATTGAACACGTCGTCATAGGAACAGTTTGTGTGGGAAAATATCATTATTGTTTTTACTATTTTCCTCGCATTCTATCTATATTTTTTCACCGTTCAAACCTTCCCTGGACCTAGAAATATTCTAATACCAAAATTAGCCAAATCGGTTCAGCCGTCCGCGAACTTAACGAAAAGTTATAAATAGCAGCGAGATACCGGGACTTAGTAAGAAAGTACACATAAAAAACCTCCACCTAGAACGGCGATTCGTATTTACTATCACAAATTTAAATTATTAAAATAACAACCTGAACAAATTAAAAATGAAAGTTTCTTAATATCAATGGTTGTTTAAAATGCATAACATCATCCCCATATAAAGCCTGTTGTGATCAAGAGAAATCAAAAATTATTTTGATCCTAGCTTAACTATACGTGAAAAGTAATCCCATATTTTTTCCAGTGTTTGTTGAAACGACTAGCACTTCATTTATCCGCACAATAAGGCATATTCCTTTCGTTAAAGATATAATTTGAATACTTCTTACTCTGACTGTAACAACGGGCCGCCATTTGCGAACTAAATATCTCCGCGGCACAAAGTTGACGCCCCGCCCGCTTCGGCACAATGTATGTGGGGTCATTTTGCAGAGCTAGTTCGTCATCTATGTTTATTATCAATCGCTGTCTGACTCTTAAAGTAATAAAAAAAAATTAAAAATATTTTAAATAATGTTAATATCCAGAGAGGAAAATGAGGACTACGTTTGTATGAAAAGGTGATTTCGCGAGGGTCGTTCTCGTCCACTATGTTTTAAAATTTACTATGCTGCCCAATTTACAACCACAAATTGATTTGCCAGACTATAGCTGTGCGCGTCTAAAACTGTTAACTTAAATACTGCTATTTTATAACTTTGAAACTTAAGTATTTACTTGGTTGCCATCACATTCATAAAATGAAAGCATATTATATCCTGTATTCTAAAGCATAGCCCCCTTTAATTTTAACACTCTCAAATTAATATATATAATATATTCATATCTTCTGACAGAAACGCAGGAATTGGCGCCTAAGAAAGACAAGAAAAAAAAGAAAGACAAAAAAGAAATCAAAACTGAAGCCACCAAAGATACAGAAACTGCAGACTGTGAAAGCAACGGTTTAGCAACCTTAGAATCGACAGTAAAGATTTCTAAGAAGTTTTTACTGCCAACGATCACCAAACAGATGCAAAAGCCAAAGACGAAGGGAGCCAAAAGGATGCTGCATAAGTTTATGGTGAAGAAGAATTTGGAGACGGAAGTAGAGGAGACTGAGGAATACGATCTCGATTATATCAAGATGTTCGGTAATTCGAAGGAGGTCAATGAATTGTTTGACATGGAGAGTAAGTATTATGTTCATTCAGCGGTACGATCTTAGTTTTTTTTAATACTACGTCGGTGGCAAACAAGCATACGGCCCGCCTGATGGTAAGCAGTCTGCGTAGCCAATGTACGCCGGCAACTCCAGAGGAGTTACATACGCGTTGCCGACCCTAAACCCCTCCCCCTCGTTGAGCTCTGGCCTCGTTAAGACCTTACTCACCAGCAGGAACACAACACTATGAGTAGGGTCTAGTGTTATTTGGCTGCTGTTTTCTGTAAGGTGGAGGTACTTGCGCAGAAGGGCTCTGCTCTAGATCTGGAATGACATCCACTGGCTGTGCCCTACCACACAAAGCGAGATGACATTCACAATGCCCATACCTCTCTTGTGGACGTAGTTTAAGGACGTACCCGGGTCCGGGTATTTTAGTTCAGTTCAAATATTACTGTATTCGTGTAGGCCTAGCAACAAAAAAAAATACCAGATATACCTAGACTTTTTTCTCGGTTCAGATATTTTTAGTAAGACACCGTCGAACGTTAATTGCAAATGACCAGTAACCATTACAAATTGAACCGTAAATCGTAACGGACGGTTACAGTTTGCGGTTCAATTTGTAATGGTTAATTGTCATTTGCATTAACGATTCGGCCAACACTGATGGACAGGGTGAACTGATAAAAATCAATGATTGCAGTGGAACACCACCTGCGCGTGGGCAACACGGAGTCGTGGCTGGTGCTGTGCGTGCTGCGCGGACACATCGACGCGGCGCTGCGCCTCGCCGCCGAGCGCGACCTGCTCTGCCCCTACCTGCTGAGCCTCGCGCCCGGCGTCTCCACCAAGTGAGTCCAAACTACACACCCCCGCACACGCACACGCGCACGCGCACACGCACACACGTACATACTCGCGGACACATCGACGCGGCGCTGCTCCTCGCCGCCGAGCGCGACCTGTTCTGCCCCTACCTGCTGAGCCTCGCGCCCGGCGTCTCCACCAAGTGAGTCCAAACTACACACCCCCGCCCACGCACACGCGCACGCGCACACGCACACGCACACGCACACACGTACATACTCGCGGACACATCGACGCGGCGCTGCGCCTCGCCGCCGAGCGCGACCTGCTCTGCCCCTACCTGCTGAGCCTCGCGCCCGGCGTCTCCTCCAAGTGAGTCCAAACTACACACACCCGCACACGCACACGCGCACGCGCACACGCACACGCACACACGTACATACTCGCGGACACATCGACGCGGCGCTGCGCCTCGCCGCCGAGCGCGACCTGCTCTGCCCCGACCTGCTGAGCCTCGCTCCCGGCGTTGCCTCCAAGTGAGTCCAAACTACACGCACACGCACACACACACACACACACACGCACACACTCACACACGCACACACTCACACTCACACACACACGTACATACTCGTGGACACATCGACGCGGTGCTGCGCCTCGCCGCCGAGCGCGACCTGCTCTGCCCCTGCCTACTGAGCTTCGCGCCCGGCGTCTCCTCCAAGTGAGACATACCCTAATATCTCGTCTATCGTCACTACTTTGAAATAATTTCTTCATTTCGGCTTCAAAAATTCGATGCCTACCCTATAATCTATTATATTTCTACAAGCAAAACTACTGCATGGGATCTCTAGAGCAATCACTGGTTCAAGGGATCTCTTTTCAACATATCTTAAACAGCTATTTGAAATAAGTAAAAACAAAGGCTAAAACTGTACATCAGTCTCACATAAAAACGATACGGTATACTTGGGCCGTTGCTGTTCCTTACCAATATAAACGACCTTCCGAGACACCTCCATCAACCAGCAGTACTATTTGCAGACGACTGTAAAATAATCGTTCAATGCTCTGATCTAAACTCGTTAGAAAAAGAAGTGACCACTGCATTACAAAATGCAACGCAATGGCTTGAGAACAACAGTTTAATTATTAATTTATCAAAAACAAATCTGTACTATTTCAACAACCACAAGTAAAATCTCACACATTAGACATTAAATTTAAAAATTAACAATTAGAATTAATTAATGAAATAAAAATTTTAAGCGATAGACGCTTATATGCGCGAATAGATAATTCGCAACTCGTGTCGATTTAAAACCCTCCCTTCGGTCGTGTTTTCATTTATCGCCACTCGTTTCGAATTTCCTATTTTTCGCACTTGTATCGTAATGATATATTTTTGTTTAACGTAATACTTTATACAATTTTATCAAGTATACTACATATATTGTATACAATATTTTGTCATATATAATTTAATGATAACGTAAAGTTGTACATATTTTTTATAACAAGTAGTATGCAGGCCGTATAATTAAGTACAGATTATCATTCCATCTTACCCAACCTTACCTATTTTTTCAAGGTTATTGATTCTGCGGGGGCCGCAGTTCAAACCTTAACCTAAACCACTTTTTTTTGCTAGGTATTTTATTCTACGGAGGGTCAAAGTTCTAACCTAACCCTCCTACTAAGTAGTTGGGTGAAAATTATTTTCGTTGTCTTGTTTTTGACCACTCTGTCACGCTTGTATGTATGCCTTCTATCAAATTAATGAAAAAAGGCTAGTGCTATTGTCTTTCTAGCTGTAGATTATATTTTACGTTTTTCATCTCTTACAAAAAGCTCCACTCCGTCACATTTTCTGGGGACAAAAAACGAGATACTTAACGAAAAGATTGTTGACTCAGTTATCCGTTTGTGCGGAGTCGCAGTTCCAACCTAACCTACCCCTTTTCTGTCATGCAACTAATTATGCCACACAAATAATGATGTGATGTAACTTGTTCGAACAAATAGCTTTAGAGTATGTAATAATTATGGCAATGTATATTAGACGAAGTGTAAATATACCTTATGATCATTAAACCAATAATAACATTACGTATGACTTTAATTAGGTATTACGGTAGTATACCATTAATTACGATATTCAAAATAACGATACATGTATATACGCCCACTACACGCTTCACACCTGCGGACACGTTTTCCGTATGCCCCATTAATATTACTTACCCCACCTGGATATTATTATTCGCACTACCTATTGAACACCGACATACTCGTATCATGTAAGTCGTGGAAGGCGCTTGCAACTCGCAAATCAGGCTGACGAACTGCGATCAACACTGGTCGCCACGACTTAGGGTCGGTTGCACCAAACTATCCGTCACCGTTGTTTTATTATATGGGAAGTTTCATAGTACTCTGCTGTGTGACGTTGATCAGTTTGCCAACTTTGGTTGGTGCAACGGGCCCTTACTGACGACATCGACGATTGAATCTGTGAGGACATCAATATCATCATATAGGACGTTATTTCGGTTGAGGCAGCACTCATAATTTCCTGTTTGGATTGCAGGTACTGGAAAGACGCGTCTAAATCATATTTGGCTCAACTAGATCGACTTGTCGCTAACGGGGAGGAAGATAAATTAGTCGGTAAGTGTGATGCCGAATACATGTCGCCACCGACTTTGCGATAGCAAATGTGGAACTTTAATTACAAATTTAATATATTTTGGAAGATATACCATGTCTATATCCTACGGAAATATGACTCTTATAGTGGCACGCACTAAGGGCTTGTGCACAAATCACTCGAGGTTTTTTTGACTACTTTTTCACTTTATCACCATTTTTTCGTGACCCCGACCCCCGTTATTGAACCACGCGTGATTTGTGCACAAGCCCTAACTTTGTCACAAAGTCGGCGCAGTCTTAGCTTAGACGGACTCTATGACCCCCAAACTATGTACCTATTTAGCGTATTTATATATCTACACGTATGGGTTATTACATGCAAACAGTTTAAATATACTATTATTCGTTTCCATAATAAGTATGGAAACGTTGAAAGAGTTGGTAACTGTCTCTGGACCCGAACTAGGTTTTCACATTAGTCCAAAATCCCAGAGCTGCCAGACCTTACTTTTCTCATGAATAAAGTGTATGGGATAATATAGTGTTAGTATGTACATTTAATGTCTGCATACTTGCTATATTGGTCCGAAGGCCATTTGTCCGGTACAAGGTGCTAAAGGTTGGTAAATATTTTACTAAATTTCCTCAATATTCTCATGGCTGATTTGATTGGTTGATTATAAATTTTTAACAATATTTTCTAAAACATACATTAAAATCAGCCATCGGAATTTAAGAAAAGTTAGTAATATTTTTACCTAACTTTAGCACCTTGTACCGGACAAATGGCCGTCGGGCCAAAATAGGAAGTATGCAGACATTAAAAGCACATACTAACACTATATTATCCCATACATTATATTCATGAAAAAATAAGTAAGGTCTGTCGGCTCTGGGATCTTGCTCTACATGTACTTACTACTAAGAACCTTTGGAATTTATTGGACTAGCTTTTGCCCGCGTAGAAGTAGTTATTGATAATTATCAAAAATTTTTTATAATCAACCAATCAAATCAGCCATGAGAATATTGAGGAAATTTCGTGAGGTCGTCGCATTGAAAGAAAGAAAATTTGATTCAGATCCGCACGCCGGTCTGGTGTCATCGACGTCGTCGTCGCTATATACGCTATTTCGCTCACACAGCGGAGCGGCATACAGATTCGCACCAGTGTGATAACTGACCGAACGTTTTTCTAGTGAATAAGAACTACGGCGGACCCGTATACCGCAAGGTGCTGACGCTGCTGAGCCTCCAGGACGCGATTGGCGCGGTTAAGACGCTCGTCGAGAACAAACTCTACAAGGAGGCCTACATGCTGTGCCGGATTAGGTATCCACTACTTACCAATATGTAGAAACATTTTCCAGCATATTTCTCTATCCTCCATAAATTATTCCTCTCCCCTTTGTGTTTATTTTATCTTTATCGTGTTTACTAGATCGAAATATTATAATGTTTTTTGTAATCGTCACTCGACTTGTATTCCGTATGTCGTAGTGCAATAACTACCCACTATTGCCTTTGTGAATGTTGTTATTGTGATATTTGTTAATAATTTAAGTATAAAATCACAGCTCACGGGCGCAATTGCATGGCATGTATGTAAATAGTTTTTAAGTCTCATGAAGTGAAATGTTAATTTCTTTTGAGAATAATAAATATCTTTAACCCGAAAATGAGGCATCCGATATACGGGTGTATTAATATTACCGGTACATACATAATAAAAATATATTTACACCGAGGGCGTACCTACCTTGAATCCTGAAGAAAGTGAAAATAATTTTGCTACCATGTGACTCGTTTAATAATTTTCTTATGTAATACATGTTATTTTGAGGTATATGGACACGATTGGAGACGAAGTCCTGGAGTCGTGGGCCAAGAATTGCCTCCAATCCGGCGTGTTCGACATGGCTGCTGTTTGGTGAGAATACTTATTATGCTTGTTTTGCCTTTGATTCATTTACTTTATATACAATTTTGAATCTTATTGTTTACTTATTTAACCGTATTTTCTTATGAGTTTCGATAGTTTTTAACGGACTTCAAGATTTCAAAAGGAGGAGGTTATCAATTCGGATGTATGTTTTTTTTTTTTTTTAATGTTTGTTACTCCATAACTCCGTCATTTCTGAACCAATTTTGAAAATTATTTTTTTGTTTGAATTTATATATATACAGATTGGTCCCAAAACTCAGTTCTGATGACTCTTCAAATGTGAAAGGCATACATACAGTGATTTTTGTATTTTCTTTAACAAATCAAGCATTTACATTAAAAAAAGTGACATTTGATGAAATGGAACTGCTGATGATGATCAGAATGGAACTCTTCAACGATGCATAGTACACGTTTGGCGTTTTGTTCTCTTCCCTGTGTTTGTTAAGTAAATTAGATTTTCAAGACAAACTTTTGTCAAGTTCGAGTTCTGACGATGGGGTCCATGAGGAATCGAGGGAACTTAACTTATATTTCTATCCTATTTAGTTTTTTAAATAATTATCTGGTGCTTTATTTCATGCATGGTGTGAAATAATTTATCTTAAATAAAGTCGAATACCCTATTGCGGGTATCTTACCAGTCAACCATAGGGCAAATCTGAAATGTGCCAAGGTGGGTACAGTGACAAAAAAAACATGTTACCTCCATTTCTACATAATTAGGCGTAGGATGCTGCCTTTTTAATTTCATTGTATGAAATCCAAAATCAATAATAATCGTGCTTTCACCGGTCTCCCTCAGTGAAGTCTGTTTTTTTGTTCTTAAAAATTATATGACTACTACTATTAATCAATAGTTCTCTTAGAATCCTCTAATGTAAATCGGATTAATGTTTTAATTATTATTTAAGGGCTTAGGGAAAAGCACAATGAAACTATCGGATGTAAGACATAGACAAGAAGAGATTTATTTTTAAAAAGTGTTGCCAGGTTGCGGTTAATTATTTTAACATCCTCCCTTTAAGCGCAAACCCATGGCACTGGAGCATTTGTGAATCTTCACTTGTGAAGTGGATTTGGTCAGGATATCAGCCACCATGTCCTCGGTTCCAAGGTAGATGACTTCTATTTCCTTTTTGGCTACTTTCTCTCGAACAAAGTGGTACCTGATGTCTATATGTTTGCTGCGGGCACAATAGGATTCTGTACCTGCAAATTTAATGGCACTTTGATTATCACAATATATAACAGTCGATGATGTCCCAACATCATGATGTAATTCTGACTCCAAGTGTCGGAGCCACATTGCTTCTTGTACAGCAGCAGCAAGCGACATAAATTCTGCTTCCATAGTCGAAAGGGCAATGGTGTTTTGACGTTTAGAGCACCATGATATTGCTGCACCCTGAAACAAAAAAGTGTAGCCGGAGCAAGATCTTCGGCTGTTAATGTCTGAAGCCCAGTCAGAGTCACAGTAGCCAGATGTTCTTTTTTCTTCAGTATTTTGGCTATATATTAATTTCATTTCCTTAGTACCTTTAATATATCGCAGCACTCTTTTCAAAGCTAGCCAGTGCTGCTGTTCTGGCTTGTTATTAAAGCTACTTAATTTGTTTACTATAAAACATATATCCGGCCTGGTCCCTTGGGATAAATATAACAGGCTTCCAATTGCTTCTTGGTAAGGTATGTCTGTTAGTATATTTTTCTCATCTTCTGTGCTGATCAATTTAATGCTAGGGTCACATGGTGAATGCACAGGATTACAATCTGTCATCTTGAATCTTTGCAGAATTTTTTCTATATAAGCGGTCTGATCAATATAAATTTCGCTTCTTGACGAGTTTTGTTCAATTCTCCAACCGACAAAATGATGTATGTAACCAAGCTCCTTCATGTCGAATTTACTTTTTAATTTTTTTTTTATTTCTTGACCCATGTGTTCATTGTTATAAAATATCAATATATCATCAACATAAATGAGTACAATTAAAATGTTTGTTTCAAATGTTTTGTAAAATATACAGGGGTCCACTGATGAACTTTTCAGCCCCAATTCCTTTAAAACAGATGTAAGTTTCAAGTTCCATTGACGACTCGCCTGCTTCAGGCCATAAATAGATTTATTCAACTTACATACTTCTTCTCCATGTTCATAAGTCGGTGGTTGGTACATGTATATTTCGGTATCTATATCCCCTTGTAAGAAAGCCGTAACTGCATCCATTTGTTCAATGAATAAATTGTACTTAACAGCCAATGCTAATAAATATCTGATTGAAGTATGACGAACAACTGGAGCAAATATTTCATTATATTCCATTCCTTTTCTCTGAATAAAACCTTTAATGACAAGTCTTGCTTTGTATCGTACAATCTCGCCCTTAGCATCAGTCTTTATTTTAAAGACCCATTTACACGGAATGGCTCTCTTGCCTTCTGGTAAGGGTACTAACGTCCATGTATTATTTTGCAGGAGTGACTCATATTCATTACTCATGGCATCTTTCCATTCTTTTGCATTCGGGCCTGAAAGAGCTTCTTGTAGGGTTTCTGGCTCTTTTGCGAGAAAAGCTACTGCTTGGTTTGAACCATTCATGCTTTCTTGACATAAGTAGGTGACAGGCTTGTTATTTCTTGGCCTTAGCGTCATTTTACGAGATAATTCATCACTTACTTTTTCATCTGGTATGTACTCCTCATCGGCATTATCAGTGAAGTAAGTATCCTCATCCTCAGATATTTCTTTCTTAAGGCTCCCATTTAGAGTTGTATCTGCTGGACTTTGAGGCTCAGATGTGTCAGGAGATTCACTGGAAGTATCAGCTGTTTGGGACAAGTCTTCTGTCTCCTTTTCTTGTAATTCTGATAATGGTACAATAACGCTATTATTTTGAACTGTGTGCTCAAGAAAAACGGCATCCCTGCTTTTGTATATTCTTCTCTGCTTTAAATCATAAAATCTGTACCCCTTTGTGTATTCACAATATCCGACAAATAACATTTTGACTGACTTGGGGTCCCATTTTTGTCTTTTCTCTTTAGGCACATGAACCATGGCTTGACAACCAAATATTCTTAAATTTTCAATATTAGGCTTCTTACCAGACCACATTTCATATGGTGTTTTGTAGTCCAGAGCTTTCGTTGGTGACCGATTAATTATGTAAGCAGCCGCAGATACTGCTTCGGCCCAAAATGCCTTTTCTAACCTGGAATTTAGAATCAAACATTTAGCTTTTTGCACCAGATTTTGATGCATTCTTTCAGCCATCCCATTCTGTTCACTGCAGTAAGGATTAGTTGTTTGATGTTGTATGCCAAATTTATTCAAAAAATTTTTAAATTCCTTATTAATATATTCTGTTCCATTGTCAGAACGGATCATTTTTATTCTTTTTCCAGTCTCATTCTCTACTAGGTTTTTAAAATCCTTAAAGCTCTGTAAAGTTTCAGATTTATTTTTCATAAAATACACATAAACTTTCCTACTATAATCGTCGATAAAATTGACATAATATTTGGAACCTCCTATAGAGCTAGTTTCCATCGGTCCACAAACATCGGTGTGAATTAGTTGCAAAGGTTCGGTAGCCCTGGTTCCAACATTTTTAAATGGTTGTCGTTTCATTTTACCTGCCATACAGGTTGTACAGACTTGGCTGCCTTTCTTTGATAATTTAACACCCTCTGTACAATCAACTATTTTTTGTAAATCAGTGAAGTTCAGATGAGCCATTCGAAGGTGCCAAATATTTATATCTTGTTCTTCAACAGTTGATAAAAATGCCGGTGCTACAGAAATTTCTTTCAAAAGATACATGTTATTGCACTTAAAAGCTGTCAAAATCAGTCTTTTATTTTGGTAGACTGTACAGACATCTTTTTCAAATTGAAGCACACAGCCATTATTTGTCATCTCACTTACAGAAAGTAAATTGGTTGCCAGAGTAGGTACATATAACACATTTCTAACCTGAATTGTCTGAGGTTTGCCTTCGGAGTCTGTTATTTGCAAGTTAACATTGCCACATCCTTCCACTTTTAAAGTCTTCTTATCTGCCACTTTAATGCTACTTATTGTTGCCGGAGTAACATTGTACATCCAGTTTCTGTCCCTACACATGTGGTAAGAACAGCCAGAGTCAATATACCAGCGATTCTCATCCAAAGTGTCTGCAACAGAAAAAGCGGCAAAATAACCATTATTTTGGGTATTTGTTTTATTCTTCTTCTGGAAGTGACAGAAACTACTGAAATGGCCGTATTTATTGCAATTATAACATCTTGGCCCCTTCTTTTGTTGATTACCATGTGAACTTTTCTGAGACTTAGGTATATTTTTAGCTTTATTATGGTTTACATATAATGCTGCAGAATCTGACACTTTCACCTCCTGGAGCAGCTTTGTTTTGACAAAATCAGCTGTAATAGACACACCTGAGCTCTCAATAGCCATTATCATCGGTTTGTAGACATCAGGGAGGCCAGCGAGAAGCAAAGTACCAAGCCACTCGTCTCCGACTACAAAATTAATATTCGTAAGCTTATGAGCTGTTGTCATTACTTTATTTACATACTCTTCAACACCAGAGCTGTCATCCAAAGTTGTTGAAATCAGATCTCGTAACAAACCTACTTTTCTACTGAGCCCGGAGTCGTCAAACACTTGTTCCAATTTTGACCATACCTGTTTCGCCGTGGTGGCCTCCTGTACATGAACGTAGTTAATTGGATCAATCAGAAGTATTATTTTCGACTTCGCCTTTATATCCTTCTTGTTGTCTGCTACATAATCGGCACTTGGTTCGATAGTATCCCACAAGTCTTCGTGTTCCAAGTAGTTCTTGACCGCAAATTTCCATGTCGGATAGTTTTCCCTGCCAATTAACTTCTCAATTGTGCCCATTGATATTTGCGAGGCCATGATTTAATGATAATTTAGGCTGAAATGGCTGAAAAGATAAAAACTTGCCACGCAGCGCGTGGGCACTTTTAGGTTAAGTTAACTTTTTTGACAACTGAGCCGCGAAACTTATCGGTAAAACACTAATTTTAATTATTTGAGGAACAAATGGCCCATGACCTCTTAGAATCCTCTAATGTAAATCGGATTAATGTTTTAATTATTATTTAAGGGCTTAGGGAAAAGCACAATGAAACCATCGGATGTAAGACATAGACAAGAAGAGATTTATTTTTAAAAAGTGTTGCCAGGTTGCGGTTAATTATTTTAACAAGTTCTCCTGATTTTATCAGGATCCCGTTATCTGAACCTGACGTGATGCCTTTAAAACAAAAAAATTGAATTGTCCAAATCGGTTAGCCGTCTTCTAGATATCTTGGAACATTTCATATAACAAGATCAAAAAACACGAATAGAAAACCTCTTTTTAGGGTTCCGTAGTCAACTAGGAACCCTTATACTCCTTATAGTTTCGCCATGTCCGTCTGTCTGTCTGTCTGTCTGTCTGTCTGTCCGAGGCTTTGCTCCGTGGTCGTTAGTGCTAGAAAGCTGAAATTTGGCATGGATATATAAATCAATAAAGCCGACAAAGTCGTACAATAAAATCTAAAAATTTAATTTTTTTAGGGTACCTCCCCTACACGTAAAGTGGGGGTGAATTTTTTTTTTCGCTCTAACCCTAAAGTGTGGGGTATCGTTGGAAAGGTGTTTCAAAACGAATAGGGGTTTTCAAGAAACATTTTTTGATAAAGTGAATATATTCGGAGATAATCGCTCCGAAAAAAAAAATGTGTCCCCCCCCCTCTAACTTTTGAACCATAGGTCCAAAAATATGAAAAAAATTGTGAAAGTAGAGCTAAAGAAAGACATCAAATGAAAACTAGCGGATATGATCAGTTTAGCTGTTTTTGAGTTATCGCAAAAAGTTTTCCCTTCATAGTAAAAAGACTTACTTTAATTAGGTACTGATTATGCATCAAATTTGCCTATTTGTTTAACTCGGGTGAAAGGTACCGTTTCATCCCTTGGTTAACAATTTACTATACTTTAAGCTCCAATTTAGCTTATTGTGACGGAAGAGTAACTACGGAACCCTACACTGAGCGTGGCCCGACATGCTCTTGGCCGGTTATTTAAAGATAGTTGTAAAACGTTATCGTTTGCAGCCACCTCGCGCTGGGGAACCTGCTGGAGGCGGCCACGTGCCTCGGCCAGTGCCTCGACGCGGGCAGCCTGCGCCTCGCCGCCGCGGCCGCCCGCGCCGCCGGCCAGACCATCCTCGCCGACAACCTCATGGGTACAGCGCCCATCATTCTTGTATCATACTAAATCAGGGCTCACAAAGCGGCGGCTTTTCGTAGGTTTCAAACATTTCGTCTCGTCGAGTCACCCAAACATTAATAGTCGGGTTATTCCCGCTAGTTACCACCGAGTTGTTACCATGTTATAAACTGTTTTTTTTTACCCACCATTTACCACTGATAAAAAGTGGGATTTTTTCCCCAGTAGTTACCACCAAAATTTTGTTAGAATTTAATACTAATATAACAGTATAAATAGTATAGTATAAATATAGCGTGCTTTAATAAATAATTATGTGTCAATTAGCGATTCAGTAAACTGTTTAAAAGTGATCAAAAATATTATAACAATTTTATCGGTATAGGTGTAAAAACTAAAAATAGAAGAGTCTCGTCCTAGTTAAGTAGAAATTAGCTTAACGTCTGAATGAAATTTCTCTTATTAACTCTAAATATAATTATTTATACAAACGTACAAACAAATCAGTCAAAACCGATAGAACTGATTTCGTCCTATTATTACAACTACTTCATTTGGTTCTATTATAACACGATGCAGAGCTGGATTCTTCATATTTTTTAGTCAGGCTAAATAAGTAAACGGCATGGCTGTTATTAAAACCGCTTAGAGAGCGCTTCAGATGGGCTTGTTGCCCGGACTAACCAGCATATGCTCGCATTCCAATAACGCGTGGGTTGTACATCGCTCGGTCATTTTACGCTGGTTGGCTCGATTGATTAATCACCCACGCCAGCGAGATGGTAATAACACTACCCTCTCATCAGGTACTATTCGTACACTTCCTATCAAGTTTTACCAACTCGGTTTGGTGGGAACTAGTGGGAATAACCGAATAACCCTAATAGTCGAAGACTACTGAGATCACTAAAATCAACATTTGTGACTCTTCAAATTTTGTCGACTCCTGCACTAGAATAAATAGATTTAATCATTATAGTGTTGTGACAACTGATGGAAATCGGAAGACACGATTAAGAATCCTTGTCGCACTTAACCCTGTGAACGCCACGCTTATCGTGTGCGACGCGGCATAGTGAACCCTGTCGGAATTAAAGAAAGTTGATATTAAGCTGTAGCCACGTCAGTTGATATCTTTGGCGCTCAAAGGGTTAATAGTGTTTTATAGAGATAGAAAGTGTCATTTGTCGAAATAAAGCGCAACACGTCCCTTGCTACATGCCGTTGAAGTTGAGCCTATATGTGTGAATGATCAGTAATGTAGCTTCCTCGATAAATTTGTTCTCGTTTATTTAAAAGGCAGGACGCTGAACACCGAGGACGTGGCGGCGGACCTCGACAGACTGCCGTCCAGGGCCGAGTTATTCTTGCAAGGGACGCAGTCGGACGGAGCCCAACACAACGGAGACGACGGGAACGGGAGAGATCATGATGAATAGTTAGGTTATTAAAATACACTGGTTGCGACAAGAACGCGAACCGCATTTACAGCCACCTGCAAAAGAGCATGAGCACAAAAAAAAGTGCCATTTATAATGTGTCCATGAAAATTTGCAGCTCGTTGTACATTTTTCTGAACCGGCTTCCAATACCGGTAATCTAATATGAATGCTACCTATGTGATTTTTAAAATAAGTATTGACACTCAAGCTACATTAAGAGGGAAGTATACCACGTGATCGTCCATACAAAAAGAGAAAACGTTATTCCACTTCTAAGTATTTTCCTTTCTTCATGATTTTTAGTATGTTAGTGACACAATGAAAAACCGAAAAATTACCGTTACTTCGTTAGATTCAAAAAGCTATTCTTCCCTCTTAAGCTTTTATAAGGCAGAGGGAATATATTTCCCACCTAATTTTAAATATAAAGGCCGATATCTAAAGGCCGCTTAAGTCTTTGTTCTAGTTTTAATATTTACATTACACCACACCGTAATATTAAGAAAGATTCTCCAGTTTTACTTATGAATATTGCATGTGTCATGGTTAAGTGAATAACCGTGTCATTTCAGTCATTTGCATTATTTATATTACGAAAACAATTACACCCTAGGACAAACACAATTATATTATTAATATTTAACCTGTTATAGATCGTGTCATTCACGAAGACGCGTGCCTTGACTTGTAATGTCATGCTATTAAAGGTTAGGTTTGGCAAATCTACGCGTCATCGTGGATGACACGAACTATAACGGATACCTAGACTAATTTCACATTTAGCGTCGAAAATTAACAGGGTAATCCGTCACATAAAATGGGAGTATAACGACACAGTAGCAACTCCAGTTATTCCGTCATAATAATCAAATTCTTCTAAGTTTTTTATATATATTTTTTTTTGCGGTGGTCGCCGAGTGGATATGACGTCTGACTTTCAATCCGGAGGTCGCGGGTTCAAATCCTGGCTCGTACCAATGAGTTTTTCCGAACTTATGTACGTAATGTCATTTGATATTTACCACTAGCTTTTCGGTGAAGGAAAACATCGTGAGGAAACCTGCATACATCTGCGAAGAAATTCAAAGGTGTATGTGAAGTCCCCAATCCGCATTGGGCCAGCGTGGGGACTATAGCCCGAGCCCTTTCGCGTATGAGAGGAGGCCTGTGCCCAGCAGTGGGACGTATATAGGCTGAATTATTATTATATATTTTTTTTCATTTCAGATGTAGTTTTAATATTTATCAATTGTAAGTTTTGAGGTTACTTGAAAATGACAGTATGTCAACAGCAAACTTACAGTACAGGACGCCCTTATGCAGCAGAAAATAGATGTATGTATGGATATTTGCATCACGTTTGGTCGCACACTGATTGGGATATCTGTGCTTCAGTAGGTTCAGTTCCAGAATCTAGTACTACACATAAAACAAGCCTCAAGTATTTTAACCCCTCTCTTACAAAATGACTGATTAAGACTAACGATTAACGTTAACCTTGTAGCGCGCGTTTACTGATAACGATACAGAAAGACAAACTTCTAACGGAAGTGGCTGTAGGTGATATTTTAGACTAAAATGCTAAAATTGAACAGCATAATAAGTTGCTCTCTAAAGCACCAAAGGAACGA
Organism: Cydia pomonella; assembly: GCF_033807575.1. Taxonomy (NCBI): domain Eukaryota; kingdom Metazoa; phylum Arthropoda; class Insecta; order Lepidoptera; family Tortricidae; genus Cydia; species Cydia pomonella. The sequence continues at coordinate 12,226,882 of NC_084706.1, read as the reverse complement.
GGACATGATATATTTACTCGTCCTTTCCTGAATACCTCTAGGCATGCTTACGAATAATTGTTAATCTTTTACCTTTAAACGACCAATTCTTGTATATATGTCTATATTTCAGGGACCTCGTAAACGGCTCTAACGATTTCGATGAAATTGCCTATATAGGGGTTTTGTGGGGCGAAGAATCGACCTAGCTAGGTCTTATCTCTGGGTAAATGCGATTTTTTAGTTTTTTTATGTTTTCCGAGCTAAGCTCGGTCTCCCAGATATTAATTTTTATAAAAGAAATCAGAATACTTATTTAGGATTACTGTGTTTCCTGTTGAAGCCCAGTTGCGTTCCCAATTAATGTCTACTTTTTCTTGTGGGATTGTATGTAAACATAATAAGTGTTAACGTGCCTCAAATATGTTATTCTGAGGAAACAGGTACCTCTATTGATTGTAATTTTTTTTTTTTAACAAACTACATAAGGCACATTTTGCCTTAAAATGTAAAGCAGGAATCAGTTTTATATTTCATCTATTTATACTTGTTGAAAACACGTGCCTATTGTTGTATTGTTAAATGTACAGTCAGCGTCAAATACTTTGTAGCAGTGAAAGTGGCCAAATAGTTCGGTACACCATACTAAATATATGGTGTACCGAACTATTTGGCTACTTTGGTTGCTACAAAGTATTTGACGCTGACTGTATGAGCTTTATGGTATGTAATTCATGTTAAACTAGGGCTATGAAGGCATTGTTCAGTTTGTGAATAAAATAATGTTTCTCATTTTAATTTTATTGACTTTGTTTTGTTGGAAACCTTTGTAGTGCACAGGCAATAAGAAATTACTGACCAACTGAGACTTCCTATATACTTACTTTACTCGTTGAAGCAATGAAGCAGCTTTATCTTAATGTTGGCCATTATTTACGGATTTTTAAGGCATCATAGAAGGTTTATGTTATGTGGGTAGATAATAGTAGTTTATGTGACTGCTACGTAATAAAAGGCATTAAAATACACGAGTGTGGGTTTAAGAAACGAACGAAGTTAGTTACAGTTACATACACTATTTTATTTACACCCATATTATTAACTTTCTATGAAATATTCACTAACGCAAATTACAGCCTCCGTTAGGGCTTCGTTGCCAAATCGTTGCTCTCTTGGCGGAACTCGCGGATATGTGGTGGCGTCACCGAAATATTTTTATCGCTTATTTTACACGATTTTTTTTCTATAGTTACCTTGAAAACAAAAAAAAAACATTCATTTTATACTTAAAACTAATTAAAAGATAAACTGTACGGCAAATGGCGGTAAATGAAAACTTTTTTCATATTGTGTTTCACATGTAGTTTTTTTTAAATTCAGAGACAAACTAGAGTCGGGGGCCTATTTCCGTATCATTCGATACAAACTAACATGCGAGATATGTCAAAATTGTACACAATTGACATTTCATTCGAACAAAAAGGCATCTCGACTGATAGTAGAATAGAGGTCAAATCGAATTGCTTTTTTTCCAGAGATGCTCCATATTTGAGTGCATAAATAACCAAATCGATTTTGATGTACTTATGAAGCAATAACTACGTGATAACTGGGTGAATCAACTTTTTTTGTTTTGTTATCCTGTCCCGTTGTCCAAGGGACAACAGTGGCACAGTTTGTTTGAAGAGACGTTGTATGCCGTTCTATTAACATGCTTAGTAGGGGGCCCATTATGGACATTGGTTATAACGACCACAAAAACGCAAGTTTAATACATTTAAGTACCATAAAATCAGTATTTCAATGAACTTTTGTCCCGTGGACAAATAATCGTAACCATGGCAACGAGTGACGTAAAAAGTTGATTCTCCCAACTACATTATCACAGATAAGAAATTTGTTGTAACAAAACATTTAACGAGGGGGGTGGGGTTAAGGTCGGCAACGCGCATGTAACTCCTCTGGAGTTGCAGGTGTACATAGGCTACGGAGACTGCTTACCATCAGGCAGGCCGTATGCTTGTTTGCCACCGACGTAGTATAAAGTTTATCGTAATGTTCGCCATTATTTACGGATTTTGAAGGCATCATAGAGAGTTTATGATGTATGTCCAGATAAAATTCTTAACTTAACGGTGCCTATGCGGGAAAGCCATCTAGCCGTATGAAGTTTTGTAAGTAGCCATACAAATTTTACTGTCACTACAGTATTCGATGAAATCCCGTATATGGTATACGGGAAAATTAACGCCGTGTGAACCTAGCTTAAGTTTCTAATCATGATCATCTTCCTCTCGTTGCCCCGGCATTTTGACAGGGCACATGGGAGCCTGGGGTCTGCTTGGCAGCTAATCCCAAGAAATGGCGTAGGCACTAGTTTTTACGAAAGCGATTGCCATCTGACCTTCCAACCCAGAGGGTTAACTAGGCGTTATTGGGATTAGTCCCGTTTTCTCACGATGTTTTCCTTCACCGACAAGCCACTGGTATAAATATCAGTGCTGTAAAAGAGCCCTTGAGGCCTACTTGCAGAATAAATATTTGAATTTTGAGTGATATGTCGTACATAAGTTCCGAAACTCGTTGGCACGAGTCGGGGTTTGAAACTTTGAACCCGCGATCTCCGAATTGCAAGTCGCAACGCTCTTACCGCTAGTCCACCAGCGCTTCCTAGCATAAGTTTCTAATACTGATTCTAAATAGGTATAACACATGCTATTTACAAATAAAGATATGGCCTAAGGGGCCACTGATTACCAGTTCGCCGGACGATATCGGCCTGATCGGTCAGTTATTTGCAAAAGCTGACATTCGCTAAAATATCTTTTACAGTACATATGGGGCTACTTTATAGCACTAGTGCGAGAAGTAGCATATTATGTTACTGTGTCGAACATTTAAAGGGCCATATGTACTGTAAAACGTTGTACGATACATGTGCGAATAGGTAATTCGCAACTCGTGTCGATTTAAAACACTCCCTTCGGTCGTGTTTTAATTTATCGCCACTCGTTTCGAATTTCCTATTTTTCGCACTTGTATCGTAATGTACTATTTTATGATATAGGAGCCAAACTAGCAGACTAATCGCCTGATGGTAAGCTATTACCTTCGCCCATGGAGACCCGAGACACCAGAGGGATTGTAAGTGCGTTGCCAGCCTTTAACCCTTAAATGCATAAAATGCCAAATGTCTACAAAGCATTAGACAGCACACAGATAAAAAAAAAGGCTTGCGTTCTTGGTGTGAACTAAACAAAAACATTTTTTTTCTACCAAAAATATGAAAATTATGCATTTAAGGGTTAAGATAGGAGTAGGCTCTTTTCTGGTTTGAACAGTTCATTCCACAGTTGGAAGTTTCTGGAGAAACGCACAATTGAGGACTGACAACCATCTAAGTCGTGAAGATGGAAATGTCGCGTAGGCCGGGGTAGTTTTCACCCGCCGCCCGCGGCGTCTGAATGGTATGTTCGGGAATGCTCGGGAGTGGTCGTTTTCGCCCGCCGTCTTTAGTTATTTTGAAGTATTGCGGCGGGTGGACGCTGGCTTAATATGGAGAAATTCACCAAAGAAAAGGACGAACTTTTGATCGAGTTAGTCAAATGTAATAGTATCTTGTACGATGCACAGCACAGGATACTATTTGTCTAGCTTTAAATATCTTGTTCTTCTTTTTCTTTTGCTTCCTCAATATTATTAAGAAATCCTCATCCTCTTCCTCCTGAAGCAATAAATATGCTAGAGTTTTTTCCATTTCACGAACCTACACACACACGTCCGTTCGCAAGCAAAAACCCTCGGAAACTGCCGCGACTGGCCGCCGCGGCTACGTTCTCAAAACGACCAAACACCCGCTGTCGGCCGCGGGCGGCGGGTGAAAACGACCCCGGCCGTAGAGCGATAGTGGAAAGACGCGACAGGGGATTAATCCGAACAATTTCCGGAACACTCGCCGTCATATCTATATGCAATAGTAAATGCAGAGCGACACTACATCTCTACGCAGCAGCAAGGAGTTATGCCGATCTGATATACGCTGGCAGTCAACAATTAGTCTCTCTCCGCTGGATGCGGTCTAGACTCTATAGCTGGTATTGTGGTGTCCCTGCCCTCACATGATGAGAACAGGACCTACTTCTATTCCATATGTGGGTGGACCTGCGCCTTATAAAGCTGTAGGCGGTGGGCCGGTGTGAAATACTGTCTCGATCTGTTGAGCACACCGAGCTATTTCAAGGCTAATTTGGACTTACCCTCTAAATGGCCGCGGAACCGGACTTCACTCGAGAAGTCGACGCCAAGGATACCGATACTGGCCCGTGGCAGTTAAGGGAGTGGTCTCAAAACGAGGTGACACGACAAATGCCAGCTTGTTTCGGTAAACGCAAACCTGTGTCTTTGCAAGATTCGAACGGACTAAATTAAGTCGACCCCATTGTAAGATTTTTTTAGGGAAGTCTCAATTTCAGACAACTTTGCTTCGGCGATCAATTGCGCTTTCCCGAGAAATATTGGTGCGGCCGGGGTAGTTAGGCATCACCCCTACTATAACAGTTTGCAGCGCAGGCGCGGATACAAGATTTGGCTTAGGGGGGGGCCATTTTGAGAAAATCATATATTTTTGCACAGAAAATAAGGTAAAAAAAAATGTTACTCAATTTAGTAATGTGAGAGCCAGGGTTTTAGGGGGGGGCCATTGCCCCTATGCCCCCCCCTTGTATCCGCGCCTGTTGCAGCGTATCATTGATATGCAAGAGGAATAGCGTGAGTGATAGCACACAGCCTTGTGGGACACCAGCATTCAGTCACGCCACAGTGAGCATTCACCGTCAACTACGACCTTTATGCACTAGATCATTATTCCCAACACTCAACCCTGACATTATCTCAATAACCTGTCTTCGACGCCCCCGTTGCCTATTGCCGACGTAGCGATTGTAGCATGACGCCATTACCTCATTAATAGTGATATGGTTCTTTCACTAAACTATAGAAAGAATATTGTAGGAATACGAATATGCACACGGTAGCGAAACGGTCAAGCCACATATTTTGACTACGGTGTAGAGTTCGAAGCTAGGCTCTACATGAGATCTGATAACTTTTTGACACTGCGAGCCTGCGAGCCTTATGGTTTCATTTTGGCAACATTTGAAGTGAAAATGTCTTAGGTAAAATCACCTTTTAGCTCAGCAACTTTCAATTTACTTCGCTGGGAAAATCGTAGGGAGTTCGGGTTATTTAATAGGTACCTGCGTAAAACTTTACTCTTTTACAAGTAGAACTGAATACCGAAAATAGTTTAAGAAAATAAAAACAGTTATGATATTAAAATATTTATTAACACAATGAAAATACTACATTTAAGGAATAATTCAAATGCAAGTTATTAATGTTATTATTGTGCGTCAAATAGGATTAATCATAAAATATTCGTTGCCATTATCTACGTAAATTATGAGTTTCTTGCGGCATTTCTTGTCTACATAATTACAAAAACATGCTCATGTCAGCCATTAGTGCCATTACCCCAAATATCGGCAATCACAGATACTATGAAATAATAAATTATGAGGGATGCCGACTTTAGGGCGCCTGCCCTAAAGTCGGCATCCTTCATAATTAACACCATGCTATTTAGGATACCTATCCTAAATAGCATGTTTGTGCTGGATTCATATCGCAGTCGCCACAACAGATATCAGAATACAAAAGTTATGGTTTGTGGGATTCTAGAGTCAAAAGGAACCATGGTTCTGGGACAGAAGGCTGCCGTTTAAAAAAAGGCTTACGTTAGAATACGCTCCTGGACGCTCTTATCTACCTCTTGCAAATAATATGAGGGCAGGAGTAGTTTTGTTTACAATTAATACAGAGTTTGCGCGAAAGAACGTGAGTATCAATAACAGTTACATACGATTGTAGATGAAACATACCTACGAATTCGGGAAAAAGGCGAAAAAATTGTGGCGACAACGACTAACAATTAGTTAAAACCCACGGCTCAAGAATATCATTATTTTACTATTATACTCATTCAGTGAAACGTGTGCGTTGCTTCCAGAGCATTATAATTTACATTAACACAGTCTGAATTTCTATAGACACATCAAATTAAGTACGCTAATATATTACTAATTATTGTACCATTTAAATACAGGTCAACGTAATAAATACTACATAATACCTACAATGGCACTGACTCGTTCTAGACATTTCAGTCAAAGCAATCACAATATTTTATACTAGCAGATCGGTCCGTGCATAGCAAAAATGCTTTTGGAATGTGAATTAACATTCAGTCTTCAATTTCGAAGAGTTAATTTATGTTCATGATCGTTGCAAGAAGGGATAGCCTCCTATTGTTTAAGCTTCCCAAGTAATTAAATGATACATTATTAATATTGAAATATTGTAATAATTTTGTCATGCATTGATCAATTAAAAATTTGGTTAATTTAATTAGTTTCAATTATGGACTAAAATGTAAAATAAGGACATATCAAAATTATCCTAAACACATAATTCCTAGCAATGTAACAGACGCGGCAAAGGGCCACAACTGAGTTTGTGACTAAAATGTTAAATAAATACGACGAGGCCAGTAACACGAAATGTTGCGCGACATAATTAACGTACTGAATACATATATATTTTACTGAAGCTTCATCTCTTTGTTTATTTACTTGCTACACAAATACATACACAATTAACAAATTCGCAACTTTTAGTTTGAGCCAGGAGCCTCAAATCCCGTCGTACATATTAAGAGAATAGGCGTCTTTGACGCAGACATCGGTAAAATAGTAACTTTTATTTTGTTAAAATAACTATAATACTAAGCACCATAATGCCGGTCGCGACTCACCGCCTACGCCAGCTCCGCGGGGTCGTCGTTCTCACGGTTGGACTCGCCGAGGGGCTTGCCTCTCTTCTTACAGATGGTTATTAATTTAGCGTTCATCCTTTTCAGTTTCTGGTTTTCTTTCATTACTTCAGTTAAGTGTTGGTTCTGAAAAAGAAATAGAAACATAAGACTTTTTATTAGGGACAAATTATCATTTAAAAAGCCATATATCGGAAAAATATATAAAGAGAAGCCAATCTGACAAGGCGAGGAATGTCACCGGCTAGTATTTCATAAAAATCTCCATGCGGGCTATCCTTTCGACAGTTCGAAAAAATAAGTATTTTCGAGTTGTCAGTCAACATCCCTATTTAATCTTTTGACCGCCACAGTAGGCTGGGGCGTCCTCAGAAAGCGTTGCCAAGGACGCCGAAAACGGCTACAGCCAACAGTTTCGCCAATGCACCTCCGCCGGGACTCTTAAATAAGCGCGATCGCCTGGCGTCCGGAGCCCGGCATGTTTTAGCCGCCTCGCGTTCAAAAGGTTAGCTCGCCTCGCCCTTGCGGAGCGGGCCGCGGGCCCAGTAGCGACCTGCTCGGCCGAGCAGAGCGGGCCGAGGGCCCAGTAGCGACCTGCTCGGCCGAGCAGAGCGGGCCGAGGGCCCAGTAGCGACCTGCTCGGCCGAGCAGAGCGGGCCGAGGGCCCAGTAGCGACCTGCTCGGCCGAGCAGAGCGGGCCGAGGGCCCAGTAGCGACCTGCTCGGCCGAGCAGAGCGGGCCGAGGGCCCAGTAGCGACCTGCTCGGCCGAGCAGAGCGGGCCGAGGGCCCAGTAGCGACCTGCACGACGGCGCTGCCGGTGGCCGCCAGCGCGGGCGGCGCGGCGCGCAGCTGCAGCTCCAGTGCGCGCTTCTGCCTCGCCACCGCTTCCAGCGCCTGCAACCAATACCGCATTACTTCCGACCCGGGTACCTGCTCTATCTGACAAGACAGAAACTATCCGAACGGCGTACGGCGATTACAATATACTTTTCTTAAACATGCAATGAAATATTGATGTTATGTTATTTATTAGACTTATAAGTAATAGGCTGGGAAGTATGACGTTTCAGGTGCGGCTAGGACAAGAGGTCGTTAATGGAATTTCATACAAATCTTGCAGGTCTATAGGCCGGCAAAGTCCTCTTTTTTAATTTCTATTCCACATAAATTTGTGGCACATGCGTCATGACATTCTGCCACTATGCGTATTAAAAAAAACAATAAACGATTTGGTATGTACTTAGTGCAGTTTTATTTATGTACATAATCAATCCACATGAACATAACAAATAACACATTATTATCAATTTTTTTCTTAACTATACATATACACATTGAATTATTAATATTTCATCTAAATATTAGGTAGCGGTAAAAATGTCTACTCAAACGTCTCTAACCGTATAGAAAAAAAAGGTTTGGCGGGGAAAAAAAACTTGATAATTTTTCGCTGTAATTCTGTTATATTTTATCGGATTTAGTTTTATTGTTTATAATCTTGTTTTGTTATAAATAATTCAATGTGAGTTCGGACGAAACTACCGACGATGAAATGATTATTGATTGCACCCCACCTGAATTAAGAGCCGAAGCAGAATTGGTTATACAGAACTTGCTGCCGGCAAACCCGAAGGCGAAATATATGGTTACTTATGACAATTTTATAAATTGGAAAACCAACAAAAATGCCCACAGTTACTCAGAACACGTGTTTTTGGCATATTAGAAAACTCGCAGAAACTAAAAAGTCTTCAACATTGTGGGCATTGTACTCCATGCTTAATGTTTTGTTTACTAAGCATCTTTTAATCCGAAATGCATTGTGTTTTAGTATTTTAAACTGTAACTCGACAGTTTAGACTACAACGCTTAATATATAAGTTTAGTTTATCTATATATCTAGCGACAAATACCTATTGCTATTGAGTTCTGATTGATTATTGAGATTGAGAACGAGAAGAGGTTATAATTTAATTTTGGTTGCAACAAATTGAAATTTAGAAGGTTCGTTCAGAAACGTGCATTCGTACTTTTTTGAAATAACATGACAATAAATATAAATGTAAGTATGAAGTATCTGTTTTCTATTAAAACCGAGTTAAAATATAGCGAAATAGTAATATACACACGTTAGGTTTACTTATAATTTATTTAAAAATAAAGCTTTGATTTTTTGTTGTTTATTTCATTGCATGTTTGAGAAAAGCACTATACATACCTCGGCGGGAAATATGGGGTTGCCCGCCTCAGACGTCTATATGTCTTGGGCCGGCAACCCCTTTCGTCCTGCGGTAGCATCATGGTTCCATTTTTAACACTTGTCACTATGCCTGTCACTTTCGCGCTTACATACTTGTTAGAACGTGACAGGCATGGTGACAAATGATAAAGAGCCGACCATCTTAGCCCTACTGGCCTCTGTAGTAATGTATTATATTTGTTTTACTCCAATATGCTTGGAAATGTTCACCTTATTGTAGTAAAAATAGTACGGGAAGTTCATTATAGTCAAACTCAAAAAAAAAAAAAATCAAACCATTACTGTCGTGTTTTAGCGGACGGAAAGTAGCCCATGGAATTGGTACATTTTACCTAACATCAAATGAGGAAGTTCTGTTTTTTTAATAAGTTGGTAGTGGTAATAACAAATACAAGTTTTCGACCTCGAAAGCCCTCTCTTCTCTCTTGGGATCATTGAAAAGTACACGAAAATCGATTAAATTTTAGGACATTTTTCAGTTGTTGTAATTTTTTGCCACCTTTTAAGAAGAAGAAATTTGCAATTAATTGTAAGGCCTTAGTAGGTAATTTTTCTTAGTAAGGCCAAATGGTTCATAAGATACGGCTTCTCAAAGGTTTGTTAAATTTTGAACTGTAACTCATAAAAGGTTGTACCAGCAGCTGTGGTTACAAGAAAGCAGGACTCAAATGCTCAGCTGTTTGCAACTACAGCAATGGTCAATCGTGCGAGAATATACAGGGCCGGAAGTGTGCCGACATTGAAAAATAATTCATTGAAAAACCATTCATTGATAATCCACCATCAAATTACAATTTCGACCGGCCTGATCAGGTTGACGAAGAAATGCTACCACACATGCTGGCCCCAAAAGGAGTGCTGTGGATACAGAGGACCAGCCTGATTCATCAACGATATACAAGAGATACGAGTTATAACAATTTCCCTCGCTGTACTGTATATTATACACACATATTTTTGGACCCGGGTACGTCCTTAAACTACGTCCACAAGAGAGGTATGGGCATTGTGAATGTCATCTCGCTTTGTGTGGTAGGGCACAGCACAGCAGATGTTATTCCAGATCAGAGCAGAGCCCAACTGGGGAAGTACCTCCACCTTACAGAAAACCGCAGCCAAATAACACTAGACCCTACTCATAGTGTTGTGTTCCTGCCGGTGAGTAAGGTTGCCAGAGCTCAACGAGGGGAGGGAGGGTTATTAGGCTCGGCAACGCGCATGTAACTCCTCTGGAGTTGCAGGCGTACATAGGCTACGGAGACTGCTTACCACCAGGCGGGCCGTATGCTTGTTTGCCGACGTAGTATAAAAAAAACACAATGATCCGAAGGGCTTTCGAGGTGGAAAACTTCGATTTGTCATTACTATTTCATCACTACCAATAGGATCTCGTGCATGCCATGCAACTTTATATTGCACAATTATTTATATTGAATGGTACTGAATGGCAGAATAAGTTGTGCCTTTAACTTTTTTCAAATAATTAAAGAGGGATTTCTTTTGACGTTCTTGATGTGGAGGTTCGATTTGAGTGCTGGTTGATGTTTAAAATTATGATTATTTTACGTTATTTCCTCGCATATTTGGACAAAAGTACTATATATGCCTCGGCATGTACAACAATTTGTGGATTCGTCTTCTTTGTCGAAACAACATCGAAACTCATCCACGAATTGCTTTTTCTCAAACTTGTAATGAAATGTTGACATGACTTACTTCAAAGTAGGTCCGGAAATACTACATACCAGGTGCGATGAGTGAAGATGATATGTAAAGGAATTTCATACAGCCTTACACACCTAGGCCTGTAAGGCAACCTTCTTTTGTTTTTAAACGTCAAATTGTGACACGTTTTGGCATTCAACCATAAAAACCTATAAGCAAAATTCTGCCATTGTTGCAGCCTGCCTTTTTTTCTTTTTTTTGTCGTTTTTCCTTTTTTTTTTTTCTTTTTTGTGTTTGTTAAATATTACTTCACGGTTTCAAAGGGGAACAAAATTTTCATTATTTTTGGCCTACGACGCATGGTTAAGCAGATCAAGACGCATGGAGAAGCAGAGACTGTAAAAACAAATCTTTATAGGGCAGTATCTCCTAAACCGTGCGTCGTAGCGCAAAAATAATCAAATTTTTGTCCCCCTTTCGATTACCCCAAAGTATCAATAAAAAAAACACAAAATAGAAAAAAAAGCGTAATGGCGTGCGTCGTAGCGCCACAATAATCAAATTTTTTGTTCCGCTTCAATACCCGCACTGAATAACCTATCTCATTAGGGCATGAAACAATCATTATCATCCTATTCTTATTATTATTTCATTGCAAGTTTGAGAAAAGCACTATACAAATTTCGGCAAGAAAAGGCATTCCCTAACCGTCCTCGTTACGCTCGGCCGTCTATATCTACTTGGCAACCCTTTGTTTCCCGGCCTCTATAGTAATGTACTATTACAAGCAGGCAAAGCAAGTTGTTTAACCGCTCATGCTAATATTGTTAAGCGAAAGATTCCAAAATTTGTGCGATTCCAAAAAGTGGTTCGAGAAGTGGAATCTTGAGCGTTGCGAGGGTTTCAGGGCACGAGGGTTAAAAAAAAACTGCCCCGAGTGAAACACAACATTTTTCACCTCACCAACGTGAGAAAAATAATAACTATGACATACCAAAAAAATCAAATCTAATCAAATCCAAATGAACGTAATAAAAAACTATCATTCAAATTATTCAAAATCATAAATTAAAAGTCTTTTCTACCAGATAACATAAGGAAACAGCTCAAAATCTGATTACTTTGCCCCACATGTGGATGAAATGCAACTTTAATTAGTTTTTGAACAATCAAGAGTACCTTTACCAGTTGGTGTGGTGAACAAATCTTTTCTAATTAACATTAACAAGGGTTTCGCCGTAAGCGTAACAGAATGCTAATCATAGTAACCCCGACTTGAGTGTACTTTCTTATGCAAAATTGTCTAACCCTTTACAATATTTTAGTCGTGAGTCGCGAAACATACCATTTTGAGTTGTTCGATTTCACTGTTTTGCAAAGATGCGTTGATTAGCTTCGAGCTGTCGTTTTCCGGGTGCAGATCTGCAAATTAAATAATATAACAATAATCCTTAGCTTAGCCATTAAATAGTCAAGAAACCGCACAGCATAGTAAAATATGTAAATGTATAATAAATTTAATATAAAATGATATTCAAAATTATTGACATCAGTATTTTTCTATTTTTTTTTAATATTTGTATATATTATATTGTATTTCATGTGGTTTTTGTATTTTTAATTTAGTGTAAGGTGTGTATTTTTAATTTTCTTTTTATTGTAATTTGAGACATGTTGAAATTGAAATAGGTAGTAAAGTCAGCGAAATGCAATTATTGTGACGTGCAGGCTTAGAACAAAAACGTTATATTTTTGAGTGATTTCTGTATGAAATAAAGATTTATTTTTACCGTTAACAAGAGATTTATTTCTCGAGTTCTCGAGGCATTGAGATTTTTTTTCCCGCCTAGAAGAAGGACATATTTCTCGAGAATTCACGAGCAGAAACCATAGGCAAGGAGGAATGTATCAATTAAATGGTTTTTGTTTTATTGCACCTAAATATCGTAATGATATTGGATTTATTATGTCCTAAGTTTCAAAACAACTTACCCCCAAAATGCCTAAATATCGAACTGCTTCTGAAAATGGCCGAATCTCATTATGACTTTTATTCAGACAGTCAGTCAAAAAGTACAATTCATCAAATGCCGAATTTTTGATGGACTTATTTTTAAAATGAAAATGTCTTAAGTGCATTTTTATAACTTATGTCGTATTACTAATACTTTTTTAACAATCTGCTGGAACCAGAGACGATAAATTAGTATAAAATAGCACTCATTCATGACGGTAAATTGAGATTTAGGTATTATGACACGATGTAGATTTGAAGTTTAGGCATTTTGGGAATGTGGTGTTTTGAGAAGAAAAAAAGCTAGTCATTCTGAGATTCAGGCATTTTGTAAAAGTGCAATGAAAGCAAAGCATTAAATGGGCTACTTATACAAATGGTCTAGTCCTACAGTAAAGGCTTGCCTTGGCTGACATGAGGCGTGGCCTTCCCGGCGGCGGCGGCGGCGCCGCACGCGGCGGAGTGCCGGTTGTGGTCGTGCGCGCTCTGCCGCTTCTTGCGCACCGACTGCACCTTGCTGTCGGCTTCTTTCTCCACGAGGGCCGAGAGCTTAGCCTGGCGGGCAAATATATGTCATGGCAGAGGCAACGAAATATTTTTCCAACAAACATAAAAACATTAAAAAAAAGATACGTCAAAACCATTCAGTTCACGGTTAAGGCGTTTTTACTTTTGTAGCTGTTTGTGGTTTTTTAGCAATAACGCTTCTAAATTTAGAGTCGGTTTGATGCAAACAACAGAAAAACGCCTCAAAGAAGTAAAAACGGCGGGATCGGAAAATACTTGCGTAATTGGATAGTGTAAATTGTGTTTGACTAAAAAATACAAGAAACACTTTATCTACGGTATACAAATGAGTTCTTCATAACATTTCCGTTATTAAATTATCATTTAATTGCTTAAAATAATAAATAAAAAGTACAAAAAATGCGCGCGAAATGCTAATAAGCGAAACACAATGCTTTGTTATTTTGTTCTGCGTCGCACTGTTTTTGGAAGAAATTTAGTATAAACATGTATTTTCGTCGCAATTTAGCATTTTAAAATAGTTATATCTCAAACATCGGTTATTGTCGACTAATTCTAGATACAACACTTGGTCGAGTTTCAATACACTTATTATTGAAATTTGTACGTACTTACAACATGTCGATCAAAAGTTTTATCGCCAACTACACACTAGTTTGCAGTTAGTTGCACAAAATTACAGATATTATTGCATTATTGTAGGTTTGTAGATGCATGTATTATTGTCACTTACATCTATATCTGTCTATCACCAGTAAAACTTCAGTTAACTTACTCTTAATCATTACAATTCCGAAACAAGACATCCAAGTATTTTCGTCTCATCCCAATTTCCGTTTCACTCAGGTTTTTTGTATGTACGTAGACATGTCACTGGATGGAATAAGTACGTAAGTGCTCACGAGAAGGCTCGGCTTTGTTTTGGGAGTTGGTTAGTGCACGGCAGACCGAACTCTGGACCCGTGTACAGGGAGATGTGCGAGTGTGTGATGTTTTTGTTGTTTGATTGAACAATTATATTTTTGTTTAACTAATAATGTAATACAACAAATGAACAGATATCCATCCAGTTCTAATATTATAAACGTGAAAGTAGCTGTCTGTCTGTTACCGCTTTACGTTTAAACCGCTAAACCGATTTAGAATGTATTTGGTATGGAGATAGTGTTTTAGGAAGGACATAGGAAGGTTTTATCATCATCATCCCACACAGAAGTTGCGGGCAAACGCTAGTTACTAATTAAATTGAACGATAGAATATTCATGCGCACCTCGAGAGCGACCTTCTCCTCCTTCAGCCGACACAGCTGGTCGTCTCGCTCGCGCAGGTACTCGCCGCACGTCTCGCACTCCTCGTCTAGCTCCCTGCACCGTTCCTTGTACTCTTCCAGCTCACGTTTGCATGTCTCCAACTCTAGCTTGGTTGCTTCCAGCGCCCTATACGTAAAAAAAATGCTGAAAGGTTGTGAACGGATTCTCAGACGGGCAGTTATATTCATTTTGTACTAAGCTGAAACGTCTCGAATGATTCCACAATATGTGCTATCCCCCGATAGGGTATCATAATCGCTTGTCTCATTGGTTTTTCGTTTATTTCTTATTACGTCTAATTCTGTATTGGTCACTTGTTATTTATTCGTCTTGTTCGTTCTTTGTCTTGTCTTAGGTATTTGTATCTTCTACGCAGTGAATGGAGATAAAACATGGAAGCATTCTGTCCGCTGAATACCCTAACGTAAACTACCCTAAGGTGGGCGGTGGAGCTTCAGTAAATTTTTGAATAAATATGACATGTTTCCAATACTACCGTGCTAGCCTCAGAAGGAAGCTCATTCCACAACTTGCATGTTCTGGGCAAAAACGAGCGAGATGCCAACTTGTTCTTGGTTTGCCACGTGGCGAGAAAGTGAGGATGAACTTTGTTTCTTTGGCGGGAGGTGCGGTATGTAATATATGTTTTTACTCTGACTGCTTCTATGAATTAGTTTAACAAATACACACATTATCTGAAACTGTCGATCATTTGAATCCACCCTCTACTGTCACATATGTATTTACTGGTATATCCCTGTATGGCTAAGACTTTTTATCGAATCTTTCTTCTGTTTTGTATTTTCACTTGCAATTGCCCAGAAATCTTTCCTCCGTCTTGCATTTACACAGCGCAAAAATATTTCCGTTGAAACTGAAACTGGGGATGAGCCTTTATTGTCAGAGTGACAATTTGTCACTCCGCCTGTTAAAATATTTTTGACCCGATTCGTGTACCCCATCTAAATTTCGCTGGCTGTACCTGAACGAGACTATGCAAGTACGCACTGCCAATGCCATACAGATTGATAATAAATTGTATCTAGCCATAATAGTAGTTTATGTGACTGCTACATAATAAAAGGCATTAAAATACACGAGTGTGGGTTTAAGAAACGAACAAAGTGAGTTTCTTAATAAGATCACACGAGTGTTTTAATGCCTAATTATGTCCAGTTACATACACTATTTTATGCACACATATTATAAACTTTCTATGATATATTCACTAACCCAAATCACAGAGCATCGTTGCTCTCTTGGCGGAACTCGCGGATATGTGGTGGCGTCACCGAAATATTTTTATCGCTCATTTTACACGAAACTTTTGCTATAGTTACTTTAAAAACAACAAAACATATTCATTTTATACTTCAAACTAATTAAAAGATAAACTGTACGTCAAATGGCGGTAAATGAAAACTTTTTTCACGCATGTCACGCATTCCTAGTTTTTTGTAATTCACAGACAAACTAGAGTCGGGGGCCTATTTCCGTATCATTCGATACAAACTAACATGCGAGATATGTCAAAATTGTATGCAATTGACATTTCATTTCGAACAAAAAGGCATCTCGACTGATATTAGAATAGAGGTCAAATGGAATTGCTCTTTTTCCAGAGATGTTCCTGTCATAACCAAATCGATTTTGATGTAGTTATGAAGCAATTACAATATCATCACAGATAAGAAATTTGTTGTAACAAAACAGTTTATCGCAATGTTGGCCATTATTTACGGATTTTGAAAGCATCATAGAGGGTTTATGATATGTGTGTAGATAAAAATATTGTAACGTAATATATGTTTACACAACAATGAATATTTACTTATGTTGGGTTAGTCTATCATTTCATAACAACATTTTATCTAGTTATCTTTTAATCTGCACAAAATTATTACACCTGAATTATTTGACTGGTTCTTCAAACTATATAAACCTATAAGTACCTGTCTAGGTCAAATTCTAATCAAAATAATGAACCGCGAATTCTCAGCTGCCAGTACGTACAGCAAGAAGGTTAGCGGATTAATGTCGCTAATTGGTCGTTATTGACATTATATGCATTTAATCTACACTTATTTAGTGTACATTAGTGTAATAGAGATGACTATTACTTCGTTTACCAGTTTTGATTACAGGCTCTGTAAACGTATCGTCTTATTTAAATGTAGGCGTAATCGTGTATGTGTCCCAATTGTCCCGAGAATTTGAACGGTAATGTTCTCAAACGCAGGTTCCTTACTTTATTTCCGTTCACTGCTTCTAGGTCATTTTCTGGGACTTTTCTCTCTGTTAACATGATACTCGTAACATGTCTTAGTCGTTTTTGTCGTAAGCAAGCGTTGATGATACCCTCCGATACGATTAAAAAGTGAGACTTAAGGTAGGTGTCGCTAAGGTATAAAGAATATGATGGAAATATTCGCTGTCAACGGGTACGTCTCGGTAGATCAGTTGGTAGATTGGCGGGCTGGTATCTAGTAGTCGCAAAATCAAGACTCATCTGAGACAGTGACTTCTTCCTTAATGTCTTAGAATTGGGGCATTTATACACGGTGTAACACGAGGAACCCGAAAGATTCTAACCACACACTTCTGAGGCCAAAAGACAGAAAAATGTTATACCTATATAAATTGAAGTAAATTTAGCAAAAAAAAAAAAAAAAATTTTTAATTTTTAAATGTATACATTAAAATTTGAACATAAAAAGTGAATGTTTTGGTAAAACTGGCACTAAAAATGAATTTTTACGTTTCTTTTGTAAAACCAAGTTTTTGGAAAGGTTACTTGACACTTTTTGACATCTATCAATAAGGATATTTAGACTTACGCCCCATAATGGCATCATCGCCATCAGAAAGGCACTAAGTTACAATAAGATGTTTTTTTTGTTTTTTTTTTTATTGGTTTTAACTCTGAAACTAGGCGAAATCCAGGAAAGTTTATATGACATTCTAGTCTCTAAATGTGATCAGGAAAACACTGTTACAATCTTTCGGTTTCATCATGTTACACATACAAACCCTATGTAATACATAAATGCCAATATGGATGCACCATAATAGATGGAGATGATTCGTTTAGCTCCAGAAGTAGTAGTAGTAAACACTTTGTTGCACAAAACAAGTACATAACACAGAGAGAATACAGGTGTTTGAGTTCATCGTGTATAAGGATGTGACGGACAAGTACTGACTGTGAGTCGGCCCTGTTGGCGGCGGCGCGCTCGACGGCCTTGTGCGCCTTGGCGACGGCCGCCTTCAGCTCGCCGTTCTTGAAGCGCAGCTCGTCCACGGATCGCTGTAGCGATTTGTTCTTTTCAACTTCGCGATCGAACGACATTCGGTCCACTACCACCGAGTGCAGGTTTGCCCAATCTGTACAATCGAGTCGTAGCTTTAGTATAACAGAAAACCGGTCTAGTGCTAGTCGGACTCGCGCACGAAGGGTTCCGTACCATTATTTATAAAAACCCTTAAATATTTATTTTATTCTGTTTTTAGTATTTGTTGTTATAGCGGCAACAGAAATACAACATCTGTGAAAATTTCAACTGTCTAGCTATCACGGTTCATGAGATACAGCCTGGTGACAGACGGACGGACGGACGGACGGACAGCGAAGTCTCAGTAATAGGGTCCCGTTTGACCCTTTGGGTACGGAACCCTAAAAATATTCGTGAGACACGGACATTAAATAATTTAAATATATTTAAACATGTCGAGCGTTTTCAAATACGTGATTGACCCGTTTTTAATACATTTTATATGGTAGCTTTAGTAGTTGAAACATTACTATAGTCCGTCAGAAAACTTTTTCAGTAGAAAAAGGCGCAAAATTCTAATTTCCTACGGGACGATAAATCTTCGCGCCTACATTTTTTATATTTGACACTTCTTTCTACTGACGAAAATGGTTTCACAGACTATATAAGCTAGTTTATTTACTAAAGATAAATTATTGTACTACAGCACCCAAGCAATTAGTTTAACGCAAATGCACGGGAAAAAGAGAATAACTTCTTGCGCTTTCATTATGCGGCTCTGTGCGGTAACTATTGTGGTCGAAAGTTAACATTTGACAGGCCAGTTACTACAAAACATGGCCCGTTAATCCTCTTCAGCTATCAAAATCGGGGCACGATTATTTCCTAAACAACTTTGATACAGTCAATAAATCTTTGCTTGTTATACAAATACAAGTTTCTTTATTTTCGGATAGCAATTGATCCAGTTTTGATAGCACACATTAATTAAGTTGTTCATAGATCTAAAAATAAATAAATTACTAAATTTAAACTTAAGTTCTAAATTTGTTTTGACAAGGTTGACTAAATCAAATATTATGGGACAGTCAAATCTGTCCGTAACAGTCTTTAGAAAAGATTGTTACTGCCCCACAGTCTGCTTATTAGTACTCGTAATGCTACCTTCTTTGGCTGGATAGCTTGAAACTATTGGTACATGCTTCAGCTAACATCGAAGAAGCGCTACAGAAGCGCGGCAGTCTTAACCTTTTGAGCGCCAGACGGCGAAGGAACATGCCGTGCGCCGGACGGAGGCGATCACGATTATTTAAGCGAAATTGAACTTTACGGAGTCCCGCGTTAGTCCCTATTGCATTGGCGAAACTGTCGGCTGTAGTCGTCGTTGGCAAGTTTTTCAGATGTCGGCCAGAGCCGACGGTGGCGGGCAAAAGGTTAACAACGCTCTAAATCCGTTATTATATTGTAATAGAGTGTGAATACAAAACCAGTTAGGAACCTCTAATAGTTAACCAACATGTACCTTCATCCGTGTTGACTGAAGCGTTCGCGAAACTGCGTTGAGCGTCCTTTTGACCGCGGACGATACTCGCGTTTTGTAGCTTGTCATTGATCTTGGCGATTTGTTGCTGCAAAGAATGTTGAAGAAATTTCACTTTTGACACTGACAGATCAATATCATATCGGAAACATATCGAATAATTAAAACTAGAATTGGCCTGTAAGAGTCACCTAACCGCCACTATATAATTGAAATTACGCTCTCATTTTAATACGACAATCTGAAATAACAAGGAAGGAATGGATAGATTCGCACTCTTTTGGTAAACTTCGGTAGCTTAGTTAGTTATAGAGCCATGGGACCGGTGTTCCAAGCGGTCGTAAGTTCGAATATTGCCCGAAGCGATGAATTTTTCCACCATTCCTTAAAAAATTGTGTTATTTTAGATAATTCTACTATTACTCGAAATTATATTACTTGTACTTTAGGTTCGCTACCTATACACGGTGCTCACGAGGAACCCGAAGGAATATAACCACGTATTTCTGAGGCCAAAAGAAGGTTTTTTTTTATGAATTGGCACATATACAATCTAATCTTGATGATGTCACGATGTGATAAATAAACAAACTGCTGTCAAACTGTCAGTCATAGAGCAGATCAAAAGCTGTAGTATTTAATTACCTACTGTTTATAAAAGATAATAAGTACATTTATAAGATAAAATAATAAATAACTAGTTTTACAAGTGTTGCGCAGTGCCTATGTGTAAAAGAACAACAATCACGAAACTGGAGTAGTTAGTTGTTCGTATTCTTACTCTATCTTAAGATGTCTTATAGGTTTTTCGCGCTCTTCCTAGGTTTCATTCGTTGTTTGCCTTCCTCGTTTTTCGTATCATTCGCAGGTTATTTTTAGTCATCTTTATATCGTGTAATAATATTTTTGTGCGTTATGTCTAATGGCGAAATAAAAAATACATACAGTTTTTGAACATCCAAACTTTGGTGGTGACGGTCAGGTTTGACAACTTGTCTGTGGGACACTTTTCACCGTGACGTCACGCGCTCCGGTTGGCGTTTGCAGTCACGTGATATTGGGCATTATTTTAAATAATTATGATTATTTTTAATTTATTTGTTATTATTTTTAAAATTTGTTACACATATTTACACTTCCAGAATATGATTTTCAGTATTCTAATATTCCTTACTATGGTAAAAACATAACATGTTATATATTCACGATTCATATCAACTTCCTATTAATTTAACTCTGAAACTAGGCGAATTCTAGAAAAGTATATCGGACATTTTAATCTTTAAACATGATTAAGAATACACTGGTAAAATCTTTCGGGTTCCTCGTAAGCACCGTATATATTAAAGTTAAAATTACCTATTTCATTTTACCTGTAAGTTTTTATTCTCGGCCCTTAGCTGAATGCACTGTTCGTCCCTTTCTCGCAGGTACTCAGCACAGATCTCGCACTCTTCATCCACTTCCCGATACCTCTCTCTTAGCTCTTCCAATTCTTGCAGGCAGAGTTGGAGACGCTCTTTCAGTGACACCACTTCACTGTACAGACAAATTGCAGTATTATTATGGAGAAACCCAATGTACACAATGTGTACGAGACAACAGGTAGGCAAAATTTCTGTCTGTTTTATGTCAATCGATTGGTTTTCTTGTATTTTCTAAACTAAACAACAGAACTTCTGATTCAGGAGAAACAAAGGGAGGGGGAATAATATACACGCGCCAAATAAGAGTACAAACGTTTACAAATTTTTTGCTGGATTCCTCGATCAAGTTATTAGTACATTACTGCAGAAGTCGGGAAACGGCAATTCGTGGATGAATTTCGATTTTGTCGGACGATGCGAAACGAAGTGCGTGCTTTTCTCCAAACATGCGATGCGATATTATTTAAGCCACTTGAATCGAACTTTCACTTCAAAAACAATTTCTTTATTTAAATCTTTAAAAAAAAACTAAAGGCACAAATTCCCTATTTAATTATTTAAAAAAAGTAAAGGTCCACTCAACTAGTGTTTGATTTTATTAAGCAGTATTCGCATTATCATACACGACGGACTTGTAAGAACGATACGTGTAAGTTGGTTTATCTTCCTATCTCACTCTATCCTATAGCTTGAAATGGCTACTGACCCGTGTAGACGCGGCTATAATAATAATTGACTGTTTACATTTATTTTTCTTAGTGGGTACATTTCTTTAAAAGGTATAAACTATACAGTAATAACTTCCCGTCCGCTAAAATAGGACAAATTTGATTTGACCATAAAGAAGAAGTTCCCGTTCTATTTTTGCTACAATGAAGTGAACATTTCTAAGCATAATGGAGAAAAATAATATTATTTTATTACGTATCATATACAATTACTAATAATATACCTATTTAGTTTAAGTTACCTACACCATAGCTTTCTTTTTTTTGTTTCTTACATTATTGTACTATTTTTGTGTTTTGGACGTTTTGGTAATAAACGGATATTTTTATTTTAATTCTTTGGGGCCAGCTCCTCATCTATTATGCATAGCACAACGTCGCAAAGTTTGTCCGTTGTATTTTTGCTACTTGTGCATCAACGTATTGATGTGATCTATTTCTTACCTGTCATGATCTCCGCCGTTAGTCTTGAGTTCGTTCAGCGTTTTCATGGGTTCTGAAAAGTTATATTGGTAACTGAACGACAGTGGAATAGTTAACGAAACAATATAATTAACAAACTAACATATGGCTTAGATTATACTGACATGCAATAAGGTCCGACCGAGGACGCCTTTATTGTCTCGCCCATGACCGATAATGTATGAAATATAGGAAAAAACACGACTTTGAACTAAAAATGTTTTAAAAAACAAAGTTCGATGATTTATCAGAAAAGAGTTATTACTTATACTCATACTCATATTCTTTTATTGGTAAAATATACAATTTTACATGTTAGCAATAAAATACTCAGGTGAAA
Source organism: Cydia pomonella (assembly GCF_033807575.1). NCBI lineage: Eukaryota > Metazoa > Arthropoda > Insecta > Lepidoptera > Tortricidae > Cydia > Cydia pomonella. The sequence goes on along the minus strand of NC_084706.1, from coordinate 12,204,466 downwards.
ATAAATCAACAAATATATCATAATCAACAAATTGTATAATACCCTAAAATAGTATTTTTCCAGTACGGATGTGCACAAAAAGGGGTTCAATAACAGTAATCAAAGTTAAACATTTATATATTACAACTAAAGTCCGACCGAGATCTCGGTCTCGGTTTCGGCATTCTCGGCCAAAAATCTAGCCGAGATCTCGGTCTCGGCTCTCGGCCAAAATGGGCCGATATTCTTGCCGAGACCGAGATTCGGCAATCAGTTATCATTGGTGAATTTGAATTTTCCGCGCACGAGCGCCGGTGTCTAAGCCACCCGTTGGTTGCATCGCCCGGTTGGTGTGACTTTTTTTTGGGATTTTGATTAGTTTCGTCTCCACATTTTAAGCCAATTAGGCAATACTTATCAAATCATTCTTTTTGTTTTGTGGTTGATGTTATTGATGAATAAATGAGTGTATATTGTTATCGGGATGTAACTTGTTGTGAGTGGAAGATGACACTGGATAGATATTTTGATACTAAATATATTTGTGTTAACGGGAAAAAGCAAAGCAGTAGGTAAGTACAAAACGACACCTGTGGCGGATTTTTTGAGTTACAATATAGAACTCTTTTTTTGATTATTGTTATTGTACCTCTTTTTGTGCACATCCGTACTGAAAAAAAAAAACGGCCAAGTGTGTGTCGGACCACGCATAATGGAAGGTTCCGTACCTTCACACAATACAAAAAAGCCGTATAAGCAAACGAGCGTATGTTAGTGGCACTTTCGTCGTTTTATTAAGAAGATCAGCTTTTTTATATAACTCTTAAATGGCTTAGCCGACCATATTCAAAATAATTTTCCTGAAAAATTATTTGCTTATTAAGCTTTATTATTAATATTTTAAAATGGTTTTGCTCCGCCGGTTCAAAAGTTAGAGGGGATCACACTATTTTTTGGAGTGATTATTTCCAAAAGTATTTACGTAATCAAAAAAACCTTTTTAGCAACCTTTATGTATTTTTAAAGAGCTATCTAATGAGGATATTTTTTTTTAAACTTTTAGTTACATTTATATGGAGTAAATATTTTAAAATATATTTTAATTTTTTTTCTAAACTAAGAAACGACTTTCATAATACATCTACACCTACGTTCCAAATTTGGTTATACAATATATCGTATAGTTTATGAGTAAAACTGGCTGTGACATACGCACAGACCGACAGATATAAGGACATGACGAAACTATAAGGGTTCCATTTTTTCCATTTTGGCTACGGAACCCTAAAAATACTATTTAATAGCGCTACGAATTGATTATGATAACTTTTCTGGTAAATCGTCGAATTTCGATTCTAAAAAGATTTTGAATGCAAAATTCGTATTGTATAAATTCTCGGTCTCGGTCTCGGCCGAGAATCCCATTGAATCTCGGTCTCGGTCGGACCTTAATTACAACCCGAAAACAGTAATTTTTAATTTTATGGCCCGTTAAATTGTGACGACGTTCGTCAGTCAGCCTCGTTTAAAAGTTGTTCACTAGCCTGATAAGCCATATTAAATGAGAACCAACCCATGACACAACCACACCAACGTCGTCAGTTACGTCAAAACTGCACAGAATAGCATCCGTAAGGTTCGCACAAAATTTTGTCTAATATTCCATAATCCCATTTTGGCCGAGAATGCCGAGACCGAGATCTCGGTCGCATCTTAATATACAGAATTTGGAGGCATAAATTGACAGCAATTTGAAAATAACACACAAGGAACAACTTCTTATATTGTTAACGAATTAGACACTTTAACAACAAACAAACAGGTCCACACTCTCCGATTCACTTAAAACAAATTAAACTTTCGACACAGAATATAATAGTATTTCGACTAGTCAAATAATAATACACTTGAAGTTGTTTAGTAAACGCGCGCTCGTGCACAATTATGCAGTGAACTTCACACTAAAAGCCCGGCTTAATTCGCCGTAACATAAGATTGCTATACATACCGACAAATAGTTACATTCGTTATATGGCAGTTTGTAGGCTAGAGGGTCCAGAGCGGGACGAAAAAGCAAACCCGGTTGCAAGCCCACAAACGCGAGCAGGATTATAGATCATACGACTAATTTCTTTCGCGCGGACGAGGCGGCACGGCAAAAATTTGCAATACGCTCGCGCCGCGGTGGCTTGAATTCAATAATACGAGTTCTTTTGGCGCGCGGTTTAAAAATAATCTATATTGATCTTATCACTACGTAATTTCGGTAAGACAACTAAGGCAAGCCCGGCTTTTGGGCTTGTATGGAAGTACCGCCACTGAGTAGAAATATGATTGAGAATGTATGGTAGTTTGGCCCAGGGCTGTCTCTTTTCAAACATAGAGAGAATCATACTGTCTTTGTTTTACGCTAGAGCTAGCACCCATAGGAAAGGGATGAGTATAGTTTTCATTGTTCTTACTTACTGACAAGTTGTGTTTGCCAAACTATATAAACACAAAAGTAAATTAAAATCATAAAATGTAAGGTAATGGTATATGTGAAATTCATGTTGGTTATGCGTGAAATATAAGCATAAACGACCGTACATTTTGATTGGCTAAAATAATAATTTTTTTGTCATATCTTCAAACAAAAAAAAACAAAATATAGTTATTTTAACTTGATTACGATCTTGTAAAAAAGGGCCTCGACTTACCCACGCAAATGACCCCAAAATATGTTATATTTATTAATCCATAAGCTAGTAAGAATAACCTTGTATATCAATGTGCGTGGTGCGGTGCATGTCGTGCAGGCTCTGGCGGCGCCGGCGCCGCTCCTGCGCGCTGGACGGCCGCGGTAACTCCTCGCTCTGAAATAAGGTAAGTTTTCGTTACATCCGTTCATGTGTAGTGTACACTCACTCATCTAGACTAACTTCACGTGTGTGTCAGTGGCACTGTGACTGAAACTTGAGCAAATCGCAGTTCAATTGGCAACTGATAACGGAACGTTCCAAATGCCTATGTATTGAGCAATATATAATAACGACTGGCTGGCTGACTTAATGCAAATTGACCAGACAACATGTTGTGCGCACATAGACAATATGTGACATTGCACGCTTCAAGGGCATCATTAGCCTGAAGGGATGATCAGTTCGAACGTCGAACGTGACGTTATTATAGTTCGTTATTTAGCATTAGAAATAAAAACTTTTTACAAAAAAAGTAAACTGATTTCAAAGTCAAAGTCAAAAGTGTTTATTTTGTAAAATATTGTGTAAAACAAACTAAGTTGGTCATTACACACGAGGCGACATTGTGCGCGCGAGCTGTAAGAATACAGTCAAATCACCATACATGTGCCTTTAAAAAATGAGGAGATCCCTCAATTCCCCATGGATCCCATCATCAGATCAGAACCAAATTAAAATGGTACCAACTTGGAGTAAACTTCTTTCAAACAAAAAATAATTACTCAAATCGGACCATGAGTGTCGGAGTAACCGGTGAATGTACATAAAAAAAAATTGCCACAACCGAATACGGAACGTCCTCCTTCTATGAAAATGAAGTCGGTTAAAAAGGTAAACAATCCTTGTATGTATTTTTATTGAAAAAACAAAACCGGTTTTAAAAAATCAGTAAGGGCCACTTGCACTATCCCACTAACCCGGGGTTTACCGGTTAAACCATTAACCCAGTGTCAAATTGTACTGGTAACTAATATGGTAACTCCAGGTTTAACCAGTTAACCCCTGGTTAGTGATTGGTGCAAGTGGCCCTATTACTTATGAAAAAAAAAAAGATCGTACTTATATGATTTATAATTGATACACATTTTTATCAAGTTAGTGTTTTTCAATAAAAAAGTCAAAATCGCACGGCAAAAAATGGACTATAGAATTACTACACAGCTCAAAAAAAAAATTTTTTTTTGTTGCCCTGGGTATCTCTGCGAATTTCTATATTTTCAAGTGCACAGTTTACGAATATATTCATAATAGTATTGAATGTGCTCTAGTTTTTTATGATTTTAGCGTATTTGATTTTTTATGTAAAATGAAAATAAAGACTTAAAAAAAGTAGAGCAAATCTTTCAAAATCATTGATAGTTTCATAAATTGTGAGCATAAATACATCGGAAATCAATCTTATATCAAAGGCAACAAAACCACTGTTGACCAGTGCAATAAGACCGAGAATAATTATATCCCCTCATATAAATATGTGTTAAGACTCTTAGGGCCATTTGCACCAATCAGTAGCCCGGGGTTAACCGTTAAACCTGGAGATACCGTGGTTAACAGTACAATTTGACAATGGGTTAACGGTTTAACCGGGTAACCAAGGTCTAACCGGTTAAACCTGGAGTTACCATGGTGACCTGTACAATTTGACACTGGGTTAACGATTGGTTAACCCTGGGTTACTGGGATGGTGCACGTGGCGCTTAGTTTATTGTTACTTACCTCGTCAAGTCGAGATTGAAAGCTGTCAGATCTGCAAACAAATGTATCTTAGTAGTTATTTTGTTCATATTACTTCAAAAAAGAAAAAAGAACAACTATTGTATTTTTAATTTTCTCCAATATCAAGCTTATTCACCTTATTGTAATAACTCATTATGGTTAAACTCAAATAAAAATAAAAAACAAACCATTATTGTCGTGTTTTAGCGGACGGGAAGTTATTACTGTATTGTTTTTTACTTTTTAATAGTATATTATTGCAGAGGCCGGGAAAGGGCATATTCGTGGATGAGTTATGATTTGCTCCTCTTTGCTTTTGCGTTGTCCGACAAAGAAGACGAATTAACGAATTGCTGTTCCTGCCGAGGCATATAGTGCTTTTTTCCAAACATAAAGGAATAAGGGGAAATAAGATAAAATAATCATGATTTAAGCATCAACCATCACTCAAATTGCAAAACAATTTCCTCTTTAATTATTAAAAAAAAAGTTAAAGGCATAACTTATTCTGCCATTCAGTATTCGTTCATTCAATAAAATTGTGCTTTATAAGCTGTATGTGCACGCATGAGATACTTAAAAAATATAAAAGTTATATAGTCTTTGATGCAGTATTCGCACGATCATACACGACGGTCTTGTAAAAACGAGACATATAAGGTCATTTATCTTATCATCTCACTCTATCCTATAGCTTGAAATCATGCTGACCAGGTCGTGTAGACACGGCTCGCGGCTATATTAATTCGCTGTTTGCGTTTTTATTAGTGCTTTGTCGACAATCGAATCATCCACCAATTGCCCTTTCCCGGCCTCTGCAATAATGTATGTACTATTAAATTGTCACAAAATTTTACCTTCTATTTCTGGCAGGAGTGCTGCGGTTGGAATGGTCATCTACATCCATAAACATGTCGTCGGGCTTCTCCTGCGTACTGAAATAGGCTTCCATTTTCTTGTGGTCTGAAACATTACGGTAAACTTTCAGTTATGAAAACCATGTACTAGACGCAGCTAATGCTTGGACTTAGCGAGTTCTTTTCAGTGATTAAGTTGTACACACTAAGTTAATTAAGTTCACTGCGACGACAATGACATACCAAATGGCATAGATTCCATAAATAAGTGCAGGAGTGTATGATATTGACTAGTTTACGAGTTACAACTATGTCCGGGAGTGGTATTCGAGGTGTACCGAGGCGTATGTTAAACACAAGGCTCGGTAAATTGGAAGTCCTGCCCACCTGGTGGTTGGTCAGGTCCGAAGAGCCGCTTGGAGTCGAGCAAGCTCTGGCGGCGGCGGCGCGCGTCGCCCGTGCCGCCCGGCGAGCCGCGCGCCCGCGCCGACTCCACGGAGCTCTCCAACTCGATGACGCGTCGCTACAGGAAAAATATTCAATACTTTATTATTCAATTATTATACTCAGAAGATTCAGTGTATTTGCAATATTATTTATAGTGTAAATGACTTAGGGCCGGTACAGACGGACTGCAACTCGACTGCAACTTGTATGGGAACTGCACGTCGACGTTGCAGTTGGAGTGCAGTCGGCATGCAGTTCCCATACAAGTTGCAGTCGAGTTGCAGTCCGTCTGTACCGGCCCTTAGACATGCCGCATGGAATTAATAGTTATTTGTTTTCAAGGGGGCATTTATTGTTCAACCGCTCGTGCTAATATTCATACCCCGAGCAAGCGAAAGATTCCAAAATTGAACCTCGAGTGTAGTGAGTGGTTCGAGAAGTGCGATCTTGAGCGTAGCGAGGGTTTCAAGGGACGAGGGTTGAACAAACTTTACCTCCGAGTGAAACGCGAAATTTGTTACCGTTAGTATGCGAGGAAAATACTAACTATGAAATACTAAAAAAATCAATCCAAATCAAATCCAAATGAACGTAATAAAAAAAACAACGGGTTGCACTCCGGGAGTGCCGGCAGAAGTGAAAACTTGAATATTAACGTTGTGCATTGTTGATATTTTGGAATATTTAATTATCAGTATAAAAGTACTATCATTGATGTGGTAAAATACAATATTCATTTATTGCGCTATCGTACACAAACATGACAATTTATATTACATTAAACATTTAACACTTCAGAACTATTACAATTATTTAACATTGAAAAGTTTATCTCTCAGAGAAATCAACTTCCATCCATAATTGACAACATTACAATTTTCTGACCCTATCATTTTATTGGTTCTCTACATTTAAATTGAAACGAGGAAAACGCTAATAGTTTATTTTTTCCACTAGGATTTGTATTTAATTTATTATAATTTTTTTAATGTGTACTTATTCTAAAATGGCGTAACTCCAGTTCTACGCTAGAAGCTAGGTCTTATCTCGATAGAAAAAAAAACATGACTTAATTAATCTGACGTTGTCTGTCATTGTCAATATGTTTTAACTGGTTCGTTGTTTTAAAACAATTTTGATAAAATATCAGATTTCTGCGACTATTTGGATATTATAAAGGATACTGATACACGAATACGATACCAGGCTTTCATACGGATACGACGGATCGACGGATAAACACTAACAAATGTAAAGTAATTCAATGTTTTTACCGATATCTTCGACAAATAATTTGAAATTTTTGCAGTAGGTTGCAGTGGCGGCGCGTCACAAATATTCGTAGGGAACCCGGAGCTAATTTTGCTTTCCTTTTGTCCATAAACCGATCGTGAAAATACTCAACGGGCTGAAATTAGACAAGCCGGTGGGAATCGAGTTCTTTGAACGATCCGCCACTGGTAGGTTGTAACATGGCAAACTTGCATGGTGCAATCACCGCGCGCACTGCCCGGTATGCCCTTTTTCGTTCGTCTTTTGTTTTCTTCGGGTGAAATTTTCTCGACAATTTGAAGGCGAATCGCACAAATCAAATTACATTTATCTAATGTTATTAAAGCTTAAACGCTGTATTGTTATTTAAAAAAGATTTCTTACTTAATGGGCTGCCTCTAACGCAGGTAAAGTTTGTATATATGTATAATAGTTTAAGTTCTGCTTGTGTTTTAACCTAATTCAAGTCTTATTTGTACGTCACTGGTTCTTGTAACTGAATGAGGCTTGGGTTAGGTTCCGACCCGAAATTTAAGAACGAACGATTGTTGCAGCCCTTTCTTCTCGTTTAAAATTGAAGACTAGTTATTTCTTGACAATCGCTGCTGAAGTTTTCATCTGCTTGCGCCTGGTGGGCCCGCGTAGCCCTCAGTAGCACCTGCTGCCAGGATTCATCGTTTGGCTCGATGAAGATTCAAGAACGTTAAGGCCAGTGACGATATTTTATTGTTTTAGAGTAGAGTCGCGTACTGACAGATATTAGTTTATTTTATTGTACATATTTTTTACAATTATATTTTTACTATAAGAACCTGTTTTCATTTAGTTATTACCGCTTTAGTTAGCCGGCTACAAGGGACGAAACAGTATTTGGTATACTTCGGAGGTGTATATACCTCATCGATCCATATGGTTTTCTCCATTTTAAAAACGACTAGTAGATAGTAACTTAATTATATGAATAAATTTCTCTTTGTTTTGGAATTCAATCAATACGTCGTATTTAATTTGTTTTCGTGATGATGGCAATGGCATTTCACCTACTGTGCCGTACAGTTGGTGAAATCACAACATTTTTTTAATTCTTTTGTATTTTTTGTAATAAGCCATATTAAATTTATATTAATATATTGCAGTGTTCAGGAAGCAAAATACTTCCAAATCATATGTAAAATTTCAGGTTTTATAAAAATGAAATGTTGTCAATTTCAACGACTATTACACCATCATCATTACTTAAAAATTCAATTAATAATTGATTTTTATCCCGCCGCGCCGGCGGTCTACTCGCTGGCTTAAATTATATTGTAACAGTTTTTCGATCAGGCCACGTGTCCGTCTTACGAATTTTCAATCTGACGAATCTGTCGGTCACGTGACCCGTCGCGACTTAACATTTTTTCCCCATCACAAAAAGTGCACAGCGCCGGTAAAGAAGTTTTCACTTCAAAAATTGTAATTCTAAATCAACATTCAATAATCAATTCTACCAGCTAACATAAGGAAACAACTCAAAATTAGCATCAATGGCGTACTTGATCTTAGAAAAACGGACAGACTATACTTTTCCCCACGTGTGGATATAATGTAACTTTCTCATTAGTTTTTGAACAATCAAGGCCTTTACCAGTTGGTGTGGTGAAATAGTAGTTCATGTGACTGCTACATAATAAAAGGCACTAAAACACTCGTGTGTTTTAATGCCTAATTATGTAGTTACATACATTATTTTATCTACACACATTTTATAAACTTTCTATGATATATTCACTAACCCAAATTACAACTAACGTTGGGGCATCGTTGCTCTCTTGGAGGAACTCGCGGATATGTGGTGGCGTCACCGAAATATTTTTATCGCTCATTTTACAACTTTTCCTATAATTACTTTAAAAACAACAAAACATATTTATTTTATATATACTTAAAACTAATTAAAAGATAAACTGTACGTCAAATGGCGGTAAATGAAAACTTTTTCACGCATGTCACGCATTCGCAGTTTTTAAAAACTTCGAATGCGTGATGAAAATGGCATTTCGACTGATATTAGAATAGAGGTCAAATCGAATTGCTTTTTTTTAGATGTGTTCCAAATTTGAATGTCAACCAAATCAATTTTGATGTAGTTATGAAGCAATTACAACATTATCACAAATAAGAAATTTGTTGTAACAAAACAGTTTATCGTAATGTTGGTCATTATTTTCGGATTTTGAAGGCATCATAGAGGGTTTATGATATGTGTAAAATAATTTACCTCTAAAGACTCCTTCGCCTCTCTCAAATCTTGAGCTTCTTGCTGGCACTTGTTCTTGTCTTCAGTGAGCGATTCAAGTTCTTTTCGCAGAGTTTCACATTGCTGGGACAACTCCTTTAACTCTTTGTCTTTTGCATTAGTGGAAGAACTGCTTGTTTCCTTTTCTTCTTTGAGTCTGGAAAAGTGTAAGCAAAATGATTATTTTAGTGTAACTAGTAGTGTGGTAAGGATTATAATTGCTAATAGTTACCTGCTTATTATCTTGCACTGTATCTCAGCCGTCTTTTCATGGGTCTTCATATTCAATTTCAATTGAGAACAGAGTTCAGTGGCCTCCTCAAACTGTTTTTTCAACACGGCATTTTGTTCTAACAACGACTTTGCTTCCATTTTCAAACCCTCGATTACATTCATGCTTTCTTTCATAGACTGATTCAGAGTTAGTATTTCGGCCGTTAATTTATCTAGTTCGGTTCTATTCTTTTTTATAGTGTCATCGGCTTTAGCTAGTTGTAAAGCGGTCTGTTCGCTTTCATTAGTGATTACGTAATTAACGGATTTTAGGTTCTTGTTTTCATGTTGCAAGTTGTTTATAGATTCCATAAGCTCTGCAATTTTAGCTTTAGTTTCAGAATCTTTACTATTGTGTTCGGTATTCTGGAGCTGCAAATTCTGTAGTAAACTATCTTTTTCATTCACAGTAGTCTTGAAGATATTTAATTCTTGCGTTAAGATTTCTACAGTTTTTGCATTGGTGTCATTTTCCTCCACTTTTCTTTTGTAAACTGCATCAAGTTGCTCGTGTAATGATTTCAGAGTTCCTAGGTCTGCGTTTTTAATCAGTAACTCATTTGTAGCATTTTTGCAGAGCTCACGCAATTGTTCAACTTGCGACTTTAAAGACTCTATTTCTTGGTCGTTTTCATTTAATATAGTTTTAGATTTTGTAACTTCTAGGGCAAGGTTGTGTTTTTCTTGCAAAGCTATATCTCTTTGATTCGATTGATCTATAAGCTTTTCAATCACAATTATAATTTTTTTATCTATTGCCCAATTTTCGTCAATGTCATTCTGTGTCAAAATGTTATGCTCAATTAGTTTCTGGCAGCAATTGCTAATTAATTTAGCTATGTCATTTTCTCTTTGAACTATATCCAGAGTAACTGCACTAGTTATTTCGTGCACTTTTTCCTTCTGAGCTTTGAGCAGATTGTACGCGTTTTCCTTTTCACTTAGCTGGCATTTCATTTGATGAAGGTTATCAGTAACACTACTAAATTCTGTGGTTAGAAGCTCCATGTGTTCCTGTAACTCCGAGTACCGATTCATTATTTCTAACAAGTCATTTTTATGTTTGTTTACTACTTTGTCTATAAGGTTTTCAAATACGCTTACACTGGATATGTCGAATTCTTTATCCATAATACTCAATATATTGTTTTTGAACTGTGTAACTAATACTGTATTTTTGTCTGCATCACAACCAGATATTTCTTCATTCATAGAATGTATATTATTCCTTATGTGTTGTAACGTATGAGCTATGCTAACGAGACGATTGTCTTTTTCTTTTATTTCCTCGTTAATTTTAGAATAATCAAAGACCACTTGATTATTTTTTTCATTTAATTGATTTCTAAGTTCTTCAAAATATTTTAATTTGTTGACTAGGTTTTCCACTTCGTTCCCATGTCTTGCAACAAGTTTATCATAAAACATTTTCATTATATCAATGATTTTAATTTCCTCACTTAAGTGGTTTACGGTGCCGGTTTTCTCTATGTAATAATTAAAGCAATCTGCTTTATCCAGAGCATAAAAGTCAATAGACCGTTCTTCAGGTATTTCAGACGCTAATTTGAATTTATTTGGCTTTGGACTGACTACGTGTAATTCTTTGGAAAATGAGAAGACGCTAGATTCTCCCATACTCTCGTCAAGATCCATATCATGAGTCATGGATAATTCCCCACGTTCGAGGTGGCTTTTAATGCTAGCTACGTCTTCAGAAATAGTTCTACAATCTTCTCTGCCCGCCATTAGTTCATTTTGAAGCGTAGACAACTTATTGCAGCGCGAAGAACTCTCAGAATCATTGCGATTCCTATTTAGCACCGATTTAGGTGCAGATGGACTACCAGGAGCGCTGGTATTTTGAACACATCGAGTACACGTCGCTGTGTTCCCTTTGATCACTTCTTCTAGGTCGGCACATTTAACACTTAGCGCCGTATTGTTCTCTTTTAGAGTCTCAACTTCTTTTCTTAGAAGGTCAGATTCGTCAATAGCCTCCATTACTTGTGTTGAAAGAAGATCATTTTCCTCTTGCAGCTTAACATATTCTTCATTTTTAGAGGAAAGTTTATTTGTCAACTGATCTATCAAGATTAATTGTTTATTATTATCCTTTTCCAATGTACTCATTTTTAAAGCTAATTGATCATTGGCTAAAATGCCTTCATTAAGGCCGTTATATCTTTTTTCTAAGGCTGATTTTTGTAGCTTAACTTCAAGCAATTCTTGTGTTAATTTCTCTATATCTTCAGTCATTTTTTCGTAGCTCGGCTTAATGTTGCCATTCTTACAGTACTCACACAAGTTACTGTTTGAATGGTTATTGATAATTATTTCTTGTGTAACATCATGTAAAGCACTATGAAGTTTAATTGGACAATTTTGAGCATTCATTTTATGAATATCAGGTTTCACATTATTTGAAAGTTGTTCGACTTTTTCTTGCAGTGACAAATTTTCTGCTTTTAATGCGGTTAACGTTTCTGTCATTTGTTCATTTTGAATAGAAAGCATTTGTATTTGCGTGTGTAATATATTAGGGTCTATAGTTTCAATTAGGTCGGTATTAATATCGGTTTCTAAATATACTTGTGTGCCGTCTAAACAGGTTTGTTCATGGGGCAGTAAAGTATTGTCAAAGGATGCTAATGTCATATTAGTGTCAAGCATCAAAAGATCTCCGTCTAAAGTAGATTCATCTTTGAAAGCAGAGTTATTACTATCTAAAACTTCAGGTAGAGAGAATCTTTTTATATTAGCTTCCAGCCTATTTACCAAAGCAGTATTTTTCAATATTGAGCTTAGTTCCTGCAATGATTTTTTGAAGCCGGGCAAGTCTCTCTGGCAAACATTATAGATTCGATTGTTGTGATGCTGCAAAACTTTGACCTGAGACTTGAGCAGTTTGTTTTCAGCATATGTTGTAGCAGTTAAGGTTGATAAATTTGTTTTGTGACCAGAAATTTTCTTTTGCAATTCTTGTGCAGGCCCCATTAATAATTTAAGTTCTTTACGAATTTCTTCTTGTTCTTTTAACAAGTTAACATTAACACCCTCAAGATAATCTATTTTTGCCTTCAGTTCCAAGTTTTCATCTAAGGCTATGCCTTTTTCCGTTAACAATTTGTCACAGTCGCAGACGTTAGTTTGTGTTTCAGCACTTGCAGTTCTAAAATTAGTGGTAGACCTTGAAACTGAATGCAACTCAGCTTCGCTTGGCTGGATAGCATCTATGATTTTGTTACAGCATAAAGTCAACAGGCTTTGTGGTGAGTAATTCCCTGGCTCAACTAATAAATTACTTAGAGATCGACGAATTGTCTCTTTCTGATCAGTTTCTAGGTCATTAAAGTCTGGGCCAACAGCAAATGACTCATTACTTTTTATTGATAGAGATCTTTTGACCAAGTTTTGTGATTGTGGCTCAAGTTCACTATTGCTGAGCTGTAATTCCAATAGTTGTTGCTTCATTGCATCCTCTAATACAGAGAAATTATTCTTCCATTCTTCAATTTTTAATTCCAAATTTTCTATTATAAACAGTTTTTCTCGTAACTCTATTTGAAGTTGTTTTAGTATTTCATCACTTTTCAGTAAGTCAACACTTGTTTTATTGTTATCTATTTTCATTCTTTCTAATTCAGCCATTAACCATCTATTTTCATTTTCTGTATAGGATAATTTCCTTATCAGCTGTTGATTTTCTCCTTTCATTACTCCAAGTAATTCAATGGTTTCCTTGATTTCTTCAGTATTATTGGTTGCGTTGTTAGATTTAGATATCACGACGTCATTCGTAGCCCTCTCCAAAATATTAATTATTTTACTGTAAACATCGCTATGAGTAATATTTTCAAATTGATATTCGTCACTTTGGCTATCTATCTTTCTTAACAAACTAGCAGCGGCCTTATGTATGTTATCTAAAAGATAATCTCGATTACAAATTGTTTCTTCAAGTTTTTTGGAAAGCTGCTGCAATTGTAAACACTTTTCATCTAACAACTTCTCTTTCTCTGCGAAGTCTCGTTTTAAGTTTGTAATTTCGTCTCTCTTAGTCTGTAAAATTTCATCGAATTCAGTTTGACTATTTTGAACTGTACACTGAACACTTTCGACTTCATTTCTGGATACCACTTCTTGTAAGACATTTTTTAACTGTAAACGCAAATTATTTTCTTCGGTTTTGATTGAAGTTATTAACTCTTCTTTATCAATAATACCACGTTTTAAAATTTCATAACTTTCACTGGCTAGCTGCAGTTTTTCATTAAGATCACAATTTTGTTCGTTAATTTCATGTAATTCCTTTTTAATGTCTTCAAGTTCTGTAGTTAGTTTAGAAACCAAACCATTTTGTTGTTCTCTTTCATGTTCAAGGTTGTTATTATCACAAATTAAACATTTCACCCGTGATCGAAGCTCTTCAATTTCTACCTGTAGTTTGTTGTAATGCTTCACCATAGTTTCTTTTTGATATATGATATTGTTGGCGGCATTTGCGACTGAGTTTAACTGGCTGCAAAGCTCGTCGAAAGTAAACTCGTTGTCAGGTAAATATTCCTGTTCATTCGTGTCTGCTATATGTGACAACAATAGTAGCTGTACTTTCTTTACAGAGGATTTCCATTTGCATAGATAATCCTTATATTCTACTTGCTCACTACTAAGAGAATGTATAAGACTCTCTTTTGTACATATTTCGCTTTTTAATTCATCTATAAGATTGTCTTTACTTTGAACTTTATGCTGTAGTTCTTGATATGTCTCTTTTTCTTTTTCTAATACACTTATGTTGTTCTTAAATTCATTCAAGTTTGTCAACAATTTATCATGATTTTCGTTAAACTCCTGCAACTGATGGGTATATTTTTGATTTTGTTTCTCTAATTCTATAACACGTTTTTCTAACTCACAGCTTTGTTTTTCAGCATTCAATAATTTATTAGTTAGGTCATCTGCATCCTTGACTAAGTTCGTGTTATCTTCCATCAATTTCTTTATTACATTCATATTTTCCTGGATTTGCATTTTAGTGTTATGTGACGCCTCAACGAGTCTGACAATCTCTTCTACTTTTTCTTCAAGTCGTTTCTTCCGTAAATCTGTATCAGACGAAGCAGGCAGTAATTTATTTAGAATATATATGTTTTCCTGTATTTGCTCTTTTGACTTGGTTGCCTCCTCAGTGAGTCTTCTAATCTCTTCCTCTTTTTCTGCAAGTCGTTTTTTCAATAATTCATTATCAGAAAATGCATTCAGGAATTTGTCCTGATTCTCATTGAGATCGCGTAACTGATGGGTATATTCTTTATTTTCTTTCTCTAAATCCTTAACACGTTTTTCTAGTTCACAAGTCTGTTTTTCAGCATTCAATAACTTATCAGAGAGTTCATTAGTATTTTTTACCAATTCCTTGTTGTCTTCCATGAGTTTGTTTATTACATTTATGTTTTCCTGTATTTGCTCTTTCGACGTATTTGCTTCATCACCGAGCCTCATGACCTCATTTTCTTTTTCTTCGAGTAGTTTTGTCAACAGCTCAATATCAGAAGAACATGTTTCAGAAGTATGATTCGACTTTAATTGTTCAATCTCTTTGTTGCGTGCCTCAAGCACATTTTTAAAGGAATGAATAATATTTCTCATGTTCTCATTATTAGCTATAATTTTTTCTTCGTTATCAATCATTTTTTCTAGAGAAATATCATTAGTATAGAAATCCACCAAGTCAATTTTTTTGTCCGCGAGTTTAGTTTGTAATTCCTTGATAACTGTTTTATACGATTGGATGTCAATATTAGCAGATTCTAAGTTTTGTTTTTGGCAGTTTATAGTGGAATTTAAAGTATCTATAGATGATTTTAGCAAAATATTCTCCTCTTCAGTATATTTTAAAAGGCTATTTGCTTTATTAATTTGGTCACGTAATTCTGTGCAGATACTCTCAAGTGATTCCATTTTTAGTTTTTGTTGTAAAATATCAGTTTCTAAATTAGCAATAACTTCATTTTTGGCGTTGACATCGGTTCGCATTTCATCTACCATCCGCTGCAGTTTACCTGAAGGCTCGTTATTAGATGAATCTATACTGCTGTCATTGTCACTTACCAAAGATATGTCTTTAGACATATCCATAAAATTACCGAAATCTTTTTCAAATGTTCTAGACAGTGATTTACCTGAAACTGGAAGACAATTTTAAAAAAATTATGCCCATAGCCCAAAAGGTAAGATATTCTTTATGTTCAACGTTTACTCACTGCTTTCTTTAATTTTTCTGCTGTCATTTTGTTCATTTATTAGGGATAACAGCTCATCTTCTCTTAATTTGGCTTTTGTTTTGAGAGTTTCATAACTTACTTCTAAATCAGTCAATTTGGTATTGTACTCTTTACATCGTGTTTCTAATTCCACCTGGAACGTGAGGAACAATCTAAATAAATAATGTTACATACTCTATGTTTCTTTACAATACATATTTGTACTAGGGGGAGACAGACTCGCGCCCCAAGAGTTCCATACCATAACACATTTTTCAAAGTTTTTAAGTTAATTGCATAGCTGGTCTGTATACAAATATGTACTTAAATATTAATTCATACCTACCTTGGCAAATGTAAATGTCTGAACTTCTTTTTTAGTCTGCGTTATCTTGTCCTTCAATATTTCCATTTCTGAGTCTTTTTCTATGTTTATGGCATTGAGTGTCTTAATTTCATCTTCCAACTTGGATATTTTGTTTGTGCTTTGTTCTAATTTCTCCATATATTCCACCTAAGACAAATAAATTTTCACAAACCAGAATCACTGAAACTTCAGAACGGATCAAATACGTATGACGAATGTAACTGGTTCATTCTATGTTAAGAGGTAATCGCTTACATAGAAAAAGTGGCACGACATAAATGTAAATTTTGTATCTAATTATACGATATTTTTATCGAAACAACTCTTCTATGTATATTTGCAAGTCATTTTTTTCTCGTAGAAGAGAGCAGGGGACAAACCGTACTTTTCCTATATAATACAGAGAGTAGTATCTCACCGGATCTAAAAAATAAAACCGGCCAAGAGCATGTCGGGCCACGCTCAGTGTAGGGTTCCGTAGTTACTCTTCCGTCACAATAAGCTTAACTGGAGCTTAAAGTATAGTAAATTGTTAACCAAGGGATGAAACGGTACCTTTCACCCGAGTTAAACAAATAGGCAAATTTGCATAATCAGTACCTAATTAAAGTAAATCTTTTTACTATGAAGGGAAAACTTTTTGCGATAACTCAAAAACAGCTAAACTGATCATGTCCGCTATAGTTTTCATTTAATGTCTTTCTTAAGCTCTACTTCCACGATTTTTTTCATATTTTTTGGACCTATGGTTCAAAAGTTAGAGGGGGGGGGGACACATTTTTTTTTTCTTCCGGAGTGATTATCTCCGAATTTATTCACTTTATCAAAAAATGTTTCTTGAAAACCCCTATTAGTTTTGAAAGACCTTTCCAACGATACCCCACACTCTAGGGTTGAAGCGAAAAAAAAAATTCACCCCCACTTTACGTGTAGGGGAGGTACCCTAAAAAAAATTAAATTTTTAGATTTTATTGTACGACTTTGTCGGCTTTATTGATTTATATATCCATGCCAAATTTCAGCTTTCTAGCACTAACGACCACGGAGCAAAGCCTCGGACAGACAGACAGACAGACAGACAGACAGACAGACAGACGGACATGGCGAAACTATAAGGGTTCCGTTTTATGCCATTTGGCTACGGAACCCTAAAAATGGAAAATTGACCTGACATCTTACAGATTCGAACAAATTAAAATATAATGATTCATTTGAACAAGTATTCATACCCAGCACCGTCTTTACCATCAGGGCACACGAGGCCTGTGCCCAGAGTCCCCCATCCTAAGGGAGGTCCGAAGGATAGACAGTAACAGTGGAAATAAAACTTACTTTTGTCTTAAAATTTAGAGTTAGACCAAGATAACTCTGCAACGATTTTGACAGCACGGCAGACTGTTATTAGAACACTTGCAGTCTGAGCTATCCAAATAGCTGCAATCGCGTCGTTACTATAAATTGTGTCACATCATGGAATGAGATAAAACAGGTCTTATTAAAAAAATTCGCTGAACAGCGGGACGAAAACTGTCTTAATATGGACTTAATTCATTCGCGTAAAGAGAACGAGATACCCCAGGAATTTTATAACCGGTGCATGCATTTACTCAGTACTATAATAAATTATGTTAATTTACACGAAACGAACGAAAGCAAGAAAGCTTGCAAGCGAGAGTTCTTTGCATCCCAAACCTTGAAAGCTTTTCTGACTGGTCTTAAGGACCCTCTAGGCGTAACAATCAGAACCATGCGTCCCGTGGACATGCCGACAGCCTAGCAATTTATTAAAAAGGAACAAAACATACATTATCTCCAAAAAAGGCAAGTACCCCAAACTTACGAGCTAATTTACGAGCTAAAGTTGATATTTTAGGCAAATTAGGGAGATGCTAATATTTCACAAAATTAGACCTCGCATCCAGATTCCAGATTCCACCGAATAGAAATGCATCCCGATAACGTAGATAAAACATCATTTAGTGTAGACACAGACAATGAAGGATATCGTGAGCACTATGCCTATCTTCGAATGCCATTCGGTCTGAGAACCGCACCGTCAACGTTTCAACGCGTTATGGACAACGTGTTACGCGGTTTGAAGAACATAATGGTATACATGGATGATATAATCGTATACAGCACTTCCCTCCAAGAACACATCCAGAATTTAGAAGACGTCTTCCAAAGACTCCGGGAATCCAATTTCAAGATATAGCTAAATAAATTAGAGTTCATGAAACGCGAGACCCCTCTCTTAGGACATGTAGTAACTACAGAGGGTATTAAACCTGACCCTAATAAAATCAAAGCAGTTCAGCAATTTCCCATTCCAAAAACAACCAAAGAAACGAAAGTCATTCCTGAGATTACTCAGTTATTACCGAAAAAATTTCCCACAATTCGCGAAATTGACCAAAGCATTGACGTCGAGCTTGAAAAAAATTTCAAAAATTGAACTAAGCCCAGAATATATAAATGGTTTTAAACACTGTCAAAATTTGATTACAAATGACCCAATTTTACAGTACCCTGATTTTGAAAAACCTTTAATTTGCGCACTGATTTGCGACTTTTCAAACAACCCTCGTATCTACAAGTATATAGGTTAGGTAGTTATAGTACTTATTCAGTTCGATGAAATTTAAATCATGTTCAAATGGAACAGAGCCGCCTTTATTTTGTATCTTTTTGTTTTTTTACTTATTTGAACCATTAGCAACAGGGCCATCAGCTCAATCATGAAATAAGTACATCAGTACAAACATGACCTTTAGTAACAACTTACAAAAACACAACTTAAAACTATACAAAAAGACAAATAAAAGAAGTCACATATAAACTATAAAAGGCTGAAAGTATGTTTAACAAAATCAAAATAGCCTTACGCGACTCAAAATACCTTAACAGTTCCTGTAAGGACGTTGGAAATTTCTTAGGTTTTAATATATCGCTATAAGTACATATACTCGTCAAGAACAGTCTCTGTATAGTTTACATCAATTTTCAAACAAAATAAAATCAACTATAGGTCCAATTTCAGAATCTAATTTTGGATATGGCATTTGTATGGCGACGTGTTATCAGAGCGACACAATCTATCAGAAAAAAAATATGACTGCAGTTCATTAATTAGACAAAGCCAAATTTGTTAAATGGCAACAAAAACTTATACTCACCACTTCTGGATTATAAAGTTTTTCTCGTTTCGTTAATTCTACGATATCCTTAAGATCCTTTTCTGCAGTTTGTGCTTTCTTCCTTAACACACAAGGAGGTGTTTTCGATGCATCTATCGAACAAAAACCGGTATTAATAATTGAAAATAAATTAAATCCGAAAAATCAAGACACACGGCAGTGCCAGCCAAGTTCGAAAAGGCCGTATGACAGTGAGTGCAATGTGTATATTATTAAAATACATAAAGATTAAGCAGACTAGTAAGAGAGAGTCGTACACGAACTAACACCATCCCTTGACATAAAAATTATGGCTCAGTTTCTGGTGTTTAATAAATAAAACTGAGGGAAAGAGCTCGCAGAGTAAGCATCATTTCTATTGAAAATCGTCAATGGTCTAAGATTAAACACAGTAAAGTTCGTTGAGAATGGCCTCAATACGGCAATCATAATACTCACTGTAGCATTTGTGGTATGGCGAACAATGTGAAGTGTTAGATGCGGTGTCTTCATCGCTATCTGCAATACACAATGTAACATAGTTCTAGTCTTTTATTTTCTATAGTTTAAAGTAAAACAAAATCTTAGTCAAGTAGAAATTAACTATTTAAAAAATACACAGCATTGCAGTAAAAACTAGTTCACTCACTTATCTTTAGAGGAATGGGGACGACCCGTTCTCCATAAACGTAATCCCGATTTTCCTCTCTGAATATTGACATTATGGAAAATATTTTTACACTGATGTATAATAACCATAGCTATGCCCATACGTTTGACTTTTTCGATTTTTTTATTATGAAGTATAAAAGTAAGTTAAAGTTTTTATACATATTTATAAATGCTCCTAAACTTACAATAATTAAAAATTCGAAATATATCATAGGTAGGAGCGTGGCTGTGGTTGATACTTGATATACAACAAATTGCGTCAAAATGTTTTCAATTATGATAATATCCAGAGAGGAAAAAAAGGACTGCGTTTTACGTTTGTTTGAATAGGCGATTTCGGACGCCTCTCCTCCACATTGGTCTTAATTATGTCACCAACTGCTTACCATCATGCTTGTTTGCCACCGACGTAGTATTAAAAAAAATAGTAATTCGTAGTATAAAGATCTGCGAGGATATTACGGTTTGTTTCGCGGGTTTGGAAATATATATTTTTTTCATCAAACTTACTCGCAAAAGATCTTATTTCATGCAGGTGTACTGAAGGACAAATGCCTATATTGTTCCCGCGGGAGTTATGGATTGTGAAAAAAAAGCTATAAATCCTATAGGGAGTTATATATATTTTTTTATTATATCAGTAATTAGTACAAACCAAGTAGCGTAAATGAGTTTTACTTTAAAAATACTGACATTAGTAATTTAATATGTTTGTTTATGTTTAAAAATATCTAATTTGATTAATTTAATAGCTGTTTCAAATATTTATAGGTACATAATTTTCAATTGTGGCTGAATGCCGAATAGGTCTGTGCCTTCGATGCCTAACCTTTCAACAAATGAGATATGGCGGACGAATGTTTGATATGTCACCGTATTTAAGAATAATTCTACTTAAAATTTAGTTTTTTCTTTGCAAGTGTGATGGAAAACATTGTGTGTAACTGCGGGGGTTAGAATATTGCAAACTCGAGTATTTAATTCCCTCCAGCCTGCGGGTGTCGGGAATTACCACCTTCGCTTCCAAAATTTCATTTACCCCCCTCGTTGCACAATGTACTATTGTTCCTGCTCCATACATTTAAAAAAAAAAGAAAACATAACTCGACACTCTTTATGCCAAATCGGCCCAAATCTTCATAGGAATTTGACAGCTGCCAACTGTCATATAAGCAATATGTCCCATACCGGTATCATCATCGCTCGTCTCATTCGTTTTTCGTTTTTTTTCTTATTTCGTATCATTCTGTATTCCTCACTAGATTCTTTATTCATCTTGATTGCTCTTTTTCATAATCGTCTTTGGTCATAATTTATAACTTATCTATCTCTTAATATGTCTGATTTGTTTTTCGTCATGGTTTTCCTTAATAATCTCAATCGTCATTCGTATCTTTCGGTTTTTATCTCATTTAGTTTTTCGCCGAAAAATAACTGACAAGTTTGTTTCTGGTCATATTCGTAATTCGTCTCTTTAATTTTTGGTCACATTCTAAATTCATCACGTTTGTTTTTTGCCTCGTTCATTTGCCTTTTTATTAAAAAAAATTCACATCACACTTAATTAAGTAAATCATTAACCTATTTAATTTTTTTTCACAAGTCTCAGAACCTATTTAATATTTTGTTAACTGCATTACGTTCCTTGGAAACGTAGACTTGGTCTCAATTAACTATCCGATGGGAGTAGATATGGCGAGTTTTGAAACTAAACTGTTAAAAAAATAGGCAAAAGCTGGAAATACACAATTTTATTAGAATTGTAACTACTAATAATAACAGATCTGGTAAACAAACCTATTAGGGCTAGGGAATGAGGCATGAGACAGCGTGATCCTCTACAGTCGGATTCAGCTATATGATATGTAGATCTATCATTATCTATCTATATCATTAGACGTACAAGTCGTACAACTAACGGGCTAGAAAATATGTCCAAAAAGAACGAAACGAATTACAAATGAGGGCAAAAAAAGAGAATGACGTAAAACGAATGATACTAAAAATAACCTGCGAATAATACGAAAAACGAATAAGACATATTAAGAGAAAGACAAGTTACAGAATATGACTAAAGAAGATTATAACATAGAGTGAATATTGTAACGAATATGGAATACGGAAATAAATGAAAAACGAATGAGACAAGCGATGCTGATACATCCACACCAAATAGGGCGCCGCCAGTGCCGCGTGCATGACGCACGGAACGAATGAGATGCTACAGTACCCTAATCCCTGCTACAGTGTATAAACTCACCGAGGTCGATAATCTCGTCGCTAAAGTTAACCTTCTTGTCTTTGGGCGGCGGCGTCACCATAGCCCTTTCCTCCGACACGGACGGCAGCTGGCTCGGCCGCTGGATCGGTTGGAACTCTCGTGGATTAGGAAAGGCTGAAGGACTGGAAATGAATTATACAATTCAAAATAATACACAGTACATCACTTTAAACTTTCGGAAATTAGAAGTTAGTTTTATCATTGAGAGCCGAAATAAACTTGTATCTGGAATTGAGATTTCCCTAAAAGAAGTCACGTGTGTGCACCACGGAACGTATGTTTGATACATTTGTATGTAACCAAATTTGATAGATTTTGTAGTAGGCAAATTACCTAATACCTATGTACCTACCTAACATTTCCTGCAGTAATGCAGCAGGAAAATACTGCCGACTGCATTACTGCCGCAAATGTAAAAAATCCTGGCAGTGTCATGTGGCGCTTTAATACTGCTGCCGACTGCATTACTACCGAGTGTCAAAAATCCTGGCTGCAATATCAATTTAGACATTTGCAACAGTAAAGCAGTAATGTCGCGCTACAATACTGCTGCCGACTGCATTAGTGCCGCTAATTAACCACAAATTTAACTACAACGCAACACTACCTCAAAATATTAAACATGCATGTGTTGTTACAAATAAATGCATTTATTATTGACAATGAATAGTAACTCCCTTATTCATAAACCTGTACTAAAGTTACGATGCCGCTGATCATCGTTTGTCCCTTTCCATCATACCCATACATCGGAAAGGACCAAAAAATGATCAG
This sequence comes from Cydia pomonella, assembly GCF_033807575.1. Classification (NCBI taxonomy): domain Eukaryota; kingdom Metazoa; phylum Arthropoda; class Insecta; order Lepidoptera; family Tortricidae; genus Cydia; species Cydia pomonella. The sequence goes on along the minus strand of NC_084706.1, from coordinate 12,181,367 downwards.
CGGCATCCTAACTTTAGTACACGTTTATGAATAAGGGGGTAAGTGGTTTAAGTCAAAATGTTAGGGGTCTTCGAACTAAATCACATCACACTTGTTTCTCACAAATGGAGCTTGCAGATTCCAATTATATAGCTCGATGTAGGGGAGAGTCGGCTATATCGTACCGCCGGTTAAATCGTACCACCTCTAGTTTTCCCACTAAACAACATAGATTATTTACACATAATGCACCAAATAGTCCTCTAATGGAATTAAGCTCAATAATCTAATCAGATATGGCATATGACTACCATAGAACAAGAGAGAAGGAATATGTTATTCGTTGGACTTGATCTAACTTTTAATGTGGGTTTATAATACCATAATTTATATTCAAGATAAAAGTATATAACTATAAATATAAACGGGTTTATAGTGTAGGTGTTAAAAATTGTTTAATTTTTATTATTTAATAAAAATAGTCGTTTACATCATACTATAGCATACTGGCATAGGTACAATTTAAACGACCAAGTATTTTTGAGTCGTGTAAATATGATTTCGGATTCCCGTAATAAATATTCGTTATTCAAACCTAAAATAAGCAATAAACTTGTAAAACGCTTCATAGATACAATTTTATTATGGGTGGTATGATTTAACACACGATCATGTCGACTCACTTGTACTTGAGGCTGGGCGTGCAGAACCTTTGCACGGCGGTTTCATCGCGCGGGCGCAGCTCGGCGGAGGACACGGTCATGTCGACTCACTCGTACTTGAGGCTGGGCGTGCAGAACCTTTGCACGGCGGTTTCATCGTGCGGGCGCAGCTCGGCGGAGGACACGGTCATGTCGACTCACTTGTACTTGAGGCTGGGCGTGCAGAACCTTTGCACGGCGGTTTCATCGTGCGGGCGCAGCTCGGCGGAGGACACGGTCATGTCGACTCACTCGTACTTGAGGCTGGGCGTGCAGAACCTTTGCACGGCGGTTTCATCGTGCGGGCGCAGCTCGGCGGAGGACACGGTCATGTCGACTCACTTGTACTTGAGGCTGGGCGTGCAGAACCTTTGCACGGCGGTTTCATCGTGCGGGCGCAGCTCGGCGGAGGACACGGTCATGTCGACTCACTTGTACTTGAGGCTGGGCGTGCAGAACCTTTGCACGGCGGTTTCATCGCGCGGGCGCAGCTCGGCGGAGGACACGGTCATGTCGACTCACTTGTACTTGAGGCTGGGCGTGCAGAACCTTTGCACGGCGGTTTCATCGTGCGGGCGCAGCTCGGCGGAGGACACGGTCATGTCGACTCACTTGTACTTGAGGCTGGGCGTGCAGAACCTTTGCACGGCGGTTTCATCGTGCGGGCGCAGCTCGGCGGAGGACACGGTCATGTCGACTCACTTGTACTTGAGGCTGGGCGTGCAGAACCTTTGCACGGCGGTTTCATCGTGCGGGCGCAGCTCGGCGGAGGACACGGTCATGTCGACTCACTTGTACTTGAGGCTGGGCGTGCAGAACCTTTGCACGGCGGTTTCATCGTGCGGGCGCAGCTCGGCGGAGGACACGGTCATGTCGACTCACTTGTACTTGAGGCTGGGCGTGCAGAACCTTTGCACGGCGGTTTCATCGTGCGGGCGCAGCTCGGCGGAGGACACGGTCATGTCGACTCACTTGTACTTGAGGCTGGGCGTGCAGAACCTTTGCACGGCGGTTTCATCGTGCGGGCGCAGCTCGGCGGAGGACACGGTCATGTCGACTCACTTGTACTTGAGGCTGGGCGTGCAGAACCTTTGCACGGCGGTTTCATCGTGCGGGCGCAGCTCGGCGGAGGACACGGTTATGTCGACTCACTTGTACTTGAGGCTGGGCGTGCAGAACCTTTGCACGGCGGTTTCATCGTGCGGGCGCAACTCGGCGGAGGACACGGTCATGTCGACTCACTTGTACTTGAGGCTGGGCGTGCAGAACCTTTGCACGGCGGTTTCATCGTGCGGGCGCAGCTCGGCGGCGGCGATGGTCATGCGGCGCGGCGCGCACCACGTCTTCCTGCGCGCGCCGCCCTCGCCGACACTGCACGCGCCGAAACCGTTTAGAATCATCTTCCGGAGGCTCTTTATCTTGCTCATAAGGATTCGATTGTCTTCCTGCAATGCAACAATATTTAACTGTGAATTTTACACCAATCAAAATTTCTGTCAACTGTCCCAAGTCTACCGAAGCTAGCTGGTGTTTTACACAATTATTTTAATATGTTCGGGGACTTACTTCAATATTATTTTTGATAGCCAATTCCGACTGCAACTTGGATAGTTGCTTGGTCAAATCCTGTAATTTTGTAGCATCCGTAGCCACCGCGTTCACTTCCGGCTTATTCTTGATTGCTTTAGCTCTGTTGGCGAACCTGGAACATTATCGTATGATCATATCAAAGAACATACTTGGATTATATAAGAAGTTAGTATGAATCAACATTCGTACTAACTTTTTATATAAATCAAGCAACCAACCATAACCAAAGTTAGATTACCTTGTAAAATCGTATCTACAGTACCCATTAGACAATATATATTTTATACTGGTAACTTACTGTAAGGTGGAGATCGTTTCTTCAACGGCGGCGGGAGTAACGGCACATATGATACTGGTCTTTGCGTTTCCACCGAGCGAGTTTTGCAGGATACGCGTAAGCTTGCTGTCTCGGTAGTTTATGTGCCTGTAAGTTTAAAACAATGAGTAGGAGATAGAAGAGAGTAGAAAATTAAATTAATTTTTAACAAGCAGAAACGTCGGCGAACGATGCTATTAAGCTCAGAATAAATTTAAAAGTGGAAAAATTGAACTCACGGCCTCTGGATAGATACTCCAGCGCTCTGCCATCTGAGCCACAAAGACGTCATCCCTAGGCAGCAAATTTTTCCACCATATGGGTCTAGGGGACCCTAACGACATCTACCGTAAGAACGAAGACGTTACACTTCTTAGATGGCTACCGGAGTTCCAAGTCATATTGGAAATTCACCAGTAACGATGCTACCCATACTAAATTCATTTTTAACAAGCAGAAACGTCTGCGAACGATGCTATACGTAGATGTCGCTCTTACGGTAGATGTCGCTAGGGTCCCCTAGACCCATATAGTGGAAAAATTTGCTACCTAGGGATGAGGTCTTGGTGGCTCAGATGGCAGAGAGCTGGAGTATCGATCCAGAGGCCGTGAGTTCAAGTCTCACACAAGACAGTAATTTTTCCACTTTTAAATTTATTCTAAGCTTATTTGTTCGAAAGATTTTGAACTACTATAATGTTAACTACTTATTGACAATTCAGTTCGGTTCAATTCACCAAATTTCGATCTACCAACTCATAAATTCAGGGAAGACAATTAGATAATAGTTTCAGTAATAAACATTGTAAAATACCTTTTATTATTATTATTATTTTAAACTTTATTGCACAAAATATATACAACAATGTACAAATGGCGGACTTAATGCCAAATTAAAATAATGCTTAATATTCATGCTTAATTTTACATTATTATTTACTATTTTATTATTATTTACTATTTTACAGAATTTTACTGCCACAGAAAAAACTCATTAAAAATGATTTATTAAATATTCGGCATTAGAATCGCCGAATTAGCATTCCAAATAATTACTGAATATTTGTTCAATGTAATGAAATGCGACTTACGAGCCTTCTATGAACAACTTTCCATTGGCACCAGCCTGGTCTCTTAGAAAGTGTATTTTAATAGTCACTAAACAACATTGCTGTTTATGCCCAATCCCAAATAATAAAATATATAAATAAAAAGACTTGTTAATGTATGTATGATCCTTCCTTAAAAAACTTGCAAGTGGCACCAGTGCCTACAGAATAGACTGCTGAAAGACAACATGAACATACTTATTCGAACCCTCAGACAGCTGCTTGATGACCAGTGCCAGCACAGACAGCGATTTGTTGATGTGCGTGCCCTCCTTGAAGCGCTTGCCGGTGGCGCCGGTCTGGCCGGCGCGCTCGGAGCCCGCCAGGTCCACGAGGTTCAGCTGCGACACGTTCACGCAGCCCCCTGTCTCCTCGTCTTCTGTGTGCTCTCGAGATTCTATTGTCTGGTAAAGATAATATTGTAACTGATACTAACTAATAAATAATAGGGTTAGAACCGTGGTCGTTTTTTAACATTCATATGTGCCTAATTTGAAGAAAAAATTTCACTTTTAACACTTTTGTGCAGAAACAAGTGCATATTAGTTGTGTAGATTAAGGCTGGATTATGAACTATGGTTAATGCGGGCAAGACAGGCATAGTTTAATTAAAATACTAGGGTATTCTATGAGTCTAGGATAAACATATCATACTTCACGATGTTGTTATAATAAATTGGCAAAATAAGTACGTTACATACGTACGTTAAAAAAAAGGATTTTTTTACTCTGCGGCTGGGTGGTCCTCTCACGCTAAGTAAGGTCTCTGGTCTCATCATTTTTATTTTTATCTTTCCTTATACCAACCAGTGAAGTTTGTTTGCTATTCAGGGAAACGTTGGAATTTCAACATATGAGCATTTTTCTGTTTTTAAGGTAAGGTCGGCATATGTCGCGTAGATGGGGTTCAAAACCTTTTAAAGTTCAAATATTACCTGTCATCTGTTTTTGTTATTTTTTAAATGATAATGAATAATACTCTTTTGGGTGATGTGATGATGCAAATCTAAATAACTAACATCACTTCGAAATTTGGAGCAAATCCAAAAAATCCCCAAAAAAACAATACAATAAAACCCTGAAATAATCATAAGCCAAAAACACAAATAGGATGTTTATACTCGGCATAAAATATTCTTCACTATAAGAGGTAGGTACCTTCCTCCAAAAATACGTCAAAAGGTTGGCAACTTCTGGTTTAACACAAGACCGGTCTACATATGACTGTCTTCCTTTAAACTCATAATAATTATATGACGGACTTTCCGACTAAAACAATATTGAGGTTAGCTATTTCAAAACTTAAAACTAAATTGAAAGTTTTGAGTGCATTAATAGCATTAGACAGAAAAAACGGCCATTAAATCACTCACACACTTCTCATACATAAATATTTCGACTGCTTCTAATTTACAGATTTCTTTTGCGTGACCACGTTGCATTGTTCAAGTTCGAAACACGAATAAAGTCGATTGTTGAGTAGTGTTCTTTGTAGCGATATATTTATATGAGACAAAATATGGCAACTATGGCAATATGAGAGAAAATATGGGAATTTTGCTTTATACGTAAAAAAATTACATGTTTGTTAAGGCATGTGTTTTCTGGAGAGATTAAGGTGATAAATAAGAAGCAAACTATCCCTAGATAAATGTAGAAGGTGTAAAAAGAAATAAAAAAAAATAGAAAAGAGAATGATATGCACTCACAATCTGGAATATAGAATGAGACCTGCTACTTTCTTCATTCATATTTGTGGCACCAGTTTGCCGGTTTGCCTCACCCTGCAAATAAAAGTTTGAAATTTAAAGTTAAACAAAATGTCATTTGCTTTCGTATGCCAACTTTTTAATATAATATATCTGCTTGACAATCAAATATCCACATAACAATTAAAATTTTATTTTTAAGCAAAAAGTGATATGTGTAATACATGGTGTTACAATTAATTAAAAATAAATAAATAATTACAAAAAATCTAAACTTTAATCAAAACTATTTATGTCAATTTAAATATTCTGTCACAGAGTATAAGGCACATTCCCTAAGACATTACCTCTTTCATAATATCTAGGACTTCTTCTGGAGAAGATGTGAACTTCTCTGTGGCATCCAGCTTGACACCCTGCAGGGTGTCTCGGATCTTAACCTTGTCATTCTCACAATTTAATAGGTCCTTTAGCGTTTCATTATAAATTTCTATGAATGAAACTCTGAAAGTGCAAGAAAAAGCAGACAATGAAAATTGTCTTTGAATTATAGAAATACTTATTTTGTCTTCTATTATTCAGCACCCTTCACTAAATATTTTATCATATTGTAGATATTATATTATGCAATAAAAATATGTGTATTCATCTTTTAATTATTTACTTAGATGTATGTTTATGTTGTGGGTACCCACAACATAAGCCTTCTTGAGTATTATTTATTTATTCTATTTTATTATTTAAACAAGCAATTCTAGTATATATAATATATATATATATATCGGTGATCACGGAAACGGGTCTAACAATTTTGATGAAATTTGCTGTATGGGGGGTTTTCAGGGGCAAAAACTCGATCTAGTGAAGTCTTATCCAAGTTTTCCAAGTAAAGCTTGGTCCCAGATATTATTATATGTCTAATTCGTCCACTAGGGGTATATATGGCATAGATACATTTTTTTTATTGTTGTTCTGTCCAATGGGAATGGTGAATGCACCAGGGGACAATAGTGGTAGTTTGTAAGAAGAAATGTAGTTATTATGTTGTACTTATATGCTTAATAGATGCCCCCTATGAAAAGGACCTACAACTTTCACAAAGATGCATATTTGCTCAATAGAAATACCACAAAATCAGGACCCCACAGAACATAACCAAGGCAATAAGTGACACTAAAAAGTTTATTCACCCATGTGTTGATGTGTCAGAAAGGCTAGGTCTAAAAATGTTCATTGTCAATAAGTCTTAATGTTTGCAAGTGTGTTCTGATTACTTATGATACCAATATAATAGTAACAGTACATTACGCACATTATTCATAGTTTTCAAGTGGTATTAACCAGATAGAGCAGAAAAAAAACTATGAAATAGTTGAATAGCTGAAAGTTTCAACCTATTCTATCAAGTACCTGTCCTTACCTGTCTGGCATAGTGGGTAGTGACCCTGCTTATGAAGCCGATGGGTTCAAATCCCAGTAAGGGCATTTATTTGTGTGATGAGCATGAATATTTGTTCCTGAGTCATGGGTGTTTTCTATGTATTTAAGTATTTATAAATATTTATATATTACATTCATTGCTGTCTAACTACCCACAACACAAGCTTTATTGAGCTTACTGTGGGACTTAGTCAATTTTTATAATAATGTCCTTTAATAAAAAAAAGTAGTTACAAAATAGGCCCCTCAGAATAACTTATGTGAGTACAAAATCATTTCAAATGTTTTTGTATAATTCTTCAGATAGATAGATACATTGGATACACATGAGTAAGTTAAATTTATGCAAAATCCAAAAAAAAAATCAGCTAATACTATGTTGATTTTGTTACGAGTGTATTAGATAATAGATTGACATAATTAGATAACATACATAACAAGGTCTTACTGTTCTTTGTCCTGTAAATAAAGGCTATTTTATTTATTTTATTTTTTATTTATTACATAACAAGGTCAAGGATAATGAGATATGCAAAAACAAGGTTGCATATTTATTGTACATATGTTTTATTGTTTCAAATTAGAATTACATACATAGATCGGACAAAAAATGGAGATGTGCTAATACTTTACCTAACCAGGAAATCTCTATCCGGAATGCATTTGATTTGTTCAAATAAATTCAGCACAGCCAACTGAATGATGCCTGGAGAAGTCTCCGTTCCAGACATAGTGTAGGTTTTTCCCGAGGATGTCTGCCCATAGGCAAATATAGTCCCATTGAAGCCAGCAATAGCTGCCTCCACAATTGGCTTGGCAACATCTTTGTAGACATCTGCGGTCTTGGTCGTCACATCATATACTTTATCTGAAAGATTGCCCATAACAATACGTTCTGTTGGCTCAATGAATGACAAGGTAACCCCAAATACTCTCACTTACCGAAAGTGTATTGTACTCCAGATTCTTTTCCGCTGGAGTCCAGCTGATACAGTGTATTGTTTTTTACTTTCCATTGGAACGAAAGCTTGTCCTCTATTTCGCGAGAAATCAGCGGCCTAACTTTGACAACAACTTTTATGTTGTCACTCATTTCTATTCGTTAATGAACACATTTACAAATTACCTATTCCGTAAGCGGAAAACAGAACTTTCACAATGGCATGATCAAATACTGCAAGAGTCAGCAAAGCGTTTCAAATTTGAGTTGTGCTGCGATATATAAACATACAGTTACCAAAATAACCGACAATAAGAAAATTTTGAAATAAAAAATCGCTCATCACTCGTTAATTTTTAAAATGTTCAAATGCTTGATTATTTACAACGCATGAATCGAGTCATACGAATTGAAGAGCATTAATATGCGGGTAAATAAAAAAATACAAAACAGCATTTTTCTCTAGTATTAATTTAAACGACATGGTTATATATCTTTTTTGTAAAATTAACCACAACTTTAATTTAAGAGAAGATCTTTTTCGTTGAATCTAAACAAGTCTTAAAGGTGTAGCAAATGTCTATGGCTTATGGCTATGTTTTATTTTTACTGTTTGAGGTAAATAAAAAAACGTTCAGTATTAACTATCACATGTCATCACGTCACGTCACTGTCACTCGTCAGTCCGGTCAGTCGTCATTTCAATGTAAAAAAAATGCACATGTGCGTCGATGTTTTAATATAATAGCTATATTATAACGCATAATCACTCAAAATGCAGCATGATGATGTACGTAAATACTTATATGCAAGAAAATTAAATAAAAATCATACTACGTGCAGATTAATATGTATATTCTTTTAATATTTAGGTTGTTTGGGCCATCATCAACAAGACCCATTGTTCCCACAAAGTAACGTAAGTTTTTGGATTGCAATAGTATTTTATTAACTAATAATTTCGTTGAAAGCTATTAAAGTCATTTTTTCACGTTTTTCAGGACACAGACCCAACATTTTTGCCGCAATGAATATAACCTCACTGGTCTATGTACGCGGGCTTCCTGCCCGCTCGCAAACAGCAAGTATGCGACGATTAGGGAAGAAAATGGTATTATTTACTTGTACATGAAGACAGCAGAAAGGTATGTTTTTATGTACCTATAATTTTTGCAATGTTAAGCCACTAAATTAAAGCTAAGTATTGTAGAAAGTGAATAGCCGGGTCCATACAGAGTGAGCATATGTGCGAGGCAACTTCCGGCGCACTCGGGCGAGGAAAACGCGCGCGCCGCCTCGGCCGAGGCACGGCTACACTGGCCGCATTGTGTGTGAGGAAATTACCTCGCGCATATGCTTGCTCTGTGTGGGCCCGGCTATTGCATAGTGTATGTCGGAGAATCTTTAGACCCAGAAACTTCTTTCCGTAAAGCCCAGACTGTGAAGCCAAAATATATCTATTTATGTGCCTGTGAAACATCCTGATTTTGTGTTTGGTTGCTAGAACATAATTTGCATACTTTCCAGGATTAATAAATACTTTCCAGGAATACGAATACAAATGTAATTAAAAAAATATATATATACTTACTGTAAATTCATTCATGTGGTGTTTACCTATAAGTAATTGTTATGCGACACGTTAATAGTCAAAACGTTTGTATTTATCACTTTTATTATTATTATTATAAGCCTTTTTTGACAGATGCCGTTCAATACTCGTAAATTTCGTTCTTATTCCACTGTTGCTCATCTGGTTGCCAATTGGCAAAGGCCTCCTCCAGTCTTCTCCATTCTCGTCTGTCTGTGGCTACTCTGCACCAAGTTAAACCTGCCACCTCTCTTATGTCGTCAACCCATCTTTTTTGGGGCCTGCATTGCTTTCTGTTTCCTATTCGTGGATACCATAGGCTGACTATTTTGCTCCTCTTGTCTTTTCCTCGGACTATGTGACCTGCCCATTTCCACTTCTGCCTTTTGATCTTTCTGGTTATGTCCTGCACTTTTGTTTTCTTTCTGATGATGGTGTTTTTAACTTTGTCTGCTCGCCTTAGTCCTATCATACTCCTTTCCATCGCTCTTTGGCAAGTGGCCAGTTTTTCAGTGTTTTCTGTTGTTAAGCTCCAAGTTTCGCTTCCATATACTAGAACTGGCAAAATGCAGGTGTTAAACAGTTTCGATTTTGTTGCGATGTGGAGACTTTTGTCTTTCATCACTTCTTTCAGGTTCCAGTACCTTTTCCATCCGTTTGTTACTCTTCTGTCTATTTCTTTGTCAATAGGGTCCTTCGTGGCCATTAACTGTCCGAGATAGATATATTCATCCACATAGCTTATTGGGGCTTCTGCCACTGTTATGGGATTTTTTTTATTGTTGGTCATAATCTTTGTTTTATCAGGATTTAGCTTCAGTCCAACCTTGATACTTTCTGCTGCTAGTCCGTTTATCATCTTTTCAAGTTCTTCTGATGTGTTAGCAAAAAGCACAATATCGTCTGCAAATCGCAGATGTGTTAGTGTGCGACCGTCAATTTTTAGTCCTAGGTTGTCCCATTCAAGATTCTTGAAGATCATTTCCAATGCAGCCAGAAAGAGTCTAGGGGAGAGTGGGTCTCCTTGCCTCACACCTTTTTGAATTCGAAATGTGCTTCCCTTCCTCTCTAATTGGATGCATGCTGAGCTGTGCTTGTAGATGTTTCTTATTATTCGTATGTATTTGTGTTCTATTCCCTGTTCTTTTAAAGCTTTCCAAATTTGTGTATGTATAAGCGAATCAAAGGCTTTCCGATAGTCAATGAATGCCATATAGTATGTAAGTTGATATTCTTCGTATCTTTCCAATATTTGCCGTACTGTGTGGATGTGGTCGAGGACTGAATAGTCTTTGCGGAAACCCGCCTGTTCTATTGGTTGTTGCTCGTCGAGTCTTTTTTCAATTCTTCTGAGAATGATCTTTGCAAATATTTTGTAAATGTTTGACATAAGGCTAATGGGTCGGTAGTTTCCAATGTCTAGGTGGTTTCCCTTTTTGAATAAAAGAATTATGTTAGATTTGGTCCATTGTTTTGGGATGTGTTCCGTGTCTAATATTTTGTTGAAAATTTTTGTGAGAACAGGTACTAGTGATATTTTAACAAGTTTAAGAACTTCATTGCTTATTCCGTCAGGGCCTGGAGATTTGTCTATTTTTTGCGTATTTATAGCCGCTTCCGTTTCTTCAGGCATGATGTGGGGTACAGATTGGGTCTCTTGAAGGTCAATTTCTATTTCACTCTCGTTCTGTTCATATAATTTTGTATAGTAAGATGTTGCTATTTGTAGTATATCCTGTCTGCCACTTTTCTTTATCCCGTTGTCATTTTCCATTTTTACTATCCAATCTTTTTTGTTGTTTAATTCTTTATATGCCTTTTTGATGCCTCCTGTTTGTAATATATGCTTCTCTATGGTTGCCATTCTATGCTGTTTTCTATCTTTTCTTATGCTTTCTTTAATTTCTTTGCTTAACCTTGTTATTTCTCTCCTTTTCTCTTTGGTAGGTTTAGAATTTATGTAAGTGGCTCTTTCATTCAGAAGGTTGGTAGTTCTTGTTGACATCCATTTCTCTCTTACTTTGTTAGTCTTGTTGTTCTGCTCAGTGGTATCTATGATGATTCTTTCTAGCCAATCATAGGTTTCTTGCACATTAACACTTGTTTTGTTTTTGTATTCAATGAGTTTATTTGTGAGTGATGTGGTGATTTGCTTTCTGTCATATTTGTTAATTCCTTTATTTTCTGGGTTTATTTTTGGTCTAGCATTTTTTGGTGGACATGTTTTAAGTTCTGCCCTGACCATTCGATGATTGGTGTTGAAATTCAAGTTATTAATGACACTCAAGTTATTAAAGCATTTTGATTTGTTAGACAGTATGAAATCTATTTCATTTCTTGATTTGCCATCTGGTGATATCCATGTCCACATTTTGTCCTTTTTCTTTTTAAACTTTGTATTGATGACATACAGGTTATTTTCTTTGGCAAAATCTATAAGCTTCTGCCCGTTCCTGCTCCTAGGTTTTGTACTGTAGGTAAAAAGCCCAGTTACTTTATCTTCATCGGGTTGTCTTTGCCCAATCTGTCCGTTGAAGTCACCCATAATGACCAAGTTTTTATGTGGATAAGAGTTTACCAGTTCGTTTAGGTCTGAGTAGAATTTGTCAATTCTCTCTCCCTCTGCTTGCTCAGTAGGTGAGTAGACTTGTATTATGGTCCAAGGATCTTTGTATTCAGGTAAATTCAGGCGTAGCAGTGCAATGCGCTCAGACATACCTCGGAACTCTATTATTTGCTTTGCTAGATGATTTTTAACCATAAAGCCCACACCGTGTCTGCCTGGAGTCTCGCCAATGTAGTAGAACACAAAATCATCATATTTAGCGATATGTTCACCCATTCGTCTTATCTCGCTCAATCCTAGGATGTCCCAATTCACATTTTTTAAGCTTGAAACTAGCTCTTCTAGGTTGTCATCTGTTCTTAATGTAAGTACATTTAGCGCTGCTACATAGATTTTTGAATGTTTTTTGTTTCGCTGTTCTTCAGGGGTGGTGGTGCAATAAGTAAAAATTTCTTTTGATTTACTATTTTCTTTTTTATTATTTTCTTTATGTCTTACTGGAGGGTTATCACTTAAAAAGTGTAAACAATTGTTGGTGAACCAATAAAAAAAAATACTGAACAATGGTGTTCTGGACCTTTGGGAGGCATGTAGCAAAGCCAACATGTAGAGGCCCTTTTAACACTATAATGAAATGTAAGGGATATACGGAGCGAGCGAATGCTACTCTGTTGACTATGGTGCTTGGATAGTTTGCAAAATGAGGTCAATGTAGTTTCTTTGCTAATGAAATCCAAAATGAGTAAGGCTATTGGAAGAAAGCACAGAACAAATAGCCTCGCGAGAAAATGTCCTGCCAGTGTAGACATTCCCTGGCCAAACAGCACGTGAGTTTCCCTCAACCGAACATGGCCTTGGCTGAACCGCTTGGTGTCAGTATTTCTTCATGCATCAAAGTCTTCTCAGTCCTCATGCAGTGTTTGTTTGGTGCGTGTGGCTATGTTCTTTCAAAATGGAAAATATGAGGATGCCCACTATGCCCACTTTCAAAAAAAATTACTAAAATCTTTTGTAACTAACCAAGTGCGCTCTGATGTCCACAGCGCGCTCTAAGCCACTTCCATTCTACTTAATCTGTGTACACTCTTATCGCTGTAAGTGTGCAGCACGCTCGGCGTAAACACATCAGCTAAGCATCAACTCACTCCATATTTTGTTAGTCTACCCACTAATGTAAGTACATGTATCGAATACGCTAAAGTAAATAACATTATATGATCACATTTTTTACCAATAAAAATTTACAAAAAATACTAAAATTGCGCTAATTATATTTTGTACTGAGCCAGAGAGTATATGGTCGCGTATGGCTAGATTTATTTTCTTACACCTAAGATTAATCCTACTAAGGTAAATTAATGAGTTTGTTGTTTGTCAATGACCCGCATTTAGTGCAGAAATAATGTTTTGCCTTTTGCGTAGTTACACTAAATGAAAACTGTAGATATGTATATATTTTAAGGTAATTTAAGGCACTTGTTAGTATTGTGTGAATGTAAATACGCATGCATACGCTCACCCGTACATTGTTAACTTATTTACTCCTAATTCTCATGTAAGTGAATTGTAAAAAATTCTTATGAGAAATAAAAAATTCTTTAAACCGAACAAAGAAGAGAGGTGTTGAAAAAATAGTACATTATTGCAGAGGCCGGGAAACGGCAATTCATGGATGAGTTTCAAATTTGTCGGACCATGTGAAGCAGAGTTAGACAAAGCAGACGAATCCCTGAATTGCTTTTCCTGCCGAAGCGTATATAGTGCTTTTCTCCAAACATGGGACGAAAAAAGCTAAAATAATCATAATTTAAGTATCAACCAGCACTCAAATCAATCCTTCACATCAAAAACGTCAAAAACAATTTCCCTCTTTAATTATTTTTAACAAGTTAAAGGAACAACTACTCTGCCATTCAGTACCATTCAATATAGTTGTGCAATATAAGCTGTATTTGCACGCATGAGATCTTTAAAAAAATATAAAACTTTTATATAGTGTTTGATTTTATTAAGCTATATTAATTGGCTGTTTGGATTTTTCTTAGTTCATACATGTTTCTGACAACCACTTTGGCCTAGTGGGTAGTGACCCTGCCTATGAAGCCGATGGTCCCAGGTTCAAATCCTGGTGAGGGCATTTATTCGTGTGATGAGCATGGATATTTGTTCCTGAGTCATGGGTGTTTTCTATGTATTTAAGTATTTATAAATATAAATGCCAACGAGCTATGGAGAGAAGTATGCTTGGTTTGTACTAAGGGACAGAATCTGGAACGAGGAAATAAGGCGAAGAACAAAAGTAAAGGACATACTCGAGCGTATTGACCAACAAAAGTGGAGTTGGACAGGCCACATGCTGCGAGACAACAAAGAAAAATGGAGCAAGCAAGTGACCCACTGGTACCCATTCGGTTGCAAGCGCAAAAAAGGTCAACAAATAACCAGATGGGAAGATGACATCCAGTTTACTCTAGGACCCCGCTGGACCAGAGTTGCTTTAGACAGACAGCACTGGAAAGAGTTGGAAGAGGCCTATGCCGACAGGCACACCACACTAAGAGACATTTTATAACAAGACAACTTAATATTTGTATTTACAAGTGATTCATATGTGGATTAAAGGCTTATTTAATTTAATTTAAATTGATAAATATTTATATATTATATATATCGTTGTCTAAGTACCAACACAAGCCTTATTGAGCTTACTGTGGGACTTAGTCAATTTGTGTACTAATGTCCTATAATATTTATTTATTTTAAAAAGTAAAAAACAATCCTGTAATTACTTCCCATCTGCTAAGACACGACAATAATGGTTTGATTTTTTTTAATATGAGTTTGACCATAATGAAGAACTTCCCATACTATATTTGCTACAATAAGGTGAACATTTCCGAGCATATTGGAGAAAAATATCATTTACGCAGCAAATACATGAAATGGGATGCTAGAGATCCCAACTATATGAAAAGGGGAATAAGAGAGGATTGATGTTTAATGTGATTGTTAATACAATTTAAATCGACCCAAAGTGTCAATGACTTTAAGAATAAATTAAGTTGAAATAATATATATCTTTATCTAAGGACGGGCCTTTCGAGCACTAAGAATGGTACCAGTTCAGCAGTGTCACTCATGAATGCGAGCCAATCATGCAGTCTAACGCAACTAGCGACAAATGTGATGTGAACTCATCAACCAATCCCGTTGTGGCGTTAGGCTGCATGATTGGTTCGAATCCGTGTGTGTGACACCGCTGTACTGGCCCCATTCTTATTGCCCGTAAGGCCCATCCTTAGATATATGTCAATGGCAGCAGATATTTTTCCATATTCATGATTTTTAAATAACTGCTGTTTAAAATAAAAATCCATGTACTTTCAAGGTTACTGACATCTACCCTAAGGATAGTCACTAGGCAGTTTATATTATAATTTTTTTTTTGTCAGTCTCCTTTCCTGTCAATCAGTCATAAGTAAACTTTCCATTAATGATTTATAAATATCTTGCATTCCAGAGTCATGTTTCCTGCCAAGCAATGGGAGAAAGTGAAACTGTCACGGAACTTTGAGAAGGCCATCCACCAGATAAATGAGAACTTATTGTACTGGCCTGGCTTCATCAAGGCCAAGTGTAAACAGAGATTTGTCAAAATAACTCAGTATCTCATTCGGATGAGAAAACTTAAGCTTAGACGCGTGTGAGTTACTGGACATAATAATCTACTTAGTAATAAAAAAAACCGCTCAAGTGAGAGTTCGTTAAACACGCGCACCGAGGGTTCCGTACAAACTTTGAATTAACTATAAAGGCGAAAGACTTGAACAGAAGTACCTATACTAAGTATTTTTGTGTACAACGCCATCTATCGGCAAATTGTCTAACTAATTTGACCGATGCACGTATGTTGGTTTTTCGAGGATAATTCTCTATCATGTGGACCGATTTCGATCCGATCTTTTATTTGAAAAAAGGTGTATTAAATGTAATCCCAGAAATTTCAGGTGTAATACACTTAAAGTTGGTTAAATTGCAAACTGAATTCGGAACAGTTTTTTGTTAATTAAAAAAGAAGTTACCAAGATAGAGGTCTAATTATATTTTTCCTGTATTGTATTCCTTTTCCTTCATAAATATTTTTTTTCTCTATGAAAAAAAGAAAAAAATGTTTTGGAATGAACAATTTGAGCTCTTTCAAATGATAACCCACTTGGCCTACTCACTAGACTTTGGAATTTTGCCCCCTCTTCATTTTGGACATTTCCCATAATTAATAAAAAAAAAATAATACTTTCAATGTGTCTGGGTTAGCTTTGTCGATATGACAGACAGACGGACGGACACTTTTTGTACCTTTTTTGGTACAGAACCGTTAAAAATTACATAATAATAATCCTGGTAAGGACATTTATTCGTGTGATGAGCACGGATATTTGTTCCTAAGTCATGGGTGTTTTCTATGTATTTAAGTATTTATAAATAATATTTATATATTATATATATCATTCTCATGCTCTTGTGCTCATGACACAAATAAATGCCCTTACCAGTATTTGAACCCGGGACCATCCGGCTTCATAGGCATGGTCACTACCCACTGAACCAGACAGGTTGTAAAAAAAATATGTGTAATATTATTGTAAAATTATGTGTTCTTATGTATACTTTCAGTAAGGAGATAGTGCCCATACAACGTAAAATTGAGAGGCGGGAGCGGAGACGCGAAGAGAAGGCTCTTGTCGCCGCGAGAATAGACAACGCCATAGAGAAACAACTGCTGGAGAGACTTAAGAAGGGCACTGTGAGTACTTACCTCTACTGGGCCTACTACACCTCTCTTAAAACAAAAATTACCCCTTCTGTACCTGAAAGGCAGTCTTCACATTGGATGTGGATCCGCAGGCCGTTCCTGTGCGCGAGCAGGACAATAGGACTTCGTTATATATGTGCACCAAAAATGTCAAAAAAAATTTTGGGTCCCATAAAAAACGTTTTTTTTTTTTAAGAAACAGGCTTTAAGCCAATGGTTTAGGGTATCGTTGGATTGGGCTTTCAAAACGAATAAGGGTAATTTTTTGATAAAGTGTATATTTTCAGAAATAATCGTTCTGAAAGAAAATAAATGTGTCCACACCCCTCTCATTTTTGAACCATGGGTTCAAAAAGTGTGAAATTTTATTACTCATTAGCCGGGTCCACACAGAGCGAGCATACGCGCGAGGCAATTTCCTCACGCACAATACGGCCGAGGCACGTCTATACTGGCCGGTTTGTGCGCAAGGAAATTGTCACACGCGTATGCTCGCACTGTGTGGACCCGGCTAATTAGAAACAATGCTATAGGTTACAATTTTGCAAGGAGCTTACTCTCATCATTGATTTACCGCGTATCAATCATATGACATGACTTATATAATTTTTACTTAAAGATTTATGAAACGAATTTATTGGCAATTAATTAGGTATTCAAAGTAAGCATCCACAATTTCAGTACAATGACATCTACAACTTCCCGCAAATGGCGTTCGACGCAGCACTGAAAGCCGAGGAAGTATCTGACGAAAGTGAGAGTGAGAGGGAAGACGAGGACGACCGAGAGGTGGAAATGGAGCCGGAATTGGAGAGAGAACTGCAAGCTGTTGAGGAGACAGATGAATTTGTAGAAGGAGATAGTGACATGGACAGTGATGAGGTAAGTTTTAAGATTACCTAAAATACCATAGCCATAGAAACGCTTGCAAGTCTAGAGATAAAACTGTGTTGATAGCTTCAAAATATGACGCTAAGATTTTCGTTGAAATATGTATTTAAAGCACAACAACTTTGTATGTGGCCCTCATCAGGTTGCGGATTTTCAGTGGTACTAATTTATTTTACTGGCATCGAGTACTCCTTAACAACCAGACGTTCAAAGTCATTGAATGCCACCTATGTAAACAAAAAGAAAATATTATACCACAATAATGCCAAAAAAGATTCCTAAAGATGCAAGAAATAAAAACAACAGGTTGCACTCCGGGAGTGCCGGCAGAAGTGAAAACTTGAATATTAACTTTGTGCATTTTTGATATTTTCGAATGGTTAGGGAATAAATTTGCATGAATTGCTTTAATTATCAGTATAAAAGTACTATCATTTATGTGGTAAAATAAAATATTTATTTATTGTGCTATTGAACACAAACATGACAATTTATATTACATTAAAAATTTAACACTTCAGAACTATTACAATTATTTAACATCAAAAAGTTTATCTCTCAGAAAAAATTTCAATCTGACGAATCTGTCGGTCACGAGACCTGTCGCGAGTTTAACATTTTTTCCCCATCACAAAAAGTGCACAGCGTCGCTAAAGAAGTTTTCACTTCAATATTTTGAATACAATAAAATATTTGCATCAACAAAAGGACGAAGAATCGCGTAGGATTTTAATAAACAGTGCATTTAAATTTATCTTTGACATAAGTGATATGACCCGTACTGACATTTTATAGTGCGGTTGTATTTAACTGGTTTAGTTGTTTGTGTCAAACTTAATAAGTGTTATTAATTATTATTTTCTTCCGAGACCAATAAAAAAAATGAAGACGAATGTAGGAATAAAGGTATAATCAAGGTTGATGGTCCTGAAAGCGGTCTACAACAACTAATGAAAATCAAAATTCATCAGAGTCAGGATGTAAAGAATTGAATATTTAGAATCAGATTTTGGTCTCTATCAAACGAATATATTATACGAATTCGATTCTGTGAAAACAGTGTTTTGATAACAATATACAACTATCAACACGAAGCCATTACACACTAAACCGACTATTCATGACGTACGCACATTATTGCTATAATATGTATGTAAGCTGAATATAGCGACACTATCTTAGGGCCAAATACAAAGTTGTTGGGCTATATTTTCATCTCAAGGACTATATTTCAGTCCTTCCATATATTAAGTTTATTGCATCCATAATTTGTCTAATTTAATATTTCCCAAATGCAGGAAAGTGATTCAGGTCATAGAGAAGGTGCAGATGTTGGAAGTGATTTTGAGTCGGAGACATCTGATATTGAGGTAAGACATGTAAACGTATATTATCTTCGAACAAGTTTAGTATTATAACACAACTTTTTACTTTCGAAGTTTGTTAGTGCATTCATCTAGCAAGTAAATTTAATAAGAAACTTATTGACCACATAAATACATATCTCGCATAATTGGGCCAAAATCTAACACCACGACGAGAAATCTTTAAAGCTGTTTGAATGAACCTTACCTACAAACACATTGCGAATTTCAAACGTTTGTAAATCACCGCCCTAGAAGGCATTATCGTTTTGGTTTAATTGTACAGTCAGCTTCGAATAGATAGTAACGGCCAAGGTAGCCAAATATATTGTAACGCCTTTGTTAGCATAGAAATACGAGGGTGGTTTGATAAGTCAGTGACTTTTTGCAAACAAAAAAACTTTTTCATCTTTTTTAGAAGCCGAGGACATTAGGTTACTAATAGCAAAAAAGATTTTGGCTAAATCTAAATTCAAGGGATACCGTTCAGACAAAAATAAGGCTAAGTACTATACTTTGCAGAATATTTGCAGTAGGTACAATATGCCGTGATGCTCAGAGGCGACATATTCACAATTCCGTAGAAAATGGGTTCTCCGCCAAAGTTTAGAAGTTTCTAAAGTCACATGGAGTTGGGAAGCAACATCAAAACTCAATCAGTGATAGCGTTGACCTCGACTAGCTTAACCTGAATTTCTCTTCTTCTGCCACTTTGTCTGGGTCCAGTTAAGTTGGACACCCTTAACTTTCTTTCAAATATCCCAACTATCCCCCGTTTTCTCTTGCTAAATTTACTGACAGTGACGTTAAGAAGAACGTAATAGCCATCTCGTCTAATACCGTTGGTGCCCTGAGCCGAAACATGAGCCTCTCATTGACCTCAGCTCCTATTATCATGCACCTTTATCCTCAATAGCTCCACGTCTTCTAATGCTTTCCCGTCGCTTTGGAAAGATGTCGATGTTATTCCACTGCCTAAAAAGTCCAGTCCCTAGTCCATCTCAGACTACCGTCTTATCTATTCCATTCCCATCCAATCCATTCTTCCTTTCCTTTCAAAAGTTCTAGAGCGTCTAGTATATCAGCAGCTTACTTCTTTTTTGAACAGACAGGCGCTCATGAACCCATACCAATCCGGTTTCCGTTCAGACCACAGCATAACTACCGCTCTTGTAAAAATGACTGACGATATCCGGGCTGGTATGGATATCGTAAAATCACGATATTGTCGCTTCTGGGTTTCAGTAATGCTTTCAGCATGGTTGACTTCGATATCCTGCTAGGTATATTGCGTTCACTTAATGTATCTCCTTCAATAGTTGACTGGTTTCACAGTACGGCATGTTGTCTCCTCTTATTTTTTCTATCTTTATAAACTCTATCACTTCCAATATTTTGTACTCCTTTACGCTGACGACCTTCAAATATACTCTTACGGCTCTGTTGCCGATCTACCACAGACTATATGCGCCATAAACACTGAATTGGAGAGCATTTTAAATTGGAGTAAACGTTACGGTCTCAATGTAAACCCAACTAAAACTCAGGTTATGGTATATTGGTGGCTCAAAGCTTACTGCCCGGATTGGTTTTGGTTCTCTACCTGCCATTGTGTTTGACGGCATTCAGATTCCGTTCCCTACAGATAAAGAATCTCGGTGTCATGATGGAACAGAGTCTCTTTTGGGCACCTCAGGTGAGTGAGGTTAGCAGGAAAATGTTTGCTGCAATTGCATCACTCCGTAGACTTCGAAATTTCTTGTCTTACGCCACTAAGATTGCGCTAGCTCAATCTCTCTTACTGCCCATATTAGATTATGCTGACATTTGCTATCTGGACCTTACGCAGGGCCAGTTGAATAAGCTTGAGCGCCTCCAGAATATTTGTATAAGGCTTGCGCAAATATGACCATGTGTCATAGTTTCATTCTCAGGTCAAGTGGCTTCCTATCCGTCTTCGCCGTGACTCATGTCCTCACGCTTCTTTATGGCATTCTCTTTAACTCCGATACACCAACTTATCTCAAAGAGCGTTTCAAGTATCTCTCTTCTATCAGCTTTGTCAGTAGAATTAAGATTAGTTAAATCTCTCCCCATTTAAAAAAACAGCTGAAACTATATGTTGAGGTAGGAGCTTCTGTGGCTAGGGTGTTGCGAATAAAACGAGATTTAGAGTTATTTATTTAGGGAACCATGGTACTTACATAAAAAAATTTGGACATGCAACAAACATACTGAGCAAGAGGGCCTTTACATAAGAGAAGAAGTAAGAATATAAGTATGCTGGAAAAAGGGTAGTTTAGATTAACTATTTATTGTAATATGGTGGTGTATAGGTGATAATCTTACCTATATTTTTTTACTAAATTAAACTTGTCTAAAACAATAAAAATTAAAAAAATTATATATAAACTTAACCATATAAAAAAAAAAGTAAGTCACCGGGCGAGATTCGAACCCGTAACACTCGTTTCTAGCCGTCCGCGTCTTAAACCGCTGGACCAGACGGACAGTGGCCGGCAACACGAAATTAGCGACCATATTCTGCGTCGAAAGAAAAACGCATGAAAACTCGAAAACACGCGTTTTCCCAAACATAAGACTAATCTAGATCGATTGTATACCCACAAAAACCCCCATATACCAAATTTCTGCGAAATCGTTAGAGCCGATTCCGAGATCACAGAAATATATATATACAAGAATTGCTCGTTTAAAGGTATAAGATAATTTAGATCTACTTAACAATGAAAATAACAAAAGGTTTTCATAAGAGAGACACAGACAGAACATTGACATAAACTAAATGGGTAGTTTGGATTGAGGTGATTTAGGTTTACCCTTCACTGAAATTTTGATAATATAGAAAGAGGCAGAACATAAATAAATGCAAAAAGTAGTAATAAATGCATAAATAAGAGCAGAGTTCAGTTTACCCAACACTAAATATCACTCGCGTGTAGATGTTTATGCGGCCACTCTATACTTTCTATCTTTGCCTTAAGTTGCCGTTTTATATGTATGTTGTATATATATAAGTATAAATATATATTACTTAGACTTTTGCATGAGTTCTACATTTCCTGCTACCCAAAGGTTGTCTGGAAGAGATAGCTTTTTAGCGATAAGACGGCCTGTTGACACCTGGTCCTATTTTCCTTGAAAATTTGTTTGTACTTTTACATATATGTAAAATGTATAATTTTATTGGTGGTGCAATAATAGTTATTTGTTTTACAAAGGGGCAACGTTGTTTAATTTTTAAACTTAACCGCTCGTTTACCCGAGCCAGCGAAAGATTCATCTGGAATTTTGAGCGTTGCGAGAGTTCCAATGCACGAGGTTTAAACAAACTTAGCCTCCGAATGAAACACAACATTTTTCACCACACTAACACGAGGAAAATACTAACTACCCACTCACTTGCTTTTGGTAACTGTAGCTACCAGCTGTCACCCTTATTTTATTATAATAATAGAAGTCACTGAAAAATATGAAGCATGTGAGTGCAATCCAAATTAACGTAATAAAAAAATCATTCAAAAGTCCATTCTACCGGCTAACATCAGGAAACAACTCAAAATTTGCATTTGATTATTTTGCCGCACATGTGGATAAAACGCAACTCATTAGTTTTTGAACAATCAAGAGGGCCTTTACCAGTTGGAGTGGCGAAAATAATATTTACTTGCTTACTTACCTTTATCAAACGGCAGCTGTCCCACTTAATTCAGCTGTCAACATTTCTGCACGATATATTTTTGGGAATGGTATTTATATAATAGCTATATATTTTTAGGACGTTGCTGAGAAGATTGTATCCAGGAAGAAGCCGCGCGTCGAAATAGAATACGAAACTGAAGTTCCCAGTTTGTCTAAGAAGAAAATAAAACATTGATGCAATTTATTTTGCCTTTTATTTATGAAATAAGCTGTTTTGACCTTAGTGTCAAACACTTGTAAAACTTGTTTTGCGTAAGTTACGACTATCACTAAGGCTGCGTTTCCACCAGAGATGTGCGAGGGTGCATAGCGAGGGATACGTTTGTTAAGAACCAATGGAGTCACTTCACGCTGAGCGATGATAGGTAAATTAAGTGATTCTATTGGTCCTTCACAAGCACATCCCTCGTAGCCTTAAATTTGTGTTAAAAGTTTTAAAGTCGGCCAATTCAATTAAATACTGGGTAAAATTGGGTATTATTAGCCAGTACCTAAATAGTTATTTACGATACAAGTGCAGAAAATAGGAAATTCGCAACGAGTGGTGATAAATTAAAACACGACCGAAGGGAGGAGAGGAGAAATGATGATGAAATTATTTTGTATTAATCATTCTTATTTATTCTATACAACACTCAAAAATTTAAAATATACGTATTTTTTGGTCTGACTCTATCCTGTGCTTCCTTTTTGACTTCTCTTTTTTTCTCACAGTTCCAGTTTCCCTTTTGTAATGTATTATTGTATGTAAGTATTGCTTGACGCTTGACCGCTACTAGTGTCAGGGAAACTGTTCCTTTCGGTTATTCTCGGCTATATTCGGCTCAGCATTGCTCAGAGCTAATATTAGGGTTGGCACAACTTGACTTCCCTTTGCGTGTACGACCACAGATAAGATAATAACTTGAATTTTGTCAACCCTAAATAGCCGAAAGGGATAGTACCATACATAAGTAAGGGACAGCATGATTCGTCCCTGAATCGCTATCAAACTTCGGTTTTGCAGGAAGTTCATTTTCTGTACGGTAGTACTATTACTTATTCTGTGTTAGTGTATTCATTATTTATAATACGTTACGTTAGTTAATACGTTATTGGGCATCATATCGCGTGAAAAATAGATTCATATTTGCAATAGGTAATGTGCGTCAAGATTTGTCGCGCGGGTGCGATATAAAGTCATGTTCAAGCCGTCATGTCCGCCTCGAATTTGTTTCGCGACGCAGATTGTAGGTATTTCCCCAGTTAGGCGAGTACATTCTAATTTAACAATTTGTTATTATGGCTTTAAACAGGTTTTGATATGACCTTGGTGATTGGCGTGGTTTTCATGAACGACTTCCCCTTTAGCGATCCTCAAGTTCCAATCCCTGAAAGGGATAATTTCGCCTTTGTACTAATGATGTGTGCATTTTCCTGTTTTGATTCTTTTTTTACAATAAATCGTTTTACTACTGCAAGAATATTTAAAGCGCCTTCAACCGTCTATCTGTACAGTAGTTACCTACATACATTTCGGCGCCATTCAAGCATGAAAATTGTATAGAAGATTAAAATACCTTTGACTAGTAAACCGCGTCCCCACTCCAGCCGTTCAGGTAGGTACTACGAATCGAACCTTATACTGGCTGCTAGTCCGTGCTCAGTGAGCAATTGGAATGGGACTCGAGCACAGCCGCTACAAGCATCGTGTTATTGTTGCCATAACTTGCGTTATGAGCCCGTTTCCTTCTCGTACGTATTATCAGAGACAAGTAAATTTTAATGACTTGCAAGTCACCTTTCTCGTCGTTATTGTTAAATGGCGCACTAACTTAGCGAGGTTTAAAATTTTGTACAGCTGCATTATTTATTGATTTATTCAGTGGTACAGCATTTTCATTTCCGGTCCGGTTAACAATGTAATACCAAAGAGAGCTGTCTAAAAGTTATTTAAAAGTGTATAAAATACTTTACAGTACATATGATGCTACATTACCGCACTAGTGCAATAATTAGCATATTACGTAACTATGTCGAAAATTTAAAGGGCCATATGTACTGTAAAACGTTGTACGATACATGTGCGAATAGGTAATTCGCAACTCGTGTCGATTTAAAACACTCCCGTCGGTCGTGTTTTAAATTTATCGCCACTCGTTGCAAATTTCCTATTTTTCGCACTTGTATCGTAATGTACTATTTCAACACACTTGCTCAAAACGACGTTTTTATTCCACCGATTTTTGGCTCATAATCCGATATTAAAACACGCGTGCTTTTTCAGTAGGTATATTATAACACTCGTGCTTTTTCATTGCTAATAATATGCATGGAAACAGAGCCTTCTTAATTTGGTCGAGTAATACATTTTTTTTAACCAACTATTAGGTTTCAAATGCTAGATCAAAGAGGGTTTATCACACCAAACATATTTATATATTAAATTATCTCGTAAATTACATTAATGAATAAACATAATATTTTATCGATTTGATCTCCATCCGTCGATGTTAAAACTGTAAGCCACCATTTTGAAAATTGTTTTGTCTAAATAAAGTTTTGTTTTTCCTCGCAAGTGTGTTGAAAAACGTCGTATGAAACGTGTGTGCATTGGCTTTTACCCACATCGGCTTTCTTATTGCGCGTTCGCTTACAGCTCGCGCGCACGATATCGCCTCGTGAGTAATGACCATACATCGGGGTTTTTGGTGCGGGAATGTTTAACACCAGGCAAAAAATTCGTAAAAACTGTAAAATTCGATACTCTTTAACATTGCTACGCACATATGGAAATTACTGCCTATATTTCATTCATAGTTTGGTAATCACTTTAAAATAAACAAAGATATAAATACACGAAATCATCCCTGCACCAAAAACCCCGATGTATGGTAATGACCGAATTAGCACTAAGGTCCGACCGAGAATGCTTTTTCTGTCTCGGCCGAGAACGAGACCGAGACCGAGATTCAATGGGATTCTCGGCCGAGACCGAGACCGAAACCGAGAATTTATAAAATAGAAGAAAAAAAACGATTTTTGCAATCAAAATGTTTTAATAGTCGAAATTCGACGATTTATCAGAAAAAGTTATCATGATCAATTCGTAGCGCTATTAAATGGTCTTTTTAGGGTTCCGTAGCCAAAATGGCAAAAACCCTTATAGTTTCGCCATTGAAGTCTGTCTGCGTCTGTCCGTATGTCACAAGCATTTTACTCGAAAACTACACGATATAAGGAACGAAGGTGTAATATATAATGTAACTCGCATCTTAGTAAGGTAAATAATTAAGCTGTAATAAATACTTTTTCAGGAAAAATATTTTGAATATCTTCTTATTAAAACGAAGTAAGTTCCACGAACATTCTCTCTATTGCTTGTCTGGCTTTTTGTATTGTATGAATAAGGCACGGAACCCTCCATTATGCGTTGCCCGACACGCACTTGGTCGGTTTTTCTAGTACGGATGTGCACAAAAAGAGGTACAATAATCAAAATTATAGTTATATATTGTAACCCAAAAAACGTATTTTTTCAGCGTTATGGTCCGTTAAATTGTGACAATGCTCGTCGTTTAACTTTTTTTTTTTTAATACTACGTCGGTGGCAAACAAGCATACGGCCCGCCTGATGGTAAGCAGTATCCGTAGCCTATGTACGCCTGCAACTCCAGAGGAGTTACATGCGCGTTGCCGACCCTAGACCCGCCCCCCCTCATTGAGCTCTGGCAACCTTACTCACCGGCAGGAACACAACACTATGAGTAGGGTCTAGTGTTATTTGGCTGCTGTTTTCTGTAAGGTGGAGGTACTTCTCCAGTTGGGCTCTGCTCTAGATCTACATCCACTGGCTGTGCCCTACCACACAAAGCGAGATGACATTCACAATGCCCATACCTCTCTTTTGGACGTAGTTTAAGGACGTACCTGGGTTCAAACTGGTCAGTTAGTGACTTGCTACTAAGCTAACCCACATTAAATGAAAATCAACATATGTCTCAACAACCACACCGCGAGTTTCGTCAAAATTGCATAGAAGCATCCGCAAAGTTAGCATGAAATTATGTCCAATATTCCACAACAGTAATCGGCCACAGGTATTGTTTTGTACTTACCTACTGCCTTTTCATGTAAATAAAAATATATTAAGTATCAAAATACCCAGTGTCATCTTACACCCACATCAAGTAAATTTAAGTTACATCTCAATAACAATATACACTTATTTATTAACTCTTCCGCAATAACAACAACCACAAAACGAAAAGAACCACAGAACAGGTCATTACTGGCAACCGAGCCTATCCGATCCCAACCCAACACCGTATTTGATAAGTAATTGGCTTAAAATGTGGGTACGAAACCAATTAAAATCACAAAAAACATCCCACCACGCGGGCGATACAACCAACGGGTGGCTTAGAAACGGGCGCTCGTGCGCGGTAAATTCAAATCCACCAATGATAACTTATTGCCTAGTCTCGGTCTCGGCAAGAATCTCGGCCCATTTTGGCCGAGAGCCGAGACCGAGATCTCGGCCCGATTTTTGGCCGAGAATGCCGAGACCGAGACCGAGACCGAGATCTCGGTCGGACCTTAATTAGCACACTTGTATCATAATGTACTATTTATTAATAACTTAAGTCGTTGCTTAAGTTTTATTTTAAGAGTCCTTATTCCTACAGACGAGCGTATTTTGTAAAATGCTTCCTTTTCCATTCAAGATTACGACGTAACTATTAGTATTTATTCAAAAACTGGTAACGTACTTAAATAATCGTTTCCTAAACTAGCGGCTCCAACAGTTCAAATTTTCATTTTCTCTTTTAAACCTCTTTTTTAATGAGTTTTTTTGGGAGTCTTTTCCAAATTTTGCAGTGAGATGTGGCGTTTCGGTTCTCAATTTTGCTGTAAACAAGAATCATTTGGTACATGAATGACTACAATTTGATTCAACATATGTTGTACGAGGGGCTGGAATGATTAACAATCGAAGATTCATTTGAAAAAACTGATAAAATACCTTCCGAGTTTTCTTCATTTTTTTGGCGAAAACAGGGTTTTATTATATTTTCTTTCCGCAAATTGTACGCATATTTTGCTTTAAAAATAATATTATAGCAAACTGTAACTTTATGTTAACCTATAAAAAAAAATCATAACTATGGGACCTACATTGCCGTAAATTTATATTTTTTTAAAACACGTATAAATCACGCAGCAGCGACGCCCCGCTCTCAGTCCGCGCGGAGCGCTTTTAGAGGACGGACCTGTGCTCGATTCTCAGGCATTCGTTGCGATCGTAATCAGCTACGGAGTTCCGAGAAGTGCTATATACTGCGATTAGAAAATCTTAATAAAAAATCATTTTTTACACTATGCTTAACAGACTCTCGCTTATTGATGGATTTTCAGTGGTCCTTTTTTTTATACTACGTCGGTGGCAAACAAGCTTACGGCCCGCCTGATGGTAAGCAGTATCCGTAGCCTATGTACGCCTGCAACTCCAGAGGAGTTACATGCGCGTTGCCGACTCTAACCCCCTCCCGCCCCTCGTTGAGCTCTGGCAACCTTACTCACCGGCAGGAACACAACACTATGAGTAGGGTCTAGTGTTATTTGGCTGCGATTTTCTGAAAAACGCATTTTTACTTGAAATTACGTTAGGGTTTGCATTTGCATTATTATTTTTGCCCCGGATGAAGTCCAAGTTCTCATGATGGAGTCAGGAGTTGGTCACCAGAACTCCTAATCTACTCATTATAATCCCATCGTGTTTGGGCTCAAAAGATTTGCCCTGACGAACACCATCGATCTAGATGAGGTCCAGGGTCTCATGATGGAGTCAGGAGTTGGT
Organism: Cydia pomonella; assembly: GCF_033807575.1. Classification (NCBI taxonomy): domain Eukaryota; kingdom Metazoa; phylum Arthropoda; class Insecta; order Lepidoptera; family Tortricidae; genus Cydia; species Cydia pomonella. The sequence goes on along the minus strand of NC_084706.1, from coordinate 12,152,796 downwards.
CACCAGGACTCTTAATCTACTTATCATAACGCCATCGTGTTTGGGCTCAATAGATTTGCCCTGACGAGCACCATCAATCTAGATAAAGTCCACGGTCTCATGATGGAGTCAGGAGTTGGTCACTAGAACTCCTAATCTACTCATTATAATTCCATCGTGTTTTGGCTCAAAAGATTTGCCCTGACGAGCACCATAGATCTAGATGAGGCCCAGGGTCTCATGATGGAGTCAGGAGTTGGTCACCAGAACTCCTAATCTACTCATCATAACTCCATCGTGTTTGGGCTCAATAGATTTGCCCTGACGAACACCATCGACCTAGATGAGGTCCAGGGTCTCATGATGGAGTCAGGAGTTGGTCACCAGAACTCCTAATCTACTGATCATAACTCCATCGTGTTTGGGCTCAATAGATTTGCCCTGATGAACACCATCGATCTAGATGAGGTCCAGGGTCTCATGATGAAGTCAGGAGTTGGTCACCAGAACTCCTAAACTACTCATCATAACCTCATCCTGTTTGGGCTCAATAGATTTGCCCTGACGAGCATCATCAATCTAGATAAAGTCCAGGGTCTCATGATGGAGTCAGGAGTTGGTCACTAGAACTCCTAATCTACCCATTATAATTCCAACGTGTTTGGGCTCATGAGATTTGCCATGACGAGCACCATCGACCTAGATGAGGTCCAGGGTCTCATGATGGAGTCAGGAGTTGGTCACCAGAACTCCTAATCTACTCATCATAACTCCATCGTGTTTGGGCTCAATAGAGTTGCCCTGACGAGCACCATCAATCTAGATCAGGTCCAGGGTCTCATGATGGACTCAGGAGTTGGTCACCAGAACTCCTAGTCTATTCATCATAACTCCATCGTGTTTGGGCTCAAAAGATTTGCCCTGACGAGTACCATCGATCTAGATTAAGTCGAGGGTTTCATAATGGTAATTTGATGGTGCTTGTCGGGGTAAATCTATTGAGCCCAAACACGATGGAGTTATGATAAATAGATTACGAGTTCTGGTGACCAACTCCTGACTCCATCATGAGACCCTGGACTTCATCTAGATCGATGGTACTCGTCAGGGCAAATCTTTTGAGCCCAAACACGATGGAATTATAATGAGTAGATTAGGAGTTCTAGTGACCAACTCCTGACTCCATCATGAGACCCTGAACATCATCTAGATTGATGGTGCTCGTGAGGGCAAATCTATTGAGCCCAAACACGATGGAGTTATGATGAGTAGATTAGGAATTATGGTGACCAACTCCTGACTCCATCATGAGACCCTGGACTTCATCTAGATCGATGGTACTCGTCAGGGCAAATCTTTTGAGCCCAAACACGATGGAATTATAATGAGTAGATTAGGAGTTCTAGTGACCTACTCCTGACTCCATCATGAGACCCTGGACTTCATCTAGATTGATGGTGCTCATCAGGGTAAATCTATTGAGCCCAAACTCGATGGAGTTATGATGAGTAGATTAGGAGTTCTGGGGAGTTCTGGTGACCAACTCCTGACTCCGTCATGAGACCCTGAACATCATCTAGATTGATGGTGCTCGTGAGGGCAAATCTATTGAGCCCAAACACGATGGAGTTATGATGAGTAGATTAGGAATTATGGTGACCAACTCCTGACTCCATCATGAGACCCTGGACTTCATCTAGATCGATGGTACTCGTCAGGGCAAATCTTTTGAGCCCAAACACGATGGAATTATAATGAGTAGATTAGGAGTTCTAGTGACCTACTCCTGACTCCATCATGAGACCCTGGACTTCATCTAGATCGATGGTGTTCGTCAGGGCAAATCTTTTGAGCCCAAGCACGATGGAATTATAATGAGTAGATTAGGAGTTCTGGTGACCAACTCCTGACTCCATCATAAGAACCTGGATGGACTTCATTCGGGTCATAAATAATAATACAAACCCTAACGTGATTTCAAATAACACTGAAACTCTATAGCACTAATGTGCGCAAACGATTGGCATCTTGACTAGGCAGCATGGGTGCGTAGCCACCATGCCAATCGATACGACAACGAAACACTATCTGTCTCTCTCTCGTACTAATATGCACAAACGATTGGCATCTTGGCTGGGCAGCATGGGTGCGTAGCCAACATGCCAAACGTTTACGATACGACAAGGAAACACTATCTGTCTCTCTATCGCACTAATATGCGCAATCGATTGGCTTCTTGGTTAGGTATCATGGGTGCGTAGCCAACATGCCAATCGTTTACGATACGACAACGAAACACTACTCTCTCTCTATCGTACTAATATACGCAAACGATTGGTATTTTGGCTAGGCACTAAGCAAGTGTGTGGCCAACATGCCAATCGTTTACGATACGACAACGAAACACTATCTGTCTCTCTATCGCACTAATATACTTTATTTATACCTGCAGTCATTTAGTAACTTCTTCATTTTCCATTGGTGTGAAAGAGACAGAATAAAGAGCAAGGGTTATAGTACACTCTGTAGTCTGTACACTTAGTAGTAGTGTACATAAAAAAAAACACTACTGTGCATATACAATAAAATAAAGAGTGCCCATATGATATCATATGACACTAAAATTAATGTTGCTTGAAATTATATTGAAAACTATCAAGATTATTCTAGTCTGCATTGAAACGCGCGTCGCGTTGCCGGCGCTCGCGTACCGAGCGCCAACGCCATCTATCGAGCGTTATTTCGTGAAATCGGATAAAGCTCCAAGGATTAAGGGCTCTTAATCCTTACCCCTTATTTAGTTTTATGTATTTTTAGACCGCAAGCCAGGAACAGATTTCCATGACCAATCGCCTCTCGGCTAAAAACTCGTGTATTGGTTAACGGCTAGGAATGATGAACGCTCGTGGACGTCAGCTGCCGCTCCGTTGACGGGTTGAGGAATGGCTGCAAAAAAAAAATTCATCGCCTCCCGTTTGATACTTTTTCAAATGATAGTTCAGATCATTGATGTAAGTACATATAACAACTGAATTCACAATCAGCCGAAAAAATGGTCCCACAAAAATAATGCTCGAACGGGTTGAGCATGAGTTTTGCTCCTAATCTCGTCTCGGCCGTCGACATCGACAACTGACGTACGTACGTACTGTACGTTTATATTAAAATGCGAAAAAAGAAAGCTCCAAAAGTAAATTTAGATCAAAAAGACAATTATACAAATTTATTTCAAGGAAACTAGGTGTTTTTTAAGTCGTTTTATTTTATATATATGTACGTAGTAAAATGTTCTCCTAAAGTAGTATATTCCTGCAGGACAATCGCAGACTGCATGTTGTCATTCAAAACAAAGACCATACAACTATCTCAATCTAGTTATCAAAAAATATATAAATGTTCTATTTCCGATTTGATATTTTTATTTAAAGTCAATAATATTAAAATAATTTGTATACATAAAGCTACTCCATTCACTCGCTATTCATTTTGACGTTTATACAATGATCAACTTACGAAAACGTCATTTAACCATAAAGTATTCAATGTTTTGAAATTTCCGTTTGCAAATTTGACACTTAAACTGTATTGCATTAAGTTTACTTTTGTATGAAATACTTATCATGAGTAAAATTATAATGAAGCGTAATTAGCATCTACCAGAGCGCATTGCCTAATGTCAGTTTGCTCCATATATTTTGATATATTTCTTTCGCATTGGGCGTACCTACTCTTAATACGTCAATGGTTCAGATGCTATTGTTAACTTAAAAAAATCATCAGCCGGTTAAATCGTGGTGGTAAGAACATCAGGCGGTCGCATGAACATGTAAAAAATAAGCGACATACCTTTTTATGATAGCAGTAACAAATCATGAAAATTTGCATATAGCATTTTATCCATCAACAGATTACGCAATTTACACATTACGCATACTTTGCCCCACATAAAGTGATAAGGCGCATATTTTTTACATGTTCATTTTACAGCTGACGGTCATTCCACCGCGATAGAACCGGCTGACGGTTTTTTTTAGTTTAAAACAGCATCTAAACTATCATCTGACAAAGTACCAGCCGGGAGGCGATGACTGACGAAATATGCTCCTGGCCCGCGGTCTATTTTGTTTAAGTTATATTTTTATATTCACGCAATAAAATACAGGATAATGACGAGAAACGACGCAATTTGTATGGAGACTATGATCAGTATTTTTATTTAGTTGTCTCTTGTCATACGCATTGTTTACGGTTTGTATGCGCTCCGTAATAAAATATCCCACCAGCCTTGACATTATTTGTCTCCAGATTGTTGGGATGCGTTGATTTATATTAATCTGAGATAAGCAATCTAAATCTTGCGTTTGTTTATGTGGATACAGTGAACGTCAAATACCCTAACATCGGGGTACCTACTTGATCCCAAAATCATGATGCTTTTTAATTCAAAAACTTCAAACTTCAAAAATCGTTTATTCAAGTAGGCTTAAAAATAAGCACTTTTGACAAGTCAGTATACAAAAAATAAAATATATCTATATATAACAAACATTCATCTTCTAGTGGGAGTTCTTCAATTTAAATCGCATTATGACTTTTTTGTAGGCATAGGTATTTAGTTGTGGTTATAATCAATTCATGCATATACGTAAGACTTAATAAATCAACCACTAAGTTTTTTTTTGTTTCACAAAATTTAGGCCTAAGATGCACTTTGAAGCGCGTTTCTTTGGCCCTCGATTTTTCATTTAGTACAACATAACGGTTTGCAATAAGTTCAAGTACCTGTTTCCACCACCTGTTGAACCAAGAAACCTGTTTAGAATTATAACATATACTTATATGAGAAATACATCGTAACTTGATTAATTTGCTTTTATTATACTAAAAAACTTCAAACTAATCAACACAAAGTAATAAACTTACCAAAATGTCTTTTTATTTAAAATTTTGCCAAAACAAACAGAAAAGCCTTCAGCCGTATGCACTTTTTTTTCATATTTGAGTCATAAGATCACCTTGGCCTCGGGCTGCACATTTCGGGCTTTAGGCCTGATGTGAAGCGCGGTTATCGGCCATCTAGGGCCTTGAAGCTTATTCTTGCGATCCGCCAAACACATCATCTTTTGTTTGTGTCCGAGCTCTGCTGTCCTGCATATCGCCCTTCGGCCTTTCGGGTCATTACTAAACAATTAATCATTGTTATTTCCGAATTCAACCCTTCTGTAGCTAGCCTAGGGCCTCGCCCCAAGGTGGTGGGTTCTCGAGGGCTGGAATGTCACTCACTGTCCGATTTTAGCAGGCCAGTTTTATATCAGATATACCAAATTGCATACGGCGGCACAGCAAAACAAAATTTTAACTTCATTAAAAAGGATTGCAAAAATATAATAAGCGAACGTCCATGACACTTTTTTACAACTGTTTTTTTGCAATTAAACCCTCTTAGATCTTTTTACAGACGTTTAAGAGTCCGTCTTAAATAACTTCTACATCGACTTTGACTCTACTCATGTTTTTTACGTAAAAAAACTACTCAACCTGTTGCGCGAGGGCACCCGCAAGCGCGAGGCCCCCTAAAGCGCGAGGCCCCCTAAAGCGCGAGGCCCCGGGCGGTTGCCCCGTTCGCTACCCCCAAAGGCGAATCCATATCATCATCTCCCTAGAAAATTTCAGTGATTTGGTGAAATTACAACAACTGATACCTACTTTTGACATTTTATTTTACCATTTCACTTAATCTAGTCAGAGATTTGATCAAATCGCTTAACGGTAGAGTAAAATGTTGTATTCGGTTACTTGCTCTCGTCATTTCACTAAACCAATTCATGGATTTAATCATTTCGCTAAACTCGTTAAACGAAATGATAAAACTAGTTTATTTTTTGAGTTCGTTTCGTCAACTTACTGTCATGGTTAGGGATTTTGTCAAATTCCTTAACAAATATAGTGAAATGAAAGTACGTGTCTACGTGTATGATACCCTAAAAACATTTTTTTTGTCTATTGCGGCTCGAGGATAAGTCAGTCGGTTGGTGCGATCTCAAGTTAAGCTTTTTAAAGCATTATACACATTCAATTAACTTTGCACGCCTGGGCAAATTATGGAATATATATTTTTAATTCTTTTATATATTGTGCTTCGGAGGAAATTAAGAGAGACGTGAAAATTTCAAAAACAGTACTTATCTAAAGACATTACATTTGCACTAAATAAAAAATAGTTTTTTTTTTTACCGGAAGTTTGTCAAAAAGTAAAAAGAATTAATCGCAACGAACTGCAAGCGAGGGTGGGTGGCAGTGGCAGCACGCGGCGCGGGGCGCGCGAGGCGGGGAGATAGCGCAGCGCGCAGGCCGCGCAGCAATTGTTCTGAGACAGTTCGTTCGACACGTTTAACGGGCAACCAGCACAAATTTTTCTTCTGGCATTAAAATGGAACTATTGTTTTCATAGACTATAGGCAAATTAACCTGAAGTCGTACGTGTTCCGTTTATTGGCCGATTTTGTCTTTTAACTAAACAGAATCAGTGATTTGGTCAAATTACTGAATTTTTCTAGGAAAATGATGATATGGATTCGCCATTTTAACATCCTGCGTGCTTTGATATCCCTTAGAGATTTGTTCAAATCTCTGTTTTAATCATATCCCTGCGCCATATCAATGTTTGTTTTAAAACTTGTACTTGTACGACCGCGTTTAAACTAAGCCACCCAGTATTTTACAGTAGTGTAAGAAAGAAAACATACCCAAAAATTCTTTAATTCTTCATATACATATACATATGTCTATCTCCTTCATACCCTCTTTATATGTATAAAGAAAACTTTATCACAGCTCTTTGTTCAATTTTATCCATTTTGAAACCAATTGACACAATATATAATAATTAAATGGCAGATAACCAATAAAATATTCACGCCAACAAATTCTAATTTCGAACACAGATTCCCAGACCCCGTACCCCTAGTGTAAATAAATTCGATTTCGAAACGTGACGTACGCGTTTGCGTTTAGTCTCATATTGTATTGGATTTAGAAAGAGCGCGCCAAGCGGGACGTTTTGGAAACTCAAAATCCTATACAAAATGAGACTTAACGCAAACTCGTTCGTCACGTTATGATGTCGATCAAATTTACACTAGGGGTACTGATATTAAAAATAAGGTAGTATTTTTAAATATCAATTTTTTTAAATAGTTAAAGGCTAATTATTTATCAACCCACCTTCGTATTACTGGTTAGTGATGGGTAGGACATCAATTTAAAATGAGTTTGTATGAGTACCTCATTCTCTAAAATGAGGTGTTACAATGTCTTACTTCAAATGAGGAGAGGTACTAGCAGTTTTGCAGCATCGACTATTCCATCAACTCCAACGGTAGCAAACCATATTTAATGTAAATACATATTTAGGCATTGCTAAACTTCCTTTTAAATATTTAATTGGAGTGCAATCCTGGAGGTTTAAAACAGAACTTTAACAACAGAAGACATACATTTAAGAATCAAACTAAAGAGTTAAAGTACATACATCCTATTGCAACTTAATTTGATGCTTTTATGAAACTTGTTCTAATTTAGCAGTTTATTATTTTTATTGTTAGATTGTTCAGTATCAATCCTTGCTACTTGATATCATTTTAAGTTTAACATTCATATATTGAAATAAATACTAACCATAAACTACCAAACAAACAATTAACAAACTAAGGAGAACAAATCCAATATTTTTTGTACCATTATTATATAGAAATTACTAACTTACCACCTCATAATTTATCAGTAATAATATCATTGTAATATGATAACAAACGAAAACCTCAATAACGTTCGCGCGGTAATGCCACCGGCGTGTAATATACACTTGATTTTTGTATGCAAAAGACACAAAGAAAGACCCACAGGTATATTTTATCGCGAAAACAATGTTAATATATTGTTATTTTGGCATAATTATAAGAATGGTCACTATTTATAAAACACAACTAAAGATTACGAACAACTTTTTCGAGTTTCTCGTACTATAAATATGTCAAAATCATAAATGATCGAAATACTATACGAAGCACGTTAACAAAAAGTATTACAAATTCAAATCGTTAAAATGTACATGTTTATTTCACCTATACAAATTATATTTACTGTTTTATTAATAAACTAATGTAAAATATCATATTTTGTGTACGCCACTATATTATACTACTATATTATTTAAATAATATTTTGGTCTCTTTAACGATAACTGTTTCTAAGCAACCTTCGTAAATGCCCAGTGAGACTTGGTTGGCATTTCAATCGCTTATCAAGTAACCATTTCAAAGTCCAGTCTAATTGATTCAGATTATACATGACACCAGCAATATGAGTCTTGAGCTCAGGTTATACTGGTATGCGCGTTAGTACAATAATAGCTAACAAATATGGAGGCCTACCGCGAACCACGAAGTTTTGCTTTGCTGTCGCACTTACGTATGAAATTACAAGTGCGACAGAGAGAAAAAACTTTCTTCGGTAGGTTCTTTGATGACTTAGATTTTTCGCTTTTGACAAGTAACTTAGCAATGCTAGGATCAAAATGGCGTAATATGTATGTAAGCTTGCGGACGCTTACGCTTGTTTTCTTTCGTGTTTCATTTTTAACGTATTTTCGATGAGGTGTTATTGAAGCACGGCGCGTGTCTGTCTCACTCCCTCTTTCGGTAAATCTAATTCATTGTTTCATTTTGAAAGGATTTTTGAGGGGATGTCACAGTGAGGCGAGCGAATGGTACAAACACAACGCATTTCTCGGTGGACCTTTTGTCCTTGCAATAAGGTTTGTAGTTGGGCAGTTGATAGTGGAGCGATGAGTACTATGACGTCAATGACTCATTTCTTCATTTGAATATCGGCGAGCACCGAGCGCCTCGCGACTCTCTTGCGAGTTGTGAGGAACGCGAGTGAGTTTGAAAGGCTGAGAGTTTTTTTTTAAATTTGAAGTGTTTGAATGGTTTGAGTGGTAAGAGCTGTGTGTGATGCGCGCGAGTAAATGAGTAAAATTAATTGAGGAGTGATGTATGCCATTTATGCGGTGTGAAGTTCTGCGACAATTTAACAAAATGAGTGGTACAAATGAGGTGCCTCACGAGTGAGCAACTCAACACTATTACTGGTATTAGTTCACGCAAAAGTAATATCTGAAGAAGATAACATAATGTAAATAATTGTAGCGAATACGCTCGCCCCTTTTGCTTATTATGTTTCTAGTAGGGGAGAGTTGTATCGTGCTATATCGTACCGCCGGTTAAATCGTACCACCTATAGTTTTCCCACTAAACAACGTATATTTACACAAAGTGCTCCAAACAGTGCTATATTAGAATTAAGCTCAATAATCGAATCAGATATGGCATATGACTATATACCATCGAACAAAAGAGAGAAGAAATATGTTTTTCGTTGGACTTGATCTAACTTTTAATGTGTAAACTTATGATCAAGATAAGTTAAAAATTCCAAATTAAAAGTATATTACTATAAATATAAACGGGTTTACTGTGTAGGTGTTAAAAATTGTCTAATTTTTATACTTTGGTTATTATACTGATTATTTAATAAAAAAAGCTAGTCGTTTAAATCGTACTATAGCATACTGGCATAGGTACGATTTAAACGACCAAGTATGTTTGAGTCGTGTAAGTATGATTTCGGATTCCCGTAATAAATATTTGTTATTCAAACCTAAAATAGCAATAAACTTGCAAAACGTTTCATAGATACAATTTTATTATGGGTGGTACGATTTAACCAACTGGTCGGGTAAATCGTACCGATGGCAGTGCTTCCGAAGAAATGCATTTTGACTTTGTTAATTTAATCTCAGAATGGTCATGTTCATAATGAATGTAACCAAGTAATTGAACTTTTGTATGCACAGTAAGACATATTTGTAACTACCTCCAAAAACAAAATATCCAAGTTTATGTAAAAACTGGTACGATATATCCGACTCTCCCCTATTTAACTATGTAAGCCACTACTTATTCTAGATCGATGGGGCGAACGGGCAACTACTAAGGTCTACACTTCCTATATACTTACTTTACTCTTTGGTCCACACTGAGCATGGCCTGCAATGCTGTTATCATTTGTTTTTTTTTGAAGGCGGTTAAAAATCGGTAACTCAGCGTCGATGTTTTATCTAAGTATATCGACGAAGTTCAGACAATGTCATACCTATTCGTTAACGCGACTGTGCACTTAGTTAAAATTTTAATGAGAAGCGATTTTCAATTGAATAGAATTCCTTCCGAGGCTAAAGTTAGGGCTGGCGCCGGCTTAATTATACTCATCAGTTAATTAAGAAAGTTATGTCCCTTGGAATCTTTGCTTTGATTCGCTACTGTATCCCTTAGGGACTGGGTACCTAAAAGTAGGTACATTGTGCAACGACGGGGGTAAATGAAATCTTGCAAACGAGGGCTTTAGATGCACGAAAGCCGCAGGCTTAAACGTAGAAAAATATTACTTTAATGAACATTACAAAAAATACTAACAATTGATTCGGTCAAAGACGAACAAATTATATCCAGCTTAAAACGAATGTAGTATGATACCTTTGGCCCCTTCGGGTATGGTGCTTTACGCACCCTGGCGTCCACTCTCCTCCCCTCCCCCTTTTAGCATGAAATATGTCTCGGTTGATAGTTTATTTTAATTTTTGAGAGAAGTATTAGAATTAGAAAAAAAATGTCAATGTAAAAAATCATCCTGAATAAATTCTTAACAAATATGGTCATATTCTTTTTTTTTATGATGCACCATTTTGATGTTATAGCTCGATGAACTTCGACAAAATTTTGCCGCTGAACAAGCTGGTTCTATTATTATTATGCTACTAAAGTATAATTACTTTCGATATTATGCAATTCGTTTTTATTTCGTTTGTTTATATACCAAATCATCATTTCTGCATTTCAAGATTATGCAATTCAAATTATGCAAAATGAAATTTCGCTAAATGTTATTATTGAAAACGTTGCACACCCTGAAATAAGATTTTTTTCTAGCAAGTGTGATGAAAAATATTTCTTTCTTTCTTTACCAATTCCAAAAAAACAAAGTTCCCTTTGAGATGGAGAATTCGAAAAATTTCTTATTGTAATAACAGCCACTTTGAGTTATTTAAAATTAATGAAATTCTTCCCTTTTGTTCACACCTGCTAATGAAGAAAGTTGTTTTAATAAGTAATGCTTTAATCTTCTAAAGCTTTTCTTAATAATACAATAATCCGCTTTTGTTTTGTATCGCGTCAACCTTGTAAGATTTAAATACCTATATATTTGTAGACATAAAATGTTTCGATACCCAAGGAGTTAAGGTGCAGTGGGTTTAGCCTAACTGTGCAGTGCAGTTTTTGAAAAATCTTGGCGCTTTTTCAGATCATAATACGATTAGCAATGAATATGAATAACAATCTCGAGGATTTACTCTAGGAACTTCATTCATTCGAAACCAATTAATCAACTTTCGCTTGATAAAATAAAATATAGGTCTAAAATGCACCATTAAAAATGATACCAATTTTTATCTACTCCTATATCATAATTTCCCTATAATATGTTTAACAGAGATAAACTAATGGCCTATATTAACAAACCTTCATCTGTGTGGCTACCATGAGATCGGAATACGTTACTCGATATCGAGAACGTTACGGAAAATGTATGGAGAAAGTGTACAGAGCTCCAAGCGGTTACATATGGTACTAAATTTTTAATTGGTACCATGAGTCACTAACGTTTTTACTTTATTGTTCGTCTAGTTTTCGATACGTGCCTAACTTTACACCTAAAGCGCTCTCTTTCTAACTATATAAAGAAAGCTGAGCCAGAATTATTCTAGTGTCAATAGTAAAATCTCATTACTATGGAGGGTAGAAGTAAGGAGAACAATCTATGTCTATGAAAAGTGTCCATCAAAATTCCTTAAATAATTTTTGACTTTGATGAAAATTCTCAAATCACTGACAGCGCACTTCACTCCGTCAATAACGTCTAAATTCATGTCATGTCTTCACAGAATTTTGACAATTATCCTAGCAAATTCTCAACGTAATATTTATTAATCTATAACAGTACGTGAAGTTCAAGCAAATATTTTAGGGAGAAATCAATCAGTAGCTCGAAAAAGGCTGATTTGATACAAAGGTAAATAAATCTGAGTATGAGGTTTGAGGTCATGATTTCCCGTTTCTCCTATTTATTTACATTTGCGAAGATCACATTACGATCAGTTTTTTCTTTCTCAGTATGATTGAAAACAAAATATCCTTTTATACCCAGATGGCATCCAGCGCATATAGAAGATCGTTCGAAGATATGCATGTGGAAGTTACATAAGAATTAAGGCTCAATTCAAGAAACAGTACATGTATACACGCACATACATATATATATATATATATAATCACGCCTATTTCCCGAAGGTGTATTAGCCACGGATTTACACTTGCTACGATCCTGGCGTACCACTTTCGCTTCCTTCACTTTCGTGTAGGGTGCTCTTGCTTGACCTGGCCTTTCTTCGGGATTTCCACGATTTGATCTGATCAGAGAATATCCGCCGAGGTACTTATACCTATTCCAGCGGGAGAAGAGGGATTCTGTTCTATTTCTGTACTACAAAAAAAATTTGATCTATTTCAGTTGATGGATTTTTTATGTATATCTTTAATAAAAAATACAAATGTATTTTTATTTATCTTTCATCATAATAATTCTACATAATTTTACGACCTGTCTGGCCTAGGGGTTGTGACCCTGCCTATGAAACCGATGGTTCCGGGTTCAAATCCTGGTAAGGGCATTTATTTGTGTGATGTAAGTAAGTATATTATATACACTGTGTGTTTTATAATAAGACAATAAGGCCGTGTATACATATTTTTGGCACTTTGTCCGTGCCGATATTTAATATCTTGACTGTACCCACAACCCAAGGCTTATTGTGCTTACTGTGGGACTTAATCAATTTGTGTAATAATGTCCTACAATATTAATTTATGGACAAAATGGACATAGTCAGCAGAAGTCGTGTAAGCGCTGGATTCAAGCTTCTTGTTACTTGCCTCCTCTTATACTATCTTTGTAAACCAAATTGAAAGCAATAAAAATACTTTGCTATTACGTTTTGTTATTTTCATTCTATTATTTAAAACTTTTCTGTATAATATCATTAGGTTAGGTCTACTGGGACAGTTTACAAGTAGGTATTTGTTTGTTTGAATCTTGCGAATAAAAATCTTTTATAATTTGCAAGAAATGAAATAAATAAAAAATACTTGTAAACCTCCCAAGTACTAAATAATTAGTAAATAAATTATACTAAATACTAAAAAAATCAGAGATGGCGCTGTCAAATGATTTCCCATGAAATGCTTCAAGAGGGCTCTCTTTTTTTATATTATACCAAAGACAATTGATTGAAATAGAGAGGTAATTAAAGTCTAAAGCGAGGTTTAGATTAGCAAGAACTTGCATGCAATTTTCATTAGTTACATTGCGGTATCTAATCTAACTTTTAAATGCAGTTACCTACTACTAAGTCGGTAATTTAACGTAAATTGCATGCAAGTTCTTGCTAGTTTACGCTTCGCTTAAGAAAGAAACGTGTCCCTTAGTTTGACATCCAACACAGATGGTACTGCACTGTTTTGCGGTCACTGAATTTTCAAACGTCTTCTTATACATCAGACAATCAGAGTTACCGCAAACTGTATAGAGCTGTTCAGCGCCATCTCGTTTATCTATCAAAGTCGAAGCAAGAAATTGTCTTAAATTTTACGCATCTTACTCAATCAATGTATCTTTGATTATACTTACTACTTTTACGGTATTTTTCGATGACATTTGTCAATTTTGTGGTGCCGATATTATAGCAACAGCCAAAACATGTCAGAGGGCTTACTGCGAACAGCAGCAGCATCTCCGGGGTGCGATTTTATTACACAAGGATATCAGTCTCAGAGATAGCCAAAGCCATTAAATCCATGTCTGGTGGCAAGTCGCCTGGTCACGATGGTCTCAGTGTGGAGCATCTACGGTTTGCTGGTCGTCATATCCTGCGTGTACTTGCAATGTTTTATTCTCTGTGCATATCCCATTCTTACCTGCCCCTCGACTTAATAAAAACCTTGGTCATACCAGTGGCGAAAAACAAGACAGGAGACCTAACTAGTAAAAATAACTATAGACCGATATCGCTCGCTACTGTTATGGCAAAGGTACTGGACGGTGTGCTTAATGCGCAGTTGAATAAAAACCTTTCATTGCATGACAACCAGTTCGGGTTTAGGCCCGGGCTGTCAACTGAAAGTGCTATCCTGTGCCTTAAGCATACCGCAGCATATTATGTTGATAGAAATACGCCAGTTTATGCCTGTTACCTAGATTTATCAAAAGCGTTTGATCTGGTTTCCTACGATATACTTTGGAAGAAACTTGAGGGAATTAACTTAGCGCCCGATTTGATAGGTATATTTAGATATTGGTATGAAAACCAGATCAACAACGTGAGATGGGCAGGTACATTGTCTGAGACGTACCTATGGGTTGCAATGTGGGGTGAGGCAGGGGGGGTTGAGCTCACCATCGCTTTTCAACCTATATATGAATGAGCTTATTGTCGCGCTCAGCAGCATGCATGCGGGCTGTCACATAGACGGGGTTAATATGAACAATGTGAGCTATGCCGACGACATGGTGCTGTTGAGTGCGTCAGTCTGCGGCATCAGAAGGTTGCTTAAAGTATGTGAGGATTACGCACACACGCACGGACTCAAGTATAATGTTGATAAAAGTCAGTATATGGTTTTTGGGGTCGAGTCTAAAATACCATCTGTAATACCACCTATCAAACTTAACACGGTTGCCCTGCAAAGGGTATACCAGTTCAAGTATCTAGGTCATATCGTTACTACCGACCTCAAGGACGATGCTGATATAGAACGGGAACGTAGGGCCTTATCGGTCAGAGCTAACATGATTGCACGCAGATTTTCTCGATGCTCAAAAGAAAGTAAGGTGACTTTATTCAGAGCTTTTTGCACAACATTCTACACTTGCAGTCTATGGAGAAGGTACACCTTGAGATCGTATAGGGCCCTACAAGTACAATATAATAACGCGTTCAGGGCACTGATGGGGCTGCCGCGATACTGCAGCGCATCAGGGATGTTTGCGGAGGCGCAGGTGGCGTGTTTTAAAGCTACCATGCGCTTGCGAGCCGCATCTCTGGTGCGACGCGTGCGCGCCAGCTCCAACAGCGTCCTGGCAATGATTGCGGACAAGTTTTGCCCGTACATGACATTTTGCTGTGGACTCCATGCGCCCAGCAGCGCTGTGGTTAACACATTGAGATAGGTGATAACTGTCAATGTGTTAAAAAAACTTTAATTTTCTTTGTATAATTTTATTGTAGGTATTAATGCATGTGTACTCGTATTTGTAGTATAGTGTTTAAGTCTAGTGTTCCAAATTAATATGTATGAGTCATTATGTTACTCGAAATAAACGAATTTTAATTTAATTTAATTTAATTAACGCAGTGCACGCGGGGAAATGGGACAGTTTACAATTTTAAAATCGCTGCGATTTTGTTCTACTATATGCGCGCACTGACATATAACCATCATACAGCTCTTGATTCAGTGTATACTTTTGGAAATAATCGCTCCGAACCTCTAAAATATGGTGTCTCCCCCTCCCCCTCTGACTTTTGAACCGAGCATGCAAAACAATTTTCCTAATTTTTTACAAAACAAAACTTAATAAATACTTTCCATGAAAATTATTCTGAATACGATCATTTTTCAAAAAAGCGATGGGTCGCTCTTTTGCTGCTATGGTGTTTTTTGGGATGGATCCTCGGCGTAAACATCAATTTTGATTTAGGTACTTAGTTTTAATTTTATCAACGATTCTTGAATACATTGGTAATTAATTGTATCACGGTCGGAATTCCGAAGACTTGACGAGAAAATTTCATTGGCAGACCGCCGAAAATTGAGTTTTGTCGCGACGCATAAATGTTTTCGGAATAATTATTTGATTGCCCATTCTATTATTAAGGGTTCTTTGTAGGTGTTTCAACGTGACCAAATTATTAATGTAAATTTGTTGTCAGTACAATTAACTAAATTGACAAATACTCCTAAATTTCAGTCCTCTATGGGTGCTTCGCGTATAACTAAAAGCAAATAAGTCCAAGCGTTTTTGCACAAATAAGAAAATATTTAAAGTCAAAACCGTATTATTTTTTTACAAAATATACTTAAGGCAAAAGGGATCTGCATACTCGTACTACGTGCATTGGTTAGTGGGTACTTATTATTATACTTATCAAGGAGATTGACAGTGAAATCGGTCGCCTCAATGCTGCAGCAGTATGTACAGTCAGCAGTACTAATTGCTTAGCATCTGTGTGTACAAATTTATAGGCAGGGGGTGGGCGGGTAGTTTTTCTCTGCCGTGGACTGTACGCTGCAGCGCTGACAATTATATTTGGATCTGACAACGCTGACGCTCTAATTGGAGCTTGGCGTCATTGTCAACGGTAATTGTCAAAGAATACTTACTCCTTGCCAGTAAAATAAATTAGTACCTACCACTGAAAATCCGCAATATGTCGAAAGGCAAATAAAATCTTGTTAGGCTTTAATAAAAACACTTGACTTTGGCACAGTGCCCTAGCAGCTCCCCTTTGTGTAAAAAAATATAACGCTTCAACAATAACCCAGCTTTGTGCTTTAGTCGCAATCCTTGATGGGTACCTGATGATTCTGCGACAATTATTTCGCAGATTATCGATTCGCGGACAACGATTCGCCGAACATCGTTTTGCAGAGTGATTTATTTGTATCTACAAAAGTAATATCTGTAACTTTTGGTCGACTGACGTTACGCAGACTCTTGTTTCACATACAGTTCAGTTCGCTTCTGTGTAAATTAGCAGAACTATTATTGGACGATTTTCATTTGGCAGAGTAATCATTTCCTTTAAGGAATGTTTAGTTGAATAACATTTCACATTGAATACATAGTTGTTTTCTAAATAAAAACTTTTTATATAAAAAAGAAAACCGACTTAAAAAAAACCGGTCAGGTGCAAGTTCGTTTTACTCGCGCACCGAGGGTTCCGTACAAACTTTGAATTATCTCGTGTAACTATAAAGGCGAAAGACCAGAAGACCAGAAGTACCTATACTAAGTATAACGTGTACAGCGTCATCTATCGGCAAATTTTCTAACTTGTGCGATGTAATTATGCACGTATATTGGTTTATCGAGGATAAATTCCCTAGCATGTAAACCGATCTCAAAAATAGATTTTTTATTTGAAAAAAGGTGTATTTAATGTTTATGGTGTGTAATGTTTCGACCTAGCTAGATCGATTGTTCGCCCCCCGAAAACTAGTCATGATCATGGCCTAGTCTAGCCATAAAAAGAGGGAAGTATTGCTAATCAATATTAATGCCAAATGTTCATTCGACCTATGGTGTTTTAACCAATAGTTTCTCAGTTAAATAATTATTCGATGAAAATTAAATAAGTGTATCAATGTTCTGCGTATTGACTACTCGTGCAAACGACTATTATGCGTAATGACTTTCTTCCAATCGTTACTCGGCCAAAGAACCCTCTGCGAATCGTTGTCGGCGAAACGATAATCGGCGTATTTTCTCGTAGAATCAATAGGGCGCCATCCTTGATATTGTGTAGTTGTAACCTTTGTAGGTGCTTTTTTTTATTTAATTTCGGAAACCACTTCCTCTTTGGAGGAATAGCTATTGGCATACCTTATCTACTATTGGCGCAAGTGGTCGTGTTTGGTCGCAACGATGCCTTCCAAGGCCTTTCAAGCCACTCTTCGCGAATTGCTGCTCTCCTTGCGCATTCTACCGTGACCTAAAATTGTATGGCCTTTCTTTTAGCGAAATATCTGAAATATTGTGCTTTAAATGCAGTGTACACCGATTTACTAGGGGTGCGGCCTTTGGTAGGCCACATCTCGTATCAGTCAACCTGTACAGCTGGCTCCGTCCGAGGCGGACCTATTAGAAGTATTAGAACTTCCGGTTAGCCGTCGTTGACTGCCGCTACTGAGCAGCTAAGCCTTTCACCTTTATCTAAACTTAAATTTAAACTACTTGCCTCTTACTTTTTACCTCTCATTGAATAAATTTACCATTGCGCAATCGACTAAGTGTAACCAATTTGAATCCTTTTAAATAGGAATTGAGTATACACAGTTTAAGCTCAATTAGCCCAACTAATAAATTGTTCCTGTTAAAATAGCTGTTAAGTACCTATATAGGTAAATACTTAGATTAACTTTAATTAGACCGCCCAGTAAATAGTTTGTCCACTATCGGGTTTCTTTGTTTTGTTTCCTTAAAATAGCTATAGTTAAAAACTAGTATGACAAATGAGATTAGTGAGCATCATAGGCCCGCTATAAAGAGCACTAAGATTATTAGGGTGCTGATGTAGACTATCTATTATTACGCTGTATTTTTATAAAAGTGTCATCTATAATTTTGCCGCTGAAGTTAAGTAAAATCGATTAATTCGTCTTTACAGATCAAATTTTAGACAAGTATTATGCCTCCTTCGTGCGCACTTTTCCTCTTGAAACTCAAGACGCCTTTCATTATTTCGTAGACGTACCTAATAACCGTCATCGAATTCCATTATAAAAGGCTTTAGGAATTTGCAGAGACTTGGCGCTACACAAAGATACTTAATGAAAGAAACAAACATTACGCCGGTCTTCAAGTGACATAATGCTATTCGGCGCGTTATCGTGCTAACACAATTCCCTGGACCCGACCCTCACACTTTTCTACATTTTAATATGATGAGGGTACAACACTTACCTATATATTTTATATGGAAACTTGCGAGCCAAATTTTGTACCGAAGTTATTTTCACGGTATGTTTGTTTTCAAGACGGTTGCTAGTTATGGTAAATTATTTACATATAGGTATAGCCAGTCGCGGACGAGCACCATCAGATTGGCGTCCTCATCACTTTAAGACATGAAAAGATACATTATTTTAATGTACCTACACAAATCATAAAACAGTTTGAGTTAACCATCCACTCTCGAGTCTCTCGACTGACCGCAGCGAGTGCAGCGACCTTTTGGCTTGACGCGGTCCGCTCTACTCTTATTTTACAATCGACTGGTCACATTTTTCTAGTTCGTTATACTTCTGATGGGGCCGATAGTCGGAATTGATAAAATACTCGTTAGAAAGCGCACACAATACCTTGCAATATTTTTAGGATACCCGTCAAACCCGGCCGAAATAATATAGTTACCTGCTTAAATTTTTATACAATTTATATTTGAGGACGAACGATGCACAGAAGGTCTAGTGTAACATGAAAGCAAAATATTCGTTAACTATTCGATGACGTTAGGTGAGAAAACTACTCGGAAACTAAAAACCTATACTTTTTAGTTAACATGCGAGTGTGATATGCAACCTCAAACTCGTCCTTTACGAAAGATAGCTCATTTTGACAGTAATTTACCTTTTTCGTATGTTGGTAGAACTGGGTGTTATAGGTGGCCAAATTACGAAGTACAGCCCATGTGGGATCTTTGAGCGTATTAAGATCACCACTTAATTGGTTCGCGTTATATTTCCGTTGAATAAATGCAGTGGTCGGCAGCCTTTAAGCAGCCAATGCACTTTGTTTATAATTTGCAACTTTATCACTATATCTGATAATTTATTATTATGCAAAGAGCACTCGACAATGTCAACGACGACTGACAACGACAACAATTGTCAACAAATACCTATTTTAAAGGATACAAAAAAAGTTCCCGACAGCGGTAGTACTCTCAAGTTCAAATGCCGCACGGGCTTGCGCTTGCCTTTTACTTGATAGTAATACTTTTCGATATTGAAAATCTACAATCAAGCTGTTTAAAAATATGCACCCTTTCTTCGTGGTTCGCGATACTTATATAGTAAATCTGAATAGACCATAGATTAGGTACAGAAGGTACAATTATAATATGTTAACGGCACCAATCATGGAACATTTAAGAGAAAATTTGGAGTGTTTTTGTAATTTCACCGACACCTGTAAAATTTCTACCGCTTTACGCTTTAAAAGTTGAATGTCCAATTCGTCCTTTATGTTTTCTATGTATTTAATGAAAGCTACTGCAATTGGTTTCAATATTATTTACCAATAAAAACTGTGGTTTTTTGTGGCGCCATTAATTTTCAAAATAACAAGTATCAATGAAAAATTAAACTTAAGCAGCTCTTTGGCTCTTGTTTATGATAAAATGTTGCCAGCGATTAAAAACTGATGGTAAATACTTGTTTTACAGGATTTGTCTATACCATTCCATTACTAGTGCCTGTTCCATTATAGGGGTGTTTACTATATGTAGTACTACGAACAAAATCGATGTTTGTAAGCGCGAGGCCACGAATCATGTTGTCCCTGTCATGTCATGTTATGTCATGATCATTTGCGTTCCGAACGCGCCGACTTGAGAGACGTAGACCTGATATAAATTTTATATACAAAATAACCAGGAAGGTTCGCTGGCCGCCTGTTGCCGACCCCTGAACAAGAATATTATGTATCCGTTTTCAAACGCGCTGACTGCGGGCGAGTGTAAATTCAAATATGACATTCGTAAACGTTTCGAAACCTAAACTCAATAGTTAAATTAGTCACTCGAGAGTTGTCGAGTGAAATGTTGCGTTTGGAGTTTCGCCCTCAGGTGGCAATTCCATTTTTTACATTTTCTAACATTTATGAAATATTTACTATTAAATTGTCTCTAGTTTTGTTCTGAAATTTGGCTTAAAGTGTTTTAAAGTACAATAAAATCAAGAATCTGATACTATTCGTTAGGACTGACAAAACCTATGCTGGCGCCATCTGTAAAATACTTCGACCGGTCAACGTGCCCATTTAACGTGCAGTAAGAAAAAGTTCAGACGTACGAGGCCACGGCATGTCGCATTTGCTGCTGTCAGAGAGGAGTGCTGCTGTATCTCGGTTTTAACCAATTTTTGAGGAGAGCAAGAAAACGTAATTTGTAGGTATTTCGTCTAAAATATATCATATGTTCATGCCATTGTACTAAGGGCGATAATATTCAGTTTAAGCAGAGCTTACTTTTTGATATTTTTAGATATTAAACTTTGTACAGGCGAAAAATAGTTTTCTGTGTAGATTACTGCCCGAAAATCTCAGAAGCATTCTACACAAATTCAAGTATCTCTTGTTTAGCATTGAAACAGCAAGCACTTTATCTTCTTAAATACTTCACATATTTGGTTCTTCACTCAATAACTTTTCCAATTTTCATGCCACTCTGAAGAAAATGGTATCAAATGAAAGCTAACCGTAAAACATATTTTTATTTTTCTTATTAGACACTGTTTGACAAAAATCATTTGAAAAAAATAGGTATATCCTTTATATTCAAAATTCCTTGTCTTTTAAAAAACTGCCAACCTCTGACCTTCTGACACATGTGAATTGGTACCTATTTCATTGAATTTATTACATTCTAGAAATTATTATGTGACACGATGACACATTCCTTCAGCAAACCCGTTTTAAGTCCTCGTGGATGGGTGGTGCAGGATCATGCTTACGAACTTTACTGTTCTTATAGTCCCATTTGACAGACGTGTTCGATAGGAATGAGGCTGGTACGTGGTGAGAGCTCGTGAGTCCATAAAAATCTCACACAGGTCGACCTAGTCCCAAATTCAGAAAAAACTTGTGCTTGGGGTATTAGGCGACGATACACAGACTTGTATAGATAAATTCATACTTAGGTGCATAGATAACATCCATAACTCGGGAACAAATATTCGTGATGAACACACAAATAATTGCCCAACCTGGGACCTCTTGCTTTGTAAGCAGGCTCAATACCGTCTAGGCTAGGAGACGGTTGAATTAGACTTTAATTGACCGGTTTTATATTATTTTTAAAACAATATAAAAGGTAATCATGGTTTATATCCCGGTCAATTTAAGTCTAGTGAAACTAACCGTGACCGTTAAATTACTTATATCGGAAGTTTCGTAGTAACAATATAATTAGATCTCTCCATTCCGTATTACCTACTTTTTATATAGCCGTATCGATCTAAAACTTTGCTTAGGTATATATTGTTTACCTTTACCATCGATGAAAATACAATAAAAATAGAGGTATACCTAATAAAGGTAATCGGTGGATCTATTCGGTTGCTATTTTTTTTTCACAATCCATAACTCCCGCGGGAACAATATAGGCCTTTGTCCTTCAGTACGCCAGCATGAAATAAGATCTTTTTCGAGCAAGTGTGATGAAAATGAAAATTATACATAATGTATGTGATGTGTACCTATGTGAAACACCATGGATTACCGTGTTGCAAATTGCCTCCAGCATGGAACTTTTCATCAAAGTAATTGTTTACCTACCTGTCTTGATCTACCCAAAACGCTTAAGTACAAGTGGATCAGGAGGACGAAGATTTACTTCCCAGCATTCAGCGGAGAGAAGTAGGCTACGGACCGAAGAACGGTGGATAGGCTTGACTTATTCGGTAAATTTTTATCCCTAGGTACCTAATAAGACATTGTTTGTAGATTTACATAATTATTATTATGTTAATTATTAAAAAGTTGAAATAAAATAAACGCCTTTTTTAATTGATCGTTCGCTACATTACAATATTTTTTCAGGTCTTGGAAGTAGGTATCCAATATAAACAATACAGTTGGTATTTTGTTTTGTAATATAAGTATAGTTTATCTATGTGTACAAAAAATATGTGCACTCAAAAACAACTCGGCAAGATGTATCCTGTAGAATACTTTACTTGCCTCTGTGCCGCCGCTTCTCGAAGCTCATTATGATATGTTACGCTCTTCATGCTTGCTTTGCACTGGCCACGTAAAGTGGTAAGTAGATATGCAACGAGCGATCTAAGATGATGGGATTACATCTTAGCTGAGATGACAATAGTTTGCTACGATAACGAAACGCTTTCCGTTCTCTTTCTCTTCCATATTAGTGAGATAGAGATACATAGCTACGTCAGCACAAACGATTGTCATCTTGGGTAGGCCCCTAGTTCAGTTTTTGATGCGTGCTGAAACTGTTGAAAAAATATCGGACTTCAGGTAGACATCGGGTAATATTAGTAGGTACTCAGCTATATGACCATTATTAAGGGTTTTGCTGTACATACTGGCATGGCATCCACGTTAATGTAAAGTTTATTGCTTGTTCGACACTCTAAAGCTTCTCTTTTACTCATTGGCCTCGTACCTATAGCTTGAACAAATAAAGTAGCGGTCTTTATACGCCGGAAGATCCCACATGCACTGTACTTCGTAATTTGATGATTACCACCCAGGTCTGCCAACATGCGAAAAGAATTTAACTATGAAAGTAGTGAGCTAACTTTCAGAATTGTCAAGTGTCACGTTGCGCAATACACTCGCATATTAACGTAAAACGTATCGTCAGTAGTTTGCTCGATTAACTTTTTACATGACAAGTGTCAAACTGAATGTCATCCGAGTCTGGTTACTTTGGAATAATCGTATCTCACCCAATTGTGACATTTTTTTCTTCATAATCAACGTTCTTAAAGAGGTTTTATCTTCATCGTCTTTGGTGATGTTTTGATTCGATGTTCATTTGAATATCATCCTTAATACTTTATCAGTTAGGTCAATATTAATTTGTGTTGTATTTCTACTATTTTTAATGCGAGGGCTTGTAAACATTTTAACATGTTTATGATACTACTGCTGCTGATAAAGGCTCCACAACGAGTAGTAGATAGGAAAAATCAATGATATCATTATAAAATAGAAAATGAAACAGTCATTCTATTATGCAGATTGATTAGTTAAATACTTGAACGGCACTTATAAAATTAGAATAAATAAATGTCACTTATAAATTAAATTTAAGAGCAATTCCTAGCTGAGCAACTTTTCAAATCTCGAATTTTTGAAGCTATCTAAATGTGAGTGCGCGCACACAGACGCGAGACTCGTGCGCTCGCTCATTGCGCGCCGTTCCGTCGACATCGCCCGCGAGCCAGACGGAATTTATTCTGCGCTGCCCGACGCAAGTTGTTTTTGTTGTTATCACATAATATTGTTTTTTATTTTTATACTGTATCTATTAATTACCATATAGGTAAAAACTGCAAAAAAGAATGATGTCCCTGCTTCGGTCGTCGTCGTACAGTCAAGTGCAAAAATATGTATCGAAAGAATCGTCTCATAAATATGGTACTACGCTCTTATTTCACTGGAATAAGATGGTATGGGACATATTTTTGAGTAAGATGTGTACACCCATATTTTTACACTTGACTGTACCTATCCGTATTAGTAAGTTGGGAGTGATCATGGTGTGTTGTGAAATTTTGTAAGTAGGTATAAATATACCTATGGTTAAACTACAATCTATTTAACTTGTAGTACGATGGGGCTAAACTTGGGTCGCCTTATTGAAGAACGTATCGCAATGACAATCTGGGTAAAGTATGTTGGGATAATGCCGGACGATTTTGGGACCAATTGAGAGAACTCGTGAAAAAATGTTTTTTCGAGATCTCAACACGTGACAGATTCTTGAAGTACGGAGCGAATCGTTAAATAATAACCGTGGATTCGGCCTGAATTTTGGTAATCTTCAATATAGAACGGTTTTAGTTTTGTACCTGTGTAAAGATGAGACATACTTTTTTTTAGGGTAACGAGTGTTTTGCCATCAAGGGAGAACATCGGATGGTGAAAAAAAGTTGCTTCTAATGGAAAGAGAATGAGGTATCACAAAGAAATAGGTCCGGTGTCTACCCTTTTGTATCCGATCTTAACCGTGATACAAAAATTGGTAAAATTGAGACTCTCAATCTTTGATACCTATGTCATAAGGCAATTTGATAAGTAAACAATGTGCTAAGAAACCTCTTATTGTAAGGTTTACCCGAAGTAATAAAATAAGAAAAACCACTGAAATAATAGATAGGTTTCGAAGTTTTGACAATTTAAGATCTCGTGAACTGTACAGGTTTAGTGAAAGTGTCAATGTATTGTTTATTGAATGGAATCAAAATAAAAAATAATCGTACCCAGTCATTTTTAATGAAGGTCGCAAAAAAAATAAGAATCAAACTTAGAAATCAAAAACACTAAGTAGTTCTTTAAAAAGGTCAAGATCACTGAGAGCCCATCTTGAAGTATGGAAAATAAGTAAAATTGCGATTTTGTTGGTTTAATTTTGCAATTATGTATATACATAGTTGATATGCAAACTTTTGATAAAATGTAGGTATCGTATGTAAGAGTAAAGTAAATATATAGGAAAAGAGAACCTTCTTGAAGCATTTTAAGGAAACTAATTTCGAAGCCCTATCTCTATTTTGTATCCGAAACTAGCTATGTATGTATGCATCCACATCTACATAAGCATCCGTATGTGTAGGTACTTTATTGCGAAAAATTGCTCATTTGCTATCTATTTTACTCGATTTTGTTATAAAATTGAACATGTATCATCATCCCTATACAATATAAATACTCTTTATTGCACCTCAATAAAAAAAACAATACAAAAGAAAACATATACATAAGCACAGGTAAACAACATGCGGTCTTATTGCTAAAAAGCGATCTCTTCCAGGCAACCTTTGGGTTGCGGAAATTAAGAAAATTACATTGTCAGTAACCGTCGCGCTGGTAATGGTACTGGATAAAATAATGGTACGAAAGTGTGATCAAGAAAACAATAAATGTGATAATTAAGTAGGTCAGTATGTAAATTGAAGAAAATTTAAAGTTTGACAATCACTGCTGTTTTTTAAATAGGTAAAGATCGGATTGTTTCTTTCCGATCTTTACCTGGAAGCAGCAGTGCTAGGTCTGTTAACACAATTACAAAAACAAACACAGTTTCATCACAATACGCAAAATAAATTACAGGGCGAAGATCGGATAGAAGGAAGAATTCGCGAAATTTACCTTGCTCTCTGTGATTGCGCATAGCACAAGCCTGACTCCATGAGCGACGCGGGGACACTAGCAGTCGAGGCGCAATGAAATGGCGTCTTACACAATGTTGCCAATATTAAAAAATAAAGCCAAATTAGGGAGAAATGAATGTCCTACGTTCTTCACCCGCATCCGGTATTTACCCAACATACCTTAATCGTTGAACCGCCGCATTTCAAAAAGGCCCTTATTTTGATATCGGCTAGCCGTAATGTAATACGGCGGATTATACAATACGACTGCGATACTTATATATAAATCCCCTCGTCAATGTAATTTCATTAAATTTGCTATCTAGTGGCAAACATCAAAGTTATCTTTTACTTGTGACGCACAAGTGTGTGCAATGTAAAATAATATATTTCTAAAAAAAAATTGCCTACTATGTAGTAAAAGAAAATGTGATTATTAAATTATAATAGGAAAGGTGGTCAAATCGCAAAATGCTGTCGTTTTATTTAAAATAATGAAATAATTAGACCAGTTCCGAAAGTACCGGGAAAACCCGGTTCTTTAAAACAGTACCGGTTCTGCAATCCCTAATAAGGATGTTATGCCCATCACTATTCCTTCTGTGTACGTATATTTAGAAACTGGTTCCGCCTCCAATTCGTGCGATAAGGACAACTGCAGCTCGGACCGAAATTCACTCGCAAAAAACTCAAAAATCGAGGTTTCGCTCTCGACTGTTTCCTCCTCCAAAACGCAACCAATCATTATGAAATTTTAGAAATTGTAAGAGGAAGAAATAATCTATGCCGCTATGTTTTGATTTTTTGGATATTTGCTGTCATATTTGTATACTGTGCCTTTTTTTACAGCGAATTCAATTGAGCCGTTTTTGCGATTTTCGAGGCGCTATAAGTTTCTTCAAAATAAAATAATCCAAAAAAGCAAAACATAGCGGCACAGATATTGATGATATTGATCTTATTTGAAAAAATCATTGCTCTAGGTTAAAAATCCAGGGAGGAAACAGTCGAGAGCGTTTGTATGGAAAAATCACAACTAGGAATTCCTCTTAATGAATTTCTTGAATGTATAAGTTTACTTCTGCTCGATATTGTCTGGACCGTATAAGTCATATATCTAGCACAGATGAAATCAACCATCAGCTACTAAAAGTTTGAGCTCACTCAATACCATATTTAACAAATTTACATGCCTAAATTTTTTTCATCATTTCGGTATAATGTGCAAAACACGTTTATTAGTTTTTTAAATAGACCATAATAAAATTAACGTTAAATAAAAATATTTTATTATTTACGTCCAATCTTTTCAGAAATTTATAAGTAGGTATATTTAAACATGACATATCTAAGTTTTATCATTTGTGACCGGTTTATTGATTGAACATGAACTAAAAAACTTAGTTCTCTCTCCTTATCGTTAAGAAGGTGGCAGAAAAAATCATAGACCTCTACGAAGATGGGAAGACGACTTCAAAGCTCTTGCTGGTGCCACTTGGCGGAGGAAAGCCCATGATCGGGAACTTTGGAGAAACTTGGGGGAGGCCTATGCTGGACAGCAAGACAATCTCGACTCCGATGTCTGAAACTGAGCATTGATATATAATAATAGTTTTTAAACTAAGGATAAGTGAAACTAGGAAATAAGATGTTTATTATATTTTGTAAACTAGTTAATAAGATTGTTAAATAAAGGCTTATTGAATTGAATTGAATTGAATTGTTAAGAAGAGATTATCGTCAGTGTACTCGTACTAATATTAGTTTAGTACCTATTTTACCTCAATCCGAGGACAATGCCACTTAAATATGTTCATAAATCTTAGTGGGAATTGTCTCAGGATGTAGGTTGCACTTATAATTTAAAAACCAACAAGGATCCTCTTTTTTGTAGCATCTGCCTATGTCTGCTTTTTTTCCAAAAATAAGAGGAAACGAGCTTTTGTGGTTCGCCGGAACGATATACCTAATATTTGTTACTCTCGACTTTCGGAGACACTCGGTTAAACTCGTTTGCATGTATGTTAAAAAGATAGCAATATTTGCCGTTGTATCTTGTAGATATATTCAATTTAACCGGTTAATTTCTTTCCACAAACACAAAATAAAACTAATTTGCCATAAACTGGTACCTCATTAGAATAGTTCTTTAACCGGTAACCGCAAGCGGAAACGAAAACCTTTTCGTTCCCGAGTAATTATACAAAAACGGTTTAAAAAATAAAACGGTTTGCGATCCCTTATAAATACGATACGAAACGTAAACGTGAGCGACAATTTGAGTAAACGTACTTATAATTTACACTCGCTCTTTGAGTTTCCAAAACGTCCCGCTTGGCGCGCTGTTCAAAATCCCATACAAAATGAGACTTAACCTAAACGCGAAAGTTACGTTACGCTATCGAATGGAAGTTACACTAGAGGTACAGATGAACCTAGCCCCAAAAACGGAGCAAAGCTTTTACAATGCGTACTGGGCGACGATACTTAATACCTCCTCAGATACGTAGAAAACACCCATAACTCAGGAACAAATATTCGTGATAAACACACTAATACTTAAATATCTTTATCGGGATAGGCCACTGAAATGCTGCATTTCACTTTGCATGAAATAGGGGTCGGCTGATGCTCTTACCTTGACTTTAACTGCATCAATAAATTGCTCTGATATTTAGATTAAGATGATATTTGTAAAATTTGACGATTTAAATTGCTTGTTGCTAGGCCTATTTCAATAAAGATTATATTGACTTTGACTTGAAAGCCCTTCGGGTCATTGTGTACTTGAAAATGCTTTTTGGATTTTACGATATTTTTCCTGCTAATGACTTACGTTAAGGCAAATAAGTCAGTAAGAAAACTTTTGAGCAGACTAAATTTTCAATAAAATTAGTTCAATTTGGTCTACAATTTATTTATTTTGTTTATTGGGCTCTTGCCCAATGTTGCTTTATTTTTATTCAATATCAGTAATATACGAGTATGATACGACTTTTAATATTTGTTAGGTATAGTAGCTACTAGGCCTTCAAAACACTCCGCAAATAGTTTTTTTTTTATACTACGTCGGTGGCAAACAAGCATACGGCCCGCCTGATGGTAAGCAGTATCCGTAGCCTATGTACGCCTGCAACTCCAGAGGAGTTACATGCGCGTTGCCGACCCTAACCCTCATCCCACCCCTCGTTGAGCTCTGGCAACCTTACTCACCGGCAGGAACACAACACTATGAGTAGGGTCTACAGTGCTATTTGGCTGCGGTTTTCTGTAAGGTGGAGGTACTTCCTCAGTTGGGCTCTGCTCTAGATCTGGAATGACATCCGCTGTGCTGTACTTTCTATGATCTGAGGCCCTACTACACAAAGCGAGATGACATTCACAATGCCCATACCATACCTCTCTTAGTTTTGAAAGAGTCAATTTCCTCACAAACAGTGCGAATCGCACTCAAACCCTCTTTCGGGTACAAAAGCCGGCTATGTAATTTTATTAGTTTTTTCTTAACATTACGAGTTAATTCATTAAAAGCAAATAGTATTAGTTAGGTACAGTCACCATCAAAGTAACAGATCAAAACTACGCGTCAAACGGGTATGTGCCATTATCTAATAACTTAACAAAAAGAGATATATGTCTGTAATGTCTCTATATTTATAATAACAATTTGTGACAGGTACTTTTGCGCGAATTGTAGAAATATGTCTCTATTTGGAAGATATTCCAGGTTGGCAGATACTTTTCATCTGATAATATTGATGTTGACTGTACCTCCTACTAGTGCTTACTTAGCCCTATCACTCAGTTGGGATTTAAAAATACATTTAGAGGTCTTATTATTAGATCCCTTGATCCTCGGCCGTTTATTTAAGCTCTCTTTTTCTAACATTTAGGGTAATTCCAGGATAGTTGCCCAACTTTTGGAAATAGCTATATAACTCAATAATTCCTCATTGTATAGTAATGTGTCCTATACGTAGGGTTGCCACCTTTTTTCTACAGAAAAATTGTATTTTTAGCAGTGACTTGGTCAATCAAAAAAAAAATATATATACGTAAAAAAATACAAAAAACTCATATTGCATAGATGTTTGGGATTAGAAATGGCGACGCCGTGCTTAGAAAGCGGGGTTTTCCCGACTGCGCCACAATAGATAGCACACTCGTAAGTAGGTGAAATTTGGTTTTTTAAAACAAGCAACTAATGAGTTTCCAAAGCATACGTTACATTTCAAATTTCCAAAATGGAATGTCTATTCTAATACGGAGTATTACTGCAATGTTCTGCCACCAGAGTGCAGCTCTAGCGCACATCCTAAACCATAGAGTAACTTGTACATTATACGCCTTAAACTTGAATGTCCTATTCATCCTTTATGTTAAGTATATATGTATTTAATGAAAGCTACTGCAATTAATTTCAATATTATTAACTAATTAAAACTATGGTTTTTTGCTCGAATTATGGGATGTAACTATGGCGACATTAATTTTAAAACTAACAAATACTTATGAATGATACGTAATTTAACGAAATAAGCTCTTTGGCTCTTGTTTATGGTAAAATGTTGTCAGCGTTTAAAAACCGATGGTAATTACTTATTTTACAGGATTTGTCTATACCATCCTATTACTGGTGCCAGTCCCATCAAAGGGGCATTTACTATACTTAGTCTTAAAATATTGAGTTAGTGCTTGATCTGCGTGCTCAAAAAACTGTAGTCTTGGTAATAATACAACATTAGCTAATTTAGAAGTTTGTATAGATAGTTATTTATTAGAAGGTTGCTAGCGGGGGTCGAACTCGGACCCCATCGTGTGATTCCAATGCCGGTGACGGTTCTTGTCTTTTCCTTTCCTTGACAAACTTAATGTATGGTAAATTGATTTCGAGGTGGCATTAAGTTAGGTTTGCAATTGTCGCACACTGTGTGGAACATGGGGACTTACGTAGCGCTTTCAAGAGTCAACTAGTAATTTAAAGGGAGTTCACTCCATTAATATTAATTTTGGCTGTATTAAAGCAAGTAAGCTGTATTAAACAATCTGCTGTAGTTGAATATTAGATCAATTTATAGCCCTGATTTATACCTTATTCCAAATAATAATAACCGGCCAAGAGCATGTCGGGCCACGCTCAGTGTAGGGTTCCGTAGTTACTCTTAAGTCACAATAAGCTAAACTGGAGCTTAAAGTATAGTAAATTGTTAACCAAGGGATGAAACGGTACCTTTCACCTGAGTTAAACAAATAGGCAAATTTGCATAATCAGTACCTAATTAAAATAAGTCTTATTACTATGAAGGGAAAACTTTTTGCGATAACTCAAAAACAGCTAAACTGATCATGTCCGCTATAGTTTTCATTTAATGTCTTTCTTAAGCTCTACTTCCACGATTTTTTTTCATATTTTTTGGACCTATGGTTCAAAAGTTAGAGGGGGGGGGGGGGACACATTTTTTTTTTCTTTCGGAGCGATTATCTCCGAATATATTCACTTTATCAAAAAATGTTTCTTGAAAACCCCTATTCGTTTTGAAAGACCTTTCCAACGATACCCAACACTCTAGGGTTGAAGCGAAAAAAAAATTTCACCCCCACTTTACGTGTAGGGGAGGTACCCTAAAAAAAAATATTTTTTTAGATTTTATTGTACGACTTTGTCGGCTTTATTGATTTATATATCCATGCCAAATTTCAGCTTTCTAGCACTAACGACCACGGAGCAAAGCCTCGGACAGACAGACAGACAGACAGACAGACAGACAGACAGACAGACAGACAGACAGACAGACAGACGGACATGGCGAAACTATAAGGGTTCCGTTTTATGCCATTTGGCTACGGAACCCTAAAAAGCAGCCAATGAAAAGAAAGACTGAAAGGGCAAGGGGCTGTCGGTTCGCAGACCACTTCGTCTAGAGACGCAAAGTCTTAAGAATCCATATCCATTTCTATTTTAAGTTTCATATGAACCTACATATATCGGACACCAATTCCAGTTTTTAGGGTTCCGTACTCAAAGGGTAAAACGGGACTCTATTACTAAGACTCCGCTGTCCGTATCTCATGAACTTTTTTTTTAAATAGTAAGGTCGGGCGGGTCTGGGATCTTGGACTATGTCACATTACAATATCATTTTGTTAGAGGCGTTTCAATCGTCAAGTGCAAGCGTCAGACTTTCGTGTTGCTTAAATGCCATGAGTCCTATATAGACATTTGATCCTCAGGAAAATCAAGATCGATTGATAATATTTACAAAAAATTGTTAAGTAGCCAATTACCCATTGTTTACATCTAAAATCCTTTTTCGGCAATATGTTGAATATACCTGACAAAATATTTATTGTTATTGTCATGTTATTTTATCAGGTATATTACATTACATTATGGTTATCAAGTATGTGTAATGTATAAATAATTATACATTATGGGTGTATATTGAGATGTAAATTAGAGCAGTTTCATTAACTCGACGCATAAATTAGGTTGTAATGTGTATCGTAGTCATAACCCTTTCGGGATGTTGACACAGGTTGCTTTTATGTCGGGATAATGGTGCCTGCTGAGTAAACGCTAGGTTTAAGTATCTAATTTAACTCAAGTACCTAATTTAGTTCAAGAAAAACATTGCAACATATGAAATAAATAATTAATTGTAGGTGTTTATAATCAATATAGGTACTACTAGGCTCTGCTCTCGAATTCTTTCGCGTAAGTACTCACTCTCACCCTGTCTATTAAGTTACTGGGTCTCTGTGTGTCGGGGCTTATTTGGAACGACCTACATTTTAAATTCAAATTCGACAGGACACTACAAGACGGGGTGCTACGGACAGGAAACCTCCTAGAGGGCCGAGGCCCTTCTAATTCCTCTTGATCAGTTGATCCGGGGGAAAGGGAAGGGTTCTTGGACGGTGCACCCTGGGGGCAACGGTAAGTAATCTCTTGGTTCCCAAGTGATTGCTTACTGGTGCTGCCAATGTCCTGTCGTGGGGGTTAGGGGGGTTCCGCACAGAGTGTCCGCGCTGAGGGAGAGTTCACTCGAGTGTGTGCTGGCCGTGTTGGTGTGCTGGTGTGTGTGCTTATCAGACATGCTCACAAAATTTCACGAGAATTGGTTGTGAAACGAGAGGGTCTACCGCGAACACCGAAGTTCGCAAATTGCGGGCATCTTTCTCTGTCACTCTAATTACGCCTTAATTGGAGTAAAAGCGAAAGATGCCCGTGAAATAAACTAAGTTCAAAAAGATGTCTAAGTAAATAAGAGCAAACTTCATTGTTATGTAAATAAGCAATTTATATATTAAATTCTAAATTAATCATCAATATTAGTTTCGATTCTCAGTAATGATAAATAACACGAAGCTTAGTGTATAATTTAAGCATTAATTGTCATCAAGTTATTTACTTAAGTACCTTGTATCATAATGATTTGAAACTGCTAAAACAATCACTGGATGCTATTTAGGTTATTAATACATTAATAAACAAATGTAATTAAAATAAAACCTTTTTATTAAAATTAAGAATCCAATTTTATCACCTTATCATCGACAACTCATAAATACAATCAATAACAGTTTTGTAATTCACTAAGAGATATGGAATTAATTATTGATCAATTAATCCATCAATCCATTAATGAGGAAAGTACATAAAGTTATAATTATTATATTTGTTATCAACATAGTATTTACTTAACTTGCAATATTCTTGTAGCGACGATTAACTCAGTGCTGCAGCGCAAGGAAGAATGCCCCAAATGAAGTTGGTCGGGCTCTTTTATATCCACTGCTAACCAGCCACTCGCAACTGGTTGATCATGCCACTTGTCGTTCGAGAATTGACGTCACAAACGTAGCTTTTCTCATGAAGTTTATCCATTTATCGAATAATGCAGAATAAAATGATTAAAACATCTTTTCAATAAACTCCATTATACATAATTACTAATAAGTAATGTTCATCCATAATTTAATCACTTAAATATAGTTTACAAATCTTACTAGTACGGTTACTACTATCTTAACGATACCACTGCCCATGTTTCTCACCCTACGTAATATTGGACGTCAAAGAGAAACAGGTCAGTTTCATACGTAATACAATTTGTACATAAAATAATAATATTCTAACACCCGCAATTAGCAAACTTCGGTGTTCGCGGTAGGCCCTCTGTAGAGGAGAACTGCTGGGCATACAATACGAATTGTGCATTTTTGCACAAGCTTTTAGCTGAACGGAGACGCTTCGCTCGCGTTACGAGCTAGCTCGGATAATTTACTCAATGTCAACAGTACAATCATACATACAAAAATCTTGAAAACGTAATATATGCTAAATCATTTAAGTGAAGATAGTTATTCACACATTTTAGTTTACGAGGCTTCATGACATCTTCTCGTGAACCTCTCTGAAATATTTTACGAGTCATCGGATAAAAATCAAATGCCTTTGTCAGAAATAGGTATAGTCGGAAGGCCTACCGCGATAATGGGGCATTTAAAGTTTTGGTATGTTTCATTACTCTTTCAATATGGGATTGACAGAGATGCATATACAGAAAGTTCTAATTTCGACCGGTAAGCGGTAGACCCGAGGCACGGAGGCGTAAAGTTTCTCGGTGCATTACTCGCTGGCGCCGGTGCGCCGTGCAACCACGCTGCAGTGCACACATTGTACAACACAATGCCCGTAATGGATTACGACACCGCTGATATTGTTGTGCTTAATGGTTATTTTGTGTGTATTTTAACGTGATTTATCAAGTTATATATAATGAACTACTTCTCATTTAAAATAAGTAATATATGGGCGATACTTGGGAATAGAGTTTACCTATGCACTATGTAACGACTGCTGGGTAGGACTCGGGTACGTGTGGTCGCCACTCCCCGGCAGCTCGCCACAAGCTGCCCTGCGTTGATTGAATGAACT
The DNA here is from genome assembly GCF_033807575.1 of Cydia pomonella. NCBI lineage: Eukaryota > Metazoa > Arthropoda > Insecta > Lepidoptera > Tortricidae > Cydia > Cydia pomonella. The sequence goes on along the minus strand of NC_084706.1, from coordinate 12,117,795 downwards.
GGGAATACCAGCGGGCGTGGGGTCCTTACATCCCTACGCCAAATATAATTATAATCAATAATCATTGTGTCCAAATGAAGATTCTAAGGTGTATTGTAGGAATACATTATAAGTTTTCAGCATAGTTTGCAGTTTAGTAACATTAATATTTAGATCAAAAAAAGAAAAAGTAATTTCATGTCTATTGATCGCTATTACCGCGTTAAAGTTATAACTTATAGGTTTAATACTCTTTTATGAGTTAAAGCTATATTTTTATGAGTTAAGCTTTCACTCAAACCCCTAATAATAATAATAAAAGCTATATTAAATTTTACGGTTCATTGTCATCATTATCACGAAAAAACATCCGAATAGCAATATTACATTGTAGGAGAGGCCGCAAAACCGCTCAAAGATGGCCGAGTGAGTTTGAGTGTTACAAGTGTTTCAAGTATAAATGCAACCAAAAATCACGGATGTTTAAGCTTTAATTAGGGCGTCTTGTATTTAACTAAAAATATGAAATAAAATTAAGTCTTTAAATCATAGAATAAAAATTACCAATAAATGAATGTAATTGTTATATGATATTGTTAATATAAATACATTATTTATTGACAATAACAATATACATAATGGATATATACAGATGATTAATATAACTAGCTTATATCTAAAATAGGCCCTTGAGGCATTTCCTCGTTGTATCGCAATACTGATACGTTGTGCGAGGAAGCCGCCAGCTCTTAGAATGAAATGAATTAGGTTAGCGTGTTATTTTTGTGAAAAGGAATGTATATTGGACAAAAAATTTATTGCAGTGGCAACATTGTCGTAGTTTTTTTGGTCTTGAATTACGGTTTCGGGTTTAGAGTTGCAACAGTTTATATGGATAAAAGAGCTCTCTAAATAAAGTGGGAGTAGTGCTCGTGCCTGGTAACAAGCATAGTACTTAGTGTACTTACCTAGGCTAGGCTGATGCCGATGCCGCTGTGATTACGGTGCCCCGCCCTCGCGATGTCAGTGCCACATCGCTCTAATGTAAAATTCATTCGCTTCCTTTGACATGCCCCCAGCGTTAAGTTATGACTCTGCACTCTGTTTGTAATTGATTAGATTACATGGGTAAATTCGGCATTCCTACTTTATAGTGAATACCATACCCCTATCGTATGTTTTCCATTTTAGATTATGTATTACTTCGTTGTTACTATTCAGCAATGCCGGAAGAGAGGAGTCCAAGCGATTTTAGTGCACACAGTCGCACTTCTCACTCTCTACATTACGAAATCCAATCTGTAATGACGACACAAATACATAGAAAATGACAGTTGCATTTCGTTCACTACGGAGCGTTAATGTTGGCACGTTGGCTACGCGTACTGATATATTATTATTATGTCTGAAGTCGATGCCCCTTTTGAAGTGTATACAAAATTTTAAAAGCATTTTAAAAACTCCTAAATCATATATTAATTTAAAAATATATGAAAAATCAAGCGAGTGGTTAAAATACATCAAATTGCGTAAAAATATCCAGACAGGAAAATGGGGGGTACGTTTGTATGGAGAAGTGGTCGTTCCCTTTAATCTTAAGAAGCTTCCATCTTGAACAAGCACTCGTTAATTAATGGAATAAACCACTTTTCCGCGGACGCACAGATATTTTGTTGTTCCCAGCTTTGACTGCATAATGGAACCGATTTCAATATTTTAATATTTATAAGCAATTCGTTTGTTATTGGGTCGGTCCCTTCCGCGGCTTATGAGATCCGCTTTTTAAATACTTATACATTACTTATGAACATGGGGTGATTATCAAATTTTGAGTTAAGTGGAAAATTGTTCGTAAGAACTGGAAAATGAGATTAAATTCTGCTTAGGTATACAGTTAATCGATTGCTAAAAAAAATGAGTAGCTTAGCTAAGGTAAACAAACGATCCCAGTGCTTAACCCAATAGTCAACTCTTTATTGTTAACTACTAGTATATCACTTGGATTTTTAGTACACGATGATTTTTTGCACAATTTGACACGTCGAAATCACACGCCGCGCCTTGCACGTGCTCGTAAACGTAATACTATTTACAAAAATTGTTACTGTCTATGGCAAGGGGATTTTTAAGATCCGTTTCTCTAACTTTTCTAAAATTACTACTTTTTCTAAAATTTTTGAAAAGGTAATACACATTAGATTAACTAAATTTCTTAATCGAAATAAAATCCTGAACTCATGCTAATTTGGATTTCAAAAGGGGAAATCTACTACAACAGCTATATTTGAAACGTTAAAGCTTGTTTGGGAGAGTGTAAACAACAAAAACCTTTGTGCCTCCCTCTTGATCGATATGTCAAAAGCTTTTGACTGCGTAAACTTTGACATTATTCTAAAACAGCTTGAAAATATTGGAATAAGAGGAAATGCTCTTCAACTATTTTACACTTATTTGTACAATAGGGAGCAAGCTGTAGAAATTGTTAGTTACAATGCTCAGACAAAAACAGTTGCACGGGTACAGTCATCATTTGAGAAAGTTCAGCTTGGAGTTCCCCAAGGTAGTATTCTCGGCCCACTCCTATTTTTAATATACCTAAATGAACTTCCAAATATAGTTGACGTACCGTGTACTTTATATGCAGATGACGTTACTCTTTTGTTCTCAAATGAAAATACATATGAAAACATGCAAGAACATATAAACAGTGTACAAACAAACATTTTAAAACGGCTAAACAGTCTTAACCTCCATGTCAACCTAGATAAAACTAAACTTATACAATTTAGAAATTATAAAACTGTGCCTGAATCTATTGTAGCGTTAAATGCGAATACGTCAGTAGATGACGTAAGCCATGTTAGTTTTCTCGGCGTTGAAATAGATACACATTTAAATTGGAAGGCGCATATAAATGAGATAAATAAAAAAAATTCTAGTAGATGCTATGCTTTATCTATATTGTCAGAAACTTGCTCCGAAAAAATTGTTATCAGTGCATATTATGGAACAGTCTACCCATTACTGACGTACGGAGTAATTTTTTGGGGAAATTCTGTTGATGTTGATAAAACATTTATATTGCAGAAAAGATGCTTAAAAACTGTTTTTAGAATGTACATGGATGAATCGCTACGTGAAGTGTTTACGGAGAAGCGCTTTTTGACCCTTACCGGTATTTATATATTAGAATTAAGCCTATTTGTAAAAAAACACCCTGAATATTTCACAAAGCGTTCATGCAAAGAAAATATCAGATCACAATATAAGTACAATATGGTACTTCCGAGAACTAGCACCTCAATATATAAAAAAGTACGTTCATATCTGCTATTAATGTCTTCAACCATCTGCCAAACGAAATAAAAAGCCTCGAAGGAAATACTTTTAAAAGATGCTTAAAAACTTTTTAATAGCCAAAGTCTTCTATAATTTAAAAGAATTTTATAACTATGTAAACCTAAATGTGTATTAAAAATATAGTTTAAGATAAAATATTAAAACCTAGTTTAAGTTAAAAATAATTGTATACCCGAGAAGGGTAAAACTGTTGATACTCATCAAAAAATGTACCTAATAGTCATATTCTTGTACCTACACAGTTTGCACAATAAATATTTCTGATTCTGATTCTGATTCTGAACAGTGTGGTGTAATTGGGTGACCGTTAGCATTGCGCGTATTATGAATAAAGCACACACGCTAAGGATGTTCATATCTCTGTATACATCAGTAGTTCAATACCTAATTCCTTTTCTTACTACGGTCTTCAAGTCTGCAGTTTGAGATCTTTCAAGGGTACAGTGTAATATACAGTAGGTCAACATAGATTGACATATTGTTACATATATGTCGCAGGGAAATGATGAAAATAGAGATTTGAATAAATCTCAAAGGGATATGATCAAATCACGCAGGATGTTAAAATGGTGAATCCATATCATCATTTCGCTAGAAAAAATCAGTCATTTGACCAAATCACTGACTCCGTTTAGGGAAAAGACAAAATCGGCCAAAAAACGCGACACGTTTTTTTTTCCCAATTTACAACCACCTATTCTTGGATTCGATTAAAATAGCTGGTTTAATAAACAACTTTGATACTTACCTACTTTTGACATTTTATTTTACCATTTCACTTAATCTATTCAGAAATTTGATCAAATTGCTTAACTGTAGAGTAAAATGTTGTATTCGGTACTTGCTTTCGTCCCTTCACTAAATCAAATCACCATAATTATGTTATATGTATATACCATCTTCCGGTTGAGACTTTATCATTTCACTGAACTTGTTTAGCGAAATGATAAACCTAGCTGACTTTTTGAGTTGATTTTGTCAACTTACAGTCGCGGTTAGGGATTTTGTCAAATCCCTAAACAAATCTAGTGAAATGAAAATTCGTGTCGCGTTTATTGGCCGATTTTGTCTTTTCACTAAACAGAATCAGTGATTTTGTCAAATGACTATATTTTTCTAGGGAAATTATGATATGGATTCGCCATTTTAACATCCTGCGTGATTTGATCATATCCTTTAGTGATTTGTTAAAATCTCTGTTTTGTTCAAATCATTTTCCTGCGACATATACATACATAGGGTAAACCCTCTAGTGAGTGAACAAAATCACGTTTTTTTTTTCGTTTTAAATCAGAAATGTAACCATTTCTAACACTTATTATTTTTATTACAAACAACTCTGCTTCCTATGCAATGGCAACACGTGATAAATTTATATTTGAGCAGTTCGAATATGATTGGCGTTTGAAGTTTACGTGTTTCTGGTATTGAGGTTTTGTATGGAAAAATTAGATCCCAAGTAAGAACAGTTTGGAGCAACATAACTATGAAGTGTTTATTTAATGTTTACCTTTAGAAAGTTTTGTTATTTGGTTAGATTAAGTTAAGAGTTAAACCATGAAAATTTTGTTGACTTATTCTGGGATTAAGTCTTTATTTTTTTTATAGTTTGGAACAAACCAAATTTCTATAGTCCAGCATTTCCCAAACTATGGGTCGCGAGTGAGTAATTAGCGTGACCAGAAACTACCATGGAATCTGAGCATGTGCGATATTTTAGGACGGTCAAGAAGTGGGTCCCGAATTTGGTAGTTTTTGTCAGGTCGATCGGAACTCTGTCAACTTTGGAAACTACTGCTATAGTTAATTTACTAGATTTTGCATGCCTATGTATGAATAATACAGAAGACTATAAAAATTTGGCTTGTTTGTTTATTAGAGATCTAATTTCTATGTGTGATCAGTGTAACGACGAACAATGTTTATTATTTTAAGCATTATTTGCTTATTTATTGGTTAATAATTAATTTTTTTTTGTTTTCTTATTACTTACTTATTTAACATGTTCCTGTCTTATTGGTGAATAAAATTCGTTTTATTACATTCTAATCTATTTTAAATCAATTAGAAGGGCAAAAAAGATATGATTGCTTTAGCGTTATCTATTAAAAAAGAGCTGGAAACGCTCTTTTAGTTATTTTTTTTTAAATGCTGATTAAAAAGATCTAAATAATGTTCATTCACGGCGTTCGGTGTTGTCCATTAATTCGTTGTTATGTTCATTCATTAGGTTTTTACTTTTAAGTATATTTGATAAATTTTATAGAAAATACCTAAAAATATTTTTTTGATTAAGTATAAAAATCTGGGGGAAATTGGAACGGTAGCGGGACAAGATCGATATAGTTTCTATGAATTGTAATCGTGATTGATGATCAGCAAAAAATAGGTCCTCGAACGTTAAAAACTCAACATTGACGCTCGTGTGAACCTTTCATAAGACAAAGGAGGAAAAAAGATTTACCTAAATATTTAATCTACTTTTACACCACGGCGGATACCATTCATGCAATACGAGTACTATGCAGTATGTAGTGCCTCATGCTGTTGACAAATACTTGCAAGATATGAAACAACATATATTCATCTTACCCCGTGATTTTTTTCTGTGTAAAGACGAAAACGTGTTGTAAATCCTAAGATATGAAAACGGACGTATTTAAATGTAATAAATCAAATACAATTTTAAAGTAATTCGTTACTTAGTTGGTACATATTCGGCTATAAAACTAGTATATTCCTATTTTATGGTAGAAGTTACAGTACAGGTAAGCTAAAAATCGTCTTAAAAATAAATGACGACAAAATAAGTTGGCAGCGATTTTGACGGCCCAGGCAGTGCAAGTGTTTTATTAAACGTCAAACTTCTATGAAATTATGACGTTTACTTAACACTTGCACAAGCTGGGCTATCAAAATCGCTGCCAACTTAGCTTGGTCTGACTCTAAGTACCTAAGTACTACTCGGTTACCGTCGCTGTGAGGAACGTGATGGGGCCTTTAATTTATAACACATCTATCAGCCTAAGCACTTGAACTGGTATAATGTAATCAGCTTAATTTAGTTGTGGACTGTAATTAATTGCCGCAGTGTAATATCACAGTCGTTGTTGACTGATATTATGTCGTATGTCAAAAGGGGTTAATTAGGGATGAGCTTCAGAGTAATAACAAGGTGTTTGTTTATTCACCGGTCGATTTAAATTTGAAATTCATGTTCGGAAATGGTATCATGTTACGTCTTACATGTACCTATACTTACACTCATCTATATCAAAAATATCATATGTACCTACATACAAATAAAGAGAAACTACTTGCCTAAGTAGTTGCACTTTTTTTACAGTTTGGGTACGAAGAGTTATTTGTGTATTGAAAAGAGTAATAATATATTTGCTACGAGTGTTAATTTTGAATCCCGGGCATGATTCTGCTACTTACCTATTGCTTCTTTTATGGTTGATCATAGAAAAGGATGTCGTTTAACAGCGTAGTCCCGAGATAACATCCAAGTTGTGCGGTTGATAAAAAATACTACTTACTTAGTTACTTAATAAACATTCTGAAGTCCTTAGGAATGGCAGGAGTAAGTATAATAATCTTAAATGCATATTTACCTATGCGTAACAAAACTTAATTGGATTGGAGTTATTATGGCCAAAGACTAAATAACTGCAGAAAGCTGATTTGGTTGTGACACGCTTTAGCTCGCAGCATATTAATATGAACGTAATGACAGTATATTCACTTATGTTTGAGAACGATCCATTTTAAATAAAAAAAAAATGTTTTCTTACATGCGCGGACATAGAGCCATTAAAATTTTAAGTTTTTAATCAAGTTTGATTCCTAAAAAAATATAATTCATTGATTAACATAGGCTCTTTTTATTAGTTTAAAAATAATTAATCGATTAAGTCGTTTAGTAGAAATAACAATACAGCCTGTCGTAAATAAATCAGCTGTGTTATTCTCGCTACTTACATGTAATGTAAAGCTATAGTTTTTGTAAAATTTTAGCAATAATTATGGCCGGCGAAAGTAGCCAGACAGGGTCTTACATTTGTGAAATAACTGATAATATTTTGCGCTTTGTTATCGGTTGGTTATTATTATCCTGTTGTATTTTTGCCGTGTAATGAAATTCGTCAGTGTCAGTTGTCGCCTAAGCACAATCCGCGTGACTTAATTTTGGACGAGGAAAATTGCGAAACGTCAAAGTTAAACCCCCAATTTCGGAGTGGGAAACAGCCTGACTGCAGTACGTCGTCACAAAATTGATAGGTACAGAAATAAATCTACATACAAAGTGCGCTCGAGCAACGCACACATAGACCCTGCTCACGGACACGATATCTCGGACTGGTTGGGACTGGTGCGAGCGCGAGTGCCGCATCCGCTTGAGACACGCATCTGTAAAGTTTTTTATGCATTAATGGAGCAACAAAAAGGATTATTATAACTGTTCAGTGGACGGTTGTTTAAATTCAACATTAAAAAAAAAATTAAAATTCGTTTATTTCAAGTAACATAATGACTCGTACATATTAATTTGGAACACTAGACTTAAACACTATACTATAAATACGAGTACACATGCATTAATACAATAAAATAATACAAAAAAATAAAAGTTTTTTAACGCATCAGTGGTTAACACATTGACAGTTATCACCTATCTCAATGTGTTAACCACAGCGCTGCTGGGCGCATGGAGTCCACAGCAAAATGACATGTACGGGCAAAACTTGTCCGCAATCATTGCCAGGACGCCGTTGGAGCTACTATTAAACGGTGAATGTCGTTTTTAAGCTACCAGTGGTTTCAGAGAGGTAAGTAGGTATCTACTTGTATTTCGATGGTTCGTTCTAACGTTACACAGAACAGTTAGGTAAGGTAGAATATATCTAAGATGGTTTTATATACATAATAGTTTCCTATTTTTTATATTATAAACGAAGTAACTAAATTTTTGTAAGGTAAATTCATGCCACCTTACGTAAGTTTGAAAACATGTTTTATTTGTTTGTGTAGATATTGTGTTGTTTTTAGTGCCATTTGATAGATTTAGGTCTAAAACGCGTAGGGCAATGGAAATTGTGTAACTAGAGTACTTAATCCGTTTAGAAGTTATTAGGGATTTTTGATAGTGAAACGTAAAAATAAATAGCTTCTCGCAGCGATCGTACAATGCCCTGCGTGTGCAATATAATAATGCGTTTAGGATATTGATGGGTCTGCCTCGGCACTGCAGTGCGCCGGGGATGTTTGCCGATGCCCGTACGGATGACTTTTACGCTATTATGCATAAAAGAGCGGCATCCCTAATGCATAGGTTACAGAGTCCTAGTTGACTACGGAACCCTAAAAAGATACGTGCCATTGTATCTTTGGACTTCTTTTATAAAATCCGGATTTTGCACTTGCCCTCAGTATAGGTACCTACTTAGGAGGTTTTGAATGTTTCGATATAGTTAATCAAATTTGCCTACTTACCCTACTCACATTGAAAACGTTTGTTCCGTACCATATTGTAGGTAAAACCAAGATCGTGTTCAATATAACAAATTTATTGTGAACATATATTTTTTTTATTCGAAAGTATATCGTTCAATTTCCAATGAAATCGGATAATATTTCCTTTCTGCGACAAATTAATTATGTTAAAAACACCTCAGGGGAAATTAAGAAACAATTTCACTCCGGCACAGCTTTTTATGAGCTTAGTTAAATTAAATACCTAGAAGCCTCTTTTATTCTGCGTCGATTAGGGAGATTTATTTTTAATATTAATGAATGATTATTAGATTATACAAAATGTTCATTACCTATATTACGTTTTAAAGCGATTATCGCTTGAATCATGTGATTTCAATCATGTCAATATAACTAGTATAACGTCAAAAATCCATTTATTGTATTAAATGTGTAAAGTCTGAATTTGTAGTGATTCTAATTTGAAGGGTAATATAGATGGCGTTGCATGACTCCTACTGTTCGCACTTGTATCGTAATGTACTGTTTCATTTCTCATGCTCTGAAAGGGGTCATTATTATTATATAAAGTGCGTAGAAAGTTATATGTTTATGCTCTAAAGCATTTAACTTACCAAGTACGTTTTTCATTTTTTTTTACAATAAGCTATTACAATTTGGTTTTAAATGGATTTATAAGACATCATCGATTCTACTTACCTACTAAGTAGAAGTATGTTATCCATTTAAACAAATAAACTAGCCCTTTGGTCTTCACTAAAACTGTTTTTAACGGTGTGGGTTTGTATGTGTTTTGGACGAAATTTTACGTTTCAAATAAAAAAGTAATCGAAATGGTTTTGGAAATGTCGAATTTCTAAGGTATCTACTCTACAAACAATAGTATAGGTACACTCTTTTCTTGGGCCGTCTTGTAATAATAATTTCAGGTTTCTTTTATAAAAACCTACTCTATTGAGTCAAGTGAGTCGCAGCTGGAAAATGTTGACATTTAAAACTGCTTTTACGTTCGTATGTGCTTCCCTACAATACGTACTATTCATACCCGATGTTTGCTGTAGTGCAGCAAATACCCGCTTGCTGTGGCATTAATACGACCGCTTCCCGAGCACGGGCGAGCAGGCGAACCAGGAGCGGTATCCGAACTTCAGAAATAAGAACAGTCATTAATTGAGATCGATTGGACAATTCTCTCAGTGCATCTCACTCGGACTAGTTCATTTGGTTAATTAAAAAAACTTACCAAATTAAGATGTTTTTATTAGGGTTTCGTAGCCAAAAATTTTCCCCTCTTTAACATTTGAACCGGGCGTACAAAATAATAATAATAATAATAGGAAAACTTTCAAGTTGTATAGAATTCCAGTTACACTTTTTTTAGTAATATAATGTAAAAAAAACACAATAAAACGTAATAAATACTTTCTAAGAAAATTGCTTCGAACAAGATGGGTTGAGCTATTTAAAGTGTTTTTCAAAAAACTTTTCTTTGTATAGGGCGTATGTGCGCGTTTTTGTTTGTACGTATGCCTTTTTAGGGTTCCGTACCCAAAGGGAAAAACGGAACCCTATTACTAAGACTCCGCTGTCCGTCCGTCCGTCTGTCTGTCACCAGGCTGTATCTCATGAACCGTGATAGCTAGATAATTGAAATTTTCACAGATGATTTCAACAAATACTAAAAGTACGGAACCCTCGGTGGGCGAGTCCGACTCGCACTTGTCCGGTTTTTAAATAGGACATGCACTTGACTTGCAGTTTTCCAGTTTTTTACGTCCAATAACTATTCTCGTGCAAGTTCGCTTTTCGATTACACAGGATCAGAAAGATGTAAATTCATAAAGAATGCTAACCTCCATGCAACGCCTCAATCATCATTATCTTAAATGGCGCTAACTATAAGGTATGTACCTATGCTTTCATACTGGATCTATGCGTATGATAACTTTCAATTTACTATTTCATATATGCTACTTTAATGCTGTTAGTCAAATCCAATTTTAAGTTTAGGTAAGTTATAAATATGTTTCAGTACGATGTCAGTTTTCATAGGCACAAAGCATAAACTGCGCCATCGTCAACAATGATGAAGACCGCTGCGTTGTATACAGGATAAATAATTCTATATCTTAATTTATTTTGTGTAGAGGTCACGTTAAACTGTTTTATCTGAAAGCTCGATTCGCTCGCACTCACGCTTCCAATGGGAACAGCATACGGGCTGGTGTTTATTTCACTCGCTGCTGTGTAAACATTGCGCGAATATGATAGGATAGATACTACGGATAGTCGACTGCAAGAATTTACTAGAGCGTGCCAAAAAGGTAAATAAGTATCAGTGTAAAGATACTGTAAAATGGGGTGAGTAGGGACAACACTGACATTCGATATAACTTTATTTTTACATATGGCAAACTGATTTTTAACACGCTTTTATTAGGTCGACCTGTATGTAACTAACTAAGTAATGGAATCTAAGGTAACTAATTTAACCATCTTCCAAGGATAGTAACGTCATGAAAATTGGCAGTTGTATGTAGTTCTGATGACAATACAATAATATGGTACTGTCGAACTAATCTGATGATGGAGCCGGAAAATATGAACTGGAACTTCATGATGGAATATCGTATCATAGCTGTGTTTGGATTTGTTAGAAAAGTCTTGTAATGAACTTTGACCACGATTAGGTTTCAAGGTCTGATGATGAAGCCGGAAGGTAGGCACTGGCATTCCATGATGGAATATCGTATCATAGTCGTGTTTGCACTTGTGAGAAAGTTGAGATGGCAACATAGCTTGACCTACATAGTGGGTGTTAATAATTTAAAAATATGGTCACACATTTGTAAGTACTTTAAAAGGTATCCTTTCCAAGAACCGGATGAGTATTCAAACAAAGACCTGCTAATTAAAAAAAAAACAACAAACCGGAGACCAACAATTAGAATGGTCTAAATTTATGAACTGCCTGCTTAATATTTATTTAAAGGCCATAAAATGTTAGCAAGGATAACATTACTGTACACAAGACCAGGCTAATCTAGCATCTCGGCACATGACCTTACGGTTCAAATCATAACGCAATACGTACCAGTACCTTGGTTTTTTCAAATAATTTCAGGCATAGAACAAGTGCACTAACATGTGCAAAAACACTGTTTGCAGCCACGACAGGCGTTGGTGGACGGCAAACATTCCTTTCGAGAGTGAGAGGACGAACCAGCCTGCCGTTAGTGCCATGCGATGGAGAGAGACAGCGCGAACACATGTTGTTTGAACATATCGAGGCACGCAGCAGAGCGAGGGGTAAAAGGGGGTTGAAGAAACGCCGGACGAATTACGACTGTTACGAGTGAAAATAACCCCTGTTACATTATACTTAAGGTTAAGAGAGTATGTAAACAATAAAGTTGTAGTGGTTTAAGTATGGTCAAGTGAGTTAGAGAGAAAGGACACTCTGATTTTGGACCCGGCAAGAAGAAGTGTTTCCGACTGAGTTTAAATTGTCTCGACAATATTAGTAGTAAAACACTTTATTGTACAAAAATAATATAATTATTGGTATTACTTGTGAAAGTGGTTCCCGTTCTTGGCGACATAATCCAGTTAAGTACCTAGGGTGTTGTTTTTGAAGCTAATATGTATAAGTTCCTTTTCATGAGATTTATGCAAATAACCGCCCAAGTTGCATTTTATCAAATGACAGCATATTTAACCCTTGCAAGATCAATTCTTGCTTGATAATCTGAATTCATAGTTGAGGCGATTCTAGAGAATTAGTAGCAGATTAATCAGTGAATTAACTTAGTTAAAATGCTCTAGTGAGCTCACTTATTTTGTATATTCTATTTTGGGCTTATGTATGATGAGACAATTAATATTAAATAATTACCTAAATGAGTTCGATTCTCATTATTATTATATATCTTTCCCATCACGGAACAATGGTGTTCCGGACCTTTGGGAGGCGTACGCGGAGCCGAAGCCAACACGTAGAGGCCCTTTTGACACTTTAATGAAATGTAAGGGGTACACCGAGCGGATGTTGCCCTTGCCCGTTTCATGGGACGCACGCAGAAGCAGCACCCGCCAGGGTGTAAGAACTATTTGAGAGTTGATGGAATCTAAAATGAACTGGGCTATAGGGTGAAAGCGATGGACTAAATACTGGGCTATGGGATAAAAAAACCGGACGCCTGCCTAATAAAACGGTATTCAATTTTATTTCCGGCAGACGGTGACTCGCCGCCACAAGATGGGCCCCCACAAAAAGCGACATCTAGGATGGCTCAAGGGCAACACCGGTGTGGGCGACTCAGGGGTGTCGAGAGAGAGGTGTCAAATTAACTGATTTAACACACCGTGCGATCCTGCGGGCGAGCATGTTGCCTCTTACTGCCGTTCTCTTCTCTCTCTTTCCAGATCCAGATCGTTATTATATTATTAAAATACACATCATCTATATGGCAACCGGCATGTGCCCTGCTGAGTGCCTCGATCAACTACTTTTACGTAGAGGTTGAAAAGGAGAGCCCTCCAGGCCTCCATTTCTCACCCCATATTGTAGTCTGTACTCGTCAGACTTCTCTCCCACCCATCTCAGTCGGTTGACCTGGCTGTTGTACCAATGCTTAAGCAATGCGACATATTCAATGGGAACTCCCGTTTTTGTAAGCTTGTCCCATAGCTTGTCCTACACAACCAGGTCAAACGCCTTTGCATAGATCGGTGCGTTCCTGTCCTTGTAGCACCTGACAGCATCATTTGTATGAAGTTGGGCACATTAGACTGTAAGCTGTAAAATGTGACATATAGCCCGTTTATTTACTTACTACTGTAGTAAAGTAATAAGAATTTACTATTGATGAGTATGGATTGTTTTTTATTGATGAGTTGCAGCTCATGTTAGAGGCAGTCTGGCTTTCTCCTTTACGGGCTAAACAAGTAAGTACGCTTTATCGTCCGGGCTCATAATTGTATAAGTATTTTATAACGCAGCAGCTCGGCAAAAGAACTGATCTTGCGGTTTGCAGTCGCGGAAATACAGTCTTGCTGCAATGTATGCGCTGGCCGTTTCGAGTTTGCGACACTGTTGCTGCGACTGGAACTTATTTCAGAGATAACCAACCTTACAAATTAGTGATAATAAATACTTTTTGTATAGTTATTCATAAGCCCCTTTAATAGATATACCTGTTTTCACCACTTTGACCTATGTATACAATATATTAATGAACAAAGTTTTAAAAAATAATATTAAACGGCATATTTTCAATTTCAGCCCAACCACAATTTATTTCAATATTAATAGCTTCCCTCCTTTTCCGTTCAACTTAATTTACTTTGAACGTTGTTATGTAAAGATGAGTCCTTTGATCTCGGCTCAGTTTTGCTAACCATTTATAATCCCTTTGATCATACTTTTATCTTTTAGTGTTTGGATTAGATAATTAGTACAGTTGCAAAGTCCGTATCGAGCCCCTCGGCTATAGATTTGTCAGGTTTACATAATTTAAATATTTATTTTTATCTTTTGGGATTAGATACGATTCAGTTTTAATTGAAGCCTTTCAATTCACAGCCGTATTTTCAATAATCGTAAATTTTTACCTTAACGCATTTAAGTGGCCTATTTGACATTTCATTTCATTTATTCACAAGCAATACGAGTACATACATCGCTTTTAAAATATTTACAGTTTTTCAGTCACAAAATAACACTGATAACAAACAAATAAAAAAAATTGGGAAAAAATAACTTAATTAATAATTTGCTTAGTTACAAAAAACATAATTATCTAATTTTAAAAATTAATGATTTATCAAATGAAAAAGTGTTATTTAAAAAAAAAGCAATTAATTACCCACTATTTTCAGTTGAAGAATAATTCTATTGTCGACCGAGCGAGCGAAGCGAAGTTCTTACATTCAACTTGAAACATACGACTGGCTAGGAGCACGCCCCAGTACTTGATGTGTTTATCCTGAACTATGTATCAGAGATTAAAGAAGATTAACTTAAGACTGCGTCGACCGTCCAGTGGCGCCGCGCATTGGTGGGGAAATTGTGTTTTTTAATAAACCAATTAATTTCTGTATAAATCAGTTGTTGTTCTACTGATTCCCCAACTTGGTCTTTGCCACATAGTTTTATATTATTTACTTTTGATTTTTCAGAAATTAATTGGTTTATTAGGAAGCAGAATTCCCTTAATGAGGGCGCCACTGGACGGTCGACGCAGACTTAAGTTTTGTTCTAATTTAAATGATATTAGGTAAACGTGTAGTTGTGGTCATTATATCTTATTCTTTAAATTATAAGTAGGCTCGATTAAGGGGTTATGGAGCTAGAAGAGCCTAGAAGGCCCAAAAGCTATTTTTTAGGGGTCTTGCTATACTGGTCATCTCGTTTGCTAGAAAATTTGCGTGTACTGTTGTCTAGTCAATTGTGGTAGGTAGACAGGAAACTGGGCTTTTTAGGAGGCATATAAAATATTAGTAGGTATCACTGGTCTGATTGAGTTGGAAATCGAGGCCTGAGGGTGTGCGGAAAGACGTAATACAAAACGAGGGTCAATAACGGGTAAAGTTCGCCGAACACGACCATGAAAATGATTTCCTCATATGTGATGCTGCTTTTTATCAGCATGTGCCAACTTCCTTTCCTAAATTCGTTCCAACCGAGTGCTCGACGACACGCATTTTTATTATGGACTTAGAGTTGCGTTTGATGAACTGGAAGCAAATAAATTTTTCGTACATTTTACATAAGTGGGACTCGCGGACATTACAAGTACATTTTCCACTAACTAAATGTGTGGCATAACAGTTAGGTACAAGAGTTGAGTTCTCTTAAAGCACGTTATTGTACCTACTTACATAAATCTGTAATTATTTTTGGCAGTCAACATACTTTAAGCTGTTATATTATAAGTTCTATGAAATAAAAATACAATAAAAGCTACTACGTTTGCAAATAAATTTCCCATAAATTGTCCCTTAATCATTGCTTTAGATACTTACGCAAAGGTGGATTCAAGGGACTAACGGCAGCGCGACACCGTGCTCCTAAATCATCGGCAATCTTTTGTTTACGAGCGAAGATAACTGCCTCAGAGTTGCGCGCCAAGCGTTTTACCAACTCATATCCGCTGTTAACTGTCCAATCCAAACCTCATACGCCTATTTGGCTACGCTTTGGAAAAGGAACATTATAACTGGCACATACAGTTGCCTTTATAAATGATTACAGAGATAAAATAAGAAGTTATGAGAGCAATCAGGCTGTATTAGGAAATAATTTTCGTAAGATCTAAATGCGTTTTGGCGTTTGCTTGAAACGTAAATCTTATCTCGTTGAGTAAAGGTTGCTTTTGCCATTATATTATTAAACTTTATATGATTTGTGATAAGTTATTATTGTATTTTATCTTAAAGAAAGTGTTATTTAGATTGGTTATTAGACTGTAAAGTGTTATTAGACTTCAAGTGAAGAACTAAGTACATTTAAATGTTTTATTACAAGGTTATGTAAAAAGACAAGATAGATTTCCGTAGTCAAAAGTAGCTGAACATTACATTATGTTAGTAGCTGTGCTGTAGCCTAAGTAAGGCTGTGTGTAAGGTTGCCAGAGCTCATCGAGGGGGGGCGGGTTTAGGGTCGGCAACGCGCATGTGACTCCTCTGGAGTTGCAGGCGTACATAGGCTACGGAGACTGCTTACCATCAGGCGGGCCGTGTGCTTGTTTGCCACCGACGTAGTATAAAAAAAAAGCCTAAGTACATCACAATATACCACCATCATACTACTACTAGTACCACCAGGCGTGTTTAGACATTTTTGTAAAAAATCTCCTCCAAGGACCTTTAAACTTGGGATGATCATTTTTAGGGCTCCGTAGCCAAATGGCAAAAAACGGAACCCTTATAGATTCGTCATGTCCGTCTGTCTGTCCAATTATGTCACAGACACTTTTTTCCGAAACTATAAGAGCTATACTGTTCAAACTTGGTAAGTAGATGTATTCTATGAACCGCATTAAGATGTTTACACAAAAATAGAAAAAAAAAAAAAACAATAAATTTTGGGGGTTCCCCATACTTAGAACTGAAACTCAAAAAATCTTTTTTCATCAAACCCATACGTGTGGGGTATCTATGGATAGGTCTTTAAAAATGATATTGAGGTTTCTAATATCATTTTTTTCTAAACTGAATAGTTTGCGCGAGAGACACTTCCAAAGTGGAAAAATGTGTGCCCCCCCCCGTAACTTCTAAAATAACAGAATGAATAATCTAAAAAAAATATATGATATACATTGCCATGCAAACTTCCACCGAAAATTGGTTTGAACGGGATCTAGTGAGTAGTTTTTTTTTCATACGTCATAAAATTTAAAAAAAAAAATTTTTTTCATCAGACCCATACGTGTGGGGTATCTAGGGATAGGTCTTCAAAAATGATATTTAGGTTTCTAATATCATTTTTTTCTAAACTGAATAGTTTGCGCGAGAGACACTTCCAAAGTGAAAAAAAGTGTCCCCCCCCCCTGTAACTTCTAAAATAACAGAATGAAAAATCTAAAAAAAATATATGATATACATTACCATGCAAACTTCCACCGAAAATTGGTTTGAACCAGATCTAGTAAGTAGTTTTTTTAATACGTCATAAATGGTACGGAACCCTTCATGGGCGAGTCCGACTCGCACTTGGCCGCTTTTATTGTATGCACACAACACAGACACAGTCAACCACTGAGGGTTACTAGCTTCGATCGCGCCACTACTTGCTTTTTCACTGAATTTTGGTGCGCGTGCCGCGAGCACTGGGGAACCATTTAGTAGGGAGACTTCTAGCTGAAGGGTATCGTGTTTCGGAGGTTCCAAGGCAATCTGCAGAATCCAATACAAGACCAGACTATTCAACGGCGCCACGCCGTTTTGTCGCAAAAATAAATAAATATTATAGGACATTATTACACAAATTCACTAACCCCCTTATTCATAAACGTCTACTAAAGTTGACAAGCCGCTAATAATCGTTTGTCCCTTACCGACGTATTGGTATGATGGAAAGGGACAAACGATTATTAGCGGCTTGTCAACTTTAGTAGACGTTTATGAATAAGGGGGTTAGTCCCACAGTAAGCTCAATAAGGCTTGTGTTGTAGGTACTTAGACCACGATATATGTATATAATATATAAATACTTAAACAAATGAACAAATATCCAAGCTCATATTACAAATAAATGCCCTTACCAGGATTTGAACCCGGGACCATCACTTACCCACTAGGCCAGACCGTCGTCAAAAACTAACTCCATACCTTATCTTAATCGGTTCAGCGGTTTAAGAATGAAGATGTACCAGACCGATCGACAGACAGTCAGAGTTTTTTCGCATTTATAATAATAGTAAGGATTTAGGGTACTTACTTATATTATAACGTATAGTGTTACGTGTCGATAAGGTAATTGAAACATCGGTCACTAACTTTAAACACAATGATTCTTTTATTTACTAAAATACACTACTTAACCTAAATAAAACTAACGAATTACTTAATCTAAATTATGAATGAGTGGGCGCCAGGTGAAATTTCGTCGGATGTTCGACGGGGACTCATCCACACCCTGCCAGTCTTTCTAGCCCAGTCTGTTTGTAAACTATTTTTATTGTAGCCGTATCTCAAGGGCGTTTCGGTAGGCTAGAATGAAATGCAATAACATTAAACTTGGCCGCCCATTAATGATATCGATAAACTGTCTGCATTGTGATCCTTAATCATAACACTTACCCCTTTCGGAGATATTCCAGCACTTTAAATACAAAAATAAACTTCGTCACTGCCACTGACGGAATGTCCAGAATTTACTTAATGGTAACTATAGATTTCGGAAATTCGTTACATTTTAAATTGTTAATCTCCAGGTACAGTGCAGGACATGACTGCTTTATCGGCCGTTACCAGCTCAAGTGTCACTATTTTAACTTGTCATTCCCACAACCAGATTTTAAAATTTAAATTATAAAATAGAAAGAAACTTGGAAAAAGTTAGCCCGCGCTAGGATCGATCCTCAGACCTTCGTCTCTGTAGTCAGAGCGTCGCCCGTTGAGCTACGGAAGCAGTTAACAAACCGACCGAAATATGCGATCAGTTTCGGCACACGACCGTGCAAGCATTATACGTCATAACTGACCGACCCTATGGTCTATTTTCAAATGTCAACACTTTAACATAACAATATGTTGCTGTTTTTTTACTTGTTAAGGTATTTTTCACTTTTTCTGTAAAGATACATGGCCAGTTGGCCACGTTCTAGGTACATAGTTGGTCTCGTATAACAAAGTTGTGTTGCGTGACTCCAAGCAATATTTTTCTCCTTTTATTTCCAGTATGCAGCAAGCTAGCGCGATTACCGTAGTTATCATTTTGTCTACTATCTTTCTTTATGCATTGCGAACGAATCTTTTACAACTTTGTTTAACATCGCATGTCTTCCTTACGCTTCTGTTTCATGTAAAACATTGTTTATTTATAGGTACTAGCAGTGCTTTTGCGATTCTTGGTAACTTACGTTCCCTATTCGAGTAGCTTAAACCATCCTTGAGTTATATCTACCATTCACAATTATTCATGTTAAACGTCTTATTTAAGTCATAAACGAACGTAAATAAACCAATATCTAGCGGCATTCGGCTTTAAATAAGGCCTTTATAAAATACTATCTTCAAAAAGGTTAAAAGAAAATATTATTCCTTTTATAGGCGCTAGCAACTATAATCGGGAAAGCCATTTCCGTCAGTAAGAAAGGACGCGAATTAAAAAAAAATTGGCGTTAAGAGTTGTCCTCTCATAGAAAATTTAAATTTTACGCATATTTCTACTGACAAAGTGGGTTTGCCAGGTTATAATATGTTTGAATTTTAAAAATGTCAATAGACTGTCCAACGGAATGCCGACCCTGGTGCGGCTCGATAAGATAGAAATAAAGCTGTTTTTTAGTTTGTTGGGGGTATGCAGTATGGATATTCAGAACAAATTTTTTTCTCCCTCCTGAAGACACGAAATTTGGCACCTCTTGGAACTTACATGCATTCGCACGCTTAACCCATAGAGACAATACCACACCCACGCAGACACAGACACAAACACACACACATACATGAGCATACAATTTGATTTCTCTTTACCACTTATATATATCTTACTTTTACTTTTGTTTAGATTTTATATTTGTAGAGCCTAGCAAAGCACAGTACATATTTTGCTAACCTGCGACCGACCGATCTCAAGGGTCCAATCTGAAAACCAGCGCTAGGCCCCCTGCTTGGCATATGAGATTGAAGCCAAGCCATTGCCCAAACACAATTTCTAAATGTATTTAATTAGCTATTTTTCTTATTAATCTTTATTTAGTATTTAATTTAAGCTTAATATTGTACGTAGTTCATAAGGTCTCTTGGTGGCAATAAATATTTTCTCATTCTCATTCTTATTTGGTATAGATGAGTGTTGCAACTATTTGGTTTGGCAGCGACTACAAACTTAATATTTTATTTTATCCTTTCAGATGTCAGTTTATTTTCATTTAAAAAAGGGTTTCAGTTTTTGTTACGAGTGGCGCAGGATTCGTTTCTATCTGGCCAAAAAGTCATGTCATTAAAAAGTTTCGCCCTGCGGGTACGTGTTAAGTTACAACACAGACCACCTCAACTGCTAGATAGAGCATATGTGACGGTTTTTGGGAAAACGTCCCACTTCGTCGATATGGAGTTGAGTAGTTCCTAATACTACAGATCATACGCTATCTTTTGGTGAAAGATTCATGTCTCTAGGTGCTATAGTTATTTTTTTTAAATTCTGCAAAGTTCCAGAAGTGAAAAAGCGACAATTGAGAAAACGTTGGTTAAAGTTTGGGATGGCAGAAAACACACTTCTACTTTGAAGTTATGGAGTGGTTGGTATTAAATGAATGGGCGTATGCTTTAGGGATTTTAAATTAGTTAAAATCATGTATGTAACCTGAGTATTTTGAATGTTATGGAGGCTTGAACATAAAAACAGGACGAAAATATGGAAATCCTGAATATTATGGGTTTATTTCTATATTCTATTATACGGCACGCAGATTTATCATTAAAGTTGTATTTATAAATGGTTTCCCATGCTAAAAAAGACAGAAATAATTCTGTGGATCCTTTTATTTAGTTATTATGACAACAAGTTAATAACAAATGATTTGAAGAATGCCATGCATAAAAATTAAAATACATGGGTCTCTTAATATATAACATGAGATTACTTAAAAAACATACTTATCAAGCATAGAAAGTATGTTAAATATCAAATTATAAGTACTTTTTGTGTGTATAAAGTTTAGTGATTTTATATAGGAAGCGTCCCACTTGGTCGGTTTACTAAACTTTAGTGCTTCTTCATTGAAAGTGTTTGTGTTTGGTATATTTTTCAGTTTTATGTATGAGATAATGGTTTGTTATTGTTAATCTAAGAGTCTTCGATACTAACGTCGTTTGTTTAAACTTTTTTAACGTAATTTGACGACACTTTGACGGTTTGGTGGATCATACGCTAAAAAATTACTACAAGTATAAAATCATAATTTATAAACATAGGTTTAATTTGCTGAACCAAAAACAGTATAATTACAAACCAAAAATGGTGTACGTATTGAACCTATGAGATGTAGCAAACGGATCGAACTCATCGCAACGTTTATATAAGTCGCCGCGTAAGGTTGTTTTAGACTTATGTTGCCTTAATTAACAATAAAATTGCAATTTTGCTGGGTTGCAAGCTAAACATCTTGGTAAGAAAAAAGGAAACTTAAAATGTGGACGTTTTAGCGACTTAACTTTTATATAAGCTGTTTTAAAAATGCTCTTATAACTTTCTTTCACATTTAAATGACACCGAAAATCATAGAAATCATTGAGCGAAAATTATCTCGTGTTTAATTCATGCTGACGTGACAAAGCCAATTTTCAATTTTAAAAATATACTCAGTTATAATGGGAGAGTTATATTTGCAAAATTGAACTTACTTTTTTATTAAATCATTTACAAATGGCCAGTTCTAAAAACTTTCAGTGCCACCCTCGTATGGCAAATAATTTTATACCAACCCCTCCATAACTGCAAACAACAAAATGTGTTTTTTGCGGCCCCAAATTGTAATCAACGTCTTCTCAATTGTCGCTTTTCACTATTGCAAGTTTAAAGAATTTTCAATAAATAACTATACCTAGCTCTAAGAGCCTGTGTTATATGTGGTAATCCAAAACGAAAGGAACCTTCTGCAGCTTCTGCAGCTTGCTTACGAAGTTAATGCCTTATCTTTAATGCAGAAATCGAATGAAATTGCGTGTGTGTCTGCGGCCAGAAGGTCCCTTTCATTTTGGATGACCACATATTACAAATTACTCATAACACCATATCGGCAAAGTAGAAATTGTTCTCTAATAACAGGTATAAATAATATGATATCGACGATTTTTTCTGTATGCGACAAAGTGGGTCGCTGGGCACTAAACTTTGAGGCCCTAAAAAGGTGCTTAAAATGAAGATTTATGCGTCGTCATCAAAATCATAGGTTTATTACAGTATGTTCTATCAGTTTTCATCGAAAGTTGATTTTCGGTAAGTTTTGCCATATTTCACTAAACTGCCCAGAACTCCGTAACTAGAATCGACAAAGTGGGACGTTTTACTAAAAACCATCACATTTTAGAATGTGCTTGTAGTTTAGTCAAACGTGGCGCAATACCTTCCCACATACTCGTACTTGGATAGGTTCCTTCTTAGAAAAGCATTGGAACGAACAAACCTAAGCAAACACAATCATCTCCAGCCGCGCTCAATAACATAGGTACACAAACACGAGGGGATTTGTGACGCTACAAAATTATTTAAGGTTTCTACCATGCAGAAGTTTTAGCTCGTTCTTTCTTGTCTAACAAGGTAACTAAATAAGTGTAACAATTTATTGAGGGCGTCAATGAGCTTCATCAGGTAACACATGATTATTATGAATCCATCTCCTTTTGCCATATATATATTAGTGCAAACCTTCCTTTACGCAAAGAGAATATAACCACTCCTTTATGTTTGTTGTGTCATTTGACGTTTGCCGTTGACATAATATATCTAACCTTAAACCGTTACAACAGATAAATTAGACCAAAGAGTAAAGTAAGTATATTTGGTACAGAGAGCCCTCATAAGGCATTTTATGGAAACTCATTTGAAAGCTATCCATCTCTGATTTTATTCCGAAACTAAGTGTATGCGTGCGTGCACCTCTAACATAATATATGCAACTTTACGTGTACTTTCGTCCTACATAATATTAGGTCTACTTGGTCGGTTTACAAGTCCATTTTTTGTTTGGTTTCTTGTAACGAAAAACTTTTATTGGTTAGAAGAAATCGAACAAAAATGTAGGTACTTGTAGACCTCCCAAGTAGACCTAATAATATGTCATCATCATCTTGCTAGGCCTTGTTCCCATTTACTTGGGGTCGCCCTTCCCTGTCCTTCTCTTCCATTTACGATTGAGTGCAAGGTCGGCGTTTATATTGAGATCTTTCGGGTCTCGCTGAACCGTCGTCAGCCAGGTGGCAGGCCACTTCGTCGTCGGAATCTCGAGCACTACCTTTACCACGTAGTCTTCTGGACGCCTCTGTAGAGTGAGCATCAAAAGTAGCGGATGAAACAACGCGCCAAAAGTATCTGATATTCCGTATAACTTTTCCAAATGTAGATAATTTTCTAAAATTCGCGTTCAAAAATATATCTTTTACAATTGTTCTATATTAAAGTTACAGAATGGTAGATACTTATGAAGCGTTATTTGATCCGCTACTTTTGATTCTGACTGTACATGAACGAACCACATCAGACGTCCTAGACCTAATACTATGAAAAAGGTTTTAAAAGAATAAAATAAAAAAGCCTTTTAGTAAAGTAAAGGATGTTTATTCTTTTCAATTTGGTATTAAAAATAAAGTTATAGAGTAGGTATAAGTACTTGCAACTTCTCATTCTCTTTGGAATTGTTCTTCTTAAAGTAGCCTCTAGGATCTTGCGCATTAGGAGAATTTCGTATAATTTCGCCTTTGCAGCTTTGTAGCTCCATAAACAGTTCGCTCCAGATCAACTCCAAATATCCTTTAAAAGGGATACATGAGTACCTAATGTTGTGATTTGGGTCTTTCTTGTAGCTGATGAATTCTAGGCATAAGTCGTATGCCTTGTTTACGCTCGTACCACTATAAATGCGCTCTATTCCGTCTCAGATGTCTTTTTGGCGGAATCAAATCGCGCGAATCCTTGCAGAGTGCCATCAGACATGTCATTTGGAAACGAAATTAAAATTGCCCTATTAAATTTTCAATATTTCTTATGGTCTTTTTCATAGCCAGCCTTTTCTTCGCTAGTACCGTACTTGCCGTTAGCGCCAAGGATGTATTTTCTTCTTACCTTCGAGAATAAGTACCTAAACCTTCCGGTATTGCTTTGAGCACTATTAAATTGTTGAACCTCCAGTCGATTTTGTAACATTGAGAGTCTAAATACCCTGTTTGAATCAACTCTTGTTTGATGCTTGCATTTTTAATCAGCTAGGTACCACTTTAAAATTAAAATTATTTGATCTTATTTTGTGTGTAGTATATTTCCATGATTTGATTTCATGATAGTTGTGAAAAAAAAAAACATTGATCTATAAACAACCTCATTCCAAGATCAAATTGGTTTTCTGATGTTTATAAGCACAAAAATTTGAATTTCGTTACACGGTAACTTCAAAAGATGTTGGTAAATTGAAATCTATTACGAAAAGCGTAAACTTTTCATCGCCGTAACATCATTCAAACTTTAACCGATGAAAAATTCTTCTACGATTTCTCAGCAAGAAAATAGAAATCGAAAAATTAAATTCCCTCCTTTGTAAATAAACCGCATGATGTTACTACAGAAACAAAGATTACCTCACAGAGGATGAAGCGTTCATAAAATAACCATCGTAAGAAAAGTAAAAACTGCGGGAATCATAGGGTGAATTCTATTTATGATAAATAACAGATTTATGAATTTGATCTGGATGTGGATGTTGTTATGGATGTGGTTTATCAGTGACGTTTCTGGTTGAAGAAATGTCACTTTGGATACTGACAAATAATATTACTGTTATGGTTTAAGATACTTTATTCTCATAAAATTTACATAATAAATCACTTACTGTGAAAACATATTATTATTGCTTATATCTAGGTAAGAGAGGGTAGCATGCAAAACTGTTAACGACTACTTACAAAAATGCCTCGTAGTAACATGCTCAGTGCAACAAACAAGTAGTAGGCCAGTTTAACTAAAACTTTAAACATTAGTTAATTAACGGTCGTGCATGTTTGCTACAAATGTACATTAAGATTTATATAACATAACTGTTTTTATATGCCTAATTAAATATTTCTTTTTTATTATTATTATAATTCAAATATATATGTATATATTCACACATCTATATACTTATTGTGATCATGTATATTTGCAATAACGGAGCCTCACAATATGTGATATTAATTATAGTATCATCGAAGTTCGGATAGTTACTCGTAAGACATTTATTTTATTATAATGTTTTAATGCTTTTTTTTTAACTTTAATTGATTTGGCATCTTTAATGTCCGTAGGTAATTTATTGTACAGCTGAGCTCCTTCATATATTATATTATTTTCCCATATAGTGTTCTAGGTGGACGTAGTATTATATTATTTGCTTGTCTTGTAAGTCTTTTTTGCACCTCTGATCTTTTTGTAAATGTTATGTGGCTGTGTATATTTTTATTTATTATTTTTCTTACCAGGATGCAAGTGTTTTAAATGTATGTTTGTGAAATGTTTAATATTTTAGTTTCTTTTTATACAGTATTACTTGGTGTGAGATGCTTATAATTGAATAATAATTTCACAATTCTTTTTTGCGCGGTTTGCAGGGTTTTTAAGTTAGATTTAGCAGCAGATCCCCATATTTCTATTAAGTAGTCTAGGTGAGGTTTGACAACAGAGTTGTAGATAGTATAGCGAACCTTATTCGGCAAACAACGTACAATTTGTCGAATTGCACCGGTTAGTGACATGATTTTAGAGCGTAAAGAATCAATATGTGATTTCCATGTTAGCTTTTCGTCAAGGGTTAGGCCAAGGTATTTTTCTTGATGAACTTTCTGCAGTGTTACATTATTTATAATTAGTGGTTCATAATTTGATACAACTTTATTTTTTGCAGCAAATATGACGTATCTAGTTTTTGATTCGTTTAAGTTAGTAGGTTACTAAGAAGCCAACTGTGCAGTAAATTTAAGTCATTTTGAGCTTGCTCAATTTGAGTATCCATATTAGGACCAAAGTAAAATAAGCAGGTATCATCAGCGTATAATGTTAAGTGGGCTTTTGCATATGCCTATGTTATGCATGTCGTTTACGTAAATGAGGAAAAGTAATGGCCCCAAAATGGATCCCTGCGGAATGCCGTATTTAATTTCTTGGGCTTTACTCTTCAGTTGACCTATTTTGGTAATTTGTTTTCAATTGGCCAGGTACGATTGTAGGATTTTAAATGCATTTCCAGTAATGCCAATCGAACTCAGCTTTGCCAGTAGGCGAGAATGTCTCACCATGTCAAAAGCCTTTTTTAGGTCAACGAAAATACCAAAAGCTATATTTTTATTGTTAACTTTTATTTCTGTCAGTAGGTCTGTAGTTGCCGATAATGTATTTGATTTTGAACGAAAGCCGTATTGTTTGTTGGAAAGGAAATGATTAGAGTCTAGATGTTCTGTAAGTCGCTGATGGATGATCTTTTCGAAAATTTCGGATACGATTGGTAGGACAGATATTGGCATATAATTGCCGGGGTCTAATTTATCACCAGATTTAAATATGGGTCGGACTTTAGCCACCTTAAGAGAATCAGGAAATATACCTTTATCGAAACACTGATTAATATATTTCGTGGTGGATCACAGATTAGAGGTTTATGCACTATAGTGTTTTTGTGGTCATACCATCTATTCCTGAAATTGTGTTCAAATTTAATTGGTCAATAATTTGTGAAATGTCACTTTTTGATGCAGGTTTAAGATTAGTGAGTTTATTATTAAGTACTGTAAGACCGCGTATTTTTTTATTTTGGTATTCGTTAGGTAATCGATTTGCTAATATGGTGCCTATATTGGCAAAGTATTTGATATTATTTCCGATCCCGATTTCAATTTTAGGTTTGAGTTTTCGAATTTTGTTTTGTTATTTGATAGGTTATTGATCAAGTCCCACATTTTCAAAGGCTTTTCCTTTCATAATTTAAATGCCTTATGGTAGTATTTACACTTAGTTGATTGTATCAAGTTGGACACCTTGTTCCTTTTAATGTGCAATTCTTCTTTTAGGTTGTCGTCATTATCCATAACAAATCTAGATCAAATTCATAACCTGATATTACAATCAGAACACGCCTTCATTCTAGTGTCTGTGCACACAATATGTCTATATACGCATTAAGTTCCTTAGGAAAGTCAGTGGAAACTATTTTGGCAACCTAGTACGGTCACGTCAGAAAATATCGATACGGACAAAGTGCCAAAAATATGTATACATTACCTTAATATATGGGCTATTAGGTCGTGTATACATATTTTTGGCACTTCGATCGTGTCGATGTTTTCAGAGGTGACTGTAGAAGGAAGAAATTATTTACTAACGTAAATAAATAACCGATGATAAAGATTTTGTATCTTCCGATTCTTCCGTCATAGCCCTGATAATAAAACTCAGATTCTGTCAATCAGATTTATTTTAATCTGCGGCGGGCTGAGGTGAGTGAATTCCATTCCGTTTCAGGGCGTGGTGGTGCGTGGTAATTTTGAATCCTAAAAATAATATTACTTTATTGTCTGGTTCCGTCCAAGTTAACGTATGCACGCGTAAAATTAATTTAGTTGCAAGGGATAAATATAAAATTGTGTAATTTATAAAGGACGTTGCAGTAGGACGTAAAGCCCGACCAGAAATATATGATCATTGTCAAGAGGGCGCTGTTATTTTCATGTATAGTGTGACAGTTCAGTTTAGTATGAAAACTTTAGTTCCGATGAAATTCCGCAATATGGCGCGTGATCATATAGGTATATTACTGGTCAGGCTTTTAAGTACATAATATTATGATATATGGTCGTGATGACGATACAATCATGGTTTACATGTTATTAGCCTAATTACACGAGTTTTTAAATGAATGCCTGCAAAAAATAGCAGTATGATAGATTTTTTTGCCGCTACTGTACGTTCATTCTTATGCTCTGTCATATAGACGGTAGTCTATGCCGGGAACAAAGACAGTTTGTACCTTAACTGGAAAATATCTGTTCTGTAGCGGTCACTGGACTTCGGGCTTTAACACGAGTTGTTGACTACAGTGTAACTTAAATGTATATAACTCGTTTACTTTCGAGTTTTTTCCGTTCCAATAAGAAATGTCAGCTGAAGGTTATCACGTCCGCATTTATTAACTAGTTAAAGTCGCCATATTGGGTTAAACTTTATACATCAGTGCAATTACATCAACGTTCAATAATAGGCGTATTTGATCTCAGAGTTTCCCTATTAATCCAGTAACTTTGTCGACTTTTGTACTTAATGGGGTTCGTTTGCGTCAAATCCGGTAGTTCTGATTTTTTGCAGACTTGTTTATGATGTTGGCCCAATGAATAATCCAAGTTTGAGACCTCGAGCGCTGAATGCAACTTTGTAAAAAAAACGATAAAACCGCGAATTATTTTTTTACAGTTGCGCGATTATACCCCTAAATGACTAGTTTTTGATATTACATTCTCGGGTTGTTTTTAAAGCAAACTAAATTTTCTATAGTACGGGACTAGAATTGTTTCTGTAGACCTAATTAAATAGTTTCCGAGATTGTAGATCTGTGAGCGTGAGTCATCCTTTAAACGGTGAAGTTTAATATTAAATTGCTGTACTTTTACCTAATAACATATTTCTTGCTGTTCTCATTATTTTCAAACTCATAAAAGTTTATCTCGTTATTAATATAACTAATATATATCTACTTTTTCAATTTACGAAGTTGTAAGGCTTCGTGAAACAAACGTAAGACTTAGGGCATAAAAGTTTGTCGGGATCTGATAACACAGCTAATTTATGGTGGAGAGAAGACTTCGTAGATATCAATGTTACAATTACGTTGCAAATGTCCGTCTGTTCGTCCGTGGCTTAGCTCAGTGACCGTTAGTGCTAAAAAGTTGAAAATTGGTATGGGTATATATAATGGTTGCGCTTGTAAATTCCGCTATGTAATCTGTCAAATTTTCAGGAAAAAAGCCTGTTAATCGAGCACATATCAGATTTTACAAGCACAGCGTCGATATGATGTCGCAGTCATCTGGTTAAATTAGGCAGCACATTAGTCACCCAGGCATTAAACGCCACAGCATCCAATTAGATGCCTAGGCCGATAGTCAATTGAACTAGATTTACTCAAAGTTTAACAACTTTGCGTATTGACTGTTAGCCCTTTGAAAACGACTGATTCACTCAGCCATGTGATTTTAAATAACCTATAAAACTTAAAGAAATGAAATAACATCAAATAAAATAAATAAATAAGTAACCTAAACAATAACCTAAATTAACCTAACCGAACATCATAAATTCATCAATGTCTTACTGTAAACTTCCGACCGCAAGTCGTGCAGTAAATCTCGCCATTTGAGTCGTAAGTGTATGTGTAGGAGGGCTTGAGCCGAAATTTTCGAAGCTGGCGTTCAGCGTCAAGATCTTCAAGGCGTGCACTTTCTAAGCCGTTGTAGTACGGTCGCCAAGCCGCTCCGAGGCCAGATTTAATTGACTCAGCTCGGCCTTACCCACAACCGGTATCAATGTGTTCGGACAGTTCTCCTGATCACCGTACATGCGGTAGTAAAGCGGAAAAATGGTGGAGGGGATAGTAATGACGTCACAAAGATGGCGGCCGGACCTATTCTTTTTGGCGGTGTATCTCGAAAACCACTTAACCGATTTTAATCATCGAGGTGTCAAATAATAGCTTATATTATGGAGATTATTTCCTTTTCTACAAACATTTACGTGAAACCTATAGGAAAAAAAATAATCACAAAAAACAGTTTTTTTATAAAATTATTATTTTTTATTTTGTAAAAATCTCCGTAAATATTAGCATTTCGCAAATTTTGTTTAATATAAAACATATTGCTTCATTATCAAGGAATATAATGAGCCTTAAAACATACAGATCGAGTAATAAACAATGAAGCTACACTCATTTATTTGCGCATGGGTAACGACAACTTGGCTACCGGTCGAAACTGTGGTGACTGTTACGATACGTATTGAATGGAATTTATAGAGTATCGGTTTTAATTACTGAAATTATAATTAAAATTATAAAAACCAGACACAATAATGTTACCTTACTTCGACGTTTAGTCTCTTTTTTCGTCTTAATCATAGGTAGGTACATATTTCTTTTTACTTAAAAATTTTATACAGGGTGAACTTTTAACGACCAGTCATACTCTGCGCAGCGACTTTATAGGTCATACTTAACAACTTTTACTATGGGACCAATTCCGAAATCGCGAAAAAAATTTTGACTGTCCCATATAAAGGTGCGACCAACTTTACCAGACCAACACTTTTCCAAACTGAGCTACAGCTGTCCGATGAAGTTAAGTACTTAGGACTAACTCTCGACAATAAACTCAATTGGAACAACCACATCAACAAACGGATAGACAAGGCGGGAGTTGTCTTCTGGCAGTGCAGAAGGATGATTGATAAGAGGTGGGGACTCAACCCGAAAATTACCCTCTGGCTCTATAAGACGATAACCCGCCCCTTACTCTGTTACGGTGCTCTGGTTTGGTGGCCAAGAACAAACCTAGGCAAATGCCACGAGGTATGTCATAATAACAAGATCACCCTACAATGGATCAAGGGACACAGTGGATCCCGAGGTAACGATGCTGCGGACGAGCTTGCCAGGCAAGGATCGAATGCGGGGGCGATTGGTCTGGAACCGATTCTTCCGATACCATTTAGCAAGGTACGCTCAATGCTGCTGGCACGTACAGGGAAACTACACACAGAACACTGGCTGAACCAGACTGGATGCAGACAGGCAAAAGAAGCCATGCCTGGCATCAACGGAAAACTCACAAGGGCGCTCCTGCAACTAGGGAAGGTCCGACTGAGTATGGTAACCAGTGTCATAACAGGTCATGGACTATTTAACAAACATCTTTTCACAACAGGTGTCACAGACAGTCCCCTGTGCCGAGGTTGCATGGAGACAGAAGAAACAGCCTCTCACGTGGTGCTGGAATGCAGCGGAGTGACTCCATACAGGGCTAAACATCTCGGATCTCCGAGAGACCTCCCCGAGGTCCTACTCAACATCAAAGGTTTGATAGGATTCCTCGAGGAGCTGGGCTGGCAGGACTAGCCCACCCCCAACATATCACGCAAAATAGGCGCAAGTCGTCGAGTTGCGGAAAAATCGCCCGAATACAATACAATACAATACAATACAAGGTGCGACCAGACCGCAGCTTAAAAAACGGTTACGATACGGAATCGCAGTGACGCGTCGTATGCGTACCGTTTTTGACGCATGCTCCCCACACCGCTGTTTAAAAAACGGTGACGGTACGGAATCGCAGTGACGTGCTTCACGCGAATCTTTTTTGTTCGCAAAACAGTTGCGTCTTTTACGTCACCGGTACGGTGTCTGCCATAAGATCTCCGTGTAATATTTTTTGCGATTTTTACGCAGTTCAATTTACGGTGCGTCAGCTTATTTTAAGCAGCGGTGTGGCGAGCATGCGTCATGGACCCGGGTACGTCCTTAAACTACGTCCAAAAGAGAGGTATGGGCATTGTGAATGTCATCTCGCTTTGTGTGGTAGGGCACAGCCAGTGGGTGTCATTCCAGATCCAAATTTTCTTGCGTGATTCGGCATTGGTGCCATAATAAAAGTTGTTCAGTATGACCTGTAACGTCACTGCGCAGAGTATGGCTGGTGGTTAAAATTTCATCTTATACCTATATTCGACACAAGTAGTAAGTACTTACAGACCAACTATGATACACATTTTGCCTGTATAGTGATACATAGTGAATAAATTAATACCTGATTTAAAAAATAACAAATAGCATGTTATTTAATTCAGTAATAACTAATCAGTCTTAAACAATGAACATCATACTTTTAGATTAGACAACAAAATGTATATTTATACTGTGTTTCGACTTGAAAGATTTTACTGCTTTAAAACATAAGACAAACCTACCAACCAAATGTATAAAAAAAAATGTTTTTTGTGATTATTATTTTCCTATAGGTTTCACGTAAATGTTTGTAAAAAGGAAATAATCTCCATAATATAAGCTATTAGTTGACACCTCGATGAATACAATCGGTTAAGTGGTTTTCGAGATACACCGCCAAAAAGAATAGGTCCGGACGCCATCTTTGTGACGTCATTACTATCCCCTCCCACCATTTTTCCGCTTTACTACCGCATGTACGGTGATCAGGAGAAACGCCCGAACACATTGATACCGGTTGTGGGTAAGGCCGAGCTGAGTCAATTAAATCTGGCCTCGGAGCGGCTTGGGGACTACTAATAGTAAAAGTTGTTCAGTATGACCTATAAAGTCGCTGCGCAGAGTATGACTGGTGGTTAAAAGTTCACCCTGTATAAAATTTTTAAGTAAAAAGAAATATGTACCTACCTATGATTAAGACGAAAAAAGAGACTAAACGTCGAAGTAAGGTAACATTATTGTGTCTGGTTTTTATAATTGTCATTATAATTTCAGTAATTAAAACCGATACTCTATAAATTCCATTCAATACGTATCGTAACAGTCACCACAGTTTCGACCGGTAAAAGCCAGTTATCGTTACCCATGCGCAAATAAATGAGTGTAGCTTCATTGTTTATTACTCGATCTGTATGTTTTAAGGCTCATTATATTCCTTGATAATGAAGCAATATGTTTTATATTAAACAAAATTTGCGAAATGCTAATATTTACGGAGATATTTACAAAATAAAAAAAAATAATTTTATAAAAAAACTGTTTTTTGTGATTATTTTTTTTCCTATAGGTTTCACGTAAATGTTTGTAGAAAAGGAAATAATCTCCATAATATAAGCTATTATTTGACACCTCGATGATTAAAATCGGTTAAGTGGTTTTCGAGATACACCGCCAAAAAGAATAGGTCCGGCCGCCATCTTTGTGACGTCATTACTATCCCCTCCACCATTTTTCCGCTTTACTACCGCATGTACGGTGATCAGGAGAACTGTCCGAACACATTGATACCGGTTGTGGGTAAGGCCGAGCCGAGTCAATTAAATCGTGTTTCTAGAGGGCTTTTGAGATTTGGCGACCGTACTATTGAGACCAGTGTCCGATCTCCGAGTTGCAAGCTCCACGACTCACGAAGAAACGACGAAAACGGATAGTTTTGCGTCAATGACTTTATTGACAGCATTGATATTGCAGATTGTTGTCTATGTTGTTTGGCCAGACCCAAGTGCAAGGCCTTATGGAGAGTAGACGTGACCCTGACCTCCATAGATTTTATGAACATAGACAAAGACAAACTGAAATAATTAATTATTTTATTTTAAAAAATATATAGGAATTTACATATGGTAGTGTGACATAAAACAAAATATTGTATAAAAATAATTTTACAGTACATATGGTCTGCTTTCCCGCACGCGTGCGGGAATGAGCACTTTCCGTGCATATATCGAAACTTTAAAGAGCCATATGTACCGTAAAACGTTGTACGATACACGTGCGAATAGGTAATTCGCAACTCGTGTCGATTTAAAACACCCCCTTCGGTCGTGTTTTAATTTATCACTACTCGTTGCGAATTTCCTATTTTCTGCACTTGTATCGTAAATATCTATTATTTGTTTCTAAAGTTGTATAGACAAAGCCA
Organism: Cydia pomonella; assembly: GCF_033807575.1. Lineage (NCBI taxonomy): Eukaryota > Metazoa > Arthropoda > Insecta > Lepidoptera > Tortricidae > Cydia > Cydia pomonella. The sequence continues at coordinate 12,083,862 of NC_084706.1, read as the reverse complement.
GATGGGAGCAATTACTGATAACTATTTCCCCAGCATCAGAGGGCTTACCGCGAACCACGTTCGACGTGTTGCCTCCCTGTCACGCTTACGTACGAATTCACAAGTGCGACAGAGAGGCAACACGTCGAACGTGGTTCGCGGTAGGCCCTCAGACCACACATGCGCAATTATAAAGCGTCATCTCTTTCCAAGGAAGTCGACAGGCCTTGATATAAACAAAATTTTCGTCTAAATTGCACAAAAATAAGTTTTATATTTGTGTATTTTTGTGACATATTCAAACGGCTTACAGAAAATTTCGACAATTCTGATCAAGGAGCCGAATACCGAAATGCTAATTTTAGCCTATTTCTGAGGGAAAGTATCATATTTTGCTTTAAATACTAGACTTTTTGGGTGGCATCGTCCAAGGGCTTATCGTACTTTTGCGTACAATAATGCTTTTTGGAACGTGCATTGCATTACCAGAGTCCAAATTATACGTACATGTACGATAATTATCGTACGCCTGGCAAACACTGCCTTTATCGGAACATCATCACTACCTTTACGCTAAATAGCCTTTTGGAAGAAAGTCAATGGAAAACAGTTTAATAATACGCCTTTCAAGATTTATAATTGCCCTACAAATGGCCTTTTTCTTAATGCAGTGCGAGGGCGGTGAATAATTACGTAGCAATTTTTCCCCTTCTAATTGGTAAGTCCAAATTACCTGACCTTCCGCTAAAATGCCACGTCGCGCAATGACTCTTTCGAAGTTACTACGAATGATTACAATCGTAAAATATATCGTACCAGTTCCAGAAATTAAAAAAATCTGAGATATTCTATGAGATAATTGTTTCGCAGAGCCACTCTGACCGTCTGAGCCTTCTTCTGAAGCAAATATTGACGTAGACCGAACACTATATTTACAAGTATTCATAAAATCGTTTTGCGGGTGCAGCACAATGCAAATGCCAACACCAGGGAACAAAAAACACTTTGGTATATACTAGAAATCGATTCTTGAGCAAAGGTACCGATACCTCAAAAAAGGTAAAAAGGTAAAGGTAAAGGTAGGCTTTTTCGAAAGGCTCAAAAAAATTACAAACAATTTAATAAAATGTTGAAAGACTTTCTGATAAATAAATGTTACTACAACTTACAGGACTTTTTTGATGATGATGTTACAGACACCTTCTAAGCAATTATAATTAACTATACTTAATGAAAACAATTTATTTACAAACTTACCTACATTTATAACCAAAAACTAAATCTGTATTATGAATATTGTACATTAATTAATTCATTTGTTTGACATTTATTAGTGATCTCATGTGTAATATAAGAATTATTTCATGACTTTCTTAAATAAGTAGATAATTTTGATAATATGTTATGAGTTATGAATAATAAGATATTATATGCTGTGCCCTTGCAGGGTCCATGTGAGACATTTATCATATTGTATAACATCTGTACTGTACCATGGTTGCAATAAAGAATGATTATGATTATGATTATGATTACCTGGAGGGATTGATACCTCCTACTATTAAACTTACATTTTTTGTTTCTGAATTACTTACGGCTCCGAATAACGCAGAATGCTTGGTTTCGTCGTAAACCGGACGTCGGGGGTTTGGGAAATAAAAAATGATTTTCGGAATGTGTACATAAAGTTAAAGGAAAATCAACCTTTGGTTAATTATTTCTATAGCTCTAGTAAACAATAGTCACAAGAGGTATAGTTGACGAAATATAATTTGCACCAATTCTACATACAAGTTGTTCGACAGATTCGTTCAAATAATATTTATATATATACACGTTGTATGGCGGTAAAGTACCAACCAACTTTTAAAAAATCTAGAATGTTATTAAAGCGCAAAAAATGTTTATTGAGAACACTACCCCTGCATTACTATGTTGAGCGTCTGTTGAAGAGAAAAACACAAACAATTAAACCAAATGGGCCTGTCATAAAAATGTTCGTATTGTTTACGAAAAACAGAACAAACAGTTGTCAGATATCAGCTATTCGTCGATATAAATCAGTCGGTAATCTTGTTTGCCATCGAGGCCGGGCTAGGAAAATATTTTGAATGAGTTGGACAGAATGCCTTTAATGCGATTCGCCTTTGTGGTTCTTGATTTAACGCAGTTTTGTTATCATTAGGGGTGGATTGGGTTGTTTTAGTTAATTCCGTGATTAGTTTATTACTTATTATGATGAAACGCGAGGACGAGGAGTGCTCTCTGGTGAGTAATTGAAAGGTAATACAGAAAACAACTTAATGGTATGACTGTGACTAATCATCTCGTGTTAAATATAATATTTACGAATATTTTTAGTTAGTGTATTATAATTTAACACCCTGCCACTAGCTACGGCTAACAACATACATATGTAATGATCAGAGATCGGACAAATTTGCGTCATTGCTCGCAATAATGTGGACATGACTCCAAAATTAATCAAATATGTAATCATTTAATTAATTTCTTACTTGACTTAAATTTTAATTCCTAGTCAATAAATACAAAAGTTTGTTAAAGTATAGATTTATTAAAGAAAATAATCAGTATTTTTTCCAAATTTTCTGCAGTCAGTCTTTTTCTTTTTACATCAAAAATATACTTAAGTGCTGAAAAACTCCGCTCGCACTCCACTGATGTTAATGGGGCAAACTTAAGTAGTTTTATAGGAATATTATTATTCCAGTATAATTCAGAGTTTATAGACTGACTGCAGAAAATTTGGAAAAAAATACTGATTATTTTCTTTAATAAATCTATACTTTAACAAAGTTTTGTATTTATTGACTAGGAATTAAAATTTAAGTCAATTAAGAAATTAATTAAATGATTACATATTTGATTAATTTTGGAGTCATGTCCACATTATTGCGAGCAATGACGCAAATTTGTCCGATCTCTGGTAATGATACTTACTTTGCAGTGAAATATCAAAAAGAAAACTTTGTTTCCTTCAGAAAAACAAGGACATAATGTAACATGAGAAATCTGTCAGCTCTTGCGCACTTTGTTGTTCAATCTAGGTATTGAGTAGCTACGAGTAAGTACTTACGTAGCTAAGCTGTAAGTACCTAAGTTTCAGACTTGTTTTAATGGCTATCAATGGGGTTGAGGAAGGAAAAGCAGGCTTTTTAAAACACGCCCCATTTTTCATAATAAATTATCTGTTCCGATTATAATTGCGTCACTCCTGGCACTAGTCTATTAAGAAAATAAAATGATAATATACCTACCCACGGTTTATTTCGTGTAAACCTCTTTTTACTAGGTTAGCAGATAACAGAATCGTCGGCGTCGTCCATTTACAACTACCGATTATAGTGACTAATCACAGGATATGTAAACTGAGGACAGGTCGTTTTAATCGCGGCAATAAGGCGGTAACGACAGCACCGCAATTTAACAATGAGATTGACAGCGACACCGCGTGACGCCCGCGTCAACGCCGCAGTAATACCTAAAGTTGCAACAGTAATAATGCTAATGCAGTCAGAATATCATCTTTAAGGGACAGGTACGTAGTAATTTTTGGCCAAATGAACTGAATAATGAAATACCTTTATTGGGTTTGGGTTTATTAGACCAGCCTCGATTTGCAAAGAAATGTATAGCCGGAATTAACGGTACCGGGTACCATGTTTTCTTTGGGCAGAAACTTATTATAGACAATTAATAATCGTAATTGCAATAACATTGTCGCTCTATTGAGGATGATACCTAACCGCATACATTAATGGTTGATTACATAGGCTTGTCTGCAATTAGCGCTTCGTCTTCGAAGGCTGCGGCCGCAGTGGTTTCAGACTTGATAACGCTAAGCATAACTCCGTATCTACTCAGTATCTAGCTCGAGCCGCATAACGAACATTTTTCCACTTAATTTTCGACAGTGGTCTCTTATGCGATTCGGTTTTTAGGGTTAAGTACCTCAAAAGAAAAAAAACGGAACCCTTATGGGATCACTTTGTTGTCCATCTGTCCGTCCGTCCAGCTTAAAAAAAGATATGGCCGTTTATGCCGCAAAAATAGTATTCTATACAATCGTGATATAATAGAGAGCTTTTCAGTTGAGTGCCGTGTTTAGGCAACGAAGCTTGCTGAGTTGCCTAAGTAAAGATATTTTTATTATTCAAGTAGGCATATTACAATGCGCTTATGAACGTCAAATAAAGCTACACCGGCTTCTAACCCTACACCTCTGACGCGAGAAGAAATTGAATTAAATAAGAATAAATACAATTAAGATTACTATAGAAATCATGCAATTACATACAATTTTATAGAAATTTGATTAAAAAATATATATGTCATATCAAATCATACAAATACTAGCTAGCGTAGCTCTTTCAGAAAACATATCGAATTTTTACAAAAGGAAAAGAAAAATAAAATAAATATATAAATGAGGATATACATTATATAAATATGACTGATTATATTGATGACTGAATATGATTGATTAGGCAATACCCACATAAAATATTAAATTAAATATGTTCAAATTTTGAAGTGCTTTCTTGCCTGAGCTGTGTCACCCTACACATAATACAATGGTTTTAATTGCTACTTGTTTTTACAGTTTCTGGTTTGGACCATGCATGTTTGTCTGTAAAGTAGTCCTCGACTCTGTAATAAGCCTTCAACATCAATGACTTTTTAAAGTAAGTCTTGAGAGCTGGCAAGGGTAATCTTAAAGCATCGTCAGGTAACTTGTTATAAAAATGAATGCATTGCCCAACGAATGACTTTTGTACTTTGCGGACACGAAACTTTCTGATAGAAAGCTTATTTTTATTTTTAGTGTTATAGTTATGGACATCTGAATTCTTAGTGAAGGAGTCTAGATTCTTAACAACATAAATAATACTATCATAGATGTATTGGGAAGCTACAGTTAAAATATTAATTTCTTTGAAAAGTTCTCTTAATTCTTACAACGTACATGCTCTTAAGTTATATATAGAACGAATGGCTCTCTTTTGTACGACAAATATAGTCCGTATGTCAGCAGCTTCGCCCCAAACCAGAATACCATATGACATTACACTATGAAAATAACTACAAGGCGAGCTGTCTCAACATTGGTCATTGCCTGATTCTCCTAACGGCGTAAGCGATCGAACTTGATTTGTTTGCTAGCGTTCTTATATGAGGACTCCATTGTAGATTTTTGTCCAATGTTAAACCAAGAAATACTGCTTTATCTACCATCTCTAAGCATTCATTATTCAAAAGTATCTTTAGTCTCGACTGGTTTAACATTCGGCAAAGAAAATCTAATACATTTGGTTTTCGTAGCATTAAGAAGCAAATTGTTAATAGTGAACCAGTTAAGTACATTAACGAGTGTGCCATTAATTACACTGCTGTAATCGGTAGATTTCCAATCTACTTTAAAAAGTTGTGATGTAACATCAGCAAAAAGAAAGGTTTTCAGTAGAAAATGATTTGCCATGTATAGTATACATGGCAAATCATTTATATAAACCAAAAAGTAAGTTACGAGATTGAAAAGCTTGATTATATCACTATTGTATACAATAGTTTTTCTACGAGTCATCTATTAGTACATTGTAGGAGAGGCCGGAAAACCGCTCAAAGATGGTCGAGTGAGTTTGCCATTCACTTTTATTTATACTTATAATTCGTCAGTATCCTTGCATTTACAAAATAACCGGCCGAGGGCGAGTCGGATTCGTCCATTAAGGGTCCCGTACATTTTCAAATAATCACGTTTGTTGTACTTACAAATAAACAGCTCGACTTAAATATTTATTTTATTCTGATTTTAGTATTTGTTATTAAACTTAGCGGCACAGAAATACATCGCCTGAAAGTTTTAAATGCACCTGATGGCAAGCGATTACCGCCGCCCATGGACACCTGCAACACCAGAGGGGTTGTAAGTGCGTTGCCGGAATTTAAGATGGGATTACGCTCTTATCTTGAAGGTTCCTATCGGTCCGAAAATACCGCAGGCGACATTTCATTCCACAGTTTAACTGTACGTGGCAGAAAGTTTCTCGAGAAACGCACAGTTGAGGACTGCCAAACATCTAAGTGGTGAGGATGGAAATGTTGTCGCGTAGGGCGATGGCGAAAAGAAGCGGCAGGGATTAATCCAAACAATTCCTCGGATCGCTCCCCGGTTATACATGCGATAGAAAAATGCAGAGCGTGGCCACATCTCTACGTAGCGCCAAGGAGTCAAGCCGATCCGAAATACGCTGGCAGTCGACAATTAGATTTGCTCTTCGTTGGATGCGGTTTATTTAAAATAATTATTTCACCATCGGGGAAAATTTGTATTTACATGATATGACTCGCCTACAAACACGCACTCTTTCAAACCGTCCACCATTGCAGTCCACAATTTGTCATAAGTGAAGCATGACGTCAATTCTATCAACTGTCACTTGAATTTAAGAGGCCGCTATCGATTTTAGTCGCAGAAATGTCAAATTGATAGATTTAGTCGATGAAATTGTACACCTTTTGTTAACTATTAGAAATAACAAGTACTGGTTTCTATTAGCAAGTCTTATTATCTTTCATTAATAATGTTTTTTTTTATTCGTAAAATTTGGACTGCTAAATATGGTAGTTTTGTATTACACATATCCTGTACTTCAACTTTAATAAACTACTAAAAGGCAAGACGAGAAGACGTGCTAATAGAAACGAATACTTGTTATTTAGATATTACGTAACAAAAGGAGTACAATTTCAACGACTAAATCTATCAATTTCACATTTTTGCTCTAAAATCGTTACCGGGGCCTTAGAGCCCGACCAGAAATATATGATCAATGATCATTGTCAAGAGGGCGCTGTTATTCTCAAGAATAGGATGACAGTTCAGTTTAGTATAAAATTTAGTTCCGATGGAATTCCGCAATATGGCGTGTGATCATATTATATTACTAGTCAGGCTTTAATTATATACCTATTTTGAAAATGTCTAAAGGTTATATACAATGATATAAAATTATATTTGAATAACAAGTGTCATTGGTTTAGATTAATTAGAGATACCAGAGCGATAAGTAGTATGTATATCAAATACCAGCGAAAACGATTTGTTAAAACTGGTTGATGGGTAATTGGAGTTCATTGTAATGATATGCTTTTTAGTAGCTTCTGAGCATGGTTTGTGGCATTGTTTAATGCATTTCTAAAGTACCTTCTTTTTGTAGTCAGTGACCTAAATGTCTTTGTAACACCATCTCAAGTTTGTTTTTGATTTATGACATTGCATTCGTTCTGCGCCCTGCAGGCGTATTATGGATGATTTTATCCACGTGATAAAATAACCATCACTTTTTATCACCACGGGATTGAAAGTGACGGCCACCGTTTTATTATCACGCTGTCACGTAGACAAAAACGACCGTCATTTTCGTGCTGGTAATATGTAACTAGGGGCAACTGTACCCCTAGTGTAAATATTTTCGACAGCGAAACGTGACGTACGCGTTTGCGTTAAGTGTCATTTTGTATGAGATTTTTGACTTTCCAAAACGTCCCGTTTGGCGCGCTGTTCAAAAACCCATAAAAAATGAGACTTAACGCAAACGCGTACGTCACGTTTCGCTATCGACTAAAATTACACTAGGGGTACTGATCAACATTTACGTTGTTATTGACAACGCTCATGAGGGTTCAGAACAGTTAATAAGGATCTATTTCGGTATTTAGCTAATTATTTCAATAATGGCCGTTGTCAAACACAACGCGCATGCGTTTCATGTTTATTTCTGATCGGAACATTAACGGGTTTGAGTACAAATGGTTTTAGTTAATATACACACTGTATAAGGAGGTATGCGACGATATCATTATATTGGTCAAGAAAGTTAGAAATATTTTACTTGAAATACCTAGTGATATAAGTGAAACATCATGGCGGGTGAACATATCAGAGTACATTTTTTGCATTATTCGACAATTCAAACAACTTAAAGAGCAATTAGCAAAAGTGAGGTTTAAATTTAAATGCTTACCATTTTTTAAGTTACGCTTGAAATACATAAAAGTATAATAAGGAATGAGCTCAGCGCGGACAAAGATCGCATAAACTATAACAGATACTCAAGTTTTAAATGAAATAGGCAATCCGACATATGTTTGTTTTATATTTAGGTATAGGGCTTTAGGTAAGCTTAGGTTAGGTTAAGTTACCTCTAGTAACCTAACGGTAGTTATCTAAAATCATTGAGCATGTCATATAGCTAAAAATGCTGAAATAACAAATTCTTTTATTTATCCAAAGAAGGATAATTTCAACAATGTATTGATATAATTAGTCAGCGATAGCCAATAATAGCAATAGCTCATTACGAAAACGTTGTTATCCATAGTTTTTCTGTATGAAAATCGAAATACATATAATTAATAATTAGTTCCATTTATAATACAAAAGTGAAAAAGTTTTGAGCATTTAAAATAGTCATAGAGCTAAAAATGAACTATCTGCTTCCTATTAAGAATATTAGTTAAGCCGAGTAAGTTTTTAAATTGTTAAACGCATAATCGAATAAAAGTTAGTTAATAAAGAGTAATAAGTAGCATTGATAAAAACAGCACTTCCGAGCAGAAGGCGTTGCCTCGTGAGGTTTATAACGCGTGTTATTAAGAATTAAGTTTATATTGCTCTAAAATATTTTGTCTTACCATTTAAACTGAAATACCTACATACAAATTTCAAAAATCTTATGAAACAGATGAACAGAAAATATTTTCTTCCAGAGCATCGAGAGTGGCCTATCAGTTATGTACGTAGAAATGAAACGAGTATGTTGCCGTATTGGTTTAATTTATTTTATTTAATCGTAGATATTTGTAAAGGTCGCTTACAGTATTAGTGAAACTTTAACTAATTAGGTACTGTAATTTTATATCTAGCTCCTTCACCCATCGGGCTGCGTTTTCATCAGGGAGGAGCAAGTCCAGGGTATCTCCAGGGTATTTTCTCTTTGGGCAGTCGTAGATGATATGGTGCATGGATTGGAGACTCTCTCCAGCCACACTTGAACATGTACTCTCCGCAAAGTCCATGCCCGGTTCTAAGCCTGTTCAGCTGGCATCACTCTCGTCTTGGGGCCGAGAAGCCGGATGGCTTTTGTGTGGGGTCATAGTTGGATGCAGTGGCATCGTCCACTCATTGGTTTAATTAGTTTTCATATATTATAGTTTGATTATATCGTCATTTTGAATAACGTAATACAAGGCATACTACTACTTTAATTGTTATTAACAAAATAATGTTATTTTTGATACAATGCTTACTTATAGGGTATTTATTTACACTTCGTCTAATATACAATGCAATAATATATATATATATAAATAAATGCACGTGTCCTGACTGACTCATTAATGCAGAGCCGAAACTACAAATGCTAGAAAGTTGAAATAAACACACTGATTTGCATTTATAAAGTGTACAAGAGCTAAGAAGCGATTTTGAGAAATTCAACCCCTAAGGGGGTTAAAAAGGGGATGAAAGTTTCTATGGGGTTCAAGTTTTATTTTAAGCTAGGAATTTGATACTTTGTAAAAAAGTATTTTATTTAAATAGAAGAAAACTAATTTCAGCGTTTTTGAAAATTCATCCCCTAAGGTAGTGAAAAAGCGATTGAAAGATTGTATGGAGGTTAAAGATTTTTTTGAGTGCGGGACTTGAAAGTTGAAACTTAATATATGGATATATTAACTTATTGACCGAAGAGCTGGAGGCTTCCTCGCACAACGTATCAGTATTGCGATACAACGAGGAAATGCCGCCAGCATCCTTGGTACAATGCCTCAAGGGCCTATTTTAGATATAAGCTAGTTATAGTAATCATCTGTATATATCCATTATGTATATTGTTATTGTCAATAAAATAATATATGGGCATATTATTCGAATAAAACAAAAAAATTATAATAATAAAAATTAAATTTATAAATTCTTATCCTAAAAGGGTTAAATAGGGATTGAAAATTTTGAATTCATTGAAAAACATAACGTAAGATTAAATAAGTTATTTTAACGTTCTTGATAATTCAACCCCTTGGTTTAAAAAGGGGATAGAAGTTTATTATTATTGTTTTGGGGGTTGAATTATATGGTACGAGTTTTGTTTTAAGCTAGGAACTTGAAACTTGGTATACGGGCATTACCTCTATATTAAAATAGACGAAAACTGATACATATCACCTTTTTTGAAAATTCATTCCCTAAGTTAGTGGAAAAAGGGTTGTAAGTTTGCATAGGGAAAGAAATTTTTTGTAAATACTCGTAGTGATCTTGAAATGTCGTAAAAGGGCACAATAATAGAAAACAAGAAAAGTGAGTTCAGCGTTTTTAGAAATTAATTCGCCAAGGGAGTTAAAATGGCGTTCTTAGGGGCTAGAAACTTTGTAGGTTGTGTCAGACAAATCTAATGCATTGTATAATTATTAACAAGTGATTAACTGTCCCTACTGGTACCTTTTGTTGCATAATGTTCTATGCTCATATATATAACCACAAACATACAAATCCACGTGTACGAAGTCGCGGGCAACAGCTAGTTATTACATACGACATACGAGTACACTAAACATATTTGTTCTAACCAATGATATTATATAATTATATGTAGGACTTAATAGAAATAAAAGGCTCCAAGAAAAGTGGGTTAGGTTAGATTAAAACTGTGACCCCACACAAACGAATATCTAGCAAAACGTGGGTTAGGTTAGGTTAGAACTGCGACTCCGTATAAAAAAATGTTTTGATTGATTAAAGTATACTTCATAATAAAATATAATATTAGAATAGCCATTATACAATATGTTTTTATACTAGTTAAAATTATATTAAAATAAGCATTATATCAATGACGGTTTAGATTAAATCTTAATATAACAAAATCAACGTGAAAAAGGTAATAATTACATTATTAAAATATAAATAATGAAATGAAATGAAATAATATGATATGGCAAGTGTATGATAGTTTTATTATAATTATATTATACATTACACACTCGTGGACTATATTCAAATGGAATATAATTCATTCAAATTATTAATTTGGATACGGAAACTATAATGGTATTCTTAAGAAGCTGTTAATTCAGCGATCGTGGATGTTCAGCAGCTCATAACTTTCACGTGCTTGTAGCATCTCAGCGTTATTGTACTTTCCTAAGGCGAAACGATCATATGAATGGCTTATTCATAGTTAACAGCCAAAATTATTAATGCTGTAGTATTATGTAATCTGTGGCTCGGAGTATAGCAAGAAGTCATTATCAAGCAAAAGGCACTCGGGGGATTTTAAGGAAGGCGAGGATAGTACTGGGGATTACTTACTTTATCTTTCGTTTTCTGCCAATTGCCAACAGATATGGAAAAACTCTTCAGTTACCCTATGGTAACGTATGCGGAATAATGTTTAGAGAAAGTTTTAATATATATAAAAAAAATCGAAACTAAAGTTACACTAGGGGTACTGATCAACATTTACGTTGTTATTGACAACGCTCATGAGGGTTCAGAACAGTTAATAAGGATCTATTTCGGTATTTAGCTAATTATTTCAATAATGGCCGTTGTCAAACACAACGCGCATGCGTTTCATGTTTATTTCTGATCGGAACATTAACGGGTTTGAGTACAAATGGTTTTAGTTAATATACACACTGTATAAGGAGGTATGCGACGATATCATTATATTGGTCAAGAAAGTTAGAAATATTTTACTTGAAATACCTAGTGATATAAGTGAAACATCATGGCGGGTGAACATATCAGAGTACATTTTTTGCATTATTCGACAATTCAAACAACTTAAAGAGCAATTAGCAAAAGTGAGGTTTAAATTTAAATGCTTACCATTTTTTAAGTTACGCTTGAAATACATAAAAGTATAATAAGGAATGAGCTCAGCGCGGACAAAGATCGCATAAACTATAACAGATACTCAAGTTTTAAATGAAATAGGCAATCCGACATATGTTTGTTTTATATTTAGGTATAGGGCTTTAGGTAAGCTTAGGTTAGGTTAAGTTACCTCTAGTAACCTAACGGTAGTTATCTAAAATCATTGAGCATGTCATATAGCTAAAAATGCTGAAATAACAAATTCTTTTATTTATCCAAAGAAGGATAATTTCAACAATGTATTGATATAATTAGTCAGCGATAGCCAATAATAGCAATAGCTCATTACGAAAACGTTGTTATCCATAGTTTTTCTGTATGAAAATCGAAATACATATAATTAATAATTAGTTCCATTTATAATACAAAAGTGAAAAAGTTTTGAGCATTTAAAATAGTCATAGAGCTAAAAATGAACTATCTGCTTCCTATTAAGAATATTAGTTAAGCCGAGTAAGTTTTTAAATTGTTAAACGCATAATCGAATAAAAGTTAGTTAATAAAGAGTAATAAGTAGCATTGATAAAAACAGCACTTCCGAGCAGAAGGCGTTGCCTCGTGAGGTTTATAACGCGTGTTATTAAGAATTAAGTTTATATTGCTCTAAAATATTTTGTCTTACCATTTAAACTGAAATACCTACATACAAATTTCAAAAATCTTATGAAACAGATGAACAGAAAATATTTTCTTCCAGAGCATCGAGAGTGGCCTATCAGTTATGTACGTAGAAATGAAACGAGTATGTTGCCGTATTGGTTTAATTTATTTTATTTAATCGTAGATATTTGTAAAGGTCGCTTACAGTATTAGTGAAACTTTAACTAATTAGGTACTGTAATTTTATATCTAGCTCCTTCACCCATCGGGCTGCGTTTTCATCAGGGAGGAGCAAGTCCAGGGTATCTCCAGGGTATTTTCTCTTTGGGCAGTCGTAGATGATATGGTGCATGGATTGGAGACTCTCTCCAGCCACACTTGAACATGTACTCTCCGCAAAGTCCATGCCCGGTTCTAAGCCTGTTCAGCTGGCATCACTCTCGTCTTGGGGCCGAGAAGCCGGATGGCTTTTGTGTGGGGTCATAGTTGGATGCAGTGGCATCGTCCACTCATTGGTTTAATTAGTTTTCATATATTATAGTTTGATTATATCGTCATTTTGAATAACGTAATACAAGGCATACTACTACTTTAATTGTTATTAACAAAATAATGTTATTTTTGATACAATGCTTACTTATAGGGTATTTATTTACACTTCGTCTAATATACAATGCAATAATATATATATATATAAATAAATGCACGTGTCCTGACTGACTCATTAATGCAGAGCCGAAACTACAAATGCTAGAAAGTTGAAATAAACACACTGATTTGCATTTATAAAGTGTACAAGAGCTAAGAAGCGATTTTGAGAAATTCAACCCCTAAGGGGGTTAAAAAGGGGATGAAAGTTTCTATGGGGTTCAAGTTTTATTTTAAGCTAGGAATTTGATACTTTGTAAAAAAGTATTTTATTTAAATAGAAGAAAACTAATTTCAGCGTTTTTGAAAATTCATCCCCTAAGGTAGTGAAAAAGCGATTGAAAGATTGTATGGAGGTTAAAGATTTTTTTGAGTGCGGGACTTGAAAGTTGAAACTTAATATATGGATATATTAACTTATTGACCGAAGAGCTGGAGGCTTCCTCGCACAACGTATCAGTATTGCGATACAACGAGGAAATGCCGCCAGCATCCTTGGTACAATGCCTCAAGGGCCTATTTTAGATATAAGCTAGTTATAGTAATCATCTGTATATATCCATTATGTATATTGTTATTGTCAATAAAATAATATATGGGCATATTATTCGAATAAAACAAAAAAATTATAATAATAAAAATTAAATTTATAAATTCTTATCCTAAAAGGGTTAAATAGGGATTGAAAATTTTGAATTCATTGAAAAACATAACGTAAGATTAAATAAGTTATTTTAACGTTCTTGATAATTCAACCCCTTGGTTTAAAAAGGGGATAGAAGTTTATTATTATTGTTTTGGGGGTTGAATTATATGGTACGAGTTTTGTTTTAAGCTAGGAACTTGAAACTTGGTATACGGGCATTACCTCTATATTAAAATAGACGAAAACTGATACATATCACCTTTTTTGAAAATTCATTCCCTAAGTTAGTGGAAAAAGGGTTGTAAGTTTGCATAGGGAAAGAAATTTTTTGTAAATACTCGTAGTGATCTTGAAATGTCGTAAAAGGGCACAATAATAGAAAACAAGAAAAGTGAGTTCAGCGTTTTTAGAAATTAATTCGCCAAGGGAGTTAAAATGGCGTTCTTAGGGGCTAGAAACTTTGTAGGTTGTGTCAGACAAATCTAATGCATTGTATAATTATTAACAAGTGATTAACTGTCCCTACTGGTACCTTTTGTTGCATAATGTTCTATGCTCATATATATAACCACAAACATACAAATCCACGTGTACGAAGTCGCGGGCAACAGCTAGTTATTACATACGACATACGAGTACACTAAACATATTTGTTCTAACCAATGATATTATATAATTATATGTAGGACTTAATAGAAATAAAAGGCTCCAAGAAAAGTGGGTTAGGTTAGATTAAAACTGTGACCCCACACAAACGAATATCTAGCAAAACGTGGGTTAGGTTAGGTTAGAACTGCGACTCCGTATAAAAAAAATGTTTTGATTGATTAAAGTATACTTCATAATAAAATATAATATTAGAATAGCCATTATACAATATGTTTTTATACTAGTTAAAATTATATTAAAATAAGCATTATATCAATGACGGTTTAGATTAAATCTTAATATAACAAAATCAACGTGAAAAAGGTAATAATTACATTATTAAAATATAAATAATGAAATGAAATGAAATAATATGATATGGCAAGTGTATGATAGTTTTATTATAATTATATTATACATTACACACTCGTGGACTATATTCAAATGGAATATAATTCATTCAAATTATTAATTTGGATACGGAAACTATAATGGTATTCTTAAGAAGCTGTTAATTCAGCGATCGTGGATGTTCAGCAGCTCATAACTTTCACGTGCTTGTAGCATCTCAGCGTTATTGTACTTTCCTAAGGCGAAACGATCATATGAATGGCTTATTCATAGTTAACAGCCAAAATTATTAATGCTGTAGTATTATGTAATCTGTGGCTCGGAGTATAGCAAGAAGTCATTATCAAGCAAAAGGCACTCGGGGGATTTTAAGGAAGGCGAGGATAGTACTGGGGATTACTTACTTTATCTTTCGTTTTCTGCCAATTGCCAACAGATATGGAAAAACTCTTCAGTTACCCTATGGTAACGTATGCGGAATAATGTTTAGAGAAAGTTTTAATATATATAAAAAAAATCGAAACTAAAGTTATATCTAATTTAACTTGTTAAAAATTGGCTGTTTCATATATTTTTGCCGGTCTGGTGTAGATATTTTGTATGGGAGAGTAAATTTTTTCCGCGATTTCGGTATTGGTCCCATAGTAAAAATTGCTCAATATGACTTATACCGGGTGTTTCCTGTAACACGAGCAGTGATTAAACTGTAGGCTGTACTCCTCAAACTCACCAACATTTGTTCAGCAACTTTTAAAAATAACTTATGTTTTAATTTTTATTACACATTCAAGTTAATTCTAAGACGCAAAGTATTGCGAATTTTGTTACGTTTAAAGCGTGACAAGTAACGCCAAACACACTGATGTCAGCGTACATTGAAAATAATATTTAATTTGTATGAAAAAGATAAAATCTTAAGATTTCATAATTTCAAAAAGTTGTTAATCAAAAGTTATATTGTTTTAGGAGTACAATTTATGGTTTAATTATTTGCTCGTGTTACAGGAAACACCCGGTATATTCACCTCGTAAATTATTTAAGGTGACTTAAAAACGTCCTATATAGTATTTATGACTGCTAAGCAGTATCCTATAGACAAGTAAAGTTCAGCGCAACCGCGCCTCTCGTGTTGCGCTTCAAATGAAGTTCACAGATAATATCATTGACAGCAGTCATTTAATAAAAAAAGCTTGCCACGCAATTGAATTCTAAGTGACATATGCGAATCCCATAATGCAAGAACTTGAAATGAAAGAATTGTTTGACTAAGAAATATGAAAATGGATTTAATAACAAATGCTAATATTTTTGTTTTCGACAGCGATGGACAAATTACCAGGGGCGGATTAAGAAGGCGCGGGGCCCTTAGCACATTAGCTTGCGGGCCCCCCTGGTTCGAAAAAAAATATGATTAAGTGCGAGTCGGACTCGCACCCCGAGGATTCAGTATCATCACAACATTTTTACGATGTCTTAATATTTTTCGACTCGTTCTCAATTAGTTTTTAACATGTTATGCAGTGTATTTTTTAAGGTTTCGTAGTCACCTGGAAACTCTTATAGTTTCACCATGTACGTCTGTCCGAGGGTTTGCTCCGCGATCGTTAGTGCTAGATAGCCGTAATTTGGCATGGATACATAAATCATGCATTGTGACAGAACGGTAAAATAAAATATTTACAAAAATTAGGGTACCTCCCATACAAAATATTTTTTCTTTGTATTTTTTTTGCTTTGACCCTATAGTGTGGCATATGGTTGGATAAGGTCTTGATATGGATAAGGATGAGCCCCACGAGCTGAATATCCGGACCAAACGATTTCGTAGCATTCCCGTGCGAAGCTGAAGGCCAAGCTGCAGGAAAGCAGAGCCTAGAATGAAACCAATGCCAGAGTGTGAACGAGGCCGCAGGCCGAGCTCCGTATAAGGGCGGAGGCCCGGAGCGTTCTATCGCGGCGCGCCACCATGCAAAGGCTGAATTGCAGCAGAACAGAGTTTGGAATTGATCCAATGTGATCTCGGCTCGCCTGATGCTCGGCCTTAGTTCTTGCTCGAAAGTGCGCCTTGCTGGGATGCTTTGGGTATCGGGCTTGCCTATGTGCCTATATAGCTAAATATCTGTGGCCCTAGTGAAAAAGGGTACACGTCTCTGGCAGTTTAGGTGTATAAGGGCATAAGTGTTACGTGGAACTTACACCCCTTTACACCTGCGCTGCCAGAGACTTGTACCCTTTTTCACTAGGGCCACAGATATATACCTAAATCATATAAATTATCTCACCCCTTCTGTGACACGCGATGTGCGTTTTAGATGACGTAAAGGCGACGGATGGAAGGTATGAGTTGAACAGAACAAAGAACGAATGAAAGAGTTTTCGTATTAGTAAGATTAGAATACATTTATTATGACGATGATTAAGAGCAGAAGACGATTTCCCCTTCTTTCACTTTAGTGGCATGATACGCCGATTACATAATTTTACGAAATAAATAATAATACGAAATTTAATACTGTATTATAGAAAGAAAAATTTAAGATGAAGATGCCACGGAAGGCATGTGTGCTTTATGCTCATATGTGGTAATGTGTGATGGATCTTGGGAGATCAAAACTAAACAAAAAAGCAGGATTAAATCGGCGGTACTCCATCGACTAGAGTTGGGCTCATAAATATGTAAATGATAATAAAATATAATAAAACTTAGATCCAGTTCAGTCTCATCCGATCTGTTCTTTTAAATGGAAGCTTCTTCATTTTCTGGTACATGCGACTCTACGTCTATCCTTTTCTTTATTTTGATCCATGTAACTTTTCCTCGGCGTTCCATTTTCGTGATGATTTTTAATCCTACTAATATTATTTCTCGCATAAGATTGTCGTTTCGTGTTGTTCCCTACTTATTTATAAATTTAGTAAAGTGCAATTTTGTCTATAGAACTACTTACACGGATAAAAAAATTAGAGCATGATAATATTGGAGCGCATTTCGTATAGTTTTGGTTAAAAGTAAAATATCTTCAGTTTTTACTAAAATGGATGTCAGCGTTACAAATAGGTAAGTAACTCAATCAAAGAACAGATACGAAGACTTGTCCTTTCAAGGAGTTTCAATTCCTACCCCATATCCACAGCCTTTGGAAACTAATAAAATGTATATTATTGTAAACATACATTTGATCATTTATGAAAGGTTAACACGGTTAAAGGTTACACTTTTTACTACTCAGATTAATTTTATTGTTAAAAACTTATTTATAAACTACAAATTATTGATTTAGGAATACTTACATTTGAAAATATATGCATACTCTATTTCTCGTATTACGAAAAAAAATAGCAAAATATGTAATTTTGTTAACTTTTACATCCTTACACCAAGCCGGATCCGGCCGGATTGAAAATCAGTCCGGTTTGCAATCCCTAGTACAGCCCCTTCTATCGGCAAATCGGCTCACCAAGTTGCGCGACTACTACGCGATAATTATTAATCGTGTGAACCGATTTAAATTTCTTCTATATGCAAGAAGCTGTTTTAAGCACTATCTCAAAGAAATTTCAAGAATAATAAATAACACTTAAGACCCCCTCTGGTGTTGCGGGTGTCCATGGGCGGCGGTATTCGTTTACCATCAGGTGATTCGTCTGCTCGTTTGCCTCCTATATCGTAAAATTCGTAAAAATGAACTCGTAAGAGTGGTCACCTCCAGACCTTAACTAATGAACCATAGAAGATGATATTATAGGGTGGTAATCTTCGCCATATAATATCTAAGTGTGCCCTCTAAACGGCCAAAAAGTGTAGGTGATCGACTAACTAGACCTTTTATTCGCCATCTATTGTATTGAAAGGTAGAAGAGGAGAACATTTTTCTAAACTTTTGCAGCGATTATTTCCGAAAATAAACATTTTATCAAAAAATTACTTTTCTAGATTCCAGATCCCTGTTGTTTTCCAACTTACCCAACGACACGCCACACCCATAGGGTTGAAGGAAAAAATCATCCCCACTACCGTATAAGAGCCTTCCCTATTTTAAGGATTTCGCAGTCAACTAGCAACCTCTATAGTTTTCCCATGTCCGTCTGTCTGTTCGTCCGCTGCTTAGATCACTGATAATTAGTGATAGAGACTAGTTTTCACCAAAGCATTTTGATAGGATATCTAGGTAAAGATACAAAGTATTCGCAGTTGAAATAATACTCGGTCGCAGATTCGACGAAATTTTTTACCTATGCCCAAACCGCAATAATTCAATTATAAACACCCCGTAAATGGTTCAGTACATGCATAAAAGCTACAATAACTGATCGAATTTTACGCGTGACAGACACGCAAAAAACAAGAACGAGCGACAGCGAAAGTAATTAGATTCCAGAAGAGTGAGCGCGGATAAAAAACGCGTATCGGAACAAAAAGCGAAAAAAATAAACTTTACCGTTCTTATCCGAGTCCGATGGGAGCCTGCTGTTTGGTATCAAAGGATTTAAAGGTCCTTTACTAAGCTGTATTGAGGGTTGCTAGTTGGTACAAATTTGCTTTAGATATCTGAGAAACTTTACGCACCTTGAATAGCTGCAGCAGCCGTTAAAATAGTCTAACAGAGTAGGTTGATTTATTACAAAAACTGGCCAAGAGCATGTCGGGTGTGCTCAGTGTAGAGTTCTGTAGTTGCTCGTTCGTCACAATATATGTATTAACTTACTATGGACGTAATAAGCAAAAAGGAGTATTTGCAGCAGGAGCATTTGACCCTTAATTTTTGGTGAAAGCACTACATAAAATATAGGTTAATAATCCATTAAAAGGAAATTAATTTTTCCGCTAAGGGCAGTTTGGCAATGCTTACCCGGCTATACCCTTTGATTGATTTAATAAAAAATAAAAATAAATAAAAAGCATTTATTTCGGACAATATCCATAGGTAATACACAAAACAACAAACAATCAAAATATTTACATATAAATTACAAAAAATAAAATAAAAATATGAATTAAATTAAATTAAAAATACGGATAAATTAAATTAACATTATTCATTACATTAAATCAAAATTATCAATTAAATTACATTAATAGCTGTTTAAAATATTTTTACATAATTTTCAATCGTGGCTGAATGCCAAATAGGTCTATGCCTTCGATGCCTAACTTGCCAACAAATGACAATATGGCGGACGAATGTTTGATATGTCACCGTATTTAAGAATAATTCCGCTTAAAATTCCGCTTTTTTTTCTTCGCAAGTGTGATGAAGTGTCATTGTGTGTAACTCCGGGGGTAAGAATAATCCAAACTCGGATGTTTAATTTTTAATTACCACCCACATCGCTTCCAAAATCTCACTTCCCGCCTCGTTGCACAATGTACTTTTAGAAATATATACCTTGAGATACACAATCAGTCATCATTTTTATTACTTCTAACGGTAACGTAATTTATAGTAAACAACCATTTAATGGATCTGGCACCAATAATGGGATGTAGGTATACCACAAATCTTATAAAAAATAAGACCAACATGGCAACATTTGACCACAAATAAGAGTCATAATATTGCTTATGTTTAACGTTTCATTAATTTCTGTTAGTATTAAATTAAATGGCGTCATTCTGCCCACCCGAACCGTTGGTGGCCTAGGGGTAAGAGCTTGGGCCTTTCAATGCGGAAGTCGCGAATTCAAACCCCGGCACGTAAATGAGCTTTTCGGAACTTATGTACGAAATACCATACCACTATACCTACGCCGATTCTTGGGATTAGTTACCAAGCGGACCCCAGGCTCTAATGAGCCGTGGCAAAAAGCCGGGATAGTGCGAGGAAGATGATGATACTGCCCATGACTGATTTTTGTCTAGTTTTGTATGTAACTTGTAAAATGTAAAGTTAGAATCCAAGCTTAATTTTTATGGTTTTAAACGTAAGTATACTCAGAAATATTCGTGGATCGTGTGTCTACCACTTATTAAAATATTTCCTACTCATTGTCTTACATCAATTTGTACTAATTCAGTAATAAAAATTTCATCTCTCCTATTCGGAAAGTGCACCTTTCATAGGCTGATAGCCGGATGGAAAATTGCATTTCCCACCGTAGGGTGAAAAGTATTTTTTTTTAATTTGTACTTCGAGCAGCGGCTAACTAGCCATATATACCATATTATTCTGTTAAATCTCTCATATTAGCTTCCGCATTTTCAGACCAAGTATTATCGAAATTAAATGTCAATTGTATTGCATTATTAAAAAAATTATACTATGTAATTGTATTTAATATTTAAATATTTGTTAATAAATCAATTTAAATGACGTTGAATGTTTTAAATATTACATCACATTCATTCATTCATACATTTTCACTTTTTAAGCGTGTATACATTAAGGCCGTTTCAGACACATTCCATTCTAAGATCGGATTATCTATGGTTTTAGATTTTATTTTAATGTATTCCGATCAAAATGTAAATGGCGCCATTTACATTTTGATCGGAAAAAATCTAAATTCTAGTTATAACCTACATTTCTTGTGTTTGACTTTTCTCATAGTCGAAATGAAAAGTAGAGTGTTTAACTCGGGTAAAAGTAACCATCTCACCCTGGAACTATTATACATACATTATATATAATATCTCGGGTTTACTTTCCACCTCTTCCAATCTACTATTAATGTTGCATAAAATATTCAATTCATTGTGTTAAATTACCTGCTTAAAAATGTATGGCCGACATCTAAATTTAACACAAACAATCTATTAAAATCTCCATCACGTAACCAATATCTCGACTCAGTGTTACTTATTCGGTTCATAAATTTCAAGACCCTGAGTAATAGAGTCGCCTTGCGTCAAGCTTGTCAACAGCATACATTATGTGTCCCTGATATACTGTGTTACGGAATACATAACACTGCAAACATACATCTGCACTCGCCACCTTCCGTGCAGGCTGTATGGGAGGCGAATTTATACGATTTCAACGGTAAATTCAATGTTGTACCAATGACTCATAGGTGTGAGATTAGCATTGAAACAACCTTTGTCATGTAATGCTCCTGTCTGACCTGCCTGCCTGCCTTAGTTGTGTGTTAGGTTAGGTTATGTGCTTCAGATTCATGACAATCGTTTGAATTTAAGTCAAGGATATTATTACTACTAGTAAAACACACGTGTAACCTATATCGTGGATGCTAAACTACAAGGGCTAGCAAACTGTCAATTTCAATTATAAAACTTTTCCGAAATAACTAATATAATTGCGTATTCATTTATTTGAAATAGGAGTTAGAAATAAATATAATTGAATCAAATATCCTTCCACAGGGCAGTGCCCAGCTGTAATTAAAAAAAATCGGCCAAGAGCATGTCGGGCCATGCTCAGTGTAGGGTTCCGTAGTTACCCTTCCGTTACAATAGGCCAAACTGGAGCAATTAATATAGTAGATTTTTAACTGAGGGATGAAATGGTACCTTTCACCCGAGTTAAACAAGAGGCAAATTTGCATAATCAGTATCTAATTAAAGTAATAGACGTAAGGCCATGATTCCTTAGGACTTGCTTGCAATCGGATACTTTGCATGTCTAAAGATAAATATCCCATTGCGAAAAACATTTCGATTGATACTCTTATATACTCGTAGATGAAAAAACACATATTTTAGCAAACTGCAGTCATTTTAAATATCAAATATCAGATTGTCTGCTTCTTCTCACTGCATAGGCTGCTGAACTAAGTATGCCGGCTAGAGTGGCTATATGTGCATGCCATTGCAGTTTTGAGTCTAAGTGACTCCCAGGAAAACAGTTCAATCTTCAAATTCCAGCATATCACCTTTTATTTTAATCTTGCTCTTATTTACGTTCTTGTCGTTAGGTAGCGTAAATTTGTTGCATTTGGTTTTCTTTGCGATCAAAAGCAAATTGTTTGCCGTAAACCAGTTTACCAGTAATACCATAGGGTATTATGGTATGATATAAATTAATGCTCTTGAACCTATTTTCCTTTCTGTCCACTTTAAATATAAGGGAAGTGTCATCTGCCAATAACATCATGTCTATCTTGCACAACTTTTGGTAGGTCATTAATGTATAACAAAAACTGGAAGGGACAAAAAATTGAACATTGAGGCACTCCGAGGGCTACTGGGGACCCCGCCGATTGAGGCTTTGGTTTCATTGCACCTAAATACCATAATGCCATTGTATTTATATCTCCTAAATTTCATAACAACTCAGTCCCAAAATGCCTGAATATCAAATTGTTTCCTTCTTAAAATGGCCGAATGTCATAATGACTTTTATTTATATCGTCCAAGTCTCAAAATACCTAAATGTCAAAAAGTATGTTTCATCAAATACTGAATAATCTGATAGATTCTTTATTAAATATACTAAGTTTAATTATGCCTTTAGTGCATTTTTATAACCTTTGTCGTATTTACAATATTTTGTAACAATCTGCCGGAGCTAAAGACGTATAATATTGGTTAAAATAGCACTCATGAATGTATGTAAGTTGACATTTAGGTATTATGACACCACGTCAATTTGAAGTTTAGGCATTTTGGGAATGTAGTGATATGAGAAAAAAAGTTAGGCATTCTGAGATTCAGGCAGTTTGAGACTATTCCCTTTTGAAATCTAGGAATTTTCGTAAACGGGTAAAATGAAATTAAGATTAAATGAAACCAAAGCCACCGGCGTCAGTAGTTAATTAATCGACCTCTGGTAAAACCAAATTGATTGCTATCAAGCAGTTTATTTCTGTTGAAATGTGACAATAGTTGATTTAGAATAAGTTTCTCGAACACTTTGCTTAATGCCGGTAGTATTGAAATAGATCTAAAGTTCGTGGAGTCTGTTCTCGTTCCTGATTTAAACAACGGGATAATGCGCTCAACAAAACCATATCATCGGCGTAACTCAAATTATTCATACAAACTGTGTCAATATGGCAGCCGATATGCGTTTTGCCGAGCGCCTCGAGAAGCTCATTTATTAAAGGTTAAAAAGTGTGGGCGACGTAAAACCCCCCTGCCTCACCCCACACTCCGACCTGTACGGGTCCGATAAAATACCAGTAGATAGTAGCACGCATAAACTGGCGTCTTTCTGTTTAAATAATACTTGACAGTGTGCTTAAGGCACAGTATTGCAGTCTCTGTTGATAACCCTACGAGTAGTCTAGATAAGTTTAATCCTAGAGGCCTGTGTGTTCTTTGGACATCTTGTAATCTAGGACTACAAGATGTCCAAAGAACTACTGACGCCGATGTCACTGGCTTTGCATTTGCTCAAGCTGAAGATAAGTGGAGAGAGCTACTATCCTCGACAGTGAGGAAGCGACTTAAGATGGAGCTTAACGTCTGGAAATTATAAGGAAATAAAAGATATAGCGCAGTGAGCAAATTTGCGATGGAAGATATGGCCGTCATGCGGGTTTTTAACTTTTATCTCAATTACTCTGAAGGCATATTTTTGTTTAACTAGGTATTGTATGCTAAAATTATACAGCTACGGAATGTGGGGTAACGATCTCTTCTTCCTCGCGTTGTCCCGGCATTTTGCCACGGCTCATGGGAGCCTGGGGTCCGCTTGACAACTAATCCCAAGATTTGGCGTAGGCACTAGTTTTTACGAAAGCGACTGCCATCTGACCTTCCAACCCAGAGGGTAAACTATAGGCCTTATTGGGATTAGTCCGGTTTCCTTACGATGTTTCCCTTCACCTAAAAGCGACTGGTAAATATCAAACTATATTTCGTACATAAGTTCCGAAAAACTCATTGGTACGAGCCGGGATTTGAACCCGCGACCTCCGGATTGCAAGTCGCACGCTCTTACCGCTAGGCCACTAGCGCTTTTCGTCCCTAATTTATCCAAAATGATATCAAATTTGGTCTAATAGCAATTAGCAACAGATAGGTAGAAATAGAGGCATATTGGACCGCCGAAGCCGATTTTTCCCTTCCCTTTTTGGGGGGTAGCCAGGTGTTAATCTCGTGGCTAGTATGACAGCTCAGCTTTGTATGATCCATGGAATAATAGTGCTAAACGGTATCGCATGAGACCTTAGTGCATGCATTCTGTGGGGTAACGATATGTAATTAAATATTAGAATATTTTCAGTTTTTTTTAACCGACTTCAAAAAAGGAGGAGGTTCTCAATTCGTCGGAATATTTTTTTTTTATTTTTTTTTATGTATGTTCACCGATTACTCAAAGACGCCTGGACCGATTTGCAAAATTCTTGTTTTGTTTGATAGGGTATACTTCCCAGGTGGTCCCATAGTCATTAGGTCAGGATCTGATGATGGTATCCTTGAGAAACTAGTGGTATTCTTAAAATTTTATAAGCAATTTTAACGTTTTTCATATACTTCGTAAAGCTATTTAGGTATTTGCGCCTGGTAGTCATCATCTCGTTGCAGAGCTGATGATGGAAGATACAATTCCTTAACGGTAAAGAGATAGGGGGTAGATAGCTTCCGTTGTTGCAACAATACGTTTACTTTAATGATGATGAATACACGGGAAACCTTGTCAATACTAGCAAACCGCTTGGCCTAATGAATAGGTACCTGTCTACCTTTAGTCAGTAATGAGATATCTCAACCGTTGCATTTCTGCTAATGCCCGTTCATCGTGGGGTTTAGTTAACAGTTTAGTGGGTTCTAAATCAGATAGAGCTATTCCTTCCAGTTTTTACTCTGCTACATATACTTGTCCCTTAGCAAAATTCTTTTTTCCTAAATCTATAACAGCTTTATCGAGGGTTATACCCTGTAGTTTATGTACTATTACAGCCCAGCATAAAATAATAGGTAACATTCAACTTCTTCAACTTCAACATTTATTCAGCAATTAGGCCACAAGGGCACTTTTACACGTCAACGTGGAATTTACATACAAACAAAAACAAGCGCATCAACAATAAGGGTTACCCTCATGTGGCAGAACAATATTGGTCAGAAACACACTTGGCATAACATGTTTCGCAGAGACACTTTCGGTCGAATGGTAATTTTGCATAAAGGTATAGTTGGAATTATTAATACCACGCATACGACACATTTTGCAGAACATTGTTTCGTAGAACATTACTTTGGTCGACTTTGGTTTAGCATCAAAATTCAAAATTCAAAAATTTATTCTTCAAGTAGGCCTCAAGGGCTCTTTTACAAGTCAATACAACATTTATAATAACATCATATAGTGACATGAAAAATACCTAACAACATTTATAAATACAACAGCCAATACCTGGGTAAACATTACATTATAATAGTCTTAAAATAAATAATTAATACAATACAATAGAGATGTATAGTCTCTATGGTTAAAAACACATTAAATCTGGAGATGTAAAAGGTCCCCAATGTTAGAGTACTAATACTAATAAAATTTGGAGGTGTAAAGTCTCTACAAGTGTCAAAATAAATAAATAATCATTTTAGATACCATAATAATCCTATAGCGTACTATTACATTGCATAATTATTTTCTGCTAAGTAGGCATAATAGGATTGTTAGGTATCTTGCGTCCCCAACACAACCGACTCGCTATCAAAAAGGAAATACAGTCCCAGAGTCACCGTTAGGTACGACGACGAGCGTAGCGAGGAGGAGTGTTAGGTATATTGCGTCCCCAACACACCCGACTCGCTATCAAAAAAGAAATGCAGCCCCAGACTCACCGTTAGGTGCGACGACGAGCGAAGCGAGGAGGAGTGTTAGGTATCTTGCGTTCCCAACACACCCGACTCGCTATCAAAAAATAAATACAGTCCCAGAATCACCGTTAGGTACGACGACGAGCGAAGCGAGGAGGAGTGTTAGGTATCTTGCGTTCCCAACACACCCGACTCGCTATCAAAAAGAAATAGGAAGAAATAAAATAGTAATAACATGTAGCTGCGAGACACAACATTTTGTGCTTGTATGTCAGATAAAAGACGCAATAGCTACACAAAATTACTAGCTTAAATTAACTTAAATGTACTATGAGATGTAAAGGTCTCTAAGTGTCAGAATTATTAAAAATATAGGTATACACAATCAAATTAAACACAAAATAAAAGTAAAAATTTAGAGATGTATAAGGTCACAAAGTGTCTAAAATTAAAACTAAGTTAAACAATATAAGTCAGGAATATCTGAAACGGTCATTTTGTTCCAGTTTGCCTGAGCAGGAATTTTTCGTTTTTTAATATGATTTGAACAACGAGTACAGGTCACGATATTACCTAAAGCGATTAAAACAGCAGGAAGTAAATTGTCTAGATTTGTAGTTACTAGTCTCGTACGCTGCTGAGGATATATCATTTTATTGCAAGTGGTGCACACCACATCATGATGGCTATATATATATATATAGGTATATATATATATTTGCATCACTAAAAAGCAAAAAATAAATAATTTTTAATTAAAAAAAAAACCGCCTTCAAAAAATATCCAATAAAGAAAATAGTAACTATATACACAGTAAGATAAAACACTAAAAAGTTAGAAATAATAAAGTTTTTTCTGTATTATAAATCCAAAGTTCGTTAAAGAACCCCTTTACAAAATATATTATTTACTTACAAATCAATAATAATAAACAATATTTGGAGTCGGTGTCAGCAACGATATAAAAATAACTAGTGATACAACTTAAATGTCGTTTTCAATTCAATAACTTAGAAATTAGTAGATAATGTAGATATATTTACAAAATCTTAATCCCATTATATCGTTGCTGGCACCGACTCCAAATATTGTTTATTATTATTGATTTGTAAGTAAATAATATATTTTGTAAAGGGGTTCTTTAACGAACTTTGGATTTATAATACAGAAAAAACTTTATTATTTCTAACTTTTTAGTGTTTTATCTTACTGTGTATATAGTTACTATTTTCTTTATTGGATATTTTTTGAAGGCGGTTTTTTTTTTTATTAAAAATTATTTTTTCTATCCAAACTTAACTTTAATGATTTTACACGTAGGTACTCAGAAATAATCGCGGATCGTGTGTCCACCACTTGATCAAATGTTTCCCACTCATTGTCGTACATCAATCAGTCGTACCGTTTTACGAGTTTGTTTAGAATCAGATTTTTTTAACATTTTTTTTTTTATACTACGTCGGTGGCAAACAAGCATACGGCCTGCCTGATGGTAAGCAGAATCCGTAGCCTATGTACGCCTGCAACTCCAGAGGAGTTACATGCGCGTTGCCGACCCTAACCCCCTCCCACCCTCGTTGAGCTCTGGCAACCTTACTCACCGGCAGGAACACAACACTAAATGAAATGATTAAAACGTGTAATAATACAATATAAAACTACAATCTTGCGTTAGCTCTCTCTTTAGGAGCGAAGCGTTACTAATATACCTAGGTAGGTAATGTGCCTACTTAAATATAATTACAAATAAGGAATTTCGTTAGGCTAAGCGCAACATACATAAATACATTTTAGGGTTTCGCCCAAAAAAAGAAAAAATGAACCTGGTTTACGTCGTCGTATGACACGTATCCTATATTCACAGTATTTTAAAGGACGTATCCTTTAAAATACTAAGAAGGGATTTTTTGCGAAATGTCAAAATGGCTAAGCCAATCTTTTTCAAAACAGTTTTCATTTTATCACAATATGGCTTCTCAAGATCCCTGTTGTTTTCCAAGATACCTAAAGACACGCCACACCCATAGGGTTGAAGAAAAATTCATCCCCATTGCGTGTAGGTATGAGGTACTTTTTATAGTTTGTCTACTCTATCTGTTCGTCCGCGGCTTAGCTCACTGACCATTAGTGATAGGAGCTAGTTTTCACCAAGGCACTTTCAAAAACTAGCTTTGACTGAAAAGTCTCAGCTAAAACTAAGTAGTTTTCACCGGAGCCTTACGGAAAACTAAAATCGATTGCCATGTGAAAATATACTAAATATTTTCACGAAAACCCGTCATATTTTTTCAAATGAGTTGACCGCCACACCGACACCGTCAAATTAAGGGTTAACACATCCGCTAGGTGGATTCATTTTGTTAAACGGTAACATTAATTTCCGACATACAACGCAAACAAACAAGCAAGGCAAGGAACGACTAATAGCAGCACCCCACAGACTAAGCAAGTCTTCAAAGACCACAAATGTCTTAGGCCCTAGGATCTACAATGCCCTGCCTAATGATATTAAAATATCAGAGAGTTGCAATATGTTTAATAACAAACTAAAAAAATGACTTAATGATAAGACCTTTTATACTGTTATGGATTTCTTAGTGTTTGACAAAAATAATTAATGTATTACCTACCAAAATAACAATGTATTTGATGACATGATATTTCATTTATGACTTACATATTGGTTTAAATTGTAAATTTTAATTTATTAGACATAACGATTTTATTGTACTTTTAATACTAAACATAATTATATAGATATTTTTTTTTTTTTACTACTTCCAATGATTTAAATGTATTTTCTGTTGTTGACATGTAATATTTTAAGAATATTATCAATAAATGAGTATGAGTATATGGTATATAGCCTATTGAACCCGCGGTAAGTACGGCACCTCTGTGAATTGTGTGTAGAGCCATCCAACTTCAATTACCTGTGTGATGTCAATATTGGAACAGGCTGCATGCGATACGTTGTATTCCCTGCACAACGCCTTAACGGCTTCCCTACAATAGGCTATAAATATATATACTTTAACAATAATATAATACCTTTTCTGTTATAAATAAAAAACCCATAATGGATAACTAAAATTTGAACGTATATTGCAGGAAATAGAGTTTACTTTGTTTTGTTTGAAAATTCGAAACCAATCGAATGTAACTCTGTTCCCATCGGAAAGTACTATACCTATACAGGACCGTGAGATTTAAGAGGGTAATATAAATAGTTACAACTCGTCATCCCAAAATCATTCGTCGTTTCGCATTCGAGGGGAACAGTCGCATTCCAGGGAAGCCAGTGCTGTCAAACTGGTTTAACTTGACAGACGTTCAGACGTACTCTCAGAGTAACAATAATTGAAACCGTACAATGTGTTTTTGGTTGTTTAATGTTTCAACCACAAAACAGTGTGTGGGGCGCCCGTCAGTCAGGTGTAATAGCGTCACATAACGTCGCGAGTAGTACATATTTGCATTAACTCCCAGCCTGCGCTGAGTGCATGGTTAAACGGAAGAACGGAACGTATAAAGGATAACTCACGTTAGAACGGCTCAGGTCCGGGCCGACACTTTGTTTTCTATAAATAGCATCACGTGATCACCGGTCACCTGTCATAGAAAATGAAGTGTCGGTTGCCTCGGCCGAGACCCGGGCCGGGCGTGAGTCATCCTTTAATACTTATAGCGTCACTTGATACTTTATAAAAAATCTTGTACAGTCAAGTGTAAAAATCAAGTTGCCCAAAAATATGACCCATTGCTCGGCAAATTAATTTGCGGAGGCGCAAGTCGACGGCTTTGCGGCTATCATGCGGAAGCGGTGCGCCTCTTTACTTAGCCGCTGGCGGGGCAGCGCTAACAGTATCATGATAGCGTTTTTGGACAGGTGGGACTCCCCTCTGCTGCAGCGGTGACAAAACTCCACTCTGTAGCAAAATAACAATGTACTTAGGTTAAAATTATTTTGTTATTCCCCTAACACTATTTTATAAGTTAAATGAAAATGTAATTAACAACTATGGATTATTTATTTTTATTTAATCGTATGGCATAAATATAAAAATAGGCAATTATTTACATCAAAATTAAGTAATTTAAACGTCAACGTTCAGGATGCCGATCCAAGCAGCTGCGTCGGGTGTGAGATGCAGCAGATCCTTTGGTGGCCCCTGGTAGGAATACAGGGGGCAGCGCTGGATAATGTGTTCCATGGTCTGGTCCTCCTCGCCGCAATCACACAGAGCTGAGTCCCTCCACCCCCACCTGTGCAAAGAGTAGTTGCATCGGCCATGTCCCGTTCTTAGTCTATTGAGCCGACACCATTGTTTTCTCGGGAGGTCAAACCCTGGGAGTCGACGTGTAGGGTTTGCAATTCTTGAGTTTGCATTGGCGGCGGCCCATTCATTTTCCCAATCCTCTGAAATGTTAAAACTTGGGAGGTTCTGGGTATATGCGGGTTTTCTGGACTTCAGACGCTGGTGAGGTGGGTTACAGAAATCTCTATGAATGGGTAAGGAGCCAGTTGAGATGATCTTCTCTGTTTCCCTCCTCAATGCATGCTTCCTACGCAGATGTGGGGGGGGGGGGGGGGCTATGTGGCACAGAGTTGGCAGCCAGTATTTATTTATTAAGAGCGATAGAACATATTTTTGAGTAAATTGCGTGGACCCATATTTTTACACTTGACTGTACCTACCTCACGCAGCTATTCCGATAAAAGCTAAATATCGACTCGAATTTAATATACTACGTCGGTGGCAAACAAGCATACGGCCCGCCTGATGGTAAGCACTCTCCGTAGCCTATGTACGCCTGCAACTCCAGAGGAGTTACATGCGCGCTGCCGACCCTAATCTCGCCCCCCCTCGTTGAGCCATAACGTTAGAGGTGAGAATCCGACCAAAATTATGAGCAATTCTTACTTTTAGGCCCCTCAAAATTAAGCTGACACACGGAAAACAATTGTTTTCTATCATTACTGAGAAGTAGTCAAGGCAGTAGTCAAATAAAAAGTAATTCAATTGGTTCGAAAGCCGGCGAGGATTTAGACCTTCAAAAAAATACAATGCGCTGGTTCAGGTGCCGCTAATATTTTTGTTGGCGCCTCGGACATTCGACACCCGTTTCTTGGTGAAAAAAAAATGGGAACTAAAAATAAAATAGATAAAAATAAAGGCCCTACACTCACCCCCGAGGCGCTTGTGCAGGTCTTTGTCTTGTTTTTCACTGTATAATTATTCCGCTTTCAATATTGAGTCCGTCTTCTAAATATTAATATATAAAATTCACCGCAAAATCTTTCTTGTCAAATAAATTTTCGTGTTCACAAATCAACGGCAAAATCAAGTCTCTCTGACACTTTCTTCTTTTCGTTTTATTTCCAATTTCAAAATCTTGTCTCAAAAGCGCATGCCCCAAACTTTCCCCGAACGAGATATATATATGATAAAAATGGTGTGAATGAAAAGGATGACAAATGTGTCGAACGAAACAATTTTGAGGATGCGTTCCGAAATATGATATTAAAAACTAAACAATCCCCCGCCCGAGAAAGGCTAAAGCCTTTATCAACAAACAAACAAAACTCAACTCTAGCATTAAACTAAAACAGTTTGGTATAGCTACCTCACCTCCACTTAATCTTCCAGAGGAAGCCCACAAATTTTAACAACTGGCCGCGTGAGACTACCTGTAGAAGTTTTAATACGTACTAAAGACTTACATAACAATCATGATACATGTGTAGAAAATAATGAACAAAATAAAATTGTGGTATAAGGGGGTAATAGGGATTAGATTCTATTTGGCCCTGAAGCTCTGAGATGAGATATCGTACGTCATGTAAGTCCAATAACGTGTCAGTACCGCTCGTGTTAAAAACTGATTATTCAAATGCTGCGCAATCCTTCGTCGTGGTGGCAATTGTGTGGTAAAATCATTTATAATTGCGAAAACTTTTTTCTTGTTTACATCGGTGACATTCGAGCACTCATTTATTTTTATCGTGTGTTGTTGTCAGTAAAATATATTAGTTCCACTGAAAATCCGCAACATGGCAAATGACAAATAATTTTTTGTCAGAGTACCTATTGTAAATATACCTATACCTTTTGGCGTTGAAACTCTAGGTCCATGGGGTCCCAGCGCGCACAAGTTTTTTGGAGAAATCGCGAAACGTCTGGTTGACGTAACTGGTGACCGAAGAGCTGGCGGCTTCCTCGCACAACGTATCAGTATTGCGATACAACGAGGAAATGCCGCCAGCATCCTTGGTACAATGCCTCAAGGGCCTATTTTAGATATAAGCTAGTTATAGTAATCATCTGTATATATCCATTATGTATATTGTTATTGTCAATAAATAGATTTATCCTTTGTAAATTTATGCTTTTAGTTTTTTGTTGTGTTGGCCAACTTGTAAGCTGTGTCTGTGGATATTCTTTAAACAATTTTAATACCTACGAACCCAACCCAACCGTATTATGTTAAACCCAGCACATCCTAGGGACACGAAGGGTCGTTATCTTCTGAGATGGCTCAATCAAATTCTCGTTTAACTACAAATCTAACAATAACACTCGTGTCCACGTACCTACATAATGCATGCTTTATATTCTGATCTGTGTAACAAGCGTCGAGTTCCCATTTGCATGGTAATAGTGGCATCGGGCCTAATAATGTTTACGGTTAGTGTTACTGGATTGCGAGTGTAGCCACAAAGGCGTACGCTGTCTAGCGGCTTAAGCCAAAAAGCAATCACGACGAGCGCTATTCAGAGTATTCAGACATATCTACGGCAGCCGCATTCGACCCTTATGTGCACTGCACGTGCTGTGTATGTGTGCAGTGCAACCGAATAACAGAAATATACAAGGACATCCGTGCAAAATATAATCATAAAAGTGCGAATCAAGGTGCATGTTGCCATCATTACGTTTTCCTGTGTCAACCTTTAAACCCTGATTTTATGGCAGTTAATTGAATATCAAAAATACATTTTGTGGAAGTTATGGATGAAAATCTTTATTTCAGGCAACTAATGGCCCATAGATAAATTACTTTAAAACTAGTATACATACCTATAAAAATATATTTTCATTTCTCTGGCTCTGAAAGTGGATCAATGTTATTATAAAAAGTGTGCAGAAAATTATACATTTCTCTCCTAGAGCACTTTATTTTCTAAGTACGTTTTTTACGATAAGATATTAAAATTTTAGTTTCAAACGGATTTGTTGTATAATTTTCATTCGGATAATTAACTCCCCATTTCATAAATAACTATACATGTAAGTATGTATGTTAACCTAAATTGTTAATTGAAAGTCCCCTTAAAAAAATACTACTGTAATACACACATTTATTGTACTTTACTCGTATTCGAAATGAAAGGTAGAGTGTTTAACTCGGGTGAAATACATGATTTCACTTTCGGACTATTGGCGCTCTCACTGCGTTTGAGCAAACTGCCTCGGCGGAAATGCGTGCTTATCATCCCTGGGTAACAATCTACTATTTATAATTAAACACTATACATATATCAAATTATGGTTTCCATACATTACGCAACCCCGCAGTATCAGGGAGCCGGCCGCGGGGTTATAAGGGACTAACAAGTAGAACGTGCTATATATTTTTTGTAATAAACTGTACAATAAGTAATTCACTCAAAAATAAAATCGATGAACAAAGAGTATTTCTTAATGTACTCTGCACCGGAGCTAGATATTCCTTGTCATAGCCATGTGTAAAATAAAATCTAGTTTCGACACTCATACGGGCAGGTTTTGTTTTGTTATCGCGGCAGGTGCCAAACACCTAGGTAAGGTTAGATAGGCACCTGTCACGATAGCAGAGGACGCTGGTTCGATTCCAACCCTGGAATCATCAGCCATTGAAGGCCTTGGTCACTTCTTCTTAGTATATGACATTTATTTCGGTTTATAATTTGTATAGTACCGTTTTTACTTGAAATAACAAAAATTAAAATATTTTCAGAAATATTTTAATTTGTTTACCTACTAATATCATTAGACGAAAGTTGAATGAATTTCCATAGGTGCGTTGTTAAACCATCTGGTTTAAGATTTCAGTTAAGTAATACCTCAGCCAAGTTCAATTACCAGTTGAATTGGTTGTTGTTTGTAGTAGTAAGACTTCGGAGTCTCAATAATTGAAATTCAATAAGGATAAGGACTTGATTTGATTTACTTTCTGTTTCCACAAGGCACAAATCATTTTTAACCGACTTCAAAAAAGGAGGAGGTTCTCAATTCGTCGGAATATTTTTTTTTTATTTTTTTTTATGTATGTTCACCGATTACTCAAAGACGCCTGGACCGATTTGCAAAATTCTTGTTTTGTTTGATAGGGTATACTTCCCAGGTGGTCCCATAGTCATTAGGTCAGGATCTGATGATGGTATCCTTGAGAAACTAGTGGTATTCTTAAAATTTTATAAGCAATTTTAACGTTTTTCATATACTTCGTAAAGCTATTTAGGTATTTGCGCCTGGTAGTCATCATCTCGTTGCAGAGCTGATGATGGAAGATACAATTCCTTAACGGTAAAGAGATAGGGGGTAGATAGCTTCCGTTGTTGCAACAATACGTTTACTTTAATGATGATGAATACACGGGAAACCTTGTCAATACTAGCAAACCGCTTTCTTGGCCTAATGAATAGGTACCTGTCTACCTTTAGTCAGTAATGAGATATCTCAACCGTTGCATTTCTGCTAATGCCCGTTCATCGTGGGGTTTAGTTAACAGTTTAGTGGGTTCTAAATCAGATAGAGCTATTCCTTCCAGTTTTTACTCTGCTACATATACTTGTCCCTTAGCAAAATTCTTTTTTCCTAAATCTATAACAGCTTTATCGAGGGTTATACCCTGTAGTTTATGTACTATTACAGCCCAGCATAAAATAATAGGTAACATTCAACTTCTTCAACTTCAACATTTATTCAGCAATTAGGCCACAAGGGCACTTTTACACGTCAACGTGGAATTTACATACAAACAAAAACAAGCGCATCAACAATAAGGGTTACCCTCATGTGGCAGAACAATATTGGTCAGAAACACACTTGGCATAACATGTTTCGCAGAGACACTTTCGGTCGAATGGTAATTTTGCATAAAGGTATAGTTGGAATTATTAATACCACGCATACGACACATTTTGCAGAACATTGTTTCGTAGAACATTACTTTGGTCGACTTTGGTTTAGCATCAAAATTCAAAATTCAAAAATTTATTCTTCAAGTAGGCCTCAAGGGCTCTTTTACAAGTCAATACAACATTTATAATAACATCATATAGTGACATGAAAAATACCTAACAACATTTATAAATACAACAGCCAATACCTGGGTAAACATTACATTATAATAGTCTTAAAATAAATAATTAATACAATACAATAGAGATGTATAGTCTCTATGGTTAAAAACACATTAAATCTGGAGATGTAAAAGGTCCCCAATGTTAGAGTACTAATACTAATAAAATTTGGAGGTGTAAAGTCTCTACAAGTGTCAAAATAAATAAATAATCATTTTAGATACCATAATAATCCTATAGCGTACTATTACATTGCATAATTATTTTCTGCTAAGTAGGCATAATAGGATTGTTAGGTATCTTGCGTCCCCAACACAACCGACTCGCTATCAAAAAGGAAATACAGTCCCAGAGTCACCGTTAGGTACGACGACGAGCGTAGCGAGGAGGAGTGTTAGGTATATTGCGTCCCCAACACACCCGACTCGCTATCAAAAAAGAAATGCAGCCCCAGACTCACCGTTAGGTGCGACGACGAGCGAAGCGAGGAGGAGTGTTAGGTATCTTGCGTTCCCAACACACCCGACTCGCTATCAAAAAATAAATACAGTCCCAGAATCACCGTTAGGTACGACGACGAGCGAAGCGAGGAGGAGTGTTAGGTATCTTGCGTTCCCAACACACCCGACTCGCTATCAAAAAGAAATAGGAAGAAATAAAATAGTAATAACATGTAGCTGCGAGACACAACATTTTGTGCTTGTATGTCAGATAAAAGACGCAATAGCTACACAAAATTACTAGCTTAAATTAACTTAAATGTACTATGAGATGTAAAGGTCTCTAAGTGTCAGAATTATTAAAAATATAGGTATACACAATCAAATTAAACACAAAATAAAAGTAAAAATTTAGAGATGTATAAGGTCACAAAGTGTCTAAAATTAAAACTAAGTTAAACAATATAAGTCAGGAATATCTGAAACGGTCATTTTGTTCCAGTTTGCCTGAGCAGGAATTTTTCGTTTTTTAATATGATTTGAACAACGAGTACAGGTCACGATATTACCTAAAGCGATTAAAACAGCAGGAAGTAAATTGTCTAGATTTGTAGTTACTAGTCTCGTACGCTGCTGAGGATATATCATTTTATTGCAAGTGGTGCACACCACATCATGATGGCTATATATATATATAGGTATATATATATATTTGCATCACTAAAAAGCAAAAAATAAATAATTTTTAATTAAAAAAAAAACCGCCTTCAAAAAATATCCAATAAAGAAAATAGTAACTATATACACAGTAAGATAAAACACTAAAAAGTTAGAAATAATAAAGTTTTTTCTGTATTATAAATCCAAAGTTCGTTAAAGAACCCCTTTACAAAATATATTATTTACTTACAAATCAATAATAATAAACAATATTTGGAGTCGGTGTCAGCAACGATATAAAAATAACTAGTGATACAACTTAAATGTCGTTTTCAATTCAATAACTTAGAAATTAGTAGATAATGTAGATATATTTACAAAATCTTAATCCCATTATATCGTTGCTGGCACCGACTCCAAATATTGTTTATTATTATTGATTTGTAAGTAAATAATATATTTTGTAAAGGGGTTCTTTAACGAACTTTGGATTTATAATACAGAAAAAACTTTATTATTTCTAACTTTTTAGTGTTTTATCTTACTGTGTATATAGTTACTATTTTCTTTATTGGATATTTTTTGAAGGCGGTTTTTTTTTTAATTAAAAATTATTTATCAATATGCACTTATTATAAACTTAACTAAGTTTTGTACATACGGCAAAGACGTGGCGTAGTCGCTTACTTCCCATGTGGTTACATACGCAGGCTAAAAGTCATTTAAAAGGTAATAGCGAATTTTCTCAGAATTTCCCTGTGAGGTCAAATCAAAAATGATAAAATCCGTGTGTCAAATCAAAAATGTGTTCACCTGTGTGAACCACAATGGGTAATACGGCATAAAGAGAGAGAGCTGTCAGTTTACGCGGCGCAGGGGCCTACCGCAAAAACCGAAATTCGCAAATTGCGGGGATCTTTCTCTTTTACTCTCACTAAGACATAATTAGAGTGACAGAGAAAAATGCCCGCAATTGACGAATTACGATTTTCCCGGTAGCCGCCCAGGGCGTTTCGTACAGCCGGTGCGGTGGCCGGCCGCTGGGACAAGTTTTGCAAAGCAGCTTAAAAAGGCGCGCAAAAAGGTATCGGTAAGGTAAAGGTAAGGTCTAGATTGATGATCAAGTTTCCAGTAGGCCTTATTACAATAAAAAAAACCGGCCAAGAGCATGTTGGGCCATGCTCAGTGTAGGGTCCCGCAGTTATCCTTCTATTAGTATAGAAGATTGATAAGAAAGGGATGAAATGATGCTTAGTGCTTTTTACCCGAGTTAAACAATCTACTTTTCATACGTATAGAAAACGAGGAACCAAAAGACAAGGCAAATTAGCTTAATCAGTGTTTCATTAAAGTAATACCTACTTCTAGTATGGCCTGAACTTAATTTCAATCGGAGACTACAGTTCTGGTAATACTAATCCATAACGATAAATATTAAATTGAAATATTCATGAAAAAAAAAATTATTATAAGAAACTGCAGTAATTTTAATACTGTACAGCTAGCATGTGTACCTACTTCATCTCATGACGGCATTGACCAAAGAGCATATAATCACTACGTTTGCATTGACCATGAACCTTATTATTATTAAGTTGTAGAAATTACGTTTTATAATTGTATCAGGCCGCTCTTTTGTGATGAAATATCTACGCATGCCTACCCACGATTAATACAATAACTAGTACATAATACAATAAAAGATGTTGCTCACGTCCGCAGGAAGCACCTACCACTACCCTGCAAGTGTCCCTTGGGTGGTGCTAATCGAGCAACAACAAGAAAGGCGAAATAGGTGAAATTAATTATTCTGCAACAAATGGCTACTACGAGTGCTCAATGCTCTCGAGGATCTAAAGATCCTAAGACAAAAGATGCGGGACCCTCCGTACGCATCTGCCAATTAAATATCGCAGGCATCAGTGAAGTCAAATGCGACTACCTGCAAAAACAACTGCGGGAATATGACATCAACATCTAGGAAACGCACAGCAAAGACGAGATAGTTACTGGCTATCAAGGACAACATTTTTACTATTACTGTCCAAGTAAACGACCTGAAAATTGTAAATGTGTACAAACCTCGTAGGGCCGGATGGGCGCTTGATCTTCTCCCATCATACAAACATCCATGTATATATGCAGGGGACTTTAACCGCCACCACACTAACTGGAAGTACAGCAAAAACGATGTTAACGGAAAAGTGCTAGTCCAGTGGACAGAAATAACGGACTTACACCCGGTTTTTGATGCAAAAGACGTAGGTACTTTCCACTCAGCACGGTGGCGCGGGGATTACAATCCAGACCTTGCTTTTGTCACGAAAGATTGTCTAGACTAACCTCTCCCAACGACTCGCACAATTTTGTCGTCCTTTCCAAACTCTCAACATAGACCTGTACACCTGGAAGTCGGGCTGAAAATTCCTCTCGCCAACTTCATGCCACTTCCGAGGTGGAATTTTGGTCGAGCTGACTGGAGTAGTTTCAAAACCCAACTCGATATGGAGCTTATGGTAGCTGAATTAAGCCCGAGTGCTAAAAACTACAAGATCTTTTCCAATCTAGTCATCAAAGAAGCTAAAAGCAACATTCAGAACACCAGAGGATACAGAAAGGAGTACATACCGGGCTGGAACCCTCAAAGCGAATACCAGAGTACAAGAGAACATGAGCCGGGCACAAAACTTCTGCAGTCACTAGACCAAAACAGAAAGCAAAAGTGGGAAGCACTCGTTGATAAAATGGATTTGACTGGGTTGGACCCGGGTATGTCCTTAAACTACGTCCACAAGAGAGGTATGGGCATTGTGAATGTCATCTCGCTCTGTGACCTCTGTGTGGTAGGGCACAGCACAGCGGATGTCATTCCAGATCTAGAGCAGAGCCCAACTGGGAAAGTACCTCCACCGTACAGAAAATCGCAGCCAAATAACACTAGACCCTACTCATAGTGTTGTGTTCCTGCCGGTGAGTAAGGTTGCCAGAGCTCAACGAGGGTGGGAGGGGGTTAGGGTCGGCAACGCGCATGTAACTCCTCTGGAGTTGCAGGCGTACATAGGCTACGGATACTGCTTACCGTCAGGCAGGCCGTATGCTTGTTTGCCACCGACGTAATATATAAAAAAAAAATTAAAAATCAAGCAGAAAAGCATGGCAAACTCTGCACAAACTAACAGGAAAAACATCGTCTCCAAAAATCCAACCAAAACTACATCCGACGCTATTGCAAACCGTATGGTGGACCTAACACGCGCAAAGAGGGACAAGCTGATGATAAAGAGAGTCAGACAGGAGCTAACGGAACTAAAACGCACGGTGCCAAGAAATGATGAACTTTCCAAACCATTTTCAATTGGCGAGGTAGTCACTGCAAAAGGCAACTAAAATCCGGTAAAGCAGCTGGACCAGAAAAATATATAACGAATTTATTCGTAATATGGGTCCAGCTATAGTGTCAGTTGGCTCGCTGCTTTGTATTCAGATATACTAAAAAAGAACCACTTACCCAAAGAGTTTAAGAAATCCAATGTCGTAGCTCTACTGAAACCTGAAAAAATCGAGCATATTCCGGAAACTTTCAAACCTATATTTCAGCTCGTACAAACTGCTCGAGCGAATGGTGCTGACAAGGATTGATCCCTTCATAGAAACTGCCACGCCGCCAGAGCAAGCTGGATTCAGACAGGGCCGTAGCTGCACTGATCAAGTTCTCGCCCTCACTACACACATCGAGGCTGGTTTCCAGAACAAACTGAAGTCTACCGCTGTCTTCATAGACCTAACAGCAGCATACGATAATGTTTGGAAACACGGGATGATATATAAAATCCTCCAAACCATTCTCAGCCGAGAAATTGCAGACCTGTTTTGCAGTATGCTGAGTGAAAGGGAATTTTGAAGTCTATCTCGGGAATCTCAAAATCAGGAAGAGAAAACTCAACAATGGACTCCCTCAGGGCTCCGTCCTTGCCTTACCTCTTCAATTAGTACATCCATGATCTCCCGCGAACTGCATCTAAAAAGTTTATTTACGCGGATGACATTGCCCTGGTAGCTCAAAGCAATGCGTTTGTTGATGCTGAGAACACACTTACTGCAGATTTGAAACACCTAGAGGAGTATTTTTAAAAATGGAGACGGATTCCGAGTGTAAACAAAACCGAAGTGTCATGTTTTCATCTAAATAACCACTTTACTCACTACCTACCAAATGTCACACTATCGGGCCAAAAGCTTCCATACAATCCCCTCCCTAAATAGGGATAGAACTTTAAGCTACAAAGACGTCGTGGGGTGCATCTGCGAATGCCTTCGTACCAGTGCTTTGGGATTGGTCTACTCCGCGGCAGAATACTGTGCACCTGTTTGGCTCGAGAGTTCCCATGTACA
This sequence comes from Cydia pomonella, assembly GCF_033807575.1. Lineage (NCBI taxonomy): Eukaryota > Metazoa > Arthropoda > Insecta > Lepidoptera > Tortricidae > Cydia > Cydia pomonella. Next base: position 12,042,514 of record NC_084706.1, on the reverse strand, counting down.
AAAGGTAGACTCTAACCTTAACGCCACCATGAGATGCATCACGGGTACAGTAAAATCCACATCCCGCCATTGGCTTCCTGTGCTCAGCCAAATTAAGCCACTTTACCTCACAAGACAGAATGCACTGTCGAGGAAAGCGGAAAAAATCAGATCCTGCCCCACGCTCCCACTTCACCCAGAGTTTACCAACCTACCTGCAGCGAGACTCAAGTCCCGACGACCAGTATATGCAGCGGCAGCAAAACTTTCTAAAGAGACCTTTGACACCGATGAGCTATGGAAATAAGATTGGATGAACCAAGCTGAAACTTCGGCCCGTGAATATCGATCCAACAGCCAAGTATAAGGGAATGGACCTCCCTAGGAAGCAATGGTGCCGACTGAATCGCCTAAGAACTGGACACGGACGATGTGACTTTTTCCGTCACAAATGGGGATGGACCGACTCCGCGCTTTGTGATTGTGGCATCGAAAACCAAACCATGGAGCACATCATTCGGAGATGTCCTCTCCGCGCCTACCCGGGGAGACCAGATGATCTCATCAACCTGATGCCCGAAACTGTACAGTGGCTGCATAGCCTGGATGTTGCCTTATAATATTTAATGTATCTTTGCCTAATTGACAATATCGCCATACGATTAAATAAATACAATAACTAACAAAAAAAATGTGCAATATATCTTTTTAAAATGGTTGAGTACGCAACTTTATTTTTTGATCAAAAAAATGACTATCCAGTCAGCAAATTCTCTCAGTTCAACTATACGTATAAAATTATCAGGGCAGAACTGGCTACCCCGGGCCCCGGTAAAATACATTTCATGAATATTAAAAACCTTTATGCGTTAACGTTTTACACCGAGGCAGGTTATCTAATGTTAATTCACACGTGGTTTTATTTAATTATGGCGTTATTTATAATCATCTGTTAATTCTAAAATGCTGTTCAAAATTTATTTTTCCTTGTCCTTTGACATTAAAAGACAGTAAGTAACGAGTTTGACTTAAGCAATTTAAGCATGCCTTATAAATTACGTCTCTCTTGATTACGTCACGCATTTTAGAATTTTACAAAAATTCTACTTAGCAAAAAGGAAGGAAGTGTTGAAAAATACCCACTTTTGCTTGTACCTATCCATAAAATTCCACCTTTTAAGTCCAACTTTTGTGACGGACGGCCAACTACGGAACCCTACACTGAGCATAACCAGGCGTGACTTCTACCTAGACAGTTTTATAAATATTTATTAGAAGAAGTAATGGACAAATAGGAAAGAAGCGTACAGTATTTTATAAAGAATCATCAATCAGAATGGACGTGTTAACTTGCTTTTCTATTGCATTGGCTGAATTATTGTGCATATTCTTCCCTGAAGTATTGCTGAATTCTGCTTCAATATACTAGTTACACTATTGATTGTAATAAAACATTGAACAAAACGGCTACCTATGAGTTGACCTTTGACATTTACGTTATTGTCTGCGTGAACTCGATCACATTCCCTCTTTATCGCACTAATCCATCAGTACGAGCGAGACGGACTGCGGTCGAGTTTACGCAGTTGCTAACGTAAACGTCGTCAACTCATAATCCGGCTATAGTTGTTTGAAATATTCTAATCACGTCTATTGTTTCAAGTCACGTTTATTGTTGTGTAAATCATAATTATTTTGAAATGTCTGTTCATTAAACGTCAAACTTTTTAATTAACTAGTAAAATTATAAATAAGTTTAGATAAGGTTGATCTATAACTTTGTTTGATAGGTAAGTGCACTGAAAGTCACTTTTCGCGCTTGAAGCGACCATTTCCCATTTTTTAATTTTTTTTTGGCATTTGAATAATTTATTAGTAGTGAATATAAATATAGATAAGCGCTGGTGGTCTAGCGGTAAGAGCATGCAACTCACAATCCGGAGGTCGCGGGTTCAAACCCCGGCTCGTACCAATGATTGTTTCGGAACTTACGAAATATCATTTTATATTTACCAGTCGCTTTTCGGTGAAGGAAAACATCGTAAGGAAACCGGACTAATCCCAACAAGGCCTAGTTTACCCTCTGGGTTGGAAGGTCAGATGGCAGTCGCTTTCGTAAAAACTAGTGCCTATGCCAAATCTTGGGATTAGTTGTCAAGCGGACCCCAGGCTCCCATGAGCCGTGGCAAAATGCCGGGACAACGCGAGGAAGAAGGAGTGAATATAAATATAGAGTACATGTGCGCTTGTCGGTCCAACGAACCGTCGCTTACTTATGCTACGTGATCAATTGGCGCCAGCATCCCGCCCTTTTGTCCAAGAAACAATACACGCGCACGTCTCGTGAAAGATCCGTAGATATTTCACTAGGGTTTTGTCCGGGCGCAGGGCGAATTGAAAAAGCCAAGCTTTATTTTAGAACCGAAGAGGCCTGACCTGCTATTTTAGATGTTTTATGTGACTTGTAATAAATTTTAAGAGAGGTCAAATGGTGCCCTACGTGACAACTTGAGGTAGCACACTTGAACTTAAGTAATTGAAGATTTTACGCGAATGCTTAAGTTTTATGGCCCAATTATTACTTATAATTTGATGTCAAAATGATACCTAAATGACGTCGTTTTGCTAACATTCGCGAGTGCATTTCACTCAACCTTGTTCGTACATGTACCTATTGGCGCGAGCGAGACGCACGGACGAATGATAACAAAATGTCATTATTTGGAGATCATTTTAACATCAAAATGTACGTTTGAATTGGCCTCCTGGAAGGTTACACCTTTACCACTATGTAAAAGATTATGATTCAGTATCTATGATATTAAGAATCATGTTATTTAGTTATCGCGCGTCTCGCTCGCAACAATACTTGTAGGCACAAGTATTATTGATATCGAAATGAAATCAGTTAAGTAGATCAAGTAGATATCATTCTGATATGAGTATACCTACGATCGAATTTGTTAGTTTCAATTAGTAAGTCAAGCGTGAGTCGGATTTAAGAACAAAAGCGGCCAAGTGCGAGTCGGACTCGACCATGAAGGGTTCCGTACCATTTATGACGTATTAAAAAAAACTACTTACTAGATCTCGTTCAAACCAATTTTCGGTGGAAGTTTGCATGGTAATGTATATCATATATATTTTAGTTTTATCATTCTGTTATTTTAGAAGTTACATGGGGGGGGGGGGACACATTTTACCACTTTGGAAGTGTCTCTCGCGCAAACTATTCGGTTTAGGAAAAAATTATATTAGAAACCTCAATATAATTTTTGAAGACCTATATCCATACCCCACACGTATGGGTTTGATGAAAAAAATTTTTTTTTTAAATTTTATGACATATTTAAAAAAAAACTACTTACTAGATCTCGTACAAACAAATTTTCGGTGGAAGTTGCATGGTAATGTACATCATATATTTTTTTTAGGTTTATCATTCTCTTATTTTAAAAGTTACAGGGGGGGGGGGGGGGACACATTTTACCACTTTGGAAGTGTCTCTCGCGCAAACTATACAGTTTAGAAAAAAATGATATTCGAAACCTCAATATCATTTTTGATGACCTATCTATAGATACCCCACACGTATGGGTTTCATGTTTTTTTTTTTTGAGTTTCACTTCAAGTATGGGGAACTCCCAAAATTTGTTGTTTTTTTTTCTATTTTTGTGTAAAAATCTTAATGCGGTTCATAGAATACATCTACTTACCAAGTTTGAACAGTATAGCTCTTATAGTTTCGGAAAAAAGTGGCTGTGACATAATCGGACAGACAGACGGACATGATGAATCTATAAGGGTTTCGTTTTTTGCCATTTGGCTACGGATCCCTAAAAATGCGGTTAGGCTGCTTTAGAGACACATCCGCAATGGTTTACGTAAAATGTGGTGTAGACAGCTACTGCGAAGGCCGAGGGCTGAGATCCGTGTTGGGCCGAAGCAAAGAGGTGTGGAGCGAAGGTCGGGCTGTGAGAGGTTAGTGCTCAGACAAAGAACAATAGTACAAGTCCCTGAGTTCGATGACTGAAGGCCGAGCCCCGCGTAGAGCCAAAGGCCCGAAGCATCCAACTTGTACATGCCTCCTGAAAATCCTGAAAAGTGATAGAGAGACTCAAAACGATTCGTTGTCGAAGCGATAGCGATTGTCACCTTGGCTAGGCCGGCTGACATTCTAAACTTACAATTGGATGTTATAGCAAATTAGATGTTATCAAAGGGTATGATACAAATTAATTGAACAAAGGGTTTGTGTCATAATATAGCTATAGTTTCACTACACAACCTATTCCTAATGCAATGAAGAAAGTCAAGAAACATGTAAACGAGTATAATTTGTTTCTAGTAAAAAGTAATTATTTTTTATTATTATACATAAGTACATTACTGGATTTAGTATTTTCGTAAAAAATAACATTTATTAGGACTTTAAAAATTGATTACAGATGGTATTGTTATGGTTGTTTTCAATATTCGACACGTAGTATAAGGGATCGGCATACTGAGCTCGCATACCCTGCCGATGCCGCGGCGCGTAAAATAACGCCGAAACGTAATAGCGCTCACGAATTCACCCATTAGGTATTATGGGAATACTCATTTTGATCAATTTTAATAGGTATCGATAAAGTTTTGCATAAGGTCAAGTTGCCAAAAATTTTACTAATCTACCAAAAGCTAGCCTTAAAATAATTTTTACGATTTTCCACTACTCTTATCGCTTCTGCAATATCGTATCAAAATGAAGGCAATATTACCAGTTATATAAATGTTTAGAGCCAAACCTCGCTTGAGACGTTACATGCAATTTCGCAGGAAATAAACTAAATTTTCTAGGAAATAAAACGTTAACGCGGCACCGGCTCAAGACAAACTAATTCTTGAATATTTGCCAAGCCGTGTTTCGCTGACCTTATACCGAATTCCCTGGGCTCGAAACGCCTCTAACACATAAAGTTATAAGTCACGCAATTCCCCGATAACATAACGCCCTTCCACCAATTTGGGGCAAAATTGCACGCTCGCGTTTGTTACAGTGTATGGCCAAAGTTGGGTTTCACTTTATGATACCGTTTGTTATTGATGTGGCTTGTTAAGTAAAATGACGGGCAACCCATTGGAAAAGCTCAAATAGTTGCTGCTTTCAGAAACAGATCCAAATGAGTTTTTCGGATCTATTTGTGATATAATTCAGTACATATTAATGTATATGTATGGTCTGTTTGTGATAAAATTCAGTACATATTAATGTACCTATATGTATGATTAGAAAATAGGCAAACAATCTTAACGTGTCTTTTTATTGAACATTATAGAAAGATGCTTTTAAAAAAAATAGTTTATATTACTTATGAAAGTAGAGAAGAATGTAAATAATCGTTTATGATTTATAGTTGTTACATATTTGCTGTGCCTTAATTTTCAAAAATATTATTTAATAAAAAGTCATGTCAAGGTCGCTTACCTTCTTTCTAATCCTAAAATAAAAAGCGGCCAAGTGCGAGTCAGACTCGCTCATGAAGGATTCCGTACCATTTATGACGTATTAAAAAAAAACTACTTACTAGATCTCATTCAAACCAATTTTCGATGGAAGTTTGCATGGTAATGTACATCATATATTTTTTTAGTTTTATCATTCAGTTATTTTAGAAGTTACAGGGGACACACACACACACACACACACTTTGTCTCTCGCGCAAACTGTTCAGTTTAGAAAAAAATGATATTAGAAACCTCAATATCATTTTTGTAGACCTATCCATAGATACCCCACACGTATAGGGTTGATAAAATAAATTTTTTTGAGTTTCAGTTCTAAGTATTCCCATACTTAGAACTGAAACTCAAAAAAAATTTCCCACCCCCAAAATTTATTGTTTTTTTTTTCTATTTTTGTGTGAAACTCTTAAAGCGGTTCGCAGAATACATCTGCTTGCCAAGTTTCAACAGTATAGATCTTATAGTTTCGGAAAAAAAGGCTGTACATAAACGGACAGACAGACGGACATGACGAATCTATAAGGGTTCCGTTTTTTTCCATTTGGCTACGGAACCCTAAAAACGAACTATAGGCTAAAGTTACTCAGCATGCTTCGCTAAACGCGATACTTACTTAACTTGAAAAGCTACATTTATTATTTCTTGATTGTACACAGATCATATTATGATGTAAATAAATAAAAAACTATACCATCACACTCGCATATTAACTATTGTTATTGTGTAGGTAAAATGTGTTTGCACTCAAGGGATCAAAATATGTTTTACTATTTCATTATTACGCGAATTGCTGCCTGAGCATAATTTTTAGTCACTATTTACGTGCGCTTAATTACCTACTACATAATTTTACATTAAATTGTAAATTCATTTATAATTTAAGGTTCAATAATTAGAAAAAAAAATGTTTTCGAAAGAAGATATTATGTACATTATTTTGAGGCAATAGAACAGGAATAGTGGAATTGCGAAAAAATATTTCATTAATTATTACTATAATGAAACACTACATAAAACTTACTATTTACAAAAGGAAAGTCTAGTAGAAAATTAACATAATTGTTATATAAAAAGTGGTATACAAATCGTACAAATTTCTAATGAAAAGATTTTAATAGAGTGCAATTAGAGGAAAAATACCCGTCACCGGCGGGCAAACCATCAATCATGTTTTGTTGCTCAGAGGGCGCTTACTCGGCATTTTTCTGACAAATCTAAACAGCGAATGAAAAATTAAATAGACGCATACAATTCATTAAGTTTGTACAATAATGCCATCGTTTATATTCTGATATGAATTTTCTTGGATTCAAGTCAGAATTGTTTAAATATTTTAGTTTCTCTGTCAGTGTACGTTCGAATTGGCCTGAAGTCACAATAAGATTTTTTATGATAAAGCAAGCAAACTAGCAGACGAATTGCCTGATGGTAAGCGATTACTGTCGCCCATGGATACACTTTATGCCATCACCAGAGGCGTTGTAGGTGCGTTACCGGCCTTTAATTTTTTTTATTTTATTTATTGCATTTTCGGGAAATCTCGAAATTTCAGGAAATTAATCAAACAAGTGTAAATCAATTAAAAACATAAATTAAATCGCGTACCAATATGTTCTTGCTATGCGAGTATTAGTTGAACCCTTTTATAAAAATTATACACACACTAACCACTATATACTAAGCGGCGGCGAAATGTTAGTGTATGTATCATAAAGAATCTGGGGCACAAAGTAACATCGGTGCTCTTGGATGTATGAAACTGTGTGAACTGTGTCTGCAGATCAGAAAAATAGCATAGGCAGAATCAGTATTTATTCCATTACACAAAAAAAAAACTCTGCCAAGGATTTCGGAAATTACAGAACCATCGCCCTGGTCTCGAATGCAAAAGATCCTTTGCATATTACCAATGAACTACTCTGCCACAATCTCTATCACCAGATCCCAGAAGAATAGGCAGAATTTATAAACGGCAAGGGAAAAAGGGGTCAGATACTCAATATTCGTCAATCTAAGGCTACTAGCAGAGCCCTAATACGGAAAATAATCAGAGGCTTCTCGCAGTAAACAAGGATAAAACATGGATCGTGCTGAACACATGCCTCAAACGGGGAACATTATTCCGGGTGTACAAACTGTGCATCATTATCTCTATCGGGATGCACAAGTTAACCAGGACTGCAGTTGTGCACTAGAGATAAAGAGATGCATTGGGGTGGACAAGACAGACAAAGATATCTATTGACACCAAAATTCGGTTGATGTGGGTCCTGGTATTCTACATCCTCTTTTATGATGCAAAGTCGTTGATCATTATGGCTCGTGAGAGGAAAAATATTGACGCATTAGAAATATGGTACTGGAGGCACATTTTGCGGACACCCTGAACCCCAGACGCACCAGCCAGTTAATTAATTTGCAACTTTAAATCAAGACCCGACTCTCCACGATATGCCAACAGCGAATGCTAAAACAAAGTGTGAGTGCTAAAAGTACACCGCTGTTGGGAACAGTGAAGGCAATCGTCAAGACTCACCTTGATCAGTCCAGATCCAGATCAATAATTAAATACTAACATTCACAAAATTCTGCTATGTTGTAAGAAACGACATGGGCCGAAGTCGAAGGTATCATACATGCGAAATGTAGTTCACCTAGTAATGACCAAGATCCTCAGTTAGGAGGGAACGACCAAAGAGAGAGAGAGAGTCTGTACATTTACGGTGATATTTTAGTTAAAATGAGAGCTTTTATCTCGAAATTGATCTTGACCTAGTTCCGGGAAATCTAAAACCTTTTCCGATACTGATTTTGCATGCCCTACTGCTTACTAAGCACGTACTGCTCACCTTTAGAGTTGGTCATAGACGCCTAGTCTTTATAAGATGGCATTCAGTCGACAAATCGGGACAGGTTCTCGCGAAAGCTAAATACGCCAGTTCGAATCCGGCCTACACCACTGGAGGGCTTTGTTGACTCTTGTTTAATATTTTCGTATCCTACATAATTTATCATGTCCATAATTAAAAACTACTCTAGACACTTCGCGTAATTTAAAACATTTTATTCCTTATTTGCTCATGCTGCTGTGACTAGGATAATAAAAATACCACTAGAGGATTGAAACCAGATTGAAACCGGCAAACAAAAGAAATTCCTTTTCAAATTGGTAGTCTCGTTCACTGTATTAATTCGAGGAAAAGAAAGTCAAGTTTATTCGGGAATCCGGCCCAGGCAGGCAGGGAACTCGGAATTTAAAGTCTTCTTTTAAACAATAAAAGCAAATTGAATAACGGCACGACTCATAGCAAAGGCTTATAGCGGGAAAGTTATATATAATTTTCATTGTACCTACACGCGGTAAATTTATTACTTCATTCGTTTAGTGAGGTGCATTCGAGCATTGCGGAAAATCGGCTTATTCGTTTTTACTTTCAGATATGTTCAATGTCCTATTCCCTTCAAATGCCGCAATTACTCACCGGTCTACCTTATTTAACAATGTTTCAGTCCCTAACCCCCTAAGCAATATTAAAGTCCAATTTTAATTTTCGAAGTAATGAATAGCAGTGACTGAGTAAGATGAAGTTTCAGAAAATATAAGGTTTATGGAAGCATATACAGGGTTAGGACTGCCAGTAAAATGTTTATTACTTTATCAACTCAAGAGGTGTTACTTTACCAACCCTTTTGAATCCTGTAGGTACACTCCATTTTTCATGCACTATACAATTGGAGAAGGAAATAACTCTAAAATCGCCCTGCTGACAAAAAAATACTTCTGATTACATCCACGATTCGTTTTGCTGACTGTACATAAGGTAGGAAATACATAAGAAGGCAAATTCTATTCTTAAAATATAAGGATATCGCAAATAGAACCCAAGAAGTCCAAATCAATGACTATTATTCTTAATCTTCTTGTTTCCTTTATTATCATCTTCCTAGCGTTGCGTTGTCCCAGCCTTATGCCACGGGCCACGGTACATGGGAAATTAGGGTCCGCCCGCTAATCCTCATTATTAGTCGTCATTTTACGAAAGCGACTGCCATCGGACCTTATTACCCATAGAGGAAACTAAGCCCTATTGGGATTAGCCTGGTTTCTTCGCGGTGTCTTAATAATCTTCTTATTTCCTAAGTACTAAATATTCCGCTCTGATGTTCTCCCTTATCCACCACCTAGGTAAAGGGTATTTTAGACACTCGAGCATTTTAATAGAGAGTATTATGGGCCCGTCATTTTCGTTACCGATTATTACGGTGAGATAGGGCAGGTTCATTAAATTCGACGTGGCTGGCGTTTTGTGCTACTGATAGATTTAGAAGCAAGTCTGAGCTCGGCTCTCATAATATTAACAGATTAATTTTATTAATCTAAATGAAATTATTTTTATAACAAACCTTCAGTGGGACACAGACATATTAAATATGTTAAAACGTTTTCGGCTTAAAATACGTGAGTGACCCGTTTTAACATATTTAATTATTTTTGCCTTTATACAATGAAATTCTTATAAAAAGAAATACTAAAGAAGTCATTCACATGTAGCTTTTAAGCATATTAATGTACATAGGTATTTACAAATACACTCTGATTGTAGTGTAAATAACATACTTTTTGTACATGTTAAAAAAATTATTTACAAATATAATGCTATAATTAATGACCTACGTATATGAATCAATTACATATAACAGGCATAATGAATAAGACAACGTGGTGGAACAAAAAGTGTTATTAGATTTGACTATGGAACCCTAAAAACGATGATATACCAACTACAGGCATTCTATTGCAAGAATTGACCCTGATGACAAAATGTAACGGTTTGAGCGCCTAATTTCGAAGGGGTATCCGGGCGGATATTAAATTTTATTGCTTGTGCGTCATCGAAGGTATACTGTAGGATGATTACGTGCGAGAGCCGTTAATGGAGGGTCGCGTTCCGACGAGACAGGTTCCTAGTGATGTGTCCGTGTAAGATAAGCTACACTTATCTTGGTCTCACTCTTTAAGTATTTCAGTTCAATTATTTCAGTTATCAGTTTAATTATTTATAAGACAATGACTGTACATCGATTAAGCACTATCTAGTTATATAACTATTGTTTGAATCAAAATGCGATTTGATTTAAAGAGGAACTAACTTTTATTGAAAGTTAAATTATTACGCTAGTACATTCAGTTATAGCACAGAACGAAAAAAGGCCCTTGACAGCCCATCATAGACACAACTCTTCTCAAATGTTGCAACCAACAAATATTAAACATAAAGTTTACAGCTATGTTGAGACTTGTCTCGAACATAATTGGGCCGGGCAAGGTGAGCTAATTTACATTAGGTAGAGATCGAAAACAACAATTTAACAAGATATATACAATATTTCGTCAGGAGATAAGGGACACAGCTTTGTATTAGGTCTGACATACAATTTGTCACATTTCAACAAATTTTTCAATTAAATTTGTACTGTTTGAAATACTACCAGATTGGTTTATCTTGCCACCAACAACATAGCCAAATAAGGTGCTTTGCAAGACAAGTCCTTCAGGCAATTTGATACAATCATTTAATAATGAATTAAAATAAATATCACTTGCTAGTAGCAATGAAATTTCTGATGGTTCATTAAAGTTTTCATCAGAAAGTTTGACATGGCTTGGAAACTTTAGTACTGAACAATCAACATATTGTGGTGGCAAATGTGCCGTTACATCTTTTACAACATGACAGCTAACTTTAAATTTAACATCTTGATATTGACAAGACTCCACAGTAATAATTACTGACCTATCCATAATGATGGTCTGTTTAGCTACACCAATTATATTTTCACATTCTGCCACAGTGGAGAAACCCAGCCTTTCTACAAGAGAAGTTGTGGCAAAGGATTCACTTGAGCCAGTGTCAAGCAATGCACGGCAGTAAACATCACGGCCAAATTTATCAACAATTTTAACTTTAATTGTGGGTAATACCTTTTTATTAGATGTTTTCTTGACACATGTCAAAACAATAGATGCTTCCACTGGTTGATTGGCACCTCCAGCATCCTCTGTATGCTACTAAAAAAATGTTCAAACGTCCCCCGTTTGCGCAAAACTTAGGAAACCACGCTGAAGTAGGTAGGTATTATAGGTGCGGTCACACTAGGTACTTATACTACTAATTGAGAGTAAGTATTCTCTGTAACTTTTTTTTTGGCACGCTCACCTTGGTATAAGATTAAGTATAGAGAGAACTTACTAGTGTGGTCGAGCTGCCACGTTAAATCAGTTAAAATTACGTTTATTTTTGATGTTTTTTTAGAGAATACCAGTATTTTATGCTGTGACAGTAACATGTAATAAATATGTACCTATATTTTTATACGAATATTTCAGCTATTTAGGGATTTTTTTGAAAACATAGTATTAAATTAACCTAGTTAAACGTTCAACATTTTGTAATCTTTTCGAGTGTCGATATTTTTCCGAGGATGGTACGTCACTACGAATATACATACACGTAGGATTATGTCATTCTTAGTAGAGCTTCCCGGATCATATAACCTTAATGTGCTTTGAGATCAATGGAAAAGCTTTCCGAGAAAACTACGGGCATACCTAGATAGGATGTTATGGGTTAATGAAATTATGTAATAGGTATTCTATCACAATCTAAATGCACGTTTCAATAACGTTACTTACCTACAATATCTATAAGTTGTAAGAACGAAACCGATGAATGCTTGGAATTCTTCTTTTAATTTTTGTATTGTGAGCTTTATGGAAACGTTCTTGAAATTTATTAACACATCGAATACACAATTACTGTATATATGTTATTTGGAAGACATCATGTTTCATGAAAATAATGAACTATTCAGACCTAACCAGACTAACGCAAGCTAGTAGGTTGCCGCCGTATTATACGATCTCGGAACACCCAACTTACATTTGGATAAACTAAACAGAATACTCTAAAAGTAATGATATACTCGAACGGATGAGTGAAGCGAAGCGAAGTTCTTAAAATCAACTTGGAATTCAGCTGGCTAGACTCTAGCCTCTAGCCGCTAGTAATACCTCCCGGCATTTGGAAGTTTTTTGATGTTTGATAATTTGTTCTGGAATAACTTTAGAACGATTATTCTAATTTATATATAATGTCATATCATATACAGTATGATATGACATCATATATCAATTGATACTCGGAACTTTTCCTGAGATTTTCTTTATTTCAGTTGCTAGTTTAAGAAGGTAAACATATGAAAATTCCAGACCTCGACTACATTCTCGTTTATCAAATTCTTGTCCAAACTAAGCTCAACTATTCTTAGCATGGCTTACTTACATTTGCCAACTTTTATAAATGTTTTTCTTATCTTTCCAATAGTTTGTTAACTTGATATTTTGTGAAAGATCTTCAATTACGTTTGGCCCAAAACTTACGCCGACGAAAGAATACTCAACTGACTATTACTTAAGATTTGTTTCCGATGCGTTAGATTTGGTAGTAAAATATTTTTTATTATATTTGGTGCAGTACGACGCAAAACCGTTGAGATATTTACTTCATATATATTTTGTAATACTTTTTTCAATTATACATTTTTTTCAAATATATTTATGAATTTTCATATACCTTCGATAGTATTGTATTAACTGTCATATTTATTTCATGAAAATAATAACGCTTTATGCAAAGAAAATTTGTTTGAAATATAAACGACTAATATTGGCGCCAAAAACGCAGCCGCCATTATCGTGACGTCATAATAATAGCAATAACAAAGAAACGTCAAATTTGCAGTGCAAACTTTTCACCATTGTTACTAATTTAATACATTTTTCTGCTATCGTGATGTCACTTACAAAAAAAATGGCGGTCGGCGTTTTTGGTCACGTGACATACCTACAGATGATAAAAGTACGATTTTAATTTTGAAAATTAAAAAAAAACCGAATTTTTAAAAACAAAATTCTATTAATTTCATATTTCCTATGGTAAAACATAACAATAAATAACATATTTTCATCATTTAGTTTTGATAGATGAAACCCCGGTATTGTTATTTGGAAGTTGTTTCATGAAAATAATGAACTATACTTACATATACTTAATATTATTAAAAATGTTGCCCAGACTAACGCAAGCTCGTAGGTTGCCGCCGTATTATACGATCTCGGAACACCCAACTTACATTTTCATAAACTAAACAGAATACTCTAAAAGTAATGATATACTCGAACGGGCGAGGGAAGCGAAGCGAAGTTCTTAAAATCAACTTGGAATTCAGCTGGCTAGACTCTAGTCTCTAGCCGCTAGTAATACCTCCCGGCATTAGAAAGTTTTTTGATGTTTGATAATTTGTTCCGGAATAACTTTAGTACGTTTATTCTAATTTAGAATGGAATAGAATAGAATATAATTATTTTTATCCGTAAATACAAACAATACCAATAAAACATAAAAAGTGCCACGAAATGGCCTCATCTCAGCATGTTGCTGGTGGCTTCCAGCGCTGCTCTTCGGATGAGACCATCAAGTGAGAAGACACACAAGAACAAGAAAGACATAATAATAATAACATAAAGACATAATAATATAGTTTAGTTCGCCATTTGTACATTTTTATTTATTTGTGGAATAAAGTTTAAATATTATTCCAGAGGGATATTAATTCAGACCTTCGACGCAGCATAGCGAAAAATTCTCCGAAAAGCTGCGGAGGCATGGCGCGGCGTTTACAATTGAATCCCACAGTTATAGGGAGCTTAATACAACATAGCTTATTGAAGAGATATGGGAGGTTTTTTACTTCAGTACACCAAAAAGCAGACAAGCCAAGTGAAGTTTACGACGGTGTTGCCTTTTGAGGATCTTATTAGATATTCAGAAACGGAGTCACGTGAGCTCTCAACGGAATATTAAAACAGAAACAAGCACAGGCATTTTGAACACGTTAAATGAGCCTATTTGTTTAAGTAAAAAGTCTAGGTCCAAACCACTACCTTCAATTTTAATAGAACAGGTGATTCAACTAGTTGACATCGCAGGTTTTCGCTTAAATATTTTTTTATAAAACCTTAAACTTGTAAAAACAACTTAACTAATAGCAGCAGCGATATGCTTCTCATAACGTAGTCCACAATCCAATATGAGACCTATATTACGCGCCTCATACACCCTCTCAACCGTACGTTCATCAACAAAACATCCGCTGTCTGACACCAGCCAGCTGTTGCCTGCTGCCAAACACAAGGTAAGTATTTCGTTTTATTTGGGTTAAGCAGTGGGCAGTTTTCTGTGGCCCATGATGCCATGTGGTGAGATTTTGATTTAGTTTCTCTATAGCACTGTCAATATCGGCTGGCTTACATGATATATACATATACACATATTGTATGTCGTCTGCACATATGTGGTATTTGCAATGCGCGATGTGAGACCTTATAAGGTCGAGCCGACTGATTACCGATCCTTGAGGAATTCCTCTTGTTCATTCAGCCTTATCAGAAAAAAGTCTAGAGCAGTCACTGAAACACACTTTTACAATTTGTGATCGATTATGTAAATACCTTCCATTCCAAACCACTTTACAGTTTTGTGATCATAACCATAATAGCTAAATTTGGACAGGAAGTATAGGAACAGGTTTATATTAAAAAAAGCGAAAGCTCTTGAGAAATCAAGGAGGACTAAAAGAGTGCACATTCCAGTGAAATTGGACATTTCTTTGCCTTAAGTATCCAAGATATTTAATATCTAAATCTGAGGGTGTGCGGAAGGACTTTCTATACAAAACGGAGATCATTGGACAAAGGCCACCATCTCGAATTTCTTCATTTTTAGACTGATCATGTTAATAATTAAAATTTGAGGTTCCGAAAGGCCGTGGAATTTTTGGTCTAATCATGATGAAAATTGATATATGAGGACCCGAAGTAGTCAAAATTGAGACACATTGCCGTCATGTTGTTTTTTTTTTCATTTTTGGACTAAAAAATCGGCTTCCATAGCAATAAAAACTCTATTTTTAAAGTGTTCGTTTTTTATTGATAGAGCGTTATTTAGCTATAATTAATAAAAGTGAACTTGATCAAGAAAATAATTTATTATATATTTTTTAAATGTATGAAGCGTAACTAGTGTACGGCGAAAAAGTGGCTGTGACATAATCGGACAGACAGGCGGACATGACGAATCTATAAGGGTTCCGTTTTCTGCCATTTGGCTACGGAACCCTAAAAATGGGATTTCTCTGAAACTAAAAGGTGAACACTAATATCCTCGCAGGTGCTTATAATACCAATTATTTCTTATTTTTGACATACTTTATTTTTTTGTACCGGGCAATTAAAAAAAATAATAATTAAAAACTTATTTTACTGAAAACTACCTTAAATATTTAAAGTACAGAAAAAAAACAATACGATTAAAAACTCGTGTGTGGCGATTTTATTTCGAAACCAAATGTCAGGAACTGAGAGAAAGCGCGAGCATTGTTTAAAAAATCGCCACAGATGGCTCAATTGCTTCTTTTTTTTCTGTAGTTAAAATACCTAGTTAAAGTAGTTTTCTGTAAAAGAAACAAAAACATTTTTTTAAAGTGCTAATAACTAAACTAAAAATCTAATAATGTCAAAAAATCCGAAATAATTGGTATTGTAAGCACCCGCTAGGATGGGATATTAGGGTTTAGTTCCAGAGAAAATCCAATTTTTTCCATACCGCTGCATATATATTTTTCGAAAAATAAAAAATTTATATTTTATTATTTTCTCGACTAAATTCATTTATATTCAATTTGGGATATAATTATAGTTAAATGAATGATTCGGTCATATTATGTTCTAATGTATGAAGAAGACAAACAAAATATAGCCAGCTTAAAATGAACGATACCTTTGGGTCGCAGCTTCCCCTTTTATCATAAAATATGAACCAGTTAACGGTTTTTTTTTAATTTTTGAGAAATGTATTACAGTTAGGAAATAAGTGTCAAGGTAAGAAATAATCCTTAATAAATTTGAAACAATAAGGTTATATGCAATTTTTTGGTAATACTCACGATATTCATGTATTAACTTGTTGAAGTTCAATATAACATAGAGCTGAACGATATCGTACAGGGAGAACCAGCTCGTTCAACGGCTAAATTTTGTCGAAGTTCAACAAAAATGAATATAAGATAAGATAAGATTTATTGTTTAACCGTGTACAAAGATCTTGACAATAATACAATTAAGAATCAACGGTTTTTCCATCACGGACGTACAACTAACCTATAACTAAATAACAAAATTAATACATGCATGCACTATTATCATAATCGTCAAACTCTTTCATGCTGTAGAAAACTCTACTGAGAAGCCATTTTTTTTAAATAGTTTAAAGTTTTTACTCTCTACAGACTTTATTTCAACAGGCAACTTGTTAAAAACTTTTATTGCTGCAATGTAGGCACTTTTACCCATAAGTTTATTATTTACCTTTGGAATACGATAGTTATATTTATATTGCATGCGCAAGTTATCATTAATTGTGGACAATTTTGTGAAATACTCTCCATTGCGCTTTACAAAGGGGCAAAGCTCGAATATGTAGATTCCAGTTAAAGTTAAAATCTGCTTTTCCTTGAAAACATTTCTAACTGAGTGATGTTTGTGCAAGTGAAACATGTTTCGTAAGCATCTTTTTTGTAACCTGAATGTAGATAGAACATCAACAGAATCACCCCAATAAATGATGCCATACGTGAGTTGTGAATATACATTTCCGTAGTATGCACTCTTAACGACATTCTCTGAGCAAGTTTCAGAGAGTATAGATAAGGCATAGGCTGCTTTTGCAATTTTACAGTTTAAATCTGCAATATGAGACTTCCAATTGAGATGAGAATCTATTGTAATTCCTAGGAAGCTAGCACTGTCCACTTGTTCTATTGTCACCACTCCTTGTTTAACGGTGATAGACATAGGTGAAGTTCTATAATTTCTAAATTGAACGAGTTTTGTTTTGTTTAAATTTACGTTCAAGTTTAATGTTTCCAGCCATTCAACTACAATTCCTAGTGTGTTATTTATACTGTGTTCAAGTTGTTCGTCTGTTAATGATCCTGAAAATAAAAGCGTAGATATATAACCTTTTTTGTTACAAATTTTATAAAGATTATTTCTTTCATTGACTTTTTTTCCGTAAAATGGATACTTTCCCCAAAAAATAAATCACCATCAATCATGGGACGCTAGTGAATAAAACACCATACTTACCCAAAGGTAATACTGCATTTATTTGAAACTGGCTATATTTGATTTCAATAAACACAATTTGACCGAATCAAAAGCTCTTTTAATAATAAAAAAACGAACACTTTAAATATTGGATCTGTCATTTTAACATCTCCTTTAAATAAATTACTATTGAAATAAAATCTAATTAAATAATTAGTTTCTATTTCAATGAAAGCCGATTTTCAGCCCACCGTGCGCCATCTTGAATTTTTTTATTTTATTATTTCGTTTTTTATTTAAGCGCGTCAGTAATCAAATATAATACTTACTCTAGCAAACTAACTTTGTCAGTAGGAAAAGGCGTAAAATTAAAAATGATATGGAAAATCGATTCACCGCGTCTACATTTTTAAAATTTGCTGCCTTCGCTACTGACAAAGCTCGCTTGAAAGAGTACATCTATGAATCCAAGATAAATCCAGTCTATAGAATAAATTTTGTGGTAAAAAAACTAGACTTTTCAGTTACTCGATTTTTGCCAATCGCGAGTAGGTATAAACTTATAAAGTTTATACTTTAAACATAATATTCTCGTGGTCACGATGTTTCACATATCGCTTCAATCAGTCAATACTTTGCAGAATAGTACATTACGATACAAGTGCGAAAAATAGGAAATTCGAAACAAGTGGCGATAAATTAAAACACGACCGAAGGGAGTGTTTTAAATCGACACGAGGTCCGAATTATCTATACGCACATGTATCGTACAACATTTTACAGTACATATGGCCCTTTAAATGTTTGACACAGTAACGTAATATGCTTATTTGCGCACTAGTGCGCTAAAGTAGCACCATATGTACTGTAAAAAATATTATCTGCCTACATCCATTCTCTGTTTAGAAAAAAAAACTCATTTTACGCATTTAAATAATTGTTTCCCACAAATATATTTTCCGGTAATAAAAAGATGCACAAAGCTTGAATCGTAGGCATTTGAAGCCAATAAAGGCTCGCTGTATGAAAATAACTGGAGAGCTTTATGGAGAACGTGACAACATTTCTATTGAGAAAGGACGCCGCGGCATTCGCCTGGAGACTACATCACGTTGTAGAAGCAGCATGTTCATTGCGTATTAACAGCGAGTAGTTTTTTGCATCCATGTCCTGCTTAGAGTTCGGGATAAATAAAAGCTGAGAAAAGATATGTTCCTATTGAGGAAGCACAAGGACTCTGTTAGTTAGACCAGTTACTAATTAAAATATACTAATAAATTAGGCTTTCCAACATTACTCTTCGGAAACATTTCAATTTATTGGATGATCACTTTGGTAGGAAAAGTGGACATATCCTTTGGTAACGTGTAATTTCGCCTTACCAACGAATAGTGTCATTATATATTATACATATGTACTATCATTGAAAAAATAATGTAAAAGTACCACTCCAGTAAGTCAATTGTGAACTCCTGTTCACAAACATCAACAGCAGATACCAGTAAAGTGATTGTGTTGCTCTCTTTATACAAAGTCAAAGCTCTTTGCTTGCATCTAAGAGAGCGCCGGAGAAATAAGAAAATGTTATGAAATAACTATTCAGTTACATTCTGAACGCTCATAAGAAGTAAGATCCTTTTTAGGGTTCCGTAGCCAAATGGCAAAAAACGGAACCCTTATAGATTCGTCATGCCCGTCTGTCTGTCCGTTTATTTAGGGTTCCGTAGCTAAAATGGCAAGAATGAAACCGTTATAATTTCGTCATGTCCACCCGTCTACCCGTACTTATATGTCATTGCCATTTTACTAAGAAACTATAACACATATTTTTTTATAAAACTAAGAACGTATGTTTTGATCCGCGAGTTTAGAAGTTAAAATTTATATTTAAGGGGGCACTCCTCCTCAAATGTAACAAACAAGAACATGAGGCACATTATTCATAGGATTTTAAAAATAACATAAAGGTTGCTAAGAGCGTTTATTTATTCAGTGTACACTTTTGGAAATCACCGCCCAGAAAGTCAAAAATATTGTATCCCCCCCTCTGACTTTTGAACGGGGCGTGCAAACATTTAAAAAAGCTTAATGAACACTTTCCACGAATTTAGTTTGAAAACGATCGGTTGAGCTATTAATGAGTTTTTCAAAAAAGTTTTTTTTTATTTTATAAAAACGTAACAGCCGCGAAGGTTTGTTCTTTTGCTTGTATGGCCTTTCTTATGTTGTTTTATATCTTATTAGGAGTATTTTGCGAGTTATCTATAACCTCATAAGTCTCAATGTACACTCTGTTTCAATCTACTCGTAATTAGAGCCATTCATAAACGAAATACGGTAGCATGTACTCGTATTATGTTTCGTTTGCTTTCTCAATGGAGTTTGGTGTCGATAAATGTGCGGTTATGCATGTACAGTCAGCATCAAAAGTAGCGGATCGATTCGTACGTCGATTAATTCGTACGAATTACTAGCAAATAAAATGAAAAAAGCTAGTCGAGTTAAGAACTCGAACTATAGTGGGATTCTCATTTATTTTCATTCAAGTTCAGTTGAGTATAAAATACTTCAAATTGATTGAAAGCGGATAATATTTCACAGATTGTGACTCATACTAATGTAGAATCACAGGGCAGGTTAAATCCCGACCTAGTTTCTGAGATATCGATAAAAGCCACTCTTCCTATTGAAAATAGGTAACCTAGGCGCTCTGTGCCCAACTAACTCTTGACACGGAAAATGGGAACTCAAACTTTGAATCTGTTCTACATTGAAATGGATTTCATGGAACTTTAATTTTGAAAGCTTCGGCGTAACTTATGGAGAGTTTCAGTGACATTACGTGAATAAGAAAAATGTGTTTTTTTAAATAAACTATATATGTGTGTATAATATTAACTATACAATGGGCTACATACTTGCTAAGTAATTTATTTTAATGCTTTTATGCGTGTTGTTAACGCCTTCTTAGCCTAGGCGGTAGTGACTCTGCATACGAAGCAGGAAGTCCCAGGTTCAAATCCTAGTACGGGCATTTATTTATAATTTTATGACAAATATTTATTTGTTCCTGAGTTGTGGATGTTTTCAATGTATTTAAGTATAATATTTATAGCACAGAATAAAATAAAAAACTTACAGTACAAAAGTCGGACAGACTGCCACGAGGTATTCTCTACCAGTCAACCTATCAATAAGTATTTATCTATTATACATAATTATATATCGTCGTCTAGTACCCCCATCCATAACACAAGCCTTATAGAGCTTATTGTGGGACTAGGTCCATTTGTATACGGTTGCCCCATAATAATTTACTTACACAACCAAATTATACACTTAAATCTTCCTCAAGACTATCCTTCCTCATCACTATATTGATTGGTCAAAACCGCAACATGAAATCCGTTCAGTAGGTTTTGAGTTTATCGCGAACACACAAAGAATTTCTTTTTTTAGGGTTCCGTAGCCAAATGGCATAAAACGGAACCCTTATAGTTTCGCCATGTCCGTCTGTCTGTCTGTCTGTCTGTCTGTCTGTCTGTCCGAGGCTTTGCACCGTGGTCGTTAGTGCTAGAAAGCTGAAATTTGGCATGGATATATAAATCAATAAAGCCGACAAAGTCGTACAATAAAATCTAAAAATTTAATTTTTTTTAGGGTACCGTACCCACACTCTAGGGTTGAAGCGAAAAAAAAAATGTCACCCCCACTTTACGTGTAGGGGTACACGTAAAGTGGGGGTGACATTTTTTTTTCGCTTCAACCCTAGAGTGTGGGGTATCGTTGGAAAGGTCTTTCAAAACTAATAGGGGTTTTCAAGAAACATTTTTTGATAAAGTGAATATATTCGATGATAATCGCTCCGAAAGAAAAAAAAAATGTGTCCCCCCCCTCTAACTTTTGAACCATAGGTCCAAAAAATATGAAAAAAATCGTGGAAGTAGAGCTTAAGAAAGACATTAAATGAAAACTATAGCGGACATGATCAGTTTAGCTGTTTTTGAGTTATCGCAAAAAGTTTACCCTTCATAGTAAAAAGACTTACTTTAATTAGGTACTGATTATGCAAATTTGCCTATTTGTTTAACTCGGGTGAAAGGTACCGTTTCATCCCTTGGTTAACAATTTACTATACTTTAAGCTCCAGTTTAGCTTATTGTGACGGAAGAGTAACAACGGTACGGAACCCTACACTGAGCGTGGCCCGACATGCTCTTGGCCGGTTATTATAAGGTGCAGTGATTTCGCGTCAGTTCGTTTCAGTCACAAAATGGTTTTGAATTCTGTTCCTGATATATTTTGGCAAATATTAAAATAAATTATGTATTGGAGGATTTAATAAATAGACTCGCCTTTGAGAGCTTACCCCTCTGTCGAAAACCTTGGCCAATGGTCGTATTGTCGTATGGACTGACTTTTATCTGATGTGGCTATTAATAAGTACGTTACATACAAATAGCCATATATTTAACGTGCCCCTCCCTCGCATAATCCTCCAAGAAAAAATATAATTTTAGTATTTTTTTAAATGAATAAGTATTTATATACATATTTTTACATTCATTTGTTTTTTTTTTACTCTTGTACTTGTTCACTGTAATGTATTTGTCATTTATACTCCCATGAATACACGTATAAGAACATACATAGTACTTAGCCAGAAGAAAGATAGTTGTACTCTATCTCCCATAACAACACTTGAAATTAAAATAATAAAAAATTGCTTATTTTTTAAGTAGGAATAAATATTACAATGCGCTTATGAACGTCTGTTTCTGAACGCAACCATATATATGACCAAATGGTTTTATTCTTGTATCCATTCACCGACTCACTCAATCTCTTCTTTCTAAATAACTCCCACGGTTAACATCGCTCTGTAACTAATTTAAGTTTTTTAGTGAAAATACACAGTTTTCATTTAATTAAAGTGACTTTTAATCATCCACCAACAACGTCAAATATTAAAGCTACACCGGCTCTAATTTTACACCTCTGCCCGAGAAAATTTAAGTCGCTCCGCAATCGGAGGAGGTTATCCCAATATGGGACCAGCAAGAAACTCGGCGGGACACATATTTTCAAAATATTACATCTTACTATTAAGACGACAGTGGAAGACCCGCGCGAAATCGTTTTTTAATATAAGCGTAGTCCTCATTTTCCTCTCTGGATATTAACATTATTGAAAATATTTAAGAAAATACTCAAGATTTGCCAGCGAGCAATGGAGCGCAGCATACACGGAGTCCTTAGAAAAATTATGCATAAGACACAATTCTAAAGATCCTTGTCTATATTTACCCCCTTATTCATAAACGTCTACTAAAGTTAACAAGCCGCTAATAATCGTTTGTCCCTTTCCATCATACCAATACGTCGAAAAGGGAAACACGATTATTAGCAGTTAACGATTATTACTATATATACTCGGATAATTGTTTAATCTATTCTTGCAATCCATAAATTTTTCGTAAAGTGTGATTATTTTAACGCATTTAGATAACCTTGTACATAATGGATAAAAAAAAACTTAATACTTACGGCATCCAACCAATCATAAAGCCCAAACTTCTGCACTGTCATTTTAATATCGGGAGACAAAGACTGTTCTGACCACGAAAATACTAAAATAACATATCCATACGGGTTTTTAAGTAACATACGCCTTTTTGGAAGAAAGCAGTTTAATGAAAAAGGTTTTAAAAACGCAATTACGAGATGAAAGCTGTGTTTAATACTTTTACGTGCTCAGCGCAAACATGCAAAGTGACGTTAAGCGTTAAAATTACCCCATTAATGGAAAATAATACGGTTAGGGGAACTGGTACCGGAGCATGACCTCTAGGATTATATCGGGGATTTCACTATTTTTATCTCTGTCTTTGAGCGAAAGAGTAAAGGAGACATAATCTCACTTTCTATTTATTGAAAAACGTGCCTCCAACATATGATTGCTTGTATCCTACATTTAACGGTTCATTTAGATGATGGTTTATTGGTTTTATGGGGTGAAATAAATTGGCCCCTTTTCATTTTAAGTACATTACTTAATAACTTCCTATGGGACTTTGATCAATACAAAACTTTGTTCACGGAGCTCTTATAGGATCACTTCGGTCTTGAAAAACGCTTAAATTACTCGGAGACCATTTAACGTAGATACCTAAAATTTGGAACTATACCAACTACTACCACTAACACTGTAAATAAGTCAAAACCACTTATTTCTTATTTTATGGGGGAAATTTGGGGGTCAAAAAGATTAAGTTGAATTAGTTTATTGTATAGTTAGATGGATAAGATAAAGGTAACTTGAATGTGACGTTCTGATGTCAATATGCAGCTGCATTATAGGTGATGTTCGTTCTAACAAGTATGTAAGAGCGAAAACGACAGGTATAGTGGCATAACAAGTGATAAAAATGCGACCGTACTACAGCTGCGACAGGACATATGATACATTTTATCGATCGTCATACCTTTTTCCTTAAGTGAAATGTATACCAATGACAATGTATGATAAATAATCAAACGAACTTCCCTGTGAAGTTTAGTTACAATTATATATACTTCCTATCTAAATCCAAGACAACAAATATACTTTACTAGCAGCAGTACTCGTTATCGTGCCGTCCTTGTCACTAATATTCAAAAAACAAGATCGCGTTGTCCCTCTCACTCGCTACGCTACGCTCCTGCTCCAACATCGAATCAAACGAACTCTTACCTATGAAGTTTGATTATAATAATTATACTTTCCTATCCAAATCCAAGACAGCAAATATACTTTGCTAGCAGCAATACACGTTATCGTGCCGTCCTTGTGACACATTTTAGAGATATAATATTTAAAAAATAAGTTCGCGCTATCCCTCTCACTCTACCTATTGTTAAGTTGTATCTATCTTAAGATTCAAGGGACAATTGTTTTTATGTAATTCATAAGTCTTGACGCCATGAGGTGTAAAGGTGTATTCAAGTTTTTTTTATTGCCCATTATGTTATTGGTATTTGAATTTGCATTTTATCATGCAGGTATTGTATTGAAACTTATCACTTTGAAATTATAGGTAGATTATTACCACAGAGTAAGTAATTGTAATATGATATACATATTATTACTAAGTAATCTCATCTGCTTAATGCGTATCTGAACGATGTTGTGAAAAATAAGGTAGTTGTAATAATAATAAGTAATTTCGTATGAACGCAAAGATTACTTACAATTAGTTGATTTCTTAGGTAATACGTTTATTATGCTAAATAAAAACACAATTTCGAATTGAAAGTTTAACAGCCATGTAAGTATTGCAAACGAAATTAGACTCGCCTTGCCGAAAAAACAATCATTTTTGTATGAGGGTACGGCGGTCAGCAGTTCAAATAATGTTTTGATTCCATAAATAATAAAATAAATACCGTTTATTTCAGATCACTGATCCATAACGACTATTAGTATAAACTTAAAACTATATTAATTAGGTACTAAGAGAAAAATAAAAATAAGAACTTATAACTAAAAACTAAGATGTGTGGAGAGGAGGGGCGCAGGTTGCCATACTCAATTTCGCTCTCCCAATTGCCATCTCCATCCAAAACTTTATAACCGGGTAGTAAGTTGAGGAATTGGAGCTTAGGATTAGGAGGTAGTCGGTGCGCTCGGCCAACACCTTGAGAAGACTGTTGCTGCTGCCGCGCACCCGTCTCTGCATGCAGGCGATTCTTTTCCGCATAATGGCAAAAAAGTCATCTACTCGCGTCAGCGAACATGCCGGACGCGCTGCAGTGCTTCGGCAGCCGCAACAGCATCCTCAAGATGTTATTATATTGAACGCGCAATGCGTTATAGGCTCGTTGTGTAAACTTCACCCACAGGCTGTACGTGTAGAAAGTCTGACAGTAAGCTCTAAAGAGCGTCAATTTAACTGATTTATTACACCGTGCGAACCTGCGGGCAAGCATATTGCCTCTCACTGCCGTCGCTTTTCTCTCCCTTTCCAGATCCAGATCGTCATTCAATTCACTTGTAAGCATATGCCCCAGATACTTAAAGCGATCTGCAACTTTTAGGGGTTCGCCACACAGCATGATCCTCGGCTCCGTAGACGGGTTATACTTACGAGCTTTGAATATAACAAGCTGACTTTTGGCCGTGTTGTATTTTAGACCATTCCTCACATATATTGTTGAGCTGTCGTACCGCGTCAGCCGAGGGCCACAGTAACGCCATATCGTCCGCGTAACTTATATTATTAAAACACACATCACCTATATGGCAACCGATATGTGCCCTGCTGAGTGCCTCGATGCCCTCGATCAACTCGTTTACGTAGAGGTTGAAAAGGAGAGGGGATGTTAGCCCTCCCTGTCTCACCCCACATTATAGTTTGTACTCGTCAGACTCCTCTCCCGCCCCTCTCTCGACTGGTGATCTCCACAGACAGATCACCAGTCTTATTTTTTACAATTGGGACTACATACTGTCCTCGTGAGCTGTGCCGGTAGATACGTGTGACTGAGACACAATGAGTAGAGCATGGCTAAAATACGAGGCAAGTTTTGGCGAAAATACTTAGACTCGGACTAATACAAAAAAAAACCGATTGCGAGTTCGTTTTACTCGCGCACCGAGGGTTCCGTACAAACTTTGAATTGTCTCGTATGACTATAAAGGCGCAAGACTTTTGATCAGAAGTAACTACCTGTACTAAGTATAATTGTGTAGAGCGCCATCTATCGGCAAATTGTCTAACTAATTTGTTTTTAAAATTGTTCTTTTATTTAAAAAAAGGTGTATTTAATGTAATCTCATAGAAATTTCAGGTGTAATAAACACAGTCCTCTCGCGCATGAGAGGAGGCCTGTGCCCAGCAGTGGGACGATCTCCTTTATTTATTTCTTTTCTCAGGCTAGGATTTTTACAATATGTATATAAAAGCAAAATATAAAAACACTTACAAAACAACACAAAAGACATAACCACATTATAAAAAACCTAACCTAGGGTGCTGCCAGCAGCAGGGCAGGGCCCAAGCTGCCAGTGGTCAGGGCCGCAGAGAAAGAAACCGCCGGACTATCCGCGTCGTGTCCAAGATCACCGCCTTCTGTATCTGACCCTTGATCCAACCAATCGGAAATGTTTTTAGTTAGGTTTCTTTTTCACATTATCCTCCATAAATCATTTTTTTTCACTACGAACAAAAATAATGTTTTGGGATGTAGGTACAATTTGAGCTCTTTCAAATGATACCCCACTTGACCTAGTCACTAGACTTTGAAATTTTGCCCCCTCTTCATATTTTCCATAGTTAATAAAAAAAAAAAATCTTTCAAAGTATCTGGGTTAGCGTAGTTCATAACTATTCCAAATGGCAAATCGCTCGTTTAAGTGGTTCTCGAGATATTTAGCGTTGTGACAGACGGACGGACGGACAGAGTCGCACCATAGCAGATAGGTCGCGGAGGGTTCCTTTTGTACCTTTTTGGTACGGAACCCTAAAATGACGGGTACTTACTGGAGGAGCGATGTTGGAGCAGGAGCGTATCGTAGCGAGTGAGAGGGACAGCGCGAACTTGTTTTTTAAATATTATATCTCTAAAATGTGTGACTCGGACATTACGATAACGTGTACTGCTGCTTGTAAAGTAGGTATATTTGATGTCTTGGATTTGGATAGGTAGTATAATAATTAAGTAAGTAAATATTCTTCATTGCACCACAAAGAAAACAAATTTAAAAACAGATTTACAATGTAAATAAAGGTAGGTATAAATGATGTGACATGATATGACACCACTTAGACGAAGTTGCGGGCAGAAGCTAATAGTCCTTTATAACTAATTAACTAGCCGCTGTTGTTATTATTAATGCAACTTTTTAAATAATGTTACCTTACGAAATTACGTTCTACAAGCGTAACGGCAAGGTTAACATTGTTTATTCCTGTACACGTTTAACGCCGTCTTGAAGCTTAAGGCGGTAATCTCCAGCGAATGGAATACGTAAATATTTTAATTAACTACGGAAAAGTGATGTGCCACGCAAATTTTCTCATTTCGGGAATATTACCCATGGGAATATATTATTATTTCCTAAATGGAGTTAATAATATACCTACTAAATACATAAAAAGATATATTTTTTATTGATGTTTAATAGATATTTATCCTAATAACAAAAATAACATTATTTGAGATGAGTCTGGCTGGCCCTTACTGGATGTTTAAGTGAGGATCTAATACTGATTTATATTGTCTTTTACTAGCTTCTGCACGCGACTTCGTCTGCATGGAATGATGAGGATGATTAAAAAAAAACTATCCTATGTCCTTTCCCGGGCTTCAAACTGTCCCCATGTACAATTTTGTCGAAATCGGTTTAGCGGTTTAAGTGTAAAGAGAATTAATACCTAATATCAAAAAGTTACCTTTTATATTAATTACAAAAAAAAAACAAACGAAGGGGCATAGCTGTGGTCATGTGGTTAATAGATACACATCATATTGCGTAAAAATATTTTGTATAATGTCAATATCCAGTAACTGGCAGGAAGTTGCACAGGATCGGGACAGGTGGCTCTCGTTTCGGAGACCAAGATCCTTTTAGGATCACTGAAATTGAAATTGAAATTATTTATTTTGCCATTATTTACATTGCCATGAATGATGAGGATGATTAAAAAAAAACTATCCTATGTCCTTTCCCGGGCTTCAAACTGTCCCCATGTACAATTTTGTCGAAATCGGTTTAGCGGTTTAAGTGTAAAGAGAATTAATACCTAATATCAAAAAGTTACCTTTTATATTAATTACAAAAAAAAAAACAAACGAAGGGGCATAGATGTGGTCATGTGGTTAATAGATACACATCATATTGCGTTAAAATATTTTGTATAATGTCAATATCCAGTAACTGGCAGGAAGTTGCACAGGATCGGGACAGGTGGCTCTCGTTTCGGAGACCAAGATCCTTTTAGGATCATTGAAATTGAAATTGAAATTATTTATTTTGCCAGAGACATGGTTACATAAAGGTGTTATAAGGTTTTACACAAGGTAATAAAGTACACACATTTCGCCAACATTAAGGGCATGCAAAGGAATTTCTTACGCTAATTATGTACACAACAATTCATAAGTATATTATTTACATCATAAAACATTATATGTGTACCTACAGTTAACTATTTCAACAATATTTACACAGAATACCTATTTTATAGTTAGTTTAGTACCTACACAGACATTTACATTAATATTCAAAATTATACAAAAGCAAAATTACTACAAAGGTACTACAAAATACATAAACGATTAAATGTCACAATACATACTAAAATGTCATATATAAAGAGTCGATATCAGCATATAATTTAAAGTCATAAATTTTAATATCATTTAACGTAATAATTTAATAGATAAGCTAGTTTGTTCTTATTAATGTACCATATATATTTCAAATTAGGTTTATTTAAAGTATCAATTTCATGTTAAAGTATTCAGTTACACAATAAAAACATTTATCTACTAACCAAAATCGAAGCTTGACTGAGCCAAAGTAGTTAGTTAGTTTAGTTAGTTCAATTTACAAAGAGAAAAAATGTGGACTACGTTTGTATGGAGAAGCTGTCGTCCCCTACTTTCGTCTTAAACCTTAACGGCTGGATATCACGGTATAAGTTGGTTTCTTTACTGAATCTTAGGGAGGCTCCCATTTTGTCGATGTACATGACACGCCGGAAATGATTTCAAGACTGCGAATAATCGATTAAAAATAGTTTTTATAAATGATTAGATGGGTATTTGAGCCGAGCTTTGTGCCAGAGGGAGAATAATACCTATAAAAGGGGTTCCTCCGTATTTCCTCCGAAGGCACATCACTACTCCTCAATAAATATATAAGTTGGGTTCACCGTGTACCTATATGCGAATTTTTAATTATACAGTAAAAACGGCTTTACTGGTTATTAAACAAGAAAATGCTAAATTTAGCAATAATCTGTAGTAAGAGATTAGTATCTGTTAATCTTCGAGGGTGGAGCAGCTTTATGGAGTTTTTATGAGAAAATACGGTTAGTTTTTTTTAGTTCTGAGGCCGCATGATTTTATTTGTAGAATACATTTTTTAATCATTGTTAACCCACTTTTTGGCAATTTTGACGGTGAAGGTGAAGTTATATCAACTTTTGCTAACATTTCCTACGTCGATTTCGTATGGAATGGAAATACTAATAAATACCTAAGTCGTTGAAACACGGGTAATTTCAAGATAAATAGTAATCCTAGGGTTCCCTTCAAACATCTTATGTTAAATCTATACAAAATGAGCGGACAATGTTACCTAGTCGTTTTTGCTCTTATCCATACAAGGCGCATACAGGAGTTGGGTAAACTATCCGAAAGTGACAACCCTAAGCCATTTTTTATGGTAAGTAATGTTGTAATTCATAGGTCTGAAAATAACTGGATCCGCAATTTAACCCACCGTCAGTTTTGTGATTTTAGACATTTTTAGTAGTATTAACCATAACAGAAATAATCTGCGCTTCATGCTTTAACTACATATAACAGAAATATTCATCAAAGAGCTTTCTAATTTTTTTTATACATGCATCCATTTTTCAATAAGACTTTTTCTGCAAAAATGCGCCCTACAGTTGACAACTTGCCGATAATTCCCGAGTTCAATTAAACACATATGTGCATGTTATGTTGTGTCGTCATATAACCTATTACGGCTTTTATCGTTTAAAAATAGTAGTGTTTTTTTTTATGCAAAAATATCCCTGAGGGCAATCATAGTTTGACGTAACTAGGTTTTTGTATTTCTTGTAAAGTAAGAAATCTTTGTTTGTTTATATTGGAAAATGATATATATGTATTTTTATAGACAATTTTAAGAATCCAAATAGGGAAAAAATTTGAAATTTATATGAGTGCATGACTTTGGCAGCATAATGTTTTCAAAATAATATTTCACAGTTTCAATTCGATAAGATATAGAAGTTTATGTGGTTGTTTTTTTAGGGTTCCGTACCCAAAGGGTAAAACGGGACCCTATTACTAAGACTCCGCTGTCCGTCCGTCCGTCTGTCACCAGGCTGTATC
Organism: Cydia pomonella; assembly: GCF_033807575.1. Lineage (NCBI taxonomy): Eukaryota > Metazoa > Arthropoda > Insecta > Lepidoptera > Tortricidae > Cydia > Cydia pomonella. The sequence continues at coordinate 12,011,691 of NC_084706.1, read as the reverse complement.
TCATGAACCGTGATAGCTAGACAGTTGAAATTTTCACAGATGATGTATTTCTGTTGCCGCTATAACAATAAATATTAAAAAGTACGGAACCCTCGGTGGGCGAGTCCGACTCGCACTTGTCCGATTTTTTTTCAATTATATAATGAGTGTATTACACGTTCACTACTAGTCGATTAGACTCAGCTGTCGTCACCACGACATGCAAGCCCCATCAAACTTGCCCTGTCTGACAATACGTCTTTAACAACAAATGCTTACAAATTATTAAAAACCATACGTTATACGATATAAAGTTTAATGTCAAACAGCGCGAGCCCTGACGGCGCTTCTTCAAAGCAGTTAATTTTTTTAAACTGAATTGAGCTATAATGAAAACGCCTTAGAGTTCTGTTTGATTTGTGTCGAACTAAGTGTGGTTTGGCTGTTCCCAACGATGTATAGGAGGGTTGATTGTAGCATAGATAGCTCATGTTTGTCGCCATTTAACGGCTCATAAAATATGTACCGCGGAAAGTTTCAGTTTGATTTTAAACGCTTTCAAATTGAGGTCGCTTTAAAGTAGAGTATGTTTGCGCAGCTTATATAAGTACCTACATTGCGTACCTACATTAGTTGCACAGATATTGACTCCCGCTGCAGAACTTGACTCTTGACATTATACACTGACAAATATATATTTTTTATCTGTACCAAATGTGTGCTTTGTGGCTACTTAAATAATCTGGCTTATGATTTTGAAATATCAGTAATTTGAGTCCAAGACGTGGGTAGCTGCAGATCCCCTGGTCCTAGATATTATTTATAGTACATTACTATGGAGGCCGGGAAACGTAGGATGCAGGCCAAGAAGATATATAGGTACGCGGATAGAGATACGCGGCCGGCAACCCCGTTTCTCGCCGAGATTTGTATAGTGCTTTTCTCAAACTTGCAATTAAAACAAAAAAAAGGTAGTCAATTTGTTTCGTGGCGAACTACTCGGCTCGCCACTCTACCAGCGATGCCTTACGCGCGTAAGTCCGCGCGCCTGCGCGATGGGCCACCGCCGTTGCTAAGCAACGAATATGCGAAACAGTTCACCGTACCTATATTTGTTGATGGTTGAATGCCAAGACGTTGTGTCACAATTTGACGTTAAAAAACAAAAGAAGGTTGCTTTACAGTCCTAGGTGTGTAAGGCAGTATGAAATTCCTTTACATATCATCTTCACTCATCGCACCAGATATGTAGTATTTCCGGACCTAATTTGACGTAAGTCATGTCATCATTTCATAGCAAGTTTGAGAAAAATATTTTTGTAACTGACTACTTATAATAATAAGAAAATGTAAATATTCTGATATAAGTATTGAAATAGTTATTTGTTTTACAAGAGGGCAAAGTTGTTGTTTAACCGCTCGTGCTTATATTGAAACCCGAGCAAGCGAAAGATTCCAAAACTGAACCACGAGCGTAGCGAGTGGTTCGAGGAATGGAATCTTGAGCGTTGCGAGGGTTTCCAGGCACGAGGGTTAAACAAACTTTGCCTCCGAGTGAAACACAAAATTAACTATAGAAAATATAACTATTAACTATAGAATACCAAAATATTCAAATTAAATCAAATCCAAATGAATGTAATTAAAAAAAAATCATTCAAAATCATCATTTAAAAGTCATTTCTACTAGCTAAGATAAGGAAACAACTCAAAATTTGTATCTGATTACTTTGCCCACATGTGGATAAAATGCAACTTTCTCATTCGTTTTTGAACAATCAAGAGGGCCTTTACCAGTTGGTGTGGTGAAAATGTATTTGTTCTTAAATCACAGCTTGAACTCTTATGAGAACATTAAATCCTAGAAAGTTTTTTTTTTCATATACCAAATGATAGTTATCACTTGACTATTTCGAAGGAGTACCTACCTGCTTTTAGTGTTTTAAAACGATGGCCCGTGACGACCTGTCTGGCCAAGTGGGTAGCGACCCTGGCTATGAAACTAATGGTCCCGGGTTCAAATCCTGGTAAGGGCATTTATTCGTGTGATGAGCATGGATATTTGTAAATACATGTCATGTTGTTTATATAAAGTCTTACAGGCTATTATTATTACACCGCACACCGCAATCTTAGCAAAATAATTAGATTAAATGAACGTTATTTTTGCAACAAACTACATTTAAAGAAAAGTATTTAGGTAAGTCTAAATAAAGGAGTTTTTATACAACTCCAAGCTGGAAAACCTATTTATTACGTACCTACATGATAGTTCATGTCAACAATGTATACTGTGTATTGTACAATGTACAGTTCAAGAAATTTAAAGAAGAATAACTTAAAAAATAAAACTATTTCATAAATTTACAAACGATGTTTTTATTTATTATCATTATAATTTTTGCCCAATATTTACAATAGCTTCGAAAACGGTTTATACTTTATAGTTGCGATAAGTTACATTATTTTTGTGTGTAGAAAAAATAATTAATTATACTAGTCATATATTATTATCATATATTAATATTGAGATCGCTACTTCAAATCCGCTCTCTACTAATTATTTATGCAAGTACGCTTATCTGCTTGTTAAGTCTTGGTTGAGCTTGCAAGAGTTGTTAACAGCGATTTTTTGAGAAGATGCGACTGATGATAAGTGGTAGAATAAATTTTATCTACGTTTTCCTTACGATATTAGGGCTAAATTAAGTTCATAGTACATTTTACAACTTTAGTAGATAGTACAACTTTAGTACATTGAAGGAGAGGCCGGAATACCGCTTAAAGATGGACGAGTGAGTATGAGGGCCTCCACGTTCAAATAATACGAGTCCATCTATCGGTATATATAGCGATTACGGTCGAGGCATTACATAGTGCTTTTCATGACTACTGCGAGGAAATAAGAAAACATTTGCATAACTATAAAGTACTTTAATAGAAATTCATACTTATATTGGCGTGGGGACAATTGTTGTAAGAAAGCGATGTATTTTTGCCAGGAACATTTATATTTTCTTCACTAGAAGAACTAATTTTTATAGCATACATACGTGTTTCTTGTATTTTTTAGTCATACACAATTCACACTATTAAATTCAGTAAGTATTTTCCAATCATGCCTTTTTAGGGTTCCGTAGCCAAATGGCATAAAACGGAACCCTTATAGTTTCGCCATGTCCGTCTGTCTGTCTGTCTGTCTGTCTGTCTGTCTGTCTGTCTGTCTGTCTGTCTGTCTGTCTGTCTGTCCGAGGCTTTGCTCCGTGGTCGTTAGTGCTAGAAAGCTGAAATTTGGCATGGATATATAAATCAATAAAGCCGACAAAGTCGTACAATAAAATCTAAAAATTTAATTTTTTTTTGGTTACCTCCCCTACACGTAAAGTGGGGGTGAATTTTTTTTTTCGCTTCAACCCTAGAGTGTGGGGTATCGTTGGAAAGGTCTTTCAAAACTAATAGGGGTTTTCAAGAAACATTTTTTGATAAAGTGAATATATTCGGAGATAATCGCTCCGAAAGAAAAAAAAAATGTGTCCCCCCCCTCTAACTTTTGAACCATAGGTCCAAAAAATATGAAAAAAATTCGTGGAAGTAGAGCTTAAGAAAGACATTAAATGAAAACTATAGCGGACATGATCAGTTTAGCTGTTTTTGAGTTATCGCAAAAAGTTTTCCCTTCATAGTAAAAAGACTTTAATTAGGTACTGATTATGCAAATTTGCCTATTTGTTTAACTCGGGTGAAAGGTACCATTTACTACACTTAGCTCCAGTTTAGCTTATTGTGACGGGAGAGTAACTACGGAACCCTACACTGAGCGTGGCCCGACATGCTCTTGGCCGGTTTTTACTTTTTTTATCACTATTAAGAGGCGTTTTTCTGTTCTTGGCTTCAAACCGACTCTAAACTTTGCGTTTTTGCCATAAAACCACAAACAGCCACAAAAGTAAAAACGCCTTAAGCGTGAACTGAATTGTTTTGACGTTTCTCTTTTTTAAACAAGTAATTGGTCCTATTAATAATCTCATTTTATTTTTGACGGAAAAACTTGCGCCAAAACAAAACCTTTTACCATCACGAATGACAGATGATGATAACAATGATCACCAATGACAGATGATGATAACAATGATCACCAATGATAGATGATGATAACAATGATCACCAATGACAGATGATGATAACAATGAATCATTGTAGTAGCGGTGGTTCAGGTGCTACAGCTATTGCTTACTTTCCAGCTTGGTTTTAGACCATCTATTGCTACATTTTCGAACAGTGGCGTGAAAACTACTTTACCATCTTTTTATTGTTCAGTAGGTACTCATTTGTAAACAACGTCTTAGGTCAGGAAAATAAAAAATGCTGGAATCTTTATACCGTAAAATGGGGCTAATTGAGAACCTCGGGGCTCTGGAAAATAAAAATTATAAGTTTTGACCCCATATGTTTCCTATCATGGCAGTGGTAGAAACGTAAATCTTCGTCTGACAATAGGCAATCGAATGTAATATTAGTTAATCATCACAATCACGCCGAGGGATTCACACACGTGCTTAAAAAACACTTTGAGTGCATTGTTGGAAAATCAGTGCAACTGAACCTCGTCCTACTTCTATACAGATTTTGTTTCGTGGTAGGTTAAGGCTTTTTTTAAATGTATATGCCTAATAGAACACATTCTTGGGATTTTTTAAAGATATATTTCATCATAATTTTAGGTCTTTATTGTCCATTCGATTTTGGCGATTTAATAAAGTTGGGCTTTTTAAGAAGATTTTTGCGGTTAATTGGTTTCAAGTTACAAATACCCACCTTGTAAACATTTCTATGGAGGTAGGTTGTCCATGTTTTATTTTGAACAGGGTAGTACTACAAAATAAAGATATACGTATCACAGATGCCCTAGAGATAAAAATATACCCCACATGTCATGTATTTAAGAAGCATTAGTTAGGTTTCATATGTTTTAAGAGGACCTTTACAAAAAGTTAATTTGCGAACGATAAGTAACAGTATTGACACTGCTATTCATACCTGTTATTATTTAAGAACCATATCGATTTACCAAATATACTCTTTAGTAAATTATTTCAGAGGTTTTCTTTTTTTATTGATTTACTGCTGTCTAAAACGTAAATTTTATGTACTTATAAAAGCGCACATTTTGGGTACATAAACTTCATAAAGTTGATTATAGTTAAAGTAAAGGTATTTTACAGCTAAAAAAAGATTTTCGTAAATCTTGTTTGGTGTGCATAACTTTGTGATTTTTTTATCCCGAAAATAATGTAAAAATTAGGTGACCCTGTTTTTAATTCCTTTAGGCGGTCCTTCCGTAAGCGTCTCAAATAGGCCTATTCACGTTTAAAACAACACAAGCTTCGAAATTCAATCCAAAGCAGTGCGAGACCCATCGATTTCCATAAAGACCGAATCATGAGGTATTTGAAATGAAAACACCTCTTTAGAAAATTATTACTCGTTCTGAGTTAACAATTCAAACATGTGCAGTACATACAATGATGAAGAAAGATGCGTTTTATCCATTAAGGGCCAGTTGCACCAACCATATTTAGCGGCCTGATCAACGTCAGACAGCAGTGAGGTATGAAACTTCCCATACAATAAAATTTAGCGAACGCTTTAACGATGACAGACGGTTTGGTGCAACCGACCCTAAATATATAAAACAGTTATTATTTACATAAAATATGAAGTTATTGATGTTTTACTCCAAAAATTGTACCCCAGATTACGGTATTAAAGATGTCAAAGTTCGTCCATTTAGTGAAGTCCTCGACAATAGGTACATCTCCTCGTCCTCGGATTCACTAAAATTTTACTAATGATTAATATTGTTTACTTGTTTCTACTAAATTTTTCTCTCCGTGTACGGGTAAGGGAATAGTTTATATTTTCAAATCATATTTCACTAATTTTCTCGAGATATCGACTCGTCAGCGCTCGAGCAACTAGTGAGAAGAAAATAAGGCTCTTAGCACACTGGATCCGAATCGCACGTTGCTCCGATGTTCGAGCGAGATAATGCTATGCACCGCACGTATTATTCTCTACGATGCATAACTGTCACGCCACCTAGCTTCCACAAATCTAGCGGAAAACGTCAAATCAAACTCAAAAACTACTAAATATAATTATTTTCATACAGTTTTCACCTATCGATAGAACGATTCTTGAGGAAGGTTTAAGTGTATAATTTGTTAAGGTTTTTTATAAAATTGGTTGAAATATGACTATGTTTGCTAACGATGTCGAAAAAAATCACGCTGACTAGGAGTTTTATTTCATTTCATTTATTTCTTGCGACCATGGTGTTTACAGGATGTTCATTTAATTATAATTTACCAGTACATACATGGACCCTACTAGGATGTAGCAATGTTACACTTACATCTACGAATATACAAATATTATATACAACTTAAATCATAGCATGAAATTTTTGAGACATTTCTAATCAAATTAAATAGACACTGTACTTAGCTATCACAGGCATTATTCACAGATATTATTACATTTAATTAAGGTTCAGTTTCTAAGAACTCCTGCAGTGTATATGGGCACAAGTTTATAAGGAACAGTTTAAGTTTATTAACAAAGGTATATTTTACTTGGCCTGAGATACTTAAGGGAAGTTTATTATAATTTTTATTGCCATCGCATGGGGACCTTTATTTGACATTTGAAGCCTAAAAGTAGCAGCTGCAAGCATTCTATTTCGAGGACGTAAGTTATGCATTTCATAATTGGGGGTTTTATATTTAGCAAATAGATTGTCATGCTTCCGGACGAACTTACATGTTTCTGCTAATAATAAAGCTGTAATCCGTTTGAGCTATAACAACACCATGTATTTTAGGGTTGTCTCCCTTTCATTGGTCTACAAAAAAGTCCACGATGATGTATGTCTGTCTATCTTTCAAGGAAACTTACTATACCCATTCTTAACAGGCAGAAAAATATCACATAATATGTGGTATTTTCAAAGCTATTTACAAGGATACAGTACATTAATCATTTTATACAGATACTAATATAGCCCACCCCAGCTTATATAACAAACGACATAGAGCAAAAACAAGTTTTTTATGAAAACTTAAATTCGCTGTATTTTTTAACTGCGGTATCTGAATCTACGTAATTTAATTACAGGCATAGTTGTATCTTATCCTATTGTAAGTACAAAGTTTCAGAGCAATCTAGCTAGGCGTTCTCAAGTGTGAGTGTAACTACGTTTTTATGGAGAACCGATCTTGCTGCGGACTCTTAACAAATTTTCTTATTAATATTCTGATAAAGTATTTATACAAAATTATGTTTTTGAAAATTCATTTTCATTCATTGAGGGCTCCTATGTTTGAATTTTGGGTCTTTTCTAAGATGCGGTACGTTCAAAACTTTCTTGTATATGACAACAATCATGACATAATGTTTTCATGGTCACTTGGCTAGCACGTAATAAGAATCTGAACCACATTCCCGGTAGTTAGAGCCTTCTACGCCTAATGGGACCAAGGTGTTGTGGTCGCCGCTCGCTTGTTAGATAAAGGCTAACGAGCCAGGGGAATCCCTATTAAATGAATTGCCATGCCGAAGTCAAGTTCGTTAAGCGGCCTACGCAGTGCTATTGCTTAGCCTGCATGTGGGTCGAACGCTCACATTAACCAGAGTAACTTTGGCCTCGATTTGTGTAACAAGTTAACAACTATACGCCGCCAAAGAGCTCAGTTATACTGGTGTGTAGTGTGTCTGACCGTGTCCATTGCAAGTGCTTGGTAAAGTTATAGAACAATCATGAAACCACCGGTTTTGTAAAGATTGGACCAAATCTCTGATGCTTTTGTGAATTAGTATGGTGTGTTAGGTAATTAGAAGAGAATTTTATATATGAGTTAAATGACTATTATTGTAGCTCAAAAACACGCCAATCGTATCTTTCTTTTATTTTTACATTTAGAGATATTTATTTATTTATACAAGGAATTCGAACAGCTATAAAAAATATAGGTACAATTATACTTTTTAGATAGTAATACAGAGCCAATTACAGAAACTTGCAAATAGAAACTGTATATATAATTACACAGTACTGTAAAGAGATAGGATTTATCTGAGGTGGGGAATGGAAACACTCGAGGTAGATTTCTGATAATGTATACTTAATGATCTTTTTTTCTTCAAAACTAATATTAACAGCAATATCGACTAACTCAGATGCTTGCCTCTTTTAGAATGAAATCGCCTGTAGATCTTTATTCCTTCAGAAGGGCGATAGTTCTGAATTCAAATAATCGTTGCCAGTTATCTACTTCTACTACCACGAGACTGTGAAGGTTTCCAACTTTTACAGTACACACTATACCTACAAAAGCACATGTGATACAAGATATTATAATTTAGAATATATCAAAGTTACAATTTAACAAAAAAGACCAAAAAATATGAAGATATGAGCAATAAGTAAGAACACTTATAATTTATGAAAATACACTAAGCAAAACAACTTATATTCGCATTTGGATGAACAACATGGATATAGATATAGTGTATCTACATGATTGATGAAGAGTAGATATTCTTCGCTTTTTAGAAAAATAAAAAGTATGGTAGATAGCCTTAAAGTGGAACTCTGCAGTTCCACTATCTACCATACTTTTTATTTTGCTAAAAAAGCGAAGAATATCTATTCTTCAACATCAAAAGTTATGAATATGTACAAACCGTTCTAGAGTATCCCTGTCACAAATGGTCTGTTGTCGAAATAGCTCTAGAACTCAATTTTATTACCCTAAGAAACTTCATTGAATTCTGTGCGGAATAAATCAAGTATAAAATTTCCGAACACGTCCCGATATAACTTGGCCAGTAACAAAAACATCGGTCGAGTATCGAAGCTTGCGCCCGATAATAATTTCATGAAAGCAAAAGACAACGTAATCGACTGTCATGGCAAGAAATGGATCACTATGTTACCGTTACATGACAAGAACATAGTATTATGGACTAGCGATCCAAACCTCTTAAGCCACTCCTTAGATTCATAAGAAATCATACCTTATTATTTCATACAAAAGCTTCATTTAGAAAGCGATGTCACAAAACGTAGATACCTAGTTTTGATGGTTACGGATATAATATATTGCGTGTAGCAGAATTGATATATGTATTAAGTTACAGCAGCGCTATGCTAATGCGTGTTCGATGAAATTAATATAGGGTATCTCCGCCCTCCGCATGTTGATGTTTGCTTGGATTTTTAATATCTTGATATTGGGCCGAGCTGCGCAATATGATGCACTAGAGACATTTTTGACATTTAAATATAATACATATGTATAATAATATAATAATAATAATTCAGCCTATATACGTCCCACTGCTGGGCACAGGCCTCTCATACCTGAGAGGTCTCGGGCTATAGTCCCCACGCTAGCCCAATGCGGATTGGGGACTTCACATACACCTTTGAATTTCTGATGTATGCAGGTTTCCTCACGATGTTTTTCTTCACCGAAAAGCTAGTGGTAAATATCAAATGATATTTCGTACATAAGTTCCCAAAAACTCATTGGTACGAGCCAGGATTTGAACCCGACCTCCGGATTGAAAGTCGGATGTTATATCCACTCTGCCACCAACGCCTTTCGTCCCTAATTTATCCAATATGATAGCAAAGGGTCTAGCCGCAATCCTATAGTGAAACTGCCCCTGGCTGAAATGTATACCTTTCTTAGAAGCGTTAATTGGTCTTATTATAAGATATCATTTTACAATATTTCAAGCCTGGAATCCCCTTGGTTTGGATAAAAAAAAATATATATGTATAATCTTTTTCAATTTTTCTAAGCTAAACTAATGGTTAGATATCTTTGAAATTCGGATTATACATGGCACTAATAGCAATACATTTTCAAAAAAAAAAATCAAGGTTCTAACTTATTTACAAAGACCTAAAAGAATATTTTTTTTGTTTTAACAAAGACATTTTTATCTTGTTGCCACAGATGGATTTTTATGAAAAAAATATATTTCATACAATATTGTATTGTGCATTAAATACCTAAAAATTGAGGTTGTCGCCCTCTTGTAAATAACGAAAAAAAAAATTAAACAAAAAAAAATTTTTTTAGGCCTTTGTAAGTAAGTTAGAATCTTGATTTTTTTTTTGAAAATGTATTGTTATTAGTGCCATGTATAATCCGAATTTCAAAGAAATCTAACCATTAGTTTAGCTTAGAAAAATTAAAAAAGATTTATATATATATATTTTTATCCAAACCAAGGGGATTCCAGGCTTGAAATATTGTAAAATGGTATCTTATAATAAGACCAATTAACGCTTCTAAGAAAGGTATACATTTCAGCCAGGGGCAGTTTTACTATAGGATTGCGGCTAGACCCTTTGGTCTAATAGCAATTAGCAACAGATAGGTAGAAATAGAGGCATATTAGACCGCCGAAGCCGATTTATATATATGTATAATATGCATAAACTGCTAGATGTTGTTATATTGTTAAATCTCGGCTTTATCTACAATATACTCAATAATCTAGGTATTAGGTTCTAGATTTTTTGAAAACTATGCTTTTTCCTTTAATGTGCCCTAACCAACAACCCCAGTAACGGAGAAGTTACGCACTTGACATTACAAAGTTATTGGCCCAAAAATCGACAAAACATAGTTCAAGCCCTCTTGAAATTTGTTGTTTGCTATGAGAACCACGCACCATGTACATTGCCCTAGAACATGTGCATAAATTAAAATATATGCAAGCATGAAAGCAGAATATTTCAACCAACTTGAAAATAGTCAATTAAAGGCAATTTTCACTTTACGGTAAAAAATGCTTTTAAGACCCTGAGTAAAATACTTTGTACGTATTCCAAAATCAATTATGAACTTTCATAATGTAACTAAGGGTTCCAAATTCAAAAAACAAATCATTGGTTCTGGTTCTCAGGAGGATAATAACATAATCAGGCCCTCATGTAGCAATTAAATGGACTATTAATCCGTAAGAGTGTTGACTATTCTGCCACAGGCCACGTTTCAATCGTAACATGTAATCATAATCATAATCATTTTTATTTGTAAAACCAATTTATACGTCAACATTATATATATACATATACATTTTACATATACGTACATTATTCAACATTTATATTATTTTAATGAAGTAGGTATACTATGTATTTCTACAATTTTTATTATTTGTGAGCACAGAACTCTTGGTATGAGTATGCCTAATTTTTTAAATAGTTCCTTTGCTGGCGTGTCTGAAGGTACGTGCAAGTCGTACGTACCTAACCTAACTGTTCGTTTCTGGAGTCGGAACACTCGTTCCCATTGGGCGCAGCAGCCCCAGAGCTCCGCACCATACTGAATTAGGGAATGAACAGTGGCAAAGTAGCACGACCGGGCCACTTCTGGTGTCACAGTCTTTGCTACCCGGCCGAGGGCGAAGCATACGCTTCCGATTTTACAACACAGCTTGTTGTGGTGGTGGTTCCACTTTAGTTCACTGTTAATCTCTGCTGTATATTGTATAAACATGTAGGTACTTTGGTTTTCTGCCGCCAACCGGCAGATACAAAATAAACGACAGTCTCGAATTACGTGTGTTTCATTCGCCGTCCTTCTAAAGTATTTCCCCGTATATACCATTTGGCGACGAGTCCGGTTAATAAATTGGGTGTTTAGCAAGTGTTTAAGTTCAAAAATCATGGCTGAAGATAAAAAACCTGACCTTAGTGCCCTTAAAGAGTTCAAAATGAATGTCGACGTATGGTCGACCTACGTCAGCAGATTAAAGGCGTGGTTCGCTATACAAGATGTGAAAGTTGCTGATTTTTCGAAATACCTAGTTGCGGTAGTGGGCACCGAGCCTTTGGATTTAATCATAGACCTGTGCTACCCGGATACACCCGAAAATGTTAGTTTCGACACAATCGTAACCTTAGTCGACGAACATCTTTCACCAAAAAGGTCAATAATCGCTGAGAGAATGATCTTTAGGGCATGTAAACAAGTCGAAGGTCAAACCATAAGCGAGTACCTCGTGCAATTGAAGAAATTGAGTAAGCATTGTAAGTTTTCGGATAACAGCATTTTGAAGGAAAACTTACGGGACCAATTTGTTTACGGGTTACAAAGCGAGCGCATTCGACAGCGAATGCTCACAGAGGACGACGAGCTCACGTTCAAACGCGCCACGGAATTGGCGTTGTCGCTGGAGGCGGCCGTTCGAGACTCCAAGCCAGCGGGGCTGGCTCAGCAGCCGGCAACCGCGTCGGGCAACCGCGGCGAAGCGGAGCCCGTGTTCGCGGTCAGCGGCGGCGCGCCGCGCCAGCGAGGCGGCGGCAGCAGCGGTGCGCGGGCTCGAGGCTCGCGCCACAGGCCTCAGCGTCGAGGCTACGGCGACTACGGCCGAGGAGGGTCGACATCGTCAGGAGGACAGTGCTATCGTTGTGACGGACGGCATCCGGAGCAGCAGTGTTCGTTTAAAAATAGTGAGTGTTATGTGTGCGGTGATGTAGGCCATATCGCCAAAATGTGTCGCTTTAGAAGAGATCCCAAAAGAGTACATCGCGTCATCACTGAGGGGATCGATGGATTGCAATCAGACGGGTCTGAATCCGATGACGGGCCCCTGCAAGTCTATCAGCTGAGCGACGACGATGCTGAACCAGATACTAAGTGGATGGTTAAGGTAAACGTCAATAACGTTCCGTTAATGATGGAAGGTGACACTGGCTCCGCTATTAGCGTTATATCTTTTAGTACGTACAAGAAACATTTTGGCAATTGTAAGCTATACCCATACGAGTCGAATTTAACAATGTACAGTGGTCAAAAGGTGAAACCAAAAGGTAAAATTATTTGTACGGTACAACTCGGTAACCAAACGGTAAATGGTTTAAAATTGATTGTCTATGATAACCATTCCAGTCCACCGTTGCTAGGCCGTAATTGGTTGAGGGCTTTCGGTATACAATTTCCGCGCATAAATTATAACGATAATGTGAACTCCGTGAACGTAAAACTTAGTAGTGAAGATATCTGTAAAAAACTAATAAAGCTATTTCCTAACGTTTTTGCGGACGGTATTGGCACTTTCAACAAAACGAAATTAAGATTAGATATAAATAGTGACGCAACGCCCGTGTGGCGGCGGCCCCGGCCTGTGCCGTTCGCGCTGCGCCCCGCCGTTGAGGCCGAGCTGGCGCGGCTGCAGCGCGAGGGCATCATGTCGCCTGTGGAGTGGAGTGACTGGGGGACACCCGTGGTGCCGGTCATCAAGAAAAATGGGGACGTTCGGCTCTGTGGAGACTTTAAAACAACGGTTAACCCGGTTTTAATCGATGACAAGTACCCTATTCCGCGCATTGATGACATATTTTCATCACTCCAGGGCGGGAAATATTTCAGTAAAATAGATCTTAGTCAAGCGTATCTGCAAATTGAATTAGATGATGATTCGAGAAAGTTATGTACTATAGTCACGTTACATGGCACGTTTTGTTATAATAGGTTACCGTTCGGTATTAAATGTGCCCCAAACAAGTTTCAAAGAATAATGGATAAATTATTTAGAATCCGGTATGTTACTTGTTATTTAGATGATTTGAACGTGTCGGGTGTAGATTTCGAGGACCACTGGCAACGATTGTTAAAAGTTTTCAGTATTTTGTCAGATTGCGGTTTACGTGTTGCTCCAAATAAGTGTAGTTTTTTTCAAATGTCGGTGTCATATCTCGGGTATATTATTGACGCCGACGGGTTACATACAGAAATAAATAAGGTAGACGCTGTTAATAATACACCTTTGCCTACCAACGTAAAAGAGTTAAAAGCTTTTCTAGGCTTAGTAAATTATTATGGTAAATTTTTAAGTAACCTAAGTGACATATTGAGTCCGCTATACGAACTTCTAAAAACTGAGAACGAGTTTGTGTGGAGCTCGGCGTGCGACGCGGCATTCAAAAAAGTAAAACGGTTACTAGCGAAGGCTCCCGTGCTCGCGCATTTTGACGACGCACGGCCGACGTCGGTGACATGTGACGCGGCGCCGGGCGGCGTCGCCGCTGTGCTAGCGCAGCGCGGCCCCGACGGCCGCGAGCACGCCGTGCTGCACGCATCGCGCACGCTCAGCGCCGCCGAAAAGAATTACGCGCAGATTTGTCGAGAGGGATTAGCGGTTATTTTTGGGGTAACCAAATTTCACGACTATATTTTTGGCAGGAAATTTACTCTTGTCACGGATTGTAAACCGTTGGCATCAATATTTAGCGAAAAAAAAAGGGATACCGCTCATGGCTGCGAGCCGACTTCAAAGATGGGCAATAATATTAGGCGCATATAATTATGAAGTGAAATGTATTGGTACACAACATAATTGCTTGGCAGATAGTTTGTCCAGAATACCGGTTCCAGATGATAATGTTCGATCCCGTGTCGATACGTACCTACATTTTGTAGAAGACTCGGCCCCGATAAACTACAAAAGCATCGCGAAGAGCACGACGTTGGATCAAACTTTACAACAACTTACTAACGCGATAAAAACAAATTGGTTGTACTGTAACAGCGAAGATCTCAAGCCGTATTTTAATATAAGACAATATTTGAGCGTCGAGCAAGGTTGTGTTTTATACGGACATCGTGTAATTATCCCGACTAGTTTACGTGAACAGATATTAAATCAGTTGCACGAAACTCACCAAGGCATGGTGAAATGTAAGAGTTTGGCGCCGTCGACGCCTATATCGAGCGCGTGTGTCGCGCGTGCGACACGTGCGCGCGGGAGCGCGCGGCGCCCGCGCCGGCGCCCCTGCATCCATGGGTATGGCCGCAAGAAACGTGGTACCGTTTGCATTGCGATTTTTTTTCATTGACTAATAATACATTATATTATTTCGTTATTGTTGATGCTCATTCGAAATGGATCGAAGCGTTTCGCGTCCCGGGCACCTCCGCCAAATCCACAATCGTTAAATTGCGTCATGTTTTTAGTCAATTCGGGTTTCCGCTCGAACTCGTGTCTGACAACGGGCCACCATTCAATAGCAATGAATTCGTGTGTTATTTACAAAACAAAGGTGTTCATCATATAACAGTCACACCTTACAAACCTAGTAGCAATGGATGCGCCGAGAATTGCGTAAAAATCATTAAAACGGCATTAAAAAAAGCTATGCGGGATAAGGTTGATCTGGATGCTGCCTTGGAAGATTTCTTATCTATTTACAGAGCGACCCCACACACGATAACGGGTAAAACACCGGCGAGCCTAATGTTAAAGAGGGAGGTGCGTACGACCTTTGACCTTCTGCGGCCTAGCGTCAACGAGACGGTGCGACGTAAGCAAATCGCACAAATGAATAATAAAAAAGGTTCTTTGAGAGAATTCGCCGTAGGAGATCGGGTATATTTTAAAGTATATAAAAATAATAACTTTGCGTGGGAAACCGGTACCGTATGCGAACGTGTCGGACCATTAACGTATTACATTCGGAGCGGCGGTAAAGTATATAAAAAACATGTAGACCAGATGCACCGCGATTATTCGATCGTGCCAGATGAAGCTAACGATATCGCTATCGATAGCTATGCAACTGGATCCGCCCCTTCCCCTGAGTCAACTCCTGCGCAGGAGGAGCAAAGTAGGTCGTCCGCGCCCGCGCCTACGTCCGCGCCCGCGCCCGCGCCTGCGCCCGCGAGCCCCGCGGCGGCCGGGGGCGCGCGCACCCCGACCCCGACCCGGTCACCGCTTGTATCGCCACCAGACGACACCCGCGTGCCGAGACCAAAAAGGATACACGTTCCACCTAAAAGATATGGTTTTGAAATAGATTAAACCATTCGGTTTCACTTTAAGACACGTAGAATACATATTTGTATTTGTTACTTTAATGTATCGGTTTGCCTTAAATATTAAGTTGCTGTACCTTTAACATCCTACCGTATACAATTGAAGTGTTCATATGTAACTCATAAGATTCAATTTTGTATACTTGTTGACGGGTGTGTAAGTGTCGAGGTTTAAACAATTTGTTTAGTATAGTTGTAAGTATATAAATTTGCATGTGTACATAAATATACCTCCTTACGTCAGTAGGTACATTAAATGTACAAAATCTGTTAAGTAGATTTAGTAATAGGTATATAGTTTTTATTGTGTCCTGTCACTTACAGCTGTTATAAAATTATAAAAAACTGTAAGGGGAGAATGCTGTATATTGTATAAACATGTAGGTACTTTGGTTTTCTGCCGCCAACCGGCAGATACAAAATAAACGACAGTCTCGAATTACGTGTGTTTCATTCGCCGTCCTTCTAAAGTATTTCCCCGTATATACCAATCTCGAAACCCAGGAAGGTGGTACGTCTTTTTAAGATTTAGGGCCAGGCCGTTGCGCTCAAACCACTGAGCCATCTGAGAAGCCGTGTCGTTCAGTGCCACGCCGATATCTTCTATTGTAGGTGCAGCGACCACCACCGCGACATCTTCTGCGTACATTAAAATCTCAGCTGGTTGTATTGCATCAGGTAGGTCATTTAGTAGCAGCGAAAACAATATATTTGAGACTGACGATCCCTGCGCTACACCCATATCTGCATCTAGGGAATCAGATCTGGTACTTCCTCCATCTCCAACTACTATTTGGGATATATTATTGACTAGGCTCTTTAGTATGGACAGTGACGGTTCATTTATGCCATAATGTTGTAGCTTACAAATGAGTAAGGCATGGTCAGCAACGTCAAACGCCTTGGATAGGTCGCAGCACAAGATTGCTACCTGCTGCTGACCCTCTCTAGCAGCCATGATACGGCGAAACAGTTCGCGGGTTAAGGATGTCGTAGACCGGCCTGCACGATACGCATATTGCCTGTCTGATAGCGCATTCGTTACAAGTAAGAAGTCTGTGAGCCGGCTACTGAGGCCGCATTCGAAAACCTTAGCTATTGCTGGTATAATCGAAACAGGCCTGTAATCATCTACATCACCTCTTTTTCCTTTCCCTTTAAAGATAGGAGTTACCTTGCTTGTTTTAAGTGTTGCCGGAAGGGTGGCCTCTTTTAAGCATCGGTTAAATAATTCTGTCATAGCATAGACTAGGGGGATAGGTGCCAGTCTCAGCAGCTTCATGCTAATCCCGTACACGTCTTTTGACAGTTTTGGTGGAATTTGTGAATTCACCAGACGATATCTTTATCGGTATTAGTGAAAGAGTGTGTGTTGTGGTTGGCCGAGCCTCGCGCAACTCATGCAGGGCGCGGGCGACATTGGCGCGAGGCGCTCCGCATGCCAGGCCCTCATGTAGCAATTAAATGGACTATTAATCCCTAAGAGTGTTGACTATTCTGCCACAGGCCACGTTTCAATCGTAACATGTATCTACTCCATCATTTCTGACACATATACCAATAGTTAGATCAGCCTTCTTAATTAGTTTTCGTGCAATTTGTTTCGCGGTTACGTTCAACATCACCCTTAATCCCAACTTTTGTAATAAACACAATTTTCTTAAATATGCCTTTGATTAAATATGCGCCTTTCAAAATTGACGTAATGAATACTCAACTCGTGGTAAATTTCTGAACGGGAAAAGTTGGAATTTGTTTTGAGTTCCAAGCAAAGATTGATATAGACATACCTATCTTATCATTGGAGAATACACTCGTAATTGTTTTTAGGCATTCGTTAAAAAAGGGGTGGCCGAGTTACATCAGCCAATTTTCATTCGAACATATAGAACACCAAAAATACCTACTTACTCTTTTAATTAATCCTTTGTACTATTTACTCAAATAATTAAGTAATTGTAGTTCGCCTTTATTATTGCAAAAGGGTCTAGGCTAACCCTTTAGCCTAAGCCTTTGAACATAAATTTAATATATATCGCATGCATTAATTTTAGATGCGACTGAATAACAATTACTATAAATTCAATATAGCAGCCGTTATTTACAGTTTCGTTGAGGTGCAGCAAACGGATGTTAATAAAGTCGTAGCGCTCTTTTAGATCACAATACGGCTGCTAATTTATTTAGAAATCTTGAGGGCTATCTCTAGGGACATTACTTAGCGATTCGAGTCCTGTATTTTTGACTTTCGCTCGATAGAAAAAAAAACACGAGCATAGGTCTAAAATGCACTTTAAAAAAATTGCACAAAAGCTATACGTATGGAAATGATTTCTAAAAACCGGCCAAGTGCGAGTCGGACTCGCACAGGAAGGGTTCCGTAACTTCCGTTCCATTATCTATAAAAACGGTCACCCATCCAAGATTGGATGAGAACCTCGAGATTGGAAATAAATATTTATTTTATTCTGTATTTAGTATTTGTTGTTATAGCGGCAACAGAAATACATAATCGGTAGAAATTTCAACTGGCTAACTATCACGGTTCATGAGATACAGCCTGGTGACAGACGGACGGATGGACGGAAGGACGGACGGACAGCGGAGTCTAAGTAATAGGGTCCCGTTTGACCCTTTAGGTACGGAACCCTAAAAATGAGTGATATTATGCTTGAGGGAACTTGTCCACTACTTTTTTTATTTTTAAAACGCACAAAAAAAAAATTAAAAACATGATATCCGCGCTCCGGGCACACATTTTCATCTTAGAGTGAGAGAAGAAGACGAACTTAGGTACTGTACCTTAAAGAAAACAATTTTACAACATAATCAGAACAAACATGAAGAAATGTTGACTACAGATACGCATTACAAGGCCTTTCAGATCCTCAGATATCGTTTTTAGGGTTCCGTACCCAAAGGGTCAAACGGGACCCTATTACTGAGATTTCGCTGTCTGTCACCATGCTGTATCTCATGAACCGTGATAGCTAGAGAGTTGAAATTTTCACAGATGATGTATTTCTGTTGCCGCTATAACAACAAATACTAAAAACAGAATAAAATAAATATTTAAGGGGGGCTTCCATACAACAAACATATTTTTTTTGCCGTTTTTATAAATAATGGTACGAAACCCTTCGTGCGCGAGTCCGACTCGCACTTGCCCGGTTTTATTTTCATCATGATCAGGCGAAAAATAAAGAAATTCAAAATGGCGTCTGGTTTTTACAATTATGACCACGGATTCATATTAAGCGGTTTTCGGATCATCAATCTACTAATTATTAAAACGCTCAGTTTATTGCGTACCTACCACAATCGACAAGACGACGGTTCACTGTATAGAGCCTTATACAGCCGTACGGGGAATACAGGGGAGAATTGTCCAAGATACAAACAGTTTCTAAAAAAATATATCAAAATATAGGTGCACCAACTTACACAAGTTGGTGTACCTATATTTTTTTTTTACAAAGACGTAAGGGTATTAGTACACCTACCTGGATCATACAAAGATTGTATTAACCCCTTTATATATTAACTTCTAACACACATCATAAGCATCAAGAAAGTCATATACCCCCCCCCCCCCTCCCCCTTATGCCCTCCCTACCCCCTTATTCATAAAACTTTATAAGCCCCAATTATTTAATTTATGTTTTATCCCCTTCTTACAAATACATATGGCAAATTGATAGATTGAGTCAAACAAATAACTATTAGCTAATTCAGTCTTGTAGCACGTTTATGAATAACGTCAATAAGCTTTAATTTAAAAGTTTGTAACTAGGCAATTAATTATGGCAAAATGGCAATAGATTTGCGCCTAATAACAACCAAATAGAAGATTGTACGACACTGTAATAAAGACTATATATATATATACATAATTTTCATTTATTGTGTTAAGCTGTTACAGAATGCTAGATACTTTTGAGGCGTTGTTTGATCCAGTAATTTGATGCTGACTGTACCATCGCAGCGCTTTGTACGTCTTTTTACTAATAAGATATTATCTATTAGTTTGTGTACTGGCCTATTAGTATTAGACTTAATATTTAATTTTGGAATATTTTCTTTTCACACTGCACCCACCTTAGCAAATTTCTGTTTGGCCCAGTGGTTGACTGGTAGAGAATGCCTCAAGCCATTAAGTCCGCCTATTGTACGTTATACTTGTATTTGTGCAATTAAGTTTAAAATAAATAATAATAAGAATAATAAGATTATGAAATTATATTATAAAAAATAAAAGAAAACAACTACGCACACACATTTTTTCTACACATTCGAAATTATATTATTTAAAGCATAATAATAATAATAAAACCAATTCAAACCAGTTCACGTGTTTAAAAGCTATGGTGCCACAGATATACACACACACATAGCGGTCAAGCTTAAAGAAGACTGCATGTGTTTGCGTCGAGGGTTGAATGACCTTTACTAGTAAATAAGAAATAGGATTTACAACCCTAGGGTCAGGCGAAGTATATTTGACGACCGGTTTGGCCTAGTGGGTAGTGACCCTGCCTACGAAGCTGATGGTCCCGGGTTCAAATCCTGGTAAGGGCATTTATTCGTGTGATGAGCATGGATATAATTTGTTCCTGAGTCATGGGTGTTTTCTATGTATTTAAGTATTTATAAATATTTATATATTATATATATCGTTGTCTAAGTACCCTCAACACAAGCCTTATTGAGCTTACTGTGGGACTTAGTCAATTTGTGTAATAATGTCCTATAATATTTATTATTATTATTATAGCAATAACATGGCCGGAACATCACCTCAATTACATTTTATTTGATTGCGATCGTTTACAGATAACTTAAGTACAAAATAATAATACCATAAGAAAAAGCATTCGTTATAGATTATGATACAAGAAGAAGCTTACCTTTATCTCTTCTGTAGCATTATTTATCAATAAGTTCCAAGGTGAAAAAAAAAACACATGCTGTCTTTCCACCGAAAAAACGTCTCTGATCATTAACGGCATTAAGTTAGCCACAATTGATACGAGAATAATATGGCCATGTATAAAAAACACTTTATATTCATTAGTTTTTGGGTAATTTCAAGTTTTATAAAAATAGGCGATGATAGGTAACCCAGGCGAAGATAAGGGGTTTTACGGTACCTATAGCAAGTAAGTTAACTTTAGCGTATATACATAGTAAAAATGTATGTTGCCCATGGTACGAGTTAAAAAGTTTAGTTTCTTATGTGACCACTCTCCAACGAGTTGGTTATCTCATAGTACCTAAGGTTTCAGATTGTTAACTGGTTTTAATATAAACAAAATAAAGCACCGCATTCGTATTTGTAATTTTGTATTCGTGTAGGTAAGTAACAGAGTAATATAGAATATATAATAGATTTTATCTACACACATATCATAAACCCTCTATGATGCCTTCAAAATCCGTAAATAATGGCCAACATTACGATAAACTGTTTTGTTACAACAAATTTCTTATCTGTGATAATGTAGTTATAGCTTTATAACTACATCAAAATCGATTTGGTTATGCATTCAAATTTGGAATATCTCTGAAAAAAAAGCAATTAGATTGGACCTCTATTCTAATATCAGTCGAGATGCCTTTTTGTTCGAAATGAAATGTCAATTGCATAAAATTTAGACATATCTTGCATGTTAGTTTGTATCGAATGATACGGAAATAGGACCCCGACTCTAGTTTGTCTCGGAATTAAAAAAAAAAAAACTACATGCGTGAAAAAAGGTTTCATTTACCGCCATTTGACATACAGTTTATCTTTTAAGTAATTAGTTTTAAGTATAAAATGAATATGTTTTGTTGTTTTTAAGGTAACTATAGCAAAAATTTTGTGTAAAATAAGCGATAAAAATATTTCGGTGACCCCACCACATATCCGCGAGTTCCGATTCGATTTGGCAACGATGCCCTAACAGAGGCTGTAATTTGGGTTAGTGAATATTTCATAGAAAGTTTATAATGTGTGTAGATAAAATACTGTATGTAACTGTACATAATTAGGCATTAAAACACTCGTGTGATCTTTTTATGAAACTCATTTCGTTCGTTTCTTAAACCCACACTCGTGTATTTTAATGCCTTTTATTATGTAGCAGTCACATAAACTACTAATACACAACGGAGTCTTCAATACAACTAATAGCGACCCGCCCCGGCTTCGCACGGGTTACACAAAACCTTAATAAAATATACTAGAATCACTTTACTAATAGCTGAAAACCGTATGAAAATTCGTTCATTAGTTTTCGAGTTTATCTCACCAGAAAAAATGCTTTCATATGTTTGGCTACAGGTCTCGTTTCTCACCCGATTCTCGTAAAAAATTGTAAGGGGCCTAGGGGCCTAGCCAAGATACTTAGTTGATAAATTGAAAGCGCCAATCAAAAATCAAATAATATATGAAAATAGGTAGTCACGTGACTTTTCGTAGTATATATGCTACATTGTATATATGACCGCGGCCAGCAAAACGTCCCACTTTGTCGCTTGGCATAAGGACGAGATTTGCTTGTATCTTTATACGAATAACCTGTCAAGGCATCGTTATGGCAAGCGACAAAGTGGGACGTTTTTCCGGCTACGGTCACATATATCTGTCGTCCCGATACATTTTTCTATTCATTTGACGTTGTCGATGTACGATTTTCATCTCCCCTAGGCAACCACAAGGTTCGATAATTATATGTATTTTTTTAGCGATTCACATTATTTGTATATTCAGTTACGAGTACTACACGCCTTGTCAATGTAGCACCCATTTTAAGTAAAAAATAAAATCCGTCTAAGCTAACTCTGCAGTGACTTGCACCGAATAAAGTGAAGGAGTGTCATTATAAAAGTCATATTTTCATATAAATTGGACATTACTGATGACATAGCCACACTTTCTTATTGCAAATGCTATGCAGCGTTAGCTTCGTTCGAATATAAATGTTTTGTGTGGTTCTATTAGCCTCCCGAACTCTTAATTGAGGCGAACAATCAAATTTTTAAGACTGATTCAGGTTATATGTTATTAGGTAATAGGAATGCCATGAAATAGATAAAATAAAATTTTAATAGTCGCCAAAACCAAGTCAAGGCTGGACTCATGGTGTATTTGTCTGCGCGTGACACACTTACTCCCGGGCTACTTAAGGAACTCTAAAACCTTTTCACGTGTAGTGTTGCGTTAGCCAACAACGCTCTTGAGTAATGTTTGCCTTGAGCAGGGATTAGCAGACGTGATCTTATGTTTCTTCTCTGCTAAAATAGCCATATTTGTTGACGTCCCAGCAAAAGGTCAGACTCAGATTATCTGTGTTTATTTACCTTCTCCGAGTAAACGGATAGTGGGAGTCTTCCAGTTTTCCTTCAGGCAAATACAAAAACTTACTTTTATATTTTTAGCCTGTCTCGAGAAAATATGCTTTGAAGGCGACGGGTTTCTTTTAACAAACTAGCCAGTAGGAATAAGCGGTATAAAAATTGGCCAAGTGCGTGGCGGGCTACTCATAAGGAAGGGTTCCGGAGCTGTAGCTCAGTATACATTAACTAGTACGCTTGTAGTTCTGTCTGGGTTCGAATTCTGGTAGGAGAATTTGTGTGTGAAGTGATGAGTACGAACATTTTTTTTTCCCAATTAAATACGTAGGTATATCACCGTCTAGGACCTATTTAGTCGGTATAGGTTGCCCCAAAGTAAGATAGGTATTTATTACACTAGTGGCTCTGTGAGCTCTATGCCT
This sequence comes from Cydia pomonella, assembly GCF_033807575.1. Lineage (NCBI taxonomy): Eukaryota > Metazoa > Arthropoda > Insecta > Lepidoptera > Tortricidae > Cydia > Cydia pomonella. The sequence continues at coordinate 11,988,053 of NC_084706.1, read as the reverse complement.
TGCGATAAGCTTAAAAAAATTACCTACTTCGTTGAATCGTTATCACAGCAAACTCACAATAGTCTTAAGTGCCATAGACCCTGCCGGCACTTAAGACCTTTCGACGGTCGCGCTAATGCAGAAAGAGACTATTATCTGTTATTTGGCTGCCCTAGCTATCGTCAACACGTTCTTCGAAAAGAAACCTCAACATCTCATCACGTACAGAAGCGGTCAGCACTGCACTCAAATTGACTATTTGCTCATAAGGAGATGCCAAATTCCCGGGGAATATTTCACCACACAACACCGCATTCTTGTCATGGACTTGCTTGCTGGTAGTACCTAAAAAGAAAATACCCGAGCGACGCATTGCTAGAACTCGCTGGTGGCGTTTGAATGGGCCCGAAGAAAGTGACTTCCAAAAAGCCGCGATAGGCCTAGACCTAAGTGCTGATTCGCTAGATTCAGTGGATGCTTGCTGCTAGGTAAGCGTGTGTTGGGAATTTCTAAGGGAGGCCGCGTCATCGTCAAAGAGACATGGTGATGGGATGACTCAGTTCAGGAGGCGATTCTGGAGAAGAAGAAAAGATTCAGGGAATGGCAACAGTCTGAATCATCTGAAGATAAAACTGCGTACCAATCTGCCAAGTTCACCGCAAAGCGAGCGGTAGCTATAGCCAGACATCGTAAGATGAACTAGAAACAAGTATCTAGTATTGTTTCTATTTTCTTGTATGAGAAACTAGAAACAAGGGATAGCCATAAAACCATCTTCAAGATACTTGCAGCTCGAGACAAAGCCACACAGGACATAGCCAAATGTCTCTGCGTTAAAGATTCTACTGGCAAATTGCTATGGGACGCGGTAGAAGTGAAATAAACGTGGCGGGAGTACTTCCAGGAATTGCTGAACACCGAACACTCAGTTGGTTCTTCTCCTCCAGAGTTGCCTTCTAATTGCGGACTTTATGCCCCATCACCAGATACGAGGTTCGCAAATGTCTTCGCGGCATGAAAAACCGGAAAGCTGTGGGCCCCGACGACTTGCCGATAGAAGCGTGGAAAGCGATGGGCGATCATGGTGTTGACGGACCTTTTAACCTCATACTAACCAGCCGACGGATACCCGATTCTTGGAGGTCAAGCATCATCTGTCCAATTTTCAAATTCAAAGGTAGTGTACAAGACTGCGGAAGCTACCGAGGTATTAAGGTTATGTGTCATACCATGAAGCTCTTCGAACGTATTATCGACTCGAGGCTGCGGCAAGAATGCACTGTCTCGGACTGTCAATACGGATTTTGACCTGGAAGTGGCACCATTGATCCGATATTTGCCCTTAGAACTCTGACCGAAGCATACAGGGATAAAAGAAAGCCCCTTTACATGGCATTTCTCGATCTTCAAAAGGCGATTGTATCCCACGTCAGATGATCTGGTCGGCACTGAAGGTGAAGAACGTGCCACAAGTCTACATTGATATTATCCGAGACATGTCCCACGATTCGGTTACTTTAGTAAGAACCTCCGTTGGCGACACAAAACCCTTCCCGATCACAGTGGGTGTTCACCAAGGCTCCTCTCTAAGACCCTTTCTGTTTAGTGTGGTGCTTAACGCCGTCGCGGCGGAGATACAAGACCCACCGCCGTGGTTGCTCATGTATGCAGATGACAACGAACTGACAGACGAGGACAAACAAGTATTGGAGTGAAAGGTGAACCAGTGGAAGGGCTCGCTAGAAAATGGAGGTTTGAAGCTAAATGTCGCGAGGACCGAATACATGGCCTGTGGAAGTACGGATTCCACTCCCATCGATATAGGGAACAAACCTGCCGTGAAAACGGAAAAGTGTAAGTACCTGGGATCAGTACTGCATGAGTCCGGGGCCATTGATCACGACATCCCCGCCCGAATTAGCGTGGCTTGGTCTAAATGTCGGGAGGTCACAGGAGTCATCTGCGATCGCAGAATACCGCTTAGACTCAAAGGGCTAGTGTATAAGTGCATTATCAGACCAGTCCTACTTTATGGCGCCGAGACGTGGCCGATTCATGGAAGGCACTTTCAGGAGCTTCGCGTTAGAGAGATGAAGATGCTGCAGTGGGTGTGCGGCGTTACGTGCGCTGACTGCGTCCGTAACGAGTACATCCGTGGCAGCTGCGCTGTCCGTAATGTAGCGGAGAAGCTCCAAGAATGTCGCTTTCGGTGGTTCGGCCACGTTTGTGGCCACATGCCTTCACCTAGCCCTTGACGGCCCCCGTCCCCACGGCAGACCAAAAAGTGATGGTTCGATGTCGTGAAAGCGGATATGAGCGTAAACGGGCTCACACGAGAGGACGCCCAGGATCGCGCAAAGTGGAGGAAAGCAAGCAGGAAAGCGGACCCTGGCAAAGGCTATCGCTAAGGGATATCGCTAGATAGAAGAAGATATATCGAAGATCGATTTTGGGTCCCCTGCTATTTTTAGCTTATATTAACAATGTGTATGAACTGGATCTAAATGGCCACATCACTCTTTACGCAGATGACACTTGTCTATTCTACTCTGTTATTATACATCATTGTATCTGTCATTATATATTATTATACATGTTATCCTTGCTAGAGCTCAACGTGATCTAGATATCCTTTACAAATGGTTGCAATGTAATTTGTTGACTATTAATATTTCCTAAACTAGCTACGTAATCTTTAAAGCCAAAAACAAACCCATTCCTACACATGCGCCTCTAACAATAAATGATATCTCCTTAAAACAAAAAACTCATAAAAAATATCTCGGTCTTTACATACATGGATACACACCTAACCTGGAACTTTCATATGGATCACATAAAAAAGGAACTGGTAACCCTGCGAGGTTCTCTTCGTAACACTATTAAGTATACAAGTAAGTAGTAAGATAACTTGAAGATATCCCATACAAGGATAAGTTCGCCTTTATTGTATTTAATTTACTCTGTAACTGTTTTTCGTGTTTTTATTTCTATGTACAATAAAGTATATACATACATACATACATACATATATACCCAAAAAGTTACTATTTACAATGCTCTTGTAAAACCACACCTGCAATACTTTATTGAACAAGATTAGCTGAACTGCAAATTTTACAGAATAAAATAATTAAAATGCTGTTTTACTATCACTACCTGACACCTACAAAAAATTTTTTCGCTGAAACAAAATTAATGAGTATTAAACAACTATATATCTACAACAGTTGCATTTTTATTCCACGTAAAACTTTAAATAAAAAAATACACACGAATTTTCGTTTAAAAATAGGAAAAATGTTCCGTACTCGACATAGCCGCCGCGCTAGTTTTCTTATCTTACCGAAGATTCGTACTAACTACGGCAAATCAATGATTACTTTTGGGGGTGCGCGCATGTACAACAACCTACCCGCCCATATTAAACATCTCGACGCGTTTAACTCGTTTAAAAAGCACCTTGCTAAAGACGTCATTTCAGAAAAAAACCTATAATATAATGCAATGCAAAACGATGTCTTATTTTTTTTTGTTATGTTGCGATGACGAAAATAGATGTAAATATGTATCTTCTGAATATGTTCCCATGTCAGTGAATTATCTTTATGCGAATAAATGTATTTAAACCTTATATCGTTGTCTGAGTACCCACAACACAAGCCATTTTAAGCTTACTGTGGGACTTAGTCAATTTGTGTAAGAATGTCCTGTAATTTTTATTTACTCGTATTTATTTTATGTATCCTTTCAATATTTGAGTTGACAATAATTAAACGACACTCGCTTACACTAATGAAATATAATATTAAACGACATTACAACAACATATACAACTCCTTTTGATGCCAACTTATTTACTTATATATTCATTATTATTATTATTATATTATTTTTTTAAGCTAGTCGAATTTGTTAACTTAACTGCCCGGCTGTCTTGAACAATCCAATGTTGTAACAATTCGTTTCTAACTGAATTGTTGCTGTAGTGTGCCTTGTTATCTATTGATGTACCTATCTCATCAAAAAAATGTATTATAGCTGATTCAAAGCACCCTTTTCTCTATTCATCCTGAAATATCCACTGGTCTACTTATTTAATTTTGACCAAAAGGGCAAATGATTAAAGCCATTGGAAAACAATAAACAACATTTTCAAAATTAGGTATTTCATTAGGCCAAATGGAAAGTTTATACAATATATTATGCATGATAAATAAAATTGAAATTATTCGGTCATCGCGAGGGTGGACTTGGAAAGGATAATCTGACACCTGGGACGGAATTTCCGTAACTAATTAGGCGCTTGGCCTAATTCGAAGCACATTTAATGAGAGCTATCAGTTATTTAATGATCACCGATTAAATACCTATTTCAAAACTAAAACCCGATGATCTAGGTTTCAGAAACAATACTCCTAAATAATTTCATATCCCTAAATAATTTTCAATAGCTAAAGTTTGTAGTATAGCGCAAGAATCAGAATGCAATAAAATATCGTTACCTATGTGTTAATGATTCTCCGAAAATTAATTCCCAGATTATCGATTCGCAGACAACGATTCGCCGAATATCGTTTCGCAGAGTGATTCATTTGTAGATGTAACTTTTGGTCGACTAACGTTACGCAGACTCTTGGTTCACATACAGTTCAGTTCGCTTCTGTCTAAATTAGCAGAACTATTATTGGACGATTTTCATTTGGCAGAGTAATGTTTTCGTTTAAGGAATGTTTCGTCGAATAATGTTTCACATTTATTTTCGAAAAAAAATTATTTATAAAAAAAAAGAAAACCGACTTCAAAAAAGATGAAATAAAATATTATCCTTTTTTAAGTATATGCGTTAAGCACAGTTTGGGTTTGAATCAATTGTTAAATTAAGTATGAACAAAAGCATAGGTATTGTACAAACAGCAACACTCTTAACTGTCCACCGCTGGTCCTTATGCCTTATGTAATAGGGTCCACCGATGGACAGTTAACAGTGACAGCCATCGTACCTATGCAATATAGTTTTTTAATATCTGGGAGACCGAGCCTTAAACTCAAAACGGCGTATTTTCCCAGAGATACGACCTAGCTAGATTGGTTTTTACACCCCCCGAAAACCCTAACATAGCAAATTTCATCGAAATCGTTAGAGCCGATCCGAGATCCCTGAAATGTATAAATATATATAAGAGAATTGCTCTTTTTTAAGGCATAAGATTTTATGGTCATTTGTGCTAGTGAAAAGTTGTTGTGTAGATTAGTCATAGTCATGTCCTAGTCTAGCCATAAATAGGGGCGGAGGGAAGTTTTGCTAATCAATATTAATGCCAAATGATTATTCGACCTATTGTGTTTCGACCAATAGTTTCTCGGGTAATTGTGAGAGTTACTAAATGATTATTCTACGAAAAGTAAATATGCGTATCAATGTTCTGCGTATTGATTACTCGTGCTAACGACTATTATGCGTAATGAAATTCTGCCAATCGTTACTCGGCCAAAGAACCCGTCTGCGAATCGTTGTCGGCGAATCGAAAATCGGCGTATAATTTGTCGGAAAATCAATAGGGCACCCCATTGCATATTAGACGAAATGCATGCCGTTAATTAGGTATTATGGTAGTATGCCATTTATTACGTTATTCAAAATAACGATATATCTAATTATAGGTATAATATATGAAAAGTAATTGTAAAAAAAATGTGTGTAGTGCACCCATTGAGCAACCGTACCTTTACTGGGCTATAAAATGAATGATCGATTTGATGTCCGATATTAAGTTTTCGTCGCTGTAGGAAGTAACAAGTAAGCTGCTACACTTGATTTGTTACGTTGATGGAGAGCTGTACTTACGGAGAAAACTAGTTTAAGTTTATAAAAATATATTGGAGTAAATTAAAATAGTGTTATATTTGAGATCCGTTTCGCTACTACTAGCCCTACCCGCAAAATACTAGCTTCATTCCCTCGTTAATAGGGGTTAATAACTCGAGCCTGTGGACTTTTTGATGTCGCAAGCCGCCATAAGTGAAACTCGTTAGAGCGCCATCTGGCAACATACTGTTAGGTTAAACTCTGAAGCGATAAAGAAGTATTTTTCGCAAGACGTGTCCCTTAAGTAAGTGGGAGGTTGGCGTAAGTTGATAAACTTTTTAGTAAGTTTTTACTGAGAGTTCCTTTTAACCGGAGTTTGTATTGCGGGAAAGATATAAAAGTTAATAAGGAACTTGCCCCTGGCTAACCACCAAGTACGCCAAAATAAGTAAGGTGTATGGTGTATTCAGGTAATTCCGAAAGGAGAACATACTAAAAAGTGACAGATTATTCTGAAAAGGGACTTTTATTACAACGGAATACGGGTGACTTTTTGTATTTTACATTTAAAAACATTGCTATGTTGTTTCTTGCATTTCTCTTTCAAATGTCGACGTAATAAACTTGGTTTGAGATAGATATGTGGAAAAAGGCGGAATTTTCATTCATCCCGGGTGGTTCGCCATCTCGGCACTCATGTTAAATGACCATAACCCTGTTTTTCGATGTAAAAACTAGTTCTTGTGATTAATTAAATATCGACTCAAGTGTTATCGATATCGATTTGTTATAGGGCGGCCTCCGTTCGAGTTTTGAAGAAAACTCTTGAATTCAACCCAAACAGTTTATTCAACCAAAATACACTGCACAAACTTACACACTAAAAGATTTAGGTATAATATTATTAGATCTATGTTTGAAGAGTAAATTACGAGTGACAATTTTTTTACTATTATTTGAATTTTTATACAGTAATTTTTCTGTCAATGCTTCGCCTACATTGTAATTTTACTTAATAAGCAAAATAATTATGAGTGTATTCGCTATGTGCACGACTGTCACGCAACCTATTAGCGTCTGCAAGTCTAGGGGAAAACCTCAATACACTACATCTTATAAAACTACTACAAAACTAAAAACTACTGAACAGATTTTCATACGACTTTCATCTATCAATAGAGTGATTTATGAGGAAGATTTAGGTATATAACTTGTTAAGGTTTTGTGTAAAATGGTTGAAATATAACGATGTTGCCGGAGAAAATCACGCTGGCTAGGAGCTTTAATCGAAAATGCTGCCTAATCCGTTTGAGCTATAACAGTACAAGTACCTGGGCGACCGAGCTTTGCTCGGTTATAACTATTTATTGTAATAAATGGTGATGTTTAGGTCATAATCTACATAAACTTAAAAAAGTAAAATGTGAACTGACAATTATTATTATTTACAATCGATTTCTGTGTAGATCAGGTGTTTGATTTCAGTGATCCTAAAAACTGATATGATCACATGAAGGCTTTCCTTACTTTTTTTTTATATGGGTCCTTTTTCAGAATGAAAGGTCGAATATTGAAATATAATAAAAAAATTGGGCCACCAAAGTCACACAATACGCTCGGGTCAGAGAAGGGTCCTAAGACTATCACAGCTAAACATACCATAGATATTTCTCATCGGTTTTCAAGATGTCGCTTTTCTACATTGTCTCAGGTCTGGGTGTTTGTGGTACCTTCGGTGTTACTGATTTCCATGACAAAAGTGCTTTAGCTACTTACTTGTGATGTTATCCACATTAATTTGTTGGTTTTTGCAATATTCGTAATCCCAACCTTACAGCACTTGTCACAGAGTAACGCCATCTATTGTAAATTTCTCTTATTACATAGCTCGTGAGCTATGGTTCAATTTAGGTCAATACGCATTGCGCGAGACATAGTAGTAAGTTTTTATGTCATTATCCGAGAGATGGCGTCACAAAAACTACCCTAGAAACTGTATTTAAAAAATGTATCGGTAAATTTTTCGTTTTGCACTATTTCTTCATAAGTCTCAATAAAATAAAAACTCGAAAGCATAAATCTTATTCACGTAATCAGTATAGGTACATGTTAGACATATTTATGAGAAATATATACTACTCAAAAGAAAATAAGGGCCACCTGACGACTGCTACTTTATTTAAGTTTAATCAGCGTAACTTAAAAAGTAAGATTTAATATAGGCATGTCACGAACTCTTTGGTATCTAAACTTTTTTTTTGAATTATTTGTTAAAATATACTGACTGATTAAAAAAAAAGAACGATTTGATTTTTTTATGATCTTTTGTTTTGTTTTAGGTTGTTCAATAATTGCTTATTAGCGTACGTTTTTGTCCAAAAAAATAAGGTTTTCTTAAGAAAATTCATTTAATATTCGTTTTAATGAATAATGGAGCGACATCGAAGACATATGGACATGAATACTGCAACCAGGGCTGTTACACAGGTTGCAGAAGGTAATTCACAGCGTTCGGTGGCTTTGCGGTTAGGATATTCTCGTCAAGCAATCCAAAATGCTTGGAATCGCTTTCAGCGGACCGGTAGTGTTGCAAGGAGACCTGGATCAGGTCGGATTTGTGCTACTACTGCTCAAGAGGACCATTACATCCGATTAAGTGCCCGACGAGAACGCTCTGTGACGGCTCGTACACTACAAAATCGACTACGGTTGACGACAGGTACTCGTGTCAGTGACCAAACGATTCGTAACCGACTGCATGAAGATCACCAAACATCCAGACGACGAGTGGTTCGAATTCCGCTGTCCAGGGTTCAACGTACAAATCGTAGAAATTTCTGTCGCCGATATTTGAACTGGAACCTTAACCAGTGGGGCATGGTTATTTTTACAGACGAGTACAAAGTGAAGTTTTTTAATGACGGTCGGCGTGTTAGAGTTTGGAGACGACGTGGCGAACGCTTTTCTGAAGCTTGCATCCATCAAGTTGACCGTTTTGGAGGGCCCAATGTTATGGTTTGGGCCGGCATAAGCCTACACGGGAAAACGGAGCTGGTCATTTTAAATGAAGGTACCGTAACTGCACAGCGGTACATCGAAAGCGTCATTAGACCCCACGTGATCCTATTTTCACAGCGAGTGGGCCCTGGCTTCATCCTGATACAGGACAATGCCCGTGCTCATACAGCTCGAGCGACTAAAGCTGTACTTGATGAAGCGCACATTGATGTCTTACCATGGCCTGCTAACAGCCCTGATTTAAATCCGATAGAACACTTGTGGGACCAGTTAAATTAAAACGACGTGTTAGCGGTGTTAGGGAGAGTCAGCAAGAGGTTAACAACCAGCAGCAACTCATAAACGTTTTTAAAAGGGCTTGGGATGCTATTCCAGAGGAGAATGTGAAAAACTTGATCGAAAGCATGCACTCAAGGGTGCAAGAATGTAATGTTAAAAGAGGAAGACATACCTGTTACTAATAAAAGTGTAACTTAGTGATTTAAAGTCATTTTGTTTCATTTTCAGTGATTTTTAAGTTTTAAGTTTTTTTATTAGAGAAGTTAATTTTCAATAAAACTTTAATTTAACAATAACGGAACTGTTTTAAGTTATAATTCGACTTAAAGTAAGTTTCACTGGTCCTTTCACTTTTTAAACGACAAACCAAACTTTACGCGTCAAACCGGGGTATGAAAATGACAGTTTCGGAACGGATTGTATCTCTCTCTTTAATGTTTTAAATAAAATATCGTCTTTGAAATAGATGCCACGATATAATCATTATCCCCGCAATAACTATTATTCTCAGCACTCTAATTCGTATTCTAGATTCGACTGAAGCGAATTTATGATGTCTGTGCCAGTGCAAGCCCACGATAAATCAGCCAATCGCTCGTACATACTCGTACTGATTTCGAGTGATTGAGCACGACACTGGCCGATGTTTTGAGTGGCCAGTTACATGTGATGTAAAGTAGATGGGAAATTGAGTTTTTAAGGCCAGTCAGAAGCGATTTTCATTTACAGTGGCAGATTTACTTAGGGTAGTTTATCTACTGTGGAATCGAGTTATTTTATCCCTGCCAAAACTTCGTTTCGTAACAAAATTTATATGAATAGTGATCGCATTCTTATAGCTAAGTGTATTTTTTTGGTTCCGTGTTCAATCCAAAAGCTCTTGAACACAACACGACAACACGTAGGGGAAGGTGAGGTAATACGATCCCTGGAGGTCAAATGATCCCCCGCCGTAAATCTGAGACAACTAGTGCCATCTATCCAAATGCGCATGAAACATGTGTCCCGCACCCCTGCCAGTTGCCTCTCCGAGTGTCATGGCGGTGCGAGCGCTTGGCGTGATTTTATTAAAAAATTATCAAAAAGTGTGGCTCTGATCTAAAGTAAGTCTGTTTTTGAACTTTCATTCCTTTTTACATGTTCGTGTTTATTGAAATGTTGTTTTATTTGCGGGTATTAATAGCAATTAGCTAATATTTAAGCAATGTTCGATCTCCGCACGCGGTATTTGAAGGTTATGTTTTGATCGATATCTTGGAATTTGGTGTTTGAGGCGAAATGATCCCTTTCTGTGTGTTTAAAATGATCCCTGGAATCATTTTACCCCATCAGTATTTGTTGTTTTTATAGATCATGCCGAGAATTTATATACGCAAAACTAATCGCATCCTTTGGTGTAGTTACACCCAGGGAAGTACAACCAACACCAAAGATAGTGGGAAAAAGAGCGATTGTAAGACCAATAAGAGTAGACACATCAGTACTGACCAGCACACCCTACAAAAAATACCTTGAAGAGGAAGCCAAAAAGAAAACAGATATAGAACAAAAGCAAGCCCTTAAGGAAGCGAATAAAATAAAATAAAAAACGGTGACCAACAAACAGAATGATAAAGGAAAAGGTGGTGGGAAAGGAAAAGGAGGCGGAAAGGGAAAAGGCAAAAAAAAGCAAAACAGATCAGATTCTTCGGAAGAGGAGAATGATACCGAATGCCTCTTCTGTACTAAAAGCTACTCCAAAGACAATAAAGGCGAAGGGTGGATTAGGTGCGTTGTGTGTCTTAAATGGGGACATGAGGCTTGTGCGGGAGTAGATAGTGACGATGAAGGCGACTTTACTTGCGATATTTGCCTTTCTAGTAACAAATTTGATAGTGTGACATAAAAAATAAGGCTATAGGTCTATTTCTAAGTTCCTGATAAGAAAATTATTATTTTTTAAATGAAGAGTGGACTTTTCTATTCCATTTTGACATTGAAAAAAAAAAACCTTTGATCCCTATCATATTTTATGAGTATGATTTGTGTTTTTATTTATTTAGAAGAATAGTTTATTTGTTTACCTACCTTGATTAGGTATGTTGTTAATTTTGCAAACCTTTTAAAAGTTTGTTGGAGTATTTAATGTTTACTTTTGTTGGTTGAGTAGTAGATAATTATAAAAAAAGATCTCTAATTAAACTAGAAGACTGGAAAGGTTTTTTGTAGCTTGCTTATATACTTAATTGTTATGAACAATACATATGATAAAAATAAGCAGCTGAGTGTTTTATTTCACTGATATTTATTAACTAATGGTATAAAATGATCCCTGGGATTATTTTACCCCTACCCCAGGGATCATTTTTCACATGGGTGTGTATAAAATGATCCTTTACTAAACTTTAACAAAAACCTCTTGTACAAAAAAACTACATACATATAATAAAAAATAAGTATGCAGTTACAAAGTTAAGTAAATTGACTACCTCTAACAATAGAAATCTTGCGATTTTGCTTTCAACTTTAGCCACAGTTAAGTTTTTCCCTTAAGGGGATCATTATACCTCACCTTCCCCTATAATTTTCAGAATAAAACTTTTTTTTCACAATCCATAACTCCCGCGAGAACAAAATAGGCGTTTGTCCTTCAGGACACCTGCATGAAATAAGATCTTTTTCGAGCAAGTGTGATGAAAAAGTTGTTTAAGTCCCTGCCCAATTACAAACGTAAATATAAAAGTACTATTTAAAAAAATTGGCAATCTACTGCGAATAACTTTGCTTTATTCTAAACTTGGCCATTCATCCTGACCCGGGCGCGATATGAAATATGCATGAGAGGAATCAAAATCAGAGGCGCCGAGCACATGCCAGCTTCCCGGGCAGGTGATCTGCTTCCTGTTTGTACGTGGCTTGTTATTCCTATATTTTACCCGGGCTTGCGCTGAGTTTGTCAACATGGCTTATAAATCGAATTCGTTTTCCGTGACGCAATTCATATTGAAAGCCCGTAATGCGTAGGTCGCTGCCAATTTGTATAAATAATGTACGACGAATAACAAGTTTGATTCAACGTCAAGGCCTAAAAGCACCGAATGAAGACTTCACTAATTTTAGAATGACCTTGTGCAATGTCGTATAAAAGAAATACCTTAAGTAGTTACGTCACTTGGCGTTGGATTTGTATTGGGGCAATATAAGTTTTCGGCAAAAAAAACATTTTTGGTGCAAGCTTTTGTTGCTGACTGTACTTTTCTTAAAACGGGCAACTAATACCCATCGAGATAATTCTAAAAACCCGAAACACAATTAGGTTGTGTTGTTTCATCACAGAGTTCCTGTGGCAACCTCCTGTCTACATCGTCAGATCTGCTCGATGGTATGCAGATTTCAGCTCAATCGTATATCAGGAAGTGGTTGAAAAATGGTTTGCAAGATTTGAAAAAAAAAGTTAGCTGCGTACGAACATTATGAACATGTCAATTTAAATAAAAGCTTATAAAAAACGGCAAAAGCACCAACCGTCCTAAGGCATCATTTTAGAACGATACTAATTTCGTATCGATTTATTTGAACTTGTTTTGATGTACTATTCGTATTATGATAATTATTTGTCTGTTTGATATAGATAATATAGTCGTACCACGAGTTGGCACTTGACGGTTACATTAGCAACTGCGTAAACTCGATCGCAGTCCATCTCGTTCGCACTGATAAACTGCCTGCGTAGCCAACGTGCCTATCGTTCACGCTCCATGGCGAACGAAACCCAACCGTCACAGTCGCACTAATATGAAAGAGTGATAGAGTGAGATTACTACGCTACGCTACGGAGCGTTAACGATTAACGTTGGCTACGCGGCCTGGTGCAGTAGAGAGGAAATGCGTTCGAAGTTCGCACAGACGCTAAGGTAAATTTCAAATGCTAACTCGTGGTAGACGTGCTAGACTACAGACGTTCAAGATGACGTATCATTAACCTACGCGTAGGAACCTGTACTTAAATTTAATGTACAGCGAGCTCGAGTACTTACCCACTTTATGAATTAATTTCATTCATGCACTTCTGCGACTGCATTGCTGCAAAAACCGTCAAATGTCAAAATCGATGTTGTTGCCCGGATTTTATTGCAGCAGTAAAGCTTGGTGTCTCTAGTCTGAATCCGAACGTAATCTTAACGGTGACATTCGGATGGCAACTGTAGCTGCTTACTGTAGCAATATTACCGACCTTCTAGTGGCCTTGTCGCGGGCACTGTCAATGCCACTTTCCTTAAAATAGTGAGTGAAGTTCGTTGTCGCATTACTGCCGCAATTAGGACATTCAACCATTCAACATTCATTGTCACCTTAACGCTCTTACAGTCGCTATCCAAATGTAACCTTTATGTTTAAATATAAAATGCGGTTAGATGTGTATGCTTGCTGTAAGAAATGGAGTAAAAAAAAGTCGTACAAAAAGATATTTCAAATTGCAGTCTGTATTACGACCATAACGAGCCAGTGAAACAATTGCGCCGCACGTCAATTGGCTGTTTGAAGTTCCAACAAGCGGATGCCGGGTGTACCCACAAAGGAATTTATCGTAATTCGTCTCATTACGAAGCCGAGCCTTTATAATCGTATGTTTGTTGAAAGATTCAGTAAAAACGTATCTAAAATTGGAAATAGTGTTTGTGTTTTGTGTATGAAACGGTTAGGGTTCTGTTCAACTTAAGGTTCCGTTCTTCAGCCTGTCTGTTAATCGGTAGCCTTAATTCAGAGAACGTAAGTACTAGAAAACTGCAAGCCCACCAAAAATATTTTCATGTTAAATGTTGCCGCACTGTCAAAAAGTTACCAGTTCTCTTGTAAAGCCAGCCTCTAACGCTGGGCAATAAAGTCGTGTATACATATTTTTAGCACTTTTTTCGTATCGATATTTTCAGACATGACCATTAGACAGACTATCGAGAACAAATTATGTCTGTCACTAAGCTAAAGAATAAACATAGCTAGCGAGAGGCGAAACTGTTATGACAACTATTTATTTTTCATCACACTTGCTCGAAAAAGATCTTATTTCATGCAGGTGTGCTGAAGGACAAAGGCCTATTTTGTTCCTGCGGGAGTTATGAATTGTGAAAAAAAGCTATAACTCCCTAGGGCTAGTTATAGCTCTTTTTAGGGTTCCGTAGCCAAATGGCAAAAAACGGAACCCTTATAGATTCGTCATGTCCGTCTGTCTGTCCGATTCTGTCACAGCCACTTTTTTCCGAAACTATAAGAGCTGTACTGTTCAAACTTAGTAAGTGGATGTATTCTATGAACCGCATTAAGATTTTCACACAAAAATAGAAAAATACATAAAATTTTGGGGGTTCCCCATACTTAGAACTGAAACTCAAAAAATCTTTTTTCATCAAACCCATACGTGTGGGGTATCTATCTATGGATAGGTCTTCAAAAATGATATTGAGGTTTCTAATATCATTTTTTTCTAAAATGAATAGTTTGCGCGAGAGACACTTCCAAAGTGGTAAAATGTGTGTCCCCCCCCCCCCCCCCGTAACTTCTAAAATAACAGAATGAAAAATCTAAAAAAAATATATGATATACATTGCCATGTAAACTTCCACCGAAAATTGGTTTGAACAAGATCTAGTAAGTAGTTTTTTTTTAATACGTCATGAAATTAAAATTTTTTTTTTTTCATTATACCCATACGTGTGGGGTATCTATGGATAGGTCTTCAAAATGATATTAAGGTTTCTAATATCATTTTTTTCTTAACTGAATAGTTTGTGCGAGAGAACCTTCCAAAGTGAAAAAAAGTGTGTCCCCCCCCTGTAACTTCTAAAATAACAGAATGAAAAATCTAAAAAAAATATATGATATACATTACCATGCAAACATCCACCGAAAATTGGTTTGAACGAGATCTAGTGAGTAGTTTTTTTTTTAATAGGTACGTCATAAAATTTAAAAAAAAAAAATTTTCATCAAACATATACGTGTGGGGTATCTATGGATAGGTCTTCAAAAATGATATTTAGGTTCCTAATATAATTTTTTTCTAAACTGAATAGTTTGCGCGAGAGACACTTCCAAAGTGGTAAAATGTGTGTCCAAAGTGGTAAAATGTTGAACAAGATCTAGTAAGTAGATTTTTTTTAATACGTCTTAAATTGTACGGAACCCTTCATGCGCGAGTCCGGCTCGCACTTGTTTCTAAACTGAATAGTTTGCGCGAGAGACACTACCAAAGTGGTAAAATGTGTGTCCAAAGTGGTAAAATGTTAAACGAGATCTAGTAAGTAGTTTTTTTAATACGTCATAAATGGTACGGAACCCTTCATGGGCGAGTCCGACTCGCACTTGGCCGCTTTTTTTTAATTATGTCACTTATTCATAAAAACCAAGTAGCATAAATGAGTTTAACTTTTAAAATACTGACGTTTATAATTTAATATTTTTGTTTATGTTTCAAATTATTTAATTTGATTAATTTAACAGCCGTTTAAAATATTTTTACATATTTTTCAATCGTGGCTGAATGCCGAATAGGTCTGTGCCTTCGATGCCTCACCTGCCAAAAAATTACAAAATGGCAAACGAATGTTTGATATTTCACCGTATTTAAGAATTATGTCGCTTAAAATTTAGTTTTTTCTTCGCAAGTGTGATGAAAAACATTGTGTGTAATTCTGGGGGTAAGAATATTGCAAACTCGGGCCTTTAATTCCCTCCAGCCTCCGGCTCTCGGGAATTACCACCCTCGTATCCAAAATTTCACTTACAACGTAACGTTGCACAACGTATTATTCTGCCTTAATACGTACTGTAAAGAATATAGATAAAATTCTTTACAAGTGTATTGAAATTGTTTTTCATATGTGCCACTGACGACATTAAAATCTATAAAAATAGTCATAATACTATTATTTGACCTCACGTTAAAAAAAATCCTTATTATTTGGTATTCATTTCTCCTGCACCAACATACACAAATGTCTCTGTTTGATCCAATGGTTGACTGGTAGAGAATGCCTTCAATGCAATAAAGTTTAAATAAATAAATAACTAATAAAACTCTTTCTATTTGAGTCTCGTACTCGTAGCAATTTTAATCAAATTAAAGTGACGTTTCAAAATAATTTTAATGAGGTTAAAATAAGAGTTTTTCGAAGTGGATTGTTATTTATTAGGTTTCTTGATATTATTAGAATATATTTTCATAACGCACAAAGGCATTTTTAATTATTATATATATTTTTAATTTTCGTTACATGCCTGGCATGTCACTAGTAGTCGGAGACGTACTAAACGCAACACACAATTACACATTTTCTGTGTAATCGATAAGTGTATCTCCCCTCAGTTATATCATTCCGTAAATATAATAAATAAATAAATAAACTCATACCGAAAGTACCTTTGTTATAGTCTATACTATAACGTGATTTTATTCTTTAAGTTCTATAACTTACAGAATAGAACCTCATCAAAAACTTTATAGCATCAAAAACCGTGCCCTCAGATTCAGTCATATTTTTTATTACGAAACTAATAATCGCTTTTGCGTTTGTTTTACACATTGATCATGGGACGGGTGTCATTAAACAGTGATCTCTTGAGTTGACATCGACATTGTGCGGTTAATAAAAACGACTAGCAAAAAAGTTGCATATCAGTAGATTCCGTCGTCCTTAGTTTATTGTCTATATCACAAACGTAATAAATATCTGCCTCTCATCAAAGACCTTCATACAAATCCACTAAATACCATAAAGAACCTGAGGGAATAAAACTGTGTGATTTTTAGGGTGATTCCATCCTAGAGAAAAATATATGCGCATGGTTAGAAGTTGATATAAAACTGGATTGCGTAACTTAATTACTACAGTTTTATTTGCTGTAAAAACTTTCAGTGTGTCCCTTGAATTGTTCATACGTCGACACTCAATCAAATAATTAATTAATTTGAAAAGTATATTTTTATTATTTATGCATTTGTTCAAGACGTAATAATGGTACCAGTGTTGCTCCTGGTCGTCTTCATGACGTCAGTTTCAGGGTCCATCTAGTGGGCGTCAAGTCACCGCCTGTATTTTTTTTGCTTGTGCCTATTGTTGTACCTGTGAACGGGTTTCAGCAGGCGTTCAAAATAACATTTTCCTACTCCTCTACTGTTATCTGTCATTTATGCATTCATTAACACGAATATAAGAATATACATAAAAGATTTCAAGAAAAGTCTACCAACCTAACAAAACCAAAACGAATACAGTTTTAAACTAAGTGCATTGCTGCCAACTTACAAAATATTCATTTGGTTGCATAGTAAAAATAATTACTTCATAAGTCAGAAACACGCATGTGACACCCGTAATATAGCAACACCCATAGACTACGAAGACCGCTTAACTTTGCTTGTTAGTCTCCGTAGGCTACGGTGGCCAAAATTGAGAAAAAACTGTCCAAAAAATTAATTTAGCAAGTAGCAAGTACCAGGGCCTCATGAGTTACGAGGAAGTGTCGCCGACCGGCCGGCCGCGGCCCGGGGCGGGCCGGGCGCGTAACAAGGTATGCTCGCGCGTCTTGGCTATATACTTTTGCTGTAATTTGTTTACCTAAATTAAGATTTATTTTTGTTGACTCGTAGGAAAAATATTGTATGCAACGTTGTATAAGTAGGTCAAAAAATTCTCGTGGCGTATTCCTTTACAATGTTCGCCTACGCCTTCGGCTCCGGCTCACATTGTAACTCACGCCACTCGCCTTTTTTGACCCTTCTTATACAACTGTTGCATAAAATACTATAAAGCTCTCCAAATCTTTAGCTCTACGCAAGTCTGTCAAAAGACCGGGATTTATAGGCCGACACCGTGAAATCCAAAATGGAGATACAAATAATATTTTTTTCCTTATTCAATTCAATAATTTATTAAGGAATGAAAATACATAAATAAATAGTAGTCATCAATCCTTAGTTCGTGATCATTAGCAATGTAGGCTTCGTTAAGAAGACACAATCAGCTACAGGCCTGGTCACCTACTAACGAATGATTTATTCTCAACCGGCTTAACAGCAGCTTCGGCAATTCAACGTAGGCAGCGTTGCCCGCCCGGTTGAATTGCCAAGGAGATCTATTAGACCAGGTACGATGCGGAGTGAGGATCGCAACCGCTATCCCTATCTCTGAGTCGCAAACCCAATTCCCACAACGTTGAATTAATTGTAATCAATGATTACTATAATTTATTGACGCAAAGTATTTGTTAGATGTGGAGTTAATTCGATGCGGCGGCGGGCTTGGCACCAACACTAACTGAAAGACAAGTTTTAAAGGAAACTCGCAATTTGTAAAAAGAAATAACGTGACGTGTGCAGAAAACGCAAAAAAAGTTGACCAAAACTCATAAAATATTTTTAGCTCGTTCGTCGTCGTCAGGAATGCGTGGTTAAAAATCTGTTGGGTTTAATAGGCCTACGGTGTATATGAAGTAAGCACCGTTATTTTATAAATGTGATCAAGAGATTTTTTGTATGTATATATATAAATAATATAAACAAACAGCCTTAAGCAGCGGTTGATGTTCACGACATAACTTCTCGTATGAAACGCATATCCGTGGAAAGGTGTTGGATTCTAATTAATTTAAGTTCAATATCTCGCTTTATTTACCCGGCATCCTCGGATCCGCATTCTGGCATATGATAGGTTAATTATCCATCTTACTCGTATTGTCGTAAGAGTGAATTGCAAAAAAATTACGTAGTTAAGGACCTGTAGTAATTAGTCTAAAGTGAATTGGTTCCATTATGACAGTGTGACAATTAAGTTACTTATATTTAAGTTATATGCATGAAAGTGTTTTCGCGTATGTTATAGACTTATGAGTTATGGACAATAAATACAATTTTACATGGTTAATTTCTGTAACACAAATGAATCAGTTTACTTAAGACTAATCACAGCTTCTGAACTACACTTAATTACGTACGTTTTTTTGCAACTACCTAATTATGATTTTTTGCGAGTTTTTAGTTAGTATAAGAGTTAGGAGCTTATAAACATTTGTATTTCGCTCTTAACTCTTATAATAATCAAAAAATCAAACGAAGAGGCAGTTATGGTTAATATACATGTATATAAAATTATATGAAATATTTTCTATATAAATGGGGACTACGTTTGTACGGAAAAGCGATCGTCCCCTTTCCCCTTAAGATTGCTTTTTAATGGAAAAACATATAATCAAGAGGCCAATTCCAACTAACATTTGACGTCAAAATGATGCCATTTTGTTAACATTCACCCGTGCATCCCACTCGCGGCAATAGGTGCATGAACAAAGTGACATCATTTTGATATTTAGGTAAATGCAAGTTCTATTGGCCTCCTAGGCTACAAAAGCAGAACAAAGAGAAATTTCCATACGTGTTATGTTTAAATGTAGAAATGATTAGGTGCCTAATACTACTACATGATCTACATACATACATAAGCGTGTACCTACACTATTCTACCGCCTAAGCCTTCAACGGTCGGCTTCATTGTCATAAAATAACCAGTCAATTCGAACCTACATTGACATCAGGATAATAACTAGATTCTAGTAATTGTGCGTCTTGTTCGTGCCAATACATGAGCGAAACGTACGATAACTGAATGATATCATTTATATATTATTTTGATGTCAGTGTATGTTCGAAGTGGCCGGTTATTGCAGTAGGTAATAAAGTCTATCAAGTCATTTATGTCAGTGGACAAAAGCGGCAAAATAATACTTGAAACAAATAAATGTTCCATTCGCAACAAATAAATAAATGAATATGACCAACGATCAATGACTGTAGGCATGTAAACTCCGATGTTTTCAGTAAATTGTCGTTGGAAAATACGAAAAAAAGTAGGTTACTATTTCATAACTTTGGATAAGAGAAATAGTGATCGGAAAACAAAAGACTTAATAAAAACTTCAAAAAAAGATTTTAGTCAAATACAAAAGCTAAGGAAGGAAGATTAAAAAATATATAAGGGGGGGGGGGGCAATTTTTGAATTTCAAGCGATCGATTTTGTCTCTTGAAATTTTGTGGAAAACGGCGAATAGTTTTTTTTCTAAATATGAGCAATAGAAATTGGGAATTTAGTGGTATTGTTATCGACCACTAGTTTCCAATACTATTAGTAGACTTCGGAAATCGGCCCTCTGCTCGCCTTTAGCTAGACGCTAACGAGGTTGTAGGCTTACTATGAAAAAATGACTAAATCTTAACAAATCACTTTATTGACAATAACAATATACATAATGGATATATACAGATGATTACTATAACTAGCTTATATCTAAAATAGGCCCTTGAGGCATTGTACCAAGGATGCTGGCGGCATTTCCTCGTTGTATTGAAAAAATTATATCTTCCTTATCAATCCACTTGGCACAGCAGTATTTAGACTACGCGTTTTAAAATCAGCGCTTTTTGGTCTATTTAAAAAATATCCCTTTTCTCAAGCCTTTTGAAGGCAAAAATTTAAGTCTCTGAACGGTTCCTTGTATTTACATAGGTAATTAATTTGAAAATGTCCAATCTTTTTTAAATTATTGTTATTAAAGTATCGCGGGTTCAAAACCTGGTTCGTGCCAATGAGTTTTTCGGAACTTATTTACGAAATATCATTTGATTTTCACTACTAGCTTTTGGGAGAAGGAAAAATCGTGAGGAAACCTGCATACATCCGCGAAGAAATTCAAAGGTGTATGTGAAGACCCCAACCCGCATTGGGCCAGCGTTTAGGAAGGAAGGAAAGGAAGGGAAAAACATTGTATATTGTGTTAACGAGAATTTCGTCTTATCGATGTGAGGCTGTTTATCGTGGTTCCACCGTATGGCAAATTTCAAATATGGAACGCTTATCTTAAATTTTGAAAGAAATTTTGTCCACATTTTTTGCAGTTTCCGAATATATACCTAGGTGAATAAAAGTTTTATTGTCGATAAATTCCCATTTGCGGCAGACAATGTGGCAATAACTCTTCGGGAACAGTTGCGGTGGCCTTTATTCCGTCATTATTGGTTTTGGAACACTTCGGAAATAAAGGGCATACGCGATACTCTATTATACAAATAAATAATAGCCTTTTATGTACGATCGGCTGTGGTGCGTGCTAAATTAAAAACTAATTCATTTATGATGCTATCTGGAACATCTTTGAATTAAATTATAAGTGGGTGATTTTATGTTGTGAGACTATCTTATACGTATATGGACCTAGTTTAAACTAAGCTAAGCTTGTACTAGGCGTATATACATACTTACAAATATAGATAAATATAGGTGCATACAATTATAGATTGACAGCCTCGGTGGTAATGACCTAGTGACACTGCCTACAAAGCAGGAGGTCCCGGGTTGTTGTTGTTGTTGTTGTTCGTATTCTAGTAGGTAGTAATTGCAGCTTATTTACCCAAAAGTCTTCTTCTTCTTCCTCCTCGCGTTGTCTCGGCATTTGCCACGGCTCATGGGAGCCTGGGGTCAGCTTGACAACTTATTTACCCAAAAGTAAAATACAGAATTATAAAAACTCGCCACTAGAAATTCTTAGCTTATCCGTTTGTAAGTTTCATGTGATTTTATACGTATTAGTATTTAAGTATATTTGAATATCATATATTTATGTATGCTTATGTATTTTTATGGTTGCTTGTTTTGTATCCTTAAAGTAATCGTATTATTAATACTTACCACGATGAATGATGATAATGTTGATGGAATTTAAGATGAACTAGGTTATTAGGTGAAAGTAAAGGACTAAGTACTGAGCTATGGGATAAGAAACCAGACGCCTGCTGAATAAAACGGTATGCAATTTTATTTCCGGCAGACGGTGACTCGCCCTCACAAGATGGGCCCCCAGAAAAAGCGACATCTAGGATGGCTCAAGGAGAGGTGTGTGCTACTTTCTTCCCAGGTGGCTGTTAACAGCCAATGTGCCAACTCGCGTATTATGCATCTTTCACTTCTACCCCTGGAGCTAATAGCTCTAATGATACCACTCTGGCCGGCCCGCCAAGGCAAGCCAGAGGCACAGAATCCTGTCCCACCCATCCTCATTCGGGTGACAGAACTACCCAGGAACACTCAGGTATGTGAGGTCGCTACTCCCCAACAGCTCGTCACAAACTGTCCTTCGTTGACTGATTGCACTGGTAAAACCAGCGGGCGATGGGGTCGTTACATCCTGCGTCACAGCCTTTAATATTTATTATTAATATTCATTATTTATTCGTACTTACTTCGTCTTTAAATAAAATTAGTATGATGTCTTACCAACTGTTGCTAATAACAATCGTGCCTATGTAAACTTGATGATGGCCTGCGCTAGTTCAAATATTTGAGACACCCCTGGAATCCCCATTATTGCCCGATGCCGACCAGATTACGTACCAATGAAATATGTACACACACAAGCTAGTAGATACCAGGTACATGTTTGATTATATTGACCGCGAAATTAGTTTGTAAATATTCAAAGTTTGGTTTAGTGATATAGGTAGATTACATAGTGAACAGTTGATGTGACTGATTGATCATTAACCCGTTATTATCCACGACTAAAGACGCACTTTATGGGTGATCCAGTTAAGAGTTTAAAAAGTTAACTTCGACGGTGTCTGCAATCATAACCGAAGATCATTATTGTGATTCACCGTGAAAGTAATAGTACATGATTACATAGGCCGGGAAATGGGAACTTGCCAGTCAAGTGTTAGATAAAAAGCCGAGCGCACCGAGGCCGTATAAACAAGGCCAGTAATTCTTATCCCAGACGAGATATGTATAGTGGTAATGTACATCATATATTTTATTTTAGTTTTATCATTCTCTTATTTTAGAAGTTACAGGGGAGGGGACACATTTTACCACTTTGGAAGTGTCTCTCGCGCAAACTATTCAGTTTAGAAAAAAATTATATTAGAAACCTCAATATCATTTTTGAAGACCTATCCATAAATATTCCACACGTATGGGTTTGAGGAAAAAAATTTTTTTGAGTTTCAGTTTCCAAGTATTTGGAACCCCCAAAATTTATTGTTTTTTTTTTTACTATTTTTGTGTGAAAATCTTAATGCGGTTCACAGAATACATCTACTTACCAAGTTTCAACAGTATAGTTCTTATAGTTTCGGAAAAAAGTGGCTGTGACATAGATGGACAGACGGTCGGACATGACGAATCCATAAGGGTTCCGTTTTTTGCGATTAGGCTACGGAACCCTAAAAAGGTTTTTAAGTATATTTTGGACATTTTTATACCTGAAATTAAGCTGCAACATTGCATATACATTATGAATTAATTTAATGAATACATTCAAAAAGTGGCCATGTAATTTTGCGGCTGGGTGTAATTTAACGTATTGCTGCTCGTTAGTTTATACATACAACATACATACATACATACATATCTACTATAAATAATTCCTATTCTGCATAAATTAAAAATATTGATAATGCACTGCACAGCTTTAAGATCTCTTACAAATGCGAACACAAAAAATTGCAAAGAGAATTTATTTGTACTGGTACGCGTAATGCGGCTAAAGTGAGATTAAACATTCAGATTATCTCCCACCAGTACGCACGCTCCTACTTACGCAACGTCAGCGCACCGCTCGACCGTAGCAGTGCACAGATTGTGAATCGGTACAGCAGGGAAAACCAAAACGATTGTTCGTCGTACCTTGTCAGTTTTTGTTCCATCTGTGAAAAATAATGGAAAATTACTTATTCAGTAGCGATCTTAGATCTTATTTTGACGTCTTCTGCTGATTTAGTCGATTCTTATGGACAGTTTAATGCTATTGGTTTCTCATGTCACGATTTAATATACGCGTCCTTTAAAATTCGTCCTCCCAAACAAAGGCATAAGATCGTAATGCGTCGGGACCTTCGTAATATTGATTTGCAGGCGCTCCATGATAATATAGGTAATGCCGATTGGTCTAGAATGGATGGTCTGGCGGACGTCGACTTAAAGTTGGGGGCTTTTAATGACACATTGCTTTGCTTGCAATTTTTGATCAACACGCTCCGCTGAAGCCGATGCGGGTGAGGCATTTTCCAGCACCATGGCTTACACCAGATATCAAGTCACTCATGGCCAGGAGGAACAGAGCCCGGGTCAAGTATACGGCATTTCTTTCAGAGGAAAACCATCTCAACTATATTAATTTGCGAAACGGCTGCAACAAATCTTGTAGGGATGCTAAGCGCCGTTATATCCATAAATCCATTGATGACTGCCCCTCATTCAAATTATGGAAGTTCTTGAGGTCACTTGGGGTGGGCAAAGTTCCTCAGTGTTCCTCAGGCACTCTAGACCTGGACTCCACATTATCTTCTCTTGCCAATAACCTTCGCTCTGATTGTGACTCTACTTTTACACTTGACAATATTTCTCAACAAGAGGTTGTTACAATCTTAAAAAAATATTAAAACGAAGGCTGTCGGTGAAGATCACCTTAGTCTGGACATGCTTATGCTCGTGGTGGATATAATTGCCCCTATCTTATCCGAAATTATAAATTTCTCCTTTTCCTCTGGTACATTCCCTGCTATGTGGAAACTTGCTTATGTTATCCCTCTTTCTAAAACTTCTAATCCCACATCCTTTTCTCAATATCGGCCCATCTCCATTCTCCCAGTTTTGTCTAAAATCATCGAACATTTTGTTAATCGTCGCCTCCTTTCACATCTCCACAAGCATAATTTGTTGAATCGGTTTCAGTCAGGTTTCCGCCCCGGGCATAGCACTGTCACAGCTTTGGTGAAGGTTATTGATGACATTCGTTTTAATATTGAGAATAAAAAGCTCACGGTCCTGGCACTTTTAGGCTTCAGTAGTGCCTTTAATACGGTGGATTTTGATATTCTCCTTCATATCCTTCGTACGTTTAATGTTCCTCATGCAGCTTTGTCTTGGTTCCGTAACTATCTCTTTGGGAGGCGCCAGCGTGTCAGGGTTGACGACAAGGTCTCGGAGTGGCGTGACCTTTCTGCTGGTGTCCCCCAAGGAGGGATACTCTCTCCTTTCCTTTTATCAATCTTCATTAATGGCATTAATGAGTCCTTAAATTGTAACTTTTTACCTTTACGCGGATGATTTGCAGATTTACACAGCGGCTAGCATTCATGATTTGCCATCTTTAGTTGATAGAATAAATGGCAACCTTGAGTCAATTTATTGATGGGCGAATAGGTTTGGTTTGAAAGTTAATGCAAAAAAATAGCAAGCAATTGTTATTAGTGGTCCTTATTTTGAGTCCAAATTGTCGAAGATGGTGGTACCCTGTGGCGACAGATATTTTTATTGTTAATATATTAATAAATAATATTAATGTTATTATATTCAAACGCCATTACGGTTCCGCGCGACGCGAGCGCGGTGAACAAGAACTTGCCTTATCGCTCGGGTCGCTTCGCCGTAGATCGGCGGCCCGAGCGTGCACTCGTGCGCGCTCGGAAATCCTAGTTAGTCGGCAGATATCCACTCTCGAGGCTGGACGCATGCGCTCGCGCCGCCCGAGTAACGGTTAATGCTTACGCACCGACTCGCTTACATTTGGATTATATTCGGTTTGCGCTGCGCGCCGAATAGCGCTTATAAATTTAGTTATTTTTATGTACGCTATCCTTATGTGCTTTTTCTATCTCCTGTGCTTACTTTAAGTTTCTCTTCAACTATACTGTGCTGTGCTTTGTACTCTTATTTCTTTTCTTTGTGCTTGTGACTTGCTAGCATTAAGTACTAGTGGAAGGGTTTCAGTCCAACATTCATCTGCGTGGCACATAATGGCAGCCTTGAGCTGGCGATGGAACCTCTCCACGATTCCATTCGCGGCCGGATGATACGCAGTAGATAGCAACAATGACTGGGTCTCGTCACTTGCAAACTACTGCGTATCATCCGGCCGCGAATGGAATCGTGGAGAGGTTCCATCGCCAGCTCAAGGCTGCCATTATGTGCCACGCAGATGAATGTTGGACTGAAACCCTTCCACTAGTACTTTTAGGAATACGTAGTGCATGGAAGGAAGATCTGTCTGCTTCGACCGCCGAGTTAGTTTACGGCGAGCCGTTAAGACTTCCCAGCGATTTATTGCAACCGACACCTGACCAACTGACGGACTATACCGATTTCTTGTCACGTTTGCGTCAGCATATGAAAAAGTTGCAACCGACAACGGTTACACGTCATGGCTCTGCCAAAATTTTTATTTATAAGGACTTGGCAACTGCAACTCACGTTTTTGTGAGACAAGATTTTGTTCGTAGGTCGCTGCAGCCACCGTATACTGGCCCCTACAGAGTAATCGATAGGTCGGATAAGTATTATAGGGTTGACATCGCCGGTAATGAGGTTTCTATTTCTATTGATAGGTTAAAACCTGCCTACATTTTGACCGAAACGTCTGGCCCTACCAAAACGTCATCGACCGTCTTGCCTAGCTCAGTTGCCGTTCCTTCTGAACCTAAAGTGTCTCGTTCTGGTCGCCATATACGTTTCCCCGATTATTATCGACCGTAAAGGTCTCGGGGGGGCTGATGTGGCGACAGATATTTTTATTGTTAATATATTAATAAATAATATTAATGTTATTATATTCAAACGCCATTACGGTTCCGCGCGACGCGAGCGCGGTGAACAAGAACTTGCCTTATCGCTCGGGTCGCTTCGCCGTAGATCGGCGGCCCGAGCGTGCATTCGTGCGCGCTCGGAAATCCTAGTTAGTCGGCAGATATCCACTCTCGAGGCTGGACGCATGCGCTCGCGCCGCCCGAGTAACGGTTAATGCTTACGCACCGACTCGCTTACATTTGGATTATATTCGGTTTGCGCTGCGCGCCGAATAGCGCTTATAAATTTAGTTATTTTTATGTACGCTATCCTTATGTGCTTTTTCTATCTCCTGTGCTTACTTTAAGTTTCTCTTCAACTATACTGTGCTGTGCTTTGTACTCTTATTTCTTTTCTTTGTGCTTGTGACTCTTGTGTGCCGTTATTGACAATATATATAATTAGTGTGGAAACTAGCTGGTTTTACTTCTCTCATTAGGCTAGTTCACCACAACCCAAAGTGCGCTTTGACGGAACAATTATCCCTTTTCCTTCTGCAGTTAAGAACTTGGGTATCATCGTCCTGGTTAGCTCATGTTTCTGACATTAGCCATAAACTTTTTGCGTCTCTCCATTCACTGAGGCTTCTTCAATATTTGCTTCCTTTTCAAACCAAAATAACTCTCGCGTGTTCACTTTTACTCCCGTTGTTAGATTACTTTGATACTGCTTTCTTGGACCTTAGTGAGGAGTTACTGGACAAACTCGAGCGATTGCAAAATATTTGTATTCGATACATTTTCGGTCTACGTAAGTTTGATCATGTATCCCAGTTCCAGTCTCAGCTTGGCTGGCTTCCGATTCGTCGTCGACGAGATGTGCATGTCCTATCATAGCTTTTCAATGTTCTATTCAATTCTGCTTCGCCACCTTACCTTTCCGAAAGATTTAGTTATTTAGCTGCTGGTAGTGGTCATCGCCTTCGATCAAGCACCAATCTTTTACTCACAATTCCTTCTAATACGACGCGCACATACAAGAAATCCTTTACTGTCCATGCCGGTAAGTTATGGAACGAGATTCCGGTGTCCGTGAGGCAATCCCAATCTGTAGCATCACTCAAGGAGAGGCTTAAAAATTGTGGCTTTCCGATACTTTGGTTACGACTTCCTAGTTCCATTGAGTACTTCTACTTTTTTAATTTCCTTTACTTTTCTGGTTCGAGTTCATATCTATTTATATTAATGTCTTATGTGTATGGGTAAGTGTGATATACTTTTGTAAAGGTTAACTTTGAACAGATAAATCAAGGTCATAAAGTTGGATTACGAACACTACCCTAAGGTACAAATACGGTACGCTTCAACTTTAGCTGGAAACAATAGGTTTTACGAGTATGTTATTTTGATGGTTGAAAGATGGTATTTAATGTCTTAAATGAAAGTAGCGTCAGAGTCACACTTCCCCAGCAAAATGAGATAACTGCATATTATACTGTATATATTGAATATTTATTTATGGTATTATATATATGCATTATTTTATGGTTATTTTTTTATCTATGTATATTTGTATCAATGTGTATTCAAAAGGTGCATTTCATTAATTTCAGTGATTGTACACTTTTGTTTGTGTTTGTCATTCATTCATCGTTACTTCTGTTCTACTCATTTCCTCAAAGGTTAACTGGAAGAGATCCCATACAGGGATAAGTTCGCCTTTGTTGTATTTAATTTACTCTGTAACTGTGTTTTTCGTGTGTTTATTTCTATGTACAATAAAGTATATACATACATACATAAGCTTCAACGAGGTACATAGTACTTGGCTTGAGTTTTGGTCAATCCGTGTAAGATTGTCGCCGAATATATTTTACTATAATTTTACGTAAATCAACTGGGCAGTAGTATAGGTACTCTCTTAATGCTAAAGCTTAAAATGTCTGTACATACCAATTTTTGGGATTACGTTGCCGAGTGGACTTCAGCCTCCATAAGTGACCCTTCACAAAAATTCAGGAAAACCTTAAATGCTGATTTGATATATTCTGTGTAATGCGGACTTACCCCGATGCGATTTGCGGTCCAGTTTCTTCGTAAGCAGTATTTGATTGAATGTCGGAAGGCTGAGTTAGCTGCCCGATACTGAGACGTTTCAGGGACGCATCGAGTCCGTTTAATTTATTTGCCGTACTTAGTTAACATTGGAAAGCGGGGTAAGAAAACACCGATCAAACACACCCGATCGTTTCACATTATCATTTTAATTTTAGGGTCAAATAGTTCCTTGGTATAATAGGTATATATTGCTACGCTTTTCAGTAAATTTATTATATTTATAGCGATATTATCACTTTACGAAAGAATAAGTTATAGTTTTTCAATTTAAATCAATAAACTAAACAAGACTAAAGACAACATGAACATTATTTTCGAGACCTGCACAAATAGAAACCGAACACAGTAAAAACTCATTATGACTCGTTTTAAGATAAAATAGTTCCTGTAATATATAAATAATAATAATTATAATAATTTTTCGTATCGCCTCAATGAAAACGCGTTTTTACTAGTTGAAATTATAAATAGTCTTCCGTAAGGCCTTGGTGAAAACTAGTTGTCACTAATTATTCAAAATTAATTTACTTTGGTGAAATTAGGCATGTAGCCACAACCCCTCAACCGCCAATTCGCGACCCTTCTATCCAAGACCCTTTAACTGCCAACCCCCGACCCTTTAACTCCCAATCTCCCGATCGCTTAGTCACCGACCCATCAACTCACCGTCCCTTCAACCCCTGACCCATCAAGACCAAAACTCTCAGCCTCAAATACCACCTCCTGCCTTCACCTCTTACGCCTACCCCTCACCTCTTAGTCTCGTTAGTTATTACTACCTATGTACATCTAAAATCATAATATACCCACTTAGTTCGACATATTACCTGTCTTTATTATCAGCACACCATTAAATTGGTGGTTTTCGAGAGGAAATGCTCGATTTGCTTAAGAGGGAAGTATACCACGTGATCGTCCATACAAAAATATTAATTGAGTATCGGAGCACGGCGCGGGGCTGGGAATAGTCGGTAAATATACATAAAACAATTGCCACAACTGAATACAGAACTTCCTCCTTCTTGGAAATGAAATCGGTAAAAAAACCGTCGCCTTTATTCCGACAACAGCGCAAGGATTTTGCTCTATTTAACTTTTAGCATATTATGGTCGATATAAGAACGTTTGCTTCGCCAAAATTTCGTTTCTTACTCGCTCATTTGTGTTTTATTTATATCCCATCTGCGGGCGGGAATGAAAGAAATGGCACGCGGTGCAAACATTGTAACGGAAGACTTTTTAGTTTTACACGTGTTTTCTTTTTAGGGTTCCGTAGCCAAATGTCAAAAAACGGAACCCTTATAGATTCGTCATGTCCGTCTGTCTGTCCGATTATGTCACCGTCACTTTTTTTTATTCTTAAGAAGGAATTAGCTTTGCAATCCTAGCGATATAAAAAAAAGGAAAACCTATAAACCTAGTTTTTCATTGTGTCAATAACATACTAAAAAGTCATGGAGAATGGAAAATATATAGAAGTGGAAAAACGTTTTCACTTTCTCTATGGATGATCACGTGGTATATTTTCCTCTAAACGTGTCATGCCAACTTTTATGTACCTAAGTGGTATGATTTTGTACAGACAACATTCCTGCAAAAAAAATATTTTATATAATTCTAGAATGAATTTTCGACGGCACCCTTAGGTTGCGTGTTGTACTTCTCGCAGTTAACCGAATATTTTATTTTCCTTTTCGTTATGTTACTTATTGGAAAGTTTTATTGATTTTCGACATAATTTATATTGCGAAGCGTTCTTATTTAGCACAAATCCTCATTTATTTAGAAACACAAATTATATATCCAAAAAAAAACCGGTCGAAAAACGCGCCCGAGCACGTCAATTTCAATTACCCCATTAACCCGTTGCAAATGTAACATATTAAAGCAACATTTTCCTTGTCGCTATTCCTTTAGAAAAAAAAAAACATTTTCCTGTTTCCAGGCGCCTGATTCTGGAATATCGGTTTGAAGAATCAAAATTACACGTGACTGTGTCATGTTGTGCAATACATAACTTGCCATATTATTTATGTAAGTACCTCTTATAGTGTTCATAAGCTTTCAAAATCATGGAAACAGAAATTTAAAAGACCAAGGAGGACATAGAAAGGCAAAGGCGAGCCACTGCAGTACGTATTATGTTGGCTAGAAGATTCGCCAAATGTTGCGACAGTGTAGAAAGGCAGCTGTTCCTCCATTTTTGCACAAGCGCGTATACATTGGAGTTATGGTGCGTCTACACCACCTGCACGGCGGTCAGAGACTTTCGCGTGCAGTACCCGTGACGGATATATGTAGTATGCCAAAAATATGCCATTTGCGAGGATATTACCGTATTTGTTGCGGTTCTTGAGATATTTTGATATTTTGTTTCGGCTCCATACATTTTTTTTGAAAAAAAAAACATAACTCTACTATTTTCAACTCAAGTCGTCTGAAACTTATAAATTATTAACACATTACGCAAAACTCATTTCAATCAAAAAATCTTAAATTGGTGACTTTGGTTTTTGTGCTTTTTCCATAGAAACAATTAATGATAAAAAAAAACTGCACCCGTGACAGATATATGTAGTATGCCAAAAAAATCACTAATAATTTATAGTATAACTACCTGCGACGATATTACTGTTTGTTTTGCAATTCTTGTTCCTGATATTTTGAAAAAAAATCGTAACTCGACAATTTTTATTGCAAATAGTCTAAAACTCATAGGTTACCATCGGGGCAAAATCTATTTCAATCAAAAAAACATAAAAATAACAACTTCGGTTTCTATGTCAATGACAGCCGAATTTTGGCCCACAGTGCGCTCCGCCTGCCGCGCTGGTGCAGCGCAAACGCCATGTTCGCGGAGGGGCGCGCGCCGGGCTGGGACGCGCTGCTGCGCGCGAGGAGCGCCAGAAAGGCAATCTACGCCTCCTCTAACACGCTGCTGTCGGCGGTTAGAGAGTGGGACGCCAGCCCACTGCACGAGCGCTGGAAGGGCTTCCACAAGCCTATCGTGAAGCATAATGGGGTGACTCGGGACGCAGGCCCTTATTTGAATTTAATATAATATATTATATTAATCTTATAATTTTATTGAATATGATATTTTTTTTTTAAGGCTTAATTATTTATTTATTTCAATACAAAAACTATTACATTCTCAATTACTCTGAAAAAAAACATTAAAATGGACTATAAACTAAATAAAAGTAAACAAAAAGTCCCGAGCCCTCCCAGACGCAAAGGTGCCCATCACGCTCGCCGCGTTGCCACGCTGAATCGCGATAGACAGCCTCTGCATCAGGAATGACCCGGAACGAGGGTCATGACCCCTCTCCCTCAACCGCCGCCCCAATTCGCCCAAGAAAATTTTGGCCTCGGCACACCAATACCCGGACGTCTCTACCGCTAACGGGACAAACATATACCTCGATAGCAGCGCCGAGTACTTATCGCGCTTTCGGAGTGCCGCAAATTCAGCCGCCGCTCCTGCCGTCCGGACAGTCCGGCCAATGTGCGAGGCGGCAAAAGTGCTGACACAAGTGGCATCCCAGAGAAGACACTTACCCCTTTCCCATGGTACAAGAGTCAGCCCGTCAGGTCTTTTGCCATCGGACCGGCTCAGTCCTGGAGGCTCCATCAAGCACGGTACATTTGCTGACAAAAGTGCTCTCCTTACAATATCATTTAGGGCATGGTGCCGTGGAAACCTCACCACACCCCGACAACAACTCAACGCATGGTGACCATTACTCTCAACCATAGTGCCGCAGATGCATATGTGAGGTTCGCAAACATCGCAGCCCAGGCGAAGAGCAACAGCCACCCGCATTGAGTTGTTGTCGAGAAGGGTACCCACATGTGGAGAGGGAAGTGCATGTAACCATGCCCCCGCCTCAGGCCTAGAAACAGCCATAAGCCTAGCCTTGTCTGTACCCACAGCGTTTTCCAGCAGGCCATCGAAAATTCGCCTCACGCCTATGTCATCCCATATGCGCTGACGGTCCAGTTTATCTGGCATCTCTGCATTCGGATTGAGAGCCCTCCAAGCCTCCAGAGCATCAGACGCAAAAGGGATTGTGGCCCTGTCACCATCCAAAGATAAAATTTTAGTGACAAGGTCCACAACTCCCCCCTCCTCCTCGTTATTGAATTGTATATTATTTTATTATGTAATTTAATTGTATGATGTTTAAATGTATATGGAAATAATTTTCTTGATTAAATTCATTTAATTCATTCATTCATTGACCTGCGGTGATCGATGTAACTTCTACCTACCTGTAACGGATCGGGCCGCCTGCGACGAAATATATACACGAAAAAGCTTATTTACAGTTTATTTAGACATATTACACACTTTACACAGTAGAGTATAGATATACAATGACTCAGACTTACCTACAATAATTATATACACAGAAAACTAATAGTAACAACAGTTTAGTGTCGTAACAGTTTTATAGAGAGAGCAATAATTTACACACTTTTTTAAATCAAAAGACGCGCGATTTGCGTGGCGGCACGCAATGGCTTTTCGGCCAGTGCGCGCGACAATAAGGTTAGTGTTGAGCTGTTGAGCATGTCGCTTACACTATCGATTAGTGACGCGAGTCTTATTTTGCGGGAGAGTATTTGAGAAAGTTAGAATAAGAATAAGAAACATTTATTATCACACAAAAAAAAAGTTTCGAGTTGCAAAATATATCAAAATAACATAAACAATTAGCCTGTGTGACAAAAGGAACGGCCTCAACATAAGCTGCGTCAGCCATTTCATACAGTCAAGTGTAAAAATATGGGTGTACACATCTTACTCAAAAATATGTCCCATAGCATCTTATTCCAGTGTAATAAGAGCGTAGTACCATATTTATGAGACGATTCTTTCGATACATATTTTCGCACTTGACTGTACCAATATTACCGCGCAGTGCTGATTTTCAGTCCATCCCCCTTTCACTGAGCCACATTAATGGGTATGGGGGTTAAGAGGCAACAGGAGTGGTTATTTCTCCATACAAACGTACTCGACTGCTTCCTTCGTGGTTTTTGAAGATAGAGCAATGTTTTTTTTTTCAACACAGATTATTATTAATATCTGTGTCGGACTGTTTTGATTTTTTTGATATTTTTGTTTATTAAGGCGTATGTGCACTTCAAATATTCGCCAAAACGGTCTAATTTACTAGGCCGCGAAGAGAAGCATGGTATTCAAAACTGACATCAATTAGGCTAAAAACCAAAAGAGTCCGACACAGATAATTTCATAACCATTTAGATCTCACAATTTCGTTATATTTGGTTAAGTTTTGAAGGAGGAAACAGTCGAGTACGAAATATCGTTTTCATCACACTTGCTCGAAAAAGATCTTATTACATGCAGGTGTACTGAAGGACAAAAACCTATTTTGTTCCCGCGGGAGTTTTGGATTGTGAAAAAAAAGGTATAATTCCCTAGGGAGTTATAGCTTATTTTAAATTATGTCACTTATTCATACAAACCAAGTAGCATAAATGAGTTTTACTCTTAAAATACTGACGCTTATAATTTAATATTTTTGTTTATGTTTAAAAATATTTAATTTGATTAATTTAACAGCCGTTTAAAATATTATTACATAATGTTCAATCTTGGCTGAATGCTGAATAGGTCTGTGCCTAAGATGCCTAAATTGCCTAACCTGTCAATAAATTACAAAATGGCGGAAGAATGTTTGATATGTCACCGTATTTAAGAATTATTTCGCTTAAAATTTATTTTTTCTTCGCAAGTGTGATGGAAAACATTGTGTGTAACTCCGGGGGTAAGAATATTGCAAACTCGGGTCTTTAATTCCCTCCAGCCTGCGGCTGTCGGAAATTACCACACTCGTATTCAAAATTTCACTTAGCCCCCTCGTTGCACAATGTACTATTCTGCCTTAATACGCACTGTAAAGAATCTAGATAAAATTCCTTACAAGTGTATTGAAATTGTTTTTCATATGTGCCACTGACGACATTAAAATTTATAAAAATAGTCATAAAACTATTATTTGACCTCACGTTAAAAAAAAAACCTTATTATTTGTTATTAATTTCTCCTGCACCAACATACACAAATGTCTCTGTTTGATCCAATGGTTGACTGGTAGAGAATGCCTTCAATGCAATAAAGTTTAACTAAATAAATAACTAATAAAACTCTTTCTATTTGAGTCTCGTACTCGTAGCAATTTTAATCAAATTAAACGTTGCACAAGGTACTATTTTTGAGATTTTTACGCAGGGTTTTTCGTTTCGCCTAACCTGGCGTTGTCCTTATCGCACTAGTTTTAGGAGCCGCTTCCGTTAATAAGACGGTTATATTCACCTAAAATATTTAAATCTCAGCTACCGTATCCTCTTAAAGATTATTCTTAAACAGAACCACTAAAATATAGAATGCTTGCAAGATTTTAGTACCTATACAATATGGACATTAAACATATATACATATTATAATTTTATATAGCTACATATTATATAATTCATAAATCTGCAAAAGAATAAAAGAAAACCACCCTTATTTACATACCTGATTATTGTATCATTAATTGTATTATGCAGGTACCTACTTGCAAAGTTACAAAACGACACGACTAGTAGTAGGTAAAAATAACCAACTTGCAAGATTTTGTAGGATTGTTTGTTACATAAAAACAAAGTTCGTGCCCCGCAATGTAAACCGCAAGCAATCATTGATTAATGTACTCGTAATTATCTCTCTTATTCACAAGAGATTTATCTATACACGAACATGGGCTGCAAGGGTCATCCATAATGTGGTACAAGGCATATAGCGGCTCGGTTATACGTGTGCGAGCGATACGAAGTCATATTCATTTAAAATTTGTATTATATTTACATACTTAAAATCAAACAACAATGGTCAGGTGTAGTCGGGAAATAGATGCCGGTATTAAAGTGCCGGCCAGTGCAGTGTGAGGAGCGCTTGGAATCGGACGCGCCTCACTGCATAATATCGAATAAGATATTATTTATTCGCGATCGGCGTATTTTTTCGTAATGAGATCGCAACAACTCACAGCGAATGAGTTAGTTAGTTAGTACGTAGTTGGTTAGTTAGTTCGTACCGAATGCCATAGATACCACGGACGAAGTCAGCATCAAGCAGATCTGCAAATCGAGTTTTAGTGAAGACGATATTTGCAGTGGCAAGGCGCTACTCTTCCAGATGCTTAGCAAAGCTGACGAGATGCCATCCCGTCGTAGGGATGGAGGCGTGAAGGGTCTCCAGGACATAATCAAATTGTTCAAGGAGATCGACCGTCGACCCGCGGCGCCCCACCGCCCGCTCCTCTATTACGTCACCGGAGACGTGCACGTCACACGAGAGTACATTGGCCCCACAACGTTCTTACGCCGCTACTGCCGCTAAGCCGCCTGCTCTATCCAAGCCTAAGCAGCGGCCGATGAAAGGGGAACAGAGGCTTCGTGTACCAGTTCATAAGGATCAATCACAGCCGACTCTATGGAAGTTGAGATGCGACGAGGATGGTTTCAAGAAGGTGGAAAAGATAAAAAAACTGGCTCGTCAGAATCAGCGCGGTACCGCACCAACAGAACCCAACCATTTGCTGCACCCTGCAACACCGTCGACGCTACTGTATGTGTCCCGTCTACATTACCTTACGAAGGTCGATGACATCATATAGTAGTAGTAGTAGTAGTAAAACACTTTATTGTACAGAAAGAAACATAAAACAGGACAGAACATACATCATTTGTACAAAGGCGATCTTATCCCTTCAACCTAGGGACCTTCAACAAAGAGGAGTTTTGGCCGAAGGGTGTAAAGTTTCGGCGGTTCCGAGGCCGGCTCCCTGACATTGCGGGGTTGCGTAGTGCATCGCAACCGTAATGTGATTTGTAGTATTTAGTTTTAAAATATATTGGTTATAATATGTATGTTAGTTTTAAGTTATTTATTTATGGGCTACTAGTTGTGCGTTAAAATTGTGCGGAAGTGTTGTATAACTGCAGACAATTTTAAACGAAATACTAGTTATATAGGCGTAAAGGACCATTCCGAGAAAAAATGCATGCTTGAGCTAAGCTTAGACATAGAAAAATAAGTAAGTTTACTTATTTCTTCATGGCTTATGTAAGTTAACCTAACCTTACCTTTGAAACAAGGTTAAATGGTTAAATTTACAGGTTTTAATTTATATGTAGTGCAAGTAAATACTGAAAAAGCAAGTTTCGATAGCAAACACATCAGTTACAGTGAACCTGTTATGTAGTTACATTGTAATTTATGATACAATCCTTTTCCCGGTCAAATAGCGCTCTATAAGGAACTCATGTCAAGACATGTCAGAGGAGTTATCTTCATTTTTAGATGGAGAGCTGACTCTGGAAAAATGTATACAATTTTGGGAGCAACAAAACTCTAGTTAGTTTTTAATACGTATGAGTATTACTAGTAGGGCTCGGCCAGTGCGAGTGACATGTATATAAAGTAAGTTACGCACTAATATGCCAGTACGAGCGAGATGCATAGAAAGTAAGTTACGCATACGCTTGCGAATGTGTCTGTGCCATGTCCGTGTGTTAAGCTCATTGTCAGGCTACTGATACTGATCCTTGCGGCTGGAAACTATCGATAGAAAATGACTATTTCATTTTTTCACTAAAAAGGTGAATCGATAGACATCTTGTGTCTAAACTTAACCACACAAAACATTCATATATTACATGTACTTTTAAAAACATAATCACTTATCCTTCCTTTTTCATATTAGCGCAGTCGGGTAAAAATGAGCCCAAAGACTGGAGCTCTATAAATTGTACACAATTTTCGAGGTTAGCTCTTGGCATATTCCGCAAGCATTTTCCTGTTAGTTGTATTTTAGATTGCCTATTAAATATAATTTGACG
Organism: Cydia pomonella; assembly: GCF_033807575.1. Lineage (NCBI taxonomy): Eukaryota > Metazoa > Arthropoda > Insecta > Lepidoptera > Tortricidae > Cydia > Cydia pomonella. The sequence continues at coordinate 11,950,346 of NC_084706.1, read as the reverse complement.
TCGGTATTTCTCATAGTATAGGTTATTTTGAAATAATAAAAGTACCGTCCACTGGGATGAAACGGGACAATTCTGAATTTTGTACAATATTGAAAGAAAATGTTTCCATTTAGTTTTAGGGTATAAAAAAGTTTAGTCTTATGTGAGGTATGTGTGAGAATCCATTTGTAATTCTTTCGCGTTTATAAAACAAAAAGAATAAATGCTTGTCTCATTTTAATCTTTTTTATATTCTTTTAATATGATCAATTACAGTGCGTACAAATTCAATTATACAACTAAACTATAAAACTTAAAACCTAAATCTAAAAATAAATAATACTAAACTTAAAATAAAATACTAAAAAATATCCCCCTGCGGCATGGTGCCGTAGATGCTGGCAGCATTTCCTCGCTGTATTGCAAGACTAATTCTTTGAGCGAGGAAGCTGCCAGCTCTGCGGTCGCCGGTGACCTCTGCTAAACCTTTTTGAAAGTTCCTTAATGAGGTTAAGGGTATCTTCTTTTAATTTTAATATTAAAACAGGTTGTCCCTTTTCATACGGATACAGGGTCAATAAATTTGAATAAAGGTACCAATAAAGAAAAGTGGTCAAGAGTGTCAAGAGCACCAAAAATATGTTAATCTGAGAAGATAGGTATCTTTGTGGTACTTAAATCGATTTGTCAATATCAAATTATATTTAGTTGATATCATAAGTTCCAGAAAACGAATACTAAGAGCCGGGGTTCGCATCCACGAGCTTCCCTTTGAAAGTCTCATCGCACTCGCAGTCAGCCACCGACTCTCCTAATATTTATCTTACATACCGTAAACCGCGGTGATAAGACACGATTTTCAACTTCAAGGACAATTTTCCCCAAGAATCCAAATGATAAAAGTAATAATTTTAAGCTAGTGTTTTTTTTTTAATATTGCATCGATGGCAAACAAGCATACGGCCCGCCTGATGGTAAGCAGTCTCCGTAGCCTATGTACACCTGCAACTCCAGAGGAGTTACATGCGCGTTGCCGACCCAAACCCCCCCCTCCCCCTCGTTGAGCTCTGGCAACCTTACTCACAGACAGGAACACAACACTTTGAGTAGGGTCTAGTGTTATTTGGCTGCGGTTTTCTGTAAGGTGGAGGTACTTCCCCAGCTGGGCTCTGCTCTAGAACTGGAATGACACAAAGCGAGATGTTATTCACAATGCCCATACCTCTCTTTTGGACGTAGTTTAAGGAAGTACCCGGGTCCACAGTTCTACAATTATGAATTTGTTAAATCAATGTTTACCCACGTAGTTAGAGAAAATCAAACAACTGGCTTTGTCTATGTCCTTAGAACGGCGTCGATAGACATTATAAAAGGGTGAATAAAAATTATTCAGTTTAAGTTGTCATAGACATCTAATTTGGTATTATGATGCTCGAGCTCTATTGGCAAATAGTGTGTATATATGTATCTGTTAAACAGTTATTTGACAGAAAATATTTTTCTCGTCTTTTTAACCCCTGAGGCATGATATTTTCACCCCCCTGTGGTGTCTAATCACCTCCTATGTTATGGCTTAACTACTCACCGTGCGTGTTTGGTAACCGCTTTATCACATAAAATTGGTTGTTACTTGTTTTTTGCCAAAAAATGCCTAGTTATAGGGAATATTGGTGATATTACATTACTTAGGTGCCAGAAATTACCAGGTTAGCTGTCTTGTACTTGGTTAATATCACTACATTTTCCGTTAAAACTAAGTTACCTCGGCGAGGACTTACTTGACAGTCAAAAATCTAACTTTTAGGCAGTTTTATTAACTTCTTTTGGTATCAATATAGAGTATAGTCTACTAGTATATTTATCCCTAAAACTCTAATTTTAGTCTCTCTAATCACTACTAAGTTCATTATTCCTATCACAGATTTTCCACTAAGAACGTTGCATGTAGCTACTTAGTTCAAACTTAAAATCAATACAATGTAGAACTGAAATCCATGTAGAATTTTCTCAGAATCTTGGAAATAATAGAAATAATTCGTTACAAAGGGACGAGGAGAAATTTTAACTTTATTTCCATTTATAAAATTTTCTCAGAAATACAAAGTTCCGATAATAGGCAAAGACATTACGGCCCAATTCGAAGAATGATTAAGACACGTTAAAAAAAATCAATCAATCATTATTTATTTGCAGATACAAACATTATACAATGCATGTAAATATATTTTTTAGCGAACATTACGAGTACACCACTGGTAATGCCAAAATTAATAATTAAGAATTATAGTCTAAGAATAATAAATTAAGAATAAAAATCCATTAATATCAAAACATTAAGTATGAAAGAAATTAAATTATATGTATTTAAATGTCAATGAATTACAGATTGGAAATAAAACTAAGAAAGAATGTCAAAGCAGAAGAAATACAAGAAAATGAAAAAATAAGGTTAACAGAGTGCATATATATAAATGTCGAATATTGATTTAATCTAAGGCTCTAGAAAAGTATTATTTGATAGAGTAATGGGGTTTACTAATAAAATATTGTTTAAGTTTCCTTTCGAATGTCTTAAGATCTTGGCATCTAATTAATTATATTTATTACTGCGGTGTTGTTTAAACTCTTGTCAAAATACGTAAAATTAATTACTCTTAATTACTAGGATGTCATCCTTACTTCTAAAATTACTGCGTACTTTCTGTCTGGCTATTTTGAACTGGTCTTTGTTTTAAAAAACATATAGGCATATAGAATAAAGATAAAGCGAAACAGCTGTTAAAATTTTATGAGAGAATTTTATAAATATACATCGGTGCGTGTCAGATACACCTGAACAACCTACGAGAAACCGTAGAGCTTTGTTCTGTTTTAGGAGCACATTTTGTATGCTTGTGCCATTACCCCAGACTACTATGCAGTACCTCATAATGCATTCAAAATATGCATAATAAACCATTTTTAGTGTGTCGCTATCTGCAAAACTGGATAGGCTCTTTAAAGAATAGCAAGCACTAGACAACCGGTTAGAAACTTTTTCAATTTGTTTATGCCATCTTAAAAATGGGTCTAATTCTACACCCAGAAAAGTGATGCAGTCAGATTTTGATATAGGAATATGACAAACAGGATCTGGGCATATGTCAGAATTCATTTTTAAACAATTAGCCGAAATCGATTTAGACAACTCTGACCAGCATTTTTGCATTTTCATATTTAATTCATGCTCACTACGAGCTTTAATGATGATACTGGTATCGTCAGCATAAAGATACGGTGTTCCAGTGGTAATGCATTGAGGTAAATCATTAATGAAAATAATAAAGAGTAGAGGGCCCAACACAGATCCTTGTGGAACGCCGTATCTTATGATAGTTTCATCCGATTCAAATATACACTGGGCTTTTCTGATCTCAACATACTGGGAATGTTTAGTGAGGTAGGAATTCAACAGGTTCCAAGCTGTACCACGTACACCATATGCTTCCAGTTTTGTGAGGAGTATTTCGTGATCAACACAATCAAATGCTTTGGTGAGATCACTGAATACCCCTCCACAATAGTACCCATCGTTAAGTGCCAGCATTACTTCAGCCAAATTAATAACTGCAGTTGAAGTATTCTTATTAGTTCCAAAGCCATACCAACATAATAGTAAATAAGCCATTTCTATTAAAGTGTTTTTCCAATCTGACAAACAAACATTTTTCAAAAATCTCCAATAATACCGAAAGTATGGATATAGGGCGAAAGTTGTTAACATCAGACTTACATCCCTTTTTAGGGTTCCGTAGTCAACTAGGAACCCTTATAGTTTCGCCATGTCCGTCTGTCTGTCTGTCTGTCCGAGGCTTTGCTCCGTGGTCGTTAGTGCTAGAAAGCTGAAATTCGGCATGGATATATAAATCAATAAAGCCAACAAAGTCGTACAATAAAATCTAAAAATTTATTTTTTTTGAGGGTACCTCGCCTACACATAAAGTGGGAGTGAATTTTTTTTTCTGCTTCAACCCTACAGTGTGGGATATCGTTGGAAAGGGCTTTCAAAACTAATAGGGTCTTCAACAAACATTTTTTGTTAAAGTGAATATATTCGGAGATAATCGCTCCGAAAGAAAAAAAAATGTATCCCCCCCCTCTAACTTTTGAACCATAGGTCCAAAAAATATGAAAAAAATCGTGGAAGTAGAGCTTAAGAAAGACTTTAAATGAAAACTATAGCGGACATGATCAGTTTAGCTGTTTTTGAGTTATCGCAAAAAGTTTCCCCTTCATAGTAAAAAGACTTTAATTAGGTACTGATTATGGGGTCTAACTACTAATAGGGGTCTTCAACAAACATTTTTTGATAAAGTGAATATATTCGGAGATAATCGCACCGAAAGAAAAAAAAAATGTGTCCCCCCCTCTAACTTTTGAACCATAGGTCCAAAGAATATGAAAAAAATCGTGGAAGTAGAGCTTAAGAAAGACCTTAAATGAAAACTATAGCGGACATGATCAGTTTAGCTGTTTTTGAGTTACCGCAAAAAGTTTCCCCTTCATAGTAAAAAGACTTAGTTTAATTAGGTACTGATTATGCAAATTTGCCTATTTGTTTCACTCGCGTGAAAGGTACCGTTTCATCCCTTGGTTAACAATTTACTATACTTTAAGCTCCAGTTTAGCTTATTGTGACGGAAGAGTAACTACGGAACCCTACACTGAGCGTGGCCCGACATGCTCTTGGCCGGTTTTTATAAATTGCAATTACTTTTACTCTTTTAAGCTGAGATGAAAAAATAATGAAATATGTTTTATTTGTTAACAATACAGGGTTCGATTGTAAAGGTTGGAGTCTTCTGTAAGTATAAAATAGGTACCTGTGACAGAAGACCCCGAAAGATCTTGGAAAGATCGATGACTAAACGACATGTCAAAAATGACGTTTATTTCGATTCCGCTGTGATCCCAATAAGATCTATCTACAATATTTCTAACGTCAAAGTGACATTAGTTGCCCGAATCGAGCTGCTTCTGTCAATTATCTTACCTAGAGTCAATAACGACGACAAGCTCAATCAATGTATAGTGTAAGTAAATTGTTAGTATCAATACGTATATAATGTCACTCCTTTTAACATGTGTAGCTTAACTGTAAGTATTAATTTAAGGAATAAATAATTATCAAAAAAAAAAAATACGACATACAAAGGCTATCTTAATGAGAACTTATCTAAACCAGAACTTATACATTATACATTATCGTATCTCATTCTTCGAATCGGGTCGTTATTTACTACTGGTTTTGCAATAATTTAACCAGATGCAGAAATTTGTTTTCAATGAACAGCACAGACTCATTGCTCCAACGTAAACGTGCACACGTGAAATTACCACAACAAAACAGATAAACGACTCCAAGTCCAAGCTAGAAAAGTAATACAAGTAGCACTAATTCATTAACGTAGCTTATATACCTACACATGACAGCGTCAACTTTCCCATTACTAGGGCTGCACAAACTTAACGCTCTGTTTAATTAAGACCCGAGATTCTCGGCTCTTTATTTATTCTAACTAACGGTTCCGTGCCCGCCGGTAATTTTGCCGTCTGTTTGGAAGGGTTTTGTTGACATCCACTTTATTGGAAAGTGACGAAAAGTTTAACTCGGCTAAGTCATTTTGTATTCACGTATATCATTACAATATTCATGATAATATGAGCTTTAGAGAATGATAATAAAGTTTATATCATGAGGAATGCTGAATTGGGCTATGAAAATTGCGGTTTGACACGTGTGTTGATATCAGCCGATATTTGACGCGTAGGGATGAATAAATATCAATATCTTATCTATTTATATGTACTCGTGATATTACTTTAGCAACTTACGAGTTTTACGTAATAATTTTTCATATGTTATCCTATATTATTTTGAAAGTTTAGTCTTATATTAATTGTGTTAGCTCTAAGTAGCTCGCCATGAAAATCAAAGAAAAAAAATCCTAGTGTTTTTACATAATTTCCTCATGGAGTTTTACAAAGAACATCCGCATTTAATTAGGTCATCTCATCTTTAAAATACTCTAGCGGCAGTATCATGGTCCCATTTTTATCACTTGTCATGTCATGCGTCACTTTCGCACTAACAAACTTGTTAGAACGTGACAGGCATAATGACAGATGATAATAAACCGACCATCTTAGCCCTACTGTAAGGAATATCTAGGGGTGTCAATAAAACTGAAAAATTAACGAATTATACAGAATCATATCTTCTATAACATTAAATAAATATTGAATGTTTGATGGAGTAGTCTAAAATTATAATAAAATGTCTTATTTTTACTCAAATCCAGATCGAAAAATGTTATGATTTGGGCAGCTTGGGTGCTTGATTTTTACAGGTCAGGTTAGTGGGTAAGATTCTACCACTAACAAAAGAGTCATGAGACTCGCAAAATTACTACCAGCTAATTTTGTAGGTACACATTACGACAGTATTAAACAACTTCATTTCTGTATTTATGTAGACCAGTACATGTAGAGAGATATTTTCCTTAGGGAACGTAATTCCCCTTCTATGTAATTTTGTTACCTGACTTTCCTACAATATCGGCATTACCGGCTTAAAATAGCAATAATTCGTTGATCCAATTAATTGGGATTAAGCCCCAGTAGTAGCAGACATTTTGGATCAATACAAAGTCTATTTTTATATCCTCAGCTACCCAATGAAGTACCCACAGAAATACTAAAATAAATAGAATGACCAGTTTTATTCTGTTTTAGGCAGGCATTGACAAAAAATCAACCACCTAATTGTTTTATGCTTGACATACAACGTGACAAATTAACGAATAAAAGAAAAACCGTGACAGAATAAAACAAAGGCACAAATAAATAACTGAAAACAACAGAACAATTTGCACAGGCCAGGTCAGTTAACTGGCTAGTAACAACAAACGCACGTGCCCCCATTGTTTCCCAGACCCAATCAACCAGAAAAGGCTGAGCGACAAAATAGTAATTTAAACTAACGTACAAAGGTTCAGCATAACGTGGCCGAAGGTTGATGATTTATTTCAGCAATAAGTGTCGTGTTAGACTACACCATTACCGGCCTGTCAGATAGACTCTGGTCCAATAAGGAAGAGTTTGAGAATGAGTTACTGTACACAACGACACAGTACCATGATCGACGTGAGCGTCATACAGTATACAGCCACCTAATTCTATATAAGTACATACTTTAGTCTATTGATTTTACCCAAGGTCACATATGATAATAATATCTAGCGAATTTACCTTAAACACATTTTCAGAAATCAGGCTTCTAATTCTTAGTAACAGTTGTAGTTAAAGACTAAGATATCATTGAATTAGGTTTTTACGTACATGGCATGGGCACGATTGCGCAATGCGCAATAACCGTGGCATCCATAGAGCTGGATTTCCACCGGCTCAACTGTTCTTCTTCTTTTTTTCTTTGTCTAGTCTTCTGATCCATTTTCAACTATTATAATTATGACAGTTAGTTAGGCGGGTGCCATATATTCAATGAAATTTAAAATATATTGTATTCGAATACGTGCCCTTTTCTATGACTTGGGCAGCTTCCTAAAGGAAGGTCGAGAGACGCAATGTTTATAGCGTTTTCTTAGGCGAGCCGGCAATGACTGACGTCTGTTTAATAAACGGCTAAAATGAGACGCTTTTATTCTATTTTGTATTCATTTTGACGCTTTAAGTACGTACGTATGTTTAAATATAAAAGTTTTATGGAAAGCAAAGAGTCGACAAACATTTATGGCGTTATTACTCGTACTGTAAAAATCGTGTTTATAAAGTAGGTATCCAACATACAGTCATGAATAAATAACGACATATAAATCTATAAATTTTAGCAGGTGCTAGAAAGGTTTGCAACCTCTACAGCCCTTTGGAACGGTGACTGGCAACAGTTACTTATTTGAATTTAGAATTAGATCCCGCCATCAGATGGAACTATGATGGAACAGGTTTTCGAGCGGGCAATACAGAGGAGGCAGCCATCTAATACTACTCTTTGATGAACTGTAACGTAGCTATAGATCGTGTCATCCACGCCGATGCGTGCCTGGACTCGTTTTGTCATGTTATTAAAGTTAAGGTTAGATTTGACATTTCTACGCGTCATCGTAGATGAAACGAACTATAAAAGAGTATAAAAATAGTGTAACTGTTAGTAAAACAGAGTCGTTCGCCTGTGTTTCTAAAATTGTTGAAATGATAATGAAAATAAATAACAAAACAAAGCAAAGAAAGTGCATTCTGTTCAATAGTTTAATTTCATTTTTATGTTTTTTTTTTCATATTTCCATTTAAAATAAATCACTTTATTGCAGACATTACAGTCCATATCATTAAAAATATCTTAAATCTAATCGAATCTAATTTAAGTATCTGCCTTCTTCTGGGACACCAGGTACTTGCACCTGGTGCATGAGATCGTACCCAGTGCCGCAAAATGGGGCAGACCGGCTTTACACTAAACTACTGGTATTGGTTTTACTTTGGTCTCTTCTAGGCTGTATTTTTTTAGGGTTCCGTAGCCAAATGGCAAAAAACGGAACCACGAATCTATAAGGGTTCCGTTTTTTGCCATGTCCGTCTGTCTGTCCGATTATAATATATCACAGCCACTTTTTTCCGAATCTATAAGAGCTATACTGTTCAAACTTGGTAAGTAGATGTATTATATGAACCGCATTAAGATGTTTACACAAAAATAGAAAAAAAAAAAAAAAATTTGGGGGTTCCCCATTCTTAGAACTGAAACTCAAAAAATCTTATTTCATCAAACCCATACGTGTGGGGTATCTATGGATAGGTCTTTAAAAATGATATTGAGGTTTCTAATATCATTTTTTTCGAAACTGAATAGTTTGCGCGAGAGACACTTCCAAAGTGGTAAAATGTGTGTCCCCCCCCCCCCCGTAACTTCTAAAATAGCAGAATTAAAAATCTAAAAAAAATATGATATACATTGCCATGCAAACTTCCACCGAAAATTGGTTTGAACGAGATCTAGTAAGTAGTTTTTTTTTAAGACGTCATAAAATTAAAAAAAAAAAACATGAAACCCATACAGTCATGTGTGGTATCTATGGATAGGTCTTCAAAAATGATATTTAGGTTTCTGATATCTTTTTTTTCTAAAGTGAATAGTTTGCGCGAGAGACACTTCCAAAGTGAAAAAATGTGTCCCCCCCCCGTAACTTCTAAAATAACAGAATGAAAAAAAAAAAAAAAAAAAAATTATATACGGAACCCCTAATGGGCGAGTCCGACTCGCACTTGGCCGCTTTTTTTTCAATGTTTACGCTGTTAGGTGAATACAAACGAACAACCAACAAAACCTTTATAAAATATAAGACAGAAAATCCTGAATTGACTTTTTCTCAAACTCGTATTTCACTTGAAATTTTGCAACACTAATTGCCTGGCCGGCTCCGTTTACCGTAGTCTCCATTTTCATCGTGTTTTCAAATTGTAATCCAAATTCCGGTTTATTTTATCTTTGTTCCGTTTAAAATTCGTTAGTGCACGTTTAACATTTCTCTATGAAATTTGGTACCTAGCCGGAGTTAGATTGAGTACTTAAGCCGACGCTTTATGACGTTATACTTTTTGCACGATTTTATTTCAATTGCAATGTTCGCATAGTTAAACCTAACTGCTTGCGAATTTAGTTGTATCCAAAATTTGCAACCCATTTTTGAGTTTATTGGTATCCGATTGAGTTGAGACATACTTATGAACGTCCGGCGACAATAAAAAAATACAATATACATATAAATGCGTGTGTCCTTACTGACTGACTTATCAACGCAGAGCCGAAACTACAAATGCTAGAAAGTTGAAATTTGTACATCAGGTTACATTTATAATGTGTCTTAGAGGTAAGAAGCGATTTTGAGAAATACAACCCCTAAGGGGGAGTTAAAAAGGGGAAGTAGTTTGTATGGTGTTCCAATTTTTTTTTTTAAACTAAGAATTTGAAACTACGTAATAAAATATTTTATTAAAATACTAGAAAACTAATATCAGCGTTTTTTAAAATGCACCTTAAGGTGGTGAAAAACGGGGTTGAAAGTTTGTATTGAGATCAAACATTTTTTTGAGTTTGGGACTTGAAACTTTGTATATGGGCATATTATTATTATACAAGAAAAGTAGTTTTAGCTTCTTCTTCTTCCCTAGACCGGTAGTCCCATTTACTTGGGGTCGGCCCGTCTCGTCCGCATCCTCCACTGAGCACGATTTCGTGCGGCGTTTTTGTCAATTTGAGCCTCTTTAAGGTCTCTTTCGACCGTCGTCAGCCAGGTGGCGGGTAGTCTTCCATGGCCGCGTTCGGTCGTTACAGGCAGGTTCAAGGCCAGTTTTACCAGGTGGTCTTCTTCGCGTCTTTGGACTTTGGCTTTGTCGATTATTGGAGCGACTCTAAAACTTCCCCTAATGTACTCATTCCGGATCTTATCTAAGAGTGTGACACCAGCTGACCATCGTAGCATACGCATTTTGGTAGTGTGTAACTTATTAAGGTGGTATTTGTTTGTAGCCCAGCACTCCGATCTATACAAAACCGCGGGTCTTATTGCTGTTTTGTACAGTATTCCTTTGGTTTTTAGCGGCATTTTGTTATCGCACATGACTCATGTAAGCTGTCTCCATTTCATCCAGCCTGTAGTGGTACGGTGAGTAACATCGCTATCAATTTTGCCATCGCTGGACACTATCTAAGTTAAGTCTTGTTGTAGGTGGTCGAAGTTTTCCGAGATTAAAACTACATCATCTGCATAAAGTAAGTTCCACGGTAGCGACTTTTGACAGTGTTTGGTCAAGTAATCCATAGTAGTGTTAAAAAGTATTGGGCTCAGTGTATAACCTTGAATACCTTGATGAACTCCTACCTCTATTTCAAACCTGTCACCTTTACCTGCTGGGCTAACAACTTGGGTGGTGATAGCGTCGTACATGTCTTGTATCAGATAAATGTAGTACTCTGGTACGTTTTGCTGCCTGAGCGATTCCCATATGAGATCTCGAGGGACATGGTCAAACGCCTTTTCCAAGTCTATGAATATCATATGTATGTTATGCTTGTTTGCTTTTGCCTTTTCCAGCAGAATACGTAAAGTCTGAATTGCATCTGATGTGCTTCTTCCCGTCACGAAGCCACATTGATTTGGTGTAAGACTTATGAGGTGTTGTAGTCTGTTATTAATTATCCGCTCCCAGATTTTTAATGTGTGTGACATCAATTTTATAGCTCTATAGTTACTACAATCTCTTACGTCTCCTTTACCCTTGTAGAACGGTATCAGGTGACTGTTTCGCCACGCGATTGGCATTGATTGTCCTTGAATGAGTTTATTTAGTAGTTGATGTAGCCAAGCTTGACCCTGAACATCCAGATGTTTCCAGACCTCTGTTGGTATTTCGTCTGGCCCTGGTGACCTATTGTTTTTCATTTGTCTTATGACTATCCTTATTTATTCTGGAGTTATATCAAGGATAGGACCTAGCACTAGTTCAGGTTGCTCGTTATTGCTATTTATGGAGTGTGATATATTTAATAAGTCTTTATAGTACGCGGTCCATCTACTGTTAATTTCTCTATCTTCTGTTAAAAGTTTCGAATTTTGGTCATTTATATATTTAACTGTTCTTATGTCTTTAGTATTATTGTGCCGAGTTTTAGCAATTTTGTGTACGTCTAATTCAGATTTTGCCGATTCTAGATCGTTATAAAATTCTTGGTTCGATTGTGCCATCGCGATTGCCACTAGTCTCTTGGTCAACTTTTTCTGCTGTTTATACTTGTCGAAGTCCGTTTGGCCTCTTGTATGTTGCCATACTTTGAATAGCTCTCTCTTACGTGATACAGTCTCTTTCACTTCGGCGTTCCACCAAACTGTTTCCTTATTCGGACCCTTCTTGCATCTTGTACGACCTAGGTGTCGCTCAGCCTTGGCTATACAGACTTCTTCGAAATTTTCCCACACTTCATTTGGCGTCATGTCTGTGGCATCTATGGAACTAAGGTGATCTTTCAGTTCTTGTATAAAAGATTGACCAACAGGCTGACTTAATGACTTCAATTTTATTTAAGGTGTTTATAGACCGCGACTAGTAATCTGTGTTGAGTAGTGAGCTGTTCTCCTGGGATGACTTTGCAGTGTTTATAGTTGCCTAAATGTGTGCGTCTTGCCACAAAGTAATCGATTTGGGTGGAGTGGCCTACGCTTTGGTATGTGATTTGATGAACTGCTCTCTTCTTGAAGAAAGTGTTAATTATTGCCATGTCGCTGCTGGAGGCAAATTGCACAATAGTGTCTCCATCACTGTTTTGCGTACCATAGCCGAAACCGCCGTGCCACCTTTCTGCGTTAATGTTCTTTTGTGCCTACATGGCCACTTAGGTCTCCACCGATGTGTATGGTTTCTTCAGGTGGGATGTTCCGTACCAGTGTATTTAATTCATCCCAGAATGATTCTTTTTCATTCTTTGTCGTCCCGGTTTGTGGCGCATATGCCGATATAATGTTCAAACACGGCTGGTTATCTCACGCAATTTTTGTTGTGATGAGTCTGTCGGTAGTCCTCTCAACGTTTATCAGCCTGTTCGTTAGTTTTTCGGAAAGCACGATCCCCACTCCGTTTTTACCAGATGTACCTAGTCCCGCTGTAAATAAGTTTGAACCCGTTGCCTATAATCCTGGATTTGGCACCCTTCCACCTAGTCTCCTGCAAACAGCATGCATCTATCTGTCTTTTGTGCAGAGTGTCGGCAAGTTCTGCACATCTGCCCGTCAAGGAACCTAAGTTACATGTCGCTAATCGCAAGTGAGTGCATGTGTTGCTTCGACCGTCGCTTAAGGGGTACGCTCTAGCCTTTTGTGTGCCTTGATCGTCGCTTAAGGGGGACGCCCTAGCTTTTATGCTCTTCCTTTTTATGCTCATTTTCATGTTGTGGACGAGGAGAATTTAATGGCTATGGTATTTTTACGGCCGGTTGCCACCTGACGCCAAGACACTAGTCCAGCTTACTAGGACTGTGAGCGCTGCCGTTGAACCTTAAAGGTTTCTTAAGCCACCTGCTCTTTTGCACTACCGTGCCTGGTGTTGCAACTCCAACATGACCCTTGCATCCTATTATTTAGAATTGGCTCAGTGTTGTGCTTTGTCACTTCCGCCTATTCTACCGTTCTGATGGATTCCGTCCCCGCCTTCACAGCCGTTGTGGTCTTCACCTGTAACCCTGGGCATGGGTTTCGCGTTATACCCCGCGACACTGGGTCCCAGTCTGAACTTCGCCACCTACCCAATCCGGCCTACTGGATTAGGAGGTGCCCACCCCCGCGATGTGTACTCGCCAGACCGGTGTTGCAACAGTGGGAGATAGAGAAGGTGACTCTTTCTCCCCTGAAGCCGGGTTAATGGTCTTGTATGTAACACCAAGACCAAGAGCAAGAAAAGTAGTTTCAGGGTTTTTAAAATTCATCCCCCAAAAAGAATTAAAAAGAAGTTGATAGTTTGTATGAAGTTCAAAACTTAATTTAAGCTAGGAACTTGATACTGCATAAATAGTGCGGAAATTTTTTTTCAGTGCGGGACTTAAAACTTTATAATGGGCATATTATTAGAATATAAGAAAAGTAATTTCAGCGTTATTAAAAATTCATCCCCTAACAGGGTTAAAAAGAGGTTGATAGTTTTTATGGGGTCCAAATTTTAATTCTTGAAACTTCTTAAAAAGGTATTTCATTAAAAGAGAAGAAAACCGATTTCAGCCATTTTGAAAATGAATCCCCCAATGTGGTGAAAAAGTTTGTATGGAGATCAGACATTTTTGTGAGTGCGGGACTTGATTTTTTGTTTATTGTGTATTGCATTTCCACTTGTTACATGCAGGTGTTATAATAGAATTTTTAGTACAGTGACATGGACCCTGCAAGAGCACAGCAATTCTAATTCTAAAAATAATCCTTAATTCTAGGTATGTCAAAAACAATTAAAATAATAACAAACAAACCTATGAAGGTCAAAAACAACTAAAGTAGGTACTTTAATACTATCGGGGAACTAAAATACAATCTAAATATTTACACATACTCTTAAAATTTAAAATAAAATTTACTATTTACATATACTTATAATTATAAAAAAAGCGGCCAAGTGCGAGTCGGACTCGCCCAAGAAGGTTTCCTTTATGACGTATTAAAAAAAACTACTTAAACTACTAGATCTCGTTCAACATTTTACCACTTTGGACACACATTTTACCACTTTGGTAGTGTCTCTCGCGCAAACTATTCACTTTAGAAAAAAATTATATTAGGAACCTAAATATCATTTTTGAAGACCTATCCATAGATACCCCACACGAATGGGTTTGACGAAAAAAATTTTTTTTTTAATTTTATGACGTATTAAAAAAAACTACTCACTAGATCTCGTTCAAACCAATTTTCGTTAGAAGTTTGCATCGCAATGTATATCATATATTTTTTTTAGATTTTTCATTCTGTTATTTTAGAAGTTACAGGGGGGGGGACACACTTTTTTTCACTTTGGGAGGTTCTCTCGCGCAAACTATTCAGTTTAGAAAAAAATGATATTAGAAACCTTAATATCATTTTTGAAGACCTATCCATAGATACCCCACATGTATGGGTATGTTGAAAAAAATAATTTTTTTTTTAATTTCATGACGTATTAAAAAAAACTACTCACTAGATCTCGTTCAAACCAATTTTCGGTAGAAGTTTACATGGCAATGTATATCATATATTTTTTTTTGATTTTTCATTCTGTTATTTTAGAAGTTACGGGGGGGGGGACACACTTTTTTTCACTTTGGAAGGTTCTCTCGCGCAAACTATTCAGTTTAGAAAAAGCGGCCAAGTGCGAGTCGGACTCGCCCATGAAGGGTTCCGTACCATTTATGACGTATTAAAAAAACTACTTACTAGATCTGGTTCAAACCAATTTTCGTTGGAAGTTTGCATGATAATGTATATAATATATTTTTTTTAGATTTTTCATTCCGTTATTTTAGAAGTTACAGGGGGGGGGACACACTTTTTTTCACTTTGGAAGTGTCTCTCGCGCAAACTATTCAGTTTAGAAAAAAATGATATTAGAAACCTAAATATCATTTTTAAAGACCTATCCTTAGATACCCCACACGTATGGGTTTGATGAAAAAATTTTTTTTTTTTAATTTTTATGACGTATTAAAAAAAAACTACTAACTAGATCTCGTTCGAACCAATTTTCGGTGGAAGTTTGCATGGCAATGTATATCATATATTTTTTTTAGATTTTTCATTCCGTTATTTTCGAAGTTACAGGGGGGGGGGACACACTTTTTTTCACTTTGGAAGTGTCTCTCGCGCAAACTATTCATTTTAGAAAAAAATGATATTAGAAACCTAAATATCATTTTTGAAGACCTATCCTTAGATACCCCACACGTATGGGTTTGATGAAAATTTTTTTTTTTTTTAATTTTTATGACGTATTAAAAAAAAACTACTAACTAGATCTCGTTCGAACCAATTTTCGGTGGAAGTTTGCATGGCAATGTATATCATATATTTTTTTTAGATTTTTCATTCTGTTATTTTAGAAGTTACGGGGGGGGGGACACACTTTTTACCACTTTGGAATAGAATACATCTACTTACCAAGTTTGAACAGTATAGCTTTTATAGTTTCGGAAAAAAGTGGCTGTGACAGAATCGGACAGACAGACGGACATGACGAATCTATAAGGGTTCCGTTTTTTGCCATTTGGCTACGGAACCCTAAAAAATGATATTAGAAACCTTAATATCATTTTTGAAGACCTATCCATAGATACCCCACATGTATGGGTATGTTGAAAAAAAAAATTTTTTTTAATTTTATGACGTATTAAAAAAAAACTACTCACTAGATCTCGTTCAAACCAATTTTCGGTGGAAGTTTACATGGCAATGTATATCATATATTTTTTTTAGATTTTTCATTCTGTTATTTTAGAAGTTACAGGGGGGGGGGGACACACATTTTACCACTTTGGAAGTGTCTCTCGCGCAAACTATTTATTTTAGAAAAAAATGATATTAGAAACCTCAATATCATTTTTGAAGACCTATCCATAGATACCCCACACGTATGGGTTTGATGAAAAAAGATTTTTTGAGTTTCAGTTCTAAGTATGGGGAACCCCCAAAATTTATTGTTTTTTTTCTATTTTTGTGTGAAAATCTTAATGCGGTTCATAGAATACATCCACTTACTAAGTTTGAACAGTACAGCTCTTATAGTTTCGGAAAAAAGTGGCTGTGACAGAATCGGACAGACAGACGGACATGACGAATCTATAAGGGTTCCGTTTTTTGCCATTTGGCTACGGAACCCTAAAAAGTAAATAAGTAAAAATTATTTATTGTACACAAGATAACTTACACAGAAATCGAAATTATTCAGTCTTAAAACTAACAAGCAGTATATGTACATTTAAGAATTTTCAGTAGGTTTCACTGGCTCCTACACTAGGCGAAGCCTGTCTCGTAGGTAACCGTTTCAGACATGAATTTCCAATGATATGATTTTTTGCGAAAGCCAATAAGACACGATAAATTTAATAATTATAATTAAGTATAATTTAATAACGATAATTAAATTATCGTTACTCAGAGCTAAAAGGATGCCGATACCTAATTATGTCTCAGTATGTACTTACACTACAGTTCCGTCAAGAACTCCTGAGTAGAGTAGAAACATTAAATTTGTTCATTAGGTTATTTTTGAATGTGTTAAAATCAGATTCATATTTAATGTCTGGTATATGATTAAAAAAAAAAAGCGGCCAAGTGCGAGTCGGACTCGCCCATGAAGGGTTCCGTACCATTTATGACGTATTAAAAAAACTACTTACTAGATCTGGTTCAAACCAATTTTCGTTGGAAGTTTGCATGGTAATGTATATCATATATTTTTTTTAGATTTTTCATTCCGTTATTTTAGAAGTTACAGGGGGGGGGGGGACGACACACTTTTTTTCACTTTGGAAGTGTCTCTCGCGCAAACTATTCAGTTTAGAAAAAAATGATATTAGAAACCTAAATATCATTTTTGAAGACCTATCCTTAGATACCCCACACGTATGGGTTTGATGAAAAAAAAATTTTTTTTTAATTTTTTATGATGTATTAAAAAAAAACTACTTACTAGATCTCGTTCGAACCAATTTTCGGTGGAAGTTTGCATAGCAATGTATATCATATATTTTGTTTAGATTTTTCATTCTGTTATTTTAGAAGTTACGGGGGGGGGGGGGGGACACACTTTTTACCACTTTGGTAGTGTCTCTCGCGCAAACTATTCAGTTTAGAAAAAAATGATATTAGAAACCTCAATATCATTTTGAAAGACCTATCCATAGATACCCCACACGTATGGGTTTGATGAAAAAAGATTTTTTGAGTTTCAGTTCTAAGTATGGGGAACCCCCAAAATTTATTGTTTTTTTTCTATTTTTGTGTAAACATCATAATGCGGTTCATAGAATACATCTACTTACCAAGTTTGAACAGTATAGCTTTTATAGTTTCGGAAAAAAGTGGCTGTGACAGAATCGGACAGACAGACGGACATGACGAATCTATAAGGGTTCCGTTTTTTGCCATTTGGCTACGGAACCCTAAAAATTACACACATTGCAAAAGGATCAGAGTGAATCATTTGTAATTTAGATGCGGGTCTTTCGAGTTTATGCCTCAGTCGTAGGTTTTGTGTCCGTGTATATTGTGGGAATAGCACAAGAACAAGAACATCAGTTCTTCATCACAATGATACATGCTTCCATGATGTAAATTGATGGCAATGTAAGTATCTTTTTTGCATAAAATGTAGCTTACAGCTTTCGATCGACCGTAGAGGCATATAAACTATTATTCTAATGCAGCGTTTTTGTAGTCTAATCAGTTGTATTAGATCCACACTATTTCCCCATATCACTATGCCATATTTTAACCAAGCATACGCATGCCTATGCGTATGCTTGCGTACTGACATTAAAACGGCTATAGGCATAGTACGCACAAGTAGCCGTTTTAATGTCAGTACATATTTTCAGTTTATAGAGTGCATATGTAAATCTGCTTAGCTTTGACATCAATTTACTTATGTGTTCTTTCCAGTTCATTGTAGAGTCTACCTAACCACCAACATACAAATCCACGCGTACGAAGTCCCGGGCAACAGCTATAATGCTGATGATGCGTTAAGATTATATATTATCGAGCTGCTATGATGATGGAGACTCAGGTCACCATAAGAATTCGGTGTTAATAAAACGCTATGTTGTTAAATTTGGGTTAGATTGAAGTGCATAACCATAAATACATTTCTACGGATCGTCTTTTCTATACTAGAAAACTTCGGGAAGCCATTGAAAACAAAAAAAAAAAATCGCGATTTCATCAACATCGATTTAAGGGTCTCATCCAATGACTGGATCATTAGTAATGTAAGCGAAAACGAATATTGCTAGTTGGGAAAACCACACTTGACGGACTGATTAACATAACTCAGCGGTTTACTATGAACTTTACATACAATAAAATTTAGCGAACGCTTTACGGCTTTACGTTTGGTGCAATCTACCCTAAGATGTGCTGTGTGTCGACCACGTGCCGAGCGAGTGACATCACTAGTGTGCAAAAAGTTCATTTTGATAAACAAGACCAAGTTCGAAAATCTGGCAGCTAGAAGATGTTGATATTGATATCAACTTTTTTAGCCATCTTTCTTTGAGACCATGGGGGCAATGCCATTCTCGAAACATCGGAGGTAATTTTAAAGTACAGCACAATGACAGTGCAGTGCATTGCAGTGTGCAATATGCGAATGGTATTCCTGAATGTACATAAAAAATCATAATATTTAACAAAATTATTTGATTTGTTCCCTAGCTGAACTAGGAGATTAATTCTCAATTTGTATGATTCTTTGGACATTTATTTGAGCACATGTGGCACGAGTCATTGATTGCATAGTTACTAACACTACGTCATTTCCCAAACAACGATTGTCGAGGAATTCCGGGAAATCGCGTGACTAGCAAGTGTTTGATAAAAATCGATTAATCCACACTCGATTGCGCCAGCAGGGTCCCGTGAGCAATTAGATTTTCATTTGAGATTACTTTTCAACGGTCTTAAATTAGTGATCATAAATAAACTTTTACTTAGATGATTCATTTCATTTATGTTTGTACTATAAGAGTGAAACTTGGTTAATCCTGGTCCCAGGATATACTATTTTTATTCTTCATTCTCGACTAGGGAAGTGGTGTATCGATAAAATAATTCCGATAATAGATAATTTTGAGTACATTTAAATAATGTCATTTTTAAATAAATGAAACGGACATTTTTGTATTGGGAGGTACTAAATAAATAAAGGAAATATTTGGTTAATAAAAATTTAATCTGAATCTGATGATATGTTCATATTTTTATTTATGAAATGACAGATAACGTCAATGCAGAGCTGTTTTTTTTTATAATTCACCACTAAATATAACATAAATTTGCTAATAGAACATTTTGACTGCATTGGCTGTTAACCATTGCCTTCATTCTCGATAGATCCATTCTATTAGATAAAAAAAGTAATATTATCAATACTTTGGCATCACTACAAGACACGTTATTAGAAGTGTCACAGGAACCATCTTAGACCGGCCGAAGTAAAGAAATTTTTGTCCTTATTCGCGTTCTTCTTCTTGCCCTAAGTCTTATCCCATTATCTAAGGTCGGCTCTCCTTGTCTTCCTTTTCCTCTGTTCCCGGTTCTGGGCTATGGTGTTATCTACTCCTATCTCTTTCAGGTCCTTTTGGACCGTTGTCAACCAGGTGGCGGGCCGTCTTCCGGCGCCTCGCACTGTCGTGGGTTTGCTCAGGGCAACTCGAACCATATGGTCTTGAGGGCGGCGGGTAGGCGACGTTCTTTAACCGATTATGGGCGCGACTTTATAACTCCCTCTGACGTGGATATTTCGAACTGTCCAGCAGTGTAACACCCGCTGACCAGCGTAACATGCGCATTTCTGCCGTTATTCACGTTTGTCCATTTTTTAGTGTAGTCAAGCCAGTTGATCCTTCTTCTTTCAGGAATTAATTTTAGTATGTTGTATTTTGTGTTCTCTGTATACTCGTCGAAAATATGATACCTAACAATGTTTTCTTTTTTTTCTATCTCCAACTTTTTCTTCATTCTTTGAAGTCAACAATTTTAACGAAAAACTTAATTTGAGTTCGATGTTTTTCAGATTCAATACATTATTAAATAATTTAAGAGGCTCTGCCAAAAATAACTTAAACATGTTTGAAGATCATATTTGATCTCAACGTCAATAAAAAGCATGGATGCCTAATTAATTCGAGCATGTCAGGCCGTAACCGATTTTATTAGACCTTCGCCTCCCATCAGTAGCGTTTACAATCTGCGCTTATGTGGAGGAGTTAGTGAGGGCAGCAAGGTCTCGTTAAACTGGTGACAAGCGTAAATGAAGCCTGACGCCTCAATGGCGTGGGATGTCAAATGAGGGGAGCGTTCCGCGTAAACATACTGCTATGAGTATCGGTGTGGCGTATATGAATAATTAGTTTATCTCTTGACAATATCTGCATTATTATAAAAGGCGCGTAGAATTGTTATGTAATAAAAAACATACTTTGATTTAAAAGTTGCTATTTTAGGAAATTGAAACTCGATATAGTACTTTTTTGTGATACCGATTTGCGCGCCAAGCTGAGGCACTTAGCTTGAGTACAAAATCTAATACACTACGCCAAACGCATACATTGATTGCCAAGACAATACATGCAACTCAGGACGGCAATCACATATACACGTTTGAAGCATTTGATGAATACGTAAGATAAACATGTATAATTACGTAGTACAAAGAAGGCGCACCAGCTGAACGTACGAGTAGGAGTAGGCGGCGTGCAAGTAGATATAGTAAGAGCGAGGGTTTCTTGATGGTGCGGGAAGTAGAAAAGTAAAAAAACATTAAAAAATGTTGTAATCACGGATGATAATTGATGGGTAATTCTTATTCTTATGTTTTTTTGTGTTACCTGTAAGAATAGCAGATATTTTTAAGAAAATAAGTAAACTGTATATCAATATACCTATCAATTTACATCTAGTTTTATGTATTATCTTAAGAGTAATTATTAGAAACATATAAAAAAAAGGTTAGAAGTTCGAAATGTCACGGAACGTGTAGTGTGACTTCCGAGGATTTTATAATATTTTATTTTTCTTTGAAAAAATATGAAGTGATTTTGGAAGAATTTATATCAAATTTAAACACTTATACCTATTCTACAACACGGTTTAAAAATTGTATGGATATATAACGACTTTATAAAAATTTAAACAACATACATTTTGTCATAAGTCATTTATTTGTGAAACCCTTCTTTCATATCCCTCCGTCCAATAATAACGTTGCACTATTAAATTAACGCTGTAGCAGTCGACATCCGGATATGATCTTTACAATTAATTTGGATTGGCATATATTTGGTATTGGCAAAGACCGTCTCCCTGTTCAATTCATTCGAGAATCAACCCTATAGTATACATGATAAGCCTTTGGGAATCGGACCTGGGTGATCTAGCCTAATATAAACATATTGGGCTAGGTCACCCATGTTATGTTTTTTTAGGTATTTAATTTAAGTTTTAATTTTAGGTTACATTTTATCCTATATATTTAAGTGTGTTTTTGATTTTAGTAAATAAATCCCTCCAGACTCAGACGAGGACGCAACACATCCACTACCTAATTCACCTAATTCAAGTGCAGTTCCTAGATCGCCCCCTAGGTGGTAGTGGTACCGTTACTAGGAGCGGCAGACAAGTGCGTCCGCCACAAAGATTTAGTTTTGACTAATTTTCTTTGTTTAATTTGAGTTTTATTACAGAGGGAAGATATAATGTTATGTTGCATTTTCTACTAATGTATTTGCTTCTTGTTAAATTATTACTTAATTCGTTATAAGGAGGAAGATGTTGTATTAGTATTGAACCTATTCAATAAATGCTCTATGCTTTTGACATACGACACGACATTTTCTTCTCTGGATATTAATAATATTGAAAATACTTAGACATTGATTGCATATCAATCATATCATTCACAGCAGCAGCATACACCAAGTAATCATTTTACTTGATATAGCTTATAAGTAAGTATGTTAAGATTGATTTTACATTCTTGCGATAAGTAGCACAAATAGGTCAACGCTCTTAGTGCAATTTATTCCGTAATACCTAGTCTGATGTAGGTAAACAACCTAAGTCATGTTTTATAAAACGTGTGCAGCGTAAACGTAATTGCAAAATGCTAAGCTGAAATAATGTTACTGTACTTTGCTTTACCTTTATTCATTCAATTTTTTTTAACTCAACCTAAAACACCTATTTACTGGTAAGTCCTGCTACAATATTTAAGTGAATATTTTATTGTTTGGTTTTGCACAGGACATTATTTCTAATTGATATGTTTTGTACTAAAATTAGATAACATTATGTGCGAGCATTGCGATCCCGAGGACCCATTCGACCATGCTCAGAACCCCTGGGAGACAACCCAAACGTTTGAGCAAGCGTATCCTGAATTGGTTAACAATTTGTTAGGTTGTTTGTCAGGTTTGTTAATAACAAACCTCAGCATAGTCCTCCACAGCATACATAGAATGTTGCAGTTCATAGTTAACCGAGCCAAGCAGCCTTATTGCACAGATAATACAAACATGCAGTACTCGGTAGAAAATTATCTTTACGACTAGCAGCCTTTTTAAAGTTTTTTAGGGTTCCCAAAGGGTAAAACGGGACCCCTATTACTACCGTCCGTCCGTCTGTCACCAGGCTGTATCTCATGAACCGTGATAGCTAGACAGTTGAAATTTCCGCAGATGATGTATTACTGTTGCCGCTATAACAACAAATATTAAAAAGTACGAAACCCTCGGTGGGCGAGTTTGACTCGCACTTGCCGATTTTTTTTAAACAGCAACACTGTGTTGTTGTCAGATTTGCAAATGGCTGAAAGGTTAAGTTTTGCCAAAAATTAATTAATTGTGTTAATTTGAAAAAAAAAACGGTCAACCTTAATGCGTCACCGCCGTGTTTGAGTTTTAAAAGTCGGTACTAGTTTCACGTTATTTTTTGTAACATAAGAGACACCTAATACATTCGAGATTGAGCTAATTATTTAATATTTTCAAAGTCAAAGGTAATTTTTAGGTAATACCGAACATGTTCCAAATTGTCACGACCGTGGCCTCAAAATTCTGTCTCCGCCACGGACTTTTGAGTCCACATTCGTGACATATAGACACGTGGTCGTGACATTCTTAATTAGTTTGATTAATGTTGACGACCGGTTTGGCCTAGTGGGTAGTGACCCTGCCTATGAAGCTGATGGTCCCGGGTCCAAATCCTGGTAAGGGCAATTATTTGTGCGATGAGCATGAATATTTGTTTCTGAGTCATGGGTGTTTTCTATGTATTTAAGTATTTATATATATCGTTGTCTAAGTACCCACAACACAAGCCTTATTGAGCTTACTGTGGGACTTAGTCAATTTGTATAATAATGTCCTATAATATTATAATATTTTTATTATTATTTTTTATTTATAGGTATATTCACTCTATAGAAATGGATTTTATTAGCTATAGATCATTTGTTATTATTGCTTAACTAAATAAATTGATAGAAATAGATAAAAATTGCTAGAGATAGATAAATTGTTTCCGCGTCTATGTGTATGTATGATGTGTATCCAATTCTTTGTCACGCTCTACAGCGCTAGTTTGGCGGATTTCAATGTATGAGCTGTCATTCGATGTGTCTTAGGCTATGTTATAATTATTGTGTAAATCAAAATAGTGGAGTTGGCCGTCAAAATGCCGAAATGTCACGACTGAGGGACACTTTTTCACAACCGTGATTATGTACTCATTTTATTTACCTTTCCTGAGGGTATTAAGCTTGACCATATGCAGCAAAAAATTGTCGTTTATACGTAACAATATGTGAAAAATAAAAAACTTTTATGAAAATAGTTATTTGTACAACAAGAGAGCAAAGTTTGATATTTCTTCGAGTGCTTGTTTTGAGTCCCGTGCAAGCGAAAGATTCTTGAGCGTAGTAAGGGACTCAAAAGCGCACGAGATGTAAATAACTTTGATCTCGTGTAGTACACAAATTTTTTTACATCAGTCAGCCATCAAAAAATACAACCTGAAAAAATGAAATCCAGATGGACGGATCACTATTTCACTCATGTTTTCTGAAGGTATTCTAACAATTAACTTTAATTACCGCAATAAAACAAAACAAAAGAAATTTCAATAAAATAATACGAAAATAATGAATTAACGAACATCAATTGACAGTTTAATCGACAACTTTTTTTTTGTAAAAAAAAAAACTTTGTAAGATCCGGTCCGAATTGCGGATACTACTATTTGTCATACTACAGTAGAGATCGTTAAAAGTAGTTAAGTAGAATTATTTACTACGTAACAATTGCGCAAATTTGTATAAGTTCATTGTTTTGATTGTATAATAAAATACGTAAAATATGGTGTTTTTATTAAATTTTAAACTTTTATCTTAATAATTAATTATTACGAATGAAGACTCGTAGGGTGTTTTGGAACGATGCGGTCTGACTTATTTCGGGGGTCTATTATAAACCGTCAATATGTATACCGTTGAATTACGTATGCACTTTTTGTCTCTTTCTTTTTGCTAATGACGTGAAAGGGATAAAGACAATAGAATCCAAATATTTCGAACTTGTATTAGGCCCCGCATGTTGAAATGACATTCGAATCTAAAGGTCACTTGAATGTTATTTTGTCTCACTCGGTGAGCAAAATGCGATTTTGCTCACTGTTTTTAAGCAGCAAATTACCCTTGTTCGAGCTGCTGACGTGAAAAATATTTTTCTGGACACAATTTAAAAATCACCCTGATTGTTTCAGTAATTGTTTGAACATTATTAGTTGAATATTACATATCTCATAAAAATACTTACCTACTGGAATTTTTGTTTGGTAGTTTTCGTTGTATATTACTTACTTTTACTTTTTTTTATGTAGGTAGTCACCACCGCGATTCACTATCATCCGAAAAATTGGCCGTCGGATAACGGCACCCTGTATTTCTTACCACAAGAATATATTACTAAATAAAGCATAATAACCAACAATGTAAGATATAACGAATTTAAAAAGATAGGTAGTGTTATACTCACAATTAACTATACTGTTAACATCTTCCAAAAATCAACAATAAAAATTGGCTATATTGTAGTCTCAGGTTTATTACAATTTCCAACAATATAATTTTTTATTTGCTATTAGCAAGTAATAACGCCATCTTTTTCTATTTTCTCCGAATTTAAGTTTCTGGCCGACCGCGTGTAGTAGTAGTTACCTTTTTTAACGCTAGATGGAGTTTTCACCTTCACGTGCGCCGCGGAGTGCTTCCATGTGTGCGGGTGTGGCTTACGAATCGGTATTGGATACTGACTAGAACAGTAGGCATACAGACTATAAATCCTATAGAAGTGTAGAAGATACCTACTTAGGCGCATGGCATGTTTGAAAGAGACAACGCTATGCGCGTATTATAGCGACAACCGGCTCCAAATCGGATGCAGTTGCTAAGCGCCTTAGGTACAAATAAGTACTAATGAAAATGAATGTCAACACCGGCCTCAAAATCGACTGTTTAAACTAGCTTTAGAACTTTCTATTAGGTATTTTTAACAGTATATAGTGTAGCGTAAATGTAAGTAATTTGCAATGCAATATTCCGCTTACGCATTTCATTCCGACAAGAGTATCATTGAAACATTTTAAAAGGTCATATGTCTCTTCAGTAACCACACCGATTACGCCATTTTATAAATCGCGCAATGTTCTCAGTAACTTTGTGTACCCTAACCAAACTGTGTGCAACCAAAAAGAATAATAATACCTAAATATGAAAAGAAGATTAATAGTACATTACGATACAAGTGCGAAAAATAGGAATATCGAAACGAATGGCGATAAATTCGACACCAGTTGCGAATTACCTATTCGCACATGTATCGTACAACGTTTTACAGTACGTATGGCCCTTTAAATGTTCGACACAGTAACGTAATATGCTAATTTTCGCACTAGTGCGGTAAAGTAGAACCATATGTACTGTAAATATATTTTTTTATGTTCAAAATGGTGGAAATTGGTATAAAGGACTTAAGTGCCAGTAAGTTTTAATGTCACTTAAGACCATTGTGAGTGCGCTGTGATAATAATAACTCAACGAAGTAATTT
This sequence comes from Cydia pomonella, assembly GCF_033807575.1. Classification (NCBI taxonomy): domain Eukaryota; kingdom Metazoa; phylum Arthropoda; class Insecta; order Lepidoptera; family Tortricidae; genus Cydia; species Cydia pomonella. The sequence continues at coordinate 11,923,923 of NC_084706.1, read as the reverse complement.
TTTTTTTTTTTTACTTTATTAAGCTATTATTATTAAGCTCATGAAGCTTATCGCGTGATCTAACAGTTCACAAATCCACTAGAAAATACGTTGAATATAAAATTTTTAACATATTGATATATAGGTATCTCACTTGAATCGAGGGCTTCAAAATATCTTCATAATAATTATTCGTTTAATTAGAACAAATTAAATCACACATAATCAATAGAAATAATTACAAAAAAACTTAAATAAAATAACTATTAACTATTACAAGAAAAAAAAAATAAGCACCTCTATACAGACACAAACTTAAAATTATTTAACTAACCTAAAGCCCGTCCTGTGACATGCCTTGTCCAAAAGTCCCCATCACACTCGCAGCGTTGCCACGCTGCGCTGTATGGCGATGGAGACTTGTTGGACAAGCCAAGACCCAGAACGGGGATCGTTCCCCCTCTCCCTCAGCCGCCGACCCAGTTCCCTGAACAATTCGGACGCCTCGCTGCACCAGGGTCCGGCTGTCTCAAAAGCAATGGGCACAAAATCGTACGCCCCCTGTAACCCGGAGTACTTGGCACGCTTATTTTTGGCGGCAATTTCTGCCGCTGAGCCCGCGGCCTTAACCGTGTGTCTTAGATGGGATGCAGCAAATGTACTAACACATGTCGCATCCCATAAAAGACACCGCCCCCTCCGCCAGGGGACTAAGGTGAGCCCGTCGGGTCTTTTACCGTCCGACCGTGACAAGCCTGGTGGTTCCAATACGCACGGGATATTGGCCGACACCATTAGGTACTCGCAAATCTTCATAATTGTATTTTACAACTACAATAGGTGCGCACGGGTCTACACATGAAAAAAAAAACATGTTAAATACAAATTCTATCTCAATAATATTAATTAGATCTTTACCCAAAAAAATCAGGATCCAATAATTTCCGGTCCGTAGTTCACGGTCAGCAATGTAATTACGATTAGAGCTCTATAGCAAACTAGTTTAAACGTAGGAAAACAATAAGCAACGGATAAAGGTTACCATTACTCAATGAAAACCAGTTAGTAAAACCCTATCGCGAAAGGGTTTTGAGTTAATTTAGTTAACAATTAAGGTTACCATTTCAATAAGCTTACCATTCTAATTTGGTAACCAAATTGATTGGGTTACCGAATTGATAGGCTTAAGCCTAAAGAGGGGTTTTCCAGTCCTTGGTTCAAACCCATATCTCTATAAAATGTGTACATTTATTCCAGATTGATTTTAGTACTCTACCTGCTATTATTTTTAACGGTACCTGTTTAGATTTCCCACTCTCTCTAGGTCTCTTAAATCTCGCTGTTACTCTCATGCATCCCTCAGGTGAGCGAGTTTAGAAGGAAATTTTTAATACAAAAGCATCAGATTTCGAAACACTACGCCACTAAGATTGCGTTAGCTCAATCCCTCTTACTTCCTATATTCGTTTATGCTGACACTTGCTACTTAGACCTTCAGAAAACCAGCTCAAAATGTTTGAGCGCTTCCAGCAACTCTCTATGAAGTTTATAGTTTGCTTGCTAAAATTAGACCATGTCTTCGTCGTGACCATGTTCTCGCTATGTACGAGTAGAAATCCACAACCAACGTGACTTATCATTGGCTTATCGTTCTCCATTTCGCAGTACAAGTGTATGACTATAGCCTGTATTCTGAAAATAGTAAAACTCGTAAAAGAAATAACAATTATAAATTATTCCTTGTTTCATAACTTATTTCTATAGTCTAAAAGATATGTAGATAAATAAAAATTTACTAAAATGACACACAAGAAAAGCTAACTTATAACGTCTAGATGTTCTATTAGACTTTAACTCTAGAGTAGCCCTACACTAAGTTTTCACCGATTTACGGACATGAGTACGCAATAATTGTGTGAAAGAAACGAATTAAAATATAGTAATATGCCATTGCGCAGCTGTAAGTGTTGAAAATGGCCGAATATTAATTTCGTAATTTGTTCACGATTAAAAACAATTAACATATTACATAATAATTTTAAGATAGTTAAAATCTAATCCTAGTGTGCACAAATCTTTAACAAAAAGAGATATTTAACATTACATTCGGTTTCCGGCCATTTTTTGACATAAGCATGCATCCATCACTCACCAAAGAAAGCAGATAACTCACTGCGCGTTAAACTGTCTGCCTTACGTAATAAAATTCAAAGGAATATGTTTTACACTAAGCGGGATTTTAGCGTAGCATTGTTGGTTGGCCATGTTTAACTGTTAAGCACACTAAATAGGTTTTAGTGACGTATTTGGTACATAGATCGCAATAAAAGTCTTTTAAGTAAATGGTTGAAGGACGTTAGCCATGTTTAAGCGTAGTAACTGTTTTTTTTGTGTAGTATTTAATAAAATAAAATGTGTACGTGATAAAACATTAAATGATAAAAGGTTAAATGGCTTTAATGGGAATTCATGAAATTTTTGCCAAGTAAATTTGTTTTAGCTATGTATAATGTAAAAGATTAATTAAAATAACAACTGGCTAAGCGCTTTTAAAATATTTATAGAAGAATAATGTATTTTTGCGATTTTATAGTATTGAGAAGTACCTGCAGTTAGCGTGTTAGGTCGAGTCTATATCTCCATAACTACAAATAATAAAAATATGATTCCAAGACCAGGCGATGGGGAATTTTTTCCTGTCCTAGTTATAGGACGGCAGAATAGAGCGACGCGCAACATTTTCGCATGAAAGCGTCAGTAAGCTGAATTCACAACAAAACATTAGGTAGATTCAATTAATTCCATTAGCTTGCCTTAACTAGCTTTCTACTACAAATTATATTGAATTATGGATTTCACAAATACTTTTACTTAACCTACCAATTACATGTACAATGTTATATTAAAGTCAACCGTACTTATATTTGGAACTAGGTCCAAGGTTACCCTACTAAATATCGAAACTAGGGCACCAAGTTATCAAACTTTTTCATCTGATATAACCACGATATATATACACTATACAGTATGTGTAATATTTTGAATGAGCACTAAAATGTTGCTTTATAACTTGTCTGATTCATCTCGAGCAGAAGTTCTATTTTTGTACGAATAAATTATGAATGAATATCATATGATAGTTTGCTATCATAAACCTAAGTTATTTATATTTTATTAAGTATCGATTGGATTTCTTTAGCAGACACGAAGTTCCCAGTTTTCAATCTGTTGCCCTTTCATTTCTATTATTTAAGGCATGATAATCGTCTTAATACAGTCCAATCCAAAAAATATATATTACGCTGTAGAACTTTGAAAGGAGAATGAATGCTGGAAATCGTGTGAATGGGGCACTTGACGCTTTTATGTGCAGTCAGAATGTGTCGCAAATAGCACGGTTGGCTTTGCGTAGAGGGGTGTTGGTGCCTACACTTTTCTATGGTAGCGAAAGTTGGGTATGGCAAAAGAGGCATCAGAGCCAATTGAAAGTGAGAGCGTTGTTAGAATTAGGAACAGGATTCTGATAAGGGAAAAGTGTGGACTGGACGAAGATGTAGTGATAAAAATTGAGAAAGGTGTGTTGAGATGGTTTGGACACTTGGAAAGAATAATTAAAAGAAACCTAATAAAAAAAGTTTATAAGGGCGTATAAGAAAGAAGTAGAAGAGGGAGCTGTAAGGGGTAGACCTCGGCGGATTTTTTTCTGATCAAATCGGGGAAATCTGAAGAAAGGCCAGGTCAAGAGTAACGGCACCACGTTTTAACTCGAGTTTTTTTAATACTTAGGAACACCACTACAAGGATGAGAAGTCAAACTGCGATCTAATAGTTATGCATACAACACAGTTCTTGAGATTTTGGTCTAGAATAAGTCTACACATGAGTACCTACGATAGTTTTTAGTAATTAAATTTGTTAAATGAGATCATCGATTTTAGGCCCACATATATTTTTTATAAAATGAATACGCATTTTATTACCCAAAATAGATAATTTTTTTGAAATAGAAACAGGAATGGAAAATGCAATAAAATAAAAATTAAATATTTTTAGTTTTCATCTTGTTCTCATGAAAGTGTAAGAGAGGTACTTAAGAGGCTGTCAACACCCAATGTCCTTGAAATTGATGTTACTTAAACAGTTTTTTAAGAAAGACTATTTGTTTTAGTCAAGTAAGAATAATATATATTCATATTAATTATATTTCAAAGACCGTGGTCGTACTCGATACACGATTGAACGAAATCGGCTCGATAGAAAATAATTGCAAAGATTGGTCTTAAAATCACAATTAAAGGGTTTTATGTCTTTATTGTTTTGACTTATGGGTCTGCAATTAAAATCACAATTTCAAAACATTTATATCTAAACCGTGGTCGAGTTCAATATTACACTAATAATCCACTTTTTTTTTTTTTAAATATTTTTCTTATTATTCCCTTGCCCAGGCCCAATAACATGCGACAGTGCTATCTCATTTACTCCGATACAAATAGACAGTGTGCGCGCTTTAGGTATTGACAGCCTCGTAAACAAGGGTTAGAAACTCATTTTTGAACACATTAAACAACAAAACCTAGAAGGTGGACTTTTTATATTGCAATTATCGCTCTTTTGCTCGATTTTTGTAAGCGGTATAGAGACGGAGGATAGAGAGGAGGATGTATTCACTAACCGCATATTACGGCCGACATTTGGACATCGCTGCTCTCTCGCGAAACTGGCGTATATAAGGTGGCGTCTCCGAAATATCTTTATCGCTCACTTTACATGAACGTTTTACTATAGTTTTAAATTATAAACAACAAAAAATAATTTTATACATACAAATACAAACTAATTAAAAGATAAACTGAACGTCAAAATATGTCAAAACTTATTTCATGCATTTCTCGTATCCGTAGTTATTGATTAATTCAGAGACAAACTAGAGTCGGGGACCGACAATGCCATATCGTAATGTTAGTTGGTATTGAACAACTAACATTCGAAATTTGTCAAAATTGTTTCGTTTCGTTTCAAACGGTGGTATTTTTTTCTTACAAAACAGTTTATCTTAATGCTGGCCGTTATTTGCGGTTTTTGAATGGAATAGAAGGTTTATGATGTGTGTAGATCAATAATTTTATTGTGATTTTTGATTATATTGTCGATATTTTCTATTCATTAAAATATATGTATAATCGTGGTATTTCGTCTACTATGTGACTTTAAGGAAGCATCAGAAATGGGACTTAAATCTTAAAATAATACCTATAAAATTAGGAGTATTTTTAACGTTAGTACGTACAAGATAGTTCACAGAAACCCGATGTTTTCTCCAAAACAGCACGCACAATCAAAAATACAGGTAAGTACTTTAATTGCGTAAAAGCTTGTAACACAAGAATCGCACATTTCCTTTCAAGTGAAAGGATCTCGTGACTACATTGCATCCGTGTTGTCAGTCGACAAATTGGACGACTCGCTCCTTCTACGTAATTAGAAAAGCAATCTCCGGCCGACAAGGAGGACAGCTGATAGCGATATGGGGCTAATAGAAACCTGAATGCACCTTAACATTGAGATCCGATAAATACTGCTACCTACGTTCACTAGAAGAAATAATCTGAAAAGTTACCTAATAGCATGATGGAAAAAGTAGTAAGTACAACAGATATTACGCACCTAACAAACCTTATATTTGTGTAATTTAGGTATCAGTTGATTAAATAATTTAGCCAGTAACTTAATAAGGTGAATTAAAGTAGCTTGAAGATTGACTTAAACTACGTACGACTAACCGCTACCTACTGATTACTTATGGTAAAGTGGGTGGTCGCGTTAGTTTGTGGTAGCTTTATTATTTATTGTTGTTATTAACACAATTTTTACTTGGGCTAGGTGGGCGATAATTTCACGTTTCCATCAGGCTTAAAACGTACGTAGGAGTTTGTCTCGCGCAAAATATTTCTGTAACTATTTTTAATCTTGCTAATGACAGTAAATTTGTAACAATACGCTCGAGGATAAAAACATAGATCGGAATTACAAATTTACAAAAATATATTCTGATTTATTTCAAACTAAATGTATTTTTAATCTAGGTATTTATGCTCAAACTATACAGTCTGCTTTTAACTTTGACTAAGAGAAAATAAACAGAAATGTTAACAGCATTCAAGTTATTTTCATTCTTATCTGAACTAGTTAGCTTTAGCCGTGTCTTAACTTTATGACTAATTTATGAAGTAAATGTATTTGATGTTAATTTAGTTTTTACTTAGTTATTCCTGTTTGTTTTTATGTTACTATTTGTATTTATTTGTAAAAAACACTATTTTTAAATATAAAAATAATAATAATACCTAATTTAATAACATCATTTATTTGTTATTTGTGTTCGAACAACGCTGTTATTTAACGGACAAACCTAGTAAATATATAAAATTTATAAATTGAAATTTTCCACGGCTGAAATCTTAAAGAGCTGTTTCATAATGTAAGCTGTTAGTATATGTAAGGTTTAACAAGATTTTAAATTAGTCGTAAAACAATTAGTGGATTGAAAAATCCACTCTTAAAATCCTAAACGTAAATCTTAAAATGTCCTAGCATAAGCGATTTTTATTTGATATGTTTTGATTATACTTATTTCGATAGTAATTTAATTGGCCTGGATCTAACCGATCGATTTTTAGAAAACATATTAGTCAACATAAAATAAATAAATAAATATTAGGGGACATCTTACACAGATCAACCTAGCCCCAAACTAAGCAAAGCTTGTACTATGGGTACTAGGCGACGATATATACATACTTAAATAGATAAATACATACTTATATATATAGAAAACACCCATGACTCAGGAACAAATATCTGTGTTCATCACACAAGTAAATGCCCTTACCGGGATTCGAACCCGAGACCATCGGCTTCATAGGCAGGGTCACTACTCACTTGGCCAGACCAGTCGTCAACATCAGTGTAAATTTACTCTTGTTTCTCAGTATTTGTTTTCTTGGCGTTTATGAGCGTTTAAATAATTATATTTTAATATACGTACTTATAAGCAACTCATTGAGAGGACCATTTAAGTAGAGAACGCAAAGGCACAAAGGGAGCTTTGCAAGGGCCCTTAGCTATTGCTGGCTCGGCGTTCTCTCAGCTGAGTCTGACCTGGTCATAGGTAATTATGATTAGCTGGCACACGTCGACGTTTTATGGGTCATAGTTTATGTTGACTACATTATGTTAGGGTAGCTGAATTAAAGGAATTGCTAAAAACAATTTCTTGAGAGACGATCAAGGTTCATAATGAAATTATTGGTTCGAGTTAATAATAGTATACTATATACTGTTATTAACTCGAATCAATAATTTCAGCTGGAATTAGGTAAACCGTTCATAGACCTAGGTATGTCTACATAGACATAGACATAATTTATTGCTAATAGGGTATTACAGGTCACAATTTCAAACTTATTTCTACACAGTCATCTTATATCTATTATGTTTATATCAATTTAATATTATACGATTAAATTAATCCATACCATTCGGGTACCATAAGTTCGCATTTGATTTACGCTGGCGATTGCGTGAACTCGATCGCAAACCGTTTTGATCGCACTTCAGTGCGAGCGAACAGTAATCACGGCGAGTAACCAGTAAAGTGATGTCTTTAACGCAACAATGCTTCACCGAAATTACCAAGGTCACTCTGAACTCGTATACAATTTTACCGCGGTAATAAAACAATAAAAATAGCTCCTAATCACACACGTGTATACTGTAAACAAATAGTGGACCGATGCTAAATAAATCTTGTTTTATCGCGGGGTGTTCCAGTTCTACCACTAACAGCAGAGATATCTCGATCTCTCGACATATTCCAGCCTTTCTTATTACTTTCATCGATTGTTTTGGATTACTTGATTCTGGATCTTGTGGTACAGAGAATAAGAATCTTATTATATGCATTAATAAGACTTGTTATTTGTACCCTCTTGCTTGGCGAGTTGTTTGTGAGTCGTAACGTTCTCCCACGCGAATGCTCATTGTTTTTGTATAGTGTCTACCATAAGAGGAAAGCGTTCATGTACTTACTTATGATGTTTTTTTTTTTTTTTTAACGATTTGATAGTGAGTTTATATTACCAAACATCATGGATTTACTTAAAGTTTACACTATTTACTAGTTTTACTAGGTACCTTTTTTGAAATGCTATTATTAGTTTAATGACTCAATAAAGAGAAAAAGATAAATAAAGGAAATAATAATGTGTTCTTAATATAGTTATGTATGGTAGATTTGTAGGTAGCTCGGAAAGCTACAAGTACCGATATATTTACTCAATAAACGTAATGTCAGTCCAAATCGGTGTTTCATTGCTTAAACATATCACTGGCGACGGGATCGGTATTTTGGTGTTAAAAACTAATTTAGTTACGATTTTTAGTGTTTATTAGCTTGTGTACAATAAATATTATAGGGCATTATTACACAAATTGACGAAGTCCCGCAGTAAGCTCAATAAGGCTTGTGTTGTAGGTACCTAGACAACGATAAGTGGTGGAAGTGTGGAGTGTTTTTTTTTTATTCACTATGAAAATTGCCCAATTTGAAGAGGGGGCAAAATTTCAAAGTCTAGTAGCTAGGTCAAGTGGGGTATCATTTGAAAGAGCTCAAATTGCACATCCCAAAAAAAAACTATTTCTTTCATAGTGAAAAAATATATTTATGAAGGAAAATGTGAAAAGAAAAATACCATTCCCCCACCCCCTTATCTCCGAAGTATACCGAAGAAACATTATGATCTTTTTACATAATATTAACATTACTATAAATGAAATATAATGAGACCTCTATCTTGATAACATTGTTTTTAATAAACAAAAAGCATATCCGAATTCAGTTTGCATTTTAACCAACTTTACGTGTGTTTGTTAAATTTGAAATTCCTATGAGATTACATTAAAGACACCTTTATTCAAATAAAAGATTATTTTTGGAATCGGTTCACATGATAGAGAATTATCATCGAAAAACCAACATACGTGCATAACATCGCGCAAATTAGTTAGACACTTTGTCAATAGATGGTGCTGTACACAATTATACTTCTGATCGAAAATCTTTAGCCTTTATAGTTACATGAGATGATTCAAAGTTTGTACGGAACCCTCGGTGCGCGAGTAAAACGAACTCGCGCTTGACCGGTTTTTTTATTTCTAAGGAGGCTAATCTATACCTTGTTTTAGTGCCAGCTGGCAAGATGCCTTTGGTATTTCCTTTATTGGTGTGATTTTTGCTTGACTGCTCAATTAATGTTGCAACATTACTGCTGCGCCATGACGTGGATACTGTTACTGTCTATTTGCTGCTGCGCAGCTGCTGCAGTTGCCATCCGACGTCAACTTTAATTCGAATATTTATCAAATTCCGCTATCACTCGAACTTTGTTCCAAACGCTGAACTAGACAACGTTGCGGTTAAGGTTAATTAACTATCGCGGAAAATTTGTTAGTGAGTAATTTGAAAATGGTAGACAACTGAGTCCTAGCACGGTAATGAACGTCACGTCTGTAACAACTGTTGAACGGAATCTATATTTTTTTATATCGATGTTTTGTATAACTTTCAGGTTTTTTGTTTTAATTTATAGAAAGAACTTTAAATGATACATTCGGACTGTGACCGTAGCAGTGTGGCTGCTGCTGCAAATTTACTGATGCAGCAACAGAAAACTAGCTATATCACTGTTAATTGTTGAAATTATAGCTGTCAGTCTTTTTATCAGGGAGATTGTCAGTAACATCGCCTGCGTCTACGCTGCAGCAGTAACGCTGCTGCAGTCCCATCTGCAATTAACTGTGCAACATTTAGTTATTGGATATATGTATATTTTGTTTTATGTTTTCAATTAAAAACGATATTTATAACACATTTAAAGATTATTGTAAGCGGGACATGTTGTCCTGTGGCATCGACCTGAACACCTGGGAAACGGAAGCCGTTAAAAGAGCGGAATGGCGTAACCTTTTACATGGCAGCATAGCGAAGGATGACGAAGTTTGGCTTGATCAATTAAAGCAGAAAAGACTTCGCACTTTACAGGAACCATCAACAGATTCACGCTTCACCTGCAATCTTTGTAGCAGAAAATACCGTGCTGCGATTGGACTTTACAGCCGCAGGAAAAGATTTGCCGCACCTCAGATATCCGATGGCCTCTTATTTTTAATAAGCTATTGCTGCAACATTCATTTGTCAAGATGAATCAAAGGTAACAAAAGGAGTCAAATGCAATGCAAAACTTTTTATATCAATTATTAGAACTTTGTTGGACAAAACAAGTAAATTATCAAATGCAGGGCTGGTAAGGAAATCGAAGGCTCGCCTGCCGCAGACGTTTCTTGATTAATTAATTTCAGCCCAGCTGGTTCCATCCATAGCTAGAAGTTGTGTTCGCAATGTGAGTAACACAGTAATTCAATTCAATTGAAAATAATATGATTTTCATATTCATTTGAATCGCCAGTTATCGTATAAATACACTTTGAAGGCAAAATTCAAAAAATCAAGGTGTAGCAATCTCAAATACCTAATTAATATTTATCTCGTTCCTATACTTGGAGACAGACACCGTTAATGCGAACGAATACCACGGTACTGATTGCGGCGTTATCACTTTCAGTAACAGTAGAATATTAACAAATTACTGTTCTCGTTCTCGAGACTTCTGAAGAGTCGAAACTCGTTGTGTTAGTGTTTTTCCGTTGAGGAGTTTGGTTTGCTACCCTCCGACTTTATCACCAGATCAGCTCTATGATGATGTAGTATATGCATTGTCATCGGAACTAAGAAAATACTCCAAATTTCAACTAAGTTTTCAAAAAAATGCTTGTAAAAAAAGGAACTTTTGGGTTATTTCGACTCAAAATAACGAGGACTATTGATTGAAATAAAAAAATAAAATGTCCCCAGTTTTTCATACAAGTTTTGGGTCTCAGTTTTGTGATTTTTTGTTTGGAACTATTTTTCCTTTTTAAATCGATGACCCTCGTGATTATGACTACAAGTAACTCAAAAATTGGTGGTTTTTGGAAAAAAGTAAATGGTACCCTTTTAACTTAAATGCCCGGTTACAATACTAGCATAAGGAAAAGCTTGTTACTGAAGCAAAAACAGTACGGACCTCTGCTTTTGCTTCACTAACAAAGCGACTATTGCCAAAATATATATCAAAAATTTAATTCTTATTCAGATAGTCCTACTGGCGATTATGGATTTTAGTTTTGTAGTCGCAATAATCATTTCTGTAAGCCCGGATTACCAATTTCCGGCTGAATAGAAAATAACTGAGGTTAATAATCAAAATCTCTATGGAAACGATTATATTTAAATACGGTCTAGAACGTAAAAGCGGATAAAACAATTCCAGAATAATCTATAATGAATGAATACGTAAATGAAACCTTCGCCTACTGCTCCTCATTCCAAATACGGAAACTCAATTAATTGGCAAGTAATCAATAGGCAGCCTTTTATTATAACGTCTCACACCACAAATTAATATCATGTTTCCATATTTGTTAATTAACGTTAAAGCAAATAAAGTGTTGAAGTGGTACACTTGTATGTAGCGAATCTGTAGGGCTAAGTTTGTCGGCTCTTTATCATTTGTCACCAAGCCTGTCACGTTCTAACAAGTATGTAAGTGCGAAAGTGTCGCATGACATGACAGGTAATAAAAATGCGACCATGATACCGTTGCTGATCTGATTAACTTAATTAATTAATTTATCATTTCGAAATTTAAAACCAAATGTATACTCGTATCAGATAAAGTTCTGTTATTGAAGGCTCTTTGATAAATTAATATTGTATTTGGGGATTTGCGCTCTGATTATTTATAAAGCATATTTCATATAGAATAGGTACGCACTATAAGATTGTTATTTTTTAAGTTAATAAAATAAGAAAGTTATGAATGGTGAATTTAAAATAGTAATGTATGTAGCCTTCATATAATAATAATAATAAGCCTTTTATTTCCATAATGAATAACTAATCTAAGTACATATTCAACATGCATTAATTATTAAGATTGATTACGACTTTTAAAGGATAACATTAACACTCATCAATAAGTACACAACATGTGAACATTGCGTCGTTGACGAATGGGGAGCCAGCCAAGCCGGGAACGAAAGGATGAGACATGATCATATTTGCAAAAAATGAAGCGAATGTAGTTATTGAGTAGCCGATCCAATTTGTCGAGAAGTTCCTCAATTAATAACATTTTTCAACTGATACTTTTTACATTTTTAGTTTTTATGTAGCGGTAGTGGCCGAGTGGATTTGACGTCTGACTTTCAATCCGGAGGTCGCGGGTTCAAATCATGACTCGTACCAATGAGTTTTTCGGAAGAGTACAAAATATCATTTGATGTTTACCATTACTTCTTAGGGTTCCGTGCCCCAAAAAGGAAAAAACGGAACCCTTATAGGATCACTCGTACGTCTGTCTGTCCGTCCGTCCCTAAGTCACTGCCTATTTGCTCCGAAACTACTGGACCAATTAAGTTAAAATTTGGTACACATATGTTACGTCAATAAATGAATTTTAAACAAAGGGTTCGTTTGGGGGGTGGGTGGTATATGAGAAAATTAAAAAACAATGTTTTGCAAACTATATCGTGTTATACATCAAATGACCCTTTTTTTTTGATATACGAGTATAACATGATAAAGTGATAATTTGAAACATATTTTCTTTATAATTTTAGAATAAAAAGTTAAGAAAGTTATTTCAGAAAATAGGCAAAAAGAGCCTAATAAGCCATAAATATTTATTTTATTAAATTTTTTGTATTTGTTGTTATAGCGGCAACAAAAATATATCATCTGTGAAAATTTCAACTGTCTAACTATCACGGTTCATGAGATACAGCCTGGTGACAGACGAACAGACGGACGGACGGACGGCGGAGTCTTAGTTATAGGGTCCCATTTTACCCTTTGGGTACGGAACCCTAAAAACTTAAAAGAATCCGCAGCAAGCTCCGTTCGTTCTCTATACAAATGTAGTTACGCTCTCATTTTAAAACGACTAGCTAGATTGCTCTGAAACTTGACAATAGGATAAGGTATATCTATGTCTATAATTAGTTTATGTAGATCCGCAGGTCTCTTGTCACCGTCAACGTGCCTGCGATACTTGAGCCAGCCGGTATAGCCCGGGACGATGGCAAGAGACCTGATGGTATGTCACTGATACCGTGGAGGATGGGACGAGTGTGGGTGAGGGACGCGACCTGCGTGGACACACTAGCACCGTCTCACCTTCACGGTACAACAAAGAAAGCGGGTGTGGCTGCTGAGGCTGCCGAGGCCCTCAAAAGGAGGAAATACAGGGGTCTCGACGCCAATTATAACTTTGCTCCTTTCGGTGTCGAGACCCTCGGTCCGTGGGGCCCGGGAGCTCAGAGCATTTTTAATGATATGGCCAAACGGCTGGTTGACGTTACAGGGGACAAAAGAGAGAAATGCTGCCAGTATCTTTGGCACTATGCCCAGGGGCCCTCTTTAGATATAGATTTTTAGTTTTTAACTAGTTTAAGTTTGTATTGTACCTTTATTCACATTTTACTGTCACTCAACGCTTTTAATCATAGCTTGAATAAATTATTTACAGATGTTTATGTAGATTAAAAAAAAATACAGCGAATTAACATTTTGCATACAAAATTTGCTTTTGCTCTATTTTGTTTGTTTTATGAGTTGAAGCTATATAGACTTATTACAGACATATATATACCTCATGTCATTATATGTGCAAAGTTTCATTACAATCCAACACGTAATTTTAAATTGAGAACGAAACTTCGTTTGTATGGGAATCCGACCGAGCTTGCTGCGGACTCTTAAGCAAAATCCATTCTTGCATGTCGTAGTGTTGTGTTTAGATATACAATACATACTTAAGTTATAAGATGCATGGTTTGTCGACGAAGTTTGATTGATCCTGTCTACTTATAATTTAAACGTCATTAGTTTTTTGATTAGGCACAACTCAATTTAGAAATAAATGCTGTGTAGGTATAACAGTAATACCATTCCATAAATACGTCGGCCGCACCTACTTTAAATAATTATATTAGACCCGAAGAGTCTTAAGCGCATTAAAATTAGGACCATTATTATTTTAGGACGCTTAAACGTTCGTCGATCAAGTATTCAGATTTTAATTTAAGTTTTATTTTATTTATTTAGGTACACCCACTTTGCCTTTGGAATCAAATTGAACTTTTGTACCACGTCACATTGTCTATATATTTATTTTATTTTATTTCCTAATACACTAAACTTAATGCCGCTTATTTTTAAACTAAGCGTTGTACACTGTTCAGTTACTTAATTTACAGGCGTATTTTAGTTATAATAACAGGATATCAGTTACTTCTGGATTAAATGTACATTTTTGGTTGGAGAAATGTCACTTTTGACACACAGATCAGACCCATATATAATTAATATCATGTGTTTAAAATTTTAATACCCCTTTTACGCCTGATAGTTAAAACTTACGTAGTATTTGGAATAATATATATATATATATTACTTTAATCTGGAATTTGATAAATAACTGATTGTGCCAAAAAGATAATCATTCCTAAATAGCTCTATGTACATAATAATGGGGAAAAATGGGTACAAAAGTAACACTGTTCACATCATTTGTAGTGATATCTCACTATAAAACTCTTTTATCTGTGATTATAAGTTACTTAAATAATAGGTGCAAACTTTTTGGCGAACATAAAATGTAATCTATGAGTACGTATTACAATTTATATTCTTCTCTCACTCACTGAGCGTAAGCGTGAGCGAGATGGATGTGCGTACTCGGGACAGCGGATATCATGTTTTGGAATTTTAATTTTAACTTACAGTTTTAGCAAAAAAAAAGTAATCGATGCATTCCTCTCACAAATTGAATTGCACATTTATAGAAGCAGCTTTTGTGCATAAATTGCAACAAAGTTTCAAATTTAGACCTATGTTCGTAATTTTTTTTTCTATAGAACGAAATTAAAAAAAAATAGGATTTGATACGATAAAGTCACTATAGAAAATCCTCAAGATTGCTGATTAAATGTTTTACTCTGCTCTCTGAACCTAAGGCACTACATATTATTATTGTATCAGTGCAAATTATAATACGGATTCCAAAGATAACAAGAAACACACAAGACACAAAGGCAGAAACTTTGAAAAGGAGAAAAACTTACAATCAAACTAGAGTGTAGGTATTACCTTTACTGAAATCTTTATTTTTTTAATGCTTGACCGAATTTTCATTGACCACGTTTGGTCACGCAAAGTGCCGCTTAAGTTTTTTTTCACCATTCGTTCAATACGTCTATAGAACGGTATTTCCACCGAGTCGGTTTTATGGAATTCCTTTGACATGGCATCCGAACATTAGATTGGTTGATTGCTACGCCGTAGACGTCTACGGTGAGAGGTGCTACGTGCGTAGCGTTTATTGTTTTGAGCGTGGGTATAATTTGTAGTTACAGGTTTTGATTTATAGTTACGGTAAAGTTCTGTACGCGTCTTGTACCGCCTGGTTAATGGCGTGTCTAAATACAATGGCGTGCGGTATCCATTTATCATACAAAACATGATGATTATTTCGTATATTTTGATTCTACTCATAAATCATAGGGCGGATGAATCACAGACGGCATCATATAGCTCAAGTATTCAAAAAATGATGATACAGACCTATAATCTTAGTGTCCATATTTTATGATATGAATATGTACATTTGGACACATTTTAAAGTAGATACATAGTTCGAAACTTCTTGGATAGACAATATTAGAATACAAGGAAAGTAATTTCATCGTTTTTTGAAAATTTATCCACTATTGTACAAAAAGGGTTGAATGTTTGTATTGAGAATTTTTTTTTTTTTTAAATAAGGAATTTGAAGCTTTTTAGATAACCACAATATTACTTACAAATACTTTATTGAGTGCGAGACTTGAAACTTCTCAGAAAATCATTATACTAGAAAACAAAAAAAAAAGATTATAGCGTTTTTAATAACTAATTCCTTAAGGGAGTAGAAATGGAATTTTTTTTTTCAAATGAGATACTTTAAACTTCGTAAAAAGCCATTATTTATAAATAATAAAAACAAGAAAAAAATGAACAAAAGAAAAATAAACGCAGAAAAAGAAGGATTATTGAAATTGAAATCATTTAATTCAGACACAAGTCCCATATACTGTTAGTACAAAAAATATTATTTAGCTACCTATATCTAAGTAAGTGTACAATATAAAAACAATAAATACCTAAAACTAATTAATACTATTTATTTCGATGATGCATTGGGTTCATGTAATAAGTCCAACGACTTATCAGTGGGCAGTCCACTCTGACGACAAATGCGTTTAGGAAACTTATCGAAGAATTATTTAAAGGTTAATTTTACTGGTTATGTAGAAATGCGACGACTTGGTAGATAAAATGAATAATCCCCGCATGTGAGTTCTCGTAATGTCTTAAACTTTTATTCATAAAATAGTGTTAAATATTGTCCCTTTCTACCAACATAAATGTCAAAATGACGGATAAGCGCAAACATAAATATTAACAGCACAATTAATTTTGACATAGGTTTTGAGTAACGAGCTTTTGATCGGAGGGAAAGGTTAGTTTGAAAGGTCAGTCAGACATCGTTGCCAGGTTAATTATTTAACTCAGCGGTTCTTGCACATTTACAACTTTTGCATGGCACACCATCACTCCTTTATTAAATAAATATTTGAGAAAAATGTTTCACTCTTGAACTCATCTATAACTGTAACGGTGCATTAAGAATTATTTAGTAATCGCGATGAAAACAAAATACTTCGCAAAATAAACAGTAGGTAAACTGAATTCATCAAATAAGTTTTTTGACAAAACACAAACCATAATAAACGGCCGTACATTTACATCCGTGATTTAAACAATAGAAAAATAATGAACTTATAATATTTATGTCATTGTTTTTTATACTGAAGCAATAAAAGCGAAAAATAAAAGGTTACTGTCAGAATTATAATAGTACATTGGCAATAAGAAAGGTATGGCCAAAATTGTAAACGAGTTTACAATTTTATTTTACCCATCTTACATACAACTGCTGTACTGCTGTATAAAACACGTGTTAAGAACAAAATAACAGATATCCGGCATTTACGGTAGTAAATGCATGAAGAAGACCCATTCGGCGTACCGCCTCGATTAAAAATTGTGTAATAAATATTTTATACACCATATTAAATCATTCATTTTCAACTTTTTAAATCATGAACAAAATAAATAAAGTACCTACTTTAAAAAACTGTTACTACTTATTATGCAAAAATAAAATAAATATGCGCTAGGAATTTATATGTTTGAAGTCGATGCCAAGGCAAAAGTTTCCATATCAATACAATTCACGCTTGAAACATAGACCCGATTTAGATGAAATTGGGCATGATGATAGTTTGAGTCCCGGGAAAAGATTATATCAGTTTGTATTATTTTATCGGAAAATGTTTTAGGCTGCATCCTATTCTTAATTTATATAAACGATCTGGCAAAAATAATACACACCAAATATACTAAAAGTTTCCTATATGCCGACGATATTTCTATCTGCAATTGTTTAATATACAGTATAGAATACAAAGGATAAAAATCGGAATTCCCAATAACCCCAGCCTAGGGTAATTGATTATAAACATTTATTTACAGATTTGCTTAGACACGCGTCAAGATGTCAAATAAAAGTTTGAACAACTGTAAAATTGGTTAATTGGTATTTTTTTTTATATTAGAATAAAACATCCACAAAATTGAAACTTAAGTATTAGCTACTTTAAAAGTTCATGAGTGGTCAACCAAAAAAATTCACTTGGTACGTTCAGCCTTAAATTACACATTTTCTATGTATTCGTATATATGCTAAACAATTATTTAACTTCTTTACCATAGATTTGTATAGTTATACAAATAAGTTCGACCTAGGCAAACGTGGGCGTGATTACGTCAATAAAATTACAAAGTAGAGTTATTTATAAAATCTATTGTCTAACTAAAATGAGACATCAAATTCATATGTATAACCACCCACAGTACGACCATTTTTCGTGGTGGCGTAACAAAACGGCCAAGCCACATATTTTACGTCTCTGGAAACATCTTTCATACAATCTGCTTTTTTACTGATTCCCCATACAAACTTCAACACCTTTTTCCACCTAACGTCCTTTTCCTCCCCCTTTTCATCCTCTTGATTTTGGAGTTGAAAACTATTCTATTTCCTTTCCAACAACAAAAACTATTTACATACCAAATTTCAACTAAATCGGTTCAGCGGTTATTGATTCCCCATACAAAACTCTACCATCCTTTTCACCCCCTAAAGGTAGGGGCCAAAAATTTCAAGTTTAATCAAGTGACGAAATCGGGTTTTTTTTAGAAATGAATAAAATCGAAAGTACGAGAGCTATGCAGTTGATTTTTTTTATGCCGAATAAGTCCACTATTGGCATTATATCTCGAGAATTTCGGTTATAATCCTAACCCAAGTTATGAGAGTTCAAAAAACGATGAAGCTATTCGAGAAGTGGTAGGAAGTACCCTTGCGCTTCGCTTTTCTCGTCTTGGGGGGGGGGGGGGGGGGGGCTCTACCGTGTCCCCAGATGCCTGTAGTTTTTTATACAAAACTTCTTTTTGCTCTATTTAGAATTATTATATTATTATTATAACGAGCCCATTGTGTCCCACTGCTGGGCAAAGGCCTCCCCCCTCTTCTTCCACTCATCCCGGTTTTGAGCAACGACCGACCAGTCCCTCAAAAAGGAGTCTAAGTTATCCCGCCATCGCCGACGAGGTCTGCCAGATCCCCGGTTTGACTCGTGGGGCACCCAATCCGTGGTTATCTTGGCCCACAAGTCATTCGGCATGCGGCAGACATGCCCAGCCCAGTCCCACTTTAACTTGGCCACTTTTCGAGCTACATCTATAATCTGAGTTTTAGAGCGCAGCGTGGTGTTCCGGATGCGATCCCTTAGTTTAACACCTAATATGCTGCGCTCCATGGCTCTCTGGCAAACCCCGAGTTTGGACTTCTGAGCTTCTGTCAAAGACCAAGTCTGAGCACCGTAAGTGAGGACTGGAAGTATGCACATGTCCATGAGCCTACGTTTGAGTGACAGAGGTAGGTCTCCCTTCATGAGGTTTTTCATAGACCAATAGCTCTTCCATGCGTTCTCGGTCCGTCTGTCGACCTCTTTTTCTTGTCGCGCCTGGAAAGAGACTATTTGGCCCAAATAAAGGTATTCATGGACATATGCAATGTGCTCTCCGTTTACCTCAATCTTACGTTTTGTGCCGTTAGACATGACTTTGGTCTTTGACATGTTCATCTTCAGTCCGATCTCGAGGCTTGCGTTGCTAAGGTCTTCTAGCATATGATGTAGCTCGGATGCTGTTGAGGAAAACAGGACTATATCATCGGCGAAGCGAAGGTTGGTTAACCTTTTCTCGCCGACAACCAGCCCCTTGTCTTCCCAGCGCGGCGCAAGCTTTCGGAAGACATGTTCCAATGTGCTGGTGAAAAGTTTCGGCGATAGCGGATCTCCTTGTTTCACTCCCCTTTGTACTTCGAAGGACGGGCCAGAAGACTGTAATTTTATGGCGGCTGTACTGTGTTTGTATATTGTGCTTAGAAGTTCGATGTACTTGGGGTCTATTTCTTGGTGACGCAGAGCTGTGAAGATGGCATGGTGCGATATGCTGTCGAACGCTTTTGTATAATCTACGAACGCTAAGTAGAGGGGGAGGTTATGTTCGTAGCATTTTTCGATAACTTGGTTTAACGTGTGCAGGTGGTCGGTGGTAGACAAGCCGGGGCGGAATCCCGCTTGTTCGGGTGGTTGGTGCAGATCCAGCTGGCCCGAAATGCGGCTTTCCATTATTTTTATAAATATTTTGTAAAGATGGGAGACAAGGCTAATGGGGCGATAATTACCTATATCAGCCTTGTCGCCCTTCTTATGCAACAGGATTATGTTTGAGTGGCACATATTTTTTGGAAAAGATTGAGTTTCTATAATTTTGTTAAATAATTTACAAATGTGTGGAATTAATGATGGCTCCCCAACTCGCAATGTTTCAGTTGTGACGCTATCCTCACCCGCGCTTCTACCGTACTTCATTTTTTGAAGTGCCAGGTGCACATCGTGCTCTGTAATTGGTGGGATGGTGCTGAAACTAACGTCTTCGATTGGTGGATCTTGAGTTCGGAGGGGATCAGAGTAAAGAGCCTTATAATATTCGGTAGCAATATTCAAAATTACATTCCTGTCTCCCTGCTTAGTTCCTCTGCTGTCTCTCAAGCTAGTTACCCAGCTTTGCCCCTGTGATGCACCTTTTTTTGCGGCCTTGAGCGATTTGTTTTTTGTTAGGGCTATTTCTACCAGTTTTGTATTATGGTGTCTGATATCTGCACGGATGCTACGTTTTACCATTTTATCTTTTGGACTATTCGTTTCGAAGTGTAAAGACTGTCTCTCATCTATAAGTTTGATTGTTTTTTCGGTTAGTTTTTTATGTTTGTTTTTGGTTGCTTTTATTTTATTGCTGGCCTTTCTAATACTGTTAATTATATGGTTATACTGACTATCTACGTTATCTTCTTTCTGGTTTTCCAATACATCAAAATAGTTATTCAATTCTAAATTAAATTTTTGTTTGTGCACTATGAGTGTATCTTTGTCATGTCTCCTTATTTAAGTTTTTAAAATCAGTTGCTTGCGATAAATCGACTTGTTGAAGATTAATATGGCACGGAGTGGTCGATGATCGGAGCTAAATTTTATATTGTTTGGATGTTTTTGACAATTTGGTTATTGGATGCAATTACATAGTCTATTTCATTTCTAGTGCGGGAATTCGGCGATAACCAGGTCCACCTTCGGTGAAGTTTTTTGAAAAAATAACTATTGGAAATTTGCATGTTTCTTCCAAAGGCAAACTGGATGAGACGAGAGCCCCTCTCGTTTCGGTCTCCAAGACCATGAGGCCCGACTGTTTTGGTGTCATCCAGTGGTTGCCTTTTCCCTATCTTAGCGTTGAAGTCGCCAAGAATCAGGTTGTACGTAGCACGGTGCTCATCGCTAGCTTTATTTAATAGGTCATAGAACTCTTCAACTTCTTCGTCCGGGTGGGTTGTTGTCGGTGCATAACTTTGAATTAAGGTTAAATTCTGTTTTTCTGTGAGTTGAAATTTTAAAACCGCTATTCTGTCGGAATATGAAATAAATTCAATTATATTGTCTTTCCATTTCTTTTGAACTAAGAAGCCTACTCCATTTCGGCCGCCTAAATTTCCGCAATAGAAAAATATGGTATTTTCTCGTTCCACAGCATCTTGGCCTTCTCTACGCACTTCGGAGAGGCCAACTATGTCCCAGTTGATATGTTGAAGAGAATTTTCCAGCTCTAACAATTTTTCTTCTGTACGCAATGTCCTGGTATTGTAGGTAATTACGTTTAATTTGTTATCGGAGTCCTTATTTGCTTTGGCCGATGTCGTTTGACGGAGAGGTCGTAACGCCCGGAGATTCTTCGCACCCCGAGTTCTGGACAATTTCCACCTACCGTCATCGGCGGAGTTGTCCGAACCGCCGGGCCCTAGGGGCCATTTCTTTGATTGCTTATTCATATTAAAAGGGGGGGGGGGGGGTTAGACGATTAACCTACCGCGCTCGTCCAGTGCGTGTTGGTAGGTGAGTAGTGAACCTTCTAACTCGGCTCGCTGGTGCCGTCGTTGATAGACTAGCCATTCTTCCGCCGCCACCCTGAGTCAATACCCTACTCTGATATTGACTGTCTGTCTAGGCCAAAAATATGCCCTAGCCAGCGTTTCACACAAAGTGTGTGCGACAGTTTAACGTCTTGTCGAGGACGAACGGAACGCTAAAAAAAAAAAGAAAAAATTTAGAATATTTAGAATAGAATAGTTTTTTTATTCGTATACAAACAAACAGTCAATAGAAACAGTGAATAAGAGAAAACAAAGTGAGAATAAAGTGTCAAGTGTCATCATGTTGCTGGCGCTGATCTTCCGATTTTAGTTTGTTTTATATGCTGAAACTATATACCTAAACTAATTACATTGATATATACGAGTATCATATCATTGTATGTTCAAAGTTTCATTACAAAATGAGAAAGAAACTCCGTTTGTATGGGAAGGTGAAATTCGGCCGAGCTTGCTGCGGACTCTTAAATAAATTATAATGAAGTTTTGTCAGATCCGGTTCCAAAGCTAGTTAGATCCGGATTGCAAACCTAACCCTCACTAATCGAGCGTATGTAAAATCATTAACGGGGTGTTGTGCACATTATGGTTTCATTCTTTATTGTAAACTGTCTTTTAGCTATTAATTACCAGACCTACTTCTCTTTATCACTCGGGTGAAAATACGTCGAAAAGAGTAGCAGAGCGCAGGAGCTCTTAAAAAAGTTGTAACAATCACTTGTTTACGCTAAAGATTGCGTTTGAAGTCATAAATCGTATACGTCATAATGTCGTTATTGCGATTGCTGTAGGACCACATTTACGGTAAGTCCACGCTGTTTGAAGTCACGCAATTCACCGTTTAAGGATCCCGATGCATTTTTTTCAGGCAAATGTTCCCAGAAAACTTATTACATTTTGTTAAATAATTTACTTTGAACGGTTCTGTTTAATTTATTTTTTAATATCTGCCATCTGGAGGGAAATAAAGACGAAAAAATATTAACGAAACGAAGTAAAGAAAATGTTACGTTATATTTGACTTGTCGATGTCGACGTCGATTGTCATTTATAAATATATACAATTCACTTAGCTAAGGACATAAATTCATAGGACATAGAATTCGATAAAAATTAACATGTCAATTTGGAATTGAATCATCATATTTTTATATAAAAAAAAATAATGTCAGGTCTCATTGTTCTCATTACAAAACTCATTTACTGAGTAATAGGCCTTTTGAATCAATAAACGTTTTAAACGCGAGTTAAAACCCGAAATGGTATTCATGTTTTAATGTCACATGGAATATAATTGTAAATCTTAGTTCCAACTATATGTATAGAATTGCCAGTCTTCCTAAGGCGATGAGTGGGCTGCTGCAAGTCATGCTGACGACTGTCCCGAAATCTCTTGCTGTTCCACTGTTTTTTGGGGAACGAAAACAAGTTTGCTCGGACGTACTTTGCCACCTCGAGTGTAAATAGGGAGGGGAGTGTTAGAATGCGGAAATTAATGAAAAGTTGGCGGGCAGGTGTATCTGGAGCAACTCTCGCTATTGTCCTAATTATCTTTTTCTGAATAGGTACAAATTACCGGTCCCTGTCTGCAGCCAGGCCCCATACTCTAGTCCGTATGACAGAATCGAATTAACTACTCTAAAAGTCTACAGGTGACAGATTGGACGTTCTAGCACAGTTGTGCACTACTTTCCGTGGTTATTACTATAGCGCAAATGTCGTCTGCATACATGACAAACTCAACCGTAGGTGAGTCACAGGGGAGATCGTTCATGAGTAGAACAAACGTTAGACCCCTGGGGAACTCACCTATCACCGATCAGCTCAGCTACTAACCGCTCACTGTTCACCTCCACAGCGAGAGATCGCGAGTGGTATACCGCGGACACCATAATGGTCGAGTTTGTTTGCGATAACTTAGCGGTAAGAGCCTGTGGCCTTCAATCCGGGGGTCGCGGGTTCAAAGCCCGGTTCGTACCAATGAGTTTTTCGGAACTTATCTACGATATATCATTTGATTTACCAGTCGCTTTTCGGTGAAAAACAACATCGTGAGGAAACTGGACTCATTCCAATAAGGCCTAGTTTCCCCTATGGGTTAGAAGGTCAGATGGCAGTCGCTTTCGTAAAAACTAGTGCCTATGCTAATTATTGGGATTAGTTTCCAAGCGGACCCCAGGCTCCCGTGAGCCGAGGCAATAAGCTGGTACAAACGCTAGGAAGAAGAAAAAGAAGAAGTTAATGAAAACAAGGTGTTACTTTATACGTTCCCGGTATTAAAAACATACAGGTAATATAATATAAAATCAATATGATTTTAAAGAGGTCAGAGATTTGTTTATGTGTTGTTATTAGAAGTAGGTACCTACTTTATAAAAAAATCTTGTTATAACTACTAATGTACTTATTTATACATATGACTTGGAAAAAGCTTTTCGGGTTTTTACTTGTACCCTTGTACTCAATTGTCTTTTTTTAAATTGTATCTTCTCTTTGTAAGTTATGATGGCATTTGGTAAAGGTACGCCAGAAACGAACTATTTAGCCAAATCTCATCCATAACATTCTCTTGCTATGTTTTCAGTCCGGACTTCAAGAACCTTTCTGCCGAAATGATAATAGGTATACTATTAGGGTTCCAAGACGATCACTGCGTGGTTTACGACCCCGATTAAAGCTGGTGTCAAGTACAGTTACTTACAGGATTAAATGTGATTGGCCAAGATTTTTATTTTTATTCGTTTCGCTATGAGATTGACAATTGGTTTTTATTGTTTCACTATAACCTTACAAAAAATATTGACGCACTGATTGGTATTTTATCAATAGTGTTTACTTGACGCAGACTTATTAATAACGAACACAACGTTTGTCTGACGCGCTTCGTCATTTTGAAGCCTCTTTTAACTGCCGTCCAAGACCAGAAATATCCCATTGAATTTAAATAGCCGTCTCTGAAAGCAGTCCCAGTTCGCTTCCTAATCAAAATTAGAAGCACAACTCAAACACGCCGTGTTCAAACACCCGTCTTCGGCCCGTTCAGAAACCACATCACGTATCTAACATTATGAGTGGACTAGTGGCAATTTGTAGACCGTTAGCCTCGATCCCGAACGCACCAATACATCGCCCTAAAAGCCTGTAAAATTTATTGAGAACGCGAATGGATTGATTGGGGCGGTAAATATAGGTTTTTGAACGTACATACATTGATCTTCGATACGTATATACTTAATTTGATGGTGTTCATAAATGATTGAGGCCAAGGTCGTTAGATATTGTGCGTTGTATAATTTAGTTGCTTTGGTGTCGAATGTATTTGAAAACCTTGTTCGTCAAACAATTCTATAGTTAGATTAATTCATAGAAAAGTTGATATGTCAATAATAATTATTAATTAGAGTGTAACTATAGGTAACATAGGATTATAAAGATCCTTTCGGTGAAAAATAAATGTACACCATGTAGATATTTGACCCAAATATTTATTTCTTAAAACGCCCACAATGTACATTAATTACAATGTAACTGGACAGAACCGGAAATCTAATCCAACAGCAAATGAACATAATAACATGACTTTCACCAGTCAGCTGTATTCTATTTTAGTGGTAGGTAGTCACTAATCAAATTGTAGGCTAGGGTGTGTATGTAGGCTAGGGTTTATAGGAACTGTGCCTTTTTTCCATTTGTATTTTATTGATTTCTGAAATATGTCGGATGTAGATAGAGTAGGCTGTAGGCCGTGAAAAACACCATTGTTCAAGCCTAAGGTCCAATTTCACCAAACCTGTATACCGGGTAAACAAAAAAACGGGTAGTACGGGAAGCTCCAAATTATTATTTTCCAAAAAAAAATAATACTTGATGTACTTTTGGGTTGAACTTTACAATAAAAAAGGCCTTTTTAGGGTTCCGTAGCCAAATGGCAAAAAACGGAACCCTTATAGATTCGTCATGTCCGTCTGTCTGTCCGATTCTGTCACAGCCACTTTTTGATATATGTAATATGTATGTTCAGGAATCTATTCAGTATTATGTATGCATGTCGGCGGCCGATCGTAAGATCAAGCAGGTCGTAATGTTCGTGTGTAATGTTTTGACGGTAGTTATTTATTAATTCTTTATTTATGATATGCCTAGGAATTTCACGATCTGCCTAATCTTATGATTGGCCGTTGAAATGTATATTGCCAGCGATTCTCTCTTCATATTTTATATTTTACAAGAAATGTTTGGTTTTACTTAAATAGATAAATACATAGATGTTAAACAACAATATTACACAAATTGACTAAGCCCCACAGTAAGCTCAAGAAGGCTTGTGTTGTGGATACTCAGACAACGATATATACAGCGTGTATTTTTGCTACGATCGCTTAATGAAAGGGTAGTTAGTTTAGGCTTTAATGAAACCACTTTCATAGGTTTTATAAATGTGGACGACTTTTATATTTCCACATAAAATAATTCAGCAAGCAATGTATCACTACTTTTTTTTAAACGTTTTAATGACGCGGCGTCACAACTTTACTTTGGGATTGACGTTAGACTCAAATACGCAGCTGGATTGTGAAAATGTCGGGCGGGGTCAGTACTTGGATGGGTGACCGTTTTTATAGATAATGGTACGGAACCCTTCCCGTGCGAATCCGACTCGCACTTGGCCGGTTTGTTTATAACATTTTTCTGAATATTACATAGAATTGTGCAAAACTGAGACAGCAAATTAAGTTTAATTATAATGTAAGTAATTCAGCATTAAATAAGCTCTCAACCCATATATATGAATAATATATTGAAAGAACCCTAGTTAGGATCTTAAGCAGAGTAGTGGAGCTGATAGTTAAAACACTAGTTCTCGTGGTGAATATTATATTGCAAGTGATTGACATCAGACAGCTGTACAAAAACATAACAAATTCAAACGAGTGTCATATATGTGTCGTAATAAGTTTACTATTGTGCCAGGATACACATATACAACCTCCAATATAATAAGGGATCTTAACCTATAGCTTTTTTATCAGTCAAAATCTTTGACAGAACTTATGACCCAACTAAGTATATGCGATATTTATATGCACTTACTAATAACAGTTTAAAACAATTAACTTTCAGAAGGGTGGAAAATAGTGGACATGTTCGTTTATAATTACGGATTTATATGAATGAATGCTTGTACTTATTAGTTTTGCCAACTCCACTGCCAAAATCGCTGTAGATATTTAAATAAAAAAAAACCTAGATTATCAATCGCCAGGTATAATAAGTGATTTAAAAGTTGCCTTAGTTCATTACACTGTTTAATAAATAAACTACAACAGATATTTAATAATAACTAGATTTTTGGTCGGATAAAAAAGATTCTGTCGCGCCGTCTCATTTGATTTCCAGACAGAATAAGTGCTTTTCGATGTTGAAATTAATTGCGAATCTAAATACATTTGACGTAAGAAGTTTTATTAAATTTATTTTCTTTCATTAAAGTGAAATTCAAATATTATACTGGTTTTGAATTGCAAAGTAAAAAAAAATCATTATGATTTTAACATTTAATCTTTTCTTTGTGTAAGTTTCGTATCAAAATCGTAACCAAATATCGTTGTGAATTGTTATCATATATTGTCGGTAACGTGTTTTATGACATTCGGGTTATAATTTATAATAATCTATTTGACTGTAAATAAAATCATTAGCTACAGTTTAACGATAGTTAGTCATGTGAGTGACAAGCAAAGAATTATTAATATATGGGTAAATAGGTATACTGCGAAAAAAATCATTCGCGAATTTAACATAGGTACTAAGTAATTATAAATAGCTCGTGTATTATGCTCATTTTGTGTTTAGTTAAATACAAACATGATATTTCATTTCATTCTAAACAAAATTCCAAATATTACTGCAACATGACGACCAATAAATGCTTGAAATGTTCATCCCGTTGTAGTGGATAGGCACAACAATATCAAATCCCAGAATGATATGCGTATGTGCACAATTATGCATATACAAACAAACGATACAGCACAGATTTGTACATATGCAAGCAAATGTCGCATATACACAAAATATACCCTGATTTATAGTTAAGTTCCATCAAATCTACCAAAAAATGTCACTGTCACAGTGACATCTGTCAACGTCAGTATGACCAACCTTTTTGGAATTATAAAAAATATTATTATCTTACTGAAGGTGACGAACATAATAAAATCGTTTTTGTGTTAATACAGAAATGACGTCAAAATATGTGACTGAAACCGGCAAAACGTCCCACTTTGTCGCTTGCCATAAGGATGCCTAGACAGGTTATTCGTATAAAGATACAAGCAAATCTAGTCCTAATGGCAAGCGACAAAATGGGACGTTTTGCCGGTTTCGGTCACTCCATTTTCTATACCTTTAATGAAACGCTACCAACTAAATAAATAAAGGGATTTTGTTAAATGTGTCGCCTATACTTCGATTCTTAGATGTTTGTTATGTATATAAGTAAATATTTATTCACTATACGTACAAAATTACATTCAAATGTATCGTCTTTAAGCACTTATACTTTATACAGTACAAGCCTTGCTCAGTTGGGGGCTAGAGTATTTGTAAAACATGCTGGGTACGGTGACAGGTGTCATCGCCATAATATTTTTAAATTTTAAAATGCCAAATCTCGCAAAATTGTTATGAGATGTCATCTTTATGGAAAAAAACCTAAAACTTTATGGAAAATTACCTATTTTATTTAATAATCCTGATACCTTGAACTAACACTTCCTAGATCTACCAGGAACTTCAGGTGTTACTATTTCACAGTTGACCTATTTTGAGTTTCACAAGTTCAATGACTCTGTTTTCCACCTAGATACTATTAGTTCTAATCAAATAATTAAAGTAATTAAATGCATAAAATCTAATGCTGAAGGTATTGATGGGATAAATCTCAACATGCTTATGTTAACCTAATAAATACCTCCATTCTTACATCCACCTTTCCGGATGTCCGGAAATTAGCAGTAGTCAATCCTCTGCCTAAGTTATCGAACCCGTCCATGCTCACAGACCTTAGGCCTATAAGTATTCTACCATGTCTATCCAAAATAATGGAAAAAGTTGTATGGACACAGCTAACTGCCTACTATACCTACAATATTCTACCGGATGTCCAACCAGGTTTTCGGAAAGGGCGTAGCACTATGACTGCTTTACTCGATGTCTCTGATAACATCTTGGATGCTCAAGACAAAGGAATGTGCACTCTTTTAGTCCTCCTTGACTTCTCAAAGGCTTTCGATTGTTTGAATATAAACCTGCTCCTATCCAAATTGAGCTATTTAAGGTTTTGATTATAAAACTGTAAATTGGTTTGAAAGCTATTTACATAATCGATCACAAATTGTAAAAGTGTGTTGTAGTGACTGTTCTTCACATTTTTCTGGAAAGGTTCAACTAACAAGAGGAGTTCCTCTGGGATCGGTAATCGGTCCGCTCCTGTTCAGATTATACTCTGCAGATATAAGGTCTCACATCACACATTGCAAATACCACATATATGCAGACGACATACAAGTATATATATCATGTAAGCCAGCCGATATTGACAGTGAAATAGATAAACTAAATCAAGATCTCACCACAATAGCATCATGGGCCACAGAAAACTGCCTGCTGCTTAATCCAAACAAAACTAAATACCTTGTGTTTGGCAGCAGGCAATAACTCTATCATGGTAACCATAAGGGCGTATTATACTATCCTGTATTTGTTTTCGAATTTACGTTTTAAGGTATAGTAATAAAACTAATAATACACACACCTTAAGAGGATAATGTTATTGTATTAAAACGGAATACCAAATGTTGTTTAGACCTGAAGTATTACCATTTCAAAATGAACATTTCTACCTTAAAATAGTTTTAATTCAATATTAATTAATGGGATTGCTTTTTAAAAAATGTCTGATTATTTGAACTAAGCATTTAAATGTTGTATTTTAAATTAGTAGTAAACTATTTACTTACGTGCATTCTTTCGCCAATAATATATTTACTATTTATGGAACGTTTCATTTTACTGGCAACACAGTGGTAGATTTGATTGAATTTAATTATGAATCAGGGTATAAATACGGATCAAATTTCCACTGCCTGCCAACTTTTTACAACTCATTATAAAGTTTTTTTCTTCCGCTTCACTTATAAGAAAGCCTAAAGAAACAAGACGTCATCGTCAATTTAGAGATTTCTTGAATGCGCCACATCGAATTTCAAAATACACCAAAAAATTTCATACTGTTGATCAAATTCGGATAGAACAGTTATTATACTGCGAGAGTGGTCAGGTGAAATGTTAGATATTTTATTGATATCAAACTTTTCGTACGAATAAGGAATTCCGTACCGAGCCCGATTAATGCTGGAACTGTTACAGAAACATATTTTTTAGACTCGTACGTAGGTATACATACCATCCATTGTGTTGGAAAAATACTACTATTACTTATATTGGAATTATTACTAACTACTAATAAAACAGAATTACCTACCTATTTTAAAACGAACTTTTTTATGTTTTTCATTGTTAAGTTGTATATAATTCCTAAATGGTGTTGCGTTCAGTATGGATTAAACGAAAGCCAGTGGTAGAGTAATTTAAAAAGCAGTCCGATTATTATACTTGTACCACAAACTGTCAATCCATTTTAACGTTAGAATTAGTTTTTTGTAATAACTTGAAAACAATGCTTAATTAAGTGTTCTAACCTTTAAAAAAAGGCCTACTCACGTTTGCTCATTTAAAATATAGCAAAGTTCTAGTACGCAATTTTAAACCACCTTTTATCTCACAAAATTTATAAAATTACTTATTTAAACTTATAACATGTTAAGTGTACGTTGATAAGGTAATCAAGTGCTGACTAAGGTGTCAAACCTTGTAAAAATTTCACTAACTTGGAAATAAACAAAGGTCACTTGGCAAGTTTAACCAACATATAATAAAAAAAAGAAAATAACGAGTTCGCAAGAGATCGCTTAAACCGGGTTCGGACGTGACTTGCTTCTTAAAGTAGAATTAATATTATAGTTACCTAATTTTATCGATAGGGTGGAACAGAATTTTTTTGCTTCTTTATATGATTATGGCATGAGCTTAAGAAAAAATCTTGCTTGAAAAGTTACCACATAATCACTAGTTAGAATTCTTTAAATATCATAGTTCAAGTTTCCAACGACAACTAACAACGTAATAGAAAAGCAAATACAAATAAATTTGTTGAAATTCTTTTACCGTATGTATGTATATATGTTGGGATGTGGTATCAGAAGGTGCGGTAAATTAAAGATGCGTGTTCATTAGTTCACATTTAGTGTAAGACTGTACTTACACACCAGGCGCAGCCGGCTATATACTTTACTATCTACAACTATAGATAAATATAGGTATGTTACGTAGTGATAGCGAGGAGCTACGCCACATTCTCATAGAATTCTATTTCATAACTGCTTTAAACTGCAAAAGATGTTTTTATTATTTTTAACATCGTAATTCAAGCTTGTACAGTCAGCATCAATAGTAGAGGATGAAACAACGGGCCATAAGTATCTGATATTCCGGATAACTTTTCCAAATATAGATAAATCTCTCAAATTTACGTTCTAAAGTATATCATTTATAGTCTTAATTGTTCTATATATATTATAGAACTATCACTTTTTGTTAAGCTGTTACAGAATGGTAGATACTTTTGAAACCTTGTTTGATCAGCTACTTTTGATGCTGACTGTACGTACCTAACACAAAATAAATAGACCCCTGATCAATCACCTGACCCTTGGAAAAAGCAAAGGTTCCTCACAAAAATTATGCTGTCAATCTATTTGCTTTGGCAGATGGATCATTTCCTGAGCTGTTATAAAACTTGTTCACCTTATATAAAGTGAGCTGTGTTTATTCTTACTGGTAATGAGTTTAAGAGCCTACTGTGGTTGGTAGGTCGAGCGTGAAGGCTGAGGTCAGGTGACATTTGCGAACCATCTCTACCCGGATCGACTGAGTGCTGATTGACTGTGGATTGGATTGCTCCGGAATCTCGCAAATTAATTGAGTAGGTTGGTACCTACTGTATATTAACTATTTTATTTTATTAAATATTTATGAAAATTTGCCCAAAACGGCAATTTTAAACAAATTGATTGATGTAAAAAAAAATAGTTATGGCCACCCTGCTATTTTTGGTACAAAAAAGGTTATAAACGTGGCAATAATGCGTATTACTTCTGCATCTAACTTCATTCAGTTGCTTGTCAGAGTAGTTGAGTGCGGAACGTGATTTTGCAGACAAAATCTTGGCGAAATATTGATGTGAAGCTCACAAAATAGGGAAGGCTAATGTAAATAAAACCCTTCATGACCTTTAATAAAATAAGAGCTGTAGATTATTTTTATGGTGATTCGATCTCAAAAGGCTAATTTAAAATGAAGTTATGGCGTTGGGCAATGTTATCTAGTAATGTAGCGAACGGTCATTACAAACTTTACTCATCATAATATAAGTTACGTTTTTATTACTCCGTTGTGTTCTTTCCCGTGCCAGCGGACTATATTTTGTCTGTTTATGTATATGTTACTTCCTTATTGGGCTTCTTACTTGGCTTGTCATGTTTTATTTATTTACAATAACAATATACATAATGGATATATACAGAGGATTACTATAACTAGCTTATATATATAAAATAGGCCCTTGCGGCATTGTACCAAGGATGCTGGCGTCATTTCCTCGTTGTATCGCAATATTGATACGATGTGCGAGGAAGCCGCCAGCTCTTCGGTCACCAGTTACGTCAACCAGACGTTTCGCGATTTCTCCAAAAAAACTTGTGCGCGCTGGGACGCCATGGACCATTTTAGTTTTTGAAAATTAAAAATATTTTTGACTGAAAAGCAGTTTCAAATTTTGCTACCCCGTATTTAAATTTTGCAAACAGACGTGAATGTCCGAGTTACATTAGTCTCTTTACTTCAGCCTTTTGACCGCCACCGTCGGCTATGGCCGACATCTGAAATACTTGCCAAGGACGCCAACGACGGCTACAGCCGACAGTTTCGC
Organism: Cydia pomonella; assembly: GCF_033807575.1. Taxonomy (NCBI): domain Eukaryota; kingdom Metazoa; phylum Arthropoda; class Insecta; order Lepidoptera; family Tortricidae; genus Cydia; species Cydia pomonella. The sequence goes on along the minus strand of NC_084706.1, from coordinate 11,890,962 downwards.
CAATGCAATAGGGACTAACGCGCGACTCCGTAAAGTTCAATTTCGTTTAAATAATCGTGATCGCCTGCGTCCGGGGCACGGCAAATTCCTTCGCTGTCTGGCGTTCAAGAGGTTAGATATGTATATAGTTAATATCTTCGATTCTCGGCAAAACAATCGATCTAGTATCCTGATTATCAATTTAGTAGGTACTTTTAAGCTATTGAACTAACATTTACGCTGCAGATTACTAACCTTTCCACTATCTCTCATTCCATTTGTCGAATGAAAATCCGTCTAATTCCAATAAGCCAAGCCATGTCTTTATTGTGTTTTCTGTAACCTTATGTAACCTTATCTCGCTCAATACTTGGAAAATCGCAAAATGCTCGCCACAAAACCGAATGTTGCCTTTCAAAGAGATAAATTTTCAGTTCAAAAGTTGAAGGAGTTACCCTCAGGCTGTCTTGTCGTGAGAAAACGGTGAGAAGTTTCCGCGGTTACATGCCACGTTTGATTTATACTCCACAACTTTGTCCGCACTTGTTTCGCAGCTCTAATTTAAGCCAAAAATCAAACATGTTGTATATGTTGGTAGCTGTTGATTAAATGTCGATATCGAATCGTAAATTTTGCGAAGTTACGCTGATGTGGGTCTGAACGCGTTTTTTTTTTGTGTCCGGGGTGAAATTCAGAAGGTAGCATCTGATAATACGTACCATTAATCTGGGGGCATGGTAGTGCCCCCGCCAAGACGAGCAAATCGAAGCGCAAGGGCACTACCTACCTTTTCTCGAAGCGCTTCGTCGTTTTTTTGAACCCTCATAACTTGTGTTTGAATTATCCCAGATAAACAAAATTCTCAGGATAGGTATAATGTCAATAGTGGACTTATTAAGCATACAAAATTTAAATTTTATACCTCTCATACTTATGATTTTATTTTTTTGTCACTGACTCACTCACTCACGGATGATCATCAAACTTCCAGAAGTCCTAGGAAGCTGAAATTTGGTATGTAGAATAGTATTACACGAGCAACAAAAAAATTCAATAACTTTGGTTTGTTCGTGGTATATAATCAGTACACTCACTTCTCTTTGGACTTTGACATATCCAATCCATATCGTATCATTAGAAAATATTTGACGTACTTATCTTAAAGTTCGAATTGCATCGTTCATCGTGTTATGTACATACTTAACCTAGACTTTATGTATTGTTTTTCTTTGTATCATCATGTTTTGGCAATAAAGTGATTTGATTTGATGTATCAAACGATAGGTCTCATTAAAAAAAAAATCTCATTTTTTTATTCATATAAGTTTAGGAAAAACGGTTAATTTATCCACGACCACGGCCGAGGCCGAAGGTCGAGCTACGGGAGATTTTTTTTTTTTTTTTTTTTTCTTTATTGAAAGAGCTTTGTCACTGAGTGACGATGTCGCTCTGTAAGTACTACATAAATCTTAACGTCTACTTAAGCCTACATTTACCAACTTATAAATTAGGTTTGCAGCCTCTGACAGCGGCTGGGATAATATATAATTACATCCACCAATCCTAAAAAAGTTAACGTCCTCAATCTCTCGGCGAACTGATTCGTTGCGAACACATTCCATTAAGATGTGATAGACGTCTTCCTCTACATCACACTCCGAACAATTCGGTGATGGAACTTTACGCATCATGTATTAGTGCTCACACAAAGAACAATAGTAGAGTATGAGCATAGTAGTCCTTTTATTGTCTCTGATACCCAAAAGTTGTCTGGAAAAGATCGCTCTTAAGCGATAAAACCGCCTGTTGTTACCTCTATACAATTGTCTTTGTTTATGTTTCTGTACAATTGTAAACTATGTGGGGTGTGCAATAAAGAGTAAGTATTGTATTGTATTGTAATAGTACAAGTATCTGAATTTGATATACGAATGCCGAGCCCCACGCAGAGCCAAAGATGCAGACCGTCTGACCTATGCATGCTTATTAAAATACTTGGGGAAGTTGCGGGAAGCGCGCACCCGTGTCGAACGGCCCGAGCTTTCAGCCCTACGCGGGGCTCTGCCTTCGCATTTGGGTACTTGTACTATTGTTCTGTATTTTACCTTGCTATCCGAGCTACTTACTACGTTTTGTTTTTCTAATTAAGTAAGATCTAGATCTTACTTAACTTTACCAAAAAAAACACATTTGTGAAAAATAATATAAGCCAATATAATAAATTGGTAATAGCAAGTTACGTAAAAACTAGGCAAGTCAAATCTTGTACTTAAATTACATCCCAAGTGAAATACATAAATGTATTGTAAAAATGAATTTCTACACAGAACATGGTACCCATGATCTCAATTCTTTTGCCAGCGAAGTCAACAATATACTTATGCTTTATATTGAACTTGGCTCTCATTTCACATTTATGTTTGTGATCATTACTTTTTGTACAGAAAGTAATAGTATCCATTATGAATACATTATTATTTGTAAAATTACTCCATTATCCACCAGTACTTTCATACAGGGTGGGCAAATAAGAGTGATACACTTAGTTTTTTAAATTTTAATTTATTAAGTGCTAAATTTAATAAATATTTCTTCATAAATATATTATACCATCAAAAACATTTTCATGTAAAATGTTGCAAAGACGAAACCACAAGGCTCGCACTGTCAAAAAGTTATCAGATCTCATGTAGAGCCCAGCTTCTAACTCTACAAGCCCTAAATTCGCAAACTCTTCACCTTAGTCAAAATAATATTTTAATATGGCTTGGCCGCTTCGCTACCGTCACATGGGCGTAAGGTGAAATATGTTTTCACTGTTCATTACTTTTCTGTTATACAATAGTTCTTGTAGTATCGTTTTACATGAAAATATGTTGGGTGCGCCAAAGTTCATATAAAATTGCAAATTCGAATATTGAAACTCCGAAAATGTTTCTCATAAAATTTTACATTCTAATGATCATTACACGTATTTATTTTAAACAATAATGATTGTAACTTCGAATTTATTATATTCATAATGTCATTCCTCATAAATATCTCTATTGCTAAAATTGATGCATATATTATTGTTCGAATATCGATTTAAAGTAATAAAATTGGAAATTGGATTATTGAATCTTCGAAAATGTTTTTCATAAAATTTTACATAGTAATGATCATTATTAATTTTAATTTTAAACAAAAATGATTGGAAAATCCTGTCACAAAGGTGGGTTAGGTTAGGCTAGAATTGCGACCCTCGCAGAACCGTAATCCTGCTAGAAAGGTGGGTTAGGTTAGGTTAGAACTGCGACCCTCACAGAACCGAAATCCTGCCAGAAAGGTGTGTTAGGTTAGGTTAGAACCGCGACCCTCGCAGAACCGTAATCCTGTTAGAAAGGTGGATTAGGTTAGGTTAGAACTGCGACCCTCACAGAACCGAAATCCTGCCAGAAAGGTGGGTTAGGTTAGGTTAGAATTGCGACCCTCGCAGAACCGAAATCCTGCCAGAAAGGTGGGTTAGGTTAGGTTAGAACTGCGACCCTCGCAGAACCGAAATCCTGCCAGAAAGGTGGGCGATATTATGCTAGTCCTCGTTTTGACTACTATAACTTCCAAATAATATATATATATATATTATTTGGAAGTTATAGTAGTCAAAACGTATATATATATATATATATATATATATATATATATATATTCTATTTTAATATAACTTCTGATCAAACAATTGTATGAAATAAGTTTATAAATAAAGAAATTCATACAATTAACATTATGAGCACCGATACATTCTCAGTAATAACATTATGAGTAAAAAAAAACGGAATATGTATCGTTATGAACAATCGGTGCTCATAATGTTAATTGTATGAATTTCTTTATTTATAAACTTATTTCATACAATTGTTTGATCAGAAGTTATATTAAAATAGAATATATATATATATATATTATTTGGAAGTTATAGTAGTCAAAACGAGGACTAGCATAATATCGCCCACCTTTCTGGCAGGATTTCGGTTCTGCGAGGGTCGCAGTTCTAACCTAACCTAACCCACCTTTCTGGCAGGATTTCGGTTCTGCGAGGGTCGCAATTCTAACCTAACCTAACCCACCTTTCTGGCAGGATTTCGGTTCTGTGAGGGTCGCAGTTCTAACCTAACCTAATCCACCTTTCTAACAGGATTACGGTTCTGCGAGGGTCGCAGTTATAACCTAACCTAACACACCTTTCTGGCAGGATTTCGGTTCTGTGAGGGTCGCAGTTCTAACCTAACTTAACCCACCTTTCTAGCAGGATTACGGTTCTGCGAGGGTCGCAATTCTAGCCTAACCTAACCCACCTTTGTGACAGGATTTTCCAATCATTTTTGTTTAAAATTAAAATTAATAATGATCATTAGTATGTAAAATTTTATGAAAAACATTTTCGAAGATTCAATAATCCAATTTCCAATTTTATTACTTTAAATCGATATTCGAACAATAATATATGCATAAATTTTAGCAATAGAGATATTTATGAGGAATGACATTATGAATATAATAAATTCGAAGTTACAATCATTATTGTTTAAAATAAATACGTGTAATGATCATTAGAATGTAAAATTTTATGAGAAACATTTTCGGAGTTTCAATAATCGAATTTGCAATTTTATATGAACTTTGGCGCACCCTTTCAAAGCACATCAGCGTTCATTGTAATCTGTTAATATAATAAGCTAACCTGAGATATCAACTAATATCGATATATATTTTTTGATGGGTTCCATAAAAAATATCGATAATCTTATAACTTCCCAATTAACACGTTAAACGCCAGACCAAAATATTCATTTTTTCTTAAAAAAAAACTTGATGTAAATTCAATTATTACTTTGATATGTATATAGATATATATTTTATTTTGTTATTGGAGGTTTAGTTAAAAAGTTATAAAAAAAAAAAACTCGCGGTCACCGATGACCCCCGTGGCGCTGTGAAGTTCATATTTCAAAAACCGTTACCATGACGCCACGCCGGTCCCCCCGCCGGCCACGCCGGTCACTGTGCCGGTCATTATACTGTCACATTCGCACCCGCTAAAATATGCTTATAATATAAAATTTAACTGCTTTGGCATTGTGTGACAATAGCTTGGTTTGGCAATTCCTGCTACTGGTTCAAGAAGATACGCTGTTTTTGTTTATTTTTGTTAATTTTGGGTTTTTATGATGTTTTTTTTGTGAAATGCATGTATCAGGTGTGTGTCTGCATTGGAAAATTTATTTTTTCTTATTTTTTGATAATTGTCGTGTATCTCCAGATAATTGAAATTAATTTCTATTAATTATATAATTATTGCAAATACTTAATTATATAAATTATAGAATTAAAGCTGTGATTTGAAAAAAATGCCTTGTTTTTTCATTTTTTCAACAAATCTACTATGTCACTAACTGCACCCACGTCCCAAACCACAGTTTTACTAACGAGCGCCATGCCGGTCCCTTGCATACAACGCATTGCTTATAACTGCTACACGCGGCGCAGGATAGCATCTTAAAAACAGGTTTAACACGAGGTCACCGGTGCCCCCCATGGCGTGTTGCAGTTGACTTCGTGAGGTCGCCGGTGCCCCCCATGGCGTTCAACGTGTTAAGTGAAATAGAAATATATTTTATTCCATAATGTTGTATCATTGAATAACATCTATGTAACTAAATCATATTATCCCAACTAAGCAACTATGGCAAAATCTCGCACTGTATGAAGGGGTCAAACGTAGCTCGAAATGGTTCGTGTAATATTATACACGGTTGCTGCGTCGCAAGTTCCTTTTTCTTTGAACTTGGCTGGACACGCTGCCGCGTCTAGATTGAATGACATCACTTTTACTTTCCAAATACGTCCATGGCCTGATGACGTCACTATGTAAAAAAAGTGTATTATAGCTCCGAATGCGTCGTTTAGTGCTAAATGAGCGCCATCTCTGTCAGCTGTACTTTTAATTCTAAGTAACAACTTCTTTTCTCAACATCAATATGAAAACTATGCATATAGCTCAATAGCTGAATGAATAAATGAATATTATAGGACATTATTACACAAATTTACTAAGTCCCACAGTAAGCTCAATGAGGCTTGTGTTGAGGGTACTTAGACAACGATATATATAATATATAAATATTTATAAATACTTAAATAGATAGAAGACAGAAGACACCATGACTCAAGAACAAATTTAATATCCATGTTCATCACACGAATAAATGCCCTTACCAGGATTTGAACCCGATACCATCAGCTTCGTAGGTAGGGTGACTATCCACTAGGCGAAACCGGTCGGTCCTGGTCGGGGGTCGGTCGGTCGGCCGGTGGAGCTATCTCTCTATCTCTATTATATCTTGCGGTGGCTTATATCTCTGCAACTAATTGTAGATGCAGAGATAGAAGCCACTGCATCATAATACTTTGCGTTACATCTGATCCGACCCATTTAGGTCCTACTCGCACTCGGCAAAAATGAGCGGATATTTTAGCTCAGAAAATATAATACTACCTATATTTTTACTAATTTAGTGTAATAGGAACATTTTGCAGCCGTAAAATTGCTTAATATTAGGTATCTAAATACTTCCTGGCTTGAGAAAATAGCTTAATCTATCAATCAGCTGTCTATATCTAATTACTAAAAATGAGAGTATAGCGACCGTTAAGAATTAGATATAAACAGCCGTTTGATAGAGAATCACTGTTTTTTCTATCCAGGCAACGATGGGCACGGTAGGCATTGTTTACGATATTTTAGTAAGGTCAGTATGATATGCTATATGGGATTTACATTTTAGCTGTTGTAGTAAATTTGAAGGATTAAGGTTTCTATTTTAATTTCGAGGAACACGTATAAGCTCGGAATGTAAAAATCCTCGAGACATTCTCTCTCATGCCTAACACTCGATCGCGGTGCTAAGATTTATTCACAGGCACGTACAACAATTATCAGTTTCCGGTAGTTCATGGGCTATCGCCTTGGAGGATTAACCAACTTGGGACGCCTTGTCTGTAATTTTCTGTACAAAACAGTATGCCGATTTTTGCGGGGGAGGGGGACGTCAAATGTATATTTATCTGACATAGCTATTGGTACGTTATGTACAAATAGCCATGTCAGATAAACGTCAGTCCATACAATATATATGACCATTGGTCGAGTTTTTTGACATAGGGGTAAGCTCTTAAAGGAGACTCCGGTTGTTAAATCCTCCAAGGCTCTATTTAAATTGCTCTTTGCTATTATTTAAGGATCGAGCTCGATTATATATCGATATCGCTCACTATTAGCTACTGTAATGTGTGTTAGTTTAGTTTTGGAGTGTTTATTATACATTAATTATTGTTATCGCGTCTGAACTTTTATTAGCAACAGTCCTAACAGTTTAGTACATATACCAAGCCCCACTGCCAAAGTAGTTTCGTTTTGAGATTATTCGTTTTCTTAAAAAAGTCTTAATGCAAAAATTACCTTTTAAACAACAAAAAAATTAAGTTTTATGTGATTTACTTTATGGTATCATTTAATCGATCTGCAAAATATTCCTATTTTGATGAACAAAAATATATATTTGATCAGCCAAAATGTATACTTGGTCAGCAACTTAAGCTTAGCAAGTATTTCTAAACCAGTTCGCAATTAATGTCATAATGCTCCAAATTGATTTGGTTGGCAAATTAATTATTTGATTGTCAGTAAGCGATCCACCATGAATCAAATTTTGATAAGCAATCAGTGGCTAGGTAAGCGGATTATTTCATTTTGGATTACAATTTACCTGATACGCAAAAATTGGTTACCTGAAAAATCAGTTGATCAGAAAATGTCTAACCAACCTAACCTACCCCTTTTGCTAATCAGCTAATTTTTTAAACCACGCCGTGGATAGTGGGGTGCCTCTGATTCGGTTTTAGATGATCTTGACATTTTGGTATCCTTGAGATTTTGGTGACGTGGTATCGTGTCACGTGGGCTGATTTCGCTCCACCTGCTACTCCGCCGATTTTTCAAATTAAACGCTAGCCGCCTTATTATTCCAGATTACCATTCCTTTTATATGCATACGTCTCAATTAAACTGGGTAGAGACATGTTTTTTGTACCCACCAATTTTTAAATCTTGCTGACCAAATAATCATTTTGCAGCTCAACTCTTTATTGAAATTGAAAGTCTTTATTTCAGGTCTGGCGGCCCATTTTTTGTTAGTATACACAGCACTTAAAAATATATTAGTCAAGTACATACATTATAAAATAAATAAATTAATTTACATTAAAATTATAAATTAATGAAATTCAAGTAACTAAATCATATCGAAATTATGAATAATTACAAATTTTAAAAACACACAAATCATTTATTTTGACATATTGTCAAACCGATTTAACTTGGCCAACCCAGTATTTTTGTATTGGACAGTCGAATCTGCCTGCAATTAATTTTAGAATGCTGTTGTGGCTATTTCCTTCACGACTCAACATGACTGCAAACATGCCTGAAGCACTGCACCTTCTAGGTAGCCCCAACAGCCTTCTGAAAGTATTATTATATTGCACTCTTAGGGCATTATGAGCTCGTTTAGTATAATTGACCCACAGACCGCTCGAATAAAATGATTGACTGTAGGCTTTAAACAGCGGAATTTTTACTTCTGTAGAGCACTTTGCGAACCTGCGGGCCAGCATATTACTCCTTACTGATAATATCCTACGCTCTCTTTCTATGTCCTTATTAAACAGATAAATTATAACAGAAGCAGAACGATATTGTTTATAATGTTGACCGTTATAAATTATTACCTGAACAAGAGTTGTAGCTCGATTTTATTTATTGCCAGGATAATATTTGTATGCTGTCCAAATGATTTAATGTTTTTTTTTTTGCAGATCAGTTTTCTAAACGGCTGATCATTTAATTACTTCCCTTTAGTTTATCCTTAAAATAATACTATAATATATTATGTTCTTTGCTGACCACCTTGTAATAACTAAACACCTTATACTAAAAAATATTCTATTTAATATTCACACAAACTAAATCCATTTGTAGAACTAATTTTTCTTGGTTTACTTGAATTATGTGAATAAATAAATAGAATTCTTATTTTAGCCGTTTTAGGATAAAGTGTCCAGTTATTGGAAGGTGGCCAGTAATAGACGATTTACCCTATAACGCTTTAAAAACAGGACAATTAAAACAGAAAAATACTATTAGTTTAATCTGATTCAATTTATCCTAAAAAATAAATTACTTCGAAAATGTTTTTTCACCACACCAACTGGTAAGTCTCTCTTGGTTGTCCGAAACCTAATGAGAAAGTTGCATTTTATACACACGTTGGGCAAAGTAATCAAATGCAACTTTTGAGTTGTTTGTTGCTGGTGGTGGTAATTGACTTTAAAATGATAATTTTGAATGATATTATTTTTATTACATTCATTTTGGATTCATTTCATGGATTTGATTTGGTTTGATTTTTTTAGTATTGCATAGTTGCATAGTTGGTGTGGTGAAAAATTTCGTGTTTCACTTGGAGGCAAAGTTTGTTAATCCCTCGTGCCTTAAAATCCTCGCAACGCTCAAGAGTCTTTTTTAATTTTTTTATACGTTTTGAAATGTTTAACTTTTGCGGGTTTCAATATTAGCTAGAAAAGCTGAGAATATGATCTGATAAATAAGTTTACACCTTAATTAATAATTATCTTGCCCCAACAACCTTCTTCCTTCATAAACTAAAAGAATTATTAAGCCAATATTGGACTATATTACTAGATGATGAAATTCATTACTGGCATTTAATTGAAACTGGACCCACAGACAGTACAAACAGTGCGAAGAAAACGCCCCAATAATAAACAAGAGCCGAAAATGAAACCCGAAGGTTTATATTAAAATGTTTTACCGCAATTGTTTGGATTTAACCCTTGCCTTTAATATGGGATTGAAATTTAATCCCGCAATTGTTTTAGAGACATTTACGAAACCCATTGAAACTCAAATGAGATTAGAAGTTAAAGATTTGAGAACTAAAGCTGCTGGGTTTTTGTGTGTATTCAAATGCGAGAAATTATAATTACAACATTCCTATATTTCGTCAATTACTTTCACCCAATAGCCTGGTACAACATTGCATAATTCATTAACTCTAAATAGCCCTTACATCTAAGCAGGTGTTGTTTGGTTACGTCCTATGACATGACATTCTTGGCATGGGCAACATCCATCCGGTGTACCCCTGCGGTGCATTCAATAACCTGTTGTGGAGACTGCTAAAGAAACAATAAAGGTAAGGTAAATAAAACAAAGAAAAACATGCAAAAATATTTAAAAAATGTTAATCTGATAAAACCATTTCTTTCAAACATACAAATGAAAATGACACACGAGTCAACAACAAAAAATACTTGTCAAATAAATCTAAATCAAACACATATTCGTATTTACTTTAAAAAAAGAGATATTAACACAGTACATAATAAAATCTGCCAAGAGCATGTCGGGCCATGCTCAGTGTAGGATTTCGTAGTTACCATTATATTAGAACAGGCCAAATGGGGGCTATTATAATTAGTATCATGTACGTACAGTCAGCATCAAAAGTAGCAGATCAAATGACGCTTCATAAGTATCAACCAAACTATTACAGCTTAACAAAAACTGATATCTTTAATATATACAACACAACTGAGACTGTAAAAGATATACTTTGGAACCTGGATTTTAGATTTTTTTCTATATTTGGAAAAGTTATCTGAGATGTCAGATACTTTTGGCGCCTTGTTTAGTCCGCTACTATTGATGCTGACTGTATATTACAAGCATAAGGGAGTTCCTTCGCAGCGCTTTGTACGTCTTTTTACTAAGAAGAGAAGAGAAGATTTTTTGCAATAACTCCAAAACGGCCGGACTAATCATGTTCGCTGTAGTTTTCATTGAAAGTATTTACTAAGCTTTTGTTTCACGATTTTTTTTATATTTTTTGGACCCATGGTTCAAAAGTTAGAGGGGGGGGGGCACATTTTTTTTTCTTTCGGAGCGACTATTACCAAAAATATTAACCTTATAAAACATGTTCACACAGAGTCCCTTATTCGTTTTAAAAATTCGTACTCGTATCGTTCTATCCTATGATACCCCACACTATTGGGTCAAAGCAAAAAATAATTTTAAACATATCATTTTGTACGGTTGTAATTTTTTTTGTGGTTTTTTATTTTACCGTTCTGTCGCTGTGCATAGTTTATAACATTCTTAAGAATGTATTATAAGAAATTGTATGGATACTATCCTTTCCTGTATCCTACAAAATTTATTCTTGGGATCCTTGGTTTCAACTCCCTGGAAGCGAGACGCAACTTCTGCTTGCTCATTTTTGATTGTGGGGTTCTGCGCGGTGACTCGGACTGCCCGGAACTGGTAGAAACTCTAGTAAGGTTCTTTGTTCCTGATTTAAAAAAGATAACCCTCAGACCGCGAGTGCGGCCTATGTTCGCAGTGCCAACGGCACGCACGGTGGCGCATAGAAACTCGTCCATCCCTCGTGCCCTGACCCTGCTGAATGCGCTCCTAGTTTCAGCACCCGAATGTGTGACCTGCTTGCGGGGCGATGGGCGGATGTGTGTAAGGAATGCTTGAGATTTTGTAAGATGATGGATAAAAGGGAATCTAGTGTTTTAAAAGTGTTTTAATTCAATCATAGTTGTACATACTTATAGTATGGAATTGTCATTTCACAGTGTATTAGTTTTAAACTGTAATTCCGTGTAAATATTAAATATATTAAATTAACATCGATTAACATCGATCGATAGTTTATGTATCTATGCCAAATTGCAGATTTCTAGCACCAACAATCACAGAGCAAAGCCGCGGATGGACGGACAGACGGATATAGACAAACTATAAGGGTTTCTAGGTGACTACGAAAGCCTAAAAACGAGGCTAATCTTAACTAAGGCAGGTACCCTTTGCACCGGCTCAAATGTCCCCATAATCCACCCAAATATAACTGGATTCCTGTTAGACCAAGCATGATCCATTGTGGGGATTACCGCCTCTCTTGTGCAAATGCCAACAATCAATGAAAGTTCCTATTTGATATTTTAGTTTCCCGAATAATAATAAGACAATTTTTTTTCTATTTCTACTAATTGCGTGTTCATATTATTTACTACGGAATTTACAAAAAAAATACTGTAAATCCTGAAAAGCATTAACTGTCAAAATGTTTGTACTCTCGTGATTTAGGAACGATGAAATTTTATTAATGAGCCTACTATCTCCAGCTTGCGAGAAATAAGGCGACCCGAAAACAAATATTAGATACCTTTACCTGCAAAAAATTGCTGTCCTCAGGTCGGGTAAGGTCGTCAAAAAAGTGCTTAGATTTTTACATTTTTGTTGTTGCTTTGTTTCCTTATGTTATTATTGGCTAGATTAAGGTTTGTCGCGTTTGTTTGTAAGTCCAAAATAATAAAGTAAGAACTAGATGTTTTTATTATATATATAGTATACCGTACTTATCGTCAGACTAATTGGAACTACGAGATCTTAATGATTAAAAGATTTTCGTGCAATTCTAAATATTGGGTTTACGATGGTAAAAATATTAATTATGTACTTACGAGAACGGCTCAAGGTTTGCCAAAGGGCAATGGAGCGGAGTATCCTGGGTGTCCGAAGATCTGATAGGGCGAGGAACACAGAGCTTCGCTCCAAAACCCGTGTCGTCGATGTTGAGATGAAGACCACCAGGCTAAAGTGGGACTAGGCTGGACATGTCTGCCGGATGAATGATGACAGATGGGCCAAAATAGCCACTAGCTGGCATCCCCAGAGTAGTCGTGGCAGAGGCAGACCGAGAAAGAAAAACCGACCGAGAAGAGACCGAGAAATGGCGGGACGACTTGGAAGCGTTTTAGCGGGATTGGCGGGATCCTGCTCAGCACAGGGAGGGGGAGACCTTTGCCCAGCAGTGGGATACACAAATAGGCAAATAAAAAAAATAAACTTACTAGAACCAGAAGGAAATTATTACTGAGATATTAAGCAAATCGACCAGGCTGATAAAAAAGCTATCATTTTATTTCAAAATATCATAATCAAGTGTTAAAGTATAGTAATTTATGTGACTGCTACATAATAAAAGGCATTAAAATACACGAGTGTGGGTTTAAGAAACGAAAGAAGTGAGTTTCTTAAAAGGAACACACGAGTGTATTGATGCCTAATTATATACAGTTACACACACTATTTTATCTACACACATATTATAAACTTTCTATTATATATTCATTAACCCAAATTACAGCCAACGTTGGGGCATCATAAGCTCTCTTGGCGGAATTCGCGGATATGTGGCGGCGTCTCCGAAATATTTTTATCGCTTTTGCAATAGTTACGTTAAAAACAACAAAACATATTCATTTTATACTTAAAACTAATTAAACGATAAACTGTATGCCAAATGGCGGTAAATGAAAACTTTTTTCACGCCTGTCATGCTTCCGTAGTTTTTTTTAATTCAGAGACAAACTAGAGTTTTTTTCCGTATCATTCGATACAAACTAACATGCGAAATTTGTCTAAATTGTATGCAATTGACATTTCATTTCGAACAAAAAGGCATTTTGACTGATATTAGAATAGAGGTCAAATCGAATTGCTTTGTTTTTCAGAGATGTTCCAAATTTGAATGTCATAACCAAGTCGATTCGATGTAGTTATGAAGCAATAATAACAATTTCACAGATAAGAAATTTGTCAAAACAATTTATCGTAATGTTGGCCATTATTTACGGATTTTGAAGGCATAATAGAGGGTTTATGATATATGTGTAGATAAAATAATTTATTTACTTAACAACTTGTTTAAAAAAATACCAAGCCTTAATCTGCTGTCTTTACCTTAGGAGGTGGCATGATTTATGACGTTTAATAAGGCACGCTGAATTTCCGCGGCCACGTGCTTGAAATAAAATACAAGGTCTGTTTACCCTCTTAATAAGGAGATTCTCATTTTAGATCACACAGGATAGCTGACAGTTTAATATATAAGTAACAACGAGTGAAGAAGGGGCTAGGAGAACCATTGGCAAATCAGCAGGACCATCTAGCGGTGCACTTGTATTTTCTTAAAAATCCATATTTGCGGGTAGATTCATAAGCGGTTGATGAAATAATAATACGTCGTGTTACTCGTGATTGCCGATAGTTGGTTTTAATTAACAGTATCAATTACATATCAAAATAACTCAAGATCACTTTGCAAAATGGAATATAAAAAAAAACAATTATAAAGAAACGTGGCGATCCCAGAGATTTTTTATTATATTTTATTAAAAACTGATCGGCGATTGGCTCTAGTCACACCTGATGGAAAATGAAGACAGCTATCGTATTGATTCTTATGAAAGCACTCGAAATTCTGCTTTAATACTTTAAATATAGCTAACGACACAAATTTTCAATAATTATATTTTTTTCACCTTTGATATCATGTAAGATTTACCAGAGATATTGAATTTTTGTCTAAGGGACTGTGAAAGGAGTGTAGGAAAAGTTCTCTTATAAATAATGCCATTCATTTGTTCGCCTCTGACATATTACATATAGGTATAAAAAATTATGGTCATTGTCGAAAAGTTAAACCAACTTTTCATAGCAACGCTCAATGCTGCTGGTACGTACAGGGAAACTACACACAGAACACTGGCTGAATCAGACTGGATGCAGACAGGCAAAAGAAGCCATGCCTGGCATCAACGGAAAACTCACAAGGGCGCTCCTGCAACTAGGGAAGGTCCGACTGAGTATGGTAACCAGTGTCATAACAGGTCATGGACTATTTAACAGACATCTTTTCACAACAGGTGTCAAAGACAGTCCCCTGTGCCGAAGATGCATGGAGACAGAAGAAATGTGGTGCTGGAATGCAGCGGAGTGACTCCATACAGGGCTAAACATCTCGGATCTCCGAGAGACCTCCCCGAGGTCCTACTCAACATTAAAGGTTTGATAGGATTCCTCGAGGAGCTGGGCTGGCAGGACTAGCTCACCCCCAACATATCACGCAAAATAGGCGCAAGTCGTCGAGTTGCGGAAAATCGCCCGAATACAATACAATACAATACAATACAATAGCAACAGTGCTAAGTATTCCCTCGTGTAGAGTTAAGTGCATTTGCAGGCGAATCAGAGTGCGATAGAAATTGGGCTATCCCTGGTGGATTGATAAAGGCAGGAAATCTCCTGTACACACACATGCAATCGCATATGTTTGCCATATCTAAACATACTTCGTTGCGAGTACAGAAATGGATAAACGTATTAGTGATGTGCGGTATTCGATATTATTTATATTTGTCTTTACTCATCATCAAAGATAATTGATTGTAATAAAAATAAGTGGTTCTCGAGATATTTAGCGATGTGACAGACAGACAGACAGACGGACGGACAGAGTCGCACCATAAGGGTTCCTTTTGTACCTTTTTGGTACGGAACCCTAAAAACATCTTTTATTTCAGACAGAGTCCATATACACATTAAGATTAAAATTACAAATAAAAGAAAATAAAATAAAATTAATAATCACAATTACAAATTAGAACACAAATATTTACTAATATAAATTATATTAATTGGCACATTTTTCGTACCGATATTTTCAGACGTGACTGTACTACCCCGTAATGTCGCTGATAATGAACTGTAGTTTTTATAGTTATTTGTTTTACAAGGGGGCAAAGTTGTTGTTTAACCGCTCGTGCAAGCGAAAGATTCCAAAATTGAACCACGAGTGGTTCGAGAAGTGGAATCGTGAGCGTTGCGAGGGTTTCAAGGCACGAGAGTTAAACAAACTTTGCCTCCGAGTGAAACACAAAAATTTTCACCACACCAACGCGAGGAAAGTACCTACTAACTATGAAATACCAAAAAAATCAAACCTAATCAAATTCAACTGAACGTAATAAAAAATGTATCATTCAAAATCATCATTTAAAAGTCAATTCTACCAGCTAACATAAGGAAACAACTCAAAATTTGCATCTGATTACTTTGCCCCACATTAGGATAAAATGCAACTTTTTCATTAGTTTTTGAACAATCAAGAGGGCCTTTACCAGTTGGTGTGGTGAAAAATACTTTAAATGCAGTTATCTTTTAGTTGGGTTATAGTGTGTTTGTTTTAGGATCTGTATTTTTACCTACAGTACTTATATGCAGGTAGTTAGGTATATAAAAAAGGGTTTAAAATTATATAATACAAATATTCTTTATTGCATACCTCAATGAAATAAGACATAACACCAATAGTAGTAGAGGTTAAAAAAGATGATTTATCGTCAAAGTGGCGGTAAATAAATATTAAATAAAGAAATATTGGCCTGTCTCGAGGTCTCGACGAGTGTGTACAGCTCACATTAAAACAACACCACGTACCTAATTGAAACAGCTGCAGATGGCGCTATTTAATGTTTACCGTCGTACTTCAATCTGGATTTTCGAAATGATTTAAGATATAAATGATATCAAAAATTTGGATACTTACCTATTTAGAAACTTAATAATATTGTTTTGACTAGTAAGTACCTACTTATATAACTTGAATTACATATAAAGCACGTGGTTTTGTAATTAAATTGTATTTGTAAGACATTTGATTGTAATGGTACATATCGTAATGTTGCCGAACTAATAGACTAAGAGTCTCTGACTTTCACCGATGAAAGTTGCCAGACGCCTGTATTCTCTAATAATGATAGAGTAGAAAACTGCCTAGTTTAATAACAATTCTAAGAATCGTTAACGCTCAGTCTATGACCATGAATAACGTTGGAGTTAAACAATCTATGTACAGAAGGGTTCAAAAGTGCATGGACACGTTATGAATGAAATTCATTCATAAATTGTCCATGCAAATTTGAACCTGATGGTTCATTGTTATGTACCATCATTCTTGACAACCAACGTCATTCTTGCCAGCAGGCAAGGCTTTTATTCCAAAATAGCTTATCTTGTTTACCAGTTCCAGCGCTTTCGATTGGACTACACCGTTAATTAGCAAACTATGACAAAGGAAACAAAACTCCATCACCTTGTTCGCCTTTAGTTTCAAAGTTGCTCATTAAAATAGAAACTTCGATGTTACAAGTAGTGATGTCCTTGTTGTTCCCGTGAATATTTCCGAATAAAATATTCAATTGAATATCTATGAATGTTTTTGTTTTAATAAGCAATAAGTTAAACGTTTTCAGATGCGGTGGGTCGTGTGAGCTAAATGTTGAGTGTGAACCTCGCGAAATCGCCTTTTCAAAGTAGCTCTGATTTTCCTCTCTGGATATTAACATTATTGAAAATATTTTGACACAATTTGTTGTATATCAACCACAGCTATAACCCTACATTTTTTTTTATTTCTAATTATTATAGCATTATAAGAGTTAGGAGCATTTACAATTTGCATGAAATCTGTTTGTCGGAACCCAAAACGGGACCCTAGCACTAAGACTCCACTATCCGTCTGTCTGTGTATCACCAGGGTGAGTCTCATGAACCGTGATAGTTAGACAGTTGAAATTTTCACAGATGATGTATTTCTGTTGCCGTTATACCAACAAATACTCAAAGTACTAAGTAAAAAAAGTAATTTAACATTTAAAAAAGATAATAAACAAATTTAATAAATAAAAAAAAATCTTTTTTAGAAAGTCTTCAAAAATCCAACCCACTGAAAGGCACAAAGTAATTTTTAAAAGTAAAAAAGAAAAAGATTAAATACAAAAAACAAAACCAAAATAACTTCATTTCATTTTTTTTTAAAGGGGATCGCTTTCAAAAAACCAAACTACTGAAAAGCACAAAATAATTATTATATACAGGGGGTATTTTTACTTTTTAGTGATAGGTATTTCTATTATTGTAGGTTTTGAGCTAAAATACTTGTTGGTTTTATAGTTAGTAATCTCCACTTAGTTTTGGCCTAATACTAGTTTACTAGTGTAGTGTTGTGTTGGCGATTTCGGTGCTAAACGATTTATAAATAGTTAGGTATACGTATTATGTTTCTTTCTATTATTGTAACTAAGATTTAGTTTGCCTAGGGTTTATAGCACATTACGTACAAGTGCGAAAAATAGGAAATTCGAAACGAGTGGCGATAAATTAAAACACGACCGAAGAGAGAGAAAATCGACATGAGTTGCGAATTACCTATTCGCACATGTATCGTACAACGTTTTACAGTACATATGGCCCTTTAAATGTTCGACACAGTAACGTAATATGCTAATTTTCGCACTAGTGCTATAAAGTAGCACCATATGTTCTGTAAAATTATGTTTATTATATAGATATCTGGCCAGATAGATTTCGATGTGTGAAGAAAAAGTTAACTCTCAATAGACTCGACAAGATACGAGTAAAGGCATGTAAATGATAGACCTTACTTTCACCCCACTCCCGCTCCCGCTCCCGCACCCGCTCCCACTCCCACTCCCACTCCCACTCCCACTCCCACTCCCACTCCCACTCCCACTCCCACTCCCACTCCCACTCCCACCTACTTTTTTTTAATGCGGGTTAAAATTAGAATCTAACATTGTATTAGTCGAATGGCAATAATATTGCAAATTTTGAGTTAATGCATCAGCAATACGCCTGTATAGAAAGCTATTCGTACTTTAAATGTAGAAAAATAATAAGCAACCAAAAATAAAGGTTAGATAACTGAATAAAAACCCTCAACAAAAACCCGATGGGGTTTTGAGATTAACTCAGTTAAAGGTTAAGGTTAACCTATCAATAAACTTACCAGTACAACCAGGTAACAGTATGATACGGTTACCGCATGATAAGGTTACCGAATTGATTGGATTACCGAATTGATAGGGTTAAGCGTAAAGAGGGGTTTTCGGGTCCTTGCTTTGATGTTATGTGTTTCATCCAGTCAAAACTAGGTTTGACTAAAAATTCCCAGTAAAACATATTTTTCCCCGAGGCCTTATAGGCAACTAGTTTTTCCCACAATTTTCCCCCGATTTGTCAGGCCAGAATAAAAAAAGATTTAATTCACAGGGCACAACGCACAGCGTAACAACCCGATTCGAACGTTAATATACTCAAACATTTGCTGAAACAAAAACGTCACACTGACATATCTAATCCATATCGTATATTAAGGAAAATTTTGACGTATCTTAAAGTTCGAATCGCCGTAAGGCCGTAAACCGTTGAACCGTGCTTCATACTTGTATATTGTAGAACTCCACTGAATTTTAAAGAAATATTTTAATGATTATAAATGATATAAGTCAAATTTTAGTTTCATAATTAAAATAGAATCAAACAGATAGCTAAATAAATAGGCATTATTATTATTATAAATTATTGTTAGATTATATTTATATTAAAATTGGTTTACGGAGTCAATAAAATAACTAGCTTTAATTGCCAATATAGTGGTTCATTAATTTAATTACTTTCATTATCTAAGAATTCTCTTATAGGTTAATACCTTTCTTGTATGAGCCATTTATGTAGGGCCTTTTTAAATTTATGGTAAGATATTTGTTTTATGCAAAGTAATCAGATGCAAATTATGAGTTGTTTCCTTATGATATTAGCTAGTAGAATTGACTTTTTAATGATGATTTTGAATGATATTCCTTTTACTACGGCCATTTGGATTTGATCTAATTTGTTTTTTTTGGTATTTCATAGTAAGTAGTTTCCTCGCGGTGAAAAATTGTGTGTTTCACTCGGAGGCAAAGTTTGTTTAACCCTTGTACCTTGAAACCCTGGCAACGCTTAAGATTCCACTTCTCTTTTGCTTGCTCGGGTATCAATATTAGCACGAGCGGTTAGACAACAACTTTGAACCCATGTAAAACAAATAACTATTTTTAAATTCAACCCCTTAGGAGAATAAAATAGGGTTGAAAGAGCGGGTGGAAGCTGCGATATTCACACATATGCAATTTGTTTTGCATGCCTATTTATTTGATATTTTAATTTAAGGTATTAACGTCATTTTTACTTAAAGAATGTGAACGGGTGCGAGAATATTTTTGGGGCACATCTAGGGTGACCAGATGTGCAGTATTTTACGGGTTGTCCCGTATTTCACGTGCGAATTTTTCATTTTCCCGTAATTTGGCGAAACCAATACGGAACAGTACATTGTCCCGTCATTTAATGATAAAAATACCTATCTTCTCACACACAGGGGTGAACACTGTTTTTATTAATATTTATAATTGTTTTAAGGGTATTTTATTTGGAAAGTCAACATTTTATTATGTTATTTAGTTGATAAACTAACTTTTGTTAAATCCAAATATGTAATTACACACTGTTGATTTATGATTGTTTTAAGGGTAATTCATTAAGAAAATCAAAATTTGTATACATAGATAGAATACTCTTTACTGGCACACCTCAGTAAAAGATACCTTACAGCTTAAACAAAAACAATTAGCAACACAACAAATAGCAACAATTATTGGATAGGTCATTTAGTTGATTATTTCACATTTTCCTTTCCAGACAATATAAAAATTGTAGTCTTTTCAAACATTTAACATTGTTTTCTAAAGTCTTTCATTAAGATATTTTGCATTTGTATAGGTTATCTAATTGATTATGCCAAATTTTTGTAACAAATAAATGAATGTTGATTTTTAATTAATAAAAACGGCCTGTTCCGTATTTTAACGTCGAATCCCGCATTTTCAATACAGTTTTCCCGTAAAACCGGAAATCAGATCTGGTCACCCTAGGCACATCACTAGTTACAAGACGTTTTGTTTGAACGTTTCCGATTACATTTAATGAGGAAAATAAACACAGCCTAGCGGGCAAGTACCTCCGCTATACAAAATAGTAGATAATTTCTGAGTTTATTATATGTTTTAGTTGTTATTTATATCTACTTTTTAAAGTTGTTGTTTATTAAGTTTAAGTAACGAGGTAATTACCAATTACACTGTTTTTTTAAAATGATACTTTATTTTGTTTTAGTGCTAATACCGATATACCTTACGTAACGATCGAATCAAGTTGGAAAATTGACTGTTGTGTCTACATTTACTACTAACAAGGTACCTATATACTTAAAGGTTTTTTTTTATGAGGTCATTAGATTTTATAAGATCTACGACTTTAAAAAGCGCTAAAAAGGGCTAAATAAATGCGCCGTGAACAGAGATGCCTAGCATACAAAAATCGGCAACAATCAATGCAAAAAATCAAAACGGTCAGACACACATAATTTCTTCTTCATTCAATTCTCAAAAAATTCGTTACCTACGATTGGTTAAGTTTTGTAGGAGGAAAATATCGAGAACGAAACCTCGAATTCTAAGATTTTAATCAGGATTTTTCTCCAAGTTGCAGTTGTCCTTATCCCAATTTTCTCTCAATCGGCTCCGTTTTAATTTATTTTGATATACTCGTATGCTAGAGAGTAGTCTAAAATAACAGACACATTTTTTTTTCTAGCTATCCAATCTTAATCTATTGGGAAAAATTGTCTAAAGTACTGAAAAATTATTTAACTCTCTTATTTCTATAGCAGTAACTAACAATCTAATTAACTAGCAATTAGTTTGAACAAAAATGTACAGAAGTTAGAGGATTTACTCCTTTTTCACTAGTTTGGTACACAAGTTCTACAAATAGGTTGAGATTGGGCATGGGCAGCTAAAAAATGTACATATCATTTATGTTACACTAGTCTCTAATACAATATATATATCAAAACAAATCAAATCTGAGCCGGACAGTTTGGTACATTTCCGTGTAAGTTTAACTGAAAACTATGAAATGATATTCAATGCATCTAGTATGTATTTCCATAGCGTAAATAGGGCTCAATCTATATTTCTTTTTTAAACTTAGCAAAAAAAAAACCAAAGATAAGGAAGTGGTTCGTAAATACTGAAAAATGAAACAACTCGTCTTTCTTATTTGGGATGAGAGTAAAATATCCCGCAATCTTCTGCAATCATACTTAGGAGATCTTGAGCTGAAGTTAATGAATACGTTTTCCAAGAAGTTCTTTATGTTGCCGTTTGAATCCTTTTCGGGACCCTCAAGAGATCTAAAACACTCAGTACGCAGTTTCTTTAAAAACTCAAGTGAAAAAAATACTATAATCTTTCAACCCCCTCCAACCTTTAGGGGTCGAATTTTCAAAACACTCAGTACGCAGTTTCTTTAAAAACTCAAGTGAAAAAAATACTATAATCTTTCAACCCCCTCCAACCTTTAGGGGTCGAATTTTCTTAATCGCAAAAAACATCTGTCGCCGCTCTAGACTATAGGAAATTAGGTGCTGGGGCCTTATTTACTATAAAGAATAATCCCTGAAAACCAACATACATACATTAGGTCGCGCAAATTAGTGAGCCGATTTGCCGATAGATGACGCTGTACGCAAGTATACATGGTCAAAAATCTGGTGTATTCCGATCTGTCCCCGCCGGTCACAAATGGGAAGGATCCATTCCCATCTGTTCAGTTGCCGACAGGGACAAATGGGAATGAATCCTTCCCATCTGTGACCGCCTCGCTTTCTTCCTGTCTTTTTTATTATACAAATGTCGATTTTGATAGTTGCTATATTGAACAGTTAAAATTCCAATTCGTGAAATACTTCCTTTTACTTTTAATACGAACATAGTGATCAAATCTGTTATAACATAACTCTATACGTGTTAGATGTAGGTAGTTGTTATATATCATGAAACCAGTTAAAAAAAAAACACATTTACATAAATTATTTAGTGCTGAACCGCGTCATATAGCCTACCTTACATGATTTTAATTTCACGAATTGGAATTTTAATTGTTCAGTGTAGCAACTATCAAAATAGACATTTGTATAATAACAGAGACAGGAAAAAGCCTCGGCGGTCACAGATGGCAAGGATTCTTGCCTATTCATCGTCGGCGGCCACAGATGGGAATGGATCCTTACCATTTGTGCACAGCGGGGACAGATTGGAATGAACTATTCCTATTTGTGGCCGCCGTATTGAATGTTTGTACCAAACTTTTTTGCGCGAGTTAAATGAACTCGCTCTAGACCGGTTTTTTAATGGAAGCAAACCATTCTATTGACCGTAGCGTTAGTGTAGGTCTCCATTACCATCACCATAGCGTAGCATAGGTGCGTAGGCACCATTTTAACTCGAGCATTTGGCTTTCGTATGTCCGGGTTTTCTCCATTCTTAACCAGTTCTCGTGAAATTTTGTGACCAGATTCTATGATAATTTTTTTTGTCGATCCAGTTTTAAGAAAAAATTCAAAATGCAGAAATTGGCGTCGACGTTATTGGCGTTTAAGACCATAAAATTGTGAATTCACTGTGATAACGAATCAACGAACTAAGTATTTTTCACTTAACACGAGGTATTACACCTCACAGACAGAGTCACTAGTGTAAAACTTAAAATAGGTTTTAAAGTATGGTGACAATACTCGAAATCTATAAAAAATCTTAGTTAAATTTAGTGTTGCTTTCTTAAAAAGTACCTTTTTATTCTAAAAACGTATTTAACAATAACCAGAGCGCCCGTATTTTATATATCTAATAATCAACATCGGTTACGGACATCTGCTACATAGGCCTGCCCTTGATTAAAATTTAAATAGAATTACGAGAGAAACGCGACCTCAGAATTAAATGGACTATTTAAATGTTAAGAAAATTTAAGCTCTTAGCAACACAATTTTTGAAGGTCAACGTTTGAGTGGGTCTAAGGTTATGCAAGGATAACTCTTTCTAGTAGATTTTGGCAGCAACCAACTACTCACAGATAGGTTCAGGTGGGTTAAGAAAAACTATGGGGCAAGAGAAACACTTAGGGAAAATAAACAGTAAGAGATTTTAAATTTAAAAACACGAGCGTAGCTAGTGGTTTGGAAAATCGAATCTGAGGCGTTACGAGGGTTTTAAGGTGCGAGGGTTTAAAAAACTTTGCTACGGAGTAACACAGTTTTTCACCGCACCCAGATAAAAATGGGGTCTTGAGCCAAGAAATGCGAATTTACATATTAGGGAAACTCAAAAATTTCGTCATCCAAGTAATAAAATATTGTCTATAGATTTTGAGCCAAGAACTGCTTTCTCGTATCAGGTAACAAATTAGTTAAAAATAATTTACTAAGCGCAATAATTACAGCCATTATCAAAATCCACTGAGAAGGCTTCAACAAAAGCTAGTCATGTTTAATAACAAATTATGAAAATAAAAAGGTTCTGTTTTGATTAATTATTATGTGTACCTTGATCCAAGTAATAAAAATCTTGTGAAAAGACTTTCAATATTGAGAATATAGCATTCATGAATCGGTTATCATAGTTATAAGTATATGTATCAAGATATTTCAGTTGAGAGTATAGTGTATGTCCCAGAAGTAATGAATCATATTTATTTTCTAAGTATTGAACCTAAACTAAAAATTAAAATAATAATTTTCGTTCAAAATATTTAAATACTATATAAATATTTTATGAAAAATGGGCCTTCTGGTCAAATTTATTGATCGCAATTCAGATGTTTCCGACTGATTGAATAAATTTATTGCTTTCCAGGAACATCATCATTAACCATTGGAATCCGTCGGAACATAGGTTTCATCATTAATAAATGGTTGAGCAATTTTCTCAGTTGATTGTTATTAACTTTTCGGCACCCTCTTTTGGCACGTTCCTTTTGGTCCTTTTTATAATTATATCTAGAAGCTGTTTGTATCCATTGCTTTTTATTCTGGCGACAGATGATTTTGATATTTTCAATTTATCCGCTGTCACTCTGACTGACCTTGAAGGAGTCTTATCAAAACTCGACTAAATAATCTTCTTAAAACTAACCTCACCCGTTTCGTCGTAACGTCTTTTCATCTACATAATTGTATAATTATTCTTTTTTGAAGAAAGTGTCTTACTGTATCCCTTTTACAAGCTTTTACAATTTGACTCGTTTCCAATTGAGCTGAAAAGGTGGCCAAAAAATATGTGTATTTCCGTTGCCAGGGAGGTTTTGGGCTTATACTGAGCAACTTTTACTATGGGACCAACCCCGAAATCGCGAAAAAAAATTCTAGCTGTTTCATACATTTTAGCTGTTCCATTTTCTATGGGAGGGTGCAATTTTTTTTCGCGATTTCGGGTTGGTCCCAGGGTAAAAGTTGTTCAGTAAAATCCCAAAACCTTCTTGGCAACGTAAATGCACATATTTTTTGGCCGCCTTGTATAAAATCTTTACTTAGTTGTTTCGTTTTTCTTTTAAAAATCATGCCCAGTGTAGGGTTCCGTAGTTACGTCAAAATATACTTTTCGCAAAAACTCAAAAATGGCTAAACCTGTCAGGTTCGCTGTAATTTTCTTCCAAAGTCTTTACTAAGTTTTACTTTAACGATAAAAATCAGCTTTCTAGCACTAACGATCACGGAGCAAAGCCGCGGACGGACACACGGACAGGCAAATGGACATGGCTAATCTACAAGGAACCCTTGTAGTTTAGCCATATCCATTTGTCTACGGAACCCTAAAAACACTGATGATGCTTTAAGATTTAAAATGTTAAATTTAATTAATATCTCCCTTTCCTGTCGCTGTCTTTCATGCCTTTACGTCAAATAATTTATAAAAAGAATGGCGGACAATATCTGCAATTTTACCGTATTTAACACTTACGAGTACTTTAGACTTTTGAGTCACTAATTAATATGAAGCTAGAAAATTAAGTCAAGCATTTATCAAATACAGAATACAAATTGAAATCATTTATTGTACGAAAGTGAGTATCGGAAATGATCATGTTACATAAAGTGCGTCATAATTAGCCAGTGTTTGGCGTACAATATATTGTTTCTAAAAAAATCAAGCTATACGTAAATGAGTTTTTCTCAAACTTGCAATAAAATGTGCTTACTTCAAATTAGGTCCGGAGATACTACGTAGCCGGTGCAATGAGTGAAGATGATATGTAAAGGAATTTCATACAGTCTTACACACCAAGTCCTGTAAAGCAACCTTCTCGTCTTGGCATACAACCATAAATAGAAGTAGATTCGTAATTTGTGTTTAGCTGTTTAAACCTACAAATAAAACAAATTGTATATATATTTTTTATTTCATTGCAAGTTGAGAAAAGCACTATACAAATCTCGGCGAGAAACGGGGTTGCGGGCGAATATCCCTATCCGGTATCTACTTAGCCTGCAACCCTTCGTTTCCCGGCCTCTATAGTAATGTACTATTACTTTACAAACAGTGATATTTATTGATGACCTACGGTGCCGAGACATGGACGCTAACCAAGGAGGCTGTGCATAAAATCCGTGTAGCACAGAGAGCCATGGAGCGCGCCATGCTCGGTATCAAGCTTCAAGATCGAGTAAGGAATGTCGAGATCCGTCGCCGCACCAAGGTGCTAGACGTGGTGGGTTGCGTCATTACCAAACTAAAATGGAATTGGGCGGGACATGTTGCTAGGGTAGAGAGGTGGACTAAAATGTTAACGGATTGGTGGTCGCTTTCGGATGAAAGAAGCCCCTGGCGTCCGTTGGCTTGTTGGGTGGACGACATTCGGAAGAGTGCTGGTCACTTCTGGATGAGATTAGCTCAGGACCGGGACAAGTGGCATACTGGAAGAGAGGCCTATACTCAGCAGTGGGCGATAAAGGGCAGATATGATGATGATGATGTTTATTATTTCATTTCTTTAAGGCTCAGCAGAGGCTCAGTAAGTTCATGACCTTGCAAGATGGAAATGCGTGTCCGAGAGCGGGGACATCATGTTGTTTAATAAAAAAATTTAGTACGTTTAAATAATAAAAGTAATCAATACGTTTCCTCAAACATATATTACATATTGCCGATTTTTAAAAGCACTTTTCATATTTTTAGCTTTCGTGCATACTTTGTTATACATTTTTAAAGTGCATTTTAGACCTCTGTTTGTGATTTTTTTCTATCGAGCGGAAGTCATAAACTCAGGATTCGAATCGATACAGTCCCTCGAGAAAAGCCCCAAGATTGCTAATTAAATTTATGACAGCCGTATTTTGATCCAAATAGACGACTTTTTAAAAACTCAGTTTTCTGAACTTTAATTTAGGATTTAAATAGTTAAATTGGAAGTATTTAACAATTGATTTGATATTTTTTACAGAATTGTACTTTATGTTTGCTGTATGCCGAATGGGTCTCGGCCTTACGTCATGCAATAAACAAAATAACGGACGATATCTGTAATTTTTACATATTTAGCATAAATTACGTTTAAATTTTGGAATTGATTGGAGTTTACTCCCTAAGAATCTTATTTCATTTATAACCTCGGGGTATGAAAATGTATGGGGAGTAAAATAAAATAGGCTTGTCGTGCTCCAGTTATCTTGCGTCGTAGCAATGGCGGCATGAAATCATTTTATTTATTAAATCTCAACAAATGACAACTTTCAATTTGAGTATTGACAGTTAATTTTATAATGTATTTTATAGTCGTTCGTGAGGAGTAAACTCCAGTCGAACGTCGGAGCTGACATACACACACACACACACTTTCTATTTTCCTTAGCAAGTGCGACGACCTGACGACAAACGGGACACGGGAGGTATAAAAATTGTAAACTCAAATCGTAAAAATATAATTATTTAGGTTTTTTTCTATATTGGGGACCAAAATAGCTTTGACGTGGAACTTATTTACTTCCACAATGTTCCGGCTCCAATGTTTATTTAACGAAAACGTCCGCAGGGGATGCCTCCAAAATAGGTACTCTTGTTTTATATTTTGTTTAAGGCGCATGCAACCGTAGTGTTGGTTTTTGAAAGCTCGTAATTTTTAACCGTCTTCAAAAAAAGGAGCAAGTTATTAATTCGACCGTATTTCGTTGTATGTTTGTTACCATAGAACTCAGTTATTTGTGAAACGGTATGGATTTTTTTCTAATGAGGACATAGTTTCAAGTCGGTCCCTTTTTTCAGTTCTGATGATGAGCTCCATGAGGAATTGAGGGAACGTCTTGACATATAATATGTGTTTAACAGAAACTCCGGAACTCTAAAAAAGCAAAACAAAATTCTGTCCTTAACATTTGTAAAATTATTATTTCTATCCTCTTTAAGACTGAGAGGTACTGTGGGATATTACGTCTGATTTAGTAAAATATTCAAATATTTTACCATTTGTTTTATATTATTTCAATAACCAAACAATACACAAATAAACTGGAATCACTAAAGCAAAAATGCCGGTCTCTCCGGTCCTATCCGTAACTACTCTAGTTGTACCTGACCCAGAGCACTAATGTGCTATTACGCTCAAATAGGTCTTTTACATTCGCTATGTGATGTTTTTTCAATGTAAGGATCGTGTCTATGACCCTAATGGGAAATCTTGGCCGGTGTTCCTTCGTATTGTAGTTAAGAAATAAATAAAAAACTAAAACAATGATTGCCATTTTTGAACTTCGTACAAAGAAAGTCGTCAGTGTCACGTCGAGTGTCGTGATTTCTTAATATATCCCGGGACTAGTCTGAAAATCTGCGCGGAGCCCCGTTATTTTTTTTTTTTTAGTTCTCACGTGACCCAGCTCACGGTCTATGTACTGTGGATCACAGAGGTACAAGGCCCGAATAAACAGTGTTCCGGGCAGCGAAATGTCGAGCAATTTTTGGTTTAAGATACGGGAATGACCTGTTTAAGTAATGTACATTCAATATGTCTGTATCTCGCGGAAGTTTTGTTATTAAACTTGAGACTAACAGTGGCTTTGCATGCGCCAACGCTGCAGCTGTAAAGTTGCAACAGTGATACTGTTCCAGTCGACATCCAAATGTTACCTTTAAGATCGAATAATCTTTCAAATATATTTATACCAAGACATTATTTTTCACCACTCCATTTTCTCGTATGTAGTAAGGCAAGTATTCGATTAGGAGCAGATTAGCAAACGTCTAGTTCCGACGAAGATACATTGCATGCAATCGACAGGTGGGCATTGCAGCATGATTGATGTGCTACGCTAAACACGCCGGGAGCATCGCAAATGGAAACAGAAGGGTAAGGATTTAACGTTAAGGTATTAAAATAATTATCACGGTAGTCCAATGCCAGACACATAGCGCCAGACAATGCCAGAGCGTAATCATTGCGCACTCGCGGCGAACTCGTTGCGCACTTGCAGCAAACTGGTTGCGCACTCGCGAACACGTAGCGCGCTCGCGGCGAACTCGCTGCGCGCTCACCTCGCTTGCAACTCGTTCGCAGATCGCCAGTGTGCCTGCGCCCTAATACTCAGTCCTACTTAACGCATCAACTTATTTAGTTACTACTCGCCCTAGTGTTTTAATAACTATTTTTTTAGCAAATAAATATTTGGCCATTCTGATAATATTCTGATCCATTGCTAATAGGTACGTTAATAATATTCTGTTATAGTGATAGTCTATTATATATTCATAGAACATGGGTTACTGGTTTGTACCAATCAGGGAAATTATTGTGCAATGCACATACCTATTAGATTCGTAGATGACTGTATTAGGTTATGTAATCTAAGATCAAGCTAATAACTGACTTCGGATTATGAGGTAATGAAATAGCTTAACAAATAGGTATTCGTGATTTCCTTTTGGAGTGAATATTGGAATAAAGTACGAGTAGCATCATTTGGGACGCTTACTACCTATCTTGCACGTTGCACTATCGTGCCCCCGCCAAGACGAGCAAAAGGAAGCGCAAGGGCACTATCTACCTTATTTCGAAGCGCTTCGTCGTTTTTATGAACCCGGGTTTGGATTGTACCAGGTAACAAAATTCTCGAGATATAATGTCGATAGTATACTTATCAAACATAAAAAATGCAATTATATAGCTCTTATATTTTAGAATTTATTCAAAAAGTTATCAGATCTCTTGTAGAGCCAAGCTTCTAACTCTATAAGTCTTAACTTCACGAACTCTACACCTTAGTCAAAATAATAAAAATAAAAAATAATAATAAAAATGTTTATTTATTAGCTCACAAAGGATTTGTAACAATTTCACAGTATGATAAAATATGTGGCTTGGCCGTCTCGTTACTACAAGAAGTATTGTATGATAAAAAAAAAAAATGAATATTGAATAAATCTTTCACCATTTTGAGTAAAGTGTAGAGTTTGTGAAGTTAGGACTTATAAAGTTGGAAGATTGGCTTTATAAGAGATCTGATAACTTTTTGACAGTGCGAGCCTTATGGTTTCGTCTTGGCAACATTTTACATGAAAATGTTTTTGATGGGATAGTGTTTACCACACACTAAAAATGTTTTTACTATTCAAAATTTTTAAGAATTGATTCGATATTTTGTTGCCAAGTCGTAGAAAATGCGGTGTCGCTAAGCGGAAATTCTGCCTGAAGCTGATTCGCGGGACAGGATAAAGTCTTTCTTTTTATTGTATACATTTCTACTAAAATACCCTTATTTTAAGGTTTAAAATTACAGCTTAATGAATACCTGAACACCGATTTACCTGCCACTTTTAAATAATTAAATAAATACTACATTTTTTAATACCAAACTTTACTCAGGGGGCATGGATCACGTAAAAATATTACTACCTTTTTTACTTATTTGGGTTTTGTATAAAATTTAACATGCCTAATTGCATTATTTTTCGTTTGAATATGAACTTAATAATCTATACATTCATAAAATGCTTACATTTTTTTTATAAATCTTAGTGTAATTGGAGTAATTGTGTATGAAAGTGGCGGGACATTGATTTTTTCGACTTACAACGAAAAATAAAAACGCCCAACTCTAAAAGCCCTAACCTTCACAAATTCTACACCAGAATCAGAATCAGAATCAGAATGCTTTATTTGTAAAACATAGGTATAAATAGGTCTTAGGTATACATTTTGAACACTATGTTTCGCCGGTCGGCATACAAA
Source organism: Cydia pomonella (assembly GCF_033807575.1). NCBI lineage: Eukaryota > Metazoa > Arthropoda > Insecta > Lepidoptera > Tortricidae > Cydia > Cydia pomonella. The sequence goes on along the minus strand of NC_084706.1, from coordinate 11,859,995 downwards.
TGTCAGAAGAAACGAAAATCTAATTAAAAATTGCACAATGCTGTAGCTTATAAAATAAAACAATTAAAATGAGTATGACATTACAATTAAATTAAAATACAATTAAAATACAGTTCAAAATTCAATACAATTAAAATATATCATTAGTCATGGTTATAATTACTATTTATGTCATAATCATCTAGATATTCTTTTATGGAGTAATATGCTTTATTTACTAGGAATTTGAAAACTTCTTTTTTGAATATATGGATGTCCTGTAGTTTCCGTATGCTTTCGGGTAAATTATTATAAATTCGGGGTTCCATTCCAAATATACTTTTAGAGAGAAGAGCTGTTTTATATAGTTTATTTTTTATGTTGTCAATTTTACGTGCACTATTAAATTTTGTATATTGACTTATATTGCTTTTCACATACAATGCTGTTTCATATATATAAAGCGATGGAAGAGTTAATATTCTGAATTCAGTAAATAAAGCTTTACATGAGTCAGTTATGTTTAAACCACATACGGATCGTATACATTTTTTTTGGCTTTTAAATACTAAATCTCTGTCTGTTGAGTTTCCCCAGAAAATTAGCCCGTATCTTAAAGTTGAGGTGACGTAAGCGTGATAGGAAGTTATGACAGCAGATTTGTTAACTACTTTCCTAAGATGATGGAGGGCATATGAAAATGTACTAAGTTTCTTACATATATGGTCAATTTGATATTTCCATGTTAGTTTATTATCTAAGCTTAATCCTAAAAATTTTGTAACGTCAGTTTCATTAATTGTATGTCCATTATATGATACATTTACACCCGTCACTTTGTCTATTCTTTGCTTAAAGTGCATTATTTTGGTTTTCTCTAAGTTTATGCGAAGGTTGTTACTGTTCAGCCATTCAATAAGCGATTTTAAGGAATTGTTTATTTTTGTCTCGTAAGTCTGTAAGTCTTCTCCTGTGAATATGACGGTGCTATCATCAGCAAAGAGAATCATGGGTTCCTCGATAGCTAATGGGAAATCATTTATATAAATGAGAAATAAGAGTGGTCCTAAAACGCTGCCTTGCGGGACGCCTGTTTTTATTTCTCTGAGATCGGATAAGGCCTTTACTTGATTTTTGGTCTTGACGCATATATGGTCCAGTTGAGTGTATTGCTTTCTCCCGGTTAAGTAGGATTCAATTAAACTAAAAACATTTCCCCGGATTCCATATCTGTATAGCTTAGCCAATAGTATTTTATGATCAACAAAATCGAAAGCTTTGGTCATATCCATATAAAGAGCGCTTACGGGTACCTTATTATCTATGTTAGTCATAATAGTATTAAGTAGGTCATAAATTGCCATATTGATTGATTTTTGTTTACGGAAACCCTTTTGTTCCTGTGAAAATAAATTATTGTTCTCAAAATAGTTGTTGAGATTATTATATATAAATTTTTCGATCACTTTTGAAAAAACCGGTAATAGAGCTATTGGTCTATAATTAGTAATCGACGATTTTTCGCCCTTTTTATATAGTGGGCGCAGGATAGCTACCTTAAGTTTATCGGGAAACCTGCCATGTTCTATACACAGATTTACTATGTGGCTTATTGGCGATGAAATTATATTCGCAACTTGTTTTATTATTATTGTGCTGATGCCGTCATAACCGGTACTTTTTGAGTTTTTTAAAGAGTTTATTATTATTCGGATATCATCAGGAGTAGACGGTTTCATAAACATAGAATTGGATGAGTTATATGTCATAGTTGTCCTAGGATTACTTAAATTAGCATTCGAATTATTATCATTATTAATGGAATTACTGTATGTCTTATTTGATTGGTCTAGTTCGCAGATATCGGTGAAGTAGTCATTAAATTTTTGGGCAATTTGGTTAGGTTCTTTAATGGATACGTTGTCAATAATTATTTCTGAGATATTATCTCTTACGCGATTATTTTTTGCTGACTGTATGATGTTCCAAGTGGCCTTCGATTTATTTGACGCATTTTTGATATAAAAATCGTTTTGTATTTTTTGTGTTGATAATATAATTTTTTTAAGTCGTTGAGAGTACACTTTCAGATCGCTTTTGTTACTATGATTCGGCGCCATTCTAAATCTCCATAACATAGCCCTTTTTCTTTTACAACACTTTCTTATACCCTTGGTCACCCACTTTGGCCTATTTAATGCTGATACCTTAAGTCTAATAAATGGGAAGCACAAGTTATAAAATAGTTCAAACTGGTTGCTAAAACAATTAAAGGCCTCGTTGGGCTCATTTGATTTGTATACATCAATAAAGCTTAGTTCTTTAATACAGTTTATAAATTTTTGAATATTGCAATAACTAAAGTCTCTTTTTAGAATGAACCAGTGAGATAGTATGCACGTAGGTTTCACAGGACACTTGAAAACCTGGGCAGTGTGGTCAGAAATCGCAAGATCGATTACATCAGATTTTCCACTTCGGATATTATGGATAATATTATCGATGCAGGTGTTGCTTTGTAACCGTGTCGGTGTAGATATTCCAAACTTAAGATTAAAACTAGATATAAGGTTCTTAAATTCAATACTTTGTCTCGTTCTTTTCATCATATCTATGTTAAAATCTCCGCAGAGTATTACATTTTTGCGGCTATAGTTTAATTTACATAGTAGGTCATTTAATTTATTGAAAAATATATCAAAGGCTGCTATATCATATTTCGGAACGCGATATATACAGATTATTATTATATTATGCTCAATAAGTTCAATAGCCGAACATTCGATGATATTACATATAGATATGGTATTTGATAAGTCTGACAAAGTTTTGTATTTATGTATATTCCTTACTAGTATACAAGAACCGCCATTTCTATTTCCGCGTGAAAAGTGTGACGCAAGTGTATAGTTACTTAAAGCTAATTGGGTTTCATCGCCTTGGCTCATGTTGTGTTCAGTAATACATAGTACATCAATAGGTCTATTAGAAGATGATAGGTCTTGTAAGTGGACAGTTAATACATTGGCTTTATTTATTAGGCCGTTAATATTTTGATGCATCACAAAAATATTTTTATACACGAAAAAGATTGTTACTTGTGTGCTCAGCCTTATTTTTAATATTATGGTCTAACGTAATATTTTTACTATCGTCACACTCGGTACCATTCATCGTTTTCAAGTCAGCCGCGGATGTATTAACGTTAGTTGATTCGGGCTGCTCCTGGGGCGACCGAGGCTGCTGACCGGGGTCGTATTCTTGTCCATTTATGAACAGCCGGCCGTCCCGTATCACGGCGTATTTTCCCTCCCGGCGTGCACTGTGGAGACAGTCTCGCAGGTTTTTCCGTTTCTGCAACGTCTCACTGTCCAAAATATCTGACACGGCGTATCCAGAATTCCTAAAGTAAGAGGAGTTCGCGATGATAAAATTTTTCATTCGCTTACTTAGTACTTCGACTATGAGGGGACGTCGATTTCCCGTCTTTCCTATTCGTTTCACCGACTCAATTGAGCTATATACATTCATATTTAAAATATCACTAAACATGTTATCTATGCGGTAATAAATGTCTTGGTCAGTTTCATGATAAAATTCGTCCAAACCGTATAAAACAAACTTTTTCGAATTGTCCGTTTTCGTAGAATAACTCACATTTTCGTTTTGAGTTTTTAGTGCTCGTATATCTTGTTTAAGAAGCTCATTTTCCTTCTCTAAACATTCTATTCGGGTTTGAGTATTTAAAAGCTGGTTTTCAATGTGTAATTGTCTCTTCGTGATTTCGCAATTTTTTCCTTCAAATTCCATTTTAAATTGATCCATTTTACTAATTATTTCCGTGTGTATAATTGTACGCATATTTTGCATTAATAAATCGTTGTTCTGAGTTAATTTAGCATCTAATAGTTTGCTTATTTCGTCCAGAGTAATCATTTGTGCGCTTGATTCTGGATGCACGTATATGTTAGGTTTTTTTGGACTTAAAATAAGTAGTTTTCGAGGTATTGTGTGGCCAGATATCTCGTGACTTGTATCGTGATCAATCGACATCGTAGTATCATTTAAATTACTGTTAAATAACGATCTAGCGGGAGTATTATCGTTCCTTCTACGAGTTACGTTCGTACATAAAATACAGAACCATGGTTTTAAATTATTTTGATGGTTTTCCTTAAAGTATGTCAATGGCATGTTATTGCACCAATAATGATAATTTGCACTGCATGTGTTGCATTGTAAAAGGTCCAAATGTGTTTTTATTTCCAATTTGCATCCTACGCACTCCATTTTACTTCAAAGTAGGCCTATTTTTACGGCAAAATTAAGGAAGCGATGCACCGGATTGGCGGGGATTGTTCAACTTCTTTACCTGCGCTTTAAAGATGCACTTGCAAATATATATCTGTCTCGGTCACTGTGCAGTGTCACGCGTTGCGTCTTCTCTTTCTTGAACTTGACCTATATTTCTTATCGGTTATCGGTTACTTATTCACGTCGAACAATTAGGTTTTTATTTAACTGCCAGAGTTAATCGACTTTATTTGCGGTCACTGTTAATAGATATACTGTTTTGGACACTATAAATTACACTAGAAATATTAAAAAATGTAACAGTTTGATTTCAAAATTCAAAATTGTTTTAACTGCCGTTCACTACACTTTTGGTCCATTTTCACTGATTATTTCGTAATAAAATACTGTAAAAACACTTCCACATGAAAGTAAGGTAGTTTACTTGACTTTTCCATATTGTTTGCTGAGATTAGTTGATTATAACTTTATTTTCTTAAATAAAATAGCACGGAGATATGTTTACTTTCCGATTGACAGCTGTCATCTCCCGCAGCACCCTAGTCAAGCCTAGTCAAGATACAGGGTGTTTATTTAGTCACCTGCAATAATTTACGGGGCAAATATATAGGTCATACTGAGCAACTTTTACTTATGAGACCAGCCCCGAAATCGCGAAAAAAAATTTGGCAGTTTCATACATTTTGGCTTGACCTTGACATTTTCCATGGGAGAGCAAATTTTTTTTTGCGATTTCGGGGTTAGTCCCATAGATTTTTTTTTGTAGTAAAAGTTGATCAGTAGGGCTAAGATGGTAGGTTCTTTATCTTTTGTCACCATGCCTGTCACGTTCTAACAAGTATGTAAGCGCGAAAGTGACGGGCATAGTGACAGGTGATAAAAATGGAACCATGCTGCCACCGCTGTATGACTTATTTATTCATCCCGTAAATTATTGCAGGTGTTACAAGAAAGATTGTATAATAATAAAAAATGAATAATGGGTAAATTTTTCACCTTACGTCCATGTGACGGTAGCGAAACGCCCAAGCCATGTATTTTGACTAAGGTGAAGTTAGGGCTTGTAGAGTTAGAAGCTTGGCTCTACGAGAGATCTGATAACTTGTTGACAATGCGAGCCTTATGCTTTCGTCTTGGCAACATTTTAAATGAAAATGTTTTTGATGGGGATTACTTTTGCTCTTTGATAAATCGTGTCAATTTCAAACTGCCATAGTTTACATACGACCTTCGTCCATTATTTGATGAACAATTTATCAAAACGATGGCATAAATTTATCGCACACGTTTTGTTCGTGAATAATGTACAGAATTAAGGCTCTGGGAAGATATTAATTTCTCAAGTCGGACGATGGAGAGCAATTAAAACTTCGAGACTAAAATGTGCAGAACACTTACCAACTAGATAGAGTATTGACTGTTGGCGGTCAACACATTCGGCGCTGCCTTAATTAGCTAATGTGAAAGCGTAACTGCTGATTTCAGTTGCGTCCACAAACTTTATCACATTTTATGTAACTTATATATGGGCTGTAATAAAAAAAGTTAAAAAAAAAATGGTAAAAGACGCAGCTGAGTGCTTTGTGTTATAATGTCGAATCTTCGTAAACTCTGTGGTAAACTCGTCATACTCGTAATGCGGAGACTGTCGGAGGTTGTCTATTCAGAAATGTGAGTCGCAGAAGGAAGTAAAGTAACAATTCTTAATTCGTTCCATTTAATTTCATCTTCAGATCTCGAACAGCCGTCATAATTCATTGAAGTTCTTGATCGCACTTCAGAAAAGACAAAAGGTGAAGTGAATTTTTAATTAGCTTTTTAAAAGTTGAACCGATAATATTAAAGGAAAGGTATTATAGGTCCATATTATTATTATTATTTTCAGACTGTTTATAAAGTGTATAATATGAGTACTTAGGCTTTATTAATTTATAAATTTAAGTTATTCTCCAGAATAATTGTATTCTTAATAAAACCTCAGTGGACAAAATGCCCCGTATTTGTTACGTACGGAGATCTCCGGTCTTGATACCTGCAGTCGAAAAGTAGCTTTATTTCAACCAAAATACGTATTTCAAACGGTTCTCTAATGCGCTGAAAACAATATTTTTACAAGTTCTTTAGGAAGTAATTTACATTTGTCGATAGCCTATATTTTTGAGAGCCAGAATAAATAAAACAAGTTGTTATTATAAAGCACTATCATAATTTACGAGCATACGAGTATTTGTAGAGAATGTCACATTTTTTCCACAGTCTGCAAATGAGCCATGGTTTCTGTAATGAAATATGTTGAGTATAGTATTTCCAATATAAACAAAAAGAAGCCTGTTTCATGCTCTTCCAAAAAAACATAATCATTGTTACAAAAAAGTTTATACTTATGAAATACGAACGATAAAGTAGGGTCAAGTGGTTTGCTCGCATGCTCCGACAGATTCATTAACAAACTACATTTTCACAAAACCCCCGCTTTCATAAAGTAACTGTCAAACTTTAATTGCTATTCTCGATATTTCACTCTTTGTTAAACATACATATAGCCTGCGTTCTTGTTACGCAAAGTAGGCAAGGCCTGAAAAGCAAACACTTGGACTCTATAACAGCCTGGATCATACCCACCCTATTCCAAGTGCATCCCATTAGTTAGATACACGAGAAGTTAAAATAAACGTGATAATAATACGAGTGTGTTCCTAATTATTTCAACAGCGTTACAGATTTTAGGGACACAATGAAATATACAACTTTATATTGCATTTTGAAGTCATTCTGTAACACGAAATCATTCTACTGGTAGGTATATACATACATGACGCGCTCGGTAAGCAATGTGAGTAATCTGCCCGAGGGGGCAATAATAATAAATAGCAACACTCGGGTCACTTTGCAGCGTGTTGCTCTTGTTACAGAAATAGTTTATTAGAGCGATGAAACACACATATAAATTAGGTATATTCGCAATAAGGGATTTGTGACGAAAATATTGTCTTCTTCAGCAGCTCGAACAAGGGTTTTTTGGTGCTTTAAAACAGATAGCAAATTGCGGTTTTGCTCACTGAGTGAAACAAACTGACATTCGACAGCAGTTAGACAGGGAAATAAACTAATTATGCTACTTGGTTGATTTCTTCGCATACAGATTCGTGCCTATCTGTAATTCAACGGAAGCCCTAATGTTTGTACGAAGATACCTATAGACCAACTAGATATAGTAATAAAAGTATAGTATCTTAGTAATAAAATGATGCCATGCTTCTATTAAAAGTTGTTCTAAAGAAAGATAATTTACTAAATTTACCTGGCGCTTCCACCGGATGATCCCTATGATAGTTATATGGAGCAGCTGTCACGCGTTTGTACTGTAGACATTTTATGGAAGTATATCACATTAATATATTTATGAGTGAGGTTGATTTGAGGTTGAGTCGCACAGACGGTAAAAGGCCTGATGGACTTACCTTGATTCCGTGGTAGAGGGCGAGTTGTCTTTTACATTCGAATGTCATTTCTATAATATGATGGGCCTAATAAAAGTTCGAAATAATTGGATTTTATTCGCTCTGTCCCTTTCCCGTCTTAAGCAAAAAGAAAGATGCAGAAAATCGTTCAAAAGTTATTCAACCGTATATTAAATTTTTTTAATATACCCCAAAAAATCAGAATACATCATTCAAAAATGCTTACAAGTATGAATTTGTAATAATTAATTATTTCAAAGCAATTAAACATCGTTAAACTTCAATTTTTTATAAACATACTAGGTATGTTTTACTATTGTAGAATAAAAACTATTATAACTTAAAATAAATAATTCCACTTTTAACGATATCTGCTTTAGTGGTAAAACAGTAGTATCAGCAATTCCGAACGCACTCTAAAAAGTTCGCACTCTAAAAAGTCTGAACGTCTTTTAACCTCCCTTAGAGGATACATTTTAAAAATCACTGAAATTAGCTCTCTTGTTTTGTAACGATGTGACTTTTTCCGAAGTTACAAGTTTCTCAATTTTTATTGTCTCGATATAAATTGCATATTAAAGCCTTGTGCCCGGGGCACTGACCGTATAATGCCGTATATGACTTTTATGGGCCAACATACCCTTGCATAAGTAGTGTAACAAAATCGTTATTAACTATATAACTGTTAAAAGTCTAGTGACAACTCTTTACTCTCAACCGTAGCTATTTCACTGATGTTGCCCTTGTTGTGCCATCCTTATATAACTTAATTATTAGATTTGTGTAGCAGTTAAAATTGAATTTAAAATATAAGTAAGATAGTAGATTATTCTCAATTTTGAAACAGATTTTCGCTTCCAAAGGCAAAACCGTTAGTCATAAATATAATACAGTTTAAAGATTCGATCTAGATATCCGAAATAGTGCAGGTTTTGAACCACAATAGGACATTATTTGCGGTCAGGCGACGTGGTTTGTGGTGTGCCAGAGCACAAATCACTGGCATTGTGTGTGGCACTAGCCACGTCTATTATGGCTCAATGAAGTGTATTGTGTCTCAGGTTTGGTGAAACCTTCTAGTTTCACTATTATCTTGTATCTACAGTAAGCCAAACAGTACAAATTTAACCCCAAGTTCATCGTACGTATGTTAAGATTAGGCATACTGGCAGTATTCTCTATGAGCGTTGTAATTTTTTTACTTTAAGTGTTGCTCTTCAATAATTTAGCATCTAGGGTACAGTCGAGTTCGTAAATATATGAGCAAATCCAAGGCTTCAAAAATAAATGAGTATAGAAAGGTACGTATCTGAACAGATTAACCAATCATATCGTCACTACTTTAATAAAAACCTCGTATCAGATTTTTTCAATTTTTTTGTTTATTTATGCATTTAACTAATAAAAATACACCTCGTATGCTACACAAACTCCAAAGGTGATAAATCGACGTTATAGTAGGAAAGTCTTTACAAAGCTTTACTTTCACGATTTTTTCATATTTTTTGAACCCACTGTTCAGAAGTTAAGGGAAGTAGAGGGGGAAACATATGCTTTTTTCTTTCAGAGCAATTATTTCTGAAAATATTACGTTTATCAAAAAATGGTTATTGAAGCCCCATATTCGTTTTGAAATACCTATCCAACAACATCTCACAATATAGGGTTGAACCCAAAAAAAATCATCCCAACTTTTGGTATAGGGGGAGCCACCTTAAAAAAATTTTTTTCTTCTATTTTTTATTTTACGATTTTAACTCTAATAGTTTCGCCATGTCCGTCTGTCTGTCTGTCTCTCCGCGACTTTTCTCCGTGATTGTTAATGATAGAGAGCTGAAATTTAGCAAAAATATATAAATCAGTTACCCTAACAAAGTCATAAAATAAAAACTAGAAGTAAAACATTTTTAAAGTGGCTCCCCCTACACCAAAAGTGGGGAAGGTTTTTTTTTTGGGTTCAAGCCTATATTGTGGGGTGTTATTGAATAGGTCTTTTAAAACGAATGCGGGTCTTTATTTATTTTATTCTTAAGATTTTATTTGTTTGTTTAAGGTTTGTTTTGTTTAGTTTGGAATAATGTAACTTGTATCTGTAACAAAATTTTTGTATGTGATATGTGTTTAAGTGTGTAACATGTAAACTATGTTAGGTATGGTACTAGTTATTTTTAGACATGATTTCTATTTTATAAATCGTAAAGATCTATAAAGAGTTGCATATAAATTCCATAGTGGCAAATCGTTTTGCAAGTTTGGAAATGGATGGAGTTTGGAATGGAATGGTTTGGTTCGACTAATCCATATTATATTATAACTAGATTTTGGCAAAAATGGGACTAATCTGGATAAATAAATCCAAATCGTTTGAGAAATAATGGCGCACTGAGGTAATAAAAAAAACTTACAATCGAATTGAGAACCTCCTCCTATTGGAATTTTAAATCTGATAAAAATGTAATTTGACTTGGCGCTGCTGGTACTGCCGTGCTCCGAATTGGTCGGGTAGTGGATACGGAAATAAATTTTATATTCTTAATTGATGCAATATTCTTAATGATGTATTTGTATTATCAATTTTAATTTAATAAATGTTACCTACATATTCACTTTAATATTATAATTATAAATCAGAAATATAAATATTAGAAACGTCGTACTTGTTTTTGTCGCACTTTAGATTATAATTGTACAGTAAACTAATCATTATATTCATTTATACATTATATTCCTTAAGCAATTACTTTTAATAGAATACTAACGCCATACATACTATGTTACTTGATTAATAATTAGAATATATAACACGCAAATATACTAAGATATTATATATATATATATATATATATATATATATATATATATATATATATATATATATATATATATATATATATATATAAAATAAATATTTTGAATTATTTTGTGAAATGACAACAATAACTGACTAAGAACAGGTTAGGTACTCGACATCAACGGTCACAGAAAACCTTAAATGGTAACAGTGACGTAGGAAGAGTTTAAGGTTTAGATATAAATACATATGTCAATTTAACATATAAGCGAAAAGATGCAGGCTTTTGAAGACTTAATCTCTAAGTCTAAATATGTAATTTCGAAATGACAATTAATATTATACCGAAGTCAAAAACAAATAATGTAAAAAAATATGACATCTTTTGTTGGCATTTGACATCTACCCTAAATTTTTTATGGAGGTTGAGTTGACTGAAATATTATTAATTAACATATATTTTAACAAAAAATATATTTAAGCATGTTGATAAATTGTCGTATAAGTTGTTAATAAGATCATGATTGTCATCAATTACGAAGTATTGAAGGTAAATTGGTATGTTTACATTATTTGCAATTTCTACTGGACTTCACTTTACCTATTTTAGTGAGTAAACATACTTTAATACTGTCTCTATCACGTTATGGTTGCTATTGTGCTTCTACTCGTGTACTATGTTACTATAGATACGTAAGTTGTGGATGTAGAAGTTAAACACTTTGAATAGGTACTCGACTCAGGAACGTTTCCAATACCCAATGCATCTAAGTGCCATTTGCGTAACGTGCGCTAGGTAGGTGTGCTACTCTCATTAATTGCACCATCTATTCAGGTTTGTCCGTGGTTGCACTATGCATTAACTTGCCTCGGGTACAGGGTGGTCGAATGCATAATGAAATAGCCCCAAGCAATGTACGTTTGTAGGATTGGCAACAAAATACCCATTGGTATGCCACTATTATACACAATTTTAGTCACCCGTAATTTCTAATCTCCCTTGACGGCGTGCCTCGTGAAGCCAATGAAGATTATTAGGCTTATTATACTTTTGAACGCCGGCTTGCAATTTTTTTAAAGCAATGCCGGAGTAGTAAGTAGTAATGCTGCACAGTATACTAACAATTAAATGCCAGCCTTTTTGGTTTAAATTAAATTAGTGTCACGAACACACTGGAATCGTGGGGTTTAGGGACACTATCAGCAGTCTAGGTGACGGATTTCTTAATCAAGTAGCTTCTGTTGGGGAAGTACAAAAACGTCCAAGTGTCATTTCAATCATTCTTCAGTCCAGCACAGCTGTAATGAGCTCACTTGCATTCAGTGAGTAATGTAACATAATATAATTTGCATAAGTAGGCAAAGTAATGCGTTAAGAAGTAAACAATTCAATAGGGCTAAGATGGTCAGCTCTTTATGATTTGTCACCATGGCCGTCACGTTCTAACAAGTATGTAAGCGAAAGTAACGGGCATAGTGACAAGTGATAAAAATGGAACCATGCTGTCACCGCTGAAGCATTTTGGTTTCTTATTTTGACGTAAGGCGACATTCGGATAGCAACTGTAGTTGAACTGTTGTGGAATTAAGTACTGCTGCGGCGTTAAGGCGTTTGTTGTCACTGTCAGTTATTTGAATAAAATGAGTTATATTCTTTGCTGAATTAGTACCGCGATTAGAATTTTCAATCCGGCACTATTTAATCAAGGTGACAGTGAAGGACAGTGACAGCGCTCGCTTCAACGCCGAACCTAATAAAATGAGTGACTGATTGAATGTCATCATTGCGGAGCCGCAAGTAACAGAAATTATACAAAATTTAACCCTATCACTTTGAAATAAAGTTCAAATATTCCCTCTGCCTTAAAAGGCTTATAAGCATGAAAGGCACAGTCCCATTCTTCGGTATACAGCCAAGACTGAAAATTGTGTAAAAAAATCTTTAACTGTTTTAAAGAAGGTACGTAGAAGCAACTACATAGGTAGTTACTTACGTGTTATATTGTCCACTACAGCAACCCTGTCAAGCTACTCTCATTATCTCATACATAATAATGAATACTGGTAAAACGTGAATCTAATAAATAATAAATAAATATTATAGGACATTATTACACAAATTGACTAAGTCCCACAGTAAGCTCAATAAGGCTTGTGTTGAGGGTACTTAGACAACGATATATATAATATGTAAATATTTATAAATACTTAAATACATAGAAAACACCCATGACTCAGGAACAAATATCCATGCTCATCACACGAATAAATGCCCTTACCAGGATTTGAACCCGGGACCATCAGCTTCATAGGCAGGGTCACTACCCACTAGGCCAGACCGGTCGTCTAATCTAAGAATCTAATCTAAGAATCTAAGTTTGCGCAATATAATATTACAGTAATGGCAAATGAGAATAGTTCCAAGGGCACAATTTAAGATATGCAATATCACAAGTAGTGTCTAGAGACAAGGGATGCACGAAAAATATTAGGGTATGCGCGCAATATGACTCTAAATGTCCATTCGAATCTGATCCCTGTTATTCATTATGGCCCCCCAGTTGCTCTCTTTGTTACTATAACTTTCACCCTCCACGATAGCCGAAGGGGCTCAAATTATTCTGGCGTTTGTGCGTAGAATTTTATGTCTTGCAAAATGTTGAGTCTCATTTCATTTTATATTGATGTTACGTTGAAGTGTTAGGGTCGGGTTTCTTTTTAAGTTTACCCTTCTTATGAGTCCCTTGGAGATTTTTAGTCAGTTATTCCTTTGTTTTTAATGTAATGCCTGTTAGAGTCTTTGTCTATAGTATTCAGTTTATTTTCGCAGCGTTTATGTGTATAAAATGATGCATTGGTTTATTTTCTATTAAGAGCTGTATAGTACATTCATTTACACCTATTCAATATTCAAGATTATTTGAATTATGAGATAATTAGTTAAATGTTGGAATCGTCAAATGGCTACGGTTGATATATTATATATGTTACGGGCAACTTGATTAATACATCAGATTGTGTTAAAATATTTTCCATGTCAGAGAGGAATATTAGGGCTACCTTTGTATGAAGAAGCGGTCTTCCGTCATCTACCTATGACTTGATAAAATATCTTGCAGCATTCCTGCCAAATAGAATGCTGCAGAAAATATCAAAATCAATGTCGATGTCCTGGTTAATTGACATTTTCTGCAACAAAGCAGTCTGAATACGAATGTAACCTTTAAACTGAAGTCAGATGGCAATTGTAGCTGTATTATTGTTGCGACATTGCCACTGTGGTCTCGAGACGCGGGCGCTATCACTGTTAATTTCCTCATGCATTGAACTTTCTAGTCGCGGCAGTAATACGGCTAGGAAAGTCACTCATTTAATAAAGGCAGAGGCAATTGACAGTGACAGCGTCCGCGTCAATGCCGCAGCAGTGATGTCGCAACAGTTGCAGTTGCCATCCGAATGTCACCTTTACGGTCGGTATCCTTGGTGCAAATATATGCTATATTAGTACATTACTACAGAGGCCGGGCCGAAAGGGGTTGCCGGCCGAAGACATATAGACGGATAAGTCTGAGGCGGGCAACCCCATTTTCCCGTCGAGGTATGTATAGTGCTTTTCTCAAACATGCAATGAAATAAACAACAAAAAAATCAAAGTTTTATTTTTAAATAAATTACAAGTAAACAAGACGAAAACTAAAACTGACGTGTGTTAAACTATTTCGCTATATTTTAACTCGGTTTTAATAGAAAACACATACTTCATACATTTATATTGTTATGTTACTTCAAAAAAGTACGAAAACAAGTTTTTGAACGAACCTTTGGAATTGACACTTGTCATTGTTGTAATTTTTTTAATACGCGTAGTGGCAGAAAGTCATAATGCCTATGCCACAAATTTATGTGGAATGGAAATTAAAAAAGAGGACTTTGCCGGCCTAGGCCTGCAAGATTTGTATGAAATTCCATTAACGACCTCTTGTCCTAGCCGCACCTGAAACGTCATACTTCGCAGCCTATTATAAGGAACATAACATCAATATTTCATTGCATGTTTGAGAAAAATATATATACCTATTAAACAATAAATCTAAGACACTGACAATAAGGTCGTATAAATATATATTTGGTTGGAATGTTGGCTTGTAAAGATGTTTGTGAACTGGACCATACGGAACCCTTGGGCACGAGTCTGCCTCGCATTTGGCCGAATATTGTTTATCGTTAATTTAATAATGCAATTATTTACTCACAAACATTATTTTATTACATTATTCTGACTACTTAATTGGCGACTGTCACTAAATAAAACTTATGAAATATGTTTCAATGCTCACTGGAGTTATTTCTAACTTTAAAATAGGTAGGCAAAATAAAGGATGTTATCGTAGAACCCTAGTAAATTATTAGCAAGAAACTATTGATAATAGAACCACTATCAATCCACAGCTGTCAATAATAGAATCCATAACACTAAGGGCTCGGAAGTTGAAGCAATCAATGGAGTTGTAATCCCGGTTGTTACGGACTACTGATATAAAGTTCCTCTGATCCCAACTGGATATACTAAGAGTACGTGAGGGCTGATTGGCCGGGGTCTTCCGTACGATTTGGTTAATCGCTGTTCGGTAATCAAACGTGCTGGTTCAATCAACCGGGACGTGGGCAGCTGTAGGACTGGCTTTTATTGGAACGCAGAATTTGTGATGGCGTTAGGTCGATGTCCGAGTTTTTGAAAACGAAACGAAAAGATTTTGTTTTTTGCAAGTAATATTTTTCAGCTTTATTATGAATATTGGACACAAACGTTAAGATGCGCTGTAGGTAATCGTCGGAGAACTCAGACTATTGAATTTTTAAATCTCATTGCCTCCATATGTGTGTCCAACCGCGTATCACCTCATGTGCTCAGAAGAATTAAGGCCATACCTATTTGGCTTAAACTATGCCTACCCGTAAGAAATATGCTCTTATGGAGTTTGAGCATGTAAACAAGGGATGCAACTCAGTCCAGAGTTGGCCGTTTTAGATATTAGAGCGTAAAAGAAGACCTAACTATGGAAATAATTATGTAGAGGAAATTGTTTCGAATCGTGTTTTCTTTTTAAATAGAAACCTCGGTCTAGTTCGGTTGGTTTGTGGTTGGTTATACCTACTTACTCTAAAATTATTTTTGAAAAGTATCAAATTTGTATCTCAAATATTTGTCAAGAATTTTCGAATTAGTACAAAAACACTTGGGTATCGATTTACATATTATATTTCACTGCTGCTTTCTACCAACACACCGCTCGCTGTCGGTCGGGAGTTCATTCTGAAACCTAAAAAGTCACGCACTGAGCGGTTTCAAGGGAATTTCCTTCTGAGAACTCTATAGCTATGTAACCTATTATTCTTCAGTACTCATTATTCGAGAATGGTTGCTTGTTTACTATACGTCAGCCGCCACCCTGATAGTCGTTAAACTGCCACCCCTTCTTCATTGGTACAGCAGCATCAAACGTAGTGATCCACTAATTATGCGTCAAAAGTATTTACCATTCTCTGATCAGATAACACAGCAAAAAGAGATATGTCTCTATACAAAGTAGCATTAAACTGATGCAGATACTTTTGAACGCGAAATGTCGAGATATATTTGGAAAAATATCCAGGGTGGCAGATACTTTTGGCGCGTTGTTTCATACGCTGCTACTAATGCTGACTCTACCTACTTTTTTATTCCTTATAGGAGATATCCTCTGAGAGTATGATGACCAGGATTTACAGTATTTGAGGTCTGGTGTCATACTTAAAAGCAATCAAACCAAAGTTATATTTTGTATCGTTTGCTAACAATTTATTATTTCAAACCAACATTCATATATAGAACAAAACTCAAACAATAACAATGAAACAGAATTTTATTGCACTGCAGTGCGCTACCGTCTAAAGAAATAACCAGTTTTATTACTGCCAGGCAGGTTCTTTAATTAAACATTTGATTCAGTATTCTATTTTTTCACGTGTTAGAGTCCTGATAAACTGTTGTATGATTTTTATAAAGTAACATGTCCTGGAATAACTATTACATTTATTTTGTCAATAAAAACGTTTACATGACATTACACAATAAATAATGCTTCACGAAACTTAGACTAACAATGAAATATTATGTTAATTGAAGTGCTTTATATATTTCAATTTTAAATTCAGTATAGGGAGCACCCATTAATTAAGTAAATGTAATCATACGTAATTTGAGAATAGATTTGAGAAGAACATTTAGTTATAACCCGATGTTAATTCTCCTTGTATGTTTTCTAAGTAACGCTTGTATTAATGGGTTGTGCTCAGATTTTTTTTTATATGATCCACGGTCTCTTTTTGTGGACTGCGGTACATTTACTTTCATATTCTTTAACTTAAATAATCGCTTACTGTGCGGTTACAGAGAATTCTCCGCGAACGCTCCGACTGTGAAAGGTGCTTCAGCTATTGCCTACTTTCCAGCTTGGTTTTAGACCATCTATTGCCACATTTACGAACGTGAAAAAAAACATTTATCTAACTTATGTGTTCACGGATCCACAGTCGTCCGTTTCAAACGAACTACTTAACAACTACTATAAGCACTTAAACAGCAAATGCATTCTTCCTCTCCTCAATAATGTACTATCGTTTGCTTACAAAACTAATAAGTGAATATTTTCCAAAATATTTAAGTTTCTAATTAAAATGTCTGTGATTTACGGACAGCAGATGCATCACGAAACGGTTTCTACTTTCATAATTGGTGTGCAAAATTAAATGTATTTGTATATATGCATGTATGTGGGTATATGTATTATGCCCATTCTTATGATATCCCTAAGTTGTATTCCCTAAGTTGAGTTCATTCTTAAACTAACAACTTACACTGCGGAAGGGCGGGTTCGTATCGGTTTATGTTATAGCTTTGACCTCGAATGAGTTAGGGCTAGGGCACAACAATGGCAGCAAAGGCTGTATTTCGCGCACAACAATCAACGTCAATCAAAACAAGAACAAATTATAAAATAGCAATCTGCCTTCTGATAGATGTATAAACACGCCAAGTTATTAATGGTGTATAAACATTATTCCCCTTATTCATAAACGTGTACTAAAGTTAAGATGCCGCTGATCATCTTTGGTGCCTTTCCATCATACCAATACATCGGAAAGGGACAAACGATGATCAGCGGCATCGTAACTTTAGTACACGTTCATGAATAAGGGGGTATATTGCTAGTGACAATTACAGACAACAGAAAAGTATAAACAACCGTGTCTATTCTATACAAATTTAAATCCGTGGCAGACATATATCCTAATAACGATTACTAGATATATAACCATTATACACCATAGAAAACAATACCGACTAACAACACATGTATATTCTGTCTGTCACAGGGATGATTTGAAAAGAAAGTGTACGTAGTTAAGAACTGTAATTAGTTCCTACCTCTTGTACGACTGTACGTATTGTGTTTATTTCATACACTTAATATTTATAAGTTTACATTTCAGTTAACGCTACCATGCTTGCATGCATACTGTAAATAATAAATAAATAAAATAATGAATATTAATAGGACGTTCTGTGTCACGTGTACACAAATTGACTAAGCCCCATAAGCACAGGAAGGCATTGCCCTGCTAAGGCAATTGGCGGTATCTCATTTTTAGAGATTTCGAGCAAATTGAGAAAACGTGAAATGCGATTTCGCGTTCACTCTGAAAGTCTTAATTTTAAAAGTCAAAGTGTATTGTTCGTATTAGGTATCCATATTTACTTATGACAGGCTTTGATTTAAAAATAAAATGAGTTTTAGATTTTTATTTGAGATACGGCCATTACGCTTAGGATTCGTAGCTCAGTTTTTTGAGTTACTGTTATTTCTCTTAGTACTCTCATATAAAGTCTCATACTAAAATCGGGTGCTAAAAAGTGTTTAAAAAACAATATAAATATCCAAAAAAAATACACATTTTAATTGTGATTTATTTTATTTACAAATGATAACAGCTAGATTTAATGAAATAACAAACTAAATTTATCTCTTTCTACGTTATTATAGTCCTTAAACAAAATGTATCCTAAATATATGTGTGTAAAATTTCATCCTGTTAGTAGGAATAATATTTTTAAATGATTTAATAATGTTATTTTTGGAAGTGAAAACTTCTTTAGCGGCGCTGTGCACTTTTTGTTATGGGACAAAAAAATTAAATTCGCGACAGGTCACGTGACCGACAGATTCGACAGATTGAAAATTTGTAAGACGTGACCTGATCGAGAAACTGTTATAGGGTCTTCGCTGAAATCAGTTTTATAAGTCAGATCATAACTTCCTTTTTTATTAAAATACTACATACTGCTACAATTTCAACTTACCTTGTCCTTAATCAGTCAAATATTAACACTGCACAATTTATAAACTTATTATTTAGGTACGCTAATTTTCAATTTTGTCAGTATGATATAGGTCAGGTAGTTGCATTAATTGCCTTGCACGTTGAACAACCCACTTCTAATGAGTAGGGTTTATTTAACGAATTTACTACGCCAGTGAGCGGTATCTCAATGAGATACCGCCAAACATCTTAGAAATGATGACTTACCGCCAATTGCTTTCGAATATTTCACATGCAAATAAATATTTTTAAGAAGCCGTTTGGCAGTTTTACGGCTATACCGCTATTTCGCTTAAAAAAACTGATTTACCGCCTAATGTCGTAGTAAATCAGAGGAATTTTGAGATAGGGATTTTTTTTTAGGTGTTTTTGATACGGTTTTAAGGAAAATTTTAAAAATCCGATTTTTACATCTGGTACAGATTTTCTTAGGCTACTTGATACAATACTTAACTCAAAATTCTTTTTTTTTGAGTTACCGCCAATTGCCTTAGCAGGGCAGATGTGTTGTGTGAATACAGAAAACGATATATATAATATACATATGTAGGTATATTGTATTTATCGTTCACATGTATCTTAGGTATATTAGGTATATACTTAAATACAAAGAAGACATCCATGACTCAGGAACAAAAATCTGTGCTCGCCATTGGCTTCATCTACCGACTAAGCCAGACTGGTCGTAAAAACCACTAATAAAGATTAGAAAGAATCAATTAACTTAATACTACTTACAGTTACCTTAAAAACTACAACTTGCTGCTGCAACAAATATTAATAAATATAAGATTAAATTAAAAGTTCCAGATCTTATGGAGATTGGGACCATACATTTTTTTTCTTCAGAAAATATTCAAAATCAACCGATTTAGAACATTTTCTGAAGAAAAAAAATCGTCGTGAAAATTAACCAATGTTTTCGACGGTTCTAATGATTTAATACTTTTAAATTCTCACAAAAATGAGGGAGCACCATTAAACATAGTACCTATCTACTCCCCGAAATTTCTTTGTTGGTAGTTCTATGAAATCTATTTTTGTTATGAAATATATTAGTACATATTAGAAGTATTAGTATAGATACAGTTTAATACTAGTACGGGGAACAGATGTAGCTTACTTTATTCATGAAATGTTGTTCATATATTATTTTATTGTAATCTTTACTAAACAGTGCAGTTAACTGATCAATTGTACACCTTATTCTATTAACTTAGGGACTGGAGTTGGCCATGTAACTGTAAGGTACTATATCTACTTACTAAGTTAATTAACTATGTAATTGTAAACAAAAACGTAAGCAAATATGTGTCTTTTATTACTGAATAAAGGATTTTTTTTATAGAGAAGAGGGTTGTCACTGACGTAAACAATACGAGTATGCGTTTGTCTTATAGCATCCAACATATCACTGATAAATATTGAATGTATTACACATCTTTTACTTAACTCCTATTATTCACCCCTTTGCTCTTGGTGCATCACAAGCCCATGCCGACGCCTGGTATAGCAAGTCACGCGGCCAATTTGGTGAAACGCCGCCAGTATAAGGAAATAGGCTCGGGCAAAAGTAGTAGATGGGGTCATTATATCAGACTTTACGCCGCACAGATTATAAACAGTAAATCACAATTTGTAACGAGTTGTATCTGTGTCACTAGATGGCATTATGTTTGTAACGAACCCAGCCGAAATTCTGCATCTTGATATGTAGTGCAGGAAAATGAGTATTGAAGGATCGACTACTTTCAGCTTAATAGTACCTAATCTGGTAGGTTGAGCGATGGTGACTGATTGGTTTTATCCGTGTTTCAATCCCGAGGTCAGGCGTTTGAATGCTTGATGTTTTTTTTTCACAGAACTTATTTAAACTGTGTTGTAAAATTTATTGAACTGTGCGACATATCATTTGATATGTATTACTAGCTTTATGGTGAAGGAAATCACGAGGAGGTTTCCTCACTTGATCTCGTTGCTTGACAAATAAGTCCCCATTCCGCTCTGGGCCAGTGTGGGGACTATATATACTTTAGTCCAATCCCTTTTGTGCACGAATGGAGGCTTGTGCTCAGAAGTGGGACGTATATTGGCTGAGTAATCCGGTCACCACAGCATTAATTAGCAGATAGTGCACGTCTAGCTTTCACTTTGTTGGCAAAAGTTGGTGTGAAGTCTGCGTACTTTGGTCAATGACCAAGCATAGCACATTCAACTGACAAAGATACAATATACGATTTCAAGCTAACAGGTTATTATAATGTACAGGAATACTAAAGGGGAAGAAAGATTTGAGCTATCGAGATAAGCCAGTTCACAGGCCAAATAGAGATTGTCTGTTTAAAAAAACGAGCAAGTTGATACTGTGAATGGTGTGTGTCGTGGACGTGATCGAGTTTCAAGTAGGATTGCGGAAAACCAACAGGCCAATTCGAATGTACACTGACATAAGAAGGATATCTGAATGGTGTCATTTAGGTTATAATGCATTTTGCTCGTACTTGTTCGTACATGTATTGGCGCAAGCGGACGCATGATAACTAAATGACATCATTCAGATATCTTTCTGATGTCAGTGTATGTTCGAATTAGCCTCGAAATCAGGAAAAGGGTAGATCGCTGCTGTTGTGTTAGCTGACATTTAGCTCGCAGTGCTTTAGTTATTTGTAACATTGGGTACTAAAGTAACTTGCCATGAAACAGAAGAATTCATTTGTAAATGAAGAATATGTATATATATATTTGTATGTTTATAAACTCCTGCTTCACGTTTGCTTATTTTAATTTGAGTTTTACAAGGATTTAGGTATGTATGAGGCGGTAGTTGAGAGCCGTGTGTTTTTTTTTTTTTACGTCTATTGGTACTTCATCTTCCCAAGATAATTTAAGAATCCATAGTTTTTGAAGCAATATTTTTAGCTTTATTGTGCATGCACTGAGCAAGCCCATTGGGTCAAATATTTTGCATGTATTGGACAAAATTACCCGCACACACACACAGCTCATAAAAAAAAAAACATCTCGAAAATAATATAATGACATACCATAACAGAAATGTTAATATAGCATCCCGATTTCGCGAAATATAATGGATTTTGTTGAGAAATTATAAAATATAGATACGAGTATTAATGTGACAACTTAAATATCCAGAATCATATATTGTCAGCCTCAAAAGTAGCGGATCGGGCTATGTGTTACAAATATATATCGTCACTGATGGATGACTAAATCGGTTTATAAAAACAACGTTTTTTTATAATTAAAAATGTCTTCATGTGTCGTGAAGTGGTGTAGAAGTTATTGTGGTCATTCCAAGGACAATGGAATCACTTTTCAACAGATAACTTCAGTAAAATTTTGAATAAATATGACGACATTTTTTTCAATACTACCATGCTAAGCTAAAACGTAACTTCATACGGCTTTCATAACAACATACGACTTTTTATATTACGAGGATAATAGGGATGATGTTATGCCAAATATTTTATTAACTTATGTTTGATTTAGATATTATCTATATTAGAATGTGTTATCAGTGGATTTGCTTGTTATAAATTCTAAACAAATGAATGAAGTAATGGTTATAAAGTTTCAAAACATGTGCTGCCAAAACCATTGAATACTCATTCAATTAACTGAATACACTTAGCGAGCGAGTATAGGCGAGTATATGTACTTAACATATCAGTGTGTTGATTTAATAAAAACAGAATCAAAATTATAACTAGTTCAAAAGTTATGCTTCAATAAATACTTACGTTCCAAACTTTGCCAACTTTTTTCGAGTCTCGCGGAGATATCTGCTACTTGCGGGGGACTAAGGTGCACCCACCTGGCTAGCTGATGCATCCTATATAACCTACTATTTCAGTGCTGCGGTAGTGGGAAGTTAGATTTTTAGGAATGGGGGCATGGGGGTTTTACCCTAATAGTTTTAAACGTATGAAGGCAAAATTAAGAAAATATATATTTTGTATGGGAATGAATGTAAAAACTTTTTTTTTTAGTTTTTGTTTTAAGGTTCTGACGCCATGTATGTATGCCAAAGTGCAGCTCTCTAGCACTAACGATCACAGAGCAAAGCCGCGGTAGGATGGACAGACGGTCATGGCTACCCTACTTGATTACAGAACCCTAAAAAGAGGGGGTTGCGCTGTTTTATCTGCTAGCTGCTGTGCTCTGCTGCTGACTGTACCTATACATGAGAGCTTAATGATATAATTTTTTTTTAACATTTTAGCAATAAATCTTTCTACCTACGTTTATTATTATATTAGCTTACTACACTAGAATAACTATACTTAACTTACTTAAAGAATTTAGTCTAAGGTTGAGTTAAGGTTGATCTTGATTATCGCTGAAAGGGTTAAAAAAACTTCAGCACGGTAAAATTTGCATTTCTTTTGAAATTGACAAACTTACTAGTTCGAGACCGGGGCATGACTAAAATTTATTTGAACTCTGTAAATATATTTTTACGCTCTTAAATGAAAAGGGGGAGAAAGCACGTGAACTTACGCTTTAGTAAAGATTATTTTGGCGCAAGGCAAAACTATAAGCGGAGAAGCAAATTACTGATAAAATTTCTCGTCTTTTAAAATTATATAAATGAAAGTTTCCCCAGATGGCACCGACGTCTATAGATAGGCTCAGGAGTTGCCGAATAAATTGTAATAAAAGTCGAGTCGTTCAACTAATCTGCTGCAACCAGTCTATTTTTACAAGCTTTTATTATATGCATGTATTTATGTTAATTTGTTAGTGTGGGTCAAATCTTGGAAGCTAAATTTGACCCACTTCCCGTTTTCCGATTGAGCTGAAATTTTGCATACATATGTAAATCAGATGACTATTCAATATTATGATGATATGGAGCTGACCTAATGATGAAGATAGAAGGTGGCCATGAGAACTCTAACAACGCAAACTAATTATGTTTGGAGTTGTTAATTACTACAACTCCATACATAATTAGTCAATTAACAACTAATAATTAGCCAATTATGTCTCGGTTTATCACGAATATCAAGGTTTCCATAGCTCCAATAATGATTACATATAACTGAAGATTGTAGAGCATAAAATTAATGACAAGTCATGTTTTAGAATTTGTTTAACTATTTGCAAAACAGAGGGCGCAGTACGCGCAGTGGTTAGCCATAATTTCCATCAAGCAAGTTCACCGTGAGTTTCGGTTAATAATAACTCCTATAAAGATATTGAATTCATAAGATGCCATTTACGAATCATATACGCATTTTAGAAAAAAAGTTGTCCCTCCCGTGGACAATAGTTAATAGCTTGTGCGCATTTATGTGACCTAGGCTTGCGAGACATGGACTTTGACTGTCGGAAGGGTCCACCAACTAAAAGAGAGCTGTGGAGCGCGCGATACTCAGGATCTCCCTGCGAGACAGAATTCGTTATGAGGACATTCGCCAACGCATGAAAGTTACCGACATCCCCAAAAGAATTGCTGTGAATTGCGCAACTAAAGTGGAAATGGGCCAGCCATATCTGTCGCAGGGATGATGATCGATGGGGCCACCGAATACTGTTCTGGAGACCTCGACTAGGAAGCCGAAATGACGAAAAACTACGAGCCAGATGGTCGGACGACATTAGAAAGACGACAAGGCTGTCCTGGCATAGAACCGCCGCATACAGAACCACATGGAAATCCATGAAAGAGCCATATGTTCAGCAGTGGACGCGAATATGTTGAGAAGAATAAGAAGTGCATTTCATAGGTTAATACAAAAGGAGCACTTACCCCTTTATTCAGGGTCAATTAGAAAATTTTGCTCGGTTGCATCTAACGTTCGGTATGTCCACAGAAAATAGGTAAAGTTAAAGTACAAAAAACACAAGTAAACATTATCTAAAAAAAAATATTTAACTGGCGATGGAAATAAGTATCTATGTGAGCTGTCTTCAACATTTGCAAACCTTGACTATTTGTTGGTATTACATTGAGTTAGACATATTTATGAAAAACCAATGATAATGCAATATTATTCATGACATCAATGTATGATAATATTATCATGACATCAGATGGCCATGGGAAACCTAATGAAACGCAACCTCTTTGAGTTTAGGTTTGTTGTATTCATCTAAAAGAGCATATAACTGTGAAGGAAAGTACAGGCGGCGATAAAAGTTTATCAAAATCAAACCATAAATACACACAATCTGTTAACTACTGCCCACATGACAGATAACTTTTGTTTTTCAGCTATAAGCGTATGATCCGTTTCAGTTAATAGCATCTTGAAAATTTAATATTTAACTTTATTGACCTTATTATTAACAGGGATTCACCGTGAACTGGCATTACGGAACGCTGCGCCGTCTATCGTGCCAACGGTTGAGGGTCTGAAAAAATGTCTGGAACATGACTCAAAAAATTATATTTCAAAAATACCGACCTTATATAAATTCGACATAAAAAAAAACGGGTTTTTTGTATAAAAAAATTAAAATACATATATCTAAAATATTATAACTATAAGAAAGAGCAATTAATATTGTATAAAAATCAATATTAAACTTATTTTTCAGTTCATTAAATATAAACAATATCAACTTTTGAAAAATGCACTTCTCTGATTTTGTCCATTTTTTAAATGCTTCTAAACCGGAAACGGTGCTAAATAAAAATAAAATAAAAATATACATAAATTCAGGATATTGATTAGCATACCTATTCCAAATATCAGCAAATTCTATGACCTGATATTTTTTCGCTGCCCGCTTGGCGTGAAATGCCCCAGTTAACAGTTCCGATGGTCGCAGGTTCGACTCCTGCCAGAGATGTACATTTTTTAACAACTCTAAAGAACAAAGCAATTTGATTTGACCTCATTCTTGTATCAGTCGAGGTCAGCGACTGCATAACCGAAACCATACTCTGGTTTGGCGGAAGTTGTGATTTAGTTTTAAGGTTTGTCTTTTGAATAAACATTTATTTCATTATTTCATTTCAAAAAATAAAGGTATGAAACTCTACTGGTATTACGTCATACCGTTTCATGTTAATTGGATTTCGATTTCGATAGCGCACATTTTTATTTCTGTAGCGAATTTTTTTTTTTTTGTCTTGATAACTTATATAATGGTACCGTTACTTTTTTGCGGTACCTTAACCTTTATCATAAAGGTGTCGATTTAGCTTTTTGACAACAACTTCACCTATGAGTGGATTTCGTTCGGCTTCGCCTTGGCAACGATTTCCATTAGTACCGAAATAATACCGATTGAATACCTGTATACATGAAAACATGGGTAACGTTATTTTATACCGGTACCGTACCTATATATTTCAACCAGTATAGTTCTACCTACCTTTAAAAGGAATCTGTATCGATAAAAAATATCGGTACCGTACCGTTAATACCGTAACGAAATCAGTCCCAGTCGACTCGGTGAGACGTTTTACTCGAAATGAAGCATCAAAAAGGGATATTACGCAAAATGCGTAGGGAGCGCCACTAGCATATACTGAGGGGCCTACCGCGAAACACGAAAATCAAACTTCACTCACTCTTACATATACGAGCGATAAAGAGGCAGATAACGCAATTTAGATTTTCGCGTTATGCATCAATATCACAGTGAAAACTTAAAAAACTTACAAACTAACGGTATACTCGTAGATCATAGAAGGTACTTACTTCTTATATCTATGGGTATATATGTATGAGTTACTCCATGGCTTACAATATGTGCTAGTGCTACTCTTTGGCGGTAGAAGATTGCAGTAATAGTCCCTATTGCAATGTTACATCATATTGAACGATATGGCAGTTAAGCTGACTCTAGTTTCATATTGAATTAAAAAAACTGCGGTTGCCTTTAACTATTTGACGTTAAAATGTGATCCTTTTATGAAACTCAAGTGCGTCGCTTATTTCATAAACCCACACTTGTATTTTGATGACGTTCATTGTGTACCAGTACCAGTTACATAAACTATTATTTTTTATCTAAAGTGTGGGGTCATTGTAGTTTAAAATGACAAAATATACTGGTTTTTATTAAAATATGCTATTTTTTTCAATGAAAGTATCATAAGACAAGTAAGTGGTTTCGCTTTAACCTGTAACTCGCACCGTGGTAAAAGTAGTCGATAACAATTTTGTGCGTGTAACTTACGAGTACGTACAGCATTAGAGTACATTCTCTCGAGCCTCCTTTACAAGTGGCAAAAACAGTTTTCAATGGTAAGATACTAAATGTAGGTCAGTAACTGGAGGCTCGTTACTTTTAAGTATGTATGTATGTATGTATAAACTCTTTATTGTACAAAAGACAAAATATAAATATGGCACAGGATAAGCAGTACAAAGGCGAACTTATCCCTTTAAGGGATTTCTTCCAGTTAACCTTTGAGTAGATGAGAATTGATCCAATGCGCGACCTGAAAAAAGTTCAGTCCAATTGATTTTAGATAAGTTAATATTTATTTCTTTAAAATTAATGTACAATATGTGAGTAATGAACGATCTGCCTCAGAGTATCGACTCCATAAATAGGGACTTGTAACACATTTCTAGTTGGAGCAGACGCTATGGGCTGATACTTAATCCGTGTAAATCGCAAGCTATAATTTTGGCAGCGCTCAACTCATTTCTCGGATTGACTTTCCTCACTTACCTTTCATAGTGTTTTGATGGCGTCCCGGTTCCATTATCGAGCCAGATAAAAAATCTTGGAGTCATATAAGATCGCACACTGTCTACAACACAGATAAGTGAGATCAATAGGAAGAAGTTTGCTCCTCTGGGGTCACTTCGCAGGCTTCGTAACTTCTTGCCGCTCGCTACCAGAATTGGGCTTGCTCAATCTCTTCTTCTCCCTATATTGGATTAAGCCGATATTTGTTATCTTGATCTTACAGAGAACCAGCTAAATAAACTTGAGCGCCTCAAAAACGTCTCTATTAGATTCATATTTGGATTACGCAAATCCACAACTCTGAATTTCGTACCCAGCTCAAGTGGCTCCATATTAGCCATCCCCGTAACTCTCATATTCGTGTACTTCTTTATAATATATTTTTCAACCCCACTATCCCTCTATATGCGGTGTGCGGAGAAACATCTCCTTGTTCCACCATTGTTCCTTCTTCACCAAAATTGTATAACAACTCTTTTACTTTTCGTGCTGTTCGGTTGTGGAATGCTTTGCCATTAGACATTAGACGAGCTAAATCCCTTCCTATTTTCAAAAATATTTTCAAAACGCATTAGCTGATTACGTTTTCCTGCCCTAACTTGCCTTTATTTATGTTAGTATAATATATGTATGTATTTATTATATATTATGTAGGTATGTATTACATTGTTTGCGTCTTAATTTTGTTGAATTATATGTATGTATGTATGTACTACCCGTTCAATGTTGTAAGTTCATAGTTTCCTGCTACCCAAAGGTTGTCTGAAAGAGATCGCTTCTTAGCGATAAAACCGCCTGTTGTTACCTAGCTTTTAAATGTATTTTCATTTCCTGTCTATTTTTAACTGTATGGTGCACAATAAAGAATATTTACTTACTTAAGCTGGTTTTCCACCTGAGTTGCGAGACGAGACGACGCGTGGCCAGAATTGAAATCGCACTGGCCCTTGTACACTAAAAATTGGCATTAATAGTCACCGCGAGCTCGCGCGTGAAAAAACCAGCTTTACATATAATTAATGTTATGCGCATTTTCCGATCGATTTTACGAGCTTGTTTTAAATCTTAGGATATATTTTATTTGTGTAAAAGTAAAAATTAAGGTTGATTATAAACCACCTGCTTCATCAATCGATTTATTATTGCCTTCATTGCGTTGGGTGTTATCATTATAAAGTGAACCACGGGCACGCAAGCACGCAAGAATTACCAACCGGCACGACGCGAGCGGCAGGAAAACACCTACCAAATCGGTTTTCGTGTGAACAGGCAGCTAAAGAAAATGACGTCGAGGCTTACAAAGCGTAATAATCGATACAATATAGAGTTTATACATACATACATATCGATACGTCTTGCTCGCTCTGAATTATGTGTGCCAGCCAATGACGTTGATATCTAATGCTATTACAAAAATATTAAAAATCGTATCTGAATATTACTAGGCTGTAAGAAAATTGTGCCTGTGCTAATCCATTTGATAAGGTTGCCAAGCAGACCCCTAGGTTCCCTAAACCTAAGATATCCGAGGAAAAACGCTGAAACAACGCTAGGAAGATGATGATATTCAGAATTTCGAATAAATTAGTCTAACTAGAATATATTAGTTTAATTAGAATAAGTTAGTTAGTTGACTGGAAGAGATCCCTCATAGGGATAAGTTCACCTTTGTACGTCGTATATATTTTGTTTTATCGTATTTTGTAATCTGTCTTATGTACAATAAAGTTTTACATACATACATATTTGCATAATCGTCCATTTTATCTACCGCTTAAGATTACCATAATTATATCGAAATTTAATCATTACAGCATAACTAAAGTAAAATACGTAAGTACTTACTCGTGCTGAAAGCAACATTCTACGAGTACAGTCTGCTATCGTCTAGGCAACTTTTCCCTAGAGTACGCATCTGCAGCAACACTCATTTGTTTTATTGATCCATCCAAACCAAACGCCTCCGCATTGTATGGGTGGGAGTAAACTTTCTTACTCTAGCATATCAATATTAAATAAAATATTTTTTGGCTCTTTTGAATAGGTATCAATGTCCTCAAACAACATTTAGAATTCTTTGGTCATGTAGAATTATAAATCCAACATGTTGCTTCTTATACAAATATGTTTCCTAAATAATCTGAAAGAAATAACTAAATACTCGTGTTTTAATCAAAAAAGACGTTTTGGTTAAAAAAGTTGCTCTATTAGGTTACGTATCGTTTAATTGTAACTTAATAAGGGTCGTATTGGTTGGTCCTTAAACACCGTGTTTTTATTGAATTCCGTCAACTCCGGGGTATGGGTAAGTACGTTTACGGAAACTAAATGGCATGGTTAATTAAAAAAAAATATATATATTTTATTATTGTATAAAAAGTAATTAAATGTTGCATATAGCGTTGTTGTAAGACGGGCATTCTTCTTCTTATACACCCATTCGGACACTTGTGGAAGGGCTTAGAGCCAAAGAGGTGGACTCCACAACTATCCGCTGGGTTCAAAGCATGCTCTCAAGCAGAGTGGTCAGGCTAGATCTGCTCAACACCACACTCGAGTTGACCACTGTGAGAGGCTGCCCGCAGGGGGGTGTCCTATCTCCCTTGCTCTGGACTCTTGCGGTGGATGAACTTCTGCACAAGATTAGATGGCGGGGCTCCGAATCGACACTCAGGGGTACGCAGATGACCTTGTTGTGACAGTGACAGGCAACTGCCAAAGTACTTTATCAGACCTTATGCAGAAGGCTCTCAACGCCATAAATACATGGTGTGGAGAGAATGAGTTGTCTATCAATGCAGATAAGACAACTATAGTTCCATTCACGAACAAGCGGAAACTAGATAAACTTAAAAAACTATTCCGTTCTCAACAGAGGTCAAATATCTGAGTGTAACACTGGACCAAAAACTGACCTGGAACAAATTTTTTTTATAGGACAATATTACACAAATTGACTAAGTCCCACAGTAAGCTCAATAAGGCTTGTGTTGAGGGTACTTAGACAACGATATATATATAATATAAGTATAAATATTTATAAATACTTAAATACATAGAAAACACTCAGGAACAAATATCCATGCTCATCACACGAATAAATGCCCTTACCAGGATTTGAACCCGGGACCATCAGTTTCGTAGGCAGGGTCACTACCCACTAGGCCAAACTGGTCGTCAAAATTACGTGGACGGAACCATACAAAAGGCTAGATCAGCCTTGGCTGTCGTTTAGCTGGCAACCGATGGGGTCTAAAACCCAAAATTGCCTTATGGCTGTACACATCTATATATAGTGAGGCCGATAGTGTCTTACGCCTCTGTAGCATGGTACAGGAAAACGACGCAAAAGGTGACGGTGGCGTAGCTTGGCAGCCTGCAAAGAACTGCTTGTGTTATCGTCACCGGAGCCATGTCATCCTCCCCGACAGCAGCCCTGGAGGCCATACTGAATCTACTGCCCCTCCACTTGTATCTGGAATTTGAGGCAAGATCTATTATGCTTAGAATAGCGGCTGCAAGGAGAGGTAATTGGTTATCGCAAACTCTGAGACTGTTAAAGGAATCAGTGCACGATATACCTGTTCTTGGGATGCCATCCGACACCATGGCACCAAAATTTTGTCCACTGAAACTCTACTCAGTGGAACTCCCCAAGAGGGAAGACTGGTCAAACAGTCAAATTAAGTGGAAAGAAGGAAGCCTGAGATGGTACACTGATGTGTCCAAATCCGGATCTGAAGTAGGCTGCGAAATATATGGTGAAGCGCCTAGGAAAGGCATCAGCTTAAACCTAGGACGATACTGCTCCATATTCCAGGCAGAAGTATACGCCATTCTAGAATGTGCGTCGATCAACCTGCACAGCAACTAAGGCAACCATACAATCTACATCCATTCGGATAGCCAGGCGGCACTCTTGGCCCTAACCTCTGATGTCACCACATCGAGGCTGGTTGAGAACTGCAGGCAACTATTGAACAACCTTGGAGCCAGGAACAAGGTTGTTCTACGTTGGGTCCCGGGGCATGCGGGTATAGCTGGAAATGAAAAGGCCGACGAAGTCGCGCGAGCAGGGGCTAAGGGGAAGAACCACAGTCTTGAGCCGTTTTGTGGCATCCCCAAAAGCCTAACGCGGCTCACCCTAAGGACCTACTGTCACTACAAAACCATTCAGCTCTGGAGAGAAACGACAGGCTTGAACCATTCCACAGCGCTCATCAAGGCCTTCAGCAAAAAGGCGTCCTCGAATGCCTTAGCGCTGTCTAGAAACCAACTGCGCAACTTGGTAAGGGTGCTTACTGGGCACTGCGGCCTAAATAAGCACACGCACCCTATGGGAAAACGTGACATGGGGAGGTGCAGACTCTGTATGGAGGCAGAGGAGACGCCCTTGCACATTCTCGCAGAGTGCCCTTGCCTAATGCGCACTCG
Organism: Cydia pomonella; assembly: GCF_033807575.1. NCBI lineage: Eukaryota > Metazoa > Arthropoda > Insecta > Lepidoptera > Tortricidae > Cydia > Cydia pomonella. The sequence continues at coordinate 11,827,910 of NC_084706.1, read as the reverse complement.
TGACTCAACCCTGGGCAGACACATATTACGCCCGGAGGAGTTAAGGTCTCTCGAGATCAAAAAGATCCTGCAGCTGTTTGAAGTTGCAGGCTTGGATCGAGAGCTGTAGTAGGTGGCGATCACAATAGATCAGGGATGGTCGCAGTGATATATAGGCTGAAGAGCCTTACATAGCCCCTAACAACACGAAGAAGAAGACGGGCATATAGGCTATATGCAACCAAACAATTGAAAACTGTGACATCAATGTCATTTCGAACATCGATCATCAGAGATAGTACTTACGTTTAGTAGCAAACGTATGAACTCGTACTAAACTCCTGCACGCCCTGCACGCCCTGGCGCTGTACGTGCCGGACCGGCACGTGTGGCGTCGCCGCCGCCCGCCGCTGCTGGCCGTACCCCTTGCTCGCACAAAACTGCTGAGGGAAGCCCCGCTAACGAGGGCCATTCGCACTATCAATAAACTTGCGTTGAAGTTGGACATATTTACGTGCTCTCTGAATGATCTCACAAAGGCTGCAATGATAACATTAGGTTAAGTTTATAATTATATAGTCAATAACTCTGATTATTAGTTTGTCGCTTATCTATCGCATTAGGCTAAACCTGTAATGATAGATTTAAGTTTTATTAATAAATAAATAAAAATAAAATAAAATAAACACTAATAAATATGTAAATAGCCCTAAAACAAATGTATACGCTTGTAAGGGCCTAGTAATAAAAAAATTAATGATCATCTCCGAAATTGAGTTAATTAGAATACCCGTGTCTTTGAGAAAGTTACTTAATTTAAGTTCAGGAATACACCCTTGAATTTAACGGAAAAAAAAAAAAACACGGTGTATAATTATGTAAGACTATAGTTCGTTCGCGTTAAGAATGCAGTAAAATCATATTCTTGTTGTCCGCCGGTTAGATAATGCAGAAATTGATATAAAAATGTCCTTATCCTAATTATCCTAATATATTCGTAAACCGAAAGTCGACTGAAACCCCGGATCCCAAATAATACTCACATTATTGTCGAAGCAAAGAAATAGGCATTTGTTGCCGGGTAATAATTTTAATTGTACGATCTTGGGAATGCGTTGTATTTCATACGAAGCCAGTAATTGTCAATCTAGCCGAGTCCTATACGTACTCGTAATATGGTGCTTTTCTAAAAAATTAAAATAAAATTATTTTTATTAAATAAAAATATCAGCAATTTATAAATCATTCAATGCTTAAAGTTAGTTCTGTTAGCATTAATTTATACCTAACATAATGTTCCTTCTTTAAAATCGTCGACATTATATTTATTTCGCTTCATATAAATTAAAATACGATTCGTCGTTTCTTTTTTCTATAGATAACGTGTATTTTCCGATTTAAACGCAGTCAGCACAACAACGGTACCGAACAAGCAACGGTTGGTTGACGTCGTTGGCTGAATACTTCTTCTTCTTCCTCGCGTTGTCCCGGCATTTTGCCACGGCTCATGGGAGCCTGGGGTCCGCTTGACAACTAATCCCAAGATTTGGCGTAGGCACTAATTTTTACGAAAGCGACTGCCATCTGCCCTTCCAACCCAGAGGGTAAACTAGGCCTTGTTGGGATTAGTCCGGTTTCCTCACGATGTTTCCCTTCACCGAAAAGCGACTGGTAAATATCAAATGATATTTCGTACATAAGTTCCGAAAAACTCATTGGTACGAGCCGGGGTTTGAACCCGCGACCTCCGGATTGCAAGTCGCACGCTCTTACCGCTAGGCCACCAGCGCTTACGATTACGATTCGTCGTTTCTTTTTTCTATAGATAACGTGTATTTTCCGATTTAAACACAGTCAGCACAACAACGGTACCGAACAAGCAACGGTTGGTTGACGCCGTTGGCTGAATACTTAGGACCTAAATATGTATTAGGTAATTATCTATTTTATATGGAAGTGCCAATCATTTTAAAAAAATGGACCAGGACAAGTTATGGAATTTTTATGTAGTTAGTTAAATATTTGGAGAGACATTTCAGACAACTTACATCGAATTACGCGTGTTCTTTTACACGATTTTCTTAGCAGTTTACAAGTTACACTGATATGAATTAGGCCACGGACTGAACGCAAGCGAGGCACGGCGAGCTTGCAAATCAAGTACATTGCGCTAGACCAAAATGTATGAATCCAAATGCTTGAGTCCAGTTCGCGGCCTAAAAATAAAATTTATAGATATGTATCGAGTAAAATGACTGTGATATACCTACCTACGGCCAGACAGACAGACATAACCAAACTTTAAGGGTTGCATTTTTGTCATGTAGACTACAGAACCACTCTTAATTATATTCTTGGTTTTGATTATGTATTATTTTGATTTGAAAAAAAAACCTGATAGATAGGTACCTAAAAACAAACCTTATTTACTTACAGATGCGACAACCTAGGACAGACCGTGTTCGCGCCTTAGAACGAAGAGAGCCGACCCCAAATAATGGGAAGTGGCAAGAAAGAAGAAGAAGACGCCATGATGAATCTTTGCCTCATATTTCTCCAATCAGATTAACAAAACAATCACAAGAATAAATAACCAGTATTTACATCAGGCTGTTTCCTGTATCTTATATGTAAAGATAAACTTTGGGTTGTTAAGGAGTAATATGAATCTATAATACTTTATTCTTTTCCCTGTTTTCGGCGACGACCTTATGTATACATTTTATATGCTTAGCCTGCTTTCTTTGTCGGAATAAATTTACTTTCTATCTGTCATCCCCGAGTGGAATTTTTTAGTTAAGCAACAGAAAAACGTATGAAAGGAAAGTCAATTTTTCGTTAAACTTTATTGTGTCTTTATAATATTCATTACACATGTAATTTATATTTTAACGGTTAAAAACCGTTCAGCATCATTATACAATACATACAACAAGATTTAATACTATCATTTACCTGTATACAATAAACTTTTGACATAATAATAACTGTTAATATTATTCGAGATTCTGTTATTTAATTAGCAAAATTCAAGAAAAATCACATTAATCAATGTACTTGAAGATCGCATCTATTTCAAATAATATCAAACCGTTTAAAATGTATTGGACAAGGGACAAAGGGTTTAGAATTATTTACATTTCGAAGGTTAAATAAAAAATCACGACACAAACAAACCGGTAATTTAAAGACAGTATCTGTCTCGAAGCACTTGAATATTTAAGATGTACATATAATAGTTATTTGAGATCAAGGTCATTTATTATTGAAAATACTCTTAGGACGGGTAAATTGTCGAAAACATAGCGGGTGTCCTAATAATTTTCCGTAAAACTTCATTCTGTTTCCAAAAACACAACTCAAGAAATTTGGAATGAGAATTAATTTCTAACTAAGTTTTTATGCAAAATTTATATATTTTTTTGTCTAAATTTATGCTTACATTACTATGTTACTCTTACTGTTTTTGTTACAACGAGATGCTTCTTGTATGCCTCAGGTCTCGTTTTATTAATACGATTCAAATAATCATTTTCGGTACCTTTGTACTTACTTTCTATGCAAAATTATTTACAACATTCATTGAAATCAGCAACACATTCGCTAAAACTTACATAAAATATACAGTACACTTCTCACCACAGATATAGTAAAGCTAGGTGTAATGATTCGTATAATTTAACTCCTTATATTATTTACAGGTTTTCTAAACATTTCCTGTCATGTTTAAATAGTATTGTCAGCTGTTTAATAATACATCCTGTCTTCTTGGTTTTCCTCAAAGAAATACCTTTCAAATGAATGCTTTTAACCTATTTAATAACAGAATCACATGCTTACCTATTTATCTGGTATTTTATTTGCGAAATATAAAGAAATCAAAATTAGGTTTTTTAACATAGTCGGAGTCAAGTAAACTTAAAGCTAAGCTAATTTTAAGAAGAAGTAAAAATTATAAAAATAATACTCAGACGACTTATGATTTACTATATACAGTTCAGTACTAAACAAGCGCTTAGCTACTTGCTCAGGGATTTAATATTATAATATTTCACATAACACAACCCACACTATTAAATAGAAAATATTTGCTCTCACTTCTTTTATTAACATGTGCTTTACGCCTTCATGTGGCTTATGAAAGCGTTACTGTTAAAAGTAGAGTCTGTGTATTTACATGTAAATGTCAGCAGGTATGTGTCAGGAAAGCGCAAGGATGAGGCAAGCGGCCAGCACGAGGCAGTGTGTCGGAGACATGGGCGCGAAGGTCTGCCCGCCGCGCTGCATCGCCGCCGGGTACTCACCTGATAAAGGAAAAATCGAATTTGCTTCTTTGGCAAAAATTAAAACTGCTCTGAGACATACCGTTGATATGGGTATATTTATTTATAACTCAAAACGTAATTATTTAAGCAAACATCTACAGTAATTACATAAATGAAAGGCGATTATGCTTAAAAACACGTTGATATATGTATAAATGTACATCTACAGTTTTTTGTAAAGCTATGATATGGAGACGGGAACTACGTATAGAACGATGAATTTTATTGACTAATCACCCCCTTATCCTGATTTTATGTTTCTCGTCCATTTTAAATTTCATCCCTTTAAAGTTTTATGGCGCCAAACACGGGCGCTCTTAGTAAAATAACTGGAAGAGATCCCGAAAGGGATCAGTTCGGCTTCGTACAAATGATGTATGTTCTGTCCTGTTTTATGTTTCTTTCTGTACAATAAAGAGTTTTACTACTACTACTACTACTGAAATAACCAATATGTATCCGTCCAAATATCCATCGCACATGTGTAAAAGAGGAGTCATTCACATCAGAAAGATCGGCATGGGGGGGGTGATTAGTCGATAAAATTAACGGCTGCACTATATCTGTCCAAACAAATTGTATGCGTACGCTTTGTGTATATGCGTTTTTAGCACAAAAAAACACTGTTTTACATAAAAATTGCGAAAGAGCTGCCGGACAGGTTCACGTCAGGCATTTTTAATATGCTGCTCCATGGATATTTCGGTCGAGTTCCTTTTTCAATTTTCATCGTCATTGCACTCTTTGATCTAAATTTATACATATCATTGCAGGGATTTTTTGTGATTTGATCAAAAATCCAGCAGTTGCATTTTTATCACCTGTCACTTTCGCACTTACAAACTTGTTAGAACGTGACAGGCATAGTGACAGGCGATAAATATCTGACCGTGCTTAGCATGCAGGTGATGTAGTGAAGACGGTACCAGGTTTTATTAGATGGGTCAAAATTATTTACGTTGTCTTGTTTTTTTGTCCCCAAAAAATATGACGAAGTTGAGTTTTTGTATTAGGTGAAATTTTGTTTTTAATTTTTCTCACGTAAAATACAATCTACTGCTAGAAAGACATACAAAAGTACTCGACTTTTTTATTTGTTTGATAGAAGACATAGATACAAGCGTGACAAAGTGGTCAGAAACAAGACAACTATTAGCTAAAGAATACAATATCGCTATTTAGTGATATTGTAAATATACGTAAGTATAGCTGTTTTTACGTAAAAATACAGTATTCAGCGATGGCAAAATTATCATGAATTTTTATCTCCAAAACGGCCCCGGCAAATCTCTTACACAGACCCAGAACATAATAAAAACATTAACGCACCCATCTGAAAGACACGTTTCATACTTTTGATTTATCGCCATCGTTGTTTTAATGATAATGGCCTTTATTCTGGATTTTTACTCTTCCCTGGGATTTTAAAAATGTATTTCCTTTCTCCTATCTTACGCTCGTTTATCAACTAGATTGGGATGTCTTTGAGAATAAGGCCGCCTTGAATTGCGGAGATTGTATTTTTTATATCGCTTCCTTTTTAAAGGATAACTTTAAATCAAATGTAGGTACGAGTACCTAACTGACTTATATGGAATTTAAATCCGAGGAAGACCTTAACAGTTACATATTTTTTACGGTATTTAGAATGCACGCTGACCGAACTAAGTAAACGAAAAGAGACTAACGCATAGACAAAGTGTAAGTCAGAGGTAAAAATCTTAACTTTTAGTATACGTAGTGGACAAGGCCAAAACGCATTCTCCCTAATTATTAGTGTTACTTAAATAAAAACAGCTGGTTTTGTTGTTATAACATTTTTACTTAACATTAGGGATACGAATTGTTGTGTCATATACAAGAGTAAAGCAAAAAAAAAACAATGAATGCTTACCCAACATATCGAAACATGGAGTAATAATCCATTAAAGTAAAAATATTTCTTTGATGGTAAAAACATAAGCTAACTCACCATTAAGCACATGCACAACGATACTCTTGGATTGTGCATTGCTCGGGTTACACTGGTAAGTGCCCGAGTCTGTGGGCCTGGCCTGCTGGATGAGCAGGAACGAGGTGGTCGTCTCCCCCTTCTCCGTCACCACGGACACTCCGCCACGGGGAGAGTCATAGCTGATTATCTGTACGACAAACACGACATATGATACAACTATAACTAGCTCAACTTCATCCGCGTATAAATTGTTAAACTACTTCCTACCCCCTCTCACCCTAAGTACTCTTGTATTAAATTGCAATCCCCTTGTACCTCTTTAAATAGAATATAAATATACTTTGCCATTTTCCGGGTTACAAATAAAGTATACGTATGCCAAATTCATCGATCCGTTATGCCGTTTTTGTGTGATGAAGGTTTCTTCCTCCACCCATAATGATATCCAAACATACAAACTTTCACATTTATATGACTCATATAATTTATAGGATTTGATTCTCTTCTCTTGTCTATTATGTCATATGTTATCTAGCCAAGTAGATCACTAGAACAAGTAGAGAGTGATTTTCTGTTCGAGCGTTGGGAGTTTTTATTCCGAAGGGTTTTAAAACTGGCTCTTAAAAATGAGGTTTTAGAAATCGCTGTACGAAACATTATAACATTATTAGGACCAATTTGGATACGAAAATTATAATTTTAATATTATACTACCTACTATTATGAGGAAGGACATAGAATAGTTTTGTCTCGAAAATCATCCTATAAATGGGTGCAAAATGTGGTGGCATTTACCATAGAAGTGGTAAATATAGAGAAATACTAGTTTAAAAGTCTACAGAGACAAAATGGCGGGCAGAAATTAGTATTGTAGGTATAATTATACAGTACTGATTGTTTACGGAGTATTTTAAAAACATGGCATCGTTGATCGGGACGCCACTTTCCCGAGTGAAGGTTGAGGGAAGCAATGGCTGAGATACGCGTCATACTCGTGAACAGGTGCTGCTGTTTGTGGAGACGGGTCTATTTAAGCCAGGTTTAAGCTGTCACGGGCTAACTACATGTTACATGTAACTTTATTTTTGAGTGCCATTAACTTGAGACACTTCATTCGGTTATTGTCTGTTTGTCTGATTTAATTTCTTGTCTTTGAATTACCTACATACACAGGACCGAGAAAAGTGGCGCTGTCTTGTGTCAGAGGCCAAGTCTCATTTTGAGTCGCTGAGCTAACGGAGTAAGTAAGTAAGTATTGAAGACCCTTTACATCTCAAAAGATAATTTGATAATATTTTTTTTATTTTTTTATTGTATAGGTATATTTTAGCTCTGACACTTAGACATCTAAAGAATTTACTTTTACATATCTAAAGAATTTAAGATGTTTTAGTATTTGTCTGTATTTGTCTACTTAATTAGTCTAGTAATTTCAGAGCAAATAGGCTGTGACAGACGGACGGACGGACGGACGGACGGACGGACAGACGGACAGACGGACAGACGGACACACGGACAGACGGACAGACGGACAGACGGACAGACGGACAGACGGACAGACGGACAGACGGACAGACGGACAGACGGACAGACGGACAGACGGACAGACGGACAGACGGACAGACGGAAAGACGGAAAGACGGACAGACGGACAGACAGACTGACGAGTGATCCTATAAGGGTTCCGTTTTTTTCCTTTTGTGGTTTCCCCTAAAAACAGTTTCGATTTTTAAAATAATATTTATACAGATGTAAAAGGGGTCAAGCTCTTAGAGTTAGTTCGACATTTAAAGTATTTAAACTGAATGTCATTGAGGTATTATTTATTTTAATAATGACAAGGCTCACTTAAAAACAAACGTCCTGTCTATTAAATATACACCTATAAACGTGCAGCCTAAATTCAAAGAGCATAAAATCATCATCATAATCATCATTTAAGAGCATGGCTCTTGTCGGTGGAGTAGACGCCAGTTTTCGCGGTCCTCGGCCAAGTTCTTTAGGTCCCTGTAAGACACGACATTTACTTTTCCTTTTAGTTGCTGCGTGTAACTTGCTCGTGGTTTTCCTCTTCCTCTTCTACCTTCGATCTTGCCTTCCAAAATAGTTTTAAAGAAAGTGTCGTGTCTTATCAAGTGACCTATCATTTTTCCTCGTCTATTCTCTATGGTCCTCAGTAGGTTTCTCCTCTCTCCAACAATTCCCAGCACTTCCTCGTTCGTTTTTTTCTCAGTCCAACTTATTCTCTCCATTCTTCTCCACAACCACATCTCAAAAGCCTCCAAGCGTTTCCTATCCTTCTGCCTCATTGTCCACGTCTCACACCCATACAAAGCGATGCTCCAGATGTATATCTTAATTAGGCGTTTTTTTTATATTCTTAGATATCTTAGCCTTTAGCAAATGTTTTTTGGCGTTGAAAGCTGTTTTCGCCATTGCTATCCTTGATGACAAAAAAAAAAAAAAAAAATCATCACCAACAAATTAAACAAATTTCAAACAAATATGTTTAATAAAGTTTGTAAAGGTGCATTTAGTTCTATCTTGAACCTATTATCGGTATATTTTTAGCGATATATTTATATACTTGCTGATTTATTATACAAATTCAATCAAGTCGCAAATTGAAAAAGTTCCAATGAAACCAATTCTATAGGTAACGTTACAAAATATTAAGTCAAATAATTCAGAGTCAATTGTGTTTGAATACGCGAGCATTCCGGATGTACAATGTGTCTACTCTGAATTATTCACAAATTTGTCCCCCATGAGATACTTATTCCCTACCTACACTTGGAATAACGATTATTTAACAATAAGCTGCTGCTTGGCTAAGGTTTTGCAAACTGGTTAATGGCGAAACAATAAATGTCAAAGACTTTGATACAAGATTGTGATTATATTTGCTTTCAACAAGTATAAATAGACAAGGGTGTTTAATTACAGATCATATTAGTATTTATAGCTATTTTTCGTCTAAATCATCAAACTAAAACTTTTAATTAGTGAAAACTAGTTTTCACCAAGGCGCTTTGTGAAAAGAAGTGTTGACAGAAAAATCCTTGTCAAAAGCTAGTTTTCCCAGTTTACTTTGCGGAAACTAGTTTTAACTAGTGAAATAGCATTTCCACCAAAGTGATAAACCAGTTTTAACTGGAAAAAAGCAATTTCACTTAACCCTTGACCAGGCGGAGATCTCGCGAACTACCACATAGCAAATGATTTTTATGACAAGCAGAGTGACTACAAGGACCACTAAATTCATTTACCTACGTATAGGGCTGCCATCTCGAATTTCGCCAAACCCGGACAAAGATTCAAAAAACCCGGACATTAGGCGTAAATCGCATTTTTTCCCCGGACGAGTCCGAAAATAATATTTTTAAAAACAAGACCTTTAATTTTACATTTAGTTTTAATGTGCTTCCTTACATGAAAAGTGTCCGGTTTTTCCCCGGACACTTCTTGACACCCCCCCCGGATGGCCCCCGGACGGCCTCCAAACTAGGACAAATCCGGGAAAAACCCGGACGGATGGCAGCCCTACCTACGTATAGTCTGAGTTAAAGGAATTTTCTTTGAAACATAATTTTTTATTGCGTTCGGAAATCGGTCACTTTATAGACCCTATAAACTTTTCTTAATTTTTTTTATACTTTTGAATATTGATTCCGGTAGATAACAGCGTTAATAGAAAACAAATTTCTTGTATTATTTTTGTTATAATATTTCTTTAAATAAAAGCCTCTGGTTGCCCACTGCCCGTTGCAGCAGGTTTTTACGGTAACATATAATTATAATATGTAACAAATAGCGCTCACACAAATATACACAATTATAGTCTGTATGTTAGCAGTCGTTTTACTCTAGTAGCCTGTGGGTTAAGTAGACCAAAAGAACAATGCATTCAGGATGCCGATGCCGTTGGGGCTACCCAGGTGCTGTAGTGCCTCGGGTATGTTCGCCGAGGCTCGCACGGATGGTTTTCAAGCCATACTTCGCTAGAAAATCGTTTCGATGCTAAGCCGAGTTAGAAAAAGTACCAACAGCATGATTGCCCAATTGTACACTGGGTTGCCCTAGTTTGCACCGGGTTGGGCAAACTAGGGCTATTTCTCATTTTATGTCGAAATAGATAAATTCAGGTTATCTATTTTGACCTTTTTTGTATTAAAATGTATTTTTTTTTAAATAGGGACCCTTAGTAATAGTACATAGCTCAACAAACTTGAGCGCTTGCAAAATCTCTGTATTAGATTTATATTTGGACTTCGCAAATTTGACCATATTTCCAACTTCCGTGTCCAGCTCAAGTGGCTCCCTATACGTCTTCGTCGTAATTCTCATATTCTCAATCTTCTTTATAGCGTTCTTTTCAACCCCTCTACTCCCCCATATCTTAAAGAGCGTTTTACATATCTCTCCTCCGTCAGGCCTTCACGGAAATATCTACTTGTTCCCCCTCCATCCTCTACAAAATATTATACTGACTCTTTCACTTTTCGAGCTGTTCGGCTGTGGAACAGCCTGCCCTTAGATATTAGGTGTGCGAAAACTCTTCAAAGCTTTAAAACCCTACTGAAAAATCATTACTTGTCTCTTTCTTAATGTGCCGCTGTGTTATATTATGTATGTATGTATATATATTTAGATATGTATCTAATATTTATTTATTTTAATATAGGTATGTATTGTTATATTTATATGTTTATTTAAATTGTAAATGTACTGTATGTACTGTCTGCTTGATGTATGTGTAATTTTCCTATTCCTCTAATTCATTCGTGCACTACCTGTTCTAAAAACTTACTGTTCTTTATATCCTGCTACCCTAAGGTTGTCTGGAAGAGATCGCTTACAGCGATAAGACCGCCTGTTGCTACCCTTCTTTACATTGTAAATCTGTTTTTTTTAATTTGTCTTCTTTGTGGTGCAATAAAGAATATTTACTTACTTACTTACTTACTTACATATATTTATATAGTTTACTAACCTATTTTTATTAGTTAAGAAGATCACGGCCGTATATAGCTCGAAATAAATATTCTAATATTATTATATTATTTGCCCCAAACCAGAATACCATATACGAAGGGAAATGACAAATACGTAGTTTATCAACTTCTTATTAACATTACATTTCTAAATTAATCTGAAATTCCTTTTTGGCTTGGCAATGTCAATTATCAACTTGTCACCTAGAATCAAAACTAAAACAACGTACACGCTAAGCACGCACCGAGCATCCTCGCATGGAAAAATGTGGGAGCTGCCACAAAAACCAGCGAATGTGTCAGTATATTTCATAAAAATAGGATAAATATTTCATAGTAAGCGATTCGTTACTATAAGCGAAGTCATCCGATTCTTTTACAAGTAATTTTATATTCTCGCAGTAATGACGTCATAGTAAGCGGTCGGTTAATATAAGCGGAATCATAATAAACGGATTCCACTGTAGGTAAAAAACTTTTCTAAAGCACCAGCCTCTTGCATGTATGTGTTCGAATAGATTCGTTCTTGAGATTTGTAATTTAACGTATGGTTATCAAATTCATTATTTGCTTGGTTGTTGAGACCATACGTTAAGTTTGATTATTTTAAATAATTTATAAATAATTGTCAATTTCATGTAGGTGTCCTATGGGTGTTGCTATATTACGGGTGTCACATGTATGCGTGTTTCTGACTTATGAAGTAATTGATATTACTATGCAACTAAATGAATATTTTGTAAGTTGGCAGCAATGCACTTAGTTTAATTTAAAACTGTATTAGTTTTGATTTTGTTATGTTAGTAGCCATTAATCTCAGTAACGTTATAGCGATTTAAAGCACAAGTGCTGTTATGAGGAATAGACAATACAGGCTTTTCTTGAAACCTTTTATGTATGTTCTTATATTCGTGTTAATGAATGCATAAATGACAGATAACAGTAGAGGAGTAGGAAAAATAAAAAAAAAACCTTTACCGCATCATTGTGATTCCAAAAAATGTAAGCTGGTGGCTCTGGAGAGTACAGCACTACGCACGTCAAGTTTATCGTGCTGCCGCGGTCTATGTATAGGTCTGGCCCGCCGATGATCTCCGTTGTAGGTTCTGGGAACAAATTGTTTATTGAGAAGAATATTAAACAAATTTGTATAACTACATTTATATGCATTATGTCCATCGGAAACATTTTTTTTGATAATGAAAGCATATATTTTAATAAATTTTTAACATGATTAGGGGGGCCTAGCTAAAGTAAGTTTTGTTTGCGTTACGAAAAGTTAAATAAAAACGATTTAGATTTTTTGTTAATGTTAAACATATTTATTTTTTCCATACGTTACTATTAAATACAAATTCCCGATGCTATGCTTATAGAAACAAGAATATGCGTTCAACAGTAACGTCATATTAGATTACAACGACAAAAAGTCGAAAGTAGTCCTTACCGATCAGAGCCAGGAGCGGAATTCACATTCGATGCCTCACCTGCCAAGAAATTACAAAATGGCGGACGAATGTTTGATATGTCACCGTATTTAAGAATTATTTTGCTTGAAATTTAGTTTTTTCTTCGCAAGCGTGATGAAAAACATTGTGTGTAACTCCACTCGGGTATTTAATTCCCTTCAGCCTGCGGCTGTCGGGAATTACCACCCTCGTATCCAAAATTTCAATTACCCCCCTAGTTGCACAATGTACTATTTCGCATGTATGCTGAAAAACGTTGAGAGCAACACGGGCGCTATTAAAATTTTATTGTAAACTCGTGGTCTATTTGACTTGTTATTTCTTTTGCTGAATATACTATAATAACATCACCTCGCAAAACATGTGATGCATATAAAAGATTTAAAAACTGTGCAAATAGCGTTTCATTGGAAACAACGTAGTAATTTAAAGATGATATTCCGTCTATAGAAAAAATAAACTACATATATTGGATACATTTCAGTAGTACAATGATAGCAATTTTGTTATCATTTGCGCATGCATTTCGCTCGTAAATATTCGTACATGTATTGACGTGTGTGAGACTCGAGTGTTATTGATAACAAAACGATATAATTTTGACATGGAAATGTAGGTATGTTGGCCTCACGGTAATCTAACCCTACCCACAGAGAGTAAGAAGGATATGAATTTTGTTTTATTACATTAAACCGCTCTAATATAGCTACTAAATATTTGATTTAAAAAACCGGTCTAGAGCATGTCGGGCTAAGCTCAATGTAAACGTTTAATATTTTGTTTCATTCATATTAGCGCATAGTACAGCAATAAGGGCGGGAAGCACTCTTACTACATGTGTCTCACTCTAATAATAGCTTGCTGTACATCATTAGAGCGAGACAGATGCATCGCGCTCCTAGTTGACCGGTTTTTGCCTCTCAACTTCTGACCTATGGGCTAAATTCATTGTGTGACAATTGTAAACTTTGGTGAAACAGAAAGAATATGTCAATGTCATTTTTTCTTGACATATGTCGCACTTGTCAGGTTGGTGACCCTGTTTCACCAACCTGACAAGTGCGACATATGTCAAGAAAAAATGATCTTAGATTGTATGAATAATAAATCAATAATTTCAGAACTGACAACGCCTTAAGTTGCAAGCCGTGAAAGATTGCAATCTGGATTATATGCAATATGCGTGTCTAGTCAAAGTCATGAACAAAGTGGCCCAATTACTCCGTAGGATATTCGATATTCATGATTTCAGGGTTTTTGGCGATAACAATCTTACAAAATGTTCGACTGGAAATAGCAAGTGCCCAGATACTACTTAGTCTCTTGCTTAAAACAACACAAGAGTGGCCACTACAGTAATATTACTGCTGCTGCAGAAGCGTTCAGACGGACGGTGTCTCTGTCCTCCTTGATAAAATGATTGGCGGATTGAACGTTCTAACCGCGAGAGCCATGCCGCATTGACAGCGACGCAATATGTCAAAGATATTAAGGATATAATATCGCCCGTCTCAACTCTGCAGTAATAACGTTGCAACAATAAAGCTGCTATATGTACAGTCGCCATCCGAATGTAACCTTTATGGTTAAATATTAAAGGTACTTCTAGTTCAAATTATGGTATGAAGTACTTACCAACGACGTTCAAATGAATAAAATGACTCATGTGTGGCGTAGTAGATATTTGGCATTCGTAGATGCCAGAGTCTCTGTGCTGTGGGTATTTGATCTGTAACAAAAAATAAATAACAATATTTACCTACTTGTTTTTTGGCAGCTTATGTGTAATAGTGGATCTTAAAAATATGTAAAATATAAGTAGATTTAAGATATCAAAATAAAAAAGAGCGGCCAAGTGTGAGTCGGACTCGCCCATGAAGGGTTCCGTACCATTTATGACGTATTAAAAAAAAACTACTTACTAGATCTCGTTCAAATCAATTTTCGGTGGAAGTTTTCATGATAATGTACATCATATATTTTTTTTTAGTTTTATCATTCTCTTATTTTAGAAGGGGTGGGGGACACACATTTTACCACTTTGGAAGTGTCTCTCGCGCAAACTATGCAGTTTAGAAAAAATAATATTAGAAACCTCAATATCATTTTTGAAGACCTATCCATAGATACCCCACACGTATGGGTTTGATGAAAAAAAAAAAATTTTTGAGTTTCAGTTCTAAGTATGGGGAACCCCCAAAATTTATTGTCTTTTTTTTCTATTTTTGTGTGAAAATCTTAATCCGGTTCATAGAATACATCTACTTACCAAGTTTGAACAGTATAGTTCTTATAGTTTCGGAAAAAAGTGGCTGGGACATAAACGGATAGATAGACGGACATGACGAATCTATAAGGGTTCCGCTTTTGCCATTTGGCTACGGAACCCTAAAAAAGAACATACTTATAATGAACATTCTATCTTATACCTGTGCAATGTTATGATCGTATCAAGCCGTGTTAATGTATGTAACAAACTATAAAATGTATGGTCTACAAAATACACTATATAATAGCCGTTTGCATTTTAATTTTACAAAAGCACATATCGTCGCCGTAGAGCGAAAAGTCACCAAATCACAAAATGGCCAAAATTGACTTATATATGTCATCAAAATCGCATTTTTTTTCTCCAAATTTCAGTCTTACTGCGGTAGCAATAGCGATCATAGTTTCAATTTTACAAATTTAAAGAAGTAACTAAAAACTCACTTCGGATTCAATATTATAGTCGAAAAATACCTAATTCCGTTATACATTTTTAAACTTCTTGTAACTTATTTATGAGCGTACCTAAGTCAATTTAGTTATTTTTTCCCTAAGTATTACTAAACTATTTAACCACGAAGAACCTCATTCAAAAAGTCACTTAATTTACTTAGTTACTTTTTAAATACCGGTTATGTCAAAAGTGTGGAAGCGAAAATTAACTAACTCTATTTAGTTATTTTTTTTGTTCATAGTTGTAAGGCAATGTACATCATTTAACCAAAGCGATAATTAATTAAACAGTTTTAATGAGTTTTACCCTACAAACAAATATACAATACAATAACTAATCATATTTAATTAATTTTACAATAAAGACTGTACTGTACGCCGACGTGATTTGATTAAAATTCGCTCGCAAGTTAGTGACTTTTCGCCCAGTGCCGCAGGCCCCCGCAACCGATACCGACCGCTGCGCTCTGGCGTACGAGCCGACAGTCATACGTGTAGTTACTATTTTCTGCACGGCACTTCTTGCCGCATAAGTCGCATGTATGTGTATGTTGTGCCTCTAGATATGAGACCACTCCACGAGCGCGACGCCTGTTCCTTTTATGCCTCAAGTTTTCCAGCCACACGTCGTCGTGCTTCTTCACTCCCACGCATAGGTCTCTACGCCACTCGGGTCTTAATGCAGCACGTTCTTCCCAGTCGCCGGTATCGATGCCAAAGCATTCCATGTCACGCTTGCAGGAGTCTCTAAATCTTAACATCGGGCGCCCCACTAGGTCTTTTCGCATTATTTGCTATCTGACCCATTAGCACTTGGCATGGCACCCTTTCTGGATGCATACGGTGTACATGACCGAGCCAACGCAGTCTCTTCTGTTTGAGCATCGCCGTAATGCTGGTGATGCCTGACTTTGCAAGAACTGCTTCATTTGTCATCTTATCCTTCCAGGTCACTCCCAATATTAGTCTCAGGCAACGCATATGAAAAGCGTTTAACTGGCGCTTTTGTTTAGAGTAAGTAGTCCACGTTTCCGAAGCGTATAAAAGGGTACTGAGTACGCACGACTGGTATACGAGGACTTTGGTGGCTATGGTGAGCTTATCATTTCTCCAAACGCGAGTGTGAAGACGTCCAAATGTACACGAGGCTTTGCCTATTCGAGTAGCTATTTCCTTGCCGCTAGAAAGCTTAGATGTTGTTGTGGAACCGAGGTAGCAAAAATGATCAACCACTTGCAAAGCAGAACCATTAAGCAGAAAGCTAGGCTTCCTATCTGTGCCCTGCACCATAAACACTGTTTTCTTGGCATTGACACTCATGGAAATAGCTGGCAAGCCTGGCTAAACTTATCAATTAGCACTTGAAGATCCCCCTCTGAGTCGGCAACAAGTGCAGCGTCATTCATCTGCATACAAAAGTTCTCTGGCAAATAGATCATCACGTCTTGTAGTTGACTTTAAATAGTTGATATTGAAAAGTCGGCCATCCTTTCTGGTATGCAGATGCACTCCGACGTCGCAATCCCTGAATGTCAAATGAAAATCCCTGAATGAAATATATCAAAGAGAGTTGGTGCCAGCACACAGTCCTGCCTTACACCGCGGTTGACGCCGAAGGTTTCCGACGTTTCACCATCGAACACTACCGAAGCACGCATGTTTTCGTGAAAATATTTCACTATGGAAAGTAGAGTAGGCGGACATCCGACCTCACACAACACTTCGTAAAGACCATTTCGACTCACTGTGTCGAATGCCTTGTTCAAATCTACAAAGGCCATGTAAAATGGGACACGATGTTCGCGGCACTTCTCCTGAAGCTGACGAAGAGTGAATATCATGTCGCTTGTCGACCGTCCACCGCGAAATCCGCACTGAGTTTCAGGCTTCAAGCTTTTTTAAAACCACCTTTGCAAAAGCTTTACCAGCAATACTCAGTAGGGATATGCCTCTATAATTATTGCAGTCCCCGCGATCTCCTTTTCCTTTATATAGAGTGACGATGTCTGCATCCCTCATGTCCTGTGGCACCGTGCCCTCGGTCCAACAACGCTGAAGGAGAGCGTACAGGGAGCGAGACACACAACCAAGTCGAATTAGTTCGGCAGGCAAATTATCACGACCAGTACTATATCCTTATCTTTGACCAGTATGAAAAGGAGCTGGAGAGAGTCGATCGATTCAAATATCTAGGTCACATTATCACTAGTGACCTAAAGGACGATAGTGATATTGATAGGGAACGTAGGGCGTTGGCTGTTCGGGGGAATATGCTGGCTCGCAGGTTCGCGCATTGTACAGGGGAAGTTAAGAAAACTTTGTTTAAATCCTTCAGTCAATCGTTTTACACCAGCGGCCTGTGGGTTAGTTATACTCAGAGAGCACGCTGAGTGCTACGAGTCCTCTATAATAACATGTTTAGGGTCCTGATGGGACTTCCTAGATTCTGCAGCGCATCTGGCATGTTTGCCGACGCCCACGTAGAGGATTTCCACGCCATAATGCACAAAAGAATCATGTCCATAAGAAGCAGAATCCAGGGTAGTCCCAACAGCATACTAAGTATGTTAGCGAATAGGCCAGACAGTCTTTTGCAAAGACATTGGATGTCCGCATTAATAAACCCCCATTCTGGGTTTGTTTATTATTAAAATTAAAATTTTGTAGCCGTTTTATTTTTATTTTTAGTGTTTTTCTTTGTACAAGTAGTAAATAACTATAGCTTATAAGATACTCAAATTAACAAATGTGGACCACTTTGTCTGAATAAAGAAATTATTTATTTATTATTAAATATTAAGCAGTATCCAAAAAAATATTATAGTTAGTAGTTTTTAATTAACACGTATTTTCACTTTATCATAGCAGTCATAATTCAACTAACTTCACTTAGTCAAATATAGACGCACTAAAATGTGGGCAAATAATCATTAACTTCGTTCAAAAAATCACTAAGTTATAATTAAGGTGTAATATTTAAGGGCAAAAATTAATTATCGCCTATAGCTCCTAAATCGTTAGTGTGAATAATATAAGTCCATTTTGAGCTCAAAGAATAGCAGTTTCCAATGAATAAACACATATAAAACCACAATTTCATCTTAAGATAATTTCAGTAAAATAAAAATTAATTATTATTTTTTTAAACCCTCATAACTCAAAATGACTAATGAACGATTTGGTGACTTTTCGTTCTACGGCGACGATATGCCATGGTATATTAATTTTTACGAATTACAAATTTTCAATAAAATTCAATTAACACTGTTGTGGTTTCGTCGCGTACCATATTATTCATTGACTCCTATTGACATAGTTATTCAGTGGACATAGACATTATATATGTCGGCAGCCTATCCTAAGAATCGAATCTTCAGATCTTCTGATCTTCAGATTTGCATTGACAAACTTAACCTGGACCTTTCACATATCCAGCAGTGGTCAAACAAGTTCGGCCTTTTTGTAAATCCTTGCAAGTGCCAGGCCATTGTTATCGGTAGTTCCAGACAGCTTGCAAGAATAGACTTGGACGCGATAACACCAGTAAGTTTTGACGGCACTCCAATAAGGTTCAGTCAAAGTGTTAAAGATCTGGGTGCTCTCTTAGATAGTACTCTGAGTTGGAGAGCACAGGTTACCGAGATCAGTCGAAAGGTCATGGGTTCCCTTCACGCTCTTAATAAATTTAAGCACTTCCTGCTATCAAAACCAAAGTTTTATTAATTAATTCACTTATCCTGCCCATTATTGATTATGGTGATGTGTGTTATCCGGACTTAAATGAAGAACTTCTCGACAAATTGGATCGGCTACTCAATAACTGCATTCGCTTCATTTTTTGCCTTCGTAAATATGATCATGTCTCATCTTTTCGTTCCCAGCTTGGCTGGCTCCCCATTCGTCAACGACGCAATGTTCGCATGTTGTGTAGGTACTCTTTTTTCTGTGTTAAATGATCCTCATTATCCTGAATACCTTAAGTCTCTATTTCAATACTACGGCGTTACCCGGGACCGTCAACTTCGCTCTTCCGGCAATATGTCTCTATCTATCCCTCTTCACCGCACTGGGTTCATGTCGAATTTGTTTTCCGTGCAGGCGGCCCGTCTTTGGAACGGACTTCCCTACGGCATCAAAAATGCTCAAAATAAGTTTGCATTTAAAAAATCCTTACGTGCTTTCTTTGCTAGCAGAATGAAACAATAATAATGTATGGGTAAGCTCTTTATGTTTTGTCGTTATTTATGTATATATTATAAGAAATATAAGTATGTATATTTATGTATGTATGTATTATGTATGTATGGTATGTTATTGTATTATATTTGGTTGTTGTTGTTAAAGTAGCACCGCCCACAATCTCTCTGCTTTGCCTAAAGGTTGACTGGTAGAGAATGCCTCATGGCATTAAGTCCGCCTTTTGTACTATAAGGTTTTCTTTTGTGCAATAAAGATTAAATAAATAAATAAATAAATAAGATCAGGCAGATCGTGAAATTCCTGGGCATATCGTGGAACTTGAAAATCTTTGTCTCGTTCCCTAAGTACGGCCGCCGACATATACATAGATGGTACTTTCCGTAAGGAATGATTCGTTTGAGTAAAATATAAGATTCCTGAAGCAATTACATATTTCTATTTTTATTGTGACACAGAGTGAAGAGACTTAACTTATTATTAAGGCGCCGTGAGGTCAGGTCGCAACTCGCTAAGCACCATCTTATTAAGCTAAGCTCGCTAATTCCATTAACTTTTGCAACGATAAGGTTTAATAATAAACTTTGTATAATAATTAATAGAAGTGCAAATAAAAAGCGAATAAATAAAGATACATATTGAAAATAAATATATTTTCATAGCACTGTAAGACTAAAGTAAGCTATGAAGTCGATATAAAATGAAAGTCATACCTATTCAACTAAATTTTGTTCATAATATTTTATTAAATTAGGGGATTACCTTGATGTTAAGAATAAGATTTGCAAATAAAAATACTATTAAGAAAGTATACAAATATTTAAACTTCTTTTATTTTTTTAATTTCGTTTTTAAATTTTATTTTTAGCATTAGTTTAAATTGTAATTGGATTTTATTATTAACGTGTTTTTTTCCAAGAAAGGGTTTAATTTATAAATAAGATATAATTATTATTATATTAGAATTTCTTAGTTCTCTGTATATATTTTAACTTAATTACCGAGTTAAATTTGCTATATTGATAATAGATGCGAATTAACTTTTGTGGCTATCGAGCTGAGTTTTATTAGAAATCATTATGTAATTGTTAAATTTAACATATAACTTACCACAATTTTCAATATAAAACATTTTTAAATAAAAGATCAATTGAATATGATAATTGCAGAGTGACAATATGTAACATTAAATAACTTTATTTTTATGTTAATTTAATAACGATTCCATAGCCCACTTTAGTTTTACCATGCTATGAAAACTTCGAAGCTTGAATATAAATTGATTTTTAAGTGTAAAATAAAGTACTTATGCAATTTCATTGATTATCAATTTTATCAAATAATTGCGTCAATATTATATATTATTTTATACTGACTGGAATGGCCTTGTGGGTAGTGACTCTGCCTATGAAGCCGATCGTCCTGTCCTCGGTTCGAATCCCGGTAAGAGCATTTATTTGTGTAATGAACACAGCTATTTGTTCCCGAGTCATGGGTATTTTCTATCTATTTAAGTACATATCGTCGCTTATTACCTATAGTACAAGCTTTGTCTAGTTTGGGTCTACGTCGATCTATGTAAAATTTCTCCTTATTTATTTATTTTTAATGTAATTTAGAGCGTATTTCATTACGTGCAGTTAATGTATGTAATCGCAACATGCATGGTGAGTTTTATATTACGTAAATTACATAAATTCAAAAATGACTGTCGTAAATTACTCTCATGCGTCCTTAAAAATACCCGCAAAGAAAAAATACCCGTGATTTGGTTAAAGATAACTATCATTTCTTATCTAAAAAAATATGTCATGACTAAGTCACGTTTTCTTTTTAATATTTACATTATACCTAATTAATATGAAATAAACTATACCCTTTATTATAAGTAAAACTTTTTTACCTGCAAGGTCCAGTCCTCGGAATGTGGAAGATGAATGGCCCTAAATCGCTGATCGCTCGTGTATGTGTAGCGTCCCACGGTCAGCAAGTGGATGTCTCTGTGGCGCACCCAGGACACTTGCATGTTCAGCTGAAACAAAATCACACAAGGTGACAAGGGCACACAATTACAAATTTTATAATTAAATAAAAAATACACTCGTAAGGGTTGATTTTTACATCACTATATATCACTATATATATTACAAATCTACCAAATGTTCTCAGAAAGTAGACATTCAAAACTTGTAAGTAAAAAATCAAGGCCCAGACTTATTACGCATAGGTAAGTTAAAACCCTAGCTACTTTTAACTTGCATTAAAAATTATTAAATTAAAATAATTATCAACAAGAAATGTCATGTTGGTTTAATATATACGAGTAGTAGGTTAAAAAGTAAAAAAAAAGATATGTTATTTAGAAAAATTTATCACATCAATAATGATTAAGGTTACATGCCATAAATACATGCCAAGAAAATATTTATTATATTAGAAGTCCAATAGCGGCCAGCCGAGATCCACTCATTCCAAAAGCACGGCAGCTTAATTTCTTGTTTTGTAGATTGGAAATTTACTTTCAGACTTTGAATCGTTACCCGCATCACCCCCTCCCCAGGCCATCTCCCTTGAAGGCCGCTTATCGCCAAAAGGGTTAAATTTCGATTGCAAAATTAGGCAAATTCTCTCGGGTTTTCAGCCCAAAAATACTGAACGTCGAATTTAATAATAAGTGACCTTCACAAATACAGGGACTAAGACATCGTCTAGCGAGATATGGTTGACTACTGCGAATTTATTTACTTCCAACAAGCTCTGTGCAAAAAACCAAGCCTTTGTTCCCTATATTTTTAGTACGTAAGTATACTCGTACAGCTCAAAAGAAAATAGAGACTGCTCAAAATAAAATCTGACCTTACCGCGAGTTTGACACTGACATAGGTGTTCGCTTTTCACCAGCGTGTGCGTAACTTACTTTCTATGCATCTCGCTCGTACTAGCATATTAGTGCGAGCGAGATGTACCTAAAGTAAATAATTTACGTAAACGTAAGGCTTCAGGTTGATAAAAATCGGTAGTTGTATATTTTACACTATCTTGTTATGTAATGAATTTGTATTTCCTAGAAATAGTCGTTTTAGTAAAAAAATACTGATCGTTGAATTTCTGAATGTTAGCTTACACGCAAATACCCCACGTCTTTTTTTTACACTCGTATCATATCTAGAAATTGCCTATGGATTAACTGTCACAAAAAGGACTCATTGCTAAGGACGTTCGCGTTCATTTTTCACTTTAATAATTGACATAGTATACTATAAACAAATAAAAATAATAACTCAAATTTAGTACAAGTACGTACAGGATTATAAATCGACCTTGAATTGACAATGTCATGTTATGTCGAGTAAATGCCATGTCAAAACGTTTACGTAAGTAAATCGATCCGGGTATCCTACAGGCTAGCTAGGCTACCTACAGCTTGATAAAAATCAGAATTGGCATGATGAAATTTTTTTAATATGGTCGGTCGTTATAAAACCGGTTGAGAAAAACCTGCAAATCTACATGCCGGAGATACGGAATATGCTGTACGAACAACGACAACAATACCCGTGACAAGGAATTTGGCATTCGCGTTCAGAAAGACTTGCGGTGCGGTGCAGCTCTGCACAAAGTCTTGGTGTCCAGACTTACCAGCAGAAAAACTAAGATCCAAATTTACGAGACCGTAATATGATCCATCTTAACATACGGATGTGAGGCCTGGATACTAAATTTAAAGGAAGAAAGTACGAGTAAGCTTTTGGTGGCTCAGAGGAAGATTCTTCGCAAAATCCTTGGCCCCACACAGAGACCCGATGGTAGCTGGAGAATCCGCAAAAACATCGAAGTCGAACAGATAGTTGTTGAGCCAAATATCGTGGGTGTCACAAAGGCGCAACGGCTTCGGTGGCTCGGCCATCTAGAGCGATCGGGCGGTGAAAAGAGCATTTGAGGGAAAACCGATAGCACGCCACTTGGCCGGTCGACCTAGGTATCGGTGGGCGGATGAGGTGGACTCGGATCTGAGCGAGCTCCAAGGTTGAGGTCTGGCGAGGATCTGCACAGGACCGGGATCAGTGGCGAGCAGTCGTGTTGGAGGCCAAGCCACACTTTGGGTCGCTGCGCCAGAGGAGTAAGTTAATTAACATTGTAGATACACTTGTATTGGCTCCGGAAAACACAATATTTCACAATCTTTAAATAATTGCATTTATATAGGTATGTAGCTACTTTAAACCTCGCACGAAAATTCGTCGCGTCCGATGTGACGTCACGGTTTAGTAGGTGGTAGTGTGGTACATATTGTTTACATGAATAGTTTACACACGAATATATTACATTACCTACTTAAAATTTTCCCTTGAACCCGAATGATATTGTTAATTGCTATATATTACGATAAGCGATGATAAATACATTACAAAAATTAATCTCATTTTATATTTAAAAAAAAACTCTCACACGGTGCAACCGGAGGATTTAAGATGAATTATTTAGATACATGTACATTTTAGACTCAAAATACCGGGCGCCGCTTTTATTTTTAATTTTTTTCTGTTCACGACAGCCAACATGGCAATGATAGTTCCATTCAGTGACATAATTAATTTATTTTTGTGAAATATCGTATTAGTCAGATATTTATATAATAACAAATAAATATTTGCTATATATCCTGTAATAATATTTTTGTACCCCATAAATGTTTAATGGTGAAATAAAAAAGTAAGTAATATAAATTTTTGAACGTCCAAAAATGTCATGGAATGTTGACGTCACGGTTTGGCTTGGTTTTTATTGCTGCTCCTAGTTATCGATGAAAAAATTGAATTTATTTTACATTGTTTTTTTTTTTATCTAATCAAACAATTTACCATATTAGAACATTCCTAAGAAGGAACTCTACTCGGGATCTCGGTCAATGTCCAGAGAGTAAAGACACGTTGTATAAAAATTATAATATAACTTACGAGTAGCTAACATGGTATTGTGATAATGACTATAGGATTTCCGTTAAATCTATTATAGGCGTGGAACCCTATAAATCTTAGAACCGCATACAGCTACAAAACTCCGAAACTTAATAGTTGTCTGTCTTCAAGTGAAAAATGATGAAGCACCTTAATCTATTACTTTTGTTTTCAACAACAAACAATATCCATCTACCAAATTGGCCTCGTATTATTTCAAATTCAGGTGATGTCAATCAACGGCAATTCGATAACAGAAATGTGCCAGCCCTTATTACTTTTGAAGATAAATCAAATTAATAATTAAAACAAATATTAAAGATAAATTGATTCAACATTTAATGCTTTATTTCGTCTCATTTAGAAACTTTCTCAGATTGAACTTGGGAACTGGATCTTAACTTAGCACTTTAACTTGGCGTCAACAAATGTTCGTATAACTTTGTGATAATATTAAATTAATATATTACCTACTTTTTAATTAAAAATTTTGTTCATATATAACAGGTTAATTTTATAACATTCTACTTTAACATATTTAACTTAATCGATATTCATGGGACGGAATATATGTCTTCATTTCTTTATCTAATCATTTCAAAAACAGGAAACAATTTGCACATATGTATTGAAAACAAAAAAAGATGTGTATATTTAAGTATGAGTGCCTTCGTACAAAAATTTGTTCCCTTTGGTCTTGAAAATCGATTAATTGCGTTTTTTTTCAGGGACCGTTTGACGTAGAGAGATAACATTTATAGTAGAGTAGAGTAGAATAGAGTGGAGAGCGATTATTCGTGGCAAAATAAAAAAGAAAACAACAAATAACATAACATAACATATAAGCCACGAAATGGTCCCGACTCAGCATGGAGCTAGTCTAGCTGGGCTAGCGCTGGTCTTCCGCCGGGGCCATTACCGTGAAGCGTAACACAATATTTAGGATAAATATTTAAAAAAAAATACACATCATTATACACATCACATACAAATTGGAAAGTAAAAAAGTAACTTTACACAACGAATTTATAGAATATACATTAAAAGAACCGTAACGATAAATCTAAAAATAATGAACGCGACCAACTTTGACATAAGTGCAGGAATTGAGTCACATTTAGCAAAACACAACAAAACATGGGTCGTGATTCGCTGATCACGTCTTCACTACAAATGTAGGGTATAAAATAGGTATCAGATATTAAAACTGTGTGAAACAATTAAAATGAGAGTAAGTGGTGGTTGCGGAAGGGATAAAAGAGGCGGTAAGTACATACTATACGTCTGGAGTACTTAAATATAGCTTGTCTCAAGTTGGAGGCATTCCTCGGTTAATTGATATTGGAGCATAAACTTTTTTAAAGTTGATTTAAAACTGTGAATGCTTTGCAGGTTCCTGATAGGAGGTGGGATGTTGTTCCAACACCCAGTGGCTGCGTAACGAAAACTACCTCGGAAGACTGCCGATGTGTATCTAGGAGTTAGAAGTTGACTCGTAAACCGCTGACCCCCGCGTGACTTGGATATGGACAGCTTTTCGTACAAACAAGTAGGAGTCTGACAGTTTATTGCTCCAAAGAGTAAAGAAGCAAGGTGAAGTTTGTAGCGGTGGTGTATTTTTAGAATATTGTGCTGATTAAGGAATGGCGATACGTGGCCCCGCAAAGGAATGCAGAAACAACATCCGTTCATACCGCATCCACATAATTTAATTTTGACAATATAAGTGACTCCACTTACCTAACACGTAATATTTCATCAATGAAAGTTCTTATTTTGTACAACACTTTTAGCTTGTAAAAGCAAGTCCTAACTACATTAGCAATATGCTTCTCAAAACGAAGACCATTATCCATCAAGAGACCGAGATTCCTAGCCTCATAAACTTGCTCGATGGGCTCGTCTAATAGTGTGACTTTCAAAGTTGGTGTGATACCAGCCAACTGATGTTTGCTACCAAAGACTAGATATTTCATTTTGTTCGAGTTAAATAGCAGGCAGTTATCTGAAGCCCATGATGCTATATTACTGAGATCAGTATTGAGTTCAGCTATAGCTTCATCAATATCAGGTGGCTTACATAAAAATGTAGACTTGAACATCATCTGCATAGATGTGGTACTTACAGTGTGTGATGGGTGAGCCAATGTCAGCAGATTATAAAATAAACAGAATAGGGCCAATGATTGAGCCCTGAGGTACTACTCTGGATAAACCAATTTGGTCAGAGGTGGATGTGGAACCATGACATTTGATTTTTACAAATTGGCTGCGCTAAGGTAACCATCAAACCATCTTACAGTTTTGCTGTCAAAACCATAATAACTCAACTTTGACAGGAGAAGATCAATATTTAGGCTGTCGAAATCCCTAGAAAAATCAAGTAGAACCAACAGAGTGCACATGCCCTTGTAAAGCTGTTGTTTTACTTCTACCCCTACGGAAACCTAACTGTACATTAGGTAGGATATTGTTGGTCTCAAGATACTTAGTGAGCTGAATACACACAGCCTTTTCCAATATTTTAGAGATGCAGGGTAAAATACTGATCGGTCTAAGGTCTGTAAGCTCGGGCGGGTTAGAGGTTTTAGGCAAAGGTTGCACAATGGCAAGCTTCCAGGCATTTGGAAATGTAGATGTCAAAATGGAGGTATTCATTATTTTTAAAAGCACATCAGTAGAGTGTGGGAGTGTAAAAAGAAGCATTTTTGGATTTATACCGTCAGATCTCTCAGCACAATTTATAATCGTTTGTCCCTTTCCGACGTATTGGCATGATGGAAAGGGACAAACGATTATTAGCGGCTTGTCAACTTTAGTAGACGTTATGAATAAGGGGGTAAATGGTTAGAAGCATAGTGAGTTTTAACGCAAAAATATGATAAAATAAATTGTCGCCCTCAGAGATAAATATTCGGTTCCCCTGTCTCCCATCCATTTACTGAAGTCTGCCCAGTTACTGAGGCAATATAAGACTAACCGTTTCAGAAGACGCGTTGCAACAAGCAATTTTATCGTTTCACAATGAATGCGGGTGGTCTGGATGGTATTCCCCCCCCCCCCCCCCCCCCCCCCCCCCCCCCCTCCCCCCCCCCCCCAACACCTTAAACGACCTAATCAAAACATCTTCCGGGGATACGAGATCAGCCCTACTTACAGTGCTGACTGACCACCCTGATAAATTTAATGTTAGCAAGCCAAGCAAGCACCGAAATGTTCACACTCCTTTATGGTGCCAGTCTTGTAGCCTTTGCAAAAAAGGATGGTGGCATCCTTTAAATCGAGGAAATCGCCCTAATAGCGTAACTATGTGATTTGACGACCGATCTAGCCTAGTCATTAGTGACCCTGCCTATGAAATGGATGGTTCTGGATTCTAATCCCAATAAGGGCCTTTATTTGTGTGATGAGCGTAAATATTGTTCCTTAGTCATGGGTGTTTTCTATTATTTATACCTGTATACACGGTGCCCGCGAGGAAACGGAATTATTTTAACAATATATTCCGGATCGTATTTAGAGACAAAAATGTCATACTTGTATAATATATAAATAAACTTTTTTTAATTCGCCTATTTTCAGAGTTAATACCAATTTTAAATAATAACTTAAGACTATTTAAAGCCAAGTCAAAAAGTCCCCGCGTTGTCGCCGGCGCAAGAGTACCCAACACACTAAATAAATACATAAATATTAAAATATTAAAGGGGCATTCTTACACTACACATTGACTAAGTTCCACGGTAAACAAAAAAGGCTTGTGTTGTGGGTACTCAGACAATGATATATATAATATATAAGTACTTAAATACATAGAAAACATACATGACTCAGGAACAAATATCTGTGCTCATCACTCAAATAAATGCCCTTACAGGGATTTAAACCCGGTACCATCGCCTTCATAGGCAGGGTCACCACCCACTAGGCCAGACTAGCCGCGTTACCATGTTGAATGACGATGGATAACCTTTGCACCAGCCCGCGTAGCCGACGTGCATATTGTTCACGCTCCGTGGCGAACGAAACGCAACTGTCACAGTCGCACTAATATGGAAGAGTGATATCGAGAGATGACTACGCTACGCTACGGAGCATTAACGATTGAAACGTTGGCTGCGCGGCCAGGTATGAACCCGCGCGGGCGTCAAGGGGCCCACCGCGTGAACAGAAATTCGCAAATTGCGGGGATCTTTCTCTTTTAATCTCACCAAGACGTAATTAGAGAAACAGAAAAAAATGCCCGCAATTGACGTACTTCGATTTTCGCGGTAACAGCCCTGACGTTACACTTAATTAAAATAAACACGGCTACGTCTTTTCTTTGTTCACTATATTTTATTAAAGATGCTTTAAGGCGCTTTGTTATTTAAATGAAAGCGTTTTTAAATGAGAACAGGCAAGAGAGAAAATTATTTCAAACGTATTTAAGGACAACGATGTTGTGGTAGTGTTTCTGAAACGAGTTTCACGTTTTATGAAATATTCCTTTATTAGGAGTGATGCCATGCGAGTATTACTGGATTTAGAAAATAAATGCAACTATAAAGATGAAATATTTCAAATACTTTTAGGTACTTACGTTTTTTTAGCGATTTTTACCTCAGAAGGAAAATTTTATTCTATCTATTTGGCTTAACTTACAGCAAAATATGTTTCTAATATATATTTGAAGATGAAATAAAACATGTCACATAAATATTCCTTAGATGACAATTTTTCCACCTATCGTGCAAACGGCTGCAAAATTGCATACCCACTTTATGAATGTATTTCATTCATACTATTTCCTACTCTTCTAATGTTATCTGCCATTTATACATTCATTAACACGAATATAAGAACATACATAAAAGGTTTCAAGAAAAGTCTATATTGTCTATTCTTCATAACAGCACTTGTGCTTTAAAATCGCTATAACGATACTGCGATGAATGGCTACCAACTCAAATGGCTACAAAATCAAAACTAATGCAGTTTCAAACTAAGTGCATTGCTGCCAACTTACAAAATGTTCATTTGGTTGCATAGTAGAAACAATTGCTTCATAAGTCAGAAACACGCATGAGACACCCGTAATATAGCAACACCCATAGACTACAAAGACCACTTAGCGTTGCTTGTTAGTCTCCATATGCTACTGTGGCCAAAATCGAAGAAAAAACTGTCCAAAAATTTAATTTAGCAAAGAGCAAGTACCAAGGCCTCGTGAGTTACGAGAAGGTGTCGCCGACCGGCCGGGCCGCGGCGGGCCGGGCGCGTACGTATGCTCGCGTATCATAGCTATATACTTTTGCTTTGTTTACCTAAATTAAGATTTATTTTTGTTGACTCGTAGGAAAAGTATTGTATGCCACGTTGTATAAATGGGTCAAAAAATGCTCGTGGCGTATTCTTTTACAATGTTCTTTTATAACTTACGCCACTCGCCTTTTTCGACGCTTCTTATACAACTGTTGCATAAAATACTATTGCAGCTCGCTGTACATAAACATGTCGTTACCATCTAGTTAAATTAGCCAGCTAGTTAGTCACCTAGGCTATTCATTAAAAGTCCGCATCCAAATTGATGTCTAAACTGATAGTTAATTGAACTAGAGTCACTCAACGTTTAACAACTTGGCATATTGAAAGTCAGCCCTTTGAAAGCGACTTTTTTAGCGATTCACTGAGCCAGGTGATATAAATATAAGCAAAAAACCTAACTTAAAAATAACATACAATAAAATAAATAAATGTACAATAAAATAAATATAATAACCTAACCTAACCTAACCAAACAATAAATTCATCAATGTCCAATTTAACTGAATGACTGCACTACGTTGTTGAGATCAATGAGTTTGCTGTTTGTTCCTTAGCCATTCAATTTGAGGTCGACGTTTAATGAACGGGCTAGGCGACTAATTAGCTGGCTAATTTAACCAGTTAGTTGCGTCATATACGACTACAACACCCATTAAAAATAAATTCAACTATTTAAGGTAATAAACTTTCGATATCGGCCTGTGCCATGATAAGCCAAGAAGGCCGATGTGTAACTGTGTAGAAGTCTATTTTAGTCAACACCACAACAACGCAATATGAATATTGATTCTATTACGTCTATAGCTTGCTATAGACTTGAATTTTTTCCAGTAGACTAGCTAAGCCAATAAGCATTAACTACACTGTTTACGACACTGCTAGATGAAAAATATGTATTTTTGACCAAAAAAAGAGATATTAAAGTCACTTTGGGCTTAGCACGGCAGTACGAGTAGGTAAGTATTAATATTTAGTGTACTTCAAGCTAAGCATTTCTTTCACTTATTGCTTTGCTTCATAAACAGCCGGAGCATGGCTACAGATTTAACGTGGCCGCCCCAAATGGCGTGCGAAAAAAGACATCAAGCTGAATATCATCGGGTTCCACGGAATAAAATAGCGATCATTACGTCAGACGCGTAGAATTTAAACGGGCATAGTAAATCTCCTTTTTAAAGCATCTGAGTGAGATCTCGTTAGTGGGTTGTTATTTATGTGGAAGATGTGGCTGCCTAATGAGGTTTTTATTTATAAACTCCACAATAGCTTTAAAGTTGCATTGTCCCATTGTTGCGTTTCATTTTAAGCCAGAAGCTGTGACCGCTATGTAAATTGGGCTGGCGAAATACGAGTAAATGGGTCTCGTTAGACGCGTGTAACGCTTTAGTTGTTGCCCATTATAAAGGTAGACCGCACAGTCCAGCCGCTATGCCTTCAACTTAATTTTATTTTAACCTTCATTAAAACTTGTTACCATACTTCATGTAAAATTAAAATTGTGTTGTGAAAGTTATTCTCCTAATTGTGTGTATGGATAGTGAAAGATGACATTTAAATTGCGGTTGTTATGTCGTCAATAGTTGAAAATTGCAGCCGGCACGCGCGAGGTGTGGAGAAGACGGTGAGCAATATAGGCCACCCCTATTAAAAGTTATCTTCCGTATACTTATAGGAAATACAAAACCAACAAGTAGGTATTAACGCTACGTTCTACTATGAAAGTGTGTACCTACAGTCTAAAAGGTAAATGCCATTCGTATACTTGGTCTTTCATTTTTTATAGATACCTGGCCTATCAGTATTATTAAATTAAAACAAGTTTGGAAGAGATCGCTTTTTAGCGATATGATAAGACCGCCGTTCACCTCCTATAAGTACCTGAATTGCTGTTTTCTCTCTCTTTTCGTTTATTGAGGTGTGCAATGTAATATCTTTTTAATAAAAATCCATAGTAAAGTAAAGTAAAATTTTATTTTTAAAAATCAGATACAATTACATAAATTTTATGGGTCACACTAGGCTAAGCCTGTCCCGTGACTCCACGTTTGCGTATTCTGTTAGAAGCGATTTTTACATATATTTTACCTAATGGACAACTATATATACCGGGCGTTTCCTGTAACACGAGCAAATAATTAAACCATATATTGTACTCCTAAGCGCTGGTGGCCTAGCGGTAAGAGCGTGCGACTTGCAATCCGGAGGTCGCGGGTTCAAACCCCGGCTCGTACCAATGAGTTTTTCGGAACTTATGTACGAAATATCATTTGATATTTACCAGTCGCTTTTCGGTGAAGGAAAACATCGTGAGGAAACCGGACTAATCCCAACAAGGCCTAGTTTATCCTCCGGGTTGGAAGGTCTGATGGCAGTCGCTTTCGTAAAAACTAGTGCCTACGCCAAATCTTGGGATTAGTTGTCAAGCGGACCCCAGGCTCCCATGAGCCGTGGCAAATGCCGGGACAACGCGAGGAAGAAGAAGAAGATATTGTACTCCTAAAACGATATAACTTTTAATTAACAACTTTTAAAAATCATGAAATCTTTAGATTTTATCTTTTTCATACAAATTTAATATTATTTTCAATGTACGCCGACATCAGTGTGTTTGACGTTACTTGTCACGCTTTAAATGTAACAAATTTGCAATACATTGCATCTTAGAATTAACTTCAATGTGTAATAAAAATTAAAACATAAGTTATTTTTAAAAGTTGCGGAACAAATGTTGGTGAGTTTGAGGAGTAGAGCCTACAGTTTAATTTAATGCTCCTGTTGCAGGAAATACCCGGTATAGTAACATTTAACACAAACGTAATATTAAGTACAATTCATTAACAAATTTGCTTATAGATATGAAAATGTTTTGACAACTAAAAGTGCAAAAAATGTATCATCTAAAATTTAAAAAAAAAACAATTATCCGACTTGAAAGAGGATAAAACAAAATATTATCCTTTTTAGGGTTCCGTAGCCAAATGGCAAAAAACGGAACCCTTATAGATTCGTCATGTCCGTCTGTCTGTCCGATTCTGTCACAGCCACTTTTTTCCGAAACTATAAGAGCTATACTGTTCAAACTTAGTAAGTGGATGTATTCTATGAACCGCATTAAGATGTTCACACAAAAATAGAAAAAAAATAATAAATTTTGGGGGTTCCCCATACTTAGAACTGAAACTCAAAAAATCTTCAAAGGTCTTCAAAAATGATATTGAGGTTTCTAATATCATTTTTTTCTAAAATGTGTGTCCCCCCCCCCCCCGTAACTTCTAAAATAACAGAATGAAATATCAAAAAAAATATATAATATACATTACCATGCAAACTTCCAGCGAAAATTGGTTTGAACGAGATCTAGTGAGTAGTTTTTTTTTAACCCTTAATAGGGCACCGGTAATATACTTAACACTTCCTTCTGTCAAGCACAGATTAAATAAAATTTGCCGAATCTGGTGGTTTGAGAAGTTTATGAACGCATACATAACCTGTCATTCATAAAAAAATATGTTGGCAACACTTAAAGTGTCATACGTAGGTTCTGTACCTGCTAAGCAGAGAATTTGAAAGTCGAACGATTTTTATAGTGTTTAGCGAATATTTGTTATCCGAGTGTTCTAATAAGATTCCAGTAGGTGGTTTTTGTTATTTTTTTGTAGTAATTTGTTACTTTATCTAGCTAATTAAGTGCTATTCACCCTAAAATACATATTCTCACGGTTTGAGATGATAGCTCAAACTTGGTGGTAAATATTTTACCAGTGCCCGTTACGGTCATAAAAGTACGGATCACTTGTATTTATTTTATTTTTATTTTCTTGCTTTTTATTAAATATGTCTAGATAAAAGGAGTAGAATGATAAAGATATTCAAGAAATACTAAATAATAATCTTTTCAGCCCTAAAAAAGCCTCAAATGATAACATGTGATATATTTCTGATTTCGTTAATGAGTATAATTAGGACATCTAAGTTATGCGAGAGTAATAAAAAATTATGAGTTCAGAGGTTGACGAAGAGCATTATGTTGATACTAGAGATGATTATCTAGAGGTAGACGATATAGCAACAAGCGAAAATACCCTACAAAATACTTCAGATACTGGTGAAAGAATTAAGAAATGTGATGTGATGGGCCCTTAATCTGTCTTCTGAAGATGTTTTGGAATTAGTTGACTACGTAACCACGGAAATTGAAAAAATCGCAAGACCTGTTACTCCCTTAAATAGTATGCCTACCTCTATTGCTTAATCTAGCCCCACGAAAACAACTGATCCTCAGTCCAGCAAAGAAATACCAGAGTTATATTTGTTTTTTTATTTATGAAATTACAAATTTGTGCTTAGTTCCCTTACACGTTAAATGCAGACACTGTCTCCGGTCATCAATCAAAACATACCTGAAGACATGGATCTAACTAGGTTTCTTCGTATAGAACCAGCTCAAGAATGGTACTCAGATTTACCAGCACATCGCATACTCAAGTTTAATAGACCACTATCATTTAAAAATCCTATGGCGTTTACTCACAAAACACAACCTGACGGTTTTTTGAATATTTGTTTTCCTGACGCGGCCTGTAAACTTATTGTAGAACAAAAAAACATTTACGCCATATAAAAAAAAGCTTTGCATTGGGTTACAACAAACAAAACCGAAATAATCGCGTTCCCTGGTATACTAATTTAGACGGGACTCAATTCACTACCTGATTGTAACTTATATTGCTCTTGAGATCCATTTTACAGAAACCAATACATTTCTGAAGCGTTTACATGTAAAAGATTTAAGAAACTGATAGAAAACGCTTCACCAGTCTAAAGACAGCATTTCCTCATGCAGCACGAACGGGCAACGGTAATATACTTACCACTTCCTAAAAACCATTAAGAGGTAACGGTCATATGTATAGTTACCACCCCGTTTTTCATGAAAACTAATTTCCTGAAAAATATTTTTTAACCATCATGTTGACTGTGGCTACATTAAATATCGAAATCACCTACTGAACTTGTTTTATTTTGAAATTCATATCTCTGCCCTATTAAGGGTACGTCATAAAATAAAATAAAAAAATTTTTCATCAAACCCATACGTGTGGGGTATCTATGGATAGGTCTTCAAAAATGATATGTAGGTTCCTAATATCATTTTTTTCTAAACTGAATAGTTTGCGCGAGAGACACTTCCAAAGTGGTAAAATGTGTGTCCAAAGTGGTAAAATGTTGAACAAGATCTAGCAAGTAGATGTTTTTTTAATACGTCTCAAATGGTACGGAACCCTTCATGCGCGAGTCCGACTCGCACTTGGCCGCTTTTTTAAGTATATAACTGATATGTTTGAAGTCTGTGCCGGTGTCGGTGTATGTGTTAAGAGCTTATGATTGACGCGTGATGCATGAATGAATAACACAATCATGTTTAACACTAAATTCGTTAACTTTCATTAATAATCAGGATTTTCCTTGAGCCCATCTGGGAAATCATTCATGCCACTACTTTAAAGCTATCCTCCGCCCCGCCACTGATCCAATGCCTCAACCCTTTGATCACGCAACCTCACAGCACATCCACCCCTGATCGCTGAACCCCTTGACCCTGAACTCCCAAACCTTCAACGGCCATGCCCCGAGCCCTCAACTCCAGACCCTTTAACTCCTAATCCTAAGCCCCAATCCCTCAACTCCTAATCCTAACACCCAATCCCTCAACTCCTAACCCTCGACCGTTTAACTCTTAACCCCGAACCCTCAACTCCCAACCCCTCAGTCCTCAATCCATCAACTCACCGTTCCCTCAACCCCCTAACTTCTTAAACCCTGCCTGATCAAGCCCCAACCCCTCAATCCCCGATTTTAGACCCCGTCTAACGTCACCACCACCACCTTTAAATCTACCCCTCACCTCTTATTTTCAACACTACCTACATCAAAAATAATCATACACCCAATTATAATTTTGACGACCGGTCTGGCCTAGTGGGTAGTGACCTTGCCTATGAAGCCGATGGTCCCGGGTTCAAATCCTGGTAAGGGCATTTATTCGTGTGATGAGCATGGATATTTTTGTTCCAGAGTCATGGGTGTTTTCTATGTATTTAAGTATTTATAAATATTCATATATATATATTATATATCGTTGTCGAAATACCCTCAACACAAGCCTTATTGAGCTTACTGTGGGACTTAGACAATTTGTGTAATAATGTCCTATAATATTTAAAAAAAAAAACAAAATACACATCTCGTGGTTTTCATACCAGTAAGTAGCCTTACCACGAGTACTTTACTCATGGTAAAGCTACAGTTGCACTACATCAAATTGGTAGTTGTCGAGAGAAAATGCTTGAATTGCTAAAGAATAAAGTCAAATCACCATACATGTGCGTGGATTCCATCATCAGATCAGAACCAAAAATATTATGAGACCGACTTGGAGGTAACTTCTTTCAAACGAAAAAAAATAATGAAATGGAATCACGGGTATCTGAGTAATCGGTAAATACAGGATGATTCAGGAGACGTGAGCAGGATCAAGCCTGCATATTCGGTAAATTATCAGCAACTGTTTGGTACCAGTATTTGTGAGATTAACGTTAATTTTATTTTTACTGTTCAAAAAAAAGAGTTTTATTTTATTTACGATATTTATGGTCACCCTCTTTGTTTTATCCATAATAAGTGACAAATTGAATGTCATCGGAGTCTGGTTACTTTTATAAAATCGTATCTCACTCAAGTGTGACATTTTATTTTCTTCATAATCAAAGTGCTGTCATAACGGTTAAAGAGGTTTTATCTTTGTTAATTAAGTGTTGTAGGGTGTCCATGATTGTAGATAATCAAATTTGTCCTTAAGAAAAAGTTAAATAACAGATAAAAAGCGTGATTGTTTTACTTAAATATGATGGTGAACGATTCATTAACATTTACTGATTGTGTAGGCTTAGTCCAGCTCACGTCTCATGAATCACCCTGTATATAAAAACCGACATAAAAAAATCATAATCATTATAATAAAAAAACATTATTGATGGTTTTTGAAAGAAAATGCTCGAGTTTCTGAAGAAAACCTCATATACTACCATACACGTGCCTTTAAAAAATTAGGAGTTCCCTCCATTCCTCATGGATCCCATCATCATATCAGAACCAAATCAATATGGGACTGCACTGGAGGTAACTCTTTTCAAACAAAAATAATAATAATTACTTAAATCGGACCACGAGTGTCGGAGTAATCTGTGAACGTACATCAAAACAAAATTGCCAAAACCGAATACAGAACCTCCTCCTTCTACATATGAAATTGAAGTCGGTTAAAAAATACAAGTGTGAGGTAGCTTGAAAACACCTTGTTGCAACTTACATAATTACCTCGATTTTTTTTTTGTTTGAGACTGTTCATATCAGACTGTTGCAATTATAATTTTCAATTTGAAAGCTTATTGAAAAGTACGAGTATTTCATAATGCTTCAGTCACTAACTACTAGTTTGCTTAACAAAAATATTATTGTTGTAATTTATTGCTTAAATCCATAAATTATAAATGTGTGTCACTTTACCTCAGTACCTGTATTGTGAGGATCAAACAGATCGGATTGATGCCAAAAACATTTTTTTTAAAGTTCTAGGCTCAATATGGTGTTTCTGTCTATGGTTGTAAATGATTATGAAATTTGCTATCAGGTAAAAATTCAGGAAAAAATTCAAAAAGACAAGACTTAGTATACATACAACGTTATAACGAAAATTCTTTGCACATTTATTTAATTGGTCGAGCCTATTTTGACTTTTGAATCCGACAGGCTTTTAATGGCAAGTGTCATGCTTTTAATGCAGTCCCCTTACAAGTAACTCGAAGGTTCATAATATGCATAATATGCTCATAGCAAAATCTGGCATCCGAAACTTACCGTCTTATTTCCTATGTTCTTGACACGGCAGTTCAAGTAAGCGGTCTTGCCGAGCAGAGCAGTAACGTTCTTCGAAGCGACTTGGTCAAAATACGGGCCGGTACGGGGAGTAGGTCGCGGGTCGGCTGCACCAGGTCGGATGGCGTTGTCAGCTGAGCCGGCCGGGGCGGCCGTCGCCGAGGCGTTGGCTGGTGCCTTGCCGAGCTCGCGTTGGGCCGATGATACTGTTGACAAACAAGATAAAATTATTATTTATCCATAAATTATTCCACTATAAATTTACAGAGAGCATTGAATGTTAAATTCAAGAGGCATCTTAAGGTAATCTTAACTGGAAGTGTCATATCGATCAGCTTTGTAACAGGTTGAGTAGTTCTATATTTGCATTAAAAAACTACAACCTCTGATATCAAGGAAGTCACTTAAAGCCGTATATTTCTCGCACTTTCACTCCTTGATGTCATACAGTACACTGATTTGGGAAAATTCCACAGATGCAAAGAGAGTATTAATTCTCCAAAAACGTGCGATCCGTTTACTGGCTGGAGTTAAACCAATGCACCACTATAAAGAACTTTTTTAAAAATAATGGCATAATGACGCATTATTCGTTATACATGTTTCAAAGTTCTGATGTTCGTGAGTTAAAACTTATCTATGTTCAAACTTGAGGAACTTTTTACT
The DNA here is from genome assembly GCF_033807575.1 of Cydia pomonella. Classification (NCBI taxonomy): domain Eukaryota; kingdom Metazoa; phylum Arthropoda; class Insecta; order Lepidoptera; family Tortricidae; genus Cydia; species Cydia pomonella. The sequence continues at coordinate 11,789,405 of NC_084706.1, read as the reverse complement.
GAAAAACCCATTATATCCAGTGGATAAATGCATGGAATTAAAATTAAAATAACTGGTTGACATTACAGTTCATATAAAATTGATTTTGTATGATATTTGTTCTAGACTTTTATTAATTATTACTGCTCTTAGTTTTAATGACGATCATTATGAGTATCTACTAGATATATAGTTTGACATGTATTCCATCAATTCTTTTTAGTTTTCTGTTCGCTTTGTTACTTAGTTTTTAATTTCATGGTAATTTTGTATTTGTTTTGTTTTTTGGATAATTATTATTGACATTTTATAATTATATGTTTGCATGCTAAGTCATTGACGATCATAATGTAAATTCATATAGATTAACATAAGAATAATTTATACTGTAATTTATTGTTATGAAAATAAATAAATCAAATCTAATCAAATCATTTAATCGACTCAACATAAAATAGCGACATTCTTCACTTTTTGTTTTGTCTCGTCTCTTTCTTGAGTGTTTCTTTTCGAAGTATTTACTTTTTTTTTAAGTTGAGCAATAAGTATAATGTCGATTGTAACATTAGTACTTATTCGTAGAAAGAGTTTTCTTTTAAAAAAGCCATACTTATATCCGAAATTGATGATATAACACGCTTCACTTAACATGAATAATAAAATGTTCTGTGTAACTAACTAAATATATATACTTCGGCAGACCTCAAAAACCGGGCAGGTGTCACTAAATGTAGTCTCAGGTATATTTAGTTATGTCACCCTCAGTTTTACTGCTCTGATTATCATGGGCGCATCTTTCGCAAAATCCTGCATAGTTAAGCCCTTTTGTCACGGGGCAGTATTATCCGAGTTCTCTGGTGCGGAAACTCCGTAAAACCGATCACGCGTAAGCACATCTCTTCAGCACCGGTGACGTCATCATACGTGGAACGCTGAAAATCCCATAAAAATAAATCAGAGAATATCTTGTAAAATTACATTTACTATTTCTGATTTTACATATTTCTTATTGTCTTCCTAATTAATTGAAGTCGTAAATTTATTCTATTATATTATATTTTGGAACGTACAAAAAGGTACAGCAGAGTCAAGGAGGATTGAGTATGGACACTACCACCCTACTCCTATTCATAATTTCAAAACATAAAATTGCCGCAGTTATAGTCACAAAAATTGATTAGAAGCATTTTGAGCACTTAGAGAAGGTTTAGAAATGTAAAAACTAGATGGCGCCATTAAATAACTCTTCTTTTCTTCTTCTTCTCCCTGGCCATTATTATTCCCATCTCTAGTTCGGATCGGCCCTCCTTATACCATTACTCCACTTTATGCGGTCTGCTGTCATACTTTTGTCTATGTCTTTATTAACAGTGCTGCTCCAAGTTGTGAGGGGTCGTCCTCGGCCTCGGTCTTCCTCTCTTATGTTCAATACAACTCTCGTCATGTGGCTTTCATCACGTCTCATGACGTGCCCAAACCAGCGTAGGCGGCCTTCCTTCAATTTGTCGCTAATGCTAGCGACCTTAAATGTTCCTCGGACATAGGTGTTTCGTACTCTGTCAAGTCTGGTGACGCCGCCCGCCCAGCGTAGCATCTTTATCTTGGTAGGGTGAAGTTTTTTGCTCGTCCGCTTTCCTTAAACCGCAGCATTCCGATCCATATAATAACGCTGGTCGTACGGCTTGTTTATAAATCTGACCTCTGGTTCTTATAGGCATTCGGGGATCGCATAAAACACCAGAGAGTGATCTCCACTGAAGCCAGGCCGATGAGATTCGGTGTTGGATGTCTTTCTCTGCGGTAGTCTGCGGTGAACCTATAGATCTCATATATTTAAACGACTCCACTTGCTTTAGTGGGACTCCTGTTTTTGTTAGCTGGCAGAACATATATTCGGTTTTCTCTCGACTGATTCTATGTCCCTGGCTTTCTAAGGCTGTTACCCACCCATTTAATTCAGCTTGTAGGTCGTAGAGGGATTGCGAAATTAAAACTATGTCATCCGCGTATAACAGTGTCCATGGTGCGGGTTTCTGTAAATCCCTCTATAGTCTCTATATAATGTTCTGGGATATTTTGCGCTCTTAATGCCAGCCAAATAAGTTCTCGCGACACACGGTGAAAGGCCTGTCTGTTTTTAGTACGCCTTTCGATATTCCTAGGTGAGTTTTAGCAGTATCGGTGCAGAAATTGTGAAAATTTTGCGAAATTGTGGTAGTGCTGTTAGTACCCTCGCTTTTTATATTGTTCTTTAGATATTCTCTTAGACGACCAGTCTGGCCTAGTGGGTAGTGACCCTGCCTATGAAGCCGATGGTCCCGGGTTCAAATCCTGGTAAGGGCATTTATTCGTGTGATGAGCATGGATATTTGTTCCTGAGTCATGGGTATTTTCTATGTATTTAAGTATTTATAAATATTTATATATTATATATATCGTTGTCTAAGTACCCTCAACACAAGCCTTATTGAGCTTACTGTGGGACTTAGTCAATTTGTGTAATAATGTCCTATAATATTTATATTTATATTTATATTTATATTCTATTATCTTACTGTTAACTATATCGCCTATGGGCTTAGACAGCTCTTGCCATTTTATTCGTGGCTGGCTTTTTTGCACTTTTTGCTTAGCGAACAACTTCGGCAAAGTGAGGCAGGCTACCAAAATTCTATGTTGCGTAGTTAGAAGTTCACCAGGGATAACCTTACAGTCCTTTACGTAACTCAAATAAGTTTTTGGCAATAATTTCATTTTTGGTACAAGCTTTTATCGCTGACTGTACTTTTTTTTCAACAGGCAACTAATACTCATCGAGAAAATTCTAAAAACCCCAAACACAATTAGGTTGCGTTGATTTATCACAAAGTTCCTATGGCTACCTCCTACACTAATATTTTATGGAATGAAAATATGAATATTTGTAGTAGCTAACCAAGAAATGGTTTTACAGAACTTTTTAAAAGTCCAGGCAATTTTTTGTTTCGATAATTCTGGATAGTTGATTTTACTATTTTTATGTTGATCTTCTCTTGATAAGTAGATACCTACTTAATACTTTTTTTAATTTGATAGAAATGTAAAATATACAAAAAACACAAGACGGGAATAATCTTTATCGTTTACAATCCTAAACTGGCTCGACCTTCAACATGACACAATCTCGATGGAGCTTACGGTCGAATATCACCAGCTATTATACTGTCTTTGAGAGTGGCAGAGAAACTGACAAAGATTCCGATAAGGGTAAGATAATTGTAAAATAGAAATCAGAACACGGGTTTGATACGATTTTTGCCGGTTTTTAAAAGTTATTAAATAAACGATTCCAAAAGCGAAAGTAAAGCAAAGTAGTTAGGTATTAACATAATTCGTTGTTATTATAATGTATAAGTACATAATTATAACCCATTGAAAGCGTTCCAAATAGGGGGTGGTGCCTTGTATTAAATAAAGTTCGGCTGGTTTTTGCGTATATAAAATGTTAATCGCAATTGATACGTGCTAGTGACAAAATTCACTTATTACTTAAATTCAAGTTTCTGACCTCGACAACCCACCGGGTTAATTAATTTTCGGATCTTTTTTGATTTTGACAGTTATCGCTACACTAAAGACTTATGTTACGGCAAAACTGTCGACTTAAGGAGAAAAACTATAAGTGACAATTTTAGCGAAATTGAGTTATTGACACCCTCAAAATCAGGAAGAAAAATGTGATTTTTCTATCTAGCAGTTAAAACAGGTCACCATTTAAACTTACTTTCTATTTGAAAAAAAAAAGCTTAAATATATATTCATAGACAGAAAAGTACTTATTAAGTCGTCACTTATGTCGTCACATGTATTTATTTTTTCTTTTTGTCTTGAGTTTGAGCCCAATATTTATTTCACAATAAGAAAAAAACATATGTTGGTATTATATAAAATTTAAATGTAAAAAACTTATGTGTTGACAAAAATCATTCTTGTTAATATACAATTATTATTAGTCATAACTTTCGGAATCTGAAAAAACATGAGTTGCACGTTATGTTTTTTTCTGATAGTGTCAGTTTCAAAAAAGTGAACTTGTGGTTTATTTCTTAAACGTTGTTTGTTATGCTTTATCAGGCTAGTAGGTAGTCCCTCTCCGGTCCTCTCAAGGACTATTTCAGCCGGTTCTGTCGGCGCGTGCCACTCGATCGGTTACTTTCCTTTGGAAGGAAGGTTGCGCGTCCGACGCACGTATAATTTTATTAATACTCCTGCCTACTCTGTTAAGTAGGTACCGACACCATCACTCAAAAATATTTTGAACCAGGGTATACGTTTATCTGACGATAACTTTCATTATCAAGTGGTACTCTCTATGAAGAAAATAGTTAAAATCTACGACTTCAAAGACTTTGTGACTGCAGTTGAAAAAGCAAACAGTGGCAAAGTAAAAGTGCAAGATATTAAATTAAAATATATTTTTTTTACTTTTCGTCGGCTGAGCATACGTTTGTGCTATATCCATTTTTGAGCAAAATCGTTTTTAATAATTCCTAAAATACCAAAAAAATATGCTCTAATTGACACTCATCGGTGTAAAAAATATATTTTTCATAAATGTTGTACCATGTCGGCATTTAACTAGGATAATTGACACTCTGTTAACAGTTAATTATTACAAAAGTTCTGACGTATCCAAAACTTTGTGTCATGTCATTTATTTCATGATTACCACTTTATTCAAAATATTTGTATGGTACTCTAAATAAGTTGAATAATTCCTAAATATAAAACTTTTCGAAAAAAAAAGGTTTTGCTTTTTTTCACTCTCCTACAAACCAATGTAAGTGGCGTATGGCACAAACGACCATACACATATGTAATATCAAATGAAAACTGATTTAATATTGTACTATTGGAGAAAAGCCTTACCCGTTGGCGCTAACTTATCCAAAAAACCAGCTTTGAGCAAAGTTGATTCGCGCTAACCAATAGATGGCGCTCAACTACCTACCGATTTGCTACAACTTCAACCCGCAACAACTTCACGCAAATAAATGGCGCCATATTGCTTTCCTCTGGCTGGACTCACTTTTGGCTCGACACTAGTGCCCGAAATTCACGATTATTTTTGTTCACGCTTTATTTAGGTTGAATTGAATTTTAAAAGCATTGATTTGTGCGTGTTCATCAATAATTCTTATTTCCTTGCTAAAAGTACACACATTTTGTATTAATTCACGCTAAAGCTCTGAGAATTTCTAAACTAAGGAAGCGAGAGTGAGTACGCCGCCCTATGAAACGAGTACCTAATTTCCTAGCTTATCATAAATAAAATAAATCAATTAGATATCCTTTTGATGTCACAATGTAAGTTATAATTGGCCTCTTAGTCTGCTTAAAACTCTCCTCTGTGACATTTGCCATAACATACCTAAGTTTTTAATAGGGAAAATTGACAAAATAAAAAAAATCCGTTAATTTTATCATTATTCAAGTATTATGCGACTTATGACTTGGTGGGCTCTCGAGGTCGGAAACTTGAATTCAGTAAGGACAATTTGTTACTAGGAACATAGAAAATACGAGCCCATCCATATTTAATGCAATGAAGAACGTAGCAATTAAATGGGTGATTACTGGCATCTAAAATTAACTGCGCTTAAAGACATCGCAAAACATTTCAAAATCTTCTTAATCTCGGCGTCACCTCGAAACTGTTTCGCTTACACGTATGCGGAAAATCGACTACTTTTAGCGCAGATTTATTCTTGGAGTAGACGTGGCAAATATTCCAAGCGATGTTATTGTCGGTATCGAGTTTCACAAAATGGCGAACGCGAACAAGGGATCCAGTGTAACCGAAAGCGAAGCAAACAACAGGAAGGGAAATTTTATAGCTAAAACCCTAACATATTTTACAACCCCGAGGCAAAATACCGGAACTTTGTCACGCAGGTTGTGATATAGATAAAATATATTCCGATCGGTTATCGTAGTCTACAATTACGGTCGGAAAATTCCGGGATTTTATGTACATAGAATTCCGTCAATTTATCACAAATTAGGTACCTACTCAGAGGTTTCATCATTCATGGATTATTTAGTATACTTAGACATGCGCTACATATGCGCCTGTTCTGAAAAAGTATTTTATTGGAATTAATTGGAAAACTTATATCTGATTGCTTAAAATGCACACTAGTAAAACAAAGACATTGTAGGACTCGGGGTGTCATCCCCATGTTGGTTTCTGCACCTTTTCAGGCACAGGCAGAGTGACCTCTCCACAAGCACTGCATCGCCTGGGACACAGCTGTGAAATTATAAACTTGCCCAGCATTTATAGCTTCCTCTCGATCTCGTCGACTTGACCTACAGAAGTGATTATTCACTACGTGCAGAGTCGACTTGGTTGCAGGAGTTGGCGACTCGTTTAGGTTGAACCTTACTTTCGCCTACGGTACTCCGAATCCGTTGCCTCCTCCGCCAAACATGCGCCGTACCGAAGGTTGCCTTCTCCGCTGCAGTTGCCGTTAAGGTCTTCACCCGTGACCCTGGGTAAGGGCTCCGCGTTATACCCCATAGAACTGGGTCTCTTCCTGAACTTCGCTACTCCATCATCCCGGCCTACTGAGACGTGGAGGGCCCACTCCCGCGACGTGGACGCGCCGAGAAGAAATTACTCCAGTGGAGAACAGGGAAGGTGACCCTACCCTCCCGGGAGCCGGGTTAATGCCCTCGTATGGTTCCGAGAGCAAGGGCACTCGAGGACACAAGGGGACTCGGGGTGTAGAGTTGATGAAAACAACGTATGTCTTCTAGAAATATGGTCATCTGATGTAATCTTGAAAATACAGTTTACAGCAGTATTGTAGGTATAGTCTTACGCATCAGCGACATTGTGCGCGTGCCACGGTGGTCAAAAGCAGAAGAAAGTACACAGCAAGTGGGAAGTGGCCGTTTAGGCGTCTAAGTTGGTACTGTTGGTAAAGTTGTTTGCACACGGCCAATCAGGTGTAACTTGCGTAGAGAGCTAGGCCCTGATTGGTCGTGCGAATCAAAATTGGCACAGATAGAACTGATTGGGTAACGTTATGGCTCTAACATGAATATGACAGAAATTAGATAAATAACTACCTAAACGAGATAAAATGCGGCGCTGGCATAATGGCGCCACAACATGTACCTTAATATAACTATGTTATGAACGGTCAAGGAATTTAATTTCAGTACCTTTTTTGTACGTTGTCAAAGTGACATGAGTATGAGGTCCCTAGCGATTTTCATATTGAAAGTCACTGTGGTAAAGTACGAAATGGTACGAAATTGATTGTACAATGGTATCAAAATCCAAACCCGTTTTGTGCACTCTATCGATGCATGCAAAATAATACATACATGCCGTCCTAATTAAAGCACGCAATGCAATTAAGCAAGTAGGTAATGATCTAACAACAACAATACATAACACAATAAGACATATACTTATAGTATTTAAGAGTTAACAAATAATAAAAACAAACACAATCGCAAACATCTCACTAATTACTATGTTCAAACGACTTGGAATAATAGCAGTGAACAAATAAACATTTATCACAGCACAACCATATTCTCGAGGAGTAACTTGACGATAATTCATATCGGGCCGAAACGGGGTGTAGCGGGTGAAAGGGGGTAAGGGCGGGTGGCGTAAACGAATCAAATAAAATGGCCAACGGATGGGCGCAATAAAACTGACATTCACACAAGTAAATAAAATCGTCTCGTTTAATCTGAATTGTGAATGTTATACTTTTAGAAATATACGATATAAGCAAAACATCAATCAATAAATCAAAATATTTATTGTTGGTCATGCGTTACAAAGATGTAATTCTAATGTACAACGGTATTAATGTCCTGCCTCAAAGAGGCGTACAATATGGAAACTTAATTCTAAATGAGATCATTTATGTAGGTACCTATATTTACCTTTGAAGAATGAGATACGATGACGATAAGTTCTGGTTTAGATAAGTTCTTACTTAGATATCGTTTTTAAGTCGTATAATTGCCAGAAGCAGCTCGATTCGGGCAACCAATGTGTGTTAGAAATATCGTAGATAGATCCTATTGGGATAATCGCGGAATCGAAATAAACGTCAATTTTGACATGTCGTTTAGTTATCGATCTTTTAAAGATCTTTCCAAGATCTTAAACGTGTCTTAATTATTCTTCGAATCGGGTCCTATGCTACATATTACAAGATTAGTTAACATATTATTTTTGATTCTGTTAAAAACTCAGAGATGCGGTAAAAACATTTCTCCACAAGCCAGTGAAAAAGTTTTCTTTTAAATTCCATAGGCATCAATTTCTTAAGTGGATTGATAATTTATTATATATCATTACACTCTTTGAAAAAATATTAGGTATCACCTTCATGTTGTAAACGTTATTTAAGAATGTACCTTTTTTTAGATTTTTGGACGAATATAAGCTGTACAAATAGCATTGTAATTACTTCGGACAAAAGTTTTACTATAAAATTTCCTACAAATTTGGTTAGCTTTATTTTTACTCTACGATCAATACTACAGGAGCTACAGGATGCCTAAGTTAACAAAGAGACAATAAATAGACGATTTAAGAAAACGTCGTTTTTTCGTAATTGTTCACCTTATCCTAATTTTTTTAGAATAAGCAAGCTTAGTCACCTGCTGATCAAATATAAAAAAAAACTGCCCAAGGGCATGTCAGGCCATGGTCAGTGTAGGGTTCTGTGTAGTTACTCGTTCGTCAGAATAGACTTTTTGGAAAAACTCTAAAACGGCAAAACCGTTCAGGTTCGCTGTAGTTTTCCTTGAAAGTCCTTACCAAGTTTTACTTTCACGTCTTCATATTTTTGGACCCATGGCTCAGAAGTTAGAGGAAGTAGAGGGGGAAAATCTTCTTTTTTCTTTCAGAGCGATTTTTTCCTAAAATATTAGGTTTATCAAAAAATGGTTATTAAGGACCTGTATTCGTTTTGAAAGACCTATCCAACGACACTCCACACTAAAGCGTTGAACCGAAAAAACATTATCCCTACTACACTGTTAGCACTACCCCCATCCCCGAGGACTTTTATTATGTTAGACACCACAACATGAATTATTTCGCCTGGTTGCCCATATTCGGGTTCATTTTCTTGAGCTATATAATATTTTGATGGTAAAACAATTTATTGCGTTGTAATTTTTTATGGTATTTGTAGTAATAATAAAAAATAAATGTTCAAATAAGAAATTTGTTTAATTCGGATGTTTTCTTAAGAACTACAAAATCCCGCGTACTGAATAACCGCACTATTTGAGTAAGCGCACAGCAGTTTTCTATAACTCATAAAAACACGGAGATAAAAATGGGTAGTAAGAAAGCCAAATCACTTTGTGTTCAAAGCATTAAGAGATAGTTTAATTTTTTGACCTACATGATACCGTCTTTGCTTATCATGCGAGTTATACACCAGCCAGAGTCGCAGCAATAAATCTTAAGCGGAATACATTCGGGCGATAGCTGACCAAATTGCGCACAGTATGTTGGCAACACCGGGTACAAAGGTTGCGTATTAGGTTAGAGTTAAATTACGTTGTTCGTGGTTTTTAGGGCCCCGTGGGGACGAACCTTTATATAAATTCATGTGTGAGTGACAGCGGGGTGTTTGTACGTGAGAGCGTGTGGAAGCTTAGTTGAAACTACGAGGGATGGTCCGTAAGTTGTTAGCTATTCCAGATCTGTTCTTGCGATTTGTATATTACTTATCTATCAAACATTATAAGGGATATTATAATGCTAGTATGGCCATGAAAAATTAACACTAATGTGAATAGTTTTTTTATTATGGAGTTAAAATTACTTGAATAAACCGGTCAAGAGCATGTCGGGTATTGCTCAGTGTATTAGTTCCGTAGTTACCCGTTCGCTCTAAATAGGATGCTGCCTTAAAGAGGGCTACTAAAACGTAACATGGGGGCTAATAGTAAGTAACAGCGCTATGTACGTTTTTTTAATAAGAAGACCTTTTTTCGATAACTCAGCTTAACTGATAAAATATTTACTTCATAAAAAAATGATTGTCAAAGACAATTATTCGTCTTGAAAGACTCCAACTCCAAAGATATCCAACGACACCCAACACCATAGTGTAAAAAAAATCGCATGAGTAGAGCCGGAGAAAGCTAACAACTATCGCGCCAACTCACGTTCTAATAGCTTTGTCAGAAATATACTCAGTATACGTTTGCATAATCAGTTAGTATAAGTAGATAGAGTAAAGAAAACATGTATTGAAAATGGAAGAATGGAAAAATAGTTATTTGTTTTACAAGGGGGCAAAGTTGTTGTTGACAACGCTTAGTCATGCCAACTGCAATGCTGAGTGGAGAACATTTCCACACCAGCCTCACATCCTTATCTGTTTGGTATTCTTCAACTTTTAATGTTTCTTTTTTTATTTCCTGTTGTTGTTAATGTATTTTCTTCTTGGTAATAATTGATGTGTTGTCTGAATAAATATTATTCTATTCTATTCTATTCTAATAATACCAAATTTTGATTTTTTTTACATCTTGTTGTAGTAAAGAGAAGCTATCAAATGATACCATTTTTTTCTAAATACGTCCATGGACTGACGCGATCACTACATAAACAGCACCATCTCTGTCACATTTTCTGTTACATCTGGTTTTTGATCCGACTTCAACCCATTCGGGTTTTCAAAACATTTCACTCAATGCGCGCTGTACGGAACCCTTGGAACGCTAGTCCGTTTTTTTATTTATATTTATAAGATACATTAAAGGGGCTTGTTGAAAATAAAATGACCTCCGAAAATTACATTTAATTAGCCGAGAAATTATTGCCCTACCCAAACGCAAACATAATTCTGTTGGCGAAGTAATTACAGCTGAAATTATGATCTAATTTTAATAAATAAGCTTAATTATTTCCCCAATGCATAAGTACTAATAATTCAGTACCAACAATGTTCGCATAATTATGAGGGAAAAACTAAAAGCATAAAAAGCAATAAATTTCGAGCTTGGAAAGAGGGAAGTGTTAAGTCTAGACCATACTTGCTATTTATGACCATACTTGTTGACCCGAAGGGTGACACTTTTAGAACACTATTACTTAGCTTACGATGTCCATTCGTACAACTCATTTTATTTATTTATTTATTTAATCTTTATTGCACAATAAAAATAAGTAAAAATGGAGGACTTAATACCGTAAGGCATTATCTACCGGTCAACCACTTGTGCTGCACTTAGCAGGTGCTTTGAAACATGTGTTTGAAAAACTTGCTTGCGGCTTGTCTAATTGTCAGGGGAAGTGCATTCCAGTAGCGGATAGTTTGAACAGGAAAGGAAGACAAGATATAACCACTATGGTGTGGAAGTACTGCAAGTTTAAGGGACCGGGATGAAACGGTGTTCACAGCCCGTGCGGAGGGTAACGAAATTAAATTTGGACCTAAGGTAATTAGAGGCGGAAAAATTTAAGAAGATAGAAAAAAAAGTGGGTACATACTCATAGAATTCTAAGAGACCTGCGCTGCCGTACAGAAAGATATTTAAGTTCATGGCGATAGTGCGAGCCATTTTTTGTCACAAATTTACGTATAACCGAAAATAAAACGTATGCCGTTATTAAGAGTACGGTCGAGCCTGTCTAGGAAATGTTCGTAGTGCACACATCAGCATAGTGTCTTAAAGGTAAAACAAGGCCTGCACCAGCAATTTCTTGGTACTCAGCGGTAAGAAATGCTTAACCCTACAAAATAGATGTAATGTAGCAGAGACTTAACAAATACTTCTGTGAGGTGTCCATCCCACGAAAGATTCTAGTCAATAACAAGGCCAGATCCTTCACCTGGTTAGAGACCGCGATCACCATTTTAGGTACACAGTTGACATTTCCTCACAGTATATTTTACTATTGAAACTCTAGGTCCATGGCGTCCCAGCGCGCGCACGTCTAGTTGTCGTAACTGGTGATCGAAGAGCTGGCGGCTTCTTCGCACAACGTATTATCAGCGTTGCGATAGGAAATGCCGCCAGCATCTTTGGTACAATTCCTCAAGTATCCATTATGTATACTGCTATTGCCGCTATAACAAAAAATACCCAAATTAAATGGACTCCCACCGAAAACTGTCATTAAATAAATAATCGTTATAGGTTGAAATTTTCACAATTATTTTTTATACGTATAAAAAATTGAATAAAAATAAGTACGCTGAGCCGGACTGCGGATCAGCAAACAGAATACCGAATACGTACACAGTAATTTCAGCGGCAAAAGCAACGGTAGGTAACACCATTAATTTTGAAGGGTGTGCTTGAATAGGGTTGACTGTTAACCCAACGAATGAACACAGGATGGGTGAAAAGAAAAAGCAAACATGAGTATTTTGTGATAAAAGAATGCCTATACACATTGAAGGCAAAGTCTATAACACCGCTGTACGACCAATTCTAACGTATGGCGCCCAGTGCTGGCTTCGAAAAATTCAACAAGAGGATAAACTACATGCCGCTGAAATGAGAATTTTGCGCTGGGCTGTAGGTGTGTAACGCGGCTTGATCGCATCCAAAATATCCTTATCCCTGGTAGATTCAGGGTAAAACCAATGCAATGTGTTTAATTTGATTTGAAGTTGAAATGAATTGGATTAAACCAACAAACCTCAAAGTCGGTGTGAGAAATAATAAAATACCGTTAAGCGTCGGATTTATCTTTAATCAAGGAGACCACATATTTTATATTATAAAAATTGTACGATGGTACGGAATTGAGGGAAATAAAGACGTTGAGTCCAACCTGCACTTGGCCGATTTCAGTTATATAGTTTTTTTCAATTCGGGAGCTTCTTCTTTTTATCTTGTTACCGTATGTTGGGATGTAGGGCTCAAATCATAATTATGCTTCCAATGACTTCAGACAGTTTGGTTCACCTTCTTCCACTTCAGTCCCAATACACCTAGGGATACAGTCCAAGGATAGGAGGAATAAAAGTTAAGGATATTCGTAATCTGCAACCATAGAGAGAAAAGGGTTTGGAGGAGTTTGAGTAGGCCGGGGTCGCGTAACAATAGTACCTACTTACATATAATATTTTTACTTATTCCAGACAGGCGAGAATAGTAAAAACCACTTTGACCTCTTGTGATACTTAAAGGTTACATTCGGATGCTACTTACGATTGTCATCTTCACTGCTGCAGCGTTGACGCAGGTGATATCAAATAAAATGAGTGACGGATTGAACTTCCTTAAATATTGGTTGGTCAAAGAATTAAACTTCAGTAGTACCATTTCGTACCTTGTCACATTGTATGAGACCCCTAGCGACATTCATATTGATTGTCACTGACAAGGTACGAAATGGTACGGAAATTAAATTAGTTGACTGTACAGACTTTTAAGTTTTAATCCCTAAACATAATTAACATAAAATGTTTCTTATATCTTTTTAAAACAATCAAACCGTTTCATAAAATTACACTTTATATTCGATTTTGAACGTTATAATATTGGGGCTCGCAGTGAAGGAAAAAGTCTTTATAAAATGTAGGTATTTATTTATGTAAGGAAAATGGGATAAGTTTTTATCCGCCATCGCCAGTTGGGACAACAGCTGTTCAAGTGACTTGTTTACAATCGGACAATCTCGATGAAATAAAAAGGAGTTAGACTTAAGTTTGGGGAAAGAGAGCAGTAATAAAAACATATATTTTTGGGCGGAAGCTATTATTGGGAATCAACATCAGAGAGAATTGGTTAATAGGTGTGTGTTGTGTATAATTGATATGTAATTATATCAATATTCGATTTATCTACTACTATTTATTTATTACTAAAATAGTTTCTTAAGGATTTACCCATTGTTACTAAAATATTTAATTTTAATTCTTATCTTAATTTATATTGTATTTTAATATAATGTTATATGGAATTTATTTTCGGAATTAAATTAAAAAAAAAAATCGGGTTGCGCTCTGGGAGTGCCGGCAGAAGTGAAAACATATTAACGTTGAGCATTTTTGATATTTTGGAGGAATTGAGTTACAGTTTTATAAAAAGAGATAATTCTCTATTATACCTACGTAAATAAATTTGATCGTGGATGATATTTTGAAATGCGCATTTTAGTGTTAATATATAACATATACAGAGTAATTCATGAGACGTGAGCAGGACTACAGCCTACACAGTCAGAAAATCTTAATGAATCGTTCACCATCATATTAAGTAAAATAAAATAAAAAAAAAGTTCTTTTCTGTTATTTAACTTTTTGGTAAGGAACAATTTGAGTATCTACAATCATGGACACCCAACAACACAAAGATACAAAAACACAACTAACAAAGATTAAACCTCTTTAACCGTTATGACAGTACTTTGGTTATGAAGAAAATAAAATGCCATACTTGAATGAGATACGATTTTTCAAAAGTAACCAGGTTTCGATAACATTCAATTTGCACGTCACCATGATGTCACGTGTCCGTCTTACGAATTTTCAATCTGACGGTTACGTGACCCCTGACGCGAGTTTAACATTTTTTCCCCGACACAAAAAAATGCACAGCGCCGCTAAAGAAGTTTTCACTTTAAAAAACTACTTTTTCAGATATAATTAAAAAGAACAAAAATTGGTTCCTTATAGTGAGCAATTATTGTCTCACGTATAAATCTACATATAAGCAATACCATTAAAATTTAATGATTCACTCCAATCCAACAGATAATTTCAGCCAATTCATCATTCAATTTTAGTGACTTTTATATCATACTAAGTAATAATACAAAAATTGAATTGTATTTTATAATAAATAAATAAAGTTTCCATACTAAATACCTAAAGAGGCAGAGATTAACCGGTTGTAAGAACAACAAAATTGGCCAACTTTTATAGTTTCGCCCGGTCTGTCTGTCCATGTGTCTATCCGCTGCGTAGTTAAGAGATCTAAATTACTACTAAAAATATCAAATTTGACATGGGTATTTATTTCAATCACACCGACAAAGTGGTAAAATAAATTATAAGTCATAAGCTAAATTTGAATGAAATTTGGAACTTAGTGTATTTTGTGAGCTACTTGTAAGTTTAGATTTACCTAGAAGTTAATATTAAAATTGACGACCTGTCCGGCCTAGTGGGTAGTAGTAGTGACCCTGCCTATGAAGCCGATGGTAAGTTTAATTTAATATTACGGGCAATACTAGTAGGTTAAGTAGGCTTAAGTTCACCTGGTTATACCTAGTACATATTACCCAGCCCTTTTGCGTAAAGTCCGAAAATTAAATCAACTTTAATTTGTATTTGGCGTTTACCCGCAAGTATACATCTAGATCTACCCAACACTGAGAGGGTAACGTCAGAACTGATGATGCATCACCTAACATAAGCCAAGTGTTGGGTAAGTATACCAACATGTGTACGAGTAAACGCCGAATACAGATTAATGTTGTTTAAATTTTCGGACTTTACCCAAAAGGCTTGGGTAATACTAGTTATAGCAGGGTAAACTTGAGTTTAATTAAGTAACTAAATGTAAACAAAAATCAGTAAATATCAAGATTTGATAGGGTATAAAGTTAAGGTTAAAAAATATGAAAAAGTTTTTTTATGAATGTGAGTTTTAAAATAATCGCCTCGAATGTTGAAAATAATGTGTGTCTCTCTAACTTTTATACCTAGTGTACAAAAATATGAAAAAAAAAAACAATAAAATAAAGCTTAACAAATACTGTCTACGTAAAAATAATGATTAACACACCTATAATCGGTTGTCCCATTATTAATGAGATTTATACAAAAACCTTTTCTTCTTATTAAAAGTACGCCATTGCCGGAAGTACGAAACCCTCCATTATGGGTGGTCCAGCACGCACTTGGCCAACTTTTTTGAGAATGTAGGAATATTTAATAGATATTAGTTAATTTGATGGTTTAAAAGGTATAACACTTTACAAAGTGTTATACCTACTTACGTACTTTAATACATACTTACGTACGTAGTCACGCCTTTTTCCCGCAGGGGTAGGCAGAGACCACCGATTTCCACTTGCTACGATCCTGATTCGACATACCTCTCTCGCTTCTTTCGCATTCATAACATTCCTCATACACGCTCGCCGGTTAAGAGTGCTCTTGAGCTAGCCTTTTTTCAGGATTTTCCCGATTAAGAGCCCTTAATCCTTGGAGCGTTCTCCGATTTCACGAAATAACGCTCGATAGATGGCGTTGGCGCTCGGTACGCGAGCGCCGGCAACGCGACGCGCGTTTCAATGCAGACTAGAATAATCTTGATAGTTTTCAATATAATTTCAAGCAACATTAATTTTAGTGTCATATGATATCATATGGGCACTCTTTATTTTATTGTATATGCACAGTAGTTTTTTTTTTATGTACACTACTACTAAGTTTACAGACTATCAATAGACAGAAAATCTTAATAAAAGTTCATTTTTTACAGTATGCCTAACAGACTCGCTTATTGATGGATTTTCAGTGTTACTTTTTTTTTAATACTAAGTCGGTTGCAAACAAGCATACGGCCCGCATATGTACGCCTGCAACTCCAGAGGAGTTACATGCGCGTTGCCGACCCTAACCCCCTCCCGCCCCTCGTTGAGCTCTGGCAACCTTACTCACCGGCAGGAACACAACACTATGAGTAAGGTCTAGTGTTATTTGGCTGCGATTTTCTGAAAAACGCATTTTCACTTGAAATTACGTTAGGGTTTGCATTATTATTTTTGACCCGGATGAAGTCCAAGTTCTCATGATGGAGTCAGGAGTTGGTCACCAGAACTCCTAATCTACTAATTATAATCCCATCGTGTTTGGGCTCAAAAGATTTGCCCTGACGAACACCATCGATCTAGATGAGGTCCAGGGTCTCATGATGGAGTCAGGAGTTGGTCACTAGAACTCCTAATCTACTCATTATAATTCCATCGTGTTTGGGCTCAAAAGATTTGCCCTGACGAGTACCATCGATCTAGATGACGTCCAGGGTCTCATGATGGAGTCAGGAGTTGGTCACCATAATTCCTAATCTACTCATCATAACTCCATCGTGTTTGGGCTCAATAGATTTGCCCTCACGAGCACCATCAATCTAGATGATGTTCAGGGTCTCATTATGGAGTCAGGAGTTGGTCACTAGAACTCCTAATCTACTCATTATAATTCCATCGTGTTTGGGCTCAAAAGATTTGCCCTGACGAGTACCATCGATCTAGATGAAGTCCAGGGTCTCATGATGGAGTCAGGAGTTGGTCACCAGAACTCGTAATCTATTTATCATAACTCCATCGTGTTTGGGCTCAATAGATTTACTCCGACAAGCACCATCAAATTACCATTAGGTATGATGAATAGATTAGGAGTTCTGGTGACCAACTACTGAGGCCATCATGAGACCCTCGACTTAATCTAGATCGATGGTACTCGTCAGGGCAAATCTTTTGAGCCCAAACACGATGGAGTTATGATGAATAGACTAGGAGTTCTGGTGATCAACTCCTGAGTCCATCATGAGACCCTGGACCTGATCTAGATTGATGGTGCTCGTCAGGGCAATTCTATTGAGCCCATACACGATGGAGTTATGATGAGTAGATTAGGAGTTCTGGTGACCAACTCCTGACTCCATCATGAGACTCTGGACCTCATCTAGATCGATGGTGCTCATCAGGGCAAATCTTTTGAGCCCAAACACGTTGGAATTATAATGAGTAGATTAGGAGTTCTAGTGACCAACTCCTGACTCCATCATGAGACCCTGGACTTTATCTAGATTGATGATGCTCGTCAGGGCAAATCTATTGAGCCCAAACACGATGAGGTTATGATGAGTAGTTTAGGAGTTCTGGTGACCAACTCCTGACTCCATCATGAGACCCTGGACCTCATCTGGATCGATGGTGTTCATCAGGGCAAATCTATTGAGCCCAAACACGATGGAGTTATGATGAGTAGATTAGGAGTTCTAGTGGCCAACTCCTGACTCCATCATGAGACCCTGGACCTCATCTAGATCGATGGTGCTCATCAGGGCAAATCTTTTGAGCCCAAACACGTTGGAATTATAATGAGTAGATTAGGAGTTCTAGTGACCAACTCCTGACTCCATCATGAGACCGTGGACTTTATCTAGATTGATGATGCTCGTCAGGGCAAATCTATTGAGCCCGAACACGATGAGGTTATGATGAGTAGATTAGGAGTTCCGGTGACCAACTCCTGACTCCATCATGAGACCCTGGGCCTCATCTAGATCGATGGTGTTCATCAGGGCAAATCTATTGAGCCCAAACACGATGGAGTTATGATGAGTAGATTAGGAGTTCTGGTAACCAGCTCCTGACTCCATAATGAGACCCTGGACCTCATCTAGATTGATGGTGCTCGTCAGGGCAACTCTATTGAACCCAAACACGATGGAGTTATGATGAGTAGATTAGGAGTTCTGGTGACCAGCTCCTGACTCCATCATGAGACCCTGGACCTCATCTAGATTGAAGGTGCTCGTCAGGGCAACTCTATTGAGCCCAAACACGATGGAGTTATGATGAGTAGAGTAGGAGTTCTGGTGACCAACTCCTGACTCCATCATGAGACCCTGGACCTCATCTAGATCGATGGTGCTCATCAGGGCAAATCTTTTGAGCCCAAACACGTTGGAATTATAATGAGTAGATTAGGAGTTCTAGTGACCAACTCCTGACTCCATCATGAGACCCTGGACTTTATCTAGATTGATGATGCTCGTCAGGGCAAATCTATTGAGCCCGAACACGATGAGGTTATGATGAGTAGATTAGGAGTTCTGGTGACCAACTCCTGACTCCATCATGAGACCCTGGGCCTCATCTAGATCGATGGTGTTCATCAGGGCAAATCTATTGAGCCCAAACACGATGGAGTTATGATGAGTAGATTAGGAGTTCTGGTGACCAGCTCCTGACTCAATCATGAGACCCTGGACCTCATCTAGATTGATGGTGCTCGTCAGGGCAACTCTATTGAACCCAAACACGATGGAGTTATGATGAGTACATTAGGAGTTCTGGTGACCAGCTCCTGACTCCATCATGAGACCCTGGACCTCATCTAGATTGAAGGTGCTCATCAGGGCAACTCTGTTGAGCCCAAACACGATGGAATTATAATGAGTAGATTAGGAGTTCTAGTGACCAACTCCTGACTCCATCATGAGACCCTGGACCTCATCTAGATCGATGGTGTTCGTCAGGGCAAATCTTTTGAGCCCAAACACGATGGGATTATAATTAGTAGATTAGGAGTTCTGGTGACCAACTCCTGACTCCATCATGAGAACTTGGACTTCATCCGGGTCAAAAATAATAATGCAAACCCTAACGTAATTTCAAGTGAAAATGCGTTTTTCAGAAAATCGCAGCCAAATAACACTAGACCTTACTCATAGTGTTGTGTTCCTGCCGGTGAGTAAGGTTGCCAGAGCTCAACGAGGGGCGGGAGGGGGTTAGGGTCGGCAACGCGCATGTAACTCCTCTGGAGTTGCAGGCGTACATATGCGGGCCGTATGCTTGTTTGCCACCGACTTAGTATTAAAAAAAAAGTAACACTGAAAATCCATCAATAAGCGAGTCTGTTAGGCATACTGTAAAAAATGAACTTTTATTAAGATTTTCTAATCGCAGTATATAGCACTTCTCGGAACTCCGTAGCTGATTACGATCGCAACGAATGCCTGACAATCGAGCACAGGTCCGTCCTCTAAGCGCGCTCCGCGCGGACTGAGAGCGGGGCGTCGCTGCTGCGTGATTTATACGTGTTTTAAAAAAATATAAATTTACGGCAATGTAGGTCCCATAGTTACGATTTTTTTTTATAGGTTAACATAAAGTTACAGTTTGCTATAATATTATTTTTAAAGCAAAATATGCGTACAATTTGCGGAAATAAAATATAATAAAACCCTGGTTTCGCCAAAAAAATGAAGAAAACTCGGAAGGTATTTTATCAGTTTTTACAAATGAATCTTCGATTGTTAATCATTCCAGCCCCTCGTACGAGATATGTTGAATCAAATTGTAGTCATTCATGTACCAAATGATTCTTGTTTATAGCAAAATTGAGAACCGAAACGCCACATCTCACTGCAAAATTTGGAAAAGACTCCCAAAAAACCTCATTAAAAAAGAGGTTTAAAAGAGAAAATGAAAATTTGAACTGTTGGAGCCCCTAGTTTAGGAAACGATTATTTAAGTACGTTATCAGTTTTTGAATAATTACTAATAGTTACGTCGTAATCTTGAATGAAAAAGGAAGCATTTTACAAAATACGCTCGTCTGTAGGAATAAGGACTCTTAATATGCACCAAAAATGGTCTAGTAAGGTTTGATATCGTTAAAGAACATAAGAAGTTTTAATTTTATAATATGATAATTAAATTTATATTTAGGTAACTGTATTATAATTATTTTGAATTGTGCACTGAAATAAAGTTAACTCATAAAGGTTTCAAATTTAATGCTTTCGTTCCCTCTAATGGATAAAAAAGACAATACTGTATTGCTTATAATAATCGAATCTATAAGTTCATGAGAATGTGACTGTCAGCACTGTATTTATTGATGATTATTGATATCGAATTTAACACGTTTATTATGATAATCAAATCTATAAGTAGAACTACCATTCGGTGACGTTGAAATGGCAACGGCAGCTGCATCATCGTTCCGACATTTTGACGCGGGCGCTGCATCTATTAATCACTATACACCTTATAAAACAAAGTCCCCCGCCGCGTCTGTCTGTTTGTATGTATGTTCGCAATAAACTCAAAACTACTGGACGGATTTCCATGCGGTTTTGAGCTTTCAAAGAGTGATTCTTGATAATGGTTTAGGTGTATAATTTATTAAGGTTCTATGTAACCCGTGCGAAATCGGCGCGGATCGCTAGTTTCCATAATAAAACAGACACAGAGGCATAATGTCGCAGAGGAAAAGTTGCAACTGTAATGCAGCTGCAGCTGACACCCGAATGTCACCGTAATGGTCAATATTTCAACTAGGTACGAGTAGGTACGTTATAGTGACAGTAAAAAGTTGCTGTCTACTTGCTCTATCTTCAATTACCCAATTTGACGGTTACTAAACTTTTGTAGGATTTCGAAATAATGTGGCTTTAATGCTCTTACGTGTGTTTACTTTTGAGAAAAAACAAAACATGTTCTAGATGTTTGGGTAACCGCTAATCTAACTTCTTCAAGTTAATATAACTTTCCTCGTTTCGTTTCCGCATGAACATATTTTAGGAAAGTCATGAATAATAATTTTATGGTAATAGCCAACGGATGTGCCGTTATACTAAACTTCAAAACAAAATTGTAAAAATAGGTATATTGATACTGATGGCCCCGTTACTGGGATATTTAAACATGGCGTTTATCGCTTCTACAGTTCGTAACAATGGTGGCGTATGAGACTCCGTGTCAATAAAAGCATCTCTACCTCTCTTCCAAAAGTAGTCAAACATTCCCTAAAAGTTTTATCAGAAGAGATATGTCTGTGTATGTAACACAATTACAGTGCGACAGATGATGTTGACCGCAAACGGTAGAAATATATAACTTTTTTTACTATTAGAAGATGACAGATCTTTTTGGCGCCTTCTATACATGCTACTTTTAATGCTTAGTTGCTGAGCTAAAGAGGAAAGCTACAACGCTTTTTTGCAGGCAAATAATTAATAAATAAATATTATAAGAACATTCTTACACAAATTGACTAAGTTCCACGGTAAGCTCAAGAAGGCTTGTGTTGTGGGTACTCAGACAACGATATATATAATATACACATACTTAAATACATAGAAAACATCCATGACTCTGGAACAAATATTTGTGCTCATCACATAAATAAATGCCCTTACCGGGATGCGAACCCAGGACCATCGGCTTCATAGGCAGGGTCACTACCCACTAGGCCAGACCGGTCTCCAAATCTAAAGACTAATTGCATTATTACCATAAAGTTCGTTTAATTTTTTTACGAATGGTACTCATTACGTCATTTCCAAATAAGCCAAATATCAGAACAAATTTGCAGTTAAATTGTAATTATAATAAATATAGTAATTTAACACACAAACAAAACATTTCTAGCATAAAATTGCAAGTAGTCAGCATCCGCTAGCGCGACTTTTGACACGCATAATTATTTTTTATTACAAATACCGATTACGGGCAGTCTGACACCATGCAATGTTGTAAATAAAAAGAGTTCACTAAATGACAACATTCGTCATAATACGAGTAAGCTGCCGCTGCCAGCTCTGCTTTGTGTTGCTGAATTCCATTAGACTAATATTTAGACATGAATATTATATACGCAAAACAAACAAAGAATGAATAAACCTTACATAAATTATAAAGTTAAATTGGGTTTCTAATCAAACAAACATTCTGCGCGGCAATAATTATTTATTAGGAAGATAAATAGCTTAGTTTAGGTTAATTCAACTTTTTGTTTTAACTTCTGGGAATAAACGTCAAAAATTGAAACCACTCACTACACGAATAATAATTACTGCCAAAACTGAATGACGTGTTCCATCTTAGGATCTGTGCGTAAATGTGGTGAATGTTGCGTGTTGGATCATTGATATACCGTATCATCAAACCACTACCGTACCGAAGAAAACACACCAAATTTTTTAAACCCTCTAACTACAACGGTTATTGAAGATGAAACTACAGTATAGCAGTGTCGTTGCTACATTAATGTTGCTGTAGTTGCTGTTGTTTAAACGTGTTAAAAACTTATTGCTCATTCTCTTTCTTCTTTTTTTACCATCGCTTTATTTCACCCGTGAAAATTATATGCGTGTACAAAAATAATAAACTTAAGGGCCTCAGCTAGCTGACGCGGATTATCCGGAACGGACGCCCCGTCTAATAAGAAATTGTATGAACAGCGCTAACTGGCGCGGGCGCGTGCGACGGATTTGGCAGCTAGCGTGCGCACGCGGCGGGCGTCCGCGTCAGCTAGCGGAAGCCTGGGTCAAATGAGCATTTTTTGCTGTCCCAAGTTTAATATTCCCATTACCTACATTGAGCGAGCAGTATTTCTATGGGAATAATTTCATTATTTATATGTTATAGACTAATAAAAATTATAGGTACTAATATTCCTTAAACAGGTATTGTTTGTGATAAAATCGAATTTGATACCCTAAAAATAGCGTAACTCTACCGCTGTATCGCTTTTCCAAAGTGCGGTTTGGTTCAGAAAAACAATCATAAGTTTGGACGTAGATAACGTTTTATCAAATACTTAATGCCTGTATAAAGGTAAATATATGTATTTAGAAATTTGATTTAATTATGAACAATAAATAATGCGTTATTTATTAAAACCAGGAAAGCCTTTTTGTGGTTGTCCCGCACAGCACTGTTTTTGGCTCGAGGATGGCTCTATAAATCTTGTGTGTGTGTGTGTGTGTGTGTGTGTGTGTGTGTGTGTGTGTTTTTATACCTACCATTACATTTAATTAACGATACAATAATACATAGATGGATATATTTGACGACATTTGTATGGCAACGTTTGAACGGCTACTTTGACCATACAAATGTCGAATGTGACATACAATCTAGCTAACTATAAAAACTAAAGTGGTGCCTTGTACACTATATTTTTTGTTGTTAAAAACCCCTCCTCAAAATAAAAAGCTTTGCATACGTCGAAAAACATACCTCTTTAAAAATTTACCCTTTAATTCAGTTATCTACTATTTGCAACACTAATAATACACAGTCAATATTGCTAAAGGATAATCAGCTTAACTCCGTGGCACCATCTCCGCGAATAATTCACTGTGCACACCGCATTACCCGTCCTGTATTTAGTCTAGTGTATTCGGCTGTGTCATATTTTCTGGATTATTAGCTACATATTGTTTCTGTGACATGTTATCGCATGTTTTATGATATTGCTTCATATATAACTTTTGGGTGGGGTATGGGGTCATTAAGTTATTTGATCAAAACACAGCCGAAATTAAATTTATTGGTTTCGTTTATGTTTCTAACCTATATACAAGTACATATAAGTCAGCTGGGATGAGATGTGGCACTTCTTTGCGTCTTATCCTTGGCAGCAAACCTATTTTATCAATGGTGATCCGTCGATCTGTGCGAATGCTGTCACCGATATGTTGCGTCTGGGCATGGAATACTATATTCCCCACTCAGACCTAGCAACCGGTGGGACAGCTCAGCTGGGATGGGCCCCGGGGTCACTTTTTCCTAGAGATCTGCCGCTTCGAGGCCTCTGTTCAAGAGAAAACATAATAAGTTAGTTAATTATTTATTATGAAATGCACAAAACTACGAGATAAATTTAAGTGTATCGGAATCAGGCATGTAGGATGTTGCAAATTTTCATGCTATTTGGAAAAGACCAATTTTCAATGATCTCTTCTATTTACCGGTGTAAAATCGAACAGCGTAAAACTAGAATTATTTATATTACAATATATAATATAATAATAAGACTTTTTATCGCGGTAATAAAACCCTAGTGATCTTGCTTGGAAACAAAATTACAGCGGCTTGAAATTCACAGTTTTTTTTTCGGTACAGGCCTTACTTACCTATATGCTTGCAAGAAGGTCTGACGAAAAGCTCGATTTCTTCACACTCGTCGTGTAGACGCTAAGCTAGCCTCTTATCCGTCAGGGAGTAAGGCGTTTTGGTCGCTGGCAAAAGCGGTGGAGTCGAATTTCTGTCGCCTCTCTTTACCTCCATTGCTGAGGCCGGATGGATCATTGGCACATACAGCGAAAGAAAAGGCAAACTTGTTTGCCTCTCTATTTGCTGAAAATTCGCGTCTGGATGCTGGCGCCGCTAAGCCTCCCTCCTTATCTACCTTTGGTGCTTCAATGCCTGTAGTAAAAATACATCAAAAGGAGGTATTGAAAGCACTACGCTGTCTGGACGTAAACAAAGCTAATGTACTTTTTTTTTTACTCCGCCGGGGTACCTCAGGACTCAGTCCTCTCCGCGACCCTCTTTCCGCTGCACATCAACGATCTGCTCACGCCCGGTATATTTGGGTACGCAGATGACAGCAGGGTTACGGAAAGATACCTACCTCTCTGACGCGAAGGACAGTGAAGGTGCCACCAAGACCCACAGGGAGACCATGGTGGAACGATTAAATTTGTCCTTGGACGCCGTGGCCGAATGGGGCGAGGCCAACTTGGTCGGATTCAACGCCACTAAAACACAGGCGAGTCTTTTCACCGCAAAACGGAGCCTCGCCGTCGAGTCGCTAACCTATCGGTGTTCTATTGGATACATTACGGGGAGTGCGCACAGGAACTGCACTTCCTGATCCTTCCCCTTTCCATCGTCGGACATCCCGGCGCAGGGAGCGACTGCACCCGTTCGTGGTAAACGTTCCATTTGTTTGCACAAAACCGTTTGCCTCCTCTTTTTTGGTAGGGACGGCTAAAGAATGGAATGCGCTCCCGCCATCTGTATTCCCTGAAAAATATGACCTCGGTCTCTTTAAAACAAGAGTGAATAGGCTACTACTGAACCGGTGAGCTCCATCTTAGGCCCTGTCTTCACTTTCCATCAGGTGTGACTAGGGCCAATAGCCGATCAGTTTATAATAAAAAAAACCTAACCTAATCAAATAGTTCATTAATTAACCTGCGGTGGCATCATGGTTCTATTTTTATCATTTGTCACTTTCAAGCTTACATACTTGTTAGAACGTGACAGGCATGGTGACAAATGATAAAGAGCCGACCATCTTAACCCTACTGATATAATATTTTATCAGTTTTGTATAAAGGGTTAGTCGAACCTTCTCTGAAAAAAAAAAACAGTTTACCCTGACATAGACATTTACAGCTTTTTTGAAACATCGTCTCAAGAGTTGTTGCTTAGTCACCATCTTCCTCACGTTGTCTCGGCATGTTTTGCCACGGCTCATGGGGGTCCGCTTGGCAACTAATCTCTACAAGGGATTAGTAGGGATTCTGTAGAATTGGTGTAGGTTTTAGTTTTTACGAAAACGACTGCAATCTGACCTTCCAACCCAGAGGGTAAACTAGGTCCTATTGGCATTAGTCCGGTTTCCTCACAATGTTTTCTTTCACCGAAAACGACACTACATAAGTTCCGAAAAAATCATTGGTACGAGCCTGGGTTTGAACCCGCGACCTCCGGATTGCTAGAGGCACGCTTTTACCGCTAGGCCACTAGCGCTTTTTGACAGTTGTTGCCTAGTAAATAAACGTTATCAACTTATCACGCGTAAAGCCATAGCGCAGTTTCTTTGCAATAAACAATGTTTCAATCGAGAGGAATTTTAAGTTTAACTGCGGTTTTCCAAATTAAATCCTATGCAACATAAATATGGTACCAAATATTACGAATCCCTTTTATAAAAATATTCTTTGTTAATCCTTTCTTCTTTTAACTACGTAAATTTTTGATAAATTTTCACAAATGGGCATCACTTAAAGCAAGCACGGATGAAACAAAATTTAAGCGAATACGATTATAAAACAACACAGCGAAAATCATTAATCCTGTGTTGGACTTGAAGTAATTTGTGAAAACGTGCAATTTACATTAAATGGAGCAACTGAGTACTTAATCCCTCTGTTTTCGTGTATGGCTTAATATCAATGACAGAGCAAAATGCATTCGTTTAATGAAATTTACAAAATTGCCTTTTAATTTTGTGGGATGTGAAAGCTCGTCTGAATTGTAGAATTATGAGTGTTATTGGATATTAAAATTACACAAAAAAAAATTGTCAAAATAAAGCATCTTTTTCAACCAAAATTGCCCCTTCCCTCGTCCCTTCGCTTGATTTTTTAAGAATTTTTAACTATCATAACTTATGTACGAAATATCATTTGATATTTACCACTTGCTTTTCGGTGAAGGAAAACATCGTGAGGAAACCTGCATGCATCTGCGAAGAAATTCAAAGGTGTATGTGAAGTCCCCAATCCGCATTGGGCTAGCGTGGGGACTATAGCCCGAGCCCTCTCGCGCATGTGAGGAGGCCTGTGCCCAGCAGTGGGACGTATATAGGCTAAATTATTATTATTTATTTATAAGAGTTAGGAGCATTTAAACAATTATATGGAATTTGTTCTTCGCCCCTTACTCCTTATAATCGAAATCAAAAGAGGGGGCATAGGCTATGCTCAATATACATTAAGATGTATTAGATACATTCGCATAAATATGAATGGATACATTCTATAATGTTAATACCCAGTGAGGAAAATGGGGACTACCCTTGTATGCAGAAGCGGTCGTCCCCATTCCTCTTAACTATGATGTACTTTTTTGCGATTCACCCATATAATCGTTACATCATCTACTCCGTTCTGCGTATTTTGCGACGAATGGGTTGGTTGTATGCGCATTTCCAGACGTCTTTCAGAAGTAATACTAGAACAACACATTGCAGCTCGTATTACAGAAACTTTTATTACACTAGATAGGTATAATACCTACAAAATGCCGCAACTCCGTAAAGCCTTTCCCCAGCAATTTGGTTAATCGTCACACGACTTAGGTTACAGGGAGAAGGGGGAAGGGGGGTCTGCGTGACTTCGAACAAACTTACTACTGCGAAACAACAGCCACTTATACTAAGGTAATTCGTGTTAAAATTGTGTGTACGCTTACGGATTCAGAACTGAGTCACGAGAGCTATTCTACTATAATTGTCACGTAAATAATAATTAAGGTTATTCAAAATTTGATTGATTGCTTTAACTCTCGCTTATTAACGTTGTCATGGGTAAAACCTTTTGTTTATTTTAAACGTCGTTTGCATAATTGGCTACTTAATAATTCCTTTAGCGATTATTAGTTAACTTCATATCAAATAATAATTATATCATTCTCCTCATTACATATCAAAGACCTTTACTTACAGCTGAAAAATAATACGCTGTAATTCGCTGCCGTAAACTTTAGATTCCAGCGATCTTAACTTGGAGGCCAATTCGAACTTACGAGTACATTCATCTGTCGCTTCTGCTGGTACGAGTTCCCTAACTCGGTAACTATAAATAATTACATAATCAGTTAGAATTTCTGCAGTTTCTTGATGATTAAAGGTCCTCTTAGTAAGAAAAGAGTTTTGCTATAAGTTAAATGTTAGATAATCATGACCATCATAATTATATCAGACAAAAATGTAAAAATTTTGACTTAATTTACAGCCTATTTCAGGTCTCACTAAAAACGATTTTTAGTATGTAGTAAGTATGCATATACAATACATTTAAATAAACACAAAATTATAATACAATAAAAATAATATTAATTAAAAATGTAACCTTTGTATGCTGCGTTTTCCGATACGAGTACGAAGATCGCTATACCAAAACATTTCAGCTCCATCGATCATCTATTCCAAGAGTAATTAAGCCAACATATTTTGACTACGGTGTAGAGTATGTTAATTTAGAGCGTGTAGGTTAGCTTGGCTCTACGTGAGATCTGATAACTTTTTAATAGTGCGAGCGAAAATGTTTTTGGTGGGATAAGCATTGTTCGGATTGGGCCGTAGGTAAATATAAGCTCTTTATAGTGGAAAGACATCACAAAGTTCGATCCTGACCTACTTCCATTAACCACTGCGGATTCAACTATACAGAGAAACAAGTTTAATGAATGTTTATTTTTTAAATTCAGACACTTTGAAATTCTGGTGCAAAAACCTGAAAAAGGCAACACAATAGGCTGTTTTCAGCTGGTAGTTACCTGGTAGTACTCGTAACTCACTAGTTACTATTTCTACAAAAACTACTAGTGATATTAGCAGTTATTACTTGGATATCAACAAAATTAGCACTAAAATTAAAATGTTTTAATGGTTTAACTCATTGCTAACGTGAACCCGCTGGCCATGCACTTTTATAGCTAAGTGGACATGCCATTTAATAAATCCATATCAAGACGCGGTTGTTTAATACTTTTACTCTGTTTAGTTGAGTCTGTGTAACCCTTCCGTGTTGGTAATAACTAAGAAACCGGTTACATTATTATTTCAATAGTAATTTCAGGTCATACAATTCTATGACAAATTGATTCGGTCAAATTATGTTTTACTACGTGGAGGGGTGGGGAGGGGACGACCCCTCCCCTCCCCGTGCCGCAACCACCCCTTTTCGCATGAAATATGTCCCGGATGACTAACTTGTTAAAATTTTTTATAGAATATCAATTACGGTTTAGATTAAACTATAATATAAATCGACGTACAATAATAATGACGTTGTAAAAAATAATAATATATAAAATGGCATTATGGCATGCGTATGATAGTTTTATTATAATTATATCAAATATTACACACCCCTATGAAAGACCATAAAAATATTAATAACGTATTAAGGTAATTACATGAAATGATAATATTTTTTTTAAATAATTGAGTACAAAATAAAAATGAAAATATCCTTACGTTAAACATTACATAAGCTATTGTCATAGGTTCACATTTAACTCTTAATTTTTTTAAACTGTTATTAACATTTTATAATTTATAAAAATAGAATAATTATAATTCAAGATTTCAATTTTGAAATACGAGTAATAAAAATTGGAAATCTAGTGGTATTCACCTGGACCACTCCTTTTCAATTCTATTAGTATAATTTAAATGCCTAGTAGTGGAATATATTGAAGGAAGCCACACAAAATCGAGCGCTCGGAATTAAAAAATCAGCCCCTTGTTTGAAAATATTGGTATACTCGCATCATCAAAAATTACTTAACTTGCTGTTACATTGAAAGTAGACTTGACGATAACTACAATACATACTTAATATAAGGTAGTTGCACTTTCATTTACGCTAGATGCCGCTAGTAGTCTACATGATTTTAGCATAGATAATAAAACTCCCGTAAAACACAGACATATATTAAATATTATGGAACAAAACATGTCGAGCAATCTGCGACTTAAGGCCCCGTGGATTCGTGTTCTTCTCTCACTCTCACTGAGCATAAGTGAGCGAGATTGATGTAATTTATTTTTGGCAACCGTATTGTGATTTAAAACGTGGTACTTACGAGGGAGACACAATATTTTAGACTATCGTGAAGATTATTTCCAAAAATATTGTCAATAACATACGTGTCAAACGTTGGTTTTACTTTTTTTTTACTTATAGTTATACATATTGTATGGAGTGCTCCCCTCCCCCTAAAAATATATTTTTATAAATTTTACAACTTTAAAACTAAGAAGCGGTTCACAAAATACTTCTACGATCTATATTAAAATGGATCTTATAGTTTTCGAGGAAAATGGTTGTCACATACGGACGGACAAACAGACGGACATGACGAAACTATACGGGTTCTGTTTTTGCCATTTTGGCTACGGAACCCTAAAAGTATTAAGGTTTTTCAAAAACTCTGCTGACTGAACGCACTGCACCTTAAGTTAAAAAAAAAGTCGAAATAGGAGCGTGAAAAACTGCCGCAATGTGATATCGAAACGACTAATCGCCAACAATGGCTTCCCTGCCAACCTTCCTAGCTATGATGAAAAAGAAAACTCAAATACTTATCTATATACCAGTTACCTATACCTACACACAGTGGCTTTTAAGGCTTCATTCTTTGCGATCCTAAAAGTATAGTTACGTAGTTATGGAACTTTTGTAATAATTAGTTGCATTTTTACGTTCTTTGTTTGTTGCAGTAGCAGTTAACATCGCTAGTCACATCAATATCGCTAGGGAGTATCCATATTGTTAAATTCTTGATCAAATGCTTTTCAACATTTTGACACGTCAGGTACAACAGTATAACCGAGTAAGAAACGAACCCAGTTTTAGTTTTCTGAAGTTCTAAAAAAACTGACCAAATGACTTTTTAGAGTTAAATAGAGCTTAATCCGGCCAGATAATTAATTAAATTTGAGCTCAAATTATCCGTAAATCGATTTGTGCGTCCTACATTTTTGTTTATTGAGTACTGTATAACGAAGCCAGTTAATTGGTTTTCGTGCAATACATGTCATTTGATTCTGCAATAATTTATACCTATAACGTTATTCAAGTAAGCTTAAGTATCATAACACCGGGATCAAAACGAAATTTCCTTTGAACTTCGATTATTCCACATCGTAATTAACCTTTCGTTTGAGGACCGGAAATGAATAATGATTTTCAAACCTTTGAGAATCGGTACGAAGGTCCTGGTTGACTAAAGTGTTTTTTTTTCTTCTATCAAAACAAAACTAAAGCAAAAGTAAAAATGTCAAAATAGGATATCCGTTCAAAATCCAAAACAATCCTATGGGATGCACCGCAATGCGCTTAGTCACGAGGTCAAGTCTTACGTGAACAAATTCCGGTGTTTTTAAATAGTTCAGATTCAAAACAAGGTAGCTATTTACGTATGTTACTAATCAAATCTGTACCTACCGACATAGAAAAATAAGTAAGCTTTGACTGCTCACTGTATACAAGTCGTATGAGAGGTACCTATGGTAAGACGTATTCATTTATAAGTTTGAAACTTAATATTAATTTAACTTAAATCTTATTACAAACAGATTTTCGCAAAGCTGGCTTGAAAATTATTACAATTTTTTATTTTATCTACTTAAGTCATCAAATGTGCCAAATTATATAATAAAAATTACAATATAGCATTTCTTACTTTAATGACTTTTCCTCTAGAATCTTCGAGTTTCTACAAACAAAGATCATCGATTTTGTGCTCGGAGAAAAAACATCGCATATATGGTACAGACTATTACAGTAATTACTATATATACGCATTTTATTACGGAAAAGATATAATATTGGGTGAAAATGAAACGGGAATTAGAAATACATAATAAAAAGACATTAGATTATTTCCGTATTCAATGTATTTAGTAACAAAAGCTTTGCTGTCGTCAACATCTTTATTAGTATTGACATAACGCTCAACTTCACACAAACCGAGGAGGAATTATATTAAATTCTCTTTGCACTAAACTTTATGGTGGGGTAGACAAATCTGTATTCTAGTTTGACACTGACTGCCACTGTCAGTCATAAACTCAAAGCTGACATACGTGCGTTTCGATACTGTTAAAAATATCACAGTATCATTTATTATATATTATATATTTTTGTACGAAATTACAAACGACTATCAAAATACCTAAAAAACTTAGAATAAAAAATTCTAACCTTTGCATATTGGTTCAAAGTTTGGAGATGTAAATGTATTCAGAATAATAGTATTAAATATACTCCTTTGATACAACAAAACGCATCCATCTATTTTTTTTTCAATATGTCAAATATTTGCGAGCAACGACAACCTTAAATAAACCTTATTATTGTTGAAAGACTTGTTACAAATACTTAATTAACTTTATGTAAAATTTCATAAGGAAATAATGAAATAAAAACAAAATCAAAATATTACTTTATAATAAATCAGAAAATGATTTCAGTTTTATTTACACGCCAGATATCGAAAATGTTTATGAAAAATCCGCACTTATTTTATGGAATAGTATGAATAGTATACGCATAGGTGTTTAAAAGTTTTTCTTCCCAGATTCATGATTTCACTGCAGGATTTCTCCACATTCCCGCTTTATTTTGTAATTCTGTTTTTACCATTGTAATTTAGAGATTCTGACGATTTATAAGACGTTCGTTTTAATCCAAAACGCTTCAGTTTGTTCTGGACCCAAGTGTCTATACAAAATCGACGATCTCTTTGGTCTATTTTTAAAGCCGCGTGCATCCTTACGGTATATTAATTTACTTCACTTTTCTTTTCGACCTAAACTAACTAGGTGTCTGTGGGCTTTTATTTTAATTTTTGTCGAAATTGTGAATCCGTTT
This sequence comes from Cydia pomonella, assembly GCF_033807575.1. NCBI lineage: Eukaryota > Metazoa > Arthropoda > Insecta > Lepidoptera > Tortricidae > Cydia > Cydia pomonella. Next base: position 11,756,486 of record NC_084706.1, on the reverse strand, counting down.
TTGTACCAGTTCACAGATAATAAGTATTCGAAAATGGGCTCAAAAACTGTATCATTGTTATTTAAATAGGTGTGTATGTTGTTGTAACAAAGGTGGCCAATCCACTCTAAACCCTCGTAATGTAATAGACATATTGCGTGTCTTAATTACAATTATTAATAGCGTTACAGTGATTCTTTATAGACCTATCCCTAGTTTATTCCATTCAGAAAACTTGGATGTATTACCTACATTTATTTGATTAATCATTAGTATTAAATTTACTCTTAGGTTACGAAAAGTCCACGCCCTACATTTCGCTAGTCCTGCATAGATATCGCAGATGATTGGCGAGGAGAACGTCTTCGGGTTTAGCACCAACTTTAAACATATCCGTTGGAAGCGCTTGTGTCACTTCAAGAAAACTGTACCCCTAGTGTAACTTTGATCGACATCATAACGTGACGAACGCGTTTGCGTTAAGTCTCATTTTGTATAGGATTTTGAGGTTCCAAAACGTCCCGCTTGGCGCGCTCTTTCGAAATCCAATACAAAATGAGACTAAACGCAAACGCGTACGTCACGTTTGGAAATCGAATTTATTTACACTAGGGGTACAGTACTAGATATAAACCGAAGTTATATTATAGAGCATTTTTGTAAAAATAAGTAACTTGCGTTAGGAATTGACATTCAAAACACTGACAAGAGTTTAATCGCTTCTACGAAATAATTATGTAATTAAGTCTTCACAGACGCAGTCAGGCTCGTAAATTAGTAATTTCCAAGTTCCTAATTAAGTGCTTTAGTGCAAGTAATTAACTATTTTGTTTGAAAGAGTTAAGTGTCACGTATCTTAGAATAGTTAAAGTTCGTAACGAGGATACTTCTTTAAGTATTTGTTCACGTGGATAATAGTATTCATTACCTACGTGTTCTTCGACTAGTTCCATCTTCATGTTATTATATCGTTGTCTAAGTACCCTCAACACAAGCCTTATTGAGCTTACTGTGGGACTTAGTCAATTTGTGTAATAATGTCCTATAATATTTATTTATTATTATTTATGTACATAATGTACTTAGTAGGAAATAGGTGAACTTTTCAGGAGAGCCAAAACAAAATTGACTCCATTTGACTCATTTGCCATTGCATTTGCCAATATTGCATGAACTATGTGGGCTGGACAGACCATTCTTTTTTAAAGTTTATTGTAAAGTAAAATATGTGTCTTGTCGGGTTCTGTAAATCTTTAAAGGTTTTTTTTAAATTGTATTTAGAAACTTGTTTAATATATTATAATAAATTATTATAACTATAATTATGGAAATCGAGTTGAGATTTGATTTGTCCATTCATGTTATGTTCATTTGTATTTAAGTCGAGATTAATTAAAGCGAGGCGAAAATAAATACGTATTAAGATGATAGAGGACGGACGACCGCTTCTTCATACAGACGTAGTCCCCATTTTCCTGTCTATTATAACTATTATAAATTGATTGTATATTCACCTTAGTTAGGTATGTACCTTCATTTGGCATTTTTGGATATTTTGATTTTATGAGAGTTATAACCGAAAAACAAAATACTTAAAAAAAAGCTTATAACGCTCCTAATCAAAAAACTAACGGTGGTTACTATACATGAAATTGTGTAAACATAATAATCATACATACAAATATACTTATGTATATGTGTATATACAATATATTGTACCTATCTATGTATTACCGCGATATGGCTAAGCATTATGATTAAAATCATATGATTGAAAACATATTTTTGATTATTCATTTTGTTTTTTTTACAATATGTCACAAAGCTTAAATACTCAAAGGACTACCAATATCTCAAAAGTGCGCAAGTAAAGCTTCCCTTCAATTTATCGCAAATCCCTGTGATGATCTAGATTTAGCCCCGCACACGTGCGAGCTCCCGGAACTCCGGGTTTAATCCAAGATAGACGGGTAAATGGTACGTCTTTATAGTGAAAACTTACGACAGGGCTTCCTTCTTTTTTTAATCCTGCCGTATCTACATCGTTCAACTTCGATAATAGATACATTCTTATCTCTACCTACTATCAGAGTTACACACTATGTGTTGTGAAAAAACAAGCCTTTTGAAATGAGTAATACATAATACATGTTTATCACAATTAAAGACAAATAAAACCGGTCAAGTGCGAGGTCGTTTTACTCGCGCACCGAGGACTCCGTACAAACATTCAATTATCACGTGTAACTATAATGGCGAGACTTTTAAACAGGAGTACCTATACTAAGTATAATTGTGTACAGCGCCATCTATCAGCCAATTGTCTAGCTAATTTGCGAGATGTAATGCACGTATGTTGGTTTTTCGATGATAACTGTCTATCATGTGAACCAATTTTAAAAATTGTTCTTTTATTTGAAAAAGGGTGTATTTAATGTAATAGAAATTTCAAGTGTAATAAACACACGTAAAGTTGGTTAAATTGCAAACTGAATTCAGAAAGGTTTTTTGTTAATTAAAAACAAATTAGCAAGATTTTTAGCAAAGTTAATATCACGTAAAAATTTCATAATTTTTCGTCGGCAAACTTTGGAGATAAGGGGGGGGGGCGGTATTTTTTTTTCACATTTTCCTTCATTAATATTTTTTTTTCTCTAGGAATGTTTGGAATGTACAATTTGAGTTCTTTCAAATGATATTCGACTTCCCCTAGTCACTAGACTGAAATTTTGCCCCCTCTTCATATTGAGCATTTTCCATAGTTAATAAAAATAAAATAACAAAATAGTACTTTCAATGTGTCTGGGTTAGTGTTGTTCATAACTATTCCAAATTCCAGCTTAAGTGGTTCTCGAGATATTTAGCGATGTGACAGACGGACGGACGGACGGACGGACGGACAGGGTCGCACCATAAGGGTTCCTTTTGTTCCTTTTTCGGTACGGAACCCTAAAAAGAAGTAAAATAAGCCCATGAACTAGAACATGTTAACCAAATTTAGGGATCCTAAAATAAATGATATAATTTAAAAAATAATAATTACGTAGTGCAATAGCTGGCATACAAAGGAACTTGGCCAATTACCATGGCCTGGAAATCGATTAGCGTCTTCCATGTTCGCGGCAAATGCCATAACCGCTAAGCCACCCGGATCATTCTGTGACATCCTAACCCCAATAGCTTATACTCTACCATTCTATCACCTGAATAACCGGCAACCTTTCTAAACCAACACCATACTCAACAAGTATTGTCCTGACCCTCAATTAGCTGAAATCATAACTACCTATAATGAATCTGATCCCCATTTCAACTGAAACAAAAATCTACACCCAAACTGCCAATAAAATCCCAAATATAACTCCAAATCCAATATAATTATGATATTGATGCTTTTTATTTTTGAGCTCTTTTAATGTGAACATTAAATCCCTTCTTGACAACGATTAAAATAAAATTAATTTAAGTCCAATTATGTTATTTATTGGATGATACTTTTACTAAACTGTTGACAATTGTGTCCTGGTCCTATAACCCTTCTCAATTTTCCAGTCCAGTCCAGTCTAAAGCACAAAATTGGCTGTAGAACTGTAGTCTTATTTAATTATTTAACATATTATTCAATATACACAGTTGTTTTTATGGCCTTGATACATTCATATCTGGGGGCACGACCGTGCCCCCGCCAAGACGAGACAAAGGACAAAAGGCAGTGCATATCTTTTATCGGCACGTTTCGTCGTATTTTCGAACCCTTGTAGTTTCGGTTTGGATAATGCTAGAGAGCTGACATTTTTAGGGTACTATGTATGTAGTCAGTAAACTTATCTTAAACACTAAGTTTTATTAGATGACGACCGGCTTGGCCTAGTGGGCAGTGACCCTGCCTACGAAGCTGATGGTCCCGGGTTCAAATCCTGGTAAGGGCATGTATTCGTGTGATGAGCATGGATATTTGTTCCCGAGCCATGGGTGTTTTCTATGTATTTATATGTATTTATAAATATTTATATATTATATATGTCGTTGTCTAAGTACTCTCAACACAAGCCTTATTGAGCTTACTGTGGGACTTAGTCAATTTGTGTAATAATGTCCTATAATATTTATTTATTTATTATTATTTATTTATTAGCCTAGCTATTATGTTTAAGATTTTATAGATACCTTAATTATCACTGTCCAAGCCTTATGAAATCCGTGTCATAGAATAGATAGATTACTTCCTGACGTCTTTGAAGGCTGAAATTTGACATGTAGAGACGGGTCTGCATGTCAACAATTCTAGTCATCAGAAATATGCAACTTTCTTTAGAAGTTTGATTTTTTTCACAGCTCCAAGGGATAGTAGACCTGAGTATTTGATATAAATTCCAGCTTGATACTTCCACGTGTTACTGAGAAAAAAGGTTAGACAGACAGTCGGACGGACAACTAAGTGATCCTATAAGGGTTCCGTTTTTTCCTTTCGAGGCACGGAACCCTAAAAATAAGGTATTTTTAATTAAGTCATCATTTGATATGTCAAGCTAAGCTAAAATAAGGTTAGCCTTTCCAAAAATCTTTGCGATAAACTGAATAGTTATTAAATTAATTACTTCGAATTGCTTTCTATCTACTGTTTCACTCGCCAAAAACGTTTGCGATAAACTGAATAGTTTTTAAATTAATTACTTCGAATTGCTTTCTATCTACTGTTTCACTAGCGTATAGCGTCAAAAATTTTGAGACAAAAATATATTATCATAAAATTCATAAACCAAATCGACAAAGTAAATATATAATATACTTAATTTATTATCTAATCTGCTCACAAAATTTGACGAAAATAAGTTGAGTGACACGACTTGTACAGGACACCAGGCAGACACAGGAAAATATTTTTGTTTAAGATGAAACGAAGCCGCTTAGCTCGCGCTTCGCACATGCTTCGTCAATCAAAAATAAAAATGTAAGTAACCGAACTTGAAACGTCGCACTTACCGAGCCGCGGATTACCATCTGCTCCATGATAGCACATATCTTTTCTAAATATTTCAAATACCTAAATAGATAAAATTTCTGCATTATTTGCCAAATATGTCATAGTCTCAACAAAGAGAAGAAATAGCGGTTTTATATGACCCTGTACTATCGTAGATTCTTTAAACAAATATGTCATTTCTAGCTGGTATAACGATTCTTACAAAAATGAATAAAATCCCACCAAAAATATTTCATGTAAAGTGTTGCCAAGTCTTGTAACAGGCGCATAGAGCTTTTACACAAAAAGTTATCAGATTCCGTAGTAGGTACCAAGACTTTTACTTTGTAAGTCCTGACTTTATCAGCTCTAGCTCGGCTTGGCTGTTTCGTTGCTAAGTCTTGGTACCTACTAGGGGATCTGATTACTTTTTTGTGTAAAAGCTCTATGCGCGTGTTAGTCTTAGCATCACTTTACATGAAATGTTTTTGGTGGAATAATATATTTGTCAACATCAAAAGTAACGGAACAAACAAGGTGTCAAAAGTATCTACCATTCTGTAACAGCCGAACAAAAAGTGATGGTTCTATATGTAGAACAATTAAGACTGTAAAAGATATACTTCTGGACGTGAATATCAAAGAGTTATCTATATTTGGAAAAGTTATCAGGAATATTAGATACTTTTGGCGTGTTGTTGTCCGTTACTATTGATGCTGACTGTACTAGTAATAGAACAAGGTTGATGTTTTTTTTTTTTTTTTTTCAATTAGCAACTTTTGGTTTTCACCTGCACTTATAAGCAACAAGAACAGTACAATGTAACGAGTATTAAATGCACGTTCTCTGAATTATTGAATTTAGAGAGCGTACATTAAAATGTCGTAATCCCTCCCGTAATACCTGCACACGGTGCACAAAGCCGATTCAATTGACGCATGAAGGTACGTTAGGGTTAAGGTAGTGCGGATCTGGGATAAGACCGGATAATTCAGCTATCTATAAAACGAAGCGTTATTTTCGATTGAAAACTGCTTGCTCACTTTCCAACACCATTTTCCACACTTCACCACCACCATCCCATGACCAACCCCATAACCACCCCCATGACCAACCCCAAGACCAACCTGGTCTTGTCAACCCCGTGTCCACAACTATAACAACTCAATTTTTAAATTGCTATCACTGGTATTTCAAGAATATAGGTGCATTTCATTGTTTTTAATAGATTTCGAGTGAAAGAGTCGAGAGCTAGAAAGTCAAAAATTGCGCCTTAGTTCCAGTCCAAGTTCAAACTTGTTCCCTTAGTTTCAACCTATTGTTTTACATTTTAAGTTTACCTTTTGTCTAGCCACTTTTCACAGCTGCCTAGATTTAAAGTTATCATTGACTTAATAATGACCCAAAATATGTATGTTTTTACCTAACAGGATGAATAAACACAAAGTTAAACTAATTTGATTTCCCAATGAACGACGAAAAAAATATTAAGATTTCGGAGCTCGTTTGGGAGCTAAACAAGCTCCGAAAGCTAAATATTTTTCCAAGGAAAGTTTAAGAACAACGTATATTTCTTTACTATAAGACGCTTATCACAGTGGATCTGATTCGCACGTCGGGTTCGGGTTAGAGGGTTCAACCAGCAGAGTTTTTGATAAATCGACGAGTTTTTTTAATTTCAATACGTTACGTTAACATAAATTAAGAAAAGCAAACAAAAAAATTTTTTGCTGAAAGTTAGCTCTAACACTGCGTAATATTATTTTTATTAAAAATAACTGAAAATAAGAATTCTATAATAATGATATTAACGATCCCAGGCACGCACGACTGTCCGCTGAGTGCTCAGTGAGTTGCGTTCGAAGAAGGACCTGAACTCACTGTACTTTAACTCATGCGTCTAAAAAGTAAACAAGGTAGATTTTGGAACATAGTTCGCACTTTTCTTTCCCAGAAAAGTCAAACAGTAACATTGAGTTCTTATAATGTAAAATGGCATATTGAAAGGTGAATAAAAATATGTATTCGTATACCCCATACTCGTACTTATTAATAACAAAAATTACAATCTTACCATAGTGAAGTAAAAATTAAACCGTAATGGCTTACCAGCTTGTCGATAAATAGTTCGCACTTACCCCAATATACCTTACAGGGCTACGGTTAAGCATACACATCCAATTACAATTAGTCTAAAGCCTGCCTTCTACCGTGGCTGTCATGCGGAGCGAATAGCAATGATTCGTCGCTGACCTATTTGGAAGCGGGTTGGTTGGTAATGGCTTACCTGCTTGTCGATAAATAAATCGCACTTATCCCAATATACCTTACAGGGCTACGGTTAAGCATACACATCCAATTATAATCAAAGTCTAAAGCCTGCCTTCTACCGTGGCTGTCATGCGGAGCGAATAGCACTGACCCGTTGGTGACCTATTTTGAAGCGGGTTCATTAACGTGTGATAAAAACCGTGTATACCTATTTTTTGAACAGCTCCTTTTAATCAACGCTTCTGGAAACTGAAAAGGTTTTTGATATTATGACTATGACAACTTTAGAAATAATAAAATAGGTACTGTTCAGTACTAGGTTTGACACACATTTATAATTACATATATTATGATCATATTAGCAAACAATGATTTAAGTTTTGCTTATTTTTTACGCGACTGGCCAAAAAAGGATTGTATTGTTTTCAGCGTTCATGTCTGTAGGTATGTGAGTAACTTAAAAAAAAATCTGTACTTAATTTTATATATTTGTAAGTCATTTGGAAAACTTTGAGTTATCAAGGAACATAATGTTGCTTCTTTTTGTACGCAGTAAGAATGAAGTTTTATTTTTAGGTACTATTTTTTATGGCTTTATTGTGTTATAATAAAAGTCACAAAGTAAAAAAAAATCCTTCAACATCTTCATCCTTTCAAATTTATTCCTATCCGTAACATAAACTTAGTTAATATGGAGGTAATTTATTAAGTAATAAGACTAATAAGTCAATATGGAGGATCGTGTATCTACCAATTTATCAAGCAATAAGTAAATATAGAGGATCGTGTATCCAACAATTTATCAAGTAATAAGTAAATATAGAGGATCGTGTATCTAACAATTTATCAAGTGTTAAGTCAATATGGAGGATCGTGTATCTACCAATTTATCAAGTAATAAGTAAATATAGAGGATCGTGTATCTACCAATTTATCAAGTGTTAAGTCAATATGGAGGATCGTGTATCTACCAATTTATCAAGTCGTAAGTCAATATGGAGGATCGTGTATCTACCAATTTTTTTGTTCCCATTGTTATGTTTTTTTTTTACTAAAAACTAAAAACAAAGAATAATTTTGCTGAAAGCCTCACAAGAACGACCCATATTGCAATAATAAAAGAAATAACAACATTCACATGTTTCAATTGCACAAAAATAAATAAAGGAAAATACAGCGAAATTATCTGAAATTACATTAGCTTACGGCTTGGTACGAGAGTGAATCAAAAAAATTATTAGAATCGAATATTAACAAAAACTGAAGAGGTTTTGTAAATATTCGATTCGAATATACGCATAGTTTTATTTTATTGTAAAGTGTCATTATATCGTATTATTTGACAATTATTTTTTGGTCTAACTGCTCCCGCCATTTCAGTATATTAATTTCAGTGTATCAAATTGTAAATAAACATTCGTCATGAAATGATCGCAAAGAAATATATGCAAAAGTTAAAATAACTCGTAACAACTATTTTAAATCAAATAATGAATAGAAGTTCCCATTATTTTACGAGAAATTTGATCATTTTCTATAAATACTAAAGAGATTTCACCTAAATTGAAATAGTTTCAGTTGGAAATTGTTGCGGCGTGATTAGGGTACGTCGGTTTAGGCCCATAGGGAAATACCCAATTAAATAAAGAAAAAGTTTAGTACCTATTCGACGATGTTTAATCTAATAATACAAATTGTTGACGTAATAAGGCGGGATTCCTCCAGTGTGCGGCACTGTAGGGGAAAAAGAATATTCAGTACAAAAATGCTTTTATCGCACAGTGCCACTCACTGGTGGAATCCCGCCTTTACATCTTGGCAAACTATGAGTAAATGATTAAAATACAAGTCCTGCTCAGGACTTTTATTTTAATCATTTGAACATTTTTAATTATTATAATTTATTTGCTTAAATCTTATCATTATAGTTAGTAGTGCGGTAAATATTCAGATGAAATCTAGATGACATTCTCATGTCTATGTTTTGAAGTTGGAATGGCGTTCTAGAAATATTACTTGTAGTAATATTACTTGTACTTTGTAAAGAAAATATTTCGATTCTTCTTCTTCTTCCTCGCGTTGTCTCGGCATTTTGCCACGGCTCATGGGAGCCTGGGGTCGGCTTGACAACTAGTCCCAAGATTTGGCGTAGGCACTAGTTTTTACAAAAGTGACTGCCATTTGACCTTCCAACCCAGTAAACTAGGCCTTGTTGGGATTAGTCCAGTTTCCTCACGATGTTTTCCTTCACCGAAAAGCGACTGGCAAATATCAAATGATATTTCGTACATAAATTTCTACAAACTCATTGGTACGAGCCGGGGTTTGAACCCGCGACCTCCGGATTGCAAGTCGCACGCTCTTACCGCTAGGCCACCAGCGCCTTATTAATAATACAAAAGAAAATATTTCGATTATTGCGTGAAAATTGAAATACGTAACTCTACTATACATATTTTATAGTTACTTGCGTGTCATGTTTCAGACATCTCAGGTCTCAAATTTCAAGCACTAAAATATCAAAATCAATGTTGTATTCCAAATTTAACTTTCATACATGATCCTAAGCCAATTTTTGTGCATTGAATTGTATTTCATCAAATGATTGTACCAAAAACAGCGGCTTTCAAACCTATCGCAATCAATATTCAGACACTTTAAATAACAGAAAAACCCGAATCAATCGACACAAAAATACTAGCGAGCCGCGATATTCACCCTGTATTCCCGTCGCTTACCGAGCGTTTTAATCAGGCAATCTAGTAACAGTACGAATAGAGAGTATTACTGCAATGTTCTGCCGCCAGAGTGCAGCACTAGCACGTATCTTAAGCCATAGAGTAACTTATACATACTGTGCCTTAAACTGTATTTTGACAAGTTTTCATAGATTCAAATGAAACATTCAAATTGAGGAAATGTGACATCGATGCATCAAGGCGGTTTATTTACAAAGGGCGTACCGGGAAACACGAAAATCGAAATTCAGTTATCTGCCTCTTTATCGCTCAAATATGCCAGAATGAGACCATCAGATTTGTGATGAATTGTGGTAGTGGCGCCCCCTACGCAGAGTTTCGCGTAATATTACCTATTCTGGAACAACAATATCATATACTATAGTCGAACTCCTAAGTTTTACTTTCTTATATAAAACAAAAGATCTTTCACACTTTTCATGAAAAATTTGAGCACATGTGATAATAATTAGTTTGCCCCTCATTAAAACGTACGACGACAACGTCGATCATCCCAAAGTCAGGTCAGGGAGCGGAAGCAAATTTTAATGTCTTGGAACTTAATAATGGTGGAAATGTTGGGCTCCAAATGATCCCAATTTATATTATAGTCTACACGTTAAATCTTGCCAAGACAAACGCAATTCTGATTTGTCAAAATAAAGATTCAAAATATAATACAATGGAAGACCTTTTTATAGGCCTCTGGGCGGCTAGAGGTTATAGTTCATATTATTTCCAAACACAGTTTTGGTGCAGTATAAGATCGAAATACTGATAACTGCAATAGAACTTTTTTTGGTTGACGCATTTTTTCATGAAAATATTTACGAGTATGAGAAGGATAAGAACCCATTATATATAAGTAATTTAAGTTTAGAAAAAAATATCTTTTCAGAATAGGTATCAGTTAAACTTTTTATAAATCATTAATCTTAAAACTGGTTCGCCTCTGGCCATCGATCGCCTGTGTTTGGCACACGATAAAACAATCAGCTCTCGCCTGTGACTGACACTGCTCACAAACACGTCACTCAAAAAGCGTGCTAAAAACAGCACAAATGTCAGACTGCCGAATAAACTCCATTGATTGTACAGTCAGCATCAAAAGTAGCGGATGAATCAACCTATACCTTCAACTTACGAAATAATAAGAACGTTTTACGTCATCCGCATCCGCATGCTTCTTTATCCTGACATAATATAATAACTATTCCGCGTCTGCAGCTATGGAGTTCTCCGGCTTTGAACGTGACTTGACTATAAAAAGAATCTATACGTTTTTGTTCACCCATGAAGGCCTTTGCCAACAGGATAGGTACAATATATTTTTGTTGTATATCGAATACGATTTAGTAACTTTGCTGAAGATGAGCTTATATTCAGAAAGAGCTTTAAAAGGGACATGTGGTATCGCAAATATTCATGTTTAGAAGATATAGTATCGATTGAAGTACTTCAACGCCAGGCACGCACTAAATTGTCAGATAGCTGCGCATAGAAATAACACCATAAAAGGGAATGTAATATTCGTAATATTCTGAGAAATATTCGCAAGCATATTTCTAAATTCGCTTAGAAAAATACCACGGTAATATGGCAAAACATTTGGAAAACGTAAAGCGAGAACATAAGCATCTTACAAACGTAAAGCTCCATAGAGCATAAAACAAAACAATACTCTTCTGGAATCTGGCTTCCAGAGGAAAGAGTGTACGTACGTACGTAACGTAGCTATTTACTTTTTACCAGCGACAGATCGGATACGATTGAGTTAGGGGTAGAATTTGGGTGATTGGGCAAAACGATTAGCTCATTTTTTGGGTTCCGTACCCAAAGGGAAAAAGGGGACCCTATTACTAAGACTCCGCTGTCCGTCTGTCCGTGGACGCCGTCCGTCTGTCACCAGACTGTATCTCATGAACGGTGATAGTTAGACAGTTGAAATTTTCACAGATGATGTATTTCTGTTGCCGCTATAACAACAAATACTAAAAAACAGAATAAAATAAATATTTACGGGGCCTTGGCCGTTTTTATTTTCTAAAATGTATGAGTTGAATTTTAGTTAATTTCGCTGTATGAATAATAAACTTATGTATAACTTCTCTGCTATGCATCAGTTTATTATTCATAAAATATCATGTTATAAAATTGGTGAAAGATTCAAATTTTTCATCAAATATTAATAAAGTGCTATTAATATTTGGTGAAAAATTAGAATCTTTCACCAATTTCATAACATGATATTTTCTTAAGAAATCCGGATTGCTGTTATATAGTGTAGGAAATGAAGCAAGTTGTTGTATGGAGACCCATGCATTAATTTCTCAGTCGATCAAATTTTGCTTGGTTATTGTATAGTATGAGTCGAAACTAACATATAAATATCCAAAAAAAAAAACACTTCTAAGTTAGGTATTTATACGTAAAAATATAAATCTGTTTATATTTTTAACCGAGTAATTCCTCTGTCCAAAATTATTTTACCAAATAAGTTATTTGTATCAGTATGTAATACTAGAAAAAAAATCTAAAAATTTTGTCAAACATGTGATTTTTTTTTAATGATAATTCCTTTTTTTGACGCTCATTTTCATCGGAAAATTGCTCTGTCATTTTTTTCTTCTTATATGATCTTAGAATATAATTTGGCGTAGTGGGTAAGAATATCCAAAAAAAATACATACCCAAATTTATGTATTTTACAACTATTAAAAACTGAGAGTGGAAAATTTCTCAGCCTGTATTCTTTTTAAATATATACTAAGTAGTCACGTATACACTTAAATTGAAAATATCCAAAAGAAATATCATCCAGAACACCGAAATTTTTGAAGCGAAGATAAATCCATCCCGCGGTTACGCAATAATGTACCGTCTTCCTTTAGCAGTTAAGTGCAGATTAGTGTCCTTGTGCTACTAGTACGACCCGACCGCGTGACCCGCAGTCCACACTTAAGAAGGGAGTTGTCGTTGTCACTGATGTGTGAGTCTTTACACTACATTTAGTGATTTTTGCGTTTTCTTTGTACCGAATAATATATACTTACGCAGTTTTATATAACATTGATTAGAATAATATCACGCTAAAGACGTTAATAACAACCGACGTCAAAAACAACTAGGTTCTAGAATTTTTGCCACGTAATAAAGATTACCTACTTATTGTATGCTTATCGTTAATAAATTGCGATATCTTAAAACTTAACCGTCGAGATCTTTAAAACTACTGAACCAGTTTTGACGAAACTTGTACTCATCATTATCGTCAGCCTGTTGCAGTCCACTGCTGGACATAGGCCTCCCCCAGATGCGCCACACAGCACGTTTTCCCGTTTTCTGCATCCAGTCCCTGCCAGCTACCTTCTTTAGACGCCCACATAGACTGACTGATATAAATATTATGCAACTCTAACAATATTACATATAGCCCACCAAATGAAGACCACAAACAACCCACTGGCGGAAATAATTCGTGTATAAGCAAAATTTGGTACTATTGTAGTTGAAGGTGCCTTACACAACATACTGAAAGTACTGATGGATGGTGGTGGCGCTAACGGGTGGGGGGGGGGGGGGTTTAAAGATCCCCTTTTTCAGTTTTTCTTAAATATCTCGTAAACGGTGGCCCATAGCAAAAAATGTTCTTTAACGTAAATAATATATATAAAATTGCCTAATCGAAAGATTCAGTGCACTTTTTCGCTAGGATCAACATTTAAAAAATATTAAAGCGGGAAAGTTAATTAAAATCAATTTTATGGTCCATTTTACTATATTTTCGTGAATAACCCGTAAATAGCAAAAACCTTGTTAAACGTAAATAATTTACACATTTTTTTTACAAAAAAGATTCAGTAAACTTTTTGAAAGAATCAATATTTAAAAAGATATTAAAGGGGGAAAGTCAATTAAAATCAATTCTAAGGTTCCTTTTCTTTCGTTTTTCGTAAATAATTTGTAAAGTATGATCCATAGCAAAAAATCTCTCATACATAAATATTAACCATATCTTTTTTTACAAGAAAGATATATAAAACTTTTCGCTAGGATCAACATTTAAAAAGATACTAAAGCGGGAATATTAATACTAATCAATTTTAAAGCCACTTCTTCACAGTCACTTCTTAGTTTTTTGTAAATAACTCTTAAACGGCAGCTCATAACAAAACAGGTTCTTATACATAAATAATTAACATAATATTTCCTACAAAAAACATACAGAACACTTTTCTCCAGGATCAATATTTAAAACAATATTAAAGGGGGAAAGTAAATCACAAACAATTTACAAGTCCCTAATTTTTTTTTTTCGTAAATAACTCGTAAACAGTGGCCCAATGCAAAAAGTTCTTTATGCAGTAATGATAGAAATGTAATTTTGTACAACAAAAGTTCCGTAAATTTTTTCGCTAGGATCAATATTTACTTAATGAGATATTAAAATTCATTATAATCAGTTTCCAGGTCCTTTTTAGGGTTCCGTACCCAAAGGGTAAGACTCCGCTGTCCGTCCGTCCGTCTGTCACCAGGCTGTATCTCATGAACCGTGATATACAGTTGAAATTTTCACAGATGACGTATTTCTGCTGCCGCTATAACAACAAATACTAAAAAGTACGGAACCCTCGGTGGGCGAGTCCGACTCGCACTTGTTGGGTTTTTTTTAGTCAGAGGGGCAAAGTTACTTACAATGAATCCTCAGGTCTCTTTTTTAGTTTTTCGTAAATAATTTGTAAAGTATTATGACCTATAGCAAAAAAAAAATATATAAACAATTATAATAAAAAATTCTACAAAAGACATGCGGAACATTTTTCCCTAAGATCAATATTTATTAAGGTTATAAAGAGAGAAACACAAATAATGTGCAGAATTGATTAAAATTAACTTTCGCGGTTTAATATCTCAATAATATTGATCCTAAAGAAAAAGAATAGAAATCTTTTTTCTAGATAATTTTATGTAAAACATAAATAATGTTTGAACGTGTTTTGCTACGGGCTACCGTTTACGAGTTACTTACGAAAACTAAAAAGGGTTTTTAAAATTGATTATTATTAACATTCCCGCTTCAGTATCTTTTTAAATATTCATCCTAGCGAAAAGTGTGCTACATATTTCTTATAGAAAATTTTATGTTACTTATTTATGTATGAGACATTTTTTTGCTATGGGTCATACTTTAGAAATTATTTACGAAAACTAAAGAAAAGGAACCTTAGAATTGGTTTTATTAACTTTCCCTCTTTAATATCTTTTTAAATATTGATCCTTTCACAAAGGGTACTGAATCTTTTTTGTAGAAAGTTTTGTGTAGATCATTTATATTTTACAGCGTTTTTTGCTAATTGCCACCGTTTACGAAAATATAGAAAAATGGACCATAAAATTGATTTTAATTAACGTTCCCGCTTTAATATATTTTTAAATATTGATCCTAGTGAAAAAGTGGACTGAATTTTTCTTGTACGAAATTTTATTTAGATGATTTGCGTGAAAGAACATTTTTTGATATGGGCCACCGTTTACGAGTTATTTAAGATAAACTAAAAAAGGGCCATTTAAAGCTAGCAGCCGCGTCGATGCAATTGACTCACGTGCCCTCCAAGCGATATCATTGTCGCTGGTTACGTTTAGAATTATAGTTTGGCATGCTATGACAGAAATATTTATAGTATTTCTGTTGCCGCTATAACAACAAATACTAAAAAGTACGGAACTCTTGGTGGGCGAGTCCGACTCGCACTTGTCCGGTTTTTTAGTCAAAGAGGAGCAAAGTTACTTACAATGAATCCTCAGGTCTCTTTTTTTAGTTTTTCGTAAATAATTTGTAAAGTATGACCTATAGCAAAAAATATATATGTGTATATAAACAATTATAATTTTTTTTACAAAAGACATGCGGAACACTTTTCCCTAAGATCAATATTTATTAAGCTTTTAAAGCGAGAAACACAAATAATGTGCAGAATTGATTAAAATTAACTTTCGCCGTTTAATATCTCAATAATATTGATCCTAAAGAAAAAGTTTAAAAAATCTTTTTTCCAGAAAATTTTATGTTAAGTATTTATGTTTAACATTCTTATTGCACTGGAGCACCGTTTAAGAGTTATTTACGAACAACTAAAAAAAGTACCTATGAATTGATTTACCCCCTATAATATCTTCTTAAATATTGATCCTAGAGAAAAGTGATCGAATTATTTTTTGTAGGAAATATTATGTGCATTCTTTATGTGTAAGAACGTGTTTTACTACGGGCTACCGTTTACGAGTTACTTACGAAAACTAAAAAGGGTTTTTAAAATTGATTATTATTAACATTCCCGCTTTAGTATCTTTTTAAATATTCATCCTAGCGAAAAGTGTGCTAGATATTTCTTATAGAAAATTTTATGTTACTTATTTATGTATAAGACTTTTTTTTGCTATGGGTCATACTTTACAAATTATTTACGAAAACTAAAGAAAATGAACCTTAGAATTGGTTTTATTAACTTTCCCTTTTTAATATCTTTTTAAATATTGATCCTTTCATAAAGTGTACTGAATCTATTTGTAGAAGGTTTGTGTAGATTATTTACATTTTACAGCGTTTTTTGCTAATTGCCACCGTTTACGAAAATATAGAGAAATGGACCAGAAAATTGATTTTAATTAATGTTCACGCTTTAATATCTTTTTAAATATTGATCCTAGTAAAAAGTGTACTGAATTTTTCTTGTAGGAAATGTTATATAGATGATTTGCGTGATAGATCATTTTTTGATATGGGCCACCGTTCACGAGTTATTTAAGATAAACTAAAAAAGGGACATTTAAACCCTCCCTCCCCCGTACACAATAGCGCCACCCCCATCTATCAGTACTTTCAGTATGTTATGTAAGGTACCTTTATCTACAACTATGCCAAAATTCGCTTATACACGAATTATTTCCCCGTTTTTTCCTTCGTTTGGTACGACTCGAATTGAATAAATTGAATTTAAGAATATAAATATTTAAATTAGACACATCGCATAACCTACCTACTTCATTTGTAGGTACGATAGAGACTATACTTACGGTAGGTACTACACAGACAGGCAGGCATACGGCAGGTCAAAAAAGAAACAAGTAGAAATATTTTTTAAAACAGTAACCTATGCACCTAGGCGATACGCGAATGAATAGAGAAGTAGCAAGCTGCCACCGCCGGGCAGGCGCGGCGCGCGCGCTGGCGGCGGCCGGTACCGCTCCCGCACCCCGCTTGTACACCCCGCTCCCTACACACTGCTCCCGATATGTTAAGTTTTTAATACGCTCGTTATTTTTTTGGATGTTTTTATAGTTGGATGGAAATAAAACTGTGATCTTAATTCAATAAATAAAATGGATAGAGAAATTTTTCACAGCGAGTAAAAAGGCAATTTCTGAAAATAGTATAGTTACATGGTTTTTTTTTAGATTTTCATTTTGTAGCTATAAAACGGCAATAAAATGGCATTCCAGTGAAAAAATTAGACGGAGTAATTTTCCGGTCCAAGACACGTCCAAAAATTATATTTTATTAATATTGGTATTTCTGCTGGGATATTTTTTTGGATATTTCATATATTGTTGTAATACGTTACATGAATATGTCTGGTGAAGAAAGTTTGAACGGAGCATTTTTCCGTAAAAAGATATTAACGATTTAATACTTTAGGTATTTACTTAAATCCTATTATTATTATTCTTTGGAAATTAAGACAATACTTTTTATTTATTGATACTTTATCATACTCGTACTGTAAAGTTTTTTCTGGCAGAGGAGTTACTGCGGGGTCCACTACCTTTATTTCCTACACTAATAAACATGAAATGCTGCCAGCGTCTTAGGTTTTATGCCGCAGGGGCCATTTTAAGATTTATTTTAGTTTTAGTTTACTTATAGTTTTTATTATTAATTCTAATCATTGTATTTAATAATAAATTTGAAAGATAATATGAAATCTAATAATATCTATATATTTATGGAAGCATAATAATTATACTCTTACCTAACAATTTCTCTTGACTGTACATATATGTTTAATGTTCATCCAATTCAAATGTGATTCAATAAGTTGAGTTAAAAAAAATAAAGAATCAAATTGCAATTTAATATAGTTCTTGTTGAGTTGACATATACAAACTAGATAATGAAAAATATACAACGCGTTGCATAGTGGTCCATCGCACAATCAAACACGCCGCTAAATTGGATTACCTAACGATTGTTTGTGAATAAGAACTATCATAAAATTGCATTGAAATTAAAACGAATAAAATCATACAAATATTGTAGTTGCTACCTCTCCCTTGTTCTAGCGGTTACATATCAGTATACCTAAAATCGATTTAGGTAAGTGGAATGTTGAATCACCTGAGGTCGTTTTACCTACTTTTTAGGGTTCCGTAGGCAAATGGCAAAAAACGGAACCCTTATAGATTCGTCATGTCCGTCTGTCTGTCCGATTATGTCACAGCCACTTTTTTCCGAAACTATAAGAGCTATACTGTTCAAACTTGGTAAGTAGATGTATTCTATGAATTGCATTAAGATGTTTACACAAAAATAGAAAAAAAAACAATAAATTTTAATACGTCATAAATAGTACGGAACCCTTCATGGGCGAGTCCGACTCGCACTTGGCCGCTTTTTATTTGGTTCTGTATTCTACGCTTAATTCAAGTACATGTCCCATTTCTACGCTGAAATCAACTAGAACTGAAACTCAAAAAATCTTTTTTCATCAAACCCATACGTGTGGGATATCTATGGATAGGTCTTTAAAAATGATATTTAGGTTTCTAATATCATTTTTTTCTGAACTGAATAGTTTGCGCGAGAGACACTTCCAAAGTGAAAAAATGTGTGGACCCCCCTGTAACTTCTAAAATAACAGAATGAAAAATCTAAAAAAAATATATGATATACATTACCATGCAAACTTCCACCGAAAATTGGTTTGAACCAGATCTAGTAAGTAGTTTTTTTAATACCTCATAAATGGTAAGGAACCCTTCATGGGCGAGTCCGACTCGCACTTGGCCGCTTTTTATATACCTTATGATCAATTAACCTAAGCTCATAACACCTAATGAACGGAATACCTAATGCACATCGCACCTATAAATGTTTTACCTACCCTCAGAATACCTCTGGTCGTTTACCTAAAGTTGATACACCTATTTAATGCACGAATTATCTAATTCAAAAATACCTAGAATTGATACACATAATGACCTGATTACCTAAACTTGATTGTTTAATGCACAAAACACCTAAACACCTAATATACTTAATGGCCAGTTTACCTATCCCCGATACAGTCGATACATCTAATGAACGAAATACCTTAAGTTGACCGAAATATTCCCGAAAAGTAGTGGTTTTTTTTTTCAAATATTTCTTATAAAAGCGATGGTTTCCGTTTCAGCTGGGAAAAATTGTTCTTATCTTCATGAAAAGGTTAGGTTAAAACTGCGACTGCGACGCCTTATACTTATAATCGAGCTGTTGACAGAAAAGTATATTGGGTTAGATTAGAACTGTAACTTAAAGTTTTGACTTCAGTTTTGACTGAGCTTCTAAACCATCACCGGTAAATTTGATTTTAGTTAATATGGTGATTGATTATTAGAGTTTGATATACTAATGCAAAACTATTTTTTGTTTTACTAGCGATTCAAACATTTTAGTATGCAGTTCTAGCCTAAACTAATCTTCTGGTTGAAGAAATATTCATAGGTATCAATTGATAGCATGAAATTAATATCTGAATAAACCTCCTGAACTCGTCGATGACCTGGTTGGTGGTAGGTACTGAAGAACCTACAAAACTACAATCTTTGGGCGATTTGATATTTAACAATTTTGAGATTGTAGAGATTACAGGAACGTGAATAAAAATAATAATAATGATAGCTAGAATATCAAATGTTAAATATTAAACCCTCGACATGCCGGAATAAACTTAAATGATTCAACTTCTTCTTTTTGTGTTAACATCCAGAATCAAATTTTAACCTATTGATAAAATAAACTTTATTCAGTAACTTAACAATATCCAGGATGGCGTAGCTCTTTGCTATAATTAAGTATGATATGGGAAAGTTGGGGTGATACCGGATAGTTAAGGAAAATGGATTATGCTGAATTGTTTAAAACTGTTACATTACAAAAATAATAATATCAAATGAAGCAAGTCATTGACTATCATTTGGCAAAATAATTACTCAGAAGTAAATCAACAATGACTGCAATTTAACAAAGCCGATAAGATAAGAAAAATACGTTTTTACGTAATTCAGTGTTGCATATAGCATCGTTGTAACACGGGCAATACATTTAACTCAACCAAACAACTGAAAACCTGTGACATATTAATGTAATTTCGAACATCGATCGTCCGAGATAGTACTTACTTACGCTTAGTAACAAATGTATAAACTCGTACTAAACACCAATCAATATGTAAACAGGCCCTAACTAAGGCAATTGTACACGTTCGTAAGGGCTTTATCAGATAAAAATATATGGTTGATTATCTCCGAAATGGAATTAATTGGAATACATTGGTTTTTGAGAAAGTTTAAATTTAAGCTCAAGAATGCTCCCTTGAAAATAACGCTAATAAAATACGGTGTATAGATGTTTTGTGAGATAAACTTATACCTACCTGAATAAACTGTAAAGTGGAATATCGAATATAAAATAAATATTGCCTGATAAAAAAATACAGAAACTGGAGCAACTTAAGTAAGTACTTTACAATATTATTCTTATATTGTAAATACATATTATGACACCTACCTAGAGCGCTTTCATGCGTATTATTACTAATTTCAGGCATGTCTGTCGTATTGTCATTAAAATCATTAGTGTGGAAAAACAGCTTAGCTTAGTTGATTTAATTAACTCCAGGAAATCTATTGTCATTCGAAAGCACAAATACTAATATGTAAATCTGGTTTGTCCGGACAGCAGCTTTGGGTACGAAAATAAAATATCAAGATATTATTTTACCAAAACTTTTCGATATGATAAAAAATTTCGGGGATCGAATTAATTTAGCAGGAAAATAATACATCATATTGACTTACCATATTCAGGGCATATGATGCAGAACGCCACAGCCAGGAAAAAGCCAATCACCTCGCCGGCAAAACCTTGGAAGGCCATTTTTTTCCTTTTGCTTAACTCACGCTAGCTCGAACCGACATTTTTACTTTTTTTTGACCAATTTCAGTGAACACTCGTTCTGTCCATTGTTTTGGGTACTATCGATTATTTGTCGTCATCTTTCTTTGAGGAGCTATGCGGTCACATCTGAAATAAAAAGAAACAAATTGGTTAGGTTTCTACTTAATTCGCTAAATACTACTTACTAACATGTTGAAATGTTTATCCCACCAAAAACATTTTCATGTAAAATGTTGCCTAGACGAAACCATAAGGCTCGCACTGTGGAAAAGTTATTAGATCTCTTGTGGAGCCAAGCTTCTAACTCTACAAACTCTACTACTCGGCTTGGCAGTTTCTTATATTTGATTAGTAGATAACTTACAAAGCAAAAAATACCAAAAAATCCTGTTGAAGTGATTACCTTACCAGACCCCTAATAATAATGAAAGCACAGTCTATAAAACAATACAGTCTTTCGACGAAGCAGTCTAGACGGGGCAAATAGTGCGGGGTGCGAGGGTTGAAGGGCGGGTCGCGCGCACCCGAACTGCATACATCGAATTTGTTAGTAGCCCGCGAGGTAACAAAGTAGAAGTCTTACAGATAAATTAAATTACAGTCATTTTAACAGCATTCTGTAAGTCTTCCTTTTCCTTATACTTGGTAATGACAAAAAGACTATTTAAAATAGTTTTGAATATTTTATGTGTGACAAAAATAACGATATTTTTTTATTAAGGTTTAAAAAGCATTTTTAAATTGACATATTCATGCGTGCGTCTTTTATTTGAAGTTACCAAAGTATATCAAGTAAATAGCTGTGTTGTTTAAATGTTGTATAAATATGGCTACAACAAAACGCACTCATCACAACCGAAAGGAAATTAATTTGTGATGGAAGCAATAATTGCAGTAATTTTATATTTATAAACAAATAAAAAGTCCCTATGAATTATTTAGTTACCATAGAATAATAAAAAAATTATAAAGAGCCTACTGGTCTAAGATACTTTATAAAGAATATCTTGTCTGATCTGTTATTTATGTGTGATAAGAAATAAATAATAGATAATATTCACATTGACACATTGCAAATAGGTTGCCTAGTTAAATTTCGTACGGACAGTTTTTTTCTTTTTTTTATTAAAAAGTTGGTCCAGTCCATGATTGCCTAGATTAACCGATTTCGTCTTAAATTTAGGCAACCATGGACTAGACTAACTTTTTAATAGGGCTACCGATTACAGTTAAATTGCAAGCTTTCATTTTATATGCATAATATACGATTAAATAACGAAAGAAAAGTTTTTTTTTGTACGCAATTTATTAGGCAATCTATTTGAAATGTGTATATTAACTATCATTTATTTTTTATCATAAATAGACAACAGATGAGGGTGAGATATTCCTTAAAACGTATCTCCAACTATACAATACGCTTAGCAAAAAATTAGAAACAAAAAAATATATGATTTTACAAATACCTACCCAACGTTAACTTGAACATTATAACCATATCAAACAGCTTTTCGTGTACATGTGCCTAATATTTTGCTTATTATTATTATTTCATTATTTAGTTTTTGTGAATTTCCTATTTCTGGCTCAGCCCCTGAAATACCTACTTCATTGTCTTCATTTAAACACAAAGTATGTATTTCCCCACATGTAACCAGTTTAGCTACATTTTAGCTATAAAAGCGGCATAATTATTTGTTTGAGTACGTTACTGGAAGTGACCTGAAAGGGACGACACGTATTGTGGGACGACGTCCGACACAGAAGTATTGTGCAAAGGCTTTCGACACAGAAATTGTATTGTGAGCGGACGTTTTATGCCCGCCGCGGGTGTTGCTTCTGTTTGTCGTGTACCCGTCTCTATTCTTTAGCGTGTCACCTACTTAACTGAAGCGGTTGTGCACCTTTTGCTTGCTGTTATAATATTTATTTCTACTTCACTGTGTGGCGAATTAAGATTCACAAAGGGTATCTGGGGGCACGGTAGAGGCGGCAAGCGAAGCACAATGACACTACCCACCTTTCTCGAAGCGCTTCGTCGTTTTATTGAGCCCTCATAAGTTGGGTTTAGATTAACCCATACAAACAAAATTCTAGGGATATGATGACAATAGTAGAAGTTAAATATAAAAAGTTTCCATTGCATAGATCTTATATTAAGATTTTATTGACATCTAAAAAACCCCGATTTCGTCACTGACTCATTCTGTAGTAGTTTCTGAAGTCCTAGAAAGCTGAAATTTGGTATGTTAGCTAGTTTACAATCAACAAATAAGACCTAAAATTTGGAACTTTTACCCCCCAACCCCTTAAACTAGGGGATGAAAATTTGTTTGAGGGTTCCGCAAATTTTTAAAGCTAGATGTCTGAATATTGATGTATGGACTCCTTGTTATAAATAATTAAATACATATTTCAGGATTTATAGTAAATCACCCCCCACTTTTTAAATTAGGGGTGGAAGATTGTCATAAATTCATAAGCAACTTACAAAAAGAAGTGAAATTATACCACCAAAAACATTTTCATTTAAAATGTTGCCAATAGGAAACCATGAGGCTTGTACTGTCAGTATTATCAGATCTCATGAAGAGCCAAGCTTCTAACTCTACAAGCCCTAACGTCACAAACTCTACACGTTAGTCAAAATATGTGGCTTAGCCGTTTCGCTACCATCACATAGGCGTAAGTTGAAAAATGTATTCACTGTTCAATACTTTTATGTTTTACAATAGTACTTGTAGTAACTATTAACATTAGGTACATTTTACTAAAATCAACGCAAAGGAAAAGCTAGCTTTTAGAAATGACGGGAATATTTTGTTACTTAAGATCCCAGAATGTCATTTTATGAGCTTCGGTTTAAATAAGTCACATTTACCGTTCGGCTAGACCACCTGACCAATAGTCTGACCACCAACCTAATCAAGTTTATTAACTCAACACATGTTTTCAATATTTTTAAAGAAAAAAACATTCGATCGCAAATAACAATTCCTTAATTGTTACTCGTTTTCCGTTTATTATCGGCGGTGGAACAGTATCTTTAACAGTCAGGATTACGAGTTAATTTATTTATATATTTTATTTACCACCTCATATTGTCCCACCACTGGAATACCTCCCTTTTATTCTTAAACGTATCACTATCGTGTGAAGCCTCTGAGAAGTCTTTGTCGCAGACGCCAAGCTCATCCCGCCAATTACTAGAACTTCTACCGTGACGCCTTACAATTTGTGCGACCCCATAAGGTTGACTCCGTAATGTCCGTATGTGATGTCCAGTCCTATTTTAGATTGCTTGCAGATTCAAATACGACTATGTAGTATCTCAATGAAACGACGAAATTAAAATTAAACATTCTGTGTTCAAATACATAACCCCGTAATAAAAGCGCAGGCTTCTAAGTTACCAATTTGGCTAATCTTAACGAAGTAGAAAAATAATGTAAGACAAAGAAATAAAGAACTGGAGCTTGTGATTACTCAAAGGAGGAACAAAATCCTATCATTATTTTTCCTTGCAATCTTTTCTTCAATTTGCCCTGAAAGTTAATACAGGAAAATAAGATTTTGTTTTTGACTCGGGGGCCTGGCTGACCTAAGCTATATAGATTTAGTTTATTATAGTTCAATACGATTTATCGAAAACATTTAACTCATTTTTTTATTTTTCATCAATTTCAATTTTCTTTAAATAGTCGACAACACGATTGTTAATCTAAACTCAATTCGGTTGCTTTGTTTTATTACCTATTATTTCCTACGGCCACTTTCAGTGTCAATCGTCATAATATTAGCTCTATGGCATGTCTATGGCACATATCATAATATTACATTATCACCGGTCTTGGTAAAATAACCCGAAATTTGCTATACTATTTAAAAAATGCAAATATTAAAGTCGTATGGCATATTTTAATTCTTGGTCGCATTACAAATTTACAAATAAATATCAAAGGTCTTGACCCAATGGGCTGCGTTTTCGCTTAGCTTAAGTAACTCCAGAGGATCTCCCTTGTACTTTCTTTTTGGACACTCATGGACAATGTGGTAAATGAACTGTACGGGTGCTCCACAGTCGCACTTCGGTGTATCTCGTCACCCACACTTAAACATAAATTCTCCGGATCGCCCGCTTTTAGTGCGAAGTCTATTTAGTTGGCACCATTGCCGTCTCGGAGCCGAAAAGCCCTGCGGTTTGCTGGTAGGATCGTAGCTGGCATGGGATGCCCTGGGCAAGTTAGCAATCCAGTCCTCCCTCCATTTATCCTTGATGTTAAAACTGCTTTCTTTAAGTTCCTGTGCCGTATTGGCCGGTGGACGTCGGGATTTTAAGCGTAGCCTAGGCGGACAGAAAAAATCAGAAAAGACGGGTAGCTTTGGATTTGAGGCAATTTTGTTTGCTTCCTTTAGCAGGGCTTGTTGTCTCCTGAGATGAGGCGGGGCAATGTGGCTCAGAGCCGGCAGCCATTGTGTCGGAGTGGACTGTATGGTACCGGTTATGCACCGCATGGTTTTTCGGAGCTGGACATCGACCTTCTCCACATGTGCACTATTGAGCCATACGGGTGCGCAATATTCACCAGCGGAATAAACTAGGCTGAGTCCCGTCGTACGAAGCACGTCAGCGCTGGCTCCCCAAGTAGTTCCAGTCAGCTTGTGCAGAATATTATTACGGGTTCCTAGTTTTTTGCTCAACTTACAGAGATGGGAACAGTATGTAAGAGAGCGGTCTAAGGTTACGCCGAGATATTTTGGCTGTGGATTGTACACAAGGGTTTTACCGTCAAAGTTTACTGAGGGGGTGTATGAGGCCAGTCTGTTATTTAGGTGGAATGTGGAAATCTCTGTCTTGCTAGCATTTGGTACCAATCTCCACCTTTTAAAGTACAAGTTAAGCAATTGCAAATCTGTGGTGAGTTGCGTTTCAGACGATTCAAAAGTGCTGTGCTGGTGGGTTAAAGCAATGTCATCAGCATAGACAAATTTTCTGGACGCTGTTTCTGGGAGGTCATGGGTGTACAGATTAAACAGCAGTGGCGCCAGTGTGGATCCCTGTGGTAGGCCGTTGTGTAGTTTTCTAGGACGACTCTGCTTATCTCCTAGATGGTCGACAAATTCCCTATTACATAACATACGGATTATTAGGCTGGTGATTCTTCGACAGGGGACAGCTATCATTAATTTGTAGTGTAGGCCATGCCGCCATACCGTGTCGTAAGCTGCAGATAAGTCCACGAAGACAGCTACTGTTTTTATTAATTAATTTAATTAGTAGCAGTAACGATTTTGAAAAATACTATAAATCCTGTAGGTATAAAAGTTGAAAGTGAATTGTATCGTACCTTATAATGGTAGAGTGAGACAAAGATAAGTTGGCAGCGATTTTGGCAGCCCAGACGGTGCAAGTGTTGTTTTAAACGTCAAATATCTATGAAATTATGACGTTTACTTAACACTTGCACAGGCTGGGCTATCAAAATCACTGCCAACTTATCATGGTTTGACTCTAGTTCTTTCAAATTGTATTTGTAAAATTTCAACTTTGAGTAACCTAAGGATCTTTGCTTAAATGACTATATCAGTTGAAAACTTACTACATTTTTCAATTTGAGTTCAATACTATGCCCAAATGTCATTCACACTTTTATAAGACGTGAAAGAAATTTCGACAAATGACAGAATCGATCATTTTATTTCTAGTTCAGTCGTCTATTGTCACAGATACAAAATCTAGAACACCCCACATCCTAAATGCGAAGCGTATATTTCTCATTTGTGCCATATAAACAGACCATAAAATAAAGTTTTGTATCTGGACATAAAATATTTTACGGTGCGTCTGTAAACAGTTCCAACTACGCGTTGTATCACCGGAGAATTTACTGTTTGGTGACATCCTTTTAGGTGAACATAGATATTTTGGTGCACTCTGTGTAAACTACGTGTCTGAAGCATTTCAAAATATTTTTAAATAAAAAGTTATTATTACAAATTACTATTACGTATACTAAGTACCATCAGCCGTCAAAGCGCATGGCGACTTTATAAATGAATTCATTTATAATTTCTCCATGCAATTTTACAGCTTATTGCACAACAGATATTAAGTAAACCGTCGAAATTGGCGGGTTAATAGTTATTGCCATCACCCTTATAAAGTGTACGAATACTGTCCAAAGCAGCCATCTCAAAAGCTTGGAAGTCTTGTTAACTGGACAACCGTGAACCTATTAACTGCTGGGACTCCATAAGATTAAACCTGTCACGTCTAGCCACGAAACTGGTGAAGATTTAAGACGACGACCGCCAAGTTACAAAACTCATTTGCATTATAACACGGTAAGTTGAGCTGATGTAAAAACTTTACGATCCCGCCGCACTAAGTGAATTTATGGCGGCAATATCTTTGCCTTAAATGCAGTTATTGTTGTAGATTTTTCTCGGTAATTGTCTGCAGTTACGGCATTGACCGTTCCTCAGTGCAGTTTTGATGCGAAATTGTTTTTCGTCGGAATGTGCACTGTTTAGTTCGAAGAATGTTTGTACCTACATGTCTGTTGTTTACAGACCAAATATCTCGGAGTCCTGTATAAAAGTTTAAAGTGAATGGTATCGTAATGTGGACTTATTAAAAACCTTTATATTTATTGTAAACCATGCCGACTATTAAATTTAATTGTAAATATTTTATAACAAGGGTTAGATACGGCAACGGTGTAAATATTATATAATTATAGGCGAAAAGTGTGTACACATATATCTTTTAAGTATATTGTGCACAGATGTTCCAAAGTTTCAGTGTACTTTTTGACCTGGCAACAAAATCATCCATACTTACCAACAAACCAAATTTTAGAAGAGTGACATAGACAAATATAATATCCTATATGTAAAAACTAGTCATAAAAATCAATTTCAGGATTTTCTATACAACATAGAACTTGGCACCCATATAGATCTCAATTCTTTTGTCGGCGAATAAACAACGACACATATTTTTAATATTTGATCATGGCCATCATTTCACAGTTATGTTTTTCTTGGGATATCATTACTTTTTGTACAGAAATGACTAGGTATACTTTTAATCATGAAAGTAGTTTAGTAGTTGCCCATCAGCTTAAAACGCGCGGTCAATAGTCAAAAAATATCAGTTTTCAGATTGTTTTCCTTTGTATAAGCCTAATAGTCTACCTTGGTGCCAAATATCAAGTTTATAGACCATCTGGAAGTGGGTTTGGTTTTTGATCCATAAAACATAATTAATGTAACGATTATCAAAATATGATTTTTTTCCAATCTGGCCTAGTGGGTAGTGACCCTTCCTATAAAGCCGATGGTCCTGGATTCGAATCCCGATACGGGCATTTATTTGTGTGATGAGCACAGATATTTGTTCCTGAGTCATGGGTGTTTTCCATGAATTTAAGTATTTGTATATTACATACATCGTTGTCTGAGTACCCACAACACATACCTTCTTGAGCTTACCGTGGGACTTAGTCAATCTGTGTAAGAGAGTTTTATAATATATTACTTATTTTATTGATGCCAAATTTCAAGTTTCTAATTCATCTGGAAGTTTGTTTGTTTGTTTAAACTTTATTGCACAAATTTTCAAAATGAGTACAAATGGCGGACTTAATGCCTTGAGGCATTCTCTACCAGTCAACCATTGGGCTAAACAGAAATAGTTTAGTGCAGGACAGGATTGTAAAGAGTTGATATGGAAATAGACACAAGTCGAGACTACTATGATACTATACTTACACAAATATACCTACATGTATACATATTCAATATAATCAATATATATAAATAAACATACATACATATATATATATATATATATATAATAATTGGGTTAGATTTTCAATCTATAAGTCAGGTAGTCACAAAAAATCCGGTTTTTAAACGTTAATTTATCAATAACTGTTTGAGCTACGTTTTTGAAATGTTGTATGCTAGACAAGCTAAGAAGTTTAAATAAACGCATCAAATTTCATGTGTGTAGATTAAATAAGTTTTAAGTTGTGATAGGGTCAAAATAGCTCGATACGGTTCGTGTAATCGCTCGAACTTGGCTAGACACGCAACCGCGTGTCTAGATAGTAGTTTACATATTCGCTCAATAATAGCATTAAAATACGTGTGCGTTTAAGAAACGAGCTGAAGACAAGTGTCATAAAAACATGCCTAATTATGTATAGTTACATACACTACTTTATCTACACACATACAGTATGTTTGACAAGAATGTGACCAGGTTATATTTATGTATATATTTTAAGAATGTGGCACAGAAAAAAGTACTGGCTGAATAGAACGTTCTTTTGCTTACAATTCTTCGTAAAAAATAATAAAAAACTTTTGACACGGCTGCCCTAAGCAGAAAACAAGTATCTCCCAAATTATCAAAAACTGATTCAGGCGCATCTTTCAATGAAGAAAAAATTGTGAAATAATGTGTGTTTTTCAAAATATTGAGGTTTTTAGAGGTAATATCCAAGTATCTTTTTTTGGTTCTGTATTCTACGCTTAATTCAAGTATATGTCCCATTTCTACGCTGAAATCAAGTAACTAAAAAGAGATACTTGTAATTCATATAGATGACTGAGATACATGCTTTTACCGTAGATGTCAGCAACTAAAAAATAATTAATTACAACAGTTAAACGAGTATCTCTTAACATAATCTGTAATACCTCTATAGGTAGAAACTAGTCGCATAGTGATAACGCAGATTTTTTATTATATAATAGGAAACAAGTGTGTTTACATTAAGAAGCAGGCATTCATTAAGCAGGTATTTATTCAAATCGTGAGTGAGAGTGAGTTTTGTTGTGAATAATTATTGTTGAAACTATTAATTATACTAAAATTGTCGACAACAATGTATAAAAGACGCAGGAATGCATCCGATATACAGAAACGGGCAAAACTAATATTATCTACGTATTTGGAGAAAGATTACGGAGAAAGGTACGGGTTATTAGCAGTGATCGGTTATTTGGATTCTCCCTCGCGGGATATCAAGTAGAAAAGTTAATATAGATACGACAGTTTCCCGCGATACTGAACAAACCGTACAAAAATAAAACAATTTAAATTATCTCTAAGGAATTTTTTACTCTTACATGGCAACCAGTTGAGACAAAAACTTCTATTCTTTTCCTAATCTCAACATTTTATTTAAAGCAAAATATATTAAAACCTCCAGAAAGTATTAGCTTATATAACTGTCATGATGGAAAAAATACTTCAAAATCTTGACATTGACATTTCATTATTTTCTCTGGATTTCAGTTCTAATTATTTTTGGTGAGCAATAAAACCATTTGACATTGTGGACATTGTTTTTCTCAAACTGCCTCTCAGTTGAAAGAAGTGTAATTCACTTTTTGATAACGAATGCATTGATTCAAACAATTAACCCGTAGTAACGATATATTAGCTGATAGACACGCGTACTTACTCGCCGAACTTTTATCCAAACGGTACAAAATGTGCCGCTTTGGGGGCAGCAAATGAGCTGTGAGTGTAAACACTTGTGCTCATTTGTTCGATTTAGACAAAAGAACGGTGAGTGAGTACTCGTCTATCTGCTACTTAGATGTTTTAAAGTGTAATAAAATAAACACATTGTATTTTTTTGCCTTTTCTAACAACATAAAGCCCGGATTCCCGGGGCATATCCATACTAACATAATGATTGAGGTCGTTCACCCCATGTCGAATCCAAAAAACCGATCACTGGTTATTAGTGAGTTTTAAATACTATTTAAAAACTATTAAAATGTTAAAATAATAATGATACAGTTGAACTATAACTACAAATTAGTTTATTACAATTACAAAACGAGTACCTCCTAACACAATATGCGATTTAGGTTAGAAATTAGTTACATAGTTATACAGTAGTAACCTTATTTAAAGGCATACATAGAAAACAAGTTTGCTTAATAATTAATATTCGTGTACAAGGCTAACACGTAATGTTAAAACAACCAAATTTATCTGTATTGTCTACAGTACTGAAAACAGAATACGAAAACGCATTGGATATACGCCATATAAGAATGACCAATATGTAGTTTTTCAGCTGTCAAAGGCAATTACAAACAGCAAAGAAAAAGAAAGTCATTTAAATATTAGTTCCACTTATGCTGCATCTGTACCAAAGATTTTAAACAAATTAAAAACAAACAACAACTCACTCGATTCAACTGACCAGAAGGGAAATAATCCAGAAATAACGCCATAACTTAAATTTTTATAATCACACATATTCATGCCAACTGTTTTAATATTTTCAAAGAATTTGATTCGTCAAAGCAAAAGGTCTCAGGATGAAATCCCGGTATGAGCAATTATCTGTGTGTACATCACGAATATTTGTTCCTGAGTTGTGGATGTTTTCTATGCACCTAATACTCATAGCACAAGCTTTGCCTAATTTGAAACCTGGACGACAAGTGTCAGATTGTCCTCACATATTGATTTTTATGGACTTACGAGCTCTCACCACGCACCAGCCTCATTCTTATCAAACACGTCTGTCAAATGGGACTGTAAAAAAAGTTAAGTTTGAAAGCAGGTTCCTGCACGAGGACTTAAAACGGGTTTACTGAAGGAATAAGACATCAAGTCACACAATGATCTCTAGAAATTAAAAAATCGATTTTTTTAAATAGATATGTGTCAGAAGGTCAGAGGATGGTAGTAAAAGATACGGATTTTTTATATATTAAAAATACTATAATTTTTTTAAGTAAATTTTGTCTAACAGGGAATTTTCTGCCGTCAAACCGGTAAGAAATAAAAATATGTTTTACGGTAGGTTATAATATTAGCTTTCATTGGATACCATATTCTTCAGGGTGGCATGAAAATTAGAAAGTTATTGACAGTTATTTAAGAAGATAAAGTGCGTGCTATTTCAAAACTAAACACGAGATACTTGAATTTGCTAAAAATGCTTCTGAGATTTTTGGGCAGTAATCTACACAGAAAACTATTTTTGCTTGTACAAAGTTTACTTTACAAAAATATCAAAAAATGAACTCTGTATAAGCTAAATTGTATCAGCCTTAGTATAATGACATAAATAGATGTTAGGTATATTTTAGACAATAAACCTAACAAAACAAGGCAAGACAAGTGCAAGGTGGGGATTTGGGGATGCTTCTCGAAGCAGGGTTTCGGCCATTTGTACTTCTTCATCGGTACACTGGACGCCCATAAAATGGTCAAAATTGATGAAAGAGCATTGTCGCCTTTTCTGCTATCAATTGCCTAAAAACTTGTCCCTTTTCAAATTTAAATCAATTTCTGAGATTTTTTTTTCAAGTAACTTTTGAGAAAATTTATGAGAAAGTAACACTTATTCTCGTATTTAATACAATTCACTTACAATGTAATAACATAACATTTAATTCTTTGTTTTTCCTTAATTTCAACTGTTTTACAGTAGGTAACTCTGTTACCATTGTACCCCAAAGATCTATTAGCGTAATTAATAAAATGCAGTAATATTTATTTAAAATACTTGGACTCCAAAAGTTTCTTGTTGTTTACGACTAACTGTAACTACACACCATATGTTTTTTTTTTCTTATAAAACATACTTATAGTTTAACATTATTTTGCAGTTGTTGGGACATCCCATGTTTTTTAAATATCGGCATAAGCGATGAAAAACTATTATAGAAAACATTCTAAACATTCTGAATGAATATGAAAGAAAGTAATGTAATGTTATATTTTATTAACTAATTTGTGTAGGTTGTCTGGAAGAGATTAGCGATAGGACCGCCCGTTGTCTACCATAGTCTTAGTTGTCTTAATTTGTATGTCATGTTTTTTTTTTTCATATTGGTAAGCAATAAAAAATATTTTACTATATTGCTTATTGTAGTGATTGCTCCATTAGTTGATTGATCCAAATTCGATTAATTGAATAAAACGTTTACCAAAGGCGAATTAATTTTAAATAAATTGCAACTTAAGTAAAGATACAAAACAAAGCGACATAATGACACCGCACATCCAAAAACATGGAACGCATGATATCAAATGTTCACGCATACAAAATTCAATTAAAGCATAATCGCTCGACGGAGACGAGCTCCAAAGGCTCAGTATAACGACGTAATAATGGAAGTCGTCTTGTTCCGTACATTATAATATGTAGCTTCTTAATAAAGAGTCAGGTTGGAGATTTACATGTCTACGTTTGATTATTGTTAAAGCCTGTATGGAGTTAATTATATTTACATAATTATTCATTTGAGATAGTACATAAAACAACCAATAACTACTATTAACCTTGACGATTATTGTGCTTACAAGGAAGGGTACCCAACTGTCCGACTCCGATTTGATTCATTTTGATATATGTTGTAGAGTAGTCTAAAATAACGGACATGTATTTTTTTAGCTGCCCAAACTTAACCTATTGGGAGAAATTGTCCTCCAAAGTACTAGAAAGTTACTAAATCTTCTAACTTCCTAAAAAAACACCCGTCTTTATGTGTAACTATAGTGATAAGATATTATAAAACTTCGAATGTCGATTTTTTCCTAAAAAAATCGACATTCGACATTTACGTATTTTTATATGCATTTAATATTACCACCCTTGTAGTACAATAATTGTATTCTCTAAAATAAAGAAACATCTGAAATGAAAGTCGCTTAACTGATACTGACCTAAGAATAATCCCGGAAGAAAGCTTGAAGCGACATCTCAAAATTCAACTAACCAAACTAGTCGACTGACCTATTCCTGTAATATTAATTTGAGCAGGAGGCGTTAAAATTTAAAAAAAGATATATGTATGTAAATATTTCTTTTTATTCGATTTGAAAGACCTTTCTTATGCCAATAAATAAATAATACCTATATTGTTCAATGTGATATAAACCCGTAAAAACCCGTTTTTAGTAGAAACGCATTTTCTAGATGAAAATAGTTTTCCGCGTCGCCTCAGTGAAAATGCATTTTCACTAGTTAAGACTAATTATTTGTCCGTAATACCTCGCTTAAAACTAGTTTTATCTGGGTGTTTTTAGTCTAAACTAATTTTGGGAAGTGCCTTGGCGAAAACTAGTTAAGACTAATTACTTAAAAATATTTCAATGAAAACTACTTTTAACCGCATTACTGCCGCAATTATGACGTTCAATCCGTCACACATTTTATTAAGAGGATACGGGAGCTATATCCGTCTCGCTAACGGAAGCGGCTCCTAAAAGTAGTGCGATGAGTAACACCAGGTTAGGCGAAAAATCCTGCGTAAAAATCTCGAAAAACAATGTTTCATAGGTACTCGACTGTTTGCTCCTCCAATACTTAACCAAATGTAACGAAATTTTGAGATCGGACTGTTTTGCTTTATATGCTAATTGATGTCAGTTTTGAATTTACTAAAGTAAAATAGCCCGTTTTTGCTATTTTTTTTTGAAATACACTTGCGCATTAAGAAATAAAAATATCAATAAAAGCAAAACAGTCCGACATAGATATTAATACTAAGAATCTATGTAATACAGCTGCAGTAGCCATCCGATTTACAATTAAAAAACCGGCCAAGAGCATGTCGGGCCACGCTCAGTGTAGGGTTCCGTAGTTACTCTTCCGTCACAATAAGCTAAATGGAGCTTAAAGTATAGTAAATTGTTAACCGAGGGATGAAACGGTACCCGAGTTAAACAAATAGGCAAATTTTCATAATCAGTAATTAAAGTAAGTCTTTTTACTATAAAGGGAAAACTTTTTGCGATAACTCAAAAACAGCTAAATTGATCATGTCCGCTATAGTTTTCATTTAATGTCTTTCTTAAGCTCTACTTCCACGATTTTTTTCATATTTTTTGGACCTATGGTTCAAAAGTTAGAGGGGGGGGACACATTTCTTTTTTCTTTCGGAGCGATTATCTCCGAATATATTCACTTTATCAAAAAATGTTTATTAAAGACCCCTATTAGTTTTGAAAGACCTTTCCAACGATACCCCACACTCTAGGGTTGAAGCGAAAAAAAAAAAATCACCCCCACTTTACGTGTAGGGGAGGTACCCTAAAAAAATTAAATTTTTAGATTATATTGTACGACTTTGTCTGCTTTATTGATTTATATATCCATGCCAAATTTCAGCTTTCTAGCACTAACGACCACGGAGCAAAGCCTCGGACAGACAGACAGACAGACAGACAGACGGACATGGCGAAACTATAAGGGTTCCTAGTTGACTACGGAACCCTAAAAACGTTACGTAAAATTAACGTTGAGTTTGTTTATTCGGCATTTATTATGAGACCTATACGAAAGAAAGTAAGGACGGAAACGCTTAAATATTATATCAATAAGGACCCGAAAATGTAGGCAAGTACATCTAATGTCTCTAGCGCCATTATGAAAGTCATGGATGGTTACGTATTCCTAGCCCTGACAAACACTGCTGTGCACTCAAGCACAACAAACGCTGGTATTAAGGGAAATTGTTATAAGGAGAGAGGGTCGCTAAGCTTCATTAAATTAATTGCTATATTATATTTTGAATACCCTTTCTGGCGTCAGGTGAAGTCATAATTAAGTGCAGTACTTCATTCTAATCGTAATATTATAATTTTCTGTGGTTTTGTTTTATTTCTTTCGAATTATTATATAATTACCTATACATATTAGCATCTTACTGAAGAAATGTATCGGGGTGCAAACATGAAATTTATTATATGTTTATTTGGAGACGCAAAAGTTAGGAAAGGGAAGGAAAAAGAATGGACAATCTGTTTCTACTTAAAAAAAGTACCTGTATTTCATGTTCACAACCGGATGGAATCATACATTGAAATATATTTATTTATTTATTTGATGTTTATTGTACAAAAGAAAAAATCTTACAGTACAAAAGGCGTACTTAATTCCACGAGGCATTCTTTACCAGTCAACCTTAAAGCTAAGCAGAGAGATTGTGAGCGGTGCTATAATTACAAATCAAACAAAAAATATATAATTAATAACAATAATATACAATTTTTGAAATTTAGCAGATAAAGCTTAAAACCTAGACCTATGTGCTGTTCAATTATGTAGAATTGCCCATTTTTAATCATAAAACTATTATGGGATGTAAAAATCGACATGTGGCAACTACCCTTTACCACTAACGTAAACGTCAAGTGTCAATTCGTGGTACGGCTACTTTAGCGTTCGGTATACAGCCTACTTCATATTAGGGCACTACATATGAGCAAGATGGGTCAAGACAACAACTAAAAATAAATTCATTTTTATAATGCATCACCATATATAGGTATCGATACCTCCTAAGTACCAAAAATCTGAATTTGAATCTTCGCAAAAATATATATTTTTTAAATAGAAAGAAAACTGATTTAAGGTGATGATACCCATTGAAAGTTTGTATTGAGATCGTAAGTTTTTTTTTAGTGGGGGACTTAAAACTTTGTAAAAAGGCATTTGATGACGTATCCCCTGAATGGGTTAAAAAGAGGTTTAAAATTTGTATCAAATGCAAATACTTTGAAACTTCTTTTTTCATTTTTCATAACACATAATATAAGAAACCAAAAAAAGTAAATTCAACGTGTTTGAAAATTCTTCCTCCATGGGGGTTAAAAAGGGGTTGAATATTTACACCAGGAACACCGAACATTCTTGTGAGTGGGAACTTAAAATTTTGTAAACACTACACTACACTGTACTACTAGAAAACAAGAAACGCAATATCAGTGATTTTCAAAATTCATCCTCTGAGGGCGATAAAAGGGGGGTAAAAGTTTGTATAGAGAGCGATAAGTAATATAAACAAAATATTTAAAATAAAGAGACAAGAAGAATGCTGTTTTGGAAATTCAACCCTAAAAGTTTGTATCATGTACGAGTAGGAGGAATATTTTTGAGCGATCTACTTAAAACGTGTCACTCTACAAACACAGTATTTCTCAAGAAAAGCAATGTTAGCGTTTATGAAGATTCATTCCCTAAGGAATCTAAAGTTTGTTTGTAAATGTAAATGAATTGTTTTTTGATTGTGGTGCTAAAAATCACATTACTAGAAAACAAGTGGACAGATCGCAGAAATGCTCTTGTATTTTTTGCGATTTGTCAAAAGCGTTTGACTGTATCCGCCATGATGTACTTTTATTTAGATTAGACTACTATGGCTTCAAACACCAAGAGCTTAATTTAATAAAAAGCTATCTTAATAACAAACGTCAAAAAGTATACACATGTTCGCAGGAAGTCAATGTCAATGTTTGTGTATCACAAGGATCTATCTTGGGCCCAATTTTATTCATAATTTATGTAAATGATCTACCTGAGTGCATACCTAATTACGCTATGGTTACCCTATTTGCAGACGAAACACATGTGGGCTTGAAAGATACAGACATAGCTAATCTAAAATTGAGGGTATCATGAAAACGCTTGGAAAATGATTTAATGTTAACGGAATTATTTTTAACTCTAGCAAAACTACACAATTGACATACCATAATAAAAATACATTGCATGATTAGTTTTAGCAATGACCTGTATTTTGACATACTAGATGTAATGTTCTGTTGTTACTTGGCCAAATAAAGAAACTTGAAACAAGAAAAAATATTCCAGGTTTTGAAGATACATCCCTTAAGAGGATAGTAGGCGACCGCTTCTCCATACAACCTCCAATACCCCATAGACCCCAGTGAGAACGTCACAAATACAAATATTTATACCAAATAACATAGTGCTAATTGTACATACATATTGATATATTATACTTACTTACATGGATAAAATACTTACATACACATACAATATATAATAACTTCAAGGAAATCTTTTACCTTATGTCAACACCGAAAACAGACATGTCGATAATTAATTTTGTCAATCACTGCTTTTGCCGGGAAAAGTTCTGTATGGCTATTACATAAATACCTGTTGGATTGTAGGTAAATTATTCATTTTAGTTTTAATAGTGCTTGCAGAAAGCATAAAAAGATCAAATACGGCATTGTCTGAACAAATGATTTTCTTTGGCAGATCTTTGTGTTCCTAAAATGTATTTAAGAAGTGGAGTTGAATGCAGCTTACCTACATTCAAAAATAAAATCCGCAAAATGTTGTGTCCATAAGCTGCGTTTACAATTATAAATTTTCGTAAACGCTTTTTGTTTAATTAAAACATTAAGTATAATTTAGTTTTAGTTTTAGTCTTAGTTTAATTACTAGCGTATGCAACTCCGTAAATGCTAAATTTTGCTACTGCTTATTTTACCTTTTTATCCATAATCTAGCGTAGAAATGATATCTCACCTCTCTAGCAATAAATTGTAATAATATGTCCTTATCCTTCTGTCTAGATTTGAATTGTATGTTAATACTGTAATTTCCGCTATTATCTGTAACTTGTTTTGTGAGCCAAAAAAAAAAAACAATCCTACCAAATGAAATCTTTTGTTCACGACACGCCATCTTTTATGAGCTACAGCTACAACTATTTAAAAATAAACAACGTTTATCTTTCTATATCACTATAACCAACAGAGCGAACCCTAAAACAATGTTAGGATCTCATTATAATAAAACATTTGAATGTTCATTTCGCGCTGATACTAAAGCAACTTGGAGATTACTTCGGGAAAAAGCCGCTGAAATGGCAGACATTATTCAAGGAACCTTCTTTTCTGTTTAAAAGTAAAAAGCAAAAGAAGTACAGGCCAAGTGGAACGTACATTGACTCGTGCTTGTGCGTACATGTATTAGCGCGAGCGAGACGCACTGTAACTAGACAACATCATTTAGATATCATTTTGATGTCAGTATACAATATAATTGGCTTCTTAGATAGGATTACTTTAAATCAATGTTCACATTTTTTTTTATACTACGCCGGTGCAAACAAGCATACGGCCCGCCTGATGGTAAGCAGTCTCCGTAGCCTATGTTCGCCTGGAACTCCAGATGTTTAAAACGTTGCTGACCCTAACACTCCGCACCCTTTTTTTAAGAGGAGAAATGCGTTTCGTATACCACCCAGGCGCGGGGACGGGCCTGGGATGATTATGTGGGACTCCCATATAGGCTGATGAGACCCATGATTTACCCACTAAAACCCCTCTGTTGCCGCCTCAGTACTATAAGGCGAGGTCCCAGGAACGCCGAAGTACTCTTCCGCAACCTCACCAGCGACCGTCCGGACTCGGACTTGACTCATGGGGGAATGTTAGGGTCGGCAACGCGCATGTATCTCCTCAAAAGTTTCGGGCGTACACGAGTGCGGCCCGCTGTGTGAGGGTGTGCAGCGTTGGCTGCGGTTTTCTGTAAGGTGGAGGTACTTCCCCAGTTGGGCTCTGTTGTAGATCTGGAATGACATCCGCTGTGCTGTGCTCTACCACCCAAAGCGAGATGACTTTCACAGTGCCCATACCTCTTGGACGTAGTTCAAGGTAGTCCAGGTCCACTTACCGTCCATTTACCGTAAAACTCGTTTCAAGTGAAAATGCGTATCCCCAAGTTAAAACTAGTTGCCCTTAATACCTTCGTTAAGTTTCCACAAGTTTATTTAGTCAAAAGTCATCATTCTATTCATAACTTTGGAACGACTAATAATTGCTGAGAAATAAAACTAGTTCTAACACATAGTATGTAGACATTAACTCCAGGCTGCTTCACTCTTGTCTTAAATAGCTACAATTATTTACGATTCTTCGGGCGACTATATTTTGTACTACATCTCTAAATAATAAGCCACCAATATAACCTTGTTAATTAGAAATACCGAAGAACGGATTACACGATGGTGAGTAAATTTGGTTTCATATTATTTTCTTACTCGAGTACTTTTGTCGTTTTACTGAGTTCATTGGCTCTCTTCTGAGCTTAGTTGCACATAAAAAAACAATGAGATGCATAGATTAGGGTGGATTTTTCGTTTTAATTCAATTTGAGTTTTTTCTAAGGTTCTTTTTCTTAATTTTGTATAATTATGTGTTGACCAACTTACCGCTAATATGTACTTGTTACCTAGGATTTAATAATTGTGTTAGATGTTACAACGTCCAAGACAAATTCGTGTTTTAGCACATTTTCAACGATTGTTTTCTTAAGACTTGAAGCATCTTATATGTACCTATATAATTGATG
Organism: Cydia pomonella; assembly: GCF_033807575.1. NCBI lineage: Eukaryota > Metazoa > Arthropoda > Insecta > Lepidoptera > Tortricidae > Cydia > Cydia pomonella. Next base: position 11,716,147 of record NC_084706.1, on the reverse strand, counting down.
AATACGTATATAAATAAAAAAAAAACGAAAAAATAACCGGCCAATTGCGAGTGGGATTCGCGTTGCAAGGGTACATCACACGATTTTTCTCTCTCTGCATCTCTGCAAACTGTAAACCTTACAATGGACTTCATATAACTAAAAACCGACTACATAATAAATCCGCGCCACGTACTTATATCAAGCGTCGCCCGACTATATCAAGTACCTACTACGAAACGAGAGCATCGGATTACGAGCAGAGCGCCCTGTAAGTTGCCACATTAATATGAGGGTGCCTTTGGTGCCCAGGACTTTACGTCGGCCTTCGCCCGCCTCTTTGAGTAGGTATGAGGACGCCTCAAGCGCCTGACATTGGTCTGCGCGCAGCGCGTCTCATACGTCAGGATTATCAGTCGAAGAGTCAAGGGCGCTTCAAGTGCTGCAGGCAAGGGCGCCCCAGGACAGGCTTAGTTCAACTTTGTAGCATGTGGGCGCCGCGCCCGAGAAGTAGTTGTACATACGCCAGCGGCCCGTGGTTGGAATACAATATCATAATTAAAACATGCTTCGTATACATATATAACTGTAAACAAAAACCATAATACTTATTTTGCATTACCAAAATCGGATTACGCGCGTAGGTATGGTATAGGAACCCGACTACGACGATTGCGGATTAAAAATCTACTTTCCCTGCGAAATCCTTCTTTTAGTGGATCAATCAGGTGCATGCAAGCAATCCCAAAACAAGAGGTAACAATACGGTATGTTATTTGAAATGTGCTACACGGTATCATTCTTTAATTATTAGAGTCCATCTGAAATAATTTTGCACTGCCTTTAATATCATAAAGATTGGAAGGGTTATTATCTCTATTATACCTATAACATCATTTATTTTCTTCAAAATTTGCCATGCGGAGTTATCTTGGTCCGACTTTATTTTCTTATTCATGACAGACTTAGGATATCATAAGGGCAAAAATTATTCAGTGACGTTATTTATTTAGCTACAATAAAGACGTTTCGAATGACACCTCATTTTATCAAATTATAATTAGTACCAATTAAAGAGAGAAAGAGAGAGATAGAGGATTAGAGCCGGCGTAGCTTTATTCGACGTTTATAAAAGTTTTGTAATATGCCTACTTGAAAATAAGTTTTATCAAAAAAAAAATTTTGATACAAGCTTTTATTGCTGACTGTACTTTTCTCTCCACAGGCGACTATAAATACTCATCGAGACAGGTTGCGTTGTTTTATCACAAAGGTCTAATGACCACCTCCTGTCTCCATCATCAGATCAGCTCGATTATCTTAGAAGTTTTTGAGGAAACAGAAGCTAAATGTTTTAAAATTATAAAAATTATTTTTGAAATTCTGATAATAAGCCCTTTCATTTGACATATGACACGATATACTTAATTCTCTCGTTTACCCCCCAAAAGTGGCCCTTATGTTTGAGATTCATTTATTTAAGTTACATGTCCGTCTTTGGGTCACAGATTTACATATGTGTACCAAATTTCAACCAAATTGGTTTAGTAGTTTCGGAGCAAATTGGCTGTGCCAGACAGACGCGCGAGTGATCCTATAAGGGTTCCGCTTTTTCCTTTTGAGGTACGGAACCCTAAAAAGTACATTTTCACTTCACTGCTTCAAAATTGAGGTCTTAAATAATAGAGAAATATTTTTTGGGGCTTACTGAATCTTTAAAAATTAAAAGACGAATTGTTTTGCGGACACATTTTGTTTAATAATAAAAACAAATTGATTGTTTTTTTTTTATAAATTTCTCTATCAATATGATATTCTAAAATCGGATTGCAAAAATGATCTATTGTTGAGTGATTAATAATATGTATACCTCGCCTACAGTCAAGTTGGTGATTATGTTTAGTAATCGAAATATATTGAAACACTACTCGCATCATAGACACTCATGGACACATTATAAACCATCAAAGGGAACCCTCCCTTGACATTTGAAACATGATTACGAGAGTGGTTTGATAAGTCAGTGACTTTTTGCAAAAAAAAAACTTTTTCACCTTTTTTAGTTTTATTTCTCTACATAATCTCCTTTCAACTCCATACACTTCATCCAACTATGTTCCAGTTTTTTCAACCCCTCCAAAAAATATTTTTTGTCAAACCCTGAAAAATATGCTTCAGTTTCAGCTATGGATTTGATGAAAATCTTTTCCCACCGAGCCATTTCTTCATGTCTAGGAATTAAAAAAAATCACATGGGGCCAAATCTGGAGAATAAGGTGGGTGGGGCAGTATTTCGTAACGCAATTCTACTAATTTGGTTGTTGCGACTGCAGACGAGTGTGCAGGCGCATTGTCGTGGTGAAAAAGGATTTTCTTCTTTGCCAGATGTGGCCGTTTTTTCACAACTTCTGCGTTAAATTTTTCCAACAAAGTAGCATAAGGAGGGCCGTTTATTGTTTTATATTTCTCTAAATAATCTATATAAATAACCCCTTGGCTGTCCCAAAAACACTGGCCATTACCTTTCCTAGTTTTCGCTTTCTTTGGGGCCCGTTCGTTAGCAGAAGTCCACTGTTTTGACTGATTTTTCGTCTCTGGCGTATAATGGTGGATCCACGTTTCATCTACCGTCACAAATCGACGTAAAAATTCATCAGGATTACGCTTGAATTTGGCTAAGCATTGCTCGGAAGTTGTTTCACGAAGTCGTTTTTGATTGGCTGTAAACAAACACGGCACCCATCTTGCGGAAAGCTTTTTTGTATTCAAAATATTATGCAAGATATGAAAACTGCGTTCAGATGAAATGTGTACAGTCTCAGCTATCTCACGAATCTTCACTCGACGGTCATCCAGAACAATATCGTGAACTTTATTCACGACATCATCAGTGGTCATTTCAATCGGCCTTCCAGAGCGTTCTGCGTCATTGGTAGTGGTACGTCCAGAACGAAATTCTGTAAACCACTTATATACTATTCCATGAGAAGGAGCAGATTCCCCATAATATTTTTTAAACAGTTTTCAGTCTCTTTAATAGTTTTTCCACGTAAAAAGTAATGTTTAATTAACACACGAAATTCGCTTTTCTCCATTTTCCAACAATTTTCCGATCGTATTTGACATATGCCTCAACAACTTTTTTATTGCCCCGCCTTTAAAAAAAAAACTGCCAGCTACCAAGGAGTCCAGAATTGTAATTAAAAAGTGTATATGTTAAAATGATTTTTGTTTTACATAAAGTCACTGACTTCTCAAACCGCCCTCGTATTTGTTCTTTCAATATTATCCTTTGTTTCACCTACACAATGTAGTCGATAATACGAACCACAACGTCAACTTTTTCGTAATAAGTTTGACCTTATTACAAAGCCTGGGACATTGGGTTGTTATTTTACTTGCGCTAAAATAGATTGAGCGTTACGATGATATATGAACTCTTGTATTTGAGGGTTATTCCCTGACGGGTTGACTTTTTTCAGCCGTTTCATCAATGCATATTTATTGCATTTGCTCAGAAAGTACTTATTTCCAGCAAGCGTGAAAACATAATTTATTAAATATGGGTATCCCTCGTAACGGTAGCGGGTCCCTTGTGTAATTTAAGTCGAAGATGCTCGATAAAATATGGAATTAGGCATACATTCGACACGATTCTTGTAAAAAAATATTCAGCTTAATATTATATATGAAATAAATAACAAATGTGTAGGTGAAATATTTTCATATCAGAAGGACAATAATAATTATTGTTCCTCCAGGCTTTATTTAATCGTTGGTTATTAAAAACACTCTCATTTAAATTATTACTTTTAGGCCAACAAAACAAGTGGCCGATTCTGATTTATCTACCAATTTGTAATAACAAGACTCACAGTGCATTCCACGTGCACTTAAAATGACAATAAGCCTCTAATGTATTTCGCTCGCACCGATTAGCGTGAGATACGATCAAGGTATATCAAAACAAGATCAAACCGTGTTTTAAATCAGAACTGGTCCTGGCTCCTAATTCACTAACGAAAATGGTGCGTATTATTGTACTTAAAACAACATGAGTTTCATGATTTATAATCGTCTAGTTAGCCTGAAATTGCCCCCCAAATAGCTACAATACAGAACTAAGCGACATTAAGAGCAATTAATATTAATTACTTAGATTAACAATCCCCTTCGAGAGCTAAATCGTTGTTATTACCCTTTACAAAACAAAGGTTTATTTCAACGATTTAAAGTCTCCTACATTAACTTTAATAACTATGTTACTAACTTGGGGTACGCAATTTACGCATGGCTTTGTATGTGACTGATTGATTGATGGGGTTTAATTGTTACGTGAGACGCAATAGTAATTAATTGGCTGCAACAGGAGGAAACCTTCACTGCGCAAGCTGATATCTGAAATGGTATATATCAAGTATAGTTGGGTCAATTACAGGTAGTCGGTAACAATTATACCTACTAAGTCTCTATTATTAAATTGATTAATTAAGTCCGCCCTTTTTAGGGTTCCGTAGTCAACTAGGAACCCTTATAGTTTCGCCATGTCCGTCTGTCTGTCTGTCCGAGGCATTGCTCAGTGGTCGTTAGTGCTAGAAAGCTGAAATTTGGCATGGATATATACATCAATAAAGCCGACAAACTCGTACAATAAAATCTAAAAAAATATTTTTGTTTAGGGTACCTCCCCTTTACGTAAAGTGGGGGTGAAATTTTTATTTGCTTCAGCATTACAGTGTGGTGTATCGTTAGAAAGGTCTTTCAAAACTAATAGGGGTCTTCAACAAACATTTTTTTATAAAATGAATATGTTCGGAGATAATCGCTCCGAAAGAAAAAAAAATGTGTCCCCCCCTTTAACTTTTGAACCATAGGTCCAAAAAATATGAAAATAAATCGTGGAAGTAGAGCTAAAGAAAGACATTATACGAAAACTATAGCGGACATGAGCTGTTTAGCTGTTTTTGAGTTATTACAAAAAGTTTACCCTTCATAGTAAAAAAACGTACATCCACAGTTCATCCCTTGGTTAACAATCTACTATACTTTAAGCTCCATTTTAGCTTATTGTGACGGAAAAATAACTACGGAACCCTACTCTGAGCATGGCCCGACATGCTCTTGGCCGGTTTTTATTTACGATTGCATTTTCTTTTGTGTAATTAAGGTTAACTTAATAAATAAAATGAACATAAAACGAAGTTTTCTATTGAAATAAATTATATACTTACCTATAATTATGGTTGTGCCGGTCAGTGCAATATTATCAGCGCAGTGCAGATTATCACACTACTTGTTTTCAACAAGGCCTTACGGAAAACTAGTTTTTTTTTTTTTTTTTTTTTTTTATTCAGGTAGTTACAAAAACTATAATTCAACTTATTTACTAAGAATCGTTAAACCAGTAAGATTTGCCTCGATACTCCATTCCGTAGTAGATTTTATACAAAAAAAAAAAATTAATTATCTTATAACAAAAACATAACAAACTATTCAATTGTTAATAATCACTATACTAAAACCGACACCATTGCACTGAGCGGAGATACTCGTACGTAGGCAACATTTTGTTTTCCTTATCCTATTCTTGCTTATCGTTGGCCGGACCGTTCTAAGTTTGCCCGAGTACAGGATGCTTCATTATGTTTGTACTAGTACAAGATTTTAAATTTTCTTATTACTTCTTAATAGGTAATATCTCTATTAAATATCCCTTCTTTCCCCTAGTTTTAAAATATTTAAAATTATTTAATAATATTATGTAACACAACGATGTTAGATTACTATCAAAGTACTAAATAATCCTACAGAAACAAACAATAATCACAATTTTTTTTGCAACTGTTTTTTATCAAGCTGTAGCCTAGCTACCCTGTAAGATACCCGGATCGATTTACTTACGTAAACGTTTTAACATGCCATTTACTTGACATAACATGACATTGTCAATTCACTAGGTCGATTTATAATCCATCTCTTTACTAAAAGCAACTACCGAACAACGTCATGCTCTACGAGCACACTTAAAACTTACAACATAACTTGACATTGGCAAAATCATCATAGATTTGATGGAAGCCATATTTTAAAAAAAGAAGAATCCTGTACGTACTTGTACTAAATTTGAGTTATTATTTTTATTTGTTTTATAGTATACTATGTTAATTATTAAAGTGAAAAATGAACGCGAACGTCCTTAGCAATGAGTCCTTTTTGTGACAGTTAATCCAAAGGCAATTGCTAGATATGATACGAGTGTAAAAAAAGACGTGGGGTTTTTGCGTGTAAGCTAACATTCAGAAATTCAACGATCAGTATTTTTTACTAAAACGACTATTTCTAGGGAATACAAATTCATTACATAACAACATAGTGTAAAATATACAACTACCGATTTTTATCAATCCGAAGCCTTACGTTTACGTAAATTATTTACTATAGGTACATCTCGCTCGCACTAATATGCCAGTACGAGCGAGATGCATAGAAAGTAAGTTACGCACACGCTGGTGAAAAGCGAATACCTATGTCAGTGTCTAACTCGCAGTAAGGTCAGATTTTATTTTGAGCAGTCTCTATTTTCTTTTGAGCTGTACGAGTATACTTACGTACTAAAAATATAGGGAACAAGGGCTTGGTTTTTTGCACAGAGCTCGTTGGAAGTAAATAAATTCTCAGTAGTGAAATGCTTTCACTTTTAAGATACCTTGAAATATTATTAGTATTACAAGAGATTGTGTCCGTTCAGTTTGGAGTTTATGTATCAGATCTGGTTTTAACTAAGGAAAAATCGACACTAAAACGGGTTTTTACAGTAACATATTACCATATCCGATAGATTGTCAAAAAGCAACCGATTTATGGTTTTGCTCTAAACTATTACACTAATCAGTATCAGCAAAAATAAATAGTAGATTGTTATCCAAAGAATGAAATGATACTTTTCACCCAAGTAAAAACACTCTACTTTTCATTTCGAATACGAAGAAAGTAAAATGCATGTATTTGTTATAGACATGACAAAGTATAATTTTGTATGGTATTTCTTGAGGGTACTTTCAATTAACAATTTAAATAAAAGTATCGTTATTTATGGAATGGAAAGTTGAAAATTAGAATGGAAATTGTATAACAAATCCATATCAAACCATATTTCAATTGCTTATCGTAAAAAAAATCGTACTTGGAAAGTAAAATGCTCTAGTGAAGAGACATATCACTTTCTGCACACTTTTTAGAACAACGATTACCATATTTCAAAGGATGAGAAATGAAAACCATACATTTTTATACATTGTTTTGTACCTATGTCCAAAGAATCATTTCAAAGGCATTAAAAACGCATTTCTGGTATTAATACGTACACAGATAGGTACTTTCCCTGAACTTTCCCTGTTCACCGTAGCACTATTAATTCCCAATCCACACAAGCGGGCTTCACTTTTATCTTCGCCTTCAGGTAAATGTGCGACAGGATGAGAAGTGACCCATTTCTGTCAATGTACGGTCTGCAAAAGTGTCGCGCACTCAGTCAGTCTTACCGCGGGGCAGTTACAAATTGCGTTACTGGGGGATAAAGCTTGTTTTTGCGAGCACCAGTCCCGTTGGTGAAAAATTTACGCCATCTTGGACGATTTAGATGTTTTAGACTGTCTTGAATTAAGACTTCTTTTATAAAAGTTTAGTTTGGATAATACTTAGGGTAGACGACTAGGTATCTTAAACCCTTTGTTAATTACCTATGTTTTCGTTGGTCTAAAATTAAGTAACCTACTTTAAAAAATCTGTCGGTAAAAGTACCTACTCAGCAACCTTTTAGGAAAGCAATTAATTTGGTTAGTATAGTACCTAATGTGGTTATTACGATTTATAATGCGATATATAATAGTAATATGTGAGTAATTGAGTATAGGTGATAAAACACTGGCAATAAATTCTGGTAGTAGATACCTTGCTTGTATGTATCACCGCTAACGCACCGAGAAACGAAGTAAAGGTGGGATAATTTTGACAACGGGTCATTTGTATGTACATTTTTATACATACAAAGTGGTTCGTCTTTATTAATCTGGGGTGTGTATATAAACCATAAGGTACATATCGATTTCTATGACATATGAAATAGACGCCAAAGAGCGACGTAAATGTTAAATGGAACAGTTGTCAACAGTTAAGAACATTGAGTAATAATCCAAAATCTGGATGGGACTTTCTAAGTGGAAACTTTCTGAGAATTTTGTCATAAAAATATCCAGATATTGCAGAAATTTTGCGAATGTTCTGCAACTTGAACATTTTTTGTCATCATTTAAAGGTATTTGGCACAGAATTTTATTTTTTGTACTAGGGTTCAAAGCAATAAAAGTATCACTACTAGAGTACAAAAAATTAAATTCTGTGCCAAAATACCTTTGTAAAGGTAGTTACACATAAAAGTAATAGGATTCTATTATGTACTTGTAATTATCCAATGTTAACAAGGTCCTGAAACAAGTTTGTGACCTTTCAGCGGCCGTGGGTCACATTGCTCACGCGATTCAATGACGAAACTTTAAGCGATGTAACAGACTCTCTGGTTCGTTGCACTTGTTACGTAATTCAAAGGTAGGTTGTAGTTGAATTACTTACGGCCCGACATGCTCTTGGCAGATTTATTTATTATGTTATTTAATATTCGTTTACACTGTTGAACTCTGACAGAGTTTTAATATAGGCTATAAACCATGTATTTATTTCATTAAGTTTTACATAAGTACGAGTATACCGTTTCCGCTGGCTGTACCTACGTCGCTGTGTCAACTCATCTCATAGCAAATATGTACCTGGCAAGGGCTTCTCTAGCGCTTGTGAAAGCTTGTACCCTTTACCTAAATCTACTTTAAAGGTTTTTGAATAAATTCTATTCATACAATGATTTCTTTAACTCTATTTTATTAAGTAGTTTTGCTGGTACATGCCGTGATCACGGGTAAGTTTTGGTGGAGTTTTATTTGAGTGGTTATCCGAAAGACTATTTTAGAAAGTTTAGAATCATTATTATTTTAAGGTAACTTAATATTTAAATAGAATGACATCATAGACACATAGACATATATATATATAGGACATCATAGATTTTGTTAGGCGATTGAGCCCCTACCCCAAGTAACTCTGTCTGACGTCTGTTACCTCTTCACGCTTAAAACACTGAACCCAATAAAATTTGGTATGGAGATAGTTTGAGGCCCGAGGAAGGACAAATGACAATTTTTATCAATCAACATCATCATCCCACGCAGACGAAGTAACGGGCAGAAGAAAGTATAACATATATAATTGAAATGAATCCTTATAACTGCATCAAAAATAAAACGGGAATATTGAGTTATGATAAAATATAACATTAGGTTAGGTACATGAGTCTAACAAGAACCTAGAACCATTCAAAGTTTGTAAACCCGACAGCTAAAATAACCTAAAGTAAGTAACTTTGTGTAAATATCAGAATATAATGATTTTCTGGTTTTTACATATTGAGTTATTAGTGTTGAAATCGCTTGATAGGCTGACTTAAGTTATTTAACTCTTCAATACAATAAGAGTTTGTTATTTTTAGATATACCTTATTTTTAGGTGATAAGATTTACATAAACGTCTAGGTTTGTAGGTCTTACGACTTTATATCAGGTAACATTTCTTGCCACTGAACAAACTAGGCACGAAAAAATACCTACACCATCTAGGAAGAAATATAAATATTATGCATTACTCATTTCAATATTTTAAATTGGTAAGTAGGTACATTTCCCGATTTTTCATTATTCAATTTTAATTTAGTAGTATGGTAATAAAATTACAAATTATCATCAATAATTTTCCATTGTTTACGGACAGCACTAGAGTGAATGCTACATCGTTCAGGTACTTGTGAAAGGCGTTTCTCCGGCAGTAAGTATATTCGTTCTGTAGAGAAGGCTAGAAAGACAAAACTAAAAATATTTAGCGTAGTTAAAGAGTAGATTAAATATTCCTGAAGTTTTAATTTTTGGAAAAAACAACAGGCGATGCTGTACGGCACTAGGTACTTACGTTGTTTTCAAATTATGTATATGTCGCAGTCAGGTGGTCAGATTCGGCATTTTACAAACGGCCTCGTTATTTTACTATCGTGAAACGTTATGCCAATTGCCAATGGCAAATTGTTAGTACGCTTAGGGTTATTTAATAAAGTACTATTATTCATTTTAATAAAATAAAAAAACTTCCGTGAGACACAGACATATTGAATATGTTACAACGGGCGTTTTTGACTTAAAATACGTGAGTGACCCGTTGTAACATATTTAATACTACTAAGTTCATAAACATGTATGGATATTGAATGTCCCATGGCTATGTTGAACCTCTAGGCCAGGCTAGATGGGTTTTGCTTTATTATAAATATCACTAGTTTTCTTAATAAAGCAACACTTTAGCAGTCGCTAAGGGGTCTACTGCACCCAGTGATCTTTATTATGAACTCGAGCAGCCGTATTCTAATTTTAATAAGAGGATGTGAATTAGACATATATCTGTATCTTATTCACATCCTCCGCAGTCTCTGCCTCTACTGTCAAAAGTGACGTTTTTGGTTGAAGAATGTCACTTTTGACACTGACAGATCAGATCAATATCTAATCCAAATCTAATTTTTATCCTCTTATTAAAATAAGAATACGTACATGTGTTATATATGATATTTATTTATGTATGTAGTCTATGTAGTTTATATTACATATTTGCTATTTATGTATGTGTATAATTTGGTATTATTATTTCTCAACTTCTATCACTCACTGCATCACATACTCACATTACTTGTTTTTTACCTTGTCTCCACTACCCTAAGGTTGTCTGGAAGAAATCACTCTTTAGCGATAAGACCGCCCGTTGTCTACCATAGTCTAAGTTGTGTGTTTAATATGTATGTCATTATGTTATTTTCATATTGGTGAGCAATAAAGAATATTAATATTGTAACTCAGTTCTTCTGGGCCCACTTGATCTATAAGCGACAAATTACGTGACTTGTATTTAGATTATCTTTAAGATTTATGTCTTAATTTCTTTTCAGTTTTTTTTGCATAAAACGAAGCTGCTCTTAGGGTTTTGACGAAAGGTAGCAGATATAATCCACAAACAAATACAGTATAATAAATGTTCTGTAACTGAAAACTTCTCTTATAGGTGCAATCAGATTACATTTACGAATTTGTATCAGTATTAAGTCATTAATATTAATTTTTAATGAGTTAATAATAGTCATTGAAGAAAACAAAGTTAAGAAACCAAGGTACAATGAGCTATGAAAGTTATAAGCGTAACATTAGAAAGTGCCAAAATTGTATAAAAAAAGGAAAATATTTTTCAGTTTTCATCCTCTGATATTGTTTATCAAAATTCGGAATTCCGGAAGCAGGTGGTTTTCAATTTTGTTGATTTCTTTAAGTGTTTTTTAGGAAACTCCTCAAATGTTATAGTGACACATATAGTAATGTTCGTTTTTAATATCACGGATAATCTTAGTTACGTGTTTTTTGTGCCATTACAATTTATCATAACCTAAAGGATATTTGAAGACTTGTTTTCTTTAAGGTGACAGTCCATTTCCAACTGCAGCTGCACTACCGTTGCGACATTACTGGTGCGACATTACTGCAGCGGCCGACTGCTGCTGTTTGCGGCGTGCAGTCGCGGCAGCGTTCGTCAGTTGATTGTCAAAGTCAATGAATAATGTCACTGTCAGACGTATAAATAAAATTACTAATTTACTTATTTGTATTTTTTACGAGAAGAAGTAAGTGACGATAATGCTACATGGTACACGAAAACGAACAGTTTGCCTTTCTACAAAAGTCACATTCAGTCGAAGGCAGCTACGCAATAATATTAAAAAACCAGATATTGTTGGTGATCGTTTGTTTGCCGATTAAATGAATAACAATTTAACTTCAAATTGAAGAAATACAACCAAATTACTCGAATTAAATGAATGCAGAGGAGAAATATTTCTTCACTTAAGGTAAGTTAACATTTTGAAATTATCTTCCCCATCCTCTTGACTAAATGCGTGACCACCGCACAGCAACCCGACGAGAGCGGGACTCATGTTGCTCGTGATGGATACGGTATGCGCACTTGATCCACTTGCATCACGTGATCCAGCCAAATCCAGCCGGTGGTGTCTGCACGTTTTTGGTGGCCAAGTACCGCCTGGATGTAGAAGTCTGCGATAAACGTCCCCTCAAAAAGCTAGGTAGGCTCTTTTATCCCGGGTTTACTTTATTTTTGCAAAGGGATTCGTGGGTTTCGGAGATGGCGATGCGACAAAATAATAAATTCTCAAATGCAGTCGTTCAGTGTTAGCAAAATATTACAGATTATCTTTCTGAGTTTTCATATTAAACCAATCTTTCATTAGTTACCTAAAAGTAAAGAATAAAGGAATAAATTGATTTGTAAGAGCTATAATTACGCAATTTACACTTAATATTGTCCAGTTTCCTATTTCAAACTAAAGCACAAATTTAAATCTTATAATCGCTCTTGTGTTGCAGGTGTCCATGGGCGACGGCACTCGTGGTCGTGGCAGATACAGTTTATGACTAGACCATATAAAACTTGATGGGCGAGACAAGAAATCCTTTATGAAGAAAGCTATTTACGTTAGCCAAGGGGCTGATAGAAAGAATATTTAATAAATTAATTGGAATAATAAATATTTTCCTCGTGATGGTGTGATAAAATAAATTCGTGTTGCGCTCTGTAGCAAAGTTTGTTTAACCCTCATGCCTTGAAGTCCCCGCGACTGTCAATACAATTTTATTTTAAAACCGCTGTCGCTTCTCTTGTGGTTCAATATTGTAATTTTTCTTACGTTTGAGTATCCATATGCTACCATGAGGTGTTAAACAACAACTTTGCCTTTTGTATTTCTAGGTAATACAACTGAATTATTGCTTCCTTTATCTCAGAAATGGCTTTGAAATGACAAAGTGAGAAAGTGTCACGATATTATACACCGTGGGCTGGTAAAACCTGATAGATTTAAAGTTGTATTCTTAATCGCATTTAGAGGCTAAAATATCATACAAATTTTCTGTAATCGGTCTTCTTTCAGAGATAATGGCAATTTTAGCGATAATTTGTTTCTGCAATAACTTTGTGAAAAACGCCTTTTTCTCTGCGGCGCTGCCTCTATGTGACTTGGTTTAGTCATACCTTCTGACAAACATTACTCAACTAAAAAGAACACTCGCAATTTTGATCTATATATGAATTAAGAAAACTTTACTTCTTCGTTGTAATGTTTTTTTTTCGCCAAGATGTAGAAAGAAATAACGTGCTGTATGCAGAAAATAGCTTTTAAATCGGCTAAAAGAAAAAACAGAACATTTTTTTTCCGAATTTTACTAAACATTTTGATCCTCAGGAATGCGTTTAAGATCTGTCGGATTTTACCAACCCACGGTGTATATAATATGATATTACGACACTTTCACATTTTATCACGCCAAATTCACGTACGGTACTGTCAGCGAGAATTCAGTAATTAATCCTGTTAAATATAAGCATCACTGAAACTCCTAAGCACGCCTCCAACTCCAGAAGTGATACATGCGCGTTGCCGACCCTTTAAAAACCTGTACACTTCTTTTTTCAAGAACCCCTACTGTAGACCTTCAGAAAAACCTCGGCAAGGAGCTCATACTAAAGCCGGAGCGCCCGCGGGAGGAAATTCCTCATAAGCCGCACAGTGCGCGACCATTGTTGCCACTAAAAAATGTAATCTACTGTGGTTTCGTAGTATCCTAACACAAATACAGAGGATACAGAGTAAGCCATTTCATTCGAAACATTTTCTCAGTCAAAATTTGGAAAAAGAGAGAAAGAGGAAAGAGAGAGGAAATTGCATACGACCACTCCGTTCAGTATTAGAATCATCATAGAAATATTATGTTGTTACATTTTTATGCTATGTGTACATGATTGTACGATAATGGTTAGCATACCTACATCGATCTTATTCTAACACATAAGTGCGTCCTGTAATTTAGTAGTAGTAGTAGTAAAACTTTTTATTGTACAAAAATGAACACAAAACAGGAAAAAAACACTCATCATTAATACAAAGGCGAACTAGTTTTCCAGTTTTTTTCACTATTATTAGTTTGTAAATAATTTATATATACATACATACATAGCTACTATCTACTTATTGCCTACCATGAAAATCTTAATTTGAAAATCGTATATTTGGCTCTCTATCGTTCTTGCCCTTTCGAGCTTATAGCTGTTCTCGGAAAACTACGAAAAAAGGAAAGAACTGTTTATTTAATGAATTTATCAGGAAACATTAAACAAAAACAATAAGAGCAACGCCAAGATACAGAGGAACTACCGCGAAACACAGAAACTATCGGGGTTGTTTATCCACGGGTGTAATAAACTCCTTATATTGTAGTGGTTATATCCTCTTTGCTTAGAGCTACTAATATCTGTGACCAAAGACATTTCTGTAAAGATTTGACGTGCGGTTTGCAGTTGCGGTCGTATGTACACCAAACACTAAAAATCACCATGCTACGTGCAGTCGGTCTTGTCATCATTTTACTATGGAATTTGACAATAACACTGACGTATTCAGGCCGCTGCAGTAATGTCGGAGCAGTAGTGCAGCTGCGGTCGGAAATACGTTAAAATTACCATATTACGTGCAGTCGGTACCGTCATTGATTTTACTATGAAAATTGACAATAACACCGACACGATCAGGCCGCTGCAGTAATGTCGGAGCAGTAGTGCAGCTGCGGTCAGAAATGGACTGTCACCTTTATGAGAAATGTAAAGGTAAGTTCGGATTCAGACTGCATCAGTCTTACTGCTGCAGTAATGCTGCCGAATGCATTACTGCAGGAATCGTCAAATTTTATTTTAAAATCTCAATAAAATTACATTTTTAGAGCTTCGTATGTACAAAACATTGGTGACGGAGCTGTTATGGAATCACTTCGGTCTTGCAAATCGGTTAAATGCGTTTTTCTCAGAGACCGTATGACGTAGATACTTAAAATTTGGAATAGTTTTAGAAATCACCACTACTATCACTATAAAGAAATCAAAACTGCTTATTTCTTATTTGAGGGGAGAATTTATAGAATTAAGGGGGATAGGCTGAATTCATTTTTTTTATTACTAAAAACACCTTTTTTCCCTCGATCAAGTCAAGACGCACTGAAGATATTAATAACTTACTTACTTGATTTTAGCACACTTGAAAGTTTATTCTAAGACGAAATGTATTTGTGTAATAATTGTAAAATAGAATTTATATTAAGTTAAATCTGTTACTTAGATACAAGTTTGTATTGAAGTGGTACCCTGTGGATAAAATTTGAGGCAGAAACAAGTATAATAAATTAATAACTTACTTATAATATTGTCTCTGGTTATCACGATAGTCACTCATCAATAAAAATATGGAAAATGATTATATCGTGTATAACGAATTTAGATTACACCCCGACTCCGGATAACGTGTGACTGTGGAAAAAGTGTAATATATTTACCTCTATCAAAATTACAATATGCAAAACTACCCACATATAATGATTATACGCAGATAGAGTCAGACCAAGACAGGTCTGCAACGATTTTGATAGCACGTACAATGCAAGTGTTATTTTAAACCTCGAACTTCTATGAAATTATGACGTATAAATAACACTTGCACCGCATGTGCTGTCAAAATCGTTGCAAACTTATCTTGGTGTAACTGTAATCCATTTCCATAGCTTTATTTCTTAACTTGCTCATAGCTTATAAATTTCCGTCAGCTTATGTTCTTTAACAACTTTATTAACACGACCTCTATTCTTTCTTCGCCTTTATTTAATTACAAAGAATATTATAAAAATGCGGAAGTGTCATCGATTGGAACGAAGTATATTATTATTGATAAAATTAGTAAGTATTTAACGGTGGTTTAGTTGATTAACAAATACAAATGATCGAAACTGCACACAAAATTTCACAAGTCAATTTAGAAATAGGACTTATAGGCAGGGAGAACAACTAAACATAAGAAAACATTTTTGTACAAGTTGAAACTGATACGCTTAGCTCGAGCTTCACACTCGATCATAGTCAGTCAAAAATATTAAATTCAAGTGCAAACAAAATACAAAAAGTAATATTTGCATACACATCTGGGGATCAAACCCGGATCGTCGTTCTTACCACCTGTTTGCTAACTTATTATATAAGAAAGTCGGTTAAATTTGGCTACATACTCTCGAGAAATAATTTAAACAAAAGAGGGCCGCTAGCAAGCACCGTTACCATACTGGCAGAATTACCACGGTTCATTAACCGTTGGCCATTGCCAATGAGATCTGTTGGACCAGGTACCATCCGGACCGAGGGTCACTACCCCTCTCCCTTAGCCGCCGACCCAAATCCCTTACGAAGTCTTTCGCCTCCAAAGCGCAAGGTCCCGCAGTCTCGACTGCAACTGGTACAAAGTACTGGTACTGGTACATTGGCTCCAGGGCAGAGTACTTGGCATGTTTCATTTTGGCTGCATGCGGAGTATGCATACATGACCCAGAGGACCTAACCGTGAGACTCAAGTGGGACGGTGCAAATGTACTGACGCAAGTCGCATCCCACAAGAGACAACGGCCCTTCTGCCATGGAACCAATGTCAGACCATCAGGTCTCTTTCCAGCTGTGCAGCACAACCATGGAGGTCCCAAAATGCAAAGAACGTTGGCCGTCACCAAAGCCTGGCGGATTACATCATTAATAGCATGATGCCTTGAGAAACGTCCTGCGCACGTCAAGCAGCTAAGGCCATGGTGACCGTCTTCTTCAACCCACATGTGCATGACCCCACAAATGATCGATGTGCTTCGCACATCTTACACCCCAAACGCAAGGCCAATGCGATCCTTAAAGAGTTGTTATCTAAAAACGTGCCTAGCGAGGGGGAGGGTAATGCGTGTAGCCACGCTCCTGTTTTTTTTTGTTAGGGGGGAAAATGCATTCCGCATACCACCCGGGTGCGCGGGGTGACCCGAGTGGTTAAATGGGACTCCCGTCTAGGCTATTGAGGCCCACGGTATACCCACTATAAATCCCCATGCCACCTCACCGCCCCATTGGTGGGGTTACGGGAACGCTTGTGTACTCATCGGCGACCCCACCGGCGGCAGCCGCTCCCGAGCAGCTCCTACCCGAATGCCCGAAGGCCCTTCACGCTAGGTGCGCCAGATGATTCGACGCGCCTTCCTCCTCGGCCTCCGTTGTGCATACAAGCAAACAACATTTAAGTCATTACATAACTCGGGCTTGGCAAATTTTTATTTTTTTATTTTTTATTATCATCATTCCAAAACTAATACTTAACTATCCATTCTCTTATACTAATAATCCGTTGACTCTTTCGATGTCCGATAAACTTCCAAGCTTGCAGAAAATGTTCGAAGTATAAGGTTCTTAATACAACTACCTAAGAACGTAACAATACTTTCATAAAACTAATACAATATCTCCGTTATTATCCAAAACGCGTATGTCCTTGAGTATCACGGTGGAGATACGACTTTATGGCTTCCCATGTAAAATACTTTGTCCTGGAAGCAAACACTTCTAAGAATATGAAGGCGTAATGTGAGAAAGTTATTAACTAGTTTACCGAAGAATGGAGCCAATGAGCCGTGGAAAAGGTAAATAAGAAACTGGACTATCCAGGTTAAATAAAATGAGACGAAGTTTTTAGTTCCCTTCATAATACTCGTAGATCAGAAGTTGCGTAAGTTTTTGGTCCAACCATCTTTGATAGATAGACAATATAGACATATAATTATATGCTCTCGTTGGATCTGGGACTTGTTGTTGTTCATCTAAATTGGAATTTAGTTTAAAACCTTAATTCTTAGTGTTATTGTACATTAATATTTTATAATATTTGAAGAAAAATATTGCGCCATGCTTGTGCTATGTGAAATGTGGAGCCAATGTGAGTTATTAATGCGTCAAAGTACTATAGGT
Source organism: Cydia pomonella (assembly GCF_033807575.1). Classification (NCBI taxonomy): domain Eukaryota; kingdom Metazoa; phylum Arthropoda; class Insecta; order Lepidoptera; family Tortricidae; genus Cydia; species Cydia pomonella. The sequence continues at coordinate 11,698,096 of NC_084706.1, read as the reverse complement.
ACGGGTAAAGGTAAAGACAACCTACGTGTAAAGATTTCGTTCAGACTTAATATTTCTTTTAGTAGTTATAGTAATGTTCAAAGACCTATTGTACAGTACAACAGGGACCGTTGACATGTTCCTAAATAAATGACATTTTCACGTCAGCAGCTCGAACAAGGGTAATTTGCTGCTTAAAAACAGTGAGCAAAATCGCATTTTGCTCACTGAGTGACACAAAATAACTAGGGCCTACGCCAAATCTTGGGATTAGTTGTCAAGCGGACCCCAGGCTCCCATGAGCCGTGGCAAATGCCGGGACAACGCGAGGAAGAAGAAGAGTGAGACAAAATAACATTCAAGTGACCTTTATATTTGAATGTCATTTCAACGTGCGGGGCATTAGGCCATTAGTTCGAAATAGTAAAGCTTTGTGCGGTTTCTGTCGCGCCGATTTTATTTGTTGGCACTGTTATTCCAGTAACTAAACAAGTGAAAGATCTCGGCCTTGTATTAAATTCTAGCCTTACCTGGAATGACCAAGTCTCTGAAATAAATCGGAAAGTTTCAGGAACATTGCGTTATCTCTATAAATTTAAGAATTTTCTCCCAGTAGGTACTAAGAAATTACGAGTGCAGGCTCTAATTTTGCCAGTTATTGACTATCCGGACGCGTGCACGACTAATATCTCTCAGGAGTACACCTCAATAAGCTAGACCGTCTTATGAATAATGGCATACGTTTCATTTTCGGACTTCGCAAATACGACCATGTTTCTTTTTATCGCCGTCAGCTAAATTGGCTCTCCATCCGTCGTCGTAGGTCCCTTAGAATCCTGAGTATTTTATTCTCCATTTCGAACAAAATGGAGAATGAAATACTCAGGTGGCCTTCCTCTCCCGGTTATCTTAAACGTAAATTCACTTTCATCACCCCCCGTCCAGGATGTGAACTCCGTGCCTCCCGTTCTCTCAAACTCTCGATTTCTTCTCACTGTACTGGTTTTATGTCTAACTCTTTCGCCGTTGAGGCAATCTGTCTCTGGAATTCCCTCAATCTCTTTATTCGACAAGCCCCAAGCAAACCCGTTTTCAAACGACTACTTCGCAAGCATCTTCTGTCAGAAGAACTTAAATAAGGTTCACCATCATGTATATGTACATAATTATATGTATTAGTCAATCTTTTGTACATCATATAAGTAGTAGTATTTAACTATTTATATATTTTTAATATTATTTGACTTCACGTTTAATTTTTTCCTTATTATTTGTTATTATTTCTTCCTGCACCAACATATACAAATGTCTCTGTTTGACCAAATGGTTGACTGGTAGAGAATGCCTTTTGGCATTAAGTTCGCCATTTGTACATTTTTCTTTATGTGTGCAATAAAGTTTAAATAAATAAATAAATAACCTATCCGGTGATATAACGCTTGCCCTTATTGGTCAAATAGGCCAATCAGCCCCCCTCCTTTCATAATATCAAATGTTCCTAAGGCCAAAGAAACGTAATTAATACATGAATCACGTGACGTTATTATTAAGTTAATCATCTTATTGGATAAGTTTGACCCAAATTTTGTTACGTCAGCTTTGAAAGAGCCGGTGGCGTTATAATCTATCCTAACCTGAAGTTACGATATTTACTATAAATTTTATTTAACACTCAAGTCCAACGACGTATAGGGACTAATCAATTTAGGTGCAGAATCTATTCCAACAGTTATTAATATCATTAAAAATACGAGTTATAATTATCGCTTTATACTTTAGTATTGACATATAAATAAGACTTAAAATATCCTTTACTTTTTCAGAGATGAATTTCATAAAACCTTTAATCATAAAGCACAAAATCATGTCGTATTTAATGTTGCAAAATCTTTCAATTAACTGAAAGTAGTAGCCATTAGCAGTAATTGGTAATCAGTGATAGTGGATGTCCCGTTTGCGTTTTGTGCCATGTCACGAACTAGTAATTTCACAACAATTCTGTAGTGTGAGAAGACCATATAATTACTTTTTAACTGAGACTTCGAAAATGTCGTTATTTTGCTGTGTTTTTGTACTGTTAAGTGCTAACACTTGGACAGTCGCGCCCTAGTTTTAAACACTTATAGCCCCAAGGGTCCACTTCAAAAACTTGAATTATCAGTTTCAGTACACATCCAATACTCTATTTGTCAATTAATATAATCTGCTATCTCTTTTTCCAAAAAGTCTAAATAGAAGCAATCGTTTATGCTAAAAATTTGAAAAGCTTTAGAGACATAACTGCTTAATATAATGTAAATAGAAGTGACGTCATTAGTCGCTTACAGGTACAGTGACCCCAGAAACAAATTTTACATCTGTATGCGCTTGCTTTCGGGTCTAAAAGTTCGTACTTGCGAGCACAACGCGCTGACGGACAGGCAAAAGAACGAATAGACGCGAAAAACTTTCACGTTCAATTACTAAGAACGGCACCGTCTCGAACGTTAGCTAACGTGCAAGTTAGTGTTCATAATAAAAGCCACTGGGTCCTGCAGACACATAAGCGATTAAGTGAATCGTAACGTTGATGTGTCTTTTTGAAAGGATCATGTTCAGTTTTTCTACGCAGCGTCGAGGCCTGAAAGTGGTGCTCTCCCGTCTTGGCACCCTACTCGACAACGACTCACTGCGGATGGCCGTTGCTCTACGTCTGGGGCTGCGCTGTGATGTCAACCAAGTTGGCAAAATCGGCATTACACCTGTAGGGGGTGGGGGTATGCTCTGATAGAGTTCGGACGAAGGCGCTTACGCTGGTCGCTAATTTTAAATATGCGTTATACCTAATACAACTCTCCTGTTCTCAACTGTGATACGGTGGCAAGTGTACAATTTAAGTTTTCTGATAAACTTATACAACATTTATATGACTTATTTTTGCTAGTTGAGTAGGTACTTAAAACACAGAAACAAATAACCATAATTAGATTATTTCCGTGTTTGCAAATCAAATAAAAGCAACAAACAAGCTGTGAGAAATGAAGGCGTTAATGTACACTCAAAATTGCGCGTCACGTTTTGTATTTTCCTCATAACCGCAAGCATGTGACGTCATCGGTCTCATGTTTGTATTATCAGGGCTATAAGCTATCAAATTTTCCTTTTCGAACGCTCGGGAGTGTTTCTCTAAGGAGGCAATAACCTTAAGCTAAATTTCATGAGCCATTTATACTTCACGTATCACATTGCTTTCCAACGTTTATTCAACTCATTTTCCTTTTAACTGGCCTTTTGGATCAGATAGATTCAGGTTACACATTACGGTAATATAGATCTATTTTGCGGGTTTCGGCAGCGCTCGGGCCATGTTTGCTTGCGTAGTCGGCGCGGTATTAAATTACGTTCTGAAAGGACGTTTTTTCCGATCAAGTCTTTCACCGATATTCGCAGTTACACGTTGGTTGCCGATACTGCACAAAATTTTGGATAAGACTTATAAAATCAGAAATTATATATAAAATTGAAATTTCAAGATATAACGAAATAAGTAAAGTTATAAAAGCAACAAGTAAGGATCGTATAACGTGATATGTTGAATATGATGTAAAATGTCTAAGACAAGGGTTCACTGTAGGATGCACTGAAAGCCCAACCTCTTTAAACCCGTTTGCTTCCGCATCCGTTCTTGTTCCGCAACCCTAAGCATTGTTACAAATGGGTCTATTCACAACCTCAACAATTCACATTCGACTACGAACCTTACATCTGTGAATCGTGTGTGTGATTTTATTTTCTTGTTTGATTTGTTCTAAGTAAAGGTTAATGTTAGATTCCCGTGGGTGCAGAAAATGAAATACGGATGTAGACTCAAATGGAATTCTAATCTGTGTAATTTTTTTATTTTTTTCTTAATTCATACCGCTTGAATGTGATCTGCCCACGTGTGACGGTAAACTTAAATCTATAAATTATATCCAAGCTCCGGCGCCCCTAGATTTGACTAGTCAATCCACAGGTCTGACTTAGAGTCTTAGCCCAAACTTTTGGCCTTTGACTAAAGAATTTTCGTCAAAACTAGGACAGACTAATTTGGTCAGGCAAACGTCGAAGCTCAATTTCATGAAATCGGGGTTTGACCAGTCAAATTTCAATTAGGTATTAAAATGTCTTATTGTTAGATTAAATATAATAAAACGACGACAAAACGAAATCAAGTACGTAGACAAACATTAATACCTACTAGGAATGTTATGCGCGTAACAAACACAAATTCATTAAAATAAAATACATTTTGTTATCAAGGCATTGGCCCCTAATTAGACAGGCATATTTTTAAGTGTAGGTACCGACTAAGTACCATAAGAATATATTTTAATTTTATCTAATCACTTTACTAGCATGATTAATAATTGTTTTAATATTCAAATTCGTAAATGATAATTTTTGGAGTTATCTTCACACATATTTAATTAAATTCGATTAAATTCAGTTATTTATTCATAAAATTTATATCTTATACGTCACATATTCAGATTATAACAAATTTTCCATATAAGAGCATTTACCTTTTAGACCTAAAACGTGCACAGGCAGAGAGACATATTTATATTTTTATATAGTGTTTTTTTTTTTTCAATTGAAACTTACGTAAGTTACTAATTTATTTGTATCATTTATAGTCAGCACGCATATTATTACTAATAGCCGTTTATAATTATTTGTACCATAAATACTACCTTTTTAAATCACAACATTACCCGATAAAAAGTAATTTCTTTGTTAGGTATACATCTGAGTATATAGATTACATACTTTTCCATGTTAAATCCCACAGTATTTTATTTCGCTCGTTTGTAACACGTCGCACTGGCGTTTGCATAAAAGGGCCTAACGTCATAAAAACTTCCTATCACAATATACTCTTTCCTTAAAGCTAGCACGGAATTATAAGCATCATAACGTTCTGTAAGCCAAAGCGACGCTCACGCATCGCCGTAACTACCCACTTAAATAAATGCGTAATTTGCGCATACATTATTATGTTATCGCTTATTCCGTGTATTAGATTTCTGTTTTGAATGCAAAATTAAGGTTAACGGCTTGTTTACACAACGTTTTAACGTTTGAATATAGTATTTATTATGACGACATTGAACGTGTATTTGAATATAATTAATGGCTCTAAATATAACGAAAACTCGCGAACAAATCTTCAATGCTTTGCCATTTTATGTATAATTCCCTAAAACTGAATTTCCCAAAGTAAGTATTATAATTATCATCCCTGTTCACAAAAGTTTACGAGATTGACGAGACATATAGGCAACTTCGAACATACACTTACATCATAATGACATCATGATGAAATGAATAGTGACATCAGTACCCCTAGTGTAAATTTGATCGACATCATAACGTGACGAACGCGTTTGCGTTAAGTCTCATTTTGTATAGGATTTTGAGTTTCTAAAACGTCCCGCTTGGCGCGCTCTTTCTAAATCCAATACAAAATGAGACTAAACGGAAACGCGTACGTCACGTTTCGAAATCGAATTTATTTACACTAGGGGTACTGAATAATATTATTTAGTTATCGTCACACCCGCGCTTTTCGTTCGTTGCGTTCCGCGTTCTGTTTTTCCTAATGTAATAATAAAAAGTGTTTTCAGTTTTGGTTCAATAACGTGTGGAAAAAGTAAGTATATTACGGCGATAAGTGTCTCCATAAACGCCTACCCTATATACTTAACAGCCTGCCCTCTGACATCAGACAGGAAACCAATAAAGTTAAGTTTGGTAAGAAGCTGCGTAGTTACCTTGGAAACTGCATAATGAAATTATTAAGCCTATAGATGTAGATACGAATTATATTATAATATAAATATAAAAGAGTAGAGACTGCACGATCCCACAGTCAAATCGTGTAAACTGTTTTGTGGGACTCCGTATCTGTTTAAGATGTATATTTTTTTGGTAATAATAATAATAAATAAATAAGTACTTACATATAAAGAATACATTATCAATTTTTTTATAAGTACATATAAAGAATATATTGTATAATATATTTATGCTTATAAATATATTAAACAATGTGTTTTATAGTGGACCCATTAACCACGTATTTATAGTACGATTAATTTTATCGACAAATCACCCCGCATATACCTATGATTATTCTAAACCATTTTAAAAATGCAGCCCTTCATAGTTTTATGGTGGCAAACTCGACTGCACTTGGTTAATGTATCATTATCTGTCCATTTACTTATCGCACATTTAAAAAATATATCATTCGATAGCTTATGAATTAGGGCATACATTTCAACGTTAAATGTCATAGATAATTTTGCACAATTACTCGAGTATTTATAAGAAAGTTAATAATTGTCCATAAAAATTTAGATTTTTTTTACATTTTACTCTTTTTTCGAAACCGAGGTCGTTGACCAGAATCCCTAGTGTAAATTTATTCGATAGCGAAACATGACGTACGCGTTTGCGTTAAGTCTCATTTTGTATGGGATTTTGAATTTCCAAAACGTCCCGCTTGGCGCGCTGTTTCCAAATCCCATACAAAATGAGAGTTAACGCAAACGCGTGCGTCACGTTTCACTATCGAATAAATTTACACTACGGGTACTGTACTGTTTTTATTGTTCAATGATAGTAGGTACTAGATATCAGCTACAAGTTAACATCAAAATGATAGGCCTAGTTGAAACATTTCACAAATTAGACGAGTCCAAACAAGACCTTCTGTAATAAGCATCAACTTACTTCTAAAAAATAATTGCCCGCCTCCCGAATTATCATTTGGAACTAACAGCCTGATTCGAAAAAGATTAAGACACGTTTAAGATCTTTAAAAGATCGATAACTAAACGACATGTCAATATTGACGTTTATTTCGATTCCAGTAATATTTATCTACGATATTTCTAACTGCAAAGTGACATTGGTTGCCCGAATCGAGCTGCTTCTGTCAATTATACGACATAAAAACGATATCTAAATGAGAACTTATCTAAACCAAAACTTATAGTTATCATATCTCATTCTTCGAATCGGGCCGTAAAGCAACTTAGTTCGACGCACATTTTACACAAGGTCTTGTTTGGACTCCTTTAACTTGTGAAATGTTTTAACTAGCGCTATCTATGTATAATGATTTATCTTCTTTTTGTGCTAATAAATTCTTTTTATCTTATCCTATCTATCAATTTGATGTCAACTTTTAGCTGCTATCATGGTCTACCATGTAAAAATAAAAAAGTACAGGTCAACGACCTCGTTTTCGAAAAAAAAAAAGGAAGTTATTTTTTTTTAATCTTTACAAAAAGTAAAACTTAAATAAATTATTATTTTTATTATTAGTACTCAAGTAATTGTTGAAAGTTTTGTGTGACATTTATGCTTGAAATTTATGTCCTAATTTATAAGCAATCGAATGATTTTTAGGGTTCCGTAGCCAAATGGCAAAAAACAGAACCCTTATGGATTCGTCATGACTGTCTGTCTGTCCGTCCGTATGTCACAGCCACTTTTTCCCGAAACTATAAGAACTATAGTGTTGAAACTTTGTAAGTTGATGTATTCTGTGAACCGCATTAAGATTTTCACACAAAAATAGAAAAAAAAAACAAATATTTTGGGGTTCCCCATACTTAGAACTGAAACTCAAAAAATTTTTTTGAAGTGAAGCGGCGCTATGCACTTTTTATGATGATGAAAAAATGTTAAACTCGCGTCAGGTGACATAACGGTGACGTGCAAATTGAATGTCATCGAAGCCGGGTTACTTTTGAAAAACCGTATCTCATTTAAGTGTGACATTTTATTTTCTTCATAATCAAAGTGCTGTCATAACGGTTAAAGAGGTTTAATCTTTGTTAATTGTGTTGTATTGTATCTTTGTGTTGTTGGGTGTCCATGATTGTAGATACTCAAATTTTTCCTTACCAAAAATTTTAATAACAGAAAAGAAGCGTGATTGTTTTACTTAATATGATGGTGAACGATTCATTAACATTTACTGATTGTGTAGGCTGTAGTCCTGCTCACGTCTCATGAATTACTTTGTACATATTATATATTAATAAAATTCGCATTTCAAAATATCTTCCACGCTCAAATTTATTTACGTAGGTATAATAGAGAATTATCGCTTTATATAAAACTGCTACTCAATTTCTCCAAAATATCAAAAATGCACAACGTTAATATTCTAGTTTTCACTTCTGCCTGCACTCCCGGAGTGCAACCCGTTGTTTTTTGCATCAAACCCATACATGTGGGGTATCTATGGATAGAAGGATAGGTCTTCAAAAATGATATTGAGGTTTCTGATATAATTTTGTTTCTAAACTAAATAGTTTGCGCGAGAGACACTTCCAAAGTGGTAAAATGTGCTTCCAAAGTGGTAGAATGATGAAAAACTAAAAAAAATATATGATGTACATTACCATGCAAACTTCCACGGAAAATTGGTTTGAACGAGATCTAGTAAGTAGTTTTTTTTAATGCGTCATAAATGGTACGGAACCCTTCATGGGCGAGTCCGACTCGCACTTGGCCGCTTTTTTTTAATGTGCGAAAAGTAAGTGGTCAGAAAATGGTACATTAACCAAGTGCAGTCGTGTTTGGCGCTATAAAATGCGTTTTTAAAGTTGAGAAAAAACATAGGTATGGGGGTGATTTGTCGATAAAATTCATCGTGGCTCCACTATGCGTGTACTAACACATTGTATAACATACAATCCACTTTACAAATGATATAAAGTGGGCATTAAACATGTGAAAACCTTCACTTATTAAGCTTCTACAGATACTTTAATGCAAAAGTATTATTACCCATTATTATTTTGCACTTATATGGAAAGTTATAATTAAATGTACTAATTAAGAAAACATATTCACAGCCTCCGTCGAGATAAAATCAATGAGCTAGCATTTAGCAAAGTTCGGCCGGGCTGGCGCTATGGATCCTTTATATGGAAGAGTATTTTTGTTACTGCCGATTTGTGACAAAGTCCCATTTGAAAAAAACTACACTGAGTACAAATATTTAAAGGATTTTTTTTAGGTGATAACTTTATAACCTGGTTATGAGGCTTATGTCTCTGAATGATATGTACCTATTTACGGATATATCGTTCCGTTATCGATCGTAATAAATTGAAAAATATTGTTTTGGATAGACATAATTTAATGATCGGACCTTAAATAGGTATCTAAGTTTAGAGTTTAGTGTTTAAGATTTTCCAGATTTCAATCGAAGATTACCAGATTAATATATGATAAAAATGTACATAGCCTACCTTACACAGTGATTTTTTTATACTACGTCGATGGCAAACAAGCATATGGCCAGCCTGACGGTAAGCAGTTCCCGTAGCCTATGGACGCCTGTAACTCCAGAGGTATTACATGCGCATTACCGACCCTAACACTCCGCATCCACGTTGAGCTCAGGCAACCTTACTCACCGGCAGGAACACAACACTATGAGTAGGGTCTAGTGTTATTTGGCTGCGGTTTTCTGTAAAGTACTTCCCCAGTTAGGCTCTGCTCTAGATCTGGAATAACATCCGCTGTTCTGTGCCCCACCACCCAAAGCGAGATGATATTCACAGTACCCATACCTCTCTTTTGGACATAATTTAAGGACATACCCGGGATTTTGTTATGTCTGACCACACTCTGAGGGGTGAATGTGTAGGTCATTCTGAACATCTTTTAAAATAGGGCCAACCCTGAAAACGCATAAAAATACATCAGCTTTCTTATGCATTTCCGCGAGTCATATTATATGTCAATGTTTTCTATTTAACAGCAGATTTTTGCACGATTTCGGGGTTTGTTCATATTGACCTACATATTCACCCCTCTGACATAATAAAATCAATCTGTATAGATATATTTACATGCTCGGCATTCATAATGATATAACTATACTTATCTAATCAAATGTAAGTATCTAATCAAATCCTGATTGCTAGAATTGTTTAATGTCATATTTGCATGCAATTTGCTCCCTATAACACAATGTAGATTTCTTAACTACATACCTTTGTCAAATGTTACCCTTACGCATTTACCTAATGGCCCGAAAGTGTCGTTTTGGATTAAGGCAGGTAAATATCCCGATTACACCTTTCAGACTGAAACATAATACCACTCTGTAAAACTTCCAAACACCTACCCGATAACCCTCCGCGTCCCACTCAAACAGGAGTGCGTGATAAGGTTACTAATGTCGAGACCTGAATACTTCCGCTGTAAGGGATAATATTATCAATAATTTAATAACTACCAACCTATTTTAATCTGGGATTTCTGTTATGGACCATTGAATAAAATTACGTTTTTATTTACATTTTCGTTTTTTAGTCTGGCATGTGCAAGAGCGCCGTAAAAAATAATCCAATGTTGCATTCCATTGCAACTATAGCAGCAATACCGTTCCAGCGTTGCCAGCTGTGCGGATAATCGACATTGATGTTAAAAATGGTTGCAGCAATGTAAAGTTGGGCCTTCGATTCGTCCCTAGGTTTTCTTTTAAGACACTTAATCATTGAGTTACCAAGTTCGATTTTTATTTCCGGTAGCAAACGCAAGTTTTCGATTCGGATCTTAGGTCCTACGCGGAGCTCGGCTTTTGCAGACCTTAACGTTCGATGTCGGGCCTGCGATTTTCCAGACATTGACCATCTCTGATCTCTGTCCTCCTGCAACAAACACACTTTCCATTGGGACGGACCGACTCTTTGCAAATCTTGACGCTCGCCGTCGGACCTACTGCTTCCACTTCTTGACCCTTCTGCTTTTAAGGGACTTGATAATGTTAATGTATTATGAACGATTTCAGGTCCTTCTATATATCACGTACACCATATACTTACTATCTACTTTTTAACGCTTTGCCTGTTATACTTTTGCCAACGTTACTACGGAACCAATTTTTGCGGTATAAAGAGTAAACTTCTCTTTCTAACATTAAATCGTACCTAAAAGCAGAGAATGCAGCATTTTATAAAATGCGGCTAAATGTGGGCCAATCGTAGGCGTGCGATCGTTTTTAGTGTTCCGTACTAATAAGGTAAAAACAAACCCAGTCTTTGAAATAGACATTAATGGAAAACAGCAATGTCCCGAAACGCATACTGGCAAAGCTCCGAGTACACATGGTTATACAATATTAGTAACAATATAAATCATTACACATTTAACAAGTTTTATAAAACTTAAATACAATGAAATATATGAAAACGGCTCACTTACGTTTTTTTAGTCGAAAATTGTTCTACTCGTTCGCTCCATAACGAAGTGCGAATAACTTTTTTTACTGATTTTTTTATAACTTGTTAACGGCAGCATCGATCAGTTAAACCGTACTTATATTATCAACTACATTCACTTCAGTAACCAACTCAGACGACATTCATTAAACTTGCAGTTAGTTGAGCCCTTTATCAAGAAAATATGCTTATTCAAACCATGAGAAATTCCTTTCTTAATTTCTATTTTAAATCGCCTAAGGTAAGGTAGCCTAGGGGAATTAGTTAGGTACTTTAATTTTTTTTATGTTGATTTCATCATCCAAACTTTGTCTGGAACCGATAACTTTTAACGTTTTAGGGTGTCGTAGCCAAATTGACAATCCGTTCGTCCGTCTGTCCGTCTGTTACGTACATAAATGTATTTAGTATTATGGTATTTTAATAGAGAATAATGGTAGGTAACGTTATACAATAGTTTGAGCATACATCGCTATAATTACAATTTTCGAATAAACAATAGTTTATTCGAAAATTATTGGTAGGTATCCTAACCATTTATAGGTAACAAATTATATTCTGTAGTATCAGTAACAACAACGTTTGAGACCCACCCCAATAGCAGTCAGCGGACCGCGACAAATTATTACGACAACGTATCAATGCTTCTGAATTACACGGTTCTTTGATTCAATGGGTTGGTTGTAGGTATATACTTGATTATACGAGTATGTTAATAACATTTGATTGTGTACCAGTATTTGGTCTATGTCACTTTTCCTTCCTGATAAACGATTCCATAATTAAGTAGGCAAGATCCCAAGGGCCAACTTGTAATGCATTTTGTTTATCAGTTAGTATAGTCTGTCCGTTTTTCTAAGATCAAGTACGTCATAGTAAATGTATTGCGAACTTGATCTTAGAAATACAATATGCATCTGTACTATTTTAGACATCCGCATAAACGTAGCAATACATATACAGGTACATAAGTGAAATAGGTAATCACTGAGAATAACAAAAAACGGCCAAGAGCATATCGGGCCATGCATGATTATGACTGTGGCGGAATTTATTGCTCCCTTTCTGGAAAAAATTATAAATTTCTCTTTCTCTTCCGGCACGTTCCCTACCTCCTGGAAGCTTGCCCGTGTTATCCCACTGCCAAAAGTCCCAAAACCGTCATCTGTCTCTCAATACCACCCTATCTCTATCCTCCCACTCCTCCCCAAAATCATTGAACATTTTGCCAATACCCACCTGACCTCTTACCTCAATACACACAAAATATTCAATACTTTTCAGTCTGGCTTTCGCCAAGGCACAGCTGACGGATGACAGTCCTTGTTCTACTAGATTTCAGCAGTGCCTTTAACACCGTCAATTTCGTCATACTACTAGTACTGCTACGTAACTTAAACTTGTCCCCAAAATCTCTTGTCTAGTTTCGTGCCTACCTCTTTGAAAGATTTCAGCGAGTAAAGTTAAACGACAGTACCTCTAAATGGAACGAACTAACCGCTGGTGTTCCTCAGGGCGGAGTGCTATCCCCATTACTATTCTCCATCTTCGTTAACGGTATCACCCAACCCTTGGTCTCATCATATCACTTATATGCAGATGACCTGCAGATATATGCTGCCGGTAGCATCGATGAGTTAGAATAATGATTGATTAATGAATCAAGCAAATAAACCAGGACTTAATTTCTATACGTGACTGGGCGTCGTCGTTTCGTTTAATCGTCAACGCCAAGAAGTCGCAGGCAATTGTTATTGGTGGATCTTACTTTATCTTCAAACTAGTCAATAAAAGTTTGACTAATATTTTCTTTGACGGAACTCATATCCCGTTCTCCTCTACTGTTAGGAATTCAGGCATAACCATGGATCACTCTTTCCTGGTCGGCTCATATTTCTAATGTCAGCAAGAAACTCTTTTCCTCTTTTCATTCGCTTCAACTACTACGAAATTTCCTACCGTTTAATACGAAAGTCATCCTTACCCGTTCTCTTCTGCTCTCTCTCCTGGACTATGGGGACGTAGCGACCCTTGACCTCAACGAGGAACTTCTCAATAGCATGGAGCGTCTACAAAATGTTTGCATAAGATATGTCTTTGGTCATTCCGTGATCAGCTTAAATGGTTACCTATCCGCCGCCGTAGAAACATGCATACGTTATCTCTTCTTTTTAAAGTACTATTCATTCCCTCTTCCCCACCCTACCTCTCTAAGCGGTTCAAGTTTCTAGCAGACGCTAGTGACCACCGACTACGCTCTAGCACCGATCTTTCCCTATCTATCCCGATTCATAAACATCGATCTTATCACAAATCATTCACCGTCAATTCTGTTAAGCTTTGGAACACGCTACCACCTCCTTTGACATAGTGTCAATCAGTGGCATCGCTAAAATATAAACTAAAAAAAAAGTCTCTCAGACAAAGAACCTACTGACAGGTAACTAGAAAGATGTGTGCGGTAATAATATATATTTATTCATATATGTATATAAAGATATTTATTTATATATAGTTTATAGTATGTAAGAATATATAAATACTTTAGATATAGTTTTTAATTACTCTTTTAGGTATAGGTTAACTGGAAGAGATCCCTCTTAGGGATAAGTTCGCCTTTGTACTACCCAATTATTTGTGATTACTTCCTTACTTAATATATGTAGAGTGCTGTAGTTAGCCATCCGTCAAAACAGGCGAACTTAAAATGAGGATTTTTGTAGGCAGATTTAATATTTATTTATTTAGGACTAAATGATGGAGCCATTTAAAAAAAAAGTACCTATTTACTTTATTAACAAGTGGGTAAGCTTCATTATTTTTTAAAGTTCTATCCAACGATACGCCTACAAGAGGGTTCGAGCAAAAACAAAATGATATCCCTAAGCACCCTGAATATTTCTTCAATATTTTTATTTAACCATCTTGGCGTATTTTATAAGGGGTAATTTCGTAATTACCCCTTATAAAATACTGATGACAGACAGACTGATGGACATAAGTATCGTTACTTATGTCCATCAGTCTGTCTGTCTGTCCGTCCATCTGTCCGTAGCTTAAGGTCAGTGCTCATTTGTACTGGAAAGCTGGAATTCGGCATTGGTATAAATATCAAGCACGGTATAAATTAGAGATGTGCCGACTACGGTTTTGGCCGACTAGCCGACTAGCCGACTAGTCGGCAGTCAGGTGGCCGACTAGTCGGCCGACTAGTCGGCGTAGCCGACTATGGTCTTCGCCTAAGTTCGGGCGTAATCGGAAACGTTCGGGTCGCCTGATTCGCTGCCGCACGTGGTTGCGTTTTCATGTTTTGACTAGTTTTGTTTACCTTTCCGATTCACTTGTTGCTCCGGTGTGTTATTATTAGAAAAACATACATAACGAATCGTAATTGTTGTTTAAAAGTTTAAATAAACAAGTAGTGATCTTTATAAACATTATGACTAAAAGAAAATCACGCGTGTGGACATTTTTTGACGATGTTGAAGATGATTCAAGTAAAGTGAAGTGTAATCAATGCCAAGTACTTATTTCGCGAGGTGGACTGGGTAAATCGGCAAACACTTCGAGTATGGTGGTTTTTTTATTTTATTTCCTTATTTTTTTGGAAGATCTAGGCAGCCGACTATTCGGCTCATTTTGCCGACTAGTCGCCGACTAGTCGCCGACTATAAATGTGGCCGGATAGTCGGCTTTCCCGACTAGTCGGCGACTAGTCGGCACATCTCTAGTATAAATATCAAATATCCTAGTTGACTACGGAACCATAACAAATTAGGTAAGGGTACTTAATATAAGGTCATTTAAATTACAGAAATGTTTATATTTTTCTCAGTGTAGCTATGCGTATGTATAAATATGGGCATTTTAATATTAAATCAAAATAAGATTTTCAAGTTCGAATATTGCTCCGGGAAATATAACTATAGGTACCTACATACTTAAATTTTTGACCTAGCAATCCTGAAATAAAAGTAAATATGTAGTTGGTAAGTACATTATTCTTATAAACGTCTCTATACATTCAGTGCCAGTACAAGCTACGCGCTACGAGCATAGCCGAAAACAGGCAAAACCCGTATGTAGCGAAAAGCGCCTACGAACAGAGAATCCGCCTAGCCTAGGTAGTCAAGAGAATGTAATGTAGATTGAATGAGAACTCTGAATACACATTTTCAATGTAAATGCGACGTTTTTTGCTTTGGATAATTTTTTTTATGGCTTAGTAGTCAACTAGGAATGATTATAGTTTCGTATGTCTATTTGTATGTCTGTCTGTTTATCCGAGGCTTCCTGATCGTTAGTTCTAGAATACTGATTCTTGGCATAGAAATACAAATAAATCGTGCCGACTAAGTGGTAATATAGATTTATTAAAACAAATAGGGGTCCTCAACAATCATTTTCTGTCAAAATGAATATTTTCTAAAATGATCGCTACGACTGAAAAAAATGCCCCCCCCCCCCCCCCTATCTTTTGAACCATGGGTCCAAACTATAGTGGACATGATCAACCCTTTTCGAGTGATGGCAAAATGTACCCTTCTTAGTAACAAGACGGACAAATCGCTGCGAAGGGAAAGGTACTCCATTTTGCTTGTTATGTATGTATATGATACTTACTAATACCCATCGTTCAAAGCAGCTTCTTGTGACGGACGGGTAACTACGGAACACTACACTGATCATGGCCCGACATGCTCTTGGCCGGTTTTTATAGAAACGTTTTATAATGAGCATATTTGAATTATGTTAGTTGTTTTTGATATTTATACCTGACTGACGAAACGAAATATGTAAAGATGTACTTTAAATAACTTGTTCAAATAAAAGGGGTAGAAACGTGAAACGTTCTTATTAACCACTACATTGTATTTTCTAGCAGCCTAAAATGTGTGTTACTACTGAACAGTAAATATAATTAATTTGAAATTTAATCTTTCATTTCCAGTTTATAATGCTCGCAATGTCACGAGTATAAATAAATCCCCCAGGCGCCTAAATTATTATTAGAGGCGCTTATCTAAACTTGAAAAGATAAGAGTTTTAATGGATTGGTGTTTGGACCTGAGGTAAAACGAGGGTTTTCAATTCACCCTTTAAGGCAGGAAGGATTTAAAGCTTCTAATGTTATGTAGGTCGAAAAGGGGAGCAAATGCGTGTAACGACAAAGTCAACTAGTGGGTATGGTATGCTTAATAGTAATAGAAATAACAAGAGCACTGTCAGACTAAACTAACAACAGGGTACGAGTTATAGATACTGTGCTAACCACGAGTACATAGTTCAATATTTAGACCAGTTGTTATTGGCCAGTTGAATTTGATAAAACTTGTTTCGCTGTCCATTTTGGCATAAGACAGGTAAATTTTTTTGTGCATTGTAAGTTATTAAATCTCGGTCTCTGGCACAGTGCATCTTAAAGCAAAAATCTGTGAGTTTTACTAGGACTATGAAGTTTTTGACTCTACTACAAGTCAAAAGAGGCGTGCATGGGGTCCTTCTACTATTCTTCAATAAAGTGAGAAGGATAGGAAAATGCTAAGGCTGTAGAGACATGATAATAAAGGATATAGGTAGTTCAATGAAAAAAAAAAAAAAAAAACTTTCGACAGACAGTTCAAAAACATATAGAAACAGAGTGACAAAAGTGACAAATAAGTCCAGTTGTTGTGAGAAAAAGTGTCTGGTATCTAATTATTCTGTTTAAAATTGTACAAAATCGGATCAGATATGTTGATATGCACCTTTACAGCCTTTCATTCTTGCCTTCAAGTAGCGGTCAAGTTAGGAAAAATATTGTCTTTTATTGTGTTATCTTTATTAAGCCAACAACTCACTGACAAATTGCAAATTAATTTGACTGTAGATAATAAGTACCTACTATTTATAACTAGCTACATGAAATGTATTTATTAAAAAAAGTGGCTGTGACATAATCGGACAGACAGACGGACATGACGAATCTATAAGGGTTCCGTTTTTTGCCATTTGGCTACGGAACCCTAAAAAGCTGCATTTGTGTAATTATATTATAATTGAAAATATTTCAAGGTGTTTACTGTAAAGTCATTATTTTTAGGCAGTTTTATTGGCGACTAAAGTTCGTTTTTTTTACAATTAAAAAAAAGGTAAACATCTTGACACGTCTATATATTGAAAAATGTGTTCTTTAAATCAGTAATTATTACTCATGAAAGCAAAATAATGTAAAAGATTATATATGATTTACAATTGTTACATATTTGCCGTGACTTATTTTTCAAACTTTTTTCAAAACAAAACACGTCAAAATCGCTTACCATCTTTCTGATGCTAAAAAAAACCGGACTATACTCTACTTATAGTTACAAAAAAAAAAGTAAATTGAAGCCCTAAGAAGTTTAGTTCCATGCACTGTATTGTTAATTTTACGAGAAGCTATAAAAAGCAATTAACTGCCATAAACTGTTAAAACACCTACTGAAAAAAAAAAGGTTTTGCGTGGCGATGAAAAGATGATTCGCCGCTTTACCAACCAGTATTACGATGCAGTTTTCATCAAGATGTATTCAGTGGGATTATATTTTGCTTTTGTGTTGCCACATTATATAAAACTTGGTATGTGATGTTGCGTAATTGAAAGTTTGCATCAGAATTTCATATTAAGATCAAGTTACCTAGTGGTGACGCGGCCAGCGTTATTATATACTCGTATATATAATATGCCACAGGCGGCGGAGGTTTTAGAAGGGGTATTCTTTTTATACTTCTTTTTTATTATTTATTAGTACTTGTTTTAGTTTTAGTTAATGCTAGTTTAGTTTATAGATGTTCTTAACGAATTTTATTTTAGTTATATTTGTATAAACTGAAATATACAATTAATTAAAGAGCAAGGTAAAAACTGTTAGTATAAAGCAAAAATATACGAAATACCGTTAAAAACGTTACGGTTAAATACCGTTTTTAACGGTATTTCGTATATTTTTGCTTTTTACTACGTTACGTTACGTTTACGTTACGCTATGTTTTCGATCATATTACGTTTAATATGAGTATTACCTTGTTATACATGAAATGTTATGAGAGAATAAACAGTATGATGTAACTGATTCATTTTTTATAGTTACAATGATTAAAAATACTATTTAGGATGTTTATATAAAAAAGTTTTCTAATCGAATTCCAATGAAAATGTTTGAGCTGCGTGTTGTTTAAAAGACTGTAGCAGGAAGTAGTATCTAGTATAAATGTCGGAATTGTTTCAGTGCAAACTTTATAGTAAACCGGTGGTCTCGTTGGCCAACTTCAAACACTTGCTACCGCACTTTATTTCCAACTTTTGGACATAATAACAGCGAAGGGTCATCAGAATCATTTTCCATGCATAGCCGCAGCGCTAACGGAGCGAAGCAGGAAGTCGTAACTAAGCTGCTATTTGTATTGTGGCTGAAAACAAGCGTTGTGTAAAAATAATAATGCCTTTGGGACATGTTTGTACATTATGAATGTACGTGACAATTTAAACATTTAAATAAAGTGGCCTGCTGCATTTGGCCACCAAGATTCTGCAACATGTATTTAAGATTCAATTTGTTTATTCTCCACAACTTCACTAAGATCATTGACTATAAAGGATACGGGATCCCTTTGTTTGACATAATTATTGAAAGTCATAATGTAATGATAGTCATATTATCATTAGTCATAACTCTGAAACCGTTAACTTTTCAGGAATTTCCTTAGATTATCCTATAGATAGGTTAGGTTAGGTTAGGTTTGTTTTATGGCAATCCTGAAAAGTTACGCGTTTCTGAGAAAAACCAAATTATGACTAACGAAAATGCGGACAAACAATACATTATGACTTAAAACTTTATGGGAAACAATAGAGACCCAAAGGATACATTATTAACAATTATCAAATAATACTCATCGAGATAATTCTAAAACTAATTAAATAAAAAAATACAATCATTTAAATACTTAAGGACTAAAAATAAACTTAACTATAAATAAAACTAAACCTAAACTAACCTCTAAAGAACTAGTCAAACAACCCACCCCGCGGCGCTCCCAACGCAAAGGTGCCCATCACGCTTGCTGCGTTTCCGCGTTGAACCGCGATGGACAACCTTTGCGCTAGGAACGACCCGGAGCGGGGGTCGAGACCCCTTTCTTGCAAGCACCGCCCCAGTTCCCCAAGAAAAGATTTCACCTCCGCATGTATTTTAGATCTATGTATAAATAAATTTGCCTCGCTCTATTGTACCTACATACATGTAAAGGGAGCACGGTCTGCTTACCTATACAGAGTGCCTCTGGCCTTGAGGCTATAAAATACAAGGGTCTATTATTTTTTCGGTATTGTATGAAAATTATATTGCGGTCATTAGTTTTTATTTCATTTTAGTAAACATTGTGTGTTATGTGTGTCTGTGTGTTTAGTCAAAATAAAGCGATGAATATAAAGTAAAGGTGACACCAAATATTTGGCGAATACCGTTAGCTACGCTACAATGCATACATCAGCTTCCATTTGGAAATTGATTAGAAACCTGGCTGGTATTAATAGATTTCATGGAACTTAATTGTGTACCTTTAATCGTTATAAATATGGTATTTCCCATAAGCTCATAAGCGGAGAACATCATGAGAAAACCGGGTTAATTCCTACATGGCCTGTTTTCCGTCTGGTTAGCTGCCAATTGTTTTCGAAAAAAAAAATTACCTGCGCCTCTGTTCAAAATGGATCACTTTCTGAAGAATTTTCAACATGGTGACTCAGTCTAATTGAACTTAAATCACAAATATATATAATATTTTAAATGTCTATCTGTTACATCTTCACAAATAGTTTAAGGCTCGGTGATGGATATAGGATAGTTTCTATCAATCATCATCATCCCATGCAGGCGAAGTCGCGGGCAGAAGCTAGTTTACCTAGTTAAAATTTCTTGTCCTCCGACATATCGGACAAGGCTGTCGCACTTTGTATACACTGTTGTATACTTTGTATAATTTGTATACTTTGTATACTTTGCCTTACGCGAAATAATGTTTAAACCATAAATTAAGTATGTATACCTAATAGCAACAATGGTAGCTGACCTGTAACTATGTTATTAATAAAATTATTTGTATTTGTATTTGCACCCCGCGGCCGGAGGGACACATACATAATCGTACATGTTTGAGCACGTTAACGTCCTAAGACTGATAAATAATAACATGAAATGACAATATTTTGTCTGTTTTATAAATGACATTGGTTCATGAAGATGAATTTTCTGAAAATTTGTAAAGTCAGTAACTTGATATAAAATGTAAGTAAACATTTTTGTTTATATTTTTTTATACAATTCAATGCTATGAAATTTGTAAATTAGACGAGTTTTTGATATAGTTTTGAGCTTTTTTTTTTCAAAAAAAAAGTATTACCATTCAGTTTGAAATGTGTAACAGCTCCTAAAAGTCAATTCTTTAAAGCTAAAAGCCTCGCCTTTTATAATAAAGATAAACATACATGGAAATTGTAAAAGTCAAAGTAAATTTGAGAATTGACAACGACTGCTACTGCCAATTACTGTTGTCTCAAAATAAATTGAAATAACTGTAAAAAACTTTCTTCATGTGTGGACTTTACCGTCGCTATGTGTTAAATGTTGCCAGCATTCCCGAGAGAATATTTCAATTACTTGGGATGAAAATATTTTATCTCTATTTCTGTTCGTGGTAACGTATTTTAGTTATTTTGTCTTAATATGTATTGTGACGGTAAATAATGTTTTTCGTTACCGAGTAATGCATAGTATATTTTCGGGTAAGTGTTTAAAGTTTGTTTGAAATATAGATCATTTATACTTTATTTACATTCATATTTCAAATTTGTGTGAGTATTTACTCACTACCCATCTCTAGTTGTCAAGTGACGTTGTTAATCCAAGGTAAACCCATCTAGACTCGGTTGCGTCAGCGGACTACCTAATCACTCTGTTTCAAATCTCTTGAGAGCTATCTACGTAGCAATTTAGCTTGAAACAAATAATAAAGTTGACAGTCGTTTTCATGAATATTGCACCAAGATTTAGTGAAATAACGAGCCGTATTAATTCTATTTTTTATTTTATCTCTTTTTCAGTGTGCTTTCTAGTAAATACTAGTGATTACAGAGCTATGCCATGGACAGACAAACACACTTAGCGAAACTTAGTTCTTAGTTTATACTGGATCAGGCTATAAAAACGTAAAAAATACGATCTCCAATTCTCGTCATGAAATGAAGCGCTGCCTGAAATATTACTCTAATAGTTCGTTGTTTCAGGCACGCATGCTTGGCGTGAATGAATTCCATGATGTCCTTTTTGTGGCATAAACTTTTTTTCTTTCATATTCAAATTTGTAATAAAACAAAATTTCATGTTGTTCGTTACATTCGAACTAAAGTTGAATCGAAATTTTTAACAACTTCAGTGCACCAATTTTGCTTTGCTTTGTTTTATTTAGATTGACTATAGGTGTATAGGTACAGTCAGCATCAAAAGTAGCGGATCAAATAATGTTTCATAAGTATCTACCATTCTGTAACAGCTTAACAAAAAGTGATGTCTTTAATATAGAACAACTAAGACTGTAAAAGATATACTTTGGAGCGCGAATTTTTGAAATTTATCTATATTTGGAAAAGTTATCCGGAATACCAGATACTTTTGGCGCGTTGTTTCATCCGCTACTTTTGATGCTGACTGTACGAGGTTTTGTCTTTCAACTTACCTGTTTGGAACCGAATACAATGTAACTGGTATAATAAATCTTATGACATTTTTTAAATATTATTTTAGATCTGGTAGGACGCAAACACACTATTTATGTATAGACAAAAATGAAGAGTCGAATAAAATTGAATGGATGTTTATATTGTTCAAATATCAATTAAACAAGAAGTATTGATCTCTTATATACCTACTATTTCTTTTAACAATTAATATAACGTTATGGTCATAAAATACTAAAAGCGATAAATATTAGTGGAAGGAGTACATTTTTAGTGGAAGACAAATTTCTTTTACTACATTTTTTTTCTGGTATGTCGCTTACGATTCCTAATCATTTACCGGTAGGTACACCTTAATTGGCTATAAGCAACTTTTTTTTATATACGCACCATGAAAACGACGTTCAAAGATCATTTATTTTCAAATTAACCCTCGTACACTCACATACTCAAGTAAACCGCCGTTTAACCGCAATTAGTTCCCGGGACGGTGATAGCCTACCCGGCGTATTGTGTCGAACTACGGTTGGTCATTTTCCCAGTTTACTTATTTTTCGACGCGACCCGAGAACTAAATGGTTTCCGCGGTCACCGTTGTTTGCAATTCCACATTTGTTTGTAGTACTTTTTATTTTCGAATTTGTAAATGGAAACACGATCTCTGGTCTCTCGGGTCGGGAGATCTCTGGTCTCTCAATAAATCTTATGCTACTGCTATTTGTTTTACATATTTTCACATGGCGCGCATGCCATTACTATAAACGATAATATTATTATATCAGCATACATAGTGGTTAAATGTTCAGATATTGACATGTCGGAACGTTTCTTACGTATTTTAGGATGAAACTCTCTTGATATTCTCATAATTTTGTAGTTTTATTTAGAACGATGATCAATTCTTGTCTTTGTTTATATACTAATTATACATAACTGTAGATATGTGGTACTTTGAGGTGTGACTTTTATTGTTATGTTATTATTAATCCTGGTAAGGGCATGTATTTGTGTGATGAGCATGGATATTTGTTCCTGAGTCATGGGTGTTTTCTATGTATTTAAGTATTTATAGATATTTATATATTATATATATCGTTGTCTAAGTACCCTCAACACAAGCCTTATTGAGCTTACTGTGGCACTTAGTTAATTGTGTAATAATGTCCTATAATATTTATTTTATTTATTTATTTATTTATTTATTATAGAGCTGTTAAAGGAAGTCATAAAACTTTGCATAATGATAATACCTACATATATCAAGCATATCAACAGTTTGTTTTAATTAAGAAGCTCAGAATACAAAACTATGTAGGTAAGCTTCTACCTGCTTATAATGTTATCAATTTGGCAGGCGTCCACTGCATAAACTAACGAGGGCTATTATACGAGTACGAGGTGAGCATTGAATATCCCAAACAGCAGTGGTTCCTACAACATGTATTATATGTAAGTGCTTATCCTATATTCTTAGTTTGATTCTACGTTTCAAAAACCATTGGGTTTATATGGTTTTCTCTATCTATGAATGTACATTTTAGAGAACTTTGAAACTTTTTCTTGAAATTTTAGGTTATATTTTTACGTAATTAGCGCAAATTAAAATAAAATTATATTAAATTTACACATTTCGAGAGTTAAAATAACGTCAAATTGTCACAATTTTTTGATATTTTGGTTGCAAAGAATTACGGAACCATCATCATTCGCTTGCCCTTATCCCATTCATTTGGGGTCGGCGCAGCATGTCTTTTTCTCCAATTGGGGGGATTTAAATCTTCTCGGGTCAGAGGTGTAGGGTTAGAGCCGGTGTAGCTTTATTGGACGTTCATAAGAGCATTGTAATATGCCTACTTGAATAATAAACTTTATTTTTATCTTTTACCTTTACTTTTATCTTTATCTTTCTTCCATATCTTTCTGTCACCCGTCATCTCATCATTCACTCGCGTTCGTTTCATGATAACTCTCACACAATCCATCCACCTTTTCCTAGGTTTTCCTCTCCCGTTCCATCCCTCCACATTCATTCGTAATACCTTTCTCGTCACATGACTTTCATCCCTCCGCATTACATGCCCATACCACGCTAGGCGATTCGCTCTTACTTTTTCTATACGATATAGGTAAGAATTACGGAACCGATGCCTAATAATTACTAAGAAGTAGATAAATACTAATCGCATGCACTGCAACCTTGGAACACAAATCTTTTTCTCTTTTATGGAACAATTATTGGAATAACCTACATATTTTTTACGATGTAATATGTACCTATTAATAATGTTTTAAAGGTTAAAGGATGACTCACGGCACGATGTGCCCGCTAAGAACTGACGAAAATATAATATACTTATGTGAAATATTTTGAAAGGACTTAGCGCTCATTTCAACATAACCAGTTCAGTAATGAGTCAGAAAAATCCTTAAGGGGTTACCATTCAAAATTTGGCAAATAAATCAGCTTAGACATCAGCGACTTGCCAACCGACAGGCGACACTAGGCCTTCTTGGATTTAGACTGAATTGCTCGGAATTTTTTGCTGCGACGAAAAGCTTATGGAATGGGTATAAATTCTAGAACCTCACATTTCATATGAGAGCCGAAGTCACGACCTGCAGTTCGTTAGTTATAAGGATAGTTAAAGCTACTCAGGAGCAGCATATGAAATTAAGAAATCTAATATTTTCTGATTTTTGATATAAGTCGATTCATATCTACTGATGCATTCAATAAAAATATTTTCTTGTTATCTAATAACGTGATATCTTGTACTTCTCCGAAGCTTGTTAATTTGTTTATCAGAATAGTCTCTTAGGTTTTATAACTTTACAATTTGTTAAAGTTATTTATACAAACTTCAAGCACACCTAGAAGTATGATTGAAATGAATAATGACACGACATAGTAAATAACAAACGCTAGCGACATTTATATAATCAATAGAAGAACCTTAACGTAATATATCGTAAAATATTAATAACGCTCTTTTACTTGATGGGCTATTGAAAATTGTACTTCTAACTTGCATTTTAGATTCTGGAATTTTTATATTATTTCTAGTTAAAATCACTCGTGAGCTGTTTCGATCCCAATACAAAAAAAAGCGGCCAAGTGCGAGTCGGACTCGCCCATGAAGGGTTCCGTACCATTTATGACGTATTAAAAAAACTACTTACTAGATCTCGTTCAAACCAATTTTCGGTGGAAGTTTGCATGGTAATGTATATCATATATTTTTTTTAGATTTTTCATGCTGTTATTTTAGAAGTTACAGGGGGGGGGGGGGGACACTTTTTTTCACTTTGGAAGTGTCTCTTGCGCAAACTATTCAGTTTAGAAAAAAATGATATTAGGAACCTAAATATTATTTTTGAAGACCTATCCATAGATACCCCACACGTATGGGTTTGATGAAAAAAAATTTTTTTTTTTTTAATTTTTTGACGTATTAAAAAAAAACTACTTACTAGATCTCGTTCAAACCAATTTTCGGTGGAAGTTTACATGGCAATGTATATCATATATTTTTTTTGATTTTTAATTCTGTTATTTTAGAAGTTACGGGGGGGGGGGGGGACACACATTTTACCACTTTGGAAGTGTCTCTCGCGCAAACTATTCAGTTAAGAAAAAAATGATATTAGAAACCTCAATATCAACCTATCCACACGTATGGGTTTGATGAAAAAAGATTTTTTGAGTTTCAGTTCTAAGTATAGGGAACCCCCAAAATTTATTGTTTTTTTTTTTCTATTTTTGTGTAAAAATCCTAATGCGGTTCATAGAATACATCTACTTACCAAGTTTGAACAGTATAGCTCTTATAGTTTCGGAAAAAAGTGGCGGTGACATAATCGGACAGACAGACGGACATGACGAATCTATAAGGGTTCCGTTTTTTGCCATTTGGCTACGGACCCCTAAAAAGTGTCCCAAAATTATTATTATTATATTTATTATAATTTAGTTCAGTTTAAGTAGTAGTTAATTTAGTTTAACTAAGATTTAATGACTTGTTAATTTATTTCCACTCACACATTAAAAACAGGTTATATAGGTATGAATTTGATCTAAATTTGTTATGGATATGATCTGTCAGCTATCGAAAGTTACATTTCTGATTGGATAAATCTTATCAAAAATAATTCGAGATCAAATTCATAACCAGTTATTAAAATCAGAATAAGCCTCCCGGATAAAGGTTCGTTCATGTGTTTGCATGTACAGTGTCAGGAGACCTTAAAGCTGGCGTTATCGATTTGCGGAAAATGCCCAGCATAACTAACTAACTAACCTAAAAGCTGGCCATACATACTAGGGTATGCCTGCGCAGTTTTGCCTGTACAGTTCAACTGCGGTAAAGCTGGTTAGGAAACTGCACAGTCGAATGCCACATACGCTCCTTTTTACCAGTGCATTTGGCAAAACTGACTGAACTGACAGTGTGTATGGACAGCTTAGTCATGCTGTCAATACCCTTGATGGGGGGCCCGTACGAGTACGCTGCGTCGTTTGGTACGTGGTTGCTACCAAAGAACATTTTAGTTCAAAAAAATATATTTATTATTTTACATTTTGCTTAAACCGCTTTGATATATTTGTCGTAACTAGTGTGCTACGAAAGATTTGTAGCAGCTGGACTGCTACGGTGCGACCGCCATTACATTTTGGAAGTGTTGTTGTAGCACCTGCTACGGATTTACGAGTTTCAGTCATTTCGGATATTTTATCACGTAGAGGAAGTGAATCATAATCTGCTGTACTAGAAAATAAGTATATTTAAATCTTATATACTTAAATTTAATGCTTATAAAAACAGAAATCGAAAATATTCAATCGAGGGGGCGTAGCTAACGTAAATACCTACATCAGTTTATTTGAAAATACTTTTTTAAATGTTAATACTTATCCAGAAAGGAAAATCGGGATTACGTTTATATGAACAAAACGGTCGTCCACTTTCCTCTTAAGAGTTATATTGGTGCAATCGAGATGCGCTGACACAAAAGATTTTTAAAGTTGGATGTCGCTCTAGATATTTGTAACGATCATTGAAAATTCGAAAATGTTTTGAGTTTATTTTAAACCCTTGTTTAATGATTCAGTTGCGACACCGCGATGGTCAGTTAAAATAGTGCTTAAATGCTCTGAATAATAAATGTGATGGCGCATTGGGCCAAAAGTTTTCCTAAATCAATAGTCAGCAAAGTTATACCAAATCAATGGGATCGTTTAGTAATTAATCTGTTTAAACATATGTCTAAATATGTTCCTAACATGCTGTTTTCAAATTAAGTGATGTGATAAATCTGCAAATAAATTAAAGATAACGTCGGCTAAATAAACAGCAACCCCGTAAACATGCAAATTTTACAACTAATAAAAAGTAAGACTTACCTAAAGCAATTTCAGAGATTGCAGAGTAACTACCGTCCTTAAACTCGCTCCGAACTCACTTAGTGGCACGCAATCACACACACAAGTCACTCGTCCACTATAATCAACTTGGTCACAGCACACGCATGTGCAAGCACTGATCACGTCACTGGCACGGTGGTTCAGTAATTTTTTAACCGGGTGGCCGCGAGTGCGCTCTGTGTGACGCCGCAGCCTCGACTGGCTGGGGAGACCCCAACGCGCCTGTCCCTACTGCCTCCCCTCTCTCTACCCGCTTACCTCGCGGTACGAGCAAATAGATATTAAGTATGCGCTGTAAGGACGAACGTGAAAGAAAAAACGGATTCAGAAGCCTGTAGGGCGAGTAAGGTACCGGCTGAAGACGATTTTAGATTTAGTCGAGTTTTTTTTTGCAGTGTTGACGCCGATGGAAATTCGACTTGTGTTACGTAGGATGCTGATGGAACTTTCGCTTTTATTGCAACCGTGTTTGAATAAGTAAATAGGTACATATTGTGCAACCGTCCTTCTTTGCTCTAAAAGGTAAATGTTCCACAAATAAACATAATAATTTATGAATTTGAATTTTTATAATCATAAGCATAAAGACTGTATATACTGTTATTAAAGTTTGGTCAAAGATCATATTACGACTTCCAAAGAACAGTTTCGCCAATACTGCTGCAGAGTGACAAAAATATTTGACCAATATGCTGTTTTTTAAACTGAAATAATAAAAAATGGCTAACACATTGTTTTTTTTTTACTTAAAATATTTTTTATGGGTTTTGTAGAAGATGGTATTTTTACTTTGTTAAGAAAATACAAATACAATATATTTTACGTTAGTTTACTTGTATTTATACTAAACTTAAGCAGCCTTTAGGTTAGGTTTAGGTTATAAATATTGATTTATACGTCTGACTGCTGGGATCTAGCTTCGTCTCATTGTATGAGAAGATATATGACTACACAAGATGCCTTTAATGAATCTATCGATAAACACATTGGAAACATTCTTACGGTTAAATCATAGATATTATCACTAATGCTAGCCCGGGTCACTAGTTGGATAATCTGGCCTAAACCTACCCTATTAAGTTCTCGTAACTGAAACGGCAGAACTAAAACGGAGAATCACTGATCCGCACTTCCATTCCTTTAATGAAACATTAAGAAATTTTGCTCTCTTTGAGTATTTTCTTGGTTCATTTAATCAGCTTGGATCAACCAACTTGTATTATGCTGATGTTCTGTTCCGTGAGCCAGAACAAACAGGTGTACATGTATTAGCGCGAGTGAGACGCACGATAGCTAAATAGTATTATTCAAATATATTAAATTAGAACGTACCCAAGTTCGAATTAGCTTTTACAAAACCTTTAATTAACACTTCGTCAGCACACGAACCACATTTAGGCGTTGGCTCAGCAATTTATAAAGTCAGTTATCCGTAGCTGATTAAGCGATTCTTAATGAAATGAGTAACGCTTTTACATTTCTCTCATTAGACTTGAGATTATCGATTAAAACTATCAACAAAGTTTCAAGTTCAAACGCAGCTACTAATTATTTTAAAGGGCATCTAAAACTTATTACCTAAATTTGAATATTCTTAGTATATATTGAATAAATAAATAAATAAATAAATAAATATTATAGGACATTATTACACAAATTGACTAAGTCCCATAGTAAGCTCAATAAGGCTTGTGTTAAGGGTACTTAGACAACGATATATATAATTTATAAATACTTAAATACATAGAAAACACCCATGACTCAGGAACAAATATCCATGCTCATCACAAGAATAAATGCTCTTACCAGGATTTGAACCCGGGACCATCAGCTTCGTAGGCAGGGTCACTACCCACTAGGCCAAACCGGTCACCGAATAAAAATTCGAATTGAATATCTGCTGTGCTTATACACTATTCTTGTGTTGTGCGAAATAATCACACAACGACCGGTTAGAGGAGGTGAGTGGCAAAATTAAATTACTTGACGGGATGCATTACACATAATGTATGTAAATTTATTAGTATACTTACGAGAACGTAGTATTAGCAAAAATGACAACAAGACATGAGAAGGCCTAAGGCAATGGGTGGTAATGCGACCTATTTTACTCGTATTATAATAAAAACCCTTTAACTTTTATTTCACCTTGCAATAAAAATATATTTCCAGGAAAAGCAGGCCGCCAACCGCCCTGGGTGGAGATCTTTGATTAGGAAACATACGGATATTTTTGAATCCCGTCGTCAAACAGATCTGGACGACAAGAGGGATGAGCTGAAAGCCCGACCACCAGCGGTGATCAGCTATAATTATATTGATGGTGTCCTCTCGTGCCCGTTGTGCGCACGGGTCTTTGCCAACAAGATCGGCTACGTCAGCCACACGAGAGCACATGAACGTCAAAAAAGGAGTTGAAGCAGTCGCCGTGGCCGAAAACGGTCAGGAGCATATATATAATGTCTTTATATTCGCGATCAACTCAAAAAATACTAAACGGATTTTCATGCGGTTTTCACCTGTTAATTGGGACCGTGCGAAGTGCGTGGTGGGGGTAAGTAAAGCGATCCCAGCGCATAAGGCGGTGAAAATTAGAACTAACTGCGGATACCGTCTAACATTTCGTAGAAGTGATATGGCTCGAAATGAAACTTTGATTTACGATTACTCCTGATACCTATATTCATTTAAATTGTATGGTGTAATACCATTGTAATCTGTCTGAAATGCTTTTTTTTTCATACTACGTATAATTTTATTATTTTTTTAGATTTTTCATTCTGTTGTTTTAGAAGTTACAGGGGGGGGGGACACTTTTTTTCACTTTGGAAGTGTCTCTCGCGCAAACTATTCAGTTTAGAAAAAAATGATATTAGCTAAATATAATTTTTGAAGACCTATCCATAGATACCCCACACGTATGGGTTTGATGAAAAAATATTTTTTGAGTTTCAGTTCTAAGTATGGGGAACCCCCAAAATTTATTGTTTTTTTTTCTATTTTTGTGTAAACATCTTAATGCGGTTCATAGAATACATCTACTTACCAAGTTTGAACAGTATAGCTCTTATAGTTTTGGAAAAAAGTGGCTGTGACATAATCGGACAGACAGACGGACATGATGAATCTATAAGGGTTCCGTTTTTTGCCATTTGGCTACGGAACCCTAAAAAGCATGCAACGGTACGCATTTAGAGTTCTTAAATCTAATATTCAAGTGCAATTAAATCTAATGTAATACCAAAATGTCAAAATTACCAAAATTACAATTATATTATATTACTAATATGTCATAACTACAATACATTTTCATCATCATCATCGGATTCAATTACTAATTATATAATAAAATGTCAAGTTTGATGTCTAAAATAATCGAAATATTCTTCAACAGAGTAAAATCATTCTTGATTGAGCCAGTTCTTGAGTTTACGCATAAATAAACTAATAGGCAAATCTTTAATGTCATCATGCAGGCCAATAAAAATGTCAATGGACTTACAGTATGTGTTATTGCTGTACAATTGTGTCTTACGGCCAGGAACAGCGAAGCGATTTGGGTAACTTGTAGGAAAGTCGCATATGTCTTTGAATTTTTTGAAGAGTTCTGGGTGAGTCTTGACGAATAAGCAAACTAAACTATTTTTAAATTTAAATTAACAATACACATCGCCCTGACGCACTGTTTTTGTGCTAAAGTGCGCGTCTTGCATGGCTTGAATTTCCCCAGAGGAGAACGCCGTATCTGAGCAGTGAGCAAACATAGCCATGATAAGCCTTTATTGCGGTCTGTTTAGTGCTAATTATACCCAATTCTAAAGTGCATAAGCAAACGAGTTCATTTTTCTGCATAATTTATTAATATGCTCACCCCAAGAACATGTGTCATCAAAGCAAATACCTGGAAACATTGTTTGACTTGATTCCGCTATCATCTGATCAGCGAAAGTTACAGTCAGTTGTTGCTTTTTGCCATTTCCATTTATAAACTGGACAAATATGGTTTTCGATATGTTTACTTGAAGATTGTTCCGTAGAAACCAGTTTATTACATCAGCGATTGTTTTATTTATGTCGCTATTGTAGGTTTTATCATCACTACATGGTATGAGAGTAGACCGACGAGCTTGTATGAGGAATGTCATGAAAGTGTTAATTTAAGGAATAAATAAAATAAAAAAAGTGAATGAAGCGAAAGAGGTATGTCAGGATCGTAGCAAGTGGAAATCCGTGGTCTCTGCCTACCCCTTCGGGAAATAGGCGTATGTATGTATGTACATGGTATGACGACCGATAGATCGTCCGGAAAGAGTATAAATTCATAAGGAAAAATAAAACCGACTTCAAATATTGCCAAAAGTGCCATACATGTACCTATAACATTTGAAGAGTTCCCTCAATTTCTCCAAGATCCCATTATCAGACTCCGACTTGGTGCCAACGGGACAATCTCGGGGATATAACCGTTCGATTAAAAAAAAATTGAAAATCGGTTCACGATTCTCGGAGATATCGAGTAAATAATATATATACAAAAAAAAACTCCTTTTCTGAAGTCGGTTAAAAATTTATAGCATTCGGTAGGTCGTTGATATACAGTAAAAAGAGCAGTGCACCAAGAATACTCCCCTGCGGTACGCCGATCTTGTCTGCTCTCGTGGAAGACCTGAAAGGCTCAATAGTGTTGACAGAGTTAATTTGAGATATTTCCACAAATTGAGTCCTAGAGCGTAAATAATCTCGGAGCCATTCATTAACTAAACCTCTGATACCGTAGAGCTCGCATTTAGCCAGGAGTGTCTCGTGGTACACAAAATCAAAAGCTCGAGTCATATCGAAGAAAATTGTTGTTACTTGTAAGCTCTGGTTCAAGTAACCTAAAATCTTGTTTGTCAGTGTAAAGTCAGCTAGTAAGGTGGATTTGCCTTTTGTTGTTTTTGATTTGCCTTTTATTGTTCCGATTTCAATACATTAAACGTATTAAAAATCAAAATAATTTAACTTATATTGTAACAGTGAGAGTGTTTTCGTATATAAAATAAGATTCTGTTTTTAAATTTAGCAATTGAAATAATCGCTGAACGTAGTTTATAGTGCTCAATCAATAATATCATTCACGTTCAAGGGAAAATTCCTTACTGTAAGGTCTGTATGTCATGCTCACGTAACCACTATTTTTAATTATTAATATTTTTAATAAATATTTGATTTATTGTCTTTTTTTCGCAAATTGAATATGAACAAGTTTATCGAACTGAATAAGTATTTAGGTAGGACTTTTAGGAGGATAAACATAAAGCCCAATTCAGATTTAATAAGTTATTGTTACAGTTTTAAATTGGTTTTGATACGACCTTGACGATCGTCTTTGTGATTGCAAACGTCATTCAATGTACATCTGCAAGTGGCATTATTTACCTGTCCTGTGTCTTTTATTTGCCTACGGCTCATAAAAGACATCACGGGGCCCGAAAATAATGACACATTTACTACACTTGCATTGAAATATACTATTACAGCACAGCAGCACATCTCGCTCGTATCAGTATTCAAGTAAGAACGAAAAACTTTTTGGGCAAATGATGAGAAATTTACGACATAAGTTCAAGTCGGCTTTCTGAGATGTACTTCATGGGCATTGACGAATCGCGAACTAGTTACACTGATATTGATGTTACATTTTTATGTTATTTTGCGTTTATTCATATACGCTAAGAGGTTACTGACTTTGTTTTCCGTTTAAACTGATTGGTTATATAATGCATGTTTTCCTTTAGGTATAGCTGTAAACACGTCGCAGCATGAAACGGGTTCTTTGAAATATTAACATGTTTGCAGTGTGAGTGGGATGTTTTGACGTATCGCTCGAATCTTAACAAGGGTCGATGTACTCCTATTTTGATAAATATTGCTTTGTTGACTAACCAGCCATAAAAGCTTTAAGTCATTAGTTTTGTTTAACTAAACCAAATATTTGAGAGTTGTACAATTAATCATGTGTGCGTGTTAAATTAGAATATACAATAACTTATTTATACACAATAATTTAATGTGTAAATATCACAAGAGATTTACTTTAGGCCGTTTTAACTGTCAGGATTACACATTTCGAGATCCTAGAAAATACAATTTCTCAATATCTCGGTCAGATTTTGTTATCTCACTTTTACCATTGAACGACGAGTACAGAAATACAACGATTCATTTGATATAATATGCCACGAGTATACGTTTGACTTCATGCTGGGACACCAAAAAATTCAACAGTCTCATTTTTGTTATTTATAATATTTCACTATAATCTTTAAAGTAGCGATTTGTTTATTAGTAACATGTCTTAAATTCGAAATATGTTTGCCAGTTTTTTTATTAGTCAAATTTTCATTTGACCGAACGCGTTTTATTTTTTAAAAAACCGTTATATTTTGCAAACTTTTTCTAAAAGTATCCTGCAGAAGCCAGTGGGTTAGATTAGGTTTACAAATTTGCCTATTAGTGTCAAATTTACTTGTAAGGCTAATTTAATTCAATGAATCCTTAGCCGGCCGTCCAGAGTGGAGTCGTTAGCTAGAGCTTTAAACGCCAGGGGTGGAAGTGAAAAATTGCATAAGACGCGAGTTGGCACAGTGGCTGCTCGCAGCCACTGGGTAGAAAGCGGCGTACAACTCTCAACACCCCTGAGCCGCTCACACCGGTGTTGCACTTGAGCCATCCTAAAGCATAGTTCATATAGAATTGGTACGCACTAGAAGATTGTTATTTTTTTAAGTTAATAGAATAATAAAAGTTATGAATGGTGAATTTTAAATAGTAATGTATTTAGCTTTCAAATATGTATAAATTAAAAAAAAAACTCTGTTATGTAAATAATTACGAACTGTTTTCATAATGGACCCCCGTCATTTTCTGCACAACACTTTTGTCGACATTTTTGGCGTGTTTATTTCTTGTAGATCGCAATGAATGGATACCCCGGACAATTTGACTAGTCTTGTTTAATTTTATTTTCATGATTGTCCAGTAGTTTTTGATAGATTGAAATTTGGGACAATTCGAAGGATTCATCTCGCGGGGTATGTAATTGGCCTGATTATTAGCATATCATGCCAAAACTTTTTTTGAGTAGTGGCAGCTGGCTAAATCTGGCCAACATAGGACCGTTATGGGTTCTGATAAATGGCAATACTCATTTGTCTAAGCACTCTTTAATATAAAGATCCGACTTCTTTGTTGACTATGTTATAAACTTTATGTTAAAACTTTTCGTCTTACAGACGCAATTATAAATTCCTTGCCATATCATATGTTTTTTTGCGAACTTGTCAAGTTTCACGAACTTATATTTTTCGCGTAAATTACCTATATTATTGGCCATATAAAACTTCGAACCGAGTAGTTGATCAAAATCGAGTTTTTGATACGTCTTGTCGTCCAATAACAAGCAACCTTCGAATTTTGTCACTGGGTCACATGGGTCGTACAATAGTTGAGCTAGTGTTTTAGCTTGTCGGCCCTGTTTAACAGTCCGATTTGGCAGTTTTGTTGCTCGGTAGCTCTTATAGCCACCTCTGAGGTGAATCATCTTTATCTTTCTAGAAGTTTCTTTGAATTTTTGGGATAAATCGTAATTAGACCGTCCTGAATTTTGTTTGAGTGACCTTGGGACTTTTTCCCCAAAATCTTGTCATTTGTTCCAGACCTCCGATTAGTTTGTATTTTCCTGTCGGCTGATAGAGTTTCTTTGTAACGTTTTATGACCCTACAAATACTAGCTTTTATTTTAGCATCTTAAGCGACTTGGCTGTCATAGTTGGGGATCGATAAGAATTTTCGAAGTATTTGTGCACGATCAATCTCCTATTCTCAAATTTATGGTGTACAGGCTTTGAAAGCCTATGTTAAAAATGGAGTGCTAAGTGTGTGTTATAAACTTTGCGTAAAAGAATCGGCAGGCGTTTACAGTGCATGGAACAATTTTAATTGTCATCGCTCACTTCAAATACGAGCTCTGTACAAGTAACACCTTTTTTTATTAAATTAATTTTGCATATATATGGGCATTTGATTTACACCATCATATCCTCTAAAGATATGACATGGTTGCCCACGAGGGGAAATAAAGAAGAATCCGCGAAATAATCAAGAAAATGTACAATTATTAAATACGACATCGGCCGACGCGACGAGTAACGGATCTTCAACATCGCAATTCAAGCCTAGAGGATTGCTGTGGTATTATGGAGCTACTAGGGGATGTCTAAAGTCACCAGGCTTCAAGAAGTGAAGATCTCCAACCCAGGGTTCGACCAGTGAAACCGCTAAAGTTCACATCGAGCAGTTACATTCGTACGCCGCCACCAACAGATAAGTGTCTATCCTTCATTAAATTCCAATATTCCTAACAACAGACAATATAACTATTTAAAATTTATCTTCAATTGTGTAAATCAAGTGGTTTCAAACTATAATTACGTATAAAAAACCTTAAATTTGTGCAAAAGGTGCATTGCATCAGATTCTATACCTACCCGAAACATAAAAAAGTGAACAAAGAACTTTGCAATTTTAGATTTATTTTACTTAAATTCGATACAAAGTCTTTCAATATTACAAAGTTAACAATAAATTTCAATAACTATCATTACATTTACAAGTTTTGAACATTTTCATTAGTATAATTAAAGTGAAAGTTAAAATATTTTACGTATTAAGTTCAATTTAATTTAGGTTCCGTTTTCCTTATCTTTGCTTACAATATATTTAGCATTATTTGCCGACTATTCCAGGGCAATATTATTTCTAATCGCCGCGCGCCGTTGGCATCGTTTGAAAATAAACTCTGTGGCTCGGCATCGGCCGGGAGGAGTCTGCTGAGCGTGCGCAGCCGGTTTCCCTGTCATCGGCAAGTACCACCAGAACGAGGAACGTGAGCCATTTTATCATTTTTTTTATTGCATTACTATCTAAATTCAATAACTAAGTACAGTCACTAGCAAAAATGTCGAACGAAACTGAAAAGGCAGATAAGTTAATGTTGCTTCAATTATCTAGAAAAAGGGCTTCCGCCAAAGGACAAATTACTAAATTTGGAAAATATTTAGATAGTATTGCACAAAAGACGGAGTTGGATAATGTTCAATTAACCGAGTTAAATTTAAAACTCGCAAAGTTTGAGGCTTTGTCCGTCAAGGTTGATGAATTGCAAAGTGAAATAGAGGTTTTAAATTTTGAAAATATTTCGACTGAAATTGAAGAGCGTGACCTCATGGAGCACGAAATAATAGTAAATATTGCTACGGCAAAAACTTTAGTCGAAAGATTTTCTAAAAAATTTGAATGCGAGAAAAGGCGCAATTCCGCGCATAATACGTCATGTTGTATACATGACCTCGCTCATCCTCACGAAATAGGGTTAAAATTACCTCAAATACAGATTGCCAAATTTGATGGCGCATATTTTCGTTGGTTGGAATTCCGCGATACTTTTGAAAATTTAATACACAAAAATGAGCGTATTTCAGACATACATAAATTTCATTATCTCGTGTCATACCTACAGGGTGACGCGGCTAGGATCATTTCTAATTTGGAAGTGTCAACAAATAACTACAGTGAAGCGTGGAAAATGATTTGCAATCGGTATGATAACAAAAGAATATTAATTAATCATCACTTAAATTTATTATTCAATATTAAACAGCTTCCACGGGAATCAGAGCGGTCTTTGCGATTTTTGGTTGATCACGTGACCAAAAACTTGCGCGCCTTAACCAGCCTAGGCCAGCCCACAGACAAGTGGGACGTATTGATAATATTCATGTTATCCTCTAAGTTAGACAGCAATACTTTGCTAAAATGGGAAGAATACCGCAATAATTTGGACAGCGATGTACCCACTTTAGAGCAATTTTATAAGTTCATGATCGATCGCGCTGATGTACTCGAATCGTTAAATCGTAACAATAAATCAGATGTTGTTAGTGTGTCAAAGCCACCTAGCGTTCCTTCACGTTCTGCACCGAACAATAATTACGGTCAAAGACCAGTTCAAAATAATTACGTCAAAACATTTGCAAGCTCAACCAATAATTATAGCAATAAAAAGCAAAACATATTTGCATGTGTTATTTGCAATGAGCGTCATAGGATTTATGATTGTCCTACTTTTAAGGCGAAGGGAGTTGACGAGCGAATGATGGATGTGACAAAATATAAATTGTGCACAAATTGTCTGAGGCAAGGTCATGTTGAAAGTGAGTGCCGCATGGGTCCATGCCGCGAGCACGGCTGCACCGAGCGACACAATAGTCTTCTCCACCGTCCATCTTCCTCCTCAAGCCACCTCGCTCAAGTAGACGAAGAAGACGCAGTGCATGTCAATTATGCTTATCAAAATACAATTCAAGGCCGTCGAGGTTTATTATCCACGGCAATTATTGAAGTCGAGAATCCAGTAGACCACCAAAGGTTAAAAATTAGTGCATTTTTGGATAATGGAAGCGAGTCATCTTTCATTACTGAGTCTCTTAAAGCCAAACTGTCGTTGAAACCCCGCTCAATTGAATCCTTAAATGTCATAGGAATGGGCGATACTCCTTCTAAACATAAAATAAAAGGAACTTGTGATGTCCAATTAAATTTCAACAAAAAATAAGTTTAGTGCTATTTTATCTTGTTACGTCATGGACGAACTTACCGGTCGTATACCAAAGGCGCCCGTCGATATCACCTCATTCAATTTACCTCAAAATATTGAGTTGGCTGATCAAATGTTTCATCAGCCAGGCCCCATAGATGTTGTTATAGGTGCTGACCTCTTCTGGGATATTATAGGGCATGAGGAAATTTCCCTAGGACCAAATAACCCAAAGTTAAGAAGTTCAAAGTTCGGTTGGATAGTGTGTGGACGTATAAACTCAGCGGTATCTAACAAAAAGATACTCTGCAATCATGCTGTAGTCTCTTCAACGCAAAATTAAAATGTTGAAAATTTAGTGTCAAAATTCTGGGACTTGGAAGAAGTTCCCAAAAAACCAAACTTGAGTAAACAAGAAAGTGAATGTGAAAAACACTTCCTCACTCATACTATAAGAGACGAGGAAGGACGATTTTGTGTCAATTTGCCATTAAAAGAATCTGTAGATTGTTTAGGTGATAGTTATAATACTGCCAAAAAGCGATTTCTTAATTTAGAGAAACGTTTTAAACGAAATCCTACTCTTAAATATGAGTAAGGTTCTCTTCGGTTAATAGACTCATTAGATCGTTTGCTTACGTGCAAAGATTCATATTCAACACCAAAAATAGTATCAAGCGTAATGGCATATTAACAGCTGATGAATTGCGTGAATCCTGGTATTCGTTATGCATTATTGCTCAAAGTCAATCTTATTCAGACGAATATGAATCAATTTTAAATAATAAACCATTAGGCAGTAAAAGCAAAATATTGTGTTTGTCCTCATTTTTAGATAATAAGATAATGCGTGTTGGAGGGCGCTTAGATGCCACAGATTTTTACTCTTTTGATAAAAAACACCCCATTTTACTTCATGCATCGCATAGACTAACAAGGCTTTACTTCGAAAGAGAACATCTCGTCAATATGCACGCTGGTCCTCTTTTGTTATTTTCAACTGTAAGAGAAACTGTTTGGCCAGTCAACGGACGTCACCTCGCATGGCGTGTTGTAAATAATTGTGCTAGGTGTAGACGCCTACGAGGTAAAACCCTCCAACCTAAAATGGGTAACTTACCACCCCAACGTATTACCCCCGACTATCCTTTCTTGTCAGTCGGGCTGGACTTTGCTGGTCCTTTTACTATCATTAATCGCAAGGGCCGTGGAAGTCGTTTCATTAAATGTTACTTGTGCTTGTTTGTCTGTCTTCGTTACAAGTGCATCCATCTCGAAGCCGTTAGTGATTTAACTAAGGATGCATTCATTATGACTTTTCGACGCTTTATAGCGCGCCGAGGCAGACCCACTGAAATTTTTAGTGATAATGGGACTAATTTTGTAGCTGCCGCAAAGGAATTAGGGTCATTTATCAAACAAAACCAAGAACCTCTATTTGATTTTGCAAGCCAAAACCTTATAAAGTTTAAATTCATTCCGGCTTACACTCCTCATTTTGGTGGACTATGGGAAGCCGGCGTTAAATCGGCTAAACATCATATAAAGCGCGTTATCGGTAAGAGCCACCTCACCTTTGAGGAAATTTCTACTTTATTTACACAAGTGGAATCTATTTTAAATAGTCGTCCATTATGTCCGTTGTCGTCGTGTCCCAATGACCTTCTTTCCCTATCCCCTGGACACTTTCTTATCGGAAGGCCGCTAACTGCTCCACCAGCGCAATACTTGGGCAACTCTAAGGAAAACTATCTTCAACGCTATGAACGCCTGGAAAAAATACAGCAGCATTTCTGGCAGCGATGGCAGCGCGACTACATATCAGAAATGCAGCAAAGAACTAAATGGAAGAGCAACGCTGCCAAGCTGAGCGTCGGGGATATGGTGCTCCTGTCAGAAGATAACGCTCCCCCTCTGTCATGGAAGCTCGGTCGTGTTCTACGCCTCATCACGGGATCGGATGGAATAGCCAGAGTGGCAGACGTCACCACAAACAGAGGCTGTGTGCGCCGCTCTCTCGTACGTCTGTGTAAGCTTCCGACAGCCGAAGAGCTTCGAGGTTGAAAAGCGAGTTTTCAACGGCCGGGAGTATGTACAGGCTTTGAAAGCCTTTGTTAAGAATGGAGTGCTAAGTGTGTGTTACAAACTTTGCTTAAAAGAATCGGCAGGCGTTTACAGTGCATGGAACAATTTTAATTGTCATCGCTCACTTCAAATACGAGCTCTGTACAAGTAACACCTTTTTTTATTAAATTAATTTTGCATATATATGGGCATTTGATTTACACCATCATATCCTCTAAAGATATGACACATGGTCGAAAACTTTAAAATGCATAAAACTAGAAAAATAATATTTTCACCATTAATACTTTGAAGGTTGGTGATTGAACTGTAATTGACAATTTTTTACCGGCCATGGAATTATTATTTTTTAAACATTGCTAATTATGTGCCAATTCTATATGAACGAAGCTTTAGATGTCGCTTTTTGTGGGGCCCATCTTGTGAGGGCGAGTCACCGCCTGCCGGAAATAAAATTTAATACCGTTTTATTAGGCAGGCGTCCGGTTTTTTATCCTATAGCCCAGTATTTAGTGTATCGCTTTCACCCAATAGCCCAGTTCATGTTAGAGTCATCAACACGCAAATAGTCCTTACACCCTGGCGGGTGCTGCCTCTGCGTGCGTCCTATGACACGGGCAAGGAC
The DNA here is from genome assembly GCF_033807575.1 of Cydia pomonella. Lineage (NCBI taxonomy): Eukaryota > Metazoa > Arthropoda > Insecta > Lepidoptera > Tortricidae > Cydia > Cydia pomonella. The sequence continues at coordinate 11,657,314 of NC_084706.1, read as the reverse complement.
AGCATTCGCTCGGTGTACCCCTTACATTTCATTAAAGTGTCAAAAGGGAATCTACGTGTTGGCTTCGGCTCCGCGCACGCCTCCCAAAGGTCCGAAACACCATTGTTCCGTGATGGAAAATACATAATAATAATAATACCTGTGGTACTAAGTACAGTGGATTGCAAGGCGGCATGGGAGAGTAAGGTGCTACAATTGCGGTTCTACAAGGCTCTCACGTGACCCGACGTGGACCTGCTCGCGTCGATGAACTGGTTACGATTCGGGGACCTTTTCGGAGAAACTGAGGGTTTTGTCTGTGCAATTGCGGACGAAGTTATGATGACGAACAACTATCGGAAATATATTCTGAAGGATAGTACGGTCGACGTCTGTCGGGCATGCCGCCGCGCGCTGTCCCGTAGAGTCACTCAGGCATATTATCTCCGGTTGTTCGCATCTTGCTAACGGTGAGTACTTGCACAGACATAATCCCGTAGCCAGAATTATTCACCAGCAACTTGCTCTCCTATACGGTCTTGTGGACCGCGAAGTGCCGTACTACAAGTACTCACCTGTGCCAATTCTCGTAAATGGCCGTGCCACGCTCTATTGGGATCGATCTATTATCACTGACAGGTTTGTAGCCAATAAGCGTGACATCATGCTGATAGACCGATCACAGCGTCTGATGATGAGAATCTCGTGAAAGCCGAGAAGGACAAGTCCAGCAAGTACCTAGACTTGGCTCACGAAATAACCGCCATGTGGGATGTTGACTCGACGATCATTGTTCCGATAGTCGTGTCTGCGAACGGTCTCATAGCGAAAAGTCTCGACCAACACCGCTCTCGCTGGGTGGCTGGATCAAGGGTCAGATGCAAAAGGCGGTAATCCTGGACACGGCGTATATAGTACGTCGGTTCCTCTCTGTGCGGCCCTGACCACCGGCAGCTTGGACCCCACCCCCCTGCCGGCGGCACCCTAGGTTAGGTTTTTTATAATGTGTTTATATGTTATTGTATTGTTTTGTAAGTGTTTTTATATTTTATTTTTATATTCATATTGTAAAAAACCTAAATTAAAACCCAAAACAAAAAAGGAAATAATAATAATAAATCAGTTTATTTAAGACAACATCGCATTACAATGTTAAAAAACAAAGTTAAGAATAAATTAAGACAGTATCGACGACCGGTTTGGCCTAGTGGGTAGTGACCCTGCCTACGAAGCTGATGGTCCCGGGTTCAAATCCTGGTAAAGGCATTTATTCGTGTGGTGAGCATGGATATTTGTTCCTGAGTCATGGGTGTTTTCTATGTATTTAAGTATTTATAAATATCTATATATTATTGACCGAAGCGTAGCGTAAGGTCTACGTTTTGATTGACCGAAGAGTAGCGTAGGTCTACGTTTTGACTCGCGCAATCTGCTTTCGTATGTCCGGATGTTCTCCTCTACAGGTCGCAATTCTCAACCGATTCGCGTGAAATTTTGCGACCATATTCTATGATCAAATAGAATTTTTTTGTCGATCCAGTTTTTGGAATTTTTTCAAAATGGCGGAGTCATGGTACGTCGCGCCTAAACGAATAGCCGTATCGATATCATAAGAGTTTTCTCCTTGTGAGACATGGTTACAGAGTGATTTGCGAAAAATTCAGATATTTTAGAACGCTGGCTTAGGGGGTATTTAGATATTTAGGTTTTACTCGAGAATAAGTAGCCTAATTTCACCGTGTCACATATATCCATTCGTGGCTCAATTGGAATACACTAGCTTTACAATCATGAGGTTCCGGGCTCAAATCCCGAACAATGGAATCTTTTTTGTTTTTTTTTGCACTTTAATTGCCTATTTTTTATTGACTAAGCTTTGACAGGGAGAGAGAAGAGGACCCTGGATCTATTCCCTGAATTGTAACATTTTGCATTTTTTTTGTATTTAAATTTCGTATTGTTGATCAAGCGAGCACGAAGCGCGAGCAAAGCGTATTCGTTTCAGTTTTATTGTTTCAACTTTTTTTACGGCCGTTAAAGTTCAAGGAGACGGACAGTTGCGCAGACGAAAACGGGTTCATGTTTTAAAAAAATCTGAGCAGTTGTAGATTGGAATATTGATATTACATATATTAGGAATAGAAGTTTAAACGTAAATGTATGTTATATTGCCTTAATAAAAAAAATTATATATCATAGCTAAAAGAGGGAAACGGTTTTTTAGAATATTTCCTGCGTGCAGTCGCCGCAGAAAGTTTCGGTACGGTTCGTGGCATTCATTTAGAAAATTTTGGTGCATATAGATTACTAAGAGCCAGCGATGCTTGCTATAATCTTGTCTACAAAAATTCAGGGCACAAATTTGCAGGAACACAATGTTCCGAAGATTTATTATATATCTTCTGTTGATATTTTAGTCAAGGTATTCGATGTAGCAAAATGATGTTTTAGCGGATTAAATTGCCAAATCCTATAGAGATAAAACACTACAGAGTGAAGCTCTGATGGCCCTTCTTCTGCCGACGAAGATGGAGGTGGTTCTACTTTTACCATTCAGGGGATGACCGACTAACTGTGGGCGTTTGGAAACGGGAAAGGGAGTATTTTCTCTTTCCTTCCCATTTTGTAGGCGTTGGCAAAGAGAATTTGAAATGGAGGTGGATTGTCAAACAAAATTTTGTTACTACAGTAAAATTGCTGCTATATCTTTCGACACATGATAAAAATTTGTAGAACGCCATTTGACTTTCCTTTCCTTGATGATCTTTTTGATCCTTATTCGTTTACTAATATATGTTAAAATTGTTAAAGACCTAAAAGTGGCGCCATCTAATAGATAAAAGGCCAAATGATTGACAGCATCGTTTCGAGCGATGGCACCATAACGTTCCAAAAGTTTTAATCATGTGTCCAAAGATGGCATTAAATTTAAGTGTCTACAAAGTTTTCTTATTTAATAATTAATGAAAATTCTTTTTCCCTGCGGGCTTTTTAAATTCTGATATACGAAAAAGTATCTATAAAAAATTAAAAGCAATTAACATTATTTAGAGGTCGCTATAAATGAAACAATACTGCTATACAAAATAGTATGAAAATAAATTGACCCATCAATAATTCTGCTTTGGAAATGTCTTTAAGGGCTCTTTATTCGTTTCATTTATTATTTATAAGTATGCTAAAAAAGATACCGATCGTTTTTTTTTGTTTTAGGTAACTTTGCATTTTTTTATTTGTATGAGGATATTGAAAATCACAAAATCATAGCGACCACCTAATCATTCGCAAATGAGTTCAAATTTGGCACATAGATTACTGTTCTATAAAGGGAGCCATGTTAAGATAAAATCCTTTCAACTTTTTTCTACATACAAAGTTGGACCATCCTATTCGATAATTATGTTTTTTTGTCAATTTCGTTTTTATAAATTCTTCTAAACAGCGGAGCCATACATTTATTCAGTTTTAAGGGATCCTCTACACGATGGCCCAGCATAGGCCAATCTAAGGGACGCAGCTATGCGGTGAAATGAGATAGCAATATCACTTGCTCCCTCTAACGCAGTGGTTCCTAACCTTGTCAGTTCTGCCACCCCTATGACTAACTAGGGAACCCGATTTTACCCCTACTCCCAATAAATATCAATATTCTTTCTTACAGGTCTAATTTCTGCTATATTTAATTGAGCTTATTACCTTCGTAAAATACCAGATTTACCACTACGGGGGTAATTACCCCAAGTTAGGAACCGCTGCTCTAACGCATAAATGCGCCCCTAGGACTTGCCTACGCTGGGCCATCGTGTAGAGGAGCCATAAGCTATGCTCGCGAGGTCTACAGCTCACAGAGCTACTAGTATATATCGTTGTCTAAGTACCTTCAACACAAGCCTTATTGAGCTTACTGTGGGACTTAGTCAATTTGTGTAATAATGACCTATAATATTTATTTTATATTTATAATATTTAGTATACACATTTAGAAATATTTAAACATTACTGACATTTACAAAAGAAAACAGCCATACTCGTATAAAAATCTGAATCCTCCTTCCTCCTTCTCAGCATATATGCGTCCACTGCTGAACATATGCCTCTCATGGATTTCCATGCTGTCTTGTATGTAAATCTGAATAAAACATTTAAAACTATAATAATATTACAATACAATTAGAAGATTAGAATAAAATTATTGTCCAATAAATTATAATAAAATAATAAAAATGTCAGTAATTTCAAATTACATCCAATCAAATAAATTCATTACTAATAAAATCTGGATAAAATAAAACATTCCTAATTAAGCCATATTCCTTACTGTACATTATTATTTATATGTATTAACATATAATTCATGCAAGGGCAATCAAACCTGTTGGAAATCATTTTGAAAATACAAGGCTATGTAAGGAATAATAGGTAAATGAGCCTAATGAGGAGGTAGAGTAGCAGTACATTTTCGGAACTAATTATTTGCACTTAAAAATAGATGTTAATTAATCCTTAACGAGATTTGCCCCTCTTTCTTCCTACGTACTTTTTTTAAAGGTATTTTAAAACATTCTGTTGTTTAATAACATCCGGTTCATTAGTAAAAATGGATTGTCAATAAAGTGTAAATTCTGCGACAAACTTAATAAAATTGGTATATAATCGTATTAATTTCATAGTGTACTATTCCTAGTAGGTGCCTATTGAAATAGACCCCACAAAAATGCGACAGAAAATGGAAGGAGTTACGGTAAACAGGTAAATCAATTTTTTACACTACGTCAGTGGCCTAACGATCTTTTATAGGATACATTTCGGAGAGTGTGCTGAGGAATTGCACAACCTTATTCCTCCGTCCCCATTTCACCATCGGACTACCAGACAATCGGCACTTCGGCATCGCTTCATGGTAGGTATTCCGCTAATACGCACGAAGCGTTTCGCTTCAACATTCCTTATGCGAACTGCCAAGGAGTGGAATGCCCTGCCCGAGTCTGTGTTTCCGTATGAGTACAATCTGAATCTCTTCAAGGCTAGAGTAAATAGGTATCTCATAGGTAAGCGTGTTCCACCGTAGACCGCATCATCACTTACCATCAGGTGTGATCGTGGTCAAACGCCTGCCTATCAAAAAAAAAACAACATACGACCCGCCTGATGGTAAGGAGGTGTTAAATCCGTTGTGTTTTTCTATTATTTGGTTGATTGTTTGGAAGTGATCGGTTGAAAAGCTGGGCCTAATTCCTGCTTGCTCTGGAAGTTGATGTTTATCAAATTGACCCGCAATGCGACACTCTATACGTTTAAAACTTTGTATAAGTGGGACACTAGGCTAATGGGGCAATAATTTCCAATATTATTTTTGTCTCCTATTTTAATTATATTCAAGCAGCATGTCTTTTGGAATTTTGCCCGACGGTAGGATGTCAATATTTTTTTTGTAAGCTGTGGAGAGTACGCTTTTCCAGTCTCAAACTTTCCGTGCTTACTCCATCCGCTCCCGTACTTTTCCCAAACTTTACAAGATACAAAAAATTTATTGGTAAAAGTCAATGTTTTACAGGTCATTTTGAGTTAGGTACATATTCAACTAATACTAGTAGGTACACAGCATTTTTTTGATAAATGTCACTTATTATAAAATAAAAACATGTTTAAAGCAGAACAAATACATAATCAGTATTCAATAGGTCGCATATGTCTTTCAAGTCATCATGTTATTTATGCTCCTAAGAGCCCGGTTCAATTCGTGGTCTGTGAAAGGAGAGATGCTTTCAGAAAAAGTGTGTTCGCTAGAGTTTATGGCGCGTATGGGGTCGGAATAAAGCGTTCTGCAGTTGGTGCAGATATCTAAAATTTTGTCTCTATTGTATTTTTTGTAACGCTGTTTTGACTGCTGCTATATTGAAATCTCATCTGACTTAACTTGATATCTGTTTGTTACCTTAACAATTACGATTATAGAGTGCTCACAGTGCGAAATAGTGGGAGGTGTATTGTCCCCGTCTTCAAGTGTGGAATTTGACGCAAGTAGAGAGCACAGAATAACCACCTTCTTTTTTGCGGAATGAGCCAGTGAGTCATCGGGTTTGTGTAGAGATGGCAAGGAACTCCTGAAGAAGTTCCCTGAACAGCTTTGGTGAGACCAGAAATTTCGGGACCCAGAGGGCTCACTGACTGATGTCTTACCAATTCTGCGGGTGTGTTCATACTTAGCTCCAGCAATCCGCTTCCTGCTACCAGGAGCTTCCTGGTAGCAGGATTGAGTCGCTTCTTCGATTGGAAACAATTATGATCATTGGTCCCACATGAAGTAGCAGCTCGGTAAGCTTCACACTTCGATTTACGCGCTTTAGCGCACGCCTGACCAAACCAGAGCTGAGAACGACTGACTGCCGACACGAACTAAGGCTAGCTAGGAACGAAGCATTTCTTACCCTGCAGGATCGTGTCATGTATGGAATTCGCACAGTTGTCAAGATCATTCGAAGAGAAGCAGGTCTCAAGGGTAGGATTCATAAAACGCCCATAGTCCATCCCAGTTCGCTGATCCATAGTGCCAAACACTGTGCATCCCAGGGGGTCGAGATTGCCCGGTATATGGTGCTAACAAAACACACCGGGCAATGGTCTGATGAACCCTGGGATGCAAGGTGGGATACCTTGTGGCGTTATTATATTATATATTATACGCTGCAGCAAAGCTCCTGGCGTAATCAGTGCGCATTGGTCCCAACTACTCGCGTGGTGCGCGTTAAAATCGCCGAGGATTATTAACTCTGCCGGGAAACCACTCGACAATCCGCTGAATCCCGCTGAGCTGTGCAAGGTAACAGGTCTCAGCAAACCAAGGGCTGTCAAGACTGATTTCACGAACCTTGATAGTACCTATCGAAGCGTAAATACCATATATTATGTCGTAACGGTCTATCGATTAGTCTTGATAAATTGTTGCATTAAAAAAGCGAAAGGATTTTCCCTCTAATAATAAAAAAAGGTTGAAGTCGTTATCCAAACATCATAAATTTAATAATTCATCGTCAATATTTACTGTCCTCAAACCCTTTTTAACGTCACAACGGGCAAACAATCATTAACGTTTAACTTACGTTCATATGTGCTTGGCTGGAGATCGACCTTTACAAATCACCCTGGACCGCTCGATTGCTCAGGAGTGTATTCAGTGACAAAGAAATTAATTCAAACGCAATCTGAGTGCAAGTGCGTCGTGGTCTAATTAATTTAATTTTGTGACCAATAGGGATGTTGACATAAATCGCGTATGTCTAAAATATTATGTTTTACCATAGCAGGAAATACTTGTATGCTGAAAATTATATTTTCTGAGTTTAAATATGCATAATAAATAAATTAAAAATAATTAACAGTATTTAAAATAATGCCGAGTATCACATGACTGCAAACGCCAATCGTGGAGCGTTTAGGCATGAAATTTTAACATCAAACTTAATAAACTTGAGTTATTAATGTTTTTTTTTTTTATATCTTAGAAATAAAATACTACAGCTTTTGATCTATGCTTATGACTGATATCCTGATGTCCTTAATATCACGTGACATCGTGGAGCGTTAAGGCCTAACATTTTAACACTAAAATTATTTGACTTGAGTTTTAAATAAATATAATGAATAAAAAAAAATTATATATTAATTTAAGTATATAAGTATAATATATTAATTTAAGTTTATAAGTGTAATATTTAAGTATCTATCTATAAAGTTAAAAGAGTTCTAAAAATTCGGCAACTCCATATGATTTCAACAAATCGGAATTGAAAAGAGTGCTGCATGAACTTCGATTTTAATAAATAAAAATGAGGATATCCTTTTTGGTACCAGAAGTATCCATCTAAAGTAAAAATATTGACAAATTCATACTTGCACTATAACTTTTTATTTATAATACGTATTCAAATGAATAAATTTAAGTTGATGTAGTTTAGTAATCATTATTATCCTTGAAAATATACTAAATCATTATAATTACAAATGTCTAAAATATAAATGTATAACATAATAAATACAATTATTAAAATCTACTTACAAAAATCTTAACCTAAATTAAAAACTAACAAAAACAAAAACTATTAAATAAATTCGCCTCGCGTCCTCCAGATGCAATGAATAAAGTATTGTTAGACTAATTATTAAGTCAAGTTTTTTTTTTTAAGTTAGCATATAAGGATAGTCAGCAAACGAGCAGACGAGCCGCCTGATGGGAAGCGGTCATGGTCGCCGTGGACATAAGCAACACCATAGGAGCCACTTAAGCGTTGCCGACCCTTGAGAACCCTAAATACCCGCTTCTTGAAGAATCCCATATCGTAGCGCAAAGGATATACCTCAGGAGGCAAGTCATTCCACATTTCGCACGTTCTAGTAAGAAACGAGCGAGATGCCTGCTTATTCTTGGTATGCCATGTATCTAAGAAGTGAGGATGAACTTTCCTCCTTTGGCGGGAGGTGCGATGATAAAAACGTGACGATGGCACCAATTCCAAAGTTCTTCGGAGCATTTCCCATTGTACAGACGGTAGAACATGCAAAGAGAACTAACGTCTCTCTGAAGACTAAGAGGTTCTAAGCCGTCAGTAAATTCGGGATCGCCGACAATACGAACTGCCCGGCGTTGGATGGAGTCAAGAGAAAGGAGCTGGTATTTTGGGGCGCCAGACCAGAGATGAGAGCAGTACTCCATATGAGGTGGAACCTGCGCTTTATATAACAAAAGACGGCGACGAAAGCCAGTGTGAAGTACTGTTTGGCTCTGTGAAGCACCCCAAGCTTCTTGGAGGCCAGTTTGGCCTTACGTTCCAGATGACTTCGAAACTGGACTTCGTAATGTCGACACCAAGTATCCCGATACTTTTAGCGATTGTAAGGGGAATGCCCTGAAACTTTGGCGCCGTAACAAGTGGGGCTTTTTTTGCGGAAGACGCGCAGACTTGTGTCTTACTGGAGTTGAACTGGACGAGATTACGTCTACCCCACTCGGAGACCTGTTCAAGGGACGTCTCGATCTCAGACACAAGTCGCATCCTAATCTCCGACACTTGCTCGGGGGGGCGTTTGCACGACCTGTGTAACAGCTATCGCCAGTGCTGTCATCTGCATAGCAATGAATATTGTTAGTTAATAACATACCATTGATATGCAGAAGGAACAGGGTAGGCGATTTCTAGCGTCAGAGCCTTGGGGTACGCCAGCGTTTATGCCTCCATCAGTGACGACTGAAATGCTACGCCCCGATAGGAAGCTAGCAACCCATGTGCACAACCCCTTAGGAAGCCCGTACGAGGGAAGTTTTGAGAGGAGTGCCTTATGCCAAACCCTATCGAAGGCCTTAGCGATATGCAGACTAACAGCCAGTGCCTCTCCCTTGCTCTCTATGGCGGTGGACCATCCCGGTGACGGGAATGTCCCAGAGCGGTATGAGAGCGAGAATAGTCGCGTCAGAACCGGAGCTAACTCTGGAGCGCACATTTTTAACACAACAGCAGGAATACCGTCCGGCCCACTGGACTTCTTGACGTCGAGGGCAAAAAGAGCACGCCTTACCGCGCTTTGCGTAAAGCGCACCTCGGGCATAGAGTTCTCGCAATGCCGGAATAGATGGAGGTGTATTGCCCTCGTCGTCCAGAGTAGAATGCGACGCAAAAAGAGAGCATAGAAGATCCGCTTTCACTTTTGCGGAATGAGCCAGTGAGTCATCGGGTTTGAACAAAGATGGTAAGGACACCCTGCAGAAGTTCCCTTGAACAGCTTTGGCGAGGGACCAGAAAACTCTAGATCCAGAGGGCTGACTGACTAGTCTCTCACCAATTCTGCGGGTGTGTTCACACTTAGCTGCAGAGATCCGCTTCTTACAGGACCTGGTAGCAGCATTAAGTCGCTTCTTCAATTCGGAACAGTTACGATCGTTGACCTGACGCGCAGCAGCCCAAGCTAAGCTTCTTCCTTTGATTTACGGGCTTCAGCGCACGCTCGACCAAACCAGGCCTGAGAACGATTGCCGACACGAACTAATGCACTAAGTGCAAGTATGAATTAAATTCTTAAGTATGAATTAAATGGACACTGCTGGGATGTTATACAGTAAAACAAAGTGGATATGGTTTAGCACTTCTGGTAAAACAAAGGATATCCTCATTTTTAATTAAAAATCAAGATCGAAGTTCATGCAGCGCACTTTTTAATTCCCATTGCAAAAATCATATCGAAGCACGGACCCAGACCCGGACCCGGACCCGGACATGTCCTTAAACTACGTGTGTCGTAGTGTGATAGGGCACAGCACAGCGGACGTCATTCCAGATCTAGAGCAGAGCCCTACTGGGGAAGTACCTCCACCTTACAGAAAACCGCAGCCAAATAACACTAGACCCTACGCATGTTGTGTTCCTGTTAGTGAGTAAGATTGCCAGAGCTCAACGAGGGTGCGGGACTTTAGGGTCGGTAACGCGCATGTAACACTGCTGGAGTTGCAGGCGTCCATAGGCTACGGTAACCGTTTACCATCATGCGGGCCGTCTGCTTATTTGCCACCGATATTATTGTGTACTTATGTCAAATAGTTTCATTGATTTGATAATGATATGCCTGAAGGGAGGACGTCGAAATTTGAAAATAAAATATAATTCAAATTCATTCTATGGAGCTTCAGAAACAAAAGTTTTTGATGACCCCTAATGTGGTCAAAATGGGGAAAAAATACTTACCGACGTCTACGCGGGGCTAACATAATATATTCATGATTTAATTTCGGTTTAATTCCAGGGGGTTCGAGAATAGAGCCCCGGCACGCACGATACGAAATTGAATTAATAAAGGGCTATTAATTAAGCTCTGGCAGTCCGATTTATTTGATCCATCGCGAATTAATTCCATCACTTTGTTCGCAGTTAGACTTTTCGACTCGATTTTCTGAGCAGTATGTATCTAGGATGTTATGACTTTTAACGGCCTGGCGCAAGAAACCAGCGTCCTGCTTGTCAGGTCTAAATTCGTCTAAGGTGCCGATTAAATAGTCCAACGCTGTTATGAAACACATCTCACGAAATATTAAATAAATAAATATATATATAAATATAACAAATTGAATTAAAAAATAACTTAATTTAATTTCCTTTAAAAAAAAAGTGAACCGCCTTCAAAAAACCAACCCACTGAAAAGCACAAAATATTTTTTTACATACACCACCCCTATCCTATCCTTGTCCAATTCCTATCCCGTCGTAAAGCAATTTTCTGTCAAGAAGTAATTAATACATACCTGATAATAAGAAAAGTAATAACCCTCCGGGTAGTTACTTAGTTTTACCTACCTGTCTAGCAGAGATTGTAAAACAGCTCGCCGGCATAAATTTTCAATATATTACCAGAGTATTTATCAAAATGAAACTACGTACATGTTGGCTACCGCTGTAGCTTTTAAAGACAATGAACTCGCGGATTCTTACGGCTACAGATGCGAAAGCAAAAAATGAAGAGTTTTGCTTCGAATTAATTTTATATTTGCGACATTGCAGGATTTGGATCCCTGCGACTTACGTATGCGTCCAAATTTCATAAAGTGGCAAATACGACAAAAAAAATCCACCTTAATCAAGGTGGATTTTTTTGTCGTATTAGCAACATAAAATTATATAAAAACGGAATAATTGCCCTGGAAAAGCCTCGCTCTAGTTGTATCAACGTAGAAAGAGCATAATGTAGAAAAATAAATTAGTTGGAGTCAAATATCTTTGTTTTTTTTTGTCTTCATTTCGGAAACTTATCGACCCGCCCTCTACCACACAATCGGATTAGGATCAACCTCGAAATCTCTAGAACAGTAATGAAATTTGTTATGTATATAAATCAAAGGCCCCTTTTTCATGCCCACACCATTTGACATTTGGAGACCTCGAGGAATCGCAGCCATCTTGGTAAATGTGTACCAGGAAAAATTCGCATTGTATTCAAAATCTACGTTCTTTACGAAAATATCGTGTAATCCATCATTCAAGCTTATTAAATTCTACACAAAATAGTCCTAGACATCTTTGCGGAAACAATACATCTTTCTATAAAAATTACTTGCTGAACCCAGATTTAGCGCTTATACCCTTTCATATTCATATTCTCTTAATAGGAAACTTGGAAGAATATGAATTCCACTGTTAACTATACATTTGTACTTGATCTACCCTAATATTAACATTTTACTCGCTTGCGACTTAACCAGAAAGTAGGGTTATGGGTTTAAGTACCTACTGACGATTCAGTACACCCTGTAGCTTAGGATACTGGACGGATTTTTTAAAATGATGTATCGGCAGATTCCTATTACTTTTCACAGCCTGTTTACCTTTGTTTTGTTAAAGAAAAATTAAACCAACCGGCTTGAGAGGACTCCAAATATGAAATCATATTTTTTCTTCTGGCGCCTAAACTATTAAGCGGATTTCAATAATAATAGTACCTACACGAGTGCTATGCAAAACAAAGTTACTAAAATTACCGTAGGAAAACTTTTTAGGGCTAAATAATGTGATTGCAAAAACAGATTTTAGGTCTGTGCGAGCGCACATAAGGTTAATAAATTAAGAAAAGAAGCCTTTAGTTTAGGACTTAGCCTTTAATAACTAGTATTACATAGTATAAAAATTGTATAGAAAATGGATCGCGGCCGCGTGTGTTCGGTCCGGCGACCTGTGGCGAAATAGAAAGAGCGTCGGCTGCGCCGGTGGCTGGTGGCGGCTTGGAGGGGTTCCTCACCCCCACGCTCGTCTGATGACGTTGTGCGCAGCGGCGCGGACATGCTGGGGGCCCTTGAAAGCCCTGCTTTCAAGAATCATGAAGAAGGCATATACGGTTCAGAGCCCGTCTGACAACTCCTCGCACGGTATCAATATCTGCGACTCGTGGTACTCCGTCTGAGCCAGTATGAAGCTTCAGCACTCTGCCCAGACGCCATAACATTGGGGGTTGATTTTCTTCTTTAATAAGGACTAGGTCTCCCTGCTGCAGATCCCTGGCGCGCGTTCTCCATTTGGAACGTTGCTGCAGCTCCATGACGTACTCGGACTGCCAGCGCTGCCAGAAGTGCTGCCTTATCTGCTCCAGCCGATTGAAGCGGTCCAAGTTGCGAATGTTGGCTTCCGTCAGGTCCGGGGCCGGAAGCGACGTCAGTGGCCTGCCAAGGAGAAAGTGCCCGGGTGTGAGCGCTGCGTAGTCTTTGGGAGAGGAGGAAAGGGGGCAGAGAGGACGACTGTTAAGGACAGCCTCAATTTGAGCAAATAAAGTCGAAAGCTCCTCAAATGTGAGGTGCGTGTTCCCTAAAATGCGCTTAATATGAAATTTTGCTGATTTAATGCCAGCCTCTACATAACCGTTAAAATTAGGAGCGTAAGCCGGGGAGAATTTAAATTCAATGTTATGATCACCTGCAAACTCTAATATAGGGCCAGAATTTTGTTTGAAAAAGGTATTAATCTCCTTGGCAGCGGCAACAAAGTTTTTGCCGTTGTCACAGTAGATTTCTTTTGGCTTACCCCTACGTGAAATGAAGCGGCGCAGGGACAATATGAAGGCGTCCTTAGAAAGTTCACTCACTGCCTCCAAATGTACACATTTAAATCTAAGACATATGAAGAGACATAAATAACATTTTGTTATCTTACAGCCACGGCCTCGCCGATCAGTGATCATAAATGGACCTGCAAAATCGACAGCTATAGTAGAAAATGGGAAGCCGGGCGTGACACGTTGTGATGGCAAATTGCCCATTATATTGGACATTGTTCGGCCATATTGCCGAATACAAATGACACATTTGCGAGCCGTGCGTCGTGCTAAGTCCCTACCCCCAATAGGCCAGAACTGCTCACGCACGGATGCCAACATGAGTTGAGGTCCCGCATGTAAGAGGCGTTTGTGTTCGTAAGTGAAAATTAGTTTTGTGAGTGTGTGTTTGGAACAAAGAAGTATGGGATGTTTTACAGAAAAGTCATATCTGGATTTACCTAGCCTGCCCCCTACTCTCAGGATCCCCTGAGAGTCAACAAATGGAGCTAATGAAATGAGACGTGATTTAGGGCTTAGTTTTTTGTTATTTACAAGTGTAGGTAAATCTACAGGGAATGATTGTTGTTGTGACAGCTTCACCAAAACAGTTAAGGCATTTTCAAGTTCTATTGCACTTAGCGGGCCCTTCAAACATTGCTTTTTACATTTGATATTGATGAAGCGTAATACATAGGCAATAACCCTTTTAAATTTACTTAATTGCGAGTACTTATGGAAATCTATGAGAGCGTCCCCTTTGTGTTCCACATTAGTCAAAAATGAAGGGTTCGCTGTTTTAAATTCAGGTAAATCATGGGTCACATGGTTAGTATTAAGAACTGGCCAATTTTCCTCGGGTTCTAGAAGAAAGGATGGGCCATGCCACCACAACTGTTGAGACTGTACATGCTGAGGGTCGATCCCGCGAGATGCAAGATCGGCAGGATTCAGAGCTGTGGGGACATGGCGCCACTCCGAGCTCCCGGTGAGCTCTTGAATAGCTGCGACACGGTTTGCGACATACGTTTTTAATTTTGAGGGACATGTATTAATCCATGCTAATACTACACTGGAATCGGACCAGTAAGTACAGCGTGCTATAGGCTTGCGAGACGCTTTGCTTACCGTCGAAGCAAGGCGACTGGCAAGAAGCGCCGCAGCAAGTTCCAATCTCGGTGTAGTCGCAGAACGCGTCGAAGTCACGCGTGATTTAGAGCAAAGCAAATTTACAGTTTGTTTGCCCGAGGGAAAGGTGGCTTTGATGTACATACAAGCGCCATACGCAGCTTGCGAGGCGTCAGAGAAGGAATGAAGTTCAATAAATGAAGGTGAGTCACTGTTATCAAATATGTTCCTGGGCACAGTAAGAAGCTTCAGGTATTTTATGTTATCTATGAAGTGTGCCCAGGCTCGCTGAATTTCAGGGGGCACTTGAGTATCCCAATCCAATTTAAGAGACCAAAGTTTCTGTAAGAGAATTTTGGGTTTGACAGTACACAAGGTCAAAAGGCCCAAAGGGTCGAATATCTTAAATGTCGTGGACAAAACAGATCGTTTAGTTACTTTATCAGGTGAAGCACTACTATCGTCAATATTAAAATGAAGTGTGTCTTGCGTAGGATTCCATAATAATCCTAGCGTATGAAGTGATTGACTCAATACAAGACTGTCATTTTGTATATTTTCTAATTCAGAATTAATCAGAAGTTGAGAGTTTGACCTATATTTTCGCAAGTTAAAGCAACCCCGAGACAGCGAATTAGATACGGCTTGTTTAATATTAAGTAAGTCAGACTCTTCATCAGCTCCGGTAAGTAAATCATCACAATAGAAGTCGTTTTGGATTATCGTTTTGATAGATGAATCAGCTGACTCCTCACCGAGCTGCCACAAGCATCTGGCTGCCAAGAAACTGGCACTAGAGAAACCGTAAGTCACAGTATTAAGTCTAAGCGTTTTAATAGGAAGAGATTCATTTTCACGCCAAAGAATCAACTGAAGGTCGCGATCTAGCTCGTTCATAACGATTTGTCTGTATTGCTTTTCTATATCACCTGACAAAACGTACCTATAGTGACGAAATCTCAATAAAATGTTGAACAAAGAATCTTGTATATTTGGCCCTACAATTTGAAGGTCGTTTATAGAGTAACCTGACTTCGTGCGCATGGACGCGTCATATACTACGCGCAATTTAGTAGATTCACTCGAGCTCTTTAACACAGAGTGGTGGGGCACAAAAAATGAGGTGTGAGGCCTTTCTACGATAGAGTCAGAAAGATGCCCAAGATCGCGGTATTCCTGCAAGAAATCAGAGTACATTTTCTTATGTTCCAGGTTTTGGTTAAGACGTTTTTCTAAGCTAAGAAAGCGCTTTTTTGCAAGGAAGTAAGAGTCGCCTAAACAGTCAGGCGTGTCAATAAGGGGCAATCTAACACAAAATTGACCATTTTCTAATCGAGTTGTGTTCTGAATAAAGTGCGATTCACTTTCGGTTAAAATAGGTTTAGATTCATGATGCTTGGGAAAGTCTTCGTACTCCCAGAACTTTTGAAGTTGTGAGTTTAGGTCAGTGTCGCTCTGTGTGGCCACAAAATTGCACGAAATCGTTTTATTTAGAGGCTTGCCCTTAGTTGGCATGCGGCCTCCTATTAGCCAACCTAACTCGGAGTTGTAAAGAGTGGGAAGATTGTTCCCTAGAGGGCGCTTCTCTGTGCCGATGATGGCCCAGAAAACTTCAGCACCCAATAAGACGTCAATTTGTGAAGGCTGATTAAATGTCGGATCTGCTAATTTGATTGATGATGGTATATTAAGATGGTTCACAGAAATGAAGTTCTCAGGAAGACGTTGAGTTATACGAGGAAGTACTACAAAGTCGAGATCGCAAACGAATGTACTCTGCCTTGATTTTATAAGAGCAGAGCAGCGTTCTGGAATGATGTTAATAGGGATGTCCATGACGGCCGTGATGTTGTCATTGGAACGATGAGAAGTCAGCTGAAGACGCTGTCTTAAGTCATTAGTCATCATACAGCTCATACTACCATTGTCAATCAGTGCCCTCACTGTTTCTACTTTATTCGTCTGCGGGTTAACAATATTTATTATTGCAGTACATAGCAAAACCGCAGACGAGGATACTGCTGACATAACAATTGAAGAAGAGGAAGAGCTCTCAGCACCACCGTTGTTGTCACCAGAAGGGCTAACAGAAGCTGGCGATGTGGGTGTGTTAGTGGTGTGTTTGTGTAGGCATGTGTTATGACGCCTCTTACATACGCGACATCCTCCCAGTCGACAGCGCGCCGTGTCGTGGTCGGGGCGCAAGCAGTTGAAGCAGAGCTTGAGCTTTGCAGCCTGGGCCCATTTTTCGTCGGTCGTCAGACTGCTGAAGACCTTGCAATCGAAGATACGATGCTTCCCCTGGCACACGACGCACGGCCGCGGTGTCTTTTCGATAGCTGAAATGGCAAATGATTTACTTTGAGGCATTTCTGATTTTAATTGAGGCTTAACTTGTTTATCTCTTTTTGATCTATACAAAGTTTCCAAAACATCAGCTCGAGATTTCAAAATTTTTTTGAATTCATCTAATGAGGGTAATTCGACTAAATTATTCCGATATTCTTCCCATTTTGTACGAGTAGCTTGGTCCAACTTCGTTGTTAACATATGTATGATGATGGTGTCCCACTGATCAGTAGGCTGGCCGAGCGTCTTTAACGCCCGCAAGTTTTTGGTCACATGATCACTAAGATACCTAAGTGCCTTATCGGATTCGCGCTGCAAAGGTTCGATGCTAAATAAAGAATTAAGATGATTAGTAATAAGTTGACGATTATTATTATATCGTTCGCACAAAAGGTCCCATGCTTCAGAATAATTATCAGCTGATACTTCTAAATTTGAAATGACGCGCGCTGCTTCACCTTCAAGGTATGATGTTAAGTAGTGAAACTTATGTATAGCCTTAATTCGGTCATTTTTATGAATAAGAGACTCGTAGGTGTCGCGGAATTCAAGCCATTTAAAGAAGGTGCCATCGAATTTATGTATTTGAATTAATGGCAATTTAAAACCTAAAGAGTCGTGATCATGACAGCGGTGTGAGTTGGAATTTGATGATGAATCTTGATCGGCGTCATGAAAGGTCTCCTTAGGTTTACATACCTCAATGATAGATTGGGCTGTCGCTATGGCAAGATGAAGACTTTCCTCCATACTGTCCCTTTCGGCAAGTTCATCCGCGAGGTTGCCTTCATTCAGGACCTCTATACGAGTTTGCATGACCTCAAATCTGTTGCTAAGGTCTAAGAATTTATTCAACTTTAAAGTTAATTCATTGATTTGAATAGAAGTCAATGCGGCATCTCTGTCAAAATTATCCAAAAACCGAGTAAATTTGGTTATCTGTCCCTTTATAGAACTCCGTTTGACCTTGAGAACGTCTAAGGATTCCGTCGTTAAATGCGGTATCGTAAGGGACAGTGGTGAAGCCGATTTAGTGTCTTTCGACATGTTCTAAATGTAATTATATACGTCAAACAATAAAAATATGCAATCAATGAAGTAACTTATATTACGGCAATAAAATAAGTAAACAAGTTGAACAAATTACCGTTAAAATATTAAGATAACTAAAATTGCAAAAACGGCTTACGCTCCTTATTGTTATCGCGCTGTGGAATGCGGCCGACTAGGAGACGGCGGAGCACTGCGCCGGTTGCGCACGCGCTGGATGCACTTCAGAGCCTCGACGCGGGTTCGTTCCCGGGGCAGTAAATTACTGAAATGCGTATAAATAAAATATTGACTATGCGAGCGTAAGCATGAAGTGAAGTGCGAAGCAGGGATTTGTGCAATTGAAATAAGGGAAAATAAGACGTAAGGCTTTATTTTATGCTTTATAATTAAAGGGGCATGAAAAGGTATGCTAGAAGACGGTGTAGAATTGGCAGGCAGACAGTACGTATTTAGATAAGACGTATAAGGAGAATATTTGCGCAAAATAAATAAATGGCCAAGCAGATGACTACGTAGGATGCAATAAATCGGTATTAAATTGTCGGATGCTGTAAGAGAATACAGATTAATCACGATGTAGCTACTTTTCAAAGAAGAGCTGCCATTAAGCACATGTGGCGGTGCAAACAGCTTAAGAAGCAAAGTAGCGTTTTATGCAAAGAAAAACAATTGACAAGATGCGTTTATAGGATTATATTACGATTACGATGATCAAAGAAGATGAATAAGATGGTCATAAATGATGCAAGAAGGAGGTACTAAGTTCACACACGTTATGATGAAGTGCTATCGCCTTTATATGCTCAAATTGAGGGGGAATAAAAAGAAGGAAAAGATGGGTAAGCTCACGGCACTCTCCTTGTAAAGATGTTCCAAGCGTACGGCGCAGTGTCCACCGTCCGGCCGACCTTTGCACCTAGACGCCGCGTCTCCGGCGCACGAATTTCTTCTCAAATCGTTGCTAACTCGTCCAGGTTCCCGTCGTAATCTTGACCGCTGTAGTTCTTCGCGCGATTGACGAGCTTCGGGGCAGCTAGGCAGGAAGATTCTTGGCCGGGGGTCCACAATTCGGTCGGCGACACGTGGGCGTTTCGCGGCGCGAGTTACGTTTCCGCTTGGCGTTTTTGATGTCCGTGCCCACCCGGGGGCGCCAAATTATGTGCGAGCGCACATAAGGTTAATAAATTAAGAAAAGAAGCCTTTAGTTTAGGACTTAGCCTTTAATAACTAGTATTACATAGTATAAAAATTGTATAGAAAATGGATCGCGGCCGCGTGTGTTCGATCCGGCGACCTGTGGCGAAATAGAAAGAGCGTCGGCTGCGCCGGTGGCTGGTGGCGGCTTGGCGGGGTTCCTCACCCCCACGCTCGTCTGATGACGTTGTGCGCAGCGGCGCGGACAAGGTCTTAAATGGGGTTCAAGCAATAGGACAGTAATTAAATTTGACACCTACAATTTTCCAAAAAAATCACCCCGATCGTGAGATTCATCCTTCCAGGCAGACCGGTGCTTCCAAGTAAAAGTGGAAGGCGCAGTGTCGCAGGAACGTCGAATACAGGCAGGCGTCCGCCAGGGGAGCTGCCTGTCGCCCGCATGCTATGCGCGCTATACCGACGACATCCCTGTCGTTAGGCAAGCGCAGCTAGCTTTCTTCGTAGACGATGCCGCCTCCTTTTCGTAATCTTTCAAGATGCCGCATGCAGTCTCCAAGATCCAGCCAACGCTTGACGCCCTTCCTGACTGGCTCTTCAAATTGAGGCTATCAGTCAATGTGGGCAAAACGCAAGCGCTCTTCACAGGGCGAGCTTTACCCGCACCCTTCTCGTTTAGGTCAGCCGCTCACATGGTGACCCACAGCGAAATATCTGGAGGTGACCATAGACAGGAGGCTCAACATGGAGCAACACACCAGACACACAGTCAGCCGAGCGATAATCGCTCGCATGTGCCTACGCCCAGTCTTCTGCGGTAAACTCCCTGTACGGACCAAGCTCGGTCTGTACAAAGCTTACCTACGCTCAAGATTAACATACGCTTCACCTGCCTGATAATCTTTCTGTTGCAGGTCAAACAAAGAGAAGATGAGGCGCCGGGAAATCCTCACACTATGGAGCGCCCTCGAGTGTCCACAGTACCTACGTCAGCAACGCAGCCCTCGCCGAGACACTGAAGTGGCGCGGCCTGGAGGAGTTAGTCAAGCATCTCACGCGACCATCTCATGCGGACAACGCCGGTCACATGCATCTACGGGATATCGCGCTACACCACAACACCAGACCTCCGGAGAGACTGACTCGGGACTTGCCCCGAGCCCTCTTACACCAGCAGTAGAGCAAGCACAACATCCACACACCTTGGATGAAGCCTCACCAACACGCCAGCTAAGCTACCAGTCGCCTTCACCGCGGCCCTGAAACGTGGCCCCACTCAAACGGTATCACCAGGCTAGAGGTCGTGGGGTTGGGTAATGATCGGTAGCGAAGAACTGGCCTACACCAGCAGCACACACCGTCCTCCAAATGACGGTCAATTGACCTCCCCACAACGGCGAGGAGCGACCCGCCACAGCCGCCAGCTTCCCTCCCGGGGAAGTATCGAGTCCAATTATTAATATATGTGTATATTATATCCATATATAAACAATTTAATTTGTTCAAAATCAAGCATTAATAAAATAATGACAAATTCATATCGGCAACGCAGGCTTCGTCAGGAATAGGATCATACAACCATAAATCAGCAACAGGCGTCGTCATTGCACACAAACAATAAAGTTATCCATATATAACATAAGTTATACATATATTAATAATTTAACTGAGCTAAGGGCGCAGCGGATATGCAATGTATGGTGAAGACGTGCGGAAAATTATATTACGATTGCAACAAAAGCGGCCAAGTGCGAGTCGGTCTCGCCCATGAAGGGTTCCGTACCATTTATGACGTATTAAAAAAAAACTACATACTAGATCTCGTTCAAACCAATTTTCGGTTGAAGTTTGCATGGTAATGTATATCATATATTTTTTTTAGTTTTATCATTCTGTTATTTTAGAAGTTACAGGGGACACACCCACACACACACACACACACACACACACACACACACATTTTACCACTTTGGAAGTGTTTCTCGCGCAAACTATTCAGTTTAGAAAAAAAATTATATTAGAAACCTCAATATCATTTTAGAAGACCCATCCATAGATATCCCATCCCATCCCAAATATTTAAGAATAAATAAATATTATAGGACATTATTACACAAATTGACTAAGTCCCACAGTAAGCTCAATAAGGCTTGTGTTGAGGGTACTTAGACAACGATATATATAATATATAAATATTGATAAATACTTAAATACATAGAAAACACCCATGACTCAGGAACAAATATCCATGCCATTCACACGAATAAATGCCCTTACCAGGATTTGAACCCGGGACCATCGGCTTCATAGGCAGGGTCACTCACTACCCACGAGGCCAGACCGGTCGTCGAGAGAGAGAGAGTATAGCTCTTATAGTTTCGGAAAAAAGTGGCTGTGACATAAACGGACAGACAGACGGGCATGACGAATCTATAAGGGTTCCGTTTTTTACTATTTGGCTACGGAACCCTAAAAAACCTCTAAGAGGCCGAAAAATCAATATGGGTTTGTACCGAATGTGCCTGTGCAGCCCGAAAAGGGGGCCGAAATTGTGATACCCCTGCAAATATAAAAAATGTGACCCTCAGGAAGCCACCTTCTGATGAGCCTTCTATCATACCGCACACTGTCCTTCGTGGTTTCCCCGGCAGTCACCAGAAGCTGATGGATGCTTCTGACATTGGTTACTACTTGCTTCCTCATGTAACTGAAACCAGTAGGAGACTATTTGCTTCCCTGTACTCGCTTCGTCGTCTCCAAAGCTTCCTCCCTGTTCAAACAAAAGTATGTATGTATGTATGTATATACTTTATTGTACATAGAAATAAAAACACAGACAAATAGAAGTAATGCTAGCACGTTCTCTTTTGTTTCCACTTCTGGATTATGCAGTTATTGCTGTGTTAGATCTCACTGAGGAACTGCTTGATAAGCTAAACGTCTGCAAAATGTGTGTATCAGATATATTTTTTGGTTACGAAAATTTGACCACATTTCATCTTTCCGCTCCCAGCTCAAGTGGCTGCCCATCCATCAGCGTAGAGACATCCATATACTTTCCCTTCTCTTTAATGTCCTATTTTTACCTTCTTATCTCTCGGAGAGATTTAAATTCTTAGCAGACAGCAGCGGGCACCGACTCCGCTCCAGCGCAAATATTTCTCTATGTATCCCACTTCACAAACATCGATCCTATGCCAAGTCCTTCACGGTTTACTGTGTCAAATTATGGAATTCTTTACCATCTTTTCTTCGACATTGTCAATCTGTCGCATTGCTAAAGGTGAATTTAATAAAGTTATGGCTTTCGAACGAAACTTAATTTAAAGGATGTGTGCGGTATTGTAGTTTTTGTAGAGGTATGTCAGGATCGTAGCAAGTGGAAATCCGTGGTCTCTGCCTACCCCTCCGGGAACTAGGCGTGATTATATGTATGTATGTATATATATATATATATATATATATATATATATATTATATATTATAGAATCTATATGTATTTCGTAATAGTTGTAGATCATACATCATTTCATGTTTATTGTTGGTTATAAGTAAGCTAAATACCTTTTCTATTTGATTTTTTTTGTGCCACATTTTACAGTACGAATGTCTACCGTCTCCAATTTTCCCTCAATTTGCTTAAAGGTTAACTGAAAAAGATCCCTCAAAGGGACAAGTTCGCCTTTGTACTAATGATGAGTGTTTTATTTCCTGTTTTGTTTTCATTTTTGTGCAATAAAGAGTTTTATTACTACTACTACTGCTGCAAATAACTCATTTAACGGAACAACTGGCAGATGCAGTCTCTGTCATCAGGCGATTCCAATCCGCTTTTACTACATATGCTAATCAGGTCGAAACAATGAGTGGCAAACCCGATGCATAGGAACGTGTCCTCGAGTCTCACTGTGCTGCGGCCTCACCAACAGTGTTACCCATTTCATCCGACGGTACTGACGAAATTGATTGAACTCAGCAGTGATGACAGCAACTGAAATCCCGCCTGCGGACCACATTAGCCCCGAATGCTCCCAGCAGAGTGATGCCATAGCCGAGAATTCACCTTCGGATGATAAGGTAGCTTCTATGACCAAGGAATGGGGAGACGTTACAGTAAATAGAAGCAGAGACTACCAACATCCATACACTGCACCGGAGGCCCGAATGTTACTACCCTCAAAGCGGTCGAGGTCCAGAAACACATCCACCTGTGGAACATGGTGTCCAGTGCGGATGAAGTCCGGGAGTACCTGCAGCAGCTTTGTGAGCAGGGCGGGTTCATATTGAGTTGCATACAAGTTTAAGTCATATATTTGATATGCATAACAACTTGTGTCATAATCATCATTGCGCATGCAAATGAAAATTCATATTATATTGTGTCATACATTCTTAGCCATAATATTTGATGACATACGTAGCAGTTGTCATATATATTTTGTGCATATCTAACGAACCTAAGCTTGTCCAGTAATGACGCAAGCGTTACTGGATAAGCTGGACCGAGTATTAAACAACTGCATTAGGTTCATTTATGGCATATTCGCAAGTATGCCCACGTGTCCGCCTTTCGCCGACAACTTAACTGGCTTCGCATTCGTGAGCGCAGAAGTCTCAAAATTTTATGCACCCTGTTCTCCATTCTATTTGACCCAGTGGCGCCAGATTACTTGCGATCTAAATTTAAATTTGTAACTGCTCGACCAGGTTGTGAACTTCGCACCGCCCGTAAACTTGTTTTAGCTGTCCCGCATCATCGTTCGAGCGCTATGACCAATTTCTTCACCGTACAAGCCATCCGTTTTTGGAATGACTTGCCTCTCAGCATACGACAAGCCGAGACTAAGATGACGTTCAAGCGCAAGCTGCGCAAGTATCTTTTTGAAAAGTCTCATGATTAAGTGTCTTCATAGTAAAAGTTTATTTGTTTATTGTTTATTTATTAACTAACTTACACTAACAGATATACCAAGCATGTAAGTTACTATACACTGAACTTAGTTTAACAAGACAACACTATACGAAACAGATAAACTTTATAAATATAACAAATTATTTCCTACTCCTCTACTGTTATCTGTCATTTATGCATTCATTAACACGAATATAAGAACATACATAAAAGGTTTCAAGAAAAGTCTATATTGTCTATTCCTCATAAAAGCTCTTGTGCTTTTAATCGCTATAACGTTACTGCGATTAATGGCTGCCAACCTAACAAAACCAAAACGAATACAGTTTTAAACTAAGTGCATTGCTGCCAACTTACAAAATATTCATTTGGTTGCATAGTAAAAATAATTACTTCATAAGTCAGAAACACGCATGTGCTTAGCGTTGCTTGTTAGTCTCCGTCGGCTACGGTGGCAAAATTGAGAAAAAACTGTCCAAAAATTTAATTTAGCAAGTAGCAAGTACCAGGGCCTCATGAGTTACGAGGTGTCGCTGACCGGCCGGCCGCGGCTCGGGGCGGGCTGGGCGCGTAACAAGGTATGCTCGCGCGTCTTGGCTATATACTTTTGCTTTGTTTACCTAAATTAAGATTTATTTTTGTTGACTCGTAGGAAAAATATTGTATGCAACGTTGTGGCGTATTCCTTTACAATGTTCGCCTACGCCTTCGGCTCCGGCTCACATTGTAACTCACGCCACTCGCCTTTTTTGACCCTTCTTATACAACTGTTGCATAATAGTACATTACGATACAAGTGCGAAAAATAGGAAATTCGAAACGAGTGGCGATAAATTAAAACACGACCGAAGGGAGTGTTTTAAATCGACACGAGTTGCGAATTACCTATTCGCACATGTATCGTACAACGTTTTACAGTACATATGGCCCTTTAAATGTTCGACACAGTAACGTAATATGCTACTTCTCGCACTAGTGCTATAAAGTAGCCCCATATGTACTGTAAAATACTATTGTATTACTACTATATACTATATAAAATTACTAATAACACTAATATTAGGACGGTGTAGTCGAGGGTATGGAGATCGACTCCAAATACCGAGTTGCTGTGGCTAGGAGTCTCGGTTCCTTCTGTGAAAATATGTCTGTCTGGGGGTCGAATAGAAGGATATTATTTATGTGATTAAGTGCTGCATACAGAGCACTGGTGACTAAAGTTACTGTGTTGGTGCTGGAGATTGTAAAAAGAGGTGTGGGGCGAGGTCGAAGAGTAGTTCTCACAAATGGCGTAGGTACTTTAAAGGTGACATATTGCAGTAACCAAGGATTTGTGATTGATCCACGTATTAATCTAAGGAAGTATTTTATGATTGCAAGTTGTCTTCGTACCTCAAGACTTTGATGACCTACCATTCCTAACACAAACTGCGTAGGATACATATAGGGATAGTAACCATGCTGCTTCCAGTACAAGTACCTAACAAATGATTTCTGAATCTTTTCAATGAGAAGTACGTATTTTTTTTCGTATGGGCACCAGACAATATAGTTACTTTCCAACAGGCTACGTACAAAGGCATTATATAACAGAGTAATGACTTGGTGGTTATGAAAATATTTGGATTGACGTACTACGAAACCGAGAGCTTTTCGCGATTTTTTACAAATTTGAAGTACATTTTGATTAAAAGTTATTTCAGTGTCAAACCATGTACCCAGGTCACGAATAGAGTTTACATTTTGTAACTTTTGGCCGTTTAATGTGTAGGATCTAGCAATGGTCTGAGACGTTCTTGAATATGTCATTACTGCACATTTACTAGAGTTAGGGTGTAAGCTATTAATAACACCCCATCGATAGACGCTACCAATATCCATTTGGAGTTTCTTACATCAGATGGATTTTGTATGGACATAGCGAGCTTGACATCATCGGCAAACCTCAATATCATCGAAGTAAAGGTAGGTATATATATTTATATATATTTATTGATTGGTATGCACCTATTATATATATTTTATTATTGTTATATGTGTTTATTTTATCTTCATATTACATTTATATTTGTGCCTATTAATTTTAAGCGTCAAGTCTTAGTGTTTTTTACATACCCTGCACCAACTATGCTTCTCTGTTTGGCCTAAAGGTTGACTGGTAGAGAATGCCGCGTGGCATTAAGTCCGCCTCTTGTCACTGTATATTTTTTACTGTGCAATAAAGTTTAAATAAATAAATTAATTAAATAAATAAACGTAACCTAAAATTTATGCGAATTAAATTTATGACTAAAAAAATTATGGCATTAACTCATATATGACAAAAACCCAGTTATGCTTAGGAATAATTCTGACGAAAGATTTTTATCACTTATAATTTTATGCATAAAAAGTGTTATGACAAAAGTTGTTATACGACCAGAGGGAGTCCAGAGCAGGGCACGTGTACCGTCAAGGAGCTGCAGTCCAGAGGCGAATATAAGTCTTACAAGCTGGGAGTTCATGTTGCTTATTATGATAAGTGTTCATCAGCGGAAGTATGGCCTGATAATGCAAGGGTAAAGATATGTTTTTTTTTAAGCAAACCAGGCAATCAAAAAGAACCTCAAACTCCAATTGATGGCCCCACTATCTCCATTACTTATAAAAATGTAAGAGGTCTTAACACCAAGTTGAAGTTTTTTAGACATTGTATTCTTGCTCACGAAAGTGATATTGTCGTCGCCACGGAATCATATTTGTCGGCATCGGTCGAGGACCCCGAGCTGGTGGGAGATATGTCACTTACTGCGCACTTGATAAATTAACAATGAATCAATTACTTAAAAACATTAACTCATACAATAGGGTAATTTAAAAGAAAAAAAAATGTTACATTTTGATCCTCGTATAAAGTAAATTGAAGTAATCTTGTTACTTACACCTCTCGTGACGCAACGCTGTGACCAAGAAGTTTAAAATCCCTTTGTGGAAACATCAATCTTGCTTTGTATTCCGTTTACGGCGCTCGGTCCGGCTGTTTATCTGTTTCGCTAGAGGGTTGAGTTGAACTAACACAAAGTATTTTGTGCTACAATCAATTACATTTTGTTTTCGTTAGGTTATTTGTATTGATGGAGTCTTAGGGTCCGAGTAGAAAATAAGCAAGATTGATTTCTATGCGGATATTTAGAAGGTCTGTTGCAACTGTAGTTTTTTGATAAGTATAGGTATAAATAAAAAACTAAGTTAAATTGTTATAGATTGTAAGCGTGTATAATTCTGAATCATATGAATATTAAGTATGGAAAATCTCCATAATAGGCTACAATTATCTCTTATGAGAGAGATTGTTGTGTATAGGCCAATTACCAAGATATTGTACACATTGCTGGCATAATCATATCAAATATTTGGTGTAATTATTATTATCCAACCGATGTTTCAGCATAAAAATCATGTTTCAGACGAAGGTTTGGTTTTTTTCCAAAATACAGCATTGAAGAATTGAATCGCCTTTAACTAGTTTTCTATAACGATAAGTGAGTTACTAAGTATAGTATGAATTATCTGAAATTATTTTTTCGGGCTGGATCCCTAATATGTTTAACAAGAGGTATTGTTTAATTCGTGCGGTGGATACACTGCTAGTAACCACGATATGATAAGTAACGAGAACAAGCCCGTTTAAAAAGAAAATTTACTATCCTATTTAATATGATTCAAATTCATGAAACAGACCATTCGGAGATGACACGTTTTGTTATGTCACAAAAAATTGAGCACCTGCATGGTGGCTCAGAGATCAATTTCTTAATGAGCTGTCACATACATTTTAACCTTAATACTATCACGATAGTTTCTTTTTAAACGACATGCTTGCTTTGGCAGACGCCGAAGTTGCTCTGAATACAGAAACCAAGGGTTTTGTTTAACAGATTAATTAGGGACCGAGCCCAAAATAATCTGAGATAATTCATAGGTACTATCTTTCTTAATTGGAATAGGCGAGGTCTTGCAAGAACTTTGTTCCTGTGTCTAAAAATAAATACCATCATACATATATTTAACGATTTTAACAAGCGTATTTAATTTAAATTTTATTTTTGGTTTGCCTCATGTATTTTATCGTAGCGCCTAAATTGGGTATTTATTCAGGGGTGTTAATCGAATCGATCCAAACCAGAGTTTTGCAAAGAACAAAAAAAGAGTTTTAACGAACCTATAAAAATTACGGTTTCGGTTCCGGGCGAAGCTGAGTCAAAACCGAACATGTTTTGTTTTTAATCAATCAATTTTAGACTCGGCCATTTGTTTCGCCACCACTAAATTGCTTCGATATTCTGAGAGCGACGTTAATCTACTTTATCCTGAGTGAATGCGCTCCCATTTATCCACTTAGGCTAGCTTGTGCGCCATTCGAAACAGGTATCATCGAAGTTTATTTCCCGCTATTACCTACATATTTCCTAGTGTTATGACTAAATCTCAACCGAATATTACGCACTATACTAATAACTTAATACCCACTATGATAGTTCTACATTGCCAGCCATCTCTGATTCATTCAATCGTATTTTAGAGACCCCGAGCCGGTAATAAATTTTGTTAGCTATAGCTTACTAGGCGATAGTAAGGCAATAGATAGGCGATAAAGTGATTAAGTGAGACATGTCAGCTGCTGTTATAAGCAGAATTGCAGTGATAGTAAAAAAAAAGAAAACTGGAAATAATCCCTTTTGAAAAGACACTCTATATTTGTGGTCTCAATGTTCTTGTCTATTCATAAACAAGTAAGTTTGACGAGACTATGAACAACAAAAAGCGCTAAATATACTTGTACGAGTATGTCTGCAAAGCAATGTTATCTGGCGTCTTTCTGGATAGTACGATTGTCGTGCTTCTATGCCACCTAATATAAATTGTTCCTTTTTTCTCTTTAATTTGATCATAATCAGCCCATCGCAACAAGTAACAATAGCTTGTAAGCAGGTTTATTTGATATTAAGGATTATATTAACCATATGTCATCAAAAATTGCACTGTTGCTGAACTAAAATAATAATTCTATTATACTCGAACTTAAACACCACCATAACATTGTTTTCACTAGTTAATTTTAATATCTGAATAAAATATTTCCCATAAAAATATTTTTTTTTTGGTCTGAATTGTACATTTCAAAAATGTTTCTATCCCAAAAGGCCACAACAAAACGGCTTGGTTTCTAAACTTCATATCAAAAGGGCTTAGTTCTGAAATTATGTAGTAGGTATGTCATTGAAATAATTATTTAGATAGATAAAGAAATGTATGCAGTACCATAACATTTATGTCACCTTACGTTAATACTCGTAAAATATCAAAAATAAAATAATAATTACGAAATGGAAACCGTATTAGGGAGGAAGAAACATATTAGGTATTTAACAATTTAGGTAAAAACATATTATTTGAGAATGTTCTCTCTTTGCAAACATACCCACACGCACTATCACACACACTCACTAACTCACTTTAATTTGTAAATTAGTTAGTAATTAGTTGTAAGTTTCTTCTTATTTTCTTTCTTTTCCTCTTATACTAAGTCTTTATTATTTAAATAAAATAAGCCTGTGTAATATCTACCAGTGTCAACTGCATCCGAGGAGCCCAAGTCACAGGCATAGCCTAGTTTGGGATCCACTTGTATTCATGTACTCGTATCAGGGAAATTGTTTGTTATATTGTCTTTTTTTGGGTTTAAGACACTCCTCAAATAAAAACAAATGTCAGATATTGCAATCGGTATGCTTATCTATTTATTAACATACCCTATGATTATCTACAGTTAATAAGATCACTTCAGATCAGTGTCACTCATAATATGCCAATTACAGATATCCGTTGCCTGTGGTATTTCCGGACCGATACGACCTTCAAAAGGTTTGAAGTTCAAAACTTCAAGAAAATAGCGTACTCGAAAAGAGCGAGTAGCGAACGCACTTACAACCCCACTGGTGTTTCGGGTGTTGGGTGGCGGTAATCACTTACCATCAGGTGATCTGTCTGCTCGTTTGCCTCCTATATCAAAACTAACTCGTCAAAAAAATAATATATATATATATGATAAAAGCGTTAATCACTCGTATAATACTTGACCTGTACAAACTATGACGATATTATAGCGCGAAGATTGTGCGTGGGTGTGATATTGACACTTGGTCCTCCAGATGAAATATTAATACACATGTGAAGACTGTCCATGAGGGAACAGTATCGGAAACAATTTCTTTATTGTCCTGGTTCACTTGAATCTCGCAAACTCGTAACTGCCTCTTTTCGCATTTAATAAAATACATATTAACACTACGCTATAATAGAGTTAGATTTTAATTAAACAAATAATCTCTAATAACTCTGGTATTCAGCAAAAATCGTGTTAAAATGAGTGAATTATTATAAAGTTTAAAGATAAGACATAGAATATTAAATCCGTTCTTACCGGTTCTTCTCGGTTTCTATTTTTCGAAGGAGCCATTGCTGAAATGAAGACGATAGAGTAGTATCATCTATAATGAGAGTGCATAATATTACGGCAGTAGGTACCTATAGTTTGTTTACGCCGTAATAAAGTAATCAAGTCATATTTAAATGTTTCGGCATTAGATATAGTATATAGTAGTAAACAAATATGTTAAACTGAAAATATTTGTTAGAAATAGCCGCAAACTAACCTTCAAGTAGAGTCTAATGCGGAAAGAGAAGAGTCGTGGAATGTATGGGATCCAATACATTCTCTTTCTGAACAGACTCTACTACTCGTACTAAATGCAAGCCATTAAAAAATCCTATATAAAGATGAGATAGAAAATAGACTACGTTTTAGTCTAGATTAATGAACACCTAAAACATTTGAGTTAATAAGATTTTAAAAATCAATAGCAGCACCTCTTTCAGTTCAGAGTCTTTTTTTTTAGCTACGGTTTATTAAAGTGTATTGTGTATTGTAGTTTACGGGGCGTACTTAAAGTTTCCAACAGCAGCAGGGTTAAGCTCCGCCAATAGCACGCCTGAGCGCGCGCCAACTAACTCGCTAGATAACGAATACTCAGTTTTTGCCAGTTACGCTATCGGGCGAATTGGTTTCGAATTGTCCGTCTAGTTGTTTCCTGATAGTTACGAGTGCTTATTTGTTATAGGTAAAAGCTGTTCAAGTCAAGCTAAATGAAATTAGCTAATAGAAAATTTGACATAGCCAGTAAAGGAATTTCTTTAATATCCACGTTTACGTTTTATTTTAAAGGCGCAGTAGGTTCAGCCAACAATGTTTTTGAAAAATTGTAGCGCTGTTTTATATCGGTATACGGTTGCCAAAAAACATGAATAGCAATGTTGTGGCCTTTCTTCTAGTAACATTATCGATTAGAAACCTGATGTCTTGACTTTCGCTTTATAGAAAAAAATTACAAATATAGGTCCGCACGCACCTAAAAAAATTTTTTTTTTTTTTGCAAATACCAATGTGAAATTGCTTCTTTTTTCTGCCTAAAACACAGATATAATAGATACACAAGATAAAGCACATATCACGATTTGTATTGAAACCAAGCGTGCCGACTTTTTACCACCTACTTACTGTGACGTCACAACCGAAATTTAGTGTAGGAAATCCTAACCGATTCAAAGACACCGATGCCCCTCCGTGTAATCTCAAGTAAGTTTATCAAAATATATTGTTTGATACCTTATTGAAACATGAGAAATTAGTATAGAAATGCGTGGTAAGAAACACAATAGTTTTAGATAAACTAAAGATCACAAATAGATTAACATGAATGACATCGATTTTCTGACAGATAAATGATAATTATTACATGAAACGCAAAAAATCCCGTATCGCCCAATACCCAGGTCTTGGTTACTGTGGTGTTTCTTTGTTATTTAAAGCACAAATGAGTATTTGAGTTAATGAGTATATTTTATACGCTAATAATAAGAAAAAATAGTACATTACGATACAAGTGCGAAAAATAGGAAAATCGAAACGAGTGGCGATAAATTAAAACACGACCGAAGGGAGTATCGTACGTTTTACAGTACATATGGCCCTTTAAATGTTCGACACAGTAACGTAATATGCTAATTTTCGCACTAGTGCGGTAAAGTAGCACCATATGTACTGTAAAACACTTTTACACATTACATCTATTCACTAGCCTCATCATCGTTTTTAATAAGTTTTAGCATATCAATAGTATGCCGTTTTTTTCAACAATCGCTACTTTTTCTCTGGAATGAAACTGGTAATTTTAAAATGCTACTCCTTAGTCAAAAAATGTAGCTTGGCCGTTTCGTTACTACAAGAAGTATTGTATGATAAAAAAAAATAATAATAATGTGAATAAAATTTTCACCTTACGCCCATGTGAGGTAACTTAACACACTCTACACCTTAGTCAACATATATGGCTTGGCCGTGTCGCTACCGTCACGTCCTAGGTCTCCCCTACTTTCGGATTGCGACTTCAGCAGCGTTACTGCTACGTCGTTGCTCCAAGAGGAGACTGAAATTGAAATCCCCCGTTTCTTCCATCCGCAGATTGCCTGGCTATGGCTAATGACAAATTGACATTTAATGCAGTCAGTAATGTTGCACAGCGACGATGCTGGCGCAGAATAGCTAAAACTGCATTGTAAACAAGTACCATAATAAAAAAGCGGCCAAGTGCGAGTCGGACTCGCACATGAAGGGTTCCGTACCATTTATGACGTATTAAAAAAACTACTTACTAGATCTCGTTCAACATTTTACCACTTTGGTAGTGTCTCTCGCGCAAACTATTCAGTTTAGAAAAAAATGATATTAGAAACCTAAATGAAGAACTATCCATAGTAGTGATGGGTAGGACATCAATTTAAAATGAGTTTGTATGAGTACCTCATTCTCTAAAATGAGGTGTTACAATGTCTTACTTCAAATGAGGAGAGGTACTAGCACTTTTGCAGCATCGACTATTCCATCAACTCCAACGGCAGCAAACCATATTTAATGTAAATACATATTTAGGCATTGCTAAACTTCCTTTTAAATATTTACTTGGAGTGCAATTCTGGAGGTTTAAAACAGAACTTTAACAACAGAAGACATACATTTAAGAATCAAACTAAGGAGTTAAAGTACATACATCCTATTGCAACTTAATTTGATGCTTTTATGAAACTTGTTCTAATTTAGCAGTTTATTATTTTTATTGTTAGATTGTTCAGTATCAATCCTTACTACTTGATATCATTTTAAGTTTAACATTCATATATTGAAATAAATACTAACCATAAACTACCAAACAAACAATTAACAAACTAAGGAGAACAAATCCAATATTTTTTGTACCATTATTATATAGAAATTACTAACTTACCACCTCATAATCAGTAATAATAGCATTGTAATATGATAACAAACGAAAGCCTCAATAACGTTCGCGCGGTAATGCCAACGGCGTGTAATATACACTTGATTTTTGTATGCAAAAGACACAAAGAAAGACCCACAGGTATATTTTATCGCGAAAACAATGTTAATATATTGTTATTTTGGTATAATTATAAGAATGGTCACTGATCACTATTTATAAAACACAACTAAAGATTACGAACAACTTTTTCGAGTTTCTCGTACTATAAATATGTCAAAATCATAAATGATCGAAATACTATACGAAGCACGTTAACAAAAAGTATTACAAATTCAAATCGTTAAAATGTACATGTTTATTTCACCTATACAAATTATATTTACTTTTTTATTAATAAACTAATGTAAAATATCATATTTTGTGTACGCCACTATATTATATTTCAATAATTTAAATAATATTTTGGTCTCTTAAACGATAACTGTTTCTAAGCTAGCTTCGTAAATGCCCAGTGAGACTTGGTTGGCATTTCAATCGCTTATCAAGTAACCATTTCACTGTCCAGTCTAATTGATTCAGATTATACATGACACCAGCAATATGAGTCTTGAGGTCAGGTTATACTGGTATGCGCGTTAGTACAATAATAGCTAACAAAAATGGAGGCCTACCGCGAACCACGAAGTTTTGCTTTGCTGTCGCACTTACGTATGAAGTTACAAGTGCGACAGAGAGAAAAAACTTTCTTCGGTAGGTTCTTTGATGACTTACATTTTTCGCTTTTGACAAGTAACTTAGCAATGCTAGGATCAAAATGGCGTAATATGTATGTAAGCTTGCGGACGCTTACGCTTGTTTTCTTTCGTGTTTCATTTTTAACGTATTTTCGATGAGGTGTTATTGAAGCACGGCGCGTGTCTGTCTCACTCCCTCTTTCGGTAAATCTAATTCATTGTTTCATTTTGAAAGGATTTTTGAGGGGATGTCACAGTGAGGCGAGTGAATGGTACAAACACAACGCATTTCTCGGTGGACCTTTTGTCCTTGCAATAAGGTTTGTAGTTGGGCAGTTGATAGTGTGAGCGATGAATGCGATGACGTCAATGACTCATTTCTTCATTTGAATGTCGGCGAGCACCGAGCGCCTCGCGACTCTCTTGCGAGTTGTGAAGAACGCGAGCGAGTTTGAAAGGCTGAGAGTTTTTATTAAATTTGAAGTGTTTGAATGGTTTGAGTGGTAAGAGCTGTGTGTGATGCGCGCGAGCATGGCGCGAGTAAATGAGTAAAATTAATTGAGGAGTGATGTATGACATTTATGCGGTGTGAAGTTCTGCGACAATTTAACTAAATGAGTGGTACAAATGAGGTGCCTCACGAGTGAGCAACTCAACACTAATCCATAGATACCCCACACGTATGAGTTTGACGAAAAAAATTTTTTTTTTAATTTTATGACGTATTAAAAAAAACTACTCACTAGATCTCGTTCAAACCAATTTTCGGTGGAAGTTTGCATCGTAATGTATATCATATATTTTTTTTAGATTTTTCATTCTGTTATTTTAGAAGTTACAGGGGGGGGCACACTTTTTTTTACTTTGGAAGGTTCTCTCGTGCAAACTATTCAGTTTAGAAAAAAATGATATCAAAAACCTCAATATCATTTTTGAAGACCTATCCATAGATACCCCACTCGTATGGGTTTGATGAAAAAAGAAGGGGGGAACCCCCAAAATGTATTGTTTTTTTTTTCTATTTTTGTGTGAAAATCTTAATGCGGTTCATAGAATACATCCACTTACTAAGTTTGAACAGTACAGCTCTTATAGTTTCGGAAAAAAGTGGCTGTGACAGAATCGGACAGACAGACGGACATGGCGAATCTATAAGGGTTCCGTTTTTTGCCATTTGGCTACGGAACCCTAAAAAGGAAGAAGATAAAATACATTCGTATACATCCATATCGCAGAAATATAAGTATATTAAGAAACAGGCAGGTGGGATAAATATGATAACAATTTTATTGGAATCCTCTAACTACATAATTACGCTTATTGCTAGAACTTAAAATATAGCTAGAGTCATTCCAACGGATAAATTGGCTGTTGTACCATGGATAGAATAGTTCAACATTCCGACATCTGCCTGCTACAAGTATGTATCTACGTATTACATTCGATAAACACCGAAACATCCTAACATACCGAGAGCGATAAATCGGTTCCGCTCCCGCGCCCGCTCCGCTTCCCTCGACGCTAGAAGCTGTTAATTTCCGCTAGCTTAAATTGTATCGGCTTAGCATAGTAGCTAGTGTTATTAAGCCTTCCCAGCAGTTTGCGACTTGTTATATAACATGTATTAGGTTAAGAGCTTAGTGTGTAAGTTAGCGACACATTAAACAATTTGTATCGTAAATTAAAACTAGGGTACTTAAATAAATTCAATTCGACCAATTTTGCATTTCATGATAAACCTTAACAAATCATTCGTTAACCTTAACAAGCCTCAATTAGTTAATTAAATTTACGCTTCATTCCTTCCTAAGAAACACAAAGTAACAGTTACAGATAAGTGCAAATGATGAATACACTCGCGGGCAAATAATACGGGTCAGCATGAATTAAATTGTATATTATAGATAAACTCATTGTTAATAAAACAACATAAAAATTTAGAAATGATAATCACTTGTTTATTTAAATTACATAGTAAACACGATATCAATTAATTATAGGTAAAAAAATTAACAGTGGTACACACAAAACAAAAATAAAATTCGTATTGCCTCCTCGGGCTCTTCTTACAGTTTCTAAACAGTATTGTTTATTAAGTTTCTTATGCGTTCTTGCGGGATATTAGCCCATTCTTCCACTAATCCAGTTTCAGGTCTTTAAGTGTGGCTGGGGCGGAGTTTCGATTTCTTACCTGCCTCCTGAGCTCGTCCCATACGTGCTCAATTGGATTTAGGTCCGGGCTTTTCGAGGGCCAGTTCATAGTGTTGATGCCAACCTCCTCAAAATAATCTTCTACAATCTGAGATGTGTGTGGTCTGGCGTTGTCATGCATGAACATGGAGTTTTCACCCATATTTATTAAATATGGGCCGACGTGTCTTCGTCACCCCATTGCCTATGTTCGCGTATGTAAAGTTTTCTTGCTGTTCGATGTCCTCTGTCAAGTTTTGGGCCATTTGCCGGTCTATGAAGGGTCAAATTAGCTTCACGAAGGCGCCGCCTTACAGTCCACTCGCTGATGTCATCTCTTCGGGTCTCCCGAAGTTGGTTTTTGACTTCAACTGCAGTGAGATACCGATTTCGGAGCATGCTTGTAACAATAAATCAATCTTCTCTAGCCGTAGTACATCTCGGCCTGCCGGTTCCTGGTCTTCGAAGGTTCCTGCCAGTTTCTAGGAAACGTTGGAGGACTCTATGCACCGTAGATAGTGACAGGCCTGTTCTTCTTGCTATATATCTCTAACTTCTACCTTCTTGTAACAAAGTGATGATACGTGTATATTCATCTTGTGTTAGCGACATGATAGTAATTCAAAAATGACCATCGAAGACAACAATAACTGCCTTGTATGAGTTTGCTTTGACAGATTGAAAACAAAAGTGAGAAAACTAGTAAAAGTGAAATAAGCTCAATTTGAATTTAGTACCAAATTCGACTTTTTTTT
Organism: Cydia pomonella; assembly: GCF_033807575.1. Lineage (NCBI taxonomy): Eukaryota > Metazoa > Arthropoda > Insecta > Lepidoptera > Tortricidae > Cydia > Cydia pomonella. The sequence goes on along the minus strand of NC_084706.1, from coordinate 11,620,128 downwards.
TAAATAAAACATTTTCCAGATTTCTTGTAGAACATTGAAGGTTCAATTCAATTCGATATTAAATTATCTTTAATACACAGTTAGTTTCCTGCACGTACCGCTATTGATTTGCAAAACATAAAGGTTTTTGTCACTGACCCGTATTATTTGCCCGCGAGTGTAGCTACTTAGGACTTAAAACGTGTATACGTATGAATGACGGCATACAAACGGCCTGATTCGAAGAATGAAATACGATAACGATAAGTTCTGGTTTTGATAAGTTCTCATTTAGATATCGTTTGTTTATCGTATAGTTGACAGAAGCAGCTCGATTCGGGCAACCAATGTCACTTTGATGTTAGACATAATAATATTTTAGATCAATCTTATTAGGAACACAGCGGAATCGAAATAAACGTAAATTTTGACATGTTGTTTAGTTATCGATATTTTAAAGATCTTTCCAAGATCTTAAACGTGTCTTAATCATTCGCCACTCCCTCTTGTGCGAGTCTGCCCCACCATATATAACAGTTATAACAGGTATTGAAAAAAATCAATTCCAACTTGGACTTTGTTGTTAGCCGAGCCGACCTGTTAAGCTGTGACCTTTACCCACAGCGTCTCTCTTCAATATAGGCGCAGTTTTATCTGCGCTCGTAGGCCGCTCTAGTTGGATATTGAGGAAATGACACAGATGTTTCGGATCACATATAATTCCAACTATTTTCTCGTGTATTTCTTAATTTTGGAAATTTATTGACTTAATTTTTATTGTCTTATAACAATGTTTTATGGTAGCACTTATTAACAAGAGGCTGCTTACACAATAATTCCATTAGTGTGAGTTCAAACATTTGCTTTTTTTTTAGTACAGTTAGTTTTGTAGTTCAGAGATGATGATGTACAGTTCGCTGTAGAGAATAGTAACCCCCGCCCCCCCCTGCATAGAAGTTTGTATGCGAATAGTATTGCTGACTGTAGGTACATAAATTATTATGCCGTAAATTATATCCTGCTAGAGCAAGATCCCGGACCGGCCAGACCTTACTTATTTCCTCATGAATAAAATGTATGGGATAATACAGTGTTAATATGTACGTGTACGTGTGTACGTTTACTGTCTGCATACCTGCTATATCGGCCCGACGGCCATTTGTCCGGTACAAGATGCTAAAGATACTCAAAAATCAGTTCCCTTTCTTCAGTTTTTGTCTTTAAAGTAACATTTTAACAATTTTTATTTATACTATAATTACTCAGATTATAAGTCACTTAACAATTATTGTATACATTTAGTACACTTTACTGCAGTATTACATGGTAAAAAGTACACCAAAGTCGTGGGACAGTGATATTTGACCCAGATATTTATTTCTGAAAACGCCCAGCACTCTCTACTAAATCAAGTCTTTTTGATACAGTTTCTCCTGTTTTTGTGATTAAACATGGAATCCACTTTCGGTTTATCATTTAAACATTTATGTCCTTTTTTCACAGAACAACGTGTCACTAGTTATTTTTCAATTATTTTCATTTTATTATTGTATTCTTGTTTTCTCAGCTTTCGCTTTATTTTTCTGTAGAGCTTTGTAGTTCCTTTTTCTCAATTTTTATTTTATTATTCTTTCCCATTAAATAAGTCCGACGTTCCATGAGTTGAGCAGTATCGGGGCAAATACTCACTCTATTTAAAAGGTGCGTGCAATCTTCCTGTATTAACATTTTTTTAAATATTTATTGTAAATATTGTGTTACGTTTCGTGCTGTACACGGTCATGGCCCCGACGGTAGACCAGTGCTAGCCCAGCCAGGCTAGCACCATGCTGAGTCGGGACCATTTCGTGGCTTATATGTTATGTTAAGTTATGTTACTTGTTGTTTTCTTTTTTATTTTGTCACGAATAAACTCTCTCTATTCCATTCTGGCATTTTCATAGAGTTTGTTATGTTCCAGTATGATTCTTGTACATCATTTAATTATAGTAAGAGATGTAGATATTTCGGTAAATTAAGTAACGAGATTTGTTTTTCCATTGGCGTCTACCTTTGAACGACTTTCTTGATTTAATTTGGTTGCCCATTAAGTACTTTGCGCGTATCATGCGGAGGTCGGTGGGGTGAAAGGTGCTTATGATATTTATATCCCTTACTCTGTTTTTACTATTAGTTAAAAAATAGTCGATTTCATTGTATATTTTGTTATTAGGTGAACACCACGTTCATTTTATTTTTTATTTTTCTTAAAGAACGAGTTCATTATGCGGAATCGTTTTTGTATACAATAATTAATTATTTATTAATTTAGATCTTAATACATTAAGTGTGCAGATATTCAGATATGGTATTTTATTTTTTTATTTCATATTTGCTATAGACTTTTGTATCGGTGGAGGGTTTTGCTCTAATGCTCCCTCAGCGACGGGTGGTATTGGGAGAATATTATTATTTTTAATTGTTTAGTTAGGACTTTCTTTTATTACGAGTATATCTGCCGTCCTATCTCTAAAACCGCTCAAAGCTGCATAATACCAGTTTTCATTTGGACAAATATTCTAAAAGAGAAAAGAATTCTCTATCGACTGGTCTTGGAATCATATTTTTATCTGTTGTAGTTACGGAGATACAGACTCGACCTAACACGCTAACTGCATTATAATTTGATACTTCTCAATACTATAAAATCGCAAACCTACATTATTCTTTTATAAGTAATATAAAAGCGCTTAGCCAGTTTTTTATTTTAATTAATCTTTTACGTTATACATAGCTAAAACACATTTACTTGGAAAAACGATTAATATGTTTTATCAAGTACAATTTTTTTTATTAAATACTACACAAAAAAACAGTTACTATGCTTAAACATGGTTAACGTTCTTTAACCGTTTGTGTAAAAGACTTTTATTGCGATTCATGTAACAAATACATCACTAAAACCTATTTAGTGTGCTTAACGGGTAATTATGTTTGAGAAAAAGAATAATAATACAACAGTTAAACACAGCCAACCAACAATGCCACGCTAAAACCCCGCTAAGTGTAAAACATATTCCCTTGAATTTTATTACGCAAGGCAGACAGTTTAACAATGCGCCGTGCGCTGTAAGTTGTCTTTTTTACTCGGTGACTGATGGATGCATGCTTATATAAAAAAAAAACCGAAAACCGAAAGTAAGTGCTACGATTTACATACAAAAATGGTGAACGATTAACCAATGATAATTCACGTCGGTAGTGGATTTCTACGTAGCGAGAACATGGCCACTACGAAGACATGATCTAATTTAAAAAGCAACTATATACTTAATAGAGAGTTGCTGGAATTGCTTAAACATATTGAGTTGGTCTTCCAAAGGTCTAAGTAGCAAGTGTCAGCATAAACTAATATAGTAAGTAAGAGGGATTGAGCTAATGCAATCTTAGTGGCGTAATGTTTCGAACTATGCGGAGTGATGCTTTTATATCAAAAAAAATCCTTCTAAACTCGCTCATCTGAGGTATCCATGATAGAGAAACAGCGAGATTTAAGAGACCTGGGGAGAGTAGGAAATCTAAATAGGTACCGTTAAAAATAATGGCAGGTAGGGTACTAAAATCAGTCTTAGCAGAACACTTTGACCTAGGTACCTATCACTATAACTTAAATTTCAGTGGATTTACCTTGAGACCGTAACGTGAAAGTCCAAATCAAAATGCTTTCTAAATTAGTGTTCATGTGCATGGTGCAGATTGTCTATGGTAGATGAGTAAAAGAGCCTTGACAGTATGTTTAAAGTGGTAGAAGAAGGAAATATAACGTGTTAGAGTATATAAAGTAAGGAAATGAAACAGGAGACAACACGCTGCCCCGTCCTGTGCAGGCACAATGAAGATTAAGAGCAATCCACCTCTGTTGACGCCCTACTTAATAACTATGAAACTAGCTCACTGTCACAGGAGATACATTAAGAGAACGGAATATGCCTACTAAGATGTCGAAGTCACCCGTGTTGAAAGCATTACCGAAATCCAAGAATGATAACACCGTGATATACCATATCTGCAGTATTTTTACAAGAGCGATAATTGTACTGTGCCGAGTAGGATAACCGGGTTAATATAGGTTCGTGAGCGCATGTCTGTTCAAAACGGTAATCTGTTTATGTACAAAAGACACACAAGAACTTAAGAGAGGAAACAAATAAATGGAAATAAATAGAGCGGTAGTTTGAGAAGGAGAAGGAATTGGACTTTCTAACGGCATCTTACCAAAGCGACTGGAAAATATAAGAAGAATAGAGCTATCGAGGATACATATGATGATATGATCAATAAGGTCAATTAGAGGGAGGATCATGTTTTGGCTCGCATCGTCTTTTCCAACGGCCTTAGACGAGACGAAAATTAAAAAAAGTTAATTAGATGCATTAGAAGGGAAGTTTTAGATTTTTCTACTTAACGAGAAAAAAAATCAGAAGAAAAGAAGTGCAGATTAATGCAGTCGAAATCAAAAAAGGTATTAATTGAGCTTTGTCATATTTACTAACTCCAAGTAACTTAAGAAACTACCACACTTTAGCGGGTCCCCAAATTCAACGGAATTATGAAAGTGAAGCCTCTGATCATCTCCGCATATTGTACTATAGCCATTCCATATTGCATGAGATTAATGCTTTATTTTTATGCGAAGGGTGTTAAAGGCTGATTTTGGCTGCCCTATATAAAAACCTACTAGGTAAGGTGGGTAACTAATTATTGGAAATTCGTTTTTTATCTTATTTGTATCCATCTCGTAAGTACTCACCCGATTACAGAGACACCTGCTCCAAAATCGGCACAATTATTATAATTACTACAGATTTCTATGCCTCTAAACCCAGTAAGTAGTATGTTAACTTACCTTTTACCGTAGTAAAACTCAGGAAGTCACAAATTCCGTATAAAAAACTAGTAGGGATCTGAGAAATGATAGGTTTTAGTGTAGTCATTTAGCCTTACTAGGTTTTTGAACTGGCAATTAAAGCGCGGGGGGGCTCATTTTCAAAAGTGGGCTTCATTAGACACTGGGCCTTACATGGATCAGGCACCTTACAATGGTTAGTAATCTACTTCTTCACGTACATTTTTTTATATAAAATTTAACTCATTTTTGAGACTGACACACTTTGCGTTTTTAAAATTTTAAAAAGTTGACGACTGATTTGTCAGTATTTTTTAAGTTTTTGGTTTTATTTTGCATGCGAATAAATACATATACGATACAGATGTGATTTAACATATTGAATTTCTCTTAAAACTTAGTAGTATAACGCAGGTTAACATGATTTTGTTAATACAATAAACCTTTTTTTGTGAATATTTCCAAGACTTAAACCTAGTGAGCATTACTAGTTCGTCATTTAACGGGCTTTTAGTATAGGAATGCATACAAATTACTTCAATATGTATAGTCATTACATAGCTAAAAAACGGTTACAGTCCAATAACGTGTTTATTACAAATGTTTTCTAGGTAATATTTTAACAGATAAAATACTATAAAATTGTTCAGTACCTTTGCGGTTATTAAGCTATGTTTTGTTTATTACACAATTCACAATTACGATACTATAAACACGTAAATTGACTTGGCCGTTATTTTAGTTATTTTTTATATGTTATTCAATTCTAAACAACGGTTAAGGTATACTTAACGGTGTTTTAGGAGTAATATCGCACATATTTTAGTAATTATTTGCAACACTAAAACACAAAATTGTGATTTTCTAATTAATAATATAATATTTGAGGAAATGGTTTTCAAATAAAGTAAGGATAAATTTAGTTTTAATTTTTGCACAAAAGAAATCCGGAAGAAATTTACACATTTTCTAGAGATATGGGTTTGAACGTTTTTTGCTCATATCTCAAAACTATAATTTGTGGGTTAGATAGGTTTTAGTGATAGGACGGCAGATATCGGGTAGCACTTTTAAAAGGGAGTGATGCTACGAATGTAAAAAGGATTTGTACTGGTACATACGAATATTGTTAATAACCGTCAGTCAGCTATAAACAGGCCTTTAATTATTGCACTTCGTGTGGATATTATAATATTATTGGATTATTGTTGCTATTATAGGTAGCTTTTGCAGTATTATAGTCAATCTAATAGTAGAAATTTTTTTCAAGTACTTTTATATATGGATTATTAAAGATCTAGAAGATAAGCTTTGTTATCTTATTAGTTAAATTAAATAATGGCGTATACCTTGGCAGCATTTCTACGAAAATTTGAATACTTAGGTTACAGAGGTTAAAGAAATGACCGTTTTGTTTTAGGCGACAATAAACTGCGTTCCAACTTTAAGTTAACAACATCTAGTTTCAAACTTAACAACTAAAATACAAAACATTGTAAGTTTACAAACATAAACGAAAATTGTACTTCCAGACTCCCGAGTGAAACACGATGTAATTATTCAACACTATAAAACAATACCCGTTTACTGTAAAATGATTTTAAGAGCTTGTGGAAAAGAATTCATTTTAGTTTGACTAAATTCCGCCTCATCACTTTCTGGGGAGCGCCTTTGTATGCGGCTCTTCTCGCTAAGTACATTATGTAAATGTAATACTGGAGGCAGGACCAGTCGGTCCTTGTATGGTGTAATAAGCCAAGCCCATATTATTATATACAGTCTACGTAAAAATACGGAGTTACTTTTTTATATTTGCGGCATGTAACAGTTTAGCTTATGTTTGATTTTACTCTGTGGCTATAAAAATGTTTTAGGTTAAATAATACTGTAAATGGACAGAAGAGTGCAGTGGTTGGTGGATACCTAGGATGGTTAAATTTAAGTCTGTGTTGTGAAGAGAACAAAAATTGCACAACTAAAGAAGATTTTTATTGACATTTGGAACATTTTCCTTTTATACAGCGCCGGCAAAAACGATGCTGTAACAGTAATGCAGCTATTCGAGAGATGTTCGAATGTTATTCGGGTATCAGAAATAGTTCGACTGCCAATAACACTTTCTATGTCAAAAATAGATATCACCGGTACCCAAATACTTGTAACCTTCACGTAACACTTTGGAACATTATTGCAAGTATATCGCTGAGAATGATAAAAATAAAGAAATCTATGAACCAGACAATGTGCACCACAAGGTACGAAATTTCATTGATGAACAACAACAAGAACTTGGCAACAGTTATCACAAGATACGCGCAGAAGAACCCAACAATTACCATGAACTTAGCAATGTATATATTATATCTTTTGGGATACATGACGGCGCTTAGCAATAGCGCCGTCTATGCAAATAAGATTGAAATTACTCTGTTAATTTAATGAAATTACTAGAGGATTGTCGTATCGATTGTAGGTGACAGCGCACAACAGTGGCGCCATCTATCCGATCAAGAGCGAACTTGCTCACCGGTCGTGGTAGGTTCGCTCTAGCGAAGCGTCGTATCGATGGTAGCCGGGCGACCGTTATGACTTAACGCTAAATCAAGTAGAATAATAAGTAAAACTCATCGGTCGCGCGCGCACCACGTCCTCGACGAATCGCTAGTTGTTGCATTATACATCCTAATTTAGTTAAGTTCGTGCATGAATTGAATACGATTGTGAATATAGTGGATATATGGTGATTTATTGGTTATAATCTTGTAAATTAAAATGCTAGTTGATCACATATTGTTTTAATCACGCTCATCGCCCAAACACCCACGATATCTACCAAAGATAAGGCTATTCCTGCATCTACATACATTAAGTTTGTAGGTTAATTAGACTAACGTGATGCAAGTTATACTATACTATTGCTACTACATACTATACAGCAAAAAGGCACTGTTGTAATATTTACAGATAGTCAGGCAGCACGGAATGCACTAAAGAAGATATCGGTCATCTCCTGTCTGGTAAAAGAATGCAAAACGAGGAGGCAAGGTAAGAAGTGCACGGTGTGACAGTAAATAAGAAAGCAGACGAGCTGACTAGGATAGGGGCGGAGACGAAATACATGGGCCCGGAATCAGCTCTGTCTATGTCAGCGGGTGTTACGAAGGTAGTTATAGAGAAGGTAAAAGAGATGGAGGCACAGAGATCATGGGAAGAACAGACTGGATGCTGGCAGTTGAAGGTGATGATTAATGCTATAGATCACAGGAGAACCACCTAGATACTTATCTATTAAAACTAGGTAAGAGCAGTTTATTATTACTTATGACCAGTAGACACTCTCAATAGACATCTTAAGATAAGCATAAGAATTGAATTGAATTGAATTAGTTTTATTCATAAACACACAAACAGTAATAGACAGACATAAAAGAGAACATAGTGAGAGTAAAGTGTCACGAAATGGCCTCATCTCAGTATGTTGCTGGCGACTTCCAGCGCTGATCTTCCGATGAGACCATCGAGTGCGAAATAATCACGGAAGGTAACAGAAAAAAGGATAGAAACATGAAATAAACATGACGAACGTACTTAACACTAAGTTTAAATAAAATTGCACGGACGAAACGAACATATCAGTCTGTACCGGTCCGGTCGGATCGTATCGTGGCGCGGCATTAAGCGTGCATAACTAGCGCCAGGTCAGCGGTAGCTACACGAATTAAATCCAATGACAGATTTGACAAACATAATAATAAGATGAAACTCATAATCTCAATCCGTTTTCGATCATGAAAACCATAAAACAAAGTTGACTAAAATACGTAAACAAAAGAAAAACTAATAGTAGCATAATCAGCTCAAATAAAAGGATGGTGTGTGGGGAATGGTGTCGATTCCATTGCGGAAGCAGCAAAAACATTGTGATAAGTAATAATAGAGTCTTGACTACAGGCAACTTGTTTCCAATCTGCAGGTTTCCTGGTTAAGCTGGTGATTGAGCAAGTACTGTTTAAGCTTTGTCTTAAAACTATGAATATTTTGCAGGTTTCTCACTGGCGGCGGAACATTGTTCCAACAGCGGGATGCAGAATACTTAAAACTTCTCTTAAGAGACCCTATACATCTCTAAGGATTTGATTAACGATATGGTTCTGACACTTAGAGACATTTACACCTCTAAATATTTTTTAATATATTATTATAGTTTTCGTTGTAAATCGACATGAAGAGACTTTATACATCTCTAAGTAATAATAATACTTTAGTTTGCATCGATATTTTCAGTTAATTGTATTTTATGATTGTTGATGTATTTTTTTTTGCTTGTATACAGTGTGTTACCGGCACGCGGGCATTTATTAAAACTGATAATAATATGATCCATTAGCAATCGTTTGCGTGTATTAGCAAATCATAATTATGTGAATTAACTGCTCAATTAAATTTCCGAAATCCGCACATTCAGTGTAGTGGGTGTACTACGTAATTGTCGTTACTCATATCGCTAATGCACTTGGTCCAAGGCATGTCGTAGTACGGGGGTAAAAAATTGAGACAACTATCACAAAATTATTGTCGTCCTTATCATTGCGTCCATGTATGGAGGGTTTAATACATTAATTAAAGAATTTTCTGTAAACTTTGACAATTTCAAAAGTGTTGACGGCGGGTTGTCAAATTACAAACCAAAATAATTTTTAAGAAAAAAAAACCGATTTCTATGAGTGATACCGGTGAAAGTAAGATTATTGTTGATTTTGGATTTCATACAATGAAATTAAAAAGACTGGTAAAATACTACGGTATTCGACTATATTTAAAATAAATTATTTTACACTATGTATGAAATAATATTAAAAATGGCTATAAGTTTGCTTAAAAGAGTTGAGAAGTACCCTCAATTCCTCATGAAATCGATCATCAAAACTCAAGCTTGACAAAAATGTACCTTGAAAACCTAACTGTTTCACAAGAATGCCAAACGTGAACTATGCGGCGTTGAAGAGTTTCATTCTGTTCATCATCAGCAGTTCCGCTTCATTAAATGTCACTTCTACAAATGTAATTGCTTGATTTGATGATGAAAATACTAAAATCACTATATATATATGTCTTTAACATTTGAGGAGTTCCCTCAATGCCTCATGGACCCCATCGTCAGAACTCAAACTTGACAAAAATTTGTCTCAAAAATCTAATTTGCTTCACAAACACAGCTAAGAGGACAAATCGCCAAACGTGAACTATGCGTCGTTGAAGAGTTCCATTCTGATCATCATCAGCAGTTCCACTTCATCAAATGTCACTTTTTAAATGTAAATACTTGATTTGCTGATGAAAATACAAAAATCACTATATGTGTGCTCTTCACATTTGAAGAGTTCCCTCGATTCCTCGTGGATCCCATCATCAGAACTGAGTTTTGACAAAAACGGGACCAATCTGTATATATATAGATTCAAGCTAAAAATAATTTTCAAAATCGGTTCAGAAATTACGGACTTATGAAGTAACAAACATTGAAAAAAAAAACACATACACCGAATTGATAACCTCCTCCTTTTGAAATCTTGAAGTCGGTTAAAAATAATAAAACTGGTATTTGTTTCTCTGTAAAATGGCTTGCGATGCACGCGAATTATCTGAAATGCTTTTAATTTACGGCGAAACACGCGGAAACGGAGCTCGTGCCTTAAGGATTTATCGAGAACGGTTCCCGAATAAACGACATCCTCACAACGCCCGAGTGATAACAGGGGCTCTTCAGCGAGTTCGTGATAATAGGCCGATCGTCCCTGGTCAGCCTGAAAGGGCCATGAACGGGATCGTGCCAGTGCAAGCAGAAGAAAAGATTCTCGAGGGCTTTAGGTAGGTCCCAACGTCAAGTACTCGTGTTGCTGGTCGAATGTTCGGCTCTAGCAATAAAACTGTGCACAAGATTTTAAAAAGGAATCGTAAACATCCTTTCAAGTTTTTAAAGGTTCAAAAATTACTCCCTAGGGATTTGCCAATAAGGCAATATTACTGCGACTGGTTTTTACAAAAACGCGAAGAAGAAAACGACTTTCAACAAAAAATAATATGGACCGACGAAAGTACTTTTTCTAGAAACGGAATGTAGAACCGCAGAAACACATATTACTGGGAAGATAAAGAAAACAATCCCCATGTGTTCCGAGAAGCTGCCCATCAGTACCGGTGGGTGGACGATTAACGTGTGGGCAGCTATTCACCACAACAGGATCATCGGGCCTATTTTTATTGATGGGACTTTGAATACGCGTAGGTTCTTAGATTTAATAAATGGTCCTCGTGTACTATTTAAATACACTTCCTGAAGAGGATCATCGCGATGCCTGGTATCAGCTGGACATTCAACCGTAGTTGTGCGGGAAAGGTTGAAAGAGATTTTCGGCCAGCGATAGATCGGACGCATTGGGCACAGGCACTGGCCACCCAGGAGCCCTGATCTAACCCCTCTGGTTTTTTTTGTGGGGTGCTATTAAAAATGAAGTGTTTGCCACCGATAGTGAAACTGCAGATATTATGAAAATAGTTATTTGTACAACAAGAGAGCAAAGTTTGATATTTCTTCGAGTGCTTGTTTTGAGTCCCGTGCAAGCGAAAGATTCTAAAGAAAATAGATTCACGAGCGTAGCGAGTGAATCTAATTTAGAATCTTGAGCGTAGTAAGGGACTCAAAAGCGCACGAGATGTAAATAACTTTGATCTCGTGTAGTACACAAAATTTTTCACGTCAGTCAGCCATCAAAAAAATACAACCTGAAAAAATGTAATCCAGACGGACCGATCACTATTTCACTCATGTTTTCTGAAGGTATTCTAACAATTAACTATAATTACCGCAATAAAACAAACGAAAGAAATTTCAATAAAATAATACGAAAATAATGAATTAACGAACATCAATTGACAGTTCAATCGACAACTTTTTTTTGTAAAAAAAAAACTTTGTAAGATACGGTCCGAATTGCGGATACTACTATTTGTCAACTATAGTAGAGATCGTTAAAAGTAGTTAAGTACAATTATTTACTGCGTAACAATTGCGTAAATTTGTATAAGTTCATTGTTTTGATTGTATAATAAAATACGTAAAATATGGTGTTTTTATTAAATTTTAAACTTTTATTTCATTAATTAATTATTACGAATGAAGACTCGTAGGGTGTTTTGGAACGATGCGGTCTGACTTATTTCGGGGGTCTATTATAAACCGTCAATATACCGTTGAATTACGTATGCACTTTTTTGTCTCTTTCTTTTTGCTAATGACGTGAAAGGGATAAAGACAATAGAATCCAAATATTTCGAACTTGTATTAGGCCCCATACGTTGAAATGACATTCGAATCTAAAGGTCACTTGAATGTTATTTTGTCTCACTCGGTGAGCAAAATGCGATTTTGCTCACTGTTTTTAAGCAGCAAATTACCCTTGTTCGAGCTGCTGACGTGAAAACAAAATTCCAGCAGCTTTTCGTAAACTGGAGGAAAATACGGATTTTGAAACAATTCGTAATTCAATCAGGAGACGATATAAATTGTGTCGTAATCACGGTGGCCGACATATTGAACACAGAGTTTAATTAGAATTTTTGATGAATTTATTTCATTAAAATGCGGGGTTGATATTTAAGTTTTATTTAGTCAGCAATAAAGTGTTTCATTGAGATAAGTGCTTTTAATTTGCTATAGTTATCTAAAGTGTAGGTATTAATACTGGTATCGCTAACTCTTGAGATAGGTAATCTTGATGACGTCAAAAGTCATAATAATCAAAGTATGAAGGGTTGTCACTTACACTTACTTGTCAATTTACTTTGCTGTACACTGCTGGCAATTAAACTTTTGTTAGAAAGTTTATTAAGTCTGAATTTTAGTTTATTTATTAAATTAACGTCATGGTTAGGTTAAAGAACTATGTTACTTTACTCTACTTTTAAAAAAGCCCGCATGCCGGTAACAGACTGTATAAATTCCATCTTGACGTAAAAAAATACCCTTGTGGCCTTTTTGCTGACTAAATGTTGAAGTTGAAGAAGAACAAAGTACCCTTTGATCATGCGGTCGTATCAAAAATACAAGCTGTATAGTTTAAATAATACATTCTAAAGAAATGTATCGCTGTGAGGTAAATTATATGGAAAAGACAAAGATATCTTTGATGGTAAAGTCAACATCAAATAGATAGTGACGTTCAAAGTGGCCAAATATATCAGTACAAATGCTATTGGCAAAGATGTGTTACGATATACAAGTTGTATGTATATACATTACCTATCAGCACTGCAATGAACTTTATGAAACAGGCTAGAAAAACACGTAATTGATAGACGTGTAATATTTATGTGACGCAGTAATTTGATTACCTTTGAGAATTTGTAATTGTTATAAATGCTTATATAAATTTGTACAAATTACTTATGGCAGAAAAACAATTTCAATATAGCCAGTACCTTACGATACCGCGCACGTTGGAACTAGTTTTAATTTAGGAGGATTTCTGCAGATCTGTAGCTTAGGGATTAAAACTTGCATCTCGAGACGACTAGGACTAGCCTTTTGATATTCTAAGACTACGTGAGCGCAAGTTATTATAAAATAAAGAAGAGCTCATCATCTGTTATTTATTTGTGATAAGAAATAAATGATACATAATATTCACATTTGTATTGCAAATTGCCTAGTTACATTTCGTACGAAGAATTTTTATTTATTTAATTAGAAATCAAACAGTCATGTAAACATGTCAAAAATGCAATACAAAATATGTACCGCAACAAAATGACCTAGAGGATCATATTTATATATTATATTAACTGAAATAAATACAATTATACCTAATGAATAAAAATAAATGATATCCGTACTTAGGTACTAAAACAACTTACGTTATAACTATATTTTTTTAGACTAGCCAATGAATTTGGAAAGCAATCTACTTCTTCTTGGAGATTTTCAAGACAAATTTTTGTTAAGTTCGAGTTCTGACGATGGGGTCCACGAGGAATCGAGGAAACTCTTCAAATAATATAGTGATTTTTGTATTTTCTTTAACAAATCAAGCATTTACATTTAAAAAAGTGACATTGAAGTGGAACTGCTGATGATGATCAGAATGGTACTCTTCAGCGACGCATAGTACACGTTTGGCTATTTGTCTTCTTCGCTGTGTTTGTTAAGCAAATTAGATTTTCAAGACAAATTTTTGCCAAGTTCGAGTTCTGACGATGGGGTCCATGAGGAATCAAGGGAACTCCTCAAATGTTAAATGCATATATATATATATATATATATATATATATATATAGTGATCTTAGTATTTTCATTAATAAATCAAGTATTTACATTTGATGAAGTGGAACTGCTGATGATGAACAGAACGGTACTCTTCAATGATGCATAGTTCATGTTTGGCAATATGTTCTCTTTGCCAAGCAGTTAGGTTTTCAAGGCACATTTGTATATTTCTATCCTATTTAGTTTTTTTAATAATTATCTGGTGCTTTATTTCATGCATGGTGTGAAATAATTTATCTTAAATACATTCGAATACCCTATTGCGGGTATCTTACCAGTCAACCATAGGGCAAATCTGAAATGTGTCAAGGTGGGTGCAGTGGCAAAAAAAACATGTTACCTCCTTTTCTACATAATTAGGCGTAGGACGTTGTCTTTTTAATTTCATTGTATGAAATCTAAAATCAACAATAATCGTTTTTTCACGGGTCTCCCTCATTGAAGTCGGTTTTTTTTTTCTTAAAAATTATTAAAGTAACCAGACTGATGTACTGACAGTCAATTTGACATGTAACACAGTTAAAGCGAAAAGTAGAGTGGATATTCTTGTCGTAAAAAATAAAAAGAAACTTTTTGTTTAGATTACTAAAAAATTACGTTTATTTCACCAATTTATACTGGTACGAAAAAGCAGCTTATAATTTACTGAATCCTTAGAGTTAATCCTACTCGCGTCTCATAAATCATCCTGTAGATAGATCAAGTAGCTAAATTGCCAAAAAATATAGACACCATCGTCATCATCGGACTATATACCTGAACATACACCTCTCTTATACGAGAAGGCTAGGGCCTAAAACTAATTGTTAGCGGCTTCATAAAATACATACCTACTTTTGAATTTCTTTAGAGATGTATACAGGAATCAATTTTAGAAGCTTCCCCACGGCCAAAATTTTAGTCAAGTTGACTCTAAAATTAACAACATAGGTTTTTTTTTTTTTTTTTTTTTTTTGATTTATTTATTATCACAAATAGTATGGTACATTTTAAACTTGTGTTAGGTTCGCCAAACTTGTGTTTAACGGCGAAATGTGGCACTCATTTTCAACGTTAGTACCTTAATCTAAATTATATGATTAACTTATAATACTAAGGTTAATACATCTTTATATCATATTAACACAGTATAAGTAGTTGTAGTATATTTACCTATCCTATTTATTTATTCAGACATGCGTTGTACCTATTAGCAACTTCTTAATTTTTGATTTAAAGATGTTTTTACTAGCACATTCGTCTTCTACTGATAACTCATTAAATATTCGCGGTGTGATATAGCTACGCGTCCTTTTACCATAGTAGTTGCTAGCGGTTGGTTCCACGTATTTACGACGCTTTAACCCTCTTGGCGCTCGGGTATATACTCGCGGAGTTTTAAATTTGGGATTATTAAATTGCTCAGCTGCTATTAAGTACTTAACTTTATCATGCACTGGCAGGATGTTCAGTTTCTTAAATAAGACCGTGTAATCGTTTCTACAGTTTGCTTTAGTTTTTTTATCAATTATATTTTTTAATAGCCGTAGTTGTAAGTTTAATATTTTGTCCAAATAAGTTTTGAAGGTGCGTCCATAAGCTATTAAACCGTATCCAATTATAGCATCCGCCAGCGCATGGTATAACATTCGTAATATTTTATTATTAACTATATTTTTTAAACTAATAATTTTACACAGTATAGATCTTAATCTATTACATACAGAATCTATGTGTATTTTCCAGTTAATGTGTTTATCTATAGTTAGGCCTAGGTATTTAAATTTATCAACTACTTCTATTGATTTACATTTACAATCTCGTTTCTCGATATGCAAACAATCGTATGTGTGACCAATAATTTTAATAGGCTCCTGGGTTGGTTTTATGTATGGTGAATGTATGAGCAGAAATTTGGTTTTTTCAGTGTTCAATATTAAACCATTATCGTGAGACCATTTAAGTATATTTTCGAAGTCCTGCTGTATATAAGTCTGTACGTTAATAAGGTCTTTATCAGCAAATAGTAAGCAAGTGTCATCCGCATACATGTATGTGGAACAGTTCCGTACAACATTAGTTACGCTGTTCACATGCATTATGTACCCGAGTGGGCCATACACCGAGCCGGTCGGCACCCCGGTCTGCACCTCTGCCTCGTCACCGCTGACACCGTCCACGGAGACACGCAGGGTTCGTCGCGACAAATATGTACGGAACCATTCCAACACCGGACCACGAACCCCACATTCGTCCATCGCCTGCAATAGTTGTTCGTGGTCCAAGGTATCGAAGGCTTTTTTAAAATCAATAAAAAGCACCCCTATGTACTTTTTATTATTTAAATTACTATAAACTTCATCTGTAAATTGAGCCAGGGCCGTAGACGTACTTCTTGATTGCCTAAAGCCATGCTGCGCATCCGAGATAATGTTATATTTCTCAAGGAAAGTACTTATCTGGTTCACAATTACTTTTTCCATGATTTTATTGATGACAGGTAAAATCGCTATAGGCCTATAGTTTGAGTACTCGGAATGACTCCCCTGTTTATGTATTGGCCTTATAATAGATTTTTTTAATTCGTCTGGATACTTTCCGTTTTGGATACACATATTTACAAAATTTGCCAATACTGTACTAATTTCTTTCTGTACATATTTTAATTCTTGTACTCTTATTTCATCCACGCCCGGAGATTTTTTGCTAAGTTTGCCGATAATTTTTTCAATGTATAGGTTATTAACTTTTTGATACCTAAAGCTTAAGTTACACTGCTTAATATACGTTTGCCGGTCCATAAATTTGATATTGCATTTATGTTTTATTTGACATATTTCTTCCGTAAAAGTATTTGCAAATTTTGTACATATGTTAGGCGGCGAGTCTGTTTTACCTAAATATTTTAATATAGTAGTATCAACGGTGGGTTTAGGAGCTCCTAACCAGCTATTAATAGTATTCCATAACTTTCTAGAATTATTTTCACAATTTTTTATTTCATTTTGTTTGTATTTTTGCTTAGACATATAAATATATTTTGTTGTTAAGTTTCTAAAATTGGTATAGTTTAATCTATTGGTAACACTTTTAGGGTTATTCTTCCACACTCGAAACAATTTATCCCGTCTTACAATCATTTTATTAATAGTGTTATTCATCCACGGTTGTGATTTTCGCTTTTGTTTACAGTACGTAGTAGTTTTTGCGCGCTCGTAAATATTACTAAATAAACTAGCTAACTTGTTATACAGCAGTATCGGGCACTTAATGCTTCTAAAATCATCCCAGTTTACTTTGTCCAGCATATTATTAATTAGCCTGGAGTTAAGTACACATACCGGTTTCCTTTGTACTACTTCACTGGCAGAACTGCTGATCGCGGCCGCTATGTTCACACCTATCAGATAATGGTCGGAGAGTTTACAGGTGAGGATGTGTGCGGCGAGGCGCTGCGCGGGCGCACGCACACACGCATGGTCGATGCACGACGTCACCAGCCGGTCGCCCGCCACCTCCTCCCGCGTGCACTCGCTTATCATGCATTGTAGGCCGTGGTCACACAGGGTGCTCTTGTATGTTTCTGTGACGTTGTTATCCAGCATGATATTAATGTTCGTGTCTCCAATAAATACTATGTGATCATTTTCGGGTATACTTTTTAACAAATCGTCGATCTCCTTGATAAATCTTAGTTTATTGGTATTAGGCGGTCTATATATCCCTATTACATGCATATAGTGTTTTCCTTGTTTTAATTTAGTATGTAGTAATTCTGTAGCATATCCTTGTGTTCTTTGTAAAATTGCATCTAGTCCGTTTCTGATATACATTAAAATTCCACCACCTCTTCTTTTATCTCTCGTTGTGGAGTACACATCATATCCCGGTAAGTAGTATATGGGTAGTTCTTCTTTTTTTATATTAACTTCACTAAGTATGAGAACATCTATACAGTTGGTATTTTTAAGTAGGCATAGTAATTCATTGAAATTCTTGCGAAGTGATCGGATATTCAAATGAATTATTTGCATATCTTGAGAAGTTTGATTTAGGTAGCTGCTCCAGGTATTAACATTCTGAAATTTATGGAACTCATGACTGTCTGCTAAATCCTGAATTAGATCTGTGAAAGTGACGTTTTGAGATAATCACCTTGTGTATCCCAGCGCTAACAGAAAGTTATTAGCTTGCGCTCGCCTCGTTATCAGTTCCTAAGTGTCTCTGTATATCGGCGTCACACTTAATGTTGTATATTTTCGAGGCGTCCGTTTTTTTAATTAAAATTTTTAGATCTTGTACCCATATATATTTGTAGGTGCCCTTTAGGGAAGTTTTGGTATTCCAGAACAGGCTTCTCATCTGTTTTGTAAGGTTTTCGTTTATGTAAATTCGGTTGTTATTGTCGTTCCCAAGCAGATCCTTATTAGTTAGCATAGTTTTTCTATGTTTTAGCCAGCCGGCACGCGCGACCTTCGACCTCAGCTTGACAACGATGGGTCGCGGGCGCTTCTCATCGGGTTTTTGTCGGCCTACCCTTCTGGCGGATTCTATTTCGTTAACGTCCATTTCCAATTTTTGACCAATTGTTGCGATAAGGTCTTTTGTATTCTCGTTCAGCACTTGTTCCACACCTACTATTTCGACTTCGGTCTCCACCTCTTTTAATTCCAGTTGTGTGATTCGTTCTTCTAGTGACTCGTTAATTTTTTGCAAATTTAGGTTTTTTTTTTCCAGAGCTGCTATCTTTTTTTCTGCATTTTTCTTGAAATCTGTCATTTCTTGGTATTTTTGCGCATAGAAGTCAACATTATCTTTTAAACTCTCAATTTTTTCTTCCATTTTGTCAATTTTTTCTTCCATCTTGTAGATGATTTCCAGTTTTTTATTAACCTCATCTAATACATTTTCTGGTGTAGCCTCATTGATGTCAATGGAGAGTTTTGGAATGCATCGTGCAGTTGGGCTGCCCTCTTTTTTGCTGCATTTTTCGCAAATCTCACTCTTCAAATTAGCCTTTGGCACACATTTCTTATGAAAGATCCCTTCACACGGTCCTTTACATTTCATAATAGACTCTTTAGCGGTTGATAAGAACAACTTGCACTGTTTACACTGCGTCATTTTAATCACGGGAATACGGTTTACGGTACAATAGATAAGTAACTACACTCACGCGTCCGCACGCAGAGCGCATTCGCACGAGACTGAAGGTTATTTCCCTACGGTACTATTGGTACGTAGGTTATTTCCCTTTTAACAAATAATAATATTCTCTACTTTTTTGGGGCGCGGCACAATAGGCCATTAATTCAGCTTAGACCGCCGAGACCCAAAAATTTGAAAACTTTCAGACTACAGTGCGCAATAAAATTAAGTAACCGACAATAAAATAAATAAAATGAAACCGAACTAGTTGGTTTATTAATGCAGGCAAATAAGTAACGGGAACGTTTTCTTAGACGAATACCCGTCTGTAAATCCACGGATCAGGATCGTCGACAACTTTTAATTTAAAACGACTTACCGCCCGATTGCCGACGGCGACTCGGATTAAAACTTCTTTAACTGTACAAGGACTACCTTACCTGTCCTGACTGTATCTATCTCCCAAATAAATAAAAGTTGAAACATAAATAAAGGGCGCAAGAGTTGTAAGTTTGTTTGAGGTATGTTTCGCCGCATTTGCGTTAATGTTAAAACTTCTAAGACGAATCTTTCCGAATTATACATAGAAAATGTTGTCAATTTTAACGTTTTCAACTTTATACTTGGGTAAACGTTGATTGATTGGCAGGAAAAGCAATTTTGTAGGCAATGTATCATACTGGAGCGTTTCCAGTTTGTAGGTAAATTATTTCATTTTAAGCAAGGTGGATGGGCAGATTTTTACAGACCCCAATTTTGGTAATAAGAAGCTTTAGAAACAGTAGGTACTATGTTTATTTTATGCATTTGATATATTTCATTATTAAAATTACTCATAATTTATAATATACTACTTTTACATTCATGCTGATATTTAAAAAAATATCAGCATGAATGTAAAAGTAGTATAAAAGTACAGGGTTTGGCTTTAATTGTATATCGTCAGGTGACAGGCAAAACTCACTAATTACTAAAAAAAAACCTTATTCTAGTAGTAATACGGTTTATTACGGCTATGAAATTGTGGTGGTAATTAGAGAGTTTTGCTTGTCACCTGACGATATCTACCACACGTGGCGTGGGCGCCCTCTACTACTTCACCTACGAAACTCATGACTCCATGAGACTTATCGATTGTAGTGTATTTGGATACACTTTCCTTATTTTAAATTTATAACTTAACGTAATGTTTGCAGATACATTATTCACTAAGCTTAGAAGTTTCATTAAAGGCCTATTTCCACCAAACGGCCCGCATCGCAACGGAACGGAAAGAATACGAACGGATGCGGCGACAACCGAACGTGTCCGGCAGTTTGTCGACGTATACGGTCGGGCGGTAACAGCCGATAGCGGCCGGTAGGATGTCGACGCATACGATCGGCACCGTACGTCCGTTGCTTGCAAGCGTATCCGCGCTCAGTCAATTAGTGTCATTCCTACCACGTTGACGTGTTATAATTTTTGAAAATGGTTGAAGTTGACGTAGCATTACTGGCTATTGCATTAGAAGAAGAAGAAGAACATCAACAGAAAACACAAAACAGGAAATGAAAAGAAAAGAAGGAGGGCGTGTAGAGTGGCAAAATCAATCGATAAATCGATGTTAACTATTAATTCTATATTACATACATAATATTGTAAAAAATATTAAATAAACAAAATTTCTTACCTGGAATTCCGATTTCTTTACTGATAATCTCCCACGCATTTTGCCTGCTTATTTTATCACTATAGTAGCGGGAATTAATGTCATAAAGACACGTGTGCTTTTGCACCAAACAAATCAATTTTTCCTCTAAATCCATGATGCATAATTATCTATGCAGCGCGTGCACTTTCGAGAATGAGTGATGACTGGTGGGCTCGCCAGGCCACGACCTCGATCGTACGCGACGACAGCCGAAAGGTTCCGAACGGTCACGACGGCAAGCAAACGGTGCCGATCGCGTGTCGCAGGATACTTTCGGTGACGATCACATGCCGCGGAAGACGCCCGCGGAGAGGTTGTTGTGCGTAGCTTGGTAATAAAGACTTAAAAACATTGCGAATATGATTCAGTATCGTTTATAAACCGTAAAATTCTTTCCGTTCCGTTGCGATGCGGGCCGTTTGGTGGAAATAGTCCTTAATCCTGTTCAATCATTGCGAAAATAGGTAGATGTCATGTCAATGTCAAGTTAATTGTTTTCATAAATTATACACGCAAGCAAGAGGCGGCAAGAGGTTGACAAAACTTCGCTTTGCTGACGACATAGTCCTCTTCTCCCATACGTTAACACATCTGCAACAAATGCTGCAAGACCTCAGCGCAGCGAGCCTTGAGGTTGGACTTACAATGAATAGAGCGAAAACTCAGTTTATGATCAATCAAGCTAAACATAGTATAGTAGTAGATGGGCAGAAAATACAATATGTCGACGAGTACGTTTACTTGGGCTAGATAGCATCCTTCCAGAGCAGGCAGTCTAACGAAATCGGTAGACGTATCAAGAACGCCTGTTATTGAAATAGGAAGAGCTTCTGGCCCATGAAAGCGCTAATAAAGGGTGACATTCATTTGTGTCTGAAGCGCAAACTCCTCGTCATGTGCAACCTGTCCATCCTAACCTACAGAGCACAAACTTGATTATCAACTGTGAGACAGAGTTATTAGAGACTGACGACCCCACAGTCAAACTCATTGTTGAGTTTTGTGGGGCTACGACTATTTTTAAGAATACCACTGTATTGTCATAAATAACTGAAAAAAAAACTGAGGCTCTAAAATTTAAACTCAAGGTAGTATAATAGGTGTTCGTAGAACTGATCGAATCAGAAACACGGAACTACGCTTCATAACTAGAATTGTAGATGTTGGCGTCAAGACCGCTAAGCTTAAATGGGACTGGGCTGGACATGTCTGCTGTAAAAGTGGGCTAAAATGGTTACTGAGTAGGACTCACGGAACACCATAGACGGCCTAGGACGGGGCGCAGGCAGACCAAGGAGATGGCGGTACGATTTGAACACATTCTATCCAAAATGGTGGGATAATGCCAACGACAGGGCCGAGTGGACAAAACGAAGGGAGGATTTGCCCACACAAAAATACACATTCATTGAAAATGAGTTTTTTTAAGTAAAGATGACAAAAATTATCTCCATCATAACCAAAGCTGCCTTCGAATCGAAGGTTAATTGTGAAGGAACGATGCACAAACGGGATGAAGCAGCCCAGGTATTCTCAAAATTTTATCGAATGAGCGAGAAAAGTTCTTACATTCAACTTGGAAAATACGGCTGGCTAGAGGCACGTCCCTTTTTTTTATATGAGAGAATTTATTGCATAACAAGCAATCAGATGAAAGTTACGCAATAACTTTAGTAAATTTGTTCGAATTTAAATAGAATTGGGTAAACGTATTGTTGAGGGCATTATATTTTATTCATTTAACTATAAACGGGCTCAATCAAGAGGTTATGGAGCTACAAGAGCCTAGAAGGCGAAAAAACTGTTTGTGAGGGGTCACATTTTAGAATTTCTGCACAGTACTTAAACAGCAAAATAATCATTTTCAATGTGGTGGACACCTATTATGACAAAACTGCGACCCCGATAAACGCGAACTGTTGCCAGAAATTCAGGTTAGGTTAGGTTAGAACTGCGACCCTCACAAAGACGAGTTGTTGTCATAAAAGCAGGTTAGGATAGGTTAGAACTGCGACCCCCACAAAGACGACCTGTTGCCAGAAATGCAGGTTAAGTTAGGTTTGGACTGCGACTCCCACAAGGACGAACTGTTGTCAGAAATGCAGGTTAGGTTAGGCTTGATATTAGCATTAAACTATTGTCAAGAAATGAAATTTGGGTAAGTTACACATTAATAGTACAAGTTTTATGATATTCGAATTCAGTCTATACGGGTTGAGCGTATAAAAGGATTTAACATTAGAATCTTATGACATTTAACTTGTAGGATAGAAATTTCTTAGACAAGTGTATGCCTATAGAAGGATTCGTCATAAGTATCCTATGACATTTAACCTGTAGGACGAAAATTTCTTAGGCAAGACAAGTTCATGCGCATAAAACTTAGGATCTATTCTGATCAATATTAGTGCCAAACGTTATTATGAGAAGTGAAATTAGGCAAGAAAAATTTACGCGTTCTAATGTAGAGCCGATCCACATAGGTACATTTTCGTTTTACATAGGTACATAGGTACCTATTCACATATCAATACTTGTATACGCTTCTGCGCAATAAAACCTGGGATTTCTTTGAGATAGAAAAGCATGAAATTAAACTTTTCAATATTTTGAATCTTTTAACTTTTGAAAACACGCATCGTATTCATGGGGAAGGTACCTAGAGTTCCCTTTTTATCACTGTCGTTTTTAGCTGCTATGTTTACCTAGTTGCATCCAAAAATTCAAGAACCCGTTTTTTCCTACTTTACTTTCAAAAATAACATAGGTAAAATGAAACGTTAATTCCAGCCGCCAGTAGCAGGGCGCGTTGCATCTGATATCCCGTACCTACAAAGTAATTTCAAGCGGATATTATACAAGCATAAGTTAGTTACCGTTGCAGTAATCAGGTTGGTGCGTAGTAACGAACATAGTAATTATTTTAGCGCCTCCACTCGGAATTTTTAACTAAATTTATGAAGGGGATACCATAAATAATGGACCGAAAGTTAACGCTTTACGCAAATTTGCCAATGGAATGGCTGCAACAAAATTGCTGTAGGGGAGATAGGGGAGCATTGGGCACTTTTTTACTTAGGTCTGAATAAAAGTGCAATTTTTTAACGAAATCGACTTTTACTCCTTATATTAGTAGCACATATATTTGGCTTTAATTATTACGAAGAACACTTGTACAATTATAATCAGTCTCAAAATTGCAAGAGATTTTTTGAACACTGTCAAAAGTGCCCAAACCTCCCAATGGTCGGGTGGTTTGGACACCTCAATGGGAGGTTTGGGCACTGTATTAAATACGCCACTTAATGGTATATAACTTGAATATTAAATAATATAATCATAAAAATTTGCAATAAAATCAACAAACGACCAACTATTTTAAACTATAAGTACTCAAAACCCTCTTATCCAATCTTTTGACGCTATTTTATTTATACTTTCGTGCGAGCCTTCAGTCATAATGAATTGAAAACACTGCCATCAGTGCGAAAACGAATAAGAATGCCATCCGCTCATGCTAGTAAGGCATCTCTGACGACTACAGTAAAGTAAAAGGCGAAAAGAGTTGGCGCTAAAGCGCATCCCTGTTTGACGCCAAAACTGACACCAAAATATTCCGATTGTTCGCCCTTTATGCTGCATTAATACTAGACCCTACTCATAGTGTTGTGTTCCTGCCGGTGTGTAAGGTTGCCAGAGATCAACAAGGGTGTGGAGTGTTAGGGTCGGCAACGGACATGACTGTTTGCCACCGACGTAGTATTAAAAAAAAAAACAACAACAACCTCTTTCAAATTTAATGGCTCATCAAGCATAGAGACGATTGGAAGCGCCGCTAATGAATCTCTATGTACTGCATATCTGCAGCACGATTGACATTAATCTTCATAAGCAGGATCTTAAAGTGCTCTCCCCATCGTTTTAAAACGTCTTGCTTGCTGGTCAGCAGCTTCGAACTGTTTACAGTTTTTTAGCGGCACGCTGATGCGAGTGTTCGAACCAACAAGCTTACGCACCTCATCATAAAACTCAGACAGTTGTTTCGTATCTGAGAGCCATTGAATGTGTGCGGCCTTATTCTTCCACCACTTGTCTTTTACTTCGCGTACCAGTCTTCGCAGCTCCGCACTACTGCTGCTTGATGGTTTGTGCGTCTTGACTTATGCGCAGGATTTGACGGTGTCTCCTGACTGCATCGGTCAAGTCCTCGTCATTGTCGTCGAACCAGTCCTCACGGCTGCTACGCTTTAAGCTTATAATATTAGAGGCAATATCGACGTGGTTTCGATTCGTATCTTGAATTTTGTCATTCACCGTTTTAATGAAGGTCTTTCGTATTGGTAAGCTTTCTAGTTTATTTACATCCAAGCGGTTAGGTTTTATTACTTCTTTCCTACGAGGAAGCCTAAAACGTAGGCGACTACGTGTCTATGATCACTCCAACAGTTTGCGCCTCTCATCACGCAGATTAAGCGCACTTGAGTGAGGTGTTGTTGCCTAACGATAGCATAGTCAATCAAGTGTCAATATTTGGACCGGGGATGTATCCAGGTTGTCTTCTATTTAGCCGGAAGCCTAAATATGGTATTGGTAATAGCCAGCTGAAATTAGGCATAAAGAGATAACAACAATTGGCCATTGCTGTTCATGTTACCAATACCGTGCCTTCCCAAGGCATTTGGCCAAGCCTCGAAGTCACGCCTAATTCTCGCGGTAAAGTCGCCTAACATAAGTATCTGCTCTCTAGGATGAATCCTAGAAAGAAGGCTAGCGATTTCTTCATGGAACTTGTTCTTCACGTCGTCTTCTCGGTCCATCGTTGGCGCATATGCACTATTAATTATCGTCAGATAGTTGTTATTGTCAAGTCCGAGGCGCAAAGATGTAACACGGTCCGATATATGTTTTCGGCACTCCTCTAGCTTGTTAACATTAGGGGGTCCCCACGCTTATTTGCCACAATTGTGGTGTAAAAAATGCATTATACTTCTGCTAAACACATCAATATCGTAAAAATATTAAAGGATCAAAGCTTCTTATTTATTTTTATCTCGTGATCATGAAAATACAAAGTGGATGTCCAAGTGGTTCTTAAAATAAATAGCTGTAGCAAGCTCGTGCCATGTTTATTTAAGGTGCAGTCCGTTGAGCCAGCAGAGATGAGAGTTTTGAAATATCGTGGCACGTGTTTAGCTCATTATTATGCCGGTTCCAAAAAAAAAATGAATAGTCTTTCTCTAGTTGCTTCATCGATCAAACCTAATTAAACAACTTTCGCTCGATAGAAAAAAAAAACACGAACATAGGTCTAACACGCAACATTAAACATTTGTAAGTATTCTTGCACTAATGTGTACCTACATATTGACATGAAAATTGCTTCTAAAAATGCATAACTTTATCTTCGTTCGAACTCAACGATTACTTTTTGTCAAAAATAAAAATCAATAACAAAGATATTTACGTTCGTTGTAACGCACGGCCGACCGCTCAGTACTCGGCGAGCTGTATGGTATGAATCTATTGGCCTTAGTTGCCTGATAATAAATTATATTCATTATATTTTTTATTAATTCTTGTGCTGACAAGCTTGACCGAAATTAACCTGCGAGTGATTCCAATATCATTCTAATATCGGTTTAATGTCAGTGCACGTTCAAATTGGCCCTTAGTCATTACTTGCATTTTTTCTGCAGGGTTACTTACCATGCTGTTTTCTGTGTGGACAAATGTAATCGACTGATATGAGATATAAATATTGAAGGAGTTCCTAGAATGATTTTTTCATAAAATAATATTAAAATGTCTAAGACTGTTCTTGTTATTAAATACCTACTAATATTAGAGCTGGAACCTATCAAAGGTTCCAGCTCTAATATAAAACCAATTTTAGGAATCGGTCA
Organism: Cydia pomonella; assembly: GCF_033807575.1. Taxonomy (NCBI): domain Eukaryota; kingdom Metazoa; phylum Arthropoda; class Insecta; order Lepidoptera; family Tortricidae; genus Cydia; species Cydia pomonella. Next base: position 11,593,219 of record NC_084706.1, on the reverse strand, counting down.
TATCCATTCGTATTGTTGCCTCTGCAGTAACTTAATTATTATTTTTTGAAACAAGGTAAGTCTAATAACCGTAGTAACGCCTAAAGTGAGAACAAATGAAGAACAATAACGACTGTTCTTAAGATGCCAATTGTGGTCCCATTTATCCACCCAATCGCCATTCCCCTTCGTTATCTTAGGACCGAACCAACGATTGTTTCAAACAAAAGCGATAATTTACCAAATGAATTGTTGCACAAATTATTGACACCTACAAATCGAAATACATCGCGCATTTGTGACAAATAGCCGCTATAAATTGTGCAAATGACCTCTAGGGCTGAGCGATAAATTAGAAATATCGTTTACTGGCAACCTACAGCGACACCGGCTTACTCAATTAGCTAACATCTTGTTTAAAAATCTACGTCAACTTTTTTTTTTTTCTCATGCTCTGAAAGTGGGTCGGTGCTGTTATATGAAGTGTGCAGAAATTGCAATTGCACGTTTCTGCACTAAAGTTTTTTACATTCCGAGTACTTTTTTTTACGATAAGCAGTTTGGTATTAAATTGATATAATTAATAATCAAACGAACTTACCTGTGAGTTTGTTTTGTTTGAACGTAAAAATTACTTACTTGATTTCTTAGGTAATAAGTTTATTACGCTAAACGAATATACCTACAATTTCAAATTGACAGTTTAACTGCCATGTAAGTATGGCAAACGAGACTAGACTTGCCGAGCTGAATAAACATCAATTTTTCGTTCGAGGGTACGGCGGTCGGCAGTTCAAATAATGTTTTGATTCTATACTCTATTCAGCGCACAATAAACATTAATCGAAACACAATTAGGTACACATATTTAGAGGAACACTATTTTGGCGAAAATACGTGTGACTCGGACTAACACAAAAACATGTAATGAGTACTGGAGGAGCGATGTCGAAGCCGGAACGCAGCGTAGCGAGTGAGAGGGACAGCGCGAACTTGTTTTTTAAATACTATAATCTCTAAAATGTGTGACTTGGACTGCACGATAACGTGTACTGCTGCTAGTAAATTATATTTGTTGTCTTGGATTTGGATACGAAGTATAACTCCTTTTTCCGTAAATAACGATATTTTTACCTAAATTGTTAATTTAAAGTACGTAGAAGTTTATATTTAGTATTTTTTTTTAAACATGAATACATGATTTTACTCATAGTGAGTTCCTGTCGGTGAGTAAGGTCGGCAACGCGCATGTAACTCCTCTGGAGTTGCAGGCGTATATAGGCTACGGATACTGCTTACCGTCAGGCGGGCCGTATGCTTGTTTGCCACCGACGTAGTATAAAAAAAAACTTTCTTGTATTTGGAATGAAAAGTAGTATGTTTAACTCGGGTGAAACGTATCATTTCAGACTCCCACTATTAGCTTCTATAACTACCTCTACAGAAATGAGTGCCTTTCATCCCCTGTTTATCAATCTACTATTTCATTTCTTATGCTTTGAAAGTGAGTCATTTTTTATCTATAAACTTAAAATACAAATCTGCTTTTACAAGTTCTCGGACTTGTATGTGTACTAAAACGGCCAAGCCACATTGTATTTTTACTAAGGTGTAGAGTTTGTCAAGTAAGGGCTTGTAGAGTTAGAAGCTTGGCTCTACATGAGATCTGATACCTTTTTGACAGTGCGAGGCTGCGAGCCCTATGGTTTTTTCTTGGCAAAATTTTACATGAAAATGGTTTTGGTGTCTGTGGTGAAACTCAAGACTAATTACAGCTCCTTAACTATGCTTAGTTACTTACAATATTTTTACAATCACCCATGTATCAGTACCTATTTATCGCTTTACGCAAGCTTTTTACATTTTATAGGACCGTATTTTCAACTGAAGTAAAAATTTCCTCTGTACTAAGCTTGATAAGCTTATCAACTGTACCTATAAGTATTACGTTACGTGACGGACTGTCCTGCTATTCTGATGTCCATGGGCCATATAAAATCGTTATTTGACAGTTGACATATCATGTCAAATAGTGCCCGTCCATATAAATCTTGTCCCCGTATCAGGCATTTTGCATATACCGGGTGGAACAGAACGAGGGACTTTTATGGAAACGGGGAATTTTTCAGGCTCCGTGCTTTATTTTTCACCAGGTAACTACGTTAATATTTCTAACCGTTTGTGAGGTATAGCTTGTTAAAAATTAGTGCAAAAATGTATATGTTTCAACCCTAGCAAGTAGATCCGATGACGTCATCAAGACTAAGTATTTTTTAGTTATGTAAATAAGACATTTTAACCGTCGGCATGTAATAAACAAACTCAATGACAAAAACGTGTCTTAAAATTCAATGAGTTCAGGCTTTGCTACCCACAGCCCACTGACGCCGGCGGTGGCTTTTTCAAGGAATACCAGACGATGGCGAGTTTCTCAAATCAAATGCATTAACTACATATTTGGAGTCAAGAAAATTTGTTCATGCGAAACGGAATGTCGAAACTAGCACGTCTACGCAGATAAAATCCATTTCCATATCGTCATACAGGCCACCAATATCGTTGGTTGATTTACGTCGAATGTAAAATAAGTGACATGTCTCAAATTAAAATTTAAATATCTTTGTTGTAGTAGGGTTATCTCTGTTATTAATATATTTCATTTTAATGATTTTGTTTTACTTTTTAAGCCAGCTTTACGATTATAATAAGTGGATTGTAGATCACTTCGATAATACTATTCCTTCAAATCAGCCCAGTCCATAAAAATGTTCCACCTGTATATACATTATGTATCTAAAAATAGACTTAATTAGTAATGTATATTATTTTTGCTTCACGGTGCAAGGTTGTAATTATTCGTATTAATATGAAATTCAAAATTATATGTAAAATTTTAATTGCAATTCAGTTTACAAATTGTATTAAGAAGTTTTAACAATGTAGGTAACTGACATAATTTTGAGACTAAAGTATAACAAACCTAGCTAATTAGTAGCTTTATTTAACGTTCATAAGCGCATTGTAATATACCCTATAGAAAAGATTTAGGACTCACGATATTATTTTTGCTTCACGGTGCAAGGTTGTAATTATTCGTATTAATATGAAATTCAAAATTATATGTAAAATTTTAATTGCAATTCAGTTTACAAATTGTATTAAGAAGTTTTAACAATGTAGGTAACTGACATAATTTTGAGACTAAAGTATAACAAACCTAGCTAATTAGTAGCTTTATTTAACGTTCATAAGCGCATTGTAATATACTCTATAGAAAAGATTTAGGACTCACGTGAACAATCTTCTTTCGAAAGATAATTGCCTGAGGCCCACGGCCTTGCATTTGGAGTTCCTTATGAATAAGAAAATTTTCAAACGAAATAATTGTATAACAATATTTTTTGTCATTAACGCTATTTTGTAATCCAGCTGCTTCTATTTGTTGTTCCTTTTTCATTTTCAACTCTAATTATAGTACTACTAAACCTACTAGTAGTAATAGTTACAGTGAAAAGTTTAATAGCACGTCTTATTAATATTTCTGAATTTTATCGACCCTTACTAAACTACACAATCATCGATATGTTATATTTATTTTATTTAACATCAGTGTTATATCACGAGGTCAATTTGTAGTGTGTGAAGTAATTCTTTCGCAGTTATCACAGTGATGCGAATTCGCACGTCGCTAAGGTGTATGAGCGTGAGAACGCTATGCGTTTTTATAGCGATGTCTCGCTCACATACCGGAGGGGTGTGCGAATATGCATCAAATGTGAAGATGGCCATAGGTAAGAAATATGAATAAGCCTCAGAACCCAGTAAGAATAATCTACCTCGCACGTTTGTTTTTGCTATAGCATTTTTCTCTTTTATTTTACCTAAGGCTTATTCTTTACGGGTGTTGCGTAAGATCCTATTGGTTGAATACTTCACGTTCGACTGTCGACTATTCCAGCCTCTTTTTATAGGCTTCACCATTTAAATTCAGCGGAACGACTGGTGGAAAGAAAATGAAATATGTGGAGTCGATAGTATAAATAAATTCCGAACAAAAACCAACGATTCTTTTCAAATGAATGGTAGCAAAATTTACAGCTTAACTTAACTTTCGGAGAGCCTAAACATAAAGCGAAGCGCGCCATCGTGAATGCTACGCGCGCTGTTAATTCTTGAAACAGGAGACCTAGGCTCTCCGAAAAATGTCGCGTGTTTGACAAAAACATGTAAGTTAAGCCGTAAATTAAACTTAATGTTAGTATGTCTCACGACAATTTAAATTCGATTAATGGTAGTTACCTACTAGGTTTAAATAGAAAATCAATTTTGATATATATTTTTTCCATTCAAAAAGTGAAATATGAGTCTAACTTGCGTGCTATATTGATACTTCTGACTCACTAGGGCTCGGTAAAAAAATTGCACTGATTTCAATAATATTATATTTTATTTGAAATCAATTTGATTTTTTACAAACAAAAATAGTTTCAATATCAGTTCAATTAGACATATCATTTTTGTTGATTAAATAAATAAAAGTCAGAGTGGAGAATAAATATCGTTATATTTTTATGGTAATGTAATATCAATTTTACATTTTAATTGCATATTTTTTCCTTAGTAGGTAATCTTCGGAGATAAGGTCTGGGATATGGTATTTTCTTAACATATTCCATCATAAATCAAAACTTATTCGCACTGTGAAAATATAAATAAAATAAATCGTTTAGAACGTCAAAATCGATAAATAATTGATGTACAATTCTTTTGTCAATTTTTCTCTAACAGTTTACCTAATATTTACGATAATATGATGTTTAGTCCGTAACTTCCATGGTTCGCTATCTTTATTAGAGTACTGCTCAATGTCACATTTTACCATTTTTATCAAAGCCTTGTCTTGATGATATCCCATTTTAGTAGATTTTGAAACTTGGTTATGTAACATGGTATTTTTACACCTATTCTTTAGACAGGCAGCATTACCTATTAAAACCCATTTCACTAATAACTTATTTTACAAACAAATCTCATTCAAATAACTCTACACAATTCTTTGTCCTGTGAGCGAGAGCGTCGCAAATTTCGGCACCCAGTCTCGTCTCGTCTCGAGCTCACTCTCAAATTTCTAGCAACAATTTCATTTCAGCGTGTGCTTATGGATTTTCTGGATGATGAAATTACGATTTATCATTTTGCGCTGAGTGTACCGAAAACCATGAAAGTATTTGTCAAAATTACAATTTATAAAACTACCAAAATGGTATGCAGTTTTATTTTCGGCAGACGGTGACTCACCTTTACGAGATGGGCCCCCATAAAAAGTGACATCGGAGATTACTCAAGGTCAACCCCGGTGTGAGGGCTGAGGGTAGAGAGGAGTCCCTGCGTTGAATGATTGCACTGGGAAAACCATCGGGCGATGGGGACGCCACCGCCATAGTGTAATGTATGGGGTAGTTTTAAGTCATTATATAATAGGTGGAGGGTATCTCATGTATCGATCTTGTCGAATTAAATGGTTTTTAGTACGGTCGTGTTTCGCTGTTACTCCTGAAATCCTGAATCTACAGGGGTTCCCGCATCCTAGATACGGACTTTTCAGTGGCGACGATAAAGGAACTTACTCGCGAGTGTAAAATATTGTGGCGTGTAATAATAAATTAGTGCTAATAATGACAACGGCGGTCGGCAAAATCGGGCCGTTCGATTTGGATAAGGACAGTTGGGATTATTATATAGATCGCTTGGAGCAATCTTTCATTGCAAATGCAGTGGAAGATAATGTGAAAGTGGCGACCTTGATTACAGTGATTGGCGGCGACGCGTATGCCTTGATGGCAAATTTGTGTATGCCAGTAAAACCGTCTACAAAGACTTTTAAAGAGTTGGTGACAATTATGAAGGAACATTTGCAACCTAAACCTAGTTTATTGGCAGAAGGATTTAAATTTAGGCGACGGATACAAAGTAGTGATGAAAGTGTTGGAGAATACGCGGCCGCACTAAAAAAATTGACAAAAGATTGTAAATTCGTGGGCGATAGTTTACAAGAAAACTTACGAGATCAGTTCGTATGTGGGTTAGCGCGAGACAGTATACGACAGCGGTTATTTGCAGAAGATGACATTAAATTCGACAAAGCATTTAAGCTCGCGGTGACGTTGGAGATGGCGGAGGCAGACGCAGCGCTTGTAGAGCATCGGGGCAGCAGTCGAGGGAATGGTTCCGGAGAAAACACAGCGTCAGTACATCAAATGAGAAATTCGGGGCGAGGGCGGGCCAGTGGGCGCGCGCCGAACGATAGTACTTCGCGTAACTCGACGAACGGGAGCACGGCTGGTCGTGGTGGCGGCGGCGGCGGTTGGAGTGGCAAACTAAACGGCGGAGGCTGGCGGATAAAAAACTCGGTTATAGGCACGGAGGGCGCAAAAGGGTGTTGCCGGGTTTGCGGAGGTCAGCACGCGGCAGAAAGCTGCAAGTTTAAAATGTATGTTTGTCGAGTCTGCAATAAGGAAGGTCATTTGAAACGCGTATGTCCTAATGTGAAAAGCAGCTCAGCAGGGGTACACCATCTGGGAAGCAAGGACTTCCACATGAACTCTTCCAGCGATAGTGACGAGGTAAATAATTATTCTATGGACGCACAGCGGTTAAAAAAATATAAACCGTATTTTATTAATGTTTGTGTGAATAGCAAGTCTTTATTAATGGAAATTGATACAGGTAGTGCCGCAACTTGTATAAGTTTGGAATATTATAAGGAAGTATTTAGTAATGTGCCAATGGAAAACAGTGACTTAAATTTAATATACTACTCAGGCGAAGTAGTTACGCCGGTAGGTAAAATTACACCTCTGGTCACTTATGAGAATATAAGTAAATACTTAGAGTTATATATTGTACGCGGTGGTAAAACAAGTTTGTTGGGACGACAATGGTAAGTGGAACTAGATATTTTACCTCCTTTCATACTAATACATTGTAATAATATTAAGTGTGAGACATTTAATTTTGATGTGTTTAGTTCTAGTTACCGAGACGTGTTCGGCGATGGCCTGGGTCGGTTCACGGGCGGCACTGTGGGGTTCCGGCTGCGACCGGACGCGCGGCCGGTATTCCTGCGCGCGCGCCCCCTGGCGTACGCTCTGCGCGAGCCGGTGGAGCGCGCGCTGGAACAGCTGGTGCGCGACGGAGTACTTGAGCCCGTGCAAACCTCGGATTGGGCTACGCCGATCGTGCCGGTTATGAAGAAGGACGGTACCATTCGGGTATGCGGTGATTTTAAACTTACTTTAAATAAATGTCTCGAGGTTGACCGTTTCCCTTTGCCACGAGTGGACGACTTGCTCACTAAATTACACGGAGGACAAAAATTTACCACGTTAGACTTGTCACAAGCGTATGCGCAATTTGAATTGGATGAGGAATCAAAAAAATATGCTGTAATTAATACACACAAGGGCCTTTTCCGGTATAATAGATTAATTTACGGTCTAGCTTCTAGCCCAGGTATTTTTCAGCGTAAACTTGAACAGCTGTTTGCCGACATGCCGCGTGTCGGGGTATTTTTAGATGATGTCATTATTACCGGGGTGAATGACCAAGAACATTTAACGACTCTGATAGAAGTGTTTAAGCGATTGCAAAAATATGGCTTAAAAGTAAAAAAAAGTAAATGTACTTTCTTTGCGGATTCCGTTACGTACCTAGGCTTCGTGATAAGCAAGGAGGGCGTTCATACGTGTCCGGATAAACTGGAGGCTATCGAAAAAGTGTCCGTGCCACGTAATACTACGGAGTTAAGATCGTTTTTAGGACTAGTCATGTATTACGCGAAATTTATACCAAACATTAGCTCATTACTGGCACCGTTATATAATCTTCTCAGAAAGGATGTTAAATATTACTGGGACGGATCGTGTGAGAATGCTTTCAACCAGGTTAAAGATATGCTGATGTCTAGTGAGGTACTGGCGCACTATTCGCCAGAGTTGCCACTAGTTTTGACTTGTGACGCTAGTAGTGTAGGCGTAGGATCTGTTATATCGCATTTAATGCCAGGGGGTACCTCCTCTGACGGTACGGAGAGGGCGCGGGAACGGCCGATAGCTTATGCGTCGCGCTCGCTTAACAAAGCGGAGCGCGGGTATTCGCAAATAGAAAAAGAAGCGTTGGGTATAATTTTCGGAATTAGGAAGTTCCATCAATATCTTTTTGGACGAAAATTTATTTTAAGAACCGACCATAAGCCGTTAGTAACCATTTTTGGTGATAAAGTCGGCATTCCGGTTATGGCGGCTAGTAGAATGCAACGTTGGGCAGTGCTTCTATCAGGTTACGACTACGATATAGAGTATGTGCGCAGTGATAAAAATGCCGCTGATGCCTTGTCTCGGTTGCCAACCGGAGAACAAGCAAGAGATAAGAAAGAAGTTACATACATGAATTTTATTCAAAACTTTCTTCCTATAACTAGAAAAATAGTTAAGGAAAATACGTTCAAGGACGACACGCTACAAAAAGTAGTACTATATATACAATCGGGATGGCCAAATCAGTATAGTAATACAGAAGATTCCTTGAGACCGTACAGCTCCCGTAAAACTGAGTTATATCTGGATAGAGGGTGTGTAGTCTGGGGTTATCGGTTAGTGATACCGAAAGCATTGCAAGAGGCAATTTTGGTTGAATTACATATTAATCATATGGGAATAGTGAAGATGAAAAGTATTGCGCGCAGCTATGTATGGTGGCCGGGAATCGACGCGGATATAGAACGTATTTGTCATGAGTGTGCTACATGCGCAGCAGAGGGGATGGCACCCCCGCGTACTGCACCGCAGCCGTGGTCATACATACCCGAACCTTGGTCAAGGTTACATTTAGATTTTTTGGGTCCTCTCGGAGGTAAAACATATCTTGTGCTTATAGATTCTAGTACTAAATGGATAGAAGCATTTGCAATGCCCAAGACCACTGCTTCGTCAGTTATTAAGGTTTTGGAGGAAACGTTTGCTCGTTTTGGTTTACCTCTTGAGGTAGTATCAGACAATGGGCCGCCATTTACGAGTAGAGAGTACAAGCATTTTTTAGAACATAATGGAATTAAAATCACGTATTCACCTGCCTATCATCCGTCGTCTAACGGTGCGGCGGAAGGAGCGGTAAAATTATGCAAACGAACGATAAAAAAAGCAGTAAGAGAGGGCCATAACGTGGATTCGGCTTTACAGTCCTACTTAATGATGTATAGGAATGTTGAGCACAGCAGTACAGGTTCTTCACCAGCCATGCTGCTGCAGTTTAGGACCTTGCGTACGAGGTTAGAGTTATTGAAAGACGCGCGGGAGGTGGAACGCCGCGCGCGTGACATGCAACAGCGGCAGGTGTATAATTCGGGCGGAGCGGACAGACATTTTAACGTGGGAGATAGGGTATGGACGCGAGATTTTAGGGAAGGAAGGAATTGGATTAGTGGGCAAGTCGACCAACAATTAGGGTCACGTAATTACATAGTATCTAGGGAAAACGGTCCTCCTATGAAACAACATGTAGATCAAATTAAAAGTAGATGGAATTCGTTTTTGGATTTGCCTCACCCGAATGAACCGTCCTCTGAGCCGAGTCCTGGCGCAGACGGCGCGCCGACGTCAGTATTAGGGGAACATGGAACTGACCCACCTGCGCAGTCACAGTCTTCGGTAACTAGACCAACCTTGAGACCACGTCCCACTAAGCCACCTAACCGATATGGTTTTGAAATTGATTAACGTGAGAGTAATCTATAACATTGTAGACATTGTTAAGTAAAAACATTTGTTAATATTACCTATATTTTGTTAATATTTAATATGTAAAAAATTTATGACTATTCGACCAAGCTAGAAATTTGGTTCGGTACTATGCTTTGTATGAATACTTTAACATTTTTCTGGATTGATCGAATGGATGGTTTAGTCATAATTCAGTGAGAGGGTGTAATGTATGGGGTAGTTTTAAGTCATTATGAAAATAGGTGGAGGGTATCTCATGTATCGATCTTGTCGAATTAAATGGTTTTTAGTACGGTCGTGTTTCGCTGTTACTCCTGAAATCCTGAATCTACAGGGGTTCCCGCATCCTAGATACGGACTTTTCACATAGTAGCAAATGAAACAATGCGCCAAAAATGTCTGCTACACTGAAATAGTTTTCTAACTATAAATCATTATCTACAGTTTGCATTTAAAAATATTCCTTACAGTTGATTTGTTCTACATATTGCTTTTTGTTAAGCTGTTAGAGAATAGGTGTTAGAGAATACTTTTGACGTGTAGTCTAATGCTACTTTTGATAAATAAATATTATAGGACAATATTACACAAATTGACTCAGTCCCACGGTAAGCTCAATAAGGCTTGTGTTGTGGGTACTTAGATATATACGATATATACAATTCTTCGACGATATTACTTAAATACATAGAAAACACCCATGACTCAGGAACACATATTCGTGCTCATTACATCACAATAGGTACAATGTCAAATTTTTCAATTAAATTATTTAAATAGGCATTATTCAGTTGCTATTTCACATTCAAATTAATTAAAATATTAGGATAGGTACAATGTCAATTATTCACCCTAACCCCTACCTAATCTGGGTGCGTTTCATGGACATGACCAAAGCCTTTGACTACGTAGACCATACGATTCTCTTAAAAAAACTCAATGCGTATGGAATACGTGGGAATGTGTTGGACTTATTCAGGTCATACTTAAGTAACAGAGATCAATATACTGAGCTCACTCAAATTTGTTTGAGGACTAAGCAGCAGAAGTCTTTTCAATCAGATAAACGTAAAATAAAGTATGGTGTGCCGCAAGGAAGCGTTCTTGGCCCTTTGCTGTTTTTACTTTATATCAATGACCTTCCACGAAACATCAAATACCCTATGGTCCTGTTCGCTGATGACAGCACCGTTATAATACAATGTAAAGATATTGATCACTATGAATCCGAAATTAATAATACAATTGTTGACATAATTAAATGGCTTAATATAAATAATTTATTGATAAATCTAGATAAGACTAAAATTATCCATTTCTACCAACGAAAAATACCTCCTCCAATTTGCTGCAAATATGAAGGTCAATGTATAGAGTCTGTTACCGACACAAAGTTTTTAGGGGTACAAATTGATGAAAACTTATCTTGGAAAGCCCATACGGAAGAAATGTGCAAAACACTTAGTCAGTATGCCTACGCCCTACATATACTATCCAAAAAAGCAAGTCCTCACGCAGTTTTAGTAGCATATCATGGTTTTGTAGCTTCAAAGTTGCGGTATGGTATTATCTTTTGGGGAAATTCCACAAATAGAGAATTAATTTTTAAGGCACAAAAAAGGTGCATTAGATCAATGTGTGGCCTCAAAACACTCGACAGTTGCGTACCATATTTTAAGGACTTAAGAATTTTGACGGTGCCCTCGCTTTTCATTTTTGAAGTGATAATATTTGTAAAAAACAATACAAGCTTGTTCAAAAAGCATCTTGATATTTCTCACAGAAATCTGCGACCTAAGCATATACACAATCTTTGCACAATTCCTGCAAAAACATCATTGTTGCGAAAAAGTGTCTATTATTTGGCCAGTAAAATATATAATAAATTGCCGATTACCTTTAAGTCACTAAATATATTAGAATTAAAAAATAAGCTAATGACATTATTAATTCATAAATGTTATTATTCCATTGCAGATTATTTAAATGATGACTTAGAATGATATGTATACAACAATAGACATCTAATGGACATAATATTTATGAATTATATGTAATGATACAATAGTACATTACGATACAAGTGCGAAAAATAGGAAATTCGAAACGAGTGGCGATAAATTAAAACACGACCGAAGGGAGTGTTTTAAATCGACACGAGTTGCGAATTACCTATTCGCACATGTATCGTACAACGTTTTACAGTACATATGGCCCTTTAAATGTTCGACACAGTAACGTAATATGCTACTTCTCGCACTAGTGCTAAAAAGTAGCCCCATATGTACTGTAAATTTATATTTTATATTTGGACAATTTCAATTCTTATAAACTACCTATGTATGTACCTGATATTCATTATTGAATTGTCATAACTGTAAGTAGGATTACATAATTACTCGTACTCTGTGAGCATGATAGTTTTGTTTCTAGTATTAAGTTTAATGTTTTTGTACGCCGTTTGGCAAAATATAGTGAAACTGTACATATATAAACTGACCACCAATGTAACTCTACCTATATTTACAAATAAAACACTTACTTACTTACTTACTTACGTATCGATGGCTATATATTTTTTTTTTTTTATACTACGTCGGTGGCAAACAAGCTTACGGTCCGCCTGATGGTAAGCAGTCTCCGTAGCCTATGTACGCCTGCAACTTCAGAGGAGTCACATGCGCATTGTCGACCCTAGCATCCCTCTCCCCCTCTCGTTGAGCTCTGGCAACCTTACTCACCGGCAGGAACACAACACTATGAGTAGGGTCTAGTGTTATTTGGCTGCGGTTTTCTGTAAGGTGGAGGTACTTCCCCAGTTGGGCTCCGCTCTAGATACTATTGATATTATTGGATATTTTTGTTATAATATCAGTCGAAATAACGCTTATTTGATATATTTTTTTATATAATGGTTAATTGATCAAATAACATTTAGCAAGATTCTTGAAGTATAATACATATTTCCTATACCAACCTTATTATACTTATAACGTTTGTTTCGTTTAAAATAGAATTGGTATAACCTATGTTGATATAATGTATTAGATACATAATCCCAGATTTACTATTCAATAAAAACGAGACACCTATACATAACGAACTGCTATTTACAGATTAGGTTAGATTAGAACTGCAACCCCTACACAAAACAAACCGCTACCAGAAATGTAGATTGGGTTAGGTTAAAACTGCGACCCCTACGCAAAACGAAACGCACCCAGAAAAGTAGATTTGGTTAGAACTGCTTTGTTAAAAAAATGCAATTTGTACACAAAAATAAATATATTTTTAAATTAAATAGGTAATCATCTTTTAAGAGTTAAATTAGAAGCCATCAGTATTTAGGGTACATGTAATCTAGGGTAGTAGGGTACCTACATAGCATTTTAAACATCATGTTAATTTTTAGTATTAGGGTCTTTGCTGTGTAAAAAGAGTCAGACATTAAAATTTGATATATGTGGTCATAAAAATACCTACCTATATATTATACCGATTAAACTCATCCAATAAAACTTGTATTCTAAATGAGTATTATACCATATTATCGTTATAAGTCATAAGTGTTATAAAAAAAGATTAATATATAAAATAATAATGGACATTTTAATATTATACCAAATGTATATTATATACAATGAGAGATTATACCCTTTGAAATTATATTAAATGTTGTTATATCGAAAGAAAATATATTATTTATTTTTATACCGATCATTACACACCCACCTAATCAATTCTGCACCTTAAAACTAATAATATTAACTTACCTACCTAAGCTGTATTAAGTACTTTAAGCTGAACATCGCTAGTTATATTCAAACTTTACTCAGTATTCCATTTCTAGTCATGAAAAATTGATACAATCCTTTTTAAACTTCACCGCAAGATCTTGAATAAGCAAACGGTTACTTGAAACTGACTCCGCGCTAACAACTCTTAAACTTGACACTGTAATTTGAACTTTAGTGAAACCGAGCTAAGACCACTTATGTTAAATCAAGCACGCTTACTTAGCTTGACATCTAAAACACAATAAGTCAGCTATCACAGAAACGATGCCTATGTTGATCGGATCGCCACTTGAGAGGTCGTATCGGAAATCGCGGTTTCGAGATATAAATGTCGAGATTAAATATATTTTAGTTAATACGCTGGATTTTGATTATGTTATATTACGTAAATTATGGTAAAGATTTATAAATAGCTTTCATATGTGCTTTGACGACCGGTTTGGCCTAGTGGGTAGTGACCCTGCCTACGAAGCTGATGGTCCCGGGTTCAAAACCTGGTAAGGGCATTTATTCGTGTGATGAGCATGGATATTTGTTCCTGAGTCATGGGTGTTTTCTATGTATTTAAGTATTTATAAATATTTATATATTATATATATCGTTGTTTAAGTACCCTCAACACAGCCCCTATTGAGCTTACTGTGGGACTTAGTCAATTTGTGTAATAATGTCTTATAATATTTATTTATTTATTTATTTATTTATATGTATAATATCTTTTACCTCATTAGAACAGCGCCATAATAAATAAATATATTAAAAAAAATATTCAGACAACTCAGGATATCCATCTGACTAACAAATGTGGATCATTTGTTAGTCAGATGGATATCCTTTAAGCCAGGTTATGTATAATCATTTGTAATGACCTCACTGTGAGTCCGCAAATTGCCTTCAGATTCTTCAACCAGAAAAACTAATCATATCCATAACAAATCCATATTATCTTTGATATATGTGGCTGCAATAAAAATCTAATAAAGCGTTTTAGAAATTTGAACATCTCGCGCCACGCCTCCCTGAATGATGTCATCCGGAGGGCGCTTGCCTCCGTTAGCGTGCCGGCCATCCTAGAGCCGAACGGTATCGCACGCGACGACGGCAAGCGACCCGACGGCATGACACTCATTCCGTGGAAGCTTGGGAGGACGCTCGTGTGGGACGCCACTTGCGTTGATACGCTCGCGCCGTCCCACCTACAGGCGACCTCCGTCAAGGCAGGAGCTGCGGCTACAACCGCAGAACAGAACAAACGGCGCAAATATGCTGTCCTCGGTGAGGGCTATATATTTGCGCCGTTTGGCGTAGAAACTCTGGGACCGTGGGGGCCTAGCGCAAAAATAATATTCAAGGAAATTTCCCAGCGTCTAACAGACACCTCAGGTGACCGGAGGGCTGGCAGCTATCTCGGCCAGAGGATAAGCCTGGCCATCCAAAAAGGTAACGCTGCCAGCCTTCTGAGTACCATAATGCATGAAGGTGACCTGGGGAGCATTTTTTATTTATAAGTTTATTTTAAGTTCTATTATATTTTAGTTTTAATTTTAATATCTTAGTATATAATTTATTATTATTATGGTTTTTTAAGTTGTACCTAAAATAAATATATTATCTATAATACTGTTAGTATAAAGTTGGTAGCAGCGATGTTCAAATTTCTAAAACGCTTTATTAGATTTTTATCACAAATCCATATGAAATTCTTAACCTGTTATTATAATCAGAATACGCCTCCTAGTCGAGTGTTTGTCAATTTCAAAAAATAACAACTTTTTCTTGTACACCATTGCCATGGGTGCACGTTGATGCGCAGGTGTTTAGACATGTGCGTACATGTGCAGCAGGGATTGTTTTTATTTTTACCTTTTTATAGACGATTTTTTTTAATGGTTAGTTTTCCTGTTTAGGTACTTAGTAATAATTTAATCCTATAAAAAAATAGACTGGTATGACGGTGGTGTGAGTAATCGATCACTGTTGTCGGGACGAGTCGACGACTTTATTTTCCGCCT
This sequence comes from Cydia pomonella, assembly GCF_033807575.1. Classification (NCBI taxonomy): domain Eukaryota; kingdom Metazoa; phylum Arthropoda; class Insecta; order Lepidoptera; family Tortricidae; genus Cydia; species Cydia pomonella. Next base: position 11,577,655 of record NC_084706.1, on the reverse strand, counting down.
CCATCAAATCCCATTATAAAAATGTATGTTTCTAAATAAACAGACAAGTAGCTTTAATGACCCAGACAAAGACTAAAGTGATTTTTTTGTGTTCTGAAAGGGATCCCTCTTTGTTCAACTTTCACGAGCTTCGATCGCTTTGATGGTGGTTTTGTCCAACGGTCTTACGAAATCAGAGCTTGTTTCAAGAAAACAAACTTCTAATTGGCAAAACGTGAGTAAACTTTTCTTAAGTAAACTTTTGATGAACTCTAAATACATACAGAATTATTGTAATTGTTTATTTTAGTAAAGCTCTGCTTTGTTCTGTACATGAGAATGAACTTATTAAATTCTTACCGAAAAAAAAACTTTTTTTAATTTGGACGTTAGTGAAATACTAAAGATGTATTCGGTGGTATTTAAGAAAATACAGACATTTATTTGGGTACATTATTGAAACCGTGGGGATTGTGTGACTTGGAGTTAAGCATCTGTCCAAGTTCAAAAATAATGGTAATTTTTATAAACTGACTTAAAAAAAGGAGCAGGTTATCAATTCGTCAGTTTGTTACCTCAGAATTCTGAATCGATTAGGAAAATTATTTATAGTTTGAAATACTTCCTGTTGGTCCCGTTGTTGTCAAAACCCAGTTCTGGTGATGTGTTTCATGAGGAATCCATGGAACTACTTAAATAGTATAGGCACACACATAGCGATTTTAGTATTTTCAGCAATAAACCATTTTTTTTTATCCAAAAGAGTACCATGTGATTTAGTGGAACTGCTGATGATGACGAGTACGGAACTCCCTAATAACACATATTTCACTTTTCGCGATTTGTCTTCTTCATTATGTTTGTTAAACAAGTAAGTTCTGAAAGAACATTTGTGTTAAAATCTAGTTTTCATGATAGGTTTCATTCTCAAATTTTGATGGCTTCAGATCAGACCTAGACACTTGAAACGTACCCGAAGTGCGAAAATGACATGTCATGAAGTGACATGACAGTTTAGATGGACAGGAACGAGTTTTGCAGAATGATGATTCACTCATAAGAAAAACTAAAAATGGAAATTGAAATTCATCTTTAATAAAAAGTAAAACCGACGTCGAAAAGGATAAAATAAAATATTATGCGGTTTTGTATGCGCAACTGATGCGTTTAAAGTCGGGCCAAGCCAAATAGTTACATTACTGGTTCTTTCTTTCTTATCAAACTATGCAAGGGATAATATTTTATTTTATCCTTTTTGAAGTCAGTTTTACTTTTTTCAAAGATGAATTTAATTAGTTATAATTTGAAATACAAATTAAATTATTTTTAATGAAAATATTTTAACTTTTATTATTTGCCTCTGGCGTCATAAGCCCTACAAGAAGGAAAAATACGACTCATGCTATTGTGGCCTAGGTGGCCGAGCAGTTTTAGGCATCTGCCGCGTTTGCAGAGGACGCTGGTTCGATTCCAGCTGGACACTGGAGGTCTTGGTCTCTTTCTTTCATGTATGACATTTATTTCAGTTTATTAGTCATAATTGTCTAAAATATGCTGTAGGTATTTTACAACAGCAGATTATAAGGTACTAGCTTACCTTGCCCTTCTCGGATTTTACCAGGTTTTCGTCATAATCAAATTATCCCCGGTTTCGAGGATGAGCAACAGCAGCTTACCGCTGCTAATGATATGTCAGCACAGTAGCAAACTTAGTAACTGTATGAGTATCCCTATCTGTGATAAGATCGGTCTCAATAAGCGAAAACTATGGCAGACTTATTAATCAACTTATTAGTTTGTAGTACCTATTGAATATACCTACCTATAAATATCTACGCGTCATAACAAAGAGAGGCTTCATAGCATCACGTTATTACTCGTATATTACTATAAAACGTTTAAAAACTACCTGAATTAACTGACGAATAACAAAATGCTCAAACATCTAAAGTTCAGTCCATTGGAAAACGGAACAATGCACACAATAGGTAGTATTCGTCGCTGTTTGAAATACAATCGGCCAAGTTTCGAACCTACGCCATTTAAACTTGGCAAAACGGCTTCCTAGTTAATCGCGCTCATTTCTGGGAGCACCTTAGCAGCACTTGCCCTGATGATGTTTTAGCAAAGTTCTTTGCGCCTGCTATACTTGGACCAAGTAGTTAAGGTGTGTAATTATGCCTTTGTTTCACGGATTACAACGAAAAGTACCTAATACGAATTTATTACTTAAATTCCAGATTTTGGCGATCAAAGCGTGGACGCAGTAATTATAATTATGAATAATATCCGCCTTTGATGTTGGTTTGTTAAGCAAAATCAAAAACTAAAGAAATGAGTCACATTTCAACGACAAATATTTGTAATGCGACAAAAAAATTGTCACACAATTAAATATTTGATATTTAGTACAAATTAAATTCGTCGTGTAAAGTTGACAACTATAAAACTATGGGTTGCGTGGCGTTTTGTGTCTTGCTCGAATACATTTTTTTGTGCAAATGGCAAAAACAAAACTAGAAGCTTATAGGAATTATTCAATTTACATTATAAATGACGATTAAGTAGCGCCTGCAGCAACAAAGAGTGTATTTAGTTTACAGGTGATGCAATCACGCGCGTTGCAACACAAATTGAAGCTTGCTCCGCATTTCAAAGACGTGTTAAGCTCAGAACACTACAAGTACTCGTGAACATCTAGAAAAACATATCCTCCGAAATAACATGTGCTGTAAGGTATCTACAGAATTGACCAATATTAGCAGCCCCTTGTTCAGAAATCCATTGTACCAAAATATTATGCATCCATTCTCATCTCTTATTCGTTCGGCCGATAACCCAAAGTATGCTAGGACCTTCACAAACCTACTTTTTGAAATTTCTTCAGGATGTTTATTTCGCGAAAGGACATTTCGTATCTACTTATGTAAAACTTATAAGTAGTAGCGTTGAGCACTATCCGAATTTTAAAACCTTAACTTGATTTGTTATTGATATGGTACGAAATACACAACTCGCAGTGCATCTTGTTCGCGCTTATTAAGCGTGCGTGATATATGTATTATGTATTATGTATATGTTTTGCATATTACTTTTGTAAACCCATATTCAGCAAATAAATAAAATACAAAAATACAAACATACTGTGAGTCGTGTCATATTGGTATCATATCAATAAAATAAGTTATAATGATTATTTTGTCACCTTATACCTGTCAATAGTCCTTAAAATAATTATTTTGTTACCGTTAATGTGACTGTACCTACCTATATATAGCTATGAAACGTATTGACATATATTTGCACTTTATTTTTAAATTTCGGCATATTTAATGTGTTTCCTTTAGACGCAAAATGCCAAAAACGCAAAACGCCATTCATACGCGAAACGCCAAAGACGTGTATTGATAAACACGTGGAATGCCAAAGCTGTACAAAAACCAAATACGCATAATGACAAAAATTTTAAAACACCAAATACGCATAATACCAAAAATTTCAAACGAAAAAAAAACAAATACGCATAATTAATGCCAAAATCAAAGTTATATAATTACCTATAGTTGGTCAAATAAAATTGTCAGTAAATAGTTTCTGTTAACATATCATTATATGTCAACGTTTTTGCCATTATGGGGGATTTGTTTTCTTCAATACGCGAAATGACAAAATGACGTTTTGCGTTTTTGGTATTATGCGTTTTTTGGCATAAAGCGTATTTGGCTTTACGCGTATTTTTTTTTTTAATTACGCGAAACGTCAAAATGGCGTTTTGCGTTTTTGGCATTATGCGTATCAATGATTAGTTTCCATCATATTTTGCATGCCAGATGTTGGTCAATTGTGTGAACATGTAAATATTTTGTAATTACTTTTTCCTACTCCTCTACTGTTATCTGTTATTTATGCATTCATTAACACGAATATAAGAACATACATAAAAGATTTCAAGAAAAGTCTATATTGTCTATTCCTCATAAAAGCTCTTGTGCTTTTATAAGCTATAATGTTACTGCGATTAATGGCTACCAACCTAACAAAACCAAAACGAATACAGTTTCATTTGGTTGCATAGTAAAAATAATTACGTCATAAGTCAGAAACACGCATGTGACACCCGTAATTCGGCAACACCCATAGACTACGAAGACCGCTTAGCGTTGCTTGTTAGTCTCCGTAGGCTACGGTGGCCAAAATTGAGAAAAAACTGTCCAAAAAATTAATTTAGCAAGTAGCAAGTACCAGGGCCTCATGAGTTACGAGGAGGTGTCGCCGACCGGCCGGCCGCGGCCCGGGGCGGGCCGGGCGCGTAACAAGGTATGCTCGCGCGTCTTGGCTATATACTTTTGCTGTAATTTGTTTACCTAAATTAAGATTTATTTTTGTTGACTCGTAGGAAAAATATTGTATGCAACGTTGTATAAGTAGGTCAAAAAATTCTCGTGGCGTATTCCTTTACAATGTTCGCCTACGCCTTCGGCTCCGGCTCACATTGTAACTCACGCCACTCGCCTTTTTTGACCCTTCTTATACAACTGATGCATAAAATACTATTATGTACCACTTATTATGCAAAATAAAGACATTGAATTGAATTGAATATATTAGCCTAAATTGTGTGCTCTCAAAAAGTCTCATGAACTGACTTTATAGTATATTATGTAACACCTTAAAAAATTAAGTACCTATAAATGACCATGCCATATTGAATAAATGACAAAAAATATATATGTAAAAATAAAAATAATATATATGTATAAAGCTGGATTTTTAACTTCAAATATCCTGTAGGTATTTAAATCCAAAACCTCCTATTTGAAAATCATACGCCTAACTTCGTGTACTCCAACTGGAGGCATAGTCTTATTGTAATAACTAATAACAGGTTATAAATTTGATCTGGATTTAAAACGGATATGATTTGTCAGTCACAAAACTGACATTTCTTCAAATGCATAACCTTTTCAGTATTACAATCAGAATACGCTGCCTTTTGGATTATTTTCGACAAACTATTTACGTTTTCGTTAGTTTATAGGTAGTTATAAATTACCCACCCATGTATGTAAAATTAAAAAAAAAAGAATCTATATAACAAGATCAAAATAATAAAGATATTTCATTTCATACCAGAAAAGGACTTTATTGACAACAGTCTTTTCAGGTATTCTTATTGACAACAGTTTTTTTAACACGTTCGATTGCTGCGATTCAATGATTCCAGGATTCGAAGTGGTATTTAAAATATATTGTAAGACCAGGAACATGACTGTTTTTTGGTGACTTTGCGTTATCGAATTTTCACTTTGGCAAATAAAGACTAATGGCGTTATTCATAAACGAGTTACTGGCCTGAATTAGCTATGAATCATTTGTCTTTATCTGTCATTTTGGCTTATGTATTTGTAAGAAAGGGATAAAACATAATTTAACTAAATCAAGCCCGTAAAATTTTATGAATAAGGGGGTAAATTAGTTACAGATGATTAAACGCAGGTATTAAATAATTTAATCAATATTGATAGTAGGTACCTACTGTTTGAGTTTGACGTCGAAATGTTACATTCTAATTTGCGACTGCAGCAGATGTAGCGTAGTGACACTGGGAAACGAACGATCCAACTGTAATTAATTTGGTTCAATCGACTTAATCTGATGATGGAGCCAGAAGATGCATCGTGAAAGTATTCGGTGGCTACTAGCAGACCCCTTAAGATACAGCTCAATACGACATGTTTTAACGAGTCCAATTCGTTAGGGATGTTAAAGTAGAGGTATTTATCTGTAGACCTGAAAAAGACATGTAAAGAATATCCAAATAATCCAAACTCTTTGGTTCTGGTTATTTTATATTTAGCGAATAATGATTTAGTTTGTACAAGCTTCACCTGACCGTTGTCTGTTTGTAATCAAATCTTGCAAGTTAAATTTGACCCACTTACCGGTTTCTGATGAAGCTGAAAATTGGCATACATATGTAAGTCTGGTGACAATGCAATATTATGGTACCATAGAGATGATCTGATGATGGAGACAGGAGGTGGCCATAGGAACTCTGTGATAAAACAACGTAACCTAATTGTGTTTGGGGTTTTTAGAATTGTCTCGATGAGTATTAGTTTCTTGTGGAAAGAAAAGTACAGTCAGCGATAAAAGCTTGTACCTAAAATTAAATTTTTGCCAAAATCTTATTCCCGTTCTAAATCCTCCTGTTCGAAAAAAAAATTAAATATACATATATTAAACGGGTCACTCACGTAAGTATTGTAATTAAAAAAAAGCGGCCAAGTGCGAGTCGGACTCGCCCATGAAGGGTTCCGTACCATTTATGACCTATTAAAAAAAACTACTTACTAGATCTCGTTCAAACCAATTTTCCATAGTAATGTTTGCATAGTAATGTATATCATATATTTTTTTCAGATTTTTCATTCTGTTATTTTAGAAGTTACAGGGGGGGGGGGGGGGGACACATATTTTACCACTTTGGAAGTGTCTCTCGCGCAAATTATTCAGTTTAGAAAAAAAAGATATTAGAAACCTCAATATCATTTTTAAAGACCTATCCATAGATACCCCACACGTATGGGTTTGATGAAAAAAGATTTTTTGAGTTTCAGTTCTAAGTATGGGGAACCCCCAAAATTTATTGATTTTTTTTCTATTTTTGTGTAAAAATCTTAATGCGGTTCATAGAATACATCTACTTACCAAGTTTGAACAGTATAGCTCTTATAGTTTCGGAAAAAAGTGGCTGTGACATAATCGGACAGACAGACGGACATGACGAATCTATAAGGGTTCCGTTTTTTGCCATTTTGCTACGGAACCCTAATTATGAGTCAAAGACCTTATTTGATATGTCTGTGTCTCACGAAAGATTTGTCATATAAAAATACATGATACAAATATTTAGGAGTGGATCAAGTCATTGTACTGGAATAAACCCTTGAGTTAAGGTGCCCTCTATATTCATCATAATTCCGTGTAATAAGTATGTCGTAAAATGAGCTCCAAAATAGTAAAGCGGCGGACGAGTATTAAACTTCCCCACGTCCTGCTGCTGTAGCCGCGGCGTACAATTACAATCGCCTACCGAATGCCGACAAGTTTGACGCTCAGGGCAAACCAGTGTGAGTCACTCCTTTCACGTGCTCAATGATGTCACAACATCAGGTGGTGCGTTGTCCCCATTTAAGAGTCTGATCTTATGGTAGTATATAAGTGGTCGTAACTGAAGAACATTTCTGTCCATAATTGACAACAATTCAAATTTATAAAGTGGGCTAATTCGAAATCCATTTCGGTAAATATGCTTCCTGTATGTAATAAGTTTTTCATTTATTTCTTAGAAAATCGCAAAAAAATATAAACTTGGAAGTGTGACGTCATTAGTATGGCTGTATAAGATAAAAATAAAATGTGAATAGGGAATATTACGCAAAACTGTGTAGGGGGCGCCACTGGCATAATTTGAGGGCCTCACTATCACTCTTGCATATTCGAAAAATAAAGACGCAGATAACGAAACTTCGATTTTTGTGCAACACGGTAGGCCTCCTGTAAACAAACCGTCTTGATACGTCAATGTAAAACTTCTAAAAAAAACTGTTTAAGGCAAAGTATGTATAATTTTATATGTTTTATAATATGTGCCAGACGTGCCAGTGCTACGCTCTGGCAGCACAAAATTGCAGTTAAGTATAAGCCCTTTTGTGTCCGGTTGTCATAGACTGTCATACAAATGTCATTATCAGTTGTCATGTTTCTGTGTTTAATGCAGGGGGGACACTAGCAATATAGTTAAAGTTAGTAAAGATGGTAGCGATTTCTGTAATTTCATTTCGGACAACATACTTTTGCCTAAAGATGACTTCCGATTATGTAAACTACATTACTAGATGTTACAAATAGATATAATTTTAAGGCATGAATACAACATTAAGAAGGTTGTATATATCTCATTTGTCAAGACCTTTCTTTATTTATAATGTTGTTACCTAGCAACTGATGTTTGCTATCAATTAAGAATAAATAAATGTCGTAAACAGATTTAAGAGCTTATTTGTTCTCTATTAATTTTGAAGTGGTAGCTGAGTAAAAAAGGAGCAAGCATAAACTCGAGTACCTAGAGATTCAAATAGGGAAATTAGAGTCCTAATGTTACAAAACCTGGAGGTTCCAAATTTTAATAGGTCTCAAGGTAAGGCCGATGCCTAGAAAATACCATATGCAAAGATTCGTGCGATTTAATTCAATGAAATCTGAGCCGAACTAGAGCGCATCTTTGAGGTACAGCGTGTAGGCAAGACATACGACCTATGCCAGAAATTCATCAGCTACAAGAAAGATCCGAATCACGACATAATTACTCATGTGTCAATTTTGGAGAATATCTGGAGCAGATTGCTTATGAAACTACAGAGCTAGATGAAATTACCCCAAATTCTCCTAATGTGCAAGATACTAGACACTTTACCTCCGGAATATTTTGAATTAAATTCCAGTTAGCTGTTAATGTCAAAGAAGGCAGTTGAGAACCTTGAAAGTCAGTTATACGAACACGAAAGAGTACTGTCAGACTGAGATACATAAGTCACAGAAAACGAGGCTTATGTACCTATAGCTTTGTGCATAAAGATGAACAGGGCTAAAAAGAAGAACAATTCCAAAGAGATTAGAAGCTGCAAGTACTTACACCTACTCTATTACTACGAGTATCTTATTGTGTATCAAATTGAAAGCAATAAACATACCTACATTACTTTTAGTTTCTTTTTCAATTTTTTTTTCATTTCATTCTTTTGAAATCTCTACATAGTATTAGGTCTACTTGGGTGGTTTACAAGTAAATTTTTTGTTCGGTTTCTTGTAACCAATTTTTCTCAAACTAGTAATGAAATGTTGACATGACTTACTTCAAATTAGGTCCTGAAATATCACATATCAAGTGCTATGAGTGAAGATGATATATTGTAAGGGAATTTCATACAGCCTTACACACCTAGGCCTGTAAGGTAACTTTCTTTTGTTTTTAAACGTCAAATTATACAACAACCTTAAAAAACCTATAAGAAAATTCTGCCATTATGCTTTTTTTCTTTTTTGTGTTTGTTAAATACTATTTCTGTGTTTCAAAGGGGAACGAAAATTTGATTATTTTTGTGCTACGATGCACGGTTTAGGAGATACAGCCCTATAAAGTTTTTTTTCAGTAATGCAGAAATCTTTATAGGGCTGTATCTCCTAAACCGTGCATCGTAGCGCAAAAATAATCAAATTTTCGTTCCTCTTTGCAACCCAACGCATTGAATAACCGATCACATTAGAACATGAAACAATCATCATCATTATCATTCTATTTTTATTATTATTATTTCATTGCAAGTTTGAGAAAAACACTATAAAAATCTCGGCGAGAAACGGGGTTGTCGGCCGCGTATATATCTACTTGGCCTGCAACCCTTCGTTTCCCGTCCTCTATAGTAATGTACTTACTATTGTTACAAGAAACCAAACAAAAAAATTACTTCTAAACCGACCAAGTACACCTAATACACTCGGCGTCACGGAAATCGCACACCCACGGGTTTTTGATTCAAGCCGTTATAGACCTTATGTTGTTGAAGGTAAAGTATGAGTGTGTGGGTTCATTTTAAAGATAATTTAACCCTTCATTTAAAAAAAAAACAAAAGTTACTAAAGAGTAAAAAAAAAAAACTTTTTAATCAGAAACAAAAATCGTATATTCATGCAAAAAAATCAACAAATTAAAACACAATAAAATCAACAAATATTGGAACACAAATGGCTAAAACTAAACTTAAAACCTAGTGTTCCCTCCTTTGGCCTTAATTACTGCCACCATGCGAGCCCTCATGGACTTCACGAGCGTTACGATGTGCTCTTGAGGAATAGCTTCCCACTCCTCAATGACGGCATCTCGAAGCTGTTCCAGGGTCGCCGGTGCAGGATCACGTGACCGCACCTTCCGTTTTAGCTGATCCCAAAGGTGTTCGATGGGATTCAGGTCCGGACTCCTTGCTGGCCACTGCATAACGGTGATCCCAACCTGATCAAGGTAGTCCCGAACAATCAAAGCTGTGTGGGAGCGGGCGTTATCCTGCATGAATGTGAAGCCGGGACCGACAAATTCGGCGTATGGAACCACATGGTCCTCCAGGATCTCCGTGATGTACCGATGAGCAGTCATGGATCCCTGGCCTCGATCACCACCAGTGCGGGAGACACAGACGAGCTCGGTTTTGCCGGCGAGGGAAATGCCACCCCAGAACATGCAGGATCCTCCTCCGTATCCGACGGTTTCTTCAAGACATGCCCGTGAATAACGTTCCCCTTGCCTCCTGTACACTCTTCTGCGCCTATCGTTGCAGAAAAGACACACCCTGGTCTCATCGGAGAAGAGGACAGCCTTCCACTGGTCGACCGTCCAATCCTTGTGTTCGCGAGCAAACTCACGTCTGATTCGCCGATGCTCTGCTGTCAATTTGGGACCCATAGCCGCTCTATGGGGCATGATCTTCTTCTCCCGCAACCTTCTTCTTACTGTAGAGACGCTCACAACGGTTCTCCGAACTGCTCGTAGCTGCTGCTGCAGCTGAACAGCGTTGGAGAAACGGTTCCGCAAAGAAGACGACACAATAAAGCGGTCGCCTCTCTCGGAAGTGCAGCGCTGTCCTCCGGATCCGGGCTTCCTGGTGAAGTTTCCAGTTCTCTGGAATCGATGAACTGCTCGGAGAACTCGGAAACGGCTTATGTTGAGCTGCCGAGCAACCGCAGACTTCGTCATTCCTGATTCCACCAGGGCTACTGCTTGAGCTGCTACTGCTTCCGTGGTATCCATTTCTTGGGGTGTTTTCTTTCTCCAGTTGTTCCGGTGTGACCTGTGTCAACTTCGGATACCGAATGACCCATATTGACTTGACTTGAGTGATCTGTCGATACCCCCCGTCAGGGGGGTATGAGGGGCCGCTACCGCACAATGGCTGCGGCGGCTGTTGCGGGTCGCTTCCCCACCGACTGGTGGGGTGGTCTGGTGGCCGTCATTTTGGGGACGGTGTGGGCAGCTGGTGTAGGCCAGCTCTTCGCTACCGATCGTTATCCAACCCCACGGCCCCTAACCTGGTGATACCGTTTGAGCGGGGCCAGGTTATGGAGCCGCGGAGTAGGCGACCGGCAGCTTAGCTGGCGTGTGTGGCGGTTGTATCCGATTGTGGTGTGGTGTGCAGTGCTGGTCAGCTACTGCTGGTGTAGAAGGGCTCGGGGCAAGTCCCGAGCCCACCTCTCCGGAGGTCTGGTGTTGTGGTGTGGCGCGATGTCCCGAAGATGGTCCAGGCCGGCGTTGTCCGCGCGGTCAAACATGACCCGCGCGAGACGCTCGACGAACTCCTCCAGGCCGCGCCACTTCAGTGTCTCGGTGAGGGCTGCGTTGCTGACGTACCGCGGGCACTTGAGGATGGTCCTCAGTGTGTGGGTCTCCTGGCGCCTCATCTTCTCCTTGTTCGACCTGGAACAGAAAGAGTACCAGGCAGGTGAAGCATAAGTCAGTCTTGATCGTACGTAAGCTTTGTACAGACCCAGCTTGGTCCGTACAGGGAGCTTACTGCAGAAGACCGGACGCAGACACATGCGAGCGACTTTCGCTCTTCGAACTATGTCTGCGGCGTGCCGGTCCATGTTGAGCCTCCTGTCTATGGTCACCCCCAGGTATTTCACTGCGGGCGACCATGTGAGCGGCTGACCTAAAAGAGAAGGAGGGTTGGGTAGGGCGGTGGCTTGCCCTGTGATGAGCGCTTGCGTTTTGCCCACATTGACTGATAGCCTCCATTTGGAGAGCCAGTCAGGAAGGGCGTCAAGCGTCGGCTGTATCTTGGATACAGCGTGCGGCATCTTAAAAGATGTCGCAAAGTAGGCGGCGTCGTCTGCGAAGAGGGCTAGCTGCGCTTGCCCAACGACAGGAATGTCGTCGGTATAGCACGCATAGCATGCGGGCGACAGGCAGCTCCCCTGCGGGACGCCAGCCTGGATGCGGCGTTCCTGCGACACCGCGCTTTCCACTTGTACGTGGAAGCGGCGGTCTGCCAGGAAGGATGCGATGACTCTCACGATGCGGCGGGGTGCTGTGGACAGAGAAAGTTTGTATATTAGACCATCGTGCCAGACTCGGTCAAAAGCTTTCTCCATGTCTAGGAGAACCGCGACTGTGTACTCCTTCTTGTTGAGCGCCGTGCCCATGTGGTGAAGGACGCGGGTGAGCTGCAGCGTCTGACCCATATTTCACTTTTACCCCCCCTTTTATACCTACCCAAGGTAACCCAACTAGCGACCCTTACAACGCGTATTCTAGGTGTTCTTTCAGAACGCCATAATTTCGTGATTATTATAATTTTTTCAGAAAATGCTTTTTTCATGTTTTAAAGCTTATTAATTGTGCTTTTAAATGATATTAATATTGATACAGTATAATACATATTATAAGAGCTATATTCGCTTGAAACAAAAATCGGTGGGTGTGCGATTTCCGTGACGCCGAGTGTATTATGTAGGACGAAAGTACACGTACGGATGCATATGTAGTTGTGCACGCACACATACATATTTAGGTTGGGGAAGAAATCAGAGATGGCGCTTTCAAATGAGTTTCCATAAAATGCTTCATGAGGGCTCTCATATACTTTACTCTTTTTTTCAGTAAAATATTCTTTTAGCTTTTCATCCATACTACACTTACGAGCTTACAACACTTTGAAATTTGCTACTTTTAGATTTGATATTTTTAAATGAAAAGTTGGTTTTTAAGTTAAATAAAAAACGTATACCTTAGAATTTAATTTTCTTCCCATACATAACATAAAATAACCCGCTTAAAAATTAAATATTGTCAATTGAATTTCGGCTCTGCTTCTAGAATCCTTAAATTAAAGACTACATTTTAATGCTTTTTGTCATTAATGTAATTGCTAATTTTATGTCTATAAAAAAACCCGGTGTCCGACGTAACCATGTACATACCTAGCGAAAATGCCAGTGTCAAACTAGTGGTAGCAATACTTATGAAGTTTTCGTTGCAATAATCCTCGTGAGCGTTTGACTCGTCAGCATAGCGCTGCGCTCGGCGACTATGCAATAGGAATACACAGCCTGCGCTAAGTACTCCTAACTCCATTGTAACAAATTGCCTTCATTGTTCCACCTCGCTGGATTCGTGCAATAATTATGAATATATTTTATCGAAAAAAATCTTAAGGACAGTTTCAGGTAGAAATCATAATTAAGAGGAGTTTCAATTAAGAACGCCACGAAAAGTATAAGGACTTATTAGCACAGATTCCTTACGTGAATTTATGATCATTCGGTTCTTTATACGTTTTAAATTTCCATAGTGTAAACCGCTTTTTGTTGCGAAATATCTTCTACGCATTAAACTAACCTAGTTGTTATGCAAGTAGTATCACTAATTAGATGCTTTATAACTTTAAGTCACTTAGATATTGTCACGATACGGGGTTTTTATTCTTAGAAGTCTAACCATGGCACCAGAAGAGGATTAGTATTTTTGAAACAGGATGGATACGCTGATAGGGGTCATTTTCATAAAATTTAGCGATATTTGGTGTTTTTAGGTTATAGATTATATGGAGATGACACCTTTCCTATCCATCGAGTTTGAAAAATACTTTATGACAACAATGCTTTTATGCTGAGTAAAAAACGACCATCATGTAGTATCCCAGCAGTCAGAAACCTCTATGTCTACCTACTTAAAAACAGGGTTGTCGTTGCATTATTTAATTATCAAAGTGACGAGCATTTTTGCCTCCCACGGCCCCGACATTAAGCGCGCGGTTGATTTATGTTTATGCCATAGTTAAACGCAATGCCTTTTTTAAGTCATTCTAAGTCAGATAACCTAATGACACTACATTGTTATACGCGGTAAACGCAACAGTACCTTTAGCGCATTGTCATTTTTCTTAAATTCCGATTTAGTTATGTAATATTCCGATATAGTTATTACTGGTTATGAAGCTCTTTTGCCCGAAAGCTGCATTTTGAGATGGAATCAAGCCGTTTTGCACGATGATAGTGGAGGCCCAATAAAACGTTTTTTTTCGAAGAACCCGAAATTTCGTTTCTTAGGAGCCGAGGTGAAGAGAGGTTAGTTAAAAACAGAAAAAAAAACTATATTTTTTACGGATCATTCGATTATGTTAAATTTGGTGTAAAATTGAAGAACTGACTTTCTTTATCGTAAAAAATTAAAAAAATATTCTTTAGTAAAACCATTTTTCAAACACATTTTTTCCTTTGTGCTTCATTTTTGCAAATTGTGACTTTCAGCGATGTCAGCGACGTGTTTCAGCGACGAAATAGTACTTTTTTGTAGACATTCTTCTATAAGAGACATTCTTCTACAAAAAAGTACTGTTTTGATAATATCAAACATATTTCTTATCGTATCCTGAAAACCGTACCTATCAAAATCAGTTAAGCCGTTTATGAGATTCATGTTTTAGAAGTTGACTTAGTTTTATTTACATGGCGATTTTTAGTACTGTCATATTCTTGACTCAGGACTCAGGGGCTTCTGTTAATGACCAAGTTTATGCGCCGTAGGTTAGGATAAGTAGCATACACATGTTGAAGTGTTTGTGTTTTTATACAAGTGCCCTTCATGGACTAGAAGCTCTTTCAGCCGTTTTTGATGTATCGATTGATTTCCTTGGACTGCCTATTGCAGAAGGATGCTAGATAGCAGATGGGACAGATAGCCCAAGTAGATACAGTAGCGATCATTAGTATTTTGACAACAGTACAAGTTTTGATATTTAAGGAAACATATAAGTAATCTAGATCATACTAATTTGGAAGTAATTTACAGCCTAAAACCTTATCGAAACAAGCAAAAAGTTTTAGTTTTATTACTACATGAAGAATCTGGCCACAAAAAAGAGCATTTTGCAAGATAAAGTATTTTGACATTAGTTTTTGTTCCATTGCAATTACGGACGGGCCACCATAGGATACCTATTTCATAAAAAAGTATAAATAAATAAATAAATATTATAGGATATTATTACACAAATTGACTAAAGTCCCACAGTAAGCTCAATAAGGCTTGTGTTGAGGGTACTTAGACAACGATATATATAATATATAAATATTTATAAATACTTAAATACATAGAAAACACCCATAACTCAGGAACAAATATCCATGCTCATCACACGAATAAATGCCCTTACCAGGGACCCGGAACCCGGGACCATCAGCTTCGTATATTAGTAGAGTTACCTTAATATGACAAAACGAAATGTATATTAAAATATTTAAAACAAGCTTGCAGCGGCACTCAAAAAAGGCAAGTCGCAAGCTGAAGTTTCCAGGCCGTTTGAAGTGTCACGGCAGATAATTAGTGTATGGAATAAATTATTCAAGACTCGAAACAGTGTCGACAATAAGCCTAGAAGCGGTCGTCCTCGAAAGACCAATTCAACAACGGACCACGTAATTAAAAATCTGTCCGCCGAAGACCCGCGTAAATCGGCAGTGACAATTAAAGACGATTTAAAAGAAAACTACAATATAGATATCCATGTTTCTACCGTTAAACGACGTCTTATAGAGCAGCGGTTATACGGCCACGTCCATCTAAAAAACCGCATATTTCGGCAAAAAATAAGACATCAAGATTAGTGTTCGCTCTTCGTCACAAATCGTGGACAAGTAGTGAATGATCAAAAATATTATGGAGTGACGTTGTAGGTGATTCTCCAATCCCCACTTTGGCTTACTAGGGCGGAGGTAGCAAATGCATATAACGTCTGCGCCGACCTCCTGGTGACGGAACGGGTGCGCTTCCGGATTATTTTATAACGCCCGTTTCGAAACCTCCTTCTGCGAGATTATGTTTTCACAGAAAGAGACTACAACTGTTCAGCTCCTCTCGCTGTCAAGCATCGAGCATACAACGCCTGGCAGTGAGAGGTCAGCTTCCACTTCCACAGAGGCCGGCTCGGCTGAATTCCCAAGCCGGGCGTTTTTCAAGCATGTGGCGCTCTAAATTTACATGTGCGCCACACTTGTGGCACACTGGGATCTCCTCTCTGCCAATCTGTTGCAGGTATAATCCCAAGCACCCATGGCCAGTAAGGACCTGCACCAACCTGAAGATCAGAGCCCCGTGGCGCCGTTAAAACCCGGCCATAAGGCGATGCCTCTAGGTCTTCATCCCATTGGAAAAGCACGTGATCCTGCGCCAGGGCACGTACACGTTCTAACTCCTGCCAACTAGGAACTTGTCCATCCGTCCTCCGACGGTTTTTGAACCGGTATGCTTCGGCTAGGACTTGTGCTTGAAGTTCCCATGGGGGATCAGCCGGTAATGTTGTCGCTGCCGCTCACGAAACTGTGCGGTAAGCCCGAACTGCCCTCACGGTAATAGCAACAGGCTTTATTATGTGGGGTGAGTGCGTCATCCCACAATGGACTCCATACATGGCCATGCTGCGAAGTACCTCAGCATACAACTGCCGGTATCGGTTGTCGGGCCCTCCAATGTTGGGCAGCAGTAGCCCTAACGCGGCAGCAGCAGCCACCAGCCTTGGTGCGAGAGCAGTAAAATATTTTATGCAGGGCGACGCTGAGACCGAGCTGACATATGCGGTAAATCGCCATCTCGGTTCCTACGGTAGCCCTGCATACCGCTTCCTCATAATTTCGCCCTCTATATGTGACAACATTACATTCCCATCATCGGCATGACGGCCAGTCAAAACCAATGTTCTAGAGTACTGGTTCCAAAATAGATACTTAGAAAGTACAGTGCTCCAGAGCAGAAACGTATCATGCCCTCTGTACACTGTTTAGGACAACAACGACCCACTTTCAGAGCATGAAAAATGAAAAGGAATTAGTATACTTTCACGTGATATTAAGCTCCTAGAAACCTCAGATTGTCGTTTGTGAGAAATGAGATTTCTGTTCTCTGAGCCTAATTGTTAATTAAGTTATTTTTCCATCGCCCCTTTCCAGTAATTGTTTTCGCGACAAATTATTGTTGTTTCTCTAATACTTTTTTGACGAGGGTCCCCTGTTACTGCGTTGTAGGGACGGAGTGATTTTTAATGAATAGGCATCAAATTAATAAAAGGAAGATGTATGTGAGTGTTACTCATAATAAGATAAGATTTCTTCAGACTATGATTGGGCTGACGTGGACTCTTCTACGTAATGAATTACAGTTCTAGTTTTCTCTTTTCGCGACATAATGGAAATGGTTACTTATAATGAATTAACGTCATGGAATCGTTAGAACAAACTATTTATACAAAAAAAAAAAAAGTTGCTCTACTCCGCAGAACGACCGTAAATCAATTGTGAAATCTGTTTCAACTTAGACTTAGCTGTTGCCCGTAAAACGAAAATCTTATAGTAGCTATCGGAAGCACCTAAACCATAGGATAATAGTACCCAGTCCAGTCGTGATCTAAATGTCTAAAAATGTAAAGAGCACTCGATGGAAATATTGATACAAACCGCGCGTAAAATTGAAAGCCCAACGGGGTGGCAGCATGGTTGCATTTTTATGGCCTGTCACTTTTGCACTTACATACTTGTTAGAATGTGACAGGCATAATCATAGGCGATAAAAATACGACTTAATTGCTACCCCTGCAGATTAGCTATACCGGGTGAAACAGAACGAAGGCCTTTTATGAAATGGATTATCCGTTTGCATAAAAGTCCTTCATTCTGTTCAGGTTTCTTGCTTTATTTTTCATCAAATAATTAATATTTCTAACAGATTGTGAGATAGCTTGTTAAAAATTTGTGCAAAAATTTGCAGTTTCAACCCGCTAGGACGGATCATCCTTCCTAAAGTAGATCACAAGCGGTATTGAACCTTTAAGTCTAAGGAGAGACTTTGCCTCCTTGTGTGTGTTCTACCGCTTGTACAATGGGCTGTGCTCTGAGGAATTGTTTGACATGATGCCAACGGCCACTTTCTATCACCGCACCGCTCGCCGTCGGCAGGGAGTTCATCCTCCGTGGTGAAATGTCATCGATCCCAGTGCGCCCTCATAAACGGCAAAGTGGGTGAAACGCCGGAGTGGGTTTCGTGGGTAGGGCCAAATTCTCCCCCCCTCAAGGTTCAAGAGGAATTTCCTCCCGCGGACGCTCCGGCTGTGGAATGAGCTCCCTTCCGAGGTTTTCCCGAAGGTCTACAGTATGGGGTTCTTCAAAAAAGGAGTGTACAGGTTTTTAAAGGGCCGGCAACGCGCATGTGACACCTCTGGAGTTGCAGGCGTCCATAGGATGCGGTGACTGCTTACCATCAGGCGGGCCGTATGCTTGTTTGCCACCGTCGTGGTATAAAAAAAAGAAAGATCCGATGACGTCATCAACACTAAGTATTTCTTAGATATCTAAATAAGACCTTTTTATCGACGGCTTGTAATAAACAAACCCAATGACACCGTCATGTCACTGTGAAGTTGACTTTTATTATTTTATTTAAAAAAAAATTAAGCACAAACAAACCTTTGTAATCATAAAGATGTTTTTGATTTAATAACTAAATATATGCTATTAATAAGGTGACATGCTTTGACATAATGTCACATGTTTGTCACACGTTCAAAAAAGCCACAAGTAGATGCTACAGGTTATTTAAATTAACTTTTTTAGAGTGCAATTATAATGAGCTGCTGCCGAGGCTTTACGCCAATACAAAAACAGGTACGCACCAGCCCACCACCTTATTCAACCGGGCATAGGACAATTCTACGAGCTATGGACCGTATCACTTAAATCGTCCCATCGTATCACGAATGGGCCAGGACGACCAACGGAAGACGCGTTGTTTACCATGCAGTTAGATTTGAGGAGAGAGTCCTATTCTACTTCCACCGTAATCCTAGAGCAAGGTAAAGACAGGCGCGCCGACATTTTGACACAAATCATTCTAAAATAACTAGCTTAGCTTGGGGACTCGAGTCTACGGCACCGGCGGGACAAATCAAATGTTTGACAGGTAGAAACAATTTGTATGGGAAAAGAATATCGTTGTTTTTACCATTTTGCTCGCAATTTTTCCATATTTTCTCACCGTCTAAACCTTCTCTGAACTTCCACGAATATTTCAATACAAAAATTAGTCAAATCGGTCCAGTCTTTCGGAAGTTATGCGATCATATACATTTTGGCGATTAATTTTTATTTATATACCTAGATAGATAGATTAGATAGATTTCAGACAAGTCCTGTAAATTAGCTCAACCCATTATGTTTTGAATCTTGTTAACAATTGATAATTTGATTAAGTTAATACAATTTTAAAAAGCATATGAAAGGTGTAAAACCAACCGTTTAAGCCCTTTTAAAAAAATGTTCATAGGACCGTAAACTCATACCTTTAGGTATATCCCACTCTAAGTTTACTGTGGCATTAAAACTTAGAACCATCACACGGCAGAAACCCGGCCCAATGCTAAACTGCCATTCGCTTAGTTTACCCTTACTAATTAAGACTGAAGTTTTGGTTACAATGTAAACTACACGGAACAATGGACCAACTCAAATAGACAACAGACAAGACAACTGGATTTGCTTAACTACCTACTGATTTACTTGTGTACTTAATGAGTTAACTTTTAGTGTGAAAACGACGTATGTTATTGTTACTTGGAAACAGTAATTAGATCAGTCTATATTGTTTGATATCAATGCGATATACACTAACTACTTTTCAAAGATTCAACTTCTTCATTCTGGTTCCCTCGTTGTTTAGGATCGCAACCACATTTGTGATTTGTCTCCATTTTGTGCGGTCATAAACTATGTGGATAGTCCACAGTGCACTGCCGCTAGCCGACCTCTTTACAGCGTTCAAAAATATCATACATGCCCCACCCGAGCACGTTTACCATTCATTCGGCCTAAGATTATATGTTTCTCCAAGTCAATTTATTCGAAGATTCATTAAGAACTTACGCATCGACAGTTACTTAGTTAGATCATAAGTTCTGTCACAAAGGTTTTGACTGATAAAATGTAATACAAAGCTTTTAATGATAAAAGATTGCCATGATTTTAAAGATTGTTTTATACTGATCAAATCATAATATAATTAGTTTTAAATTTAGGTAACGTCTTTATTTACTACTAGTTTACTTTGGGATTGTCGTTAGACGCAAATACGCGGCTGCATTGTGAAAACTTATACTCTACAAAAAAGAGTAAAAATCTGTGTAACATTAATAAAATAGGTACGATTGTTTATTTTCATGAACCTACTTTATTAGAACGTTATTTTATCACCAGCATTTAGTTATCCGACAAGTCTGTACTTCACCCCTACCCTTCAATCTTTGTATTTTTCAGTGACACGGTAATTTTTGACTGCCATCCAACGAGTGGTTTGGAAAAACACGTACAGTTGCAATTTTAGCAATACCAATATACATGAATTATATATTTTAAGAAACATAAAAGATCCATCTTTTGTTTTATGTAAGATTCAACCATTTAAAAAAGAAAAATAAATAAATAGGGATCAGAATCACCTTGAACAGGTCGCGTATTTTGTGAATGTTTTTTTATAACATTTTTATCCGTATATTACATAGAATTATGCAAAACTGAGACAGAAAATTACGTTAAATTATAATGTAAGTAATTCAGCATTAAATAAGCTTTTAACTCATATGTATGAGTAATAAGGTCTAATCTATAATTAAAGCTTATTTATCAGTCAAAACCATTTTGAAATAACTTATGACCTGACTAAGTATGTACTTTACATCATTTCAAACATCAACATTTTAAGTTAAGTAATTATTCGAAAAAAAATTTATTAAACTATTATTATTATTACTTAGAAAATATTAAATTCTTGTAAAAAAGTAAAATTTAATAATTACAATTTGACAATAATATCGTAAATACTACTCTTGAAACTTTGTAGAATAAAATAAATAATATCAAAAAAGGGTGTCCTTTTGTAGTAGTAGATTGTGTGACAAGTAGATTGAAATTTCAATTGCATCATTATTAAAATGTACGCAGTAATCCGTTCTTCAAAGCAGTGAATTCGCATTAAACCTTTTTTTTATTTAGAAAACTCGATAAAAATTTTACTATGAAATTCCTATTTTCACAACTGACTTTTGAACTTTGAATCTACGCTGTTTCGGTTAGTCGCAAATGAACGAGTCATGATTACCTTTCAGATTATGACACCTTCATTTTTTTGTGAATTCCTTGGACTAATAATACTACTACGGACGTCGTTTTGATAATAGAAAACTAGGATTCCATCATCCACCAATTTCCTAGCACTTGCGACACACACACATTGACAGTTATCTATTTACCCTCATCCACCAATCTGCCGTCAGTCGGATCGAGACGTCATTGGAGTGAATTTTTGGAAGAAAGAAAAAAAATGCAGACATGAGTGGCTAGATGTTTAACCCTTTTCCAGGCATAGTACGATTTATTGACCACATACGCGCCATTAGAATTTCAACTTTAGCATTCCGATTTAAGGTTCAAATTAGATTACACTTTCAGGAAATGTTACTTGTCTTCAAATGAATCATCAAAGCTGGATTAATTGGAATATATTTGGCTTTTTTGGGAAAACCTTGTAGATTGGTGCCGCCTGGAAAAGGGTTAAAAATTATTCCGATCGCAAGAAACAAAAAGACGAAATAACTTTTCTTAATTAAGGTAATCACGATATTTCATTGTAATTAATTATCAAACTGCAAAACAGGAGTGTGGCCAGTAAGTTCAATAGGGTAATTTCCCGAAAATTAGGGTGACTGATGCCCTTCTTATTAAATCATTATGAATATAACGGAATATTTAGGTAAATGGCTAAATAATTGATTATGCATTTCAAACTAGATGAGTATGGTGATTTCCCGAGAATAAGGAGATTAAAGACGCTTTAATTACTTATGTTTCCTAAATTTGCCGTGTTTGCATTTATTTGTGTCTGCTTTGAATTTATACTTATAAACTTAGTACCTATTTATACTCGTACTAATTTATCACCACTCGTTGCAATTTTCCCACTTTCCGCACTATCATAAATAAAAATTAAATCATGTCATTTTCAAGACTATAAAATCAGGTACATATTTATTGTCGAACATAAAAAAGTGCTGTTTAAAAAAAAAAAATTCACCATCGAGGGGATTTGTGTTACATGGTATCACTCGCCTACACGCACCCTTTCAAACCGTCCGTCATTTGTCATTAGTCAAATTATCTCTATCAATATCTTAACTCTATGGTCAAGCCTATTTTTTTTTAATAATGGCGGGATGTTTGCAAACGACATGACTTACTTAAAGGCGACCCTCGTATGTATCGCCTCGTGCCATATGGCCTCGTATGTAAAGGGACATAGGCACATAATAATTTTTAAATTTTAGTTGGTGGAAAGTAAAAAAGAGAAGAGAATATTAAATTGTATGGTATCATTATCGCCAAACGTGTGAAATAACGCAACATGTTATTTACGATACAAGTGCAGAGAAAAGGAAATTCGCAACGAGTATAATAAGTTAAAACACGACTGAAGGAAGTGTTTTAAATCGACACAAGTTGCGAATTACCTATTCGCACGTGTATCGTACAACGTATTACAGTACATATGGCTCTTTAAAATTTCGACATATGCACGGAAAGTGCATATGTCGAAATTTTAAAGATGACTGATGAGATGCTAAATTTGACCCAGTTCCCGATTTCAGAATGAGCTGAAAATTTGCATACAATATGTAAGTCGGATGACGATGCAATATAATGGTAATACTATCGAGCTGATCTGACGATGGAGACAAGGTGGCTATAAGAACACAACCTAATTGTGTTTGGGGTATTTAGAATTGTCTCGATGAGTATAATTTGTTTGTGGTAAGTACAGTCAGCGAGAAAAAGTACCAAAAATGAATTTTTTGCCAAAAACTTATTCCATTATTATTATTTTGTACAATACATGATTTATCAATGGGAAAATTAGACGGTTGCGCGATATTCCTTAACGTTTATTGATTGACCATTCCCTCCTAACCAATTGAATGGGCAAGAAAGTCGTGCGTTATCTCATTGTGAAAAAGTCACTTAGCGAGGGGAAGTCCCGTGTCGATACTTACCATCATTAGTTATTTCTGACACTTCTCAAGTCGACGACACTTTATAATATCCTTTGTTGAGGGTAGAAACTTGACATAACTTCGGCAAAGTTCGTAATGTTTGTGACAGACTAAATTATTCTATTACGACGGCTCTGACAGAGTGACGAAGATTTACTTCAATATTTTCGGGTGCACTGATTTTTGTTCTGAATTGAAGAAAGACAAAATCCACATCTTTGAAGCATGTTACGGAATTACATTAGTTTGCTTTTTCTGGCAAATCAACTTATACTTTTGTCACGATAGATCGAAGGGAAGGTATTTATAGTACATTTTGCAACGAGGGGGTTAAGTGAAATATTGTACGAGAATCAATATATTCACAACAGCCGCAGGCTGTAGTGAATTAAAGAATCGAGGGTAGGTAACAATATTCTTACCCCCGGAGTCACACACAATGTTTTTCATCACACTTGCGAAGAAAAAAACTACATTTTATGCGAAATAATTCTCAAATACGGTGACATTTTCAACATTCGTCCGCCATATTGTCATGTTTTGATAGTTTAGGCATCGAAGGCATAAACCTATCTAACGTTCAGCCACAATTAAAAATAGTGTAAACATATTTTAAACATCTATTAAATTAATCAAATTAAATATTTTAAAATACAAAATTATAAACGTTAATATTTTAAAAGAAAAACTCATTTATACCTAGTTAATTCGTATGAATTAGTAACACAATTTAAAAAAAAGCTATAACTCCCTAGGGAATTTTAGTTTTATTTACAATCTATAACTCCCGTGGGAACAAAATATAGGCCTTTCTCCTTCAGTACACCTGCATGAGATAAGATCCTTTTCGAGCAAGTGTGATGAAATTAAATAATACATTGTGCAACGAGGGGGGGTCAGTGAACGATATAGGGTTGTAATAACCCGTGGACCCGAGTTTGCAATATTCTTACCCCCGGAGTTACACACAATGTTCTTCATCACATTTGCCAAGAATAAACTATGAAGCGAAATATTTCTTAAATACCGTGACGTGACTTTCGTCCGCCATTTTGTAATTTTTCGGCTTGTCAGGCATCGAAGGCACAGACCTATTTGGCATTCAGACACGATTGAAAATAATGTAAAAATATTTTAAAGCCGCTGCGCTGTTAAATTAATCAAATGAAATAATTATTAAATAATAAACGTCAGTATTTTAAAAGTAGTACATTATTGCAGAAGCCAGGAAAGGGCAATTCGTGGATGAGTCTCAAAGAAGACGAATCCACGAATTGCTGTTCCTGCCGAGGCATAAGTATATAGTGCTTTTCTCCAAACATGCGAGAACATCAGGCAAAATAATTTTAATTTAAGCATCAACCAGCACTCAAATCGAACCTTCACATTAAAAACGTCAAAAACAATTTCCCTCTTAAATTATTTAAAAAAAGTTAAAGGCACAACTATTCTGCCATTCAGTAAGTACTGTTCAATATTCGCTCATTCAATATAATTGTGCAATATAAACTGTATTTGCACGCATGAGATCCTTAAAAAAAATTAAAAGTTATACATATAGTCTTTGATTTTATTCAGCAGTATTCGCACGATCAGACACGACGGTCTTACATGACTCTATCCTGTAGCTTAAAATGATTCTGACCGGGTCGTGTAGACGCGACCCGCGGTTATATTAATTGGTTGTTTGCGTTTTTCTTAGTGGATACATGTTTTTAAAAAGTAAAAAAACAATACAGTAATAACTTCCCGTCCGCTAAAACACGACAATAATGGTTTGATTTTTTTTTAATTTGAATTTGACCATAACGAAGAACTTCAAGTATTATTTTTGCTACAATAAGGTGAACATTTCCGAGCATATTGGTGAAAAACTCGTTTACTTGATTTTTATGAATAAGTGATATATTTAAAAAAAAATCTGTAACTTTTTTATTTATTATGTCACTAATTCATAGAAACCACGTAGTATAAATGAGTTTTACTTTTAAAATACTGCCGTTATTAATTTAGTATGTTTGTTTATGTTTAAAAATATTTAATTTGATTAATTTAATAGTGTAACAATACAAATTCTCACGGCGCGCGGGCTTGAATACTTTCCCGCTCGCACAGTACTGCGTCACTCCGGCCAGCCACCGAGAAGCACCGAGCGCGCACGACGATCGCCGACCGGACCGAATAAAAGCCGCAGTCCGCGCCGCATCAACAATCACTTAGCGAGCGGCAGCCTTAGCAATAGGTACACCTGTGTCCTTTGGCAAGTCTCAATAGGTCGGGAGTTCGATAGCTACTTGCAGTCTTCTCCCTGACCTCCCTAGGTTATAGCTAGTGCCTTGGCGATAGGTTCCCGACTGTCCCTTGGCTTTTTCCGACGGGAGTAGGTGTGCCCAACCTTGCCACCTACTTGCGTATTTAGATTTAGCTAGGACGAATCCTGTTATGTATGTAAACAAAGTATCTTGTCAATAAAAGTATCGTTGACATTAGAGTTTGACATCTACCCCCCACGTTACCCTACAATAGCAGTTTAAAATATTTTTACATAATTTTCAATCGTGGCTGAACGCCGATTAGGTCTGTGCCTTCAATGCCTCACCTGTCAAAGAATGACAATATGGCGGACGAATGTATGAAATGTCACCGTATTTAAGAATCATTTCGCTTAATATTTAGTTTTTTCTCCGCAAGTGTGATGAAAAACATTGTGTTTAACTCCGGGGGTAAGAATATTGCAACCCTGGGTCTTTCATTCCCTCCCTCACTTTCAAAATTTCACTTACACCCCTCGTTGCACAATGTACTATTTTCTACTCGTCGACTGAAATATTTGAATTAAGATTTCGTATACCAAACTGTAATTGGGTACATTTCATGTTGTTTATAATAAACTTCCAAACCATATTACTGAATTATCAATTAATAAATTTATAGTCGTTAGATTTGTAGCTGGCCCTCAAAGGCTTATCTATTGTCCATTGTTAACTAAAACGGCGCGTGCCACTATATGCGAAAAAAAGGGCCCGGTCACTTTAACCGGTTATTTAATTACAACTCCTATGGAAATTGAATTAAGATTCAAAATTAACAAATGGATAAATAATTAGCAAGTTCTTGTGTGGTCCCTATACGGTTACTGAGTGCCGGCGAGTCGAACGCTACGGAACCAGCCTAAAATGTGTCCTCGATATGCCATTCAATTTGTCAAGGAGATATTCCCCGCGTAAACGTTGCAGCAGTATTGCTGCAACTCGTAGCAGCAACGCTGCTGCAGTCGCCATTTAAATGTCGCATTTAATCTAACCAATATAGTATTGTTTTAACCTTATACACTGTGACATAGTTTCTCAAACCTATGTAACTCCTGCGACTTTATGCATGCAAAATGGTTTAACAGCAGGAAATATGGCCCTCGAGTGCGCGCCTGAGTTAATTGCTGTCAAACTCGTCTGCTAATGAGGATGCTGCGCTATTTAGCGTTAAGCGACGACGTTAGTCAGTTAACGACAAGGCGAGAGTTTACATTCCCGAATATTACCACAATTAAAGGAATGAACACTATAAAATTAACAATGTAAAATTATAATAAACTTACTATGTTTAAATATAGACAATTATTTTTGTATTTATTAATAATCTTATTTAAATAAAAACAACTTAATTTAAAAAGAATATGACTATAATGCGTAGGTCTAATAATAATAATATTCAATAACTACTATTTTTGATACTCTTATTGAATGGATTTATTAACCTAAATATTTGTTTAGGCCCAACATAATACGGTCTGCCGTACGTAATTTAAATAAAAGTTTCATTGCAAATCTAAGACCAAAGGGAATGCAGGTACTAGCGTAACGTTGTACGTGTGCATACAAATAATATGACGACTACTGCCAGACTAAAGTATTCATGTTGACACAAACTAAATTTTGCCTTCCGCACTGGCGTTGTGGACCATTGCCTCCAAATGGCGATGATGGGCATTGCACGTTTCTGTGGTTTGGAGGTTATTCTGATGCCTTGTGAATAAAGTTTGTACCGATTTCGGACATTGTTTGCCGAAACCAAACTGCATACAAAATTTGTACATTATTCAAAGATATTTCAGAAATAATAATTAGGGGGTATAAGAAACGATGACTGCATATCGATCGGTCTTTATAAAAAGTTCATTTTGTGTGTTGATTTAAATTTAACATTTATAACTATAGAAAAACTACATTATTGTTTATTATAAAATAAAGTATATACAAACTACATTTAAGTTAAAAGAATTATAACTATTTATAAAATAAACTAATATAACTAAACCTAACTAAAAAAATAAAATAACTAAAATCTACCCTCCAACCCTTGGCCTCTTGGCAGAGTGCCCATCACGCAGGCAGCATTCCCGCGCTGTATCGCAATAGCGAGTCTTTGCGCGAGAAAGCTGCCCGCGCGAGGGTCTCCTGTTGCCTCCCTTAATCGATTCCCGAGCTCCTTGTGGAGCCCTCGCGCACCTTTGCCCCACGGCCCGAGTGTCTCGACGCCAAAGGCTACGAACTCGTAGTTGGCACCGAGACAGCTATATTTGTTGTCCTTGTGTCGTTCTCGGGCGTCTGCCGCTGCCCCGGCATGTCTGCTGGTCGCTAAAATGTAGGACGCCGCCAACGTGTCGGCACAGGTAGCGTCCCACACCAGCGCACGGCCCATCCTCCAAGGGATCAACGACATCCCGTCCGGGCGCTTGCCATCGTCCCGCACGATCTGGGGCTCCAGAGCTGCGGGGACGCCGGCGCTGACGAGAGCCCTTCTAAGGATGTCATTGAGAGCGGAGTGACGAGACAGGCGGCCGGCGCCCGAGGAGCAGGAAAGGCCGTGATGACCAAGCCGGTCCACTGAGGCCCCACAAGAAACACAGCTGTGGTCAGCGCAGATGGGGATTCCGAGACGGAGACCGACGGCTATGCGCAGAGTACTTGGGTCTATTAAAGTACCCGCGTTGGGCGAGGGATAGGCATGAAGCCAGTGACCTGATTCCACTTTTGATGCTGCCAAGAGTCTCGCGAGGTCCTTACCTGAAGATGTAGCTATAAGTGAATTTAGAGTGGCAACGGAGGTCATCGTGTCCCAAGCCCTTTGTTTTTTAGGTCTGGAAGGAAAATTTGGACTTGGTCCAGCTAGCCAAGCATTCGTGGCCCCATCCAAGCACGTACATTATTGTTTGTATGGTAATGCGTTATTATTGTCGTATCTGTCTTGCCCACAATATGAATCAACCAAATATTTAGTGTATAGGTTGACATGCACAATCCCAGTAAGTATACATATCATAGATTTTCATTGCTAAAATGAAATTCAAATGTACAAGTAATATGAGCCGAATTAAAATATAATTATACTCTACAGTTTCCGTAGATCCTGTTTTTAATGTGGGTCCATTTGAAATAATTGTTAGATCAATTGTTTTGAGCACTCTGTCTAAAAAAATACCGCGCGTTGAACGAATAACCCCTCCCCATTCATACAAAACCAACCTCTGACAAAATTCGCATGACCTGTTAAATATGTTTGTAGGTCACTAATTCACATCATGAAGCAATGGACATACGCACATTAAGCAAAACTAGTGTTTTGAAAACATTACCAGTTACTCTCGAATTGTCGTAACTTTTGCCGCTTCGCGATAATTTTCAGTGTTACTCAATGTACGTAAGACTTTAATTTCGATGAGACCTTACATGTGAATACATAACATTCGGTAAATATTATAAGATGATAAGCATTTGGCTAAGATATAGTAAACCCTAGCCTTACTAAAAAGTACCAAACCTAGCAATGTTATTTAGTGCCAGAAACTGGGTTAAATGACATGCGTTTTAAATAATAATGTACTTATTTGCCACATATTGTGCAACAAATCATTGTTTGCAGCATCGACCATCGCCATATCTCTCTTACGCTCTGCCGCGTCCGAATCACGCTTCCATTTAATTAAATGAACCATAAAAGGTGTTTAATTTAATTTTCATTTTCAATATGATTCAGGGCTTATAAACGGTTATATACTGCACGTAAAATCAAGATGTTTCTAAAGATAATTATAATATCTAATTCAGCATAAAAGCATTCATCAAAAACCAACAAAACCATTATAATCAAGTTAAAATGGTTATTTATTTATAAACATAGGTACCAATATTATTAAGATTTGTGAACGTATTGTAAGTAACTAATTTAGTTTATAGTTAATTTTAATGTACCTCACTCACTGTAATATTTCCCATTAAATTAAATTGTTTTGTTAAATATATTAATAGGTCATACGGAATTTAAGGACGTCTCCGTGTCCCCCATCCTCCTTAAAATATACACGTACAATGACGTACTATTTAGTATTTGAGGATACTTTTAATTAACTGGTTAGGTAAATTGATGGTTATTTTATAATCTGTCAATTTCATAAAAAACGTGTATTTTTACAATGACTCCTACTGTTTCAATTTATTATCTGTTTCGCGTTTTCCTCGGATAATCCCGTAACTTTGTCGCCTTTTGTAATGGTGTTCGTCTGCGTCAAATCCGGTAGTTCTGATTTTTGACAAAGTTGCGTTCGGGGCTCGAGGTCACAAACTTGGATTATTCATTGGGCCAACATCATATTCAAAATTTCAGACTTTGCTCTCTTATTGTACAAATAACTATATTTCCTTCTCTCTCACTCTTTTCCATTGTCTGACTTATCCATAGATTTAGGTATCAAAGTAGAAAATGTTTCGAATGAAATAGCTTACATCTGTCTATTTGTGTACTATGAAACCATAGTAGATTACATTTTTGTATCAGCCACAATGGTCTCGCACTGTGCGGTTTAAGAGGAATTTCCTCCCGCGGATGCTCCGGCTATAGAAAGCCGAGGTTTTCCCGAGGTTTAGTAGAGGTTCTTCAAAAAAGGAGTGTACAGGTTTTTTAAAGGTTCGGCAACACGCATGTAATACCTCTGGAGTTGCAAGTGTCCTTAGGCTACGGTGACTGCTTACCATCAGGCAGGTGCATCGCCTGGTTGAAAAATGATGTCGAAGTCTTCAACAACGTACTTACTTAGAGACAAACAACATCTTTGGATGTTAGAAAGTTAAAAATATTGTACGTGTCATTTACTTGTTACAAAAGAACATACAGTATTAGGTATTGTTAATAAAAAAAACTTACAATAAATATTCAATTTCATAGGTATCTCGTACAACAGATGAGTGTAGGACCAAATGTTTATCAGGCAAATTTAATCCTTAACAATAATCCTGCCGATTCGTGTAATAAAACAGCGAGGGTTTATTTCGAGATAAGCGAATTTTAGAAGATCTTTGAATGCAGTTTTATTTCTTCTCTAAAATAAAGGATTGTTTCCTTTCAGTAAAATGAGCTAACTATATTAGTTTATGTGCCTGCTACATAATAAAAGGCATTAAAATACACGGTTGTGGGTTTATGAAACGAACTGGTTTAAGAAACGAACAAAGTGAATTTCTTAAATGGATCACACGAGTGTTAATGCCTAATTATGTACAGTTACATACACTATTTTATTTACACATTTATTGTACACTTTCTATGACATATTCACTAACCCAAATTACAGCTAACGGTCTCTTCAGCTCTTGACGGAATTCGCGGAAATGTGGTGACCTCACCGAAATATTTTTATCGCCCATTTTACACGAAACTTTTGCTATATGTACTTTAAAAACAACAAAACAAATTCATTTTATACTTAAAACTAATTAAAAGATACACTGTATGTCAAAGGGCGGTAAATGAAAACTTCTTTCACGCATGTCACGCATTCGTAGATTTTGTAAATTCAGAGACAAACTAGAGTGCTGAAGAAGAAGCGCTGGTGGCCTAGCGGTAAGAGCGTGCGACTTACAAGCCGGAGGTCGCGGGTTCAAACCCCGGCTCGTACCAATGAGTTTTTCGGAACTTATGTACGAAATATCATTTGATATTTACCAGTCGCTTTTCGGTGAAGGAAAACATCGTGAGGAAACCGGACTAATCCCAACAAGGCTTAGTTTACCCTCTGGGTTGGAAGGTCAAATGGCAGTCGCTTTCGTAAAAACTAGTGCCTACGCCAAATCTTGGGATTAGTTGTCAAAGCGGACCCAAGGCTCCCTTGAGCCGTGGCAATATGCCGGGACAACGCTAGGAAGAAATAAAAGAGACAAACTAGAGTCGGGGGCCTATATTCGTATCATTACAAACGTATGTACTCGTATTGTACGATAAAAAAATTAAAATGCGAGATTTGTCAAAATTGTATGCAATTGACATATTTTAATTTTGAACAAAAAGGCATCTCGATTGATATTAGAATAGAGGTCAAATCGAATTGCTTGTTTTTTCGGAGATGTTCCTGAATGTCATTACCAAATCGATTTTGATGTAGTAATGAAGCAATTGCAACATTATCACAGATAAGAAATTAGTTTTAACAAAACAGGTTATCGTAATATTGGCCATTATTTACGGAAGTAGAGGGTTTATGATATGTGTATAGATAAAAGGATTTAAAGTAATTCCCCTCAAGGGTCCATAGATTTTATCCATCTTGTATAATGTCGTTTAACTCGTTTATGGTGACACTTTCTCAATTTGTCATTGCAAAGCCATTCCTGAGCTAAACTAAACAATCAGTAATTTGTATTACCTACTAGGGGCCAAAATGTTGTTTAACACCTCATGATAACATATTGATACTCAAATATACTAAAGGTTACATATTGGTCACAAAATTGAACCACGAGAGAAGCGAATGGTTTAAAAAGTAAAATATTGACAGTTGCAGGTGTTTCAAGGTATAAGGGTTAAACACACTTTTGGACCCGGGTACAGTCAGCATCAAAAGTAGCGGATCAAATAATGCTTCATAAGTGTCTACCATTACCATTCTGTAACAGCTTAACAAAAAGTGATATATTTAATATTGAACAACTAAGACTGTAAAAGATATACTTTTGAACGCGAATTTTAGAAATGTATCTATATTTGGAAAAGTTATCCGGAATATCAGATACTTTTGGCGCGTTGTTTCATCCGCTACTTTTAATGCTGACTGAAAACCTTAAACTACGTCCAAAAGAGAGGTATGGGCATTGTGATTGTCATCTCACTTTGTGTGGTAGGGCAAATCCAGCGGATGTTATTCCAGAACTAGAGCAGAGCCCAATTGGGGAAGTACCTCCATATTAGAGAAAACCGCAGCCAAATAACACGACCCTACTCATAGTGTTGTGTTTCTGCCGGTGAGTAAGGTTGCCAGAGCTCAACGAGGGTGCGGAGTGTTAGGGTCGGCAACGCGTAAGCGATGTTATTCTTCTGGGGTTTCAGGTCTACATAGGCTACGGAGACTGCTTATCATTAGGCAGGCCGTATGCTTGTTTGCCACCGACGTTGTATAAAAAGAAACTTTGCTATTGAATTTTTCGGAACAAGAGGAAAATATTTATTATTTAACATAATTTATCAAAAAATATTTCTATCAGCCAAGGTGAAGGAAATAGCTTTCTTCATAAAGTATGGACATCTCCAACACAAGAGCGATTATAAGGTTTAAATTTGTGCTCCAATTTGAAATAGGAAACTGGACAATATGAAGTGTAAATTCCTCAATTATAGCTCTTACAAATAAATTTATTTATTTATACTTCACTGTTTCTTTAGGTACCTACCTACCAGAAAGTAAAATTGGTTTAATATGAAAACTCAGAAAGATAAATCTGTAATATTTTGCTAAAACGGAACGACTGCCTGCCCAACATTGAAGAATTTATTCTTAAGTGTCGCATCGCCATCTCCGGAACCCACAAATCACTTTGTAAAAATCAATGAAAGACCTGATAAAAGACCACCAGATAGACTCCCTAGCCTGGCCTATGTTTTTGAGGGGACGTTTATCGCAGACTTCTAAATCTCTGTTGGTAGGTACTCGACCGTCAGAAACGTGCGGACACTGCTGACTGGATTTGACAGGATCATGTACGTCCTGCAGGTGAATCAAGTACATACACCGTATCCATCACGAGCTACATGAGTCCCGCGCTCGCGTCGGGTTGTTGTGTGCGGTAGTCACGCATTTAGTTAAGAGGATAGGGAGAAAATTTAAAAATGCTAACTCGTACCTTAAGTTAAGAATATTTATTCCTTTGCATTAATTCTATTTGGGTAATTTGGTTGTATTTCGTCAATTATTAAGCCTCATACAACTTTGAATTGCTTTTCATTTATCGGAAATATTCCGTGAACAGACGATCACCATTCTATATCTGTTTTTTTTTTTTAAATACTGTGTAGCTGCCTTCGACAGACTCTGACTCGTGTAGATAGGCAAAGCGGTCGTTTTTTCGTGTACCGTGTAGCATAATTTACCGTCACTTACTTCTTCTCGTTAAAAATACAAAAGTAAATTCGTATTTTTATTTATACGTTTGACACCTGACAGTGACAGGACCGACTTGACAGTGACAGGAGTGACCTGACAGGACAATGAGTTATCATTGACATTGACAATCAACTAACGAACGCAGTCGCCGCCGCTGCAGTAATGTCGCAACATTACAGTAAAACGTAGTGATTATATGCTCTTTGCATTACAGTAGTGCATCTGCAGTTGGAAACGGACTGTCACCTTTAGTGGTAAAAAAAAAACATACTAACCTAAAAACCTCTATATAATACATAATACGCATTTCAATCAGTCATACTTAATCTTGTCTGTAGCAGGGTAGTATTGTCACTGTGCAAATATGCTATGTAAGTAATGAAAAAAATTCATTAAGTTCCCTAAGGCCCTCGCGGACTCGGAATTGAGTGCTCGCGTATATTATAGCAATAAAACCGAATACTTTGTTACACACGTACGGATTGCTGCATGGTAAGTAACTGACAACGACGTGCTTTAATTACAGCAAAAAAATGTGAGCTATGAATACCAAGCTAAATCAGTCAGGGAAAATAACTTTCAACCAAATTGTGTTCATTGTTTTGATTCAGCGAACGTTTCAAAAACGAAATATAACCAAAATTGTTCTCCCCCCCCCTCCCTCGTATTGCTCATTTTAAAGTCTCTCTTCTTCTTCTCCTTCTTCTGACCAATTTCGACCATAGCGACTGAATTATATGACTGTATTTTAAAAATAAAATTTTCTTCAACTAAGATTATGAGTCTCATCAGCCAAACACAGTCAAATATATTGCATAATTCAATTGAACAGTAAAATTTCTGAATACTGCTATTATTTGAATTCCGTGTTTTCTATCATTAAATTAATGAAATCAGATAAAATAGGAGTTAATTATATTTAAAAATGCCCCGAAATGGTTTTATGACTTGGCAGAAAACAAATATCTAAGTCTAAATTCACATGTTGAAAATTAAAAAAAAAAACATTAAACATTAACTGGCGGGAATTGGTTATTATTCATGTTCTTCCATTTTACGACGATTTTGTTGTTTAAATTGAGGTGAAAATATTATTTCCCAGAATTATTGAACATAAATACGAGTAATGACGTTGAGTGACGATGAAATTGCACTCTCGCCTAATACGTTAATCGAGCAGAGTGCACAAAATGTAGTAGAACAAAATAAATATAGTCGCCGAAATCGAAGCACCTTTATCTAGACGATGGCCCAGCGTAGGCCAGTCCAAGGGACGCATTTATGCTTTAGAGGGAGCAAGTGATATTGCTATCTCATTCCACTGCATAGCTGCGTCCCTTAGACTGGCGTACGATGGGTCATCATGTAGAGGAGCCCTGACACATGAAAATTTCACGCGTTGGCGAGATCTGAAAATCATAGTAAATACGTAAATACGTTAACGGAGAGTGTATTTGTGTATCGGCTTACACTATGGAGTGTATATTCTATGTTGAGGGCTACTATGCTGACGAAAAATGATGTGAACATAAAGGACTACGAAGTTTGCGCGTTTCCTATAAAGGCTTGCTGTTGGGCACAAAAGCAAAAAATCCAAGGTCTTCATGGCGAAGCAAGTGGAAACATTTCTAAATACCGCTCCCGATGACACATATTTGGCAACAAAGGTAATAAAACTGTTAAGTATTAAAATTATTTTCATTCATCATTTCAACGACCATCGTTTATACATGACACGAATGTGTGAAATATTGCACTTCATTAATATTTTTTGACTGTTTTTTTGTTGCAGGTTGACCTAATATTTGGTATAAGCGGCGCGTGCCACGGTATCGAATTAACAAATATTACTTTTAATAATGTTAAATCAGACTCGATATTGCAAGCTATAAACTTGCCAAATACTAAAAATAACCAGAAGAGAACTTCATCGTTAAAGGCGAATATTAAAATATTGTAAAAAAATATCAAGCTTTACGGCCCGAGAATGTATTAACACCTCGTTATTTTATTTTAACTACCAGAAGGATAAATGCACGCGCTAAGTAATAGGCCGTAATAAATATGCATCAATGCCTTAAGAAATTGCGTCTAAAATTAGATAATCCAGAACATTACACTGGCCAAAGTTTTAGACAAACTTCAGCAATTCTAACTATAAAACGCCATGGCCGAAGGCTACATAGAGGAGTCCGTGCAAAATAAAGCAACAAATTGTATTACAGAAGATATTCATTTAATCCCGAATGAGCCGCAGCCGGGTCCATCGGGTGTTAACAATGATGGATATTTTCAACCACAACCCGCCGCTGATGAAAATCCTGTCAGATCGGAAACATCCCCATTCCATAATCATAACGTACCATCCTCTTAAATAAACACCGTCAATATTCCAGAAAAGACGATTTCTTATAATATTTCCTATTGTACCAATTTTACTTTACATTTCAATTAAATACTCTTTTACAAACATCCTCATTTTATAATCATAACGTACCATCCTTTCTAATAAACACAGTCAATACGCATGGAAAGACGATATGTTTATTAACTAAAACCATTTACTCAAATCCGTTAATGTTTCAGTCATGCTGAGCAACTTTTACTATGGGACCAACCTAGAAATTACGATAAAAAATGTGGCTGTTTCATACATTTTGGCTGGTCTTACGTTGAAATTTTCTAAGGGAGAATAAATTTTATTTTTTCGCGATTTCGTGGTTGGCCCCATAATAAAAGTTGCTCATTATGACCTAAACATTTACGGATTTGAGTAAATGATTTTAGTTAATAAACATACTGTATATGTAATGTAATTTAGGTCTCGCTTTGTGTGGTAGGGCACAGCCAGTGGATGTCATTCCAGATCTAGAGCAGAGCCCAACTGGGGAAGTACCTCCACCTTACAGAAAACAGCAGCCAAATAACACTAGACCCTACTCATAGTGTTGTGTTCCTGCCGGTGAGTAAGGTTGCCAGAGCTCAACGAGGGGGGGCGGGTTTAGGGTCGGCAACGCGCATGTAACTCCTCTGGAGTTGCAGGCGTACATAGGCTACGGAGACTGCTTACCATCAGGCGGGCCGTATGCTTGTTTGCCACCGACGTAGTATTAAAAAAAAAAACATAAAAAAAATCTTGCAATCGGAGTCGGCATAAATGTCAATTTTTATCCGACTGTGTCACCTTTACCCAGTCTTTCTCTAAGACCACGGGGACAATACCGTCCACGAAACGCCGGAGGCAATTTTAAAGCTTAAGTATACGCGGTTACTTTCCGTTAAAGTACCTAAATAATATAATATTAGGTACTTTTAATTCACTACACCTTATGAAACAAAGTCCCTCGCCGCGTCTGTCTCTCTCTATGTTTGCATGTTTGCAACATACTCAAAAAGTACTGAACGGAGTTTTATGCGGTTTTTATCTATAAATAGAGTGATTCTTCAGAAAGGTTTAAATAAGCTTAGGTTAGATTTAGATTAAGTATAATTTATTAAGGTTTAGAGTAACACGTGCGCGGCCGGGGCGGGTCTCTAGTTTTATATAGTGTTCAAATCTCAGCCAGCTACCTACATGCATCACGTGCCGTATGAGTATAGCTGTGTTCCTAATTTACATAACAGGTTGGGTTTCCTTCGCAAAGGTGCGTCTTTTGTCAGAAGGAAAACAAAGGCAGAATACGGGTTCGTGAAAGCCGGGCGATACCAACTCGAGAAACAAATGTTCGCTATCTCGAGCCTTTTAATTTGTTAACAGTAAGTTCGGTTTGCGATGGATGCGATGTTAAAGAGGTCCGCTTGTCGTGTTTGTTTACAGATAAGTGGGGAGGTATGAATGTGAAGCTATGCATATTATATTATTAATAACAATAATAACATTCGAAAATTTATGAACTTTTGCTATATATATACACAGCATCAGAAATTATGTACGACACTGTTAAACACCGAAAATAACAAAACATGGACTTACAGTGTTATATATAAATATCCATACCTGAGAGGCATAACACTGTAAATAATAATTTTGGCTTTTCAAGTTTTTAAATTTTTAGGGAAAACTACAATAATTTGATAAAATATACGCAATTTTATATTATATTACATTTTTTTAACTATTTGTTTGGATGAACAATGTAGAAATAAATTATTCGTTTAAGTATAAATATATCGCCCTCGCACTGTCAAAAAGTTATCAGATCTCTTGTAAAGCTAAGCTCCTAACTCAACAGGCCCTAATTTCACAAACTCTACACCTTAGTCAAAATATACGGCTTGGCCGTTTCGCTACCGTCACATGGGCGTAAGGTAAAAAATGTATTCCCTATTAATTATTTTTCATTATGCTATACATATTTTAACTAAGGTGTAGAGTTTGTGAAGCTTGGCCCTACAAGAGATCTGATAACTTTTTGACAGTGCGTGCCTCATGGTTTTGTCTTGGCAACATTTTACATGAAAATGTTTTTGATAGGATTTCACTTATTTTTGTAAGTTGCTTATGACAACTTTCTATCCCCTAATTTAAAGGGTTGGGGGTGATTTACTATTAAAAATTCTGAAATATGTATCTGGGAGCATCTTTTATATGATCTTCTTTTTTACTGATTCCCCATACAAACTTCAACCCCTTTTTCCTCCTAATGCCCTTCTCCTCCCCCTTTTCATCCTTACGGGGTGATTTATACTCCATAATAAAAACTATCTACATACCAAATTTAAACTGAATCGGTTCAGCGGTTATTGATTTCCCATACAAAATTCCACCCCCTTAGGTACAGAAAATTTATGTTTTTTTTTTGTTAATTGAGTACATACTAATAATATGCTGCATACAAAATTTCAGCTTCCTAGGACTTCAAGAAGATTTTGATGATGATCAGTGAGTGAGTGAGTGAGCGAATCAGTAAAGAAATCGGGGTATTTTTAGTTATGATTTGAATCTAAAGTATGAGTGCTATGCAGTCGATTTTGTATGCTTAATAAGTCTACTATTGACATTATATCCCGAGAATTTTGTTTATCTGGTATAAGCCAAACACAAAGGTATGAGGGTTCAAAAAAACGACGAAGCACTTCAAGAAAAGGTAGGTAGTGCCCTTGCGCTTTGCTTTGCTCGTCTTGGCGGGGGCACTAGCGTGCCCCCAGATTCAAATTGGTTTGATACTTTGACCCGTCATTACGAGATAGAAAGGCAAGTTTTTGAAATTCGAATACACAGACTGATATGCCCCGGTTCCCGTCAAATACGTGCCTAAAAAGTTACATGCCGCCCGCCGAGTTCGATCCGTATTTAAAAAACTTGCGTGCCGTACGTAATGACTAATGACCGGTCGATGTATTGAACCGATTTGAACATGTAATTGAACAAATAACTTGATGACTTGAGGTGTACCAACAAAGAGTATTCTATCTATCTATCTTATTTTCACATTGTTGATCCATACAAATATTATTGAAAAAAATATATGTACTCGTAATAAAATATATAATTGCGTAGGTATATTATATCAAAATATAGTAGGTGGCGCTAACGTGAAATTAGTAATAAAAATATATAAAAACATTAAAAGCCAAAGTTTCACTTGAAAGAATGTTAGGAGGACGCTCATTATTTTTTATGTAATTAACTGTTCCGTTCTTAACGTTTAGTTTTTAAGTAATTAATCATACCTATTCCGCGCATTTCAAACCGTTTATCGATGCAATGTCAAAACGCACTTCACAGCGATGCAATATTGAAATGTAAGTCAATAGGATCGCCCGAAAATGATTGGACGACATGCTAAGGACAGCCATCAGCAGAGCGCCTCCGGTGGCGAAAGAGAGAACTAACGAAACGCACGAGGCGTGCGGATCGACCGCTATAGATTTAAATCGTTTTTTATGGATTATGCTTATTTTTCTATTTTTTGTGTAATATCGCGCGTGACAAAAGGCCTAAGACTGTTAACCGTACCGCCGGCCAGCGTGTGAAAGAAGAGAAGGTGCTAAACGTATGAAGAACCAGTCACATCGAGAGGATTCCACCATTGCTGCAGCCTATGATTAGTCCGGTGCATGATAATCCCGTTGGACTGAATTTCTCTTGTTGTATCGCTTGTTACCGGCGAGTGTAGATATTTATGCTCGATCCAGTATGTTACGGATTGGCATTGCATCTTTATTAAAACCGCGCTAATTTGTAACAGTATCTCAAATTAATGTATAAAATATTCGAAGATAAATCAATTGATTACACAATCTAGCAATTATAAAAACAATTTTTTGTTTTTTTATTTAGATCGCTAACAGTAAAATTCTAGAACATAATATTCTTTTAAAACTCAAAGTCAGATGTTTTTTTTTTAATTAGTCCCAGAACTAAGCTATTGCTTTTTTAAAATTTTTGAGGTCGCAGTTTGATGTCTAATAATTGTAGTGGTGTTCCTAGGTTTCATGAAACCCGATGAACCTCAGTTGAAAAGTTCGGCCCTTTGAATTTACTTCTTATAATTCTCATATATGTGCCGTCAAAAATGTCTCGGCTTTTTTGCTATCCGAGGTTCAACCTGAAGACGTTCTAGTTCTTGACGTGATTGAAATACCTACCGGCTTAAGCGGCTCAGATAGGCTTGCGGTCTTGCGGTAACATGTATTGCATAATGTTATTGGATAAGTATTTTTCATTTCTCACGCTTCCAAAGTTGTTCTACGAAGCGAGGAGAAAGTGATACTTTCTGCTTTTGAGCATTTTACTTTCCAAGTTCGTGTAAAGCAATTAAAATTTGGTTATGAATGGATTTATTGTACAATTTCCATTCTGATATTCAACTCCACATTCCATAAATAACGATAGGTCATAAGTTCTGTCACAAAGGTTTTTACTGATAAAAAAGCTATATAGGTAGGTATAGATCCCTTATTATTCATATGCATGAAAGCTTACTTAATGTTGAATTACTTACAATATAATTTAACATTATTTGCTGTCTCAGTTTTACATAATTCTATTCGGATTTTTTTATATAAAAAAACAATCTAAAAATACGCGGCCTATTCAAAGTGATCTTGATCCCTATTTATTTACTTTTCTTTTTTAGGGTTCCGTAGCCAAATGGTAAAAAACGGAACCCTTATAGATTCGTCATGTCCGTCCGTCTGTCTGTCCGTCCGTATGTCACAGCCACTTTTTTCCGAAACTATAAGAACTATACTGTTGAAGTTGAAACTTGGTAGATGTATTCTGTGAACCGCATTAAGATTTTCACACAAAAATAGAAAAAAATAAATTTGATCCCCCATACACAGATCTGAAACTCAATTTTTTTTTTTCATCAAACCCATACGTGTGGGGTATCTATGGATAGGTCTTCAAAAATGATATTGAGTTTTCTGATATATTTTTTTTTCTAAACTGAATAGTTTGCGCGAGAGACACTTCCAAAGTGGTAAAATGTGTCCCCCCCCCCTGTAACTTCTGAAATAACAGAATGATACAACTAAAAAAAATATATGATATACATTACCACGCAAACTTCCACCGAAAATTGGTTTGAATGAGATCTAGTAAGTAGTTTTTTTCAACACGTCACAAATGGTACGGAACCCTTCATGGGCGAGTCCAACTCGCACTTGGCCGCTTTTTTCATGGTTGAATCTTAAATTAAATAAAAGCTCGATCTTTTATATTCTTAAAATTATTGTTTTTATATTCATGTGTATTGCACTTCCAAAATTGTAATTGTACGTGTTTTACAAAACCTAATAGTTAGATCAGGCAGGCAGTCAGAAATTTGCATGTCACTGAAAAATGCTTTAAGTTTGAAGTGTATTAGCTGAAGTACAGACTTGTCGGAGAACTACATGCTGGTGATAAAACAACTATCTAATAAAGGAGGATCATACAAATAAACAATTGTACCTATTTTATTAACGTGACACTGATTTTTATTCCCTTTTTTGCAGTATATTTTTTTACAATCCTGCCGCATATTCGCGTCTAATGGCAATCACAAAGTAAACAACTAGTAAATTAACACACGATCTAAATTTTTAACTAATTATATTACGTATTGATAAGTGTGAGAATTTTTTTTTAATTAAAAGTTTATATAACACTTTATCGGTCAAAATCAAAACCGTTTTTACTAAAAAACCCATATTTTTTTTTACTAGTTACATTATTATCTACAATAACTTAAGATATTTAATAGTGTTAAAACATGTGTTTTTATTTATTTATATTTTTACTTTTGTTGTATGATTCCAATAAGTGCCTAAAAATATACATTATTGTAATCCTATGAATGTTTTACCTATTATTTTATTTGGAGATATGGAATGGAACCCCAATGTAATTAATATGTGAGTTATCCTTGAATGGTTTCAAAATACGTTAACTATCTTAAAACGCCCACCGCTATCTTTGTATTCGAGCATAAATAACTTTCATTCTCATATGGAGACAAAGCAAAATTATGATATAAACAAGCCAAAATATGTTAAAGTAATTCGGAGAAACAATACAATATCAGCGGAATTACACACCAACACATAAGGGGTAGTGATGTGACAGCGTAACGTGATGCGGCAGTCTTAGTAATAGATATCTTTTTCGAGAATGTTCCGTACCCAAAGGGTAAAACGGGACTAAGACTCCGCTGTCCGTTCGTCTGTCTGTCTGTCCGTCTGTCACCAGGCTGTATCTCATGAACCGTGATAGTTAGTTGAAATTTTCATAGATGATATATTTCTGTTGCCGCTATAACAACAAACACAAAAAAAATGGAATAGTATTAATATTTAACGGGGCTCCCATACAACAGACATGAGTTTTTTGACTCCAACTCTCACTGGGCCGGTTTTTTAAGAACAGGTTTTTTAATTATTTACAGTTTCCAGTAAATAATAACAACATGGAAAAAAGTCTGAATATTATATTATAGGGTTCTGTATTCTGTACCAAAAATTACTTCCATTTATAGATTCGGAATAGTTTTGTAATAATTGCTGTGAAAATCCATAAAATAAAAATGCTTGAACGACAAGCATTTAGCCAGTTATTATTTTTATTTTGAAACTGTTTTCATTGTTTGCATTCTTGTTTTTAAGAGTTCATATTATTTTTTACATAAGTTACGAGGGCAAGATGGGCACATTTTTTGGATTTCCAAGTGATTATTTTCAAAAGTGTTCACTTGATCAAAAATCTCTTTTAGAAACTATATATTTGTTTAAAAGACCTACCTACTAGCCCGTTTTTAGACCATCGCTATCACCCAATAGCCCAGTTCAGTTTAGATTTCATCAACTCTCAAATAGTCCTTACACCCTAGCGGGTGCTGCCTCTGCGTGCATCCCATGACACGGGCAAGGGCAACATCCGCTAGGTGTACCCCTTACATTTCATTAAAAACGCTCTACGTGTTGGCTTCGGCTCCGCGCACGCCTCCAAAAAGGTCCGGAACACCATTGTTCCGTGACGGGAAAAACATAATAAATAATATATTAACAGTTATAAGTAGTTTAAGTGTAGTGAAATAATATATTGTTACAAACGAAGCTGGGGGCGATCACTAGTATTAGAGAAAAGTATCAGTAATTGAATTTATTGATATAAGAACCTCCCACACTCATTACTTATCAATCTTATCATCATTGAATTTTGCCCCCATAATTTCGATGTATGGCGATGACGGAACGGAAATCCAAATTCCAAGCACCCATGTCCTTATCAATTTCGAGTATGGGTATAATAACTTGTACTGTCACGGTCTTTAATTTTTGAGCCTCTTAGGGTTCAAGCTAATTTGGTTTTTAAACACTTACGGTATTAAACATACAACAACAACAGTA
Source organism: Cydia pomonella (assembly GCF_033807575.1). Lineage (NCBI taxonomy): Eukaryota > Metazoa > Arthropoda > Insecta > Lepidoptera > Tortricidae > Cydia > Cydia pomonella. The sequence continues at coordinate 11,534,224 of NC_084706.1, read as the reverse complement.
GGTAACAAACAACAACAATTAAAGACCGTGACTGTAGCACGTTGTTATGGATTTTCCTTAAAGAAATATTTTGAACTATAGGAATATATACCTCTCGCGTCAAATTATGGTCCCTATGACAGGTCCATTTCTATATGGAGTAGCTGTCACGTAAATGTTTGTAGATATTTTTTGGAGGTTTAGCTCATTAATTTATGTCAAAATTGAACAGTTAAGTACTAAAAACACGGTAAAACATATTTCTTCAATTGTTTTCAAAAGATAATTTTTCAATTATATGAAGGAACTCTAATAGGGACAATCATTCGACCAATTCGACGAGAGAGATTCGAACAATTAGATACACACACACACGCACACACTCACACACACACAAATGCCAGTTAGATACTCAAACATTTTCCAGTGTAGAGTAGAATCTCACTAATCCGGCAGTAATACTGACACAAGAGAGCCGGATTACTGAAAAATTAGGATTACTGCAAATTAGAGCATATATGCTTATTATATGGATATGATTGCAATACACTACCGTGCCCCCGCCAAGACGAGCAAAGCGAAGCGCAAGGGCACTACCTACCTTTTCTCGAAGCGCTTCGTCAATACTCGGGAATGGACTTATTAAGCATAAAAAAATAAAATCAATTGCATAGCTCTCATACTTTAAATTTCATTCATATGTAAAAAAACCTCGATTTCGTCACTGACTCACTCACTCACTGATGATCATCAAAACCCTTAGGAAACTTTCTGAAGTACTAGGAAGCTAAAATTTGGTATAATACTAATATTTAGTACAAAAACTACAGAAAAATTCCAAAACTTGAATTTTTTTGCCCCTGAGGGGGTGAAAAGGGGGGTGGAATATTGTATGGGGAATCAATAACCTCTGAACAGATTTAGTTGAAATTTGGTTTGCAGATAGTTTTTGTTACGGAAAAGGATATAGAATAGTTTCAGTCCCAAAATCACCCCGGAAGGGGTTGTAGTAACGATACGGCCACGCCACATAATTATTTTGACTCAGGTGTTTGTGAAGTTAGGGCTTGTAGTAAAAGTTATCACTTATCAGATCTCTTGTAGCTTGGCTCTACAAGAGATCTGATAACTTTTTGACAGTGCGAGCCTTATTCGTCTTGGCAACATTTTACATGAAAATGTTTTTGATGGGATATTAATATATTAAATTCAAAGAAAATTGTACTGTTACCTATCTATATTTTAGTCATTTATAAATATATTGAAGAGTGATAATGTAAGCACACATGTAGTAAATTTGGACATATTTAGAATGATCATTGTACCCCTATTTTAGTGCCGGATTAAGGATGACTCGCGCTAGATCGGGCCGGGGCCGAGCCGGAGGTTCCGGCGCTTCTTTTTCTATAGCACGTGTTCAACGATCATTCGACATTGAAAATGACGTGTCGGACGCTCCGGCCTGGCCTCGGCCCGGTCATCCGTAAAGCTGCAGTTGACATCCGATCCGTCCGAACGTCACCTTCAGAATCATCAAAATCGGGTCACGCGTTAATAATCCACGAACAAATTTCCGACTGCTATATATTTCGGGGCACGGCCCATCCCTATCAAGAAGAGAGCCGCGAGGGCGCGACAACCGAAACATTCACGACGTCAGATAAAGAAATCCAGCGACCCAGTTCTAACCTTCATATCAACACAGCACAAATAACACCACAGAAAAGAGGTTACAGCAAAGCAGTCAGTTCACGTGTATACATACATGTGTGTTTTCGCTTAACGCTGCTTATGAACCTTCATACCTATACACGACGGCATCTGACGACATTTTTTGTTTTGTTTTATTTATCATGCTTATTACGAAGAAATATCCACATCCACAACACACGTACCTATATCGCTTTAGCTATGACTTTCAAAGATCGATTTTAGAATAGACTAAGAGAGAGTTATACGTAACGGTTGTAGGTAGGTAAATAGGAATAATGAATAATGTAGGTGACTTAACTGTAAATGTTCTACTTTAACGAGTAGTGGATGGAAGGAATAAATATCATGCTCTCCAAAATCATAACAGCTCAAGAAAATTAACCCGAATATGAGCAATCAGGGGAAACAATTTGTGTAGATTATACCTTTTCGTGTCCAGATAAACATATTAAAATCCTCGAGAGTGAGGGTTTAAGGTACCCTTTTTCAGATTTTTGCTCATATCTCGTATGAATACGAATAGCATTATAATTACTTCGAAAAAAAGTTTTACTATGTAAAATAGTGCGTGTTATTTAACTTAATGTTAAATATTAAGATGTTGCTATATGTGAGATCCTATAATTCGCTCTATGTCACTATTTATGTTGTTATTAGCATAGTTATAGCTGTTGGTTCTCCATGTAAAATAAATAAATAAAATTTCCTATAAATTTGGTAATGTTTATTTTTTCTCTACTTATACGATCAATACTTTAGGAGCTAAAGGGTGTTTAAGTTAACAAAGATTTAAGAAAACGCCGTTTTTTCGTAATTGTTCATCATAACTAAATTTGTTTGTTTAGAATAAGCAAGCCTAGTCAGCTGCTGACCAAATATAAAAAATAGCTGGCCCAGAGCATGTCAGGCAATGCTCAGTGTACGGTTCCGTAGTTATCCGTCCGTCCAAATAGACTTTTTTGCATAAACTCATAAGCGGCTAAACCGATCTGGTTCGCTATAGATTTTCTTGAAAGTCTTTACTAAGCTTTACTTTCACAATTTTGTTCGTATTTATTGGAAGTAAGGGGAAGTAGAGGGGAAAACATATTATTTTTTCTTGCAGAGCGATTATTTCCGAAAGTATTACATATCTAACGACACCCCACACTATAGGGAGAAACCCACACTCCATTTTTGAGTAGGGGAGCCACCCTAAAAATATTTTTCTTCTAGTTTTTATTTTACGATTTAGTCGGCGTTTCTAGGGTACCGTAGTCGACTAAGAACCCTTCAAGTTTTACCATGTCCGTCTGTCCGTCCGCGCCTTTTCTCCGTGATCGTTAGCGCTAGAGAGCTAAAATTTAGCACGAATATATAAATCGTTACAACAACATCGTAGTATAATAAAAACTAGATTTTTTTAGGGTGGCTTCCCTACACCAAAAGCCAGATTTTTATTTTCGGTTGAACCCTATAGTGCGGGATGGCGTTGAATAGGTCTTCAAAACTAATAAAGGTCTTCACCACGACCACTTTTTGATAAACGTAATATTTTCGGAAATAATCACTCTGAAATAAAAAAAAAAGAATGTTTTCCCCTCTAGTTCCAAAAAATATGAACAAAATCGTGAAAGTAAAGCTTTGTAAAGACTTTCAAGGAAAACTACAGCGAATCTAAACGGTCTAGCCGTTTCTGACTTTTTGCAAAATGTCTTATATGACGGACGGGTAACTACGGAACTTCAAGTCTTCAATAACCATTTTTTGATAAACATACTATTTTAGGAAATGATCACTCTGAACACACTTCACTGGCTCAGTGACCCAAACAGGATCTTGGCCTCTGACACAAAGAGAGAACCACTCTACTCTATCCTGCGCCACTTCGCGCAGGGTATAGGGTATAGGGTATTCCGAGGGCGGACAGGTCTTTTAGGGCTCTGTATCTGGGACCAGACGGACGTTTTCCACCCAATCACTCTGAAAGAAAAAAAATGTTTTCCCCACTACTTCCCGTAACTTTCGAACTATGGGTCCAAAAATATGAACAAAATCATATAAGTAAAGCTTTGTAAAGACTTTCAATGAAAACTACAGCGTATCTGAACGGTCTAGCCGTTTTCGAATTTTTGCAAAAAAGCCTACTTTGACGGACGGGTAACTATGGAATCCTAAACTGAGCATGGCCCGACATACTCTTAGCCAGTTTTTTTTTATATTTGGTCAGGTGACTAAGCTTGCTTATTCTAAACTAAAAATTTGAGTTATGATTTAATAACTCAAATCATCATGTTGTTTTGGTTTTTTAATTACGAAAAAACGACATTTTCTGAAATCGTCTATTTTTTGTCTCTTTGTTAACTTAAACAGCCTGTAGCTCCTAAAGTATTGATCGCGGAGTAAAAATAGACATAATAAAATTTGGCAGAATTTTTTTATTAAAACTTTTATCCAGAGTAATTATAATGCTATTTGTACAGATATTCAAGGTATAAGCAAAAATCTGGAATAAGGTAATCCGTAGCACCCTGGAGACCACAAGGTAATTTTCTTGAGCAATGTGGCGATAGGTATATATATTTGTCGTTTCTACAAGTAGGTACAGCGTCTGGATCTGGACACTCTGAACTCGTAATTTCAATACTCGCCCTGACCTAACAAATACACGTTAAATAAACAAAAACGGCTGGCCAGTTTCATTTAATCAACCTGACATATTTTAACCCTGACATACTGCCCTTCCAAAACTGTGACATTCCTTACCCTATCCTTCGGGGACTGTCTCACCCGCCTCATTTGAGACATATATACAAAATACGAATCTCTAGACATTACTTAGGCTGCGACTACTACACTAGCGAAAAGATAAGCTAAGGCCTTGCCACATGTGAGCGTAATGATGATCTCCATCTCGTTAGAGATCTTATACAGAATGATTCGGGATACGTGAACAGGACCAACCCTATACCTACATATGCTCAGTAAATGTCGATAAATTGTTCTAAATCGTATGAAAGTGAAACAGCCGCACAGATTCATATTATAAAGTCTTTTTTAATCGATAAAACGTCAGCCTTTGACGGAAGTATTCTAATTGTTGAGTGGGCAATGGGCATGCATGTGGTAAATAATTTAAACCTTTTTGGTTGTACATATACCTATATATGTGTCTACCATAAAAAATTGAGGTCAAAAGTAGTATAATCTACACAAAATGTCGAAACTAGTGTAACATGGCAAATCTGCAAAATGCATGCATCCACCGCGCGCACTGGCCGGTGGAAAAAAAAACTAAGCCTTTCCGCACGTCTTTTGTTTTTTCTTATAATTTATCTCTCTGAATGACTGCAAATCTAAACATAAACTTTGATTATTTATTTAATGTTATTCGATTCTCGTGATTAATCGTGATGATAAAAGTTAATAATTCATATCTGGGCTGCTTCCAACGCAGGTAAAATTGGTATAATTGTATATATAGTATTAAGTTTCTGCATATGTTTAAATCGAATCCAAGTCTTATTTATACACTGCTGGTTCTTGTACCTAAACGAGACGGTATTAGGTTCTGAACGGAAATTAGAGCACGCAGTCATTACTTCTTCTTTTATCTCGAAACGTAGGACGGCCTCTACTTATCTACCCGATTTTTGCTGCTGAAGTTTTATCTGAAGGTGCCTTGGTGAGTGCACTTTGTCGGACATACAAAGGCATCATACGGACATAACGATCTACGGACGTTCAGGTCAGTGACTATCTTTTACTTATATACGGCTCATGTGACGGATATTAGTTTATTTTATTGTACATATTTTTCCTTTTATATTGTTTAAGGATTTGCCACACTGGATGCGTTCTGCGGGCTGCGGTCAGGTCAAATTGAACGCAGCCCGCATTATGTATGAACAACATTGTCGGTCAGGGCAGTCGGTCAGCGGTCCGGGCAGGGAAACCGGTCAGCGAACTGGGCAATGCGGATACAGGATACAAACTGGCGAAATGCAATTCCCACCAAAGAAAGGCTTGCTGTGTCTCTAAGGTAAAGCATGAATAGAGTAGAATAGAGTTGACTGGAATCTTCCAAGTGGTACAGGTATGGATGACGTCGTACGGCATTTATAAACTCCTCTGTTCGTTCGGTAGACATTTTTTTTTTGGAAATTGTTGTGTTGTGTCAATCCATGCTGTTTTCAGTTAGAAGATGTAAGTTACATGGGAACGTAAAACTGATAGTGACCGCCGCCCGCTGTTCCGCTGCCCGCCTACCTGCCCGTATGCGTCCTTCCATTCCTTCCGCGTGCTCGCACGGTCAGATCGCATATCTATACAATATATATATATAGAGACCGACAATGTTGTTCATACATAAAGCGGGCTGCGTTCAACTTGAACTGACCGCAGCCCGCAGAACGCATCCAATGTGGCAAATCCTTTACTCTAAGAACCTAGTTTTTATTTAAAGTTCTAGTTAGCTGGCTACATAGAACTATTACAATTCAACGTTAAGTACTATCATCTACCACCAGTTGGACACTAGAACAACTCATTTTTATAGCGTAGATACGTGTTTCTTGTATTTTTTTAATCAAACGCAATTTACACTATTCAATTCAGTGAGTATTTTCCGATCCCGCCTTTTTTACTTTTTTTATCACTTTAAGGGGCGTTTTTCTGTAGTTTGCTTCAAAGCGACTCTAAACTTAGAAGCGTGTTTACTAAAAAACCACAAACAGCTACAAAAGTAAAAACGCCTTAAGTGTGAACTGAGTGGTTTTGACGTTTCTGTTTTTTTTTTAAACAAGTAATTGGTCCTATAAATAACCTAATTTAATTTTTAAAGGAAAAAGACGCTCCAATAAAAGACCTTTTACTTGCCCCAATGACAGATGATGATAACAATGATCACCAATGACAGATGATGGTAACAATGAAACATTGTAGTAGTGGTGGTTCAGGTGCTACAGCTATTGCCTACTTTCAAGCTTGGTTTTAGACCATCTATTGCCACATTTCCGAACAGTAGCGTGAATAGTATATTATATGCAGTTTGTTCTGTACTCGTTCTCTGTAGGTACCTAAAACAAGGCACAAAGTACTTATAATAATAATTGAGAGCGCACTATTCGCCAACAAACTGTCTTCAGTTTGGCGAAGCTTTTGTATGTAGTCATAAGTATTTTTTTTTATAAAAAATAAAAATAAACTTTTTATGGAACAACAAAACATCAATCAATTTTCATTGTACCTCTTGTTTGCTAGAATTTCACTACCAGTAACAATCAAAACGCTTTCAAATCTGAATTCCCATTGGGATGTACTCGGAATTGATAGCTTAGGAATCCGGCAGTACTCACGATATCAATATTCATTTGTTCTTTTAATTTTCCTTTTTTCCGTGCCATAGCATATTAAGCGACCGAGCAATTAGTGAGGAATGTCCGGGAATATCTTCCATTCATTTGCTTTGAACCAGAGGCCTGTTAGGTAACAAAGGTAAGTAGGTGGGTATTTTAAAGAGCGAAATAGATGCAATCATTGGTGTATCTATTGAGAGTAAACTCTAATAGCCTACCTATAAATTATATGTTTTTTCGTTTCGTTTTAAACTATTGTAACCCCTTAACGCATGTCATAGATATTTTGTTCAAATTTGAACTTTAATAGCTGTCAATAGAGTAGAATATTATAACTGCCATGGTTCCATATGCGGTAAAGGGTTAAGCACGTTGGATGCTAAATGCAAAATCCTTAGTGATAAAGTATGCAAGATAGATCAATTGCTGCGGTATATCGTCCCGTTTATTAAACTTATATCATGTGGCGATGTCGTGTGCGTCCTCCTGTCCTGTGGCCTCCGGTGACTAGATATTGATAAACCACTACTAGTAAGTCAATTGAGGTCATACGATATTGTTGTTACTTTTACATACGTGGCTTTATTATTATACGTATCCTTCTAACATTGGCTACGTGCGAAGTGCACAGGTGGTAAGAACTGACTGCGGATAGCGTCTTTAACATTTCGTACAAGTTATATTGCTCGCAATGGAACATTAATTTACGATTAATCCTGAAATATTAATTTAAATTTTATGATGAAAGGGACCATTACAATCTGTATGGAATGCTTAATATCACTAACGTATTTAATTTGATAATTATTAATACTGTATCCGTGTAAATAGTTTTGCAAATGCCACATATTATGTGAGCTTTTTCTACAAGGTAAGAGTGGGTATAGTAAGTTATCCTTATGTTTTCGTTTACTTTTCCTACTCTTTACTAATTGGAATTCGTTCAATGGTTCATATTGCAACTCATCAAAAGACGGTGAAATTCTTATAGGGGGGTCGAAAATGGCCTGAACTGCTTCGAGAAAAGGATGGTACGGCCGTGCCGCTTTTTTTCTCGACATGGCTGGGGCACTGCTGTGCCCCCACATCTACTATAGATACTTTATATGTCGTCTTCAACTCTAAAAGATTAAATGAAACTTAGTGCATTGATTTAGGCACTTATAAGAATGAAGAGAGAAGAGATGATAATGCATTTTCCACTAGAATCCTGAGCCACGTTAGGGATTAGTTTTTCAAACCAACTCTGATTTCTTCGTGATTTTATCAAATAAATAAAGTATTTTATTTACTTATAATATTTTAAGTAACGTAAAAAGTTACGAGTTTTACTTATCGGCCCGTTGGTAAAAAAGTCGTGCGGCCTGCGTTTTTCTGAAACTGTTTCTTTTTGAGGTGTGCAATAATTAATATATCTATCTTTGCCTGTTTTAAGCAATACCGAAAGCTTCAGAGAGCGGAAGTTTTGAAAAATCGTACTGTCTTTTTGGATAACAATACGGTTGCCAAAAATTTAATTAGCAATCTTGAGGATTTTCTCTAGGGATTCGAATCCGGATTTTTTGACTTTCGCTTGATAGAAAGAAATGACGAACATAGGACTAAAAAAATGGAATAATCTATACATAAAAGATAAAAGTAAGAAAGATGCTTCTAAAAATACACAATTTTATTTTTGAGGGAACTCAGATAATATTTTATTGTTTTCAGATTAAGTACAACAAATTATAATTCAAAAGCATGTGGTATCCGCGGACCACGCTTACACTCAGTAAGAGTGAGATAAGAACACGAACCTACGGGGTCGTAATGCTGCCAAGCCTTCAAAACCAATCAGTTGAACAGTAGATCTATAATATATTATGGCGCTTGCAACAGTATCAAAATACCGGTATCGGGAAATCGTTCCAACATTTTACGCATTATTGCATTAAGTATTCCTTACGCCCGGCAGAGCTGGTATTCCGTAATTATCAACAGTAATGGTAATTAATATTGTACATCGCTACCTTAGTAATCCAACTTTGTAATAAATGCCATTGTTTTGCATTCCACAAATTTAATATTTTTTAATATAATATCACGTGTAATACACTAAAAATAAGGCACACGTTTGATAACTTTATAATGTTTATTTCAGAATTACAGCAGCATCCAATCTTATAAATCTCCAACAAAATTTATTACGGGCTCACCCGTTATCTAAACTTGTATGGGCCCACACCCAACACTAAATTATCTTGGGCTCACACCCTAGACCAGGCCACCAGGTCCAGGGCCATACCAGGCCGCCAGGTCCAGGGCCAGGTCTAGGGTGTGAGTAGGTCCTACAGCTAACAAGGGCTCACAACCAATACCTAGTACGAAAAGGGCTCATACCCGACGTCTCAAAATCAATTCGGACTTACACTCAACTCATAGACTAAATAATCAACTGAACTAATATTATAAATCAAAATGGCTACTCAGCCTGCAAAACTTATTAACTGCGCACGTCCGTACGGCTTTACCGCTAGAACCAGAATGCCAGCCGCATGGCGGAAACCCGCACCTTTCACCTTGAGAACCCCGTGAACGCATACTTTTTTAATTTCTCGTTATACCTAAAGTTGCATTTATTAAATCAAAATTAAGTTTTAAATAATAATCATGTGTATAATAATTTTATAAACCATACACACGTTATCTACAGCAATAACTTAAAATGACTATAATAAAACATTTGTAATCGGCTCACTTAGTCAAGAATTAATAACTAAGACAAAATTTGTTTGTGGATTATATAAAAAAAACGTTTAAAAAGGTTATATTCTTCTATTAGACACGGGAAATAACTCCATCAAAAAATTTGAATTTAGGTCAACTAAATTCTTGACAATTGAAAGTAATCTGATTCTCAATTCAAATATCGGCTTGCAATAGAAAAAAACAACGCCGTATCTACAATAAAAATCAATGCCTATGTCCGAACATAAATAAACGTAGCAGCACTTTTTTTCAATCTTGTAGGCATTTTTTGTTTCGAATAGCATGATCCCAAGACTACTGTGATCTTTGAAGTCTGGAAAGAGGGTCTTGATTTAGCACTCTCCAGGGGGCTGCCCGGATGAGCCCGCTCCCGATAAGTAATATCTACCGTCACATTTTTGTAACGTTTTCTATGTTAGTGGTTATCTAAAGGATATCTTGAGTGGTGCTATTTATAATATAAGTTGTAGGAGTATAATTTATTGAATAGAGAGAAGGCTAGTTACATACGCATATATTATAAAATCAATTAATTAAATTATTTTCATACCTACAAAACCACTACATGTTGTCAAATAAAATATCGGACATTCTGACTTCGCACGGCACAAGCAATTAGAGTCACACCAAAATAGGTTGGCAACGATTTCGACAGCCTAGACAGTGCAAGTGTTATTTTAAACGTCATACTTCTATGAAATTATGACGTTTACTAACAGACTGGGCTATCAAAATCGATGCCAACTTATCTTAGTTATCTTATTTCAGTTATCAGTTTTAATTATTTATTTTGTAAAGCTATTAGAAAATGGTAGATATTTTTGACGCGTTGCCCCAACCGCTACTGTTGACAATGACTGTACATCGATTAAGCACTATCTAGGTATAATAGAGAATGTTCTTTTATAATAGAGAATGTTCTATAAATTTAAAACTTGGTATTTATAATTGCGGTGGTGGCCGAGTGGATATGACGTCCGACTTTCAATCCGGAGGTCGCGGGTTCAAATCCTGGCTCGTACCAATGAGTTTTTCGGAACTTATGTACGAAATATTATTTGATATTTACCACTAGCTTTTCGGTGAAGGAAAACATCGTGAGGAAACCTGCATACATCTGCGAAGAAATTCAAAGGTGTATGTGAAGTCCCCAATCCGCATTGGGCTAGCGTGAGGAACTATAGCCCGAGCCCTCTCGCACATGAGAGGAGGCCTGTGCCCAGCAGTGGGACGTATATAGGCTGAATTATTATTTTATATTTATAATTGGCGTTTATTTAATTAATAATTTATTTTAATCATAAAAGTGCCATGAAACTAAAATATTATAATACGTTTGATGATCCCCGAAACTGATTATAACCTTACCGAGTCTTTACCACTGTACAACGCGCGGCGCGCAGGTAACTAATATAAACAACAAAAACTATTTAAACATAATATAATATGTGTTGCTACATCACCTTTTTCATTATGTTACTCCACACTATGACACTATGTTAACATGTTAAGACATGTTGAAGTAAGCTTAAATGAGTTAAACTGATTAAATGAGTTATAGATCAGCTTCAAATTAACTCCAGAAATACTACATATCCGGTGCGATGAGTGAAGATGTTATGTAAAGGAATTTCATACAGCCTTACACACTAAGGCCTGTAAAGTAACCTCATTTTGTTTGTATACGTCAAATTGTGACATATAAAAAGTCTTGGCATTCAGTCATCAAAAAAAGTCTTTAAGCAATATTTTTGATTCGTTATGACATTCTGCCACTGAAATTTTGAGCTGCTCTGCTGCTGAATGAAATTTTGAGTTTCAAAAAGCACAATACAAATCTAGACGAGAAACGGGGTTGCCGGGTATAGACCGCGGATATAGATCTACTTGGCCTGCAGCCCTTCGTTTCCCGGCCTCTATAGTAATCTACTATTGTTTAACAGATTGGGCCAGAGCTGTAAAAATCATTTCATAATGTTCGTACTATAACTAATAGGTATTGTATGAATCTTAATTTCAACTCCTACCTAAAACTAATAAAGACAAAGGTTCTAAGGCGCAGAAACCATTGAACCGGCGTGAGTCGTAGTCAAAATATGTGCCTTGGCCGTTTTTATACCGTCACATGGCCGTAAGGTGAAAAATGTATCCAATATTCATTACTTTTTTGTTATAGGTTCCTACAACAGTCCAAGGTGTAGAGTTTTTGAAGTTATTGTCTGTATAGCTTGGCTCTACATGACATCTGATAACTTTTTGATAGTAGTGAGAGCCTTATGGGTTCGTCTTGGCAACTTTTTACATGTCAATGTTTTTAGGTGGGATCATTTATTCATTTTAAACCTCAGTTTAGGTTTTTTACAATATGCATATAAAAGTAAAATATAAAAACACATCAAAAAAATAAAATAAACACATTATAAAATACCTAATCTAGGGTGCCGCCAGCAGCGGGACAAGGCCCAAACTGCCGGTGGTCAGGGCCGCAGAGAAAGAACCGCCCGGCTAGACTATCCGGGCATAGTTCAAGATCATCGCTTTCCGCATCTGATCAACACCAATAAGTTACAAAAATACATGTTGTAGGTGATTTCTAGGTTTTAGATAAAAGAGTGTTTTTAATAGGTTTTCGTTAGGTTGTCTGGCAAAGTGCCAGATCTGGCACGCAATTTAATTTACAATACATATGGTGCTACTTTCCCGGCACCCGGGCAAAAATGAGCTCTTTTCGTGCATATGTCGAAACTTTAAAGAGCCATATGTACTGTAAAACGTTATACGATACACGTGCGAATACAATCAAAACTTGTTAACTTATTACTGTCAAAATGTTTTTTTTTTTGCGGGCCTCAATACCCTGCCAGCGTTCAATAAGGCCCAAAATAGTATTTATATAAAACGTTTATTTTTCAATAGTGCCGTTATATTTTTATAACTACTTTGGTACATGAAGAAACTTAGTGTATGTTTTACACAACAACCTGATAATTATAAAAATATTTCGTTTTGAATCAAGAATTATATGGGCATTTATTTTATTCGTGTGATGAGCATGGATATTTATACCTGAGTCATGGGTGTTCTCTATGTATTTAAGTATTTATAAATATTTATATATTATATATATAGTTGTCTAAGTACCCTCAGCACAAGCCTTATTGAGCTTACTGTGGGGCTTAGTCAATTTGTGTTATACTGTCCTGTAATATTTATTAATTTATTTATTATTTATTTTATAAAGAAAAACATAGAAGGGCATTTTAAATAAACTCGCCCTTTTGTTAATTGATTATAGTGTGGTTTATAATAAATATTAACGTATATTTTTAATATTTCAGTAAATTAACTATTTGATTTTGTTACATAAATAAATAAATATTAAGGGGCATATGCTTTCTGACACAAAATGACTAAGTCCCACGGTAAGCCAAGAAGGCTTGTGTTGTGGGTACTCAGACAACGATATTTGTAATATACAAATAGATAAATAAATAGAAAACATCCATGACTCAGGAACAAATATCTGTGCTTACATATATAAATGCCCTTACCGGGATTCGAAACCAGGACCATCGGCTTCATAGGCACGGCCACTACCCACAAGGCCAGACCGGTCGTCAAAGATACTATACATTCGTCTCAAAACTTATGATTATACTATACTTTAGATCAAATGTTTTACCTAAAATAATTTAATTAAAAGTTACTACGCATTTGTGTTCCAATTCAAGAACTTTGTAATAAATAAATGCGTAATACTCTTCCATTTATCTTTAGGAAATCACAGTAATTCTGTCAATTATGAAATTGTTACATTATAAGCGATTTCGTTTTAAATAGAATGAGCGTTTCATATAAAACCTTATGTCCGTAGGAAATGTGGTTTTCGACGGAAAAAACCCGAGGGAAATGATGGCATTAAATGTATACTCGTTGAGACCCGTAAAGCTTAGAACTTACTGTTGGGTCATAGATTTTGATTAAAAGAGAATCTTTTATTTAGCACTGTAAGTATTTGTATAGAAACTTAACTTTTATTATGAATTAGTTTTTGACCGCGACATCTTCTGATATATGAAATACCTAACGAAAACTTCTTAAACGGAAACATTAGCGCTCATTATCATGCATCGCACTCGAAGGGGCATTTTGCGGACACGTCAGTTAGTAACGTTTGCAAATAAATCAATAAATTTTCGAGTTGTCAGAATAATTTACGTGACAGCTACTCCATATAAAATAAAATAAACTGTCATAGGGACCATCATTCGACGCGAGATGTATAACAAATGCTTATGCCTAGTCGTGAACAAAGCAAGTGGTCCTGACGGTATTTCAGCCATAGTTCTTAAAACCTGTGCTCCTGAGCTATGTCCCATATTGACGCGCCTCTTCCGCCTCTCTATGACTACCGGTCAGGTTCCGAAATCTTGGAAGCTTGCTAATGTGCAACCAGTACCGAAAAAAGGTAGCCGGGCTGACCCTGCCAACTATAGACCGATTTCGGTCACTTCCATACTCTGTAAGAGTATGGAACGTGTACTGAATAACCGACTCCTGGCATACCTAGAAGCGAACGACCTGCTCAGTGACCGGCAGTACGGGTTCCGCCGAGGCCGGTCTACTGGAGATCTTCTAGCGTATGCCACCCACATCTGGAGTGAGGCCATCGAAAAGAATGGAGAGGCTTTAGCCGTCTCTCTAGATATATCGAAGGCTTTTGACAGGGTCTGGCACGAGGGCCTTATTAGCAGGCTACCGTCCTTCGGTTTTCCCCCTAGTTTTTGTGACTGGGTATCAGACTTTCTGAGGGATCGATCGATTCGTGTGGTCATTAATGGCTGCTCGTCCGATCAATTGGCAATCAATGCCGGAGTCCCTCAGGGGTCCGTGCTTTCAGCGACCCTTTTCCTGCTCCACATAAACGACCTGCTGAAACCAGGTACGTTCGGATATGCAGATGACACAACGGTTGTTGAAAGCTACATACCCAATTCACGAGCTAGTGGAGTCCAAATACAGTCGCTCAGGGAGGCAATGGTCGAACGCATGAACGTGTCACTAAAGGCAGTCTCTGATTGGGGTGAAGCCAATTTGGTCTCGTTCAATGCTAGTAAGACCCAGGCGTGTCTTATCTCCGCCAAACGGAGTCCATTCCATCTGACTCCTACTTTCCGAAATGTATCCCTTCCGATAACCGACCATCTTGAGCTTCTCGGAATCTCGCTGACTTCGAAACTCAACTTCGGCCCGCACATCGAGTCGAAAGCACAGTTAGCAGCAAAAAAGCTGGGCATCCTCAACAAGGTGAGGCAGTATTTTACACCTAGGCAACTGCTCGACCTTTACCTAGCACAAGTGCGATCGTGTGTGGAATACTGTTCGCATCTGTGGGATGGTTCAGCAAAATACCAGCTTGAGGCACTCGAGTCAGTTGAGAGGAGAGCCAAGAGAATCATTAATGATGACGATCTGACGAATGCTCGACTCCAAAGTCTGGAGCATCGTCGCAAGGTTGCCAGCCTAACGATCTTTTACAGGATACATTTCGGAGAGTGTGCCGAGGAACTGCACAACCTTATTCCTCCGTCCCCATTTCACCATCGGACTACCAGACAATCGGCACTCCGGCACCGCTTCATGGTAGGTATTCCACAAATACGCACGAAGCGTTTTGCTTCAACATTTCTTATGCGAACTGCCAAGGAGTGGAATGCCCTGCCCGAGTCTGTGTTTCCGCATGAGTACAATCTGGGTCTCTTCAAGGCTAGGGTAAATAGGTATCTCATAGGTAAGCGTGCTCCACCGTAGACCGCATCATCACTTACCATCAGGTGAGATCGTGGTCAAACGCTTACCTATCGTTATAAAAAAAAAAAAAAAAAGATAAGGCTTGTAGACTTAGAAGCTTCGCTCTACAAGAGATCTGATAATTTTTTGACAGTGCGAGCCTTATGGTTTCGTCTTGGCAACATTTTACATGAAAATGTTTTTAATGGGTATTCACTTCTATAAGTTGCTTATGGCAATATTCCACCTCCTATTTTAATGGGTTGTAAATTCGTATCTGAAGGTATATTTAATACGATCTGCTTTTATTACTGATTCCCCATACAATCTTCAACCCCTTTTTTCCCTAATGCCTTTTTCTCCCCTACGGGGTGATTTTGGGGTTGAAAACTATTTTATATCTTTAACAAAAACTATCTACATACCAATTTTCAACTAAATTGATTCAGCGAGAGGTTATTGATTCCCCATACACACTTCCACTCTTCTTTTCAGCCCCCTAGGGGCAAAAAAGTACATTTTTTTTGTTGTTTGTGTACTAATACCATCCAAATTTCAGCTTCCTAGGGCTTCTACTAGGAAGTACTCTAAGGATTATGATGATCATGAGTGAATGAGTGAGTGAGTCAGTGACGAAATCGGGGTTTTTAGATATGAATAAAATCTAAAGTATGTGAGCTATGATTGAAATTTTTTATGCTTAATAAGTCCAATATTGACATTGTATCTCGAGAATTTTGTGTATCTGGTGTTATCCAAACCAAGTTATGAGGGTTCAAAAAACAACGAAGCGCTTCGAGAAATGGTAGGTAGTGCCCTTGCGCTTCGCTTTGCTCGTCTTGGCGGTGGCACTACCGTACCCCAAGATAATTTTGTTCGTACTGTCAACTGCAGCGAAAAGTAAACCCTCCTGCATATAAGTGTATGAAAATGTGCTAAACGAATAGTATTTCTGACTGTACCGGCATATTAATTTGTGATATAATTTAATACTCGTATTATGATAATAACAGAATAACTTAATTCTATTACTTCTTTGGAATCATTATCTATCAAGGTAGTTAAAAGACAGTCAAGCAAAAGGTTATAGGTAAAACTACATTGTAATATCTTTAATATCTTTTGTGGTTATGGCGAACTACGACATTTAGATAGTCGACGTAAATAACATGACTTAAAAGTGTTAGTCTCTCATCGTATTGAAATAGTCGATAATTTTATAAAAATTGAGAGGGAGATATCGTTGTCTTGTTTTGGACCACTCTGTCACGCTTATATTTCTGTATTTTATCAAATAAATAAAAAAGACGAGTGCTATTGCATGTCTTTTTTTAAGTGTACGTGTGTTTTACATTTACCATGAGAGAAATTAAAAACTAAATTTCATCTCATACAAAAAGCTACACTCCGTCACAAGTTTTTGGAACAAGAAACGAGACAACGACAAGAACTTTGACCCTAAAATGTCGGTATCGGCAGGAGAGTTAAGAAGACAGGTGCAAGTTCACGGGCACGATATTTAAGGCCCCGTGGATTCAGGTTCTTCTCTCACTCTCACTGAGCGTAACCGTGAGCGAGATGGCTGTGCCTAGGATCGCAGATAATTATCATGTTTTTGATTTTTTTTTGTATGTATTAACAAAAAGTTAGATCGCGAATTGCGAATCTTTAGAAGTAATTTTAATGTTTTTAGCTTTTGTGCAAAAACGTTTTAAACCTATTTTCGTGGTTTTTAGAGCTCCGTACAAAACTTTGTTCACGGAGCTCTTATGGAATCACTACGATCCTGCAAATCGGTTAAACGCGTTTTTTTCTTTTGAGTGAAAATAAAGAAATTAAGTTTCGAATCGATGAAGTTAATAGAGAAAAGCCTCAAATTTTCTTATTACATTTTTGGAAACCGTATTGTTATCCAAAAAAGCGAAAATCTGCGAACCTCAACTTAAGCTACATAAATATTTTGAACAAACGTTTTGATCCATTTTGCACTATATGAGTTCGTACTGGTGTTGATATTAATGTTGATATTAGTTAATGAGTTGCACCTAAAGAATAAGGTTGAGTAATTACATTTTTAAATTATAGTACATTACGATACAAGTGCGAAAAATAGGAAATTCGAAACGAGTGGCGATAAATTAAAACACGACCGAAGGGAGTGTTTTAAATCGACACGAGTTGCGAATTACCTATTCGCACATGTATCGTACAACGTTTTACAGTACATATGGCCCTTTAAATGTTCGACACAGTAACGTAATATGCTACTTCTCGCACTAGTGCTATAAAGTAGCCCCATATGTACTGTAAAATATATTATGTTACTTAAAACAATTTATTGGTCAAACCTTACTAAAATTAACTGATACCCGACACTGATAATTTTCATGATACCCGAGCAAGCGAAAGATTTAAAAAAATTACCACGAGCGTAGTGAGTGGCTCGAAAAGTGGAATCTTGAGCGTTGCGTGGGTTTCAAGGCGAAGGGTAAAACAAAGTTTGCTACCGAGGGAACTACAATGTGATAAACTTTACAAATCAATTTTTTTCATCTAAAATTATCACTTGAAAATTGATTCTACCGGTAAACATGATGCCTAGTTGTCAGAACTCAAAATTTGCATGTAATTATTTGTGGATAAAATACAACTTTCTCATCAGTTTTTGAAGAATAAAGAGGGCCTTTACGACCTGTGACCTATTTATTACTAATTTTACACTATGACCACACACCTCGAAAAAAATGTTCAGATTTAAATTCGTTACTTAACTAGGCATCTGTAGAAATCTCTTATCATTATTATCTGCAGTCAAACACTGTTTCAGTTTGCAAAAGTGGTTCCGAAACTGGCCCAGATTACTTTGGTTTGAACACATTCAGCGTAATAACTATATGTCATCGTATGCTCCAAAGTTGGGGAATCCGTGTTTTGTATTTCAGCTAATGGAAGACCAAATTTTGCCAACGATTTAAGTAAATCTGCTATTATGTCATCATTCCTTTTCTTAATAACATGATAACATATAGCACTTCCATTTATAAGAGCTTTGGCGATACTTAACCATATATACACCATTTTAGGATGGTTGATATTATGGTTTAATTCATTGGTCCAGTAAAAGCTTATCAAAGGGATAGGTGAACTAAATCCCATAACCATAGTTTTATCTTGCACTGCAACGAAGTTATTGTACTTCCAGTATGATTTTGTTTTTGCTTTTAAGGCACTTCCAATGTCTTCATTAGCCAGTTCAAATGCTTTAATTACTTTTTCATAACGTTTTGTGAAAGTGTTTTTCTCCCAAGCTTTCTGATGCTGTGACAGGTGTTCTATAATCTCTTTTTTAGTGAAATCATGACCCCTTAAGTACGTTTTATCAAATATGGCCTGTGATACTTCGGGAGGTCCTTCAAATTTGCAATAATCATTTATCCAGATAATGGGTACGTTTGCGTTCAGTGCTATTTCATTCGCTTCTGATACACCGCTTGCCCATATAGACAAACAAAGACGCTTCTTAGACTTATTTAAGAGAGATAGGAGTTCATTAATTGTTCTGAAAGCTTCGACGAATACCAATTGATCGTTTTGATTTTTGGTGTCTTCAATATTTCCAGCGTAATCCAAGTAAAGTATTTTCGTTTCATATTTGAAAGCATTTGTGCAGTTTG
The DNA here is from genome assembly GCF_033807575.1 of Cydia pomonella. Classification (NCBI taxonomy): domain Eukaryota; kingdom Metazoa; phylum Arthropoda; class Insecta; order Lepidoptera; family Tortricidae; genus Cydia; species Cydia pomonella. The sequence continues at coordinate 11,514,984 of NC_084706.1, read as the reverse complement.
ATTTGAAACTTATGTTGGTATTTTGTTGTGATCTACATTTCCAAGCAATGGTGTCCTTAAAATCCTTATATATACTTTCTTGTACATAGATATATGACAGAAAAAATGGATGACGTTCAGAGTTGAGGAAAATGTCTACAGCTGAATCTAGGTCCGATTTTTCCGTAATAATTCCGGTGACCTCTGGCATCAAACCATGGAATAAATTAGGAAATTTTGTAAAACTAGTCGATAAAACACTAGGGTCCCCAATGACTAATTTTAGACAATCTAATCCGACATTCTGACATAATTTGGTAAATAAATGACAAATTATAGCGGTTTCATTTGTTGCGTAGAAGTACGAGAATTCGTACAGTTTAAATGACTGAAAATAACAACCCACAGCCAGTAAAGGCGTATCATTTCGGATTAAACACAGCCCTTCCGCTGTGATCAATTCAGTTTCACTCGAAAACCGCAAATGCTGCAAGATAAGATGGATACTGTGTTTGGTTTCTCGAACAGGAATGTTTCTAATTAAATATTCCAATTCACATATCAAATCAATATTCTGTTCGATTTCTTCTGCAAGTTTTTTTAATCCATTACATCGATCTGCGAATAAATCAGGATGAAGTGGCGGCCGAGCCATATTATAAAGATTTTCAATGGTGTCCCGTTGCAGGCAAAATATTCTATTGTTGAAATTGTCAACAACAAGTTGTTCAGAAGCACTTATGGTTGAATCACTACGAAATTCCTTATGCACCGACAAATACTCTTTCCCCTTCGTTGTATCAACAAGTTTTTTGTCCATTTTCAGGTTATTAAAAATGTTCGCTAGTAGCACTTTACCCATCATGCAACTGTCACTTGCATTTAAACTGTCAATGTCAGATAACAATTATCGTTGACTGTATCAGCATTAATAGGTATGTCACTTAAGCGACTACTTTCACTTCACTTCGATAGGCAACAATACATTTATTTACGTATTTTAATCAACTATGGCATTATGCCACGTAAATTCTACGAACACGTACACGCGACGCCGGCGCAATGAATCGGCGATACTGATAGACAGATAGACCGAGCCGACTGGGCCGGCGTCCCCCTCTCCCCTAAAACATCGCTGAGTTGCCCAAGCGACGCAACGGAGCGTATTCATAATGAGTGCCGTTCAAAAACCTTCCGTACTACGTTTATATTAAAGATCAAATGAAATGAGATTGTTTACGCGTAGGTAGGTACACTATTATCGCAGCGCGGCGATAGCAATGCCACCCATGTGACATATTTACAATAATTACTTTATCCATACATACTTATACATTATAGGCACAATTAACCAAATAGTTTAAATACAAAATGCCAGTCTCGTTTGTTAATTTAAAGATTTTGTCTTTTACATATTGAACTGGTCTGACAAAACAATGTTACTAAATTTATTTCAGTCACTAAATTCACAATTTGTCAATTTGCCTCCTTTTTCTACTGACAAAATTGGCTTGTCAGACTATGTTATAAAAGGGCTGGTAAAGGATACAAAAATAAACTTAGGTACTTACCATTTAAACCAACCAAAAGCCGGTGTAACACACAATTTGATTATTCTTTCGGCGCTTCTTTAACTTCTTAAGTAATCCCAAAAGTTTTTCAAGTAGAAAACAATACTAAGTGGCAAGTTACTTTTGTGCGTCCTTGCCGGTCCTCGTTATCCGACCTTCTCTTTTCTTTACCAGTTAATGAACTTGAACATGCAGATACTTCGAAAAACTAAAACTTGTCACAGTACAAACAAAAAATAAATATCACCTGTATAGATAACGCATCCTTGCCCGACACGATAATGGCGGCTATGATAGGGTACATAATAATACATGGCCCAACACGGCTATGACGGCTATAACGCTGCTTATTTCATACCTTTTTGCTTTTCAAGATCATATTTACTTTATATTTATGTAGGCCAAGCAACAAGCACTTATGAACAGTAAGTATTACATATATTATACATATTATCAGAGCAATTAATTGATGTTAATACTAGTAGCTCTGTGAGCTGTAGACCTCGCGAGCATAGTTTAAAAGTGAATAAATGTATGGCACTACTGTTTAGAAGAATTTATAAAAACTAACTTGACAAAAATACATGATTATCGAATAGGGTGGTCCAAGTTTACTTTGTATGTAGAAAAAAAGTGGAATAGATTTTATCTTCACAAGGCTCCCTTTATCCTATATTATGGAATAATTTGAACTCATTTGCAAATGATTTAGAGGTCGCTGTACTCGCTATGATTTTGTGATTTGCAAGATAGAGGCGATAGAGGTGGTGTTTGATAGATAGAGGTGTTTGATACAATTAAGAATATGCAAAGTAACCAAAAAACAAAAACCACCGCCTTATTTTTCACATACCTCTAACTAATAAATAAAACGTATAAGATGTCCTTAAAGACATTTCCTAAGCAGAATTATTGATGGGTCAATTTATTTTCATACAATTTTATGGCAGAATAGTTTTATTTATAGCGATCTCTAAATGATGTTTAATGCTCTAAATTTTGCTAGGGATACTTGTTACGTAGGTATATTGGAATAAAAAACCAGCATGGAAAAGGAATTTTCATTACTTTATACTTTTGGAACGCCTATTATTGAACCTACCCAAATTTCACGGAAATCGGTTTAGAAATGTGACTTGTAGAGTAGAACAGATGGACATACGAAACAATGTTTGCCTAACAGGCCAATTCGAACGTAGACTGATGCACAAAATAAAAAATAAACAGAAGGTCCATTCCCGCCGTTCTTGAAAATACATACCTAAACTTGCCCGACTCACTAGGGTTCCTTCTGTATTAATTTCGAATTTTAAAAAGGAGTAGGTAATATAAGTTTGTCATAAATATCTGCAAGATGTCATTTAGTTATCATGCATTTTGCTCGTACTCTACGGAGTCCGTACATGTATTGGCGCAAGCGAGACGCATGATAACTAAATAAAATGGTTCATATATCATTCGTGCATTCTGATGTCAGTGTACGTTCGAAATTGGCCTGTAAGCTGTAACCGAGATGCTTCATCGTACGCGTCGGTTTGTTTGGTTTGCCAGTCTTTTCAGTATTTTTTCTTCCTCGAAGTTCTCGAGTCGCAATAGAAGGAGTTTTACAGTCTTAATTTTAGCAAGGCGATCCAAATTAGAAGGCTCTAGGATAATTATATTTAGACATTGAACCTGAGAAAGCGCAACGTATAAACGACCTACTGCAAGATACCCAAGGTCGACCACTACTCTAAGCAATGTAAAGGTAACGTTCGGATTCCCGACCGCAGCTGCACTACTGCCGCAGTATTTGTAGCTCGACATTACTGCCTCTGACTGAATAATGGAAGTTCTTTAGAACGCCAAGTTCTTGTGACAGTGCCGTTATCAAATCTGACCATTACAACCGAAAGGCGAGGAACGGGTAGAGCATGATTAGAAAGATACACCAAACAGTGCCAACTAGTGATGTGCCGCCGTGAAATAACGCACTTACGGAAATTCTCATTGGTGAAAATTACCGTAATTTACCGAGAATTCTCGGTAACTTACCCCTTAACGATATTCAGTTAAGATTGCAAATTGCATACAAGTTTTGAGATTTTTAAATATTTTATTAATTTGTAAGTTACTTTTAAGTGTAGTTATGTTATTGACACATGGTATTTTTTTATGTAATATTTTCATGGTAAAACAAATACCTAACTATCAAAAATTTAAATAGGATCAACTATTGATTAGCCAAAGTATCTTGCGTGATGGGAGCTTGCAGTTTGGTTTCAAAAGATGAAATGCTTCAATCTATAAAGAATGTTCAAATATTGACAATGGTATTATGCCAGTTACGTAAACTGCTCTTACAAAAGCCTTATGAATTATTTTCTGAAGCAAATTTAAAGCTGTTTAACATGGTTCGAAAATATCTGGTTTAAATTCTGATAAAATAAGTATGGCCTATACACTGACTTCGTCAATAGTTAAATCATTAGGCTGTTCCGTAGAAACCAGTACAAAACTGTTCTCAGCACCCGTAGGAGCATTGCTTTGAACCCTGTTTTAACACCACCAGGACACTTGGCAGTTCTTAACCAAATTTTAAGAGAAACGAGTGACATTCTTGGCGGTGTATACATGGTCACAAAACAAGCAACTGTACTTTGTTCGTTCGTTATTGGTAATTTCTCTAAAATAGTATACTACTTTGCTTTGTAACCTCATTGTTCGCGGTAGGTCACTTCAAAATGAATTAAACTATAGGTACTATGTGACCTATGTTGTCCACACACTTGCCCCACTAAGACACTACTTGACCAACCGATAAAGGATGAGGACCAATCAGGAGCCATTATAATCCGTGAATACCCAAACCAAGCAATGCAGTTTGCACGTATTTTTTTCTCTTTAACCTTGCCAGACGCGTGAAAAATTGTTTTGCAAAAAATCTAAAAAATGTATTTGAGGCAACTTGAAATTTTACAGGGTATACGATTAAAATGATATCCTAAAAAATCGGCCAAGAGCATGTCGGGCCACGCTCAGTGTAAGGTTCCGTAGTTACTCTTCCGTCACAATAAGCTAAACTGGAGCTTAAAGTATAGTAAATTGTTAACCAAGGGATGAAACGGTACCTTTCAAACGAGTTAAACAAATAGGCAAATTTTCATAATCAGTACCTAATTAAAGTACCTAAGTCTTTTTACTATGAAGGAGAAACTATTTGCGATAACTCAAAAACAGCAAAACTGATCATGTCCGCTATAGTTTTCATTTAATGTATTTCTTAAGCTTTACTTCCAGAAAGCTACGTACGAGTATGGCCACTGAATAAATAATAGTATTACCATACATAAATGACACCTACAAAACTGAAATTTGATACCGATTCAGGGACGAATCATGTTGTTCCTTTCTAATGTATGGTACTATCCCTTTCGGTTATTTAGGGTTGTCAAGTTTGCGTGCTGCCAACGTCAAGCAACGCCACAGATTATATAATATTATATTTGCTTAAGTCTTTATATTATCCTATCTGTACTTGTGACGCAAAGGAACGACTAGTTTTGTCAACCCTAATAATTGCTCGTTGCAACGCAGAGCTGAACGGAGCCGAGAGCGCCCGAAAGGTGTCATCCCACTGGTATGGCACTTATGGCAGTCTTCAAACACACTGCAAGCAGGGCGTACACGTATTTTTTATCAACCATGTCCATGTTTACATTCATTTCTTAAAGTCGAATTATTGTAGGTACGCGTAGTTGTGATTTATGTATATATTATAACGAGTCCATTGTGTCCCACTGCTGGGCAAAGGCCTCCCCCTGGGTAGTTGTGATTTAAGTAACTTTTTTAGTTTTGGTGATAACATAGCAAATGATTGAACTATCTGACACATACCTTTACTTATCACATTCCTATACTACCGCTATGGGGCAAATATTAATTAGATAATTAGTAGGTAATGGTTATCTAATTACCAAAAATATATCAGCTATACTCTGCCTGCTCTGCTGCTCACAGTTAATGAGAGCCTTGATGTAAAATTGTTTAAGCTTGAATACGTTTATTACTTAAGTGGGTAGAAAATCCAAAGTAGGCTATATTTAAAAAAACTAGTGTGAAAAGTCAAGGGAGACAACTAACTATTTTTATCACCCGGTCAATACTGGCCGCCTTGGCCGTATATTCCTATTGCTTATCGAGTACTACCTGCATTCGTCTCGAGCCATTGACTATGTGGTATATGGCAACGGTTTGCTGCAATGCAGTAGTCATTGGAATGTTGCGCGCAAATCACATTGATAAGTAGGTGGTATTGTTTAAGACGCAGTAGGTTCGGAAAACGGAGTTTTTATAAAGCGCTTTTTTTGGGTCACAATACGGCTGCCATAAATGTTATAGCAATCTTGAGGCCTTTATCGATTAAAATCCCGATAGCTATTGTCTTTCGCTCGATATAAAAAAAAACACGAACATGTACTTTAAAAAATTATAACAAAATAGGCACAAAAACTAAAAATAACAAAATTGCTTTTAGAAATCTGCAATATCATGTTTGAGGCAAAGTATCGATTAGCTACATATAACAAGTTTTAGTAGAATAAAAACATCAGACACCAGGTATTTCCATAGTCGGAAATCATACCTATCAGGCTGTTAGGATTGGGACTGCCTATCCCTCGTTGCATTAAAGATGCTTGCAAGATAGCACGCCTGTGAAAACATCGACGAAGCGCTGCAGAAGAATTGTAAATGTCAAATTGAGTGACCGATGCGTTTAAATGCTGCATTATGGAAGTTCATTTAGTGTAATATAATTATTTCATATAAGTGTACTTATCTATGGGTATGGAGGTGGTGTGGGAATTCATAATTTATGCCTGTTGCTCAGTGGCGGATTAACCGAACAGCAGAAAAAGCATATGCTAAGGGCCCCGCGCCTAGGGGGGCCCCGCGCTCCGATATTTTGTACTACCACATTTTATTTACAATGTATTTTTTTTCGTAAGTCAGTAACAATATTGATCAATTATTATTATTTGTTATTATCCTGTCTATTTTTCTTTATGACCATACCAAATTTAAAGAATTTTTAGGCATACGCAAAGACCAAGAGAAGGGTTTAGCATTAAACCGAAGGTACTGGGTGTCTCAAAACTTTTGTGCATGGCTAAGCTGCAGGAAACAGAGCTCGGAAACGAACAAAAGAAGATACTGTCTTTAAAAACATATTAGTGAAAAGCAAGGAAGGATGATTTATTAATTAATTATTATTTCAAATAACATATTGCACCTTACAGCTAATGCCTAATGATGATCAGCTTTGAGCCCGTAGTAGGCCAAAGGACGCGCTCCTCTACGGCTGGCCGGGCGCCCAAAATATACCGAGTTGCTGCAAAGCCGTGATACATATGAACTAATTGTCAAAATGTTATAAAAAGAAAACAGCGGGGCCCCTATGCAGGGCTTTGCATTCGCATAGGCCGGATGTAAAGTCCTACATAGGGCCCGATACCCAAAGCATCCCAGCAAGTCGTACTTTCGAGCAAGAACTAAGGCCGAGCAGCAAGCGAGCCGAGATCACATTGGTTCAATTCCAAACTCTGTTCTCCTACAATTCAGCCTTTGCATGGTGCCGCGCCGCGATAGACGCTCCGGGCCTCCGCCCTTACTTATACGGAGCTCGGCCTACGACCTCGTTCACATTATGGCATTGGTTTCTTTTTTTTTCCTTTTAATTGGGGACAAAAAACAGTAACACACAGGTTTAGGCACAAAAATAAAATACAAAGAATAATGAAGTGTGAGACCAACAACATCGTCCACAGATTACTAGATATAAGTTTTATTAGTTAGTTTCATTCTAGGCTCTGCTTTCCTGCAGCTTGGCCTTCAGCTTGGCACGGGAACGCTACGAAATCGGGTGGTCCGGATATTCAGCTCGTGGCAGGGACCGGAAAACCCGTTCATTTGGCTTACCCGTTCGAATGGGTAACCCCTTCATATGATAAGCTAATCGTTTGGGTAACCCGTTCAACCGGTTACCCAACAATAATGATTAACCCGTATTATTCAGATTAACCTAATCGTAACAAGTGGTTACCGCTTACAGGAGCTGATTCGGTTTGTGTTTTGCGTGTACTAACCGGTAACCTTTCGGTTTAGGGTAAGCCTTACCCCTCTCCCGCGCCTTTCCCCCACCGCTGCGGCACCGCGGCAGAGATGGGCATTACGTAATTGATTCGATAGATATATTGTAACTACCGACGTAAAAGTACTTTTCGTTAATGTTGACTTACTATATAGATGCTTATTTGTATCCGGTTTTAGTAAGATGGCGGCCGCACACTTTGTCAGAAAAATCATCAAGTTTAGGTTTTAGGGAGTTCCGATTTCGAAAATGATGACGATTTTGGAATCCAAGATGGCGGCCATGCAGTAAGTCATAAATGTCGTCATGTAAATCGGTTTTTAGGTTTATGGGAGTGCAGATTTAGAAAAAGATGACCATTTTGGAGTCCAAGATGGTGACCATGTACTTATGTCATAAAAATCGTCATGGATGTCGTTTTATAGGTTTTAGGGAGTGCAGATTTCGAAAATCATGACTATTTTGGAATCCAAGATGGCGGCCATGCAATTTGTCATAAAAGTCATCATGGATGGAGTCCAAGATGGTGACCATGTACTATGTCATAAAATCGTCATGGATGTCGTTTTATAGGTTTTAGGGAGTGCGGATTTCGAAAATCATGACTATTTTGGAATCCAAGATGGTGGCCATGCAATTTGTCATAAAAGTCGTCATGGATGTCGTTTTATACGTTTTAGGGAGTGCGGATTTCGAAAATGATGACCATTTTGGAGTCCAAGATGGCGGCCATGCAATTTGTCATAAAAGTCTTCATGGATGTCGTTTTATAGGTTTTAGGGGGTGCGGATTTCGAAAATCATGACTATTTTGGAATCCAAGATGGTGGCCATGCAATTTGTCATAAAAGTCGTCATGGATGTCGTTTCATACGTTTTAGGGAGTGCAGATTCCGAAAAAGATGACCATTTTGGAGTCCAAGATGGTGACCATGTACAATGTCATAAAAATCGTCATGGATGTCGTTATATAAGTTTTAGGGAGTGCAGATTTTGAAAATCATGACTATTTTGGAATCCAAGATGGCGGCCATGCAATTTGTCATAAAAATCGTCATGGATGTCGTTTTATAGGTTTTAGGGAGTGCGGATTTCGAAAATCATGACTATTTTGGAATCCAAGATGGCAGCCATGCAATTTTTCATAAAAGTCGTCATGGATGTCGTTTTATACGTTTTAGGGAGTGCGGATTTCGAAAATGATGACCATTTTGGAGTCCAAGATGGCGGCCATGCAATTTGTCATAAAAGTCTTCATGGATGTCGTTTTATAGGTTTTAGGGGGTGCGGATTTCGTAAATCATGACTATTTTGGAATCCAAGATGGTGGCCATGCAATTTGTCATAAAAGTCGTCATGGATGTCGTTTCATACGTTTTAGGGAGTGCAGATTCCGAAAAAGATGACCATTTTGGAGTCCAAGATGGTGACCATGTACAATGTCATAAAAATCGTCATGGATGTCGTTATATAAGTTTTAGGGAGTGCAGATTTTGAAAATCATGACTATTTTGGAATCCAAGATGGCGGCCATGCAATTTGTCATAAAAGTCGTCATGGATGGAGTCCAAGATGGTGACCATGTACTACGTCATAAAAATCGTCATGGATGTCGTTTTATAGGTTTTAGGTAGTGCGGATTTCGAAAATCATGACTATTTTGGAATCCAAGATGGTGGCCATGCAATTTGTCATAAAAGTCGTCATGGATGTCGTTTTATACGTTTTAGGGAGTGCGGATTTCGAAAATGATGACCATTTCGAAGTCCAAGATGGCGGCCATGCAATTTGTCGTAAAAGTCTTTATTGATGTCGTTTTATAGGTTTTAGGGAATGCGGATTTCGAAAATCATGACTATTTTGGAATCCAAGATGGCGGCCATGCAATTTGTCATAAAAGTTGTCATGGATGTCGTTTTATACGTTTTAGGAAGTGCAGATTTCGAAAAAGATTACCATTTTGGGGTCCAAGATGGTGACCATGTACAATGTCTTAAAAATCGTCATGGATGTCATTATATAGGTTTTAGGGAGTCCGGGTTTCGAAAGTCGTGACTATTTTGGAATCCAAGATGGCAGCCATGCAACTTGTCATAAAAGTTGTCATGGATGTCATTTTATAGGTTTTAGGGAATGTGGTTTTCAAAAATGATGAACCTCAACCATGTGTATCGTAAAGAACTCGTCATGACATTTAAAATGAGCTTAAACTCGATAGCATTATGGGAAGTCATCGATGAGTTCCATTGACAACTTCCGATTTCACTATCAGACCTTCGTCACCATGTGTATCGTAAAGAACTCTTCAAGACATTTTAAATGAGCCCAAACTCAATAGCATTACTAGTAGTTATCGATGAGTTCCATCAACACCTTCCGATTCCACCATCAGACCCTCGCCACCATGTGTATCGTAAAGAACTCGTGAAGACCTTTAAAATGAGCCCAAACTCGATAGCATTACTTGTAGTTATCGATGAGTTCCATCAACACCTTCCGATTCCACCATCAGACCCTCGCCACCATGTGTATCGTAAAGAACTCGTCAAGATATTTAAAATGAGCCCAAACTCGATAGCATTACTTGTAGTTATCGATGAGTTCCATCAACACCTTCCGATTCCACCATCAGACCCTCGCCACCATGTGTATCGTAAAGAACTCGTCAAGATATTTAAAATGAGCCCAAACTCGATAGCATTACTAGTAGTTATCGATGAGTTCCATCAACACCTTCCGATTCCACCATCGGACCCTCGCCACCATGTGTATCGTAAAGAACTCGTCAAGACCTTTAAAATGAGCCCAAACTCGATAGCATTACTAGTAGTTATCGATGAGTTCCATCAACACCTTCCGATTCCACCATCAGACCCTCGCCACCATGTGTATCGTAAAGAACTCGTCAAGACCTTTAAAATGAGCCCAAACTCGATAGCATTACTAGTAGTTATCGATGAGTTCCACTGACACCTTCCGATTCCACCATCAGACCCTCGCCACCATGTGTATCGTAAAGAACTCGTCAAGATATTTAAAATGAGCCCAAACTCGATAGCATTACTAGTAGTTATCGATGAGTTCCACTGACACCTTCCGATTCCACCATCAGACCCTCTCCCCCATGTGTATCGTAAAGAACTCGTCAAGACCTTTATAATGAACCCTAACTCGATAGCATTATTAGTAGTTATCGATGAGTTCCATCGACACCTTCCGATTCCACCATCAGACCCTCTCCACCATGTCTATCGTAAAGAACTGGTAAAGACCTTTAAAATGAGCCCGAACTCGATAAAATTATTAGAAGCCATTGATGAGTTCCACTGACACAGGAGATGTGCACAGACAGCTAACGATAAAGAAAGTGACTATAATAGGAGTAATAGGTACTAAACAAAAATATACCAAAATCAATGCAACGCCTTACCATATTAGGTAATTTGCCTTAAACTTTAGCATGTGTTTTGAAATCTACGTTGTGCGCTACTTGACTTAACGTACACTTTTGTTTGAATTAGCAATATTAGGTCGGCAAATTACAAAGCCTTTGACAAATACCGACTGCCGCCGCGCCGCGCCGCGCACTCGCACGTGCACGTAGGGAATGGAACCGCCGTGTTTCGCGTCGGGCGCTACGTTAATAGACCATATGCAGTTCACGTAAAAGTTAAAACAGCTTGTTCGTATTTAATCAGCGCTTGAAGCGGTAACCCTTTCCCGGGTTTTTAATATCGGTAAGCGCTAACCTGAATTAATTCAAATAAAAGGATTAGTTTCTTAACCGGTAAGCCAATCAAAAGCTTACCGAAATGAAGCGGTTTTTGGAACACAGCTTTACAATAACCCGGGTTTTTGAACGGGTTAGGGTAAGCGGGTCCGGTCCCTGGCTCGTGGAGCTCAGCCTTCGGCCTTGTTTTTTGGCTCACTTAGCCATTAGTTCCCACTTCTTAGGTCCGACTCGCTTTTCACCTATTTTTACAAGCTTTTATTAAACTTAAGCACTATCCCTACATACTCGTAAGTTGTTTTCAAAATCTGCAAACTATTTTTTTGAGCATTTGTCAAAATTTGGCTAAATCGACCTGATCAGGGATGGCAACCCTGGCTGTCAAAGAATCAGCAGCTGATTTTGCTAGGTCCCTTTTAATTATTCTATATTTAATTATATTTCATGTAATATTAAGCCATTTTGGTGTGAATTAAATAGTTTTAGTGTTAATTTTAATGTATACATAATAAGTGAAGTGCTTTAGTGACGTTTACAAGTGTCTTGTAATATCTTAAATTTGTAGCCGTTGTAGGTTATAAATTTAAATTTGTGTTCGTCTCGGTATATTTTCTATGTTTTTATCGCTATTTATTACCAATTTTGTTTGTATTACAGCGTAGTAAATCATTGTACAGAGTCAGAACACAGTGTAGGCATAGTGAAACGTCACTATTTCATGTAAGTACGCTCGTAATATCGCTTAGCTTGAGTAAGCAATTCCCTGGTTTGTTTTGGGTCTATCCTACTATAAAATATATTTATAATGCTAACTCGCAGAGCAGCTGCAGCGGTTCGCCAGCAGGAGGCTGACAAACTCCAAATTACCTTGCTGGAATTAAAAAAATCCAAGGAATTGTGTGCTCAATTGCTTAGTGAAAGAGAGGATAGTGAAAAGGAACTATTATTATCACTTGATAGTATAGAGAAGTTAAAGAAGGAACTATGTTCTTTAGAAAATGTTTACAATGATGTAAATTCAGAGCGGGCCCGGCTCCAGGAGACGGTTGACAAGTTTACTGAGTGTAGTGCAGCATATGAACAGGCCTTGACAGACATCAACTCATTAGAGAGAGCACTGCACGACGCCCACGAGCAAATCTACGAGCTACAGGAGGCCCAAAATATTGCTGCAGCGGCACACACTCAAAACTTATTCGAGGAACTGGTCCGGCCCGACTCACAGTTGGTTGCCGCTCCAATTGAAAACCCTGTTGTTAGTATAGATTTAATCAATGAATCCACCACACCAAGACTAGTAAATTGCAGCGGAAACAAACTCAAAAAATATATTAAATTAAATAGAATGATTAAAAAAAACCAGAGGTTATCAAAAATGAATAAATTGTTTTTTAAGAAATTGAGATTTTGTAAAATTAATGTTAATTTAGTGGATAAGTTAGACTTGTATTCTGTTCAATTAGAACATAGTAAACTACAGTATGAAACTGACACACAGATTTTAAAATCAAAAGTTCAGAGTTTGGAGGATTCTATACAATCCCTAGAAACAATAAATGAGAGTTCGAAAAAGGTGATTAATGAATATTCTTTAGCCATGGATGATTTAATATCCCAGATTAAGCACAATTCAGAGCGGTTTGAGTCGCTGACCAATGCCCAGTCATGTGCATGTAAGCAAGCGACTGGACATTTGTTGACCAGTGTACTCGATCCAAGCCTGTGTGACAGTTTACCACAACAGCAAATAAATGATAATAGCTCCTTCCACACTCCACAACAAAGCACACCTAAACCTAATATTATTATGTATTGTGATGAAATTGGGAGCAATATGAGCTCATTTTTAAACTATTACCTAAAGGGACTTAGTACAATCAGCAATTGTCTGCCTCACAGTAGCTTTGAAAATATCTTAAAACAAATTTTAAATGACAGTAATATTAATTCTAAGACAACACTGCTAATTCTTATGGGTAATAGGGGAAATGTGAACAAAAATAATTTACATAAATACTTTGAACAGTTAAATTCACTTGCAGTGCATGAAATTATTATTTTCACATTCCCCTATTGTGAGCAAATGTCAGAGGCAGAAAATAACATTAGACATAAGTTGAATATATCTCTATATAATCTTTGTACATATAGTAGTAAGTTTATCATAATTGACACTAACAAATTTGTTAGTAAATACCATATGCCTATGGTGTTTTTGACTAAAGGTAAGTGTTACCTTTCAAATTATTACAAGAGACAAATAGCTTTATCGCTATCCTATTTACTTGACATTTCTGCCAAGAATTTGGCAGACAACTCTGCTCCTATTGAGCAGCCCAGTATGAGCTTGGAATTGGTTCCAGTCATAACCAATGATTTAAACTAGCTGTTAAGACAAAAGATTCTGTCTCTGGCAATTTAGTTTTAAATAAATATAATGAAAAATACTGTAAACATGGAAAGTATATCCACCTGGTGCATCAAAACATTCAATGTATTAGAGGAAAAGATTTACAGATTGAACTTTTTATGAACGATTATTATGTTGATATTTTATGTATTACTGAACATTGGTTAACAAATAATGAATTAATGCCTCAATTTAATAATTATCAGGTGGGAAGTTCGTTCACCAGAATTAGTTCCATACATGGTGGGTCGTTAATTATATTAAATAGTCAGTTAAAATTTAAGGAACGTAAGGATATTGTATCCATGTCTGTTGAACGGACTATAGAACTAAGTGCAGTAGAATTGGAGCAATTTATTGTTGTCTGTGTGTATAGGCCGCCATTAAGTAATTTTGAAATATTTGAAAGTGTAATGGATTCTGTGCTACTTAAAATATCATCTTCTAGTAAGAAATTATTTATATGCGGCGACTTTAATGTAAATATTTTGGAAAATTCAACAATGTCTTGTAGATTGTTGAATCTATTCAAATCTGGTAATCTCAACCACATGTTTATGGAGCCTACTAGAGTGACTGCTACTAGTGCAACCTGTATAGATAATATTTTCACTGATATTGTTCCTATTACTAAAAAAGTTATCAGTAATTTAGAATCAGACCACTTAGGTCAATTAATGGTATTTGAGACATTAAGGAAAAATACTTTGAGAAAACAAATAACTTTTGTACCAGTAACCTCGGACCGCGTAGAAAGAATGAAGCAAAGTCTACTTCAGGCGCTACCCTTTTTGTCTTCCGATATGGGTCCAAATAGTATGTATAATTCATTCTTTCACACTTTTATGGATCATTATAATGCGATATTTACTTCAAAATCGGTCGTAGTTAGTGGTGCATCAGTTTTTAGTGAGTGGGCTACTGCGGACTTACATCAACGAAGACGTGCACTGTATGCCTTGTATGAGGAACGGCGGTTTAACACGAGTGATGAATTTAAAGAACATGTCAAGCAATATTCGAAAAAGTTTAAAATAGATTGTCATATAGCTAAGCGAAATTATCTAAGTCAAAGAATAAAAAATAGTCCCAACATTATTAAAGCAACCTGGAAAGTAATCAATGTGGAGACTGGTCGCTCGAAACACAGAGTGAATGATTTTAAACTAAATATTGATAACAAAATTATAGATTCCAATTTAGAAGTAGCTACAGAATTTGAAATTTTTTTCACTGACGTACCAGTTTTCACAACTAAGGATTTAAATTCATCACCCTCATCCGCTGTTACTCTATTAAAAGATAACGCTCCAGAGTGTTGTGGAGATTTTCATTTTGAACGTGTTTGTACCTCCGATGTAGTAAAGGCGTTTAATTCGGTTAATGTCAAAAAAACGAATGACCTCTGGGGAGTCTCTGTCCATGCTGTCAAATCCTTAGTAGAAATTATAGCGCCTGACTTAGTAATTATATTTAACAACAGTGTTGATTGCGGCGAGTTTCCTGATTTAATGAAACATAGTAAAATAACTCCTTTATTTAAATCGGGTAGCAACTCTGACCCCACTAACTTTAGACCGATATCTGTGCTACCAACGTTCAGTAAGATTTTTGAAAAATTAATTCTTTCTCAATTAGTACGACATTTTAACGTCAATAATTTAATGCATAATAAGCAGTTTGGTTTTACACGGGGTCGCTCGACAACCGATGCTGGTGTTGAGCTAATTAAGCGTATCTTCGATGCCTGGGAGGAGTCACGAGATGCTATAGGTATCTTCTGTGATTTGTCTAAGGCCTTCGACTGCGTTTGTCATGAAACATTAATCAGGAAACTACACTATTATGGAGTTAGAGGAGCGGCACTGGATTTACTTAAGTCCTACTTAAATGGTAGAATACAAAGGGTCGATGTGAATGGACAGCGATCACCGGGGTCATTGGTCTCTATGGGTGTACCACAGGGGTCAATATTGGGACCTTTCCTGTTCCTTATCTACATAAATGACTTGCCATTCCTTGTAAAGACCCACCATGATATAGTATTGTTTGCAGACGACACTTCACTTATTTTCAAAGTCAAACGACAGCAACAAGCTTACAATGATGTAAACGATGCTATTTCAAAAGTAGTAAATTGGTTCAATGTTAATAATTTATTGTTAAATGAGAATAAGACTAAATGTATTAAGTTTGTCACTAGTAATGTAAGGCATGTAAAAACAAGTGTCATTGTGAAGGATGAGGAATTGGAATTAGTTGATAGTACAGTTTTTCTTGGTATAACTTTAGATTCTAAACTCCAGTGGGGTCCCCATATTGCTACTCTTTCGAATAGACTGAGTTCTGCAGCTTTTGCAGTAAGCAAAATCCGTCAGTTAACTGATGTCAAAACAGCTCGATTAGTATATTTTAGTTACTTCCATAGCATTATGTCATATGGTATTTTACTGTGGGGTGGTGCTTCAGATATAAATACCATTTTTGTTCTGCAGAAGAGGGCTATTCGAGCAATATATAAAATGAACCATAGAGACTCACTGAGAGATAAATTTAAGGAAATTGACATCATGACAGTGCACTGTCAATACATTTATGAGAATATTCTGTATGTGCATAAAAATATTGCCGATTTTAAGAAAAATTGTGACATTCATAATATTAATACTAGAAATAAACATAAGTTCGCCGTGCCCTTCACTCGGCTCCATAAAATTAAAAAATCATTCATGGGTAATTGTGTGAGATTTTATAATAAACTTCCAAACCATATTACTGAGTTACCAATTAATAAATTTAAGAATCATGTAAAGCGTAAACTTATTTCTAAAGCTTATTATACCACACAAGACTACATGAATGATAAAACAACGTGGGATTAATTGTGATTCGAAATGATTAATTATTTATTATATTTGAATAATGATGATGAAATGGATATTCCAATGCATGTATTTCCTTTGTTGTTTTTATTATATTTGTTTGACATTTAGAATTTATTCTAGAAACAATCTAGACTAGTATTTTTTATACATTTTTTTTTTGCATGACTATATTTTGTGAAAGTTTTAGTATTAAATTTGATCTATGAATTATATTCATTAGTATTATATATGGAATAATATTTACAACATCAATAAATTGCTCTGATAATTAGATTAAGATAATTATATGTAATACTGTCTTACTATTCATAAGTGCTTGTTGCTAGGCCTACATGAATAAAGTATATTTGAATTGAATTGAATTGAATTGATCTGATGATAAAAAGCGAAGGTAAGGAGGAAACCTATATCGAAGAAAGGAACTGTGATAAAATAACACAACTTAATTAAGATTAGGCTCTTTTAAAATGGCAAAAAAAACGGAATTACTTAAAATAAAAAAAATACTTTGGACTTTAAATTGCGTCATATATCTTAGTTCGTTGACACGAAGACGCGCCACGCTCTTCTTCCTAATCGCTTATAGTAGAAATCTGCAACTTTTTGGCAATGTAGTAGTTATGTCTACTAATTAATGTGTATAGACAGAACTACTATACTAGTAAAAGGTTGCACACCACATTTGTAGGTACTATTGGCGATTGGGAGGAGGAGTGGGGCGCGTCTTCGTAGATGACACGAACTACAGCCACAAAAAAAACGTTTCTTGTGAAGGGGCTCCGTTAATCTTTCTTTTTATCTTATATTTATTATTGTTACCATTCAGTCAAAAAAGGCCAAACGGGAGTTATTAATAGCAAAAGGTAGTAACCTTTGCAGCGGTTTGTACAGTCAGCATCAAAAGTAGCGAACCTAACAAGATTTCAAAAGAATATACCATTCTGAAACAGCTTAACTAAATGTGCTGGTTCTAAACTAATCGAGAACGAGTCGAAAAAAATTAAGACACTGTAAAAAAGTTATGATGGTACTGAATCCTCGGGGTGCGAGTCCGACTCGCACTTCATCTTTTTTTTTCAAACCGGGGGCCCCCGCGTGCTATTGTGCTAAGGGCCCCGCGCCTTCTTAATCCGCCCCTGCTGTTGCTTCTAGAAAATTATTACAACTTCACAATCTACATATACATACTTGTAAACACAATGATATAAATATTGATTGCACAGTAAGTACAAGTATAGTTCGTGTCATCCACGATAACTGACGCGCAAATTTGTCAAATCTCACCTTGAATAACATGAAAATACGAGTCAAGGCACGCGTCGTCGTGAATGACACGATCTATGCATTGCTACTAGTATATGCAAGCCTAAGAAGCAGTTATATGCAGTGACATAACGGTTTCGGAAGAGAAGATTTTTGTTTGACTTAAGTGAAGCCAAAATGCAGAGCAAGTTTAACTCGTCCACAAATTTTTAGTACGTGTACCCCAAGTCGTCATTTGTTTACATGTCTAATACCTACATAACACCCCGTACAAGTAAGCCACATACGTTAAAGCGGTATAAAGGCGTACAACATAACCGGTGATGTCGTTTAGCGACATTTAAAGACCGTTTTAACAGTTTGTAACTCGGTAACAAGGTAAAGGGTACGAGAACGATACTAAAGCGAACTTTATGTTGGTGTTTATCTACATAGCGGGGAAGTCGAATGTGTTTTTACAATTTTAAATGCTGCGAATGCTGCGATGTTTGTTTAGCGCTTGCTTTTTCCACTGTGTTTTTTAGACTTGTGTGATTCGCTTTTCGTAGTTTACGTATACGTAAAAGTGTGTTTTCGGGTAAGGCCCTCTGGTTCTTATTTAGATAGTGGGGTAAAAACCTTAGCAGACTTAGGTAGTACCTGACTATTTTTTATCAAGAAATGATAACCACTCTGTATAAATGTCTGTATAAGTCATGGTCCGTTGTACGTTGTTTCATATACCTACTACATTTTCGTAGAATTTTGCTTCATAGAAAATGTTTCTCATGTCATCATTTCATAGAATGATCAACTTCCAGTGTACTAACATTGTAGAAGCTGTAGTTGTAGAGTTTTTATAGTTCAGAAAATTAATGGTTCGAAATTCATGTCATAAAATTTCAGGTCATATATTATTATTCCTTAGTAAGTTAATTAAGTTTACGTATATAAAACTTGTTTCAAACCCTGCATATTCATAGAATTTCGTTTCTCATTTTATTTAACTTAATATTTTCGTTTCATAGAAGGCTCAGTAACTCAATACTTACTTTGTCAAAAATTAAATCATAGATCTTTGTTGCAAAGAAAATTAACACATTACAAGATTCATGTCATATAATTTCAAATTATTTATTATTTAACCGTAATACCCGTATATTATTAAGTAAATATAACAAACACTTACATCGAAACATTGTCTTTTATTAATGTATTTTATTTAATATATTTAATTTTATGTAATCTAGCAATTTGTTTCTGCGGTGGTCACAGTTCTTACCTAACCTACTTTTTTAGCAATAGTTTGTTTCCGCCGAGGTCGCAGTTCTAACCTAACCTAACCTACTTTTCTGGCAACAGTTTGTTTCCGCAGGGGTCGCAGTTCTAACCTACTTTTCTGGCAACAGTTTGTTTCTGCGGTGGTCGCAGTTCTAACCTAAACTACTTTTCTGGCAACAGTTTGTTTCTATGGGGGTCGCAGTTCTAATATTACAATTATTTGCATTGACTTTTTTTTTAAATTTAAATGAAGTGCGTAAGTTCTGAAATAACAATATTTGAAAAGAAAATACTCGAAATAAATAAATAATGATTTCATAGATGGTTAAATTGTTTCATAGGATATAGATAATATAATTTAAACATCTATGAAATCTGTGTCTACAAAACAAGAATACACGAAACATAATTATATTGTTTGATAAGTTTCTAAATTTAAAAAGTTTGATAATAATATACATTCAACTGAATTTTTGTGAAATATGTCTCAACCAAGTAAATAGTCTATGAAACAATAATATTGGATTTGAAAGTATATGACATAAATAATATATGAAATAATTTCTGAGAAAAGAAATTCTATGAAATTTCTGTCTGTGAAATAGGGTGACACCGTCATGGTCATTGAACTATGCCGTAAACTAAATGAATGGACAGACAGAAGGACATCGCAAAAGTCCAAGGGCTCATAATTAATAATAGATATTACTAGATACAGAGGCCAGGAAATAAAGCAAGACAGTTTAGAGGTATGAGACCGGCAATTATAATTATAGTTTTCACGGCGTGGTGTGTACCTACATATACATATATATTGTATATGCTCTTATCTCAAACAAAATAACTAGATAGATATTTCAAAAATCTTCACTGTCCTCGGGTGTAGTCTCGGTAGTTCATTTAGCAGAGCATGGGGTAGTGATTCAGTATTGCGAGCTCAAGCTGCCGGACGTATGAAGTCCACAGCAAAATGTGATATATGGGCAAAACTTATCCGCAATCATTGCTAAGACGCTGTTGGAGCTGGCGCGCACGCGTCGCTCCAGGGATGAGGCATGCGGCTCGCAGCCCTCGCAGGTGCGTTGACACATAGAGAAATAGATATTCTCTAAATGTATATATTAATAAATAATTATATTAAATAAATTTTCTAAATGTAGGAAAATCTTTAAAATTCACGTCCTAAAGTATATATTTTACAGTCTAAATTGTTATACATATAGAATCACCACTCTTTGTTAAGCTGCCACAGAATGGTAGATACTTTTGAAGCTTTGTTTGATCCGCTACTTTTGATGCTGACTGTACTATACTCGTATATACAAATACAAAGGAAGTTATGGGTTTTTACGTACTGTAGGTATCTATTTAGTTTCGTAAACGAACACAAAAGGGAAAATAAGGGATAAGTTCGCCTTTGTACTTCTTACTAATTTTATGTTACTTTTAACATGTATTTTGTACAATAAAGAGTTTACTACTACTAAAACGTCTAAAGCCTTTTGTTCCTATTATAGCCTCACTTGATATTGTTACGTCAGTACCACTCAAGAACTTGCAACTCAATCAGCAAAGAGACTCAAAGTAGGTACGCTGAGCATAAACTATCTGGAGTAAATACCGTCTGGTCGGAAGGCGGAAAAACAAGGGGAAGATTTATTATGCATTCCCACGGCGGCGTCATTCCGCGCGGCGTCTCTCTATTTAGTAGCATACTAAGAGATAGTATGTATACTCTATCGCCTTTTAGTAGGTTAAAACTTATCTAAGTTTTTTCTATTAAGTTAAATTTACATGTTGCAAACAATATCACATAATAGTTAACATACTTAAATTACTTAATAAGTGTCATCCAAACTACTTTAATAAATAAAATGAAATTGTAAACGCCTATCAAAATAAAACAATAACACTTACCGGTTTCTTTTTTTATCCGTAGATTTAAAAAGCTAAACAAATTAACATAATTAAAATAATGACAAAGAGAATATAACAACAAAGAACACAAATAAAAGTAATACTCTTATTTATAAAAACATGCTTAAAATACTTCGTTTATCTCAATTAATACATATACTTACACGTTTTTTTTAATAAATAAACTTATTTACTTAAAATAATAATAACAAAGAAAATAAAAACAGGATAAAATTGTATCTTGTTTATTATCTTACACACAAACATATATTTAAAATAATGTCATTTCAGTAACCGATAATTTATAGTCTGGCAGTTAATGAGTCGTAAAAAAAGATACAGTCGTATGTTCCTATTACTAACCAATGAAATCTATTCCTTACATTAAGCTCATAGGGTCGACTTCTAGTTTTGTTCTAGTATAATTATCATTACTTCAAATCTAAATACAACTGTTGACTCCGCTGTTGAACCGCTTCGTCCACAAAATCCTCTTTCGTCACCTTCTTAACTTATCATTATTGTCATATGGTTTATTATTCTGATTCTGACATACCTATGTGGTCCACATTGCTGGCATTGGTGGAGGTCAAAATGACATGCCAACAAAACTTTTCAGGTATAAAAGAACAAAGCCCGGTGGGCTGCACTTAGGCCATAATTAAAAACAAAACGCATGTTAGGGCTTATTAGGGCTTGTAGAGTTAGAAGCATGGCTCTACAAGAGATCTGATAACTTTTTTACCTTACATTTTACCTTACGAAACCTTATGGTTTCGTCTTGGCAACATTTTACACGAAAACGTTTTTGATTGTATTTCACTTCTTTTTGTAAGTTGCTAATGACAATCTTCCATCCCCTAATTTAAAGGGTTGGTGTAATGTTGATTTACTATTAAAAATCCTGAAAAACGTATCTTTTATACAATCTGCTTTTTGTACTGATTCCCCATACAAACTTAAGCCCCTTTTTCCCCCTAACACCCTTCCCCTTTTTACCTTCACGGGGTGATTTTGGGGTTAAAAACTATCTACATACCAAATTTCAACTAAATCGGTTCAGCAGTTATTGATTCCCCATACAAAATTCCACCCCCCTTTTAAGGTGGTTAGGGGCAAAAAAATTAAAATTTTTGAATTTTTTTGTTTCTTGTGTACTAATTCTATCCTATATCCCAAGTTTCAGCTTCCAAGGTCTTCAGGAAGTACCCTAAGGGTTTTGATGATCATCAGTAAGTTAGTGAGTGAGACAGTGACAAAATCAAATCTAAAGTATAAGAGCTACGCAAGTATTGTGATGCATAATAAGATTAATAAGCCTACTTTTAACATTATATCCCGAGAATATTGTTTATCTGGTATAATCCAAACACAAGTTGTGAGGGTTCAAAAAAACGACGAAGCGCTTCGAGAAAAGGTAGGTAGTTGCCCTTGCGCTTCGCTTTTCTCGTTTTGGTAAATCAGAATTCTACGACCATATCATTTTGGACCATAGTAGCCCTTTAAGGGCAACAATGGCCCAAAAAATATATAAATAATATATGTTTGTTTTCTTTCTATGTGGGTAAATGTACTTACTATTTAAACTATGTCGTTCTAATATATAAATAACCGTAGAAATTACAGACGCGTTTGCAAAAATTCTGATTATTTACGGTACATTACATCTATGACAAAATATAAAAATATTTTTTATAGTATTATGGCTAGACAACGGCCGCGATCAAGGAGAACTATAGTTCTTCTAGATATTTTATCTACTTTTCAAATATAAACCTTCTCGTTTATCAGCAATTACACCAGTTGATTGTTTTTGCTTCGAGTGAAGAAGCGATAAAGAAAAAAAAACCAGTCAAGTCCGAATTCGTTTTACTCGCGCACCGAGGGTTCCGTACAAACTTTGAATTATCTCGTGTAACTAAAAAGGCAAAAGACTTTTGATCAGAAGTAGGTACTATAATTGTATGTATACAGGGCCATCTAAAAAGAAAAATTGTCTAACTAATTTACGCGATGCACGTATGTTGGTTTTTCGAGGATAATTTATTCATTTATTTGAAAAAAAAAAGGTGTCAATATAATCTCATAGAAATTTCAAGTGCAATAAACTCACGTAAATGTTTTTTGTTAATTAATAAAAATAACAAATTGAAATTTTGCCCCCTCTTCATATTGGTCATTTTCCATAGCTAATAAAAAAAAACTTTCATTGTATAGCGTTGTTCATAAGTATTCCAAATTTCAAATCGAGAGCTAAGTAGTTCTCGAGATGCTACTAAGCGATGTTGCGGACAGACAGACGGACGGACAGAGTAGCACCATAAGGGTTCCTTTTGTACCTTTTTGGTACGGAACCCTAAAAACGGTAATAATTATATATGGCAAAATATACATCAATTAACCAACCATTCACTTAATATTATGAAACACTGTGGACACGTTTTTTACAAAGAGTAATATTGTATCACGGAGGTAAATCCGTAAATGGATCTCAAAAACTACACAATATTGTTTACATTATATGTACTTATGTGCATGCACCTCCTAGTTTTAGTGTAGTTTAAGATATACTTGCTGTGCCCTAACAGGGTTCATGTGTGAACTTGCCCTAATGTAATACCTGTTATGTACCACATGATTAATATGCAATAAATAAAATAAAATAAAAATACATTTTGATATTTTGTTAATTTTAATGATAATTTAATTTTATGATATTTGAGGCAATTTTCGTCTCATGGGGCGTTTGAAGGGACTGGGTAAGCCGGCAATGGCTGTTATAAGCAGGGCCCGTACTTTTCATGCCGTTGACAGAATAATGACGTCACGCTACATAGAGTATGATTCCAATTAGTATTTTCGTAATAATTAATCATTTATCAACCTCTTTAGGTAAGTTATACATATACTTGACAATCAGTACAGAAACGTCTAACTGACTTTCATCTTATTGTCACTCAAATAAATAATGGATTATTAATTTATTAAATAATACATATTTTTGATCTTTAACAGCGTAACAAGCTTTTATTCTCGTAACAAGTATTTATTTTTCTACCCGTCAATAAATAAGTTATCTAAATTTGTAGTGTTGTAAAACAACTTCCTGTATGTTAAATTACGTTATTTTTGCATCAACGGCATGAAAAGTACGGGCCCTGGTTATAAGTGTCGTTTTGAAAAACAAAAAGTAAAATTCGTTAAAAATCTTACTTTCCCTTAATTAGCCCTAAATTGACGTAAAACTACTCACAGTTTACTTCAAAAAGCCGGTGCCTCGTATGGTGACCATTTAAGGGTTAATGAATCAGGTAAGTGGTTTTTCTGTTTTACATACAAAGTTTAGCATTGCAATGAAATATATATTTACGAGTATGCTGATAGATCTACACCAGGGATGTAACGGATGTGGTTTTATCGGAACCGAAAGAGAACCAGATGTTTTCAATTTAGTTTATCGGAACCAGAAACGGAATCGGAACTAAAAACGGAACTGGAACCAGAATCGACCGAACCGTTCTGGCCTAGTGGGTAGTGACCCTGCCTATGAAGCCGATGGTTCTTTTTTTCGGGATCCGCTCATGTCCCGCCGCCGAGCGTAGCATTGACATCCATTATAACTTCAGTTTCAAAAGTAACGGAACCGGAACCGAAACGGATGTGTACCAAACGGAAGTTCCGACTTAACGGAAACGGAGCTCCGTAACATCCTTGATCTACACCACTGTAATTTGTTCAAAATCTTCTTCGTGAAATAACTGCATAGTTTTTAAAAAATATTCGGACTGGTTAGGTCGGAAGCAAAGTGTTAATTTTCGAATAAATAAGGTGACTGGAAACACGTTAAATATTGAATTGGGACAACCGTTATCATCGGGCCATTCGGAGCCCTCTGCTTCAGCTGCTCTGCTGAATGACCAAAAAAGGACTTTTCGGCTTGTAGTAAGCGTTCAAAATGCTAGCACCACTAGCGTCCTTGGATGCATTAGCAGACAACAACCTGAGGATATAGATAATTTAGAGACCAATGAAGTCAATCCTGAAGATGTGCTATCTGTTCTCACATAAGCTAAACTAAAAAACACCAATTTTTGTTACTACGTGCTTTTATAAATTCTCGGGTTAATGGTAAAGTCAATGCGAAGAAAAATTGTTATCCAGAAAATATTAAAGTTGCCGATTCCACAGCTGAGGTGGAGTGACAAAGCTTGCTGGATCATACAGCTACGCGTTTAGTCGAATTTCAAAAGGAACTGATAATAGCGATACCTGAAGAATCAATGGGCGAAGTGACTTTAATAGGAAAGTGGGGCTTTTTTAATTTGGGATAGAATTTCATTTTAGCAGAAACATATTTTTTACATGCATGCCGATAACGGACTAGCGAATAATTTGTTGATAAAACTAGATAACTTGCCGATAACGCATGATTTTAACTATTATTTTATGACAAGTTATTTTTTGAAGTGGAAACTTCTTTAAGCGCATTGGGTATATTTTAAGATGGGAAAAACCCAGACAGACAGACCCTTGAACTTGCGATACTGTTACCGTCACCGTAACCGATAACTAATAAAGCTTAAAATATTTCCTGATGGTTAAAAAAATACACACGTTATTGTTCAAGTTTTCACTTCTGTCGGCACTCCCGGAGTGCCACTGTTTTTTTTTTTGCTGATTGAACCTATGTATTTACTTCCAGACATAAGTTAAAATCTACTAAAACTTACTAAATTGATTGAACCGGTTAAATTGATGGCTAGCAAACTTATCTCAAGTATTTCCCGATATTGCCCAAGTTGTCTCAGTATAGCAATATAACAGCGAATACGTTGAAATTTTCAACTCTTTACCTAATGTTAGGTAATGGTACAAAATAGATTGACAGTTTACCTTGCTATTTTTTCAGCATGTTTTTATATTAAAGTTTTTAAAGGAAGTTCTGAATTGCCTGCCTTGGAGATTTTTCAGTCTATCGGGTCATTTGTTGTACATTCGGATACACATATTATACGTGAATTGGAATAATTAGGTAATTGACATTGTATTTTAATTTATAATAATTTTGTAATTAATTATGCCTACATTGTACTTAATGTGACAGTGTATGATTAATACCAAATGAAATCTATCCATCTATCTATAAACATTCCTTTTGTAAATATCGGATTGACAACGCGGCTGATTGAGAAGATTTTTGTAATAGGTCCTTTGGGTTTTTAGTAAAAGCACGTACAAGGCGCTGCGAAGGGACTCCCTTATGCTTGTTATGTACTAATAGCCCCCGTTTAGCCTATTCTGACAGAATGGTAACTACGGAACCCTACACTGAGTATGACCCGACATGTTCTTGTCCGATTTTTTTAGCATAACTATCTTAAATATATTCAGGAAAATAAGGAAGGTAGATTGCTTACGTCGGATTTACCAACCATTCTTGACCGCAGAAAACGCTGACACATTCCTATTTACTCCGAAGCCAGATTCGCACGACCCTACTGTGATTCCACCTGACTTTTTCCAAAGTTTATCTGCGAATTGTTTGCCGGGATTCGTCATATTCTTTGCGTTTCTGCTAGTGAATTTTTTTTTGTTAGGTACCTACTACCGGTGAGCATGAAACCTATGAACGTAAAAAAAAGAAGTTTAATAAAACACGTCTATGTATTAAGAAAAACGGTTGAAGATGCAATGAATTGCTGAATGCCAAGCAATACAGTGTGGACGCATTAAGAAACATCAACCAATAAACAAAGACAGGAATGTTGATTTGTGGCGACATATAGGGGAAAAGAGACTAAACCGGGTACACCACCTAAAGCGGATAGGGGCTGTTTTATTACGACATTAAGTGCGAATGTCAAACAATGCATATATGTAATGATTATTTGAACACTCTGGAGTTTTTGTTCCGATCGGGCATCTGAGTAATGACATACCTAGCGACTCGCCCCGGCTTTGCACGGGTAAACCTTAATAGATTACACACTTAAACCTTCCTCAAGAATCACTCTTTTGATAGGTGAAAACCGAGTGAAATCCGTTCAGTAGTTTTTGAGTTTATTGCGAACATTTATAAGTAGGTACATACAAACGGACAGTGGCAGCGGGTGATTTTGTTTTATAAGATGTAGTGATAGTTATATAACTAGAAATTAATAAGTTTGTTAAAACTACGTAAGAAATGTGTCATCGGATAGTTCGGAAGCTATTAGCCTCATAGCCTCATAATGGTGCTATTTAAGCCCAAAAGACGATTACAGTGCGGGCAATTTTCTTTAGATTTTATTTTATTTTATTATTGTGTAATTTAATAACGTGCTCTATGACAACGCGGGAATATACTTGATCTGCTTTGATACAATTTTATACTAGTTTAATTTCTTCTTAAAATAAATAAATAAATACTATAGAACAAATAGACTAAGTTCCAGAGTAAGCTCAATATGCCTCGTGTTGAGGGTACTTAGACAACGATATATATAATATATAAATATTTATAAATACTTAAATACATAGAAAACACCCATGACTCAGGAACAAATATCCATGCTCATCACATGAACAAATGCCCTTACCAGGATTTGAACCCGGGTTCTTTCATACAAACTTTTCGAATCATGGACAAATTTAAGAAATAAAAACGAATTTTATGATTAAGTCAACGACCATTGTTGCCTAGTGGGTAGTGGCCTAGTGACCCTGCCTATGAAGACAAATCCCAAAAGCCTGGGTTCATATCCCAGCATGGGCATTTGATTGTGTGATGAACACGGATATTTGTTCCTAAGTCTCGGGTGTTTTCTATGTATTTAAGTATTTATATATTCTTTTTTATCTTTTATCTTAACATAAAATTTTCACAATATGTATATGAAAGTAAAATATAGAAACACTTGCAAAACAATACAAAATGTATAACTACATTATAAAAAACCTAACCTAGAGTGCCGCCAGCATCGGGGCAGCCGGCGTTCAGGGCGGCAGACCGAATGTATTACTTGTATGTTATTATTATATTATATAGTTGTCTGAGTACACAACACAAGCCTTACTGTGGGACTTAGTCAGTTTGTGTAATAATGTCCTATAATATTATTTATTGACAAATTCTCCTCATGTGTTGTGATTACCCGCTTTATGCTAGGAGGTAGGGCAAAACTGGTTTTGGGGATGCTTTATTTTTTTAAATAAGTAGTTCTTAGGGACAAAACGTCGCAGTTTTTGTTATCTTATTTATAATGAAGTTCTAGATTTTTTCTGACTGGTGGAATGAAATCTGTTTGTAAAATCAAATAAAAACTAAAACTTTTTGGCCTTCTTCGTTAGCTTACCCGTTTCAGGCCTCCCTCCTCTACACTCCAGGACAAAGTTCGACGGTCTCACGTTAATATTAATTAGATAAACATAGGAAATTATAAATAGGGCAATAGGGTTAACTGCCGACATTTCTTACAACGAAATTAAGCTGAATTTACAATTTGCTATTTTGTTACCCTATTTTTTGTTCACCGTTAAATATATAAATCATTACTTCGAATAACTTCTTGAGATACTAGTTTATCTCAGTCACTCTACTGAATTATAGAAGCTTTTATTATAAATATATCTAATTGCTCTAGGTAAGTATACAATGGAGATGCCTCTTTAACTTTGCTCAACCCGTTACCATCAAGATGTCGTCTCTTTGACGTCCGCAATCCAAGTGTACGAGTCTGTACCCCACTCTCTTTAGCTTCCGCTTACCCCTGCCACTTGCTAACTCTAGTATTGCCAGGGAAGCCATTAAACATTACCCATCACCCTGATATTAAACTTAGGTATTTTAAGAATGTTGCCAAGTAAAATTCATATTTGCATACACTATTTGGTGCAATTACTAAAAAATCATGACATTTTCTTTAGCTCGATTAATCTTTTCATTCATTTCCTCTCTTCCTTTAAAGATGTCTCTATAATTATTAAACTCAGGTTTTCGAGCCAGAGCGTTAATTACATTTTATTATTACCTACTTTTCGCAGTTAATGTACATACTCACTTCTATTATAATTCTACTCTAAAAACGCTTTGTTGCACTGCAGACAAACTTCCCCGCTCAACTTTCTTATTAAAAAATCGGTATGGAACTATTCCTGGGTAATGGATTTTTAACCATCTTTATAAGTAATTAGTTTCCAGAAGACGCCTTGTGCATTTCGTTGGTTAAGTTAGTGTGGGTAGTTAGCGAGAATGGTCTAGGCGGAGACAAATTGATATGGTTTTTAGGACCTATCTATATGTGTTCTAAAGTCTTACGACCTGTGGAATTTCTCAATTTTGAACTCAAAAAATGACGTAGAATAGTAATAACCAATATAAATGTAAACAAAGTTATGTATATGTAGGTGGGTAAAGTTTAACCGCTCGTGCTAAGATTGATACCCAAGCAAGCGAAAGATTTTAAAATTGAAACACAAGCGTAGCGAGTGGTTCGAAAAGTGGAATCTTAAGAGTTGCGAGGGTTTCAAGGCACGACGGTAAAACAAAATTTGCCACCGAATGAAATACAATTTTTTTCACCACACCAACAAGAAGAAAACACTCACTGTAAAATATCAACCAAAATCAAACCAAATCAAAAATCCAAATGATCATTATTAAATATTTATCATTCAGAATCATCATCTAAAAGTCAATTCTACTAGCCAACATAAGGAAACAACTCAAAATCCGCATCAGATTATTTTACCACTCTTGTAAACAGAATCCAAATTTCTCCTCAGATTTTGAACAATCAAGAGAGCCTTTACGAGCTGGTGTACTGATGAATAAAGATGCAAATATGTAGTCACCAATATAACATTCTTTTTTTTGTTTTACTTAGACAGGAAATTTCAGAAATATAATATCCTGATTCCTGCGCAAAGTATATAAGACATTCGGTTAGCCACAGCAAACTGACAATTGCAACAGGGATGCTGCTGCATTCGACAGCTGAATCACCTCAGGAGAGGACCTAACCTTACTTGCTAGGTACTTGGGTATAAATCATTTTCGTTGTCTTGTTTTTGACTACTCTGTCATGCGTGGATCTATGTTATCTATCAAGTAAATAAAAAAGTCGAGTGTAATTGTATGTCTTTCTAGCTGTAGATTATATTATACATGAGAAACATTAATAACCAAATTTCATCTCATACAAAAAGCTCCACTCCGTCAGATTTTTTGGGGACAGAAACAAGGCAACAAAAATAATTTTTAACCCAGTTATAACTAATAACCCATATCGTTTGTGCGGAGTCGCAGTTCCAACCTAGCCTAACCCATTTACGTCATGCAACTAATTATGCCACACAAATAATTATGTGATATCACTTGTTAGAACATATAATATGCTTTAGATTATGTAATAATTATGTCTATGTATTATTAGACGAAGTGTAAATATACCTTATTACCATTATACCAATAATTACATTATGTATGTTGTTAATTAGGTATTACGGTAGTATGCCATTTATTACGTTATTCAATAATATATGCAAAGTAATTATAAAAAATGTAGTGCACCCATATTAATGTCCGTGTAGCACTGACTCTATTACGCATGAGTTTCGCAGTTCCCAAAATTACGTACCTGTTGAGAACCACTTCAACATGGTTGTGTCCGGGTAACGTATCTTCTTTTGAATGTGTCTTTTTCGGATGAACAGTGGACTCAAGCTTTGCCGATACGCCATTGCCTTCGGCTATTGCCTTCATTAGGGAAGTGGGACGTCGAATTAAGGAGAGGAGGTCTGACGCTCGCGCGGATTCGTGGTGCAAAGGTTGTCCATCGCCATTCAACGTGGCAATGCGGCTAGTGTGATGGATGGATGGATGATGCAAAATGTATGGTGCATTTCATTCAATATTTTATGTTTTTGGTTCATGAACAAAATATTAATTTCAACCGAAACTTACGTACGTTAAGCAGAAAACTAGCGCCCGGTCCTAACTAGCACCAAACACCTTGGAAGTTTAAGGCGGAGCACCTTAGTACTAAGTATGCAAAGTGAATATTTAAAAGGGAGCTCTGTACGAAGTGAACCAGCCATAAAAACAGCTAGATCACTAAAGCAAAAACAATTAGTTTACTAAACATTTTACTACATAAACTGTTGGTTAGTTGCTGTACGAATATTTCTAATGTACATAGAAGGAATTGTTTCTGGTAATTCTACTTCCTAGATTATCATTGAATATATATACATATATCAGATTTAGTGCCCCACTGCTGGGCAAAGGCCTCCCCTCGCTTTCTCACTCAACCCTGTTTTACGTCCAAGTCGTCCCGCCATCTCCTTTTCGGCCTGCCTGCATCCCGGCTAGCACCATCTATGGTGTTCCGTGGGTCCCACTCGGTAACCATGTTAGCCCACCTTTCAGGGTGCATACGGCAGACAAGCACAATTAGCGGTCTTGACATCTACAACTCGAGTTCTGGAGCGCGAGTTTCACCGTTTAGAAGAAGTATCATTCATATTATAGGTAATGCGTTATTCCCTAAATAAAGGTTTTCATGTTTTAACAATACCTATTCATTGTACAAAATGTTAGTTTAGATTTGTCTTACATGTGTGTGTTGTTGTCCTATGGTACTTCATTGGTACAGAGCGCCTTCGTGAGACGTCGCCATCCACTCCTGTCCTGTGCCTCGCGCTCCGCGTCCCTCCAACTCAGTCCGGCTGCCCGCAGTTCAGCGTCGACGGTGCGCTGCCACGTGTGCGCCGGCCGACCCCATCGCCTGCTCCCAAGCGGTCTTCACGTGAAAGCGATCCTGGCCGTGTTGTCCTCTGGTCTTCGAAGGGTGTACCCTGTCCACTTCCACTTCCAGTCAGCAATTTCTTACTTGACCGGGACTTGGTGGCATCGATTTTGTCTTACATATCTAATAAAAATTGCTCTTTAGTGTTGTGGAGACTAAATTACGTTGCAACACTCGATAAAAACTTTCAATCAATTATCTCGTATTTTAACGCTTAGGAAAGACGAAAAATGTAGAAGGGTATTAGATATGAATGCAACAATTATTATCGTGGAATAAAGTTGATGAGCCACACGATGAAGCTGTATGGATGAGAGAGAGAGAGATAACAATACGAATTCGTCTCAGGGCTATCCATTATCGACCCTATTTATGCCATAAACCTAGTTCATCTACATACCAACTTTCAACTAAATCGGTTCAGCGGTTATTGATTCCCCATACAAAATTCCACCCTCCTTTTCAATCAGTTAGGGTTTTTACCCACTATTTAGAGATTTATATTTTTTTGTTGTTTGTGTACTAATACTATAGTCAGACTAAGACAAGTCTGTAACGATTTTGATAACACATGCAGTGCGAGTGTTATTTATACGTCATAATTTCATAGAAGTTTGACGTTTAAAATGACGCTTGTACTGCACATGCAATCAAAATGGTTGCAGACTTGTCTTGGTCTGACTATATCTTACATACCTAATTTTAGCTTCCTAGGACTTTAGGGTTTTAATCATCATCAGTTAGTAAGTTAGTGACGAAATCAGGGGTTTGTTAGATACGAATAATACTGATATATTTTATTCTGAAATATTTTATGCCGAATTTTAGAATATCGAATTTAATTATTCCGATTTTTAAATACTGGACCCATCAAAATCCCGACTGTCGTAATTACGAACGATGAAAATCACGAAAGAATATATTTCCGAATACCAAAAAAGACGATTTTTTTCACGTAATTCCGAATATAACAATTCTAATGGTGACAAACACCGAATTTAACATTTACGATTTTTGTAATCACGGATTCTGAATTGCCATTATTTCGAAAGTTTGAATTCCAATTTCATGTGATTCCTATTTTAAACATCCCCATTTTTGTATCGAGTCGTGCTCCGCATCTGCTCCGGCGCTACGGGCAAAGCAGCCCCTTCGCCCTTGCGAATCAAAGCGCAGGAACAAATGCTACGGCGGGCGAAAGCTTCTTCCCCTCCACGCCTCCGGGTTTTTACATATACACTCTAGGAGAAGGACAGACAAGACCACGTGGATAGTGGGGTGCTCCGATTCGGATTTTGGTTAGTTAGACTTTTAAGTCTAAGTGCGTTAAGTATTTTTTTGAAAATCAAGAATTTCATTATTTCGAGTTTGCAAAAGATCGAATTTCTGAATACCGAATTACTTTGTTTCAGATCTGTTTATGATTTTTCGGAATAGACAAATACGGAAAAAAATATTTTCGTTTTTTTTTTTTTAATTGGAACTTTATCTTTTCGTTCATATGATAATTGGATTTTAAGTATTCGGAAATAGTACAGTCGTGATTTTCTTCTTTCGTAGTTTTCAAACTCGTAATTTCGATATTTCGGACATATAAAAAATCGGGATTATGAAAATCGAGGTTATAAAAGTCGGAAAAACATATTTCGGAATATTTGGGTGTTCCCAATTCCCATGAATAAAATCTAAAGTATAAGAGCTATGCAATTTATTTATGCTTAATAAGTCCACTATTGACATCATATCCAGAGCATTTTGTTTATCTGGTATAATTCAAACTAAATTTGAATTATACCAGATATATTTATGAGGGTTCAAAAAAATAATGAAGCGCTTCGAGAAAAGGTACATAGGTAGTGCCTATGCGCTTCGCTTTGCTCGTCTTGGCCGGCCGTGCCCCCAGATATCTACTATAATAGAGTTTCAGAGATAAACATAGCTTGTATAAGCTCAATAATGCAGTGTCTGCCAAACCATAACATTTACTCATAGAAATTGCATGGCTACTACGCGAGAATCTATGTTTTGCCTTATATAAGCAAATTAAGTTGTGGCCTCCAATAACAACGCATAGCTTGTAAAGAGCAGCGTTGTTGGCGAGATTAAGTAAATAGCGCTGTGGCTATCTAAGTTGTGGCCGCTGCAGCTGCAGGCGATGATAAAACCGCCAGATGCCCGTTATTCTAATACTTAACGACTCCACTCGTGAATGGGAATAGCTGTTTGCTGCACTGACAACGGAGGTTTGGATAACGTAATAGTTTATTAGTTCGGGTAACCTTTTATGCACTAGTTTTTAAAGTGAAATGTCGATTAAGAAATGTTTTTATTTTTATTTTATTCGAGTGATCCTCCTAGCCTCCTTATACAGGGGGGAAGGATTTATTAGACTGTCTAGGGCCATTAAGCGTTGAGGAACCTCGTTTTAGGAAACACTAGCGACTCGCTCCGGCTTCGCACAGGTAGTAAAGCATATATAAGCGAATCTAGTCACTGCGCCTAATACCTATATAAATTGAAATTGTATGATGGAAAGAGCCATTATAATCTGTATGAAATACTTAATATAACTAATGTATTTAAATTGATAATGATTTATACTGTATCCGTGTATATAGTTTTGTGATCATTTCATGTGATCTTTTTCAAAAGTTAAGAATGGGTAGGTAGGTATAGAAAGTTATCCTTAAAAGATAAACAAACACCATTGTGAACATTTTCAAACACCAATGAAAAAGAGACAATTCCACTATACATTATGCTGTAGTATCTCGAATGGATTAGGCAGCATTTTCGATTAAACCTCCTAGACAGCGTAATTTTTTCTGGAATCATTAGCAAACATCTTTATATTTCGACCAATCTAATCTATACACTTGAACCTTCCTCAAGAATCATTCTATTGATAGGTAAAAATCGCATAAAAATCCGTTAGATTTTTTGAGTTTATGGTGAACATACAGACAGACAGACGGTGGTGGACTTTGTTTTAAAAGGTATAGTGATAGTGGTTATGTTTTATAAGGAAAAATAAACTGTACTTAGCCCCTAGCAACGCGTACGTCACGTTTCACTATCGAATAAATTTACACTAGGACGACAGTATTACCTATTTGGTCTATCGTTTTTTTGAAGAATTACTTTTGTTCTTTACTAGCCTTTTGATGTTTATTTAAGCTTTTTCTAATTGATCCTTAATAGAAATAGGATTGATAAGAATCAATAGACGGTTTTTTTGCAATATATCTTTTTTTTTTATATTATTTACCTAACCTACGTAATTATAATGATGAATTAACTCACCTGTTTAAATAAATCTAAAGTATCTCCGTGCTTCTCATGTCAATTCAAATCGAGCCTTTTAACTTATATAACTTGTGATGGTTCTGTACAGTCAGAAGTTAAATGACACCTTAAAAATACCCAAGCATAAAACTATTCGACTGAAAAAACTCAAATTTGTTCGTCTGCATAAAGGACCTTTTTTTAAAAACATTTTATAATGTGAATAAACAAGCTGCGAAAATGTTTACGTTAAAATGTTGTCACAAACTTTTCACCTTATCGCAGTGTGTAAATTTGCCCGTCCCCTTTGTTAAACTTGGTTATATTCTGGCAACATTACTTAGCCGCGCTTATGTCGTCCCTAGGCCTTTGAACAATGATTTATTGACTCGTCGGGCCGTGTTTACCCGTACTTTGGAAAGTTTGCCTATAACCGTCATAAAAATGTGTGCCGGGCATATTAAATATATAGGAAATATTATATGAGACGTAGTAGTCTACACGACTTTGTTTTATAATTTATTTAAAATTAGATTTTTTCACTAAAATGGAAATGATGGGAATCGTCCAAAATGATAGGAATCTATACACTGGGAATGAAATAATATGTATATTTATAATAACCTCGATCTGTCTCTCAAATAAATAATTTGTCTGGGTTAGGTTTATTTTAATCGTTTATTGCGACCAATATTTTGAAGTGAAAACTTCTTTAGCGGAGCTGTGCACTTTTTGTGACGGGAAAAAATGTTCAACTCAGGCGTCAGGTGAGCGTCAGATTGAAAATTCGTAAGACGGATACGTGACATCATGGTGACGTGTAAATTGAATGTCATCGAAGCCTGGTTACTTTTGAAAAATCGTATCGCATTCAAGTGTGACATTTTATTTTCTTAATCATCATAACGGTTTAAGAGGTATAATCTTTGTTAATTGTGTTGTATTGTATCTTTGTGTTATTAGGTGTCCATGATTGTAGATATTCAATTTTTTTTCTTACCAAAAAGTTAAATAACAACAAAGAAGCGTGAATGTTTTACTAATATGATGGTGAACGATTAATTAACATTTACTGATTGTGTATGCTGTAGTAATGCTCACGTCTCATGAATTACTCTGTATATGTTATATATTACTTAACACTAAAATTTGCACTTCAAAATATCTTCCACACTCAAATTTATTTACGTAAGTATAATAAAGAACCTCTTTTTATAAAACTGCTACTCAATTTCTCCAAAATATCAAAAATGCACAACGTTAATATTATTCAAGTTTTCACTTCTGCCGGCACTCCCGGAGTGCAACCCGTTGTTTTTTTTTAATTAGAATTATGGCAAACCTAATAGGTTTTTTTTTTCTCACACATAGATTATGGATTAATCGCATATGGTCGCACATTCAAATCACAACTAGATATGATTCGAAAGCTACAGATTCGCTATTTAAAATTATTAGTTTATCTTAAGCAGAACCGAGCTTGTAACAAAGACTACGACCAACTATTATGTACCAACAGATTATGTAATATTCTACCGGTGAATGATAAATTTAAATCATTTATGGCGTGTCATAATTATACATCAAAATCATTTATATGTAGAACGCAGAATAAAGATAAAGTGACAAGGAGAAAACCTAAACTATTCTTAGATAATTTTACTCCCATTAATTACTATGGAGAGCGGACGTTTCAATACTTGGTACCGAAAATATTTAATGCGCTTCCAGAAAAATTGTTTGCTGAAGAGATAAGCCCACGTAATTTTAAAATGAGTGTTAAAAAATATTTAATAGATAATTGCCCACAGGAGCAGTAGAGGGGGGTCAACTCATTATGGAAACCTATAAAAAGTTGGCCTGCAAAGACGGGCCGTCTTTGGAGACCCTGAAGGCTGATTAGAATAATTATAATTAACTTTGCATGCTTAGTTATTAAGTTAAAATAATACAGCATGGTTATATTCAACTGACACAAATGGATATCAAGAGCGAAATTAACTGCCATTAAACCGCTTCGCAGATTGGCAGTACTATTCTGATGTAACACATATGTACCGTGTATTATGAGAATAAATGGTTAATAATAATAATAATAAGTTTAACGCTTATACACTTCCAGGAGACATATTTAAGTGAATAAAAAGTACAAATATATATTTTTACCGAGTTTGATTTGAATAAAACGCCAGTAGTACAAGTTTTTGACTTCTGATTCATATTTCTATGAGATGGCTTCATTTTAGGGACATAGTGTTGCAAACATTTATTGTGTGAAATTTAATAAGTTTTCACTTCGCCTACAATATTCATATTAAATCCATAGCAAAAAAAAAAAAAAAACATATAAGTCGTATACTTTTTCCTATGCCGTCTTATCCCCATGGTCCCCGAAGCTTAAATTTTAAGATACGCATACCGGGACCCCATAAATTGTAGGTGTGAGATTTGATTACTGTCACTATTGTTTAAACCCCATTTAAGACCTAAAATCTGTTTTTGCAATCACATTATGTAGCCCTAAAAAGTTTTCCTACGGTAATTTTAGTAACTTTGTATTGCGCAGCACTCGTGTACTAATTATGGATCTACTGATGTCTATTTTATTGAAATCCGCTAAATAGTTAAGGCGCTAGAAGAAAAAATATGATTTAATATTCGAAGTCCTCTCAAGGCGGTTGGTTTAATTTTTCTGTAATAAAACAAGTGTAAACAAGTTGTGAAGGGTAAGAGGAATCTACCGATATGTCATTTAAAAAAATCCGTCCAGTATCCTAAGCTACAGGTTGTACTGAATCATCAGTACTTAAACCCATAACCTTTCTTTCTGGTTAAGTCGCAGTCGAGTAAAATGTTAATAATGGGGTAGATCACGTACAAATGTATAGTTAAAAGTGGAATGCATATTCCTTCGAATTTCCTTTTAACAGAATATCCCCTGGAAGTGTATAAGCGTTAAACTTAGATACAGCAAGTGTGTTCTATAACAAGATGTATTTTTTCCACAAAGATATCTGGGACATTTTTGCGTACAATTTAATATGCTTTAATGTTGCTTTACACTATATTTTCATAAAGAATGTAGATTTAGAGTAAAACGCTATTTTCTCCTGGATGGTCACACATTTTCCAAAATGGCTGCGATTCCTCGAGGTCCCCAAATGTCAAATGGCGTGGGCATGAAAAAGGGGCCTTTAATTTATATATATACCAAATTTTATGACTGTTCTAGAGATTTCGAGGTTGGTCTTAATCCGATTGTGCTATGACTGCTATGAGGGCAGTCTTATAGCGTACTTACTTTTGAAATACTGACATTTATAATTTAATATTTTTGTTTATGTTTAAAATTATTTAATTTGATTAATTTAGCAGCCGTTTAAAATATTTTTACATAATTTTCAACCGTGGCTGAATGCCGGATATTTCTGTGAGGAATCACAACATGGCGGACGAATGTTTGATATGTCACCGTATTTAAATTATTTCGCTTAAAAATTTGTTTTTTTTTTCTTCGCAAGTGTGATGAAAAACATTGTGTGTAAGTCCGGGGGTAATAATATTGAAAACTCGGGTCTTTAATTCCCTCCAGCCTGCGTATTTAATATACTCTAATGTAATTACCACCCTCGTATCCAAAATTTCTCTTACCCCTCCCTCGTTGCACAATGTACTATCTTTCATTCCAAATCGGTACCAAATAAGAATACCACCCGCCTGATGGTATACAATAAACGAAGCCTAGAAAAATAATAATAAGCATTTTCCGTTACATCCAGAATAAAACACCTCCAGCTAGGAAAATATCAATTATAATCCTCATCAGTAGATATAAATGCGGTCC
This sequence comes from Cydia pomonella, assembly GCF_033807575.1. Lineage (NCBI taxonomy): Eukaryota > Metazoa > Arthropoda > Insecta > Lepidoptera > Tortricidae > Cydia > Cydia pomonella. The sequence continues at coordinate 11,475,924 of NC_084706.1, read as the reverse complement.
AAAAATAATGAACACCACAAACCCTCGAAAAACCTATGAATGGGGACAAAAAGCTTCATTACTTTTCCCCCGTTTTCTCTTAATGACGTCATTTTCTCTAGGGGTCAGTTCAGTCACGTCCCTTTTATTTTGACGATTCTGATAATTCTGACACTTATTCATATAGTAGCGAAGTACAGTAAGATAGACAAACATATACACGAGTAATCCCATCATCATTGGAGGGGCAGGGACTAACATTCGAATAGCTCATATCCCGCGGACTCCAATTTTGAGTTCGTATTTCACCACAAAGACGAAAATTTGATAAGTTTACAATGTACAGTATTAAAAATGACGTCACTGATATTCATGGAGTACTTTTTCACTTGAGTTTTTAATTAGAAGAGTGCGAGTTTTTGGGCGCGCGCGCGGGACGGGATTTTATTTTGCATTGGCTTTTTAAGGTGAGGGTGGGGGTATAGGTAAAAGTATGTTGCCATATATAAAAATATAAGAGGTGCGTTCTAGTTGTGTGTGTGAGATATTGAAAATAAACTTAAATTAATTTTTAAAAATGTATAAAATTGACACAATGGCGTAGCCTCATCTTTCTCGCGTTGTTCTGGCATTTTGCCACGGCTCATGGGAGCCTGGGGTCCGCTTGGCAACTTATCCTAAGAATTGGCGTAGACCATGCGTAGACACTAGTTTTTACGAAAGCGACTGTCATCTGTCCTTTCTACTTCTAGGCCTTATTGATATTAGTTTGGTTTCCTCACGATGTTTTCCTTCACCGTAAAGCGACTGGTCAAATGGTATTTCGTATATAAGTTCCGAAAAACTCATTGGTATGAGCCGGGGTTTGAACCCGCGACCCTTCTTCCGCTAAGCCACCACCGCTTTAACAAGAGTAATCCCAAAAGGGTTACGTTTTTTCTTTTGAGGTACAGAACCTTACATAATAATGAATTTAATTAAAGAATTACAAAAAAGAACAAAAGCAATAACAAAGTTTTACATTTATGGCATTTTGCCCGCAACTTGATAGCAAAATTAGTGTACCTATACTTTGACGATCTATTTATTTTCTTAAGATTTTCTACAAATAAACACTTTTTTTAACCTACTTGTCACTTGTATAAAACTTCTGTGGTAGTTCATAATAGGTAAAAACTTCGTATCTTTGAGAGTTTTGTGGTCGTTAGTTCGGCCAATATTTTTTTTTGAAACGGAGTTCCTTTTCGCAATCGAAAAATTGCCTCCATCCGCTAACAGTGCGAAAAGGAACTCCGTTTCAAAAAAAAATATTGGCCGGACTAACGACCACACGAAGTTTTATACAAGTGACAAGTAGGTTCAAAAAAAGTATTTATTTGTAATAATTTTTTTTGAAACGGAGTTCCTTTTCGCACTGTTAGCGGATGGAGGCAATCGAAAAAGGTGTTAAATTTTTCTGCTATTTACAGTATTTCTCGAGAATAAAACCTAATTTCAACGACTTACATATATATATTTTAGTGACGCAGTAGGCAAACAGCCGATTTCAGAGACAGGTGGTAACAGCGACGATCCATGTTCGATCCCCGGACGTGTATGCAGACATTATTTTTTGTATTTTTTTATTGCTCTTGAATTTCATAGTTTTGATTGACTAAGTAAGAGCTCCAGCTCGAGCTAGCCGTAACAGTTTCAGCTTGTACAAACATATTTTTTTATATTTGATTGTTCTCTCTGCCTGTAAGTCGCATTTTCTGAACTGATTTGTGAATTTTTGTAAGCGGTATCGATAATCGTCTCTTTTCCTTTTTTCCATCAGGTATTTCTTAAATATAAGATTACAGACGTCCTCAACACATGACCGATTTCAGTCTTAGCACCAAGTGGCAGTGCATTTTCAACACTACACTTGTCTTACAGAAATCTTTATATATTGCATGCCTACAATTAATTTGCTATTTGAGGTATAAATAATTATTGCAAATGGAACATGTATTTGAATTTAAGAAAATTAATTAATAAGAAAACTCTTACATATATCTTCCAGCAATAATGATATCTTTAATTTCTATGAACTCTGTTTTACTATGAAACTCCCAATTGACAAACTTTGCCTGTATACTCATCAGCCGATAGCATGAGCTGGACAATATAACAAATAGTACATTATTGCAGAGGCCGGGAAAGGGCAATTTGTGGATGAGTTTCGATTTTCGCGTCGTCCGACAAAGAAGACAAATCCACGAATTGCTGTTCCTGCCGAGGCATATTTAGTGCTTTTTTCATGCGAGGAAATCAGGTAAAATAATCATGATGTAAGCATCAACCAGCACTCAAATCGAACCTTCACATCAAAAACGTCATAAACAATTTCCCTCTTTAATTATTTTTTAAAAGTTAAAGGCAGAACTATTCTGCCATTCAGAACCATTAAGTATTCGCTCATACAATATAATTGTGCAATATAAGCTATATTTGCACATATGAGATCCTTGAAAAAAATATAAAAGTTACATATTCTTCGATTTTATTAAACAGTATTCGCACGATCATACACGAACGGTCTTACACTCTATCCTATAGCTTGAAATGATGCTGATCGGGTCGTGTAGACGCAGCCCGCGGCTATATTAATTGGCTGTTTGCGTTTTTCTTAGTGGATACATGTTTAAAAAAAGTAAAAAACAATACAGTAATAACTTCCCGTCCGATAAAACACGACAATTATGGTTTGAATTTTTTTAATTTGAGTTTGACCATAACGAAGAATTTCCCGTACTATTTTTGGTACAATAAGGTGAACATTTCCGAGCATATTGGAGAAAATAATATATAGCCTACTAAGTCACAGCTTTACCTGCCACCTGATTAGTATGTGTGTGTGTTTCTCGCTTGTTTCGTCTTGCCCGGCCCTCCCCTAATAAACTAAGTTTTAAGTAATTACTATCATAAAAGTACGTAAAGCAGTTAGTAAAACATTACGGAAATAATAAAAAATATCACAAATACATTTTTCACAAGGTTGACATTCCGTGAGGCTGAAGATTCGGGATCCGATTTACATATTGCGTAGAGGTGTTACCTGCGTTGCATTTAATGAGGTACGGAAATTAGAAGGGTCGAGCGAGTAACATTTTTTTACGACAAGTATTTTTACGTAATATTTTAAGTGGAGATGTGGAGGTGAGACTTAGAAATAATATTCAATGATCATATGTTTTAGGACGAGAAGAAACCAGTTCATTTTAATTTCAATATCACTGTTAATATTACACAAGCAGAAATACTTAAGTACTTCCTGTCCTTAAGGACATAAATACAGCTCGACTTGGGGCTCCTTAAGAATCTCCACAACGAATGCTCTCATCCAACGATCTAGTCTGCGATCTTACGTTTGTGGCTGCATTACTGCCGCAATTAGAACATTCAATCCGTTACTCACTTTATCAAGGAAATTGACAGTGACAGAGATCGCTTCAAGGTCGCAGCGTAAAGGTAACGTTCGGATGTCAACTGCACCTGCATTACTGTTGTGGCGTAAATGTTGCCGTCGCTGTATTTGTCAATTTACAGGCGCATTACAGGCCGCGATTACGACTTTCACTCATTTTATCACAGAAATTGACAGATACAGCGGCAGCAACAATGACGCAGTAACAGTAATGCTGCTGAAGTTGATATCCAAACGTCACATTTAATGCTGCTACAGTATTGTAGCTGCAGTTGCCATCCGAAACTCACCTTTAAGTAGATCATCGCATGGGGCCTATTTGTTTATGACAATATTGAAATCATATGGTCCTTTTACCTCATAGCTAGAAAGTGCTTGCAAAGTATCCTTTACTCGATAGAGTGGAGTTCGTGGATGAGTATTTCAGCTTCGCTTCGTCCGACAATACATACGAATCCACGAATTGCAATTTTCGCCGAGGCAAATATAGTACTTTTCTCCAATCATGCGAGGAAATAAAACAAAATCATTTTATTTACCAGTTTATTATAGACTAAAAGTAATAATACATAGTTTATGTGACTGCTACATAATAAAAGGCATTAAAACACACGAGTGAGTTACTTAAAAGGATCACACGAGTGTTTTAATGCCTAATTATGTAATTTGTGCTATTTGCGGTTTTAATGGATATTAAAAGAAACATTTGTCATATTTGGACAATTTGAAATATTAAACGTGATTGTTTTACCGGGTACAGTAATATTAGTTTGTTGAATATTTTCAGTAGTTGGTGTATTTGTAATGTTGAAATTTTAATTATTCGATGTAGTTTCTTCCGGTGGCTGAATTGTCGGTGTATAATAAGACGAAGAAGGCTGGCAGTCTGACTGTTGCAGCTTGAGACTCTTGGTGATTTTGTCCGATATGTTTATTTTATTTTGGACAGAATCCTCAATGTAACTTTCAGCTACCGCAGCTGATTTCCAGCCTCCGTGTCTTTTTAGGGTAGTCATATTCGCGCCAGAATTGGCTAAGAAGGTAGCCGAGGTTCTACGGAAGCAGTGCCCGGTAAAACTTTCACTGTCCGGCAAATTTAAATATTTTGCTATTTGCCGCCAACTTATGTCTTCCGATAACTTGGTTTGTACACTTGCAATTCCTAAAGTTAATAAAGAATCTATCTGATTTTATGACACTCAGACGTTGTTTTGGTACTTTTTAACTATAGGCACGAATTCCTCTCCGATGACAAACTTACGATTGATTTTGGTTTTTGTGTCACGCAATGTGACTAACATTATATTGTCGTGGCATGTCACATCATTCGTTGTTAAATTGGTTAATTCAATCATTCGACATGGGCCGTTCACTCCAAAAATTAAGGCCACCTACACCAAAGACAACTTATTATTAAATTTGGTTTACTTAAGTCAGAAAATGTATGTTTGTGTATTAAAGGGAATACATTGGCTAAATAAGAACAATTTACGCATTAATTTAAATAAAACGAAAATAATGAATTTGAAGCAAAGAGTTGATAGAATACTAAACCTCACTGTGACATATAAAGAGCACCATATAGACGAAACTGATTTGACGAAATTTCTAGGATTAAATTTAGACAATAAGTTAGCATGGAAAGCTCAGATTGACAATGTATGTAAAAAACTAAATACATTTTCATATGCATTATACAACCTTAGCAAAACAGTAAATACATCAGCAGTGCTAACCGCCTATAATGCGTATGGTACCTCAACTTTGAGGTACGGTGTCATTTTCTGGGGCAATTCCACAGATCGGGAAATGGCTTTTAAGGCACAAAAAAACTGTTTGCGTTCAGCACTTAGAATACACGTTTGGAAAGCTGTCAACCGCATTTCATTAGACTGAACATTTTAACTTTACCTTGTCTCTATATTTATGAAACAGTGATGTTTGTTAAAAACAACATTAACCAATTTTCTACCATTAATAGTGCTCGGCGATGTAACAAAATATATTCACAATCATTTAATACAGCTCTTCTTACTAAAAGTTTTTTCGGCACTGCACCTAAAATATATAATAAACTGCCAAAAGATATAGCCAAACTGGAAGGCATTTTAGAATTTAAAAAAAGCTTATTTAGATTTTTAGTAAGGAAAGCTTACTATTCACTCACGGAATATCTGTCTGATGTATAATTTAATTGCAATAGATTATTAATGTAAGCTATAATAATTGCATGCTCCATCTTGACTTAAATATTTGTATGCCTAATGGCAAAACATGGTGATACGCTACTATAATTATAAGACCTATTATGTACCTGTATTTACAAATAAACGTATTGATTGATTGATTGATATTGATTGATTGATTACCTTATTTACCAGAAACATGTCATCCGGAGCCTCATTTAACCCCTAACCGCATGAATTATGAAGAGATTGAGTAAAAAGTAGTTTTTTTTTTTGGCTTTATAATACAAATACAGCTTTATATTGGCTATATAAAAGGGTTTTACATGATTTTTGATTTCTTTAAATTAAATATAAAGAAATTACAAAGCAACGCCACACACGGCTTCGTATGTGTTGCAGTGAAATGATGTCTAGTCATATTTGGCTTCATATGCATCGTCGCGAATATTGGTTATGAAATTACATTTTGTGAAAGCCTGTAAAACAGTGACGTTTATCGTTGAAACATAAGTATACTGAGCATTTCTCTGACTTGGTGAAAGAACGGTATTTTCCACAATGCTTGCATAGCAGACGGATGTTCTTCGTCCAAATGGGAAAATTATCAACATTATCACAACGAACAGTATTTAGAGGTACATCTTGGGACCTCGTTGGGGTCTTACGAGATTTTTTGGTCGAAACGGGCGACGCAGGCAGGCTACAGGGAGTACCTGGACGACTTGATGTTGGTGTTCCAGCAGTGCCAGTTGCTCGGCCTCTTTTTTTGGCCAAGGGTTAGGTTAGGTAGTTAAGTAGGTCACTTTCAACATATGCTCTGCAATAGCAAGTTTGAAATCAAACAATGCCACATATTGGTCTTCATTGATTTGGCGCCACAACAACCAAGCATTGACAATACACATGTTAAAAACTCCTTAATGAATTGGAAGCCACATATGACTAATACTGTTTTTCACTTGAATACATAGGAAGCCAAAATCAAAAATCAAAAATCCAAAATATCTTTATTTGCTCGAATATGGTAACAAGGCAAGATCTTATGGCTAAGTTGTACATGTATATTCAACCTGCATATTATTTAATATGTCATTAACAAATTGTAAACTAAAAACATAATATTAAAATTAAAATGTCAAACGACTACATAATAAATAATGGGGGAAAAACCTAGATGACTAACAATTATACTTTCACTATTGTCTAAATTTCTCATGTCAAATACTCCTTTACGCTATAAAAACATTTGTCTAGCAGCCATTTCGATAATTTAGTTTTAAATGATGTTTAGTTGTGATGATGTTTAGTTTTAGTGATGGTCTCGCACATGAGAGGAGGCCTGTGCCCAGCAGTGGGACGTATATAGGCTGAATTATTATTATTTTATTATTATTTTAACTTTATGTGTTCCGGCAGACTATTGTAAAGGACTATACACATGTTGTAGCAGTTTCTTTTGTAAATGGCTGTTTGGCAGGAAGGCTGATGTAAAAGGTTTTGATATTGTGCCCGTGTATGTCTAGTACTGAAATCGCAACGATTGACAAAATAACAGGGGTTGTTCCTACCGTGGAGACATGCGTCTCTGATATTAAATTTCTTAGTAATTAATAGAGACATTTCTGATATTAAATAATAGAGAAACGGAAGTAGAAGAATATTAAATCTCTTAAATAGAGGTCTGCAACTTTTTAGATACCATGCGTTATCTAACGCCCTTATACATCGCTTCTGAATTCTAAATGCCCGGTCGGAGTCCACGGAATTTCCCCATAACAGTAATCCATAGTTCAAGACTGTAGGGACGTAACCATGATATGCTATTAGGGCCGCATCAACTGACACCGTTTACCTTAGTTTTTTGAGCGCAAAGATAAATCGGTCCAGTTTTTTGCAAACTTCACAACATGAATTTTTCAATTTAAATGAGTATCGATATTGAAACCCAGGAACGTAACCCTATCGACCATCTCAATTATTAAATTATCATATTTGATTTGTAAAGGCAATGGATTTGAATTATAAGAACGGAAATTCATGGCGTGAGCTTTTGTTATATTAATTTTAAGATTGTTCATTTCTAACCATTGAATCGCATCTACTAACGTATTGTTCGCTATTGACTCAAGACTGGTATGATTCCTGCTATCGCCTTTTATTATAAGAGTAGTGTCATCACGTCATCAGCGAAGATAATGCAATCTTGTTTTATGGACTTTGGGAAATCATTAATTGCAATTAAGAATAGCAGTGGTCCGAGAATGCTTCCTTGAGGAACACCAGTTTTGTTCATCAATACAGCGGATTTATATTTTTTCTTTATAAGTGTGGTATCATTTATTCTAGCAATTTTTACAATTTCCGTGTATTGCGTTCTTCCCCTTAAATAATTTTCTATCCAATCAAGCGCTTTACCTCTTCCGTATGTTTCTAGTTTTTTTGTAAGTATTGAATGGTCGAATACATTATTGGATGTTTGTTATTTAAACACTCTGTAACAGTTTTTACTAAGTTAAACCCGGCCAGTGTAGTTGATTTTCCTTTCCGAAACCCAAATTGCTTTGATGTTAAAATATTATATTTGTCAAGAAATTCATTTAATCTACTTAATATACATTTTTCAAATACTTTGGACAGAATAGGTATCATGGTCTATAGTTGGCTGGGTCTGACTTGACCCCCTTCTTAAACATTGGCTTCACTATCGATAGTTTTAGTTCAGCTGGAAAGTCTGCATCCGTAAAAGACAAATTAATTACATTGCCAAATATGGCTTTTACAAAAACAAGATCAAATTTATCATGAAATTACAATTTATCTCAAAATTCATACGCAATATATGTAAATGAAAGTCTACGCTATGTGTTATTATTTTTTTGGATGATGTCACTTGCCTCTTTTCGTTGTTTTCTGGCGTATAAGTTTAGCTATTTACACTGCAGCACCTAAGTCGTCTCGCTTACCCTCAACATTTTTGCAAGAAATCGCATACCCACAAGAATAAATAAAATACGTTCCGATTCACGGAAAGAGGATTTTTGATAAATTATATTCATATATGTAGTTTTGATTAAATCAGTATCTATAAAAAATATTAAAGTTTGGTGATCAAATACGGCTTCACATGCGGTAAGAAATAATTTTTTTTTTTATCAACCAATTCTAAAAAAAATAATGCGGTAAGCGGTTAAAAATGTATTAATGTTCTCTTATTGCTTTTGATTCCAGCGGACTGCCTCTTTAGGAATGATGTCAATTTACTATAATTTTTGATGTTTATGTTGTGTTTGAGTTGTATTGTACTTTTCAACATCGAAAACATCGCCAACAGCGTACTCGGTTGTTTATCTTTAGATAACTCACTAAAATAAGCCAGAATTACATTTTCTGATAATGAATCTGTCTTTTTGTTGTTTCTCCAAGCCACAAAATTCTCATACGTTTTCCGTCCATCCGTCACTAATTTTGCTTCTTCCCGTAGTTCGGGGGGAGTTCGGCTCGGTTAACATTTTTTCGTCACTCGAACTTGAAGTCATTTTAATTATTATTTTAAGTGAAAAAATTATTTATATTGAAATTCATACGGTACTAAAATTTATTTTTGCAAAAAATTAAGAAATCACGTTCCCGCCATATTTTTTTTAAGTTATCTTATTCATGCCAATTTTATTAAAATACCGTATTCATTTATAAAACATTAATGAAAATACCGAACAATTCTTCCCATTTAAAAAAATAAATAAGATTGTGTTGAGTTTCAAATTTGATATTTTTATTTTAAGGTGGTTTTTCCTAATATTTTCAAATGTAGGTACTTGTAAAACGCTCTTAACCCTTCCAAGTTACCTATCCCTTGCCAACGCGCACAAAGCCGTATTGCTGTCTCGCTTACGGCATGTTCTATGAGACGCCATCTTGGCGAATCAGTTCCTGAATTGATGCAGACCTAAACGCATCTCGTAGCCGAAAGAAATAAAAATGTAATGTGAAATTAGCAAAACTGTTGAACCAGAGTGAAAGTGATACACGTGTGTACTGTCGCTGAGGATCGTGGAAAGTTTACGAAGTGCTGGCCAGCTCAAGTACCGTACAGCAAGATCACCAGGTATGTGCGCAGGCATTTCCTAAATCCCTTAAATCTAGGCGTCAAGCAAGTACTTTTAGTTTCTATTTATTATACAGTCCACTTAATTAAAATCCCTCGTGGTGTCTTGAGGGCTTCCATACATATTTTCCCGCGCATATTTATTTCCGCACAAATATAGGTTTAAAGGCACTACCATATTTTTTGATCCATTCGAACCGGATAGTAACTATTTGTCATAAATATCCCGCTAACTATATGGTCATTGTGCTAACGTAACTGAAATATTCTGTCAATCACCTTACTATATCTCCCGCATCGGCAGTTATTTCGTTTTATTTCCGCCCCGCGTTGCTAAGTACAATCGATCGTAGGTTATTTCCTAATTTATTTTAATTTTATGACAAACATACTTATACACGTGTTCCACTTTTCCTTTGTTCACATTCCATAATTGTTAGCCATCTTGGAAATAGGCAAAATAATTATTTCAATTCCTTCGTGATAGTTCGGATTTGTTCGGCTAATTTTATTTATTCCGCTCGTTTCATTCCTATACGATTGCACGGCAAGTTAACGCCACACCGCTCGCTCAAGTATTTCGGGTAGAAAAATATTACGTTTACCGTGTAACGGCGTTGACTCGCGGCTAATATTCGTTAGGTATACCTATTTAAAAGGGAACTCATTTATTTAAACCGCATATATTCTATAACATTCGCATAAATTACATCTAGTAGAATTGCTAAACTAAATAGTACACTACACCGTCATACTAAAATAACTCGTAGGTTTATTATTTATTTACGACGTTTTCATTTAGTTTTATTGCAAAACTTATTCGTACCCAATAAAAATGCCAAAACAATCAAAACATAGAAAAGGCAGCGAGGACGTTATTAGCGATGATTACAATACATATAAAAATCAGCTAGCCCTCTATACAGTTCGGCGCGACGTTATATACAAGCGCGTAGAAAACATCTTGGAACTTGCTTATAAGGCGGAAACCGATCCTACTCAATATAGGGCATTTCACACGAGTGCATTAAATTTGGATAAGATGCGTGAAGACTACCAAGCCGTTTTAGAGTCCTATAATTTATTGCAATTGCAATTACACCCTGACTCTGAAATAGATTACGAGTCATGGACGGCCTTTGAGGAAATGTTTTGTTATATTAAGCAAGTTCTGATAGATAATGAATCCAAGGTTCCCTCTGAACCGGTAAATTCTCTGAAACCAAAATGCCGCCTGCCTAAATTGGAGTTAGTTTCTTTTGACGGAGATGTCAAAAACTGGCCTTTGTTTTACCAACAGTTTAAAAGTATCATTCACGAAAACGCGTCGCTGACTGACAGCGAAAAGGTGTACTATTTGGTTGGCAAATTAACCGGCAATGCAGCAAATGTTTGCTCCGGCTTGCCCACAACCGCGGAGAATTATCCAATTATTTGGAACGCATTAATACAAAAATACGATGATCCACGCTCGTTAGCGTCAGCGTATTTTAATCAGCTGCTAACGTTTAAACAATTAACCGCAACCAACGCCGCTGGCTTGGATTCATTCATAAATAAATTTAACTCAGTCTGTCGAAGCCCTTAAGCAGTTGAACCTGGATGACTTAACCGACTTCATGTTATTACATCTAGCGCTGCAAAAGTTAGATTCCGATACAATTAAATTGTTCGAAATTACATACCGCAAAGAGAAAATTCCCTCTTATCAAAATTTAATTGAGTTTGTCAAAGAACAAAACAAAGTTTTATCTCGTTCGCCAAATGCGATAATCAATAAATCGGTTGAGAATTCTGCTAAGCAACGCCTGCTGCAAAAAACTAAATCGTTTGTAAACACAGATGCGGCCAACGGCACAAGCGCTAGCGATAAATGTTCACTGTGTAAAAATAAAAAACATGAGCATTTATATTCATGTCAATCTTTTAATAAAATGACACCGCACGACAGGTTCAATTTTATAAAATCAAATTCTTATTGTAACAACTGTTTAAGTGTGAAACATAAGACAAATGCTTGCACTTCCAAGCGCCATTGTTCTCATTGTTCGTTGAGACATCATACTATGTTACATTTCGATACGAAAGAGAAATCTCACTGCAACATTAGTGCAGTTGTATCCGCGCCCGCATCTAATAATTGTTTTCCCGCAACAACAAATAATGTTGTTACTCCCGCACCCGCTACCGCTTATGACTCGACCCCAGCCTCCTCAGGTGTACGGGCCGATAATCCCGCTCAAGCTAATATAGACCCTGCAATTGCTGCAGTTAAGGTCGAAAATAGCTTGCCGCCTCCTCATGAGGTAAATTCCGCATCTATCCGCACTATGGCATGTAAGAACGATACTGGTCCATGCCTGACTACCGCTTTTCTAGCAACCGCTAAAATTAAGGTTACTGATTCCTTAAACCGCACGCATATCCTTCGCGCATTAATTGATCCGGGATCCATGTCGGATTACATTACTGTAGCCTGTTGCAAGCGCCTTTCGCTTGCTATGAATAAACCGCAACATATTACGGAAGCCTCTGGTTTGGGAGAAATAGTTCTCAAGACAAAGGGCAATACCGCGCTCACTTTTTCATCTTTAATAGATGATTCTTATCAATATTCGATTCGTCCGTTGATAGTAGATCGTATAACTTCACAGTTACCCGACTCGCGCGTAAATAAAGAGGTTGTAGATTTCGTTCGCGACTTAACGCTCGCAGATGATAGTTTTTCGGAACCTGGACCTATAGATATACTCTTGGGGGTTAATATTTATTGCAAAATATTGCTGTCTAAGAAAATTGAGAGTTCGGATCCTACTATACCTACCGCTTTAGAAACGACCTTAGGGTATATAATAATGGGTGACGCCGCTATAGTTAACCCGCCTACCGCTTCCCGCACGCTTTGCGCGTTTACTAGCGATCCGCTTCATAGGCTCGTTGAGAACTTTTGGGCAGTAGAAGAAATACCTTCTCGTACCTTTTTGAGCCCAGAAGATCAAAAATGTGAAAATATTTACACTTCAACCACTGTCCGTAATACTGACGGCAGTTATACCGTGGACCTTCCGTTTAAAGACGATCCTCAGACATTGGGCGATTCGTTTAATACCGCAAAAAGGCGTTTTTTACTGTTGGAAAAGAAATTCGCTAAAAATCCTGAACTTAAATCTGGATACGACGAAGTTATTCGCGATTATCTTGATAAAGGTATTCTCACCCGCGCGTCAACCGATGACGAATCTACTCCTGGATTTTATCTACCGCACCACCCTGTATTACGTAATGACAAAATAAGTACGAAAGTGAGACCGGTCCTGGACGGAAGTTCAAAGACGGATACAGGTTTATCTTTAAATGACATTTTATATTCAGGATGTAACCTACAGGCTAACATTTTTCACATTTTGTTGAATGTGCGCATTTATAAAACCGCATTTTTCGCTGATGTAAAACAAATGTACTTATGCATTTATGTAAACCCTTCGCACCGCAAATACCAACGTATTTTATATCGGTTTTCTGATACCGACCCGCTCGAAGTGCTAACGTTCACGCGTGTGACGTTCGGACTTCGACCTTCAGCCTTTTTGGCAATTCGGACGTTACGTCAGTTAGCGGCCGATGAGCGGCACAAATGGCCGAAGGCAGCCTCTGTGCTCGAAAGAGATGTCTATATGGACGACCTCGCTTCTTCTGCTTCTTCACCCGAGGAAGCTGTTAAGATAGCTGACGAGTTGATCGCCCTTTTCAAAGCAGGTGGATTTGATTTACTCAAATGGTCTTCCAATTCACGCGAATTGCTCGAACACATTCCTGAATCACACCGACAATCTAAATCTATTTCCTTCGACGACGGAAGTACTTTTAAGGTTTTAGGTTTGAAATGGTTACCTGCACGAGACAGCTTTGTTTTTGACATTTCGAGTCCTCCGTCCGTTTGTACCAAGCGCGCCATTCTTTCGGCTACCGCACGCCTGTACGATGTCCTAGGACTCGTCGGCCCAGTTATTTTGTATGCTAAATTAATTATCAAGCAGCTTTGGCTTCTTTCTATCGATTGGGATGAAGAGCCTCCCTCGCATATTGTTAAGCAGTGGCAACAATATTTAGACGAGCTACCGCAAATATCTCGCCTTAGTTTTCCTCGACATACAAGCATTGAGATGCGGTCTGAAATTTCGTTAATTGGGTTTTCCGATGCGAGCGAGTCCGCATATGGGTGTGTAATATATTCCCACGTCGTGAATGGCAACGAGCCGCCTGTGGTCACGTTGCTTTGTTCAAAATCAAGAGTCGCTTCCGCTAAGCCCAAAGTCACTCTTGCTCGTTTGGAACTTTGCGGGATATTACTTCTTTCCAAACTTCTTAAGGAAGTTCACGACACTATGTCTACTAGGCATAAAATAAATAATATTTATGCATTTTCAGACTCGGAGGTCGCCTTATGCTGGTCGGTCGCCTCTCCACATAGATTTGACACTTACGTCGCTAATCGCATTTCGCAAATCCAAACTAATATTTCACCTGACAACTTATACCACGTTGCAGGTTCGCAAAACCCTGGTGACTGTGTGTCACGTGGTCTTACTCCTTCTCAATTGCTCCAGCATGAGCTTTGGTTTAAAGGACCCGCTTGGTTATCACAACCTATACAGTGTTGGCCTATACAAAGGTTCGTTCCAAATCGGTCACAACTACCCGAGGAGAAAACTGTATCCCACGTGACTACGGAGGTTACTAAAATTGATCACCCTCTTTTGACGCTCGCCCACCGCTGTTCTACTTGGAACAAACTTCTTCGAACTACTGTTTATGTGCTTCGTTTTCTGAAGAAGCTACCGCGAAATGATGTAATTACCGCTAATGACCTGAATACTGCTGAATTTAAAATTATAAGAGCGGTGCAAGATGCACACTTCTCAGCTGACATTAAATCCATTTCGAAAGGTCGTAAATGCTCGTTAAAGTTACAGAAACTGTTTCCTTTCCTTTCTGATGGGATTTTACGCGTTGGAGGTCGCTTATCGAACTCATCGCTCGATTATGCATCTAAGCATCCTATAATTTTACCTAAAAAAGGTCATATAATAGAATTAATAATTGATTTTTATCACCGTAATAACTTGCACGCAGGGCCTCAACATTTAGTTGCAATATTAAAAACTAAATTTTGGATTATTTCTTCGCGTCGCATTGTTCGGCAACGCACTCAAAAATGTAACCGCTGTTTTAGGTTAAATCCTAGGCCTACTTTTCCTCTTATGTCAGACTTGCCTAAATGTCGCTTAGAGCAATGCAAGGCTTTTATGCATACTGGTATAGATTTTGCTGGACCACTGTATGTTACTCCTTATAGAAAACGTGGTGTACGCAGCGTTAAGGCCTATATATGCCTTTTTATTTGCCTCGTGACGAAAGCCGTTCATATAGAATTGGCCTCAAACTTAACCTCTGCGTGTTTCATAGACGCTTTCAAGCGCTTCCTATCACGACGAGGTCCCTGTAGCTTTGTTTACTTCGGATAACGGGACAAATTTTGTATCCGCAAAAGCTTATTTTAAGGAGCTTCACGATCTCTTACGATCGGACGATTACTATAAAACTTTCAGCGACGAGCTCGCGAAACACCGTATTACCTGGAAAATGAATCCTCCTACCGCTAGCCATTTCGGAGGTATATGGGAAGCTAACATAAAAAGCACTAAGACTTTACTATTCAGAGTGATAGGAAAGCAAATTCTAACTTTCCAGGAGATGGAAACCGTCCTTACTCAGGTGGAAGCTTTGCTTAACAGTCGACCTTTGTACGCTTTAAGCTCGGATCCTTCCGAACCGCTCGCGCTTACTCCGTCTCATTTTTTAACCACGTCCCCGCTGGAATTTTTACCAGCGGCTGATTTGTCTGATGAACGCCCTAATTTACTGTCTCGGTTTTCATTAATGGACTCGCTAGTGCAGTCTTATTGGAAACGATTCAAAATGGAGTATTTACATAATTTGCAGCAACGTGAAAAGTGGAATACTCCTTCAAATCCAATTAAAATTGGTACCGTAGTAATATTAAGCGTTGATAACGCCCCGCCTTTACAATGGCCATTAGGAATTATAACCAACGTCTATCCTAATACTCAAGACGGAGTCATACGCGTGGCGGAAGTAAAAACGAAGACTGGAACGTATAAACGGCCAACCATACGGTTATGTCCGTTACCGACTCAATAGGAGTCTAATTTTAGTTAAGGATTTAGGTTTAGTTCGCGTCTGATATAGACCAATTAATTATAATACTTAAGCTAGCTTAGCTTATACTTACGCTTTACTTATCTTACTCAGATTATTGGCACAATTGTTGTGCATTATCATTATTTTTTAAACCTTTCTTTTTTTTGGGTTGAGGTGTTAGGTTAATTTTTGTTTTGTATTCCTATTACGAACTTAGCAAGTAACTTGGCACAATGACCACATGCTGCGATGATATTTTTCATAGTTTGAGCACTTTGGCTCTTTCCTTTCTTTTCTTTGAAGGGTTCCTTCAAGGCCGGGGGGATGTTGAGTTTCAAATTTGATATTTTTATTTTAAGGTGGTTTTTCCTAATATTTTCAAATGTAGGTACTTGTAAAACGCTCTTAACCCTTCCAAGTTACCTATCCCTTGCCGACGCGCACAAAGCCGTATTGCTGTCTCGCTTACGGCATGTTCTATGAGACGCCATCTTGGCGAATCAGTTCCTGAATCGATGCAGACCTAAACGCATCTCTTAGCCGAAAGAAATAAAAATGTAATGTGAAATTAGCAAAACTGTTGAACCAGAGTGAAAGTGATACACGTGTGTACTGTCGCTGAGGATCGTGGAAAGGTTACGAAGTGCTGGCCAGCTCAAGTACCGTACAGCAAGATCATCAGGTATGTGCGCAGGCATTTCCTAAATCCCTTAAATCTAGGCGTCAAGCAAGTACTTTTTTTTCTATTTAATATACAGTCCACTTAATAAAATCCCTCGTGGTGTCTTGAGGGCTCCCATACATATTTTCCCGCGCATATTCATTTCCGCACAAATATAGGTTTAAAGGCACTACCAGATTGTTTTAGTATTTAATATTCATTAAATATTGATTATTGGATTTGTCGAGAATAAATATACTTCAGTTTCTGAACGCATCGCGCTGGGGCAGCGCAGGTTTAAAAAAAAAACTAAGTTTTTTAAGGCACTTCGAAAAACGCTTTGCATTCTCATTATATTGCGTTGCGTTATATTGGCTGTATACATTGACTTCTTAGTCTAAACATATCTTTAAAATAATAATTTCCCGTCCGCTAAAACTATACAGTAATGATTTTGATTTTTTTAAATTTGATTTTGACATATTGAACATCTTCCCGTGCTAGTTTTGATACAATAAGGTAAACATTTCGGAGCACATTGGAGAAAAAAAAAATATATCATAACTTTTTTGCTGCTGCTTAAAGTGCGTTCTTAGTTTTACTTGTCACGAGCAATGTTTCAACTCGGCGACTGGAGTCCAGACTCCCACTTGTCCTTGTGTTTTGGTGTATAATTTCAAAGGCAAATAGTTTGTTGTAATTTACAAAGCGAGACTTAAATGCGTTGTGTCCTTGACATTTACAGGCGTTTGCCAACTCCGAGGGAAAATCTCAGGGTCTAATGTTGATGAATAATCTAGCATGTGTACAAATAGCCCATAGGCTGTGATAGGGTCATGCTACGCCACATTAGGTTTTCAGTCCCTTAGAAATTGAGGAGGTTCGGCATCTCTCCTTTCTTGGATTTTACTAAGTGCATAGACAAAGGAGATACATTATCTTTGCTAAGGGTAAATTAAACCGAAAATATAGTGTATGACCTGTGTTCGCGCCCCTTTTCATACATTATCATTCATATTCATCCATCTCGCTCGCTTTTCTTTCATATACTATCTACTCTATTCAACCTCATTTTTATTCTCATATCACCCGCCTTTTTGCCGACCTACTTAAACGCAAAATAAAGAAGCTAAAAATTTAAATACATGTCAATTGTTGGACAACGTCAATGAAGTGAAAAATGAATATACCTTTTTTCTTACAATATGAATAAAATAATACGATGAAATAATTATAATTAACGAGAGTGATAAACGTGATTGTGAAAGAGTAAGGAGAGAGAAGAACACGAACCAAAAATTAAATACGGCGGCCGCCGTTAATGAATCGGAATCTATATCCAGGTACGGTCGGCCTCATAATTAACATTCTTTTAATTTTATTCTCATTTTTAGTTTTTCTCATAGCCATGGTCCCTCTGTATTTCTTAGACTGCGCTTTTTCTCTGGTCCTTCGGCATTCCTCGCGTTACCAACCTGCATATTTTGAATAGAAAATGAAAGTGTATCATAATGCATATACTATAATTATAGAAATTGAAATAATCGAATCTCGTATGTCCTTATTATTTCAAGTTTTAACTTGAAATATGAGAAAGTCTAAAAACGTAGATAATTATTATATTAAGATTTTACTATATATCAAAGTTTTAATCTAGTTATGATAAGACCTCGATACGATTCATAGTGCGTCTCGCCTCAATGAGTGCGAGCGAGATGCCTAATGATACGATTTGAGTCAACGCGCGAGCGAACGTCAAAATCTTAACAGATTTCACAATCAGAATACCGCTTCTCCTACTCTTATGTATTCTGGATAGTATTAATGATGAAATGTTAGCTTAGCTAGTATTATAGTGAAAAAAGCGTGGGGCGCTCGATGTATAGATGAAAAAGATGGAAAAAAGCGCCCCACAGTTTTAGAACAACGCTAACCCCCACACATTGAAAGTATGTTTTTAAATTAACTATGGAAAATGCCTAATATGAAGAGGGGGCAACATTTCAATATCTAGTGACTAGGGTCAAGTGGTGTGGTATAATTTAAAATAGGTAGCTCAAATTGTACATTCCAAAATATTTTTTTTCAATTTTTCATAGTGAGAAATAATTGATTTATGAAGGAAAATGTTCAAAAACATTCCTTCCTTATCTCCGAAATTTACCCGAGAAAAAATATGAAATTTTAATATAATATTAACATTAGGTACTATAATTTACAGGAAAAATATAATCAGACCTCTATCTTGGTAACGATTACACTAAAGACACCTTTTTTCAAATAAAATAACAAATTTTGAAATCGGTTCACATGATAGAGAATTATGCTCGAATAACCAACATAGGTACGTGCATTACATCGCGCAAATTATTATTTATACAATGTGCCGATAGATGCCGCTGTACAAATTATACTTAGTATAGGTACTTCTGTTCAAAAGTCTGTCGCCTTTTTGGTTACACGAGATAATTCAAAGTTTGTACGGAACCCTCGGTCCGCGAGTAAAACGAAATCGCACTTGACCGGTTTTTTTTTCGTAAAGTACGATGAATTTTATCAACAAAATTCTCTATCATGTAAACTGATTAAAAAAAATATTTTATTTGAAAAAAAGTAAAGTAGTATTTGGTGGAATCTCATAGAAATTTCAAGTATAATACTCACATGTAAAGTTGGTTAAATTGCAAACTAAATTATCTGTTAATAAAAAAACATATTTAAATTATATTGTATTAAGCAATGAATTTAAATTCATGCGCACTGATCAGGGCTTAAAAATACGAGATATTTAGCGATGTGACAGATGGACGCACGGACGGACGGACAGAGCCGCACCATAGGGGTTCCTTTTGTAAAAAAACATTATTTTGTTACAAACATATTTTATATCCAAAATAACTAATAAGTACGTACACTAATATAGGTTATCTTTTATTTACTTTATAGTAATTAAAAGGTAAAAAGTTATGAACTCGTTAACTGTCTTTAATGAATTCGGGGACAATATTACAAGCTTTTATTTAGTTTTTGTATAATAATTCGCACTTATTACCTATTGTATGAAATATTATGTTTTTTTTACTCGCTTATGTCCGTTTCATAACATAGGTAGCATTTAATAGGACAACGGGTGACTGGAGACGTACTAGGTTGACTAGGAACTAACCCCATACTTTGAACCACATGAATACTCGTTTCACGAATTTTCTGTTTTTACACAATACACTTATTAAAAAATAAGTCAAACCAAAATAAGTAGGTTCAGCCAAAAATAAGAACAATAAACAACATACAGTAACCTCTCAACTTATATTTAATTAGACGTACAATTCAATGTGGCGGTAGGATATCAAACCCGTCCGATTGATTGCGAATGTAGACTCTGACGCATGCTTCCAGAAACACAAATTACCTGGCCGCGTAGCCAACGTTACAATTGTTAACGCTTCGGAGCGGTGCGTAGTCATCTCTCTCTATCACTCTTCCACATTAGTGCGACTGTGACAGTTGCGTTTCGTTCGCCAGGGAGTGTGAACGATAAGCACGTTGGCTACGCGGGCTGATACGTAGATGACCATGATTATATAGTTTATATATTATACTCATATTACCATCTACGAAGCGCTGGTGGCCTAGCGGTAAGAGCGTGCAACTTGCAATACGGAGGTTGCGGGTTCAAAGTAGTTCAAACCTCGGCTCATACCAATGAGTTTTTTCGGAACTTATGTACGAAATATCATTTGATATTCACTGCACCGAACCTTAATGAGTTCCTTGGATCGGAAGGATACCCATATTTGTTTTGATATATTTTGTTAAACTTTCATAACAAATATTTTATGAAAGTTTTGAGTACCTACCTGAAATGGTTTAAAACATACAGCCCTTTAAAGACAAAAAATCGTCGTCTGCGTCGCACCGAAATACGAAATCCGTACGATACGATATTTTACAAAACTCATGCGCTTCTACAAAGTGCGAAAAAGTTAACGAAATAATGGCAGCCGGAATCTGTCGCTATTGTGGATTTATCTGTGGTCATGAGTGTTGTTAACATCCAAAAGATATTAGGCAATATTTTTATGAATTAAATTAAATTCAATACTTTATTTAGAAATTACTACTATACTTAATTAATTAATTAAGTAATTATTACTTTATTAGTTTAGACATTTTAAAGATAAGATATCTATAATGTCCGTCCATAACGCGTCTGTTTATTTCGTATTCCCCCTATATAGCACAATTTTATTAACACAACAATATTATTCATAAAAAAATATATAGATGACACAGTTTATTGTTCGTGTCATCCACGATAACGCGCAGATTTGTCAAATATAACCTTTAATAACATGACATTACGAATCAAAGCACGCGTCTTCGGGAATGACATGATCTATATGTTCCCTACGTGTCTCGTACGTGCCTACAATCGAAACTTCAATAGAGTTAATTTTAAACCTTTCCTTTAATGTATCATAGGTACATAGGTTACAAGAACTATCTAATGTTTTAACAATAAAGATAGCTAGCTCTATAGAAATAATCTAGATTCATAAATACAAACAATGAATCTTTTTAGGAGACCGTAACGCAAAAACAGCGAACTTACATTCTTATGATATGAAAAAATACCGCCCAAAGACACGGGGACAATGCGTGCGAAATAATTTGGTTGGAATATATCGCGAATACTTCACTGGCAATGGCCATGTCCCAGTTTCAGGCAGAAAGAAGGGAATTTGATATTAGAACAAGGAAAGCAAACTAGCTATAGGTAATAGCAAATTAGATCCGACCGATTTTAGATCCTACAAGTATTAAATTCTGCCATATTACACACAACAATACAATCAATTGCGCGATCATTGCCAAGTTCTAGCTGATATATGGTTTTTATTCAAATGCATGTTTGCTAGGGGGACAGTCGCCACAAACCTTATTTTTTGTTGCGTATACATAAACTTACCTACTTACTCGTACATAAGCGATGTCTAGGATGGCTCAAGGGCAACACCGGTGTGAGCGGCTCAGGGTTGTTGAGAGGTGTACGCCGTTTCACTTCCACCCCTGGCTTAGCTTATAGCTCTAACGACTCCACTCTGGCCGGCCGGCTAAGGCAAGCCAAAGGCAGAGAATCCTGTCCCACCCACCATCCTTGCGGGTATTATGTATTATTATTAGCGTATCTGCATTACTAAGACTAATATTTTGTTTGATTACTCAACTCTTAAGTCATATTACTACAAACTCAGCCAACCCAATTACACAACTCCCAGGGCAAGTATAAATAGAGAAATAACCCCTACATTAATTCAATATTAACCAAATTACCTCAACAAACCTACGTACGTAATTCCGACAGTGAAATCCCAAATGGGTATTCAAAATAATTTAGATATAGGCAAGAGCACTGGAGAGATACATAGTTGTCTTTAACGAGGCAGACATCGGGTCATTAGACTGTATTCTGAGCCTTTCCGGAAGCGTCTTCTGATAAGGGTCCATTGGCTTAATGACATTTATAATTCGTAGATTTCCTGAAGCGCTTGTAGCATGTAGCAACATTAGGAAGTGTATACTTAACTAATGAACATTTAACGAAGAGTGTAGAAAGTGACTACATGACATAAACTTTCATATAACAAAAAAATTTACTGTTATTAAAATCTTCGACTTCTCTTATTTTTTGATATATCTGGTAAATTATTTTTGGACATTATAATCAGGATTTATTTAGTCAATTGGTATGTATTACATCTTATATCAAAATATAATTGCATACTTTTCGTGTATGGGTTCCTTCAGGAACTTCCTAACCCAACTATAAGATTCATTTAGATACGCTATAGCCAACTATAAAAAAAATACTAATCACGTGTTGCCGCGCTCCCATAGAAAAGACTCGGGGTCGCGCGTCGCTCGTTTATGTCTTTTGTACTACATTTTTGTCTACTGTTATACATCCCAATTTTTATTAATTATTTAGGTTTTATAGTAAAAAACATTAATATGTTTTTTACTATTCGGAGAAAAAGTGCTATATAGAATAGTAATACAATCAAGATTTTCAATCTCGTACCTTACTTAGGCAACTCAGCAAGCTTCGTTGCCTAAACACGGTACTCGACTGAAAAGCTCTCTATAATATCACGATTGTATAAAATACTATTGGAATAAGTCGTTTTCAATCTAGAGCAGTTCAAAGTCAACTTTGAATTGTGAAATTTTTGGATGTTTTCTAATAATTAGTTAAACCAAATAGTGAAAAAGTTATCGTGTTATATATTTTTAATCTACTCACATAGCCCTTTATTTTGATATGGGGTCACACGGTATGTTAAATATAAAAAAAAGTTATTTGAACCGCCGACTTTATCACTTTGCAGTTACTACCCCCACCATTTTTGCGCTTGTCATCTCATATAATATTTGTATTCAAGACATCATACTGAATCCATTTATATCATATACCGATATCGGAGATGACTTGTGTCAAAATCGATTTCTAGAAGACTTTCAGACCAATTAATGTCAGTTGGATTGGATGACTCACACTAGACCGGGCCGGGGGCGGGCCGGAGCTTCCGGCGCTTCGTTTTCTATGGAAAGAATCACGTGATCACCGATCAGCCGTCACAGAAAATGACGTGATGCCTCGACCCGGGCTCGGCCCGGTCTATCGTGAGACATCCATCTGCTACAGTATTCATTGTCTCTGGGTTTTGACCGTTTCCATCTGGTCTCTTGAATGTAGCAGGCGTTAATTTCTCTGGTCGTAGCATTTTACTTAGCTACTGGCCGCGTCCTGTTATTGTTTCGAGATTCCATGAAGCGCGTCTGAGTTTGTCACTGGATTTTAAGTGTGAGCGATGGTTCTTTTCTCTCATGTCGATTTTGGGGAACGCCCTAGCAAGTATCTCGCTGTCGGCATTATTTGCATCAACGTCGCTTAAGGGGGCTATTTTATTTTTATGGTACATTCATACAAGCACTGTTTGAGTTGTTGGCGGAAGTTTTATGGCTGCCTGAATTCTCTGCTGTCCAATGATGAACAGCTGCCCGTCGCTCGAATCTTAGTTACTTAATAGTATAGCATACTAACTAGAGAGGTTTGGTTGCTCTCGAAAAAGATAATAATTTTCCGGGGCAGATCTCTCCGTCTATTACGAAATCACAATTTGATTCGGTCAACATCAAAGAACCGGAACAGCGGTTAGACCAGGAAACTTTGTTACTCTACATAGCTTACCAATTCATAACAAAAGTTAAGTTGTGGTTTGAAAACGGTTCGTTCCTTTTTGCGGTGGTCCGAAAAATTCGACGAATATTTTAATATAAAGTTTTGACCGCGAAACATTGTTATTGCAAAACTGTTACTAGTCGCCTTTTTCATTCGAAACTGTTGCGGTAAATCCGTGAATTCAAATAAATAAATATTTACTAAAAACATTTCGTTATTTCAAAAGGACTCATTAGATATTCTTTGAAGTCCAATCGCTGTTGTCACATGTTTAATTATGTACACTCAAAATCAATTTCGTCATTGATTCTCGCTTCCTATAACAATTTTCATACAAAGTTGGCCGTTTCCACTTTCTTTGATAAATTATTTTTTAAGGTTCCCCAGTCAAAATAACAAAAGCGGAACCCTTGTAGTTTCGACATGTCATGTCATGACCGTCTGTCTGTCCGTATGTCCATTTTACTAGATAACTATATAGCCTATATCCCATTTTTGAGCACCACAGGGATCAATATATTGGGCCTTTCCTTACATTAATTGACTTGCCTTTTCTTATAAAGACTATTAAAGACCCACCATGACATAGTATTGTTTTCAAACGACACCTCACTTCTTTTCAAAGTCAAACCACAGCAACAACCTTAGAATGATATAAAAAATGCAATTTATTCAAGTAGTAAATTGGTTTAATTTTAATAATTTATTGTTAAATGAGGGAAAACTAAATGTATTAAGTTTGTCACGAGTTACGTAAGGAATGTGTAAACAAGTGTTATTGTGAAGGATGAGGAATTGGAATTAGTTGATAATACAATTTTTCTTGGTATAACTTTAGATTCTAAACGGCAGTGGAGTCCCCATATTGCTAATCTCTCGAATATACTAGTTATGCAGCTTTTGCAGTGAGGAAAATCCGTCAGGTAACAGATGTAACGACATCGACAGCTCGATTTGTTTATTTTAGTTACTTTCATAGCATGTCATAATTATGGTAAACAGTAAAAACTTTGGGGTGGTACTTCAGATATAAATACTAAGATTTTTGATGGAGGGGGGGGGGGGGGGGTGAGTGTTGGTGACGGTTGGTATCATTTCCAACTAAATCAAAGATGTAGACGTACATTTCATGTAAATCGGTTGAGCGCTTATTGATTCCCCATACAAACTCACATCTCCCTTTTCACTTTTAAGGGAATTTTTATGAGATAAAAACTATCACCTTCCTCGAACTATGTCCTTCCCCGGGACTTAAGCTATCTATACCAAATTTCATCAAAAACGGTTCACAGGTTATTCGAATTCCTCATACAAATTTCCACCTCCCTTTTCACACCATTAAGGGATAATTTTTGGGATAAACATTCATGTTCTTCCCTGGGACTAAAACTATCTCTGTACCAAATTTTAACTTAATTGCTTTGGGGATTTAAGCGTAAAGAGGAAAAAAAAACAATTTTTATTTTTTTAATAAATGAATTCGGCATTCCCGATTTAAACGAAAACGTTACCAAACTTGGCCTAGTAGCATAAGTAAATGATATAGATATCAAGATAAAGTTGAGACTCCCCCCCCTAAAAATTTACATTAAAAATCTTTCCTAAAGACCAGTCATGCGAAAGGAAATCTTTTATTCACGCAAGGCTGTATTATTTTATGAGCTACACCTCCGACTACGTATAGTTAGTCAAAATAATAAATGCATTTAAATCTTAAACTCACTCAAAAAAATGTACCGTCAACCTAGCCAACAATGACAGCTTTTTTTTAAAACTCGTTTCCTTTAAAACGTTTCTATGAAAGGCTAACATTTTTTCTTGCCTGCTGCATCTATTGCAATCATACGCATATTTTTATTGTCATATAGTATTTTTATATCATCATTTAACCCACTTTATTGTCTATTTGAAGGTGTCTCCACATAACTCTATGTTAGTTATGTGGAGTTTTGGCCAACATTGCCCGCGTCAATTTCGCAAGAAAATGCAACTCCTAAGACGTTGAATCAAGGATCACTTCAAGTCAAAGTGTAATCCTAGTGTTTCCTTAAAAAAAAAATAAGGCTTACTATGTAAACTTCTGTACAAAATGTGGGCAATGTTACCTACCCGTTTTTGCTCGTTTCCAGATAAGTCGCATACATTATTTGTTTGTGTAATGGCCTAAAATATGTTTTATGCTGTAATTATCTTACTTTAAAGGTATAAATTCTCTAATAACAAAGAATAACGAGAGAGATGATATGTCATCCCTAAAGTAGCTTTTTAATTATATACTCATAATATAGTGATGTCACAAATATAACCTATTTTCGACCAAAAATATAAGTGTTAATAAAATTCTTATACATTTGGCTATAAAAACAATATTCTTTAACAATAGCATTTTAGGCAAAGATTCCCCTTGAGGCAAAGTTTGCTAGGTTGACGGTACCTATGTATGTAGTTACGTTATTTATATATTAATCAGCTCAGTCAGACGCTCGCAAGCGTTCACATTAAGGTGCCGTAGGTTCAGTAAGCAGAGTTTTTGAAAAATCGTACCGCCTTTTTAGACCACTATACGGTTGCCAAAAAATTAATTAGAAATCTGGTTGACGTAACTGGTGACCGAGGAACTGGCGGCTTCATCGCACAACGTAGCAAAGTGAGAAAATATCACCAGCATCCTTAGTACAATGCCTCAAGAGCCTATTTTAAATTTAAGCTAGTTATTAATTTAGTTTTGTATTTGTACAGTTACTGTAATACATCTGTATACATCTATTATGTAAATAAATAATTTCTAAAAAATAGCTCGATTACTTTTGTTATGATCTTTATTGAAGAGCTTTATTTCTTAGCGATTATGTCGCTCCATATAATCAACATACAATCACATTTATTTACGATTACTAAGGCCTATATTTACTAGCTTGAACAGTGCTCTGGCCTTGTCCGGCAATGCAAAACCCAGGGCACTATTACAGCCACCAACATTGTGAAAAGTAATACAGGATGTTTTCAGATGGCTCCTAAAGGACTCGTTTCGAACACATTTCACTAATATGTGGTACACGTCCTCAATCATATCGCACTCTGAACATAATGGTGAGGTAACTTCATGAATCCAAACTTATTAAGTGGAATGTGTCCCGAACGGACTCTTAGACCTGTTACAATTTCTTGCAGACTAAGCGAGAAATCTATCCATGGTGTATTTATAAGTGCAAGTTGGATCGTTCTATACCAAATACCTTTTCCTTTTGCCCATTCCATTACTCATTCCATAATTGGTGACATTGTTTTTTAACTAATTTAATACACTCGGAAAAGAAAGGTAAAATGTTACTTATGATATCACTATGGCAGACATTTTGGACATGTAATTTTGATTAGACATAGCTTATGTGTATGGCCAAATCTCCAGCATTTCGAACACTGGGAAACTGGGAAATGTATGGTTCTACTTTCATCCTAATTTCAAATAAGTAAACATATGATGGTAAACTGTCACTATTGAAACATACCCTTATCACTTCACTCTCAACCCATCCGTACACCGCAGTATTTCTCTTTTTTAATCTCTTAATAGATACATTATTTCCTTATCCATAAGGCCAAGGTCATTGTCTCGCACTATACGGTATGATAAACCAACCTCGTAAGTACGCAAGTTCCTCCAACCGTAATGCTTGAAAAATACTTGATTTCGAAGAAAACGTTCCGGGCTTTTCTCTTTGTCAAATTTTTACCACATCAACGCAAGGACAATACTAACTATCTAATACCAAAAAACTCAAACCAAATCAAATCCAAATGAACGTGATAAAAAAATATCATTTAAAATCATAAATTTAAAAGTCAATTTTACCAGCTAACATAAGGAAACAACTCAAAATTGTTACATTTACACATGTGGATAAAATACAACTTTTTCATTAGTTTTTAAACAATCAAGAAAGTTTTTATCAGTTGGTGTGGTGAAAAGATAATTGCATCGCTAAATTGTTATCGCCATCTCGAAAATATAATTGTTCAATTCTTCACGCTCCGCCATAAGGTACAAGGCTCATTATCGCACACTTGGACCGATAGACCGGCCCGCGTGAAGCCGGGCCGCCACAAGATAAGAACCGGTCAGTTATCTGATAAATAAATAATAAGCGCAAGTAAACTATTTGTTCTACACAATAGACGCGTCTTAACCGTACGATGTACCCGGCAAAACTGGATTAATTACTTTTTTTCTTAAAACTTACAATAAATTAAAATTCAAAAACATGATATTTTATCCATGATCCTGAGCATGCACATCCATCACACACACACTCTCACACACACACACACACACACACACACACACACACACACACACACACACACACACACACTTCACACTTACGCTCAATGAGAGTGAGAGAACACAAATCTTAGGACGAAGGGGCCTTAACGAAGCACATGGGTCTGAGTTGTACTACCTCCAGTAGTTGAGAATATTCCCGAGAAGGGACTATTCTTGAAATATTCCGGCAGCACATCATACATCGTGCCTAATTTCTCAACATCATCAGTCATCTTCTATGTCCCTAAAGGCTCCCAACGCCTTGTACCTAAATAAATTAATGTCACATTAAAGCTTTTGGCAATCTATTTACATTCGCAGGTTCTTATTTGTCTTTTGTTGTAGCTTATAGACTGGATACCAAGGTACATATATAACACCTAATTAAATGTTATAAAGTTACCTGTATAACATTTTATTATTCGTTATATTACTAAATTAGAAAATGTCTATAAAATCTAATTACGTAGGTATATACTTTTTTATTCAAACGTAATATTTTTGAGACTGACGCGTGACATATTTTTACGCTCTCCTGGCTGGAACGTCGTTTATTAGCGAGTTTATAGAGCCCCGGCCAGGGTTGTCAGCACTGCTACTTTCTGGGCATTTACTGTTTAAGGGATCCTCGACTAGAAAGAAGAAGAAGAGCCCTGTAGACAAAATAGCGAATACGGCACCCTTATATAATTTTGTCACATCCGTTTTGTCCGTCTGTCCACCTGTCTGTCGTGTAACGTCGAGCTTTTCGTCCGTCTGTCTGTTACACAGTAATTTTACTCAGTAAAATTAAAGAAAAAAAAGGAAGTAATTTTTTGTGAAAAGGATATTCAAGAAATAATAATCATATATACTTTGAACGATTAAGCAGAATTTTCAAGTTGTTAGTTATATATTTTTATTACGATTCTCCTGGAGGCCTGGCCTGTCCAGGTAGTAATTTCTGGTTATCAATTTGTTACGGAAATGATGGGCCGGTTCTTCAATCAGAACTGTCACTATTGGCAGCTGATAGATCTTTAACAAATACATAAATAAATAATTATATATTTTAGGACAAACTTACACAGATCGATCTGGGCCCAAACTAAGCAGAGTTTGTACTATGGGTACTATGCGACGATATGTATAATAGGTATATAAATAAATACATACTGGAAAAACTATATGTGTTTATAACATAATTAAATGCCCTTACCGGGATTCGAACCCGGTACCATTGGTCTCATAGGCAGGGTCACTAGGCCAGACCGGTCGTCCAATAATAAATTACTTAATAACAAGAATATATAACCTTTTCAACTCTATAAAAGAGAGATAAGATCTTTATATTGGAAATATTCAGAAAAACTATTATAAGTATAGCAGCGTCGTCAATTCTGCACTGTAGCGTCTTTAGCCAAATGACATCTATTTATCTGACTACAAATGTCGAAGAGTAGATACCATCAGCTGTATACATTCTTGGCGACTTTATCAATGAATTCATTAATTATTTATCCATGGAATTTTGCAGCTCACTGTACATCTGTCACAAGGAAAACAAAATAGGGATAGAAAATTATAATTAAAATATCAAAGCACATTTTGCACTAAGCAATGCAACCGTTTTTGAGTATTTTGTACATAAGATCGATTCAGATATTAAGGTATAAATAATATGCGCGTACTTTGTTGAAATGTCATTTTTTTCTGACCCCATTAACTAGGTACATCGTATGCATGTGTTGAAATTGAACACTTACCCTCGTACATTTCTGACACATTTCTCGCTTCATCAAGGCATCATCAATCTTTTCTTCGCGTGGGCTCCGGGCGTGCACGGAAGTGAGTACATATTTATATCAACTCTACTTGTAAGTTGTACATACACAGAGTTTTATATACTGACGTTTTATATTTTAGTAGGTAATACGAAATAGTAGCACACATATTATTAAAATCATATTTGATTACATAATTACGATTTTTAGATTTAAAAAACTCTTGTTAATAAATAAAGGATAATATTACAAAAGAATTTACAATTATATTTTTTATTTCTTTTTATTACGGGGTAACGTCACGTTAACATTCATGTGTGCAATTACGGGAAATTGAAATAAATACACTGTTTGGTTACTACGATTTTTAAAGATGACTCACGTAAGACCAGGCTGGGCCAGGGCATTCGACATTTCGTTTTCTATGGAAAACATCAAGTGATCACCGATCACTCGCCATAGAAAACGAAGTTTCGAACTCCCCAGCCCGGCCCCGGGCCGGTCTAATGTGAGTCATCGTTTATGCGACTTCAGATAAAGTGTCATTAAGAATTTGTTGCGATATCTTAGAGGTAAGCTATAACCTAATTCCATTTTTCATACATCGCTGGCACCTGACATGCCATGAAAAGACCAACTTCTAGTAAATGCACTACGTATTATACTGCGTCTAACAGGTACGCAATGAATCCCAAAATCCTCGTTTCACGCGCTTCGTTTTTCTGATTTGTTGCGTGATACACTAGCATATTATTCATCTGCCACGTATCGGGACCGCCTTTCATATCTCTTTAGAAAATGTAAAGCTTTACGCGAAGACATCCTGTTATTCATATCACGAAGAACTTTTTTTATCAATATCTGAAAGGGATGATTAGTTAAAGTCGGACTTGTAACAGGAAAAACTTTGTCCCTCGAAATTTTTTGGTTCGGTTTTCATGAAATACGAAAATAATATGTTACGTTTCAGTATGCAAATACTTATTTAGCCTACCGGAAAGTCGGCTTCACGGCTATGGATGTGTTTTTCCCTTTAGAATTATTCCTTGAATTTCTGAATTTCTCTTGCCAGTATCGGAAAGTAAGTATATTTATTTCACGTTGTAAAATTTATATTATAAACCAAAATAAGTAGATGGTTGAGAAAAAAAAGATTTTTTTTAACCTACTACCAAATGCCCCACTTTGACTCCGTCTTCTGGCGGGATACTTTGGACTGTCTTGTATATTGAACACGTTGTTGGACTCCTATTTATCTTAACAACTATATAAATTAAGTTATAATACATTTGAAATTTGAAGCGTATATTGGCAAGGCTTTTCATTGACATTACTTTCCTAAAGGAATAATTCTATTATGAATACTTACCAAATTCCAATATGTTTTTATTTTATAATTTAGAACCGTATCAGTGAATCACTTGTATAGGTACACCTTAAAACATTTAATGCAAAACAGCTTCGCTATATTTTTTTACTCGTCGACTGTAATGGTTGAATTAAGATATAATTGTGTACTTTGCGTGCGCACTGCCACCTTCAACGCCCTTACACAAAAAATTCGGGAAAAGCCTGACGTAAATTTGACGTGATGCGTGCGCTTCAGTGCTTGAAGCGCCTTTGACCCTTCGACTGATAAGCCCACGTTCCGTTTTCATGTTTTATGAAAATTGTAAAACGACTAAGTAAATAAAAACAATTAACTATTGACACTCAGCTCAACTGTCTAAGAGACCCATTCTGTACTAATGCACTAAATAAAATTTATCTAGATGTGAACTAAGCTCGACTGTGGACGTTAACAAAACTATTTACAGTGGGTAGATAAGGCTCTTGTTTATAGCGGAAATGTTTAGCGGCGCTCGTCGGGCGGCGTCTGTTTCTGCGACACACTACTATTTGCATTACTTAACGTTACTTCTAGAGATTGCAAATAGTGTTTACCTCAAGTAAATAAAAATATGTCTGTATGTCTGTATATCTATCTGTCCCAGCTTATTTTTTCCGAAACGACTGCACCAATTGATTTGAAGTTTTAAGGTAGACATAATGTAAGTCTGTGAACCAAAGCCGGATATGTAAAGTATTGATTAATTTTAAACATACGGGCTAGGTACTACTAGATCAAGTAAATAAAAACTCATAATATGTAACGTATTATTTATATGTAATGAAAAGTCAGGCTGGCTTTTTTTGTTAGACTTTTTAGTGTCCTACTGCTGGGCAAAGGCCTCCCCTCGTTTTCTCCGCTCAACCCTGTCATTGGCATTTTCCCACTATTTTGGAATGCGTGCAAGTCGTCCGCCATCTCCTTTTCGATCTGCTTGCACCCCGTCGTCGGATTCCCTAGTCCATTTTTGACGAGGTAGAAGCGTAGGTAAATATTATTTTGTCCACCTAGCCCAAAACATATCTATAAGCCGCTGAGCTATGCGCCACCTTTTGCGGAGGCAAAGTTCAGAATCATCGTACTTATACCGATAGGAGCTCCAGTAGATGAACTACCAATTAAAAAACGTGGCCACGTTCCGTAGGTAAATTACAAAATCAATTTTTGAAATACATTTTTTTTTATTTTTGATTTTTTTTTGTGTACAGGCGGATCTGTGCCAACTCAAAGCCGACAACTGGCAGGAAGTGGCACAGGATCGGGACAGATGGCATTCTCTCGTTTTGGAGGCCAAGACCCTCTTTGGGTCACTGCGCCACGATAGTTAGTTAGTTGGTTAATTTTTGAAATGACACAAATATATATTGTGTTTAATATTTGGATTATAATTATAGCAAGTTAAAGATAAAATTAAAAGAAGGTACCTATTAATACCTACAACATACAGTATATAGCATACATTGTTTGAACATAGCAAACAAGCATAACTTTCAATAACCCATCTATGCTTTTAGAGTAAATATAGGCAATAACTTTTCAACACTCAAAATATTGCCTCGATTTTAGCCTCATAAAACAGGTCATCACAATATCACGCCGCTTATTGTGCCATCATTTCTCGCTCATAAAAAACAAAGCATCATCTCCATTCATCACTTCACGACGTGAGGAACCGTTTAGGAAATTTATAATACAAAGGATACCCCAGTGAACGATGACCTTTACATATAAATCATGTTGAGGGAAATTTGACTCATCCATCCCGGAAAATGGAATCTTAGAGCGGTTTCAGAAATATAGGTCAAATTGTATTAACATACTTTAATATACCTACTATTTATTTACAATAACATTATACATAATGGATATATACAGATGATTACTATAACTAGCTTATATCTAAAATAGCCCCTTGAGGCATTGTACCAAGGATTCTGGCGGCATTTCCTTGTTGTATCGCAATACTGATACGTTGTGCGAGGAAGCCGCCAGCATTTCGGTCACCAGTTACGTCAACCAGACGTTTCGCGATTTCTCCAAAAAACTTGTGCGCGCTGGGACCCCATGGTCCTAGAGTTTCAACGCCTAATGGTACAAAATAGTACTCTCTACTGAGGCTCTTACATTTATTACGTTTCAAAACTTCGGCGCTTTCCGCCGCTGCGCCCGCTTTTACATTAGTCCGTTGGAAGTGGGACGGTGCTGTAGTGTTTGTGTTATTGAGCTATGGTGCGGGTGACGTAGTCTCGGGTTCACGGGTGGTGGGGCGACAGTCACGTGAGAGCCGTTGGTGAGAGCGAACGTGTCGATCCCAGCTACTGGTGACGTAACGAGCCGTATACTTGTCCCCCCTGTGTGTGAGTACTACAGGTGCCAGTGTGTCTACGCAGGTAGCATCCCACACTAACATCCGTCCCAAGCTCCAAGGAACCAAGGACAACCCATCAGGCCTCTTGCCATCATCCCTGATAATGCCAGTCGGCTCAAGAAGAACAGACACATTGATCGTGGCAAGAAATCGACGGATTATGTCATTAAGCGACGCATGTCTTGAAAAACGACCTGCACTTTTTTGACAAGATAATCCATGGTGTCCCAGTCGGTCCACGTCCGTGCCACAAGAGCATATATGTGGCGTACATACCGAAACCCCGAGTCGCAAACCAGTCGCCACAGTCTTAGGGAGGTCGGATCCAAGAAAGTACCAGTATTAGGTGAAGGAAAACAATATGTTTCAGTGTGTAATTCATTGTGTTTGTAAGACATAATGCTCATATAGACTAATATATAAGTAAATTCCGACTAATATTTTTGTAAAATCATTAATCAAAACGGCTTCTAAGTTTAAAAACTCAAATGATACATTAATTAAATTTGTATCTTAAATAATAATACTTTTATCATGAAACTAATATATTTACATAAAGAAAATATCCGTCCTCACAAAATTACATCTAACCAAATTGATAGCTTCGTTACACAATATAATCATCGGGGGCCGGGCCAATTAGTGCGATAACAACGGCAGGGAACATATTAGGGGTCGCAGGGTACAGAACGGTGGACTCTAGGACGACCATAGACATTTAAGTTTATTGTTAAATCAAATCAAAGATCCAACAGGATGTAAAATTACTTAGTGTTCTCGGTGTATTTAAATCTATGTAGGTACGAGTATATCGCTTCTATAACCAAGCCTAAACATAATAAAACATTTATTTTATTTATTTTTTATTTAATTATTACAGATAAATCAGAATATTTATTGATCAAAAAGTATCGTTAAACCACAATGGTTTGTCTCGATACTCCATTCCGCAGTATTTAATAATTAGCTATACAATGCAATACACATACACATCTAATTCGTAAATGACATTATGATTGCAAATATCACAAACTGAGCGCGTCTGTTATTATACCGGCCGGCCGAGCAAAACAAGAACCGGTCTCCGCTTACTCGGTACACAGGCTGCTCCATTTGCACTAAATGAAATAACATAAATATGCATTAGTTAAAATAATTTAATTGTTTAAGCATTTCCTTTTTAAGAATAAATGCTATATTGTTTGGCGTTATCTTATCTTTCCACTCTTTAGGTGACTTATTTATTAACTCTGGTATGATGTATTCTGATGTTCTTCTGCCATAAAAATTGTTGAATTGAGGTTTTTGAAGCATTTGATTTGTTACTTGCCGCGTATTTATTGGATGTGAGATTAAATGCTGGATTTCATTTCTAAAGTATTGCTCTTTTAGCATATGGTGTTTAAACTTTGTGTGAACCAGTGGGACCTTACATAAAGTGAAGAGGTCACTATCACACACAAGGCACACATATTTAAGGCTACGAGGTCCGTCACTTAACTGATCCCTTCAACAGAGGACAAACGGCTTATCTAAACAAAAATTTGTCTTTCATTATGAAGGTTAGGCAAAGTAGATTTCGACTTGCATGGAATTTTATTCCTACCCAATTTTATTAAGGGCTGGAAAGGTCGTGTACGACGCCCGTACAGTAAAATGTATAAGCTAGAAGCGAGCGGTATTTACTTTGCTTGGTTTTTACAACTCTAGTAACTGACGTCTCCTTTGGCTTTCTACAAACAAGTTATCGAAAATATATTTCTTTTACTTAGCCGAATTAAAAACATCACTGATGTTTACTCGAATACGTTGAGTTTTATTTTCTTTATAGGTACTTGACGGGTAGGATATAAAGGATTAGAATTCCAACGGTTGTCTGGATCTTAGGCAACACCGTTTGGAACAACGACGTAGCGGATATGCTTATGTGTGTTATTAGGTTTCTACTAATTTGCGGTTTGCGTTAATTTTGATGATGAATCCCATTAGATACCTATATTGCACTAAATATTACATAGATAAATGTTATATGTAGGACATTATTACACAAATTGACGAACTCCCTCAGTATGCTCAACAAGGCTTGTGTAGTGGGTACTTAGCAACGATATATGTAAATATAACGACGACGACGACAACGATATAATATAATTATGTATATGTGTACTTATTATAAAATACATATAAAACACTCATTACTCAGGAACGAATAGTATTCGTGCTCATCACAAAAATAAATGCCCTTACCAGGATTTGAACCCGGGACCAGCGGTGACAGCACGGTTCCATTTTTATCTCTTGTCACTATGCCCGTCACTTTCGGGCTTACATACTTGTAAGAACGTGACAGACATGGTGACAAATGATAAAGAGCCGCCCATATTAGCCCTACAGGCATATTCATAGGCAGGGCCACTACCAGCCAGGTCTAGGCCAGACAGGTCGTTGTTTTTACAGAAAGATAAACAAAGGTAAAAAGGAACAAATAAAAAGAAGAACAATTTCAAACAGAATCAGAAACTGCAAGTGTTTACACCTAGACTATTACTATTTTGTATACCTACCAAATTAAAAACAATA
This sequence comes from Cydia pomonella, assembly GCF_033807575.1. Lineage (NCBI taxonomy): Eukaryota > Metazoa > Arthropoda > Insecta > Lepidoptera > Tortricidae > Cydia > Cydia pomonella. Next base: position 11,439,646 of record NC_084706.1, on the reverse strand, counting down.
AACATACTTGTGTTGTGATTTTTAGAATTAATAGTTATATTATGTTAATTAGAATAGGTGGTTGTATGTTGGGTTTAATATTGAGCGGTATCTCGCCGCCATCACAACATTATTATTAAGTATTAAAGGGTAGTCTAAAAAAAAAGTAAGATGTGATGGCGGGGAGTTGCCGTTGGTGGGTAAGCCGTAGGCCGTTGGCGGCAGTCGGCTATCATCGGTGCTAGCGTAAACGTCTTGAGAAAAGAAAGATTAGTGATTGACTAGTGCGAATATTTGTAACCTTAATCTGTTGTGATCTGAAATATAACAGTTATCCAGACGAGTTGAGGAGTTTTATTACAAGTCAGAAGTTGGACTGAGCTTACGTTGCTCGCCATGCCGGACGGAAAAAGTGAGTAATTTTCGATCTATTATCCTTTCATTTGAAATGAAATGACAGCGAACAATTACATCGCAAGGTTAGGTGTACACAAACAAGATTAAAATTACGTTGCACGAAGCAATCGCTTTATTAACTATAAAGTAACGCAACTAATTGTATAGAATTAATTTGTCAGCGTACGAGTACTTACCTTTATGCGATGGATTGTTTGTTCAGTTATAGAGTGAGTTTACAGCCATGTAGGTGTGCTGTTTACGAGTGCAGCCATGTAGGTGTGCTGCCAGTGAGAGTTAACAGCCATGTAGGTGTGCTGTTTACGAGTGCGGCCATGTAGGTGTGCTGCCAGAGAGAGTTAACAGCCATGTAGGTGTGCTGTTTACGTGTGCGGCCATGTAGGTGTGCTGCCAGAGAGAGTTAACAGCCATGTAGGTGTGCTGTTTACGAGTGCGGCCATGTAGGTGTGCTGCCAGAGAGAGTTAACAGCCATGTAGGTGTGCTGTCTAAGAATGCGGCCATGTAGGTGTGCTGCCAGAGAGAGTTAACAGCCATGTAGGTGTGCTGTTCACGAGTGCAGCCATGTAGGTGTGCTGCCAGAGTCTAAAGAGTCTAAAGAGTCTAAAGAGTCTAAGGAGTCTAAGGAGTCTAAGGAGTCTAAGGAGTCTAAGGAGTCTAAGGAGTCTAAGGAGTCTAAGGAGTCTAAGGAGTCTAAGGAGTCTAAGGAGTCTAAGGAGTCTAAGGAGTCTAAGGAGTCTAAGGAGTCTAAGGAGTCTAAGGAGTCTAAGGAGTCTAAGGAGTCTAAGGAGTCTAAGGAGTCTAAGGAGTCTAAGGAGTCTAAGGAGTCTAAGGAGTCTAAGGAGTCTAAGGAGTCTAAGGAGTCTAAGGAGTCTAAGGAGTCTAAGGAGTCTAAGGAGTCTAAGGAGTCTAAGGAGTCTAAGGAGTCTAAGGAGTCTAAGGAGTCTAAGGAGTCTAAGGAGTCTAAGGAGTCTAAGGAGTCTAAGGAGTCTAAGGAGTCTAAGGAGTCTAAAGAGTCTAAGGAGTCTAAAGAGTCTAAAGAGTCTAAAGAGTCTAAAGAGTCTAAAGAGTCTAAAGAGTCTAAAGAGTCTAAAGAGTCTAAAGAGTCTAAAGAGTCTAAAGAGTCTAAAGAGTCTAAAGAGTCTAAAGAGTCTAAAGAGTCTAAAGAGTCTAAAGAGTCTAAAGAGTCTAAAGAGTCTAAAGAGTCTAAAGAGTCTAAGAGTCTAAAGAGTCTAAAGAGTCTAAAGAGTAAAGAGTCTAAAGAGTCTAAAGAGTCTAAAGAGTCTAAAGAGTCTAAAGAGTCTAAAGAGTCTAAAGAGTCTAAAGAGTCTAAAGAGTCTAAAGAGTCTAAAGAGTCTAAAGAGTCTAAAGAGTCTAAAGAGTCTAAAGAGTCTAAAGAGTCTAAAGAGTCTAAAGAGTCTAAAGAGTCTAAAGAGTCTAAAGAGTCTAAAGAGTCTAAAGAGTCTAAAGAGTCTAAAGAGTCTAAAGAGTCTAAAGAGTCTAAAGAGTCTAAAGAGTCTAAAGAGTCTAAAGAGTCTAAAGAGTCTAAAGAGTCTAAAGAGTCTAAAGAGTCTAAAGAGTCTAAAGAGTCTAAAGAGTCTAAAGAGTCTGAAAAGTCTGAAAGGTCTAAAGAGTGTGAAAAGTTTAAAGAGTATGTTTAGACCCCTAAGTTTGGGGAGTGGTTATGAGGAAAGAGCATAAAATGCGCTTGAAAATTTTCAGATGATGCGGAAGGGCACACGCCGAGGCGCCCCAAGTGTAAGCGCAGGAGAAAGAGGTCCACGACACCAGAACGCGCTGGCGAAGCTTCTGACGATGAGCAGAGTTACACGCCGAAGCGCCCCAAACGTAAGCGCAGGAGAAGGAGATCCATGACACCAGATGACGCTGGCGAAACTTCTGGTAAGAGGAGCCGAACGGGAGTAACTGCAGATGAACTGTTGAAGATAATAACTGCGCTTCAAGGAGTACCAAGTAAGAGCACTTCCACTAATAATGTTGTTCCGGAATTCGACCCTAACAACAGAGCTCAAGATGTCGAACGATGGATCAAGAAGGTGAACGAGTGCGCCGAGATTTATTCTTGGGATGAGAAGCAGATAATACACTATGCGCTCCAGAAGTTACGTGGATTAGCTAAAAGTTGGTACGAGTCCCTGCCATCCCTCAGTTACTCGTGGGAGGTCTGGCAGAGTAAATTAATGAAAGCTTTCCCGAATGATGTCAATTATGGTAAACTACTAGATGAAATGTTAAGCCGAAGATCTCGCACAGATGAAACTCTTAGAGATTATTTTTATGAGAAATTAGCGTTGTTGAGTCGGTGCGAGATTGTCGGTCGGAAGGCAGTTGATTGTATAATCTATGGGATCAATGACAGCTCAGTTAGAAACGGAGCCCAAGCCCTCAAATGTGAGGAACCGGAGGACCTGTTAAATTATTTAGCATCTCAACAGTCCACGCAATCTAAAGACGCATCACGGGGCCCGTTAGCTTCAAATTCATTAAAGAGACGCGACTTTCGTAGTAACCCTTCTGACAAAAGCACTGTTAGCAATAGGGGAGCAGACTCCACTTGTTTTAATTGTCATGAGCGGGGCCATGTTTACCTGAATTGTCCCAAACCAATCGTCAAGTGCGGCAAATGCCATAGAGTAGGGCATAATGACGAAAATTGCTCTAGGAGACCGTTACAAACGCATTCGCGTAATACCAGTAGCTCAAGCAGTCAGCCTACTGACAAAAAGGTGCTAAAAGTAGCTGTAGATGTTGATAGTTCAATATTAGATAAGGTCGAAACAAGAGCATCCTTTGACATGAAAGCGTCTAAAAGTTGTTCCAGCACTTCTAATCATGCTAACCCTTTTAATGAGAGCGTAGATGACTCCGCAAACGAGAAGTTTTATAAGACTATTTGCGTTAACGGACAAATGTTAGGCGCTTACATTGACTTTGGGTGTGCGCGTAGTCTAATGCGGTATACAGATGCAGTCGCGTTAGGATTAATAAAAAGTGAAAGCACATTGTTGCCCACCTTAAGAGGATTTGGTCATTCGGCGGTCGTGCCTAAAGCCAAGGCTACTGTCCATGTTAGGATTGACGAAGTTGAGATGGAGTTGAATGTTTTGGTTGTGGATGACATGTATTTGGAAGATTCACTGATGATCGGACGGGACTTTACAGAAAAGCCATGTGTAACAGCATTGAAAAATAATAAACAATTATTCCTTTATCATACTCCTTCTGAACTTTCCGAAAATCAAAATCAGGCTATCGGTCTTTATGTCTTTAAAGATGCTACAGTAGTAAAGGGAGGTTTATTAGAGGTATGTACAAAAGAGACTTACACTGGCAACGTTTACTCGGACGGTGGAACCAGGATGAGTCCCAATCAAGAATATCACTTACACCAGGGTTATTATGAGGTGAAAGAGAGTAGAGCAGTAGTATTTGTAACTTCATTAACTAAAGCGCCGCTCAACTTTAGGGCAGGGACATTAATAGCGAGAGTCAATCCAATTACAGAAGTCAAGACTTTGATTGTTCAGGCTGAAGACAATGAAAGGGGAATGAAGCCGATTGAGAAATCTGAAATTAGAGTAGGCAAAGGGGTCGATGAGAAAACCCGCGAGAAACTTCATCAGCTCCTCCAGAAATATAGATCTTGTTTTGCCCAAAACCTTAACGAGCTAGGATGTGCTAAAGATGCTATTATGGATATAGATTTACATGATAAGACGCCGGTAGTCTATAGGCCTTATCGATTGTCGCATCCTGAGCGTCAAAAGGTGAGGGATATTGTTGATGAATTGGTTAAAAATGATATTGCACAGGAGTCGAACTCAAACTACGCTAGTCCAATATTACTAGTTCAGAAAAAGAATGGAGAGTCTCGACTCTGTGTCGACTACAGAGCTCTCAATAATAAAACTATCAAAGACAAATATCCCCTACCTTTAATTGACGATCAGTTGTCGAATTTGAGTGGAAACAAATATTTCATTACGCTGGATCTAGCCTCCGGCTATTATCAAATCCCGGTAGGAGAAAATAGCCGACATTTGACGGCCTTTGTCACCCCGGATGGGCATTATGAATTTAAAAGGATGCCCTTCGGATTGGCAAACGCGCCAGCCGTTTTTCAAAAAATGATGAATGGGTTATTAGGTGCGCGGAGGTTTAAGAGCGCCTTAGCTTATATGGACGACCTTCTCATTCCGTCGGTGTCAATTGATGAAGGATTTGAAAGATTGGAGGACGTATTGAAGCTCATTCACGATGCTGGTTTAACCCTTAAACTATCAAAATGCAGTTTCTTTGATACGAGCATCGAATATTTAGGTTATGAGATCTCTGCTGAGGGTATAAGACCGAGCAAGAAGAAAACTTTGGCTGTGCAGGATTTTCCTGCGCCTCGTAATACCCATGAGATTCGGCAATTCTTGGGTTTAGCGAGCTATTTCCGTCGCTTTGTAAAGGGTTTTGGCGAAATCGCAAGACCTTTGACTATTTTGCTAAAAAAGGATGTACAGTGGCAGTGGGGTGACGATGAAGTCAAATCCTTCGAGACTTTAAAGGAAGGTTTAATTAAACGTCCTCTCCTGGCACTGTATAACCCGGAACTAGACACGGAGGTGCACACCGATGCTAGTTCGCTAGGATTGGGTGGCATATTGATGCAGTGGCAGTTGAGTCCCAGAGTATTAAAGCCCGTGGCATACTTTAGTCGGCAGACCACACCCGAGGAACGTCATTTCCACTCATATGAATTAGAGACTTTGGCAGTGGTCTGCTCCTTGAAAAAGTTCCGATCTTATCTTCTGGGACTCAACTTCACAGTGTACACGGACTGTAATGCCCTCCGTACGACCCTTACGAAGCGTGATTTAATTCCGAGGATTGCGCGCTGGTGGCTGACCATAAGTGAATATAACTTTAATATTGAATACCGACCCGGATGTCGAATGAGTCATGTGGACGCTTTGAGCCGCAATCCTCCACAGGACAAGGGTACGACGCCATCGGCCAATGTTTTACACATAAATACTGATAATTGGATTCTGTCATTACAAATGGCCGATTCTAGACTAGAGAGAATGTTTAAAATTTTAAAACCGGGCTTAGATAAAGAGGTTTCGGATGTCAAGAACAACTTTGTTGTTAAGAACCATGCGTTACACAGGAAAACGGAACAGGGTTTGCGTTTGGTAGTTCCCAAAGATGCGAGGTGGCAAATCTGCAGGGCAAACCACGATGATGTGGGTCACTTCGGATATGCTAAAACGTTGGAACGCATTCAGAACCGTTATTGGTTCCCTAAATTAAGACGTTTTGTAAAGAAATACGTTGCGGCTTGTATTGATTGTGCGTATAATAAAGATAATGCAGCTCGAACCAGTACTGGCTTGTTACATCCGATAGAGAAGGTGGTACAACCGTTCCACACTTTGCATCTGGACCATTTGGGGCCATTCGTTAAGAGTAAAGCTGGCAATAGTTACATTTTAACTATAGTGGACGGTTTTACTAAATATGTATTTGCTAGACCAGTCAAAGACACAAAGACAAAGAACGTAGTCAAAGTATTAGATAGTTTATTTAATGACTTCATGATACCCCGTAGGATTATTTCGGATCGTGGGACTGCGTTTACTTCAGGCCAGTTCAAAGAGTTTTGTGTCAACAAAGGGATCAAACATGTGCTTAACGCAGTCGCTTGTCCTAGGGCAAACGGGCAAGCCGAGAGGTATAATCAAACTGTCCTTACTGCTCTGTCTACACAGAATTTCGAAAGCGATGAACGTGATTGGGACAAGCAAATGGGCCAAGTACAATGGGGTATTAATAATACCATTAATGCTTCGACAAAAAAGAGTCCATCTGAACTTCTCTTTGGGGTTAAGCCGAATTGTCCCATCGATAACAAGTTGTCAACTGACAATAATGCCGAGGCGAATTTGGATAAGATGGCGTCAGCTAAAACTGTAAGAGATACTGGATATAATGAAATACCTCCCGGTCGCGAACCTTTAGAAGATGACGTCCTAGATGAAGGTCAAGAGATCACTTCGTCTTCTCGTGTTAGTGCTTCCGATAATGTCGATAAATCTATCTCCCCGCTAACAGAAACTAAAAGACGGGTTGATGAGATTAGGCAAGAGGCTTCAGAGAATATCAAACGTAGTCAGGAACGCCAAAAAGAATTGTATGATTCAAAGAGAATACCAGCGGTTTTGTACTCTGTAGGTGATTTGGTGAAACTTACTAAAACTAGCTTCAGTAACAATGGAAAAAGTAAAAAGCTCTTGCCCAAATTCATCGGCCCGTATAAAGTCACTAGTTGTTTAGGTAATGATCGCTACAGAGTTTCTAATGTACCAGGGTTTAACACAAAGAAATATGATAGTGTGATAGCATCTGATCGAATGCGTCCTTGGATCAGTGTGCAGGCACTGCAGGTAAACAGGTCATCCGGTTCTGAGTCATCGGACTCTGACGATTCAATCTCAGAACAATAAAAAAAAAAAAAAATTAAGTGAAATTATTAATTTAAGTCAAATATAAAATATTGTATTAAAATATTATGTGGTAATTCTTATTTAGTCAAGTATCAGTTGAGAAGTGTTGTGATTTTGCGTGCTCCGGAGATAGCACGCCGTCGGATGACCGAGTGTTGTGATTTTTAGAATTAATAGTTATATTATGTTAATTAGAATAGGTGGTTGTATGTTGGGTTTAATATTGAGCGGTATCTCGCCGCCATCACAACATTATTATTAAGTATTAAAGGGTAGTCTAAAAAAAAAGTAAGATGTGATGGCGGGGAGTTGCCGTTGGTGGGTAAGCCGTAGGCCGTTGGCGGCAGTCGGCTATCATCGGTGCTAGCGTAAACGTCTTGAGAAAAGAAAGATTAGTGATTGACTAGTGCGAATATTTGTAACCTTAATCTGTTGTGATCTGAAATATAACAGTTATCCAGACGAGTTGAGGAGTTTTATTACACTTGCTTTACTAAAAAGTATAAGTGTATGTTTTTTTTTTCATTCTTTTAATACCTTTTCTACACAATATTAGGTCTACTTGGATGGTTTTCAAGTCTATATTTTGTTTGATATCTTGTAAACAATAAACTATCATAAGTTACAAGAAATCAAACAAAAAATTGACTTATAAACCGCCAAAGTAGACCTTATATTATTATGTAGGACGAAAATACACAATACGGATACATATGTAGAAGTGCACGCACATTCATAGTTAAATTCGGATCTAAATTAGAGATAGCGCTTTGAAATGAGTTTCAATAAAATGCTTCAAGAGGGCTCTCTTAACCTTTTTTTTTTTTCTAGGGGGGAAAATGCATTCCGCATACTACCCGGGTGCGGGGGGTAACCCGAGTGGTTATGTGGGACTCCCGTCTAGGCTAATGAGGCCCACGGTATACCCACTAAAACCCCCCATATGCCACCTCGCCGCCTTATTGGTGGGGTTACAGGAACGCTTGCGTACTCATCCGCGACCCCACCGGCGGCAGCCGCCCGCGAGCGGCTCCTTCGCGAATGCCCGAAGGCCCTTCACGCTAGGCGCGCCAGATGGATCGACGCGCCTTCCTCCTCGGCCTCCGTCCTGCAGTGTAGCGGACCCCCCCGAGCCCGCCACAAGGAGGCCACGGGCGCCAGAAAACTCCCCAGCGCCCGGCGGCAGATGAGGTCCATGGTTCTGCCGCAGACCACAACTCGGCTGCAGAGGACAGGGAGAACGGCACACCGTAACACCGACACTCCTCTTCCTCTGCAGCCCCACCAACGCCGCTACAGCGGAACGGCCCCGCCAAGGTCGCAGGGGATAGGGAGAGTGGCGCATCGTGATACCATCACGCCTCTTCCCCTGCAATCCCACCTCGGCCGTCGAGGATAGGGAGCACGGCTCACCGCAATACCAACACTCCTCTTCCTCGACGGTCCACCTCCAACGCGTCACAAGCGGGCTTACCAAGCCCACTTGGAGCGTCCTCCTCGGGCCAGCCCGCACCTCAAACAGGCCGGCCCTGGTTGCCTCTTCGCTTCACCGTGGGTGACCAAGCCACGGTTACTAAGCCCCTCCACCACGATAAGGTGGGCAACCCGTGGGGGGAGGGCTCTCTTAACCTAACTTATACTTACTTTACTCTTTGATCTAACCCTTAATGTCATGTAAATACCCTGCAGAGTAGTGGCCACTGGCCACATACAGACCACTTGTCTTGATTCGAAACGGGTAGGGTAGAAACGAAACCAATCTTTTTTCAGTATGACAGGTTGACAGCAAGTTTTAGTGAGACGACTATTTTCTGTCAATTTGAATTTGACAACTAAAACGTAAAGTCAAAGACATTTTTTTTGGCACATCAATTTTTTGCGTTCGGAAATCAGTCACTTTATAGATTATACGTAAATAGTAGGTATATTTAATCTACTTTCATACCACAAACGTGTATTGTGCAGTGTATAGTTTGGATGCAATATTCGCAACGAGGCGGGAGTCATTTTGATGACGTGATTCCGCTGAAGTCGATGGCGAACGCTGCTATCATCCAGCAGTTTTGGAGACCAAACATTTAGAGCACTAAATGAAATTAAGTGATCCTTGTAGTAACTCTGCTCGTCAATAAAAATTGAATTTTAGTCCTTGGTTACCCCAGATAACGTTACCAAGACAAACAAGTGTTCCGATATTTCAAGGTAAAAGATAGTTTTTAAACAACAAATAATGAATCAATTGTTTATTTGGCAAAATATTCAACTATTCAAAGTATATACATAAATATTTCAAATGTCACCAACCTTACACGAAGACGTCTCGTTCCGAAGTGTGTCAACTGTCAACCGTGACCGACCGGTTGACGTAGCCATTGGTTCACTATGACGTTAGCTAGCAAAGTGTTGCCAGTGCAATATTAATAGTCACGTTACAGTCGGCCATCCTTCAGGAACGAGCCTCTTCGTTCTAGATTTTATTCTAATTCGATTTTACAAGTACGCTACAATCACAATATTCGCAATTCATCTAAAAATCAGAATCTAATAATTCATCTAAGAAAACATAACGGAATTCATGTCTCAATTGAATATCATATATAATTTCACACTAATCTATTTGATTTATGAATATCACTCCAATTATAGTCATGAAGTAAGAAAGTTGTTCCCCACAACTGCCTCACTGTCATGACTGCGATGTTTGGAACCACTCCTGGGCGGTGAGTTCATACACCAATCATACCCGATTCCAGACACCCTCCCTGAGTGTGGAAGTTACTTCCTTCACAACCACACAATCAATTATGGATATGATTGAGCCACTCCTGGGCGGCGAGTTCATACGCCAATCCTGCCCGACTCAATCATTCCTCTCTATAATCAAGTCACAAATGTTGGCAGTTTGAGCCACTCCTGGGCGGCGAGTTCGTACGCCAATCATGCCCGACTCAAACATTACTTATTATCCTTTGGTTTTACAAATATCACCTTATTATTAAGTATAAATATTACAAGACTCAATCAATAGACATTTGTGGAATTTGAGCCAATCCTGGGCGACAAGTTCATATGCCCATCCTGCCCGACTCAAATAACACTCATTCAAAAATGACTTTCACGATTCAATTAAATTTAAAGGTCGATACGTTACATTTTATCAATTAGTGCATCATATCAATCACAGTTCTATAATTGTCAAGTCCGTATATTTTGCGACGGTGAACAAATTTGAAAATTTAGATTTAAATAAAAAAAACACTTTTTATCTAATGAACAGAAGAATCACTCGTTATCGCTCCCATCATCCTCACTATCTTCACTTGAAGAGCAAGCAGCGGTATTAAAGCTAAGCCAAGGGAATATTTTATCAATTGCGACAACTGTCTCATACCTAGCTCCCTTTTTGGTTAAAGGAGTATCTTCCACAAGAAAACGATCATTTGGTAAAACTTTTTTTATTCTATAAGGGCCTTTACATTTGGCCTCCAGCTTTTTAGATTGACCTGGTCCCGTCACTACTGCCCTCGCAATTCTAACTAAATCGCCTTCTTTGTATACTGTACTTTGTTTTTTGTTTTTATCATATCGCTCTTTTGTTTTTTTTTTATTTTCTTTTATGTTATCCGAAGCCTGAGACCGAATGTCCTGTATTGTTCTATTGTCTACGTTTTGATCCTCAATATCGTCCGCGATTTCGTTTAATATGCCTTGTGACGGATTTGTGAGTGTTCTACCAAACAAGAGTTCCGTTGGCGTTTTCTTTGTGACGTCATGAACTGTCGTATTTAACCCTAACTGTACATCAGGGAGTAAGTCTTCCCAAGTGTTCTTATTTTTGCCATGCATCATGGAACCAAGAGCAGACAAGATCGTCCTATTATAGCGTTCGACCTGGCCATTGGCCCTTGATGTAGCAACGGCGTTGAGAACGTGTTTCGTGCCAATCGACTGTAAGAAGGTCTTGAATTTCTTACTTGTGAAGCTTGTGCCCCTATCTGTTATAAACCGCGTAGGCGACCCAAAATAACTGAAGAGAATTTTAAATGCCCTAATGTTTTCCTTAGTTTTAGTGCTTCGAACAGGGAAAAGGCTTACGTATTTTGTGAAAGCATCCACCATCACTAATATGTAAGTAAAACCGCGTCTACTTTTTGGGAATGGTACGAGATCGTCGGCGTGGAGTGTGTGAAATGGAACGTCAACCTTTGGGATGGGGTGTAGTAGTCCCTCTCGGGAGCCTGCTGGCAACTTATGATGGGCACACTCAAGGCAAGCGGATACATGTACGTATTTTTTTATAAATTTACGCATCTTTGCGAACCAAAAGGAAGAGCGTATCCGCTCTAGCGTCTTCTCAAAGCCAAAATGGCCTACGCTGTCACGGTTAGCTTTCAAAAGCTGCCAACGAACTCCTTTTGGGACTACCCACCTTGTTCCCCCATCTTTAAGTACGCGAAAGACCCGTCCATTTTTAAGTGTGTAGTCCTTGTAGATACCAACGATCTTAGGTGTTTCCGGGTCTTCCAGGATATCCTTAATGCGTTTGATTTCGTCATCAGAGGACTGCACAGTGGTTATCCAATCTTCAGTACCAACGAATAAAACATCCAGTGTATGTATTGGATCAGGACCCACTGATACAGGTCCCCTGCTGAGGGCATCAACGTGTGACATTCTTTCACCTGGACGATATTCGATGGTGCAGTCGAATTCTAAGAATTGTATCCACCAGCGTGATATGCGTGGGACAAGGTCCCTTTTAGTAAAAGTCGACCGTAAAGCGTTGCAATCACTATGGTGAACTTTATACCGATAAGGTATGTACGAAATTTGCTCAGAGAACTCACAACAGCAAGCGTTTCGAGTTCAAATGAATGGAGTTTCATTTCGTCAGGCTGAGTTTGACGGCTATAGTAAGCGACTGGCCGCCAGGCATCGGATTGTTTCCTTTGCATCAATATGCCTGCAATGCCGAGTTTGCTGGCGTCTGTCTGCAATTGCGTCTCTGCGGTATGGTCGTACAATGCAAGAACAGGCCTATCTATTAGTTTGTCCTTTATTGTTTGAAAAGCTTGGTTTTCGGGATCACTCCACTGCCAGGGAGTATCCTTTCTCAAGAGGTTCGTCAAAGGCCTCGCTATTACGGCGAATCCCTTAACGAACCTCCTAAAGAAACTCGCCAACCCAAGAAACCTCCTTATTTCGTGTTGATTGGTTGGTGTTGGGAATTTGGCTACGGCTTCAGATTTTGAGAGCCCCGGCCTTATACCATCCTTATCTATCTCAAATCCAAGGAAGTCAATTCTCTCTTGGAAGAAGTGGCACTTTTCCATTTTTAAAGTAAAACCTGCTTCTTTTAATAAGCCTAAGACCTCTTTAAGACGTTCAAGCCCTTCCTCGAAGGACTTGGACGGTATCAAAATATCATCCATGTAAATTACGACATATTTTACTTTGGATTTACTGAGGACTTTGTGGATTGCCCTCTGAAAAACCGCAGGAGCGTTTGCCAAACCGAACGGGACCCGATTGTACTCATATGAACCATCAGGTGTGACAAACGCCGTTTTCTCGCGGGAATTCTCGGCTATAGGTATTTGATGATAGCCAGAGGCTAAGTCTAGGGAAGTAAATAACGACTGGCCAGAAAGCTGATCCAATAGATCCTCAATATGAGGCAAGGGATAATGATCTCTTTTGGTGCGGCTGTTGAGGGCGCGGTAGTCTACGTAAAGGCGTTTTTCACCCGACTTCTTTTTGACTAATACGATTGGGCTCGCGTAGGGAGATTCGGACTCACGCACTATTCCATGATCCAACATATCACTAACCATGTCCTGAACTAGCCTACGCTCGGAATGAGCTAAACGATACGGTCTATATACTACCGGAGTAGTGTCCTTAAGGTGAATCTCCATCTCAGTTACGTTAGTAAACCCTAAGTCGTGCATTCCGGTTGAGAAACAATCTTTAAACTCACTTAGTAACTCTTCACATTGGCGTTTCTGGCTGTCAGTTAACTGTTCTCCACACTTGGGTCTCACGGATTCCTGAGGGAGCAACTCATTTGAAATATGCAAAACGCTCTTACTACTTCCTACAAATTTGGCACGTGTAATAAGGGTGTTTTCTTTAAAGTGCAACAACGTTGAACTAACATTTTGAATAAAAAGATTGCAGTTAACACCTTTAACTTGGTATTCGCCTGGCATGAGGTAGTATTCTTGCCCAACAGGGCCCCTAACCGACCCATTCACATAAAAATTGCCATGACAAGAAATGTTAGGCTTTACTGGAATAGATATCATTTCACCTACATCTATGGAGACATCACAAGCCGTATGTAATTCAACTTTCAAGTCATCAACATGTTCTGTTCGTTCAAACTTCAATTCTATCGGAGTTTTAATAATCGTCAACGTAGGTCTCTCCGTGTAACTATGGCCAAGTAGGACGTTACATTTCATTAAATGGTCATCTACTATAAATACTTCTACATCCCTTTCTTTAATGCCCTGAACCTCTATATCAGCTAAAGCAAAACCCAATAGTAAGTATGGGACGTTGCCTAGGCCTATCAGGTAAGGACCCGTAACTTCTTTCCAAGTAATACCCAATTGCAAAGCAGCATTTTTCTAAACAAGAGTAGCCTCACTTCCTAAGTCTACTTGGCACAGTATGGGGATACCGTTTACGTTTATTAGAATCCTATATTTGTCGCTCGTATTTTCAGACACTGAAACTCTAAGAACACTTTTCTCTTTAGGTAGATTTTCTTTCGTTTTTGTACAATGTAGAGAATCGTGACCAATAAAATTACAAGTAGTACACTTTACTAGGGGTTTGGGACATTTAAAGCTGGGATGTCCCATACTCTGACAATTAAAGCACTTATTAATAGTTCCCTTTTGGCTATTACTTTTAGATGCGCTACCGTTAACATCACTGGGCTTTGATGAATAAGTATTTGTGTTACCTGGACGCCTATCACGGTTCATATTATTTGCGTTGTCTAATTGGTTTCTATTATTCGATTTTATAGTTTTAAAGAATTCAAGTACATCTTCAGGCTTGTCAAATTTAGCTGCCTGGGCGCCTACACGCACACCTTTGTCATCAATCGCGTAAAGTAAACAGTCCACAGCTTGCTTTCCAAATATCTTACACCTATTTAAAAGATTAATTCTTGCAAAGTAATACATCTCAAATGATTCCCCAGGGCGTACCCGTCGATTAAGCATATCAGTTAATAATTCAGCGTAATTTTCAGTGGCTGGAAATGATTCTCTTAATAATTCTTTCCACTCAGTCCATGTATGCTTAATTGAGGGTAGACCCTGATACCAGGTCTTCGCAAGTCCAGTAAGTTTTGGCAGGGCGTAGTGAATCGTTTGTTTATCGTTCCAATTATAAATTTCTGAGCATTCCTCGACTTTGTCGAGCCATACATTTACTGTCTGCTCTTTTGACATAGGGTCAAACTCAGGTATGACATTATTTAGACTCGAGCCAGAAAACGATTCGCTATGCCCAGTCTTTGATTTTAATAATTTTACAAACTCATCAAAAAAACTTGATGTTGATTTATGCTTCTCATTTCTATTTCCATCAAAGTTAGGGCTGCGTTCCTTAGCAGGTGTTGTTAGACAACGATCACGAATATGACGGCGGTTTCGTGGCGAGTTTTTGCTACGGGCTTGGCCACGAGAGGCACGCATCGATGGTAAAGAACGCACTTCACGCTCGTCATTTATTCGTGAACGTTTACAACGTACCTCACTTTCAAGAATCCTGAGCTGTTCTCCTTTCCGTCTGAGCTCCCGCTCTCGCTCTCGCAGTGATTCAGTGCTGTCGACGCTCGAACTTCGGCGACGATTGCGACTGCGGCTAGGCCTCGTCCGCGAAGCGCGATCATCACGACGACTGCGACTGCGACTTGGCCTTGTCAGTGAGTTGCGGGGTCTGCGTAGGCTGCGGCTGCGGGTATGTCGCGCACGCGTACTCCGATCATCACAGCGACTGCGCCCACGGCTGCGTCGCGAACCTCCAGGCCGCTTCCTTTCAGTATCTTCGTCACTCATTTTCTTAAACTCATAGGTTTTATGTGAGCTCTTGAAAATTGAAAATCCTTAACAATTAATTAACAGAGCCAAACACATAAAAGTTTCATTTTTCAGTCTGACATTAGATTAATTTTATGTCTGAATAAGATAATCAATCATGTATTATTATTGTTATGAATATGAGGGTAAGTCACAAAAACACGTTATTGTGAGGTTATCTATTCACTCCATAATATCATGACTAAGTATTTCCTTTAAATCCATGTTTATCCAATCCACCTCTATTTATTTTTACGATTAATTGTACATAATGTATATAAATATATTCCTTCTTTCTATTGTTAACTATATTTTTGTATTTTATCGATATTTGAAGTAATTAAAAAAAAAAACTATCATCTGGTTTTCTTTAATCCATCTTCATCTGCTTCAAAATGTATTATTTTTACAATTATAAACACTAAATTCATATAATATTGTTAGTTCTTTAATATTTCACTTATATTTTGGCAATTAACTGACTGTTTAAAAAAAAAATTAAACAATGTCGGTAGGATTCCGATTTGAAATCCATATGCATCAGTTCACTAACGGATTATTTTTAAAATAAACGGTACTTAATATGTCTAAATATTAATATTCTTTACAGTACATATGGGGCTACTTTATAGCACTAGTGCGAGAAGTAGCATATTACGTTACTGTGTCGAACATTTAAAGGGCCATATGTACTGTAAAACGTTGTACGATACATGTGCGAATAGGTAATTCGCAACTCGTGTCGATTTAAAACACTCCCTTCGGTCGTGTTTTAATTTATCGCCACTCGTTTCGAATTTCCTATTTTTCGCACTTGTATCGTAATGTACTATTCTGTTTTCACTCATATTTTTGGTATAGATAACACTTTTATTTATTTATTTGAATTCAATAACGTTCGAGCTAGTGGCGTGATACGTACGAAAAGTTTATTTATTTTTTCGCAACGATCCCTACTTCTGATATGTTCCGATATTTCAAGGTAATAGTACATTACGATACAAGTGCGAAAAATAGGAAATTCGAAACGAGTGGCGATAAATTAAAACACGACCGAAGGGAGTGTTTTAAATCGACACGAGTTGCGAATTCGCTCTCGCCAAGAGTCTCGGCACCGCTCCGATCCGATCCGATCGGAGAAGCGCGAGACGAGACGAGGAAGAGCAAGACCAGAAGAAAGCAGCATATGCACACTCGTTCTTGGCCTGTCTCGGGGTGTCTCGACGAGTGTGTACACCCCGTATCAAGTTTAAACGAAACCCTAAAAAGACTGTTGCTTTTAAGGACTTGCATGCCGCTCCAAATAATTAAATAACTCTACATAAATGTAAATTGAAATTTTCAAGAATATTACCGCCCCAGTCCTTCGTCTCTGATTTGAGAGCACAGCACAATCAAAAAAATTTAATGTGTTAAATACGCATAGTAAAAATTTACATTATTTTGCTAAAATATTTTTAAAACCTGTTTGGAACAGAATAAAGAGAGAACTAAAATAGGTTCGAAAGATAAGAAAAGAAGGGTTTAAAAAAAAAGATAAAATATACTCATGTGCATTTATGCGTAGCAACAACGGGAGGTCTAATCTGCCCTGCTATTACTTATAACAAGTGTATGTGACATTACCGAAAAGACGTGTTCGAATTACTTGTGTAACATACCGTTATTATTTTGCATGCTGTGACGCACTAATGTATTAGTAGTCTTTATCACAGGCACAGGCGGACCTACTCTCACTTGTGTAGTAAAATTGACTCCATGAAAGGCAACATTTTTATTTCTTTGTAATTTTGAAAAAAATAGACCTTTACTGATTATAAATAGGTTAAATACTCACGAAGTGAACTTTTTTCATGCAGCCCAGCACAGAGACAATTAGTATAATTTATATGATTCATTAACTCTTATTTTCATAAAAATAATAGGTACAAGGCTATTCAGAGCAAGTATGATATATATTTTAAATATCAATAAACAGGTTTTCATTTCTGGACAGGGTTCGTACTTAATTTACTTGGTTCCTCCCGAGACGATAAAAAAGCTGATAATAATTGGACGTTTTGTATCGTATAATATAATGTTCATAATCAGGGGTCGGACAAAAAGTGCGAATGACGTCAAACCACTTATAGGATGATTTCAAATAGTATTTTTGATTTTCATAAACAATTATCACGTATCATTTATCAATCTCTTTATTGACCTCTTTATTAAACGATATCGCCACTTGAAATGAGTAAGTACGTTTTTGACTGACACATTGTCAATCAGATAAACAGTCAGCGTCAAATACTTCGTAGCAGTCAAAGTGGCCAAATAGTTCGGTACACCATACTAAATATATGGTGTACCGAACTATTTGGCCACTTTGACTGCTACGAAGTATTTGACGCTGACTGAACAATAAATTGACTTCGTTATTGTTTAGCTATTGTATCCTCACGATTATATTTAGCTAAAATTTATATTTACTAATATATAAGAAAACGCTCTAAAATGTCATCTTTACTCGAATATTGTGGCAATTTTCCGTTTTTGGAGGTACGTGACAAACACGTATACTGCTAATCTTACCTACTGTTCCCACTTTTGACTATTAAACCTATTTATCTGAGGATCCCACAGACTTGTTATAACTAATTTCAAATAATTATACCTTATGGTAACAAGTTTCGTGAAATTTATTTTATTCACTACATCACTCTACCACCTGTATTATTAATTCCATGGATTTATTTACGATTATTTTGTTACTTCATTAATACTACTTTGTTACTACATGTCACACGGAAGTTTAAATACAAACTCAAACATCATCCTGTGTGCAAGATTAAGTACGTCATTTTTACGTCATCCGCACTTTTTGTCCGACCCCTGTTCATAATATTCATTAATTATAATGTAAATTTTTATAAAATGTTAAATTGATTGTACATTTTTAAAGTCCGGCTGTGCCAATTATGTGCCTGTGAAAATTGATAGCATAATTATATTTATTCCATATGCCTATCTATTTTAGTGCCCCACTGGTTTTTATACAAAGGTCTTACTTCCACTCGACCCTATCCTTTGTACTTTCCCACCAATTTGGGTAGGATGAGTTCAAGTCGTCCCGCCATTTCTTTTTCAGTCTGCTTGCACTCCAGCCTGCATCACCATCTATGGTGTATTGTGGGTTTCACTCGGTAAACATTTTTTTCTCCTCTCCGGATGCATGCAGTAGACATATCCGGCCGATTCACACCTAAGCTTAGCAGTTTTGACACCTTACATGTACAACGCGAACTCTGGAGCGTAGTTCCGTGTTTCTAATTCGATCAGTTTAAATAGAGAAATTCCGTTATCTGCCTCCCTATTGCTTGAATATGTAAGAGTGTTACAGAGGCATATAACGAAAATTTAGATTTTCGCGCTAGGCCCTCTGTTGTTAGAATGTCCCGAACTAAAAAGTAACTAAAGGCTTCGCACTAACAAATGTCACCTCTAATATAAAATATCTACTTAAAACTTTATTATTGGATTTATTCATTTTAATAAAAAGAAACTAAAGTTGCCGTTTAATTAGAACGGGAAATTTCTTCTTTGAAAACTCGTGAAGTTTGAAACTTGAATCATTGTCGTTAATTAGTCTACTCGAACTTAGGATAAGTTATTTTTCTCTGCCCTAATTTTACTTTCCTTGTTGTTCTTACAACATGACATGATATAATTACTAAGTACCATTATTAATCAGTTTCGTTAATCTTCATAAATGACACGAAAGTCATCATTAATGTAGATGGCGCTTAAGGTTATTTTAACATTTTAGTTATTGGGGCTTAAAAACTGTTACCTTACTAAAAACATATTAATTTATTGTATTTAGGACTAGAGCTTTGTACTTAGAGCTAGAGTAAAAAAATTGGTTGCGAAATAGAAACAGTAAGCCAATTACAAGTATTCACAGGTACATGTGACAAATTAATGGAATTGCACTACAAATGTCATCGTTTCATGTTCACTTTATGCAGAGTTAGCTCAGTCCGACACTAGCTCAGTTGGTTCTATTCGACCAAAATGAGGATTGGATTCGAAAGTTCGATTAGCTCAACCGTACTGATACATCATGACTTTTCATTAACGTAATATTATATTCCCTAGTACCTAAATCTTATTTGCAAATGTCAATTAAAACGGTCTTATTGTTTATTAAAACCAAATAGTTTCAGTTGTCCTCAGTCTATCCTAATTTGGTCAAGAAAATGCAAAAAACTAAATCAGCGAGTAAACTATCACTGTCTAAGTGTTTACTTATTTTTAACGTAAAGTCCTGGAATGTTAAAATACACAAGTTTCGTTAGATAAACTTAACAAAGTTTCCTGTTCCTTATATAGCGACAAAGTATTTCTGAAATAATAATTGCTCTTATTCAGAAAGCTTTGTTTAAGTAAGTCGTAAGGCTTTGAACTACTGGTAGAAATATTCAAACAAACTAACCCTGCATATGTGAAGTGGATAACCCACGTGACAAATATGAAATATAACTACTATCAGGGATCGGAACCGGTTTTTTGCAAAAACATCGAAATAACCATATATTTCGGTTTATTTTATATTCTAAATGTAGAACTCAGTTGTGTTTTCAGATAACGACTTCGTATTATTAGATTGCCTAATTAGAAATGAAGTAATTAACAAAGAACGAAAAAATACCGTTTTCGTTCCCATACAAAAAATACCGGTTTCCGATCCCTGACTACTATGGCTCAATAGAAAACAAATGGCCGTCGACAACAATACGATTTACGACGTAACAAAAACTTTAAAAAAAACTAAACCGACTACAAAAAGGTTAATATAACATATTAATCTATTAAGTATATGCGTCTTCAACTTATTTCTTTGAAGACGGTTTTGATGAGTACATACCATGATTTTGGTGCGATTCAATAAGGATGCAGCTATTATGCACATACATGGTACGGATTGCTCCAAGGTCAAGGTGTGGGTTCGATTCGACCGAGTGTTAGGCATTTACAAAAAGTAAGTTCATTTGCCATCGTGTTTTTTAAAGAACAATTTTAAATTGCTAAAGTTCATTTTATATAAATTTTATATACCACTTCCATATATGGTTGAGATTAGTCATTCCATTCTAAGATCAAACTAGCAATTTACACCAAAGCGCTCATAGTTCAGTAACCGCCTTTGAACTCCTAACTTCAAACATTCGCTGTATCTGGTACAAGTACGTGTTAGAGAATCAATACAATAGTAAGGCAATAACTCCATCATAAGTACGATCTTAAGATTTCATTGCAGTGGTGAATGGCTTAATGGCTAGGGACTGGATGCCTAAAGACAGCATTATTTAAAATAAAGTATTCTGAACAATATACTTACAATATTGTTCAGATATAAATAATAAAGAAGCTCAAAAGTCCCGACTCAAGATTTGCCAGCGAGCAATGGAGCGGAGCATACCTACTCGGAGTCCGTAGAATCGATCGGATAAGGAACACAGAGCTGCGCTCCAAAACAGGTATCGCTGATGTGGGTGTGAAGGCCCCCAAGCTCAAATGGGATTGTGCGGGACACATCTGTAGGATGCACCCGGACAGATGGGCCAAAATAGCGACCGAATGGGCACCACAGGTCACCCGAGGTAGAGGAAGGCCAAAAACGAGATGGCGAGACGACCTGAACTCATTTTGTGGCGACTGGCGGGAGCATGCACAAAGCCGTGACGAGTGGCGGAAAGCAGGGGAGGCCTTTGCCCAGCAGTGGGACACAATGTGGGCTATTAAAAAAAAATTATATAAACATATTAAAAAGGAAAAAAATTATTGCAAAAGCATTTGTGGCCGGATTTTTTACCCCCGACGGAACGGAAACGGAACGGGAATAACTTATTTTCAAAACAGATTGACCGAATCGTTTGTGGCTTTTTGTAGATTTTTTTCCTGAAATTCAAGCGTGCTTGATGAAGAAATACGGCTGGTTTCCAATTGGTAAATAGTTAAATATAAAAAAAATACTAACAACGTACTTGTAAATAACACTCAATTTATCATCCGTCAACTGAATTGACATGCTGCCAGTGGAATGTAAAAAGTGTCACGATTGATTTCGTACAACAGAAGCAGATTTATTTGAATGAGATTAAGTTAATCCTTGATTAATCCGGCCGCAGTTGCGCGTGACGAGGGTCGGAGCTCTGTGACAGCGCGATAATTGTGGTGTTATGATATCGCCTGCGTTTGAACCGATCTGCGACAACCTTAAATGTTACGCTCATTAAATATCTCTATAGCTCACCTCATATAGTAATCATATTTCGAGCGAGGACCGTATGATCTACTACGTCATCTGATACAAGGATACGCCCTAAGCTAAGTTTGGAAAAAATAGTAAAAAAATAAATTTAGAATTGGTCGAAAGCACCACTTCGGGCATTTATAGGATTGGAAGGAACAGATTGTTTAATTTGGGGATGCCCGGCAGACGCACTTTCGGCCATATAGGAACCAGCAGATAAGTGGTTTCTGAAACTACATATAAATTCCTATCTGTCGCCACCAGTCTTATATCAGATGACGTAAATTTAACGTTTTTTCGTAACCGGAAGTGGTACTTTTTTCGTGCATTCGACTAATTCAATTTTTTTTTTACTATTTTTTCCAAACTTAGTATCACTTTTATGAATTGTTGCCATAGGGCTTATTCTTGTATCAGGTGACGTAGTAGATCATGCGGTCCCCGCCCGGACTATCACATCGGATCCCTTTATTTGACATAATTATTGAAAGTCATAATGTAATGATTGTCAGATTATCATTAGTCATAATTCTGAAACCGTTAACTTCTCAGGTTTTTCGTAATAGATAGGTTAGGTTACGTTAGGTTTGTTTTATGGCAATCCTGAAAAGTTACGCGATTCTGAGTTTTTCTCTAAATTATGACTAACGAAAATGCGGACAAATAATACATTATGACGTAAAACTTAATGGGAAACAATAGAGATCCATAGTCACATCCCTTTAAAGGAAACGGTCGAAGCGTTCAGATCCGGAAACAATCACCAACCATTAGTATTGGCCAGGTGCAGACGGCTTGGCAGGAAAACTAAAACGATCGCAGCGCTTGATTTGGCCAAAGTAGGCGAAAAATCTCGCGGTGTATGGGGATTTCTCAGTTAGTATGTTAGCGACAAACTCAAAAACTACTGAATGGATTTTCATGTGCTTTTCACATATCAATAGAGTGATTCTTGAGGAAGGTTGTTGTTTAATTTGTTAAGGTTTTGTGTAAATTAGTTGAAATATGACGATGTTTGCTAAAGTCGTCGGAAAAATCACGCTGTCTAGGAGCTTTATTGGAAAACGCTGCCTAATCCGTTTGAGATATAACAACATAATATATGGTGGGATTGTTTCTCGTTCATAGGTCTACAAAAAAGTCCGCGAGGGTATATATCTATCTTTTAAGGATAACTTACTATACCCATTCTTAGCTTATAAAAAAGATCACATTCTTGTAATCTGGTACCTATTTGCAAAGCTATTTACACGACTATAATATTAATCATTAACAAATTAAATTCGTTAGTTACATTGAGCATTTCATACAGATTATATACATATAAATTGGATTAAAATATGTTTAAAAAAGTTTTAATATGTTCGAGTCTTACGGGAATAAAAAGAAAACGTAACGGCTAAACATTTTATCTAGCTTATGTCAACACAGATTTAATGCTTGCTTGTTAATATAATATGGATAATACAGTATACTTTAGGTGATTGTAATAATAGTTATAATGTCAGTTATTGAAAGACCGTCAAAAGCATGCTGTTGGCGCGTAGGGCCAGACGCATAGAGTTAGACCAAGCTAAGTTGGCAGCGATTATGATAGCACAGACTGTGAAAGTGTTATTTTAAACGTCAATCTTCTATGAAATTATCAATTATCTCCTCATCTTCATTCTGTCTGTTGTCTGCCAAGTCAAGCGTATGGCCGAGAACGACGACGAACGAGATAACATAATCGTACTATAGGTGTAATTTGCTATTTAAAATCCATAAAAAGAACAACGATTTTATATTTGAAAACATCACACGTATTCCTTAGAAGAGGATCACAAGGTACGAGTATGCTATCAAAACACAACAAAACATACATGTTTTTCCTTTTGATTGACATAATAATATTAAATACCGTAAAACCACCCAACTATAGTCCAAAGCTCCCAACTATGGTCCACAAATAAACTCAATTTTTCTCGTTCAGGTGTGTATTTTACTATATTTTTGTAGTTCTGAGGCAAAGTATGTTTATAAATGTAAGGTAAAACTAGGAGTAAACCTAAAGGAACATTGGTATAGATACTTAATTTCCTTTTGAACTAGTGGACCATAGTTGCAGTATTGGACTATAGTTGGGTAGTTTTACGGTACACTAATAATTCTTAATATTTTCAGTAAAGCTAAAAACCAAATGTGTTTAACCTTAGAAACGAATAGATTTCACGCATTAAACTGCATTATAAAAAATGTTTTTAAGAAATTAATATTTATTTTGATGCGCTCATTATTCTTGAGCGCCTACCGAGTTGCCAATGCTAGGCGGCGCTGCCATCGTGCACCCGGCCAATATTATTTACCTACATTTTGTTGAAAATGGTACTTGTACCCCAAAACTGTCAGAAGGCATCAGTGCCATCAGTCATAAAATGGCTGCCACCTTGTTATAAAACAACCAACTTAACAATATTGGACTCTAAGCCAAATGGTTTTTGTGAGCTTACCATACATAGGTAGGTAATTTTCCTGCACTGTGCTGCAAGTTCTGCAGAATAATTACCTATCGAAGTAACGGACACTGACCAAATATCTCGCCTCGGGATGACGTTTAATTAGCTATTACCTAACCTACCTGCCTACTACCAGCTAACTTAATTATCTTTTATATTTCGCGAAACATTTAACTTGCAAATGTCGACTGCGACAGAAAAGTTAACAATGAATGTGCTACAATAAAAACTACCCGAATTTTGAAAAAACCTCGTTCTGTATTGTGGAGGTAAAATTTTCCGTCCTTTTGTTTTTGAGTGTGAATTGTTGGGTTTTAAATTTCGCTCCACATGCTCTTACTACAAAGAAACCGTAACTGTATTCACTGTGTGCGCTGTCCGTAATAATTCCCGCGCTTCATACCGGCCAGAACACTCGCTAAGTTGAATAATTCAAAAATTCTCATCGCACTGACGAAAACAAGTAGGTAGAGTAAACTAGGGTACAGTCGGCGAAAAATACACTAGCTCGTGTATGTAGAGACGACGACATGAGTTCATTTATTCTGTTTGAGCGCAGTTTTGTTGGTTTAAACGGATCCTGGATGTAATTTAAATAGTTTGATGAACAGGCGGGTTGATAGCTCAGGGGGCGTAGACAACATGCCAATCGTTAACGCTCCGTAGCGAACGAAACGCAATTGTCTCTGTCGCACAAATATGGAAGAATGATAGGGAGAGATAATTACGCTACGCCACGAATGGTATCTTATCTACGCACCCAGCAGAGCCAGAATAAGAAGGCTCTTCGATTACGCAACAGTTGTTATAAAATTAAGGTTAGGATGCGACGAAGCTCACGACGCAAAATCAATTTCGGATAAGTTGCGTGTGCGAAACACCTAATTTGCTTTCGTTCGAACAACCACTACAACCAGTGACAATATACGGCTCTGTTCCATGGCCGCTTTACGAGTGCTCGATTTGTTTGGACAGGGGTTGTTTCGACGCATTAGAATGGGGAAAAAAGGACACAATGGCATAATGACAGTGTTGTATGCATTTACATTTGCTTGATATTATAATTATAATCTTTAAAGGTACATTCGTGAATTATGTAGGAAGTCAGATATACGAAAAGAACCTATGGGTTAATTAGTGATATACCATATTATAAATAAATAAATAAAAAGACTACTAGAAATATTTAAATTATTTTCAAAGTACTTTTAAGGAACCTAAAAATAAGAACCGAAAGACGAAATATCAATGCTAAATGTCATTAAGCAGAACTTTACATGTTACGTCTTATAGATAAGTAGGTAATTTACTATTTTTACTTGTAAGTTTATTTATGGTAAAAATATATAGATACATAGGCAGAAAAACTCAAAATCGTTATCTGCCTGACTAGAGATTGGTAGTGAGTATAATACTCACAAGTAAAAACTGAGTAAATACTTAGTAAACACTCAGTATTTACTCAATTTAGCAGTATTTACTCGTTTATACGCAAATTGCTGGGTATAAACTATTTAGAGTGCTGAAAGGGGAATATAAATTTGAAAGGTTACATTATAGGTTAGTATTTTGCATTACGTGTATTTTGTAAGCTGCTACCGGATTAAGTACTCAAAATTGTAAGATCTTTTTACTCTATACAGGGTGATTCAGGAGACGTGAGCAGGATCAAGCTTGAGCATTCAGTAAGTTATAAGCAACTGTTTCGTACCAGTATTTGTGAGATTAACGTTATTTTATATTTTACTGTGGAAAAAAAATGTTATAATTTATTTACGCCATGTATGGTCACCCTATTTGTTTTATCCATAACAAGTGACAAATTGAATGTCATCGGAGTCTGGTTACTTTTGAAAAATCGTATCTCACTCAAGTGTGACATTTTGTTTTCTTCATAATCAAACTGCTGTCATAACGGTTAAAGAGGTTTTATCTTTCTTAATTAAGTGTGCTAGGGTGTCCATGATTGTAGATTATCAAATTTGTCCTTCCCAAAAAGTTAAATAACAGATAAAAAGCGTGATTGTTTTACTTAAATATGATGGTGAACGATTCATTAACATTTAATGATTGTGTAGGCTTAGTCCAGCTCACGTCTCATGAATCACCCTGAATATGATGATGAACGGTTCATTAACATTTACTGATTGTGTAGGCTTAGTCCTGCGCACGTCTCATGAATCACCCTGTATATGTACATAAGTAATTCTTACAAAAAAACTACAGCAACCACCAACGTAATTATTACACATAATTTAATGGGTCGTTCAAAATAACTTGAATGTTTCTAAAAACTTTATGGGATAAATTGAATACTTTTTGGAAAAAAAACCGTTTCTAAAGGCCGAAATAATGTTTATCGCCAAAGTTAAAAAAAAATATATCGGAAGATTAGCAGTAGAATAGAGTAAGTACTTACAAAAAAAAAATACTTTGAAGATGATCGGTTGAACCATTTTTGGGTTTTCTTTAAAAGTGCAGCATAATCACGCTCTTTTGCTCAAAGTGCAGTTATCTAGAAAATTGATTTTTATCTTAAGTTTTCTTAAGTCCCATATTTTTAAAGTTTTACATTCTTTTTAAAAACAAAATTGTTAACTACGCATTATCACAATTCGCCTCTCACTGATGATTGCCTTTTTTTTTAATTAAACGTCCTATATGCTTTTTAGTATGGAAATATTGTTAATATACTTTAACACTCTTCATTAAAAAACAATAAAAAAAAATAGTTCTTATATCTCACTTTTTAACCAACTTCAAGATTTCTTAAAGGGGAGGTTCTCAATTCGGTTGTATGTTATTTTTAATGTTTGTTACTTCATAACTCCGTCATATCTGAACCGATTTTGAAAATTATTTTTTTGATCTAATTTATATATATATATACACCGTGTTTTTTTTGATTTGCGTTAATTTCGAGGGTGCATTCCTGAGCTTAAATTAAGTAACTTTCTCAAAGATACCGATATTCTAACTAACGCCATTTCGGAGATAATCAATCATACATTTTTATATTATAAGGCCTTTACGAGCGTGTACACTTGCCTTAGGGCCTGTTTACTTATTGATTAGTGTTTAGTGCGAGTTCATACATTTGCTACTAAACGTACGTACTATCTCGGACGATCGATGTTAGAAATGACATTGATATATCACATGCAGTTTTCAATTGTTTGGTTGAGTTAAATGTAATGACCGTGTTACAACAACGCTATATGCAACATTTAGTTACTTTTTATAAAAATAAAAATAGTAAAAAAAAACAATTTTTTTTTTAATTAACTATGCCATTTAGTTTCCTTAAACGTACTTACCGAAACCCCGAAGTTAACGCAATTCAATAAAAACACGGTGTATATACAGATTAGTCCCGTTTTTGTTAAAACTCAGTTCTGATGAAGATGAATGGCATACATATAGCGATTTTTGTATTTTCATCAACAAAACAAGCATTTACATTTTACAAAGTGACATTTGATGAAGTGGAACTGCTGATGCTGATCAGAATGGAACTCTTCAATGACACATAGTTCCCGCTTGGCGATTTGTCGTCTTCGTTATGTTTGTTAGGCAAGTTAGGTTTCCAAGACAATTTTTTGTTAATCTCGAGATCTGATGGTAGAATCTATGAGGAATTGAGGGTACTTCTCAACTCAACTCTTTCAAGCATACTTATAGCCATTTTTATTATTAATATATTTTTATATTTCTATCCTGTCTATTAAAATGTAATAATTTTAAGTTCTATTAAATAGAAGTTTTAAAAACAAGTTCTATTTAATAGAACTTGTTTTTAAAACTGCTATCTATGTTTTTGTAATCATTATCTTGGTGCTTCATTTCATGCATGGTGTGAAATAAGTTATTTTAAATACAGTCGAATGCCCTATTGCAGTCAACCATAGGGCAAATCTGAAATATGTCAAGGTGGGTGCAGTGACCAAAACAAACATTTTACATCCTTTTCTACATAATTAGGCGTAAGACACTGTATAGTTCTTATAGTTTCGGAAAAAAGTGGCTGTGACATAATCGGACAGACAGACGGACATGACGAATCTATAAGGGTTCCGTTTTTTGCCATTTGGCTACGGAACCCTAATAAAATGACTACTCGTACTATGATTGCGATTTAAAAAGCTGTCTGAACTACGAGGATATTTTCTGTACTTGAATTTTTTTTTCTTTAGAATTGTTATAGGTAGGTACACATTTTTTTAACGCTTAGGCAATAAAAGGCAATTTTAACTTGCGAGCACCGTTCCTACAAAATCAACCGTAGTTTTTTACATTCATTGCATTACAGAGAACGGAACAATCTGGTAAACGTATCCAGTTAAAACTTCGGCCGCGGACGTAGCTAGTTACCTACCTCCAATTTTAGCCAAAAAAACCTGAATTAAACTCCAAAACCACGAAATATTTTCCGAAGCTAGGAGTCTCGTGGGACTCCACTGGTTCACTGCATGTACATGACCTCGCATTTGTGCCACAGCTTTTTGCGTGCAGTTTTATTTTATCCCTGCACTTTTTGCGACGAAAGCTTTTAACTTTTATGGAGGCGTTCATACAGCATTTTGGCAGTGAATTTTGTCCGGTGCTATTGTACAGTTGTGGAACGCGCGTTTGTTGTCATGTAGAATGGAATATGGTTACTTACTTACGATGCAGCTAAGCGATTTTATGGAATGTTATGCTCTGCTAACGGTAAAAAAACAATGCTATTCTAATATGAATACAGTGCAATTACATTATACAATGTGTTTGTACACGTATAGTGGAGCCGTTAATCACGTATAGTGCGATGAATTTTATCGACAAATCACCCCCCGCACCTAATATATTTTTTCTCAACCATTTTAAAACCGAACCCCTTCAAAGTTTTATGGCGACGGCCCTTGGTTAATGTACCATCTGTCATTTTACTCATTGCACATAAAAAAAAAATGCATAAATTTCAAGCATAAATGTTACAGATAATTTTCAACAATTACTAGAGAATTAATAACAAAGATAAAAATTGTCTTCAAAAATTTACTTTTGACGTGACAACGTCTTATAATTTGATGGAGCCGGCTGCACGCACGAAAAAACATGACTCATGCGGCGTTACCTCGATCTGAGGCGATCCATTTAAGGCTTGAATTGCAAGCGAGAGCGCGCAACGAGCGACAAAGAGGCACAATCGGCCTCCGCGTTCGGCAGCCGTTCGACACCTGTCTCGCTCCTACTTGAGTGAGCGATGCGTCCGCGTGGACAGCTGCTATACAATAATACATTTACATGTTTTCGTCAAGTATGAAGTGCAGTGAAAAGTGAATGTGGTGTCAATTGTTTATAGCGTTTCTTATGACGTTGTCACGTTCAACTATCGTCAGTAAACCGACTTTACAGACAACCGATTTTTTTTTACATTTTATCTTTTTTTCGAAAACGAGGTCATTGACCTGTACTTTTTTATTGTTAAATAATAGTACAGGATATCAGCTAAAAGTTGGCATCAAAACGATAGCCCTAGTTAAAAAACTTCACATGTTACACGAGTTGAGACCACTGACATATATGTACTAGACAGGCTATCGAGAACAAATTGTGTCCGCCATTTTCGGCGTTCGACGTCTGTCAGTAAGCTAAAGAATAAGCGTAGCTAGCCAGAGGCGGAATTGTTATGACAACTGTTCATTTTCTGCCTACAAACGCACAGTAAAGAATCTAGGTAAAATGTATGTATTTCCTTATAAGTGTATTGATTTTTTTTACATACGTGACACTGACGATATTAAAATTTACAAAAATAGTTTTAAAACTTTTTCTATTAAACTTTCGTACTAATAGAAATTTTGTTCAAATCGCGCTTATAGCATAGTATACTCTTTTTTTAATATAATAAAAACACAAAAAAAAAACCAGATAAAGAGTAATATATTATTTTTCTGTATAGGTATATTCTGCAAACAATAAGGTGAAAATCATTAGAATCTACGTGTCACATCTGCGAAATGTAATCTATGCGCCAAAGAAAATTGTGTACCACCGCGACTGTGTAAAGTGGCGTTTCAAAATAATCAAAATGACCTTAAAACAAGAGTTTTTTCGCAGTGGATTGTTATTATATTTCTTGATATTATTAGAATATATTTTCATAAAGTACAAAGGTATTTTTGATTTTTATTACCTTTTTAATTTTCTTTACATGCGTAGCATCTCGCCAGTAGTCGGAGACGTAACTAAACGCAATGAAGTGCCGGCACTTCATTGAGGTGCGGAAACATTTTGTTACAGATGCCGACTCTAGTACTATACCTCAATGGTTCATAGTGTTCATACAGTAATGTGCGTCGAACTGTGAGATGGTTTAGTTCCAAATGATAATTCGGGCGGCGGGCAATTATTCTTTAGAACTAAGTTGACGCTCATTACAGAAGGTCTTGTTTGGAGTCGTGTAACTTGTGAAGTGTTTTAACTAGGGCTCTCATCTTGATGCCAACTTTTATCTGGTATTCTATTCTATCATTTAACAATAAAAATGTACAGGTTAACGACCTCGTTTTCGAAAAAAAAACATAAAAAGTAAAAAAATTAAAAATTTTAAAGACAATTTTTATTTTTGTTATTAATTCTCGAGTTATTGTGGATAGTTCTCTGTGATATTTGTGATTTAAATGTATACCTTAAATAGTAAGATAGCGAATGATTTTTTTGTAATGTGCGATAGGTAAATGTACAGATAATGGTACATTAATCAAGTGCAGTAGTGTTTAGCACCATTAAACTATTTTCAAAATGGTCGAGAATAAACATAGGTATGGGGGGTGATTTGTCAATAAAATTCATCGTCCTATACGTGGTTATATATATATAGCGTGTAGAGAGTTGTATGAGTATATTAGGGTAAGATGCTTTCAGTTTGTTCATACTTTCATAGTCTAATTATAACAACTAGGGCTTAAGTTTTCTCTTTAGATAGGGGATAAACATTAAGTGGTTTTTAATCTTATGCGTTATTGTTAAGCTTTTGTGTAATTTGGTTGAAATATGTTTGACGTTTGCTAATGATGCCGGCAAAATCACGCTGTCTAGGAGCTTTAGTCAAAAACACTGCCTAATCCGTTTGAGCTATAACAACACGATGAATGGTGGGATTGTCTCTCTTTCATTGGTCTATAAAATGTCCGCGATGGTGTTTGTCTATCTTTTAAGGATAACTTACTAGGTCTATCCATTCTTAACGTCTAGAAAAAAATCACATTATATGTGGTACTCGTAATTGCAAAGCTATTTACACGGATTTAGTATTTATAATTATCAAATTAATTAAGCATTTGCACCATATTTAAATTAATATCTCAGGAGTTACTTATCGTAAGTTTAAATTTCCATTTCGAGCATAAACAAATAAGTATCGACGCTGGAAAGGAGAAATGGAATAAGCGACACGCAGCTAACTTTACAGGGGAGCCAAAAAACTTTCTAAACAAAATTCATTAAAATTCGTAACTAAGGAAAAGCACACAACAGGACATAAATGAAAAACTTTATATGGTTATAGTAATGTTTTCTATAATATCCCATTATTTTACCTTTAAATGAGTTATTTTAGAATTTAGCGTCGCTTAAGCAAAATGATCGTAAAAATACATTTAGGTAAAAGTATCTTACCAACATGTTTAACAAGAAATTAGTTGGGTAAAAAAAAAGGTCTTAGCTAAATTTGTGAATTTGTTGTTGTTTATGTGTTTGTTTGTTGTTTGTGTTTGCCTTTTCTATTTAAGATCAAAGTTGCTTGTGTCCAGTTAAAAACATCATACTTATAGAAAATAGATATTTCATATTTGAAACCAAAACAGGGAAAAATACTATATCGTGTTTTCATAAAAAATATAATTATATTTTCCCTCACTTTCTGAAATTTTCCGAAAGTATGAAAAATAATAACACAAAGAAAGTTAATTTGCTAACTACCGTTACATTGCAACATGAAAAATGCTGAGTTGAGGCCATTTCGTGGCACTTAATACTTCCTTTGTTTTTGTTATATCATGTAATTTAATGTGTCTTGTTTGTGTTTACGAATAAAAATTATTCTATTCTATTCTATTCTATTGATTGGCGTAAGTTGAAACATTTATAATTATATTTGTGCAGAGTTTGTGAAGTTAAGGCGTGTAGAGTAGAAGCTTGGCTCTACATGAGATCTGATAACTTTTTGACCGTGCGAGCCATATTGTCTCATTGGTCTCATCACTCTCATCTTGGCAACATTTGTCATGAAAATGTTTTTGATGATATGTGTCCTTTTTTTAAATTGTACTTCCAATAAACGTTATATACGACAAATTGGCTAAAATCACTAACATTATCATCATAATTTGAGTTAAAATGGAATAAACGACAAAAAAATTATATCTGAAATTAGGAAAATGATGATACACGCCAATAGTTCCCATTTGACAGATAAGTAAATTTATCTATATATGTTCATTTGTACATAAAGATATGGGTGAAATGTCTCAAATGACATTAAAACTTATTATTTTGCCAGGTAAAAATAGTTAACCGACAGTGAGAGGTTATTTTATTTGTCATAAGGAAAAAAATATCATGTTAAGATTAAACTGAACTAACATATAAGAAGTAAAGAACTAGATTCATTACATCGAACAACTTTTCATCTAATCTCCATTTTTTTTAAAGTTGTGAACAACCAAGTCGACCGGTTTTGACGACCGGTCTGGCCCCGTTGGTAATGACCCTGCCTATGAAGCCGATGGTCCCGGGTTCAAATCCTGGTAAGGGCATTTATTCGTGTGATGAGCATGGATATTTGTTCCTGAGTCATGGGTGTTTTCTTTGTATTTAAGTATTTATGGATATTTATATATTATATATAACGTTGTATAAGTACCCTCGACACCAGCTATATTGAGCTTACTGTGGGACTTAGTCAATTTGTGTAATAATGTCCTATAATATTTATTTATTTAAGTCGTTTAGTAACTTAAATGTGCCAATTATTCTTTAAATCATCGACTGGATAAGCGACACTAAAGCTACACCCAAGTTTCCAAGTTTAGTGTCAAACTAAATAGCCATCCGCTACGAATAGTGGATCAATTTAAATATTTGGGACACATGGTTACCTCTGACCTTAAGGACGACGTAGATATTGAACGCGAACGCAGAGCGTTGTCCGTCAGAGCTAATATGATAGCTCGCAGGTTTGCTCACTGTTCCAAAGATGTAAAGGTCACCCTTTTTAGGGCTTACTGTACAACCTTCTACACAAGCAACCTGTGGGCTGATTATACTCGTAAACGGTACAGCGCTCTGCGTGTTCAATATAATAACGCTTTCAGAGTGCTGATGGGTTCAAATTCTGTAGTGCATCGGGGATGTTCGCGGAGGCGCGGGTAGACTGCTTCTACACCACCATGCGCAAGCGAGCGATATCCCTTGTGCGCAGAGTGAGGGCCAGCTCCAACAGCATTCTGAGTATGTTAGCAAAAA
Source organism: Cydia pomonella (assembly GCF_033807575.1). Taxonomy (NCBI): domain Eukaryota; kingdom Metazoa; phylum Arthropoda; class Insecta; order Lepidoptera; family Tortricidae; genus Cydia; species Cydia pomonella. The sequence goes on along the minus strand of NC_084706.1, from coordinate 11,406,329 downwards.
GATTGGATTGCATGTATTTGAATAACTGCTTGATACACGCACGCAGTAATAAATAATTGTACAGTGTAGTTATTAAGTATAGTTATAGTTTTAACACTTGGATAAGATTTACTAACACAATGATCCCCGATGGTCTTAAATAAAGAAATAATGAATGAATAAAGTCGTCAGATGGATATGAAACCTAGTCCATTCTATGCAGATGAGAGATGAATTCTGGCGATTCCAACGATGTATATAACCCAATATCTCTAAAGTTGTCGCTCATCACATTTCTCCTTTCCAGCGTCGAAATAAATATATACATATACAAATTGACATCATACACAAATTAACTTCAGCCCCACAGTAAGCTAAAGAATGCTTGTGTTGTGGGTACTCGGACAACGATAAATATAATATATAAATCCTTAAATACAAAGAAAACACCCATGACTCAGGAACAAATATCCGAGCATATAACTTATACGAAATGTTAAAGACGCTTTACTATACCCCCCACCATGCTCTTTTCTAGAGAAGAATTAGGCTTACAATTTTGACAAAAATATGTTTTTTCACCTTCCGAATAATTTCCGATGCAGCCGAGGGCAAAGGGCGGAATTATGAGGACACTATCTAGAATTATTGTTTGTACGCAGGAGAGCGTTGAAAGTATTTATGGGTGAAATCTGAACGGTTTTTAACGAAAAATTGCCATGTTTTATAAATTGTCAAAAACCACATAAAATAGGCATTTTTTCAGAACATTTCTTAAAGCGCGTCTGAGGTGGGTCGGATTTATTTTACTTTAGCTTCAAAGTAAAATAAATCTTTGATAGAAAGTGTAAATAAAAGAAACGAAGGTATAAATACAAAAAGACAACAATTCCTCCCATGTAAAGGTACCATTCGGATTGTTATTGAGTAGCTTTGCACCAACGGGAGACGGTCGATGTAATTGTTAATGTCTTCTTGATAAAATGAGTTACTCTCTAAAAAAAAAATATATACATATTAAAGAATTGCCACTTAACTTATTTAAATCTAGACTAAAAAAACCGGCCAAGAGCATGTCGGGCCATGCTCAGAGTAGGGTTCCGTAGTTACTCTTCCGTCACAATAAGCTAACCTGGAGCTAAAGTATGGTAGATTGTTAACCAAGGGATGAACTGTGGGTGTACATCTTTTTACTATGAAGGGGAAACTTTTTGCGATAACTCAAAAACAGCTAAACTGATCATATTCGCTATAGTTTTCATTTAATGTCTTTCTCAAGCTCTACTTCCAAGATTTCTTTCATATTTTTTGGACCTATGGTTCAAAAGTTAGAGGGGGGAGGGGACACATTTTTTTTTTCTTTCGGAGCAATTATCTCCGAATATATTCACTTTATCAAGAAATGTTTGTTGAAGACCCCTATTAGTTTTGAAAGACCTTTTCAACGATATCCCACACTGCAGGGTTGAAGCAAAAAAAAAGTTCACCCCCACTTTACGTGTAGGAGAGGTACCCTAAAAAAATTTTTTTTTTTAGATTTTATTGTACGACTTTGTCGGCTTTATTGATTTATATATCCATGCCAAATTTCAGCTTTCTAGCACTAACGACCACGGAGCAAAGCCTCGGACAGACAGACAGACAGACAGACGGACATGGCGAAACTATAAGGGTTCCTAGTTGACTACGGAACCCTAAAAATGGCTCATACAAGAATGCTTCTACTCTATTAATGATTATTTTGATTATTATAAATTATAAGTCGTGATTTTATTTTTTAAGTTTTTATATAAACATCTTAATATTGACATTGTAAGTATCATGTTAGCAGCGAACGAAAAAAACACAGAAGACTAACGTCAAACAAAATATCAGCGTAATTTGCTGAATAAATGTTGAAGCTGAAGTTGAAGTTTGCAGAGCTAGTTCGTCATCTATGTTTATTATCAATCGCTGTATGTTAGATTCTGTTTTATATTTTATGTTTTTTTTGTTCTTTATATTATTTTTTGTGTTATTTTGCATGCCAGTTGCTGGTAAAATGTGTGTTTCATGTTTTTAATGTAAATATCTTATGTACCACATTTTATGCGGAATAAATGATTTGATTTGAACCGCGATAATAATGCGACGATGCGGTAATGACAGCAATGCTATGTACGAAGGAAATTAACAATGATATCGCCCGTTTCACATTATCTATAACATCTAAATAACCGCCATGGGTTACCCCCTCTATTGCTCTGCGGAACGCAATAAATTACTAAAATGATATTTATGTTCAAACCAATCGGCCTTGTTATAATTATAGGCATGCCATTGTAATAAACACTAAGGACTACGAAAATGCTAGATTTTTCTCAGTTATCAGTTATTTAAGATCTTATGTTACCATATGTTCATTGTGAATAAACGATTTCATTTCATTTCAAGTTTTTCAATCCTTAAGACTATTGGTAACAGATTGATTGCTTTGCAATACCTAGTTTACTTTTTGATTCAATGATTCGCGGAAAGCCGATGAATGATTGTGTTTGCTCCCGCTCGCGCTCCGTTCACGTCGTTGGATTCAGTGTGCTGTTTGTATTGGCCATGCTAGAATCTCTTTTATTTTTTCAAACATTTTTTTGTTTCCCTATCAGCTCGCATAGACATGGCAATCGTTGACGCTCCGTCGCTCCGCTTGGCGTAGTCATTTCTCTCTTTCACTCTTCCATATTAGTGCGACAGTGACCGTAGCGTTTCGTTCGCTACGGAGCGATATTTGGGCGATGAATACCCTAAGGGCTAGTTTTTGATAGTACCTTCTCAGGGCGTTTTTAAAATAGACTAGCTACAATACGAGACTAGAACTTGTCTAAATAAATAAATAAAATAAAGCCTTTCAAATTTTTTTTTTTTTTTTTTACTTAAAGTAGTAGGGTAAGTGTTGTAAACGGTACGAGTATAGCGGGAGGATTGAGTCCAACACACGTATGGACAATGTGGTAGCTATTTAATGACTAATCGGGCGCGGGCGCAGCCGCGCGTTATATCTAAGAGTACGTTTACTACATTCTCTCCACCTTAACCTAAAAATACTTCCTAAAATCTACAATGTTTCTATTCCGCTCTAAATATCCTTCCCGGGAAGGTTCCCTCTCTGCCGGGGTATCGATAACTGCCTGGCCGGCAACGGAACCGCCCGTTGCACCGGGTGGTGCGCTCGTTACAAAGGGCGGTGCGCCCGTCGCTGTCCGACCACAGGACAGGAACGCATCAGTGCCGTCAGTAGGCTCGGCCGGTGATGGCCGTGGTGGCGCAGGCTTACTCTGGCCAGGCCCCGCTACTGCAGATTCTGGCTCGACTGCGCTGAGCTGCGTGCGCTGGTGGTACATACTCGTCAAAAATGATGACGGGTGTTGCGTCCTTCTGCGGCTCTCATGCGTAAATTAGTCGGATGCTCCTCCAGATCATCCGCTGTACACTCTCTCCCCTTATATTTGAGGAGTTGATTGGCTTTTTTTTTCTAATTTATTAAGTTAAGAGTTCGAAATTCTTACTAAAAATAATGTCCGGCCTATCTTCTTCACAATAACACCACGTATCTAGAACGTCTTTTTATTTACTACACTTTGCACTAACACTAACTCATCTAATTCGAATTCTACATGACGGTTACCAGAGTAGTATTCACGCTGCAAGCATTGTTTTTCTTTGACTACTTTATCAAGTGTTGGGTCGGAAGGCGATAAGACGGCAGTTTGAGTGAATCCAGGCTACATCTCAGTTTACGTCCGAATAACACCTCAGCGGGAGATTTGTTAGTCTTACTATGAATAGAATTCCGGTAACGCTACAAAAAATCCTGCAATTTAATAATAGTATACCACACATTTTAACAAATAATTCCAGTGACATTGATTTCTCTGAGTCGGACCATTTTGTTAAACAAACGCGTGGCAATTTGAATATACATTCTACATTGACGGTTTATCATGGAAAACTATTTGTACTGTGCTAAGGAACGGCGCAATGTATTAAGCCGCTAACGATATTCACAATGGAATTACTGTTTCTTGGTACGCTCGCAAAACGCTAGCCTCTTGTCGCCGCGAAACAGAGTGGCACTCTTAATTGATGTTTGAGCGTTATCGATAAAAATGTCTGGATATAGTGTGTATGAAAGTAATTACTTCTCACCTGATGTAGTATAGGTACCTATTAATTTTAATTAAAAATCGAAATGTACGTCATACAAAAAACTATTTTAATTACAATTATTTATTACATTGTAGTTTATACCTATACGTATATCTTATTCAAAGTCTTAGCAACGATTCGAATAACTGCACTAAGTATAATCAAATATGTTCACGCTTGCAAAAATATAATTAAACATAATTTGCTTTCGCTGTTCTTCTTAACTCTATCTAATATTCGGATTCTGGTGGCGAAATATATATATATATACAATTGTAACTATTTTATTAATGTAATCCTGATTTTTACTCCCTACAATCCAGGCGAGTGCTCGCGTCTAACGACAATCCCAACGTAAACGAAACTCAACGAGGGGCGGGAGGGGTTTAGGGTCCGCAACGCGCATGTAACTCCTCTGGAGTTGCAGGCGTACATATGCTACGGATACTGCTTACCATCAGGCGGGCCGTATGCTTGTTTGCCACCGACGTAGTATAAAACAAAAAACAATTTAAACAAATAGTTGGTAAATAAAATCATTAAAGTAAACAATTTAAACAAATAGTTGGTTAATAAAATCATAACTAAAATTTTAAACAATTATAATATAATTGTTACATTTTATATATTATTATAATATTATTACATTTTGATTAGTATAAAACAAGCTTTCGAATCATGGTACTTTTTTTTATTAAAAGCCTTTGTATTACATTTTATCAATAAAAACCTTTGTTGCAGAACTTATGGATCGACCGATACCTTACTCGTACAATTGAAAATCATAGCTCGCAAATAAGGTCAAATATTTAAAGGAATATAAATTAAAGCAATGGCAATTATTACTTAAAACAAATGTTTTAATGTCAAAACAATAAGGTCATATTCAGAACATATAAAATATCGATAGCTGTTACTTTATCGACTTTTCCTCCCTCTAGTGTCGCCGCTCTCGTTTCTTACTCCGCGCGGTTTGTCCAATCACAGCGCGTGAGTTGGTTGTCTGGCCACGCCCTCAATGATGTGGTGGGGGACAGTTGGAGACAACGAGACTCATTGAAATTATGCTTCGTTATAAATCTCCTTACTTCTACCCGACTAGACGATCGATTTCTTTACCTACCCGCTCGCGGAGGGCAAAAGGTATCGGCCTAGCTTTGCGAAAAATGGGTTGCGAGAAAATAAGTTAGGATAAGGTGACGTAATTTCCTCTAGAATATCTTCACATTTATTGATCTAGGCGATTTGTAAATTAAATCGGCAAACAAAATCCCTACCTAGTAATGGGGGCCCGACGTTTCGCACTACAAAAACATCAATGTTATGGCATTGTGATCGGTATGTAATCGGCAAAGTTAGGACCCCAAGGATTGTAAACGGGCTTCCATTGTAAACATGCAAAATGGTGGCGCTCGGTTTTAAGGCAAGTTGTGAAAAATGCCGCCCATAGACTTTGTCAGAAATGACCGTTACAGCCGAGCCGGTGGGAATTTCAAAATCCAATTTTATCTCATTGACTAAAACAGATTCCCGCATTGGTTCGCCCCGATATATGTGCGGATATTGCAAATAAGTTTATGCTTACCGTCGTCATCATAAATGTCGCAATCATCGCCGTCGTCCGTAAAATGTTGTCCACAAACGTTTTTTGACGGGCAGATCCTTTTCAGGTGTCATTTTTTACCGCACTGCTTACATTTTTAAAGCGTAAATTTACACGTTTCAATTTAATGATTCGTGTAACCACAGGCCGCGCAGCTAGCCGCTCCTGTTGTCGCTGATGGGCGCACGCCGGACGCTTGCTGCCGCGCCTCCGCTGCCGCCCCGCGCTTAGGTGCCGGTATCGCTAGTACCTTAAACACCTGCAAGGGTTCCTGGCCCGATGCATCTGCTTGTGAAGCCTGCGAAGAAGTCTGCTGCGAGCCAGTACGGGCACAACGAATGTTCTCGGCCAAATCTAACGCTGCGCTCAGCGCCAGCCATCTTCCGCGTGAACAACTTATCTCTCTCTGGCCCTGGTGCTATTCCTAAGACGAACCGATCCCGTAAAGCTTCATCCAAAGTGGTCGCAGTAAACCCCGCAGTATGCCGCCAAACTACGCACACGAGCAGACCACTCTGTTAGTTTCTCGCCTGGTCGTTGTGTAGCACTGTGGAACCTAAATGCACCTAGTTGCCTGTTGTAAACGGTATAGCGGGAGGATCGAGTCAAACACACGTATGGTAATGGATGGTGTGGTAGCTATTTAATGACTAATCGGGCGCAAGCGCAGCCGCGCGATTTCAAACATATTTCCATGATATTACGAGTACAGTAACAATCAACGCGGTATATCTAAGAGTACGTTTACAGTGCAATGAGTATGCACTTTTGTCTCAGGCGATGCCGCTTGGCACGATTGTTCTTTAGGTCAAACAAAGGTTCGCAAAGTGTTGCAAAACCTGGACGTGAACAAAGCAAGTGACCTGTGCACCTGAACTATGTCCCATGTTGACGCGCCTCTACCGCCTCTCTATGGCTACCGATCAGGTGTCGAATGTGGCATACAAATGTCTACACGGTGCCATAAAAATGTCGGTACTGCCACGCGAATGTCGAAAAGGTGCCATACAAATATCCACAGTGCCTTTATAAATGTCTTTATAGTGCCATAAATATGTAGATACTACCGAACAATAATCAGAAAGGTGGCTTACAAATGCCAGCAGTACCTTACAGATGGCTAAATAGTGCCTTACAATTGATAATATTAAAGGGCCCATATCTATTAGCTAACAAAGAAAAGCAGAGTGGGGCCCTGTACACCATAATCTATTGTTGTTAAAAAGACTTCCCTACACAATCATTACGAATTCTATTTAAATAAAGCCATACAAATGTAGGAAAAACACACCCTGGAAAAATGTCCCTAAATATTAAGTAAGTACTTTAAAAATAAAACTTATTTAAAACTTATAAAATTCTTAGTTCGTATGACATGGTAACACAACTAAAAAATAATCTCTAACTCTCTAAGGAATAAAATTAAACGGTATTAAACTTTATGAGCAAGGGCAAAGGGTAATGAAAAACCCGACCAAGTACCGGCGTTAATTTCACATTTAATTTATTTTTTCCTTTAGGTTTGATCTTATAGGTTTTCCTGGTATGAGTAATAAACTGTTTTCAGTTCTTTTTTTTTCAAAATTTAAGACAGTAATTTCGGAGATAATAATAATATAATAATAATATATTTAATAATATTTTAATATATATATATATACAGCATTACAGTCGAGACCAAAGCACTGTACAATTCAGATTATATGATAGGATTACATACTAGGAAAAACAGATCACAATCATCTTTCGTCCATCACCTCGCAATACCGCAGACACATCTGATACACAGCCGTCCATCGACTTGCAAACATATCACAATCTGGTGCCCATGACAGAAGGGAGTTCAGCAGCCTTAGAGCCCGCACAGCAGGCGAGTTTTTATGTGCTACAGTGCGTGTAATTGGGACGGCCAAAAGCTTGTGACTTCGCGGTCGCAGGAGATTTTTGGGCACAAATGGAATAGCGAGTCTAACAGTTCGTCCTACCAGTTCAGGACAGTCTGTCTCGCCACGTAAAACTCCACATGCTGTCACCAGGAGATTGTAATTGCGTCTGACTGCAAGGGAATTAAAACCTAATGATCCTAATAAGTACATGGTCGGATATAAGAATGGATAGTAAGTATATAGCTTCTTATACAAGAACCTAAGAAATGTTTTTTGCACTTTTTCTACGAGAAGGGCGTATGTGATTTCAGCTGGGTTCCAAACAATACTTGCCGCCTCAAGCTTACTCCTCACAAGAGCCGTGTAGAGCAGTTTGATGGCTCTGGGATCGTTAAAATCGCGCACATTCCTGATGACGAAACCAAGTCGCTTATAACAATTGGCAGCTAATCCTTTTATGTGGTCATGAAAAGTAAGAGAGGCGTCGAAGGTAACACCCAGGTCTTTGACAGTTGTTACACGAGCTATGACTTCTGAACCAAGGACATACTGTGCAATTAAAGGTTTTGGCGAGCGAGTATAGGACATAACGCAACATTTGGAGACGTTGAAATGCAGTTTATTCGCAACACTCCATTGCAAAACCTCATTGATGTCTCTTTGCAACCTCATTGATGTCTCTTTGCTAGAGAGGAGATATACTATAGGGGGAAGAATGGTCAATTTTCGCCTATTTTCTTAAATAACTTCAAAACTATCTTTATTAAAATTCCATTAAAAAAATATATATATCTTCAGAATGAACAAGCCCCATATAGTTTGCAAATTTATTTTCTAATTTACCCCCTAAAACTGGCCGCCGAGTTTAAAATGTATTTATTTACGTTATTAATCGGCGGTCTTTGGGTCACAGATTTACATAATGTGTACGAAATTTCAACTCATCGGTCTACTTAGCTTCAGAGCGAATTGGCTGTAACAGACGCACGAGTGATCCTATAAGCTAGGGTTCCATTTTTCCTTTTGAGGTACGCAACACTATAAAAAAAGCACAAAAAGAACATTTAATTCTTATGCTTTTTACCAATACCTACGTTAAGGCTATATCTACGACAGTGCAATTCCATTAGTAAGTAAGAAAGCAGTGTTGAATAACTCTCGAATAAGATTTGTCTTCCAAACATTCTATTCATCACGACAAAGATCTCCTGTGGACTCTAGCTTTAGAGAAAATTGGATGTCTTCTTACTTCGCTGCCGGATTTATAGATGTTTCATAAAATTCTTATATAAGGCGGAGTGGATGCGGCAATCTATTCGCCAAGGTTCACGAATTGACATTAAGTGGCTTTTAAGGTTCCTTACCCTAATGGTGCAAACCCTCTCAATAGGTACCTTAATTTTTCCTATCCTTATTTCTAACTATCAGTTTCGGGAACCATTACAAACTATTATTAAAACTGCGTTTTTATAGAATATTTCTTGAATCTTAAGCTAGACAAATCGTCCGTCCTTTAAATAAATTTAACAAGCGTTTGTTAAATTATCCTAAAGTATTTACGCTTTGTTATACAATTTGAAATGCCTTAAAAGGAATAAATTTTGTAACAGAAGTAAATAAAATATGTGTTTATAAATAGCAATAATGATTGTGAATTGATGAAGTAAATATATAATTTAAGCATTTAACAAAAAACACTTAATAATTAACAATAAATTGGATGCTTCCATTGTTTTCATTGCGTTTCTTCCCCAATAAAACACTAGATAACGGTTTCCTGGCTCTACGTGTCTTGTCGTCGCTGTCAGTTCCAACGCTAAGATGAATGTCTTAAGCTGGGCTAGTGTCCAGAATATTCTACCCGTGATGACTGCTTAATTTATGTATAAACTCGAGTGGACGTAAGTAATAGTCAGAAAATGCGGATGTTGATGCGCAGGTATGCGCAGACTGTACATAATTATGTATTTTATTAAATAAAATTTGATCTACTGGTTATTTCGCGTGATTTTTATTTTTAGTAAAACATAGGAGGGCAAGGGTAGAATTAGTTTAGTGTTAGTATGTCTCACGACAGTTTAAATTCGATTTAATTTTCTGTTAAATGTTTATTGTTAATCGTAAACCGTACTCGCAGATGGCTAAGATACAGGCTCAGCCTAGTTTGGTCACTGATGTATAATGTGCTAATATTGTAAAACCTGTTTTTGTGAAATAAATCATTTTGTATTTGTATTCGGTTAACAATTTCAAGCTAACAGGGTTGAGTATATATATTTAAAATGACTATATCATAGAAACTTCAAATTACTACACAAAAGTTGGATAAAAAGTAAAGAAAAAGAAATCTCTACCATAGTACTTATGAAAAAGCACAAACAATTTTTGCCTGTACATCTGAGCAAAAACATCCTAAATCTGAACAAAAGATCGTAAAAAAATACGTTCAATAAAAACCTAACTAATGAAAATCACACCCAAAAATGTTTGAAAAAAAAGCAAGTCAATATTCTCAATTATCACGTAGGAAAGCTGTAGGTTTTCGTAATTCTAATAATAGTACTAATATTATAACGACGAAAGTAACTCTGTCTGTCTCTCTCACGCATCATGTCTTACTTAACCTTGTTATCTTCTGACACTTAAACCGATGAATCCATTTAGATGAAATTCGGGACGAAGATAGTTTGAGACATAGGACGGACCTTAATATATCGAAAATCATCATCCTAAGCTAACATATGGTAGAATCTATTATTGTATGTTTATAGTCTATGAAATAAAAAATAAAACTTTCTACTTAATTATTTTAATAAAATTTATAATTATTTGTAAAAAACAGATGAACATACATACTGCTCAAATCAAAAGAGGCAACGAAAAGTATTATGTGTGTGATTACTTCATTATGATATAAACATTTTTTTTAAATGAAAAGCTACATTTATTTCATGGATTTTTGGATGGGATTTTTTTCTATCTCGGTAAAATAATGTACAAAATGAAAAAGGTTACAAACTTCTTTAGATATTCAGTGGACTGGCCAATCACAATATTTATTTAGTCACTAGTGAGCTAGAATTATAACTTCTTTGGGTAATTTAAAAATCAATATGTACTATGGGTCAACCCTACACAAATCAACCAACATACTCGTAGCCATAGATTAAAATATGCAAAGCGGTTATCAGACAAGGACAGAGATGAAAAAAAAACTGTAAATTTTCAAACTCGGAGAACAGGTTTTTACAAGCGGCCATCAAACGCAGTTACGAATGCTAACTTCAGCTCAAACAAAGTTAGTTGTTCAGTGAACTGCGCCCGGTCCAACATTAAACAGCGAGCTATACGCTCTGTTCGGCGCGGCAGGCAGACGACGCTTCATCAAACTAATTCTGCAATAACAATGATAGTTTAGAATAGAAAAACATGGACTTTGTTGAAACAGTTTAGGTACCCCATTCATCTGTAACCCGAACTAAAATTAAAAATCCGTCAGATTACAAAACATGCACGAAATAATTATAAACTGTAATAAACGTGCGTAACCCACCCAGACTCAGTGAAAATTACACGAATTCATACACGGTAGCCCCCATTTGAACAATGCTCATAAGATGTCACAGCGATACGATACCGATCTGTCAGTGTCAAAAGTTGCGATTTTGGTTGAAGAAATGTCACTTTTGACAGATCGCTATCGTATCGCTGTAACATTTTATAACTTCTGTTCGAATTGGGCCGTAAGGCAAGTAAGGCGATATGGAGCAGAAACACTTATTTGTGTCAACAATTCAACCTAAAGCAAAGGTACAAATATATACAGAGAATAATGGTTGCGACAAATAGGTAAGTAAACAAATTCAATAATTTTTAAATAGATCATGGGGACTATTATAATAAGAATAATTATTCGCATAAGATATATAAAGGCGTTAGTTAGGAGCTAAAATGGCAAACAGAATTAGCTAAATTCGAAGCACGGACCGGACAGCGCAGCAGAAAATTCAATTAAGGTGATTAGTTTCACCCTGCAACTTTATTTTGTAGTGAAAGCATCTGCATTCTATTTATAAGCAATATTGTGCCTTAATACCAAAGGGTAAGACTTTTATTAGATAGGTGTTACTTCGACATAAGAATGCCAATCACGTGTTGCTTAACTTTAGGCTTCTACCTCAATTTACTTTGGATAATGCTCTGGAGAGAATTTGGTTTAGTCCTATGGGGACCTTAGGGTTATTTTGCTACGATTCTACTAAAATTTGTGTTGCATATCACGTATCTGGCATCCGATTAGAAATCAATTGCGGGCTACAATTTTTTTCGCAAAATGGAAACTTTACGTGACCAACTTTACGAATAAATAACAGTGCAGGTAAATGTCAAATTTGTTTTAGGTAGCACAAAAGCGTCTGTACGAGTATTTCAGTCATACTTTATTTCCACCTTTATAATGTATTTTTGGGTGAATTTTCAACATCGTCGCGTTTATGCGAGGCGTTGTGCATTTTAATTTGAATGTTATGTAAATACCACATTTGTTCACTGTCAGGACAAATTTATGCAATACGTCCACACTCACTACTCTGCGGTTATTTTCAGAGATTTGGCTCCAAAAATAAAGGTAGACTTTATCTCTCCAAAACTAGTTACATATTTCGTATCGCATAAAAAGCCTCATTCAAACTGTTCAAGAACTTGTATGATATTTTCGTTACATGCATTGTAGTAGGTATTCGATCGATTGACTGAATTCATTGTACTCTGTAGTTCGCAATGTTTTAAATATTTACTTACTCGATGAGAGGACCTAAAAGCGATTTTTGTTATTTTTAAAAGGACTAAAAATCTAACATAAACCTAATTAACTTGGTGTTCTGGGATTGTTTAAGTGTCAATCAATCAGTGAGTGGTAAGTAAGTGTAATCCAACTTAATATAATTAAAGCATTGCTGGGCTGTTGCTTCAGGTGTACAACTAGGCGCTACTTTCTAGTCAAGATTTAGAACACTGTATTTCCAAATAGCCAAGCAGTGGCGTGGAAAATATTTTATTCTGAAAGTAGAACCGTGAAAACATCAGACTAAAATTGAATAAGGCGTTTATGTTTGGATGTAAATATGACATACGTAGTAGTAAATTTTATTAACCTAAATTTTAGGTACATAATTATTATGGTTATTATCTGAACTTGTTGCCATAAAAAATGAAAAAAAAAATGGGAAGGTATAACGAGTTTCGAAGCGCTGTTCAGATTAAAATCCGCATCGCATGCTTAATTAAAACATGCCAATAACCAGAATGGTTATAGGGAATGATACATACGTTTTTATGATATTTTATGAATTGTATTAATTTCATACACTATTACTTTTTTCATAGTCAGTGATCGTTTGTATTAAAAATAATAATATTTTTATATTTTACTTTTATAATCAAATTATACAAATATAGTCTAAGACTTTTTAAGATAAGAGTAAATTTATGAATATGTCAAAATTAAAATACAGTGTTGTTATAAAGTTTTCAACGCAACGGGTTAAATAATAACACCTAACGAGTACATTGGCGACACGATTGATTTCAGAAAATAATCGGACAGACAGACGGACATGACGAATCCATAAGGGTTCCGTTTTTTGTCATTTGGCTACGGAACCCTAAAAATATCAAAATATCAAAAAGGCTTCGAAACTTCAGATAATGCCCCTTAGCCAGCTGTGTTTGAAGATGAATATAAGAACTTCGCTTCGATTCGCTTCGCTTCGTTCGCTCGTTTGATTCCAAAATAAAAATCGAATAGGTGCCAATTCATTGTAAGGGATTTCGCCTTTGCAATGTGATCTAATTTGGGAGGCACCATTATTCCTCAATGCCGTTCCCGAGTCACGTTCATTGCCACTCGAACGGGTAAGCTTTCACTTATCGCTGTTTTGGAATCGAATCGCTATCGAAAATTGTTGTTTTACGTCAAGAACCGGGTTCGCCTGGCACTTTTAGCGCAAGATTGTAGCAGTTTTCTTGATTCTGGAATTTATTTCTTTTGCATCTAAAGAAGAGGGAATTTCGATAGCTAAAAGTGGAAAATAATCAATAAACCAGGCAGTCGACTAGTTTCGATGGATTTATTTTGCGAACTGACGTACAAAAATATAAACAGTCAAAATAACATTCGAATTTAAATATGGAATTAAAAAAGAACTTAAGACTAGACATAGATAATAGTGTAAACGTATCAAAACCTATTTACATATACACCCTTAACATCCCACCCCCTTGTGTGCGAAAGCACACAAAACTAGCCAGACTAGATATAAACTGAGACTTTATGCCTCTAATCTGACCAATTTTTTAGAAGGTCGACGAAGAATTCCACCTGATGTGGCTACGTCCACCACCCTGACCACTCCGTCTCTGCCAGGGAATGTAGCAACGACGCGGCCGCGTGGCCAGGTTCCTCGGGGTAGGTTCTGGTCTACAATGATGACTAAGTCGCCAAGAGTCAAGTCGTGCTCTCTGTTCTCCGCTATCTGGCGAGGTTGCATGGTTGGCAGAATTTCTTTTACCCATCGGTTCCAAAAGTGGTCGGCCAATCTCAACGCCTTCCTCCAGTCAACACGTCTTAAAAGGTCTCGGTCGTCAAGGGTTGCAGGCAGAACCTGGTTAGAAGATGAGCCAATTAGAAAGTGGAAGGGCGTTAGGGTTTCCTGGTCTTCAGGGCCAATAGGGACATGGGTCAGAGGTCGAGAATTTACGATTGCCTCAGCTTCTAGAAGGAGAGTTACTAGGACTTCGGGATTAGGTTCTCTTTCTCGTAATGTGGCATTCAGCGCGACTTTGACGGTGCGAATAAGTCTCTCCCAGCATCCGCCGAAAAAAGGAGCAGCGGCAGGGATAAAGCTCCACTTTATTCCTCTATTGGCAGCAAAATCGTAGACCTCGTTCTGATAAAATTCGCGTAGAATTCGGTCTGCACCAACAAAACATGTACCGTTGTCAGAATATACAATATTGGGAGCGCCTCTTCTAGCAATAAACCGTCGCAGGCTCATTATTGCGGAGTCAGCAGAAAGGGAATGTACAAGCTCCAGGTGAACGGCTCTGGATGTCATGCAGGTGTACAGGGCCACATAACGTTTCTCTTGTCTTCGGCCGATCTTGGTATTTATCGGGCCGAAATAATCCAAGCCAGTGTACGTGAATGGGCGGCGGTGGTGGGCAAGCCGCTGAGGAGGAAGGTTACCGGTCATCGGATTCATTGGCTTTGCTCTTTTGATGCGACAGAACAAACATTTGCTGGTGACGCTTCGAACAGTACTGCGCAGATGAAGAAGCCAATATTTTTGTCGAACCTCATTGACCCCCATTTCATTGTTTGCATGTCCAGCCTTGCGATGGTAGAAATTGACCAATAAGCGCACTACTGGGTGTCGTCCATCTAGAATGATTGGAAACTTGATCTCGGAACCGACGTCTTGTACGGCAACGATTCTGCCAGCTAGGTGCAACAAGTTGTCTGGCCCCATTCTGGGAGAAAGCTTCGCCAGGCGACTACTCTTTGGTATCAATTCTCCACGTTCTATTATTGGGATTTCGTCACTAAATGATTCAGACTGTACTTTCTTCAGGACGTGCCTTTCTGCGGCTTCCATAAGTTCCGCTGTCAGGGGGATTAGAGTGGTGGACGTAGGTCTATTCGTACGTTGACGAAGCCTAACATCGGTGCTAGGAGCAATGCGACCTACGCGATCTAAAGCCGAGCGAAATTTAGACGCAGCTTGCAAAACGCGAGCAGTAGCACGAAGTAATCGTAGCCAGTCACTAAAACGACTGAAATCCGCGGTAATTGTCAGATGACCAACCACAAGTCCAGAAGTCTGCTTCCGCTCTTCCTGGACTATAGGCTGACCAGCTGGTTCAACAGGCCAATTCTCCGGTGGATCGAGAAGGAACGAGGGACCTGTAAACCATCGGTGGTTAGGATTAAGATGAAGCGGCTTAATCCTAGTGGCATCGTCCGCAACGTTCAAATCAGTTGGGACCCATTTCCAATCTTGCACGCGCGTATTTTCTGTAATTTCTCCTACGCGATGGGCCACAAAGGGTTTGTACGTTCGTGCGTCACTTCTGAGCCAACCGAGGACAGTTCTTGAATCTGTCCACAGGAAAGTTCGTAAAGGTTTTTTCTTATGAAACTCTTTAATAGTGACAGCAAGGCGAGAAGCTATCAAAGCGCCCTGCAATTCTAGACGAGGAATTGAAATGGGCTTCAAAGGTGAGACTCTCGTCTTACTGGTGATGAGTGCGAGCTTGACTGTACCATCTGCATACAATAAGCGCCAATAAGCGACGGTGGCAAAGGCCAACTCGCTTGCGTCCGCGAAAATGTGTAGCTCCCTGTGTAGAGGTTCTCCATTGAGCTTGGCGTACCATCGTGAAATCCTAATTGTAGATACGTCAGACAGTTCCTTAAACCACTCGTTCCACTTTAAAATCTGTGATGGTGGAAATGGTGTGTCCCAGTCAATATTGGATCTCCACGCCTCCTGAAGCAGTATACGCCCTTTGACCACTATTGGGCCCAACAAACCTAGTGGGTCGTATACTTTCATGAGGTGGGACAACACTTTGCGTTTATTAAAACTGCCCTGTAGTATGAGACCTTCTAAACCAGTCCTAAATCCGACAGTGTCCGAAATAGGATCCCATGAAACACCTAAGGCTCTGACGCTACTTGATTCACTGCCAAGTGACATCTCACTAGGCTGGACGGCGCGCAGTTCAGTCGGTATAAGACGCAATGCTCCCTGATCGTTAGAATTCCAGCCACACATTTCGAAACATGCGTTACGATGAATAGTCACAACATCGGATGCCATCTGTGCAGCTTCGTCAACATCGTCCAGACTATCCAAGAAATCGTCCATATAGGAACTATGGATACTTGCGTTGGCTGCCGCTGGATACGAATCTTGGTGTGACATAGCGTTTTTATGTTTAATGTACAACGCAGTGAAAGGGCTGGACGATGCTCCAAAAATGACAGCTGTCATCCGATATTCTTTTAGAGGCATTGTTTCCCTTGACTGAACGTCGCGCCATAAAAAACGTAGTGCGTCACGATCTTGTTCACGGATTTTTATTTGAGGAAACATTTCCTTAATATCAGCTGTTATAGCAACAGCGCCCTCTCTGAACCGAAATAAAATACCTAATAAATTTTCTAAAAGATCAGGTCCTTGAAGCAGCAACGAGTTTAATGAAACACCCTGATTAGTCGCGGCTGCGTCGTGGACAACACGAAGTTTACGTTTTTGTGGATGGTACACGCCAAAATGAGGCAAATACCACCTTATTCTTGCGTTAATGTCACTTTTATTAGGTTCAGATTCGGTTTTTAATTTATTTTTATTGTTATTCACACTTGACAGCTCAATGTCAAAATTTGTTTCTGTTTTATTCGGACTGACTGTACTAGGTTGTAAGTTATCAGATAAGGTGTGAATTTTATTTGAATAATCGCCTAAATTGGTATCGTGTTTGAGATCAATGCTGGTGTTGACGCTTTTAGTGATAAGATGATTATAATAAGTGCCGGAATCGCACTCCTCAGCATAATTTTTAGCAATCATGTTATCAATAAACTTTTTATACGCGTCAGCGAAGGCGGGCTCACGAATCATTCTCCTTTCGAGGCTTAGAAATCTTGATAAAGCTTGCGGGCAGCTATCGGGAACACACTGTATGTTGTCACGCCACGGAAGACCTACTTCATATCTACCGGTCGGTAAGCGTGTGGTGGTAGCATCAAGAATCTCGACGGCACGGGAGTCTAGCTTGCTAAATAGAGTCTCGCGCTTAGAGATACCGAGCGAGTCGAGTTTGTATTGCTCCTTTATCAGTGACTCCAGGCGTTCATTTTCAGAAGGTTCAGTGCGGTCTAACTGACAATGGTTGACGAACTCGACTGGCATGGTTTTGCTACTCGTTGGTCCATACAAAGTCCACCCAAGCAAAGTGCGACAAGCGGCGGGCTCGTTACGTCTGCCTTCACAAACCTCGCGACATATTGACAGATGCCAATGCTCAGCACCAATAAGTACGGTTGGTGTAGCGTCAGCATATGTCAAGTATTCGGCTAGGTCTTTTAAGTGAGCATAAGATTCAATAGTCTCTCTAGATAGAGTTTGTTCGTTCAAGCCTAACGATTGTACAGCCTTAGCATGATTTACCAAATGGATATCAGATTCATATTTACCTCTTATGTAAAAGTCAACGTATCTTACTTTTGTAGTTTTTTGTAAACCCATGATACCATTGACAGTTATGAACTCTTCAGGTCCTATTAAACCTAAGCGAGCAGCCACTTTACAATCGATCATAGTCGCAGTGCTGCCATCATCGAGAAACGCGAAGGTTTCATAGCTGCCATTTGGCCCTGACAGTGTCACTGGTAAAACTTTCAACATTGTAATATTTGAACATATTTCATTAGATGTTTTATGTTGATTACACGATATACCTATATTTGACACAGTCACATTATTGTCCGACACCTGGATATCACTTTCAGCCGCAGGAACGCAAATGACGTTATTAATCCGTGTATCGGGTGTAGGCGGTGATCTAAACGTATCCTGCCTGCCGTGCAAAAGAGGGTTGTGTCGAAAAGTACAACCATCGACCCCGCAAGGGTTGCTTTTGCATAATTTCCATAGGTGTGAGTTGTCTTTTAGACATTTATAACAAACTTTGTGTTCACGCAACCATCGCCACCTATCGTCAACAGATAACGACGTAAATTGAGTACAGTTTTTAATATTGTGGGATTTTTTACAATAAACACACTCTATGTTACCAGTTGTTTTATTTTTGTCATGAGTGACGGCATGTATATTTTCACGTTTAAATGGTTTATTCATTGGAAAATGTACTCGTGATTGTTGCGGTATAGACATAGAAAACCCTACTTCTGGCGATAAAGCGAATTTAATATAGCGTTCGTGTTCGCGTGTTAGAAAGTCAGATAAAAGTTCTAACTTTGACTTGAGATGGTTTGACGTTTCTGACAAATCTGACGCATAATCAGACCATCTCATTTTCATTAAAGGGTTAAATTTTCCTAGAATATTATGAAACAGCTCTGGCGATTGTAAATATTCTCGTAGGCCGAGTAATTTCATAGTAGACAAAGAATTGCGTACCTTATTAGCGAAAATACCTATCTCCTTTAGGTCAGGCCCGAGCCGAGGCAGCGTTTTTAAAATCTGTACTTCGCCGAAGACAATCATTTCGGGACAAGCAAATGTACGTTCGAGTGCTGCCATGATATCTTCGGAAGCTGCCGCGGTGTTGAGTAAAGAGGCGACGGCCTCCCGGGCGGGCCCGCGGAGTGCGTTGTATAGACGCGCCGTATTTTCTGCGGGGGAATAAGAAGTTTTAGTACTATCAAATAAGTATTTAAATTGAAGCCATTGTGACGAGTTGCCATAGAAAATTGGAAGCTCAATTTTAGCTTTTCTTGGCACGTCTCGTGCGGCGAGCGCTTTAGCTGCGGCAGCCGTATCGGCAATAGCTTGTAAAAGCGTGGCAGAGCCGGTTATTGGCTCGGTTTGGTCTTGACGGCGGCGGCACTCTTCATTTTCATGATCATTATTAATAAAATGAAACACTGCATTATCGTGGCCGTTTTGACGTTTGACGTCTTCACGCAATAAAGGTGAATTAATACGGTTATTTACTACATTACACTCTACAGTAGGTTCTGGACGTAAATTTATAGGGGGATCGGCAGTCTTGGTGGTAACTACCGCTATATGAGGCGGAATAGTTACACCCACTTCGGCCCGTGTGTCTACGGGTTGCCTTTCCTGATTTACGTCACGAACCCAAGATGCTGTACGAGAATATGCATTACTAACCGTGTGATTGGATCGCTCCTCGGCTTCTAAGGCGGCTATTTTCGCTTCAAGTTCAAGCTGTTCTACCTGTTTAAACTGCTCAAGGAGTTTCCGTTGGTTGTCGAGCTCGCGTTGAAAGAGCTCCTGTTCCCTTTCTATGCTTTTGCGGGCCAAGTGGGCCTCCGCGGTCAATCGTCGTGCCCTAATCGTGGCCGATGATCGCGTAGAGCTCGAAGCGCGAGACCTGCAACTGAGGGGAACATTAACTTGTTCGGCGCTGGTGCCGGTTGGGAGGCACTCGCGAGACGTCCCGGGGATTTGCGGGTCGGAAGCCGCGGGTGGTACGGTGGCGTCGGCCGCACCGTGGTCCAACTTTTTGGACTGGCCGAGCCTACCCGTGGCAGGGGTACCCGTTTCCGAGCGCGTCATTTTAGCGCTTTTAGCCGACTGCTTGGTTTTAGATCGCAAGATCATGAGTGAGGAAGAAGGACAAAAATAAAGAAGAGGGAATTTCGATAGCTAAAAGTGGAAAATAATCAATAAACCAGGCAGTCGACTAGTTTCGATGGATTTATTTTGCGAACTGACGTACAAAAATATAAACAGTCAAAATAACATTAGAATTTAAATATGGAATTAAAAAAGAACTTAAGACTAGACATAGATAATAGTGTAAACGTATCAAAACCTATTTACATATACACCCTTAACAGCATCCGTAAATTAATTTTGTGTTGCGGATCTTAGTTTTATGAACCATAATACAATATTAAATTTAGAATGTACCTAATGTTGAAACTGTCGAACACCTTTAAATAGTTTTTGTAGGTACGAGTAACTAAAATAAAATGTATCTTTTCGTTGCACCTCTATTAAGTAACGATTGCAATGTTATGATTATCATCGCTTTGTTCGTTAGTTACTCAGTGATATAAAACTTTTTTGTGAAAAGTTTTGTATTTTCAAGCCATAAAATGTTAAATTTCTAAGAGGGTTAATATTAATTATAAACACTATATAGGTAGCTCGACTTTACACATATATATGTAGTGAGTAGTTAATAGTTATAAGTGTAACAAACTTGTAAGTACTAATATAGGATGTAAGTTGTTTTGATAAACTAACAAAATATGGATCGGATGGTCTGAAATAATCTTTTTTTTTTTACTACAACTACCGTAGCTGCGGGCTACATTAGCCTAAATAAAAAAATAAAATAAAAAAAACTAGCCACCATGTCATAGTCTTTTGGTCAATCGTAAGAGTTCTAGCCGAAAATCATAGAGGGCAATGGAAGCGCCCGATTGAGCACTGCTTGGTTGGTCTCGCAATCGTGTTCTTGCTTGTCATTCGTTCTTGAAGTGTGAACACGTGAGTTTTTGCAAAAATACCCCTGCAAACTTTTTGTTAGAACTTTTTTTGGTAAGTACTCTGTATAATATGTAATTTTTTAGGTCATTTATCCCGCTTTACGGGCTACGTTGACACTAAATTAAAAATATTAAACAATATATTAATATGTGTATTTTTCTTTTTATGTACCGTAAAACCACCCAACTATAGTCCAACTACTATGGTCCACAAATAAACTCAATTTTTCTCGTTCAGGTGTGTATTTTACTATATTTTTGTAGTTCTAAGGCAAAGTATGTTTATAAATGGAAGGTAAAACTAGAAGTAAACCAAAAGGAACATTGGTATAGATACTTAATTTCCTTTTGAATTTGTGGACCATAGTTGCAGTATTGGACTATAGTTGGGTGGTTTTACGGTAGGTAAAACTATTAAATATATGGTTAAGCTACTATTCAACTTGATCTCGCTTAATATATCAATAACCTTAGGAAGTGACAGACGCGTTTGCAAAAGTCTGATTATTTTTGGTCCAAGTAACCCGCAGTTACGGTATCAAGGTTTCTCAAGGCAAATGCTTTCGGTGTCTAAATTAAAATCTCATTGATATTAACGTGGTTACAATAAAATTGCCAAAACATATTAGACGTAAAGAAAATATATAGGCAAATATAAAATATCAGTAATATCACTCTCAACATCAGTTAAGTTATTAAACGTATTAAAGAAAAATATTTTTCTTATAAATCTCAATCATATTTCTTTCCGATTGTAACTTTTGAAACTCACTGAAATTGCAAAGCTTCGGAATATGGTAATAACTCTCTCTGCCTGTCTCTATCGACGTTCCAAACACTCCGGCTACCGGCGTTTGAAAAGCGTTCATTTTTTCACTAGCCATAAATTTTGGTTGATTTATCAGCACTTAATTCCTTTCATTGAACCAGGTGCACTGATCAATTTTGAATTTTGTTGTCGGTCAGTATCCTTCAGTCAGACTGGATGGTAATTTAAATTACAAGTAACACATTAATTACATTTAAAATAGGAATGAAAATAGCCCTTTCTTCGCAAAAGTTTTCTTCGATTGTTTTTGTAAGTATTCTTTGTTCTTGCATACCTAATAAGTGGGTACATTATTCATTAACTAAACCATCCTCATATAACCATCTAATAAGAATAACAAATCACTAAAATCTTCTAGCTCTGGAATGTCAACCTTTATATTAAACTAGCTTACAAGCAATTTCTCCAAGGAAATACTGACATTTTGGCGAACGAGTGTCAGGGGCTGAGAAATGTTATCACACAATGCCCCGACTTTCAAACAACTCCAGCAGAAGCTAACAAACTTACATATGCTTTCCACAAAACACGTTGTTAACAAATTTGACTTGATTGTTAAGGAGTTTAAAGGTATAGTTAATTTTTATGACTTTACCAACAGCAAATTAGTATAATATAAAGTGTGATTGTTGATAGAAATTTGCTCCTCCAGAATAATTATATAATAACGAGCCACATTCATAGAAACTGATGTTGTTTTGAAATGATACTTTACTCTGAAATCATATTCACTGCATAAAGCTGTACCGCTGTCTCAAAAGTTTGGCGGTAGAATATTATGTTATGCTAACAAAGATTATATATTTGTTTTTCTACTCGTCGACTATAATGGTTGAATTTAAATTTCGTATACCTAACTGTCATTGGGTACTCTTCATGTATGGGCTCCTAATTCAGTTGAGGAATACACCTGCGATAAGGCAGATGTACGCAAAGTGTTGGCATTTGCTCCCCAGGATGTACCAGTTAATTTGTGAATGATGTTGTTGCGTGTTTGTAGTTTACGTCCCGTACAAGTCAAATGTTCTTTGAAGATCAGAGAGCGGTCAAGGGTGACACCGAGGTATTTCGGAGTAGAATTGTGTCTCAGGGTCGAACCGTTGAGAGAAACTTTGAGCTCGCGGTTTGCCAGTTTGTTGTGTAGGTGGAAACAGCATCTTTTCGTCTTACTTGTGCTAAGTGTGAGGCGCCATGCTTTGAAATACCTTGCTAGTGTAATCATGTCCTGCGTTAATGTCCGCTCTAGGTTGTTAAAAGTCTTATGCTGCGTGACTAGGCAAATATCGTCGGCGTAAATAAACTTACGAGCCAGGGTAGGAGACAGGTCGTGGATGTACAGATCGAACAAGGTAGGGCTAGTACAGAGCCCTGAGGTAACCCGTTGTTCAGTTTCTTCACGTTGCTGACCTTGGAACCCAAGCGATTGCGGAACCATCGTTGGAAAGCATGCTTGATATAAGTTGAACGATTTCTAAATTGGGAACTGCCATTAAAAGTTTGTAAAGCAGCCTTTTTCTCCATACTGTATCGTACGCTGCTGTTGGGTCGAAGAAAACTGCCCCAGATATAAGTCCATTTTGGTATCCCGTCTCTATATAAGTGGTTAATGCTAGGACTTGATCTGTACAGCTGCGCCCGGATCTGAAACCCGCTTGCTCTATTGGAATAACGTTATCTATGAGCGGCGCTATTCTTTCAGCAGGACTCTTTCCAGAAGTTTATCCACATTACTCAGTAGAGCTGCTATGGGGCGACAGCTAGAGGGGTTATTGTCATTCTTGCCTGGCTTCAGTAATGCGATCACTTTGGATTCTGTGAATACACTAGGGAGTCTGTTGGACTTCAGAATTTCGGAGAAAAACAAAGATACATTTATGGCATGTGAGCCAAGACTTATGAGAAATTAAATTTCATCGACTCCTGCTTTTCCAGGCTGAAGACCTTTGATAGCTCGTTTGACTTCCTCCACTGTAAAAGGCTTTGACAGGTCGGGGTCAGATTTATGCTCGGCCTTCAGCTGTTGCCACTTTTTCTTCACCTTTTTTGTCTCCAGCTTCGCTCTGGACACAGAGACTAACCGGTTTGCTATCTGATCAGGGTGGATTGCAGGTACGGAACGCGACGATGATTGTTTCCCAGAAAGCTCCATGCTTTACACCCTCCATGCTTTACTACTTGAACGCCTGAAATCCATCGATTGGACAGTATTCCTCCATTTGTTGGAGCGGTTTTCGTCTAATGCAGATAAAGACAATGTTATTCCAAAAAAAATTTGAATGGTTCCGATAATATGTAAAATGTTGCCATGACGAGACTTTATAACTTGCATTGTCAAAAAGTTAACTACAAGGTCTCATGTAGATTCAAGCTTCTAATACTACACCACCTAACTCTGCAAGCCCTCACTTCACAAAATGTATTAACTGTTTATTACTTTTCTGTTATACAATAGTTCTTGTAGTAACGAAACGGCCAAACCAAATATTTTGACTAAGGTGTAGATTTAGAGTTTGTGAAGTTAGGGGTTAGAGATAAGGCGTGTAGAGTTAGAAGCTTGGCTCTACATGAGATCTGATAACTTTATGACACTGCGAGCCATATGGTCTCGTCTTGATAACATTTTACATGAAAATGTTTTTGGTAATGTTTTTGATGGGATTTCACTTCTTTCGTAAGTTGTTTAGTTAGTATATTTTGTTTTAATTTGTTCATTTCTTCTTTCTTTTTCTTTGGGTATATTTCTTGCACATCAGAGGTGCCTTCTTTCATAGCCCACTGTTTATCTTTGCATCTCCTCTAATATCTAATCTAACATGAAATTCTCAAAGCAAAAATACATAACTATATATTTTATTATTTATAACAAGGGGGATAAATATCAATTTTCAGACCTCTAGCATCAAAGTTTGTGGAAGTATCATATAAACGTCGTAGTTTAAGGTTTGGGCGGTAAAAGTTTCATGTTTAAGGATTTTTGTTGTTGTTTGTGTACTAATATTAGCTTACATACCAAATTTCAGCTTTCTAGGACTTCACGAAGTACCCTAAGAATTTTGATGATCATCAGTGAGTAACTGACGCAATCGGGGGTTTTAGATATCCATAGAATCTAAAGTATATGAAAGCAATGTATTTTTTTATTTCATGAGAAAGCTTAAGTGGTAGGTATACATATTTTTTCGCCAAACTGAGGACAGTTTGTTGGCGAATAGTACCCTCTAAAATAAAACTAATAATGTTGTGTCATACCTACTCATACATTATACAAACTTATTTTAGTAGGTGAGTACTGAGTTAAATCATTAATTTACAATGCTTAGGGGGAGTCCGGGAGATATGACCAGGTGGGAGAGTTGAACCACGACAAATATTTCAATTCAAATTTCGCGCCACCGACGCCGTTGACAGCTCATGTCGTACTTTAACAGAAGGCGCAACTTTTGGCGACGCCATATTGGCCGCAATTAGTCTGGTTTGGAAATGACTTGAGTAAACGTGGTTTCGCTGTCGCGAAGTGAAAAAAATTACTATTTTATATTTTTACACTATTTTGACAATTAAACAGGTGAGTAGTATTATTTTATCTTATTGTACTTGTTGGTTAATGTAGTTTTACTAACAGTGATCATTTGGAATGTTTATTGTAAGAGTATAAAGAAAACATAATCTATATAAAGTAAAGGGGGGTGCGGGAGAGTTGAGCCGCATGGTGGTAGGGAGACATGATCAGTGGTTCAATTCTCCCACACTGTGCTTAAATAAGGGTTTGCTTTAGTTTTATGCAGGCCAAACGTCAAAGGAGGTAAGAGGAAGGTGTTGCAAGATAGCGACAAGAGAAAAAAATCCAAAAATAAAATAAAAAACAAGTGTTGTTATCCTACCGGTGAGTAAGGTTGCCAGAGCTCAACGAGGGTACGGAGTGCGGAGTGTTAGGGTCGGCAACGCGTATAAAACACCTCTAGAGTTGCAGGCGTCCATAGGCTACGGTCACTGCTTACTATCAGACGGGCCGTATGCTTGTTTGCCACCGACGTAAGTTGCATAAAAAATGTTCGACTGTGTGGTTCCTGCAAAGGATAGGTATATTCACGAAGTTTGCGATGGGTTAAGTGACAAAGATGTGGGCAACTTTATTTGACATGAAGATTTATGTTATGTAAAATGAAAAGGACCTTGCATGTGCCTTTGATAATTTGTTGACTGAATTGATCTGATAGAAATAATTCATAATAATAATAATTTAAAGATAATTGATCTCTTGAATTTCATGTTAAGGTTGCCGATTTTAAATTTTATAAAGTTTATTAAATTTTAACATTTTGTTTTATGGGTAAAAATACTTTGTTACAACTACTTTCCTTTTTTAATAAATATATTGGATTAAACAGCACTTTTTTCACTGTTTTTCCTACCTAACATATGTATAGTCATATCTCCCACACCCCCTGGTCAACTCTCCCATAGGTTGGGGAGACTTGAGCCAATACCCCGTTTAAGAAAAATATTTTTGCAGAACTTACATTTTGTACTTTATCAGCACTTTGCTATGCTCTAAAGATACCTATTTAGATATGTCATCTATACACGAAATATCGAGTTGCTAACACTTACGGATAAATCTCTAGTGGCTTCTGAGTAAAAAGAGGTTCAAGTCTCCCGGACTCCCCCTACTTGTAGGTATCAAAACTTATTTACACAACTAGTTGTGTAAATAGGTTTTGCCAGCAATCTATATCTATTATGCGAGTACAACAATAAAATTCTGCATATTTACAGCTATTACAGCCCACGAGAGCCTTGACCCTTGTTATATTCTAGGTACATTCAAGGCCATTAAAACAGGGTCATTTCCATACAAAGTAATCCGCTTCCAATGGATGCATTTATTATGCATTAAGTAATTTCGTTTGGTTAGTTAGATATTATTTGATATTATGAATTAGTATTTGTTGCTTTCATGAGAAGGAACCGTCATCACATATAACCATATCTAAGAAATATTAGTACTATGTATCTATAATATTATCTAAGAGTAATGTTTTTCATCTTTTTTTAAAAACCTCACTTGAAACTTTATTTGTTTAATAAATCTACTATCTATTGATATCATATGTATATGTCCTGATATCATATCTGGACAGTTTCGTTTATCTAAGTGTAATCCAAAGACAAGTAATGAGTGTTTAAGCTACGAATCGCTTCGAGAAAAGGTAGTGTACGAATGGGTGTATACGAATGTGTAGGGGCACTACCGTTCCACCAGATAAATTACCACAAAACATACAATCACTACAGCTTAATTAATTTCAAAATGCCCTGAACAATTTTTAGTTCAAAAGAATTACTACTAAATGTATTTTTAGATACTGGCTTGTAAGTATGTAACTATCTATATCTATGTCATATTTTGACATGCATGCTCTCATTTGTATGCTGTGATAGCGAATATGACTGAACTGTAACACCCTATAACCGAATTTTATTTTAGAAATACCTACTAAACATAGTGACCAACAACAACAGTCCTAACAACCAATGCAATTCCCAATTAGGACTGAATTAGGTTTACCTACTAAAATGATAAATTGAGCTTACGCTTGTAGCGAGAGGATAAAAAACCATATTGAAATATCTGAACAGTGAAAATGGAAAATGCCGTGTGCAGAACAACAAAGCATAAAACGCTACAAAGGGAAAATTGTAATGACAGGAAAATTGAAATTTGTTTGGATGACTGCACTTTCTGATAAAATACTATTCTTCTCGTACACCTTAATAGTACAGTCACCCTCAGAAATATCGGAGCGGCCAATGTGTTCACAAATATCTGAACAAGAACTGTTCATAATTATATTTGGGAGCGCCTTGGCCGCTCCATTATATCTGATTGAGACTGAAAGTACATAATGATAATAGTCGAGACTAGTAATGTGAAAATTTGCAGGTGGAGTGTTAATTTTAAACGGACAACCTTGAGATTTTGATTTATTAAAGTCTGCAAATGCCATTACAGACGTCATATATGTTATTTAGTGATTTTCTCATAGAAAATTGCAAAAATAATGAAATACTTAATATAATTTAAATCGATTGAAATTAAAACAATTGAAATCGAGAACAAATTGAAGTTATGCGGTCTATTATTCTTCAGACGAGAACGGGAAAAGATGACGTCGGTGGCGGTTCCTGGGGCCAACCGACTGCATGCTTAAGATAAGAAATGTAACGTGTGCTATGATTTGTAATCCGTCTTGTCCAGTAAAGACTATGAGTTAAACATCGTAGTTTGTTGAAAGCACTCGTCATCCACTATTGTAGGTTCTGATGAGCTGTCTTTAGTATGATACGCCCACGATCCCCGACAAATTTATAAAGCAGTAATAATTTTTTTTCGGTAAGACTCCTTATAAATTACTGCTCTTTCTATTTATATGTTGTCTTTTGATGTCGTCTCTCATTCCTTTTACTTTTTTTGCCACACCTCTTACAGCCACATTCAATTCAAATCTAATAATGTTACATTCTAATTGCAACAATTTTTGTAGATCAATGGCATTTCTGCAGAATTATCAATTTATTTTGTCCAATTTATAATCATAACAAGGATAGTCAAAATTAGAGAACAGTTATTTGTACAACAAGAGAGCAAAGTTTGATATTTCTTCGAGTGCTTATTTTTAAGTCCCGTCACGTGCAAGTGAAAGATTCTATATATTTAGAATCTTGAGCGTAGTAAGGAACTCAAAAGCGCACGAGATGTATATAACTTTGATCTCGTGTAGTACACAAAACTTTTCACGTCAGCAGTGAGAACATAATTGGAATGTAAAAATACAACCTGAAATTTTTTTAATTCTTCGTCACTATTTCACTCATGTTTTTTTAAGGTAATACCTAACAATTAAGTTTAATTACCACAATAAAACAAAACAAAATAAATTTCAATAAACTAATACGAAAATATCGAACATCAATTCAACTGACACTTCAAGCGACAACTTTTTTCGTAAAAAAAAACACAGTGTAAGATAGGGTTCGAATTGCGGATGTTACTATTTGTCAACTATAGTAGCGATTGTGTAAAGTAGAATTATTTACTTTGTATTTTTTTTGAGATCATTGTTTTGATTGTACAAAATAATACGTAAAATATGGTGTTTTTACCAAATTTTAAACTTTTTTTCATTCATTAATTATTACGAATGAATACTCGTAGGGTGTTTTGGAACGATCTGATTTATTTCGGGGGTCTATTATAAACCGTCAATATACTTGTATTAAGCCGCGCGCGTTGAGATGACATACAAATATAAAGGTCACTTGAATGACATTTTGTCTCACTCAGTGAGTCAATTTGCTCACTGCTTTTAAACAGCAAATTACCCTTATTCGACCTGCTGAGGTAAAAATATATTTACTATTTTTCTTAAAAATCCTTTTCTTCGGAATTTGGTTAAATGTCTCAAATAAACGAATCGATTGGCCCCCCATTACAACCCAATAGGAGTTTCCGTAGCCGGGAAGAAAGAAGCGATACAGATATATAAAAATGGAGGTTAAAATTTCTACTTAGATGCCGCTTCGGAAAGGAGCTTCGGATAAATTTATTCACTATTCAACACTGTGGCGTCAGTGAGGAGACTGTTTTTATTAAAAGCTTTTTCAGTCTTTTGCAAGACTGTGTTACTTGAAAACCCAATTACCACTTTTTTGTCTCGGGTGCATCTGGTTTTTCTAAAGTGAATTGAACTTACATCTCTTCGGTTACTGCAACAGTTTTTCATGAAATAAATTTTCACGTCAACAGCTTGAACAAGGGTAATTTGCTGCTTAAAAACATATGAGTGCGACAAAATAACATTCAAGTGACCTTTATTCGGAAACGGACGGAAACTGCTTACCATCAGCCGGGTTGTATGCTTATTTGCCAAAGACTTCGTATATAAAAAAGTTGTTCGTCATCATAACTTCGTCCGCAATTGCACACCCTTGGTTTCTTCAGAGATGTCCCCGGATCGTAACCAGTGCACCGAAGCGAGAAGGTTCACGTCGGGTCCCGTGAGGGCCTATAGCATTAGCATTATACATTTATTATTGTTACCGCATCTGAACGTTTTATTTGTAACAATCTCAACACCTTAGTACATACTCGTATACCAAACCCCACTGTCAAATGGCTAATTTTTGATTCCGCGATCTAAAACAAGAAAAAAAATCTAACTGTTGTAAACTTACTCTTCCTAATTCTAATTATATCAGTAGGTATAGTTTCGTTGATTCTTTTAAAATTCACTGAGCATTAAGGGTCGAAGAATAAAAAGAGCGTCTCTAGCCGACCCGACTAAAGTGACACTGGCTGCAGTAGCTACAGACCGTTTCTTTTTCTTTTTAACTACTTTTTTATCTACTTCTTTTATAACCATTTTTCTATTACAAGATGAAATAATGGCCTGTTGGCTATTATTCTATTATCACTTTCACCAGTTCATCAGATTTGTACATAAAAGATAGATAGATAGATAGGTAATCCGTTTATATGTTTGCCACAATACACACAGGAAATACAATTATTAAAATGACAAAAAAACAGATAAGTAATACAAAATCATACGAGAGAAATACACATTTATACAAAATAGAAGTAGAAAAAAAAGTACATTGAAATAATACTGTGCCATACATATAGGAAATGTTGTGTGCGTCGCAGCAAAACAAAAGGGTTCTGGCTCAGTATTACACTTCATCCTATGGGAGAGGCACTGATATTCTGCCAGGACCAGATCACGTCAACCAAGATACAGTGTAAAATATGCAATATTCAAAGTTAGTACTTTCCCAAATACCTTGTTTATAAAATTAGTGACATACTTATCATTGAAAGTGTGTACTCGTACTTACATAGTTATGTTATGATCAGGGCCCGTACTTTTCATGCCGTTGACGCAAAAATGACGTAATTTAACATACAGGGAGTTGTTTTACAATACTACAAATTTAGATAACTTACTTATTGACGGGTATCAAAATAAATACTTGTTACGAGAATAAAAGCTTGTCACGCTGTTAAAAATCAAAAATATGTATTATTTAATAAATTAATAATCTATTATTTATTTGAGTGACAATAAGATGAAAGTCAGTTAGACGTTTCTGTACTGATTGTCAAGTATATGTGTAAATGAATGTCGAAATGAAAATCGATATCTGAGGATCCCAGAGGACCTTTATTATGATTCTGAGGTCAAATTTGTAGAAAACGCACGCCATTTAAGCTCAGATTCAGATGAAAATCGATATCTGAGGATCCCAGAGGACCATTATTATGATTCTGAGGTCAAATTTGTAGAAAGCGCACGCCATTTTTGATTTCGGCATTTAAGCTCAGATTCAGATGAAAATCGATATCTGAGGATCCCAGAGAACCTTTATTATGATTCCGAGGTCAAATTTGTAGAAAACGCACGCCATTTTTGATTTCGGCATTTAAGCTCAGATTGAGATAAAAATCGATATCTGAGGATCCCAGAGGACCTTTATTATGATTCTCAGGTAAAAAATTTCGATTTTTTTTTGCGGTTTCTTCGATGTTTGTCAAAGTTGCGTTCGGCGCTCGATGTCACAAACTTATTCATTGGGCCAACATCATAAACAAGTCTGCTAAAAATCAGAACTACCGGATTTGACGCAAACGCTAAATTGTATAAAATTACTGGATTATAAAAACAAATTTATTTTCTGATTTGTTCTATAAAATACGATCAAATATTTTGTTGGTAATTATTTAATACTTTTATGAAAAAAGTTTTTGGTTTTTGTATGAAAACACTCCAATATAGTAGTATAGTATGTATTTGTATGGAATTAATATATGTAAAATGATAAAGTATTCGATGCTTAGCTCAACTTCGGCCCAAACATTAAAAAATAAATAAACTGCATATACAATAAAAAAAAAAAAAATATTATAATATATATATGAATAACAAACTACTACATATTATTTCTCACATACATATTAATATATAACGATGGATACTATTTCCTCAAACTCATGTTTCAGCAGATGCTTATCTAGCAATCTCTTGAAAGCTGCTTGGGGCTTGTCTTATGTTTACGGTACCCTTTAAAATCAAATATAGTGATTTTTACCTCCATCTGAAGACCGGTGAATCATTTTTATTTGGTAAAATCGACCTGCTGATGAAGAACAGAACAGAATCCTACACATCAAGTATTTTATGTTTTGTGATTCATTTTTACTTTTAATGTAAAAATATGAATACCACAAGTCACAAGATGTTTGGTGGAACTCCATTGTTACAAAATATTACGTTATATCCTAGCTGTTTCGGGCTAATGCGATTGTTATGAGATGCAATGCACTATGATTGAAAGTGATTTTAAGAACTACCAAAGCAACTACTGCAATTTTTCAATAAAAATGTTGTCTAACGAATAAATTAACTAGGTCGTTTTAATAGAAATCTAGACGTGGTACAATTAAACCGGCGGTACGATATAGCCGACTCTCCCCTTTTCAAGTAATTTTTTTTCTTTTAAGATTTACCTAAAAACTCACAGCAGCGAAATTAATCTAAACATTACGGATTTGCTATTTACTTGCATGCTTACAGATACTTAAGTGGGTAGTGGACTAGTGGATGAGCTCTTCCTCATACAATTCCTTCCTGGATACTGACTTTATTAAAAATATTTCTACATAATTTGTTATACATTGAGCTATGTTATTTCGTTCACCTTTTATACCAGGATCTCTAGAAGACTGTCGTGTCGTATGCATAATTGTTAGACCACAGTTTGACTTCTGATTCTTGTAGTACCTAGGTCTCCCAGGCTTCAAGAAACCTGATGAGCATGGGTGGGGTAGACCCAGGAGGAGATGGTGAGACGACTTTGACACCTGCCTTTATAACTGGCCAGAGGAAACACAAAATCGGGAGTTATTGAGAACCAGGGGAAGGGCGTTTGCCTAGCAGTGAGATACCTAAATCGGCTAAAGAAATGTTAATATCCAGAGAGGAAAATGAGAACTACGTTTGTATGTAGAAGCGGTCATCCCCTTTCATCTTAAGGTGGTGAAGTGGTGGATTACGACTGCAACAGCATGAGCGTCGCCGAAACTGCACCAGCAATAGGTACTGAAATAATAACATGTTAACATTATATATGTAGTCAACATTTTAAAACAGCTACCTTTTGTTTACTGCTACTTATATTCCTATATCCAAAATTAGATATGGTAAATATTAACGGACAGTCGTGAACATGTACATATTTCGTAAGATTACCGAAATATTATATTTGTCGGGAATCGTGGGCGTATAAGACTATCGGATCACATCAGAATCTTCAATCGTAGTTAACTAGAGCTTTCAATGAAATACGATCTTAAACTCATAGTCTTTACTGGACAAGATTGATTACAAATCACAGCACACGTTAGGTTTCTTAAGCAGGCTAGTGGATTTGATCAAGAACCGCCAACGACATCGTCTTCTCTGGATCGTTCTCTCCTGAAGATTGATTGACAACATAACTTCAGTTGTTTTGGATTTCAATTGTTTTGATAGCGCACTCTGACGTCTTGGTAGCACTAAATCGAACGTCACTTAGGTGTACGTAACACCCTAGTTTGCTTTATTTGTCAAATATGGCGTGATAAAACGCCTCTTAAAGGCGATAGATGGCACAATTCGGCCGTTCTCCGACATATAAATACCATATTTACTTTTTATGACGTTAATGTGCTTTTATTGTGCCAAGTAGGCTCCATAATTATCTTATCAATTGCATTTGTCCATAAAAGCTAACTTTTTGAAACTGTTTAGTTAAATTTATCTAGTTTTCAGAGTCTATATTACCTATAATAGATTTAGATAAAAGGCAATTATTAAATTTTGAGCCTAGCGCAATTGATAAAAAAAAAAAAGTTATTTTAAACGTTAGTTGTTCATTGAGTTTTAATACTACAGAAGAATATATTTCACTGTCTCTTTAGAGTGAATTGTGCGCCACTAAATCACTCGAGAGGTACTACTAGGTACTGTAAAAATGCTTGATGCAAAAAGCAAGAATGAAGCTCTTTTACGGAATACGAAGTAGATGAATAAATTCAGCAAGTTCTGGGACTTAACGTTTAACGGAATTCGTTTAGTTGTTTTTATTTTGTTTCATTTTACGACAGGTACGTGACAGATACTAAGTTATTAATTATAAAATGGCTATTTTTAGTATCAATATGGAAAAATAAATCATGTGTACAACTTTTGTACGCGGATTGTTATTGATTGACGTAAACTTTTACGTAGGTATACTTTTTTGTCACTGACCGAAAAAAAAAATCAGTCATGCCCGTATTCAACAGGATTCATAACTGAATTCTCGTTGACAATACCGTGACACTGTGAATTTGGCGTGATAAAAAGA
Organism: Cydia pomonella; assembly: GCF_033807575.1. Lineage (NCBI taxonomy): Eukaryota > Metazoa > Arthropoda > Insecta > Lepidoptera > Tortricidae > Cydia > Cydia pomonella. The sequence goes on along the minus strand of NC_084706.1, from coordinate 11,372,130 downwards.
GAAAGTGTCATTATATCATATTATATACACCGTGGGTTGGTAAAACTCGACAGATTTCAAGCACGCATTTGTGAGGATTTTTTTTTTCTTTTAGCCGATAAAAAAGCCATTTTCTGCACACAGCAGGTTATTTCTTTTTATTCATTTATAGATCAAAATTGCGAGTTTTCTTTAAAACAGTAATGTTTGTCAGGAGCTATGTCTAAACCAAGTCACATAGAGGCAGCGCCGCAGTCATATAGGCGTTTTTCACAAAGTTATTACAGAAATAATTTTTCGCAAGAATTGCCATTATCTCTAAAAGAAGACCGATTTCAGAAAATTTTGTATGACATTTTGGTCTCTAAATGAGATTAAGAATAAAACTTTAAAATCTATCAGGTTTTACCGGCCCACGGAGTATAATATCACTCACTCACTCACTTCCTCACTTTGTCATTGCAAAGCCATTCCTGAGCTAAAAGAAGCAATCAGCTAGTTGTATTACCTAGTAATACAAATGGCAAGTTGTTGTTTAATGGTAAAATATGGATACTCGAACATACGAAAGATTACAAAATTGAACCACTAGAGAAGCGAATGGTTTTAAAGTAAAATATTGCCAATTGCGGGGGTTTCCAGGCATGAGGGTTAAACAAACTTTGCTACAGAATGCAACACGAAATTTTTTCATCACACCACCACGAGGAAAATAATTGTTATTCCAATTATTTATTAAAAAATCATTCTATCAGCCCCTTGGCTGACGTAAATAGCTTTCTTCATAAAGGATTTCTTGTCTCGCCCGTCAAGTTTTATAAGGTCTAGTCATAAACTGTATCTGTCACCACCACGATTGCCGTCGCCCATGGACACCTGCAACACAAGAGCGATTATAAGATTTAAATTTGTGCTTCAGTTTGAAATAGGAAACTGGACAATATTAAGTGTAAATTGCGCAATTATAGCTCTTAAAAATCAATTTATTCATTTATTATTACCCAAAGAAAGAGAAATTGGTTTAATATGGAAACTCAGAAAGATAAAACTGTAATATTTTGCTAACACTGAACGACTGCATTGGAGTGATGCAGGTGAATCAAGTGCGCACACCGTATCCATCGCGAGCTACATGAGTCCCGCAGCGGCAGCGGCTCTCGTCGGGTTGCTGTGTGAGATGGTCATGCATTTAGCCAAGAGGATGGGGAAGATGATTTCAAAATGTTAACTTACCTTAAGTTAAGAATTATTTCTCCTCTGCGTTAATTTCATTCGGGTAATTTGGTTGTATTTCGTCAATTATTAAGGCTCATACAACGTTGAATTGCTATTCATTTAATCGGCAAACAAACGATCACCATTCAATATTTGGCTTTTTATTAATATTGCTTGGCTGACTTCGACTGATTGTGACTCTTGTAGAAAGGCAAACCTTCTTCTTTTTCGTGTACCATGTAGCATTATCGTCACTTACTTTTTCTCGTAAAAAATACGAATAAGTAAATAAGTATTTTTATTTATCCGTCTGACAGTGACATTGTTCATAACTCATTGATAATCAACTAACAAACCCTGCCACGCCTATACGTCGCAACAGCAGGCAGTCGCCGTCACTGCAGTAATGTCGCACCAGTAATGTCGCAACGGTAGTGCAGCTGCAGTTGGAAATTGACTGTCACCTTAAATCTAATTTTGCAAAGCACTTAATAGATAGTGGCCAGCTTTTATCTGAGAACCGTTCTTTTGATATTTTACATGTTTGCGAGAAAGGATTACGTTTGAGTGTTCTGGAACAGTTAGAAATAATTAGGTACAACAACAGGGGGTTGATTCTTAATGAACAGTTGAATGTTGCGTCATCGCCGTTATTACGAATATTTCCATCTCACTTACGCTTGCACAGTGGGGGGCGTGATTAAGGTATAAATATGGCCGACCATTCTAGACAGCTGTTTCAGTCGTCGAACTTCGGACCCTCAACATCTCCTGAGGATGCCTCGTAGAGAGGCGAAACACGTGTCGAGTTTTGTATTTTCGGTGGTGGGTTGTTATATTTATTTGCGTATTTATTTTTGCTATCGTTCTACCGCGAGGTAACTTTGGACGTGCATGTAAAGAAGCACGTATAAATCAGTTGTTTGAGTGACTTACGCCAATTACCAAGGAATTAGAAATATTTCTTGCTAACTACTTTAATCTGATTTTCATTGCACAATAGGCAGTGCAAAGTAGCAGGCTGCTATGTGCACTACATATACTGTACACTGCACGTCTTTAAACAAAGTAAAATAATATGAAGTTAAAGTATTATTTTATACATCGGCAGCTGCTTTTCTCTCCAGTACGTACGTACGGTAGGTACGTATTTAAGTACAAGATGAAAAATTGTGTAGATAGCAAGCACGGCAAAATGAAATAGTCTAGGGGCTTATTTTACTAAGTGCAAGCCCGACGTGCAAAAGACGCAACCGCTCTTTATCATACATTCCGAGATGCTCGGGGGTCGCATTCCGCGCGGCGTGACACTTAAGGCGATAAAAACGTGAGGGCATTACATAGTGCTATGCCGCAGTTTGAGGATGCGTGAGAAAGGTTCTCGGAACGAGATATTTAGAGGTAAATTAAGTTGTAATGCCGAACTATGTAATATAACTGTCTGACTAAACTGAATATAGCGACCTTCAAACTTAGAGGTCATTACTTTAAGGCAGAAGGGTTGGATAGTCGATGGATTAAAAAACTGTTTCAGAGGCGGAGTTTGTTAATAAAAATAATAGCAGTATAATTTTAGTATAAAATAGCTAGTCACTTTTCAGGTAGTTACTTTTCAGAGTAATTAATAAAAAATGTAAAAACCCTCTGAATGGCCAAGTCTTCCGTCGCAAATTTCGCGCGGCGTACCATAACTTTTTCATCACAGTTAATTCAGCTTATATATACGTCCCACTATTGGGCACAGGCCTCCTCTCATGTTTGAGAGGGCTTGGGCTATAGTCCCCACGCTGGCCCAATGCAGGTTGGGTAATTAAAATATTAACGTGTATAATTTAGTATTTTTGTCCATGCTTATAAATATTTAATTTCATTACTTAAATAGCTGTTTAAATTATTTTCACACAATTTTCAATTGTAGCTGAGCGTCCTATATTTCAATAACAATATTTCACTTACCCCCCTCGTTAGTCGTTACAATTGTTCTCGTCTAATTTCCTGGCTTTATGCCCTCTCTTAAGCTATGTAGAAAATACTATGATAATATTAAATAGCCTTTTGAGCTCAAATAAAAACAACAGTAGCTAGTATTTATTTTCGTTCGGCAACCTTTTTTAATGTCCGTAGCTAAAATAGCAAAAACTGAAGGAACCGTTAAAGTTTCACGGAACCCTTCAGTTTTCAGTAAGAACTTATCACTGTTTATGTCAAAATCTATATAAGATCAAAGTTTTCATTGATTTACAAGGTAAGTTGTAGTTGTGTGAAATTCGTTTGACACTGACAAATCATATTGAAGCCTCCTTTTGTTTGGGTTTCGGCTACCTATGCAACGCTGCAACACTTATGTATACAATATTAGAAGCCAAGTCAGTATTTTAGAAGGCAACATACAATCTCTAGTTCTTTCTTTATTTTTTGGTACCTAATATTTGGAGCTTACTAAACTTTATTTATTTAATTATTTAATCTTTATTGCACAATACATGAAGTTACAAATGGCGGACTTAATGCCTTAAGGCATTCTCTACCAGTCAACCAATACTAAACTTTATGGCTAATAATGCTGCTATTTCGTATTTTAAACCCCCAACGCAAAAAGAGGGGTGTTATTTGTTTGAAATGTAGTCAACATTAGTAAAGATGGCGGCGAATTCTGTTAATGGGATCCGATAACCTACTCTTACGTAAAGCTGACTACCGGTTGTGCAAACTACATCACCAGATGTCACTATAAAATTGGTACAATTTAAAGGCATGAATACAACATAAACAAGGTTGCATATACCTCGTATGTCAAGACCTATCTTTATTCATAATGTTGTTACCTAGCAACTGTTGTTTACTGACAAAAAAAAACTAACCAGAGATATGATTGATATGAACTTATTATTTCTCTATTAATTTTAAAGTGCAGAGCAGAGTAAAATCGGAGTAAGCACTAAACACGAGTCAAATTCAAATAGGGAAATTAGAATCCCACTAGTTGGAACTCCCGATGTTCCAATGTTACAAACCCGGAAGCTTAAAATTTTAACAGTGTTCAATTCAAGGCAATGCCGGGAGGTTTAGATATTTTCGAAGGTAAGAAGAAAATACCATCCTTCTTAGCGCTCATGCAGCGATAAAAACAAGCGATGATTATTTTAATTTTGTTTACGACAAACATATCCGACGACACTCTGCCAAGATTTGTGCAATTTAATTCCGCTAAGTCAGACGAGATAGAGTGCATCTATGGAGGTACGTGCGTAGAAAAGACATACGGCCTATGCCTGAAATTCATTAGTACAAGAAGGAACCAAACCATGACATCATTACTCATGTGTTTATTTTAAAGAATATCTGGAATTTGTTTACGGAGCTAGAGAGCGAGACGCAATTACCAGGAATTCTCGAAATGTACACTTTACCTGTCTTTACCTTCGCAATATCTTGAATTCAAGTCCAGTTGGATGTTAAGGTCAAAGAAGAAACACTCAGTTAAAAACTAGGCAAGTCAGTTATGCGCACATGGAAGAGTTCTAAGTCAGACTGAGACACAAGTCACAGAGTCACAGAAGACGAAGCTAATGCAGTTTTGTACACAAAGATGAACAAAGGTAAAAAGAAGAACAATTCAAGTACTTCAACACCTAGTATATTACTATCTTGTATACCAAATTGAAAGCAATAAACATATACTTGCTTTAGTAGAAAGTATTTCTTTTCTACATAATAGGTAGGTCTACTTGGGCGACTTACAAGTTAATATCTTGTAAACAAAAAACTATCAAAGTTACAAGAAATCAAACAAAAAATTTACTTGTAAACCGCCCTAATATTATGTAGTATGAAAGTAACTACAAATACGGTTGCATATGTAGATGTGCACGCACACATAGCTAGTTTCGGATACAAATTAGAGATAGCGCTTCGAATTAGTTTCCTTAAAATTCTTCAAGAGGGCTCTCTTTTTCTATTTACTTACTTTACTCTTTGGTCAAAGCGCGTTTCCTTGTAGTGGTTCTAAGCTGTTTCATTGAAATTGATCCAGCAGTTTGAAGAGTATCAGATCTTTTCCAAAACGATTTATGGCATAAAATACGAGTAATGCCTAAAAAATCTTAGGCATATAGCGTAGTAGATGACTGACAAATAATAAATCATATTTATTAACTACATTTATCGATATTACACATTAGTTTTACTATAGTTAACGTCAATTTTTTAATCCATAAAAGATATAAAAATATACAAAATAGATAATGATCCATGGAATATTCCACGTTTACCTAAACGCTGTTTTAATAATAATATGATTTCATGAATTGTTTCATCTCATCTATGATCAAAAATTATAAAGTAAAGTTATATGCTGATTGCAAAAGCATTGCAGGAGGCACCACGGCATGCAGCAGCAAACAGCGGCGGTATGTCAATCAGACTGTCGATCTCTTTGGTAAATTGAGTGACGGAGTTCAACGTTTTATTCGCGACAGCATTGCAACTATGACAGCAACGCAATTTCTCAATGAAATAAAATTGTCAGTGACACCACCGGCGTCAACTGTAATATTCAAATTTCTTTTTTCAAGAACTTATTCAACTTGCCCCGTTAGTATGTAGGTACGTATGTATGTTAGTACGTATGTGTATTTCCCGATTTCCGATGACGCTGAAAATTTGCATACATATGTAAATCGGATGACAATGTAATATTACAATAACATAGAGCTGATCTGATGATGAAGACAGGATGTGGCCAAGGGAACTCTGTGATAAAACAATACAAACTAATTGTGTTTGGAGTTTTTAGAATCGTCTCGATGATTTTTAGTTGTCTATGGAAAGAAAAGTCTAGTCAGCGATTAAAGCATGTACCATATTTTTTACTAATACTAATTATATGATTTGACAACTAATAGTAATAATAGTCCTCCTCATCGTTTTCAATGACGGCGATCCTAAATAAACATTATGGACGTTGTCTAGCATGAGCCCTAATGTGGCTGGCCAGGCCGAACTTGCTCTTAAATACTCTATTGCACGCATGACAATAAAGTTGGCCAGCTGCTTTGAACGTGTACACGTAGGAGGGCTTACGTCTCTCTTTCCGTAACTGGCGTTTTATGTCTAGGCTAGTGAGGCGGTTATCTTCAAATGTTTTGACACCGTTATGGATGGCAGAACGCCAAGAATACCTCCTTCCAGCAAGCTCCTCCCAACGCTTAAGGTCGATGGCGCAAGCACTCAGATGCCGTATGAGTACGTCCTTGTAGCACAGATGCTGACCACCGTGCTTCCGCTTACCCACCGCCAACTCAGAGTAGAGAACAGCTTTAGGCAAGCGGTGGTCATCCATTTGAAGGACGTGCCCGCACCTCCTGAGCTGCCGCTGCATTAGTAAGGCCTCCATGCCGTACATTCCGGAACGACGCAGGACATCAGAGTTGGGAAAATGGCCCTGCCACTTGATCCTGAGTATAGACACCTCAGGTGGTGAGTGTCCAGTTTCTTTATGTCTGTTTTGTAGAGGCACCATGTCTCTGCTCCATATAAAAGTACAGGGGTGATTAGCGCTAGATTACTGTAGACGCTATTTTTTTCTCAGGTTTGAGATCATGGGGCCTCCAGACGTGATCTGTGAGTTAGCATTTGCACCAGTAGCATTTGGCAACTGCTACTTTATTAGTACGGTTGCAGAGGACCTACAGCAAAAACCGAAAATCGCAATTTGCGGAAATCTTTCTCTCTTATTCGAATGAAGGCGTAATAAGAGTGACAGAGAAAGATGCCCCCAATTAGCGAACATCGATTTTAGTGAACATTGTCGGGTCGCGTAGTCAGATCAGTTACAATCAGAAGTCAATACAAATAAACCAATCGCTATGTTTCAAAAAAATTCTTCCGGTATGCACAAAGAAATTGCTCGTTCAAGAACTCATACTCCAGCTCATTCATTATGCTGATGTGTGTACAACGAACATGTGTCAAACTCTCTCAACAAACTCGTTCGACTAGTAAACAATGGAATACGGTTCATTTTTGGAATTCGAAAGTTTGATCATATATCCAGCTACCGTCGCCAGCTCAAGTGGCTTCCCATAGCGCCGTTCCTTTCGAATACTCTCCACACTCTTCTCTATCCTATTCGAGCTCTCCACTCCAGAATATCTCAAATGTAACTTCAACTTTATTACTCCCCGCCACAAAATAAAAAATAAACAGAAGGTCCGTTGTCGCCGTTCTTGAAAATACATACCTAAACTTGCCCGACTCACTAGGGTTGCTTCTGTATTAATTTCGAATTTTAAAAAGAGTAGGTAATATAAGATTACAGACATACATCGATTCGTTTATACATACATCTTATCATGTTTACATTCCTTAGATACTGCATTTTGACGTACATGACAGTCGGTACCTACGTAGCGCCGGGGACGTCAAGTGAGCAACGCGCGCACAGCCCGACTAAGCTCTGCCCGAGAGTGGCCGAGAACGCCTGTAAATGTAACGTCTGTGAGCGTCTTTGGAATGCACTTCCTCTAACGATTAGACAAGCCTCAAAAAAGCTGAATTTCAAACGAATTAGTCTCATCTTAGCAAACCTGACTAGAAGAAATCCTTTGTAACTTCATTATGTACTTTGCCTTAACACAAACTAATTACAAACTAAACGAGCGTAAGCTTAATAGTCGACGCGATAGTAAACTGAAGCGCTTATAAGTAGAACTAAACCAGAGACCTACTTTCGTAGTTAAACTTGAGCATCAGAACTCTAAAACTCAGACGACTTTATGGCCGAGACCAAAGACATTTATCTATACGTAGATCTCGCTATCACACCAACTTCGCGTGTCAAAAACTCAAAAACTAAGTCTTTTCATTCTCTGTTGTATATGATCGCATGATATGTTCATGTACCTACACATGTATAGGACGTCCTAAGTAATTCTGTTGTTTTCTTGCAATAAATGTAGAATAATTCTAGGAGTATTATTATAATGATTTCGTTTCCAAATTTCATCAATAATTGTAATAGGCAGATTTTTAATTTAAAGTTAAATTAATATGTAAATCCTAGAGAAGTGAATGTTTTGACCAGAATCGGCTAAAACATTATTCAATGTATATTATCTACTTAAATAACATAAAAATAAAGTTGGCGATGGCGTTAAGATATTGGTATGATCGGTTTTCTTACAAACTAACGAACTATGGCACAATGACGTTATTGTAATTGATTCCATTTTGCCAAATTTACATTCAACGGCTATTGTAATGTATGTCTGCGGCCAAGACGGCGCGGCGGGTGTTGGAAAAAGTGAGAAGTATTCGTTACTTTAAAGTTAAATATTGTGGAGCATTGCCGAGACGCAGTCGAATGGGTTGCGGATGCGAAGCGCTACTAACATTTTATTCTTGTTAAGATTTTAAAACAACTGTCGGAAGAAAATTTTGCTTGAATTATTTATTGATGAATAAAATACCTACTTTATAATAATTATAATATTTGAAGCGACATGACGACAATCATTGAAAATAGCATGAGTCCTAGGTAATTATGTTAATAATGAAGAGAATAATGTTGAATTATTAAAGATTTATACTTTATGGAACAACATTTTTTTTCTTTATAAAGCACCTTACATCTTAATAGCGCGATTTAGGATTTTCATTACACGAAATCTTTCATTGGATACGAAATTTGACAATACTTTCAAACAACTGAGTTGACCAGTAGGTTATTGAATAGTATTACCTTCAGGCGCCCGCGAATGCTCTTTGTGCTCCTAAGTACAAAACTCCCTAAATGACACTGCTTATCTTTAAAAAAAAATACCTGGTAAACTTTTGTGCAGCGATATGATTTTCCTACTATTCTTCAACAAGAATCGACACAAGAAATTGAAAAGGGAGCATTTATGCAATTCGTTTGGGACAATTCCGACGTAAATATAAACGTTAGTAATGACGTGCTAAGAGGGGAGTGCATTGTAAAAATGGTTGATCTCTAACAGCGCTTTCCTGCTATTGGGGAAGGCCGGTAAAAACTAATCGTAGATTGCGCTCTCGACGATGTTAGGTACTGCTTTAGTAGGGATTTTGACAATGCCTTAAACAATACATTAGTTGCCTTCCTCACTATAGCAATTTTATTTTTTAAGATAACAAGAGAACTATACGACTTACTGACCCTTTCTTGCACTTAAATGAAAGTTAATTAAATTAGCTACACCCTTATTCATTGCAATATATCTCATACCGTGAGCGGTTGTGCCGATATTTGTCTTAAAATATTTTCTTATATTTTTTTTAGAATCGATTATTTCCGAAAATATTCACTTTATCCAAAAATGCCTGTTTAAGACCCCTATTCGTTTTGAAAGACCTGTCCAACGATACCATTAGGTTAAAGCGAAATAAAAATTAAAATAAAATGTATCGGAGGATAACACATTTTTTTTTTCAGTTTTTATTATACTGTTTTGTCGCCATGCATTATTTATATATTCATGCCAAATTGCAGCTTTCTAGCACTAACGATCACGGAGCAGAGCCGCGAACGGGCAGACAGACGAAAATGGCAAATTAAGGGTTCCAAGTTGACTACGGAACCCTAAAAAGCGTGCGGCCTGTGAAAGCTGTATAAAAATAATTGGGGATTCCACATTTTTTGCATACATTTGGTGTTGTTGAAAGTATTTATTGAACAAACATGCTTAAAAAAAAGATTTACATGTTTAAAGAGCCATTGACAAAACCAATCATTCAATACAGTTTATATAAGTAATATAAGGATAAAAAACTATAACAAATCTGTTCCTAAATATGTATTACATGGCGCAAATAAAGAATATTTTTTCATCAGCACCTCGCAATCGATTACGACGAATAGTTCCCAGAGAGAAAATGCCGTATCTTTCGCGCAAAATGTAGACCAACTCCGGCGATGCAAGAAAGTTGTCAAAATATACGGTTGATGGCTTATTTTTGTTGACTGACAAAGAGCTAACACTATTTGTGCACCAAAGCCTAAGTGTCTTCAATTAGCTCATGGTCATTTTCAGAACTATTTGAAATATTCAGTTGTTCTAGCGAGGATGACAATGAGGGCGTTGGTGAGTAAACGTATGAGTCAGTATCAGAATTATTAATGTTTGTATTTATTATAATAACTATGTATTTATGCATGTTTATTTATAATAGTAGTGTTTAGATAGTGACTTTTATCTCTCTGTACTGATTTTCTTTTCCACACCAATTGTAAGTTTCTGTTTGGCTCAATGGTTGACTGGTAGAGAAATGCCTTAAGGCATTAAGTCCGCCAATTGTACTTTTTTTATTGTTTTATTGCACAATTAATAATATGGTTAAATATATGGTAATGGTTAAATAAATAAAAAATGCATGGCAACCCTGGCCATGTAAACAACAAATCAAGGACCTCTTGTGTGTTTTTATAAATAGAAAAAGTATTACTTACAAGAAAAAGTTGTAAAGTGCTGTGAAGTTCCGTTTGATAACCTATATGGTCAATACACCGCACAAATCACTAGGCCAAGGTTTCACTAAGAGATAATCGGTGAGAACACCTTTTTTTTTAACCGTTGCGATTTCGAAAACGTCAAGCAATCAAACTTTAACGGCATAAAGTTAACAAATCCCGAGCGGCTGTTAGGCGAACGATAACAGGTCACGCCTCAACTGCCACAGATGCGACCATACTGGCTGCATCAATTAAATGTTGCCAATGGAGGGTACATAGCTATCAGGCTGTTAGTATGAAGGAGCGGTTTAAAAACTATCCCTACCCGACGCATCTTGGATAACCGGAGTACCTACGTTAAAAGCCTGACGTCATGAACGTGCTACGAGTTAATGGGACTGACTACGATACTGCCACTGCAGGTGCTAGCTGCGATGACTAACTTTTTAGCAGAATTCACATTGGCTACGGAAGTGGTGTTGTCGTTTTGTATCTTCTGGCGGACGCTTTATTAATGGTGTTTAGAACATTTAGATGATTTTTATTATTATTTGGATTTTAGTATTTTATAATTTGTGGCATGTAATTTTAATTGTAATTTTGGTTCTTTATAGTCCCTATATTAGATTATTTTATGTTATTTTTCGTACCAAGTGCGTTATAATGTGACCTTTTTTTTTTTTAATTGTTTTATTTTTATTTATTTAATTAATTAGTAATTAGGTTGACATCTTTTTCCTTTAATTTGTATAAGTATACATTAGATGAGTTCAATTTCTATTCTAGTCCTTTGTTGAACGGTTATTATTGTATTAGTTAGTAGTTTATAGGGTAAGTTAGTGCTTTTAAATTAAAATGGCTACCCCAAATGCTTCGCCACAGGTTCCGCTCCTAGAGTGTCCAATTTGTACCGACCATAAGCGTTACAAAGGCCAGCGTGGTCTTAAAATACACTGCGTCCGTGCTCATAGTCCACGTATTGATACAATAACAACGGCTCAGTGTTTATCGGATAATATTGACACAAATCCGGGCGCTGCCCCTGCGCCGCTTGCTCAATTTTTGGCAACCCTCAAGTCCGGTTCTAAGATAACAAAAAGGATCCCAAAAGGGGCTAGAGCTATGGCGGCACGAAGTTTAGCAGAGTCCGTAGCAAGAGTAGTTTCGGAAAATAGTTTCACGGCTTGGGAACACCTCCTTACTTTTGCCTACAAAAATTTCCATATACCTCACACAAAATCAAACCGTACTTTAACCGCCATAATCAAAGATAACTTGTCTCATCCGTCATTTCCTGTTGCAAATCCTACCGATACACCAAACACAATAGACCACAACGCCCAAATCAATCCGAAATATAAGTGCAGGATAATTGAACAAAAAATATCCGATGGCAACTTAAAAGGAGCGACTAGGTTATTATTTTCGAGTGACACTTTGGCGTCATACTCTCCTGCCGTGCTTAGTGCTTTACAGGATAAGCATCCCGTCGCTTCCGCGTCCTCACTTTTACCCAGCCCACCGGGGCCACCAGCTGCCTCTCTCCAACCGCTGCAGGTAACAAAAGCTGCAGTTTTGCATGCTGTGCTCTCTTTTCCTGCTGGGTCAGCTGGCGGCTTAGATGGCATCACACCACAACATTTAAAGGATTTGACCGGCCCGCTTGCTGGGGATGCCGGTGAGACATTACTGGAGGAGCTTACTGCGCTGACAAACCTAATGCTCGCGGGCAAAGTTTGCCGGGAAGTTGTTCCCATACTGTACGGGGCTAATCTTATTGCCCTTAAGAAAAAAGATGGCGGTATTCGGCCAATAGCAGTGGGAAATACTTTTCGGCGACTTACTTCAAAAATTTGTTGTCGCGAATTTCATTCACGCTTAACAGAGAAGTTTAAACCCATTCAGCTGGGGTTTGGCCTTAAGGGGGGTTGCGAGGGAGCGGTTCATGCAGCCCGTTCGTTTATAGATAGCCCAAATTTTGAAATTCTGGTGAAGATTGACGTCCGTAATGCGTTTAACTCCATCGATCGCGGCGTTCTTCTGACCCAAGTAGAGAAAGAGCTGCCAGAAATATATGGCTACCTTTGGCAATGTTACGGCTCCGCCTCTAGCCTTATGTACAAAAATATGGAAATACCGTCTTGCGTGGGCTGTCAGCAGGGGGATCCACTAGGCCCTGTAATTTTTAGTCTGGCCATCCACCCCATCATCAATCAGCTGACATCTAATCTGAATTTTTGGTACCTCGACGACGGTACTATTGGCGGCAAAAAATCAACGGTGTTAGCGGATTTAAGGACTTTAAATGATAGGTTTGCGGAGATTGGTTTAGCGATCAACTACGATAAGTGTGAGTTGTTCATTTCGGACGCCATGCCCCCCGACACCAAGTCGTCATTAATCAACGACATTAACCTCATTACGCCAAATATTTCGGTATTGTCGCGCGATACCCTTACGCTTTTAGGAGCCCCAATTTTGGAAGAAGCGATTCCGCTCTCAATAAACGGTAAGGTCGAACAATTTAATAAGTGTTCGCAATTGTTACACGAGATTAACCCGCACATGGCGATCTACATTCTGCGTCTTTGCCTGTTTTCACCGAGATTTTTGTACATACTCCGCTGCGCCCCAGTATGGAAATTCCCATTGATAACATCAAGCGTAGATAATATCCTCAGAGAAACGGTCAGTAAGATCCTGAACGTCAGCTTTACACCATCGAGTTGGACTCAGGCTACCCTCCCGATTAAATTTGGCGGACTTGGTATCCGTTTGGCGGGTGATCTAGCTCTCCCGGCGTTTTTGTCGTCTGCCTACAGTACATTCACCCTCGTTCGCGGTATTCTTCGAATTCCTTCAACCGCTAACGTGTTGGTGTCGTGCTTGGCGGATGCGGAATCAGCTTGGGAGGCAGACCATTCAGTCGAGCAGGTACCGGGAGAAAAAATGAGTCAAGCGGCGTGGGACGTTTTTAATGTTAAAAGAAACCTACAACTTCTCTTGCATAATTCCCCGAACCATCATGAACGAGCTAGGCTCATGGCGGTGTCTGAAAAGGAGTCAGGTTATTGGTTGCATGCACTTCCATCACGAAACCTGGGCTCCGCTCTGGAACCCTCAACTTTGAGGATCGCGGTTTGCCTTCGCCTGGGTCTACGAATTTGCGAGCCGCACACTTGCAGCCGTTGCATACAGCCAGTTGACACTCTGGGGCGGCATGGCCTGCATTGCAAAATGAGCGCTGGTCGGCTTTACAGGCATGCTACCCTTAACGATTTGATCCGCCGCGCCCTCAGCACTGCCTCTCTTCCCGCGACGTTGGAGCCGTCAGGTCTCTGTGCAGCTGACGGCAAGAGACCTGATGGCTGCACTCTCGTGCCCTGGAGCTTAGGTCGCCCTTTGGCGTGGGACGCCACCTGCGTTGACACGCTGGCTCCGTCTTACGTGGAAGGGTCGGCTCGGAAGCCTGGGACTGCTGTGGACCAGGCCCAGACCGCCAAGCGCCGCAAATACGCGTTCTTGTCGAATGAGTATGAGTTTGCGGCGCTTGCAATGGAAACGCTAGGCCCGTGGTCGTCCGACACCAAAAATTTTGTCAGAGAAGTGTCAGTTCGGCTGATAGGCATCTCGGGCGATCATAGGGCTGGCGCTTTCTTTGCCCAGAGGCTAAGCCTGGCGGTGCAGAGGGGTAACGCCGCCAGCGTTCTTGCGACCATGCCGGAAGGAAGTGATTTGGGGGAGATCTTTTATATTTAGTTTTTAGTTTTAAGTTGTTTTGTGTTAGCATAAGTTCGATTTATTTGTTTTAGTTGTAAATTAACGTATAATAATAAATTGCTATGTCACCTCAATAAATATTATAGGACATTATTACACAAATTGAATAAATAAAAATAAATAAATAAATTATCAAGCACAACATTTTCGTCAGTGGGAACTTCACTTGCTTCAGATGTTGTTTAGGTATAAGCGAGTAAAGTTAAACTCGGTGTCATTGGCGATAATTATTACTATACATCGTTTACAGCGTACATGACAAAGTCCGGTGAGACGGACGGCTGATTTCGCGGCAGCTTAGAGAATGACAATAGTATTTTATGCAAACGTTGTTTAAGAGAGGTCAAAAACGCGAGTGGCGTGAGTAACAATTTGAGGTGAAGCCGAAAATTATTAATAGAGACGCTGCGAGTATTTTTTGACTCAGTTAAACAACGTTGCATACAATACTCATTCTACGACCAAGCACTTACTTTGAAATAAAATTAAATATATTATAAATATATCTAATTTCTCTAAGTATAAAATGGAGGTGCCTGTTTAACTTTGCTCAACCCGTTACCATCAAGATATCGTCTCTTTGACTTCCCCAATCCAAGTGAACGAGTCTGTACTACACTCTCTTTAGCTTCCGCTTACCCCTGCCACTTGCTAACTCCAGTATTGCCGGGTAAGTCATTAAACATTACCCGTCACCCTGATATTAAACTCAGGTATTTTAAGAATCTTGTCAAGTAAAATTCATATTTGCTTACACTATTTGGTACAATTAAAAAAAATCATGATAAATATTTTTCATGTTATCTATCGCGATTTTGAAGGCAGCAAGTTTATAGTGACTTCTTGGGCCATCACTGATATTTCTTCAGGCATAGACACTAAGTTTACGTCATAATCCATTTAAACTTGAAAGACACAGTTTTTTATTTTAATACAAAAGTTAAGTTTCTATTCGACAACCACCAAATGTGGTTACACACTCAAGAAGTAGCAAAGAATAGAGGGTACGGGCGAGCGGGAAATTGAATGAATGAAATTAAAAAAAAAGTTGTCTTTCGTTCACTTATTTGTCAGAGATGACATTTAAAATAAGGTTGGCAACAATGTATTTCATACTATATTTTTTAAGTGGTCATTACACGCAGTATCGAAAAGTGCCAAAAAGATACTGCGTGTATGCACAAATGCGTTTTTGGGGAATAGTTAAGACTTTGTCTTGACAACTATAAGGTAGAGTTTTAAAGATGTGTGCACGACCCTTTAAATGACAAATAAAAGTACGGGAGTAGAAAAAGTAATAAAATGCAGTTTTTTAATATCACTTCCTTTCAATTATATAACTAAAATTATGATTTTGATTCAAATCGACTCTTTTTTTGCAAAATAGCAAAGATATATTATCTTATTAAATACAACTGACGTGCGAGGCAGTGCGATCCTATAGATTTACTAATATAATGAGGTTGAGAGTACTTCAACTATATTTTTATACCCACCCGCATAAATTCAAAAATCGATTGCCATGTGAAAAAAATAGTAAATAATTTCATAAAAAGCTGTCTGATTTTTTTTTAAATGAGCTGACCGCCACACCGGACACCGTCAAATTAAGGGTTAGTACTTAAGGCCGAACATAATTACATTATTCAAAGTAAAAAAAAAAACAACATTTTTCAAATACCTAATGTAATATATCACGTCACTTTTCGTTATATCTATAAACCCCATACATTTCTACTTTTTGATTGTTTTGTCGATATTCGATTGTCATATTGGCTACTGTCTCCGGACACTTAAAACTTTTTTCAACCTCGCTTTAAAGTGAACATTTACTGCGACTAAAATGATCTAAAATGTCGCTACGTTCGCTATCGCAGTTGCGTTTTTATATAAATATTACCTATCGTTTTACTTACAACAGTCCCTAAGGAGGAAATAGGAACATGTTACCTGAATAAACTCAAGACTCTAATGAGAACAAATGACACAAGAACGTATCCTTTTTCCTTTCTAGGCCATACCGCAGAGGACAAACTTATGCACACCTCATCAATTTTAATGCGTAGGTGTAGACTTTGGGTTGTATGGTAAAACAAAAAATGCGTCTTAAGACATGCAAAATCTATGAAATTATTAATTTACTGCTAATAAAATAAATTAATTACAAATTAAAAAACACGAGTGCACTTTAGAATATTTTTTAGATATGTTAGTTACTCGTACTGCAGTCTCCCCGACTGTCTGTCATGTTTGGAAATTTTTCTTTTTATAAGGTCCCCCGACTGCAATCGGTCCTAAATGAGCATAAACTTTTGTGTTTGCTATTTATGACCTTGACTGAACATATAATTTAATATGGATTCATTGAGTAACTAACATATCTAAATATTATAATTAGCTTTTCAGGTCGCTTTCCAAGTGCAGTCGTATTATTTTTATATTAAGTTATTTTATTTTATACATTGTAGTGGCCATATTATTTGAAAGATTTAAGGCAATTTAGTTCCTTTAAGGAGCTTTCATCGTGTTGACCTTTAATAGGTATTTTAGCACGTAGTGTGAGTAAAATGTGTTTAAAAACCCGTAGAATAGGCCGGACCCAAAAACCAGATTTATTGAAAAGTGTTACAGCTAGTGGCTTATATAGGCTTATATCTCTGTAACTACAATCGTGGAGCTCAGTCTTTATCATCTAGACACTTGTGCTATTTTTCTGTTTGAGTAAGTACTAGCATGGAAGCAAGCCTCTTTCGCGTGGAAACGATCCCCTTTCGGACGTTTCGGGCCTTCGGCCCTATACGGGGCTTGGCCTTCGGAATTAAGATACTCGGGGAAGTTACAGGAAGCACACACACACCTGCCTTACGCTCAGGGCCGTCAGCCCTACGTGGAGCTCGGCCTTCGGCCATCGCAATTATGATGCTAGGGGAAGTTGCAGGAAGCACACACCTGCCTTACGCTCAGGGCCGTCGAGGGTCATTCTCTGAGAATATGTCTGCGGTTGCGTCCATTTGCCACGACTTTTCATACATTTTGTATGGGCCACGACAATCAGACCGCAGACATATTTTTTAAGAATGGCAGTCGAATGCTCTGTGCCTTTGCCCTACGTGGACCTCGGCCTTAAGGGCTTCACATTTGGATACTTGTAGCAACTCTTGATATGTTTTTGAGCAGTAACTTCTGGTGCTAGGCCTTTGGCTCTGTTTGGTGATCCCCAAATTTTTGTTTCTTTGTCACTAATCAAACAAAACATAGCATTTGTAATGAATCTGATAGGTATATCTTAGTTTTGCCGTTTAAAGTAAATGCACGCAAGTTACACGATTAGCACGGCTACCACCAGTTGGAATTTGACATTCACGTTAGCTATCTCCTCTCCATCGCACCAATACATCAGTGCGAGTGAGTTGGACTGCGATCGAGTTTACGCAGGCGCTAACGTAAACGTCAAGTGTCAACTCGTGGTACGGCTATACGGCGTGTTTTTTTTTAAAGTCAGTTAATTTTAAGGGTGCTTTCCTGAGTTTAAATTAACTTACTCAAAGAAACCTCTAGTCTAATTAGCTAAAGTATGGAGTACCTTACGCATCAAATCAAAACCAGATCTTTGCTTTACAGCTGAGGTAAAACAGTAGGAAAGTAAGACAGTATTTCCGATCGTGTATCGGTACGTACCTATAAACATGGAAATACGGCTCAGGCCCAGCAGTGATTCACTTACCACCAAACCTAGGCTGGTGTGCTGGTGACATAGTTTCCATAGGAAGTGGCTTATTTTTATAAGGAGATTAACATTTTCTATTTTCAATATGAACGATTTTTGTCCAGAATTTTCAAGGACATTTTAAACGTTGGGAAACTTCCCGCAACTTGCACATCTGTAATCTGTAGCTCTCGGTAATGATGACAATGATTACCGATCATCATAACAAATGAACCAAAATATGCAAATATTTGCTTATATATTATTTTATTTATCGAACACCTACCTGCCGAGATAAGAAATGAGCAATACGGCGAAATATTCAGGCGTAAATTGAGAAACCTTTTGTTGGAAAACCCTCTATATCTGTACTCAGTCAATAACACTACAACTAAATACATGGAAATAACATTTTGATTCAGAAATTGTTTTATTCTTATTGTTTTTTTTATTGACATTGTTGTTTTTATCATACGGACGATCCTTATTGGGAAATACCACTTCATTGTTTTTTACGAGTATGTTGTTGTGTGTTGATGATTCTTATTGGGAGACAATATTTGTGTTTTTTATACCTACTCTATGTAAATATAACAATGTAACGGACTGTTTCTATTGGAGATAAATTGACTTTTTATTTATCGTTTTTATTTTTATTTTTCTTATACTTTCGTAAGTATTGACATTGTAAATTTATATTTCGGATTTTGTAAGTATATACCTAGGTACTTACTGTTATTGTAATTGTATTGACAATCCTTATTGGAGCTATAATTTTATTTTATTAGTATTGTTATTATTTTCATTTTGACGATCATGATAGAAATTCTTTTATTTTTGTCATCAATGCAAATTTATTATGTAATAAATGAATCATCTTATCTAATGTAATCTATTTTTTATTTTAATAAAAAATATCAAAATAGTATTTCTTTGATAAATAAGATTACTTTTAAGAAGTAACATATCATCAACATTATAAGCAATATTTGACATCAATACATTGATATATTATCTTTTGTGATCATGATAAGTGAATTTTCATTTCATTTCATTATATCGTCGTTGGGAATGCGAAATCCGTCGTGTGCTCAATTTTTAATTGACAAATAGTTACCTAGCAACTAAATACATAACTAAGGTATTATTTTAGACATTAGACTTGGCATTCTCAACGACGATATAATTACAAGTATGGAAACTAGGCTTCCATAGTACACGCTTTGCTTAATTTGGATTGGAGCTAGGTTGATCTGTGTCTGTTTGAATTGATTTATAATAATAGGTACCTATCTTATTACAAAAAAACTTATGCATTAAAATTATATATCTACGATCGGTAATACCTTCTTATGGTAGCTATTACCACCCATTACCGATTCCTATGAGTCGGTGATAAAATATGTAAGTACGAACATAAAATGTATTAACGACTTATAAAAAAAAAAATATTTTTATTTAATTGACCTTGTGATTACAAAGCAGTTTGTAATGTATGCACATACTTACACGATATCGGTCCTCCATAAATCTCATAACTGTGGGTAGTTTCACATCGTTAAAAGAAGAAAACTAGATGACAATATGTCGATTATAGTTTTTTTAAAGATTTATTATTTGGGTTTAAACGGGTCCATAAAAATACTTGTGGTGTTATGATATAATAATATAAAATAAAGAAAAACTAAACATTACGTTGTGGTCATTACCGACTTACGGGTCGTTGATAGGTGCTACGACTAAACGTAACGAAACTATCATCGTCCTAATTTAAATTTTTATGGTTGTAAATGACTTTTTTTCAATAAATTGTGATACAAAATTAAGAATTTACACATAAATGAATACATTTAGTAATACACGGTAAAGTCTAGCAGTCACATATTAAAATTAATATCTTAAACAGATGTCATGTACTTACTTGAAGGTGCAAGTGCCAGTATGACAAGGACCTGCGTCCACGCCACCCGCGCCTTGATCGGCGTATTTTATCTTTTTTCGAAATACCACTCAAACTAACGTTACCAACCTACTTTTGAAATGGTTCTGGCAACCATAATTTTGATGACTGATCGGTAATACCTGCAGATTTTCAATGGGTCGTTAATAGCTGTGTTTATTTATGTTACATAACTCAGCATGAAAAGAATTTGAAACCGTATGAATCAACGAAATAAATTACTCTATAATAGCATAATTACTTACTTTTTGAATAATTTCTAAAGGAGCAAGGCAGCATGGACATGGAGTCGTTTCTCGGGTCACACATGGCGAATTAGTAGTTCTATTTTCTAGCACTCGCATCGCCACTGCAGTTTCACGAAAATAGAACTTGATAGGGTACGATTTACGAACAAGTACGATATAGAAGAGTTTCCCCTAAATACAAACATTCGTTAGTATGACCATGTATAATAGAGAGAGAAGACATAATACAATCTTTATTGACACATACAGCTTAAAGAAAACAATTATATTATATACAAGTTAAATAAATAATATAAAACTAAGTACTTACACAACACAACTCTATTATTACGAGTCGTCATTACGGTGCATGATGACTGTCGGCCATTACACCTCACCCTATCTTGGATGCAAACAGTTCTGAAACTTGCGCGATTACTTCTCCGACGATTTCTAGAAGAGCGAGCGTTCCCATTGTTATATCAGTGAATTCTGATCTGATAAAGATACTTTTCTACTGCAAAATTTCTGCAATAAAAAAGTTACGAGATGACTATTCATATTGTATTTTGACGTTGATTATATTTTAATATTGACGTTACATAATTCTTATAGCCTAAGAATAAAAACTCACGAAGTGCGATTTTGCTAATCTCTAGTGCTCTTCAGTGTACAATCAGATGCAGAGAGAGCTAACCCCCCCCCCCCCTACATAGACTGATTGTATGCAGGGCTTTCTTTCTTTCTAAGTAGGGCCCTAACATCCTAAGGGCTGTATACAGCAGACTGTACTTTGCATACACATTCCATGAGAATTGGTAGTATCAAATGACCGGATGTTAGGGCCCTACTACGTTGTTTATTTGCGTTTGAACGCCTTGGAGGAATTTATGAGAAACGAGTCTTTTTTAGGGTTCCGTGGTCAACTAGGAACCCTTATAGTTTCGCCATGTCCGTCTGTCTGTCCGAGGCTTTGCTCCGTGGTCGTTAGTACTAGAAAGCTGAAATTCGGCATGGATATATAAATCAATAAAGCCGACAAAGTCGTACAATAAAATCTAAAAATTTAATTTTCATTTGAGGGTACCTCCCCTACACGTAAAGTGGGGGTGATTTTTTTTTTTTGCTTCAACCCTACAGTGTGGGGTATTGTTGAAAAGGTCTTTCAAAACTAATAGGGGTCTTTAACAAACATTTTTTGATAAAGTGAATATATTCAGAGATAATCGCTCCGAAAGAAAAAAAAATGTGTCCCCCCCCTCTAACTTTTGAACCATAGGTCCAAAAAATATGAAAAAAATCGTGGAAGTAGAACTTAAGAAAGACATTAAATGAAAACTATAGCGGACATGATCAGTTTAGCTGTTTTTGAGTTATCGCAAAAAGTTTTCCCTTCATAGTAAAAAGACTTACTTTAATTAGGTACTGATTATGCAAATTCGCCTATTTGTTTAACTCGCGTGAAAGGTACCGTTTCATCCCTTGGTTAACAATTTACTATACTTTAAGCTCCAGTTTAGCTTATTGTGACGGAAGAGTAACTACGGAACCCTACACTGAGCGTGGCCCGACATGCTCTTGGCCGGTTTTTTTTTTTATAAAATTTGGTGATAAAAAAGCAAAATCCACCGAGAAAAACGAGTACAGTACAGTACAAAAAGTACTGAGGCTAACTGAAGCAGCATGACTAATAAGAACGATTTCGAAAAAAAAAAATACTTTGGAACACACAGATATGGTGGTACATACTTAGATACGTAAAATACAGTGCAAATAATATTATAATTTGCTGCCGTAGATTATTATATTAAGATGATTACTTGGTTACCGAAACGCATAGCTCATCAGTACCGTTAGTTATTAAAGCAAATATTTTTTTTCTGTCCTTACCGTCCAACAATAACTCTTCTCTTCTTCTTCTTCCTCCTGCCCTTATCCCACGTTATGTGGGGTCGGCACAACATGTTCTTCTCTTCCATTCTCCTCTATCTTTCGTCACCTCAGCACTCACTCCTTTCTTTCTCATATCCTCTTTCACACAATCCATCCATCGTTTTTTGGGTCTACCATCCGCTCTCCGTCCATCAACATTCATTCCTAACATTCTTTTTCCTATATGGCATTCATCCCTCCTCATTAAATGCCCATACCACGCTAACCTACCACTCCTTATCTTCTCCGCTACCGGTGCTACTTTCAAACTTCCCCTTATATACTCATTCTTAATTCGATCCTTTCTCGTCACTCCACACATCCATCTCAACATTCTCATTTCCGCTGCGTGCACTCTTCTTTCATCCGTCACTTTCGTCGCCCAGCATTCTGATCCATACATTACAACAGGTCTCACGATCGTCCTGTAGATTTTCCCCTTAAGTTTAAGGGGCATTCGTGGATCGCAAGTTGTTCCAGAGACCTGTCGCCATTTCATCCATCCCGCATTCCATCCAACAATAAATAACCATAATATTACGCATGATGTGCGTCAGCACAACTTCGGTTGTAAAAGTCGGTGTATTTATTTCAAATTGAAATTACAGTTCAGTTTTTTTAAATTAAATGGCTCCAGTCCAGTGGGATAATTTAGCTAGTGTCAAGGTATTGAGAGCTATACAGCGTGTTTTTTAATACGACCACATAAACAAATGGTAGTTAGTTTAGACTGTAATAAACACACTCTCATATGTTTTATAAAAAAACCGGGCAAGTGCGAGTCGGACTCGCGCATGAAGGGTTCCGTACCATTATTTATAAAAACGCCAAAAAAGTTATGTTTGTTGTATGGGAGTCCCACTTAAATATTTATTTTATTCTGTTTTTAGTATTTGTTGTTATAGCGGCAACAGAAATACATCATCTGTGAAAATTTCAACTGTCTAGTTATCACGGTTCATGAGATACAACCTGGTGACAGACGGACGGACGGATGGACGGACGGACGGATGGACGGATGGACGGATGGACGGATGGACGGATGGACGGATGGACGGATGGACGGATGGACGGATGGACGGATGGATGGATGGACGGACGAACGGACAGCGAAGTCTCAGTAATAGGGTCCTGTTTGACCCTTTGGGTACGGAACCCTCAAAATTGACGATTTTTGTTTTTCCATATAAAATAATGCAGCAAGCAATGTATCACTACATTATTTTAACTCAAAACGTCGCACTTGATGACGCGACATCACAACTGTCACAAGTGACCATGATGTATGAAATACATTGCCGCTAGAATATTTAAAAATAAATAATTATGCTCTGGTGGTTAAGACTAAATTAAAAGTCTAGTTTAAGTTTGTGGTTATATCAAAAATACACACTGTATATAGGTAAGAGAAATACTGTACGGTTAGTGCAGGCCAGTGTATCTACAGTTATAAGCTCTAATAAAGCGATATCTAAAGGTTACAATGAGCCACGTGGGTAACCTGGCGTTGACTCCAGAATAGTGGTTAAACTTGTATCAAGATTAATCCTTCATTATGCGCACACTTCCACATTGAATAATAAGTTATCAGTATTAAACTTTAAATAATATTAATGAGCAATAACAAAGAAATTAATCACGGGGCGGTGTCACCAAAATGGCGGGCGACAGGCTAATATTGAGATTACAAACATTCAAGCCAATTCTAATGTACACTGACATCAGAATGATATTGGAATCATATTATTTAGTTCTCGTGAATTTCGCTCGTAGGTACTTGTAGATACGTTCGAATTGGCCTGAATGACAATTTTTTTGCTGTAATTATTTTTATGAGTTTTGACTTTGACTTTAGCAGTGTATTCAAAAATTAAAAATTCAAATTCAAAACTTTATTCTCCAAGGGTGCCCCAAGGGCTATTCTACAAGTCAATACAACAATATTTACAGTAACATCATTATATAGTGTCATGGAAAATACATAGCAACATTTATAAATACAACAGCCAATACCTGGGTAAACATTATATTATTATAATCTTAAAATAAACAATTACTACAATATAATTGAGATGTATAGTCTCTATGGTTAACAATACATCAAACTTGGAGATGTAAAAGATACCCAATGTCAGAGTACAGTCTAAGGACTCCTCTACACGATGGCCCATCGTACGCCAGTCTAAGGGACGCAGCTATGCAGTGGAATGAGATAGCAATATCACTTGCTCCCTCTAACGCATAAATGCGTCCCTTGGACTGGCCTACGCTGGGTCATCGCGTAGAGGAGCCATAAATAATACAGTCGACCACAAACAGAACCATGTAAAATTACATCACCTTTACAAGAAAACGCATCAGAATCATAAAAGTTACAACCAGATTTATCTTCCAAGAAAACTCACTTATTTTATATTAAAAAAGAAAATGAAAAGTTTAACCATTTTAACCCCTAGTTCAAGAAATGTATTTTTGATTACATTATCAGTTTTTAAATAAATGCTAATAGTCACATCGTAATATTGAGTGAAAAAAGAAGTATTTTGCAAAATACGCTCGTTTGTAGGAGTAAGCTTAATAATGCCTATGTCGCCTCGTAAAGATTTTCATTTTCGTGCTATAGCTAAAGGTACAGGTACAGAACCCTATGAGGTACAGAACATTACGGCTCAAAGAATCTGGATTCAACGGGCATTAGTAATGAACTTTACTTATTTTGATGTCAAAACGTAAGTTTTGACGACCAGTCTGGCCTGGTGGGTAGTGACCCTGCCTATCAAGTCGATGGTCCTGAGTTCGAATCCCGGTAAGGACATTCAAAAAATGAAATGAAATGAAAATGATGAGCACAGACGTTTGTTCCTGAGTGGTGGGTGTTTTGTATGTACCTGTAATATCATATATTTATCGTTGTCTGGGTGCTAGCAACACAAGCCTTCTTGAGCTTACTGTGGGACTTAGTCAATCTGTGTAAGAATGTCCTTTAATATGTATTCATTTATTTATTTAAGTTTAAATTGGCTTTCCATGAGTGTGTTAAGCCTCAATGTTTTTTTTTTGCTGAATATGAGTAATGACGTAACGGTGATTTGCAATGGACACAGAGCTTCATTTAATCGGGAGCCAGACCGAGTGCATCAAAACATTACGGATTTGGAACTTAGTCTAACTTCGCTCAGAAATGTGTATACTCGTTGCGAAAACGCCAAGTCTTGCAAAAGAGATATATACGTATAAGCCAGGTAGG
Organism: Cydia pomonella; assembly: GCF_033807575.1. Lineage (NCBI taxonomy): Eukaryota > Metazoa > Arthropoda > Insecta > Lepidoptera > Tortricidae > Cydia > Cydia pomonella. The sequence goes on along the minus strand of NC_084706.1, from coordinate 11,346,615 downwards.
TATACCTGGCTTATACGTGAAGTTATGTCCTAAACAACATTAAGTGGACAGTGGACATGTATTCTCAGTAAGCATCTCGCTCGCATTTACTGGTGGTGAACATCATTTTCCTCGGGTTGTAAAGGTTTTTTGGCCACGGCTTATGGGAGCCTGGGGTTCGCTTGGCAACTAATTCCAAGAAACGGCCAAGCAACAAAGTTTAACTAAGGTGTAGAGTTTGTGAAGTTAGAGCTAGTAGAGTTAGAAGCTTGGCTCTAAAAGAGATCTGATAACTTTTTGACAGTGTCAGCCAGGTTTCGTCTTGGCAACATTTTAGATGAAAATGTTTTTGATGGGATTTCATTTCTTGTTGTAAGTAATTTCCATCTGTTGTAGTTCCATCCCCTAATTTAAATAATTGGGGGTGATTTACTGTTAAAAATCCTGAAATAAGTATCTGAGGGGCATCTTTTATACAATCTGCTTTTTTATATTGATTCCCCATACAAACTTCAACTTCTTATTCTTATTTATCAACATTAGTCTTGGTTGTGAGGCCGTATCTGTCAAGAGCATAACTCAGTATTGAATCTACAAGTAACATAATCTAGGTTTGGACGGGAATTTAGTGTTAACTCTATTTGTGTGCGTTACGTCGTCCCCCACGCCGTAAAAGGCAGAATTTTCCAGATAGAAATTTGTGCGCGTTTCGTCTCCATTTAGTTACATCTTCCAAGGCATACACCATAAACCGCGAACTTCTCAATATACCAGCTATAATGATATATGTATGTTTTTACCCATCATAGAACAATGGTGCTTCAGGCGGATTTGGAAGGCATGCGCGGAGCCAAAGCCAACACGCACACCGAGCGGACGCGCGACGCTGCCTTTACCCGTGTCATGGAACTAGGGATCGTAAACCAGTTTTTATTTGTATGAAATTTCGCTTAATAACCAATTATTAACCGGTTTTCCATACAATACGCTAAACGACCGGTGGGGCGACCAATGCTTCGTTTTAAGGAGAGCGCAAAGCGAGACATGTTGTCCTTCCGGATCGATCCCATCGAAGGGGGGCTGAAGTTTGCGACCACTGGAGGAAGACCCTGGGTGAAGGGGTAGTTGCACACGATCAGGCGTGGTTTAAACTTCTTCAAACTAGGCGAGAACTGAGACACCAGAGCGCCCTCTCTCCCACCTTCGTCACCGGGCAATTGAGAACCTCTTTTTTTAAGTCGGTTAAAAATACTACGAAATAGAAAATATCACAGTATACAGTAATACGGCATGAACTATTAATTATAAGTGTACGTTTTATAATCATACCTAATCCAATTTTCTAGATGTGAATACTATGTGATGATACCTACCTTTTTGTCCAAAGCACATTTTGATTATAAAGTGACTCAAATTCAAAGTTAAATGGATTTTAGATAGAGATGAGTAGTTAGTAAATACTTACGAGTAAATACCGAGTAAATACTCAGTATTTAGTCAATTTAGCAGTATGTACTAGTTTATACCCCAATAAAATTGGTGGGTATAAACTATTTAAAGTGCTGAAAGGGGCATATTAATTTGAAATATAGGTGTATTTTGTAAGACGCTACTTGTTTAGTTCTCAAATTTGTAAAAATATTTTTTTAGGGGGGCACTCCATACATACTAACTAATTGTCAGAAAAAAAAAACAGAAATCACCAACGTGTTAAGTACATGTTTTAGAATTTTTTTTGGATAAGTTGAATACTTTTGGAAAAAACCTGTTTCTAAAGGCCGAAATAATGTTTATTCCTATTTAACTTTCAAACCAAAGTTAGAAAAAATATGAAAAAATATCGAAAGATTAGCCGTAGAATAGAGTACTAAAAAAATTCTTTGATCATGATCGGTTGAGCCATTTTTGAGTTTTCTTTAAAAAACCCTTAATAAAAGGTCGTAAGTGCCGCGTACTTACGCACTTTTGCGCAACGTGCAGTTATCTAGAACATCGATAGAACTTAAGTTTCATATTTTTAAAGTAAATACATTCTTATTAAAAACAAAATTATTAACTACGCATTGTCACAATTTGCCTCTCACTGATGATTACCCTTTTTTCAAAAATTAAGCATCCTAAATGCTTTTTTATTATGTAAATATTGTTAATATATGTTAACACTTTTCAATAAAAAACAATTTATTTCTTAAATCTCACTTTTTAAATATATTCTTAGCAATTGTTTTTACTCACCAAAATGAGTAAATACGGGTATTTTTCGGGTGCTTTGATTTAACTCATCCCCCATCTCTAGTTTTAGACATTCAGGCAATGCAAATTACCTACTAAAAAAACTGTAACAAACAACTAAAGTAAACTTGTTCTGCACAATGTCATTGTTCCCGAAATTAGCCATAAAATAAGTAGACAGTATGACAACCGAATTATTTTCTTAGTTAGTACCCACTAACTCGCTTAAAAGGAAAGACTTTCAGATATCCACATATCCACAATTGAAAAGGCAGCTTGTTACTCGTATCTTACAAATTGATATTCATGTTATTTAAATGTAACCAAGAACGTCAGCAAGCAAGCGGTTATGGAAATTGAGAGCAAGTATTGAACTTCATACGAATTTTAATACGGCGACTGCGCGATCTGTTGGAATTGGAATATTGAAAAGCCTAAAAATAACTCGTAGATTCATAATATTAGTCCGTGAAAAAAGAAGATAGACTACGTCGAAACCTAAACAATTTCAGAACCAAAATTCGTAACCTTGTATTCATACTTAGTACCATTACGTTTATAACAAAATACACATTTTCTTTAGTCCTCGTCACATTATAAATTTTCCGGATGCGCCCTAAATTTATAACTTAACTGATAGGTACGATGGTGGAAAGGCGAGCCTAAAGAATTCGAATAAAGTGTCGCTTAAAGGGCAAAAAGGAGTTACTAGGTATGTATATCGTTGGAATCGGTGTTTTTTTCTTCGTCAACCCACCTCGTTCAAGGACCGGAAATCCTTAGGCGTCAGAATAATTTGGTAACCCAAACAATTTGATTACCTTAAGATAAGGTAGCCCTGTTATAAGGAGACCACATTCGAATGGCAAGCTTATTAAAAGGGTAATCTTAACTTTTAACAAAGTTAGGCCCATAAACCTATCGCGATAGGGTTTTAGTTGAAGGTTTTTATTGAGTTATGGTAACCTTATTATCTGTTGTTTATTGGTTTGCTACATCTAAATTAGTTTGCTATAGAGATCCGATCTCAGAATTTCATCATTCGACTTATATGATTTTGGATTCTGATTTCCTTGGTATGGATGTTAAAAATGAGATAGGAATTAGTATTTAACATGATTAGCTTTAATATATTTTTTTTTAAATCAGGCAATATGGCCCATATTACAAATACCTTACAGTCTAACGAGGTTAACGTGATAACTTACCAAAATCATGTAAAAAACTATTTATTATACAGAAGAAGTATTTCCCCAGAGTGACTTTTACGAATGCTATTCCTTTAATTTCTAAAATTCCTTACAAATATTGCTGCAGAAATTAGTAAAAATAATAAAAACACATAGGTATAAAGATAAACAAAAAAAAACGTCCGCGCTGCGCTATCGCCCCAAACAATCCTATAAAATTGAGCGATTATTAATTGCTTAATAACATTTACAACTTTAGCCAAAGGACTCAAAGTGCCATTGATTGAATTGACAACAAGCGACACTGCCCACAAAAGAACTGTTTGACCTAGGAGCTTCAGAGACAGCCCGCGCCAACTATGGTTTTCCAAAAAATATTTGAATTTAAGTGTGCGTAATTACAATAATTAGAACAGGTTCAAAACACCTAGGTTTTGGATAGTGGTAATTTAAGTTGATTGATAGGGTTACCAGGATCAAATATAAAAACCTCTCATTACGGTAACCGGTTCAGATTCCTGGGTGGGTTGCATCAGTTTTAAAAACCTTGCTTGAAATGACATATAAAAAAATCACTCTACTTACACATTGACACAATTTTAAATAAAGTCCGCAGACTATTATAATGCAACAGATGTAATATACTTATACGATGTGGTTATATCGTATACCTAAGTATATTACTGGTAATAAACTTATACGATATAACCACACGTAATAAATTAGTTATTACACATACAAATACCTACACATGCATCACGCACACAAGACGAAGTGTTTACCTTGCCATATGTCTATATATTTAAATTTAAACTGTTTATTACTTCTTCACAGAAATTACCACTTTATATCAAGCATAAAAACCTATTTGGAAACAATGCAAAAAATAATTCATATTTAAATTATTTCAATTTAGGTCCCATGAACAAATTTAAAAGCATGTTACTTGAATCAATATGCTAGGTATAGCTTAGTTAAGATGGTTAGTTAATTTTTTTATTAACTTTGTAGTTTCGCTTTAAGATTTATTGAGAAGCGGAAAATCGGGTTTATTTTAAGTTTAGCCACAATTATTTTTTATTTATACAACAGCTACTATAATCGAGAAACTGAACTTTTAAATAGCAATATAGAGCCGGATATTAGGGACTCACTTATAGAAACAGGATATATAATATAACACACTACATTTATATATACTAATGTACATGTAACTGAACAGAGTCTATGAAAATATTGAATAGTTTAAAATTACAATATACGAAACAGATCAGGTTCACTCAGTCGCAAAATTGCACGGTCACTTTTTGAATAAATTCAACCACGTGTCCATGCAATTACATTGCTCGCTGTCACAGGGCGAACACGCCATACATAAAAATCATTTGCGTTTATATGTTGAACGGCACGTTTGTACTCGCGTCATTGTGTGGGTAAGTTGCTTAGGGCTGACTCTCATGCGGCGCGCGCGAGGAAGGCGAAGCCGAAGCTTGCCCAGGCCGGCCGAAGTGACACGACGCGACGAGTCGCCCGCCGCGTTGGGTAATTCGACCGAAATACGTTAACAAACAAAACGTAGATATATGTTATATTTCGCTCCAATCGTTGAAATGGCTGTGTCAGTTTATAGTCCTGCACGTACTTGGACTTTCAAAACGCCATTATAAAATGTACGTTATTATTGTTACTAATTTTATCTCATCGAGAAAGTTCTAAAAAACCCAAACACAATTAGGTTACGTGTTTTCATAACAGAGTTCCTATGGCCACCTCCTATCTCCATCATCAGATCAGCTTGATGGTGCCAATATATTGCTTTGTCACCCAACTTACATACCTATGTATATGCAAATTTTCAAATCAAGCGGAAATCGGGAAGGGGGTAAAATTTAGCTTCCAAGATTTGACCTACATTAATATACATACTAACAGGGCAAGTTAAACAACAAAAAAACAACTCTGTGGTATTCGCAAAATGTAGCTTTCCTTTTCACAGTCGAATCACTACAATTTACATGACTTTGTAATATCGTCCATCTAATGTAGTTCTAAAATGCAAAATTCATTTGAAATAGATTTTTATTTATTTATTTATCATAATGGTACATAACATTGTGACACCAATTTATTCCTCGCCAAACTGCGATCGCAGTTTGTTGGCGAGATAGCGCTCATTTATACATTTTAATATCTATGCTATGCACTTAATACTAAGCTTAGGTAAACACGCAAGCTTTTATGAATATAAAAACAAACAAAAACCAAATAGTCACTGGTACTTTAACAACTAATTCAGGTTAATTTCAAAGCAATATTATTAGGGTACATTTTCCAGTAACGTTTTTGTTAACCTTTTCTTAAATTCATGTATACTGCATCTGACACTGTAATATCTCAGTGACATTAAATAATTTGTGATTGTGGCAAATCCACCCGGACAGATATTAAAGTCTCCACAGTAAATACCTGTCATGTAGCTGGCTGGCACGGGAAGTGCTTTAAATTGTACCTGCACTTAAAACCGGCGTGCAAAATAGACGAAAATTGCCTCGGTAATTAAAATGGGCAGAGATCAATTTTAATTGGGCACTTTAATCGCTCGTGCGAAACAATTGATTTCGAGTTTTTCGTATAATCTACGAGTATGGAACGCGGTCTGGATTTCAATGATATAAAACTCATGATTTAAGGTGACAGTCCATTTCTGACCGCAGCTGCACTACTGCTCCGACATTACTGCAGCGGCCTGAACGCGTCGGTGTTATTGTCAATTTCCATAGTAAAATCAATGACGGTACCGACTGCACGTAATATAGTAATTTTAACGTATTTCCGACCGCAGCTGCACTACTGCTCCGACATTACTGCAGCGGCCTGAATGCGTCAGTGTTATTGTCAAATTCCATAGTAAAATGATGACAAGACCGACTGCACGCAGCATGGTGATTTTTAGTGTTTGGTGTACATACGACCGCAACTGCGAACCGCACGTCAAATCTTTACAGAAATGTCTTTGGTCACAGATATTAGTAGCTCTAAGCAAAGAGGATATAACCACTACAATATAAGGAGTTTATTACACCCGCGGATAAACAACCCCGATAGTTTCTGTGTTTCGCGGTAGTTCCTCTGTATCTTGGCGTTGCTCTTATTGTTTTTTTTTAATGTTTCCTGATAAATTCATTAAATAAACAGTTCTTTCCTTTTTTCGTAGTTTTCCGAGAACAGCTATATGCTCGAAAGGGCAAGAACGATAGAGAGGCAGATATACGATTTTCAAATTAAGATTTTCATGGAAGGCAATAAGTAGACAGTAGCTATGTATGTATGTATATATAAATTATTTACAAACTAATAATAGTGAAAAAACTGGAAAACTAGTTCGCCTTTGTATTAATGATGAGTGTTTTTTTCCTGTTTTGTGTTCATTTTTGTACACTAAAAAGTTTTACTACTACTACTACTAAATTACAGGACGCACTTATGTGTTAGAATAAGATCGATGTAGGTATGCTAACCATTATCGTACAATCATGTACACATAGCATAAAAATGTGACAACATAATATTTCTATGATGATTCTAATACTGAACGGAGTGGTCGTATGCAATTTCCTCTCTTTCCTCTTTCTCTCTTTTTCCAAATTTTGACTGAGAAAATGTTTCGAATGAAATACACTGTATCCTCTGTATTTGTGTTAGGATATTACGAAACCACAGTAAATTACATTTTTTTAGTGGCAACAATGGTCGCGCACTGTGCGGCTTAAGAGGAATTTCCTCCCGCGGGCGCTCCGGCTTTAGTATGAGCTCCCTGTCGAGGTTTTTCTGAAGGTCTACAGTATGGGTTCTTGAAAAAATTAGTGTACAGGTTTTTAAAGGGTCGGCAACGCGCATGTATCACTTCTGGAGTTGGAGGCGTGCTTAGGAGTTTCAGTGATGCTTATATTTAACAGGATTAATTACTGAATTCTCGCTGACAGTACCGTGGCGTCCGTGGCACAGTAAATTTGGCGTGATAAAATGTGAAAGTGTCGTAATATCATATTATATACACCGTGGGTTGGTAAAATCCGACAGATCTTAACCACGCATTCCTGAGGATCAAAAAAAAATTAGTAAAATTCGGAAAAAAAATGTTCTGTTTTTTCTTTTAGCCGATTTAAAAGCCATTTTCCGCACACAGCACGTTAATTCTTTCTACATCTTGGCGAAAAAAAAAAACGTTACAACGAAGAAGAAAAGTTTTCTTAATTCATCTATAGATCAAAATTGCGAGTGTTCTTTTTAGTTGAGTAATGTTTGTCAGAAGGTATGACTAAACCAAGTCACATAGAGGCAGCGCCGCAGCGAAAAAGGCGTTTTTCACAAAGTTATTGCAGAAACAAATTTTCGCAAGAATTGCCATTATCTCTGAAAGAAGACCGATTACAGAAAATTTGTATGATATTTTAGCCTCTAGATGCGATTAAGAATACAACTTTAAATCTATCAGGTTTTACCAGCCCACGGTGTATAATATCGTGACACTTTCTCACTTTGTCATTTCAAAGCCATTTCTGAGATAAAAGAAACAATAATTCAGTTGTATTACCTAGAAATACAAAAGGCAAAGTTGTTGTTTAACACCTCATGGTAGCATATGGATACTCAAACGTAAGAAAAAATACAAAATTGAACCACAAGAGAAGCGACAGCGGTTTTAAAATAAAATTGTATTGACAGTTGCGGGGACTTCAAGGCATGAGGGTTAAACAAACTTTGCTACAGAGCGCAACACGAATTTATTTTATCACACCATCACGAGGAAAATATTTATTATTCCAATTAATTTATTAAATATTCTTTCTATCAGCCCCTTGGCTAACGTAAATAGCTTTCTTTATAAAGGATTTCTTGTCTCGCCCATCAAGTTTTATATGGTCTAGTCATAAACTGTATCTGCCACGACCACGAGTGCCGTCGCCCATGGACACCTGCAACACAAGAGCGATCATAAGATTTAAATTTGTGCTTTAGTTTGAAATGGGAAACTGGACAATATTATGTGTAAATTGCGTAATTATAGCTCTTACAGATCAATTTATTCGTTTATTCTTTACTTTTAGGTAACTAATGAAAGATTGGTTTAATACGAAAACAGAAAGATAAATCTGTAATATTTTGCTAACACTGAACGACTACATTGGAGAATTTATTTTGTCGCATCGCCATCTCCGAAACCCACGAATCCCTTTGCAAAAATAAAGTAAACCCGGGATAAAAGAGCCTACCTAGCTTTTTGAGGGGACGTTTATCGCAGACTTCTACATCCAGGCGGTACTAGGCCCCCAAAAACGTGCAACCACCGGCTGGATTTAGCTGGATCACGTGATGCAAGTGGATCAAGTGCGCATACCGTATCCATCACGAGCAAAATGAATCCCGCTCTCGTCGGGTTGCTGTGTGCGGTGGTCACGCATATAGTCAAGAGGATGGGGAAGATAATTTCAAAATGTTAACTTACCTTAAGTGAAGAAATATTGGAACCATTGGGGCCATTTGGAACTCAAAGCCAAACTGGCCTCTAAGAAGCTCGGGGTGCTCAATAGAGCGAAACAGTACTTCACACCAGGTCACCGGCTTTCGTTATACAAAGCGCAGGTTCGACCACATATGGAGTACTGTTCTCACCTCTGGTCTGGAGCACCGAAATACCAACTTCTTCCACTTGACTCCATCCAACGTCGGGCAGTTCGTATTGTTGGTGACCCCGATCTCACAGTCGGTTTGGAACCTGTCAGTCTTCGGAGAGACGTTGGCTCTCTATGCCTGTTCTACCGTCTGTACAATGGGGAATGTTCTGAAGAACTTTTTGAATTGGTGCCACCGTCACGTTTTTATTACCGCACCTCCCGCCAAAGAAACAAAGTTCATCCTCACTTTCTCGACACGTGGCAAACCAAAAACAAGCGGGCATCTCGCTCGTTTTTTCCCAGAACGTGCAAGTTGTGGAATGAACTACCTTCTGAGGTGTTTCCCTTGCGCTATGACATGGGGTTCTTCAAGAAGCAGGTTTTTAGGGTTCTCAAAGGTTGGCAACGCATAAGTGGCTCCTCCGATGTTGCTTATGTCCATGGGCGGCGATGACTGCTTCCCATCAGGCGGCTCGTCTGCTCGTTTGCAGCCTATTACATTAAAAAAAATGTCTCCTCTGCATCCATTTAATTCGAGTAATTTGGTTGTATTTCTTCAATTTGAAGTTAAATTGTTATTCATTTAATCGGCAAACAAACGATCACCAACAATATCTGTTTTTTTAATAATATTGCGTAGCTGCCTTCGACTGACTGTGACTTTTGTAGAAAGGCAAACTGTTTTTCGTTTTCGTGTACCATGTAGCATTATCGTCACTTTACTTCTTCTCGTAAAAAATACAAATAAGTAAATTAGTAATTTTATTTATACGTCTGACAGTGACATTATTCATTGACTTTGACAATCAACTGACGAACGCTGCCGCGACTGCACGCCGCAAGCAGCAGCAGTCGGCCGCTGCAGTAATGTCGCACCAGTAATGTCGCAACGGTAGTGCAGCTGCAGTTGGAAATGGACTGTCACCTTTAGTTGTTTAAAATATTGTGAATTATTCTTCTAAATTTGAAAAATATGTCACTGGCAAAACATGATTTTCGTACACTAATGATACTCGAAAAATATGATATTCGCAAAACATCATAATAATATTCTCACAATATGGAGACCGATTTTGTAGTAAATATTTGATATGGTTTTCATTTTGTTTTAACACGAACTTAAACGTAAGAGCCAATCAGTGTTAGCGGCTTACGCTGCTGATGGTGCTCTCGAAATGCACCTAATCAGGAGGCCAATTCAAACTAACATTGTGACATCAAAATGATAAGTCACACGTGCATTTCACTTGCACTTGTCCGTACATGTAATGGCGCGAGCGAGATGCACGGGCAACTGACATAATATTTGCGACAGAGCAATGATGCTGCAATGCCGGTCGTAATTTATTCTGATATTTCAGGATACTTCTTGTGTTTCCCCATCAGCGCCATCTAGGTTGGTATTTGAACAACCCACGCAATCAGAGCGCAAGCGAATGCATACGATAGTCGACCTAGTTGTGATTGTACATAATTAGGCATTAAAACACTAAATTACATAACCTACACTCGAATTTTAATGCCTTTCACTATAGCAGTCACATACATCATACACAGAAACTACTGTCGTAACAATTTATTCGAAATAATTTAAACATATTCACATTACAATTCAAAACAAGCATCACAATACAATACAACATTGTATATTCTATATTGAAGATCAGTAATAATAGAAACTGTTTCTTCATAACGATTAAGCATAATATACACAAATTAAAATATGGTAGACAATAAAATAACAGGCGGTCTTATATCTGTCAAGTGTAATCTCTTCCAGACAACCTTTGGGTAGAGGAGTTAATGCAGTAAATGATAGAAGTTTATTTTAAAAGCAAATGAACAACTGGATACAATAATACCAAAAATACAATAAACATTATATACTTACGGTACACGAATAAATATCATATTTACGTATATACGTATACCTATAACACACATTTATATAAATGGCACTAAGACATCCAATAGCATTAGCAGAAAATAGAAAGAGGACAGTGTAAATAATAATAATAATTAAATATTCTTCTACTTAACTTTTAAAAGACATAGCTAAGCATTTAGGCATTCTACGTGCCGACAACAGAGACGGTTATCGTATAACCGTAACGCGCATGGGCCGATTTGCGTCAGAATAATGCATTGTCATGGCGCACAATAATATCGATTCACACAACAGAATTCGATACTTCCTCACCGAGTCTTAATAACAAGCAAAACTCGTCGCGCGCGCCGCCGACACTGGCCTTAACATTAATACACGGCGACCTTAACCAAGCCACTTGATAACGTCAGTATCCACACAGTGATTGAGCAGACTAGACGTAAATATGTCTCAAACGGAGCCGGAGCTAACTTTATGGGACGAATTAACGAGCCCTGTCAATTTCACACTTATCCTAGTTATTGCGTACCTTATTTACAAGATAGTAAGGGCGAAATTTGAACCAGAGCCCGTAGCTGTGCCCGTGCAGAGGTTGCCAAAGATGCGCAAAGATCTCACAGTACAGGAGCTAAGAAAATACAACGGTACGCAGCCCGACGGCAGAGTTTTGCTGGCGGTTAACGGCGTGATTTTTGATGTGACCAGGGGGAAGTCGTTTTATGGGCCCGGTAAGTGACGTTTGTTTTTAGTAGCTTATAAACCCCACATCACATTACCACGGAAAATCTCAGTTTTGTGATGATACTTAATGGCGTCGTTTTAGGCTCCACTTTACCGCTGATATAAATACTATGTTATATGCTTATAATTTAACGTTAAATTCATTCACAAAAACAGAACTTAAAATAATTATAACAATAATACTATGGTGTTATACACAATCAAATATGAAATCTTTAAGATTCGAGTATCACTTTAAATTTTATTTTATCATCTAAATAAATAAAAAATGCTAAATGACTCATAATTATATCATAGCTCATAATAAATAGCATATCTTTGAAATACAATTTTTGTCCTGTGAATTTTGTTATGAATAAAGAATGTTGATTGAACCAACCGCTGTTATGCCGTGCATTAGATATATGTAATGTCTGGCTTGAAACAGAATAGGTACAAATTCCATTTATTGTTAAGTGTCTACGCTACAAAGGGGAGTTGTAATCACTTATTATAACAACTTTGTTACTTTCGCATTACGGTCTGTTTTTCGGTGTACGTTGTGTCCTTGTAAAAGCAAAGTCATGATTTGTAGATAACCTTATCTTTTTAATATTTTGTCGTAAATTATCATTTCTTCTTTGAGACAACAGTAAAGATAAAAAAAAATTAGTTTAGTGAGTAGGCATCCATATCACAAACCTTGTCACGTTGCGACTAGGAGGCGTAAATTTTGATGTCTAAATATGGTATTTCATTCTGTTATAATTCCCCCGTCCACGTGCATCTTACCATTCTTACTAACGTTAATACCTGTACGAACAAGGTCACACGAGAGAAATGCACGCATAAATCATTTTATGTTATCATTAACAAAGTGTCATTATTTAGATATCAAAATGTACATTTGAATTTGCCTGTAGGTTGATTTCTGTCAGATGTTACTAACGTACTTATTAAAAATTCTTACCTTAACTTCCCTCCTGTCATAGGGAAATAAGAAAACATAGAATGCTCACTCCATAGCCTCCCACACATGACTTTTCTTACCTAGGTACTTAATAATATTAAGTTCTATGGGAGGTATAATAAAACGTTTTGCTAATAAGTTTAAAACTTGCTTAAACATAATACTTTATTAAGCTTAAATCTTATTATGAAATAAGTTAAGCTCGGTTAAAACTTCTTATAAATCGGTTTTTATGTTTGTATGGAAAAAGAGCACTCTATGCTTACCTACTTAATTTCCTATGCTCCTGTGGCCCTGCCCTACAGCCATTTGTGGGTCGTGGCTTCATCTAGAGAATGAATGCATTATTATTAAGCGTTTAGTACCATAGATGTGAGTTATTTGAAATACTTGTATTTAAAATGCAAAACACCTATTTTGGATTCAAATACCTTTTGGAGATAACTGTTTTGTATTTTATTTGAAATAGTTTTCGGGACCTATTTTCTATTTTCAAAATACAAAAAAAAAATCATTAGGTAAAGTAGGTAGGAGTTTCAATCTTTTCTGAAGTTACAATCTTGCAACTCATTATTTTAACATGGAACTGGTCGATATGTTTCGTAACGCCGCACATTACACCACAAGCGTAGCCAGTGATTAAAAATGTGGAATCTTGAGCGTTGAGGGTTTAAAGGCACGAAAGGTGAACAAACTTTTCTGCCTTGGTGAAACACAAACGAGACGTTTTCACCATCCAACGAGAGGTATACTAACTGTAAAATATTACAAATCTAAATAATTGCTTTAAAAATCGATTAAAAAAATGTATCGTTAAAAATCATCAGTTAAAAGTCCATTCAACCGGTTAACACGAGGAAACAACACGAAATTAGCACTCTAGAGGACTGATTGATACACTGTTTTTAAAGAATAAATAAAGCCTTTCCAACTAGTAAATTCAGACTAGGTATCTGCAGGCACAGTAGTGCCCCCGCCAAGACGAGCCAAGCAAAGCGTAAGGGCACTACCCACCTTTTCTCGAAGCGCTTCGTAGTTTTTTGAACCCTCATAACTTGAGTTTGGATTATACTAGAACTAGATAAACATAAATCTCGGGATATGATAACAATAGTGGACTTATTAAACATAGAAAGTTTCAATCACATCTCTTATAATTTAGATTTTATTGATATCTAAAAAACCCCGATTTCGTCACTGACTCCTGAAGCCCTAGAAAGCTGAAATTTGGTATGTAAGCTAGTATTAGTATACAAACAACAAGTAAATTCTAAAACTTTGAACTTTTACTCCCAACCCCTTAAACTATGGGATGAAAGTTTGTATAAGGCTTCCGCAAAGTTTGATGCCAGAGGTCTGACAATTATAATGAAATACTTATTTCAGGATTCTTAGTAACTCACCCCCACCCTTTAAATTGTGGGATGGAAGATTGTCATAAGCAACTTACAAAAAGAAGTAATTAAGTAAGTACATTTTACATAGATGTAAAATGTTGCCAAGATGAAATCATAAGGCTCGCACTGTCAAAAAGTTATCAGATCTCATGTAGAGCCAAGCTTCTAACTCTACAAGCCCTACTTTACAAATATGTGGCTTGGACGTTTCACACACCTTCACATAGGCTTAAGGTGAAAAATTTATTGACTATTAATTACCTCTTGTTATAGGTTCCTACAAAAGTTTATGTATGTAACTAAACGGCTAAGCCACTTATTTTGACTAACGTGTAGAGTTTGTAAAGTAAGGGCTTGTAGACGTAGAAGCTTCGCTCTGCATGAGATCTGATAACTTTTTGACAGAGCGAGTCTTATTGTTTTTGGTGGAATTCACTATTCAAGGGTACCTTTTATCTTTTTTATTTTGTATTTAGTATTTTAACTACCTACAAGTTTAAAATACATCAAGGATGTATTTTATAAACTATCTTTCACATCTCTGTTTAATCATCTAGATACATACTATATGAAAACAATACGAAGAACATATTTATTACCTTGGATTAATTAAAAAACTGGATTTCCAAAGCATTATTTACAATAAGGATAATAGTTTACTTTATGTTTCCTTCCTACTTGTGGTTGAGTGCATCTTTAAAAATAAGAGTGGCATTAAACTCAATTAAGATCTGATCCACACCTAATCCAGATCGAATTTATATCTTGTAAGTAATTAGAGTACGCGATTTGATTTTTATTCGAAACGTAAGCGTCTCGTATTTTGAAGGAAACTTTTGAAATTTTACATTAACGTATGGTCCAAGTTACCCTGTTACGCATTAGGGCTCATTTACACGGTGTGAGAACTCCCCAACTAGCAAAAGAATCTCAGGTTGCGCACTTTATAAGACTGATGAGCTTATAGAGCTCTTATTATTGTTTTGGAACATATCATCACTCTTATATTAGTCTTAGACAAGCTAGTACCGGCTTTAGTAAGGTCAGTCTTATTACCTATGCGAGTATCATTACATTGCGGTCTTTGATCGGTCGGCCTAATTAGTTGTAACCTGAATAGTCCGCAATGTAACAAAAATCGCATGCCAATTCGCGTGCCAACTAAATCAGCCCTAATTCTAAAATATTGCCGTTAACGGCGCGACATATTCGGCATTATAATACGATAATTACCCACCGGGCGACCTTCGTCACTGACGTGGCCGCGTGTGGCCAATGAGACGTCAGCGCAAGGGAATTTGAGTCTTAACTGCTATGTAAAACGACGTTTACGAACCTATATATCATACATACGAATAAATTTAACCATAGGGTTGAAAACAACTTCTTTAGCAGCAAAGCGTTACGCACCGTGTAGTAGGTACTATTGCAATGATTTTACTCGAATATTTTTACACGTTATTGAACGTCTGATGGATGTTTTTACAGGACAAATTGTTTGAATTAATTATTAAATATGCATTTTTATTATTTCAGGAGGTCCATATGCAGCTTTTGCGGGTACGGATGCCACCCGTGGCCTAGCGACCGGGACTGTCGCCGGTTCGGACAAGGATTACGACGACGTGAGCGACCTCACGCCAGATGAAGTTTCCGCCGCGAAGGAGTGGGAGGAACAATTCACTGGTATGGTAAAATTTCTTGTACATCATTTTAACACTAATAAGGCATTTAATAAACACTTCGTGCCACGATCTCTAATTCTTGTTATTACGCGGTGGGTTGAATAAATTATATAGAAAGTATCACTATTGAAAAAAGCGAGTTCACAATGGGTTTCCATTACACATCTACGGAAATAATGGTGTCTCACTATCGAATAAAGCCAGTGTGCGAGTAAAAAACTATTTACAGTACATATGACGCTACTTTACCACACTAGTGCGATAATTAGCACATTACGTAACTATTTCGTAACTCCCTTTGGTCGTGTTTTAATTTATCGCCACTCGTTTCGAATTTCCTATCTTTCACACTTGTATCGTAATGTACTATTTTATGTTTTTACCTATAAGTAAATTTACTTCTTGCTATCTTTGTCTTTTGTATGTTTTTTTATTAATTTTATTGTTGTTTTTGTTACCTGTCGTGATGGCAAGACCTGGCAGCCTAGCCAAGTTGACAAATGCTATCACTAATACGACAACGAAACGTTTAGTGTTTCTCTATCACTCTTCTAAATTAGCGCGATAATGACAATTGCTTTTCGATCGCTATGGAGCGTAAGCGATTTGCATGTTGGCTACGCGGCCAGGGCTAGAAGTCACCAGCAACATGCTGATATGAAATCATTTCGTGGCACTTTCTTCTTTTTATGTTCTCTGTTTTGTATATTTTTCTATTTTGTGTTTGTGCTTACGAACACATTATTTCTAATCTATTCCATTCCATTCCATCCATTCTGAATTCCTATACAATCCAAACTCTCATAAGAAACAACTAAATTATTTCAGGAAAGTATGACATCGTGGGGCGTCTACTAAGACCCGGAGAGACAGCCAAACAGTACAGCGACGATGAGTGTGAAGCCAAGACCGAAGACAAGAAATCACAATAGACCATACAGAGTTGACTTCAACGAGTGAATCAGATAAAAGAGACGTTCAAATTAGTTATTCAATATTTACGAAGCTCCTTGTACAAAATATTTGTATGATGGACTCAGTTACTCGCGTGATGGCGTGAAAAAGTTAGGTGTCATCTATCTATTTCTTTCTAGTGGCGTTAGACATGACAGGAAGCCTAGGCAAGTTACAATAGTTTATAAAAAAAATGCTAATCAAATCTTAAATAATGTATAGAAATGATGATGAGACTTTAAGACTGCGTCCACCGTCCAGTGGCGCCTTCATTAATGGAATTGTGTTTTCGAATAAACCAGTTAATTTCTATAAAAATCAGTAAGTATATTGATATTGTAGTCCTACTAAGTATATTGATATTGTTCCCCAATATTTGATTCATGTGATATAGTTGTATATAACTTACTTTTGACTTTATCACCTAAACGAAAGAATATGGCCAACATTTGCCATTTAGTTGATATAGCAAAAAATTAGCAAAATAAATATATGTCACAGTAACCAAAAATTGGAGAAACAGTACGACGACAATATTAATATACTGATTTATACAGAAATTAATTGGTTTATTAGAAAACACAATTCCCCTAACGAGGGCGTCACTGGACGGTCGACGCAGTATTAATTAATAATGTGCATCTGCATTCTACAGACTGATTTCAAAAGAAGTATTTTGGTTTCCAATAGTCATGTCACACAAATATGCTTTTATGTTCGTCTTCTTGTTGTTTTTATTAATAAGTTGGGCAATAGTTTTGGTTAAGTTACGTTAAAGTTATAACAACTTAATTTGTTTAACAATTAGCGATCTCTAATGATACTATTAAGTGTAATAATAGTGTCATTTTTGTAGCGAATTTTGAACTATTAAATCATTATTATAAATAAACGTTAATTTGTATTTTATTACGAACAGTAAGCTTTTATACACTATAGGAATCTGTCACACTGATAGACTCGTTACATATTTAAACTATCAAACAACTAGTGAGTTGGCAGAATTTTAAACGAAGTTGGAAATATTATAAAGAGAAAAATAGGAATGCATTCAAAGCGCTGTACCTATGGCAGCTGAGTAATAAGATCGTAACTGACGCACATCATGTATCAAAATACGTCATTTGGTTTGAAGGCAAAAATGGCAAGCTCCAAGTTTTAATGGGTGTTCTTCCCTTCGCTTATAGAAAGCAAGAGAGTTGATTGATCAAAGTTTAAGTGCAGTCCGATTTGGCATCCCGTCAAGATAATTTTCTACCGAGTACCTCATGTTTATTGTATATTACCTACGACGCGTGGCGGTGACGCGCAAACTGATTACAAATTGTATGTTGTTATTATTGTTTAAATGTGCATAAAGTCGTTATATTTCCAATATCCATACTATTTTTAAACAATGTTGTACACCCACCAACCAATGCATCAGTATATTTGATATAAATTCTTGCAAAATCACTTCATTTTTTTTTTCAAAAATAAAATATATCACAAAATGCGGGGAAGTCATACTACATGTTCCGTGACATTTCTAACTATGGTACAATACAGTTTCATAGCAGCAATGCATAAACACTACAATACATGGTAATACGTTACAGTTTCACGGTACAAATAAACACCGTATTTGCCATTTAAGGTATTAAATATAATTTTTATCAAGTTTTTTCACGATTAGCAACTCTGTTCACAGACAAAGTGCTTTAAATATATTTAAATTTCTTTTAAATTACCCCGCTTTCGAATACCCCAATACAATTTAAAGGTAAGGTTAACTTAATAACTTTTCCACCGTCTTCATGCTCTATTTAGTTGACAAGTAATTGGCTTGGCTGGCCAGCATCCTGTGAGCTATAATCATTGCGATAATCTCAGGAACACAGGAAAATTTTATTGTATGAAAACTTGCAACTTTAAAATGGCACCCCACGATTCTTATAAATGAAAAATAACCCTCTTATTCCCTTAAATAAGAAATTGATCAAAGTTTAAGTGCAGTCCGATTTGGAATCCCGGTGATAAAAAATCTCACGTGATTGTCCTATTACGACCCTTCAAATCATTTATAGTTTCGTTTAAAAAAAAAGGAGACACATAATAACGCCATTAGCAATGTATTTAAATGTTTTCAATTATGTATCTACGCAAAATTATTGAATTGTAATTAATTTCGAGATCACAATTGGTCTGTTGAAGCGAGTTGTCCGTAAGCAATTGAAATAACTCAGTTTTTGTGCACGCTTTGTTGTTCAAGTACCGAACTAAAGTATGGTAAAAATATAAATTTAGACCATTAAAATAAGTTTTAGTTTGTAAAAATGTTTCTAGTCCGAGTTTTAAGGGATCCACATTCATTTAAATGAGTTTAACTACAAAGCAACCACATAATAACTCAAGTGAAAAGGAGTAAAAGTCTAAAAATACAATACGGTGATTCTTAAATTGTGTCCAGAATTGTTCTATTCATAAAAGTTTTTATTTTTCACATATTGCTACAAAAGCAAATTTTTGATGCATATTGTCAGATAAATAAAATGAGTAAACACGGTTGTCACAAAGTGTCCTTCAGTCGTGACATTTTGGCGGCCTACTCCACTATTTTAATTTATATAATAATTTTAACATACATAAACTTACTATGATAAACTTAATGACGGCTCATACGTGAAAATATTAAGGCTGTAGAGCATGAAAAAGAATTGGACACACATCATACATACATACATACATTCACGCGAAAAACATTTTTCTGCTTTGGCAGTCGGGCAATAATAGCAAATGTTATAATATATAATGTTTAATAAAAGTCCATTTCTAAAGAGTGCATGTTCATCTTCACATGTTCGGTATTCCCTAAAAATTACCTTTGACTTTGCAAATGTTAAATAATTAGTCTGCAAATTATGAAGTATACGTTATGTTAGATATAATACACTCGCCAAAGATTGTTTTCGAAAACTAGGGTTCGTGATCCGCAATGTCAAGGATTTTCGTGACACTGGGGCTATTGCGATGGTTTTCAACGCCTTAGTGAGGAGCAAGCTTGAGGCCTCATCTATTATATGGAATCCGTACGAGTCTTCATACGCCTTACTTCTGGAGAGAATCCAAAAGGCCTTTTTGAGATTTCTGTACAAAAAAAGGTATGGGTACTTCCCATTCTTGTACCCAACAAAATTCTTATTAGGCTGCCTTGGATATAATTCTCTAGAGGTGAGGCGCAACAACATCTTGCTGACTACAGCTTGTCGCATATTGCGCGGTGACTCGGACTGCCCGGAACTGGTAGATCGAGTCTTGAGGTTGTACGTCCCGGATATTCCTCGAGTCTTCTTGAGGCCGCGAACGCGTCCACTGTTGGCCGTACCGGCGGCGCGCACAGTATCGCGCAGGAACTCGCCACTCCTCCGCGCGTTATCGCTGCTCAATGCACTCTTGACATCAGCACCAGAGTGTGACTTGTTTGCGGGGAGATGGGCGAATGTGTGCCAGGCGTGTCTGAGGTTCTGTGAGATGATGGATAATAGGCTTTCCAGCACTTGCATGTGATTATTAATGAATATCTGTTTTTTATTTTATATATGTTTTGTATTTGTATAGTCTAATTATTCGGTGTATTGGCATATGCTGTAATGCCGTGTAAATATTTGAAAAATAAATAATAAATAATAAATAATAATAACGTGAAACTAACTAGTACTTACTTTTTAAATTTTTATCAAATTAAAACAAATAAATAATTTTCGATAAAACTTCTCCCTTCAGCCACTTACAAATCTCACAACAACACAGTGTTGCTGTTCTAGAAAACTTTTAAGAGACTGCCAGTAGTCCAGATAATTTTCTACCGAGTACCGCATGTTTATATTACCTACCACGCGTGGCGGTAACACGCAAACTGATTACAAATTGTATGTTGTTATTATTGTTTAAATGTGCATAACGCCGTTATATGTATATCCATACTATTTTGAAACAATGTTGTAGAACAGGTATTGATGTTTTAAGTACATTTCTTCCTCGCGTTGTCCCGGCATTTTGTCACGGCTCATGGGAACCTGGGGTCCGCTTGACAACTAATCCCAAGATTTGGCGTAGGCACTAGTTTTTACGAAAGCGACTGCCATCTGACCTTCCAACCCAGAGGGTAAATTAAGCCTTGTTGGGATTACTCTGGTTTCCTCACGATGTTTTCCTTCACCGAAAAGCGACTGGTAAATGTCAAATGATATTTCGTACATAAGTTCCGTAAGTTTTAAGTACATTAAATATAAAAATAAAATACCTATATCACAAAATGCGGAGAAGTCACACTACACGTTCCGTGACATTTCGAAGTATGGTACAAAACAGATTCACGGCAGCAATGCATACAACACTACACTACATGGTAATATGCGCGTTACAGTTCCACGGTACAAATAAACATCCTATTTGCCATTTGATGTGATCCTGTTATCCCTCATTAGGGGCATAGGGCTCGCAGAAGAATTTTCCATTTGGCGCGATCCTGGGCGGCTACTTCCAGCTCTTCCCAGCCGAGTCCAGTTGAACCAGCCCCTTTCTCAACTGATCGCCTCCATGTGGTACGAGGCCGCCCTGACCGTCTCCTGCCAGTCGATTGCCAACGGAGACACTGCTTGGACGAGTGGTTGTCCGGTCTACGGAGCATGTGTCCGATCCATCGCCATTTCCTTACAAGGATTTCCTGGCCTATGTGTTTCTGGTCAGTCATCTGCCACAATCTGACGTTCGAGATGGTTCCTGGCCAGTAAATCCCTAGTACGCGCCGCAGGCACTTGTTTACAAACACCTGCAGTCGATTGGTGATGTCCTTTCTCACAAGCCATTTGCTATTTAAGGTATTAAATATAAAATTTATCAAGTTTTTTTCGATTAGCAACTCTGTTCACAGACAAAGTGCTTTAAATATATTTTAAATTGTTAAAATTACCCCGCTTAAAGGTAAGGTTAACTCAATAACTTTCCACCTTTAATTGTGAAAATCTCAGGAACACAGGAGTATTTTATGGTATGAAAACTTGCAACTTTAAAATGGCACCCCACGATTATTATAAATGAAAAATAACCCTCTTATTTCCTTAAATAAGAAATATATTTGACTTATTTACAATGTTTGTGGTGGTAGTTGCTATAACTGTTCAAATATAAGTCAAACGATCTCTGAGAAAAATGCATTTCACCGATTTGCAATACCGAAGTGATCCCATAAGGGCTCCGTGAACAAAGTTTTGTTTTTGTTAAGGAGGCACATTACGTGAAGCGATTAGATAATGGAAACGTTTACTTTATTAATCATCTCTTTTCGGAAAATATGAACCAATCGCACAATACTTTCGTAATAATATAGGCGTTGCGTGGGTAGTGTATATAACATAATAGCTGACACGTTAGTGCTCATTCATGACGTGGATTGTGGAAGTTTAAACGTTGAAATGTGTTCGCAGCCAACTATTTTGCGGTTGAAATGAAACTTCTAAAGCCTTGATAATGAATGTTGTACTAGATTGGTATTTGGAGTGTGTAATTTTGCTTTGATAACTAATTATTTTGGCTCAGTGATCCAAAAAGAATCTTGGCCACCGAAACGAGAGCGTGCCACCTGTCCCGATCCTGCGCAACTTCCTGCCAGTTACTGACGCAAAGCTGAAACAGATCCGTCGCCACGCTGTCTTCCCAGGGACACCTGGGCCGACCCACCGGACGGCTACCAGTCGGTCGTCCCAAGAACGCCCTCTTGACAGGCCGATCCTCTCCCATCCTGAGTAGGTGACTGAACCAGCGAAGTCTGTGGGCTTTCGTTTCACCGATGATATTGGGCTCGGCCACTAACTCTTTGACCTCGGTATTTTTCCGGATTCTCTAGGTGCTATCATCTCTCGTAATAGGTCCCAGGATCTTGCGAAAAATTTTCCTGTCCGCTACCAGGAGCTGACTTTCTTCTTTCAGTTTCAGAGACCAGGCCTCACAGCCATACATAAGGATAGGTCGTATAACGTTTTTATATATCCGTAACTTAGTATGTTTGCTGAGAAGCCCGGACACCAACACTTTGCAGGGCTGCACTGCACTGAAGGGCATTTTGGATGCGTATGTTGATCTCCTCCTATCTAGTGTTTGTGTCGGTAACAGTGCATCCAAGGTACCGAAACTGGTCAACTCCACGGTAGACGGTACCCCCAACATGAAGACTATCACACTGGACGCGTGTATTCGTGCTACGATATCTTCGAAAACCACATTGATAGTCCCCCAGGATTCTTTCGGCATATGGTTCCAGCTTCTTTAGCAGCACGTTGGATAGAATTTAGAATTAATAGAAAATAGAATTTAGCTGTTGCGAGTAAGGCAATTCCTCGGTAGTTTGCGCACTTCTTTTTTGAGCCCTTTTTGTGGATAGGACAGATAATACCTACGTTCCATTCCTTTGGCTGTTCTTCTAGTTCCTATATCTTCAGCGAAAGCTCGTAAACTTTCGATTGGACAGTGCCACCACAGTTCTTCCGGATTTCGGATAGTAGCCCGTCAATGTCGGGAGCCTTGTTGTTTTTGTGACACATAATGGCTTGGTGAACCTCCTCAAAGCTTAGCAGGGTGACTTCAGAATCATCGGCACTATTGTTGTTGGAGTGAGCTGGTGCATCTAGAAGGGGACAGTTAAGGAGGTGCTGAAAATATTATTTCCACATAATCTTAATTTCAGCTCTGGATGTGACGAGATTACCGCTGTCGTCCTCTGGAATTTGAGTAACAGGCTTATAGATTTTGGGATTTGTTTGTCTATCGTACCCTTGATGATGGAATCTGTACAGATTATTGGAATATTCTCTGTTATTGACGTAATTCTTCTTTGAAGGCTACTTGTACGCAAATTATTTATTAGACTTTAAATAACATTCATATAAATAAACCTACTCAATAACTTGGTTGATATAATCGGTTTTGAGTTTTGAGGAATAAACATAAGTTAATTGAGCAGTGTCAAAGGAATTTCTGTCTGCGAACGCTCCATCTGTGGAATGAACTTCCTGTCGAGATTTTCTAGAGGACAACTACAAGGACGTGAAGATTTTCAAAAAGTAGTCTGTTGGTTTTTGAAGGATCGGCAACGCGCGTGTGACACTTATGGGGGTCTATAGGCTAAAGTGACAGCTTTCCATTAAGCGAGCCTTAACCCTTAAACAGGCCTGACACTTTATTTACTAAATAAAAATAAAAAATAAAAATCATTTATTTCGGACGACACAATCCATATTTTGTTAGTTCAAATGAGGGGTATAGAATCAAAGTCAGCTAAATCCATATCAAATCAAACTATAAGTTATGAATGCCATTGTAATCATCGATCAAATTCGAAGTACAATTCCAAAGTTATTCAGTATCAAGTTTAACGAATTACTAAAAAATCTACTTCAAAATATTGTATTAGTATCAAAGACAGCTATATCCCGTATGGTTGGAAACGAAAACAGCTAAAATCGTGATCAGCCAATCACAGCATCCTTTTTCTTAAAAATGGCGGTAACTTCAAAATGGCGACTTCTATAGTAAATAGCGTTTGCGTGTCTGCTGTTTTCGTTAAACTTTTATGGTAATTAAGCTGATTTGAAGTTAAAAAATCGTGATAAGTTAAAGTAAAAAATACAATGGAAGTGCCTGTGATGGAATCTTCGCAAGGGAAAGGGAGGAAACGCAAGAAAAATCCAGAAAATTGGAAGGCAAACAAAGCCAAAATTAATAGGTAAGTTTCAGACTAGTGATGTACTTACTATGAAATGATGGCTCATAATTTCGTTAAAAATATAACGCGAAACGCTGCTTTCCGTTATAAATAAGAAGTCTGTGATAAAACTACTAATTAGTAAATATAAAAGTTTTAGTCTTTTTTTTTACAGATACTCAGCAAAGTCGTTGCCTGAACCAATTACATGTAATCATGATAGTAAAACATACGCATGTAAAAAATTAAAAGTACGCGATTTGCTAAACTTTCATCGTTCGTTATACGCAAAACCGTTAAAAAATAACCAAGATGCATTAATACTAAAATGTTGTAAGGTCAAAAAGCCAACGAAAGCGACCTACTAAGAATACAAGAAAAAGTAGAGATTTTACTATAAAATATATATGTAAAAAAAGAATTGATTCCAGTTTGCCAGAAACTATTTTTGAGCACGCTTGCTACTTTGGGTTTTTGTTACTTCCCTGACATTCTTCTTTACGCACATCAATCACTTTATTATTGGGATCAAATACAGCTATATCCATTCGTCTTAGAAACAAAGTCAGCTAAATCCAAAAGTTGGTATCAAAAGCAGCTAAATGAAATAAATTAAATTCAATTAAAAAATAATCGTAACTTTGATCAGTTAGTGTGTAGTTCCTGGAGATATCATTCTTAGCAAGGTTTTTGGAGTTTTCTTCATACAGCGATCCAAAAATAAAAAATAAAAATAAAAGTTTTATTCCTTTCATGAAAAATTTACCAAAATGGATTTAGCTGACTTTGATTCTATACCCCTCAAATATACTTAAATTACTATGTTAGTACCTAAACTAAGATGTTGGGAGGTCCAGTGCCTAATTAATGCACTGTCCCATCTCCCTGCCACGACGGCCAGGAGACTGTGGCGGCTGTCGCGCACCCTTCGGAGCGTCGCGGCGCAGCGCTTGCGCATCGTCGCGTGGAAACCGTCCACATGCGCGTCAGCGAACATGCCCGACGCACTGCAGTATCGCGGTAGCCGCAACAGTACCCTGAACGCGTCATTGTACTAAGACGAGACCATTTAGTTCGCACAGCCAAAAAGTTACCAGATTTCATGTAGAGCCAAGCTTCTAACTCTACACGTCTTAACTTCACAAACTCTATATAGTCAAAATATTTTGGGTAGTTTCATCCCTTAATTAAATGGTCCCCATCATGGTGATTCACTAAAAATCCTGAAATACGTGTTTTATTGTATTTATAACTGTAAATTTTCAGACCTTTAGCATCAACATTTATTTAAGGGGTTAGGGGGTTAAAGTTCCAAGCTTTAGATTTTTATGTTGTGTGTGTACTAATACTAGCTTAAGTACCAAATTTCAGCTTTCTAGGACTTCAGGAAGTACCTTAAAATTTTTGATGATCATCAGTGAGTGAGTGAGACAGTGACGAAATCGGGGTTTTCAGATATCAACAAATTCTAAAGTATAAGAGACACAATGGAAACTTTTTAAGTTTAATAAATCCGATATTGACATAATATCCAGAGAATTTTGTTTATTTGGTATAATCCAAATCCAAGTTAAGAGGGATAAATAAAAAACGACGAAGTGTTTTGAGAAAAGTTTGCTAGTGCCCTTACTCTCTGCTTGGCTCGTCTTGGCGGATCCTATTTGTGAGCTGATGACACAATACGTGTAGGTACCATTTAATAGATTTGTCAATATTTATGTACCTAATTGTTTTCACATTGTGTGATGATTCGATTTTGGTGACTGATCTATTATTTCAGATGTGATAAAATTATGGTATTATTTGTTAGAGTTTTTTTAAGTGGTGATCGAGTGGATATGACGTCCGACTTTCAATCCAGAGGTCGCGGTCGCAGGTTCAAATCCTAGCTCGTACCAATGAGTTTTTCGGAAGTTTGTGCGGAATATCATTTGATTTTGACCACTAGCCTACCTATTCGGTGAATGAAAACATCGTGAGGAAACCTGCATACATCCGGTAAGAGATTCAAAGAGGTGAAGTCCCCAACGCGCATTTGGGCCAGCGTGGTGCCTGGCAGCACGTGTATAGGTTCAATTATGACTATTATTCTTATTAAACCGTTTTTATTTATTTGATGATACATGTTTGGTGACAGATATATTATTTTAGTGACCAATCAAATTCATTTGGTCATAGAAAGTACATTTGCTTGATAATCAATTAAATCATACCATAAATACGAGTATATAAATATGTGGTCTGTGATCATACCAAATTTCTATAAAGTATAACGTTAATGGCGTTATGTCACTCAACACGTTATTAAGTCAAAGTCGCTGCAGAGTTAGCTTAGACGGACTCTATGTGAGCTTTCAACTATAAGCCACAGCCGACAGGTTTAGATCGGGCCAATTTCCTCTGGACTCGCGTGGCCCTTTTGTCGAGGCTAATATCTGAAAGGAACTCCATTACACGCTTCATTTCACCCCGTTTTATTAAATCTTTTGCTTTGTACACCACGTGTTAAGAGGAGGTACTTGGTTTTTAAGTATTTCTTAGAGGCTTTGTGGTACCGACGTTTGTTTAGGATGTGGGTTCTAAAGGTTTAAACAGGCCCGAGCATAGCGATTACTATCTGTATTCTGCTTATAATGTTGGGTGTAATTATTTAGAAATAGATGCAGATTTCGGTATTTATAATCCCATCAAAAACATTTTTATGTAAAATATTGACAAGACGAAACCATAAGGCTCGCACTATCAAAAAGTTATCAGATCTATTGTAGAGCCACGCTTCTAACTCTACAAGCTCCTAATTTCACAAAATATGCACCTTAGTCAAAATTACATATATGGCTTGGCCGTTTTGCTACCGTCATATGGGCGTAAGGTAAAAAATGTATTCACTTTTCGTTATTTTTGATTATACAATAGTTCTTTTAGTAACGAAACATTGTTGTGACATGAAAATGTTTTAGATTGGATTTCACTTCTTTTTGTATGTTGCTTATGGCAATCTTCCATCCCCTTATTTAAAGGGTTGGGGGTGATTTACCATTATAAATCCTGAAATACGTATCCGGAGCATATTTTATACAATCTGCTTTTTTTACTGATACCCCATACAAACTTCAACCCCTTTTTGCCCTATTTCTCCCTCTTTTCATCCTTACGGGGCGATTTTGGGGTTGAAACTATTTTATACATACACGTAAACTATAATAGACGTACTTATTTGAATATTCTAGATTAGTTTTAACAGCTGTATAAGACTGCGCAATATGGTGTTTCACAAATTGAGATATGAACAGGCCGATTGGAACGTACACTGAATATCAGAATATGAACTCTGACTGATATCATTCAGCTATTGTGCATTTCGCTTGTAAAGTCAGCATCAAAAATAGCGGATCAAATAATGCTTCATAAGTATCTACCAATCCGCAACAGTTTAACAAAAAGTGATTTCTTATGTCTTTAATATAGAACAAGTAAAACCGAAAAGATATACGTTTGAACGCGAATTTTATAAATTTATCTATATTTGGACAAGTTATCCGGAATATCGGATACTTTTGGCGCGTTGTTTCATCCGCTACTATTGATGCTGACTGTACTTGTCCGTACATGCTAATTTGTGGAGCTTCGGGTCCGTTCGGCAACCCCAAGATTTTTCATAGGCACCAGTATTATAAAATCGACCGCCATCTGACCTTCCAAACCAGAGGGAAAACTAGATCTTATTGCAACTAGCCCGGTTTTCTCACGATATTTTATTTCACCAAAAAAGGAAATGGTAAATATTTAATATATCAAATAAGTTTCAAGAAACTCATTGGTATGAACTATGAAGCTGGAGTTCGAACTCGCGGCCTTTGGGTTAAAATAAAAGTGGTGCGCCTTACCGCTAAGCCACCAAGCCTTCTTCACCTTCTTATGCCTATTATTATAATTTATATAGGTAATTGATAAAAAGCGATAGAGATAGGCACAGGCTGGTAAGTAGGGAATGCAACCTGTAAGTATTTAGTATGAGAAATAAGGGTAATTTATCGATTTACCGGTAATTTCTATCCATTTTTTACCGGTTTGTATTCTTTAGGGTCAATGTAAGAAATACCTCATCCCAAGCGTCCTACTTTCTTTAGTCGGTCATACTCAACTCAACCCGCTGGTGTTTAGAGTACCTGCCTACCTATTAATACGCTGATATTACGAGCTGAACACAACCGAGATTATCCGATCGTTTAAGTTAAACTCCGCTGACATTATTTCACTATGTTTATTTAGGATGGACATTCATGTAAGTATTCCTGTTTAACTCATACGCTAACGTGTAACTTAAAGCGTTAGATTTCTGAAATTGTTTAGTTTACTCAGGATAAGTGCAAGTTATAATCTGTTAGCGTATGCAGGATATCGTCAGGGTAACTTCAAGGACATCATTTCAAGTAGCACCGTAGAGCTTCCCATTTCGTTTGTCAAAGTGTGTGTAAAGTATTATACAAAAATAATAAATAGTTTAGTAAATTTTTAAGATGTCTGACAATGTGTATAAAAAGGGTGCGCGCAAATTATCGATTATTGAAACTCCGAAAATGTATCTCATAAAATTTTACACACTAATGATCATGATAAATTTTCATTTTAAACAATACTCATTGGAACTTCGAACTTATTATATTCATAATGTCATTCTATATAAATATCTCTATTACTCAAAGGGTGTAGCAGGATAGCCTAGGAAAAATTGCCCCCCAGCGATTTTGGGCCGAAACTGTAATCAAACGATGCCTTTTGGGGAGGTTATACTCTGCACTAAGTTTCATCCCTCTGTTACCCCCTGGGGGTGAAAAACATCCGATTAACCCCAAAACTGTTTTAATTATTTTTTCCTAAACTATGAAAGTGACGAATTTCAAATTTTGTACAAATATTAATAAGACGAAAAGCTATGTGCTAAAAAAATATTAACCCCCTAACCATTTAAATTCTTGTAAAAAAAACAAAAATAAAAAAAGAATCAACCTGTATATCAAGTTTGGCTCATGGCACACACACCATTTTTTTTTTCAAAAATGAACCAGTTTATATTCTACATTATACAAAAGTTTCATGGACCTACTCCAGAAGGAACATTGCGAAATTAATATGTATTGGCTCTTTGGTGCGTAAGTACTATTCATTGAACTCCCACTAAGAGCCTTGCATTATTATTATTAATAAACAATGGCTTGCGATCGGACCGCTGCTCGTGCCAGATTTGAAAAAGGTGGGGATAAAGAAGTATGAATCAAACTCATTTGTATTTATAAAAACATTTTTTTTAATTATTTTGGTTTCGGGACCGAGACGTTGCGTTTTTTTTTATACTACGTCGGTGGCAAACAAGCATACGGCCCGCCTGATGGTAAGCAGTCTCCGTAGCCTATGTACGCCTGCAACTCCAGAGGAGTTACATGCGTGTTGCCGACCCTAAACCCGCCCCCCCCTCGTTGAGCTCTGGCAACCTTACTCACCGGCAGGAACACAACACGATGAGTAGGAAAAAAAAAGCAAGCAATTTAATATTACTTTGCTAATCCGCGAGAAAATAACGTGTTAGTCAAACAGTGCTAACCCGTTATACTTACTTGCGTATTTTTACATGCAATTAATCATCACTCAATTAATTGCATCAATTGATTAATTAATTACAATTAATTAATTAATTACGATGAGTAGGGTCTAGTGTTATTTGGCTGCGGTTTTCTGTAAGGTGAAGGTACTTCCCCAGTTGGGCTCTGCTCTAGATCTGGAATGACATTCACTGGCTGTGCCCTACCACACAAAGCGAGATGAAATTCACAATGCCCATACCTCTCTTTTGGACGAGTATAATGATTAGTTGCTACGAAATAGTACGTTTATTTTAATTTCGCAATGTTCCTTCTGGAGTAGGTCCATGAAACTTTTGTATAATTTAGAATATAAATAGGTTCATTTTTGAAAAAAAAAATGGTGTGTGTACCATGAGCCAAACTTGATATACAGGGTGATTCTTTTTTTATTTTTGTTTTTTTTTACAAGAATTTAAATGGTTAGGGGGTTAATATTTTTTTAGCACATAGCTTTTAGTCTTATTAATATTTGTACAAAATTTGAAATTCGTCACTTTCATAGTTTAGGAAAAAATAATTAAAACAGTTTTGGGGTTAATCGGGTGTTTTTCACCCCCAGGGGGTAACAGAGGGATGAAACTTTGTGCAGAGTATAACCTCCCCAAAAGGCATCGTTTGATTACAGT
This sequence comes from Cydia pomonella, assembly GCF_033807575.1. Lineage (NCBI taxonomy): Eukaryota > Metazoa > Arthropoda > Insecta > Lepidoptera > Tortricidae > Cydia > Cydia pomonella. Next base: position 11,315,919 of record NC_084706.1, on the reverse strand, counting down.
TTCGGCCCAAAATCGCTGGGGGCAATATTTCCTAGGCTATCCTGCTACACCCTTTATGCATATATTATTATTCAAAATATCGATTTCAAGCAATAACATTTTGGATCCTAATGAAGACTTTTTGAATGTGAATATTTGGGTACTTAAGTAATATTAAGGTTTTCTTTTACGTAGGTCATATACAAACATTAAAACTGCAATTAATATTTCACAATCGTATATTCATTATTTCAAGTTTATGCTAACAGACAACAGTAAATTCAAAATAAGAAAAAAAAAGGACGAAGTAAAACAAAAATAGGTCAGGTGGGGTTAAAATCCTACCAAAAAGGTGGGTTAAGTTAGGTTAGAACTGCGACCCTCACAAAACCGAAATGCTGTCACAAAGGTGGGTTTGGTTAGGTTAGGTTAGCGAGAACTAGTATGGATGCGTTACTCAGCAAACATAGGCTCCGATAAAGTCAGGTCAGATCAGGAAGCAGAGCATATAAAAAAAAAACTTACAAATAACATTATGGGTACAGATACATTCTTAGTGATAACATTATGAGTAAATAAAAACGAAATATGTATCGTTATGAATAATGTAGTTAGTGGTACAAATGACTATTCAAAAATATATGTGAATCAATTTTCAGAGAAATGATGATTATGACTACAAAGCGGTATTATTAGAAATATTCGAGTACTAAATTGTATATGAGCCAATATGGACCCTTATAAAAAGAGAATGTGATTCAGTTGCTTCAAACAAAACATCACTAAAAGTAGCCCCGGTGGACCTTGCTGTTTTTACTCGCTCATTAAACTGTATCTATACAATACTTATGCTACCTCAAAAATGAATTTGTTACCTACTGTATCTATAAACCTATGTCGTAACCTTAGCTGTGTTAATTTTAGCTTTATATCCTTTATCTTGTTACCTAGCGCTATATATTATACATTTATCAGTAGGAAATGTAGTAACCTGTGGACGATGTTGTTGGTCTCACACTTTATTATTCTTTGTATTCTATTTCTGTGTTTAAACCTGTGTATTACTGTTTTTGTCCCAAATAAAAAAAAACACTTTTTGACAAAATTAGGACGCGAAGAGCCACGTTTTCTATCTCGACCAAGTAATTTAAATTATGATTAATGATGATAAATAAACCGTTTTCAGGCTAACTTCCTCAGTAGCATACTTTCTCGTAATCATGTATAGTTACGTGATTCTTTAAAGTATTTGGTCACAATTGAAAGTCGTTGATTTATGGAAATCCCTTTATTTTGAAATTTTCAAGCATTTCATATTTTTTTCTTCTATTATATTTTGATAGATTTGTGTACGACAGACAACAGAAATTAATATCGTTTTTTCTTCATCACAAACTTGTTTCTAAAATTAAGGAAACGGTTAAGACCACCTAAATTAAAACACAGCCACGAAAGATTAAAAGCCACCTTCGAATCAGTACCTACAAATCCGTAGAGTCTTTAAAGTGAGCTTGTAATAGAATCAAAACAGTTACTCCGTAGTAAATCAGATTATATGAGCAGTTGGAGTCGCTAACCAATTTACTGGTCCGCCAAGTTACGTTTGCGCTGCGTGAAAGGGGAGCACGTCTTTACGGAGTAGGAACACACACACCGAATTTCCGTAAAACGTTTGGGCTGACGAGTCGCGGAGGACCTTAATAGCAGTCGTTAGCCACTTAAAGCCGAAACGTTTACGAGTTTTAGACATTTGTTTTGCGAAAGATTCTGGATCAATAGTAACACTAACACAGTAACTGTTTATTTGATCTATGTGAACACGGCTTCTTCTTCTTAAAATACCTAGGATAGCTCTAGGGCAACACCGTTGTGACTCCGGAGGGTCTCTATACTCCTCTGTAGGTATCACTGGACTTCAAACATCTATATGTCCAACTCGCCATTTTTTGTTTCCACATCTACCCTCGAGAACGCAGATCTCGCAAATGCACTCTGGACGGCCGGCCAAGGCAAGCCAAAGGCAAGAGGCTGAGAATCCTGTCCCACCTATTCTCTTTCGGGTGACAGAACTTCCCGGGAGCATGGATCGCTCTTCCCCACAAGCTACCCTGCGTTGAATTATTGTATTATTGCTACCTACCGGTTTGGTCCAGCTATTCAGAACTCTGAAATGACTCTTACCTAAGCGCGACGAGTTAGAAGCCAGCTACCTGGAGACCATTATACTTAAATAATTATGTCGAAGGTGTGCTGAGTTAGAGTGAGCCACTTATCCGCTGCAATGATTCGCTACCTAAATCATCTCGGAGCACACGAAGTGACTTAAAGCGATCTGTGGCCGGAAACGACTAGAAAACATGAGAACGTTGATGTGGAATTGACCTTTACTCCGGGAATGCTCCCGAGACCGAATTTGTTTGACAAGAAATGGGCATTCCTGGTTCCTGGACCAATTTTGTATCGCAAACCTAGTTACCGGGAGCGCATACTACCTTTATCTTTATATATTTACCTTATTTGAGAACTCGCCCTTAGTTCAAAAAGCTCTCTTAAAAATTACGTTCGATCATATATTTTCACCCTTATTTATCCGCCTTGTCTTTTTTATTACCCACCAAAACATTTTTCACCATACTTCGAATTTCGCAATTGGTTTTCTCATAGGAGGGTTGAATATATTGTATAAATAAAAGATACCCTATAAATCAAATCAACAAATTTTACTAGGTGCAGTTATTAAAAGAAAACTCTAACAAGTTGCGCTGTATTAAATAAATTTGTATAGCAGAACCTTGAAACACAATGTAAACCAATTTTTGCGTGCGCCAGCAACCAGCAACCAGCGTGTCAGGTAATTATATTGAACAATCTTCTAACCACCAAGAGGCACCTTAGTTCGGTCCAGAAAATCAACTTTAAGGTTCAGTAAAAGTCCCCTGGTTTTCCAGATCAGCGCACTTTTCTTAATTTTAAGTTCCTTTTTAAGTTATTTTACTGTAATGATCATCTAAACCACTTCCCATATAGTACTGCTAACCCCGACTGGCATTAAATATTTTTCACCACACCAACTGGTAAAGGCCCTCTTGATTGTTCAAAAACAAATAAGAATGTTGCATTTTATCCACATGTGGGGCAAAATAATCAGATGCAAATTTTGAGTTGTTTCCTTATGTTAGCTGGTAGAATTGACTTTTAAATGATGACTTTGAATGATATAGTAGACAAAATTGAAACTAAAAAAAGAATGACTTAGGTATATAATAAATTACAAATAAATAAAAACTAACTTAAAACTAACAAAAAAAGTCCCCCAAATCTGTTCCCTGCGGAAGAGTGCCCATAATGCTGGCTACATTCCCCCGTTGAATCGCAATGCCGATTCTTTGGCCAAGGAATGAGCCAGCCCTAGGGTCTCGAGTGGTGTCGAGGAGCATCTTCTTTATTTCATTATATAACCTATGGGCATCCTGACACCAAGGTCCCAAAGTCTTTGAATGATACATTTTTATTACGTTCAGTTGAATTTGATTAGGTTCGATTTTTTTGGTATTTCATAGTTTGTATTTTCCTCGCGTTGGTGTGGTGAAAAATGTTGTGTTTCACTCGGAGGCAAAGTTTGTTTAACCCTCGTGCCTTTCAAGGCATGAGGGTTTCAACCCTCCCAACGCTCAAGATTCCACTTCTCTCAATTTTGGAATCTTTCGCTTGCTCGGGTATCAATATTAGCACGAGCGGTTAAACAAGGTGAAATAGTTATTTGTTTTACAAGGGGGCAAAGTTGTTGTTTAACCGCTCGTACTAATATGGATACCCGAGCAAGCGAGATTTCAAAATTAAACCACGAGCATAGCTAGTGGTTCGAGAAGTGGAATCTTGAGCGCTGCGAGGGTTTCGATTCAAGTTCGTTTAACCCTCGTGGGTTAAACAAACTTTGCCTCCAAGTGCAACACAAATATTTTCACTTCAGCAGCTCGAACAAGCTTACCTTCGTCACTCTAGGGAGTGAGACAAAGTAGCTTTTTAATTCAGTGAAGGCCATGAATACAGGAATATTTCTAGAAGCTTTCATCATAATGATGATGCCTTTCATTCATGAATGTAAATATATGTGGTTAACTTTACTTGATGTTGAATTTTTTTAACCTTTAATATGTTCTCACTACTGAGGTAAAAAGTTGTATGTGTCACATGAGAGCAAATTTATTTTACATCTCGTGTTTTTGAGTCTCTCGCAAGAAAAACCAACTTTCCTCTCTTGTGGCACAAATAACTATTTCACGTCAGCAGCTGGAACAAGGGTAATTTGCTTCTTAAAAACAGTGAGCAAATCACATTTTGCTCACTTAGTGAGACAAAATAACATTCAAGTGACCTTTATATTCGAATGTCATTTCAACGTGCGGGTCCTAATACAAGTTCGAAATATTGGAATTCTATTGTCTTTGTCCCTTTCACGTCATTAGCAAAAAGAAAGAGACAAAAATAAGTCCAAACGTAATTCAATGGTATATTGACAGTTTATAATAGACCCCCGAAATAAGTCACACCGCATCGTTCCAAAACACCCTACGAGTCCTCATTCGTAATAATTAATTAATGAAATAAAAGTTTTAAATTTAAATAAAACAGCACATTTTACGTATTTTATTATACAATATACTTAAAAAATATATGCAATTAAATTGTTACGGAAATTAAATTAGTATACTTTTAACGATATCTACTATAGTTGACAAATAGTTGTATCCGCAATTCACGGTCCGAATTATCTTACAAAGTTTTTTTTTTACAAAAAAATGTAGTCGATTGAACTGTTAATTGATGTTCGTTATTTCATTATTTCCGTATTATATATTTTATTGAAATTTCTTTAGTTTTGTTTCATTGCGGTAATTAAACTTAATTATGAGAATACCTTAAGAAAAGATGAGTGAAATAGTGATGAAGACGGATCAAAGTTATTTACATTTCGTGCGCTTTTGAGTCCCTTACTGCGCTCAAGTCTCTCGCTTGGACGGGACTCAAAATAAACACTCGAAGAAATGTCAAACTTTGCTCTCTTGTTGTACAAATAACTATTTCATAGCCAATGCATATAAAAAAAAATTGGCCTATATTCAAAAATATTTTACACTAATATTTTCTACCAATATTTTCTACCAATTTTATATTGCTACTCTTGCACTCGGCCCTTTTAGTGCGATTATTTGAAAATGGAGACCTAAGCTCTCCGAAAAACATCGTGCGAGACTAAAAGTATGTGACTTATACCGTATTATAGTAGCTTATTACGCCGTGGCTACGAAAAAACATTTTCTTATAGCACCAGTCTGAGGGCGACGTAGCGACGTGCAAAGGCAATCAATATACGACTGTTAACCAATGGATTAAATTTTTGCCGAGGTCCAATAGTCCGAGGCTAAAATGATGCTTTATACACCTGAGTTAAACACTACTTTTCATTTCGAATACAAGTAATAGTAGACTGTTAACCAAGGGATGAAAGACACCCATTTCTGTAGAGGTAGTTTGGCGCTCAAACGCAGTGAGAGCGCCAATAGTCCGAGACGGAAATCGTACCTTTCACCCGAGTTAAACACTCTACTTTTCATATCTAATGCGAGGAAACTAAACAAGACAAAGCAAATTTACAAAATCAGTAATTAAAGTAATAGACCTACGGCCATGTTTTTTTCCTTAGGACTTCGCTGAAAGAGCAAATCAATCACTAGGAAAAATATACGAGAGGTGCGTTGATAGCGCCTCATCACTTAACATTGCGATATTGGATTTGGCAATCAAGCATGTAAACAAGATGTAACTTTCCGCCCAAGAAAAAAAGGTCAACATTAGCAACAGCTTTCTACCCACGTCGTATTTGGCGCGCCAGGCCACTACAATGTTATAAATATTAATCGTTTGTGGCTGGATCGACGAACTTCTATCAAATATTTGGAATACAATCGCAACCTCGTATTTCAACCGAGTTTTAGCTCAAATTTCAACCATGCTGAAAGAGTCCATAGAGTAAAAACTGAAGTTTTTCACTGGGAAAATAGGAAGAATGGGAGAGTTGCCTATGAAGGTAAATTTATTTCTTAATTTATTACCCCAACAATCGTTTGTATCCATTTACGTAGAGTATTGTGTTGAGTCAATGAGCCATATCGCTGTTGTGATAATGAATTTGTAACAGTGAGCAAGCAGGTGGAGACAATCGGCCCGGGGTTGACAAAAGAAAAGCGTTTCGTTCGATAATATTGTTTTATTATCTTCAAAACCGTAAAAGAGAAAAGATTGTTCTTGATCCGAGGAAGAAATAGTAATCACTTAATATTCATTTAAATTATGGTGACTGCAGAACCGTGGCAGCGTGATATCGGAAATGCTGCTGTCGATATATTTATTAACCTCATTTTTTCCGTTTATTTTACTAACATGCCCATCACAAAAAAGAACTGAATGTCAAATAATAATGGTTTATTTATAAAATTCTGTCATCACATGTTTGTACAGTATCTGATTGCATCTGCGCTAGGTTCATCTATAAAAATTTCAAAACTTTATCTGCCGAAGACAGGGATTGTAGAGCTTTGCAATGACCACAGACGGATTGCCGCCTATATTTCTCGTCGCAGCCACGCCACCAGAAGTTGTATAACCAGATAGTGCACTTTATTTCACACCACTACACATGGTGTTATGCTAAATGCCATACTCCATTTAGCTAGTCGAAATAATATATGTAGGCGTCCTCGAATCTTTGCGGAAAAAATACATCTTGTTATAGAAAATACTGGCTGAATCTATGTTTAGCGCTTATACACTTCCAGGGGACATTCTCTTAATAGGAAACTCGGAGGAATATGAATTCAACTTTTAACTATACATTTGTACGTGATCTACCCCAATATTAACATTTTACTCGACTGCGACTTAACCAGAAAATAGGGTTGGGTTTAAGTACTGATGATTCAGTACACGCTCTAGCTTAGGATACTGGACGGATTTTTTTAATTGACGACCGGTTTGGCCTAGTGGGTAGTGACCCTGCCTACGAAGCTGATGGTCCCGGGTTCAAATCCTGGTAAGGGCATTTATTCGTGTGATGAGCATGGATATTTGTTCCTGAGTCATGGGTGTTTTCTAAGTATTTAAGTATTTATAAATATTTATATATTATACATATCGTTGTCTAAGTACCCTCAACACAAGCCTTATTGAGCTTACTGTGGGACTTAGTCAATTTGTGTAACAATGTCCTATAATATTTATTTATTTATTTTATTTTATTTACTTATCGGTAGATTTGTCTTACCCTTCACAACTTGTTTTCACTTGTTTTATTAAAGAAAAGTTAATACAGCTGCCTTGAGAGGACTCCGAATATAAAATCATATTTTTTTCGTCTAGCGCCTAAACTATTAAGCGGATTTCAATAAAATAGACGTCAGTAGATCTATAATTAGTACACGAGTGCCAATACAAAGTAACTAAAATTAACGGAGGAAAACTTTTTAGGGCTAAATAATGTGACTACAAAAATTTCTCCTGGATGGTACACATTTTCCAAGATGGCTGCGATTCCTCGAGGTCCCCAAATGTCAAATGATGTGGGCATGAAAAACGGGCCTTTAATTTATATACATATCAAATTTCATGACTGTTCCAGAGATTCCGAGGTTGGTCCTAATCCGATTGTTCTAAATATTCTAATATGTTATATTTGCAATTTGAATTTACGCGTTTACGCTGCCAGTCATTAGGCTGCCAGACAGGGGACATTTGAGCTAGGTACGACTCGTGACGGTTATTTTATTTAACTCAAATTATAACTAATATCCGGCTAAGAGCATATCGGGCCATGCTCAGTGTAGGGTTACGTAGTTTCCTACCCGACCGTCACCATAGACCTTAAACTGGTGCTATTAGTAAGTATCATACACAGTGTACATAAGGAGCAAAAAAACAAATCTTGTTTTAATTGTTACATTTTATTTATTAAATGTCCTACTGTACCTATATTATTTGTCCTAAGATACTGGAATAATCTGTGGTTACCTATAATTGTAATTAATGTAAGCTACAGATTATTTTTTCATGATGTATTGTCTGTTGGTGATCCTAAATAAATTAAAAAAACCGCTTTACCTTCACAGCGTACGTCTTTTTACTAAAGTCAAATAGTGTTCGTCACAAAACGTCAATCATCTATAAAATTATGACGTGTATTTAACACTTGCACAGGCTAGGCTATTAAAATCGTTGCCAACTTAGCTTGGTCTGACTCTATGAAGGGTAGAGTTGTTGCGATAACTCAAAAACGGCTTTACTATTCATGTTCGCTATAATGTTCATTGAATTTCTTTATCATACTCTATTTTAACGATTTTTTCATAAATTTTAAACCTATGGTTCGAAAGTTCCAGAGGCACATTTTTTTCGGAGCATTATTTTCGAAAACATTTTTTAATCATTTTTTTTTTGTCAGGACCCCTATTAATTTTAACAGACCTATTAAACAACGATACCCCACACTATAGGGTTGTAGTAATAAAAAAACAATTATATATTAGAGTTAGGGAAGGAATGAAAAATTGTAAATTGGCTACGAATTAATATAACAATATATAACAGAGTATTAATATATGTATTAAGTAATACAACTTGTAAAGGCGGATGCGTAGTAGGCATTAGACGAAAAAAAGATCACTCTGCTTTCAGACTATGCTGCAGCAAATCTCGCCTGCAGTAGGTTCAGACAGGAATATTAAACCAGTTCTGCACGGGCGTTTGAATGCGACTCACGATCGCAGATGGCCACCGGTGCCACCTGCCGTTTAAATGAATTGATATGAATACAAAATACCTACATGTAATCTGTTAGTTCAGAAATTTATGTAGTAAGTAATAACAAAACAAATTGGAAAGGAAGGTGGGCAGTTGTTAACTAGTAATTTATGTAATACAGATATTTCATGTAATATAGAGTATATAAAGTGTCTTGACCCCTATATAACTTATTCGATATATTCTTCCCATTCCTTTAAAAAACGGTATTCTAATGAATTCCATTTTGGAGATAATCAATGATTTATTTTGGTCTGACAAGGCCCCTACAAGCGTATACAGTTGCCTAAGGGTTTCTTTACATATTGATTAGTGTTTAGTATGTGTATATATTTGCTGCTACTAAACGCAAGTACTTACTATCTCGGACGATCGATATTCGAAATGTCATTGCTATGATATGTTATTGTTTTCAATTGTCTGTTAGATTTAAATATAATGCATAGCTATTAATTACATTTTACAAAATAACCTATGCCATTTGTTTCCGTAAAAGAAGTTAAAAAAAAACATATAATTATATCGTCGTCTAGTACTCACAACACAAGCCTTACTGCGCTTACTGTTGGCTAGGTCGATCCGTGTAAAATTGTTCTATGTTAAATATTTATTTGTTTAAAAACCCAGCAAGCAAAACATTGTGACTTCAGTTTTATTAAATAACGCAACTTATGGATTATTGTTGATTGAATATGATTTTTCCAATGCACTTTTAAAATAACAAGAAAATGCATTTGCAATGCGTGAACAAACAATCATGAACATACATCACCATCTATCAACACTCCACTCCTAAAGAAAACAATACCCATGGTAAAATAGCTGTTGTTGATCGATCAATTATGCAGCAGCGATATCATTGCTTAAAAATATTATTAAGGAAAAGGTTAAAATAATATTAAGCGCGATTTGTTTTAATGTGAATATGCACATAGAAATCAAGTTAAAGCAACTTACAACAAATATATTTTGTACTCGTATTTCTCCAAACCTAGTCAAATAATAAACACATGCTGATTTTGTGTACAAAAAGCACTAAGCTTTTCTTCAAAGTACGTATACCTACGTGAAGATATATTATTGCTAAAACGTACATTTTTCCCACGATGTTTTCTTTACCGAGCCGGAAACATTTTTACTCGCAAACCGGGAGAGGTTAGAAAAAAAATGACAATCAATTTCCCTTACACATTGGCGAGGCAACATTTATATAATTGATGAGGAAAATGTGAAATGTCTAATAAAAACTGAAAATCTAACTTAACCCACTTCATTGTCTGTCAGGTAATAATAAAAACATCGGCCAAGAGCATGTCGGGCCATGCTCGGTGCAGGGTTCCATATAGTTACCATTCTATCAGAATAGGCAATAAACGGGGGCTATTAGTAAGTATCATGTATATTACATTACAAGGAAAAGGGAGTACCTTCGCAGTGCTTTGTAAGTATTTTTACTAGGATAAAGACAAAAGATAAAGTTAGTTATTATAGGAGACCGACAAGAAACTCGACGAGACACATCTTTTCAAAAAAAAAAACAACTTATAACTAACATGAATTAAAAAAAAAAACTTAGTAGGTACTTCATTATAGAAATTTGATGCAATAAATTGCTAATACAGGACGTTATCATTGGCAAACATCCCTATCCTTATCCGATATATATATATGATATAACCGCTTATTTTATAGTATGCTCTCGAAATGAGTTTTTGCTTAACAACAGTTTCAAATTTAGATTCTGTTAGCTCGGTGTAATTTTTTGGTATCTTATTATAGAATTTTATACACTTTCCCAAGAAAGGCTTTCTTGTTTTTGGTGGTCTGTAAGATGTTACTTTAAGCTTTCCTGTATTTTTTATAGCCCATGGCTTATCAACATTCGTTAGAAAATATGATATCAAAAATAATGATGGCTACAGTTTACATTATAAGTATTTCTTAAGCTTATATTTTACGATTTTATTCATATTGTTTGGACCCATGGTTCAAAAGTTAGAGAGGCGGGGGGAGGACATATATATATTTTTTCGGGGCGATTATTTCGGAAAATATTCACTTTATCAAAAAATGCCTTTGGAGATCCCTTATCGTTTTGAAAGACTTATCCAATAAACCGCCAAACTGTTGGGTCAAAGCAAAAAAAAAGCAAAGCAAATAAGCAAATAAAGAATATTAATTATTTATAAAAAAAAAAACATTTTATATGGCAGGTACCCTACATTTTTTATGTTGTTTTTATATTACCGTACTGTGGCTATGCATAAGTATCCATGCCAAATTGTAACTTTCTTGTACTAATGATCACGGAGCAAAGCCACGGACGACCAAACAGATGGACATGCCGAAACTATAAGAAATACTAGTTGACTACGGAACCCTAAAAATGAAGTATTTCCCTACTTCGATAACATATTCTCAATACAAAGTCATATTTATTTACAAAGTGCAAGAAGGCCTTCCGCCTGCCTGCCGGCACCAAACTAAAATTTCCCACATATGGTCTTATCCCAACAACATAAATAAATAATAAATAAATATTATAGGACATTATTACACAAATATATAAACTAAACTAAGTCCCACAGTAAGCTCAATAAGGCTTGTGTTGACAACGATATATACTTATAAATACTTAAATACATAGAAAACACCCATGACTCAGGAACAAATATCCATGCTCATCACACGAATAAATTCCCTTACCAGGATTTGAATTTGAACCCGGGACCATCAGCTTCATAGGCAGGGTCACTACCCACTAGGCCAAACCGGTCGTCAAAACATATACCAGACATTCGTCGCTGTAAACAATTTTTGTTATGTAGTTTTTATATTACCGTTTTGTCGCCATGCATGATTTATTTATCCATGACAAATTTAGCTTTCTAGTACTAATGATCACGGAGCAAAGCCGCGGACGGACAAAGAGACGGACATGGCGAAACTATAAGTGTTCCTGGTTGACTTTGGAACCCTAAAAAGAAGGCCTTCCGCCTGCCTGCACCAAACTAAAATTTTCCACATAAGGTCAAATCCCAGCAACATATTTTCAGACATTCGTCGCTGTGGTTGTCCAATGAATACTCAAAGGAAGCCCACCATTTCCGTCAACGAAGCAACCCTATCTTGATTGAGAAGGATTAGGCACGGCATTACAAAGAATGAGCTTCTTTTTCCTTCGTCCATGAAATATTGTTCTGATTAATACATCCTTTGTCGTCCCTAATAGCTGTTATTTGTGGTCTTGTAAATATTTTTTGGCTTTTTTTTTCATCAATAATTGTGTATCATTGCGTTGATAAGATCTTGCGTAAATGCGGTCCGTTTTTGCCATATGTACTTAATTATTTTAAGGAATAATTATTCTTACAGCGCAAAATATGAGAATAAATAACGTATACAAATAAATCAATGAATGATGCGATGTGTAATTGTGAATTCATAATACGAGTGTAGGACTTCAGAGAGTACAAATAAAATATCAAACACATTAACGAAATTATATTAGCATAACAACGAATTTAGAATTTATTGCACTTAAATAAAGTAAACAATTGAATTCGTTTTCAAATGGCTGTTAACACCGTAACAGTCGGCTAATTATGCATGGCGATAGCGGGGCTACCGTATTTATTTTATTTATATTATATTAATAGTCTATATGGTGTTCCACTGCTGGACAAATGCCTCCCCCCTCGATCTCCATCCGTCTCGGTTTTGAGCAATCTCCGGTCAGCCATTGAGATATGCGTCCAGGTCATCCTGCCATCTCCGGCTGGGCCTGCCAAGTCCTTGCCCGTCTTGCCGAACCCATGGCTATTTTCGCCCACCAATAATTCAAAATTCATTTTAATGATTTTAATGAATACTAGTTTTGACTAGGGTAATTGCGATTTTACTGGTTAAAACTAGTTTTCACGGCAATCTGCCAGAGTCAAAAAATTGGTGCGACGACGAGCGAAGCGTTCCGATTCGATCCGGAGTGATCCGTGGGCAAATAGCGCAAGAAGCCGAGCGATCTTTTTTTGTTATGTGTACTGATAGTCAAGACTAGTATTCACTGAAATAAATATAGTCAACAAAGAAATCCTAAGGCTAGTTTTTACCGAGGCCTTACGGAAAACTAGTTTCAGCTAGTGAAAAGGCACCACGTGGGCTAATTTGCGGATACTTTGATTATTCGAATTGGTTGTCCTCGGCTGTTGTCACGCGTCACCGGCCTTGTAATTCGGCCACTGTCAACGGACGTTGCGCGCCCGATTGGCTAACATCTTTATAATACATTCAAGTTTTAAACCTTGTCTTACAGTCATCACCACGGTTTTACAAGACAAATAGTGGACTATCCAACCGATCTTTAATTTGTTAAAAAATTGGTTCATAATCAGGGTAGGTAATTCAGTTTCAAATTCTAATTTTAGTTTATGGACAATAAGGGTGCGTTCGAAACGCAGCCTTACGCAAAAGAGCTTAGCAGTCGGTCGGACGAATCTCCGGCTGCTCGTGCATCCGCCACAAACGGCGGTTGCCCAGCTGGCCCGACCTAGTCGATGTGATACGTACCTTAATCACTACGTAGCTCTGTAGCCGGTCGCTTCATGCGCCAGCTGTTGCATTATTCAAAGAAACCCCGCCATAAAACTCGCGCCGGTCGGCAGTGAATCGTAACTCCAACTGAAACTAAGGATGCTATCACATCTAACGTATAATTCACCACTGGTGTAAATTTAACGGGTCCGTGTTGAACAAAGTAGTGATTTGATTCGTACGCAGTTATACCACGGATTACTATTTGCTAGAACAGATACAACCATCTCATACAGTTTCTATGACTTACTTAGGACCTTAGGTACCTACTCATTAATATTTAGATCGTATTTACCTATATTAAATTTTCGGCGTGTATATAGGTTGTGATGCCATAGCTACCTCATAACGCGCATTGGGGCGCGACGAGCGGCGGGCAGAGAGCAGCGACCACACCCCTACCCCGCAATCTCCGACACCGCGCGCCTTTATAAGCGGCGCGCACCGAGCAGCGGCAGGCAGCCCTAGCACACCACATACACCAGCTAAGCTATTGGTCGCCTTCACTGCGGCCCCGAAACCTGGCCCCGTTCAAACGGTATCACCAGGCTAGGGGTCGTGGGGTTAGGTGACGATCGGTAGCGAAGAGCTGCCAACACTATCAGCGCACATCGTCCTCAAAAAGACGACAATTGACTCCCCTCATCGGTGGGGGTGACCCGCCACAGCAGCCACAGCCGAAAGGCGGAAGCGGCCTCTCATACTTCCCTTTCACACACAGCGGCAGGCAGTTGATGTTTCGAGCCCGCGCTGGGAATAACGGCTGCTCAGCCCGGGGTGGCGGCGTGCGTTCTCGCGTTCGCCCCGGGCTTCCCTTAGGGCCGAGTCCTGTATAGGCCGCGCGTGTTCTCGCATAAGTAGCCGGAATGGTTATCCCCAATGCACCCGATTTCGCTAAACCTTCCCAGGCCGCGCGCGTACTCGCATAGACAGCCGGAGGTTCATTCATCACCTCGCTCCTCGGGGAATACTCCGCTATCCCACCGTATCCAGGGCCCGTTGACCGATCACATGACATCGGTTATATATAGTGCAAAGTGTGATTGCTGTGAAAGTATAGCTTGCTACCTTTTGGAGTAAATACAAACTAGTTAAGTGTGAGATTCTTAGTAATAATAAAGGGCGCAAAAGACGCCATTTAGCTAAGTGATTGAAGTGAGTGTTTTCTATCAGCTCATCCTCCTAAAAATTGAATTAAAATTAAAAAATTAAAATTTGTTTATTTCAGACCATCAGATCTATATTTTGTTAGTAAATCAAAACAACTTACATCCTATATTAGTACTTACATAAAAACACATATACACCAACACTTATAACTATTTATTACAATACATAAAGCTGGCCTTCCTAAGCCTGGAAACTTTTACTAAGCCACCATAAGTTACCAGTTAAAGAAAGTAGAGTTAGGCCAAGAAGCCTCCGACAGAAATATACAAACTGAAAGGGCTGACAGTAGAGCAGATAAGAAAATTAATAGTAGAACCTGTGAAGGAATCCGATGAAAGTAAACCAGACGAATTTAAAACACCAGACGACAAGCAAGCTAACAAGTAACACCTCTGGAATTGCAGGCGTCCATAGGCTGCGGTGACTGCTTATCATCAGGCAGGCCGTATGCTTGTTTGCCACCGTCGTGGTATAAAAAAAAAAGCTGTGAAGACGGACCTACCTGACAGTGTAACGTGCTATTTGCAAGGGATAAAAGGAAACCAAAAGCTCCGGCTTGATCAAAAAACTATAACACGTTTAGGTACACATAAAAAAACAAATACTTAGTCAAAACTCAGAGATAATAAAAGTAGAACCAAGAAATTAAAATAGCTGAACTGAACTTCGATAATGCTAAATAACCAAAAAAAAAAAAAAATCTGGAAAAAACCTCAGTGGCTAATGTTTTTGTGGACACCTCTTGTCAAAAGAAGTAAAATGTCTTTAAGAATATCCTTTAGTACGGTGACGATATAGTAAAATTTTCTGCCATCACGTCTGGACAGTTTAATACAATGCGCAGCTGCACAAAATTGCACGTCTCGGGCAGCCTGCGAATAATGTGAATATAACACAGGCGGCATAATTCGTCACCACGGCGAAAATCTCTTAGTCTCTTAGTATATAGACAGTGAGGTAACACTAACTGCAATACTCCAGCAAAACGTGCAAGGTAAAAAGCTATTGCAAAGATGTCTGTAAAAAAATCTCTTAATCACACCAATAAATAGTCCATATCATACAACCACCAAAGTTGCTTTTGACCATAAAATATTGCATTAACATTTAAGAAATCCCATGTTAACATTTCATTTTATATATTGGAAAACAAGTTATTTGCTTTTCAATGATTAATTGCTCAGTTTCTATTTTTTTTACTAATAAAGTTATTTAGAATTCAACATATTGTGCCATTATCATTCAGTTATCGTGCATTTCGCTCGTACTTGTCTGTACATGTATTGGCGCGAGCGACACGTACGATAACTAAATGACATCATTCTGATATCAGTGTACGTTGGGATCGGCCTCCATTTTACCTATGTTATCCGAAATTTGCCGTAAAGAATGCCTAAACACGTGACTAGAAAAAGTTCTTATAGAACCTTTGGTAAATTATGTAGGTTGAGGTGGCGCCGGTGCTCCTAACATCATTTTTTTCTCTTAATTACCTGACTTGGGATATTCAAAATTTAAATCGTAATACACGAATACGCTTTTGATAAATTGATACAGAAATCAAAAAAGTTGCCTCACGCAATTGACAAAACTGCGGCTAAAACGAATGAAATTTGAAAGCATTAAAAGGTATGTCCCACTTTTCAATATTTTATGAGCAGAGCGTAAGATTGCCTCCAATGAGTGGTTATCGTCCCGCTTAAGTTAAATTATAACGAGTATTGTGCCCGAGGTGATTACGATTTTTTTTTACAAAAAAAGTAATTTTAAGACGAAAGTGGAGGAACCTTGCAAAATCGCCTTTTCATACAAATGTAGTCCTCATTTTCCTCTCTGAATATTAACATTATTGAAAATATTTTGTCACAATTCGTTATTTATCATCCACAGCTATGCCCCTTTTTTTAATTATTATAAGAGTTAGGAGCATTTAAAAAATTGTATGAAAGCGTTTTTCGCTCAAAATTTTTACAATAATCAATATCGAAAAAAGTCAGACTTATGGGCATAGCTATAGTTATAAATCAAATAATGCAAAAATATTCTACATAATGTCAATATCCAGAGAGGAAACTGATGACTTCGTTTGTATGGAGAAGCGGCCGTCCCCTTTCGTCTTAAGTTAAAGTTTATCAGTATACGCTTATATGGCTGTGTCATAATAGTACATTACGATACAAGTGCGAAAAATAGGAAACCCGAAACGAGTGGTGATAAATTAAAACGCGACCAAAGGGAGTGTTTTAAATCGACACGAGTTGCGAATAACCTATTCGCACATGTATCGTACAGTCAGCATCAAAAGTAGCGGATGAAACAACGTGCCAAAAGTATCTGATATTCCGGATAACTTTTCCAAATATAGATAAATTTCTAAAATTCGCGCTCAAAAGTATATCTTTTACAGTCTTTGTTGCTCTATATTAAAGACATCACTTTTTGTTAAGCTGTTACAGAATGATACTTATGAAACGTTATTTGATCCGCTACTTTTGATGCTGACTGTACAACATTTTACAGTACATATAGCCCTTTACATTTTTGACATAGTTACGTAATGTGATAATTATCGCACTAGTGTGGTAAAGTAGCACCATATGTACTGTAAAACTATTTATTTACAAAGTGCAAGAAGGCCTTCCGCCTGCCTGCCGGCACCAAACTAAAATTTCCCACATATGGTCTTATCCCAACAACATAAATAAATAATAAATAAATATTATAGGACATTATTACACAAATATATAAACTAAACTAAGTCCCACAGTAAGCTCAATAAGGCTTGTGTTGACAACGATATATACTTATAAATACTTAAATACATAGAAAACACCCATGACTCAGGAACAAATATCCATGCTCATCACACGAATAAATTCCCTTACCAGGATTTGAATTTGAACCCGGGACCATCAGCTTCATAGGCAGGGTCACTACCCACTAGGCCAAACCGGTCGTCAAAACATATACCAGACATTCGTCGCTGTAAACAATTTTTGTTATGTAGTTTTTATATTACCGTTTTGTCGCCATGCATGATTTATTTATCCATGACAAATTTAGCTTTCTAGTACTAATGATCACGGAGCAAAGCCGCGGACGGACAAAGAGACGGACATGGCGAAACTATAAGTGTTCCTGGTTGACTTTGGAACCCTAAAAAGAAGGCCTTCCGCCTGCCTGCACCAAACTAAAATTTTCCACATAGGGTCAAATCCCAGCAACATATTTTCAGACATTCGTCGCTGTGGTTGTCCAATGAATACTCAAAGGAAGCCCACCATTTCCGTCAACGAAGCAACCCTATCTTGATTGAGAAGGATTAAGGTTGACTCACGCTACACAGGGGCAGGGCCGGGCCGGAGCTTCCGGCGCTTCGTTTTCTATGGAAAGCATTACGTCATCACCGGAGCTCTGTAGTGGCCCGGTGCGGGCTCGGACCGGAGACTAGCCGGTCATGCTATGAGCAAAAATCGGACTTCCCGGAGCCTCCGGGCCACCCGGTGACTCAATTCTTCCTTTCGGGTGATATTCCACTAGTCTAAGATCTTTGTCCAATGTGCATTGCGTCTCACTCTCTCATTAAGCAAAATGTCAGACGCAAATACACATTGGACCAAGATGAAAAACCAGAATACCACCCTTCGCAATGTGCATACTCGGATGTGTCGGTATATATTTGCCAAAATAAGAAGGTTACAAAACGTCATAAATTTGTTTGTTAAATATGGATGGTATAGCCAATACATTACTTGGTCGGGTTATATTTTACTCGGCGCAGAGAGAAGTTAATTAACAATGACTGTCAATCTCTATATGAAACCAAATTTCTGTAAATAAAGCTACACAATTCTACATATTGCCGGTTTTGTGGAAAGCAATAAAAAAATAGTACTTATATTTATTTTAGTCACGCTGGCTCCACATTTTACTTGAGATAGTTGATAGCGCCAGACAAGTTGCCTAAGAATTTGTTACCAATTTTAATAGTAAATGAAGTGGAATAAAAAAATGTTCAGAAGAAGCAGAGCTTTAAGAACTAAATACTGCCGTTTCGTACATATTGTCGGATTATCATATTATTGACAATGAAATAAATTATATAACAAAAGAATAACGTACTATAAGTATATAGAAGTCGTTACGTAGCCGCCTGTTGTCTGCCTCTACATTTAATCAATTGTTTGTTTTTTATTTTCTTTTGTATCTTTTTACTGAGGTGTTCGAATAAAGAGTATTCTATTTATACGTCTATCTATCTATCTATCTACGCAAGGTTTATTACAAGCGACTTAGTTAAGTATTTATTTGACCTATATATATTTCCCGAACAACGCGGTATCCGTGAAGATTCAGTCTTTATTATTTACTTTTCCATGTTAGGTGTTACTACATGAAAGTCGCAACGGTCGCAACACGGGCGACTCGGATATATACGTCAAAATTATATAAGTTGCATAATGTCTTGATTTATTTTGTGAAATACGGAGGTGTTGCGGAAATGTAATTTAGTCGGATTATATTAAATGAGATATCTAGTAATGTTACTGCCTGTAAAAATTATTCATTAATGAGCACGTAGGTTATAAATTAATATAAATATATTAATTTTTTCTCATATTCCCACGTATTACTTTTCATTTCGTACGAAGTTATATATAATGAAATATCTCGTTAATAAATTTGTAGATTACGGGAAACTATTTCTTTTACTTAATTTAGAGTCCAACTGATCTTCTGTAAATCTGCCTGCAGAGAGTACGAACATCATATTTCAGTGCAGTTATTGAATTACTCATAAAGGTGCCTATATTTCATTTGCAATCTGTCGTTGGCGATATTATTGCTAACTGCTCGCGTACGATGCATTCTCCTGAAATAGATAGGCCATACATTTTTTCAGGCTGTAGAGAGCAGCACTAGCATGTATTATAAACCTGAGAGTAACTTATGCATACTATGCCTTAAACAGTTTTTTGACAAGTTTTCACTATGGCATTGATGCATCAAGGCGTTTTGGTTACAGATGGTCTAACGCGAAACGAAATTTCGTTACCTATCTGCCTCTCTGTCTATCGAATATGCAAGAATGATGGAGGCAGAAACCACAATTTAGATTTTCCATTTCGCGGTAGGCCCCGTGTGCGTTAGTAACGCCCTCTACGCAGAGTTTTGCGTAATATTCCCTATTTTATGCCTATTATTACTGTAACTACTGAAATAATACAATAATAATCTTCGTATGTTTTATTGTTCTTAAATTAATGATTAAGACGTGGAACGCATAATTTCATCAGGGGGAAGGGGAAGCCTATGTGCCTCTCTTTCGCACAAAGAAAGATCGCGCAGTGATAGAGAGGCGAATAGATGAACTAATGAAGTGGTTCGCGGTTATAGCCCTTACTGTATTGTAGTATCGTAAGTGTCAGGATGTCAGGACCATGATAGCTATTTAAAACGATATAAATAGCTATCATGGTCCTGACATCATGACGCTTACTCCCAGTTTTAGTACCTTTTTTGTATTATTTGGTACATGACATCAAAAAAATTTTACCAAGCTAAAAATCGAGAAATATTGAAAATAATGTGGTCAAAAAAGTTACAGTTAGAATAAACTTTGTATGTGCACAGTGGTGCAGCCACTCAATGTGAACCGGGCCTTCAATATAGTTCAACAGTTAATATTGTTGGCTAAAACAGTTATGTATTTTAGAGAAGTGTAAATCTTGAGCGTTTCGGGGGTTTGAAGACACGAGGGTTAAACAATTTTTTCTAACGACTGAAACACAACATTTTTTATAGTACATATGGTACTAGTTTACCGCACTAGGGCGTTAATTAGCACTTTACGCGCCTATGTCGAAAATTTAAAGTGCCATATGTACTGTAAAACGTTGTATATGTGCGAATAGATAATTGGCAACTCGTTTCGATTTAAAACACTCCTTTCGATCGTGTTTTAACTTACTGCCACTGGTTGTGAATAATTGAACTCGTTATGAATTAATGTATAATTACCACACCAACGCCAAAAAATATTTAAACTTCAAAATCATCACAAGTCGTCGTCGTCGTTAATTTTACATTCCTAGGTGATAAAATATTTCAAAATTTGAATGATTAAATTACTTTGCATTTCTTGTGAATAAAATGTAAGTAACTTTCCCATCCGTTTTTAAAGAATAACGGCAATACATGCGAAAGACCGACTATGACTGTTAACCACCGAATCCCAGCGCTCAAAATGATATTCCACTGATGTCATGCTTAAAACAATCCAACATTTTGAGAATAATATGGTTAGTTATAATTTTTTACCCCTCTCATTTCTTGAAAATATAAGTAATTATGTTGAAACTCAGTAAGAGTTGCTGGAGAGATGCTATCTAGCAACCCTTACTGGACTTGTACTCCCTAACTATAGAGCTATTTTTTAATAAGTAAAAAGAAATGCAAAAAAGCAGTTACTTCTTTTACAGTCAAATATCCATTAACTTTATAACTTTTTAATATTTTGTGTTCTACGTTGTATCGATATATGTGTACCCGAAGTCGATAAATGAGAACTCTCTATGACAGTTCAAGAATGCCACAATAATTCCGGTCTCTGTTAATAATAGTTTGCCACCTTATTGACGTGCATTTTTACATATCAAACAAACAATAAATAAAAAATATTGAATGTGGATACATTCATCCTCCTTAGACGTGGCTGCTACAGTCTTCACGATTTTATTTGCCGTGTGATCATCGCTTTCCAGTTGCAGCTTGGTGCCATCGAGGAATGTCCATAGTATATGAAAAAAGAAAAATGTTTATAATACCATTCATTGTATCACAATATCGACTAAGTACTACTAGAGGGCACCTTTAACCTTATTTTGGCAATGTTAAATATCCTTACAATTGTCTATTAATGATAGTTTTCAGTAAGTAGCTCATAATTGGGTAGTTTCTCCCCTACACCCTAAATTCATCCAACGAAATAAAATGTTCCGTAGGGTATACATGGTGGCCTATTTAGATCGTTCAGTATGGGAAAGTTTGAAACTATAACACATACGAAGATCTGTTCCTAGGAATCATGCCATCGATTTTCTATATATAAAGACGGGCCAATAACACCTGCTTTGTATCTACTGTTTTATTTTTGAAGATTCTATACCTATGTTATAATTATCACCTACTAAGTTTTTGAAATTAACAAAACTAAAGCTATTTTAGTCTAACAAGCATATTGTTATACTTTCTCTTTCACATATGTAAACTATTGAATGAAAAACAATAGCCCATAGGTAAGCCCATATAATATACCTAAGCCCTAACTCGTAAAATACTTGTCAAGGAGAAGTTATATTCTAATCTTCATGAACACGTTTCACCAAATAGCACTGTTTAAATGCAAATATAAAAATATACTATATGTAAAATATTTGAAGAGTTTCATCCATTATTCCTGGGATCCATTATCAGAAATAGATCTTGACTAAAATGAAGCTTAAAAAATAACTTACAGAACAATCTCAACGAAGAAGATATCGCCAAACGTGAAATACGCGTAGTTGAGGTGTTACGTCTGGTCTTCATCAGCAGTTCCACTTAATTAAATGTCACTCACTTTTTTAATGTAAATGCTTGATTTGTTGATACAACAACAAATATATACAGGGTGTTTATTTAGTCACCTGCAAATAATTTAAGAGGTGAATAATAGGTCATACATTCCTTTGTACATCTCTACAAATCTTATGATATGAGCTCTGTTCATGGGTTCTGCTCGTTTGCCTCCTATATTTAAAAAAAAATACTTTTACTTAACATAACGCCATTCCTTTGTACATCTCTATAAATCTTCTGATACGAGCTCTGTTCGTGGGCACTGCTCGTTTGCCTCATATATTAAAAAAAAAAAATCTACTTAACATAGTGCCATTTCTTTGTACATATCTACTTATCCTATGATACAACCTCTGTTCATGGGCTCTGCTCATTTGCCTCCTATATTTAAAAATATACTTCTACTTAACATAGCGCCATTTCTATGTACATATCTACAAATCTTAAGATACGACCTCTGTTCATGGGCTCTGCTCGTTTGCCTCCTGTATTTAAAAAAATACTTCTACTTAACATAACGCCATTCCTTTGTACATCTCTACAAATCTTATGATATGAGCTCTGTTCATGGGTTCTGCTCGTTTGCCTCCTATATTAAAAAAAATACTTCTACTTAACATAACGCCATTCCTTTGTACATCTCTATAAATCTTCTGATACGAGCTCTGTTCGTGGGCTCTGCTCGTTTGCCTCCTATATTAAAAAAAATAAATTCTACTTAACATAGTGCCATTTCTTTGTACATATCTACTTATCCTATGATACAACCTCTGTTCATGGGCTCTGCTCATTTGCCTCCTATATTTAAAAAAATACTTCTACTTAACATAGCGCCATTTCTATGTACATATCTACAAATCTTAAGATACGACCTCTGTTCATGGGCTCTGCTCGTTTGCCTCCTGTATTTAAAAAAATACTTCTACTTAACATAACGCCATTCCTTTGTACATCTCTACAAATCTTATGATATGAGCTCTGTTCATGGGTTCTGCTCGTTTGCCTCCTATATTTAAAAAAAAATACTTCTACTTAACATAATGCCATTTCTTTGTACATATCTACTTATCCTATGATACAACCTCTGTTCATGGGCTCTGCTCATTTGCCTCCTATATTTAAAAAAATACTTCTACTTAACATAGCGCCATTTCTATGTACATATCTACAAATCTTATGATACGAACTCTGTTTATGAGTTCTGCTCGTTTAGCTCCTACTTAAAAAAAATCGATTCTACTTAACATAGCGCTGTTTCTTTGTACATATCTACCAATTCTATGATAAGAGTATGACCTCTGTTCATGGGCTCTGCTCGTTTGCCTACTATATAAAAAAATCTACTTAACATACCGCTGTTTCTTTGTACATATATATCTACTTATCCTATGATAGGTACGACATCTGTTCATGGGCTTTCCTCATTTGCCTCCTATATTTAAAATTTAAATTTTAAATAATACCAGACAAATGCGAGCCGGACTCGCCCATCTAGGGTACCGTAGTTTTTAGTATTTGTTGTTATTGCGGCAACTGTGAAAATATCAACTAACTATCACGGTTTACGAGATACAGCCTGGTGACAGACGGATAGACGTACTGACAGCGGAGTCTTAGTAATAGGCTCCCGTTTTACCCTTTGGGTACTGAACCCTAAAAAGGAACTTTTACTTATCATAGCGCTCTTTTTGGATATACTGTATAGTAATATTGAATTTACTGCTCTTCTGACCTATTTCGGTACCTTTTATGTACTTAGTACTTACCTACATACATATTAAGGTTATACAACTATTATTTCTAGAATCAAAAAATCAATACAAACAAACCTACGTAATATACACGTATTTTAAAAACATAATCCTCGAAACTCGAAAGCTCCTCTTTTTGTAAATGCAATGCAAATAAAACGCATTAAACTTAATCATGACGTCACGATCAAGTATCATTTAATAAGGGGCGTTTCGTGCGTAGATAACGATTGTCAGATTTGACTCTCATTTCTAACTTTTGTATTGCTTCAATGTTATGGGTCCCATAAAGATATGTTTCTTTTATAAAAAACTTATTATCTAGCCGATCAACGCAGTTGATTGAGGAAGCTGCCATACAAGACAAAAGCATTTTCAAAGCGGCTTTCTCTTAGAACACCCCATCTATCCGTCTATCTATCATAATTTATTTCAGGCAACTAGCGGCCCATAGATAAATACCTTAAGATTAGCATACACATTATAAAAATATATTTTAAAACTAAATACTACAAATCACATTATTTTACTGCAGCATGAAACTATTTATCATAAGACATACCCTTTGAGACTGTCTACCCATTGTTTTTGTATATGACAGCTACACATCCTTTCAGCAATGGCTTTTAGGAACTGCAAACTAATAATCTATGGCCCGCTGATTTTACCAGTGCAATCAGTCAACTTCGGGCAGCTTGTGGCATGCAGTTGGGGAGTAACGATCTCACGTACCCGAGTGTTCCTAGGGAGTTCTGTCATTCGAAGGAGGGTGGGTGGGACAGGATTATCTGCTTCTGGGTTGCCTTGGCCGGCCGGCCAGGGTGGAGTCGTTAGAGCTATAAGTTCCAAGGGAGGAAGTGCAAGACGCGAGTTGGCACAGTGGCTGTTACAGCCACTGGGTTGAAAGCGGTGCACGCCTCTCGATACCCCTGAGCCGCTCACACCAGTGTTACTCTTGAGCCATCCCAGATGTCGCTTTTTGTGTCGTCTGCCGGAAATAAAATTGTATACCGTTTTATTAGGCAGGCGTCTGGTTTTTTATCCCATAGCTCAGTGTTTAGCCCATCGCTTTCACACAATAACCTAGTTTATTTTAGATTCCAACAACTCTCAATAGTCCTTACACCCTGTCGGGCCTGCCTCTGCGTGCGTCCTATGACATGGGCAAGGGCAGCATCAGCTCGGTGTACATCTTACATTTCATGAACGTGTCAAAAGGGCCTCTACGTTAGGTTAGGGCTCGGCGCACGCTTCTCAAAGGTCCGGAATACCATTGTTCCGTGATGGGAAAGACATACAAATTAAAATAATAATAATCGTTAATGCAATGCAGTGCTCTATTTGTCAAAGAAAATAAAATTGTTTCACACTCACAAAACATTCATTCTTATTTTTGCTTATTTTTTCATACATTAAGTATCTTTCTGTAAATAAGATCACAATTTTCTCTCTTGTCAGATTTATTTTACTATTTGAATAACATGACAGCGTCAAATGTCGTAAAAAGTATACAAGTAAAAAGGTTTAAGAAAAGAGTCCGCAACATATTATTTATTAGACCTATTAGCAAAGAATATCCTATTAGTACGGTCGCGGAAATTGATTCTTTAGCAACTTGCGGTTCAAGTAAATTTGGCTGTACATACTTATGGTAAGAGCTGTCCATTGTAACGTGACACGTTAACTGCTAAAGAATCAATTTCCTCGACTGTACTTACAAGCTAAGCCTAAAGTGCCATGGCAATTAATGCAAGCTTACGAATAAATACAAAAACCGGACAAGGGCGAGTCGGACTCGCCCAACGTGATTCCGTAATTTTTTTAGTATTTGGTTTTTTATATACTACGTTGGTGGCAAACAAGCATACGGCCCACCTGATGGTAAGCAGTCTCCATAGCCTATGTACGCCTGCAACTCCAGAGGAATTATATGCGCGTTGCCGAGCCTAACAACCCTCCTTCCCCTCGTTGAGCTCTGGCAACCTTACTCACCGGCAGGAACACAATACTATGTTGTTATAGTGGCAATAGAAATACGTCATCTTTGAAAATTTCAACTGTCTATCACGGTTCATGAGATACAGCCTGGTGACAGACGGACGGACGGACGGACAGCGGAGTCTTAGTAATAGGGTCCCGTTTGGGTACGGAACCCTAAAGATGAAAACTGCTGCCATGTTACTATACATTTAAGAAACACAGAAAATCTGGAATTGACATATTGAAAAAATTATATTGTTATCTTCTTCTGCACGACTTTTTAGTATGAGGAAGCTACTTAGGTACGTAAGGCTACCCCCGATTCATTTGTTATGAGGGGGCCCTCGGCCTTAGAGCACGCATAGCACAAGGGCTACGCCCGACTTTCTCAATATGAGGCCGCCGCTGTAGCCCGACGTCAGAGCGTTCATATCATTTCGGGCTAGCATGACGGGCTACGCAAGACTCCTTTGCCATCTCACTTACTTAAAAAAAAATCTTAAATTTAATACTCTTTTACTTGAATAACCTTTTCACTTTTAGTTACATGTATAGCGTGCCTAAAAATTATATTTTAATACATTTGAACTTCTAAACTAAGTAGTAGCTTACCATCAGGCCGGCCACCAACGTAGTATAAAAAATACCTACTTTCCACTTTTCTCTTTTGGTTATCTTATAGTTTTTGAGTAAAATAGCTGTGACATACGGACAGACAGATGGACATGACGAAACTGTAAGGGTTTTTGCCATTTTGGCTACGGAACCATAAAATGCACACTGTAAATTTCAACTACCTAACCCACTCGTATTATAGATCAAAAATTCATTTTCCGCAAGAAGTAAGTAAGCCAGTAAGTAGTTTATTTTTTGTACTTGTTAGACAATTCTATCTTAGTGTACCGAACTTAACAGTTATTTTTTTTACTTTGAGAGCGCACCACCGACATTCTTAGTGGTGTACGCGTATTTCTCTATAGCTGAATGTTTGTAGATGATTATCTTATATCGATGCTTTAAAATGTTGTGGTATTCCTACAGCCATTTTAAATATCTTCTCTTTTAAACTTAAGTTTTTCATGCATTCCTGAAACGGAACAAGTCTATGATAGGATTGATGGGAGAAAATAATGCAAAAACGCGGCATTAAGCAAAATGATCATTTGTGATTCAGGGTTAATATCTATCGGGTATCACTGAACCCCAACGGATATATTTTTGCAATACAACACAAATGCACACCTCAATAGAAGAAAATAATACTGAAAAACAATAGGCCTGTCTACTCGCTAAGAAGCACTTAGGGCAGCTTGTGATGAGTCAATCTCTAAGTAATCTGCCTAGTTACCTACCTCAAAACGAGACCGCTTTTCCATACAAACGTAGTTCCCATTACGGATGATATTTTTACAGTACATATGTTGCTACTTTACCGCACTAGTGCGAAAATTAGCATATTACGTTACTGTGTCGAACATTTAAAGAGCCATGTACTGTAAAACGTTGTACGATACATGTGCGAATAAGTAATTCGCAACTCGTGTCGATTTAAAACACTCCCTTCGGTCGTGTTTTAATTTATCGCCACTTGTTTCGAATTTCCTATTTTTCGCACTTGTATCGTAATGTACTATTACAAAATTGGATGTAGAACGAAGAGAATATCAATATCCAGAGAGGAAAATGGGGACTATGTTTGTATGGAGAACCGGTCATCCCTTTTCCTTTTAATAGTTTAATATGCTTCGGCACATGTAGTCCATTGAATAAAAAGTTCTAGAGTGCGTGAGTTAGTAACGTAAGATGTTTCTTCGGAAACATGTCAAGAGTCCCTAGGTAATAAACATACTAAAACCCCGGGACACTAGGAGGAGCCCCGGAGTGGGGGGAGGGGGGGAAAGGGTCCATTTTTTCATTTTTCGCTTAAATCTCAAAAACGGTACATGTTAGAGAAAAACTTTCAAGGAAAAGTTGAAAGGCCATAAAATTATCTACAAGTTGTACCTAAGTCATTTTTTTCTATTCCCAGCCGTTTCTGAGTTACACGCAGTAAAAAATGATTTTGGCTCAAACAATTTCCCCATACTACATACCCATGTTTATCACATCAATCGATCAAAAAATATTTCTTTCTTCCAAAAAACTCAAATGTGCAACTTGTGACCGGTACTGATAGATTGCTCTTAATTAGGTCTATAATTGGTAAAATAAACACATTCCTCCATGGAAGCCTTTAGGAGGAATCGATTGTCAAAATATTATATTAGGGTAGTTTGAGTTACTGAACTTGATCTTTTTATTTTTTTCTTCCAAAAAACTCAAAAGTGCAACTTTTGACCGGTACAGATAGATTGCTCATAATTAGATCTATCATTGATAAAAATACCAGATTCCACCACGGAGGCGTTTACGGGGAATTGAATTTTATTAGGGTAGTTACGATACTTGAACTTTTTATTTTTTTTCTTCCAAAAAGCTCAAAAGTGCAACTTGTGACCGGTACTGATAGATTGCTCTTAATTAGGTCTATCATTGGTAAAAAAAACACATTCCTCCATGGAAGCCTTTAGGAGGAATCGATTGTCAAAATATTATATTAGGGTAGTTACGCAACATGACCTTTTTATTTTTTTTCTTCCAAAAAGCTCAAAAGTGCAACTTGTGACCGGTACCGATAGATTGCTCATAATTAGGTCTATCATTGATAAAAAAACCAGATTCCACCATGGAGGCGTTTAGGAGGAATTGAATTTTATTAGGGTAGTTACGATACTTGAACTTTTTTTTTTTTCCTGTAGTGCCTCTCATATGACATCAATGTCCCAACATTATCCGTTGTTCGGATTTTTTCGATGAAGGTTCACACGTAGCATGGGAAGGGGTCCGCCCTCGTTAAGCTTATGCTAAAACCCCATGCTCATCCGTGTGAACTAGAGAAACGGGGGTGAGGCACCATGGAGCCGCTACAGATCCATGGCGCCACTTTGCCTCAGTTTTCGAATTTTTCACCTTTCATGGGATGTAGCTCGAAAACGGCTGGGAATAGAAATAATGATTTAGGTACAACTTGTAGATAATTTTATGGCCTTTCAACTTTTCCTTGAAAGTTTTTCTCTAACATGTACCGTTTTTGAGATTTAAGCGAAAAATGAAAAAATGGACCCTTTCCCCCCCTCCCCCCACTCCGGGGCTCCTCCTAGTGTCCCGGGGTTTTAGTATGTTTATTACCTAGGGACTCTTGACATGTTTCCGAAGAAACATCTTACGTTACTAACTCACGCACTCTAGACCCCCCTTGGAGGGACTCATTCAATGGACTAATGATTATTTGAGACAATATACACGCATTGTATTTCCATTACCTTAAGCAGAGAACACGGTGGCTTCGAAAGAGTCTCGGGTCATGTGGAAATAAAGCTCTTCACATAATGTTGTGTAATTCTCCTTTTTCCGAAAGTGTCCGCGAAATGTCCAAATGCACAATTTCCCAGAGTATGCAGTATTCTCTTCATCAGCTATTATGGCAGCCAGGGCCAATATTTTGATTTTATTATTTATTTCTATATCGACTTGCTTCCCATCGAACCAATTTTTTCAATATGATTGACATTTGTGACATTTGTCATGAACAGTCCGTTATTTGGACGGCTCGGTGAGCTCGGACAGCCCGGCCCGGCCTGTCTCGCGCTCGGAGACTCAACGATAGTGTCAACGCATAGAGATACTATAATATAGAGATGATGGCCCGGTCGCCCCGGCCCCGGAACGGTCCGGCGACGGTGGCGCTCCTGAAAGTCCGTGTGACGGCTCGCTCCGGTCCGCCCCGGCCCGGTCCTGGCACTGTGTAGCGTGAGTCATCCTTTAGGCACGGCATTACAAAGAATGAGCTTCTTTTTCCTTCGTCCATGAAATATTGTTCTGATTAATACATCCTTTGTCGTCCCTAATAGCTGTTATTTGTGGTCTTGTAAATATTTTTTGGCTTTTTTTTTCATCAATAATTGTGTATCATTGCGTTGATAAGATCTTGCGTAAATGCGGTCCGTTTTTGCCATATGTACTTAATTATTTTAAGGAATAATTATTCTTACAGCGCAAAATATGAGAATAAATAACGTATACAAATAAATCAATGAATGATGCGATGTGTAATTGTGAATTCATAATACGAGTGTAGGACTTCAGAGAGTACAAATAAAATATCAAACACATTAACGAAATTATATTAGCATAACAACGAATTTAGAATTTATTGCACTTAAATAAAGTAAACAATTGAATTCGTTTTCAAATGGCTGTTAACACCGTAACAGTCGGCTAATTATGCATGGCGATAGCGGGGCTACCGTATTTATTTTATTTATATTATATTAATAGTCTATATGGTGTTCCACTGCTGGACAAATGCCTCCCCCCTCGATCTCCATCCGTCTCGGTTTTGAGCAATCTCCGGTCAGCCATTGAGATATGCGTCCAGGTCATCCTGCCATCTCCGGCTGGGCCTGCCAAGTCCTTGCCCGTCTTGCCGAACCCATGGCTATTTTCGCCCACCAATAATTCAAAATTCATTTTAATGATTTTAATGAATACTAGTTTTGACTAGGGTAATTGCGATTTTACTGGTTAAAACTAGTTTTCACGGCAATCTGCCAGAGTCAAAAAATTGGTGCGACGACGAGCGAAGCGTTCCGATTCGATCCGGAGTGATCCGTGGGCAAATAGCGCAAGAAGCCGAGCGATCTTTTTTTGTTATGTGTACTGATAGTCAAGACTAGTATTCACTGAAATAAATATAGTCAACAAAGAAATCCTAAGGCTAGTTTTTACCGAGGCCTTACGGAAAACTAGTTTCAGCTAGTGAAAAGGCACCACGTGGGCTAATTTGCGGATACTTTGATTATTCGAATTGGTTGTCCTCGGCTGTTGTCACGCGTCACCGGCCTTGTAATTCGGCCACTGTCAACGGACGTTGCGCGCCCGATTGGCTAACATCTTTATAATACATTCAAGTTTTAAACCTTGTCTTACAGTCATCACCACGGTTTTACAAGACAAATAGTGGACTATCCAACCGATCTTTAATTTGTTAAAAAATTGGTTCATAATCAGGGTAGGTAATTCAGTTTCAAATTCTAATTTTAGTTTATGGACAATAAGGGTGCGTTCGAAACGCAGCCTTACGCAAAAGAGCTTAGCAGTCGGTCGGACGAATCTCCGGCTGCTCGTGCATCCGCCACAAACGGCGGTTGCCCAGCTGGCCCGACCTAGTCGATGTGATACGTACCTTAATCACTACGTAGCTCTGTAGCCGGTCGCTTCATGCGCCAGCTGTTGCATTATTCAAAGAAACCCCGCCATAAAACTCGCGCCGGTCGGCAGTGAATCGTAACTCCAACTGAAACTAAGGATGCTATCACATCTAACGTATAATTCACCACTGGTGTAAATTTAACGGGTCCGTGTTGAACAAAGTAGTGATTTGATTCGTACGCAGTTATACCACGGATTACTATTTGCTAGAACAGATACAACCATCTCATACAGTTTCTATGACTTACTTAGGACCTTAGGTACCTACTCATTAATATTTAGATCGTATTTACCTATATTAAATTTTCGGCGTGTATATAGGTTGTGATGCCATAGCTACCTCATAACGCGCATTGGGGCGCGACGAGCGGCGGGCAGAGAGCAGCGACCACACCCCTACCCCGCAATCTCCGACACCGCGCGCCTTTATAAGCGGCGCGCACCGAGCAGCGGCAGGCAGCCCTAGCACACCACATACACCAGCTAAGCTATTGGTCGCCTTCACTGCGGCCCCGAAACCTGGCCCCGTTCAAACGGTATCACCAGGCTAGGGGTCGTGGGGTTAGGTGACGATCGGTAGCGAAGAGCTGCCAACACTATCAGCGCACATCGTCCTCAAAAAGACGACAATTGACTCCCCTCATCGGTGGGGGTGACCCGCCACAGCAGCCACAGCCGAAAGGCGGAAGCGGCCTCTCATACTTCCCTTTCACACACAGCGGCAGGCAGTTGATGTTTCGAGCCCGCGCTGGGAATAACGGCTGCTCAGCCCGGGGTGGCGGCGTGCGTTCTCGCGTTCGCCCCGGGCTTCCCTTAGGGCCGAGTCCTGTATAGGCCGCGCGTGTTCTCGCATAAGTAGCCGGAATGGTTATCCCCAATGCACCCGATTTCGCTAAACCTTCCCAGGCCGCGCGCGTACTCGCATAGACAGCCGGAGGTTCATTCATCACCTCGCTCCTCGGGGAATACTCCGCTATCCCACCGTATCCAGGGCCCGTTGACCGATCACATGACATCGGTTATATATAGTGCAAAGTGTGATTGCTGTGAAAGTATAGCTTGCTACCTTTTGGAGTAAATACAAACTAGTTAAGTGTGAGATTCTTAGTAATAATAAAGGGCGCAAAAGACGCCATTTAGCTAAGTGATTGAAGTGAGTGTTTTCTATCAGCTCATCCTCCTAAAAATTGAATTAAAATTAAAAAATTAAAATTTGTTTATTTCAGACCATCAGATCTATATTTTGTTAGTAAATCAAAACAACTTACATCCTATATTAGTACTTACATAAAAACACATATACACCAACACTTATAACTATTTATTACAATACATAAAGCTGGCCTTCCTAAGCCTGGAAACTTTTACTAAGCCACCATAAGTTACCAGTTAAAGAAAGTAGAGTTAGGCCAAGAAGCCTCCGACAGAAATATACAAACTGAAAGGGCTGACAGTAGAGCAGATAAGAAAATTAATAGTAGAACCTGTGAAGGAATCCGATGAAAGTAAACCAGACGAATTTAAAACACCAGACGACAAGCAAGCTAACAAGTAACACCTCTGGAATTGCAGGCGTCCATAGGCTGCGGTGACTGCTTATCATCAGGCAGGCCGTATGCTTGTTTGCCACCGTCGTGGTATAAAAAAAAAAAAGCTGTGAAGACGGACCTACCTGACAGTGTAACGTGCTATTTGCAAGGGATAAAAGGAAACCAAAAGCTCCGGCTTGATCAAAAAACTATAACACGTTTAGGTACACATAAAAAAACAAATACTTAGTCAAAACTCAGAGATAATAAAAGTAGAACCAAGAAATTAAAATAGCTGAACTGAACTTCGATAATGCTAAATAACCAAAAAAAAAAAAATCTGGAAAAAACCTCAGTGGCTAATGTTTTTGTGGACACCTCTTGTCAAAAGAAGTAAAATGTCTTTAAGAATATCCTTTAGTACGGTGACGATATAGTAAAATTTTCTGCCATCACGTCTGGACAGTTTAATACAATGCGCAGCTGCACAAAATTGCACGTCTCGGGCAGCCTGCGAATAATGTGAATATAACACAGGCGGCATAATTCGTCACCACGGCGAAAATCTCTTAGTCTCTTAGTATATAGACAGTGAGGTAACACTAACTGCAATACTCCAGCAAAACGTGCAAGGTAAAAAGCTATTGCAAAGATGTCTGTAAAAAAATCTCTTAATCACACCAATAAATAGTCCATATCATACAACCACCAAAGTTGCTTTTGACCATAAAATATTGCATTAACATTTAAGAAATCCCATGTTAACATTTCATTTTATATATTGGAAAACAACTTATTTGCTTTTCAATGATTAATTGCTCAGTTTCTATTTTTTTTACTAATAAAGTTATTTAGAATTCAACATATTGTGCCATTATCATTCAGTTATCGTGCATTTCGCTCGTACTTGTCTGTACATGTATTGGCGCGAGCGACATGTACGATAACTAAATGACATCATTCTGATATCAGTGTACGTTGGGATCGGCCTCCATTTTACCTATGTTATCCGAAATTTGCCGTAAAGAATGCCTAAACACGTGACTAGAAAAAGTTCCTATAGAACCGTTGGTAATTTATACATAATTTACCACCTCAACCTACAGGTTGAGGTGGCGCCGGTGCTCCTAACATCATTTTTAGGGTTCCGTAGCCAAATGGCTAAAAACGGAACCCTTATAGATTCGTCATGTCCGTCTGTCTGTCCGATTATGTCACAGCCACTTTTTTCCGAAACTATAAGACCTATACTGTTCAAACTTGGTAAGTAGATGTATTCTATGAACCGCATTAAGATTTTTACACAAAAATAGAAAAAAAAAACAATAAATTTTGGGGGTTCCCCATACTTAGAACTGAAACTCAAAAAATCTTTTTTCATCAAACCCATACGTGTGGGGTATCTATGAGTAGGTCTTTAAAAATGATATTGAGGTTTCTAATATCATTTTTTTCTAAACTGAATAGTTTGCGCGAGAGACACTTCCAAAGTGAAAAAATGTGTGTCCCCCCCACCGTAACTTCTAAAATAACAGAATGAAAAATCTAAAAAAAATATATGATATACATTACCATGCAAACTTCCACCGAAAATTGGTTTGAACGAGATCTAGTAAGTAGTTTTTTTAATACGTCATAAATGGTACGGGAACCCTTCATGGGCGAGTCCGACTCGCACTTGGCCGCTTTTTCTCTCTTATTACCTGACTTGGGATACTCAAAATTTAAATCGTAATACACGAATACGCTTTTGATACACTTTTCAATATTTTATGAGCAGAGCGTAAGATTGCCTCCAATGAGTGGTTTTCGTCCCGCTTAAGTTGAATTATAACGAGTATTGTGCCCCGGGGTGATTACGATTTTTTTTACAAAAAAAGTAATTTTAAGACGAAAATTGAGGGGGCGAAATCGCCTTTTCATACAAATGTAGTCCTCATTTTCCTCTCTGAATCCATTATTGAAAATATTTTGACACAATTCGTTGTTTAATCAACCACACCTAGGAGCATTTAAAAAATTGTATGAAAGCGTTTTTCGCTCAAAATTTTTACAATAATCAAATAATTAAAAAAGTCAAACTTATGGGCATACCTATAATTAATATAAATCAAATAATGCAAAAATATTCTACATAATGTCAATATCCAGAGAGGAAACTGATGACTACGTTTGTATGGAGAAGCGGCCGTCCTCTTTCGTCTTAAGTTAAAGTTTATCAATACGAGTCTACGCTTATATGGCTGTGTCATAATAGTACATTACGATACAAGTGCGAAAAATAGGAAATTCGAAACGAGTGGTGATAAATTAAAACACGACCAAAAGGAGTGTTTTAAATCGACACGAGTTGCGAGTCATCTATTCGCACATGTCATCATACAACGTTTTACAGTACATACAGCCCCTTACATTTTTAACATAGTTGCGCAATGTGATAATTATCGCACTAGTGTGGTAAAGTAGCACCATATGTACTGTAAAATTTATTTGTGTTTTTTTATGTTGTAACATGGCTAACAGGTTTCAATAGCTCGTGGGTCAACAGCAACCTAAATGAGATATCTATCAACTTAACACACTTAGGTGTCGGCTTACGTGAGCGAATAACTCGCGAACGCGAAGCGGCGCGGCGCGGGTGAATTCAATCCTTTGATACCTATGGAAGTGTCCTACGTGGGCGATCTCGTTGTGAACGCGAATACCCTTGGGCCGCCGCGCCGCGTCGCATCGTGATTTTCGCATTATTCGCTCACGTAAGCCACTGCATTAGTGCAAAATTTCATACCCATATTATCAATAGCGCAAAATTTGATTACCAATGACGTCTATCCAATTTTTGAACGATTTATTGTAGGTCTTAGAGTAGAAAAGTCCAAGATGGATTAGAAAAAAGGAATTAACATCCAATCAGGAATTTAATTTTAGAAGGAGAACCGGAAATTGAACTACTTAAGTCGTAAAATCTTAATTATATTTGTTACATATAAATTCATGATTGGTCTAATTAACAAACAAATTCGACTGTCTCCTGTCAACATTGCCACCATGATATTTAAACAAGTCAGGAAAAGTAACAAAAACTCAAGTTATAAAACAGGCTTGATCAAAATTAATTTGGGTCGTAGGGAATCAGGTAGGTCCCTATCCCAAAACAATAACCATATGCCACATAATATACACTAGAAACGTTAGAAATGTTAACATAAACTGTAAGTTGTACAAATAAATAATATTTGCCCACTATAAACAATGGCAGCAATAAATCGTAATCGGAAACGAAACAATTAAGCCAGGGATAGAGTTACAAGTAATTAATTATCTGATGTAAAGTAGGCTATTCATCACAGAGCGGGAGAGATCGGTCTCGGGACGTTGTATCGGATTCGAGATATTATACAACGTATTGTAGTAAATAAACAACCCGAGCATGTAAAAAAATGCTTCAAAGTATTTTTTTTTTCTTTTTGCTTTTTCTAATAATTGTAAAGCATGATTTAAAGCAAGTACACTACTTTTATTTAAATTGATGGTATGGTGTGGAGGTGGTATGATGGCAATCAGTGTCAGGGTATATACATCATGACTTCCATCGGCTTACGTATTTAGAGAACTAGCTGTTGCCCGCGACTTGGTACGCGTGGATTTGTATGTTGATTGTTATAATTATGTTATATATTCTACACTACACAGACCATTACGCAGTATAAAATAGCAGTAAGGTAATATGGTTCATAATTTCTTAATAATTTTACAACGCATGACACTTGTCTGTGAAGTGTAAAGCGATCCCAGCGCATAAGGTGGTAAAAATTAAAACTAACTGTGGATAGCGTCTTTAACATTTCGTTCAAGTTATATGGCTCGAAATGAAACTTTAATTTACGATTACTCCTCAATATTCATTTAAATTGTATGGTGTAAGGGTCCATTGTAATCTGTATAAAATGCTGAATTAATAATAATAATAATAAGCCAGAAGGGCAGCTTGTGCCGAGCTGTTGGGGAGTAACGACCCCACGGACCCGAGTACTCCCGAGAGTCGGTCAGGGTCTCCGTCTCCGGCGTGTCTTCGTCGGTCGGAGTGGACCCCAAGGGGACCCGCAGGAGCAGGACTCTCAGCTCTGGCTTGCCTTCATTGGCCGTCCAGAGAGGAGTCGTTAGAGCTAAATGCTCTAGGGATGGAAGTGAAAATTTGCATAAGACGCGAGTCCACTGGGTAGAAAGCGGCGTACACCTCTCGACACCCCTGAGCCGCTCACACCGGTGTCGCTCCTGGTCGTCATCACGACGGCATTTTCAGAGGCCCATCTAGTGGGCGGCCAGTCACCGCCTGCCTCGATAACTAGTGAAAACATTGTTATGGCATGTGTCCGGACGTCTTAGCAATAACCCAGTCTTGTTGTCCTCCCAAACTTCAATTCATAGACCGTTATACTGTTCAGTTTTACTACAATAGTCCCAATGCCTGCTGCGACCGGTTCATGGGTGTCTATTGTTGGGCCTGTGAACGGGTTTTAGCAGGCGTTCTACATGATATTAAAGCTCTCCAAGGGGACTACGTGTTGGATCTATATCCCCACGCAAGCCTATCAAAAGACCGGGATTTATAGGCCCGTGAAATCCAAGGAGATACAAATAATAATAATAAGCCCCCAGAGCAGCTTGTGGCGAGCTGAATGGGAAGTGACGTCCCTTGGGTCCCATACCCCCGAGAGTCGGCCAGGCCCCTCTCTCCGGCTTGCCTTGATTAGCCGGCTGGGGTGAACACTGAGCAGGGGCCGCACGACTCTCACCTCTGGCTTGCCTTTACCGGACGTCCAGAGCGGGGTGTCAGAGCTATATGCTCGCAGGGTGGAAGTGAAATATCCATAAGACGCGAGTTGGCACAGTGGCTGTTTACAGTGGCTGTTTACAGCCACTGGGTAGAAAGCGGCGCACACCTCTCCACACCCTGAGCCACTCACGCAATGTTGTCCCCTTGTCGCTCCGTGCGAGCGGCCGTTTTCGGGGACCCATATTGTGAGTTGGCGAGTCACCACCTGCCCACTTTTTTCATGTTTTTAACATATGATTAGGGCAGGTGCCATAGTCTTCTTCATAGTCCCGGTTACCAGTCTACTAGTATTTCAACCCAATAGCCCTGTTTCTTTTTGTCCCTTTTTTACAATAGCCCCACACTAACCGGGGTTTATCCTTGGGTGCATTGCTATAGTGCATACAGGGATAATCGTCGGTTGGTGTCACATCACATTTAGTAAATTGTCTATTACAAAGGGGCTCTACGTGTTGGCTTCGGCCCCACGCACGCCTTCCAAATGTCCGGGACCCCATGGTCCCGAGATAAAGTAAAGACAGACAATAATAATAATAAATATTATAGGACATTATTACACAAATTGACTAAGTCCCACAGTAAGCTCAATAAGGCTTGTGTTGAGGGTACTTAGACAACGATATATATAATATATAAATTTTTATAAATACTTAAATACATAGAAAACACCCATGACTCAGGAACAAATATCCATGCTCATCACACGAATAAATGCCCTTACCAGGATTTGAACCCGGGGCCATCGGCTTCGTAGGCAGGGTCACTACCCACTAGGCCAAACTGGTCGTCAAATAATTAACGTATTTAATTTGATAATTATTAATATTGTATCCTTGTAAATAGCTTTGCATATGCCACATACTATGTGATCTTTTTCTAGAAGTTAAGAATGGGTATAGTAAATTATCCTTAAAAGATAGACATTCAACATCGCGGACTTTTTTGTAGACCCATGAAAGAGAGACAACCCCACCATACGTTGTGTTGTTATAGCTCCAACGGATTAGGCAGCGTTCTCGATTAAATCTCCTAGCCAGCGTGATTTTTTTCGACAATATCGTTATATTTCAACCAATTTACACAAAACCTTAACAAGTTATTTAACTAAACCTTCCTCAAGAATCACTCTATTGATAGATGAAACTCGTATGAAAATCCGTTCAGTAGTTTTTAGTTTTGGGGTAGTTTTATAAGATGTAGTGCATTGACGTTTTCCCCTAGACTTGCGGACACTAGGTTGCGTGACAGTCGTGCACATAGCGACAAAATTTTCCAAACCACTGAAATTATAACTTTAAACTCTCGCGTTTTGTACACATATAATTTTTATGTCATTAACGTGTCTAACGAAACGGAATAGTCTTCCGTGACCGTCTTCGATCTTGAGTCTCCCGTGACCGCAGCTAGTGCAACCTGGCTGAAACATCAGATAAAAGGTAAAATAATGGAATTTAATCGCGTTAGACCGACAGCGCCTATACCTCACTTTTGTACGTAGTTTAAGGACATACCCGGGTCCCGGTAAATTACTTTTCTTTTTTCTAATCTTGTATCTTTCTACGACATTCTAACGTGACAATAAAAAAAAATTACCGAAACAAACTTTCAACTCCTTTTCACTTCCTTAGGGGATAGAAATCTAAAAACTCTGAAATCTCTTTTCTAATTTTCTTGTTGACTTTCTACTACATTTCAAATCCCATATTAGAAAAAAATGTTAGTTAACGATGAAAACTTTCAACACCTTGTTCACCAACTTAGGATATTATTTTTTTATAAACACAGATATTAGTTTTCTTCTATTTTAATAAATACCTTCTTACGAAGTATCAAGTTCCCACCTTAAAATAAAACTTGTAATACATACAAACTTTCACGCCCGTTTTAACCCCCTTAGGAGTTGAATATTTCAATATCGCTTCTTATTCTTTTAAAAATGAAACCTGATGTGCAAATTTCAACCTTCTAGCGTGTGTAGTTTCGGCTCTGCGTCAGTCAGGATACACGCATTTATTGAACGAGTGAGCAAAGCGAAGTTTTTACATTTAACTTGAAACACACAGCTGGCTAGGGCCAAGTCCCAGCATTTCGATTTGTTTAAACTGAACTATCAGAAAAGAGTTTGTTACGCTATGACTTGTAATTGATATATACTTAAATACATTTGTTTTGTGCGTCAATCCAATCAATTTCGGTACTGAGATAAATTGACACACATCTACAATAATTTAATACATGTTACCCACAACTTCATTCGCGTGGATTTATTTCCCAGTACACACTTTCAATCCCTTTTTAAGTAGTAGGGACTAAGGGATTAATTTTCAAAAGCACTACAATTATTTTTCGTGCTTTCTAATATTTGGTTTTCCTATGAATTTCAAGTCCCTACTCAAATCGTTCCCGTTACTAACTTTCAACCCTGTTTAAACTCCCTTAGGGGTTGAATTTTTAAAAACGCTGAAATTACTTTTCTTGTATTGTAATATAATGTTCTTTTAC
Organism: Cydia pomonella; assembly: GCF_033807575.1. NCBI lineage: Eukaryota > Metazoa > Arthropoda > Insecta > Lepidoptera > Tortricidae > Cydia > Cydia pomonella. The sequence goes on along the minus strand of NC_084706.1, from coordinate 11,275,798 downwards.
GAAGATTCAAGTCCCTTGTTCACTCAAACTTTCGTTCCCGGTACCAATTTTCTACTCCTTTTTTCAGCACCTTATTTAATGAAAATGTATTTTTACGAAGTAGGAAGTTCCTAATTTATTAATAAAACTTGATCTAAATACAAACTTTCATCCCCCTTTAAACCCCATTAGGGAATCAGTTTTCAGAAAACGCTGAAATAAATTTTGTTTTAAATAAATAAATAAATAAATACGAAGTTTCAAGTCCCTAGCTCAAAATAAAACTTGAACCTTATACAAACACTCGTCCCCTTTATAGGGTTACACACACTTTATAGGGTAGGGTACCAAAAAAGGTACAAAAGGAATCCTTATGGTGCGTCTCTGGCCGTCCGTCTGTCTGTCACAACGCTAAATAACTCGAGAACCGCTTAAGCTATCGATTTGAAATTTGGAACAGTTATGAACAACGCTAACCTAGACACATCAAAAGTATTTTTTTTTATTAACTATGGAAAATGCGCAATATGAAGAGGGGGCAACATTTCAAAGTCATTTAACCATCTAACGTATGTTTATTACGCTTGAAATTTCTATGAGATTACATTAAAGACACCTTTTTCAAATAAAATAATCATTTTTGAAATCGGTTCCCATGATAGAGAATTATCCTCGAAAAACCAACACACGTGCATTACATCGCACAAATTAGACGGCGCTGGCGCTGGCGGCGCCAATAGATGGCGCTGTACACAATTATACTTAGTACAGGTACTTCTGATCATGAATCTTTCGCCTTCATAGTTCAGTTTGTACGGAACCCTCGGTGCGCGAGCACGACGAACTCTTACTTGAACTTTTTTTTTTAATTTATTAAAATCGCTTCTTATCTCTTGTATACGTTATAAATATAAGTAAGTGAATATTCTTTATTGCACCAAAAATACAACTACAAAGAAATTTTACCTGTTACTTGCGTGTATGTTAAATGTAACCTGGTGTGCAAATTTCAACTTTCTAGCTTGTGTAATTTCTGCTCTGCGTTGATGAATTAGTCAGTCAATCAGGACACACACATTTATATAATTACCTCTACAACAATAAATAGAAAACTAGTGTCAGTGACATATTTTCACCGGTAACCGCAGCTCAATGTAGAGTTTTGGTTTTCAATTTCGTCTTTTAGCTGATCATAATTTTAAAAATAATAAAGCCACATTACTCACATTAGTCAATATTTTTGTCGACTAGTTGTTAGTGACTGAAGCATTATGAAATACACTTGACACTTTATGCATCTGAATTGTAGGAGACGGCCGAATTCGAACTTTAAGATACATCCAAAATTTCCTAAATACTTATATGATATGGATTTGATGTCAGTATCAAAAGTGACGTTTTTGCTTGAAGAAACGCCACTTTAGACACTGACATATCTAATCCACGCCACGCTGCTTTAGTCCCCATTTGAATCTTACTTTAAGTGGGTAAATAAATAATAAATATTTAAACTGGATTATAGTCGCAAAACTAAGCTGCATTCTACCAGAAAATCACAGCGCAACTCCCTGAGTTTAAGATAGTTAGATGCTGTATATAGCTGTTATTCTAAAATGACGCAACCCGTATAAACAGAGAAGTTAAAAAATGCCTAGAAGGAAGGAATCTGGTCCGTAATTAAAGCGGGGGGAAGCGATTTAGCCAACGATGTCTATTAGAGACGGGGTAGGGTTGACACTGAATGCTTAAGAAATGTTTAGTTATGTATGTACACAATTTGCTATGAAATAAAATAGAAAGCCAAGTTTATAAGCAAATAATGAATGCGATGGACTTGGCATTATTTGTTGGAAAATAGGCCAATTTTTTTTTGAGGTATGTCACGCTCTGATTATTCAGATCTTCAGTTGTTTCGGAATTAGTTGGAGTTTTTACAAATGTTATTTTTATATGATTATTATTTTATAGCATGGGTATTTATAATTAGCAACCTCATTTTAAATTGACAGGAGACTACTGAACGCATCTTCTACTACCTAGCGATATCCCGGCCTTTGCCAGGGTCCGCTTTTCTGCTTGCTTTCCTCCACTTTGCGCGATCCTGGGCATCCTCTCGGTGAGCCCGTTTACGCTCATATCCGCTTTCACGACATCGAGCAATCGCTTTTTTGGTCTGCCGTGGGGTCGGGGGTCGTCAAGGGCTAGATTAAGGCATATGTTTTCTACGTAGTCAGCTGGCCTGCGACAAACGTGGCCGAACCACCGGAGGCGACATTCTTGGTGCTTCTCCGTTACGTCACGGACTGCGAGGCTGCCATGGATGTACTCGTTGCGAATGCGGTCAGCGCACGCCGCGCAACGCCGCACATCAACCGCAGCATCTTCATCTCTGTAACGCGAAGCTCCTGAACGTGCCTTCCAAGAACCGGCCACGTCTCGGCGCCATAAAGTAGGACTGGTCGGATAATGCACTTATACACTACTGAAAGCATAAAGCAAAAAAAAAACATCGATTCCATGTACATAATAGGTTGTACAGTAACGGCCTCTAATTGTTAAGCATTTAAGTTAGTCATCATCATCATCATCATCTCAGACATAAGACGTTCACTGCTGAACATAGGCCTCCCCCTTGGACTTCCACATGTACCGGTTGGAAGCGACCCACATCCAGCGTCTTCCGGCGAGCTTAATAAGGTCGTCTGTCCATCTTGTGGGTGGTCGTCCTACGCTGCGCTTGCTAGTCCGTGGTCTCCACTCGAGCACTTTTCGACCCTATCGGCCATCTCTGCGAGCAATGTGGCCTGCCCATTGCCACTTCAGTTTGCTAATTCCTTTAAGCTTTAACTCATTAAGGGCCTCCGCTAGCTGGCGCGAGTGCACGGAGCGGGCGAGTGGGTTAACGAAAAATAGTATGAGCGACGCTAACTGAAGCGGACGCGTGCGGCGGATTTCACCTACAAATAGCACCCGCGGGCGTCCGCGTCAGCTAGCGTAGGCCCTAATGGATCAAGAGTTAAAGTCTGTGACCGTACCTACCAAAAATGGGTAATAACGCATAGAACAAGCATTATAATATAACATTATATTCATAACTTTAAATTGCCACATTCAGCTTTTTTTTATATTTTTAATAGTTATCCTTAGCTATAATTCCATGATTTCCATGTGTATGAGATTAGCCGACACCGCGCGTTATATTTTCCATTTAAATATATAAATATCTAATTTAATGTAATTTTTTTCATAAACTAAAAAGACAATTTTAGTAATTTAGTAATTGCAGTAATACCCCCACAACGGTTATAGGCAACCCTGGATACCGCGACCTCATCACCGTTTTTCGTTTCAGCAGATTTCTGGGACTTGCACGTGAGGCCCTTTGCATTTCAACTGTTGACTGGATATGTTTCATAACTATCATCTATGGGAAACTCTTTTAAGGACATCACATTCCGATTGTGACCACAGCACCGTCACTGCTCCAGTATTTACATGGGCACTGCCACTGTCAATCTCCTTCATCAAAAGGAGTTAGGAACGGATTAAGAGGGACGAATGCCTTTGCGATCCTAACGAAATAACGGTACATTTTCTATGAAATACCATTTTGAGAGAAAACGGTTTTCACTAAGTAAATTTTAACAAATCACTTTGATTTTGATGTCGATCGGTTCAGCATAATATATTCTAGGTTTATAGGTTTCGTTTATTGAAAAAAAAATGTTTTGCAAATTAAAAAAAAACGGTTGTCTGTAAAGTCGGTTTACTGACGATAGTTGTACGTGACAACGTCATAAGAAAATACTGATGGAATGGTTTCATTTTTCAAAAGAAAATTTTAATTTTATTTGTTTGATAGATATTTTGTATGGATATAGAGAAGGAGGTAAATGGAAATCACAATTGAATTGATCAAGTTACATTTATTTGTACGCATAAATACAATTGCTGCCGAACGCGGAGGCCGATTGTGCCTCTTTGTCGGTCATTGCGCGCTCTCGCTTGCATTTCAAGCCTTAAATGGAACGCCTCAGAGCGAGGTAACGCCGCATGAGTCATGTTTTTTCGTGCGTGCTGCCGGCTCCATCGAATTATAAGACGTTGTCACGTCAAAAAAAGGAAAACCTATATATACATCTATTTTTTTATTGTGTAAACAACATACTAAAAATCATGGAGAATGGAAAATAATTCTAAATATTATTTAGAAGTGGAAAAACATTTTTTCTTTTTGTATGGACGAGTACAAGTTTCCCTCTTACGGGTCATTCCACGAGAATGTCGTTTGCGAAATGCCACTCTTCTAAAACTTCTGAAAATACTGAGAAAGCGATATTAATTGGTAGTATTTCATGACTTGGCTTACAAATTGGCAGTATGTTTTCGATAATTACGCGTTTGATTGGAGTAGCTGCCATACTAGGCAAAAGCATGAACGTTTTAATCGCGACCGAAACGAGGCAACGATAGGACATCAACGCAATTTTTTGAATGTGATATCGTCCGTTTGTCGCAGTAATGCTGTTTCAGCAATGCTGAAAAAACCTTAAAATATTTGTTCAATAAATAATCTTCAATCTTAAAGAACGCAACGTCAAAACGTTGAAACAATCAATGGCTATATTTAGACACCACGTCACACGCCACGGTTTCCCGCGTCGTAATTTGTCAATCGTAATTCCGGCGTCGAGAGGCATAGGGCGCGAAGAGAACCAAAGAAATGTTTCCCGTAATATCGGCGCGGAGCGACGCGACAAAAAGGCAATCGATCACGCTTCCACCTGGGTGGAGATGGCAATCCGAATGCGTGATACGCGTTAACTACCGAATTCGATGGTATACACATGCCAAAATGAACCTTTAGATTATGACTACACAGCTCAAATTCTTGCGTTAGTTACAGTTATAAACACACGGGCTACATTTTACGCGATTCGTTTCGTCTGCCCCCTGCTTTTCGTCCGGGATAATGCTTCCTGTGATATTGGCGTAATATTTCTTTGCGATACCGTTTGTTATCTACGTGTGGAACGGGCTCGTTTTCATCCATATTCGTTTGCCGAACGTTCGTTACGGAATGATGTAACCCATAAATATTTTGTATAAATGCGTCCAAATATTACTTACTAGTACTATGAGTTGTTAGTGTACAAATGGACGCAATTTTATTTTATGTCTAAGGGTAAAAAAGGTTTAAACGCTTAAACAATCACAAAAAGTCTAAAATCTTAAAAAACAAAACATTCAATATTAATCCCTATTTGACCCGACTAATGTTATTGCAAATAAGTTCTACTTCTAACCTCTTTCAAGAAACTGGTATTCAGAAAGCCTTGCAAGCAAGTTGTAACAAGCTGTCATCAAAATAAATAAATGAAATTAAGCTCCCAATGCCTACCCAATATACCGAGTGTACTTGTAACAGGAGCAAAAAATTAAACTGTAGGCTGTAATCCTCAAATTGACCAACATTTGTTCAGCAACTTTTAAAACTAACTTTTATTTTGATGTTTGGAACACTTTTAAGTTTATTCTAAGACGCAATGTATTGCGAATTTTGTTATGTTTAAAGCGAGACAATCAACGTCAATTACACTGATGGCAGCGTACATTGAAGGTAATATTTAATTTGTATGATATTACATAATTCATAACAATAAACTATAAATAAACGTAATAATAAAAAAAAGGGCTACAAATAAACTTAAAGTAAATAAAAAACGTCTCCCAAGTCGCTGCCGATGGTCAGTGTGCCCAGAAGGCTGGCCGCATTGCCACGTTGGATGGCAATACTTATCCTTTGAGCAAAATACTGGCCAGCCCTCTGGTCACCTGTGGCATCTATAAGGCGCGACCCTAGGTACTTGTAGAGCCGACGCGCGCTTGGCCCCCACGGCCCCAGCGTTTCGACCCCAAACGCCTCGAAAATGTAGCTACTGCCGAGGGTGGCGTATTTTCGGCGTTTAAGGTCTTCGGCCGCGGACGCGGCACGACCAGCACAACTGCTGGTACCCGGAAGGTGGGACGGCGCGAGAGTGTCAACGCATGTGGCATCCCAAACTAGAGGCCGTCCCAACTTCCAAGGCACCAGAGTCATACCGTCGGGCCTCTTGCCATCGTCCCTTGCCGAACCGACGGGCTCCAGTATGGCCGGAACTTTGACACTGACAAAGGCCCTTCGGATGACATCGTTGATGCTGGCGTGTCGGGGTATGCGGCCGGCGCTTCTGCCACAAGAGAGTCCATGGTGACCATAACTATCCACCATGGCACCACAACGGCAGCGATGGGGAACGTTCGTTATAGTCTCTAAACGCAAACAAGCTGCCAGTCGAAAAGTGGAGTTGTCGATTAGGGTGCCTATGGATGGTGAAGGTAGAGCTTGCAACCACAGTCCCGACTCCCACTCCGCAGTGGCAAGAAGACGAGCTCGATCTGCCGTACCAGTTGACGTATCAACAAGACTATTCCGTACTAGACGGCAGAGCGGCTCGTCCCACTGCCTCTGCGAGCAGGGATTGGAAGGTGGATCTGTGTTGCCACAGGTTAGTGACCAAACATTCCTGGCCTCGGTGCAATGTGCTGCCTCTATGGCCCCGAGAGAAGGGGTTAAAATGCTGTCAATTAGGTTTTGAGCACTATGCACCGAGGACAAGAAGGCTGGCAGCGAGACACTAGAAATTTTGCGGATACCCAGGCCACCGTGCCGGATAGGTAGAGTAGCCTGGGTCCAAGACCTTTCTTCGAAACGTATATTGAGGACTGATGACAAAGTGTCCTCAATTAGCGAATCTAGTTTAAGGAGTAGGCTGGGATGCTTCCAGAGGTGACTGCAGCGGAGAACGTAGGTGAATTTGGGTACAAAAAGGCAGTGACGAATGATGGAATAGGCGGTATGCACGTTGATTTTCAAAAGACGTTCCGAAACAGAACTGAAATTTTGAATTTTGTCATTGACATATTCAAAGTCTAAAGAATTCATAATTTTCAAAAATCGCTGAACAAATGTTGGTAAGTTTGAGGAGTACAGCCTACAGCCTAAATTTATTACTCGTGTTACAGGCCACACCCGGTATAACGAAGTTCCGAATTAATGCCTAGCTTGTTATCCTTGCAAAAGAGTTTTACCTTTAATTGCCTAACGATTTTTAAGCAACTTTCTTGTTCTCCATTATGTACCTATACATTTCTTCCGGTTTCGGAATCTGAGACTGTAAGTATATTGAGCGAACTGTTACTTTTTGAAACATTGGGCAGAACCAGAGCTCGCGTAAAAAAAACACCGCTACCAGGACTACACATACCTACAAATATAGAATCAGGCGTTATTTCGCGGAAATCGGAAACATTAATTGCATGTAAAAATACGCAAGTATGGTTATAATAACAGGTTAGCACTGATGACTAGCACTTTATCGCGGATTAGCAAAGTAATATTTTTTGTTTAAATTAGTAGTGTAGGTACACTTTCAGAGGATGCCGTTAGCGACTTTGTTACCGTCAAGTGTAGCGGTATGTAGATATGTATGTGAGATGAAATTCATTGAGTCAAACTTTTTTTGGGGCTTATTAATTATTTTCGCACGTGAAATGAGGTACCCTGCATTTTCCTTCCCTTGTGGTACATTTATGGAGAATAATAACGGTAAAATGAGTGGTTAAAACCCATTTATATTCACACAAACACACAGGTATTAAAAATCAAAGGTGAAATTACTACAAACTTGAAATGTGCACGGTGCACGTGTCGTCATGTTAGGTCGTCGCGTCGCGTTTCCGTAGTGTGTTTCCGCGTTAATATTATTTATGAATCTCCGTGTTCCTTATTAAATCATGTTCACTTATAAGACTAATGCTAGCATGTTTCCAACTGCTCTATCGTCCGAAGCACATCATCATGTTGTAAAATGAGCACCCGTAGTGGTTTGGGGGTTTTATAGATTTTGTTCTCATTATCAAATCACGTATTGATATTATTCGATACCGTTTCGTGAGACGTGGGTATTCTGGAACAATATAACAAATAAACCTTAAGAACCCCATGCCGCTAAATCAATCAATCAATCAAATAATTTATTTGCCAGAATACAGTTTTTGATTAGTTGGTAATACAGTTTTTGTGCACAGTGTATTCGGCCCACATACAGGCATGCAAATATTGGATTTTTTCCTGGATTGTTTCAGGTGCCCTTTTTAAATCTGGATCTGGATCTTTAATTCTCCTGCACCCTATATTCATATTTATTTCTTCGTATTAATATGTATTATCTACATTGTCAGAGTTGTAATTAACATCCCGTGACGAAAGGCTCTATCTTATCCAGCTTTATCGGTCATGATTTAAGGATAGGACTAAATTATTAATAACCTTATCTTTTACCTTAAGGTTGACTGGTGGAGAATGTCTTTTGGCATTAAGTCCGCCTTTTGTACGACATGTTTACACACACAAACGTGCAATAAAGTTTAAATAAATAAATAAATAAAATTCAAAGGGATCTAAAATTGGTAGATTAAGAAAGTATTAAATACTACAAACAAACACAATTTTTTTACAAATGTTGTTGTTAAAATGAAAGATTGTTGGTTATTGCGTAAATATTGCTTTATTTTACATGGTGTCATTTACATTTGAGTATTTCTCTATATTATCTTGGGTTTTCTTTTTGTACAAAGTTTTGAAGTATGAAATTGACCACGCAGCGGTTTTGCTAGCTGACGTGACGTAGATAATAATGCCAGCGACATACGTTGTAGGGCGACATTGGAATGATGACTGCAGCAGCTTTACTGTTGCAACATTACTGCTGCTGCAATGTTTACGCAGGAGGTATCAATGTCTATGGTATGGTGGTCTATGCAATGACAATGTCTGTTGCCGCAATTCGAACGTTCAATTGGCTATTCATTTTATCAACGAGATTGACAGTGACGTCAGAATGCAGCAGAATTATGCAAATTAAATGTAGCATTCGGATTTCAGACTACACTTTATTGTCAAATGTTAACTTTCGACAACGGGCTGGGGCTGTAAATCAACATGTTGTTTACATAAACACTATCATTTTTACAGTTCCTTAAATTCGTACCTTTAACTGAATACATTTTCTTTTATTTATTTATAACCCTTGGACTAATCTGTTCTTCTTGGATAAGGGCTTAAATATGTGATTTCGTAAAAAAGCTATTCGTTGTATCACTAGCCTATACACATATACAGCCTTGCGCTGTACAAACGCCGATATTGTTAAACATGTAGCCGTGCATCTTACATTCCCTGGTACAATCAAAGGCATTGCAATTTGCGACCTCGCGTTTTTCTATGCGATGTGCAGGCGCTGGAATAATGTGAAATCCTAATTATACCAATAATATATTATACATGAATGTCTGTCTTTGATTAAAACACGACATACTTAAAAAAAAGGTTTGACAAAAAAAATCCATATAGCTTATAACATTTCACAAGAATTGGTCCAATAAATGCGGCCTGTTGACGGAAACAGCCGAGAAATGGGAACGGTTTCGCTTGGTCAAAAAATGCTTGTTAGTTATCACGCAAAAATGGCTGAACACGTAGCAAAAGATTGTATTTAGCATACGATTAGTTAGTTAACGAAAATTAAGATTTATAACGATATATTTTGTTATTCTTAGGTTAATTTACTAAAGTAGTGAATGAAGGAATGGGGCTAGTAAGAAGGATTATGCGGACGAAAAGCGGAGAAGGGGAGTAAATTTTATATACAAAATACCTACGTATATATGAAGATAGGCATGCCTGCATTCCAGTAACTGCTATAAGTAATTATTTTTTTAAGATGTCCTAATTGTAAGAAAAACTTTATTTCTGTCAGGTAAATTTGTATGTGCAGAGACACAAGGAGAGGAAGACTGACAATGTCGCATGTCTCATGATTTTTGAAAATGGCGCGGTATACTTTTAAGATGTAAAACTGAATTCAGACAGAGTTACCCTACGAAATAAAATTAAACACAATCGCTCGACGGGTTCTCTGTTCGTAAGCGATTTCCTCTAAATAACGCTAGGATCGGCTACGAGCGCAACGCTACGGAAATTTTAAGCAGTGAATGTGTTTTAAGGTACAAAATTATAAACTGATTAAAAGGCAAGTTTACATTGTTTAAAAAAGGTTGTAAAGATAGGTAGTGTGCCCAGAAGGCTGGGAGATTTGCCACGCTGAATGGCAATCATTGTAGGTATCCTAGTAGTATACAGGGTCATCAATCCAAAATGGTCAGTATGGAGAAGTCAGAAACAATGAGAGATAGTCACATCTGAAAAACATGGCTTCGATTTTAAATTTAATAATAATGACATTCAATCTTTTTTTAATCTCTCATACACAACCGGGAATGAACCTGCTCGAAATCATGTAAACAAAGTTAGGTATAAATTCTGCGAGTTTTTTTGACGTTATTATTGATAATACGAATCTTAAGTCACAAGGATTGAAAGTAAAACCCGACAATAAGATGATTACTTTATTTCGGTAAATGTTCAAAATGGTAACCATGTACCCGGTTGCAAAGATTAATTCTTTTGGGTAACGAATGCATTATTGCGTTTCGTATTTTTGTGGGGGGCATCTGTGTTAAGTTATTTTCTAAGACTGTTGTTAAATCTTCTACTGTGTCGTAATTTAAATAAATAATAAAGAAATATTATAAGACATTATTACACAAATTGACTAAGTCCCACAGTAAGCTCAATAAGGCTTGTGTTGAGGGTACTTAGACAACGATATATATAATATATAAATATTTATAAATACTTAAATACATAGAAAACACCCATGACTCAGGAACAAATATCCATGCTCATCACACGAATAAATGCCCTTACCAGGATTTGAACCCGGTAAGAAATAATTAAGTGACGGACCATTTAATGGGGCCGTTTGTACCAATCAAGTTACGTTGAAAATGATCATTGAGAAAGTTTTTGAGAATTTGACTATTATGTGCGGGGGGCTCCATCTTGTTGAAAATACATATTTTCTATGAATTCCTCTGGCATTCCCAATATGATTTCAAGGTCTTCTGAAATTTCGACGTATTTGAATCTGTCCAATCGCCCGTCATAAATTTTAAACATGAAAACTCTGTTATGAAAAAGTCCAACCCAACATTTTAATGAAAATCTTACTTGGTGTCACCCTTCGTGGATCCAAGGCAAGGGGTTTTGTCGTGATCAAAAATGGTATGGTATTTTTCGCGTGGGTACAATACGTAACGGATACTTATTTCGGTACAAATCTGAAGCTCGTGTGCAATTTTTATCACATTTAAAATAGGCTTCCAATAGACCTAATTGTTCTTCATTCGTTAAACGCATTTTATAAACATTAGTACACAGCACATACACACACACAATAATTATCTAAAATTAAGATTAAGCGGATTTGAAAAGGCTCGTTTGATTTAAAACACAAAATTCATCCCAAGAAAACAAAAAGTTATTAAGTGTCTCATTTTCAAATTTTAAATAAATTGGCACGCTCGCTGAGTTCACGAATGAGTTCTAATTTTAAATAAACGCAATTTGTATTGGATACTATCGATGCAGATAAGATATGCATAAGTGGTCTATTCAGATAAATGATGACCGATTCATATTAATGACGATATTTTGCAAATTACTTAAATTGTGGGCATTTCAGTCTAATGTTTACATAAGACTCCATAGCAAAATTTGGTCCTTATACTTTTAGGATCAATTATGCAAACAAATACTATTTACACGCGATTACATAAAGATTGACCAGGTTCGATTCCCGGTTATGTATGAGAGATTTAAAAAAAGATTGAATGTCATTATTATTAAATTTAAAATCGAAGCCATGTTTCCTAAGAACAGATGTGGCTATCTCTCAAAGTTTCTGACTTCTCCATACTGACCGTTTTGGATTAATGACTCTGTATACATAGTAGGGCAATGAATGTATAATATTTTTGCATTTTTGCTTTGTGTGTCTGGCAATTGTCACTTTACTCTTATGACCTATTATTCACTCTTATTTACTTTTAATATGACTTTGAAACGGACTTGCCTGAACACTGTCACATAAACAAAATTTCAATGAAAGCCTAAAAAAAAAGCCTACTTAAAGTTATATTTTTCTTCCATAGTCTATTCGGGACCTTAAAATTGAAGTTGTTCTACACAGTATATATGTATATTACATACCATTCAATACAGCTGAAGTCCCAATAAAAATATATATCAGCATTACAGCCAGTGTGATTACGTTAAAACTTTTCATGGCTGTTACTTGGTAACGGTGAGAAATATTCTACCTTCATTTAGCAATGCATTTTGCCTTTAAATGCATTCAACTACAAACAAACGCTTAATTAATACATGGACATAATTAGCGAAATGCTTGTAGTCGTCATGTGATTAATAAGTTTTTACTAAACCCTTGTCCCGCATAACGTAATCTACTGTTATAACTAACGCGTTATATGAAAAAAGATCGTACATTATACATATAGTCAGTAGCCAACGGCCTTGGGGATTCGGATATGTGAATGAAAGAGAAGCACTTACTATGTGTCTACCCTTTATGCGCGGTCGGGTCGCGAATTCAGAAGACTAACGAAATAGTAGATTGATTTAAACTTTCACGATTTTTACACATTATGAACTAATACATGACCCTACAAATGAAATACTACAAATAACTTATCACCGGTATAGGAATTACTGCAATAATTTAGTTTAAAATGAAAACAAAAATATGAACGTGATCTTCTAAATGAGACCAAAAATAACAACAAATTATTATGGAAGTCAATAAAAAATATTACAAATTTAAATAAACCCAGAAGTAAAAACATTGAACGAATAAACCTATCTGACTCTCCTTTCTCTTTAGCTAATTTGAAAAACAAACATTTCACTTCAATCCGATAACATCTTGCAGAAAAAATAGTACCAATATTGAGCTACAATCTTAACCTCACAACATATTTAAACTCGTAACACTCACATGCGTCATCAATTGGCATAGTAGAGCCAGATCTGGGAGAAATTGAATCCACAATACTAAATCTTAAAAATAAATCTGCGTTTGGCTAGGACAACATAGATCAATTACTTTCTTGGAATCAGCAAAATGAAGTTACTGCTAATCGAATAAGAAAGCTGAACTGGTTATTCAGATATCTTAGGCATGTCTCAGATAAAGAAGTATTAATATACATCTATAAAACGTTAGTACAATCCATTATTGTTTACCTGTTTGGGGTGGTACTCATAAAACCAAACTCATAGCACTTGAGCGGGCGCAATGATCTGTCCTAAAGGTACTTCTGGGTAAAAAAATAAGATACAGCACTGTCGACGTTTACCGTGATGCCGATGTGCAGTGCGACAGCTTTACATACTTAATGGTGTTCTCAAGGTTCACAATTATAATTGTTGATAATTTATTAAAACAGCCTAAGACTTCTTTTGCACGAAGACAATTTTATGTTTTATCAATTAATATATACAACAAGGTGAATAGGCTAACGAGCATTTACACCAAAAGTTATGGAAGAGTGCAAAGCACTTTTGACGACATGGTTAAAAAATAAAACCTATGATGAAACTGAATCACTCATAGAATAGATAGGATAAAGATATGTATCTCAATCACTTGTGTATGTGTATATGAATATGCGTTTATGTCCAGTTCGAATGGGGTATGTACGTGTATTTATATGGACATATTCTTACGTTACTGTTATGTTACTTTTAAGCTCACTTTTTTGTAAAATAAGTAACTTGCCATAATTAATTATGTAGTAAAAATAACTTTAAAAAATATTTAAAAAAATAAAGTTTTAAAAATAAATATTTTTTTAAATACAAACGGGACTTAATCGTGTATTAAGTTTTAAATTTACCTCCGACGTTTCAAGGACGGCCTAACATCCCTAGTCGACAGAATAACATCCCAAGTGCGCAAAATGTACAAGTTAATAAACAAGACCAAGTGCGGGTATTTCGAAAAACTCGCGTGGCTAGAAGATGTTGTTGTCAACTCTAGCCAGTCTTCTCCGAGACCACGGGGACAACGCCGTCCTCGAAAAGTCGGAGGTAAATTTAAAATTTAATACGCGATTAAGTCCCGTTTGTATTAGGTAATAATAGTAGATTGTTATCCGAGGGATGAAAGGCACTCGTTTCAGTCGGGGTAGCAATCACTTCACTCACTGCTTTCGACGGCGAAAACGACCTGACCTGCTTTGGTGCTATTTTGCTTTAGAGTTTTTTTGTGTTTTCGAACAGATTTTATTTTTATAAAATATTTCTAGCCCATGCATTTTCCTAATATAGTTTAGTGAAAGAGTGACGAACTGAAAATTAGCGTTATGCAGTCCTTATAATAATGGTTCGCACAGCATAAATACCGCATAGTACTAAACTCGTTCCTATTGTTACTCTTTTATGTTTTTTTGTGTTCCTTACAAAATTTTATATACGGGACACTAATCGAATCACTTTTTTATTATATTTTTGTAGAAAATTGGAACTAATTTTCGGGTACTAACAATTTTTTTCTTTTAATAATACGAGTAGCAGAGGGTATTCGCTGTATAGATATACAACCTCCATATTTGTCAATAAGTGTCATGTAGGTACAGACATTGTATATTTTGTATAGCAATTTCGCTGCAGTATTTTTGCTTCACAGAGATTTAATGATTAATTAATTAGAATTAATAAAAGTGCCTAATATGAACCTTAATTGCTCATCTCTCTAGATATGAATTTTGCAATATCTTTAATTATATTATTATATTATTATTAATTCAACAAAAACTTAGAAAAATAAGTAAAGTCATTAATATTTGCAAAAAAATCCAAATTTGTCAGCCAACATATACAAGTCTTAACTAGGCAAGTACACAATTTCATGTCTCATTATAACAACATGTCTTAACGATTATTAACTAAAATTAAATTTTGTTTGGAATGCTAACCGTTTCTGTAATGGTTGACAAATTTGCCATTCATCAAGGGGATAAATTTTAACTAACACTATTGTGTATGTGGTGTATACATTTGGAGTTTCAAATCTCACGCTATAAAAAAATGTTCTAGTATAAACTTTCAACCCCATTTTGCCTTCCTTAAAAATAAAAATCTTTATTATCTTACATTGTAACTCTCATATCATTTATGCTTGTATGTTGTCTTTAGACAAAGTTACTTGTAAAATAAAACTTAAGAATATTTGTGTTGATGTGGCACAAATGAAACATTAAACAATTTTCATAACTATTTAGCCAAGTATATTAGATGAACGACCTGAACATTGACATCCGTTAATAGTGCAATAACCGCCGCTCTTGTAGCCCCGTTGCTTGCAGCTTGCGATACACTCGTAGAACACACATCCCGGCGGTGGTTTTACGTGGATTGTTGTTTTTGTTTGGCGTTTTTCAAGGTGATGCGAAGATTCTGCAGCAAACGTGGAATAAATAAATAAATATTATAGGACATTATTACACAAATTGAGTAAGTCCCACAGTAAGCTCAATAAGGTTTGTGTTGTAAATAAGTACCTAGACAACGATATATATAATATATAATTATAAATACTTAAATACATAGAAAACACCCATGACTCAGAAACAAATATCCGTGTTCATCACACAAATATATGCTCTTACCAGGATTTGAACCCGGGACCATCAGCTTCATAGGCAGGGTCACTACCCACTAGGCCAGACCGGTCGTCAAATAAATAAATATCAGAAGACAATGTTAAATAAGCTAAAATACGCTTAAACTAATCTTACCTACCAGCTACAAAACAGCAGCCACCAGTTGTTGTCAGTGACTAAACAATTTTTGGCCACTGTGTTTAATTGTTGAGCTCTAGAACTTCGTTTATAATGCAAAAAAAACTGTGTTAAAAGTGAATACATAATAAATAATAACTAAATATTATAGGAAATTCTTACAAAAATTGACTAAGCGCCACAAGAAGCTCAAGAAGGCTTATGTTGTGGGTACTCAGACAAAATATATGTATATAATATACAAATACTTAAATACATAGAAAACACCCATGGGTACAAATATCCGTACTACACACAAACAAATGCTCTTACTGAGATTTGAACCCAGGAGTGTTCGTCATTTATTCTTCATTGCCAGGGTCACTACCGATTCAGCCAAACCAATCATCATATATATCAATAAGTATCGAATGCATTAAAAATTCAAACTGGATCACACCGGTTAGGTATCTAACTTTTTTACAATGCCGCGAAGACATTATGCTTTAAATAAAATAATAAATTAAAGTCTGCCATGTGAGTATGTCATGTCGATGAACCCATCATTGAATCGAAACGAGAACAAAGAATACTGGAATCCCTGTTTGCGAACACAACAGTCTCAACAAACAAAGTATTCATATCCAAATGGTAGCAAATGTAATCTTAAGATTTAATCTCCGTACAATCTGCAGTAATTTTGGTTCTCAAAAGTTTAAGTTTGAGTATTCCGTTCGAGACTGAAATGGAAATTTTCACCATAGTTAAACACTCTACTTTTAGTTTCGAATAAGAGGAAAGTAAAATACGTGTAGATTTAAAATAAAACCGGCCCAGTGCGAGTCGGTTTCGTGCACGAAGGGTTCCGTACCATTATCTAAAAATCACTTTTTAGTATGGGAGCCCCCTTGAATATTTAATTTATCCTCTCTTTAGTATTTGTTGCTATAGCGGCAACATAAATACATAATCTGTGGAAATTTCAACCGGCTAACTATCACGCTTCATGAGATACAGCCTGGTGACAGAGCGGAGTCTTAGTTATAGGGTCTCGTTTTACAGTTTGGGTACGGAACCCTAAAAACACGGCTAAGTAAAAACTTCAGTAGTATTTCTTGAGGGTAGTTTCAATTAAAGAATTACGTAAAAATATCGTTATTTATGGAATGGGGAGTTATTGATCAGAATGGAAATTTTATAACAAACCAATTAAAAATCAAAAATTTAAATGCTTATTGTAAAAAAGAGAATTAAACGTATTTAGAAGTTACAGTGCTCTAGAGCAGAAATTTATCATTTTCTGCACACTTTTTAGTTGAACATCAACGACCCATTTTCAGAGCATGGGAAATGAAAAAGCAGCACAGCTTCATCTATTTTAACTTCATTTATTTACTTGTCTTTAACTATTAATACAGTTTGAAAAAATATTATGTACATACCATCTTTCCCTTCAGCAAAAGAGCCAATCACTACCACTAGTAAACCAACGAATACCAAATACTCCAAATAGGTTTTCATCATGAATGTTGTCTGCTATCTGCTGTCTTTAGGTCCCGCTTATGAATTTATACATGTTGTTTAACAGTCGCTAATAGTACCAAAAACTAAGTAAAATTTTGGAACCGTCGACAATTTATCCATACCCTCAATACATTTCCGGTAAATCAAAGTAAATGTTTAAAATTATATTAAAGCTGAGCAGCAATGTAGGTATAAAAGACATCATATTATAAGTTCGCAATAGAATGTTGGTTTGAGTTTACGGAGGGAAGTCCCGAGAGCGTGTCCTCTATTGATAATAAAAAGGAAAAGGTGACGCAAAATGTTACTCTATTACTTATACTTAGTGTTTAAATGAAATGATATTGTGGCATATTCGTTGATAACGTAAGAATTACGACAATAAGATCGTTCTCATTATTTATGTTTACCTTAGCTTAGGGTTGCGGCGGAAAAGATTCATGGCTATTGCAAATATTACGATAAATTTCATAAAATATAAATCATACTGTTTATACGAATGGGTCTAGTATGCTCACGCTGCGCCGTCTAAATACAGATATTAAAAATTTGATTAATTATAAGATTTTGAAGTGAAAACTTCTTTAGCGGCGCTGTGCACTTTTTGTACTGGGGAAAAAATGTTAAACTCGCGACAGGTTACGTGACCGACAGATTCGTCAGATTGAAAAGTTGTAAGCCACGTGATCTGATCGAATCTACGATGGTTCTAGTAATGATGATGGTGTAAGAGTCGTTGAAATTATGGATGGAATTTGATTTTTCTGAGAGATACATTTTTGATGTTAAATAATTGTAATAGTTCTGAAGTGTTAAATTTTTAATGTAATATAAATTGACATGTTTGTGTAGTACTTCTATACTGATAATTAAAGCAATTCGTGCAAAATTATTCCCTAACCATTCCAAAATATCAAAAATGTAACCCGTTTTTTTATCGTAAGACACTACTGTCTAGATGATAAAGTAAAATATTATCCTACTTAAGCATATGCCTTACCAACTGGATATGTTTGAAGTCGGCGGTGCAAAGCCAGTTTTAAGGTGATGTTATGAGCTCATGATTGACGAGTAGGGTAAGTTGATCTAGGAGAATGCACTTAAGGTCAAAAAATTCTTGAAAAATAAAAATTATTAATAGGTAAGTATAATGCAAGTCCAATTTTTTGGTAAATTTTGTGGTTGGTCATCAGTAGCTGATTGGGAAAGTTGTGCCTCACCCGAATCTAACCAAAGGCACGTTTTCTTGCTTTGCTTGAGATTCTTCTACCAAAGATAGATTACATCAGCACATCAGCAGCAGCACAGCACACAGTGGCCATATCGTAAACACGGGGATGGCAACACCATCTATTAAGATTGACCAGAACTAGTGAAGTGCCGTTACTGTCAATTACGAGAACAGAGAGAATTTTGGGATAATTTACGCGGTACGGTTTTCCGAATGGGTAATTATGGAGAAAGTAGCCTAAGTTTTCATATTTTTCAACGTTTTTTATAAAATGGATTTTTATGTAGGTAATACAATCTGTACAGAAATTTTCAAAAAATCTGTCAAAAGGAACTAGTTTATTACCAAAATTACCGTAAATTACGGGGCATCTTCCGTTCTTGTTATCGGGTAATTTTTATAGAAGATTTTTTAACTTTATTGAATGATATAATTAGATGTGACGGATAAAATACACAATAATAAAATTATTTTACAAATATAAATAGATATAGGTACTGGCACATTAAGATATATATTGCGTGCTGGATCTCGGCAGATTGTGATGAACTTTTGTAAATACTAACACCTTTTGTACTCACTTTCATGTAATAAAAAATTATGTTTTATGAATATGAATGACAACATTTCCCACCACCAAAAACGGCTTACCGATATCACTTTGGAATCATTTACCCACTGCGCAAGTAAAATAAGCATACCAATGTAACATAAATATTGACTATTTGTTTTTTTTTATTATTCTTTATTTAGTTGTTTTACCACAACAACAGAAATCATATTTCCGGCCATTTAAATATTGTAACAAATTTTCTCAAAAGTGACAACCCAGACACAAACAGACAAATGATTTATGCGACTTGTATGAAAAAGTGCAAAAACGGGTAGGTTACATTGGTTATTTTGTACAGAAGTTAACGTTTTTAACCCAAAGATTTTGAAAGAGAACGCTAGGATTGCCCTTTATCTTTAAGGAACCCTTGTTTCAACATCTTACGAGCTGTATTTCTATACGAAATCGACAAGGGTAATGTTGGCGAAAGCCTCAGATAACTTTACTCGGCCTCAAAATTGACAAAAAAATGGGTTTCATGTTGATTTAAAAATTATTTTTGCAATTTTGATTTAAAAATTATGATTACAATGGATGTAATGAGGAAGAATAAATTGTTATCCTTTCATAGATTTTTTTTTTCAGAAAATTGGGAATTGTGAAAAAAGCGGACAAAGTTGACTTTTCTGCACATAGTCTACAATATATTAATTACTTTTAACGATCTAAAACATCATAAATGTATTGTAGCCAGACTGAAAATTCAATCCCGTAAAAAATAATAATAAATAAATAGGGATCAAAATCACCTTGAAGAGGCTGCGTATTTTTTGCATGTTTTTGTATAACTTTTTTTTCAAATATTACATAGAATTATGCAAACGTAGACAGCAAATTACGTTAAGTTATATTGTAAGTACTGGAACTGAGTGTAATATTCGCCGATAAACGTAACGTTTGGCGAAACGGATATATTTGTAAATTCTACCGTGCTTTTTATTAAAAAAAAATATATATATATAAAAGTAATTCAACATTAAATAAGCTTTCAATCCACATATATGAATAATAAAAGATACGGGTCCTACCTATAACTTTTTTTATCAGTAAAACATCTTTGTGACAAAACTTATGACCTACAAACAAAGATTATTATAGAGTATTAAAGAGCTTGTTTAAGAAACGTATTTTACTCGTAAGTAAGTAAGCAGGTAATAAACACTTTATTGTACGAAAAAAGCAAATATATACTCGTAATTAAAGGTGCACAGGCAAACTTATCCCTATAACGGATCTATACTAGTTAACTTACAATTTTATTTTATCAGTTTATATGTAATCTACATTGTACAAAGCTGTGTAAAAAGGCAAAAAATACACGCCTAAAGTATCCGTTCGTTTTCCATTGATAAGTCAATCTAAAACCAAACTTACCCAGTTAACTGCCCGCGGCCGGTTGACCGACCTGACCTCAGATAAATTATAGCCCGTATTGCCCCAAAAATATGCTGATTTTTCCCTCACACACGAATGCGGGGATTTGGTGGCGAATATTTTAATGTCAGCTTCATTTCATGAGAATCGAGTTGGCACTTATTTTGCCCGAATAAATTTTATACGACTCCCTTTATACGAGATTATGTGTATAATATACTTACTCTTACAGCAGTGCTGAAAATAAATAAATATACTGATATTTTTTTATTGCTATTACCCAAAACATTTTTTTATTATTATTTAGTGCGTCCATTATTCTCATTGGCTATACAATTTGTAGGTCACAAGAAAATATCCTTGAATGCGTAGTACCATCCTGGCGAATATGGCACATACTATCAAAGAGTAAAGTAAGTACATATATAAGAAAAAAGAGCCCTATTGAAGCATTTTAAGGAAACTAATTTCGAAGCGCTATCTCTATTTTGTATCCGGAACTAGCTATGTATGTGTGTGTGCAGACCTACATATGCATCCATATGTTTAGGTAATTTCGTACTACATAATATTAGGTCTACTTGGGCGGTTTACAAGTTAATTTTTGTTTGATTTCTTGTAACTTTCATAGTTTTTTTGTTTACAAGATATCAAACAATTAACTTGGAAGCCGCCCAAGTAGACCTAATATTATGTAGAAAAGTTTTAAAAGAATGCATCCCAAAAAAAGACATACTTTATAGTAAAGCAAGTATATGTTTATTGCTTTTAATTTAGTATACAAGATAGTAATAGACTAGGTGTTGCAAGTACTTGAATTGTTGAGCTTCGTCTTCTGTGACTTTTGTGTCTCAGTCTGACTTAGAACTCTTTCACGTGCGCATAACTGACTTGCCTAGTTCTCAAGTTAGCGTTTCTTCTTTGACCTTAACATCCAACTGGACTTGAATTCAAGATATTCCGAAGGTAAAGTACAAGTAAGGACAGGTAAAGTGCACATTAGGAAAATTCCTGGTAATTTCGTCGGTAACACGTACGTGCTAACCTGGTAATAGGACGTATGCCTTGTCTACGCACGTACCCCAATAGATGCTCTCTATCTCATCTAACTTAGCGGAATCAAATTGCACAAATCTTGGCAGAGAGTTATCCGACATGTTATTCGTAAACAAAATTAAAATAATCATCGCTTGTTTTCATCGCTGCATTAGCGCTAAGGGGGATGGTATTTTCTTCTTATGTTCAAAAATATCTAAACCTCACAATTTTTACAGTGTTCAATGAGCCTTGAACACTGTTAAAATTTTAAACCTCCAGGTTTTGTAATATTGGAACTATTGGGATTCTACCTTCCCTATTTAAATTTGACTCGTGTTTAATGCTTGTTCCGATTTTACTCTGCTCTGCTCTGCACTTTATAATTAATAGAGAAATATTAAATTCATATCAATCATATCTCTGTGTATATATTTTTTACAGTAAACAACAGTTGCTAGGTAACAACATTATGAATAAAGATAGGTCTTGACATACGAGGTATATGCAACCTTCTTAATGTTGTATTCATGCCTTTGAATTTTACCAATTTTATAGGGACATCTGGTGATGTAGTTTGCACAATCGGTAGTCAACTTTACGCAAAAGTAGGTTATCGGATCCCATTAATAGAAATCGCCGCTATCTTTACTAATGTTAACTACATTTTTAAGTGTCGCCCCCTGCATACCATATATTCGTATCTGACAGTTGACGTCTGCCAAATAAAGGTACGTAATTATTATCTTGTGAAAGTTCACATTTTTCGCTCACGTCGTGCGTTATTCATACTTAATGGCGCAGCAACCCAAAATGAGTCTTGGCACTCTTGGCCTCCGACACGAGTACAAGCCAGTTACCCCGATCCTGTGCCATCGACGCCGTGCGTTGTAGTCACTTGTATTTCTCCCACCACGCACTTCGCACGTAGCCAATAATAATGTCATAAATAGTAATAGGTAATACAAATGGCATATAAATAAGGCAGCTTGTAGCTAGCTGTTAAGAAGTAGCGATCCCACGTACTCGAGTGCTCCCGGGAAGCTCTGTCACCCGAAAGAGGGTGGATTCCTATCCAGGATTCTCTGCGTCTGGATTTTCTTAGCCGGCCGGCCATGGTGGAATCGCGAAACCTGCGTTCTCGAGGGTAGATGTGGAAACGTAAGTGACGAGTTAGCTATATGTCTAAAGTTCAGTGACACCTCTCTACACTCAGCCCTCACACCGGTGTTGCCCTTGAGCCATCCTAGATGTCGCTTTTTGTGGAGGAAAGTCACCGTCTGTCGGAAATAAAATTACATACCGTTTATTTAAGCAGGCGTCCGGTTATTTATCACATAGTCCAGAACTTAGTCCATCCCTTTCACCCAGTAGCCTAGTTTATGGTAGATCCCATCCATTTTAAATAGTCTTTCACTTTCGCGAGTGCTGCCTCTGCGTGTGTCCTATATCACGGGCACGGGCAGCATCCGCTCGGTGTACCCCTTACATCTCATTAAAGTGTCAAAAGAGCTTCTACGTGTTAGCTTCGGCTCCACGCACACCTCCCAAATGCCCGGAACATCATTGTCCCGTGATGGGTACACATAAATAATTAGCAATAATATTCAAATCGCATGAGTGGAGCCGGAACAGCTAAAAACTTTCAAACCAACCTTCGACCCTCGTACCATTCCGGACAAAATTTTAAAAGTCAGTTCAGATTACCAAGTCTAAACTATGTATTATCTTGTATCATAAGTACATGATATAAAAAATCCAGCCGACTCGACCGCCGCCGAGGAACGTCGCAATTAAATGGCCTATAGGTACAGAAAATAATAGAGCAAGATCCCAGAGCCGCCAGACCTTACTTATTTTCTCATGAATAAAATGTATGGGATAATATATTGTTAGTATGTACTTTTAATGTCTGCATACTTGCTATATTGGCCCGACGGCCTTTTGTCCGGTACAAGGTTAGTTAAGAAAAGTTAGTAATATTTTGACCCAACTTTAACACCTTGTACCGGATAAATGGCCGTCGGGCCAATACAGCAAGTATGCAGACATTAAAAGTATATACTAACACTATGTTATCCCATACATTTTATTCATGAGAAAATAAGTAAGGTCTATAGTTATCGCCGACGGAAATGGTCTGGCAATGTTAATTATAAATTTTTTACTATGTTTTCTAAAACATACATAAAAATCAGCCATGAGGATATTGAGAAAAGTTAGTAATATTTTTACCAACCTTTAGCATCTTGTACCGGACAAATGGCCGTCAGGCCAATATAGCAAGTATGCAGACATTAAAAGTACATACTAACACTATATTATCTCATACATTTTATTCATGAGAAAATAAGTAAGGTCTGGCGGCTCTGGGATCTTGGACTATACATAGATAACAGTGCAAACTAAACCAACAAATAGCTGCCAGCTTGACAAATTATTTTCTAATGTAATTGTTATGCCAGTTTTTGATTTGTGTATCGGAAAAATGTGAAATTATTTACTTCTCCTGATACATTAAATCCTAGTACGACATACAGGCATCCGCGTAAAACAAGGAAATAGGTATTCACAACTGAAGTCTTAATTCAAATAGAGGCTATTTAATTCTGACTCTCTACAACTGTGCGTAACCACAGCTAAAATTAGATAAAGTTAGCCACGTTGGCAAGTTAAAAAAACCGGACAAGTGCGAGTCGGACTCGCCCACCGAGGGTTCCGTACAAAATTAACTTATTTCTTTTTTACAAATTTATAGTTTTGATATTTTTCCCTGTACTTGTAGTATAAGATAATATATTACTTGTCAAATTTCATAGTTCTAGACCAACGGGAAGTACCCTGTAGATTTTGATTCCCTTGAGAGTGTCAAAATGTACGTTTTGCGACATAAACGACCGTATCTTTGTTTACGTTAACTTAGAAGTTTGATTTTTTTCACAGCTTGAAGGGACTGTCGACTGTAGACCTGAGTATATTGTTTTAATTTCGACTCGATACCTCCATGTGTTCCCGAGATAAAGGGTCTTGACGGACAGGCAGACGTTGGACGGACGGACGGACAACAAAGTGATCCTGTAAGGGTTCTGTTTTTTCCTTTTAAAGTTTGGAACCCTAAAAATAGTCCATTACGCTCGCGGTATTCGTATGTTTTCCTATTTAAAACTTAATAAACCCTACTTACAATTGCAAAACAACAAAACTTTAAATTAACACATTATTAGCTTGTATCGCAACTAAGGATAATAGTGTACAAATCCAATTTAACTTCAGACTTCTACCATCGGCTTGAGATCAATATCGCCCTCCTTAAGGTCAACTTGTTGGGGAAATGATACGGTGGAGGGATAAGTTTGCAACGAATCGCTCCCCTGGTGCGATAGGGACTCATGTTACTATAAACAACGTGGTCGGATATGACTTTACATTACTAACAGTACGGTAACTGGATAACCAATGGAAGATCTTAACATAATACTTAGTTTGTAACCGGAAGTCAGTATTTTGGGGTAAGATGATTAATGTTCGTGAATGTGTTCATGTCATCAACTAATTAGTTAAACTTTCATGTAAAACTTTTACATTTTATACTACTTATAGGTATTCATTATAAAGGAACCGTGGCGTAAGTGTTAAATAGTCTCCTAATTCTGTAATATATTATGATAGAAGGTGAAAATAAATTTAAATCATAACAGTATTCATTTGTTAGATAAAAAATGTTATGCTCAGGGTAACGTACCTATTCCTTGTCTATTTTGTGTTACAAGTCAGCATTTCATTAAATAAACCATTAACGTATAAAAAAATATTAACCTCACTCCTTACAGTTCATTAAATAAACAATTAACATATAAAAAAAAAATTTACCACACTCCTTACAGTGAATTCCTTAACACGCAATTATTGTAATGAAAAAAAGGACTACGAGCAAAGATTATTATTCCATATCAAACTCCGGTCATTTATAGGATTGATTGCGGCCGTGGTGGTTCCTATATAGGGGAAACCAAACGCACTATAGCCATAGACATATATATTACTTCGTAAAGACTGGCCTTACGGGCACTACGAATGGGGTCGATACATGGGTGTCAAAATCGCATTTAGTTACACCGCTGCGCTCAGTTGTCTGGCGAACTGCACAGTGAAAACAAATCACGTACCTAATATCATTCCTAATTTTTTTAAACGCCTAATTGTGTTGTGAAATTGTGTAAAAACTATTACAGAAAAATCAAATACACTTATGAGATTTCATATCACCGGTAAATCATTTCAAATTACATTAATTTCTTCCTAAAAACAAATTTTAAACGATCATTTTGTTTCATATTGACCTTGCGCCCGATGCGGTGGTACACAGACACATATTAAAGTAGACTGCACTCTCGCCTCCAAAAAACGTGCCGAGCGAGATAGTTCGAGGGAGACTTCTGCTATTAGGTACCATATTTATTAAAATAAATGTTATTTTGATTGGTTAGGCTAGTTTATTGACTCACTTAAGAATAGTCCTTGTAAATGTTGACATTCAGTGAAAATCAAGCTTCTTTGGTAATGAAGTATTTTGTAAAAATTAAATTTAATGTAAATAAAAAATAATGTATTTATCTAACACATTTTAATATGTTTTAACTCCCACTTATTCCTACTTAATATTCTTAAGTGAAGTTAATAAATAAGTAAATTATTTATTTCAGACCAAGTTGATCCATAGCTTGTTAGTTACAGGGCTATAATCGCGAAAATCGAAGTTCGTCAATTGCGGGCATTTTTCTGTCGTGAGAGTAAAAAAGAAAGATCCCCGCAATTTGCTATTTTCAGTTTTCGCGGTAGGCCCCCAGAGTATCTTAATAACTACCTATGTTAGTTGAAAAATACAAAAAAAAATCGAAAAAAATTAAAGTAAATATATTACACGATATAATAATATGACATCAATTGACAAGGGCAAGCAAGACAATCTGCTCTACTTGGCCCTGCCAATCACCACTTTAATCCAGTAGCGAGTGAGAGTCGAGGCGCTCCGCCAACGCCATCAAAAGGTCGTAATAAACTAGCACGGCAAAATTTATAATAAAGACATTTATATTAATAAAAATAGTAGCATGGTTTGTTTAGCTGTGGCAACAATAATACCATTTATTCAATTGTCACTTTATCGTCGCCCTAAAGAAAAAGGGACTAAAGCGCCAATTACATCCACACTTCCCGATAACGGGCCCGAAATCGGGACTGATAATCGTTTTCTGTTTCACGGAATATCAGCACATCGTTAACGATATTTGAAATGCAAACAATACTTTGTCTCTAATTACAAGAAATGTTCAATGTTTGATATTTTTGCATACGAACCATTTTTTTATTTTTACATTTCAAATATTGTAAACGATGCGCTGATATTTGGTGAAACGGAAAAATATTCTTTCTCGGCCCCGAAATTGGGTCTGGTATGAGTGGCACTTAAGGTCTCCCTCGAGTAATTTTTCTAGACATGTTTTTTGGAGAAGAGACTGCAGTCTATTTTCGCGTATGTCTCTGGCCAAAGAGACTTGATTGATTGTATCTTTGCTCTGACCATCAGCCACGTAGTTTACGCTGTATACAACAGATGGCGCTGTGTTTTGCTTAACGAGACTTTACGGTCGGAATTGTTTGCAAGGCCTTATCTTTACTTTTTTAGATCTATGACTATAGCGGAAAGGGTCAAGTAACATATCACGGCTGTCATAAAACCTCAATTAAATTGGTTTGCGGAAGCCGAACATTTGCTACAGTCAGGACCAAACCACTAGATTGAGCTCCACAATCCCAAAGTTCTCTCAACGGCATCCAGTGACTAGCAAATGTAAGCGTGAAAAACCATACAGTCGCAAACCATCAGATGTCGTGAGTAGGTATTGTAGTGTTATCTATGCCTAGATATAGTGACAGCTGTAGCGCTGTCTCGAGCACGCGGATGTGGGCAGGCAGTCCGATGACAGTTACAGTTACGGACGGACGTCTGCCGAACATTGGTGTGGTATCGAGCCAGTGAATGTGATATATTGTGGTTTAGTGAGTACTACAGGTATTGTGTGTAGGCAAAGTGTAGTGTGTATGCAACGCCACGCTCACACTGACTTAGCGTAGCGTACGAGTGCTATGTTACACTATCTAGAATTAAGCCTTACTCATAACCTATTGGTTGTGTCAGTAAAGCCCAACATCACAAAGTGACAACCCTAGCGTACAAGTGAATAATCAAAACCAAGTGCGGGTAGTTTCGCAAAACCCGCGCAACTACTTCTAGACTACTCTACTCTATGTTGATACAATTCCTCTTCAGTCTGCCTGTGATCACGGGCGTAATGTCACGTTCGAAACGTCAGATCAAATAATAAAAGTTAATGTAGGTACGTGATTAAGTCCAAAATCAGTTTTATAAATTATGGATGTAAAAAGGAGCCTTTAATAAGTGAAAACACACGTATATATCGACAATGAGCTGCAATTATCTACCCATGTAAATAAAATTGTTTATTAAGCACACAAAATGCTCGAATTTATATTTCGTCAAAGTAAGGATTTTAAATATCCAAACAATATAATTCTTTTATACAACGCCTTGGTTAGATCCCACTTGGAATATGCTTCTACGGTATGGTCTCCTCATTTTGCTATTCACATTGATTCAATTGAAAGGATCCAAAATAAATTAATCAAGTTTATGAAATACAAATTCAAGACTACCGACCCCAACCGTCTAGAATCCCTTCACGTACGTCGCGATGTCAGGGACCAAGTGGTTTTATTTAAAATCCTTAACGGATCGATTGACTCACCTAATCTGCTTTCGGACATATTCTTTCGATGTCCAGACCGTCGAATGCGTTCCTTTAACTTATTCTCAATACCTTCCAACCGAACTGTGCACGCGAAGAACAGATTTCTTGTACTCTGATATTGATATATTTAATTCGACCTTACTTAAGTTTGTTTCTGCAATTAAGAACACAAATAAATAAATAACAGTAATAAAAAATAAAATAAAAAGCAGCAAATATTAAATCTAATGAATTGTATTCTATAAGGTAATAATGAGCTGCTTGCAAGTTACGCATAAGCAAGGTATACCTTTCTTTTTAGGGTTCCGTAGCCAAATGGCAAAAAACGGAACCCTTATAGATTCGTCATGTCCGTCTGTCTGTCCGATTATGTCACAGCCACTTTTTTCCGAAACTATAAGAGCAATACTGTTCAAACTTGGTAAGTAGATGTATTCTATGAACCGCATTAAGATTTTTACACAAAAATAAAAAATAAAAATTGGGAGTTCCCCATACTTAGAACTGAAACTCAAAAAATCTTTTTTCATCAAACCCATACGTGTGGGGTATCTATGGATAGGTCTTTAAAAATGATATTGAAGTTTCTAATATCATTTTTTTCTAAACTGAATAGTTTGCGCGAGAGACACTTCCAAAGTGAAAAAATGTGTCCCCCCCCTGTAACTTCTAAAATAACAAAATGAAAAATCAAAAAAAAATTAATGATATACATTCCATGCAAACTTCCACCGAAAATTGGTTTGAATGAGATCTAGTTAGTAGTTTTTTTTAATACGTCATAAATGGTACGGAACCCTTCATCGGCGAGTCCGACTCGCACTTGGCCGCTTTTTTTTTGTTTGTTAAAGTTTAATAATCTTACCTAGGTAAACCTGCTTTACAAAGTATAAGTTAATTGTATAAGTCTGGTTTTAGCATCAAATAATGTTTTTATTATTCTATTATAAATATATTCTCTAAGTGGAAACTGTTATGGCCTGTATTGGGACCGTGCGAAGTGCATGGTGGGGGTAAGTAAAGCGATCCCAGCGCATAAGGTGGCAAAAATTTGAACTAACTGCGGATAGCGTCTTTAACATTTCGTACAATTATATGGCTCGAAATGAAACTTTGATTTACGATTACTTCTGAAATATTCATTTAAATTGTATGGTGTAAGGGACCATTGTAAGCTGTATGAAATGCTTAATATAAGAAACGTATTTATTTTGATAATTGTTAATAATGTATCCATGTAAATAGCTTTGCAAATGCCACATATTACGTGATCTTTTTCTAGAAGTTACGAATATGTATAGTAAGTTATTATATTTATATTAAATAAAGACAGAAAGAAGTTGGCATCAAAATTGGTCGATAACAGTAATAAACTCATTACGGACAAAGAGGAACAATGTAAGAGCTGGGCGACGTATATTCGCAAACTTTTTGACGACGAAAGATCCACATGGAATGAGAACAAAGAGGAAATAGAAAAACTAGAAGGACCACCAATTCTGGTAGAAGAAGTTGAAAGAGCAATAAGATCCATGAAGAATGGAAAAGCGGTGGGCCCCGATGGAATACATGTTGAAATACTTAAGCTCTTAAATAGAGATAGCATGCGTACTCTAACTAGGTTATTTAATAAAATTTATGACACCGGAAATCTCCCCAAGGACTGGCTCGCATCCACCTTTCTGCCCTTACCCAAAAAAGTTAACGCCAAAACATGCGGAGAACACAGACTGATAAGTTTAATGAGTCATGTTCTCAAGATATTTTTAAAGATAATTCATTATAGAATATATAACAAAATTGACAAAAACATCAGTGAAACACAATTTGGCTTCAGAAGCGGATTAGGAACGAGAGAGGCTCTTCTTGCCGTTCAGGTACTGATACAACAGTGTTTAGAATTCAAAAAAGACGTTTATATATGCTTCATAGATTTTGAAAAAGCATTTGATAATGTCAAACATGATAAATTAATAGAGATATTGAATAGAACCGAGGTGGACAGTAAAGACCTTTATTCTCTAAAAAGCCTGTACTGGAAGCAAACTGCACACATCATAGTTGGCCAATATTGCACGGAAGATCTGAACATTTTAAAAGGAGTCAGGCAAGGTTGCATTCTGTCACCTGTTCTGTTCAATCTATACTCAGAATTTATTTTTCAAGAAGCTTTAGATGATATTAACATCGGTATAAAATCAAATGGAACCATAATAAATAACATAAGATATGCCGACGATACAGCTATCTTAGCAGAGTCGAAGGAAGATCTAGAGTACTTACTAAATCACCTGAACACCAAGGTAAAGGAATATGGTTTGAAGATGAATATCTCAAAAACAAAATTCATGTTAGTTAGCAAGAAAAAAAGACTATGCGACCCAGTCAGAATAGATGACGATTATATAGAACGAGTAGAAAAATATAAATACCTAGGCTGTTGGGTTAACCATAAATGGGACCCAAGCAAAGAAATCAAAACTAGGATAGAAATTGCCCGAAGCACATTTATGAAAATGAAGTCATTTTTCTTAAACAAGGATATAAATTTAAAATTGAGATGTTTGATTGGTTAAATGCTATGTACTGTCAGTACTTCTTTATGGATCGGAAAGTTGGACGCTCTCAAAAAAAATGCTTAATAAACTTGACGCTTTTGAGATGTGGATATACAGACGCATGCTTAAGATATCTTGGCGAGACAAAGTCACTAATCAAGCAGTACTAAAAAGAATGAAAAAGAAACAAGAATTGGTACTTACAATAATGAAAAGAAAAACCGCTTACTTTGGGCATGTATACAGACATAGCAAATATAATATTATTAAGGGGATAATAGAGGGAAAAATCGAAGGGAAAAGAGGCAGAGGGAAAAGAAAAACTACATGGATGGATAACCTTAGGAGCTGGACGGGAATGGACGCTGCCACGCTGGGCAGAAAGACTGCAAATAGAGAAGAGTTCCGGACTGTGGTAGCCGACATCCGTAGAGGATATGGTACCTGAAGAAGAAGATAGTAAGTTATCCTTAAAAGATAGACATTTAACATCCCGGACTTTTTTGTAGACCTATGAATGAGAAACAACCCCACCATACATTGTGTTGTTATAGCTCAAACGGATTAGGCAGCGTTTTCGATTAAAGCTCCTAGCCAGCGTGATTTTTTCCGACAACATCGTTATATTTCAAACAATTTACACAAAACCTTAACAAGTTATATACTTAAGCCTTCCTCAAGAATCACTCTATTGATAGATAAAAGTCGTATGAAAATCCGTTCAGTAGTTTTTAGTTTTGGAGTAGTTTTATAAGATGTAGTGAATTGACGTTTTCCCCTAGACTTGCGGACACTACGTTGCGTGACAGTCGTGCACGCTCCCAATTCTATAGATATATTTGTTTAAACATATGTATTATTTTTCGCTTTCGCGTTTGTTTCCCAATAATAAATAAATAGACAAAAAGACTCATATAAAAAGAAAAAAAAAACTATTTATACGTAGGGGGTTTTTTAAATGTTTTATTTTATAGTTATTTCAAGATTTGTAAGTTTCTAGTTTGGAAAACTGTTGATACTCTTCAAACTGCTGGATCGATTTTTATCAAACATAGCTAAGAAGAACCGCTAGGAGAAGTCGCTTCCACGTAAAACGATGCGAGTTTTTTTTTAATGCCAAATTCGGTCCATCTGTTTAAGAGTTATTACGATAGACAGACATTGGCCTTAAACTTATAACACCCCTCTTTATGCTTCGGGGGTTAATTAAAGATAAAGATAGTTTATTATTCAAGTAAGCATATTACAATGCAATGAATGTCAAATAAAGCTGCACCGGCTCTACACCTCTGACCCGAGAAGATTTAAATCACCCCTCAATTGAAGGAGGGTATCCCAATATGGACCGGCAAGAAACTTGGCGGGACACATCTTTTCAAAACATTACATCTTATAATTAACATGCATTAAATAAGAAAAATAAAATACAATTTAGATTACTATAGAAATCATGAAATTACATACAGTAGCTACTTTTCTTTATAGAAAATCGATTAAATATATCATATATAAAATATGTCATATAAAATCATACAAATACGTATCTCTTTCAGAAAACATATAGAATTCTTAAAAAAGAAAAAGAAAAATGAAATTAATAAAGAAATGAGAATATACATTATATAAGTCTGACAGATTGCTATACCTACAAAAAATATTTGATGTGCTTTCTTACCTGAGCTGTGTCATCTGTGATACAATGATTTTACATCTTTAAATTTATACCTACTGCTATTCGGAAGAGGCAGCCATCGAGTGACATACATAGGTGTACTTTCGCAATTTAAAGACCATCCAACAACCAATACCTGATGACCAACACTTGACCCTACTCATAGTGGTGTGTTCCTGCCAGCGAGTAAGGTTGCCAGATCTCAACGATGGTGTGGAGTGCTAGGGTCGGCAACGCGCATGAAGTTGCAGGCGTACATAGGCTACGGAGACTGCTTACCATCAAGCAGGCCGTATGCTTATTTGCCGCTGACGTACTATAAAAAGGTGCCTTGTATTTTCAATTAATAATAGAATTAAGTATACACGACGTTGTTAAATAAAGAAACATTCGAGGACTAAAAATTAAAGGTGTTGTTACCAGCATTACCGCTGATATTGCCCGATTGTCCTGTATGATAAAATGATTGCCAAAGGTTAATGGTTCAGTGTTCTAAACTGTTATCTTTGTCCCAAATGTGATATGGATGGACGAATACACCTTTGCCAATTACGGCCAGTGAAATAGAGAAAACACGCATTATTAGAGTGACAATAATCCTCTTGTAATGAGGCAAACACTCATCAGTTCCGCTGTTCTGTAAATACGTGGGCTCCAATTACGAGCGAGCGCACCGTAAATGTCAGTTTTTATTAAAGCACTTTAAACTTTCATGCTTTTTTAAACAATAAATTAATAATAAATAAATAATAAATAAATATTATAAGACATTATTACACAAATTGACTAAGTCCCACAGTAAGCTCAATAAGGCTTGTATTGAGGGTACTTAGACAACGATATATATAATATATAAATACATAGAAAACACCCATGACTCAGGAACAAATATCCATGCTCATCACACAAATACATGCCCTTACCAGGATTTGAACCCGGGACCATCAGCTTCGTAGGCAGGGTCAATAATACGTTAAAACAATATTTTTATACCGTATAAAATAATGGAAACAAATCCTATCTTTGCATATTCAGTAAATAACAACAATTTTTCGAAAACTTGTAAAACATGAAAAGCATGAAGCTTAGTACTAAGCTTAGAAATAAATGAAAAGTGAATGAATAAAACATTGAAATAAATGTGGAAACATCTAGTACTAGAAAGTTACCGACGTTTTTTCGACGTAATACTCATATCCTTTCTGTTCTATAGCATTTTATTTATCCCCAGTACTCCTGGCTACCTTAAATAGCGGTTTAGTTTTCTTTCATCTGTTAGGTGTTCTCTAAATCTACTCCTTGCTTCCCTTCGGTCGTCTAGTAAATTCTACAACAAATCCTTTACTTTCCAGTCTGTAAGGGTAAGGATGTAGAATGCTTTGCCCATTGATATTCGACGTGCCCAATCTCAACTCATTTTTAAAAAACGTTTAAAAGAACACCATCTCTTAGCATTTCACTCATTTCATAAATTACATTTCTTGTTTACACTATGAGTACCTGGCCGCTATTTTCTCTTGCTTGAATGCTCAATATGTATTTATGTAGGTTTATGTTGTATATTATTGTTGCTTAAGTATCTAATTTATGTAGTTCATTTTTCATTGTTTGTAGTTTATACTTAATTCTAGCCACTGTTTCGCTATCTGAAGGTTGTCTGGAAGAGATCGCTTTTTAGCGAGTTTTATAATATTATTTATATAATAACAAATAAACATTTACCTAATGTCGTGTAATAATATTGTTTACAATACATATGGTGCTACTTTATCACACTAGTGCGAAAATTAGCATATTACGTTACTGTGTTGAACATTTAAAGGGCCATATGTACTGTAAAACGTTGTATGATACATGTGCGAATAGGTGATTCGCAACTCGTGTCGATTTAAAACACTCCCTTCGGTCGTGTTTTAATATATCGCCACTCGTTTCCAATTTCCTATTTTCGCACATGTATCGTAATGTACTCAAAACGACGTTTTTATTCCACCGATTTTTAGCTCATAATCCTAGATATTAAACTTTTTTCCTCTCGGTTTTGATGCTAAAAGGCTATCTTTCGCGGTTCAGCCTTTATTAATTACCTAGTATTTCTGGCAAAATCAAAGGAGATCGTCGATGTCGTCAAGCTCACCATACTTATTAACCTATCTACTGTACTGTACTATATCTACTTGCTAAGTTAATTAATAACTATATCTATGTAAACAAAACGTAAGCAAATATTGTCCTTTATTACTGAATAAAGATATTTATTTATTATTATTATATTATTATCGAATGAGCTAATGCTTTTACGGATACTGGAAAGCGATATGTAAACATACTACATACCTATACGAGGCCTGGACGTTAGTGAGATAACGATATGAGTTGTGCTGGTGTCCGACTTTATTACCTGCATGTAAATGAGTTTCACATGATTATCCACCTGGTTTCTTGAGCTTAATAGTCGCCTCAAAACCTCCCCTTATAGCGACCCCTTTCCTCACATAAAGTTTACTTTAAGTTCATATTAGCCTCACTGGATCACTGTTCACTCTGAGTACTGATAAAGTTGGTCACAATCAACAAGAGAC
Source organism: Cydia pomonella (assembly GCF_033807575.1). NCBI lineage: Eukaryota > Metazoa > Arthropoda > Insecta > Lepidoptera > Tortricidae > Cydia > Cydia pomonella. The sequence goes on along the minus strand of NC_084706.1, from coordinate 11,240,596 downwards.
ACATCATTATTCTAATAACACCATAAGAACGTCCTTGACTTGATCTAAAAGCAAATATCACTCCGCCGTAGATTTGTTCCACACAACCTCTTTTTTCCTACTGTCGTTCTCATCTACCCTCTCAACTTCAGCCAAAAAACTTTTAACTTAAACGTGACTACTAGCGCCATCTACTCCATGACGTTGGCAAATATTAGCCGGTTCGCAATACGTTCGCGACAGTCGATTTTGTTGAGGCACTTAGGCCCAGAACAAACTGGAACGTTTTGGAGTGAAACGAATATCTTATTAATTGTCAGAATCTCTAGATTATGATGGTAAAAACAGAATCACAAAGTAAAATGGGGATGTGGAGAATCTTGCACTGAATACATGAATCTGGAAAGAAACACTTTTTGACAACTATGCGTATACTATTCCGTAAAATAAGTGCTATGTTTTTCATTAACAAATGACAAAATCTGCTATGCAAATAAAACTGAAATCATTTTTTTTTGGGGCAGGCGAGCATAATCATTCTACCACCCTATAATATAACGTTATTTGTTCTGTTTTTGTAGTTCGTTATTTCCTAATGAAAGTGAACATATTATAACACTTCTTTCAACCAAAAAAGTTTATTTTAGGTTGGCGTTGCCCTGCAAATATTTTACAGATTCAAAAAAGATAGATGCGTTTCATTGTATACAAGGAGTATAATATTATCATAATTCTGAATACATTTACTTGTACATAACCAAACTTTAAACCAAAACACAAAGTAAAGTTAGTATTTTTCTAAACTACGTATTTTAAGTATTTTGATAGTCGTTTGTAATTTAACGTAGGTATAAAATATAGATAATAATGGCAATATGGCAATGCCATGGGCATTACCAGCGGCCAGAAGAAATTGGCAAAGCACTATTGTAATTTAGTCTCAATACCGTCTTCCGCTAAATAAGGTTTTCTTATAGTTATAAAAGAAACATCTTTCATTCAAAAGAACTGGTTACGGATATTTTATAACGCTTTAATCCAGAAAGAAGACTTGTCTACTCGATAACAAGCATGCACTCATTGATAAAGGATTTTGTACTGAATTATAAATATGTTGAAGCAGAATGGAACGAGTGCCTCTATTGAAAGACCGAGCATATTTGAGAGAATGAAGTGCGCTTTCTTGTCGCATACTTATTGCTGTTAAAACTGAATTCAGCTTAGTTTATAAATGAATAAAAATTAAGTATCGACTCTTATATTAGGTTATTACCTATGTAATTACATACAGCATATGGGTTTTAGACACATGACTTACTTTACTAAGAAGCTAGTTTATATTATTTATGTATTGTTTATTAAGAAACAAACGATTGTATACATTTACAATTAATTAGAAATGTATGATAATATTAAATGAAATCTACAGCTTCCTTAATTAAAGATACGATAGCTAATCCTATTTATAAATACTTTAACCAAACAGATCTGAGTTGTAACTGAATTTATTTATCCGTGTACAGTCAAGGCCGCAAAATTACAATTATCATTAGTACGAGTATTTTATTTATTTAATGCCTTCACTGTCTTCGATGTTATTAAATAATATGACCGCTTCATTGTAGAAGTTGTGCACGGTCTCTGCAACATAGTCAATCTACAATCTTCGTAGCTCTGTATTTTGAAATATTTGAAGACCTTTAAAAGTTTAGAGAAACTTTGGCGTAATATGTACTCGCTATGATACAAAATACTTTAAAGTACTACGAGTATCATAGATAAATAGTGTTATAATACTACATTTTAATGCAAGTGTGCAACATCTGAATTTGGTGTGAGTCCCAAGTCGTTTTAGAGAAAAATCAAGAACAAGTAAAGGTGACAATTTTTCACGTATCAAACGACGACATTAAATACACTTGCGAGAAAATTGTTATGTTTTAATCATAAAACAATAAAGAAAAAACTTGATATAATGTAGCCTTCTAATTTAGTTTTAAAAAACCGGCCAAGAGCATGTCGGGCCATGTTCAGTGTAGGGTTCCGTAGTTATTATTATTGTTAACCAAGGGATGAAATGGCACGTTTCACCCGAGTTAAGCAAATTCGCAAATTTGCATAATTAATACCTAATTGAAGTAATATACGAGGGTTGATTGAAAAATTCACGGCCAGGCCAATAAAAAAAAAACTTTTTTTCTTTTTTCTGCCGCCATTTTGAACTGTCATTATTCAACTGTCGTCCCGCGAAATTTCAATTGGCATCTATATTTAAAGTTACGTGTCGGTAAATATCGTGAAAATGGAGAAATTAGAGCAGCGTGCTGTGATTAAATACCTGCATAAAAAAGGATTGACACCGAAGCAAATTTATGATGATATGCAAAGTACATTAGGGCAATCCTGTCCATCATATACGATGGTGAAAAAATGGGCAGCTGAATTCAAGCGTGGACGAGATAGTATCGCAGATGACCCTCGTCCCGGGAGGTCAACAACGGTTGTTAGTCACCGACAATGTGGCAATTATATGCGAAATGATAATGAAAGACCGGCGATTAAAGGTGCGGGAAATAGCTGACATCGTAGGCATCTTTTATGAAAGAACTCAAAATATTATAGTCAACGAATTAGGTTTTTCCAAGGTGTCGGCGAGATGGGTCCCGAGGATTCTTTCTGTGGAACAAAAAATCGCTCGCCGTACTAATTCACGTGAATGTCTAGACCTGTATGAAGCCGATACTCAGACTTTTTGGACAGATTTGTAACTATGGACGAGACGTGGGTCCACCACTATACACCAGAGACCAAACAGCAATCGAAGCAGTGGGTTCGTCCTGGATCTCCGCCTCCCAAAAAAGCCAAAGCAATTTTGTCGGCCAATAAAGTCATGGCATCTGTTTTCTGGAATGCAAAGGGAATAATAATGGTTGACTATCTCCAAAGATGTAAAACTATAAATTCCGACTATTATTGCGAGTTATTACGTAGATTACGCGAGGCTCTGAAGATAAAAAGACCTGGAATGTTGACAAAGAAAGTTATCTTCCACCAGGACAATGCACGTGTTCACACGTCACTAAAATCGATGGCGGAGATTCCCAAATGTGGGTTTGATATTGATTGCATCATTTTTCAATCCACTACGTACGTCGTCGTATGGCCATATTTTTTTCCTTTGCTTACTTGCAATCGGTGACTGCATGTCTAAAGATAAATATCCCATAGCGAAAAACTTAGATTGCTATGAAAATAACAGATATTATGGCAAACTGCAGTAATTTTAAAATGATTTTGTTCATTAAAGCATGAAAAAGTAAAGTATAGCGATAAGTCCTAATCATAATGCATTGTACATGTGTGCAATAAACGAATATGAATATAAAATTAGCGGGATATTTTACTTACTTATCTTACTTTTTAATTTTTTTATTCTTTCGTTCTAAAACTGCCAATAGTCAACGGCATTACTCATCTCATATTACTTATATTAAATAAAAATATAATGAGTAAAATAAGCAAGTTTTATCTTAAATTTTACTTTAGGGTAAAACCGGGATAGATGCCCCACATTTTGAAATTGCCTCATAATTCCGAAAACGTTAAATATTAGTGAATAATTTTAATAAATTAAGCTAGTCTAATCTTTTTCCTTTCCCTGTGACTTGTTGCTGTCGTCCTAATAATTAAAATTTTTGCAGAATTTAAGTTTTTCGAGAGCATGCTGTTTTTGAGGATAGACGCCTCATAGGTATGGATAGATGCCTCAGAATCAAAACGCAAAGAAGGATAGATGCCTGGGGTATAGGATAGATGCCATATGGAATAAAATAAGTTAAAATTTATAATAACATGTTTATTTGGTTTCGTAATAATACTTTTTTAAACAAATCAACATAAATCATAAAATGGGTTTTCACTAGCAATTTTATTTAAGCATTTATTTAAAAATTTAAAACACAACATACGTTTATACGGGGTGAAAAGTATAAATGTGCAATTTTCAGGCAAGTGCATGATTGCATGATTTCTATAGTAATCTAAATTATATATTTTTTCTTATTTAATGCATGTTAAATTATAAATGCATGTTTTGAAAAGATGTGTCCCGCCGAGTTTCTTGCCGGTCCATATTGGGATACCCTCCTCCAATTGAGGGGAGATTTAAATCTTCTCGGGTCAGAGGTGTAGAGTTAGAGCCGGTGTAGCTTTTAAGGTCCGACCGAGAACGCTTTTTTGTCTCGGCCGAGACCGAGACTGAGACCGAGATTCAATGGGATTCTCGGCCGAGACCGAGACCGATAGGATAGGTCTTTAAAAATACATAAAAGTTGCTAAAAAGGTTTTTTGATTAAGTAAATACTTTTGGAAATAATCGCTCCAAAAAAATAGTTTGATCCCCTCTAACTTTTGAACCGGGAGAGCAAAACCAAATTTTTCAGGAAAATTATTTTAAATACGGTCGGTTAAGCCATTTAAGAGTTATAAAAAAACGGATCCTCTTATTATAACGACGAAAGTGCCACTAACATACGCTCTTTTGCTTGTACGGCTTTTTTGTATTGTGTGAAGGTACGGAACCTTCCTTTATGCGTGGTCCGACACGCACTTGGCCGGTTTTTTCAGTACGGATGTGCACAAAAGAGATACAATAACAATAATCAAAATAAAGAGCTGTATATTGTAACCTAAAAAATCTGCCACAGTGTTTATTTCCATTTCTTTCTTATCCATTTCATGGAAAACGGCTAGTAGTTCCTCTTCCTTCGAAGATACCACTCGAGCCTTTGCTCCTTCTTTTCTTTTGTACTTTCGTGGCATCGTGGGCATAAAATGTATCCATTTATTACACTACACACAATTAAAAATACATTTTCTAATACTGATGTTTAATATTTTCGATACCTATGACTTGAATTTTAAAACACAAGCACAATCTACCTATAAGTAATCAATTAGAAAAAGTAAGTTATTTAGTTCAAAAAAAGTAAATTCAACGGTTTCGATGGGTGACGGGATAGATACTAAGGGCAACTATACCTCGAAAAATCGGGGCGACTATCCTTTTCGATATGGATAGATGCCTTTTAATTTTTTGACTAAAATAAACACAATAGAGAGAGTATAGGAAGTTAGATATGTACTTAACATATCAGTGTGTTGATATAATAAAAACAGAATCAAAATTATAACTAGTTCAAAAGTTATGCTTCATCAAATACTTACGTTCCAAACTTTGCCAACTTTTTTTCGAGTCTCGCAGAGATATCGGTGCACACATGCGAGACGAGTTCATTCCGCGCGGCTTGCGGGGGACTAAGGTTGGTGGCGCTGGCGCATCTTAAATAACCTACTATTTCAGTGCTGCGATATTGGGAAGTTAGGTTTTTAGGAATTGGGACACCTATCCCAGTGGGGCATCTATCCGGGTTTTACCCTATTTACATGAATAATGCCAAATAACTGTAACAACCCATTTAATGTCGTAAAGCCAGTACGTCTTTTTACTATGAAGGGGAGACTTTTTGCGATAACTCAAAAACAGCTAAACTTATACTCGTAATGCCCGCTATAGTTTTCCTTTAATGTCTTTTTTAAGCTCTACTTCCACGATTATTTTCACATTTTTTGGACCTATGGTTCAAAAGTTAGATGGGGGGGACACATTTTTTTTATTTCGGAGCGATTATCTCCAAATATATTCATACTATCAAAAAATTGTTGAAGACTCCTATTAGTTTTGAAAGACCTTTCCAACAATACCCCACACTGTAGGGTTGAAGCAAAACATGTTCACCTCCACCACTCCTCCACTTTACGTGTAGGGGAGGTACCTTAAAAAAATATTTTTTAGATTTTATTATACGACTTTGTCGGCTTTATTGATTTATATATCCATGCCAAATTGCAGCTTTCTAGCACTAACGACCACGGAGCAAAGCCTCGGACAGACAGACAGATGGACATGGCGAAACTATAAGGGTTCCTAGTTGACTATGGAACCCTAAAAAGGAACCAGAATTATCCTCTTTGTAAGTACGACTAGGTACCTACATTTCAATTAATAATGAAAAAACGATGAGTGACACATTGAAATATTTCGAGGCGATTGCAAATAAAATTAATAAACTCATAAAAAAAGCTTACCCTACCTTAGGTATCTGTAAGTCACGCAAAAACAAAATTGTAAATTCTCAAGTTCCATGTTGTTTGCAAAACAACTTCCAAATGTACTACTTAAGTACAATGCCGACTCAAACAACCCCCGGGTCAAATCGTGCCAGCCTGTATGTATGTCTAAAAAACATATAAGATATTTATTTTGTTAAACTGTGTCAGAAGGCGAATAGCAAATTGGGTATCTTATAGTCAACTGTTGAAAACATCAAAGTAGGACTGTACTGAAGTGCATCGCAAGTCGTACTGTCGGCCGCCGCCGGCGAAGCGATTGATCACGTCGTGGAGCGCCCCTCGTCGGCTCTCGACTAGTCTCGACATTCTTCGAAATCAGCCTGTCAATTAGATCCCAGTTTGCGCGGAACGTAATAATGTCAGCTGCTTTGGGCTAATTCTTAAATATAGGTGTTTTGAAAACCGAGTTTGTAATGAACCGAAATAGTGACTATGGGCAGTTTCGTCATTAATAGAATGAAAATTATTGTATGTTTTGACCATTCTCTTAAATAAGGCCTGTACAGAAAAAAAATTAAGTTTCAAGCCGCTGTAATTTTGTTTCTAAGCAAGATGACTACGGTTTTCTTACCTTAATAAAAAGGCTAATTATTATATTATATATTCCAATATAAAAAATTCTGGTTTTACGCTGTTCTAGGAAGAAGTGACTCTGGGCCCATTACAAAGATTGCTAATAGAATTTGCGAAAACGAAGCATACCTGTCATAATTATCGTAAAAACTGGGGTAGATATGCGGCTAAAGTGCAACGAAATACGATGAAAGTCAGTTCAGTTCTTCATACGAAGGTAAGGATAGCTAAAGTTACAGAAAATGTGTGTTACTTATTTCTAGGTCAAGTCGAAAATCATACAATTTCCTTCGTACAAAAATCGCATTCACCTGCTGTGCCGTTCTCTCAACTATTATTGGGCTCAAATCAAAAGTGTATTAAAAGAGAAGAATTCCACACTGCCCCACCAGGACAGTGTCCGATACCTCGGCTTACATCTAGACCGACGGCTTACATGGCAACAACACATCAAAATAAAAAGAGAAGAACTAAGATTTAGATTTCGTGATTACTATTGGTTACTAGGAAGAAACAGTAAACTCTCCACAGACAACAAACTCCTAATTTACAAATCTATCCTTAAGACAGCATGGATGTACGGCATACAACTATGGGGCAGTGCCAGTAACTCTAACATCTCAATAATACAAAGAATGCAAAACAACATACTGCGGTCCATATGTAACGCTCCGTGGTTCACAACCAACTCGGAAATACATAAATACCTGCAAATCAATACTGTGAAGGAAGAAATCCTTCATGCAACTAAAGCATATCAACGTAGATTAAGCCACCACCCAAATGACCTGGCAGCAAAACTCACAGACAAGGGATATGAAAAAAGGTTAAAAAGAAAAGACATCTTCCCTCATACATAGAAAGAGGGAAAAAAAGAGTAGAAGCCCTCACTGGAGGACTCGCTCGTCACGTTATTAAGCATTCAACCAATCTGCTTATAGTCTGACTGATCGCAGATATAACTAGAGAAAAAAAAAAAAAAGAAGAATGAAACAACCAAAAAAAAAATTAACAATTCCAACAGGTGATGGGCTGATGCAGGCAAATATGAAAAAACCGGCCAAGTGCGAGTCGGACTCGCACAGGAAGGGTTCCGTACCATTATCTATTAAAACGGTCACCCATCCAAGTACTGACCCCGCCCGACGTTGCTTATCTTCGGTGATTGGATGAGAACCTCGAGATTGGAAAGAAATATTTATTTTAATCTGTTTTTAGTTTTTGTTGTTATAGCGGCAACAGAAATACATAATATGTATAAATTTCAACTGGCTAACTATCACGGTTCATGAGATACAGCCTGGTGACAGACGGACGGACGGACGGATAGCGGAGTCTCAGTAATAGGGTCCCGTTTAACCCTTTGGGTACGGAACCCTAAAAACGGGTCCGTAAAAAGCTGCCACTGAAGGCGCTAGGAAGAAACTTGCCTATCACTCTTACAGAACAAATAATAAATAAAAAACTGACAATTATCTAAATTAAAAGTCGCTTAGTAGTTATTCTAAAACCCTTAGTTTGTTCTCAATCGCATCATTTTTTTCAATTAAAGTTTACAGTTCTTTTTTGGTACACCCCTTAGGCAGTTTTTAGACTTACACAGTACATATTAGTCACCATCAAAAGTAACGGATCAAACTACGCGTCAAAAGTATCTACCATTATCTGATACCTTAACTGAATGACATAAGTCCCACTGTGTTCACTAATTGTTCTAATTAGACTGTGACAGATAATTTAGAACGTGAACTGTATACATAGTACATCTAATTAACATCTAAGAAGACAGCACTACTATATTTCTTCGACTCAGACTAATCAATGTACACTTAAGCCATATCGTTGCTTAAAAAAGTAATTGTTCTTTGTTTTTTGTTCGCTGGGATCACCATTTTTCATTGCGCTACCTCGCAAGTTCGCTACAAGTTACTGTGTTTTCTTACTTTCCGAGAACTTCTAAATGTCTAATAAAAAGGAAACTTTCGCTATAAGCACAGTGGAGCCACTTTGTTTTAATCACTTTATTTTAACTCTCCCGCGCACGTGGGTTTGTGAGACTATTTTTACCTAACTATGCGTCAGCAAATCCGTGTTATGTTGTTAGCGACCTTACTGGGATCCTGCTATTTGGCCGAAATATATTTAACCAAATTTAATTTCCCAACAGATCTTTTCCCAATGTACATTTGTCAATCTGATTTTTCCCATATACAAGATCTTATTCCGCATGTGGCGCTTCAGCACATTTTTATGGCGCAAAAGTTGGCCACCTTGTTTCCGCTTGTCATTTTGCAGCTCAGAATAAAAAATGCGCTTAGCTACTCTGTCATTGGACACACGAGAGACATGACTACACCATGGCAGCTATCGCCGCATTAGATAGGCTTCAATGCCGCTGACTTTGCTAGATTTTGTAATTGGTTTTAAAATGTTTAACAATTTTTTGTTTTTTCAATTTTTTATCGATTTTACTAGTGTTTTAAACATTTCATTTTAATACACAACAACAATAAATAATCTTCACAAAACGAACTGCTGCCTATAAAGTAGGTTAGGTTAGAACTGCGACCCCTTGAAATTCAAACCGCTAGAAAAGTCGATTAGGTTAGGTTAGAGCTGAGAAACCCATTTTTTTTTTTTTTTTTTCATGGTGGATAGGCAGGCGTTTGACCACGATCACACCTGATGGTAAGTGATGATGCGGTCTACGGTGGAACACGCTTACCTATGAGATACCTATTTACTCTCATAATAAAGAACTCTTGATAAAAAAAAGCTTGATGGAAAAGTAGGTTAGGTTGGGTTAGGTTAGAACTGCGACCCCTCCAAAGACAAATTGTTGCTAGAAAAGCAGGTTAGATTAGAAGTGCGATCCCCACAAAAAGAAACTGTTGATAGAAAAGCAGGTTAGGTTAGAACTGTGATTCTCCCAAAGATGACCTGTTTTTAGAAAAGTACGTTAGGTTTGGTTAGAACTGCGACCTCCACAAAAACGAACTGTCGCCTAAAAAGTATATTACAAACAAACATTGCTGTGTTAAAAATGACCAAATAAAATATTTTGTAAATATACATATACAAATTATATTTGTATGTTAATTAAATATTAGTTTTGTGACGTTTCGTTTTGGCTTGATTTTGACGGCTAAATTATTCGAGTAACAAAAATGGTTAAATAAAAATTTACGAAATAAGGATGTTAAAACATTATTTTGAAACAAGTTCTCTTGTGAAACATTTTAGTATTATATATATATTTGTTAAGTTGGGAAATGATTATTTGACATTTATGTTTTTGGTATAAATTGTTTACTACTTACTAGTTTGGCGTAATGACCCAAAATGAGCCTTGGCCTCCAACATAAGAACACGGCATTTTACCCGGTTCTGTGCGCGGATTCACGTCAGTTTTTACTGACGCCGAGCTCACGGAGATCTACCTCCACTCTGGAATTCCGCCCACCGACACTTACAGGATGACTTACAGGACGACGTCCAGTCGGTCGGCACAAATATGCCATTTTTTTCTTTTTATTTTCGTAAATAGTAATTCAATGCTGCATATAGCGTTGTTGTAACATGGGCATATTTCACTTATCCAAAGAATGGAAAACTTTGACATATCAATATCATTTCGAACATCGATCGTCCGAGATAGTACTTGCGTTTAGTAGCAAATGCATAAACTCATACTAAACACTAATCAATGTGTAAACAAGCCCTAAAGCAATTGTACACACTTGTGGGGGCCTTAAAAGATAAAAATAAATTATGGATTATCTCCAAAATTAAGTTAATTACAATACCAGTGACTTTGAAAAAGTTTAATTTAAGCCCAGGAAAGCACCCTTAAAATTAAAGGGGTTAAAAAACACAGTTTATAATAAGTAAAAAAAAAAATTCAGCTTTTTAAGAAAGCCGTTTCCTAGCGGGGTAAAACAATCCTGAAAATCCTGGAATTCTGTAGTACATTATTTAATTAAAAGCTCATAACTAATATCAGCCTTTTCTTAAATCATCCTCGACAAAGTTAAAAGGAGTTTGATATTTGTATGTGGTTGAATCTATATTAAGTTTTATTTAACGACAGATTTTGTTTATTTATTTAAAAAAATTTTTACAACCTGTCAGACCGATTAAGTAGTAAGTAGTGACCCTGCCTATAAAGCCGATGGTCCCGGGTTTAAATCCTGGTAAGGGCATTTATTTGTGTGATGAGCACTAATATGTCTTGGGTACCACAGATAAGTGAGATCAGTAGGAAGATGTTTGCTTCTCTGGGGTCACTTCGCAGGCTTCGTGGCTTCTTGCCGCTCGCTACCAGAATTGCGCTTGCTCAATCTCTTCTTCTCCCTATATTGGATTATGCCGATATTTGCAATCTTGATCTTACAGAGGACCAGCTAAATAAACTTGAGTGCCTTCAAAACGTCTGTATAAGATTCATATTTGGATTACGCAAATATGACCACGTCTCTGAATTTCGTACCCAGCTCAAGTGGCTCCCTATTTGTCATCGCCGTAACTCTCATATTCTTGTACTTCTTTATAACATTCTTTTCAACCCCTCCACCCCTCTATATCTTAAAAAGCGTTTCAACTATCTTTCCTCGGTCCGCTGTGCGGAGATGCATCTCCTTGCTCCACCACCTTCATCATCAAAATTTTATAGCAATTCTTTTTCTTTTCGTGCTGTTCGGTTGTGGAATGCTTTGCCATTAGACATTAGACGTGCTAAATCCCTTCCCGTTTTCAAAAATCTTTTGAAGACTCATTACCTTTCGCTGCCTTAACTTGCCTTTATTTATGATTGTATAATATATAATGTATGTATTGTATTTATTTTATTAGTATGTAGGTATGTATTATATTGTTTGCGTCTTCATTTTGTTGAATTATATGTATATCAGCACTACCCGTTCAATGTTGTAAGTTCATAGTTTCCTGCTACCCAAAGGTTGTCTGGAAGAGATCGCTTCTTAGCGATAAGACCGCCTGTTGTTACCTAACTTTTACGTGTTTTTTCATTTCCTGTCTATTTTTAACTGTATGGTGCACAATAAAGAATATTTACTTACTTCCACCACACTGAACGCGCGTCTCCTGGACTTAAAAGAACCTACCTATTGTAGCTTACTTTACATTTAAACTTTGTTTTTATTTAAATAGCGCAGTAACGCGCCAACAATTTCTTAAATGCATAAATAAATACAGAGAAACACATATGTATATCTTATATTTTAATTCCTTTCGACATTCGATATCGGATCGGACAATGTGAAAACCGGTGCGGCTCGCAGTCTCTATAAAATATTGGGTTAGTTACTGCACAATGGATTCAGAAGCAAGATATATTATATTTATTTATACCCTGGAATTGCAGATTCGAGGAGGCCTCTTGTACTCCTTTTATGCGCAATAAACTTTTTAATAAATAATAAAATAAGATGGTCTTTATTAAGAGAATTGTCTGAAAATTTATTTGGTGATAGTTTAAATATAAATCTTAAATATAATTGTGCTTTATCGAGGAACTAATCTTTTATATTCTATTTTCCTATAGCGCTTTGTTTGAAAATGGCATAAATATCAGCAGTAGCCATGACTTCCCGATTTTTATTCTGGAGTAGCGTTGCTTCAACTTTACATTTTTCAAAGGGCCAGACATTAGGAAAGTTATGCATGGGCACCGTTATATTGTTCAGCCTTTGCATACCCTGAAACAAAAATGCAATACAATAATATTTATAGCGATATCCTGGTATTGGAATTAATTTTCCCTGTACAGTCAGCATCAAAAGTAGCGGATGAAACAACGCGCCAAAAGTATCTGATATTCCGGATAACTTTTCCAATATAGATAAATTGTTAAAACTCGCGCTCAAAAGTATATCTTTTACAGTCTTAGTTATTCTATATTAAAGACATCACTTTTTGGTAAGCTTTTACAGAACCATACTTTATGAAACGTTATTTGATCAGCTACTTTTGATGCTGACTGTATTTTTCTTGTAAAATTCTTATTTATAAATTTCGAGCATGCAGATATTTTATAACCTGATGACCCAGGACCCGTTTTATACTTAATTTTGTACTAAACAGAGACGCCTGCAAACGAAATTACAAATATTTATATTAAAAGAAAAATTCACTTCTTCAAGTAAAATTCGTCATACCTACATTAAATTTGTTTATTTTCCAAGCAAGGGCTTACTTGACGTTTTACCTTGTATTTGTTCCGGCAATCACCAATTTTACCCGTAAACAGAACCCCACTATTTTAGGTACACCTTCAAAAGAAGAAGGAACAAAAGTTCTCTACTAGTCCAGTTATCATATTTGCGCATGAAGTTGAGAGGACTCCGAGACACAAAGTATTTTAAATTTAGAATGTTAGAATGTGTCCGAATAGTACAAGAGCTCTTCTTAATTATGAGTATTTAGGCATGTAAAAAACTATACGAGTACTTAGTCTTCCATTAAACCCCATTATTCGCGAGGTCTCGTAAGAATTTCTATATTAATCCACTAACCTAGGTATTGGGCAAATCAAACCAATAAGTTTGAATGCTCCGCCAATATAGGGGTCCGAGTTCAACGCATCGCAAATCTTCGGGAACTTCATCTCCACGAAACTGCGTTTATACTCATTGTGAAGGAACTCAAAGAAGATTAGGTTGAGCTGAAATAAAAGAAATTTATGTCATTTTTATAAGCTTAGATCAGTTTAGTTGTTATGATATAAATAGGTAATTATTGATTGATTATATCATGCATATTTCCTGTATATTATAACTAGAATTTACAAACTATTTAAATCAACGGTTTGACTAAAAATACATACGTGACTTAAACCTTAAAAATTGCTGAATAAGAGCATACTATGAGCAAGTAGTACAAAAATAACTGATACAATTTCAAAGTCCACGCCGAGGACAAAGTTTATTTTTAAGGAAAGAACTCAAATATTTTGCAATCTAAAGTCACCTACAGGTCGTCGGGCTCGATGGGCCCTACAACTACAGCCTTATGATTTTGAAACTAAATACACCCCAGGAAGGACAAATGTTGTGGCCGACAACCTTTCAAGACCACCTTGTGAAGAACACATCGAGCCATGTGAAATTTGTCGTGTTGAATTTGACCTGCCAAAAAGGGAGGAACTTAACATCCGAGACGATGGCGCTCCATCATTAAAACTCTTGAAGAAAATCAAGGTTCGGAAAACAACATTCAATCATTAAAAAGAGGTTACCTTATGCATAATGGAGTACTTTATCGTTTCACTCCAGATCAAGAAGACGACAATGCCAAACTGGTACCATACCACATCATGAAATACCCAGGGTTCTAAAACAATTTCATGACTCACAAACAAGTGGTCACTATCCCTTTACGGCCGGGAAAAATATTTTGCAAAGATTCATAAAAAATGCATGTGAACCGTTTTTAATTGTTATAAAATACGCGTATAAAATGTTTAAAAAAATCCTAGTGTCCTTTATCATAAAAAAAAATCGCGTGCACGAAAGTGACGTTCAGGAACTATCTGGAAATGCACGAACGTGCAAATTCATTGAGTTTTGTAGAATAATATGACTAAAACGCAACATTTTACAGAACAATGCATGTGTATGCTGCACATGCATAGCATATGAAGTAATCAGTATTCAATTTAGCATAATTATCACAATTTTCTTTAAGAATCAACATCTTAACGATTAAAGAATGATTAAAAACAATAATCAACAATTGTGAAGTACTCTCAATTCAACTACATCTAAAGGAAATGCTTGAAAAAATTATTTTGACGTGTAACGAACACGTTGCATTTAATACAACGAGTAATAGCCCTGCTGAAGCAGTCTGAAGCAGTCTGAAATTGGCGGGCTCTTGGAGATTTGGTATCGTCAAATTGAAGCATCATCTGAAACATCACTCAGACGCCTCAGACATGCTTCACTACGTCGTTTTCTTGGTGGTTTAACCAACATTTCTAAGATTTTGAAGCGAAAATCGAGTAAATCCAGTATTTCGCACCTAGGACGGCCTATGGCATCACAATCAAGCGAATATCCATAAAATGAATACTGATTCATTCACATGTAAAAAGAAAGAAAGAATTTAGTTTCAGTGTCCATCTCCTTGTTTAAAAAAAGGTCTCCCATGGGTTTATTAGTTCATAACTTTTTCTGAAGCTGTAACATACACGTATGACCGAATCTTTATCTCCCATCTCTTGACAACCTTAATGCTGATTGTTCCCGAGCAGTTAGACAGTAGGAAAACATATTTGTTGTCTTTCCTCCTAACTAGTGACACTGGGTCTGTCACCATCAGCAGATCTTTAGGTACATCTCATCGTATTCGTCGTTGATTCTTTGATTTCGTTTTCAATTCATTCAAAAAGCGAATAAGGGAATTCTTCGTGGTCATCGTATAATTCCTCAATATGTGATATACTCGTATCATTATTGCACACAATTTCAAGGAATTTTTTTGCCTCTTAATGGACGCTTAAAAAAAACACAAATCTAACATTACAAAACGAAAAGTATTATAAAACTATCAAACATATGACTATTTCTTTTGATTTGATTTTCTGCGCAGAAGCCGAATAGACAAAAACTTGCAAATAGTTATGACCATCGATTTACGGGCTACGGCCGAACCCACAAATTCGTGCACTTCTTTTTTACGAGCATGTAGTTTCCCCTTAATAACTTATTGTTACTGTAATTTGTGATAAATAAACACACATAACTCTTTTACTGTAATAATTAAGTATTAAATAACAAGTTTGATACCAAAATTATACAAAATTAAGAACTTACGTGTGCCACTGCTCCCATCAAAAAATGCCACCATCTTCAAAGCAGTCTCGCGACGGACTGATCCTACTGACCTGCGGTTTTTAGTACTGAAACGTGTCGCTAATGTCTGCAGATTCGATCGGAATAGGTCTGAGCTCGAAAAGACAATTTACTTGCGGGCAGGATTTTTTAAAAGTAATTTGCAGAATTATATCGAACCGGTCGTAAAGGGCTATGGAGTAGAAAGGACTACTGAACGAATAGAGAAGAATTTCTTTTGGAAAGGACTGAGGAAGGACGTAATGAAATACGTAAAAAGTTGTCTAGAATTCCAAAGGTATTCCTACTAATCAGAAACCAGCTGGATTATTTCAATCAACAGCAAATAATCAGCGCTTTGAGGTATTGTCTATCGATTTATTTGGGCCCCTCCCAAAAGGCTCAAAGAACGAAAAATGGATATTTATTGTAGAAGAAACGGCATCCAGATGGGTGGAATTGTTTGCTTTAAATGAGGCAACAGCACAGAAATGTGCAATGACACTGTTGAATGAAGTATTTCTACGTTATGGCTTGCCACGTAAAATAATAAGTGATAATGGGACACAGTTCATATCAGCAACTATGCAACAACTGACATTTTGCTTGGATATACAGCAGATTTTAAGCCCAGTATACCACCCGGAGCCTAATGTAGTGGAAAGGAAAAACAGGGACTTAAAACACAAATTGGCATCATGGTTAAAGATAAGCACTATAGATGATCACAAACATTACCCACAATTAGATTTGCCCTGAACTCAGCGTATAATCAAAGTACAGGATTTACAGCAGCTTATCTTACACATGGAAAAGAAATGAGAACTCCTTTTGAAATAACGCATAATTTTAATGAAGTTGTGTAATCTGAAATTTTTACTGAAATTTTTATAACAGAGATCACACCACATTAAAAAATATAGCAAGAGACCTAACCATAGCAAAAGAAAACATTGAGATAATGCAAGATAATAACAGAGAAATATCAAACCAGAAACGACGTCCTGATCCTGGTTATCGGGCAGGAGATTTGGTTTTGGTGGAAACACATCTATTAAGTCGCCAAGAAAGTGGATTCTCAGCTAAACTTGCACCTCCCAGAGATGGCCCATATTTAGTAAGAAGGAAAATCGGAAGTTCCATTTATGAGATCGCCAATTTGAATGAACCTGAAAAATCTATTGGTAGATACCACGCGTCAGCTATAACCCACTTTGAGAAACGAGATAAACTTAACCCAGAACCAGTTCTACCAATTAGAAGAAGAGGACGCCCAAAGAAACAATAGCACGTTGCTATTCCAGTCCCGATTTTTGTTCCTGGTACTCTTACGGGACGTCAAAGAGTACCAGAGGGGGAGAATGTAGCGATACAAAATAACATTAGTATTCGCAAAACGCGCGGATCCGAATACTTTCTCGCTCGCACACTACTGCCTATCGCGCTCAGCGGACCGACGGACCCGAGCGCACACGAAGGCCTACGAGCGGCGCCCGGCCCCGCATAAAAGGCGCTTCGCGGCCGGCGATATTCATTCGTTAGCTAGCGGTCTAGCTTGGGAGACGGCCTCTGCTATCCTCAAGGTGAACCAACAAATGAGCACGGGTTGAGAAACGTCACTACGTACCGCCCTAAGCTTCATATTCGGTTGACCTTTAGCCTATGCAGTGGACATCTCTGAGGGACCGAGCAAGGGGTGAGAACGCCGCAGCGTGCCGCCTTCCGCTCATAGTTATATGTTTTATAGCTAGGTAATTAACTTGTATTACTTGATATTGTTCTGTTATAATTATAAGTTATAAACCACTGGTTACCACTTGGCGTCTCATACCATTCCCTACAAACTAACTAGTCAAAGCTTCTCAATTTTGTTACTCACTGACCGACCGATCATTAAAACTCTAAGGTAAGTACTTTTAGCAGACATAGAAGCTTCAAATTTAGAATACAATTAGTATTTAGTGTATAGATCAAGGAAAGAACTGAAATATTTCGGTCCAGTTTTTTAGATACACCAAATGCATAAATAACCTTGTAAACCCATATGGGATTATAAAGTTACATTTGCAGTGAATGATCAGTGTACCTGTATGTATAATATAATGGAATTCAAGAAGTAGAAGGTACCGGAAGAGAAAAAAAGTAGGACTATCTACAAAAATAAATGTGATGCCATCAAAAACATAACTTGTAAAAAAAACAAGTCTCGCAACTCAGTTCTTCTACCGTAAAAAATAGTGATATCCATGTAATACCAAGTCGGTTAATTAATTCAGTCCCTACTTAAGGGACTTTCTGTCTTAAGTTATTACGTAATTAGCTAACCTAACAACATCTTATAGTGACCATATCAATATTAAAAATCTTTTGTGTTTTAAATAAACAGAATGACTTGGCCATCGCATGAAAATACTATGTATCTCACAAGTTTTAAATATTATATTGAATTAGATTGTTTACTGCGATTGCCAAGTCAATATGTTTGTTTAAAACATAAAAGATTTTTAGTATTGATATGGTCACTATAAGATGTTGTTAAGTTAGGTTAGGTTAATAACTTAAGACTTAATTCCGGTTAATTTATTCAGTCCCTACTTAAGGTCCCTTACGGAACTGAATAAATTAACCGCCTTGGTATCTCATTCTTTATAATTATTTATCAAAACACTCTATATTTATACTATATTATTATTTCTACTGTTTTTATTAGTATTGAACTCTAACTACGTTTTGGTAGGAACTCTAACTAATAGGAAAAAAATCCAAGTAGTTACCATCAAACCGAGCTAGTGGGAACTAGTGGGAATAATCCTAGTCGAGCAGATCGAAAAGGATTACGGAAAATGTGCTTATAACAGTTTTTACCGTCAAATACGCGCAACTAAGCTCATGGGTGCCATTGTCGCGACTGATCTCTAAGTTATGGTTAGGTTAGTATAGGCATACACGGTGTAACACGAGGAACCGAAATATTTTAACCACGCATTTCTGAGGCCAAAAAAGGTAAAAACGTTATTTGAGTTTATGTCAATTTCGCAAAAAAATATATTCTTTGTTTGTTTTTCAATTTTTGGAACGTATTTGTAGATAAAAATGAAATGTCATTGATAAAACTAGCACTTAAAAAGAAATTTATCTGTTTTTCATAAAACCTATTTTTGTCAAAGTGTTACTTGTCACTTTATAACATCTAGCAATTAGGTTATTTAGACTACGCCCCATAATGGCATCATCACCATTAAAAAAGGTGGTTTTGCACTTAGTAATAATACTAAGACGTTTTTTTTTAATTGGTTAATAACTCTGCAACTAGGCGAATTCCAGAAATAAATATATGACTTTTTTGTCTTAAAACGTGATCAGGATAGATACACTGTTAAAATCTTTCGGGTTCCTTGTGTTACACCATGTATTATGTTGGTAAGGAGGCATATAAAATTATGTTATTTCTAAAAAAAATCAGTGAAATAATGGTTGGCTACTAGTATAAAAATTACCGATACGTTGTTCCCGAATTCCATTTTGATGTTTGCTTCAATGTTGATGTAGTAACCACTCTTCCTTCCATATCTTCTCACGTTGACTACCGAGTTTTTTTTGTCAATGTATTTTTCGTTGACGTACGTTAACATTGCTCGCTCGGGAATCACTTGCAGACTCTGATTATGTAATTGTTATTAAAGACATATTTTAAAACAATTAATAAATGAGTAAATAGAAAAATTGGAACAGTGACAAATTTAATGTTGAAAGTTTTTGCTGGTAAAATCTAAATAAAGTTCGAATTTATTTAACAAAAAATTGAGATGTTTGTTTTGACCGAAGAAATAGTTAACCCCCTCTTAAAGGAAATATCCAGGCACCTTAAATCATTTTAAACGACGAATTCGTACGATTTCGACGACATTTGGATGGGCCCTTATTTATGAATATACAATTGAAGCAAAAATGTGCTTTTGAAGACAGATTTGGCCTAGTGAGTAGTGACCCTGCCTATGAAGCCGATGGTCCCGGGTTCAAATCCTGGTAAGGACATTTATTCGTGTGATGAGCACGGATATATTATATATATCGTTGTCTAAGTACCCTCAACATGAGCCTTATTGAGCTAACTATTGGTCTTAGTCTATTTGTGTAATAATTTCCTATAATATATATTTTTTAAGCTAATTGCAATATGTTGTAAGAATTTCGTGCTTAATAAAAGCGTGAATCACACAAAGTAAGAAACGAAGATATAAGAAAGAGAACCAAACTCACAGATTCCCTTCAGCATGCACTGAGACTCAAATGGAAATGGGCAGGTCATATTGCTAGACTTAACGATAAAAGATGGACACTTAAAACAACAACATGGTCAGGGCCTATAGCACAAGGAAAAAGAAAATCAGGCAAGCCACGAAGGCGTTGGGCAGAAGACATTTATAAGGTCGCAGGTGCAAGCTGGATGGAGTCAGCCAAAGACCGTGAAAAATGGCATAAGTTGGAGGAGGCTTTTACCCAAACGGGGTCCATATAAATCTATCAATCATGTTTTTAAAACATAATATATATAACTGTTCAAAATATGGAATAAATAAAGCTTTAATAATAATAATAAATAATAATAATAATAATAATAACCACCCACTAATACCCCGTAATAGCCCGACGTGACAACTGTTATGTCAATTGTGAACGCGCCGCAAGGCGACTGGCAAATCGGTCACACGAAAATATTCATGAGAAGTTCGGTCCATTTGCCTCTGGAAGCCAAGCGGACACATTTACTTCAGTCTTCAGCGTTACGGATACAAAGATGGTACAAGGGGTCCGTGAAGCGCCGCCAATACGTCCAATGGCGGAACGCCGTGATCGTACTCCAAGCGGCGTGGCGCGGATGGAAGGAACGAGCCGCGTTCCTCCGACTACGCCGCGCCACTTTAACGCTGCAGCGGCACTTGAGAGGCGCTTTCGCGAGGGAAGTCGCCACTGCGCTGAGAGAGATGAAGCGAGTCAACCAGGAGATCAAACTGAGGGAGGAGAGAAACAGCCTCGCAGAGAAAGCGAACCAGGAGCGAGTCGAGCTCGAAAACATGGCCGACCAGCTGCGCGGCCTGGCCAACCCGAGCGGACGCGTGGACTCCGTCAACCTGGACAACCTGTTCGACTTCACTATAATAGACCAGACATCACTTTAATAGACAAAATAAAGAAGACCACTTATCTCATAGACATCTCAGTCCCTAACACACACAATATACAAAAGACCATCACAGAGAAAATAACAAAATACGCAGAACTAAAAGACGAAGTTACTAGGATGTGGAGACAAGAGAAAGTGTACGTAGTTCCAATAGTTTTATCCACAACAGGCGTCATCCCAAAACACCTTCACCATAGTTTAAAATTACTAGATCTAAAATCATATATCTACACTATTCTACAAAAAGCCGCTATATTAAATACATGCCGAATTGTGAGAAAATTTATGCAACTTGACACTGAAAATAATACCCCGGAAACAACTTAAATTTAACAACCCCCGCTGCATTTACTTGGTAAATAACCCGTAAATGTAGCTGATTACCAGCCTAGAGCTGAGAAAACCAACCCTTTCGATAATAATAATAAAAGCGTGAATCGGGCGCATAATGTACGATATATGGCCAAAAATAATTTTTGTCGACATTTGTACGGCAACATTCCGCGTTTTTATGTATTTAGGAACTGTCGTTATGTGTTAGGGGAGCCGCTGCTGTTAGTTTACAATATATGTTTAAAGACCGAAACTTTTCTAGATTGGTGGAAAACAACCCGTATAGTTCCAGTTGCGAAAGGATGAAGAAGTACAGTGGTTAAGAGATACAGGCCGGTCGCACTCTTGTCTACCCCCGCTAAAGCATTTAAATTCGCGTTGCAGAGTATTATACACATATGTATAACAAATTGCTGTCCGATGCGCAGCACGACTTTCGACCGGGTTGTAGTACAAGTAGCAAATTGCTTAGTTACGTGGCCCACATTATACCGGAAGTGGACAGTGGGGGCAGGTTGACGCCGCTTATTTTGTTTTTCTTAAAGCGTTTGATGTCGTTGACAACGATATTCTGCTAAGAAAATTAGCTGGCGTCGGCTTTACCCCTCATTTAACTTGTTTGCGAGTTTCCTGACCGACAGACGACAGTATGTTGAGAACGCGGGGTTTTGTAAAATACTTCAATAGAACATTATTGCAGAGGCCGGGAAAAAGCAATTCCTGGATGAGTTTCGATTTTGTCGTGTCAAAGAAGACGAATCCACGAATTGATGTTCCCGCCGAGGCATATATAGTGATTTTCTCTAAACATGCGAAGAAATAAGGTAAAATAATCATTATTTAAGCATCAAGCATCACTCAAATCGAACCTGCAAATCAAAAACGTCAAATAAAGACCACGTTCCAAACAACTTTTTTTAAAGTTTACAGTCTTGTTCAAAATGCCAATTTTATTAAAATATCGTATTCATTTGTAAAACATTAATGAAAATACTAAACGTGCGAAGAATTCTTCAATAATTTTAAACAAATAAGATTGTTCTTAGCATTTAATGTTGATTATTGGATAATTTGTATTGTACAGTACATTATTGCAGAGGCCGGGAAAAGGCAATGCGTGGATGAGTTTCAATTTTGTCGGACGATAATTGGCTGTTTGGGTTTTTCTTAGTGGATACGTGTCTTTAAAAATAAAAATACGGTAATAACTTCCCGTCCGCTAAAACACGACAGTAATAGTTTGATTTTTTTTTAACTTGTGTTTGACCATAATGTAGACCTTCCTGTACATTTTCGCTACAATAAGGTGAACATTTCCAAGCATATTGGAGAAAAGTATATTTTCTCAAACTTGTAATGAAATGTTGACATGACTTACTTCAATTTAGGTCCGGAAATACTACATATCAGGGCGATGAGTGAAGATGATATGTAAAGGAATTTCATACAGCGTTACACACCTAGGCCTGTAAGGCAGCCTTCTTTTGTTTTTCAACGTCAAATTATGGCATGTCTTGGCATTCAACCATAAAAAACCTATAAGCAAAATTCTGTCATTAAGGTATTTTTTCTTTTTTATGTTTTTTTTCTTTTTTGTGTTTGTTAAATATTATTTCAGGGAATCAAAGGGGAACAAAAATTTCATAATTTTTGCGCTACGACGCACGGTTTAGGAGATAGCCCCATAAAGTTTTTTTTTCAGTCATGCAGAAATCTTCAACACAAAAAAGAAAAAAAATAACATAAAAAAGACAAAAATCGTAGCGTAAAAATAATAAAATTTTCGTTCCCCTATTAATACATAACATAGGTTGTAAGTTGATACTAACAAATATGGACTATATTAATTGTCTGTTTTTTTTTTTTTTTTTTAATAACCCGAGAGTGATAATAACAATCATCATCATCATTATATTTTTTTAATTATTTCATTGCAAGTTTGAGAAAAGCACTAGACAAATCTCTGACGCGCGCAGTGCGGACTTTCAACTCAATGTAACAGCGAAAAATATTGACATATTCTCATGTTCTCTGAATGAATTCACAATATCAGCATTATATACAATATATTATATTATAGACGTAATGACATGCTTTAGGTATTTTTTATTAATAGATACACTATTTTCTTAGGTTCACCTGTAAAAAAAGTTGTGTGGAAACTAAAATAAATAAATAAAACATTGGTACGGCTACTTTGACCATACAAATGTCGAATGTGGTTGACACAGTCAAAATGACGATACTGCTATACAATGTCGAAAAAGTGCCATATAAAAGTCAACAGCGCCTTAAAAATGGCTGTATAGTGTCATAAAAATGTCAATTGTTTGTTGTTAAAAACCCCTATTTACACAATCATTACAAAACAAAACTAAGGTAAAAGCCATACAAACGTCGACAAACCCACTCTTCATAAATTTTCCCATTTAAACTTAAATTATACTGCTATGGTATGCAGGTTAACGATATACAACATGCAATCATGTTTTTTTCTCGATAGAAACAAAACTCGATAGTCAACTATAAAAATCTTTTAAGATTTCGGTTAGTCTACCTTTGCAAATAATATAAGTATAATATACCCTTCTTTCCGTGTGAATGACAAAACCCTTGATTAAAACTCGTATAAATTAAATATAAAACTACAATTTTGCTTTAGCCGTTAAAGGAAATATCGAGGCATCTTAAGTGCCTTTGTGAATTGAGTACAGTATTGTCATTAAATGGGTATAAATATAAATAAATTTATATAGAATAATATAACTTACTAAAATATTTTTCCAGTATAATAATACCACCACTGCGATTAGTAACATACTTTTAGGGCCATACATATTTGAATGGATACTTAAACTACTCTGGCCTTTTTGTAAACGAATGTCAGCATTCAAAACCGGATGCTTATTAAATTGCCAAAATTATTGTATTTTGTACATGTTTGATGTTATCAACTAATAACCAATTAAAATAATTTATATATAAATCGTTATCCGTGATCGTTAAGACCGACCGTATCCGACAGATGAATAAAGTAAAAAAAAATAGGGTACCTTACACGTTAAGCGGGGAAGACATTTTTTTCGCTTCAACTTGCATTTTAGACCAGTTGCTACGTAGACCAGCTTTGTGCTTTTTAGACGAAACGATATTAACCTGTGTTAAGAAGTTACTAAGAATAAAATGTAAATTTTACTGACGCAATTTTATTACTTATCTTACTATAAGTATATTTTGTTTTCTAAACTGTCTTAAACCATTTCGCCGCCATTGACTTGATATAAAGTCAGTACATTTCGTGCCCCACACGCCACGACTTCATAATATATAAAGTATGAGTTTACCTATGTTTATGTGTTGCTTAGCAATGGTGGCCCGTCATTACTTTTTTGACTTGGCTGCGAAAAGGTTAGAAACGTTAGTATTTTTAGTATTGTCGTACAATCTTTTCAATAAATTATGTACGACGTATTCAATAAAAGTCGCCGAAGATCTAACTCGAAACTCATGTGTGTAGCCGACATGGTGCTAATTATATTGCTGAAGTGGGCTACGGGTAAATGTTTTAAAACAATCACGAAAAGGTAGGCTACCTATAATACCTATGTAGACTATAAAAATATCTATCCACTTTTTGACCTTATCTCATTGCAATAAGATGAAAGAGTGGAGAAATCTGTGTGTAGATGTCTTTATAGGTTATTAAAATCGATAAAAATCAACACTAAATAATTTGTGTTTAGACCACATACATTTTTGACGAGATGAGATTTAGACAAAGTACGTTGTAAATAGACTAGTTGCAATATTGACGGATAGCGTTTTAGACGAAAGGTATTTTTAGACCAGTTGCGATTTAGGCGAGAAGCTTTTTAGACCAGGTGCCAGATGCGTTTTAGACAATTTACTTTTTAGACCAGCTGCATATTAGACCAGTTGCTACTTAGACCAGCTGCATTTTAGACCAGCTGCTTTTTAGACGAAACGATACTAACCCTTATTAACACGCGGCGCATCTAGAAGCGCGTTCAATAGGGGAACCGTTTTTTCTAATTTTTATTAATATAATGTATAGGCAAAGGTCAGTGTTGGGCGTAATTAATTGCTTGTGTAATTCAATTTCCTGTGTAATTCGCAATTACAATTACATTAATTGGTAATTAAATTACTCTATTACTTTTCGTTAACCCTTTTATCAATTTACAAAGATGAACATATTTACTTGGAATAATTATAAAGAAAATCTTGTTTTAATTTAATTATACCTTGTATAACGTTATAACACATTTATTATACCAGGAATCATCCCTTTAGAGAGTAAAATGTGACATACACGTCGAAAGGTATGTAGTCCATTAAATAAGCCGAAGCAGAAGTCAGAAATAAATCAGCGAGAGAACTCAACTAAGAGAAGAACACAAAAGTAAACTGATAATTTTCTAGCCTGTATTTGTTATGAAGATGTTCATACTAAGCTTACATGTAAGTATTCACACTAGTGTGTGTATTTTTCCAATATAGTTAGGTAATACTAATGAGTCCTGGTATAAGAAATCGACCCAATTAATTAAATGACAAACGTGTCGCAATCAGGTCATCAGATTTGGTGATATAATTTAATTGGACCAACTTTTCAATTACTCCGCCAATGAGCAAAGTAATTTGGCGCCGTTTCATTTTCATTCTGAATCTCTTATTTTTTAAATATCTTTATTTAATATAATGTATACAACAATATTTACTTATCTATGTACATTTTATTCATACACTGTAAGAACCAAAAACTAAATAGTTGTCTGAGCTAGTTCGCTCACGTTACAAAACTTTATTTTAATTACACTGTTGCTGCTTTGGTATTACGATATAGATAATCACGACATAACTAATTAAATTAACTACCTACATATGCTTGCTTTGAAGAATTTTAGTTTTTAATTTACCCATTTTTACTAATATAAAACTAGAATATAATAGTACATTTCGATGATAGTGCGGAAAGTATGTCATCACTTCACGAGTACCTACTGAGATATGACGGGACGAGTAATGAATGACATTTCACGCACGTGTATCGAACGACGTTTTTTTAATCAAGTTGCGAAAAAATTAGAAAAGCAACAAGTAGTTTTTTATGCTTGTTCTTTAAGACAGAAACAATTGTAAATATAAAATAGTATAATATTATTACCTAAGTAACGTTATTTACAATTATTGTGTATCGTATATTTAAATTGTATAAAAAAATATCGAATGTTGCCTTCGGAAACTTAAAACATTCTTGCTCTGCTTTCTGCTTTGACAGGCGTTTCGGCAGATATTCCGTTCCATTCAGACAACTTATTAAGAACGGTTTTCAATATTCAATATTAAAAAATAAACGTGTTATAATGATATATGTATATCATATATTTATTTTAGATTTTTCATTCTGTTATTTTAGAAGTTACAGGGGGGGGGGGGGGGGGGGGGGGGACACACATTTTACCACTTTGGAAGTATCTCTCGCGCAAACTATTCAGTTTAGAAAAAAATGATATTAGAAACCTCAATATCATTTTTGAAGACCTATCCATAAATATCCCACACGTATGAGTTTGATGAAAAAAGATTTTTTGAGTTTCAGTTCTAGGTATGGGGAACCCCCAAAATTTATTGTTTTTTTTTCTATTTTTGTGTAAAAATCTTAATGCGGTTCATAGAATACATCTACTTACCAAGTTTGAACAGTATAGCTCTTATAGTTTCGGAAAAAAGTGGCTGTGAAATAAACGGACAGACAGACGGACATGACGAATCTATAAGGGTTCCGTTTTTTGCCATTTGGCTACGGAACCCTAAAAAGCGCCACCTATAACGACGATTCGTATTTATTATCACGAATTTAAATTATCAAAACAAATTTAAAATGAAATCTGATTTTTTTTAATATCATGTGAAATCTGTTTTGATCAAGAGAAATCAAAATAATATGATCCTAGCTAAACGCGTTCCGTGTTTTAATCGCCGGGTCGTGAAATGTAATCCCATATTTTTTCCAGTGTTTGTTGGAACGACTAGCACATCATTTATCCGCACAATAAGGCATATTACATTTATTAAAGATATAATTTTAATACTTCTTACTATAACTGCGACAATGGGCCGCCATTTGCGAACTAACTAGCTCCGCGACACAAAGTTGACGCCCCGCCCGCTTTGGCACAAGGTGTGTGGCGTTATTTTGCAGAGCTAGTTCGTCATCTATGTTTATTATCAATCGCTCGGACAGCTCAGTTTGACATTAATTGCGTTTGCGATTGCGATTGCGTAACTGGTTTAGAAATATATGCCAACCTTAAGTTGCTGACCAAGTATACATTATGGCTGACCAAATATATATTTTTGTTCATCAAAATAGGAATATTTTGCAGATCGATTAAATTACACCCCTTATTAATAGCCCGTTTGGTCTATTTCAACAGAATGGTAACTACGAAACCCTACACTGAACATGGTCCGACATGCTCTTGGCCGATTTTAATTTCATGTAAAAGAAACAAGTACTGCACTATGAACTTTATTCGATGATATGTAAACTTTACATTTTTTTTTAAATATGACATGACAAACGTCTTGTGAGAAACTCTACGAAGCAGAAATTATAAGTCTTTTTTCCAAAGACCGATGTGTAATCGCTGGGTACCATGTATTCAGTGTGCCAGGCCATGTCATATTTTGGCTACATCGACTTACGCGTATACGCAAAATAAATAGTAATACTTTTATCACAAACAATTACTAATAGGAAGACTTAAGGGAAGAGTGGAGATGATTATACATAATTATGATTGCGTCAGAATGGCAAGTTTTCTCTTAATAAGAAACTAGGTCAGCCATGACAAGGATTGATTGAGATTTATGACAGCTGTCGTGCTTGTAATTAGCCACCTGGATGGAAATAATGAAAGGTTGAGGTCTGAGGGCGCCTACGGGAATCTATTAGCCTCCGCTGTCCGTCTATCAACGGCCTGTATCTCAGAAAGTAGGTTTATAGATAAATGGCATTTTTAGTATCTGAGGTCGAATACAAGACTTCACTTTATCGTTTTTAAGTTTCCCTACTCAAATAATGACAATCGAAACCCCTTCATTATGCTTATGCGGACCGCTTCTGTCTATTAGCGGGATAGACAGACCACCGTTATGCTGCCGTCAGTGGGAAGAATTGCAATTGATATGAAATTGAAAGCGAGGAAATAAATATTGAAAATTCGTTTCGTTTTTATACAGAACGACGTAAGAACATTCTGGTAAAAGTATTACTCATAGTAAAATAGTTACTATAGAGGGAAGTCCCCCAGCGGCGGACACCTAAGCCTTTTTAAATAAAATATGTAAGTATTTGAAAAAATATATCTCTATTTACGAATTACTTTAGAATCAAAATAATATAACACTAATGAAACTTCTACATAAAACTAATTCAAAAACGAACTGTACGAACGTGTGAACCTAAACTTTTGTGGAAATAAAAACTCAGTCTTTGCAAGAAGCACTTAGTACCTACCGGACGAACTACGTTTCGAGCCTCTAGCACCGGACAGCTTAAACATTAGACACCGATCACAAATATAAGCAACTATTAATTTCCCTCTCTTATTTATGCGAATTATCTTTTGGGCTTAAAATTGTTTAATTGAATTTTATTGTGAAATATAGACATTATATTTAGTGTACTTATTTGAAGTGTATGCTATTTGAATATGCCTTTCATGTTGAGCATACATGCTTTGGATGCCATTCCCAACCAAAACCTGTATTCAAAACGATGTTTCGTGTAATAAATGTTATCTGTTATGTGTGCCTAATAAATAAAATAAAATAAGCTTCTGAACAATCTGAAATGTCAAGTACTACAGGCTTCATTCGCCCATCTTTATGGGCGCACGAAGCCTGGACTTCTGCGATTGCTTGCCTGGAATGCTTCAACCAATGGCTGCCGTTTCCCTTCCTTTTTTAACTTCGCTTTTCACTCGTTTATTTAGTTTTCCCTTACTTTCATCTTTTTATTTATTTTTATGTTATTAGCTTATTGTCCATTATTATATATAATATTCACTTCATTCACACCTCCTTTTCCGGACTGTTTATTCATCTCTTCCATTTATGTTTGCCCGTTCTTCTATCTGTAATATCGTAGATATAAAATACAACCGAAAAAAAAACATTATTCACTGAACGGCGTTACGGGACTGCTTTGTGTCCGGTACTCAGGGACAGGAAATCATTACAATTATTCATTTTGTACCTCAACTATTTCAATTCTGTAAAAAAAGCTTTTATAGACTATGAAATTAAAGTGAATAGTGAGTTTATTAAGAATGAACACATCGAGCTGATCACCAAAATTAGGCCGAAGAACTCACCCAAATCTTATGCAATGCAGTGCCTTCCCCACAAAAACACTAAAAACGCTCCCACAGTCGCTGCGCGCGTCACAAGCAATGCACATTCCATTTTTCGACATTGGTAGTGGTACGTCCCCCCGCGCCCCTTTCACTTATTCTTCAATTGCTCGCGTTGTTAGTTTCCAAGATATTACGTGTGTCCGGCACTAGCTTCCGTCCGGCGTTACGGGACTTCCACATACCTATGTACATATGATAAAGCCATGAAAAATCATCAATCAACATTCATGATTATAAATATGATTTTTTTAAGTTCTATGTATTTAAGTATTTATAAATATTTATTTATATATTATATATATCGTTTTCTAAGTACCCTCAACACAAGCCTTATTGAGCTTAGTGTGGGACTTAGTCAATTTGTGTAAAAATGTCCTATAATATTTATTTATTTAATATTTATTTAAGCGTTTCGTCTTTTCATCTTTTCAAATGTTGATAGATCGATTTTTGCATAAAGTACTAGGTACACATACAGGTATACACACATGTAAAACACGCACAGTAACATCTTCTGTTCTGACAATCAAGTTTTTTAACCGACTTCAATTTCATAGAAGGAGGAGGTTCTGTATTCGGTTGTGGCTATTTTTTTTTATGTATGTACACCGGTTACTCCGACACCTCTGGTCGGATTTGAGTGATTCTTGTTTTTGTACCTCCAAGTTGGTCCCATTATTTAAACACTGAAATATAAGTCGGAATTGGCCTCCTGTAACAAACTATATGTAAAAGTTTATTACACGACTTGCCGCGCCAGAAAGGTGCTACTTCGGGGTAAATAAATCCGTACAAAATAAATAAAAATATGTCATTCGACGTCATATTCGTATTAGTAGCCTACTGGCCTAGCAAGTCACAGGACAAAGTAGAAACGCAAGCTATTAAAAAAAATTACAGTGTTCTCGCAACCAATAAATTAATCGACTTCACACAAACCAAAATATGAAACCGCATTTGCATTTGTCCCAATGCGCACTGTAAGCCCTCTTGACTTTGCGAAGACGGCAAAATTCAACGATAAATTTAAATCGCACTTCGTGCGTCTGAGACATTACTTGCACCTTTCTCATTGGCGAAGCATTCTGATAGAATACGGACTATATCTGATAGAAGATGGACTGTCCCCGATATATTCATTGAAATGAGGCAATTGCGAGAAAAAAACAACCTAATATTATACGTAGATACGGATTTGTGTAACATGGTTAAATAAAAGGTTATTATTTCTAGACAATTTTTGACTACCGCTCTGGGGTTACCTACCAACCCACCGTTTTGGTAGATAAGATTGTTCACGGTTGTTGAACTATCTTTATACTCTATTTTTTTTTCTTTATAGGTAATAATGGATTGGACTCGCACTCGCAGGCGTTTATTATTAGGTACATAAAAATGATTAAATGCGGTTTTTCTTTTTTAAATCGGTTTCATGACTCTGAAGGACAAATATAATTGTCTCGCATGTAGTACTTACAGGTATTTCACTTACTGCCCCATGTGGATAAAAAACCCGGTTATTTATGAGCGAAAACTGATAAGTTTTTTACGACAACAACACTAGCAATAGCTGTAGAGTTATTTAAAAATCTGAGTACCGGTCAACAAGAACGTAAGTACCATCAGTATTGATAAATGAACCTTGTTAGCCCGAGCTATCCGCCATCTTGATTATCTGAGCGCTAACAAGATGGCGATGTTCGATGGCGAAGTATCGCTCACTTTATTACACCGGCTTGTCTAGACCAAAGGATGTATGTAAAAAAAAAGCGTAATTATGGAACCCTTGGAACGCGAGTCTGGCTCGCGCTTAGTCCATTTTTGCTTTTAACAGAGGTCACTCAGTCCAATTAAAAAAATAAGAGTAAAATTCCAGTTATCGCCCAACTATCAAATGGGAATACAATACCTACAACTACATATAATAAATAAAGACCCCCAGACTTCCATTTTTACGTTCATATATGGTCAAAATAATGCAATATTACTGAAATTAGGTCAATCGAGATCTCATCTTTGCATTGTCCTACCTCTATAAAACTCCAAAAAAGGCTATTACCGGCGACCAAAGATAATTCTCAGCCGTCCAAAAAGGCACGAGATGCGACGCAACTTAATTTTTCATGTCATTAAACCAGGAGTCGTATTACGCACACCGTTACATTTGGAGGCTGGCGACGTCACTCCCCCTTTAGCACAGATTAATAATATTTTGATAAAACCGTGGTATAATGATTATTATTACTAGGAGCATCTTAATCCGTTACAAATATTCATAAAGCAGTTAGGTATACGTATTTACACTTAGCACGTGCACAGTGAAATTTACGCAAATACACTTCTACAGCTTCTTTTTGCAGTTGAGTCAATGTAAATATTATAATAATGACTGTTAATAATTTTCACTTGTAATAAAAATTTCTTTATTTTTTTCGTACTATAATTGTATACACTAGCTATCTCTGGTAATAAAACAAAAAATCCATTAACCCGCATGTCATATCAATGTGGTTCAGTGAAGGGGACGGACTGAAAATCAGCGCTGCGCAATCAATTTGTAATAAAATGGCTGACGCAGCGTACGCTGAGTCCGTTCCTTTTGCCGCGCATGCCTATTATTATTATTTTTAAGTGAAACATTTTATTTTGTGTGGCAATAAATGGTTTCTTATTCTTATTCTTAATTACCAGTTCTGGTAAACAAGGGCGGGAATGCCAAAATGAACACTTAATGTAGGTACTCATTATCTACTACTAGTCTGAACGAACTCTTACCTGTTTAAAACTGGCGTATCTTTATTGAATCTCGCAATATTGTTTAATCTGGGCCTTAGCGTTCTTCTCCCCTATCGTTGAGTACCGTCATCACAAATTCAAATGCTGTTTAGTCATTATCACGTAGCACCTGTTGCCTGAGTCGGATTATTTTAAGAAATTCCATTTACCGAGGGATGTCAATTTCATGATTAAACGCCAAGCCTCGAACAAAAATTGGAGTACTTCTATCCTTATTTTTTTTTTAAGAAAAGCGAGGGTAAATATGTTTTTTTTTTCTTCTCTTAAGTTGTTTATGAAAATTTTGCTGATTTTTAAAGTATTTTCCTTCGTAGACTTCGTAGAGTTTTTGTATATAACTGAATTATCACTCAATACTTGATCGCAGTATTTTAATTTTCATGACAGTTGCTTCGTGAACAATGTGATTTTTATCGTTTGAGACGAGTTTGCGAATCGGAAATAATTTATTAAGACCGGTAAACTGAAACAAAATCCAATTCAACGTTACTTTAAGACTTCCTTAAGCCGACGCACAGGTATAGGCTAGACTATTAGTAGTGCTAAAAGGATACCAAGAAACCCGGCACCTGGCTCCATTTCTTGCGATGGGACACACAGACTCTTTTCGGAGCCACTCTACGCGTTGCCACCTGTTTGCGATTTGGCATCCGAGTATGTGTTTTGTAGAAGTGATGTCGTCATGTAGGTACCACGGGCTCTTTTATGAGTGCGGGTGGCATCACTTAACACGTCAAACGTAAAGATAAACTCTACGGTCTCTTTCCGGTGCCAAAACTTGAGAGTTATCGGTCGAAAACGGAATCAAAATACGGAGACCAAATGCTCACACCTTTTCAAAATAATGACCCACGTTCAATCCAAGAGGATAAGGGGGAAAAAAAGAGGAGATTTTACGTTCATTTAAAGAAACTGAACAAGTTAGATACAGAAACGTTGAATGATTTATATTTTAGTAAAACTTTAAACTTTTTAGTCATAATGCCATATCGTTACAAAGTGTACAAACCAAACTGCTGGATTATTGTTGCGACATTACTCATTTTATCAAGGAAATTGAGAGTGACTGCGCCCACGTCAAGTCCGCAGCAGTAATGTCGCCACAGTGATGCAGCTGCATTTGCCATAGGAACATCACCTATGGAAGGGACAAAGCGATGCAACCACGAAGGCCATCATTTTCAGCGGCAGCTTAACTGACACTTTTTCTATATATTTTATACATACGATACCCACCTACTGTCGCCGGCTGCCTTTGCAAAAATGCATAATTATACCTACTATCGCCTTCAAACTACAACCATGGGTGTTACGTTTAACCGCGGTTATCATCGTCATCGTTTTGAGGGTTACTAGTAGTTACCACCTTGTTTTTTTCCCATAGGTGACAAAAAAGGTATCCCAGAAAGCCATCCTCTGATAAAACGGATGCTGAGCCATCTGTACGCGATCGCTTAGAACAGCGTAGTCGAATTTGGGTTCAGTAGCTGAAGGGTGCCATGAAAAGGGAACTTTTGTGGCTGTCGGTGTGGGGTTGCTGAAAAAACAAAAACAAAATATTTTAACTTAGTTAATTTTAGTTTTCACCAGATTACTAAAAACGCGCTTAAACTAGTTCTAAGATGCAAAATATTAAGAGAGACTGTTGTTTTTATAATTGTTGACATGCATGACTTATTTTTAGATATAATGTACTTAATTAAATAAGATAGTTAATTGTTATATATAAGTGCTTTGGTTAAGATCTGTAAACTTGCATATGATTGAAATAAAATAAATAAATAAAATATATATACTAAGATATCAACCAAAATCGAAATTACCAAATGTGACAGTTACAAAAACAAATGAAAAATTATGTTAAAGTCGCCTCCATCCAGATCCCTATTTAAAAATGATGAATGCGGGAGTAACTCTGTCTGTCTGCCTGTCTGTCTATCTATCTGGTGTCTCTTCACGCTGAAACTGAACCGATTTAGATACAATTTGGTATGGAGATAGTTTGTGGTCCAGGGTGTCAAGGTATGCTGTTTGGGAGTCGTGAATTAAACACGGGCGTCGAGCTAAGACTGGTTTATTATATCCCAATGTAATGCTACCCACTTTTACCAAATGCCAATTAATACAAATACCTACAACCTCCTTCTTTGAAGAATTAAATAATTTAAATAGAACACCATGTAGTGATCAGAATGTTTAAATCACCTTTCCATCCCCCACAGAAATAAACGCAATTATAAACTTTATTTAAATGCCAGAAAGTTTGTTTTACATTAATACGCGTGTTATCTCACAGCGGTTAGTGACGGATAAAAAGGGTTATTAAACACACACCTTAGACTATATACTAGGTAGGTAGTACGTACTGTTATTGTTTGTAAACACTTGCATAACAGCAACATGACTATGAATTTGATTGTAAACGTGTGTGGAAAATTACAACTAAAATAACATTAAGTCCATCTTCTTACACAGATGCAAGAAGAAGGTAATTGAATATTATTAATTGGAAATTTATCACATGCCAATTTGATTATATCGTGCTTACTACTAAATCTAAACTTGAATATCTCTTACGTTGAAGCAAGTTGATAGAAATTTAGTTTTACAAATGTATTAAAAATAACATGACTCTCATGCAGTACTTATAATTATAACACCAAATACATATAGAATTTTATGCATGTTTATATTTTAAATTCTTATTTTATTAATATTTATATTATATGACAAATATGTCAACATAAGAACATACCTACTTGAAGTTTGCAAAATATTTTTAGTCACTGTCAAAGCACAATTGACTATGTAGGTACCTAGGACTAATGAGCTTATGGAATGTACATAGTTTTTTTTTTTTTTTTTTTTTTTTTTAATTATTTTTTACAATACATACATTTTGATGCTTAGGTACTCGAATTCCTTGTACAATAGGTATCAACAAAGTTTTATATTAACTTAGAGTTACTTACTTTAGGTAATTAAACTATTGTTTCATTAAATCTCTTATTAATTACATGCACACTTTATGCTAAACACACTTATGCTAACAATAAAAACGAAAGTCATGGCTCACGTGACACGATTGACGGTGGTGGACGTGGAGGGGTATCCCCACCGATCAGGAGGTCGCACTGTCCTGCCGGAACGAGTACGATAAAACATATCATTAGTTTGCACATTCTGATCAGTTAACTGAACAACCGGTTGGCTGGAGTTGGATGTTGTTTGTGGTTGCGTAACTAACGAGGGAGAGATTACGTCATCATCTAGGTTGAGATATGTAGGTTCTGGTCTTTCGTATGAGTCTATAATTAAATGTCTCCTGTTGCGTCGTAGAACGTTACCGTTAGGCATTGAGATCAGATATGTCCTAGGTCCTAAAATGCTGTGAACTGTACCTGGAACCCAACTATTAAATAATTTTAATTTTATTTTTTGTCCAATGATTAAGGGGGTTAAGTTTCTGGTACGTAAATCGAAATAATGTTTTTGAATCTCCTGTCTTTGTGTTAATCTATCGTGATAATGTTGTTGCATTCTTATCTTAGGTACCGTTGGGTTACTTTTGTACGGAATTATACCTCGAAGTTTCCTGTTATATAACAACTCTGCAGGTGACGGTAAATTATCACTTATCGGCGTACATACGTACTCTAATAACGCAATATCTAAGTCTGATCCGTCGAAGTTGGTTTTTTTCATAATATTTTTTATTGATTGAATAGATCGTTCCACTTGACCGTTCGATTGAGCGTGTCCAGGGGACGAGGTGACGTGGTGGAATTTCCAATTCAAAGAAAACTGTTTAAAAAGGTTAGAGGAGAATTCTGGTCCGTTATCGCTCATTACAATTTTCGGTATCCCGTGTCTTCGAAATATGTATTTTAGTTCAGAAATTACGTTTTCTGATTTTAGACTTTGTAATTTTGCTATTTCTATAAATTTACTGAAGTAATCTACAATAAGTATGTACGATTGATTCGCTAAATGAAAAATATCTACCCCCACTTTACGCCATGGTTTTTTCGGTATTTCATGTGAAATAAGAGGCTCCTTCGAATTTTGTTTTTTATAAGTGAGGCACGCTTGACAGTTAGATAGATAATCTTGTAATTGAGAATTAATATTTGGCCAGTATACTGTCTCCCTAGCCCTAAGTTTGCATTTATCTAGTCCCAAGTGACTAGAGTGAATTTTTTTTAACATATCGTGTCGCATGCACTTTGGTATGACAATCCTATTACCCTTCCATACCATTCCAAAATCAGTAGTAAGTTCATCTCTAATATTCCAATAACATTTTAAAGTATCCTTAATTTTATCCTTTTCATTTGGCCAACCACGTTTAATTACTTTTATTAAACTTTGAAGTTCATCATCCTCCTTTGTACACTTTTGTACTTCTAATAAATGTGTGTCGGTTAAAGCATTTGAAGCCGCGAGCGCGCATACTTGCGCCTGCGCTTCCAGATGGTCGAGCGGAGGGAGGGTCGTGCCTGCGCTCGGTGCAGGCGCCCGCGATAGTGCGTCAGCGATATATAGATATTTGCCGGGCTTGTATACTAATGTAAACGTGTATGGATATAAACGCATCAACATTCTCTGCAATCGTGCTGGAGCATGGGCAAGGGGCTTATTAATTATGTTAACGAGTGGCTTATGATCGGTTTCTATTATTATATTTGTACGGCCGTATATATATGTATAAAATTTCTCGCAAGCGAAGACGCAAGCATACAGCTCTTTTTCGATCTGAGCGTATGCCTGCTCTGTCTTTGTTAATGACTTAGAAGCGTAACAAACTGGTAAATTCCTTTGTAATAAACAAGCACCCAAGCCATGTTTACTCGCATCAACGGAAATCACTACCGGTGCGTTGACATCATAGTATTGCAATACTGGTGAAGAGGTTAAACATGTTTTTAGATTTTTAAAACAATCTTCGTGATTTTTGTCCCACTGCCATTCGATGTCTTTCCTTAAAAGTTCTCTTAACTTAGCAGACTTCTCAGAGAAGTTGGGTATAAAATTACTAACGTATGTTACAAGACCCAAGAATCTCTCAACATCTTTTACATTTTGAGGTGTAGGCATGTCCCTAATCGCTGATATGTGACAATCATCCGGACGAATGCCATCGCTACCAATTTTGTGGCCAAGATATTTTATTTCAGTTAAGCCGATTCTGCATTTTTGCTTATTTAATTTTATGTTAATATCTTTACATCTATTCAACACCGCTCTTAATCTTTGATCATGAATTTCCTTAGTTGGACCATACACTAACAAGTCGTCAACAAATAATACTACACCCTCTATATCATCAAAATGACTATACAACCGTTTGTGAAATATTTCAGATGCCGAGGAGATTCCATAAGGCATCCTTAAAAATTTATATCTCCCGAATACCGTATTGAAAGTACAAAGGTCTGTGCTACTTGGATGGAGTTTTACTTGCCAGAAACCTTGCTTCGCGTCTAATGTGCTAAAATACTTCGCACCTAACAACTCCGCAGTAATTTCCTCAAAAGTTGGCAGTTTAAAATGTTCACGCCTAATTGCTTTATTTAAGTCGCGGGGATCCAGGCATAAACGTAAGTCACCATTTGGTTTTTTGACTACCGTCATACTATTGACCCAATCTGTGGGGCCCTCTACTTTTGAAATAATACCTTCCTCTTCCATCTCATCCAATTTATTTTTTATCTGATCTTTTAATGCCAACGGTAGCTTTCTCGGAGCGTGGACTACTGGGGAAATGTCATTTTTTAATTGTATTTTATATTCCCCTGGCAAGCAACCCATACCCTCGAAAACATCTAAAAATTCGTCTAATATTTTTTCACTTGGAGAACTTTCATTAATAGACATAATTAGTTTAACCAAATTTAATTCCACGCATGAACTCCTGCCAAGTACCGGACACGAATTAACATCGGCAATTATGAACTTCAAAAAATGTGTATTTCCCCTGTAAGCCACTTTTAAATAACATTTTCCCACTACGATAATCTCTTTCCCAGAATAGCCATGCAACTTTGTTGACGTTTTAGTTAAATCATTAGTTGACAACTGGATTTTACTTAAAAATCTTTTAGGCAATACATTAACATCCGCTCCAGAATCTAGCTTAAAAGTGATACACCCTTTGTTTATCTCTAAATTTACTGACCAGTCACTGTTTACATTATTAACTTGAGCGATTACCTGATCGGTGGAGTCCTCCTGTATTTCGTACACGCGACGCGACGATCGACACATTCTCGCATAGTGATTCATCCGATTGCAATTGTTACACCGTACTCCGAACGCGGGGCATTCCATCCTTCGGTGCGCATGACCGCAATTACTACAGCCGTTAAAAGTTCTCTGCGGTTCACTTGACGTTGCTTGCGGTGATGGATTGTTATGAAGATTAAACGTCTTCTCTCTGGGGTTAGGGGTATAAAATGAAGATCTGGTGTGATATGTCTGATGCTCCCGAGCCCCGCTGGGCGCGTTTGATCGCATCGGTGTGTGAGACGGCCGGCGCGGGCGGTTTATAGCGGCTGAGGCATAACGTCTGTTAACTACATGCACGTCACAGGTTGTAGTTCCGGATTGATTATTGTTTTGTGAAACTTCGTGTACGTGCTGTTTGACACTATTTGTCTTTATATTTAATGCGTGCATTTTAGACATCTCTGCTAACTTGCATATGTCGATTGCTTTCTTTAATGAAATGTCCGGTTCCCTCAACATCCGTTCCGAAAGGGTCACCTCTTTTACACCACATATGAACCTGCTACACACTAAACCATCACGCAATTCTCCAAACTCGCATTTGGCAGCTATTTTATTTAATTCAAAAATGTACTGTTCGGTTGACTCTAAGTCCTTCTGATCTCTTTTAAAAAATTTATGCCTTTCGACTGCCAAATTTTTTACCGGAACAAAAAACGCGTCAAACTTTCTTAGCAAGTCTTCCACCGTATCCGTCTCCTCGTTTGTAAATTGCTCGTACACTTCACGACATTTGGTTCCGATGACATGCAACAATATATTCACTTGCACTTTTTTAGGTTTCGTCGAAAGTTCACATGCTTCGTAATAGATTTTAAAAGATTTCTTCCAATTGTCCCACTCAGCACTTAAATTTCCGGATGTCACATTAACTAGATTATTCTCAAACGAGAATGGCAGCGGTGGTTGTAAAACTGACTCCATTGTTAAAGAAATGACGACGATATCCTCCCTAAGAATCGGCAAACTGCTCACTTTCACCGTTTGTCATTTATTAGCCGCACAAAACAACGAAATCCACTTTATCTCAATATAATTTCACTTAGGTACCGGCTGCGCCATGTCAAGGTATGCTGTTTGGGAGTCGTGAATTAAACACGGGCGTCGAGCTAAGACTGGTTTATTATATCCCAATGTAATGCTACCCACTTTTACCAAATGCCAATTAATACAAATACCTACACAGGGAAGAACGTAGAATAGTTTTATCACTCATTATCATAATTCCACGCAGACAAAGTCGCGGGCAGAAGCTATTAGAAAGAAGTATAGATACATAACAAAGACTGAATGCAGAAAGCAGTCAGATGTGGCTTACTATGCTCATTATGAATAAAAACTTAGTCAGGTATGCACGTCAACATGACTACGTTTTTCTGCACAGCTGTGGCGTTGGCTCTAATTTTGTTTACGGCTGTTAAGAGTTTAAAATTAATTTTACCTAGTTTTAGCGAAGTCGGTCCACATTGATGTCATTCGTTCTATAATAATTCTGTCCATGACTGAATCAGGTTGAGTATAAAACGACTGATCGAATAGATATCCAATTTCATCCGCGTGCATAGCACCAGGTTCCATGGTCAAATTCATTCTATTTTTCATGTAGTTTCTTTGCCCAGCATAATCAAACATATACAAAAACACTGGAGCAGAATTAACTTGCGTGTAATATCTGCTGTGCCTTAAACTGGGATATACAAACGTAAAGTCGGAATCAAACTCTATCATTGCATTAACAGTAGTTTTCATATCCTCACTGCCTATATAAAAATATCTGACTAATTTCTCAGCTGTCTCCAACTCGTCCTCGCCGAGTTGGAAATAATTATCAATCTTTGCTTTGAAAGTTTTCTTTGCCGACTCTATATAATCAGGAGATTGTAAGTAGTAATTTATATTTCGTTGCTGTTCTTTGCTATTAAATCCTATAATTATAGGTATTGATATAAACATCTTTTTTAAAAGATTGCTTGGCTTATCGTTTATCATAGTGTATACATTTTCGAATTCATATTCGACGATGGGTTTGAAAGATTCTTCGTAACCTATGTCAATAGTGGCTTTATTAACGTCGTGAGGATCAAACTTAGATATGTACTTTAGAGCGTTGTCAATATCCTCGGTATTTAGTCCCAAATATTTAGCTAACTTTATAGGCGCTTGAGTATCTGGATCATTCATTACCCAATCACAAAGAACCGTCCCACTTTGCATAATAGCCTTATGGAATAAGCCTTTAGAATGTCCTGATAATATGTGGAATTCCACAGAAGCAGCTCCGGCGCTTTCACCAAACAGAGTTATATTATTTTTATCTCCATTAAATGCTGCAATGTTTTCTTTGATCCATTCCAGTGCCTTTAATTGATCTCGCAATCCTGCGTTACCTGGTATATTTGATCTATTGAGTGACATAAAGCCATATGGACCAAGTCTGTAGTTAAAGGTGACTAAAATTACGCCTTTTGTGACGAGAAAATCAGGACCGTATGTGCTTCTATTTGAGTTCCATCTCCTAAAGCCGCCTCCGTGGATCCAAACCATAACTGGAAATAGATTAGTTGAGCTAGCACCTTGTGGGACATATACGTTTATTCGCAAGCAGTCCAGTGTGCCTACTATAGTTTGTTCTAGATCATCTTTTTGAGGGCATATCACTGAATCATCTGTTGCGTTATAAATACCTTCAAATATTTCTACGTTTAGCGTGGCCTGCGAAAGACAAATATTTAATAAAACGTAACAACGTGAAAGAGGCAGAAAACAAAGTAAACAAAATACCAGTATGCAGTATAATCTTAATTATAAAATACCAATATAACCGAGGGCCCTGACTAGCAAAATTTTAAACAGAAGTATATTTTTAGATTAATTCAGATAAACGTTTCGTCGAAAGTTTCGCAGACGGACCATATCTTGTTTCCTTCTAAGTGTTTCACACGTAGCGCTTGAAGCGGAGTTCTATACACACATTTACAAGTACCCGAGGTTTGTCGCACTTAGTATTTATAGTTTTATGCCTTTGCGCCACCTCTTAGTTAATTTTGAAGTAGAGGAATATGATATTTTAATAACTAAGTAAATACATTTTTGTACTTACCGAAAAAGGATTCTGTACATCCACTTTAGCATATGGTATTCCCAAGAAACTATCTATCTTACTATCTTCCGATTCCACACCTCGGACTAGACCGTTTTTAGTCAAAACCAGCGGATCTATACAAGTCACTGCACCTATGCAAACAATAATAGCAATAACGTACTTCATCATAGATATGTCGATATCGAATGGTGTTTGTAAACGACAAAAAACGTGTCATTCCAATCTCTTATCGAGCACAAGAAAAACGATAATTCAGCCTATCTAGTGTTGGAGCCATAGGTGCCTGAGAATTAGAATCGTCGGTTTAAGCAACTAATAGCTCATACCTATAATTATTTATTCAACCCATTTGGTCGTAATGTGCAACTTATTGAGCTGTTATTAGGCTCATAATATATTAAAGCCGCTTTATTTATTTTTATTATCAAACTTGTGCGGTTATGGGTGTATAATGATTAATATAATTATAAAAAAACTATCTTACACTTGCCATAATGCTATTTCATAAACTTGTTATAATATATTTATTTAAACTTTATTGCACAAAAGAAAAACTGAATGTACAAAAGGCGAACTTAGTGCTATGAGGCTTTCTCTACCCAGTCTTACCTTAGGGCAAAGCAGAAAATATTGTAGGCGGTGCATTAAAACTAAAGAAATCGTTATTGAAAGAATTAGAATCCTAATGTAA
This sequence comes from Cydia pomonella, assembly GCF_033807575.1. Taxonomy (NCBI): domain Eukaryota; kingdom Metazoa; phylum Arthropoda; class Insecta; order Lepidoptera; family Tortricidae; genus Cydia; species Cydia pomonella. Next base: position 11,198,157 of record NC_084706.1, on the reverse strand, counting down.
TTATCTTTATACGCTGATTTTCTTATATTATGATTTAATTTAAACCGTAATTGATATTGATTATTTTTGTATTAATTTTTAACTAGTATAACGACTTATTGTATGGTTTTTTTTTATTTTTTTACTGTGACAACTTACTTTATACAATCGAAACCATTATTTTTTATGCAGGGTCGCAGTTCTTACCTAACCTGACCAACTTTCTGCTAGATATTCATTTATGTATTTGGAGTCACAGTTTTACAATAACCTAACCCACTATTCCGGGAATCTTTTATTTTTATTTGAAACTTACATATATTTTATATAAAGTCACTAGTTCGAACAAATATGTTTTTTGTGAGAGTTTGTAATAATTATGGCAGTGTATATAACCATTATACCAAGAATACCATTATTTATGTCGTTGATTATGTAATATAGTAGTAAGTACGCCTTTTATTATGTTAAAATGACGATATATCAAACTATAAGTTATTAAAAAAATGTCGTATACAACACGTGAGCTTTGTCCATTACACACATTGGCTTTCTTATTTCGCGCTCGCTTCCAGCTCGCGCGCATAATATCGTCTTTGTTGTATTGACTAATGTAACACACTTGTATCATAGTGTACTATTATCGCAACACTTACTTGGTCCTAATTAAGTTGCCAGAAGCGATTTAATACTATCAAAGATCTTATTGGGCGAAGACTCAGATCACGCTAAGTTTGTACCGCTTGGTACTCTTAGCAGTAAATGTGTAAGTACTCGTATGTCTTACTTGACGTGGACAGATTTCTTCTTTTTATCCAATCATAATTATGCTAGTTACGCGACAGGAATAGAAATTGATATGCAGCCAATGTAATGCTATTAGGTACTTATTCTGCGACAAGCTAAATCATTTCAAGTGTCAAAGTGTCAGGTAAAGCGTTAAGATAAAATATGTATCTCTGATAGTGATGTATATCTTTTACGGCGACATGACTATCTAGATAAATTCAATCAACAAAATGTGCCCTTGTAAAAAAATCTGATTAATTTCTCATCGCTGAATAGCAACAGTAGTATTCGTCTTTTCGCATGATGTTTGTCATTAACTACCTCATTATTTAAATACAATTAAACCGGTCTATTATCATTTAAAACTTCAACATACTTATAATTATATGTATAAGATGTTCAAATTAGCCTTTGCGTTATCAGACATAACACTTATGTATGTGTTTTAGCTTTCCCTAGTTCAGACTTAATAGACACGACGTATTAAAATATAGATAAAAAGTCTAGACAGAACCTAAATACTGTAAGTTAGCTTTTGAAATAAACAACGTTGTTGGTTTTCAACACACATGAAAACGAAGCAACTAACATTGCAAGTACACGAAGTGCATTTCGCCGTCTGCCGGCAGCTTTGTGTTGTGATAACTCAGCCATGAGCTGTATTTATTCAGCTCTTGAATCGAGACCCTTTGGCACGTTTCATAAAATATTTTAAATATTGTACGATGAGAACAAGTAGTGGTTTTATAAAATAATTTTCAATTCATTTTCATCGCACTTGCTCGAAAAGATCTTATTTCATGCAGGTGTACAGTCAGCATCAAAAGTAGCGGATCAAATAACGTTTCATAAGTATCTACTCGTACCATTCTGTAACGGCTTAACAAAAAATGATGTCTATAATATAGAACAACTAAGACTGTAAAAGATGTACTTTTGAGCGCGAATTTTAGAAATTTATCTATATTTGGAGAAGTTATCCGGAATATCAGATACTTTTGGCGCGTTGTTTCATCCGCTACTTTTGATGCTGACTGTACTAATAGATCGCGGGCCAGGAGCATATTTCGTCAGTCATTGCCTCCCAGCTGATACTTTGTCAGATGAGAGTTTAGATGCTGTTTTAAACTTAAAAAACCGTCAGCCGGTTCTATCGCGGTGGAATGACCGTCAGCTGTAAAATGAACATGTAAAAAATATGTGCCTACCACTTTATGTGCGGCAAAGTATGCGTAATGTGTAAATTGCGTAACCGTTGATGGCTTTTTAGGCGATTACGCCTGATGAAATGCTACATGCAACGTTTCATGATTTGTTTTTGCTATCATAAATGGTATAGCGTTTATTTTTTACATGTTCATGCGACCAGCTGATGTTCTTACCACCGCGATATAACCGGCTGACGGTTTTTAGGGTTCCGTAGTCAACTAGGAACCCTTATAATTTCGCCATGTCCGTCTGTCTGTCTGTCTGTCCGAGGCTTTGCTCCGTGGTCGTTAGTGCAAGAAAGCTGAAATTTGGCATGGATATATAAATCAATAAAACCGACAAAGTCGTACAGTAAAAACTAAAAATTTAATTTTTTTAGGGTACCTCCCCTACACGTAAAGTGGGGGTGATTTTTTTTTTTTGCTTCAACCCTAGAGTGTGGGGTATCGTTGGAAAGGTATTTCAAAACTAATAGGGGTTTTCAAGAAACATTTTTTGATAAAGTGAATATATTCGGAGATAATCGCTCCGAAAGAAAAAGAGCTTAAGAAAGACATTAAATGAAAACTATAGCGGACATGATCAGTTTAGCTGTTTTTGAGTTATCGCAAAAAGTTTTCTCTGCATAGTAAAAAGACATTAATTAGGTACTGATTATGCAAATTTGCCTATTTGTTTAACTCGGGTGAAAGGTACCGTTTCATCCCTTGGTTACCAATTTACTATACTTTAAGCTCCAGTTTAGCTTATTGTGACGGAAGAGTAACTACGGAACCCTACACTGAGCGTGGCCCGACATGCTCTTGGCCGATTTTTTAAGTTTAAAACAGCATTTAAACTCACATCTGACAAAGTATCAGCCGGGAGGCAATACTATCATACATAATATAATTGGTGTATGAGGCACTAGCAGCCCATACAATATTAATATTACAAACTTCACTTATTCGAGTTACACATTTAAATACAATGTCATTGAAAAAAAAAGATTAATATAGTAATAGTCTTACAATTATAATACAAAATTAAAATACGCTGTTAAAAGAAAAAAAAATACATTTGTTCAGCATTTATCAATGAATCATACAATTCTAATATAAGTCTGAGCCATTAACATCATTTATGTTTACTACATAAATGGATTTAATGGCACTAATAACATAAGCATTTGTCAATAAGATACGAAATAAACTGTTTTTTGATTTCATATAGGTATATCAAGTACTTTAAATATGGTCTGAAATTGAATTAAATATTTTCGGTGCCATACCCGAGATGCTATTTTTTATCAGCGCCGTATTGTAACACTGCAAAGTTTTAAGATTCTGAATATATTGTTGGCGTGTTGGAAATCTCATCACATCAATGTGCAAGCAATATGTGAAATATGCATTAAATTTGAAGCATTGTATAAATTTTGCAATATTACGTTTTGTAACGCTGCCTCAAAATACTGTAGTTTTCATTAGACAAATAGGGACCGTAGAATGGGATGACTTTAGAATATTTAGGGGTTACTTTGATAGTTTTAACACGGCCACTAAATTAGCATTATGCATTATTTATAAATGTAACGAAAATAACCGACAATAAAAAAAAACCTGCCCACATACACAATTTATTTAAAAGACGGTGCCAGTAAGTTGGCATGATACTGAAAGCAAAGCGAAATCGAGTAACGACATCAGGCAAAGTTGTGCGACTTCACGAAACACCGCCTGACATATCTGGAGACATCGCACGACTTATGACACACACTGGCAACATGTGTCGCGCGAATCGATGCTGCCAGACATGTCGAGTAAAGTCCGGCAACGTCGCGCCACTTCACTCAACGTCGCTGGCGAAGTGGCGTCAAGTATCGCAGGACATTTTGTTTCCTATTAGTGCTTTAGTCACATATTATGACTACCTCTAAATGCTTTAAGGAAAGCCAAAATATACCAGGATAGTGCAATCCGTTCGGCGTGGCTGACGTATTATCACCATCATCATTATCGTCCTATATTTTCATTTTTGATTTGCTCAACATTCAGGATTTCAAACTGGAATTCACAATGTTAAATCAGTATCAATGTAATTTTTCTAAGTGGCATTGTAGAGAAAAACAATACCCAAGATACTTTATAGCAGAAGTGGCGCCGGGCGGTGGAGTTCCGTCTAGACTTGTGAATCTTCTCGGTGGTGTGTAAAATTAAAGTTAGGACAATCATAAATCATAAATCTTCCTTCCTAACATAATTTTTATTAGGAATTTCCGCAATGTACCTATTTTATTTAAGTGATTTTATCATTAAACACTTTTTACAAAATTAGGTAAGTACTAATAATGTGCACAGGCAGGCAGGTTTTTAATGTTTGTGGATTAAATCTTTATGTAAAGAGATGTGATTGAGTAAAACACTTATTAATCCATGACATGATTATTTATAGATAAAGATAATATACATTAATTCGTGACAATCACAAACATATACAGAGAAACAGAACTCTTTTAAGTGCGCATCATAAAATGAACCCAACTCAGCGTAATGCTGGCTATAAACCCAGCGCTTGTCTTCCGTAGGGTCCATTCTGTGATGCCAAGATAGATATATTAAAATATTTTAAAAATAAAAATCCAAGAAAGAATTATAATAATAATAAAAACACAAAGGCACATGAAGAAAACAAACACATGTAGCCCAAAAGATATCTCAGGCTAGCCTGGGAGTTCTTTTGGTTTTGGAGCAGCCTGGAATCAGGAAGTTATTACTTTAAGATTCAAAGCGACATCCCTATAAAGCCGTGGTTTTACAATAAAAACTTTAAAAGACGTGAAATATCATGTTTAACACGCATGAGATTGGGCCATACATCTGCTCCTTCTGATCTTGCTAGATTTCAATTTATAAATGACCCTAAATGTGACTGTGGTGCTGAGGAGGCTGATATTAACCATATATTCTTTTCTTGTCCCTTATACGATCGCACTGTTTTTATGGAAACTTTACAATCTAAATCAATAGACATTCCTTCCTTGCTTATTAACCCTGATTTATATAACATCTTAGCTTGGTTCATCTTCCATAATAACATTAAAGTATAGTATTTTATAATATTAAGTATATTTATCACATTGTATTTTTTTTATTGAGCATACCTGACCTGACCACTTTTTCCAAATTCCGAATATCCTTTATTCCTTTCCGCGTTTATTTCCCACCCTTTTACTTGACGTTGGCTATGGGCAACACCGCCTTCAAGTCCATACATAGAAAAAAAAAAAAAAAAAAAAACACATGTAGGTACAATCGTATAGAACAAAAAAATGTTTAGTTTTCCATGGAAGCGATGAAATTTCATGCATGAATGCCTGATTTATTTTATTACCCAATATATATAAATATTTCATTTTCAAATTACCTAGTGTAATACAACCTAAGGTGTAAGATAGATAATAAGACATATGTTCAAAATAGGCGCTAGTCGTCGAATCGAGATTATACTTCCTATCCAAATCCAAGACAACAAATATAATTTACTAGCAGCAGTACACGTTATCGTGCAGTCCAAGTCACACATTTTAGAGATATAGTATTTAAAAAACAAGTTCGCGCTGTCCCTCTCACTCGCTACGCTGCGTTCCTGCTTCGACATCGCTCCTCCAGTACTCATTACATGTTTTTGTGTTAGTCCGAGTCACACGTATTTTCGCCAAAATAGTGTTCCTCTAAATATATTATGTGTACCTATATGTGTTTCGATTAATGTTTATTGTGCGCTGAATAAGAAGTATAGAATCAAAACATTATTTGAACTGCCGACCGCCGTACCCTCGAACGAAAAATTGATGTTTATTCAGCTCGGCAAGTCTAGTCTCGTTTGCCATACTTACATGGCAGTTAAACTTTCAATTTGAAATTGTAGGTATATTCGTTTAGCGTAATAAACTTATTACCTAAGAAATCAAGTAAGTACTTTTTACGTTCATACGAAATCACTTACTACAACTACCTTCTTTTTTGAATAAATAAATTACGGAAAAAATAAGTATGGGGCTACAAATAGATTACAATTTGAACTTTAAATAATTGTAATACGTACTATTATAGTATTATTTACTAATATAATATTATTTAGATTTCATTTTATGATTGCATAAAATGCAATGTTCATTCACAATTTTTTTTACGAGATGCTTTCGCGTACAAATTTAAATATACAAACCATATCTGAATAAAGTTAATATATACTAGGTAATCGTTTCACGAAAGCGGCTTTTACCATGTCCGATCTACCCTACCATATAATAAAATAGATAACAATGGTAATCCTTGCCGATTGGTAATAAGTGCCTATGAATGATAACAAAACGCGTCTTTATGCAAATGTACATACACAGTACCAACAAGTTTAATGAGCGTCTTATGAGGATACCTATAGGTATAAATATACAGGAGTAATGTCAATCAATACACAATCTATAAGACATTGGAAGACTATTTAGTCTGACTGACAGTTTAAAGTGTTTAATACCATTAATCGACGTATACAAAACAAACGGGACGTGCTATGCGTGCTCCGATACCGTGCACCCCATGCGCCCTCATAGTGAAACTATCGTACGGATCATGACGGATTAGGTAGTAGGCTTTAATCGGACATCGCGGATCGTCGAGTCTTGGGTACAATCGATGTGGTCGCCTCCTAAATTTGATCATCAATTAGTTACCCGCTTTGTTATTATTAGACAGCTTTGATTAACATAATATAATATAATTTTAAAATGAAATATATTATGGAAAGATATACTTGATTTGTGTAATATTGTGGACTCCGTCTAATAATAATTCTCCTTTCCGTGAGTACTTAGAAGCTTAGGTTTACTGTGCAACAAGAAAATCGGTATTAACCGTGTTGATTAAAGTTTCAAAATTAAAGCCAATACCGAAGGGAAATTTTATAATGCACATTAATTAATAGTTCAAAATTAAAACACATATTAAATAAATATTTTCTTATAAATGAGATGTCGACATGGTACTATATTTGCCCCACTTTAATAGTGAAGAGGCTATAATTACTCCACAATCATTGTGTCGAGGGCTCCGCTTTCACAGCGTTGAAGCTATATTTGCCCCACTTTAATAGTGATGAGGCTATCATTACTCCACAATCATTGTGTCGAGGGCTCCGCTTTAACAGCGTCGAAGCTATATTTGCCCCACTTTAATAGTGATGAGGCTATCATTACTCCACAACCATTGTGTCGAGGGCTCCGCTTTAACAGCGTCGAAGCTATATTTGCCCCACTTTAATATTGAAGAGGCTATCATTACTCCACAATCATTGTGTCGAGGGCTCCGCTTTAACAGCGTTGAAGCTATATTTGGCCCACTTTAATAGTGATGAGGCTATCATTACTCCACATCCATTGTGTCGAGGGCTCCGCTTTAACAGCGTCGAAGCTATATTTGCCCCACTTTAATAGTGAAGAGGCTATCATTACTCCACAATCACTGTGTCGAGGGCTCCGCTTTAACAGCGTTGAAGCTATATTTGCCCCACTTTAATAGTGATGATGCTATCATTACTCCACAACCATTGTGTCGAGGGCTCCGCTTTAATAGCGTCGAAGCTATATTTGCCCCACTTTAATAGTGAAGAGGCTATCATTACTCCACAGTCATTGTGTCGAGGGCTCCGCTTTCACAGCGTTGAAGCCATATTTGCCCCACTTTAATAGTGAAGAGGCTATCATTACTCCACAATATTGTGTCGAGGGCTCCGCTTTCACAGCGTCGAGGCTATATGTACCCCACTTTAATAGTGAGGAGGCTATCATTACTCCACAATCATTGTGTCGAGGGCTCTGCTGTCGCAGTGTTGAGGCTAAGTTTGCCCCACGTCATAGTGAGGATGCTATCATTACTCCACAATAATTGTGTCAAGGGGTCCGCTGTCGCAGCTGTCGCAGTGACGAAGATATATGCCGCACTTTAAGTTATATGTACTCTACAATTCCACAATAATCGTATCGAGGCCTCCATTTCCGCAGCGTCGAGGCTATATGTGCTTCATTTTAAGTGTCGAGGTTATAATGCTTCGGTCATTTGGTTCTTCGGTTGCTTTGCTCCTTTTGGTCGCTTCGCTCTTCGGTCGCTTCGCACTTCGGTCGCTACGCTCTTCGGTCACTTCGCTCTTCGGTCTACAGTCGATCATTATACATATCTCAAAATGATATCGTCAAAGATATATAACGTTGCTCTACTATAACAGTGTTGATGTCAATGTAATGATTGAAGACTTTAATAGTATTGGAAGTAGCTTTACGCATGTAAATATGAGGGACTAAAGAGCAAAAATATTTAAGGTTGAGCTAAAGTTTACACTTTGTAAAAATAATGAAATATAAAGGAGGTTCTTGTTACGCTGAGGTAATTTAATTGGTGTTAATGCGGCCTAAAATACCTTAAACAAAATGTACGCAATGTCATTGCCCTTACAGACAAAGAAATGCTGTATGTAAACAACATATAGAAAAAAATATATCTATAAACCCTTTAACCCAAATTTATGATTCGTACTCATATCACGCTGTTATATACTCCTAATAACTTCAAACGTCAGCTTTGATATGCTGTCAAGAATATACCATATCAACGAGCCTAATGTAATAAATCCGGTACTTTAATATTTACTTACGGATTCTCAGCTCCAAACTTCAGGGGAACATCGCCGCAACAAACAAGAGCTGAACCGCCGTTAATGCACTATCCCGCGACGCGAAATAAGTGCTGTTGTGCAACCATGCAACTAGAGTTATGCTGCCACGTGTTGCAGTCGCTTGCGCTTAGTAGCTAGATTAATAATCGCAATAAAGGGTTGAAATCCTTTAACAATAACATTATTATTGTCTGAAATGTAAATGCTCGGGTTGTCATATTGTCTTGCTGTAAAAGAAAGCTTAAATAGTTTTCATTTTTCGTCGCAATGCACACTGTACAGTTTTATTGTAGGTAACGTTAAAAAATGTTACTCCTTAAAATGAAGTACAAGTTACAAGTCATGCCAGATATTTTGTTCACAAATATATCATAACTCAACACATAATCTACCTAAGTTCCTTGCCATTTGTTAGCGTAGTAGCCATCATCGTTCAGATACGCATAAGCAGATGAGATTAGCTATTTAGTTATAAATAATATCATATTACTAATTCTTGATCTGTGGTAATAACTAAAATTAGTCCATCTATATTTTCAAAGAGATAAGTTTCAAATACTTAATACCTACACGATACTCTACTAGTAATTGTCCAGACTTAGTTTTAAAGTACTTACATATAGCCTTGATATTTATGGTAGCTTTACAATGAAGAAAATTCTCCTTTATCTACCTCACTCAAAGGCTATTTACCGAGGAAAGTATTGATTGCTGTATTCAAAATTAACTTTAAAGTGTCGTAACATAAAATTAGATTATATTTTAGGGTCAGTAACGCGCATGTAATATACCTCTGCAGTTGCGGGCATTCATAGGCTACAGTGATTGTTTACCATCAGGCGGGCCGTATGCTTGTTTGTCTCCGTTGTAATTACATCCAGAAAATGGTTGGTAAATTCTAAATTATACAAAATGGTTTCTTTATATCGTTACAGACAGAAAATACCCATCTAAAACTTATTTAGAGCCAACTAAAGCTTGAAAACACATTTACACTTAATAGCGTCCTGGCTTGTAAATGACATAAAAACAGTTGTACCTTGTGAATATTAAGATATACATATACAACTTTATCAATATACTACAGTGAAATCAAAGAAAGTTTTATACTTTTTTAATATTAACGAAATGAAATACCAAGAGCAATTTCACTCCTTAATGCATACATACATTTTACATTTATACTATGTAGATACATAAATAATTATTTAAATTGGATATAAATTAATAACTTCTAGGTGGTACGTTGTTCTCTTTAGTCAAAATCAATAATATCAGTATGTTCGTAACATACTGATTTGATATCGATATTTTATTTTATTTTCGCATTCAGGATTTGAATTTAAATACAAAGCTCTGAACATCTGCTAGTAAATTATATTTGTTGTCTTGGATTTGGATTGGAAGTATAATTAATAATCAAACGAACTTACCTGTGAAGTTTGATTACAATTATACGAGTATCCAAATCCAAGACAACAAAGACCCGCCCCCCATCCCCAAAAATGAAAATAAAATAGTCTCTGTTAATAACACAAAAATAACTCTGAAATAATGAGTACTGGAGGAGCGATGTCGAAGCAGGAACGCAGCGTAGCGAGTGAGAGGGACAGCGCGAACTTGTTTTTTAAATACTATATCTCTAAAATGTGTGACTTGGACTGCACGATAACGTGTACTGCTGCTAGTAAATTATATTTGTTGTCTTGGATTTGGATACTCGTATAATTGTAATCAAACTTCACAGGTAAGTTCGTTTGATTATTAATTATTATAACACAATAGTTACAATACAATTTACTACAAAATACAAATTTATTTATTGTTTTAATAAAATATTTCATAATATTTATATGTCAAGCTAATACAGTACCTAAAAGTAATAATATATATATAATTAACCATTAAACAAAACAACGAAGAATGAAACTCCTCCTTTTAGAAGTCGAGTAAAAATGTGTAGGTACTATTCCGTTTTTAATTGACTGAAATAAAACGAAAAAATAAAACTAATAGAAGACTGAGGAGAAGGATATATTACAACGCTGCATTATTTGTAATAAATATGATTGTATTGCGCATAGCGGTTAAAATAACAATTGCCGCGTAACATACCAAAACCCATACATAAATTGTCCTTTTAAAAGACATTTTGAGCTCGCAGTACACAAGAGTAGCGAACCGTGAAACAAGTGGCAACTCAATTTATCAGCAGCTTGTTACCGCTGTCCGCGATCGCGATAGCAACTGTCCTTTTTACTCCTATTGTAAGAAACCCATTTCAGCATTATCTTGTAACGTGGCACAGTATCCGGACAACAACAGTAACAACACATTATGTCCGAGCATTTAGGACGGGAGTCCACATTCGAACAACAATACTGGCTACTATGTCCTCGAATACCTACCTAGTATTATTTTAAGCGGGAGTCACGCATTTTTTAAATTCAACTTTCGGAAAAAGATCGCTAGTCAAATCCGATGGAGGGATAGATAGCCTTCAGGAAAATAGGTACGTAATATTATTTTTAGTGTACTAAATATGTTGTATACACTATGTATGTCCAGCAGTGGAAATTGTCGGTTCATATGATGAAGGCTAACTATCCAATATAAATATTTAGGTAAGTACCTATATAAGTATTTGTTTAGTATATGTAGGTAAAAAAAGTGCGATATAAATTGTTTGAAATGAATGCCATCACGGAATCACGCTTCAGTAGGTAACCGTGAATGTATCATGAAATACATATGTTAAATAATAGTTGTGTTATTGTTATCCTACAATTTCAGTTTGGTATTATGGAATAAACATAAATTCAAAAATAACTATTATAATATATAAACTGAATTAAGTTTGCTATGGTAACGCTTACTAAGCAATCATTACATCAGAAAATGGATAATCATTGCTTTGTCTCTCTGCCTAGCCCAAATGATGGAGTGGAAATTATTAAACATAGAAAGTTTCAATTATACTTAAGATTTTATTAATATGTAAATTACCCCGATTTCAATACTACAGATACTCACTCATTCACTGATTATCATCAATAATCCTAGGGTACTTACTGAAGTCTTAGAAAGCTGAAATTTGGTACGTAAGCTAGTATAAGTACCTACACAAACAACAAAATAATTGTAATACTTGGAACTATTACCTCCCCACCTCTTTAAATTAGGGGATGAAAGTTTGTACCTAATGAGACTTCCGCAAATTTTGATGCTAGATGTCTGAAAATGTACACAGGCGGAGCGCCTGTGTACATTTTTTGCTATCAAAAATAAAATTAGGGGATGGAAGATTGTTATAATCAACTTACTAAAAGAAGAACCACCAAGAACATTTTCGCAAACTTGTAATGAAATGTTGACATGACTTGCTTCAAATTAGGTCCGGAAATACTACATATTAGGTGCAATGAGTGAAAATGATATGTAACGGAATTTCATACAGCCTTACCCACCTAGGCCTGTAAGGCAACCTTCTTTTGTTTTTAAACGTCAAATTATGGCACGCCTTTGCATTCAACCATAAAAAACCTATAAGCAAAATTCTGCCATTAAGCTTTTTTTTTTCTTATTTGTCTTTTTTGCGTTTTTTTTTTCTTTTTTGTGTTTGTTTTATATTGTTTCAGAGTTTCCTAAAGGGGAACGAAAGTTTGATTATTTTTGATCTACGACGCACTATAAAGTTTTTTTTATTTCAGGCATACAGAAATCTTTATAGGACTGTATCTCCTAAACCGTCCGTAGTAGCTCAAAAAAATCAAGTTTTCGTTCCTCTTTAAATAACCCTAAAGTAATAATAAAAAAAAACACAAAAAAGAAAAAAAAATAAAGATACAACGGGTTGCACTCCAGGAGTGCCGGCAGAAGTGAAAACTTGAATATTAACGTTGTGAATAATTTTGCACGAATTGCTTTAATTATCAGTATAAAAGTACTATGATTTATGTGGTAAAATACAATATTCATTTATTGCGCTATCATACACAAACATGACAATTTATATTACATTAAAAATGTAACACTTCAGAACTATTACGATTATTTATCATAAAAAAGTTTCTCTCTCAGAAAAATCAACTTCCATCCATAATTTCAACGACTCTACTGGCTTCAATAACAGTTTTTCGATCAGGTCACGTGTCCGTCTAACGAATTTTGAATCCGTCGAATCTGTCGGTGACGTGACCTGTCGCGAATTTAACATTTTTTTCCCCATCACAAAAAGTACACACCGCCGCTAAAGAAGTTTTCACTTAAAAAAAAAAGAAAACCCAAGAAATAAAGCGCAATGGCATGCGTCAGCGTCAAAATAATCACATTTTTGTTCCCCTTCAATACCCGACGCACTGAATAACTTATCACATTAGGACATGAAACAATCATTATCATCATCATCATCCTATTTTTTATTTATTTATTATTATTTCGTTGCAAGTTTGAGAAAAGCACTATACAAATCTCGGCGAGAAACGAGGTTACCGGCCGCGTATCCCTAGCCGACCTCGCTACGCTCGGCTGTCTATATATGTATATGTACTTGGCCTGCAACCCGTCGTTTTCCGTCCTTTATAGTAATGTACTATTTCATATAAAATGTTGCCAAGACGAAACCATTAGGCTCGCACTGTCAAAAAGTTATCAGATCTCATGTAGAGCCAAGCTTCTAACTTTACAAACTTTACACGTTACTCAAAACAAAATATGTATGTGGCTTGGCCGTTTTGCTACCGACACATGGGCGTAAGGTGAATATTCACTGTTCATTACTTTTTTGCTATAGGTTCCTAGTTCATGTAAGGATAAATATTTTCACACAATATGATTGATAGATAGAAAGAATACTCTTTCGGCCCGATTCGAAGAATGAGATACGGTAACGAGACGTTCTGGTTTAGATAAATTCTCATTTAGATATCGTTTGCATGTTGTATAATTGACAGAAGCAGCTCGATTCGGACAACCAATGTCACTTTGACGTTAGAAATATCGTAGATAGATCTTACTGGGATCACAGCGGAATTTGACATGGCGTTTAGTTATTGATCTTTCCAAGATCTTAAACATGTCTTAATCATTCTTCGAATCGGACCGAGATGCCAGACCTCAGTAAAAAGATACAAGAAAAGAAATTAAACAATTGATTAAATGTAGAGGCAGACAATAGGCGGTCTTATCGCTAACGGGTTTTGATGTATATATTTACTACAGCTATGGCCTTTCGTATGTTTTTATTTTTTCGTTTTTTTTTTCGCTTAACAAACATAATTTGTGTAAAATATTTATCTTTATATATCAATATCCAGAGAAGAAAACGGGGACTACGGTTGCATGGAGAAGCGGTCGTCCACTGTCCTCTTGCAAGTATCTACTTGGTCCGGTGAGGCACTATATTAATATTTCATAAGCTGTGATTTTTCCTAAGTTCTTATTATTTTTGCAACCGACCCCAATAATTTGATATCATGTACGTCACCTCTATTGATATACATTTTTATTAAAAATTGAAATGCCAACTAATTGAATATACATTGTTTTCGTTGGTTCGTTGGGTGGACGACATTCGAAAGATTGCGGGTCACTTCTGGATGAGATTGGCTCAGGACCGGGATAAGTGGCATACTCGAAGAGACGGAAGAGAGGCCTATGCTCAGCAGTGGGCGATAAAAGGCTAATATAATGATGATGATGATGATAAATTGAATAGGTAGTTTAATAAAAGCACTTCCAGGTGAATAAGACAGAACGTAAACAGGACACTTTATAATTTCCCGACAAATGAGTTTAAATTTTGGAGGAAACTAGGTATTCATCATTCTCAATTTTAGGCAAGTCTGGTACCTTTTGCCGGTACACATGTATGCTGATTATTATTTACAAGATATTATATGTATGAGATAAAGTCTTATGAATAAGGATGACTTGTTGTACAGTAGATGCTGTTTTGAGGGAACCAACTAGAGCAAGCCCGCGCCGTCGGAAGGAGCTTACTGAGGTCCACGAGTAACCGACGTGTATCTGAAAAGATTACGACGTTATTTTATAGTTAAGGTCAATACGGGTAAGTGTGGCCGGCTTTCACATTGGGGCCTATGTATACATGCATTAGTAGTAGTTTATTGACATTTCGTACATTTGCACCGTGCTACAATCGTTTAGTGGCAAATCTATGAACTTGCAATAACGCATTCACTGCCAGGGGGCGTGGCCTAGGAACAAACTTGTATGACGGTGAACGCATATATGCGTCGGTGGCAGTGAATGCGTTTAACACTAATAATCTATTAGTGCTGACGAACGACGACTTGCAATCCAGAGATCGCGGGTTCAAACCCCGGCTCGTACCAATGAGTTTTTCGGAACTTATATACGAAATATCATTTCATTTTTACCAGTCGCTTTTCGGTGAAGGAAAACATCGTGAGGAAACCGGACTAATCCCAACAAGGTCTAGTTTATCCACTGGGTTGGAAGGTCAGATGGCAGTCGCTTCCGTAAAAATCTTGAGATTAGTTGTCAAGCGGACCCCAGGCTCCCATGAGCCGTAGCAAAATTCCGGGACAACGCGAGGAAGAAGAAGAATAACTATTATAGTACTAATCATATATTTTAAGATATACATTTTTTACTAACAATAATTGATCTCAGTTGGTCTCTCAATAAATGAAATTAAATTAAATTAAATTATGGGAAATCCCCCCTTTATCTCCGAAGTTTACCGAAGAAAAATTCTGATTTATTTTACATAATATTAACATTACTATTTTTACAGGAAAAATATAACCAGACCTCCAATATACGTGCATTACAGGGCACAAAATAGTTAGACAATTTGCCGCTAGATGGCGCTGTACACAATAATAATTAGTACCTCTGATCAAGTCTTTCGCATTTATAGTTAGTTACACGGGATCATTCAAAGTTTGTACGGAACCCTCGGTGTGCAAGTAAAACGAAGTCGCGCCTGACAGGTTTTTTTAGTTATGGGGTGGTTTATTCGCCAATAAACACTATGTTTGGCGAAACAATTGTAAAAACGATGTAAGTACCAGACTTTGTTAAGGAAAAAAAAACGATGTAACGGAACCACAGACCCATGTGGTACCGAAATAAAAGTAGTGTTTAGTGTTATTTTTATAAATTTCTATATTATTTATAAGTCAGTAATTATAATTTATAAGTAGCACAGTTATTTATACGAGTAACTAACATTTATGCGACGACATGCACTTGAACAATATATGGATAATGTTTAATATTATTACCGTCAATGTAACCTTATAGTATTATTTTATTTTTCATTAAGGTTAATATTATTTCATCTCTGATATTTGTTAAGGCTTTAGTAGAACCTGGCAAAGAAGAGTGCTTAAATGACGAGGTCAAAAATGGTGAATCAAGTTCTGCCACAGAGATTTGAAGTACCTAATCAATAAAAAAAGTTATAGATAGAGAGCCCATGATTATAGGTATTTAAGTGTATTACAGACCTGTAACTTATTGGTTTTTTTTTAAGGTTAATAATCCTTACTTATTAACTTTGTCTGTCTGTCTGTCTGTTACCTCTTAAGCTCTTCAGGCGTAAACTGCTGAACTGATTTAGATGAAATTTTATATGGGATAGTTTGAGGCCAGGAAAATATCAGATAATAGTTTTTATCAATCACTATTATCATTCTACGCAGACGAAGTTGCAAACAGAAGCTAGTTTACAATATAACATTGAATTTCGCTGTTGCAGTTTTACACAATTCCATATAAAATTCGTAAAAAGGTCTTTAAAATACGCAAAAATATTGCACCCCTTATTATGATGATTTTGGTCTCTATTCTATTTCAATGTTTTTTTAATAATACTGTGTTGTAAATGTACATACTTACTATGGTTAATATCTGTTACTGGAATCCCGACTGCTAAATAAATAAGTAGGCTAGTAAGTAAGAAACACACCTTCATTGTTAAATAGACCTACTGAATGTCAATTCAATAACCGATTAAACCAGATATTCAAAAGGAAAAATAAATAGGCTCATAAACTGCCAATCGTGCATATCAGGACCAGTACCAAGGTAAATACTTTCTCTAGCCATGCTTTATGAAAAACTCTTTGACGAGTTTAATTGCTTTGTTATCAAGGAAAATGCAATCGAAATTCGCGATCACTCAGCAATAGAAGAATTTATTAGAAAAATCAATAAGTTGATTACAAAACTAGTGTCAACAATTGTTATACCCCACTGAAATCAATTACTTCCCTAAACGAAAACAAGGCACAATTATAAAACAGCTGAACGTAATTTTAATTAGAAACCATTTACATACTGAATTTTATAGATCCACTTGGTTGAGTGTGCAACTGTGCAGGTATGGGTAGGTACCTATGTAGTATTGTACCTGTTGGTACACATCTGATCATAAAAGTTCACCAGAATTGCATTTAGCTACAAATTCAAACCATCATCTGACTAGAAGTTCAAGAAACCTAAGTATGCTAGTCATACTGAAGGACTATGTTTGTATTTATGTTTCCGAGAACTTTCCTACGCTATGGTCCGTTACGTATGTGTATTCCGTATTCCATTACTTAGATTTATTCGTGTGATGAGCATGGATATTTGTTCCTGAATCATGGGTGTTTTATATGTATTTAAGTATTTATAAATATTTATATATTATATATAATTATCGTTGTCTAAGTACCCTCAACACAAGCCTTATTGAGCTTACTGTGGGACTTAGTCAATGTGTGTAATAATGTCCTATAATATTTATTTATTATTTATTATTTGCTCCTTGTGTTGTACAAATTACTGATAGGTAGGTACCTCGTTTTTAAATAAACCTGCGGTACATCTTTGGTGGCCCTTTTTTTGTTGCAATCATGTTTATTCAGTTAAATGTATGGGGTAGGTAAAACAATATATATATGATTTTTAATGTTTTTTCCTGTCTAAATAGTTCCTGGCAAAATATCTTATAAACGTTCAAATAAAAAATATACAGGTATTTGGTTAGGTAAGTACTTAGAGGAACCACTTCTCCGACAAAAGCGTGTATTGATTGGATTCGTAAACTAAAAAAGACAACCTGTTTACCAGACTTATGGATTATGTGTACCAAATATGACCCCAATCACGATTAATATTTGGTACACATAATACATGTATTTGGAGGGTACATTGCAAAATAAATAAAAAGTTTTACAAACTATCTATATATCTTATACCTAGGTAGAAAGGTAAAAAAAAAACAATAAGAAACTCAAGCTTGTCGATTTTTGTTTTCTAATATCTCCCTTTATTAACTAACTTATAGCCATTATTGAAAAACGTTGGTATAGTAGACGGCACGACAATCCCTACACCAGACAAATTTTTCAGAACCCGTCTTCTCCCTGTTCCATAGTAGTAAGCCTGCAGCACCAGCTTGGAACAATAACTCGGATTCGTAGATCGTAGATCAGGAGTTATTAGGTAAGTTATGTGCTTAGTCTTTTTTATGCCGCCTGACGGATTATAGTAAGTATGATCGGCCCACACGGCTGCTTCGTTTGCGGCCCCCCGATCAGGGCAGCGATACACTGTTGTCCAATCTGACGCGTGCAGATCAAACCATTTATGTTTTTGAATCTGTCTGTTATTGTCTTTGATCCCGGTTCTCCAGCCTCTGCCGCCTGGCATTTCTAAGACCCAGGTGTCTGTCGTCATGATAGCAGCATGCCCGATCAGACCGCCGATACCTCGACCTGTAATCAATATGTCCCCCTGCCGAACGGTATTGACGAACCGTCTCTTGTTATCCGCCGTACTGCGCTTCGTTATTTTCCTCGCGAACAAAGACTCTTGTGTATCGGGCAGTATTCCGTAGTTATTTAGAACCAGCCACTCTTCATAATTAATCGGCTCAGTCTCATTCATTACGACGTATTCTCGGAACAAGTCTCTGAAGATATTTTGTTCATCTTTCAGAAATGACTGAAAATTTCAGCTTATTTTCATTTAATGAATATTTTTCAGGATTTATTATCCCCGAGTCGACGCCAGTTTTGTAGAATTTACTGCCATTGTGGAAAGATACGTTTCCGTCTGAAAACAAATAATTGCAGTTACATACAGATAAGATTGCAATATTTGGATAAAAAGTTGTCAGCAATGAGCAGCCCAAGCAGGCAAAGTACTGTTACCATGAGTTTAACGCGACTATATACATACGCTAGCAACTGCGTTTCATTTTTGATACATCTCGCTGTATTCGTATGTATGGGTGTGCGTGAAATGCACCGCAATTGACTTCATGCAGACGTTTAAACTATTTAAACCTTTATAACGCAAAGGGAATATATTTCTCACGTGATTTTGAACTTTGCATCAAAGCCCTAAACCTATCAGGGTTCAATTTTGCATTATTTTTGACACCTTTATGGTTTACGAGTATAAATGATTAAAACATAAATTAAATTAACATTTACTGTAACTAAAGATAATCAATATTAAAACATTTCGTTGGTATTTGCTCACACTATATAGTTAACTTTGTTTTTACATTACTCACCAATAGAGATGGGTAGTGAGTAAATACTCAAGGGTAAATACCGAGTAAATACTCAGTATTTACTCAATATACCCGTATTTACTCGTTTCGACACAAATTGGTGGGTATAAGCCATTTAGAGTGCCGAAAGGGGCATAGGTGTATTTTGTAAGCCGCTACTAGATTATATACTCAAAATTGTAAGAAATATATTTTTAAGGCCCCTCTTAAAAATAGATACATGTCACTATTAGTCACAAAAAATGTGAACGTTTTGCACATCATTAAATGGGTCTGTAAAAAAACTTGAATATTTCTATAAAGTTTTTTGGATAAATTAAATTATTTTGGAAAAAAAAACCGTTTCTAACGGCCGAAATAATGTTTATCCCTCTATAACTTTCGAACCAAAGTTCAAAAAAATTATAAACAAATATCGGAAGATTAGCAGTAGAATGAAGTACAAAAAAATACTTTGAACATGATCGGTTGAGCCATTTTTGAGTTTTATTTGAAAACCCTTAATTAAAGATCATAAGTGCAGCGTAAAAACGCACTTTAGCACGAAATGTTATCTAGAACATCGATAGAACTTATAAGTCCCTTATTTTTAAAGTAGGTACATACCTTCTTATTTAAAATTTAATTATTAACTACGCATTACCACAAAGTGTCTCTTCCCGATGATTACGTATTTTTTTTCTTCAAAAATTAATCGTCCTATATGCTTTTTCTTATGTAAATATTGTTAAAACTCGTACACGTTAACACTTTTTAAAAAACAAGTTCTAAAATCTCACTTTTATTTTTTTCTTAGCAATCGTTTTTACCCACTTAAATGATGCGAGTATTTATCGGGTGCTTTGAGTAAATACTTAGTTTTTACTTACCCCTACCTATCTCTACTCACCAACCCCAACGGCGGAACTGAAAATCCCGCTTGCAAGCGCGAAACACAAAATGCCACGAACACGCTGGAACGCTTTCATGGCTGCTGTTCATTTAATAGCGTTTTAATAATTTCTCCTTTTATTATAAATGAGAATATGCAATAAAAACTGGCGTTGCGGAATAGGGGATGTCCTGAAAATTACCTAAAGGTGACAGTCCATTTCCAACTGCAGCTGCACTACCGTTGCGACATTACTGCAGCGACCGACTGCTGCTGCTTGCGGCGTGCAGTCCCGGCAGCGTTCGTCAGTTGACTGTCAATGTCAATGAGTTATGAATAATGTCACTGTCAGACGTAGGTATAAAAAAATTACAAATTTTCTTATTTGAATTTTTTACGAGAAGAAGTAAGTGACGATAATGCTACATGGTACACGAAAACGAAGAACAGATTTGCTTTTCTACAAGAGTCACAGTCAGTCCAAGGCAGCTATGCAATATTATTAAAAAACCAGATATTGAATTGTGATCGTTTGTTTGCCGATTAAATAAATAGCAATTTAACTTCAAATTGAAGAAATACAACCAAATTACTCGAATGAAATTAATGCAGAAGAGAAATATTTCTGAACTTAAGGTAAGTTAACATTTTGAAATTATCTTCCCCATCCTCTTGACTAAATGCGTGACCACCGCATACAGGAACCCGACGAGAGCGGAACTCATGTTGCTCGTGATGGATACGGTGTACGCTAGTTTGCAAAGAGATTTGTGGGTTTCGGAGATGGCAATGCGACACGTAAGAATAAATTCTCCAATGTAGTCGTTCAGAGTTAAAAAAAATATTACAGATTTATCTTTCTGAGTTTTCATATTAAACCAATTTTACTTTCTTTAGGTACCTAACAGTGAAAAATAAATGAATAAATTTATTTGTAAGAGCTATAATTGCGCAATTTACACTTAATATTGTCCTGTGTCCAATTTCAAACTGAAGCACAAATTTAAATCTTATATTTGGCTCTTGTATTGCAGGTTGCAGGTGTCCATGGGCGACGGCATTCGTGGTCGGGGCAGATACAGTTTATGACAAGATCTTATAAAACTTGACGGGCGAGACAATTAATCCTTTCTGAAGAAAGCTACTTACGTCAGCCAAGGGGCTGATAGAAAGAATTTTGAATAAATTTGAATTTGAATTTGAATTTTGTTTTTTTTTTTTTATTTGGAATAATAAATATTTTCCGCGTGTTGGTGTGATGAAAAAATTTCGTGTTGCACTCTGTAGCAAAGTTTTTTTAACTCTCATTCCTTGAAGCCCCCGCAACTGTCAATACAATTTTACTTTTAAAACGGTTGTCACATCTCTCGTGGTTCATTTTTGTAATCTTTCTTATGATTGAGTATCCATGTGCTACCATGTGTTAAACAACAACTTTGCCATTTATATTACTTGGCGGCGCTGTCTCTGTGATGTGTGGTTTAGTTAGACATACCTTCTGACAAAGATTACTGAACTAAAAATAACACTCGCAATTTTTATCTATAGATGAATTAAGAAAACTACTTATTTGTTGTGGTGTTTTTTTTCGCCAAAATCTAGAAAGATATGACGTGTTGTGTACAGAAAATTACTTTTTTATTGGCTAAAAGAAAAAAAAAACATATTTTTGCCGAATTTGACTTAACATTTTTTGCTCCTCAGGAATGCGTGCTTAAAACCTATCAGGTTTTACCAACCCACGATGTATATATAATATGATATTACGACACTTTCACATTTTATCACGCCAAATTCATTGTGCCACGGTATTGTCAGCGAGAATTCAATAATTAATCCTGTTAAATACGAGAATCACTTAAACTTTTTTTTTCGGTCGGTGGCAAACAAGTATACGCGCCGCCTGGTGGCAAGCAGTCACCGTAGCCTAAGCACGCCTCCAACTCCAGAAGTGATACATGTGCGTTGCCGACCCTTTAAAAAACCTGTACACTTCTGTTTTGAAGAACCCATACTGTAGACCCTCAGAAAAACCTCGGCAGGGAGCTCATACTACAGCCGGAGCGCCCGCGGGAGGAAATTCCTCTTAAGCCGCACAGTGCGCGACCTCTATGGCCAATAAAAAAATGTGATCTACTATGGTTTCATAGTATCCTAACACAAATACAGAGGATACAGAGTAAGCTATTTCATTTGAAACATTTTCTACTTTAATTCCGAAATCTATGGATAAGTCAGACTTTGTAAAAAGAGAGAAAGAGGAGAGAGAGACGAAATTGCATACAACCTCCCCGTTCAGTCTTAGAATCATCAAAGAAATATTATATTGTCACATTTGTATGTTGTGTGTACATGATTACATGATGAATAACAGTTATTATTCCTACATCGATCTTTTTCTAACATATAAGTGCGTCCTGTAATTTAGTAGTACTCGTACATAGTAGTAGTAAAACTTCTTAATTGTACAAAAATGAAAACAAAACAGGAAAAATAAACACTCATAATTAGTACAAAAGCGAACTAGTTTTCCAGTTTTTTCACTACCAGTCATGTAAATAATTTATATATACAAACATACATAGCTCCTATGTACTTATTGCCTACCATGAAAATCTTAATTTGAAAATCGTATATTTGCCTCTCTATCGCTCATGTCCTTTCGAGCTTATAGCTGTCCTCGGAAAACTACAAAAAAAATGAAAACAGTTTATTTAATGAATTGATCAGGAAACATTAAAAAAAAAACAATAAGAGCCACACCAGGATACAAAGGGTCTACCGACACAACGAAACGCAGAAACTATCGGAGTTGTTTAGTTGTGGTGCTATGTACACCTAATTCACCATGCTATGTGCAGTCGGTCTTGTCATCATTTTACTATGGAAATTGACAATAACGCCGACGCATTCAGGCCGCTGCAGTATTGTCGGAGCATTAGTGCAGATGCGGTCGGAAATACGTTAAAATCACCATATTACGTGCAGTCAGTATTGTCATTCATTTTTCCATGGAAATTGACAATAACACCAACGCGTTCATGCCGCTGTGACTGTCACCTTAAGTCTGTTTGTTCTGCTAATTGTGTTATAAATTATCAATTGCATTTCACGCCTTTATCTTGTGTCGTCAAATAATATTAGTCATGCCTAAGTACCTATGTAAAATGTGTATCTTTTACCGTGAAAACCCGTTCTTAGGGTACAGTAGTCAACTAGTAACCCTTATAGTTTCGCACTGTCCGTCTGTCTAACCGTTCGCGATCGTTAGGGCTAGAAAGCTGAAATTTGGCACGAATATATAAACCAGTTACGCCGACAAAGTCGCAAAATAAAAACTGGAAATAATTTCTTTTAGGGTAGCTCTCCTACAAGAAAAGTGGTGATAATAAGTGGGGGTAGGTTGACTGTAAAAGATCCCTTATAGGGATGAGTTCGCCTTTGTACATTGCCAACATTATTATTTTTTTATTGTATCTTTACGTACCATAAAGTGTTTACATACATATGTATATACATAAAATTTCTTTTTCGCATTAGTGTGGGGTGTCGTTGGATAAGTCTTTCAAAATAAATAGGGGTCTATAAAACTATTTTTTGATAAACATAATGTTTTGGGAAATAATCGTCCTGAACGAAAAAAAATGAACCGTGGGTCCATAAACTATGAGAAAAATCGTGAAAGTAAAGCTAGGAACATTCAAGAAAAACTATATCGGACATGATTGGTTAAGCCAATTTTGAGTTTTGAAAATATTGTCTATTTTGACGGACGGGTAACTATGCGGGACCCTACACTGAGAATGGCCTGTCATGATCTTGGCCGATTTTTAGTGAAACATGATATTAAGAAGTAAAATTCAGTGAGACAAACATTATTATTTATCATACCTACGCACAATTTAACATACTCACCATATTCGATTTTGTGTCCTACTACTTTGTGTTACGATATAAGAAAAATATTGTAAGTCATCCATGTACATACACCGAGCTGCAAAGCGTATGGCTACTATAAATGAATAGGGTTGTTTCGAATTTTTTGAAACGCTTGTATTACGTTCTATATTAACTAAAAGTTGCCCTAAAATTCTATTTTTATACTAAAAACGGCTTTAAATATGTTAAATTAACAAAATATATTTTGACGGATGCTTTCGCGCTCAAAACGCTCTGAAAATTGTGTGACGTCACAGTTTACGGTTTGACACATAACTACATACACACGTAGAAGATACGAGCTGTCAACTGACATTTGTCATTTGTTGTTTATCGCCTAACTGTCAACAGTGTCAATCCGAGAGTTGTGACGTCATCAGAATCTTCAAAGACGTTTCGAGTTTGGTCACGTGACGTGTGCTAAAAGATATTTTAAATTTAATATTTACAAAAATATGGTCATTACAGGTCCCGTAAAAGTAGTTTAACATGTTTTTATAATCCAAAAGAATTTATTGGGATACAATTCTGCCCTAAGATTTGTAGATGGAAACAACCCTATTCCATTCAAAGTGTGCCCATGCAATTTTGCAACTCGCTGTAACCTACGTTTACGTAGCGTGTAAACATAAACAGGCTCTGACGTTGATGATAATAAATAAGTAGTGATAGTCCGAAGTCCGGTAGACATCTCAATCGTTAAAATCCAACCAGTAGAAATTAACACTAGTCAAAAACACAGCCCGGTCTCAACTAAAACGCAGCCAAACAAAAAATCTATTTTTATTTCTCTCTAAGTAAGCCGAGCATTCGGCCGATTAAATAAAACTACTTACACCTGTCCTGTACCGAGTACTCGATCCCTCTGGCTACTTTAAACTTACATCCTTATGTAAAAATGAATTCATTTTGTTAACATTTGCGCGTGCATTTCGCATGTACTTGTTCGTACATGTATTGGCTCGAGCGAGACGCACAGACGAAGATAACATAATGACATCATTTTGACATACAAATGTAAGTTATTTTATGTCCTAAAAATATAACACACAAATATGCCACAAAGCTACTAGATGCCGCTAGTAGTCTCGCCCGCGCCATAGTAAATGCATAACATCGGCCCCGCTTACGCCAGTCACCCAGAGATGGCGCCGTCGGTTAGTTAAGTAGATTGCGTTAACGTTTGTCTTATCCCTTGAATCGTGACCGTGGTATTGTAAATGAATTTGAACTGCTAGTAAATCAGTATTGCGCACGCTTAAAGCGTTCACCTTGTTGAGCCTTCCAAGCGTCTCGGTACTGGTAATTAACCATTGCTGTGTTTTGGGTAGGTACTTCAAACTAGTTTGGATATTCTGGCACAGCAACGGTGGTCTATATCTATAACACTAGACTTAGGCGTAAAGTAATTAAACCAGTATCCACGTAAACACCTCAGGCATTAAATCTCGTCCCGTCCCCCCCGCTTCCCGCCTTACACTTGTGTAGTGTGTGTGTGTGTGTGTGTTAAAACAGTATCGTATTGATACTGTATGTATTGTATACAATACTGTGTTAAAATAGGCAAGTCGGAGGAAATCGGATTCTGAGGACACCACGGTACTGACTAAAATAGTAACTGGCACGGTTTAACATTACATCCCAAAACTTTTTTTGTAATAGAATAACTGCGTTGCGAATCAGTACTACAAGCGCTATGCAGCGACAAACTTAATTCAGAGCTCATACTCGAATGTCATCGAAGCCTCACGGAAGTGAGCAAAGAAGGCAACAAAGTAACAATTCAATGGATAAAGGGGCATAGTGGATCAAGAGGAAACGATGCAGCGGCACCCGAGCCCATCATACCCCTACCAATATCCTATATACACAACCAGCTAGACCTACATCACAGACAACTGCACAATAAATACTGGAATGAAATGGACACATGCAGGCAGACTAAGGATTTTCTACCGGAACTGAACCACAAACTCACCAAAATACTACTGAAAACACCTCGACACCAACTACGTAAAATAGTAGGATTAATTACAGGACATAACACACTTAACAAACACCTACACAATATGGGTAAAACGGACAGCCCCATGTGCAGAGCGTGCATGGAAGAAGAAGAAACAACAAAACATATTCTCCTACACTGCAAACAGGTAGAAGTATACAGGAACAAATACCTAGGGACTCCGTGCACACTAGGAGAGGCAATTAGCAACCTGAAAACTTTGCTAGGCTTCGTGGAGGAGCTGGGGTGGTTAGAGTAGCGCTACCTCGTTTCACGCAAAATAGGCACAATGGTTGTCGATTTGCGGAAAATGCCCAGAAGCACTAACTAACTAACTAACTGCGTTGCGAGACTAGCGTCTTTTTACATGCAATGTTCTTAATGAAATAATTATTAATATTGTAATAAAACAATTTTGGTCATAATGCTTCATTGGGAGTTTATTGATAAAATATAATCAAACAATCAAATATGGAAAAATATGGAATACATCACGCGTTGTAGGGATATTCGTCGCCTGTATTGACTCTATATATTCCAGATCTGAAAAAAAAATGCCTTTAGTATTGTGAGTAAGCCTACACAAGAAATATTAGCAAGTAGATGATAACGACGACGATGAGACTTATTCTAATGGCGCACGTCCCCATTCAGAAAGGTGTGTCCAGGTAAAAGTGCTTATCCTAGGGTGTTAATATTACCTAACGCTTTCATACTTATTACATTCCACAATTTTTGAGTAACAAAAACAAGATTATTTTTTATATTCAGGGCTCGTAAACCATTATTTTTCAAACCGGTTTTGTTTATTCACTCAGAAACGAACAGGATTTCGTTTGCGGTTACCGGTAAAAAAATGTTCTATCGAGATACCAGTTACTACCAATCCGTTCGCCTTTCGGTTTTGTAAAATAAAATTAACAAGTTAAATTGAAAATATTGTACGTGTAAGTTATTGCTGTCTCTTTCACGTATAACAACTAGTTTAACCCAGAGTCTCCAGAAGCCCAGAGTAACCGGTATTATATCGTTCCCCGCGAACCATAAAATTTCGTTTCCTCTTCTTACCGGTTAGGACTGTTAGGAGAGCGAACTTAATTTTTTAGTTCGCGTTCCATAAATGTTCGGTTTTTAATGAACGAAATAATATAACGGCTTTGGAATTATATTTAACAGGTATTTTAATACCGGTTCCGAGCCCTGCTTATAAATTATTACAAGGCTCGGAACCGGTTTTTCCTTCATAAAAAATACCGGTATTAAATTATTACGTTCTCTTTCGTTCTTTGGTTTATTATTTCATTTTTCATTTAATAATACGAAGTTGTTACCTAAATACATGACTTAGTCCTACGTAAATACCATAAAATAATTAAAAATGTTGAGCTATTTCGGAGTTTCAAAAACCGGTTCCGAGCCCTGAATTATTGTATTTGTATTATTCTATGAATAAATAAATCACGAAATATCCCTCTTACCCTTCCTTGTAAAGGTCATTAGTGCCCAGTGCAAGTGCCGGACCACTCTTACATTCTTTGTTTACCACTGCATTGAAATCGTCACATTTAAGACCCATGAGATGCCCATCCATGTCCAGAGCAGCCGCAAACAGCTCCCATGCGCGGTCATGGCTACACTGGTTGTCCGTGCAGCCAGGTTGATCGTTGCCAGAGTTGGCGAAAAAGTCCACTGTGCCAATAAGTTCATTGATGCCAAGACCACCGTAGTTAGTATGGATGACTTCAACGTAATCGGCGTCAGTGGATCTAAGGCAGCGGGGGTTTCCCACCCAGCTGGCACCAGCGGGGGATAAACCTGGGACATGAGAAAAACGTTATATGTACTTATAAAAATGCAATGTATGTAATATTGACCAAAATGAATCTAAATAAGGCAACAATTTATATAATGTCTTAAATAAACATAAATTTTACGACAACAATTTTATCAACTTAAACAATTCACATTTACAATGTCAATGTCGACGTCACATACCTACTCATTTAGGTACTGAATAAAGTGGATTTTCCATTAAAAGAGAGTCATTTTATTGGAAAATCGACTATAAATACTTTATTAAGTAATTTTATTATTGAACTGAGAGCAGTTGACCTTCAAATGTTTCGTCAGATGTTTCTGTACGTAATTCGGCGGGTAGACGCTAGTTAGTAGAAGTATGTTGGGCCGATTACTCGCGGGTTTTTGCATGAGTGTGCCATACGTCACGGCACTGTCAGTTCTATCTCCCCATGGATCTGATCAATTGCCCGTGCCTTGAACACGTTTTAACAGTTGGCAAGTGTGTGTGTGTGTGTAATCGTGCGTGCGTGCGTCATATATTTCACATACGAAGGTTACTCTGTGTTTGCTTACCCGTAATTCTCTGGACTCTAGCGTTCGAGTCTCTGCTAACGAGGCCAGCTATATGCGCTCCAACATCAAAACCCAGGATGTGAACGAGTCTCCTATTGATCTTGCCAAAGCTCTCCAAACGGCCAATCAGAGTTATGATGTCATCAGCTACATATGGCACAGAGTTGACAATTGTCGCGTAGTCCATAGAAGAGATAATGGGCCAGTCCACGAGAATTACGACCAGATTATCGTCGCTATTGATAAAAGCTAAAAAAAGAAAACAAGCAGTTACATAATTAAGATTTAATCTTTGCTTTTTAACTTAGGTAAATTTCAATGGCTATTAGCATTGAAAAAAATTGACAAAATAACTTAAGGTGACGTTCGGATTTAGACTGCACCAGCATCACAGCTGCGGCATTGTAGCGCGACATTACTGCATTAAACATCAATTTTAATAAAAATTTCTCGATAACTTTGGTATTTGACATTTGAATTGATATCCACGACTTCGACATAGATTATGCATTGCTGCACAGTAATGCTGTCGCAATTAGAATTATAGGTGATATTCGGGTGAAAACTGCAGCAACTGTTGCGGCATTACTGATACGAGTATGTGAGCTGTCACTGTCAATTTCTTTTACGCCACGCCACGCCAAGTCACGCCAGTTATAAGGACGCATTTACGTACAAGTTTATTGTTAATAATATGTGGTATTCTGCTTATCGCAAATGCGGTACTTGTATGAATGAAATCGTTTAAATAAAGGCCTTATGAAATAGAAACAAGATAATAAACAATTGTATGGGTGTTCAAATGTGATTATTAAATTTACTGTTGCTCGGCAACAATTTAATCTTGCTCGGCAATATTGTCCTTAAGTAAATCTTATGTGCAACCATTCTTTTAATTGTTCCTTTTATTTGAAAGCCTCCTTTATTTCTGTGCTATTTAGTGATAACTTGTCTTATTAAGACGCCATTAAAATTTTAAAATTAGTTTAAGGTTGGACCTTCATTAAAGTACTTACATTCTCGCAATTTTATCCCAAAGTCACTAAAAGCGTTGCTCTCGCGGCCGTGGATCACTATAGCAACGTTTTCCACCCCATGAAGAACTTGCAACTGACTGACTGCTGCATCGGAGTTTGCTAAGTCGATATAATCGATTCCATCAGCAAGAAGATCACTGTAAATTATTATGTTATCTTGTTGGAAGGATCTAGAGATCTGCTTTTAGGAAAGGTAGGGGAAACCATGGCTAAAATAAACAGGGACATGTCAACCCGTAACATTAACGGGTTGACATGTCCCCGTTTATTTCATCGAAAACTTTAGATATCCCATACCAACCATAATTGAAGGGCTAAGTAACAACATCACTCAGCAGTTAAGGTATGAATAAACTTCCCATAAAGTAAAATTTAACTAATATTTTATCGGCGACAGATGGTCGACATGCCATAGGTATATCAAATCTAACAAAAGATTTATTTCGTAAGAGGTTCCAATATTTTTAAATATGTTTTTCCGAGTCTCAGAGCCGAATTCCCTCTAGCCGTTGCTAACTTAAGTAGCACTGGTAGCCGCTCGGCTATCGAGACGCTACGTCACTTAGCGAAACTACGAATCACTCCTTTAACGCGTATCTGCATGGTAGATGTTCTCCTTCCTTTCCTCCTCTCTCTCTCTCTCTTTGGGTCCTTTTCTCTGAAGCTTACTGTACATCATAAGAGAGTAAGTGCTTTCGCAGCGCTTTATACCTACGTCTTATTACTAAGAAAATAAGAATTTTTCAATAATTAAAAAACGGCTGGACCGATCATGTTTGCTATACTTTTCGTTGAAAGTAATTGATAAGCTTTTATTTTAAGATGTTTTTCATATTTTTCTTTCGGAGGGACATATTTCTTTTCTTTCGGAGCGATTATTTCTGGAAATGTTCACTTCATCAAATAGTGGTTGTTAGAGACCCTTATTCGTTTTTAAAGACCTATCCACCGGTACCCCACACTATAGGGTTCAAGCGGAAAAAATATATATCCCCACTTTACGTGTAGGTATGTGAAGGTTTGAAACCTTCACAGTCTTTTGGTAGGTAACTGGCAACGATTGTGTATTTGAATTCAGACCTATCGCCCTGCTAGAGTAATACATATCTGCAGGCGGGCATTCGAGGGGTGGCAGTCATTAAGGGTAGTTTATCTAACTGTTTAACTAAAGTAACTGATGGATGAAAAATAATATATATATATTTTTAAATTATTGAAAAAATCTTATTTTCTTAGTAATAAGACGTAGGTATAAAGCGCTGCGAAAGTACTTACTCTCTTATGATGTACAGTAAGCTTCAGAGAAAAGGACCCATATATATGTCATGGACCAAGTGATTAATGTGGGCATTATATATAATGCCCGGGCATTATGAATAATGGCAAGCTATATCGGGCCAAGTGATAAATTATTATCTGAACTTCATTATTTATCACATTGTCTGGTCATTATGAATATTGCTACGTGGTCGTTGGGCAATTTGATAATAAAGATACGTTGGATGAGGTGCGAGGAGGAAAATAAACGCGTGACACGCGTTGACCAACCAGAGTCCGTTATAGCAACGTGCCGACGTCAAATGATTCACTGTTTACTGTAAAACGCTCACTGTTTTTATTTAGTTTTGGACTGAACTAAAACCGAATAAGAATGGACGCGGACGGATCTTATTTTTGTAATTCAGTTGAGAATTATAGTAAAAACGAACTTCATTTTTTTACTTCCCTTTCTGGGGGGTTTAAGGTGGCCATTTCTGGCCCTTTTTGGCTCCTAGCAGGAGAGTCCTGGCAAGTAAGTCTTATAGATCCCCAGCTTTATGCGTATGGGGGATGGCTGCTGCGGAGCAGTAGACGAAGCAGGGTAGGCGCAGTTATAGCCCGTCTCCCTAACTACTCCGTGTGTTGCTCCGTTGTGATGCCCCTGTGTGACCCCTAGGTATTTTTTCATGTGCTGCCCCTATATCTCTATCTCTACGGTATACGAAGCATAACAAGATGGCGATAGATAGCTTTCTTGTGAGACTCCCGCGAGGTCACTGCCACTTGAAAGCGTCGGTTGGTGAGGAAGGAGTTGGCAACGTGTATGACTCGACGTGGGGCCTATGACGTTGACAGCTTTGGCTTGCAGGCCCTCATGCCAGACCTTGTCGAACGCCTTCTCTGTGTCGAGGAATACTGCGACGACATGCTTCTTCAGGTTCATCCTCTCAACCATGTAAGAGGAGAGGACTCTGGTTAGCTACATAAAAAAAAAACAAAAAAAAACACTGGGTAGCTTTCCTAACGTACGGCTCAAATCTCTTCGACGTTAACCTGGAATGGATGGAAAATTGGAACTCGTACTGCACACAAACTCAGTTTTCCAACAGTTTTTTTATACCACGACGGTGGCAAACAAGCATACGGCCCGCCTGATGGTAAGCAGTCACCGTAGCCTATGGACGCCGGTAACACCAGAGGTATTACATGCGCGTATTAGTATCGAGATCAAACAACAAAATAACCACCCGGTCTAGACGAGCCACGAAAGATCTGAGTTACAGTGAACAGAATAAGGTCCGACGACAGCTGCTGTAATCACAACCTCCACAAATAGGGTTACAAACCCTCACCAAACTGTAATGTAGCGCGCCAGACCAAACAACTACGCACATTGTAGAAGAATGCCCCAAGAGACGTTTTTCGGGAGGCATGAAAATCTGCACGCAATCACGACACCACTGAGATGCGCATGTTACGCTGGTCAGCGGGCGTCACCAGGCTCGACAAAATCAGGAACGAATATATCAGAGGTAGCTTCAAAATCGCCCCCATTGTTGAAAAAGTCCAAGAAAACGTTTGCGCTGGTATGGACACATCCTCAGGCGTCCTGAAGACCACATGGTGCGAGTAGCATGGGCGCGGAAAGCCCTCCGCCACTTGGCTAACGACGGTCCAAAAAGACCTGAAACAAGCAAATATGAACCCAGATATCGCCCAGAATGGAGAAAACACACAAGGAGAGCCGACCCCAGATGATGGGAAATGACGCAGGCAGATGATGTATAATCATAAATATATGCATCTTAGGAAACGAAGGAATTTTACATTCACTTTAATGTTAAAATTAAAAATAATAGTATTGAAAAATGTTTTTTTATTACTTTGCCCAATAGGTGAGAGGCAGTATGTATAATGCCCGGGCAATTTAATTATTTGCATATTTATTATCACATTGCCATTTCAAATTGGGCATTTTTCATAATGCCCGGGCATTATGAAAAATGCCCAATTTATCACTTGGTCCATAACATATATATATATAATCAGAAATTTACGTCCACGCGTTTATTCTCTACCACAATTAGACGCCTCCCTTTTACAGTACCCTAAAATATTTTTTTATGCCAAATTGCAACTTTCTAGCACTAAAGATCACGGAGCAAAGCTGCGGACGGACAGACGGACAGACATGGCGAAACTATAAAGGTTCTTAGCTACGGAACCCTAAAAAGATGGAACAAACATATTATAATGAAACATATTATATTTATTTTACTTAAAGGACACTTGGATATCTTACCGTGAAGATACGTAGTATCTATTTAGAGTTCCCAGAAATCGTGACTGTATTCTGTCATTTGCGACTGCTACATCGGATTGACACACTTTTACTGAAAAAAAAAACACACGCATATAATTATAAAATATCAATCATTCAGTCAAAAGACGTTCCTGCCTATGCAATGCTTAAAATATTTTAGAAATTATTGTACTTATGCGTTCTATTGTGTAATTGTTAAGGTAACATTCGGATTCATGATGCACCAGTTTTAGGTAGTATTAGAAACATGGTGTTCTGCCTTTTCGCCCAATTTTTATTGTCCGAATTTCACTTACCAACCAACCTTTCGCAAATGATTTACTTTGGCAACCATCATTCGGCAAATTTTCATTATGATAACGTTTTACTTGGTAGAATTGTTGTTAAGTAGATCTTTTTACGATGCTTGCGTGGGGATATAGATTCAACACGTAGAGGCCCCTTGGAGAGCTTTAATGTAAACCCGTTCACAGACGCAACAATTGACCCATGAACCGGTTGCAGCAGGTATTGGGACTATTATAGAAAAAGTGAAAAGTATAACAACCGTCTATGGATTGGAGTTTGGGTGACACTAAGAAGAGAGTGGGTTATTGCAAAGACGTCCGGGCACCTATTGTGTGGGAATGTTTTCACTAGTTATCGGGACAGACGGTGATATGCCGCCCACTAGATGGGCCCCTGAAACTGCCGTCGTGAAGAGGACCAGGAGCAACACCGGTGTGAGCGGCTCAGGGGTGTCTAGAGGTATACGCCACTTTCTACCCAGTGGCTGCTAACATCCACTATGCCAACTCGCGTCTTATGCACGTTTCACTTCCACCCCTGGAGCATATAGCTCTAACGGCTCCTCCCTGGACGGCCAATGAAGGCAAGCAAGAGCCCTTCGGGTCCATTTCGACACACGAAGACACCTTACTTAGGCTTGGGTTACGGCGGCATGGGTCGAATTTGCCTTAGGACCTAGTTGGTTACTAAATTCTGTTACTGCAATAATCTTTATCTACATAAAATATACGAAGGAAAGTTGAATAAACTATATATTAAAATGAAGTACACAAAATCAGGAATTACATATGACAATATCATTCAAAATGGCCTACTCTGTTAAGGTCCGGGCTGGAGAACGGCCAGTCTTCGTGGGCAATAAAGTCCATTTTGTTCCTTCGAAACCAGGCTTGAGTTTTTTTGCCTTATGTGCAGGAGCTGAGTCCTGTTGAAAGACCCATGGCTGGTTTTGAAATAGGGTGTGGCTTAAGGGCTTCACTATTGGTTCGAGAACGGTTTCCTGGTAAACTTTGACCCTAGTTTTCACACCTTTTTCACAAAAATGAACCTGTGTTAGCCCTGAGTATGACACACCCAGCCAAATCATCACATAAGAAGGATGATGGCCTCGTTGCATTCTCGGAACAGCCGCAATCGCCTCTTGACTGATTTTTACATAAGTACACACTGTCATTCTGGCGGTTATAACATTTTTCAATGGTAATTTTTTTTTCATCTGTAAATAGTATTTTTCGGTGGCCATTTTGTGCGTACCGCTTCAATAGTCTCTAATCGTCCATTAAGCAAATGACCTCTTTGTCTGCGGTAAGCGTGTAGTCCAAGGTCTTCATTGATAACTTTTTTTAGGGAGCTTCTCTTCACAGACATCTGTATTGCCAACAACAACAGTATTTATATGCGCATAGAGATGCATATCTTTACAGACGCGTCACAGGTTGCTTATGGCACTTGCATTTATATTCGCACAATAAATGATAACATGGAAGTATGCTCACGATTGTTATGTTCAAAGGGAAAATTAAGTCCAATTAAAGTCCTTAATTACGCCCCGATTAGAACTTTGCAGTGCACTTCTAGGTGCTAAATTATATGACAAGGTCATACGTAGTATTAATTGCCAATTTGATGACGTCGTATTTTATTCCGATTCTACTTGTGTTTTAGGGTGGTTGCGCATGTCACCTAATTTATTAAAAACTCTTTTGGAGAATCGAGTCACTGAGATCCACGAACTGACCAAAGGGCTTCCATGGTGCCACGTCAGCGGTAAAGTTAACCCAGCTGACTTAGTTTCGAGAGGCGTCCGTACGAAGACCTAGCTGGATCCAGTTTATGGTAGGAAGGACCTGAATTTCTGCAGGATGTTAATATTGACCCTAAAAAATTCCAAAACTACCGAATTCGGATGATTCGCACGATATACTGCCAGAGGTTAAATCTATCGTGGACTTAGCGCTTACCGCTACTACAGAAGCGTTATTATTTCCCTTCGAGCGGGTTTCTCAGTTCTCACGCATGATACATGCCGCTTCTTACGTTTTACGTTTTATTCACAACGCGCGCAATAAGAATAATAAGCGTACGGGCCGTATCAGCGTCGAGGAACTGCGGGAATCAACAAATTTATTGGTCAGGCTGTCTCAACTGGAATCATTCCCAGATGAGTACAAGCTTTAGACTAATAAACCGACAATTAAAACAAAGCATAACTTAAGTAAGTTAAATTTGTTTATCGATGAAAATTGTGTCATGCGAGTCAGCGGTCGTTTTGGTTATTCGCATATTAATAACAAACAAACATCACTTTACGCTTTTATTATTTCGCCACGAACATAAAAAAACTTTTACATGCCGCACCTCAAGCCCTTCTTTTTGAATTGCACGATGCTTGGTGGCCGCTAGGTGGTAGGAACCTCGCGCGAAAGATTTTTTATGATTGTGTTATTTGTAAGCGATTAAGAGGGAAAACTCTTACTCCTTTCATGGGAAACCTACCCGAGGAGAGAATTACGCCTACATATCCCTTTTTAACTTGTGGTGTGGACTATGCAGGGCCAGTTTTCATATTGAACCGCAAAGGCAGAGGTGCTCAAACTGTTAAAGCATGCTTTGTTACGCGAGCCATCCACATAGAGCTTGTCAGCGATTTGACCACCGACGCTTACCTTCTAGCTCTCAAACGCTTTATAGCTAGACGCGGCAAGCCTAACGAAATATTTTCGGATAATGGCAGGAACTTTGTGGATTTAATGCATGATTTTGCCAAGTTTTTGTCGCAATGTAGTCCTGACATCATAGATTACGCTACTAGTAGTAATATTAAATTTCATTTTATTCCACCTTACGCGCCCCGTTTTGGTTTTCTATGGGAAGCTGGAGTAAAATCATGTAAATTTCATATACGCCGTGTTATTGGAAACGCTTAGCTTACATTCGAAGAATTTAGTACGGCATTAAGTCAAATTGAAGCCGCCCTGAACTCCCGTCCTTTATACGCCATGTCATCGGATCCGCACGACTTTCTTCCTCTGAGCCCTGCGCACTTTCTCGTCGGCCGTACTTTGACGTCGCCCGCCTCAGAGGACCTTCAGTACGCGCCTACTCATCGACTTAACCGATGCCAGATGGTGGAGAAGATTAGGCAGGGTTTCTGGGACCGCTGGTCCAAAGAGTACGTCTCCGAATTACAGACGCGATCCAAGTGGAGGAGCCACTGAGAAGTCCTCAAGCCAGACACACTGGTAAGTACTTATAAAGGACGACAATCTGCCTCCACTAAAATGGCAGTTGGGACGCATCGTCAAGAATATCCCTGACAGAGACGGAGTGTCAAGTGTGGCAGATCCGTACCGCATCCGGCATCATAAGACGCGCTTACACCAAAATCTGCCCCTTGGTGTCTCAGCCAGATGAAGAGAGGAGAGAAGCTCATGAATCCTCTTGAAAGCCAGATCTTTCAAGGCCGGGGGCATGTTCCGTACATCTCTGTTTGGAGCGATGCAGTTGTGTATGTCGCGTCACACATATCGCGGCCAATACGGAGCCCGATATACGTCACGACATATTGTCCCCCTCTACCCCAATTCCTCTAATCATGTACACGTAGATTAAGCATTTAGAATTACAAGAATAAGCACGTTAAATTTCGGATTTTTTATTTCACCTTCCAAGAAAGTCGAACTTCTCAAGCAAGCTACGCCTAATCACGAACAGATATTAAAGAAGAAGAGACCTTGTTTCCATATTTTTGGCCTTGGGTGTAATAGTGTGACGCTTTTGTGTATAAAAGCTTGTCTTGTCATGTTCAAGTTGTTTTGCAGGATTTTTCAAAATTTCTCGTTTTATTTCGTGATTCTGTTTCCACCATCAAACGAACCACCATCAATTATA
This sequence comes from Cydia pomonella, assembly GCF_033807575.1. Classification (NCBI taxonomy): domain Eukaryota; kingdom Metazoa; phylum Arthropoda; class Insecta; order Lepidoptera; family Tortricidae; genus Cydia; species Cydia pomonella. The sequence continues at coordinate 11,160,924 of NC_084706.1, read as the reverse complement.
ACGAATAATTTGATATGTATATTACATATATACATTCAACTTGACGAGGGGGCCGAAACGCTTAAGAAAATCGACGATCTCGTGTCAATTAAAAATGTTACTGAATGAAAATATTGAAATATATTAATAATGATTAAAGATCCCGATTTGAAAAGTCGATTACCTATAACAACAAAACTTACCTATAACAGCAGCAAATGCGACCAAAATAAACTTGGGACTCGACATATTGAAATGTTGGAATCGAACTAGATTAGTTGAACTTAAGTAGGTGCGTTTTTATAGTCGTAAAGGAGTCTAATAAAACATATTATCCTACCCATAATCACATATCAGTTATGCTTTTGATAATGTTTTTTCATAGATCTGTATCTCCGCATCAATATCTCTATCGATAAGGGGAACTACCCTATTAGGGTAATTTTTAGGGTTCCGTAGCCATATGGCAAAAAACGGAACCCTTATAGATTCGTCATGTCCGTCTGTCTGTCCGATTATGTCACAGCCACTTTTTTCCGAAACTATAAGAGCTATACTGTTCAAACTTAGTAAGTGGATGTATTTGTAAGCAAACCCATACGTGTGGGGTATCTATGGATAGGTCTTCAAAAATGATATTGAGGTTTCTAATATCATTTTTTTCTAAACTGAATAGTTTGCGCGAGAGACACTTCCAAAGTGAAAAAATGTGTCCCCCCCCCCCTCCCGAAACTTCTAAATTAACAGAATGAAAAATCTAAAAAAATATATGATGTAGGTACATTAACATGCAAACCATGTTGTAGGACTGTTATTGCCAACTGCTGGGCGAGCTCGGCGGACGTGTTGACCGCTCAGACCAACCAGTATTAACGCGTATCTCTGGCGCGCTCTCTTTATTAATGTCTCGGTCACGTTACGCTGGTCTGCGCGACAACCCGGTCCGCCCGCGCTCGCGCGATGACAATCTCACTGTACTGTACTTGTATAATATACTTGTTATACTTGGCTTACCAGTTGCCGATTCACACTATGTAGTATGTACCCACTTGTTTCTTACAAAAATAAATAAGTTGTTTTGTTTTAGAATATATTTTATGCTATTCGTGCACTATGTAAATAATGTATATTACGATTGTTTATATTTCTCTATGTAAGTGAATTGTAATATTCGTTTGGAGAAATAAATTCTTAAACCATAAACCATAAACTTCCACCGAAAATTGGTTTGAACGAGATCTAGTGAGTAGTTTTTTTTAATACGTCATAAAATTAAAAAAAAAAAATTAAGTTATTTTTCTACTTTTATCAACAACACCGTTTCCAAATTTCAAAATTACGCCGATCGTCTTTTAGAAATCAGCCCCCATTCGGCCCTCGTTATTCTTAAGTTTTGCCTTTTTGTTCCAAAGTTAACGTATATGCTTCGCTGCAGCCCATTTTGGAAACAACCTGTTGCTGCCTGTAGACTCCTTAGTCAAAATTAACATAGAGCGCATTCTTAATTTAAAGCTCTCCGATCAATCATGAGTACAAGCGTCTCTACCCGTTCGGTATGGCGGATTGGGGTTACGCAGAATTTCTAGCGTATCACTGCCGGCATTTCTATCGTCTGTTCACAGCTCTGCTGATCTCATAGGAAAAATCCTAAGGGCTTTACCCACAAAACTTTGAGATCTCAGACCTGGACGATGCTAGAAATGCCTGGCTGTCTGCCTGCCCGGGACATGACCTCCATATAATTAATAATCAAACGAACTTACCTGTGAAGTTTGATTACAATTATGCGAGTATCCAAATCCAAGACAACAAATATAATTTACTAGCAGCAGTACACGTTATCGTGCAGTCCAAGTCACACATTTTAGAGATTATAGTATTTAAAAAACAAGTTCGCGCTGTCCCTCTCACTCGCTACGCTGCGTTCCTGCTTCGACATCGCTCCTCCAGTACTCATTATTTCAGAGTTATTTTTGTGTTATTAACAGAGACTATTTTATTTTCATTTTTGGGGATGGGGGGCGGGTCTTTGTTGTCTTGGATTTGGATACTCGCATAATTGTAATCAAACTTCACAGGTAAGTTCGTTTGATTATTAATTATACTTCGTATCCAAATCCAAGACAACAAATATAATTTACTAGCAGATGTTCAGAGCTTTGTATTTAAATTCAAATCCTGAATGCGAAAATAAAATAAAATATCGATATCAAATCAGTATGTTACGAACATACTGATATTATTGATTTTGACTAAAGAGAACAACGTACCACCTAGAAGTTATTAATTTATATCCAATAATGTAAAATGTATGTATAGCATAATAAAATTAAGGAGTGAAATTGCTCTTGGTATTTCATTTCGTTAATATTAAAAAAGTATGAAACTTTCTTTGATTTCACTGTAGTATATTGATAAAGTTGCATATATCTTAATATTCACAAGGTACAACTATTTTTATGTCATTTACAAGCCAGGACGCCATTAAGTGTAAATGTGTTTTCAAGCTTTAGTTGGCTCTAAATAAGTTTTAGATGGGCATTTTCTGTCTGTAACCATATAAACAAACCATTTTGTATAATTTAGAATTTACCAACCATTCTCTGTATGTAATTACAACGGAGACAAAAAAGCATACGGCCTGCCTGATGGTAAACAATCACCGTAGCCTATGAATGCCCGCTACTGCAGAGGTATATTACATGCGCGTTACTGACCCTAAAATATAATCTAATTTTATGTTACGACCCTTTAAAGTTAATTTTGAATACAGCAATCAATACTTTCCTCGGTAAATAGCCTTTGAGTGAGGTAGATAAAGGAGAATTTTCTTCATTGTAAAGCTACCATAAATATCAAGGCTATATGTAAGTACTTTAAAACTAAGTCTGGACAATTACTAGCAGAGTATCCTGTAGGTATTAAGTATTTGAAACTTATAACTTTGAAAAAATAGATGGACTAATTTTAGTTATTACCACAGATCAAGAAATAGTAATATGATATTATTTATAACTAAATAGCTAATCTCATCTGCTTATACAAATACAAATACAAATACAAAATACAAAATTCTTTATTTCCTTAAAAAACACATGGCCATGATTTAGGGGATGGAGCCGCCCGGTAAGCAAAGAATTGCCTGTGTTGGGCGGCACCGCTCTTCCCTACGTTAACAACAAAACAACAAGTAAATTATTTATACAACATATGAAAACCTAAAAATCTAAAAATATAATTTCTAAATATTTAATATTCTTATAAATTAAGTAATCAATTTGAAGACTTATTTTATTGTATTATTATAAATATAACTAACTTAAATATGAAAGTAGCTGTACATACATGAAAAAGATTTTGTGTGTGTGTGTGTGTGTGTGTGTGTGTGTGTGTGTGTGTGTGTGTGTGTGTGTGTGTGTGTGCGTGTATGTGTACGTATGTATGATAGAATATTCTGTCCGATTGGCAATTTGTTTTTTTTTTGTTTAGTATTTTGAGATTAGTAGTTTTTCCGTTTCCTCGTACGATTTCGTTTTTAGCCACTCAGTAAGGAGCGTTTTGCAATCTCGGTGTGACTTTGAGTGGATGTCAAGTTCTTTATTAATTTTATTATATAAGTAGGCAGACTTTGCGTTAAATTGCGACCTGGCAAAGTGTGATCTTGTACGTGAGGTTTTAGCTACATGGATAATACGTCTATTATTTTTGTAGTTAGGGTTGTATGGTAATAATTTATGTGTTTTTAGTATTGTTTGTAGTATATATAATTTCCTGACCGAAAGTAAGCCACTATTTTGGAATAGCAAGTCAGTGGGGAATGTAATTTTTTTGAAAAACATGACCTTTAACAGTGCACGTTGAGCTCGTTCCAGGTCAATGAGACGACTTTTTGCTGCGCCTCCCCACACAGGTATACAATACATTATTATAGATTGTACCAGAGAGATATAAATTTCATTTAAAATGTTGCGGGAGTTGGTTAAAGTTGTGCTCACTTTACATGGGACAATGTACCTCAGCGTCTTAAATATCCAGATCATTTTCCTAACTCTACTAGTGATTTGGTCAAGGTGAGAATACCAGTTCAGGTGTTGGTCCAAGAGTACGCCTAGATATTTTGTTTCAGCTACTTTATCTATAATTGGACAATTACAAACATGAGAGTTGGATTGCTGACACGAGTGAATTTTAAGGTCCATTTGAAAGGTAGGCTGAGTGGAATTTGTTATACTAAAGCAAATATATTTTGTTTTATTCGTGTTTAGTGTTAATAAATTTATACGTAGCCAATTTGAGATTTTAGCCATTCCCCTTTCAGCATTGACCTTCACCTCATCCCATGAATTTCCAGAGAATATAACGGCTGTGTCATCAGCATAGGAGAATATGTTAGCTTTAGGGATGTTCATGTCACAGAGGTCGTTAATATAGACCAAAAATAAAGTTGGGCCTAAAACGCTTCCCTGAGGCACGCCGTACAACACGTCCTCATTTTCACTACTACATTCGCCCAGCTTAACCCGTTGCTGCCTACCGTACAGGTAATCTATGAAGAGTGCGAGAGGTGTACCCCTGATACCTTTTTTCTCCAGCTTTTGCACGAGGATGGGAAGAGAGACTGTGTCAAAAGCCTTTTTTAAATCTAGAAATACCGCTAAGTTCTTTTTGTTGTTGTCCAAGTGATCTACAACTATCGAGGTAAGAGAATTTACTGCATCTTCAGTTGATTTACCGTGTCTAAATCCAAACTGTGATGTAGACAGAAGGTTGTATTTGTCTAAATAGTTCAACAATCTGCTATTTAGTAGCTTTTCTAATATTTTAGAGATCACCGGTAGAACCGAAATAGGCCTATAGTTGTTGACGTTGTCTTTATCCCCACCCTTGTAAACAGGCGTTATTAAGGACTGCTTTAGAGATTTGGGAAATATTCCTAATCTAAAACAAAGGTTTATTAGGTGCGTTAAAATAGGGACTACTTCTTTGGATATGTATTTCAAAAATGTTGTGGAAACATTATCCCAACCTGGCGCGCTATTTGATTTAAGACTTGCTAGCGTGTTATGCGTATCTGAACGATGATGGCTACTACGCTAACAACTGGCAAGGAACTTAGGTAGATTATGTGTTGAGTTATGATATATTTGTGAACAAAATATCTGGCATGAATTGTAACTTGTACTTCATTTTAAGGAGTAACATTCTTTAACGTTACCTACAATAAAACTGTACAGTGTGCATTGCGACGAAAAATGAAAACTATTTAAGCTTTCTTTTACAGCAAGACAATATGACAACCCGAGCATTTACATTTCAGACAATAATAATGTTATTGTTAAAGGATTTCAACCCTTTATTGCGATTATTAATCTAGCTACTTAGCGCAAGCGACTGCAACACGAGGCAGCATAACTCTAGTTGCATGGTTGCACAATTTACAGCACTTATTTCGCGTCGCGGGATAGTGCATCAACGGCGGTTCACCTCTTGTTTGATGCGGCGATGTTCCCCTGAAGTTTGGAGCTGAGAATCCGTAAGTAAATTGTACCGGATTTATTACATTAGGCTCGTTGATATGGTATATTCTTGACAGCATATCAAAGCTGACGTTTGAAGTTATTAGGAGTATATAACAGCGTGATATGAGTACGAATCATAAATTTGGGTTAAAGGGTTTACAGATATATTTTTTCCTATATGTTGTTTACATACAGCATTTCTTTGTCTGTAAGGGCAATGACATTGCGTACATTTTGTTTAAGGTATTTTAGGCCGCATTAACACCTATTAAATTACCTCAGCGTAACAAGAACCTCCTTTATATTTCATTATTTTTACAAGTCCTGTAAACTTTAGCTCAACCTTAAATATTTTTGCTCTTTAGTCCCTTATATTTACATGCGTAAAGCTACTTCCAATACTATTAAAGTATTCAATCATTACATTGGCATCAACACTGTTATAGTAGAGCAACGTTATATATCTTTGACGATATCATTTTGAGATATGTATAATGACCGACTGTAGACCGAAGAGCGAAGTGACCGAAGAGCGTAGCGACCGAAGTGCGAAGCGACCGAAGAGCGAAGCGACCAAAAGGAGCAAAGCAACCGAAGAACCAAATGACCGAAGCATTATAACCTCGACACTTAAAATGAAGCACATATAGCCTCGACGCTGCGGAAATGGAGGCCTCGATACGATTATTGTGGAATTGTATAGTACATATAACTTAAAGTGCGGCATACATATATCTTCGTCACTGCGACAGCTGCGACAGCAGACCCCTTGACACAATTATTGTGGAGTAATGATAGCATCCTCACTATGACGTGGGGCAAACTTAGCCTCAACACTACGACAGCAGAGCCCTCGACACAATGATTGTGGAGTAATGATAGCCTCTTCACTATTAAAGTGGGGCAAATATGGCTTCAACGCTGTGAAAGCGGAGCCCTCGACACAATGACTGTGGAGTAATGATAGCCTCTTCACTATTAAAGTCGGGCAAATATAGCTTCGACGCTGTGAAAGCGGAGCACTCGACACAATGGTTGTGGAGTAATGATAGCCTCATCACTATTAAAGTGGGGCAAATATAGCTTCAACGCTGTTAAAGCGGAGCCCTCGACACAGTGATTGTGGAGTAATGATAGCCTCATCACTATTAAAGTGGGGCAAATATAGCTTCGACGCTGTTAAAGCGGAGCCCTCGACACAATGGTTGTGGAGTAATGATAGCCTCATCACTATTAAAGTGGGGCAAATATAGCTTCAACGCTGTTAAAGCGGAGCCCTCGACACAATGATTGTGGAGAAATGATAGCCTCTTCACTATTAAAGTGGGGCAAATATAGCTTCGACGCTGTTAAAGCGGAGCCCTCGACACAATGGTTGTGGAGTAATGATAGCCTCATCACTATTAAAGTGGGGCAAATATAGCTTCAACGCTGTTAAAGCGGAGCCCTCGACACAATGGTTGTGGAGTAATGATAGCCTCATCACTATTAAAGTGGGGCAAATATAGCTTCAACGCTGTTAAAGCGGAGCCCTCGACACAATGATTGTGGAGAAATGATAGCCTCTTCACTATTAAAGTGGGGCAAATATAGCTTCGACGCTGTTAAAGCGGAGCCCTCGACACAATGGTTGTGGAGTAATGATAGCCTCATCACTATTAAAGTGGGGCAAATATAGCTTCAACGCTGTTAAAGCGGAGCCCTCGACACAATGATTGTGGAGTAATGATAGCCTCATCACTATTAAAGTGGGGCAAATATAGCTTCAACGCTGTTAAAGCGGAGCCCTCGACACAATGATTGTGGAGTAATGATAGCCTCATCACTATTAAAGTGGGGCAAATATAGCTTCGACGCTGTGAAAGCGGAGCCCTCGACTCAATGGTTGTGGAGTAATGATAGCCTCTTCACTATTAAAGTGGGGCAAATATAACCTCGACGCTGTGAAAGCGGAGCCCTCGACACAATGATTGTGGAGTAATGATAGCCTCTTCACTATTAAAGTGGGGCAAATATAGTACCATGTCGACATCTCATTTATAAGAAAATATTTATTTAATATGTGTTTTAATTTTGAACTATTAATTAATGTGCATTATAAAATTACATTAAAACTTTAATCAACACAGTTAATACCGATTTTCTGTTTGATGAATATCTTGTTGCACAGTAAACCTAAGCTTCTAAGTACTCACGGAAAGGAGAATTATTATTAGACGGAGTCCACAATATTACACAAATCAAGTATATCTTTCCATAATATATTTCATTTTAAAATTATATTATATTATGTTAATCAAAGCTGTCTAATAATAACAAAGCGGGTAAGTAACTGATGATCAAATTTAGGAGGCGACCACATCGATTGGACCCAAGACTCGACGATACCGCGATGTCCGATTAAAGCCTACTACCTAATCCGTCATGATCCATACGATAGATTCACTATGGCCCTCATATGGGGCATATGGGGTATCGGAGCACGCATAGCACGTCCCGTTTGTATACGTCGATTAATGGCATTAAACACTTTAAACTGTCAGTCAGACTAAATAGTCTTCCAATGTCTTATAGATTGTGTATTGATTGACATTACTCCTGTATATTTATACCTATAGGTATCCTCATAAGACGCTCATTAAACTTGTTGGTACTGTGTATGTACATTTGCATAAAGACGCGTTTTGTTATCATTCATAGGCACTTATTACCAATCGGCAAGGATTACCATTGTTATCTGTTTTATTGTATGGTAGGGTAGATCGGACATGGTAAAAGCCGCTTTCGTGAAACGATTACCTAGTATATATTAACTTTATTCAGATATGGTTTGTATATTTAAATCTGTACGCGAAAGCATCTCGTAAAAAAAAAAATTGTGAGTGAACATTGCATTTTATGCAAAAAATGAAATCTAAATAATATTATATTAGTAAATAATACTATAATAGTACGTATTACAATTATTTAAAGTTCAAATTGTAATCTATTTGTAGCCCCATACTTATTTTTTCCGTAATTTATTTATTCAAAAAAGAAGGTAGTTGTAGTAAGTGATTTCGTATGAACGTAAAAATTACTTACTTGATTTCTTAGGTATTAAGTTTATTACGCTAAACGAATATACCTACAATTTCAAATTGAAAGTTTAACTGCCATGTAAGTATGCAAACGAGACTAGACTTGCCGAGCTGAATAAACATCAATTTTTCGTTCGAGGGTACGGCGGTCGGCAGTTCAAATAATGTTTTGATTGTATACTTCTTATTCAGCGCACAATAAACATTAATCGAAACACAATTAGGTACACATATTTAGAGGAACACTATTTTGGCGAAAATACGTGTGACTCGGACTAACACAAAAACATGTAATGAGTACTGGAGGAGCGATGTCGAAGCAGGAACGCAGCGTAGCGAGTGAGAGGGACAGCGCGAACTTGTTTTTTAAATACTATAATCTCTAAAATGTGTGACTTGGACTGCACGATAACGTGTACTGCTGCTAGTAAATTATATTTGTTGTCTTGGATTTGGATACGAAGTATAATCCAAAATCACAGAGGAGCTGGGACGATGCTTTATCGAAAATAACATATACCACATGTCTAGATAACAGCGAAGGAGCTGAACGAGCTCGTTTGATAGCAGTTGGTTGTAGGGAGGCTGGCCACTGGCTCAACGCATATGCTCCGGGTTGCAGTTGGGCTGCGCCTGGGGGTATCAATCTGTGCACCGCATAAATGCCACTGTGGGAGTGACGTGGACGAGCGGGGGCGTCATGGTCTGTCTTGCCAGCGAAGCGCGGGGCGATTGTCACGTCACGCCGCGCTCAACGACATTATCCGCAGGTCTCTTGTCACCGTCAACGTGCCTGCGATACTTGAGCCGGCCGGTATAGCCCGGAACGATGGCAAGAGACCTGATGGTATGTCACTGATACCGTGGAGGATGGGACGAGTGTTGGTGTGGGACGCGACCTGCGTGGACACACTGGCACCGTCTCACCTTCACGGTACTACAAAGAAAGCGGGTGCGGCTGCCGAGGCTGCTGAGGGCTGAGGCCCTCAAAAGGAGGAAATACAGGGGTCTCGACGCCAATTATTACTTTGCTCCTTTCGGTGTCGAGACCCTCGGTCCGTGGGGCCCGGGAGCTCAGAGCATTTTTAATGATTTGGCCAAACGGCTGGTTGACGTTACAGGGGACAAAAGAGCTGGCAGCTTCCTCGCTCAACGAATAAGCGTTGCGATTCAGCAAGGAAATGCTGCCAGTATCTTTGGCACTATGCCCCAGGGGCCTCTTTAGATATAGATTTTTAGTTTTTAATTAGTTTAAGTTTGTATTGTACCTTTATTCACATTTTACTGTCATTCAACGCTTTTAATGATAACTATGGGACCTACATTGTGGTAAATTTATATATTTTTTAAATACGTATAAATCTTGCTGCATCGACGCCCCGCGTTCAGTCTCTTCAGCTCAGTCAGCTCAGTCAGCTAGAATATCAGGCATTCCTTGCGTTCGTAACACGCTACGCAGTTCCGAGAAGTGCTGTATACTGCGATTACAAAATATGAATACATGTACATTTTTTACACTATGCTTAACAACTGACTCTCGCTTGATTAATAGATTTTAAGTGTTACTTGAAATTACGTGAGGGTTTGCATTATTATTTTTAACCCGGATGAAGTCCAGGTTCTCATGATGGAGTCAGGAGTTGGTTACCAGAACACCTAATCTACTCATTATAATTCCATCGTGTTTGGGCTCAATAGATTCGCCCTGACGAGCACCATTGATCTAGATGAGGTCTAGGGTCTCATGATGGAGTCAGGAGTTGGTCACCAGAACTCCTAAACGACTCATAATAACTTCATCATGTTTGGGCCCAATAGATTTGCCTTGACGAACACAATCGATCCAGATTAGTTCCAGGGTCTCATGATGGAGTCAGGAGTTGGTCACCAGAACTCCTAATCTACTCATCATAACTCCATCATGTTTGGGCTCAATAGATTTGCGCTGACGAACACCATCGATATTATTTTTAACCCGGATAAAGTCTAGGTTCTCATGATGGAGTCAGGAGTTGGTCACCAGAACTCCTAAACGACTCATCATAACTCCATCATGTTTGAGCTCAATAAATTTGCCTTGACGAACACCATCGATCCAGATTAGTTCCAGGGTCTCATGATGGAGTCAGGAGTTGGTCACCAGAACTCCTAATCTACTCATCATAACTCCATCATGTTTGGGCTCAATAGATTTGCCCTGACAAACACCATCGATCTAGATGAGTTCCAGGGTCTCATGATGGAGTCAGGAGTTGGTCACCAGAACTCCTAATCTACTCATCATAACTCCATCGTGTTGGGGCTTAATAGATTTGCCTTGACGAGATCCATCGATCTAGATGAGTTCCAGGGTCTCATGATGGAGTCAGGAGTTGGTCAACACAACTCCTAATCTACTCATCATAACTCCATCGTGTTTGGGCTCAATAGATTTGCCCTGTCGAGCACCATCGATCTAGATGAGTTCCAGGGTCTCATGATGGAGTCAGGAGTTGGTCACCAGAACTCCTAAACGACTCATCATAACTCCATCATGTTTGAGCTCAATAAATTTGCCTTGACGAACACCATCGATCCAGATTAGTTCCAGGGTCTCATGATGGAGTCAGGAGTTGGTCACCAGAACTCCTAATCTACTCATCATAACTCCATCATGTTTGGGGTCAATAGATTTGCCCTGACAAACACCATCGATCTAGATGAGTTCCAGGGTCTCATGATGGAGTCAGGAGTTGGTCACTAGAACTCCTAATCTACTCATCATAACTCCATCGTGTTTGGGCTCAATAGATTTGCCTTGACGAGCACCATCGATCTAGATGAGGTCCAGGGTCTCATGATGGAGTCAAGAGTTGGTCACCAGAACTCCTAATCTACTCATCATAACTCCATCGTGTTGGGCTCAATAGATTTTCCTTGACGAGCACCATCGATCTAGATGAGTTCCAGGGTCTCATGATGGAGTCAGGAGTTGGTCTAAAAATATTTTACCCATTTAATCGAATATACTCACAAAATATAGTCCACGGTCTACAATAAATATTTATTAAGAAAAAATAACTAGAACTGACTTGTACGAATTTGGTTGTTGTTGTTGATTGCAATTCATCGTCGATTTCTGAGTTTATCCTTACCTTATGTATATTTTTTATTTTTCTTTTAGTAAAACAACCTAATTCATCTCATAATTACCTGCATACCCACATGCAATAGGTGAAGATCAAAAAATGCATCAAAAATGTATAATTTCCCCTTCCAGCTTTTATTTTCTGAAACTTGGCCCAAAATAACGCTCCGAAACGGCAGCCGTTCATTGTATGTTGCGATGCTGCAAATTTGGTTAAAACTTAGTTTGGCACACATAATATGAAACTTCTGACCACAATCCGCTTGCGTGGTGTATGAAGGAGCATATTTTAGAAACGCTGAAATATTATGCGAGCATTTATTATCAATTTAGTATGAACACACATTTCTGATGTTCCATGCCATGTAAATGGCACACTTCTTTAATTGTAATTAGCTCTCTTGGTGTCTGCCTGTCGTTTAATCATAGATGGTTTTAGAGGTCTTTCAAGCCGATAAAGATTTTTTTTTTCGGAAAATATCTACCCAATAAAATATTTCCCCTTTCCCCTCCGTGTTTTACCATGGGTCCAAAAATACACTATTAGGCATTTAAATTCTACTAATAGAATTGAAAACGAGTGATCAATATCACAATATTCACAATTTCTATCATTCGTATTTCAAAAATAGCATATCGCCGTTTTCCACAGATTTTTGAGTGACGAAATCGAGCTCTTAAAATGAAATAAAAAGTCGCCCCCCTGCATTCAATTGTTTATTTGGAAGTCAGGATAAAACTGTAACATTAACTGACTGTATTTTTTATATTTAAAAACACTAGTACTAAAATTTTCATAAATTACATCATGATGGAGCCGAAAAGTTTGGAAATTATATTTACAAAGTTAAATAATTATAACAATCCCGAAAATCTATATTTGAAGAAAGCAATAAGAATTCAAGTATTGTCTGGTTCGTCGAAGAAGACCGTAATAAGTAGCTAAGAGACAATCGTTTATAGAATCCGCCAAACGAAACTTATTTAAAAATCACGAAATAATCACGTCTTCATGTTTGTTGCATCTGGCGATTGGCGTTTGTCGATATACGATTGTCAACTTGGCTAATCCTCCTGGCCGGGGATATAGGCGAAAGGCGTCGGGTCAGCTATCCACAGCAGAGAAACATTTGCAGGAACTTCGCATGCATACACCGCCACTTTTGCCCCTTGTCAAACAGAGGTCTTCACAGTTGTATCGGCAATAGTGCTCCTTCTGAAGTGCTGGTACCCCTGGAACAATTTAAAATAACTGGTCATGATTTTATTTATTCTAATCGCGTTTTAGGTAGACAAATTTTTGTAGATTTGAAAATCCGGAAATACCGTTACAAACATCAGAACTTATAGTCGATTCGCCAAAAATGTGTTTACGAAAAACATCGCACGAATACGAGAGCGCAAGGCTATCGTGGAATTGAATACGAGAACCAAATATGAACTAATTAGATACCCATTTTTAAACTTATTTATTTGGATAGAAAACATGAATATCATCATGAAGGTCAACTGATAAGACAAGAATAATGGCCAACTATATTCGCGGCGAGTGATGATAATACCTATTATATCGACATCATGGCATGTAAAAACTTTTTGATGTCATGACTGCACTGTGACGTGAACATAAAATTACTTATAGTTATAGCCATCGCTTGAACCTGCATTTTGTCAATTTACTTGAAAACATAACATAAAAGAAGAAATAAGAGTATTACAAAACGAGTAAGTATGTACGTATCTAATTATAGGAAATAAACTCAATCAAACTACTCTACTGACACCGTGCAAAACTACAAATCTACTGACGCCGTGCAAAACGTACTACATACATTACGAGAATGCCGACCAAGCCAAGGCAGCGGTGTATCTGACGTGGCCAGAGGGCCTACTGCAAAACACAAAGTCGAATTTTCGTTATTTACCTCTTTATCACTCTTGCATATTCGAGCGATGCACTGTGTGGGCTTTCATTGACATAGAAACCAAAGGTGTATTTTCATTTTTTTATTGAATTAGGTTTTGCCCAGCATTGGTTATGGTAACAATCGATCGATCAACAAAATCGATTTTGGGATAATTTGGCATAAAAAGTGTCGAGTTCTGATTTTTCTCTAAAAAAATGTATGGAGCAAGATAATCAATTTATTTCAAAAACCGCAAAACAAACCGTAATATCCTCGCGGATGGTTACGAATTATTTGTGATTTTTTTTTATTGTTTCTATGGAAAAGTGGTAAAAACCGGAATTGGCATTATAAAGTTTTTATTTTTATTGAAAAGACCTAGCTTATCTTTTTTTTTTAATACTACGTCGGTGGCAAACAAGCATACGGCCCGCCTGATGGTAAGCAGTATCCGCAGCCTATGTACGCCTGCAACTCCAGAGGAGTTACATGCGTGTTGCCGACCCTAACCCCCTCCCACCCTCAATAACATGCATTCATTCATTCATTTTAATGCTAAACTATGCATTTCATAAACAATAGGAATTCTTATTCAAAAACAATGTATGGAGCGGGAACACTAAATCAATATAATTCAAGAACCGCAAGAAATGCCGTAATATTTTTGCAAATGGTATAACCACCAAGAATTATTTTTTTATGATTTTTTGGCATACTTCATTTTTGTATATTTGGCATGTCTGAAATTCATAGGTTAGCATAAAAATGCTCGAAAAACCAATTTCAATAAAATAATAATAAAAACTTAAAATTACAACTTTGGATTTTGCATCTTTTCCATAGAAACAATAAATGATGGAAAAGGCACCCGTTACGGATATAATATGAAGTATGCAAAAAAATTACAAATACTTAAATAATTCGTAGTATCTGCGAAGGATATTACGGTTTGTTTTGTGGTTTTTGAAATAAATGGATTTTTTGTTCCTGCTCCATACTTTAGGCCAAATTGTCCCATTCAACATTTATTTAAGATTTAAATTATTGAATAACAGTTTAATTGGTTCTATGAGTAATGCCGACGACTATTGGGCAGTTTTAAAACGTAAAAGTAAAAAATTAAAAAAGATTGAAGTAATCCCGCTGATTTTCGTATTTTAACGAAGTAATCATTTTAATATTACTGCAGTTGGCTAAAATATGTGTTTTTCATAAAAATTGCAATGTAAATGTTTTTTGCAATTGGCTATTTTTGCCCAGACATGCAAAGTCTCAAATTGCAAGTAAGTCCTAAGGAAAAAGTCATGGCCATACTTTTATTAGGCCGCCTTTACACCTGTAAGTTACTTTCGTAATATTTATGTAACTTACTTACGGTTGCATTTACACTTAAAATAAACTTACAGTAAAAAATGCTTACGTACATTTCGTGAGTTTAAACTTGCATAAATTATTACACGCCCATTTACATATGCTTACTAAATCAGTAATAAAAATGTCCACTCATAGTCGCCACCTACGTTGCTGGTTGCTGCATATTTAATTTTATACAATAAAAGGCGAAAGCAAAAGAATGCTGAAAGAAAATGCTGGGTAAAACCTTGGCTAGAAAAAAGAATGGCACGACATGCGTTTGAAAATCTTCTGAAGGAGTTGAGAATGGAATACCGAGCCCAAATTTTCAATTTTGTAAGAATGAATGTACAAGTTTCGAATATATTTTGGAAGAAGTTGCACCTATCATTAAAAAAAACGATACACATTTTCGACATGAAATTTCACCACCTGAGAGATCTGTAAGTTCTCAACTTATCAATTTAGTTCGATAAGTTGTGAGTCGCTTCCGTAAACAAACACGAACGTGTTTAGACTTGTAATTTCCCAATTTACGATAGTAGTAAAAAAATACAGTATGCTACTTACAACAAGTGTTTACACTTGAAAATTTATCGTAAGTCGCTTAAGTAACTTACAGGTGTAAAGGCGGCCTTACTTCAATTACTGGTTATGCAAATTATTGGTTTCCTCGCATTCGATATGAAAAGTAGAGTGTTAAACTATGGTGAAAGGCACAATTTCATCCCTCGGCAGTCTACTAGAAGGTACTATATAATATAACTAATAGCTCCCGTTTAGCCTATTGTGACGCATGCTCTAGGCCGGTATTTTTTTATATGGAGCAGCTGTCATGTAAAATGTTTGTAGGCTTTTTTTTGAAAGTATTGCATATTAATTGATTTAGAAATGTAGTATTTAAGTAATAGAAATGCAATAAAACATATTTATTAATTTTTTTATCAAGCCTTTTTTGTGATATAAGAGGAAAACGAGTAGATTAATCGCTTGATGGTAAGCAATTACCGTCGCCTATGGACACTCGCAATACAAGAGGCATTGTAAGTGCGTTGCTGGCCTTACGACGGGGGAGGCGATGGGCTGGTCATGTAAAGAATGAACGACAAGAAGTGGCCAAAAACAGCGTCCAGTAGGAATATGAAGGCAAGGAAAACCATTAGAAAGGTGGTCAGATGTTATTATTAAAATAGCAGGACAACAATGGATAGAAAAAGGCAAAATAAGAGATAAATGGAAGGAGTAGGAGGAGGCCTATTATCGAGAGAAATATTTAATACCCGAGACATAATTAATATATTTATTTGACAGTTAAATTTTATTAAGTTAATTTAATTACTTTTGATATGACATAATGTAAATAACGCATTCATATCCGTTAGTTCTCTTTTTTATAAGGTAGCGATGTTAAGGAATAAATAGCTTTTTATTTTATTTTATTCTTTATTTTAAAATGACAACATTAATGAAAACTTTTTTATTTCAATTATACGTGTAATAAATTACAAAATTAGATAGTTCAATAATACAATAATTAATTTTTGGTAACACTTAAGGAAAATTATGCTTTGTACAACTATTACTGGTAGAATATTACACTTGCCATGTTAAAGTAAATAACAACAAATTCAATGACGCATATGTGAATTATGCAAGTCATTAAGGTTATTATGAAGCTGGAATGATGGAACATTTCTAAGTGGCCAGTAATTTACACTCTAATGTAAGGAGTGCCTATGATAACAAAACTCTTAAATAGTTTGAAACGAGTTTTTTATTGAGTAATTCTTGTAAGCGAAGTAGGTACGATAATCTGTTCTCAAAAAATCTATGATATTGTCTCTTATAATAATAAAAAGTGTTAGCAATTACGAACGTTGCCAGCTCATCCTAAAGTAGGTACGTTTTTAACTTTTTACCGGAGAAGTTTTCATCATCATAATGGTGTCATGTTTTTATTATGTATGGAATAAATAACATAAAATAAAATTCCTAATTCGACCTAGGATCATATAACATTTATTTCTCCCACATTACTCCTTAGGATGTCAGAAATGCGTGGTTTCAATTTATTGGATTCTTGACGGGTACAGTGTAATATACATTGCATTTATTTTATACTTTCGCTGTTACATATCGACTATTTCCAATCACTATGAGCAATGTCAAATGAAGCGTCATAGGGATCATTCACCGCGAGTAATATAACATATTTCCGCAACATTGTCCGCGTAGCAGTTTTTAAACTGAATCTCATTTCTCCTTCCTTAGTACTGTTATATTAACTTTCAGTAAAAAAAGGGTATCGGGTCTTTGCCTGTTATCCAAGTATGTATATTCTTCTATTTTTATGAAGTCAAGTAACAACATACAAATATGATTATACCCTCCATTCACCAAAACATATATCGGGATTAGGTACGCTATTTACGAATTACATAAAGAACAATAATATGCCAATAATATTAGTACATACCTTGGAAGTATAGAAACACTAAAAACACCGCATAACAAATCTTCATCGCACGACTGTTTTTCATGACTACAGGCATGTATATAATTATTATCGTTCTAGTAAAAGAGAGAAACGTACCTACGAGTAATTATTTTCTTACCACTTAAGAATGAGCAAGATGCAAAATATTTTTGTAGGTAGGTGTACGTTGTTTATTTTCCAAAGGACGTAAGATTTAGATGATCATACGGAACATACGCTTTTCTAGATAACAATAGTATCACAATAAACCTGTTGTTAGTTCACGTGGTTCGATTATTAACGCATTAATGAAAAAAATCTTTAGCGAATCTAATTACGTGATAACATTTTTTATTTAATTTTCAACCTTAAAATGCAAGAAATATGACTCATCCTAGATCGTTAAGGTCTTGAATAACGTGAGTGTAGCTAGTGCCTATTAAAGTTAGAAGTAGTTTTTATAGCGTCATATTCTAACAGACGACACCGCTGAACTAGCACCGTTCTTAGTGTCCGTAAGGCCAGTCCTTAGATAATATATGTCATGTGTTTTACCCAAATTGCTCAGGACCAGATTCAGTGGAAGATTAACTATAATTCGAAGCCTAAACCCCTACAGAGGGTACCAGGATGATAAGAAGAGAAGGAAGAAAGTTCTGTTTTGACTTCCATGACATTTTATTCTAGTTTTGCGCCTATGTCACCGATAAGGCAGGTCAAATTATGTACTGTATATTTGTCAAACCATTATTAAGTAATTCAAACGGGACTTAATCGCGTCTTAAGATTAAAAAGAAATTTACCTCCGACGTCTCGGAGAAGACTGGCTAAAGTTGACATCAACATCTTCTAGCCGCGCGAGTTTTTCGAACTACCCGCACTTGGTCTTGTTTATTGACTTGAACATTTTGCGCACTAGGGATGAACGATATTCGATTTTTCGACTGTCGATATTCGTTCTCGTTTACATATACCAATGACTGGATTCCAAGTGGATGAGATACCCAAAACCTCGTCCCGATTGAAATTGCAATGTTTTTTTATTTCAATGGGTTCCCGCACTTTTCTGCTGTAGAAATGGCGATCCGTGGAAAGATTTTAGGGTTATGCAGCTCGATCCATTAAGCCCCGTTTGTATTAGTTAATAATGTATATTTGTCATTTAGAAATCCTCGTTTTTAAGTTTAGGTTAAGTTAAACTTGAAATTATGTGATATTGTAGAACCCAGAGGGCAATATGAACTTACATTTCGATGTCAAAATAATGTCATTTTGTTATCATTCACCCGTGCATTTCTTTCGTACTTATTCCTATATGTGATATTGGCACGAGCGAGATATATAAATTATATATTATACTGCGAATGAAAACAAAATTAGAGTTAGACCAAGATAAGTCTGCAATTTCATAGAAGATTGACGTTTAAAATAACACTTGCACTGCGTGTGCTATCAAAATCGTTGCAGACTTGTCTTAGTCTGACTTTATATAATTTTGACATCATGGTAAATGAAATACAGATTGTGATTGTGTGCTTGCAACCAGCCATCCGCCATGACACCTTCCAACGGAGTGTCGACTTACAGGTAGTTGGCAAACCACACATTTATTGTGTAAACGTCACAGCGTGGTTTAGTTTCTCTAAGAAATTTCTGACCTTAAAAACTCACGGATTTATCAGATTCATATATGGTTTAAGTCGGGTAGTCCTGGAATCGGAAAGTACACTTTGGCAATATACAGGGTTGTGCAAGCTGAATGGTCATACTGAGCAAATTTTAGTATGGGTCTAACCTTATAAAAAAAAATGCTGTTTTTGGCTAATCAGATGTTGATGTTTTCTATGGGAGAGACAAAGTTTTTTTCGTGTTTTCTCGGTTAGTTCCATAGTAAAAGTTGCTCGGTATCACCTATATACTCATTTTGCTTTTATCTACATGAAAAAACACTTCATACATATACGTGACTATATAGGGATCACGTAGGCTTATGCCACCCTCGTGAGAATTGTGACTTAGCATGTATAACATAAATCATAAAAAAATGCTTTAAAATCTCATCAAACACAATAATAATAAAGAGTCTCAATTAGTTATATCTTTTCTTTCATGTTGCCATGCAATTGCTGCCAATTTAGGTAATGCTTCTGATGTCCTTTAATTTTATATTCACTTGAAATGAGAAGGTGCTCACGCAGACCAAAGGTTTTTTTTCTATTTTTATAGATTGTGATGCTGTTACGTTAGCCCTGATTTTTTAAGAATATTTTCTTGGTTTTTATTTTTACTTATTATGATAGCATATTTAATACCTATGATATAATTTTAGTTAATGAATACTGAACAGGAAAAAGACCATAAGTCATATTAATCAAGACAGCCAATTTTTTAAATAACATTCCATTCCTGCCTGGCCAAACAATAATGTCACTAAAAAAATTAGCGCTTCGGGTATATACTTATGTTACACGTTTTAAAGTCTGGATCTGAATCCATCAAGATCTGAGGACTCATTTTCTCATAGAATACATTTTCATAACTGGACTTTATCAAAAATGTTTTTTAAAACATGTAAAAATCGCCATACATGAGATATGCGCCGATGGAGAGTTCGTTCTGGTCTCCATCAACAGTTTCACTTCACCACATAACACTTTTTTGAAAGAAAAATTTATAATGCTTGATTGGTCGATGAAAGTACAAAAAATAATGTTACTGTGGCAACATAATAACGTTACCATGGAGATACCATTGTTTTAGTAGTAATAGTTTAGAGTAACCATCGAGGAGAAGCATCTCATATGTTTGCCTATAATTAATAATCAAACGAACTTACCTGTGAAGTTTGATTACAATTATGCGAGTATCCAAATCCAAGACAACAAATATAATTTACTAGCAGCAGTACACGTTATCGTGCAGTCCAAGTCACACATTTTAGAGATTATAGTATTTAAAAAACAAGTTCGCGCTGTCCCTCTCACTCGCTACGCTGCGTTCCTGCTTCGACATCGCTCCTCCAGTACTCATTATTTCAGAGTTATTTTTGTGTTATTAACAGAGACTATTTTATTTTCATTTTTGGGGATGGGGGGCGGGTCTTTGTTGTCTTGGATTTGGATACTCGCATAATTGTAATCAAACTTCACAGGTAAGTTCGTTTGATTATTAATTATACTTCGTATCCAAATCCAAGACAACAAATATAATTTACTAGCAGATGTTCAGAGCTTTGTATTTAAATTCAAATCCTGAATGCGAAAATAAAATAAAATATCGATATCAAATCAGTATGTTACGAACATACTGATATTATTGATTTTGACTAAAGAGAACAACGTACCACCTAGAAGTTATTAATTTATATCCAATTTAAATAATTATTTATGTATCTACATAGTATAAATGTAAAATGTATGTATAGCATAATAAAATATTATAATGATAAGCGTCATGCATTAAGGAGTGAAATTGCTCTTGGTATTTCATTTCGTTAATATTAAAAAAGTAAAAAACTTTATTTGATTTCTCTGTAGTATATTGATAAAGTTGTATATATCTAAATATTCACAAGGTACAACTATTTTTATGTCATTTACAAGCCAGGACGCCATTAAGTGTAAATGTGTTTTCAAGCTTTAGTTGGCTCTAAATAAGTTTTAGATGGGCATTTTCTGTCTGTAACCATATAAACAAACCATTTTGTATAATTTAGAATTTACCAACCATTCTCTGGATGTAATTACAACGGAGACAAACAAGCATACGGCCCGCCTGATGGTAAACAATCACCGTAGCCTATGAATGCCCGCTACTGCAGAGGTATATTACATGCGCGTTATTGACCCTAAAATATAATCTAATTTTATGTTACGACACTTTAAAGTTAATTTTGAATACAGCAATCAATACTTTCCTCGGTAAATAGCCTTTGAGTGAGGTAGATAAAGGAGAATTTTCTTCATTGTAAAGCTACCATAAATATCAAGGCTATATGTAAGTACTTTAAAACTAAGTCTGGACAATTACTAGTAGAGTATCCTGTAGGTATTAAGTATTTGAAACTTATCACTTTGAAAATATAGATGGACTAATTTTAGTTATTACCACAGATCAAGAAATAGTAATATGATATTATTTATAACTATTATAAATAGCTAATCTCATCTGCTTATGCGTATCTGAACGTTGATGGCTACTACGCTAACAAGTGGCAAGGAACTTAGGTAGATTATGTGTTGAGTTATGATATATTTGTGAACAAAATATCTGGCATGACTTGTAACTTGTAATTTATTTTAAGGAGTAACATTTTTTAACGTTACGTACAATAAAACTGTACAGTGTGCATTGCGACGAAAAATGAAAACTATTTAAGCTTTCTTTTACAGCAAGACAATATGACAACCCGAGCATTTACATTTCAGACAATAATAATGTTATTGTTAAAGGATTTCAACCCTTTATTGCGATTATTAATCTAGCTACTTAGCGCAAGCGACTGCAACACGTGGCAGCATAACTCTAGTTGCATGGTTGCACAATTTACAGCACTTATTTCGCGTCGCGGGATAGTGCATCAACGGCGGTTCAGCTCTTGTTTGATGCGGCGATGTTCCCCTGAAGTTTGGAGCTGAGAATCCGTAAGTAAATTGTACCGGATTTATTACATTAGGCTCGTTGATATGGTATATTCTTGACAGCATATCAAAGCTGACGTTTGAAGTTATTAGGAGTATATAACAGCGTGATATGAGTACGAATCATAAATTTGGGTTAAAGGGTTTACAGATATATTTTTTCCTATATGTTGTTTACATACAGCATTTCTTTGTCTGTAAGGGCAATGAATGACATTGCGTACATTTTGTTTAAGGTATTTTAGGCCGCATTAACACCTATTAAATTACCTCAGCGTAACAAGAACCTCCTTTATATTTCATTATTTTTACAAGTCCTGTAAACTTTAGCTCAACCTTAAATATTTGTGCTCTTTAGTCCCTTATATTTACATGCGTAAAGCTACTTCCAATACTATCAAAGTCTTCAATCATTACATTGGCATCAACACTGTTATAGTAGAGCAACGTTATATATCTTTGACGATATCATTTTGAGATATGTATAATGACCGACTGTAGACCGAAGAGCGAAGTGACCGAAGAGCGTAGCGACCGAAGTGCGAAGCGACCGAAGAGCGAAGCGACCAAAAGGAGCAAAGCAACCGAAGAACCAAATGACCGAAGCATTATAACCTCGACACTTAAAATGAAGCACATATAGCCTCGACGCTGCGGAAATGGAGGCCTCGATACGATTATTGTGGAATTGTAGAGTACATATAACTTAAAGTGCGGCATATATCTTCGTCACTGCGACAGCTGCGACAGCGGACCCCTTGACACAATTATTGTGGAGTAATGATAGCATCCTCACTATGACGTGGGGCAAAATTAGCCTCAACACTACGACAGCAGAGCCCTCGACACAATGATTGTGGAGTAATGATAGCCTCCTCACTATTAAAGTGGGGTACATATAGCCTCGACGCTGTGAAAGCGGAGCCCTCGACACAATATTGTGGAGTAATGATAGCCTCTTCACTATTAAAGTGGGGCAAATATGGCTTCAACGCTGTGCAAGCGGAGCCCTCGACACAATGACTGTGGAGTAATGATAGCCTCTTCACTATTAAAGTGGGGCAAATATAGCTTCGACGCTGTGAAAGCGGAGGACTCGACACAATGGTTGTGGAGTTATGATAGCCTCATCACTATTAAAGTGGGACAAATATAGCTTCAACGCTGTTAAAGCGGAGCCCTCGACACAGTGATTGTGGAGTAATGATAGCCTCATCACTATTAAAGTGGGGCAAATATAGCTTCGACGCTGTTAAAGCGGAGCCCTCGACACAATGGTTGTGGAGTAATGATAGCCTCATCACTATTAAAGTGGGGCAAATATAGCTTCAACGCTGTTAAAGCGGAGCCCTCGACACAATGGTTGTGGAGTAATGATAGCCTCATCACTATTAAAGTGGGGCAAATATAGCTTCGACGCTGTTAAAGCGGAGCCCTCGACACAATGATTGTGGAGTAATGATAGCCTCATCACTATTAAAGTGGGGCAAATATAGCTTCAACGCTGTTAAAGCGGAGCCCTCGACACAATGATTGTGGAGTAATGATAGCCTCATCACTATTAAAGTGGGGCAAATATAGCTTCAACGCTGTTAAAGCGGAGCCCTCGACACAATGATTGTGGAGTAATGATAGCCTCATCACTATTAAAGTGGGGCAAATATAGCTTCGACGCTGTGAAAGCGGAGCCCTCGACACAATGGTTGTGGAGTAATGATAGCCTCTTCACTATTAAAGTGGGGCAAATATAGTACCATGTCGACATCTCATTTATAAGAAAATATTTATTTAATATGTGTTTTCATTTTGAACTATTAATTAATGTGCATTATAAAATTACATTAAAACTTTAATCAACACAGTTAATACCGATTTTCTGTTTGATGAATATCTTGTTGCACAGTAAACCTAAGCTTCTAAGTACTCACGGAAAGGAGAATTATTATTAGACGGAGTCCACAATATTACACAAATCAAGTATATCTTTCCATAATATATTTCATTTTAAAATTATAATATATTATGTTAATCAAAGCTGTCTAATAATAACAAAGCGGGTAACTAACTGATAATCAAATTTAGGAGGCGACCACATCGATTGGACCCAAGACTCGACGATACCGCGATGTCCGATTAAAGCCTACTACCTAATCTGTCATGATCCATACGATAGATTCACTATGGCCCTCATATGGGGCATGGGGCGCACGGTATCGGAGCACGCATAGCACGTCCCGTTTGTATACGTAGATTAATGGCATTAAACACTTTAAACTGTCACTCAGACTAAATAGTCTTCCAATGTCTTATAGATTGTGTATTGATTGACATTACTCCTGTATATTTATACCTATAGGTATCCTCATAAGACGCTCATTAAACTTGTTGGTACTGTGTATGTACATTTGCATAAAGACGCGTTTTGTTATCATTCATAGGCACTTATTACCAATCGGCAAGGATTACCATTGTTATCTGTTTTATTATATGGTAGGGTAGATCGGACATGGTAAAAGCCGCTTTCGTGAAACGATTACCTAGTATATATTAACTTTATTCAGATATGGTTTGTATATTTAATCTGTACGCGAAAGCATCTCGTAAAAAAAATTGTGAGTGAACATTGCATTTTATGCAATCATAAAATGAAATCTAAATAATATTATATTAGTAAATAATACTATAATAGTACGTATTACAATTATTTAAAGTTCAAATTGTAATCTATTTGTAGCCCCATACTTATTTTTTCCGTAATTTATTTATTCAAAAAAGAAGGTAGTTGTAGTAAGTGATTTCGTATGAACGTAAAAATTACTTACTTGATTTCTTAGGTATTAAGTTTATTACGCTAAACGAATATACCTACAATTTCAAATTGAAAGTTTAACTGCCATGTAAGTATGGCAAACGAGACTAGACTTGCCGAGCTGAATAAACATCAATTTTTCGTTCGAGGGTACGGCGGTCGGCAGTTCAAATAATGTTTTGATTCTATACTTCGTATTAATCGAAACACAATTAGGTACACATATTTAGAGGAACACTATTTTGGCGAAAATACGTGTGACTCGGACTAACACAAAAACATGTAATGAGTACTGGAGGAGCGATGTCGAAGCAGGAACGCAGCGTAGCGAGTGAGAGGGACAGCGCGAACTTGTTTTTTAAATACTATAATCTCTAAAATGTGTGACTTGGACTGCACGATAACGTGTACTGCTGCTAGTAAATTATATTTGTTGTCTTGGATTTGGATACGAAGTATAATATTTTAGGAGGGTCCTCATTTACTCATTCCGGTTTTTAAAAAATCTGTGAGTATTCTCGTCACGCGTCGCATTCTTAGCGTCGAGCTGAAAAGGATGCTCGAGCAACCTCGTGGGAAACTTAAAACTGTCTTGAAACACACAGCAGTGTAAATGACGATAAGGGACTGTCTTAAAGTGCAAGTCACAATTGAAGACAGCGAGAATCAGAGCCAGAAAAGCTCTGATGCGTGTTTCTGTAGCCTATGCTATGCTTCGGCCATGTTACTATTTTTTTCATTCACTACGTAACCGAGCAAAGCAAAAAATATTGAAATATATGTTTTGCTAGTAAAAGTTTTATGCTGCAATATATTTCTGGTATTTATGAAATGAAATAAATGAAATGAAAGCATTTATTTCGGACAAAAACATCCATATTATGTTAGTAATGACTTACGGCTAAGTGTGTTAGTAGAAAGTATAATTGCAATTTGGAATGGCATGCAGAGACATCCAGTGAATAAGGATAGGGCTGTCCATCCTCTCAGCAATCACCTTCAGGAGAGTGTTGGTTGTTACTGCCCCGAACACGCTCGCTACACACGACCAGTCTAGACTGACTGAGTCCTCCTGCTTAAGGTTATTTTACAGTTTCTTTTGTTGGGTTAAAAGCAAAGCAAACAAAACATTTCAGTGACCTTGTATAATGGGGCATATATTTAGTTTCGCGTTTTTTTTGTTTAATCTAGGTACACCCGTCATATCAAAAACTCGTCGACGATTGTTTCCTCACTCATAATTATTCAACCTAAGTAGGTATATAACAATTCAATAACTAGAACAGGAATTTCAACTTAAATGGTAGATTAAACGGAAATATTAATGCAATATTATTATGCTATATCCTATTTCCCATTTCCTTGATTATATGTCGATAATTTGAGTAATGTATTAACATAAGGACGAAAATAGTTTATTTTGCTCGGGGCAAGACAAACAGTTCCATACAAGTGTTTGTCATGCCCCGGTGATAATCTTAACCCAAGGTGGGTTAGTTAGTTTAAGGTGGTTCGCTTTCCATACAAAAAACAATTGGGTTTTATGAAGTCATTCCACACTATTATAAATTTGTGCGCATCTATATACTTTCGAATATTCGTTTGCGCTAAATTGGTAGAAAAACTTTGTTTCATACAGAAATCACGCAAAAAACGTTATATTTTGGTGTTACATTGATAAAAAATATAACGTTTTTGCGTTATTTCTGTATGAAACAAAGTTTTTCTATCTATTTAGCGCAAACTAATATTCGAAAGTAGATAGATGCGTAGACATTTATGTAGTAATAGTGTGTAAGGACTTCATAAAACGCAATTGTTTTTTGTATGAAAAGCAATCCACCTTAATTTATAAATAAATACCTACATCATTCAAGTATATTATATGGACAGTGGTAAATTCCCGACTCCTGTTTAAAACCGCAAAATAATATCACAAAAAATGTCTTAATATAGAATTTAACACTCATGATACTCAACGAATGAGTCACTTCCTGTAGGAGTGAGGTAAAGTCCCCTATCGGAGCTCGCCTCTATAAAATCACACAGCAGAATGTCCCTAGCTTTAGTAATACATTGTCAAAATGGAAGTTAAGTTGTTTGTGTTCCTAATGTTTGTGTTCCTGGGTGTAGTGAAAGCCGCTGTTGTTATAAATGAATTTGAAGACGGTAAGTTTCTATCTGTAGACTAAATAAAAGGAAATCCCAAGTCCCTACAAGTTTATCGTACATTGTGCAACGAGGAAGTCTAGTAAAATTTTGGAAACGAGGTAGTTAAAAACCCGAGTGCAATATTCTTACCCCCGGAGTTACACATAATGTATTACATCACACCTGTAAAGACAAAACTAAATATTAGGTTATTCTTAGATACGATGACATACCAAACATTTGTCCGCCATTGTCATTTCTTGACAGGCACAGACCTATTCAGCATTCAGCCACGACTACGAAATTATGTAAAAAATTGTATTTTAAACGGCTATTAAATTAATTAAATTAAATATTTGTAAACATAATCAAAAATATTAAATTATAAACGTTAGAATTTTAAAAGTAAAACTCAATACGCTTCTTGGTTTGTATTAGTGACATATTTAAAAAAAAAGCTATTACTTCCTAGGGAGCTATACTTTTTTTTCACAAGCCATAACTCCTGCGAGAACAGTATAGGCCTTTGTCTTTCAGTAAACCTGCTCTTATTTCATAGATCTTTTTCAAGCAAGTGTGATGAAAATAAATCATTCAATTTGTGTAGCATATATAACCCTGGCAATAAGGAAAATCAATGATTGATTGAAATGAGATAAGTAATTTTGGACTCCAAATACGACGGAAGTTTTACTCTTCGAAGGCCGCAAAAATATGTGACACCTTCTTGGAGGGCTCTAAAAATAATACCGTGTCAAATATTTTTGCGGCCTTCCTTACGTAACATATTATTGCCGGTGACTGTACAACATCGACACAAACACAATTTTACGCCAGGTAATGATGTCAACCATTTGCGATGTAAGGTCACGGTTACGTGCATTTATTTAGTTCCGCGATTTTTTTTTGTTTAATATATAAACCCGTCATATCAAAAACCCGTTGACGAGATGCCAGTCAACGAATATTAAAATGCCTTTCTGATTATATAGCAATTTTCATTACGGTTCATTAGAAAGCATTTTTGTGGTATCCAACTTTGGCCATGATTGTTAAATAAAATTGATATTTTTAGCCAAAAAAACGCACCTGTCTTTTAAATACATAAATAAATAGAAAAAGATATTGAATTTGATTTTAAATATTTTTTCTAGATCCCAACTATGATTAAACTGGTCTCGGACAGTATACTTCCTTCTATATTACATTACTAACGTCAATTCCAGTTAACGAAAACAGCTTAGAAGGTGGTTGCAACAACGGAGCATGCGACCAGCTGTGTCGGCGACTCGGCTTCACGGGGGGCGTCTGTGTAGGCGGCAGATGCAAATGCGACAACTTTTCTCCACTAATAGGTAAGGGGTTTTCACAATCATTATGTATACCCAGTTGTTTAATAAAGTTATTTTCTACGAATGATAACCCTAGTTAATAGGTATTTATATCAATGTTAATTCCAGATAACGAATACACTTTGGAGGGCGGTTGCAACAACCGAGCATGCGACCAGCTGTGTCGGCGACTCGGCTTCACAGGGGGCGTCTGTGTAGGCGACAGATGCAAGTGCGACAACTTTTCTCCATTAATAGGTAAGGTTATTTCACAATCATTCTGTATACTGTGTTGTTTAATAAAGTTATTTTCTACAAATGATAAGCCTAGTTTATTGCTATAAATGGGTATTATATCAATGTTAATTCCAGATAACGAATACACCTTGAAGGGCGGTTGCAACAATCGAGCATGCGACCAGCTGTGTCGGCGACTCGGCTTCACAGGGGGCGTCTGTGTAGGCGACAGATGCAAGTGCGATAACTTTTCTCCACTAATAGGTAAGGTTATTTCACAATCATTCTGTATACTGTGTTGTTTAATAAAGTTATTTTCTACAAATGATAAGCCTAGTTGATTGCTATAAATAGGTATTCTATCAATGTTAATTCCAGATAACGAATACACATTGGAGGGCGGTTGCAACAACCGAGCATGCGACCAACTGTGTCGGCGACTCGGCTTCACAGGGGGCGTCTGTGTAGGCGATAGATGCAAGTGCGATAACTTTTCTCCACTAATAGGTAAGATTATTTCACAATCCTTATGTATAATGTGTTGTTTAATAAAGTTATTTTCTACAAATGATAAGCCTAGTTAATTGCTATAAATAGATAGTATCAATGGTAATTCCAGGTAACGAATACACATTGGAGGGCGGTTGCAACAACCGAGCATGCGATCAGCTATGTCGGCGACTCGGCTTCACAGGGGGCGTCTGTGTAGGCGACAGATGCAAGTGCGATAACTTTTCTCCACTAATAGGTAAGATTATTTCACAATCATTCTGTATACTGTGTTGTTTAATAAAGTTATTTTCTACAAATGATTAAGCCTAGTTAATTGCTATAAATAGGTATTATATCAATGTTAATTCCAGATAACGAATACACATTGGAGGGCGGTTGCAACAACCGAGCATGCGACCAGCTGTGTCGGCGACTCGGCTTCACAGGGGGCGTCTGTGTAGGCGACAGATGCAAGTGCGATAATTTTTCTCCACTAATAGGTAAGATTATGTCACAATCATTCTGTATACTGTGTTGTTTAATAAAGTTATTTTCTACAAATGATAAGCCTAGTTAATAGGGTTGTTTCCAATTTTTTGAAACGCTCGTATTACGTTCTATATTAACTAAAAGTTGCCCTAAAATTCAACTTTTTTACTAAAAACGGCTTTAAATATGTTAAATTAACAAAATATATTTTGACAGATGCTTTCGCGCCCAAAACGCTCTTTGAAAATTGTGTGACGTCACAGTTTACGGTTTGACACATAACTATTACACACGTAGAAGATACGAACTGTCAACTGACATTTGTCATTTGTTGTTTATCGCCTAACTATCAACAGTGTCAATCCGAGAGTTGTGACGTCATCAGAATCTTCAATGACGTTTCGAGTTTGGTCACGTGACGTGTGCCAAAAGATATTTTAAATTCAATATTTACAAAAATATGCTCATTACAGGTCCCCTTAAAGTAGTTTAACATGTTCTTATAATCCAAAAGAATTTATTGGGATACAATTCTGCCCTAAGACTTGTTGATGGAAACAACCCTATTGCTATAAATAGGTATTATATCAATGTTAATTCCAGATAACGAATACACATTGGAGGGCGGTTGCAACAACCGAGCATGCGATCAGCTGTGTCGGCGACTCGGCTTCACAGGGGGCGTCTGTGTAGGCGACAGATGCAAGTGCGATAACTTTTCTCCACTAATAGGTAAGATTATTTCACAATCATTCTGTATACTGTGTTGTTTAATAAAGTTATTTTTTACGAATGATAATCTTAGTTAATTGCTATAAATAGGTATTTATATCACTGTTCATTCCAGATAACGAATACACCTTGGAGGGTGGTTGCAACAATTTAGCATGCGACCGTCTGTGTCGACGACTCGGCTTCACAAGAGGCGTCTGTGTAGGCGGCAGATGCAAGTGCGACATCTTTTCTCCACAAATAGGTAAGATTATTTAACAATCATTATGTATACCTAGTTGTTTCATTAAGTTTTTTTCTATGCATAATGTTTAGTTAATTGCTATAATTAGGTATCATATCAATGTTAGCTCCAGATAACGAATACACCTTGGAGGGCGGTTGCAACAACCGAGCATGCGACCAGCTGTGTCGGCGACTTGGCTTCACAGGGGGCGTCTGTGTAGGCGACAGATGCAAGTGCGACAACTTTTTTCCACTGATAGGTACGTGAAGCAAGTTTTTATAAATATATACATATTTGGATATCAATTTACAACGTCAGAGTTTTATATTAATTTTGTACCAAAATACTCTTTAAAAGATCTATTTTTTTTAAATTAAGTTGGTATTTAATTAATACTTTTCCGAATCCTACATTTTGAGATTTATATATCAATCGACACTTTCTAAAAACAGAAACACTAGAGAGTTGCAATAACAGAGCATGCGATAAGTTGTGTCGGGCTCTCGGCTTCGCAGGGGGCGTTTCTTGCGGCGATAGGTGCAAATACAACATTATACTGGCATTAAAAGGTATAATCTATTGTTATGTATACCCTTATCTAACTAGTAGTTACTTTATGCCACCGTACGCGGTGGGATAAAGTAACAACTTTGATTATACCTTTTGTTTTTAAATTTGATAATGATGGATCACTATCAAATTTTACCAGAGATTTTTATTTTCTCGTAACCATTGTGTAGTAACGTGTAGTTTATTTATTTTGTGTTAGGTACCCATCATAACAATCAAGTAACGTTTAAACTGATGGGTATCTGATATTTTGATATGAAATATGTTTATATTAACGACTAGGTATTTGATGTACTTACGACCTCTATTTTGTTTTCATTTTTAACTTTACAGATAATTCTGTGACTAAACTTGAAGCAGTCGGTGGTTGCAGTCAACAAACCTGCAGTTATGCATGTCATAATTTGGGATACAAACATGGCATTTGTATTTTCGGAAAAAAATGTATTTGCTACAATGTAGTACACAATAAACGTAAGAAAGAAAATCTGCTTCTAAAATTTATCTATCTTTCTGAATCATGAAGCTAAATAGTGAAAAAGGCAGGTTGTTATGTATAAAATTGTCCCTCTTTACCATAGTTATTATATGTATTTAAATTATATTCATCGCTTGTTTCGTATGTTATTTAATATGTTGCTAGTTTGCTTTAGTTCCATATACGTTTATTTTTTATTCACTCTAAGTATATGATATACCTACCATACCTAGTTGGTTACTAAATTCTGTTACTGCTATAATCTTTATCTACGTAAAATATACGAACGAAAGTTAAATAAACTATATATACACAGGCCCTCAAACGACGAGGCCAGTCATCAATAGCGGAACGCACGATTGTCATGTCTAATTCCGTCACTGTCTTAACTATGGCCCACTTGAGGGAGTCAAGATTTGTGTGGAGTTTAGCACAGGCTTTCTCCTCAGTAATTTTGTTCCTTCGAAACCAGGCTTGAGTTGTTTTTGCCTTATGTGCAGGAGCTGAGTCCTGTTGAAAGACCCATGGCTGGTTTTGAAATAGGGTGTGGCTTACGGGCTTCACTATTGGTTCGAGAACGGTTTCCTGGTAAACTTTGGCCCCAGTTTTCACACCTTTTTCACAGAAATGAACCTGTGTTAGCCCTGAGTATGACACAGCCAGCCAAATCATTACATAAGAGGGATGATGGCCTCGTTGCACTCTTGGAACAGCCGCAATCGCTTCTTGACTGTTTTTTGTATACACTCTGTCATTCTGGCGGTTACAACATTCTTCAATGGTAAATTTTTTTTTCATCTGTAAATAGTATTTTTCGGTGGCAATTTTGTGCATACCGCTTCAATAGCACGCGACTTCTCTCTAGCCTCATAGTCTTTAATCGTCCATTAAGCAAATGTCCTTTTTGTCTGCGGTAAGCGTGTAGTCCAAGGTCTTCATTGATAACTACTTTTTTTAGGGACCTTCTCTTCACAGACATCTGTATTGCCAACAATTTTTGCTTCCGGACGGGGTTTCTTGCAATTCTCGCCTTCACTGCCTTTATTAGAGCTGGGATCCAAACGGTACGTGGTCTTCCAGACCTCTTGCGGTCATCGAAGCTCGAGTACTATTGTACCTATTAATTGTGCGATAAACAAATTGTTTGTTGATTTTTAGGTTTTCAAGCAACTTCAAAATCATGTTTGGCGGATGCCCACATTTGTGCAACGCAATTACTGCGATACGATTCTCTTTTAGGCCCTAATTTATTATAGATACAACGAGATAAGCGTTATGAGTGGTATATAATTATAGCTCACAAATCCACCACATTATGTCAATATTTATTTTTACGGCAGCATTTGTTTTAACGGAAATAAAGAGGTTGCAAATCGAGTAACAGAACGTAGTAACCAACTATTTAGGTATTGATATTGTTGATTAAAAGTTAAAACACAGTTATTAACCTGAATCAAAATTTTAAATTTCAGATAACCTTGAAAGATTGGCTTGTAATGAGTCGTCATGTTACAACTTGTGTCGGC
This sequence comes from Cydia pomonella, assembly GCF_033807575.1. Classification (NCBI taxonomy): domain Eukaryota; kingdom Metazoa; phylum Arthropoda; class Insecta; order Lepidoptera; family Tortricidae; genus Cydia; species Cydia pomonella. The sequence goes on along the minus strand of NC_084706.1, from coordinate 11,127,802 downwards.
GAAAGGGCTACCTCTTTGGCGTTTGTGTAAACGGCAAGTGCGAATGCAGTAAGTTCACAAACAAACTCACATACGATGAAATAGAAATCGTCAATGGTGAAAATGAAGATCTTGTAGACTATCAAACAAAAGTATCGTAAAAATGCTTTATCGCTGTATGATGATTAACCTATTTGTGTTTTGCATTATAATGCAAATACATTTAGATTATCGTTGTACATTTTTGCCCTTGAAGTTTTTGTGGAAATAATATAATACTAGATAACCTTATTGTGTCTTATTGAATGAAGAAACTCCTAAAGTAGCTACAATAGGTACATGCAATAAATATGCGACGTAAAATTAACCCCAATGACCAAATTTTTTAAGCATCATGTATTATACTCCCTACGGCCGGATTCAAACTTTAAGATACATCAAAATAAATATTAGGTCTAGATACAATATGAATCGATGTCAGTGTCAAAAGTGACGTTTTTGTTTGAAGAAACTTCACTTTTAATTCACACATCCGATCTATAACTTATCTAGACCTAATATTTGACGTACCTATCTTCATAATAAACTTTCTAGTGATTATTTATTCTTTTATTTTTGAAACTCACTTATGCTATTTGATAAGTAACGATAATAAAACTTTTGATACTAGTCTATCACTGTTTAACAGAGCATTTACCTAGGAGTATATTGGTTTTGTTTTATGCGTACTTAATGATTTACTGGTTTTATTTAAAAAGTTATGACACACTGATAATTTACTGTCTTTTGTAGTTAGTTTTTTTTCGGTCGTTCTAGTAATTTGTGAGTATTTATCTTGTAATAATTTAACAACAAAGTATAATATAGGTATAATATCAACCTTGCTTAGCAGTATATTTCATAATGAAAATAATTTGTTACATTTAGATTCCATATTTTGATTAGGACAACTAAACTTACTAGTAAGGGTAAATGCTTCCAGTATTAACCCGATGTAGACCGGTGCTAGAAAAAAAAATCAAACGGAAAATGTTATCATTGTCAATTTAACACACACGCAGCAATCGTTATTAGTATTACGTATAGAACTAAAATGAATTTAAAACGTATTAGCATTAGTGATAACATTTGCATGTTCAATAGTACGAGTACCTGATAAAAACTGAAGGTTATAACAATATAGCAATGTTTACAATCGTTCAGACGAAGATAATAGAATTTCTATCTAATCTAGATAAGAAGACAATGCAACTTACTTAAATTTCACTAGTGCCAGAGTCCCCATGATTGCAGCTGGAGTCATGACACAGAGATTATTGTTTACTTGCGTCATATTCTGACACTTCATAGCTATTAAGTGGCCACCAGTATCAACAGTTCCCGCAAACAGCTGCCAGGCTCTCTTATGGTGGCACGCGTTGTCAAAGATCCCGCAGCCAGGCTGCCTGTCCCCTCCGTTGGGGAAGAAATCCAATGTCCCAATGGGTTCACCGATGCCATAAGCTGTACTACCGAGCGCTCCGTTGCCATTGGTGTGAATCACTTCGACTAACTGCGCATCGGTAGCTCTAAGACGTAGTGATTCAGCACCCCAACGGTCACCAGCGGGGTCGAGAGCTAAAACATTTAGTTTGCAGTATAACTTTGGAGTTGACGTCATACTAGCAAATGGCAGTATGCAAAAAGGCAGGTGTTTGACCAGCGGCAATAAGCAAGAGACAATTTTTTTTCCGCGGGTGAATGTTTGAAAAAAATACTCGCCCGCAGAGTGAACTTTCATTAATCAACAATGTCTTTATAATTTTTTGTTCAAACGGGACCTACATTTCTTACGCGAGATAATAGTTATTTGTACAACAAGAGAGTAAAGTTTGATATTTCTTCGAGTGCTTAATTGAGTCCCGGCAAGCAAAAGATTCTATAACAATTTAATTTAGAATCTTGAGCGTAGTAAGGGACTCAAAAGCGCACGAGATGTATATAACTTAGATCTCGTGTTGGACACAAAACTTTTCACATCAGCAGTGAGAACATATTGGGAAGGTAAAAATACAACCTGAAAAATTTTAATTCTTCTTCATCACTATATCACACATGTTTTCTTAAGGTAATCTAACAATTAGCTTTAATCACTGCCATAAAACATAATGAATTGACAGTTCAATCGACGACTTTTTTTGTTCAAAAAATCTTTGTAAGATAAGGTCCGAATTGCGGATACTACTATTTTTCAACTATAAGTAGAGATCGTTAAAAGTAGAATTATTTATTTTGCGTAATAATCTTTGCATTTTTTTAAGTTTATTGTTTTAATTGTAAAATTAAATACTTATAATATGGAGTTTTTTTTATCAAATGTTTTTTTTTTCAATGAATTATTATTACGAATGATACTCGTAGGGTGATTTGGAACGATGCGGTCTGAGTAATTTCGGGGGTCTATAATAAACCGTCAATATACTGTTGAATTAAGTTTGAACTTTACTTTGTCTCTTTCTTTTTGCTAATGACGTGAAAGGGACAAAGAGTATAGAATCCAAATATTTCGAACTTGTATTAGGCCCCACACGTAGAAATGACATTCGAATATAAAGGTCACTTAAATTTTGTCTCACTCAATGAGCAAAATACTCACTGTTTTTAGCAGAAAATTACCCTTGTTCGAGCTACTGAGTTAAAAATTAGTTGCTCGCGTTTTAGCCGTCAGTGGACAGGCTTTATTTGGAGTTCGAACAATAAGCTTATGCTCAGGTATATGGAACAAGATAAACTTGTAAAAAGTAACTTATACACGCAAGTTAAAAGAAACAGGTGTACAAAATACTTAATTAGTGAGCTTTTTAGCTAAAACGAATTAGATGGTTTTATCGATTGGGCGAAGCATAATTTGGTTTGTGTCAAAAGTTTAAAACAGTCAACAAAAAGTTAGGCGGTATTTTAATTGCCTCACACCGAAAGTAGGTAAATATCACTACAAATAACTAATTACAGCTTCTTTTCTAAATTGTAAAAAAGGAAAACTGATTACTGATGACTGATTAGTATCGTAGTGTGGTAGAGAATGCCTCATGGTATTAAGTCCGCCTTTTGTGCTATAAGGTTCTCTTTTGTGCAATAAAGGTTAAATAAATAAATATACCTGTTATTTTCGCGGCACGAGCAATGCTGTTGCGACTCGCGATGCCTACAATGTGAACTCCCAGATCGAAGCCGATGAGATGAAGGCGATTTCGGTTCAACTTTGCCGCTGACATCATATTTTCTATGAAGCTTCTTATTTCGTGTGAGACACAGGGAACAAAGCTCACGGCGTCTTCATAGGGTACAAAAGATAGGAATGACCAGTCAATTAAAATGACGACCATTTGTTTGTCTGCTGTAATAAGGGCTGTAACAAAATATCAATGATTTTCCTAACATAATTAAAATATTCAATTCAAATAAAATATTATGAAACGAAATAAGCACCTTAGTACACATTAAATTATAATAAAGTTAGTTGTATGAGGCATATTTGCATCAAAAGTTGTCAGCATGCGACGCCTTTATTGTTTGAATTTCATTATTGTAATTATGTACCTACCTAAACGTAGTTTTTACACACTTTTTAGCATTTTGCATATATGTGTGCTTCAAATCTAGTTACTTAAATGTGAACCACTATCTGATATCTGATTCAGTTAATAAATATTTGGAGTACTTCCGTAATGTCGATAACAATGCAATAATAAGCTGACATGGAGCTGATCTGAGTATACAGTCGGAAGGTAGCCAATGGGACTTGTCGATGGAAAAACACAAATACATCGAGTTTAGGCTCATCAGCTATCTGACTCTAAGCAATTGAGAAGTAAGTACATTTGAGTTAGCAATAAGTGTACCTATGCCAAAAAATAACAAGTGTTTGTTTAAATACCACTTCTAGGGCAAACAACCATAGACTTCGAGTGATTTTATCGCCTTAGACTATGGACGGCGGCAAATCCAAGACATACTAAACGCGAATTTATTATTTTTATTATCTGCCGGTCAGCGGATCTACCAATATAATTTCTCTAGTAGGTAGAAGCTGCTACCTATAATCAAATTGAAGAAATTACGGCTCTGATACAAAAATCTTTGAACCACAGTTTCAAATCAAAAATAAAAACTGGTCAAGCGTGAGTTGTAAAAATACCAATAATAATATACCCAAGTAGCACACTGGGTGGGAAAGTAGAAACAAAAAACGTTCTTAAGCAACTACAAGTGACAGGACAGGATTAACTCATACAATTTTGAGTTGTGTTCAAAGCTATAAGTTTTATCGAACACTGTTAAACCACTCATTTAGGACATAAGATAAGCTGCAAAATTCACTAATGTGCTGCTTGGGTACTTTATCCCATGTCACACATAATATAGAAGAAATAAAATGCAAGTATAAAAACGTATTGCAAAATATAATGATGTAGGCAATAGTACATTATGATACAAGTGTGCTAAGTTGGTCATCACACACGAGGCGATATTGTGGGCGCGAGCTGTAAGCAAGCGCGCAATAAGAAAGCCGATGGATGTGGGTAATAACCAATGCACACGCGTTTCATACGACGTTTTTCAACACACTTGCGAGGAAAAAACAAAACTTATAAATTAGTTTTTTTTTTGTCAAAACAGTAAGTACAATTTTCAAAATGGTGGCTTATCGTTTTAACATCGAATAATTGGACCAAAGCGTGCTGGGCTTGTAGGCACTTATTCGCCAGTTCATTGAAGTAAGCTACCAACACGTTTTCCAAGAAAGACTGGGCGTTTGTGCTAATTTTCCATTGAATAAAAGTTTTATATGCCGCCAATTATTTTTCACCCGATTTTGATGGTAGAAGGCTATCGTTCTCGGCTCTTGCCTCTATTAGTATTACTGGCAGCGTCAATGTTATGTGTTCTTCATTTTCAATGCTTGAAAATGACATTTTAGTCAATATATTTAAACTAAAAACATGCAAAACTATTCCAAAATTATGACAAATACGGAAAATGGGTGGCGCGTAATTTTTTTTACGCACGATTCCAATGCGCGCGCAAGGCAAAAGCGCGAACGAAATCGACAAACAGCCAATTGAAAAAATGTAAAAAGCTGTATATATCCAGTATGTATATCGTTATTGTCAATAAATATAAAAAAATTACTTAAAAGCTAATATTTTCGTATTTCTATTCGACGGATGGAGATCAAATCGATAAAATGTTATGTTTAATCATTATTGTAATTTACGAGATAATTTAATCTATAAATTATGTTTGGTGTGATAAAACCTCTTTAAACTAACATTTGAAACCTAATAAGTAGTTGGTTTAAAAAAAATTATATTACTCGACAAAATTAAGAAGGCTCCGTTTCCATGCATATCATTAGCAATCAGTTACTTTCTTAACTCAGTCGGATAATATAATGAAAAAGCACGAGTGTTATAATATACTGAAAAAGCACGCGTGTTTAATATCTAGGATTATGAGCCAAAAATCGGTGGAATAAAAACGTCGTTTTGAGCAAGTGTGTTGAAAATCAATTAATGGTACTTACAATGTTTAAGGGTGTTTCCAAACTCAGTGTAGATGCCACTTTCCCGACCGTGCACTACAATGGCTACGTATTCGTTCCCTGTGAGGTCAAGGGCAGCAATACCAGATTCAGAGTTTTCTACTACTTTCATACCAATACCTCCAACTGCATGTTGCCTAAAAAGTGGAACTTAAAGTAGTTGGTAATAAAAATAGTTTCTCATATTTATCAACTGCCTAAGTTTTTCAAAATTAAAGTTTCATAACATCAAGCGATAGGAAAAAAGCAGTAGACACTAAATAATTCAATTATTTCTACATTTCTACCAAAAGGGCGATATAGCTTCCTACTTATTTCCATTGAGAAACAATCTCGTTAATGGCTCATGTTCATGTGGCTATCATTGATAGTAATTATTAAGCTTTATCTTCTTTATAGATATTTCAATATTTTTTATTCACCCGTTTTAAAGTTTACAGATAAGAGGACACCATAATATTGAACTTTGAAAGAAAGCGATTATATGTAGAACCCTTAGTTAGAGTTGTTTTTAAAATAACGCACGTTGATAATCAGTAATGTTTGTTTTATATTTGCATAGCGTTCGGCACTCAAAGGAGTGTTCGTCTGTCTACATTATGACTAATTTCCAATATCGGACAATATCGAGATAATGAATATAAAATGATAATAAAAAGTTATTATTTAAGGCCCAATAAAATCGTTGTACCAATTGTGGAAGTGATAAAAATATTGCAAACTTCAAGGTAAAAGAAGTGCCAGGTGAAGAAGAATATTTTGCTTGAGAATCTGTGTCGAAATTTCCAGAAAAGCACTACCAGGTCACTTTTCAGAGTTGCTGTGTCAGAGGTATGAAATAGCTATAATGACTGTAACTGCGATAGCAGACGGCACATGAAGAACATTTTACTATTTGCAACAATCACGTTCATGCAAACAGTAACTTACCACGAAGTTAGATGATAACTGACGAAATTCCGAACACTTATATCGTCGCACGATATTGGTTTCACTGCGGTGCTCTTGCATATGGAAACTGTATTGAAAATGTATTTTTTAAACTGTGAAACTATACAATAATTATAAAGTCTATTGGGCTCTTTTCACGCATAATCTGATTTTTAATCTAATAAAACCAACATAATTTATTTTGAATTAGCCAAAATAATTCAAAATGCGAGAATAGTTACTGAGTGGGACACATGGCACACCATAGATGGTGCAGGTCGGGGTGCAGGCAGACCGAAAAGGAGATGGCGGAACGACTTGGACGTATTCTACCCGGAATGGTGGGAACATACCAACAGGGTCGAGTGGAAGAAACGAGAGGAGACCTTTGCGCCGGAGTGAGACATTAAAGTAGGCTTATAAATAATATTAAAAATTCAAAATGAATTATTTTGATTCAATTAGATAAATTCTTTAAATAAATAAAAATTCATGTTAAGAAATCGGCCAAAAATCAAATAAGATTGATATTTTACAGATAAATATTCTCGTATAATCAGAATTCTTGTCAATTTACATAGGCTGGCTCAATTTAGAATGCCTCGGAACGTGCATCTTTCTTTGCGCAATACTTACAACAACAGGTAGCCACTATGAAAATCACTTGCCGCCACATGATTTTAGACTTCATTAGATTGCCTATAACACATATCGCATAAATAACCGGTGTTTATATATACAAAATCACAACCGATAAAAATGGATTATCTATAGATATCTGTGGATTATCATTTAAATATATGGTCTGTATAACTAAGTAAACTAATTTTTTTAATCTATTTGACTACTATGAATTTGCTCTTTTGGTCATTATCAGATACGGGGGAGTAACCTGATGTTTATGAATTATCTTTGTTATTGTATGTTCCCTCTTACTTACTATATTACTTTATGCTGACATTTGCTACTTAGACCTTTGGAAGACCAGCTCAATATGTTTGAGCAATTTCAGCAACTCTCTATTATAAGTATATAGTTGCTTGTTAAATTAGACTATGTCTTCGTAGTGACCATGTTCTCGCTATGTAGAAATCCACAACCGACGTGAATTATCATTGGCTTACATTACAATGACAAGTGTATGTACCACCGTATGAAAATAGTAGTACTTACTTTCGGTTTCCGGTTTTATATATATATATATATATATATATATATATATATATATATATATATATATATAAGCATGCATCCATCAGTCACCAAAGAAAAAAGACAACTTACAGCGCGCGCTACATGGTTAAACTGTCTGCCTTACGTAATAAAATTCAAGGGAATATGTTTTACACTTAGCGAGGTTTTAGCGTGGCATTGTTGGTTGGCCATGATTAACTGTTGTATTATTATTCTTTTTCTCAAACATAATTACCCGTTAAGCACACTAAATAGGTTTTAGTGATGTATTTGTTACATGAATCGCAATAAAAGCCTTTTACACAAACGGTTAAAGCATCGTAACTGTTTTTTTGTGTAGTATTTAATTATTAAAAATTGTACGGTCAAGGAATTTAATTTCCTACCCATTTCGTACCTTGTCAGTGACAAACAACATGAAACTCGCTAGAGACCTCATACTACTGTCACTGTGACAAGGTACGAAATGGGTAGGAAATTAAATTCTTTGACTGTACGTGATAAAACATATTAATAGTTTTTCCAAGTAAATGTGTTTTAGCTATGTATAACGTAAAAGATTAATTAAAATAAACAACTGGCTAAGCACTTTTATAATACTTATAGAAGAATAATGTAGGTTTGCGATTTTATAGTAGTGAGAAGTATCAAATTATAATGCAGTTGGCGTGTTAGGTCTAGGGATTGCAAACCGGATTGGTTTTCAATCCGGCCGGATCCGGCCGGATTTTGGCCGTAGTCCGGCCGGATCCGGCCGGACCGGATCCGGTTTGGTATAGGGATATAAAAGTTAATTAAATGACATATTTTTCTAGTTTTTTGCGTAATATGTATTCCTAAATCTATAATTTGAAGTTAATAAATAACTTCTTAACAATAAAATAGAACTTGGTAGTAAAAACTGTCACAATGTCAATATCACTATAAAAACAAAATTTTTAAATCAGTAATTTATTATATTTAACCATTCAAAAGTGCTCAAATTTTTGTTTACAATTATAAAGGACAATGGGCACTTTTGTATGGGGAGTGTCCCATGGATGTATACTGTTGAGACATATGTCGTTTTAAAGCTCTTAATCGTAGTATTATTTTATTGTATGGCACCAACCTTGGACCACTTGCAGGGACCGAGCTATATAAAAAAAGAAGTTGCGCATATAAGCAGTTATATTTCCTTATACGCGGGATATAAAAAGTTTTAGCGTATTTTATTCGAAAGAATATAAAAAATGCTTTATGTTTTTTGTATCAACACCAATGATAAAGTATTTAAAGGGACACAATGTACAGTTTAAAAAAATCGTCATTCTAAAAATTACTTGATACACAGCGAAATAAGAGTGTATACAAATGCCATGTATATCATGTGAAAAGTATTTTTATAAGCTATTTTTCGTTTAATATAACTGGGGTCAAATCGTTGCAGGGACCAAAATAAAACCATTTAATGAGTTAATTAATTGTAGTTAATTACGCCTTAACTTTTCTACTCAACGCCAGATGTCGCTCTAAAGCAAAATTCTACTTGACGTAAAACATTTATACATAGCGGTAATCTCGTCAGTCTTACTCCATCATTTTAAAAAGTATAGACTAGTTTATGGATTTCTAAAGTTATGTCAAGATGACTCTGAATGTAATATTGTCAACAATAATTGTCAAAACACGCAATTTAAAATATTCAACATTGTAATTACAAAATAGTATATTTCTAATACGCTATAATTTTCTCCAATCGAAAGGCGCTCCATTCCATTGATCTCAGAGAGTATGCTCCTTGATGATCTTCACTATTCATGGGGTAGGTAAGATAAAAGTATTATTTTTTCTCGTATAGCTGCTATATAGCGTTCGACTCCATGGAAAATAAAGGCTCCAAATTATATAAAAAATGTAGCATATATACAAAGTGCAATTTAGATAGTATTCCAGAAAAAAATGCGCCAATGTAAATGCTGAAAAGTTTCCTATCGTATTGTCGAACAAATTCATATCTACTTCTGATCTACGCGACCTTAGAAGTTTGGATTGTCCTACCTAATCATTTTACATTTTATTGTTTTCAGAACAAGAATTATTTTACTTCCCACTGTCTATGTAAGGGGACTTAGAGCGGATTCATACTTTACTATACAGTTTCTCCAATTCTATTTTGCGTAGGATAAGTTAAAAAAATTATTAAAAATATGTGTTACCGTATTTTTATTCGTGAAATGTTACCTATATTTCTAAGTTAATGATTGTACTATACTTCCAAAAATATGTCTGACAAACATTTTACATGAAAGCCATTTTTCCATGTAAAAATGAACTGTTATTGGGACCATCTTTTGAATTTATGATAATTTATTCATATTTTAATGTACTCGGGTAGGTAATATTGTAGGCATTATATCAGCACCAAATAAATGCTGTGAACCAGATATATATTAAGTGGCGAATAACGTTTCCAAATCGCATTTTCTTTTGACATATTTTTCTTTTTTTTTGCTCTTTTTTTCACGACCGGTTTGGCCTAGTAAGTCGATGATCCTGGGTTTGAATCCCGGTAAGGGCATTTATTTGTGTGATGAGCACAGATATTTGTCCCTGAGTCATGGATGTTTTCTATGTATTTAAGTATTTGTATATTATATATTATTATGTCGTTGTATGAGTACCCACAAAACAAGCCTTCTCGGCTTGCCGTGGGACTCAGTTAATTTGTGTAAGAATGTCCCTATAATATTTATTTTTGTTATTATTATTGTATGTCCGGTAACAGAACTCCCCAGGAGCACTCGGGTGTGTAAGGTCGCTACTCCCCAACTTATTATAATTGTTATTACTTTCAGCATTTTTAAGTTGTTCATCGGACACTGAGGCCATTGAAGTTTTAAGCTGGCGGCATCAAAATGGAGTACCTAGGTACTGTTTCAAATAAATGGGTGGTAAGTAAGTACATTTGGTGAAGTGGAACTGCTGATGTTGATCAGAAACGGAACTCTTCCACGCGCGTGATTTGTCTTCTTTGTTAAGTTTGTAGCGAGTAAGTTTCAAGTACCAAGGTTTTTAGGAACCTTTGTGTCAAGGTAAAGGTCTGACGATGGGTTCCATGAGGAAGCGAGGGAACACCTGAAATCTTATAGGCATATAGTCATTTTGGATTTTCATCAATACCTTAAGCTTTTTCATTCCCACTAGTGGCATTTAATGAAGTGCAACTACTGATGTTGACCAAAACGGAACTATTGAACGCGCGAGATTTTTCTTCTTTGTTTTTTTTTTTATGATATAAGAGGCAAATGAGCAGACGTCACGCCTGATGGTAAGCGATTACCGCCGCCCATGGACACCTGCTAAACCATAGGGGTTGTAAGTTCGGTGCTGGCCTTTAAGATTGGAATACGCTGTTTTCTTAAAGTTTTAAATGTCGTATTGGTCCGGAAATACCACAGGCGACCGATCATTTCATAGTTTAGCTGTATGAGGCAGGAAGTTTCTAGATAAATGCACAGTTGAGGACTGCCAACCATCTAAGTGGTGAAAATAAAAATGTTGTAGCGTAGAGCGATGACGAAAAGAGGCGGCAAGGATTAATCTGAGTAATTCGATGGAACACTCGCCGTAATAGATTTGTCCTGATAAGTTTGTAGAAAGTAAGGTTGTTAATAAACATCTGTGTCTACATCCAGGTCTGATAGATACCTCAAACCTTATAGAAATACATATAGTTTTTTTTGGATTTACATCAATGTCTTTGGGCGTTTTATTAAAAAAAAAGCTACATTTAATCAAGTGGAACTGCTGATGTGTTCCAGAACGGAACTTTTCAACGCACACGTTTTGTATTCTTTATTAAGCTTGTAGTGAGTAAGGTTCTTAAGGTGTACTTAATACATCAATGTCCAGTTCTGATGATGGGTTTCATGAAGAATCGAGGGAATTCCTAATATCTTTTAGGCATACATGTAATAATTTCTGGGATTTTATTCACATATCAAGCATTATTATTAAAAAAAGTGTCATTCGACTAAAAGTAACAGCTGATGTTGACCAGAATGGACCTCGCCAACTCGCGTGCGATTTGTTTTATTAGTTAAGTTTGTAGCAAGTAAGTTTTAAGTATTAAGGTTTTTAGGAACATTTGTGTCAAGGTAAAGGTCTGATGATGGGTCCCATGAAGAATCGAGGGAATTTCTTAAATGCTATAGGCATATATGTAGTACTTATTGGATTTTCATCAACATATTATCAACTTTTATTCACAAAAGTGACATTTGATGATGTGGAACTACTGATGTTGACCAGAACGGAACTCCAACGCGTGCAATTTTTCTTCGTTAAGTTTGTAGCAAGTAAGGTTCTTAAGAAAGATTTTTGTCAAAGTACAGTTCTGATGATGGGTTTCATGAAGAATCGAGGGAATTCCTAAAATCTTATAGGCATACATGTAATAATTTCTGGGATTTTATTTACATATCAAGCATTTTAATTAAAAAATTGTCATTTCACTAAGTGTAACAGCTGTACTTATTGGATTTTCATCAACATATTATCAAGTTTTATTCACAAAAGTGACATTTGATAATGTGGAACTACTGATGTTGACCAGAACGGAACTCCAACGCGTGCAATTTTTCTTCGTTAAGTTTGTAGCAAGTAAGGTTCTTAAGAAAGATTTTTGTCAAAGTACAGTTCTGATGATGGGTTTCATGAAGAATCGAGGGAATTCCTAAAATCTTATAGGCATACATGTAATAATTTCTGGGATTTTATTTACATAATCAAGCATTTTTATTAAAAAAATGTCATTTGACTAAGTGTAACAACTGATGTTGACCAGAATGGAACTCGCCAACTCGCGCGCGATTTGTTTTATTAGTTAAGTTTGTAGCAAGTAAGTTTTAAGTACTAAGGTTTTTAGGAACATTCGTGTCAAGGTAAAGGTCTGATGATGGGTCCCATGAAGAATCGAGGGAATTTCTTAAATGTTATAGGTATATATATAGTACTTATTGGATTTTCATCAACATATTATCAAATTTTATTCACAAAAGTGACATTTGATGATGTGGAACTACTGATGTTGACCAAAACGGAACTCCAACGCGCGCAATTTTTCTTCGTTGTTAAGTTTGTAGCGAGTAAGGTTCTCAAGAAACATTTTTGTCGAAGTACAGTTCTGATGACGTGTTTCATGATAAAGCGAGGGAACTCCTCATTCTCCTCAATTCTTATAGGTATATAGTCATTTTGGATTTTCATCAATATCTTTAGCTTTTTTTATTCACATTAGTGGCATTTGATGAAGTGGAACTAGTGATGTTGACTAAAACGGAACTCTTCAACGCGTGAGATTTTATTCTTTTTTTGTTTGTTGTGATATAAGAGGCAAACTAGCAGACGAATCAACTGATGGTTAGCAATTACCCCTGGCCATGGACATCTGTTACACCATAGGGATTGTAAGTGCGGTGCCGGCATTTAAGATAGGAATACGCTCTTTCCTTAAAGTTTTAAAGATCGTATTGGGCCGGATTACCGCATGCGACAGATCATTTCATAGTTTAGCTGTATGAGGCAGGAAGTTTCTAGAGAAATGCACAGTTGAGGATTGCCAACCATCTAAGTGGTGAAGATATAAATGATGTAGCGTAAAGCGGTGACGGAAAGAGGCGGCAGAGATTAATCCGAACAATTCCTCGGAACTTTTAAGTTTGTAGAAAGTAAGGTTCTTAAGAAATATCTGTGCTAGACACCAGTGTCTAGTGTCTAGGTCTGATGATGGACACCTCAAACCTTATAGAAATACATATAGTTTTTTTTTTCATCAATATCTCTAGGTGTTTTATTTAAAAAAAGTTATATTTGATCAAGTGGAACTGGTGATGTTGTCCAGAACGGAACTTTTCAACGCAAGCTAGGTTCTTAGGAAACATTTGTGTCAAGGTCCAGTTATGATGATGGATTCAATGAGGAATTGAGGATTTTCGTCAACATATCAAGTTTTTTTTTATTTGAACAAGTGACATTTGATGAAGTGAAACTGCTGATATTACTGAAACTATGCTGATACTGCTGAAATGGAACTCTTCAACGACAAGTATTTTACCTTAGGCGTTTTTTTATTTTATTTCGTTTATAGCATGTAAGGCTTTTAAGGAACATTTGTGTCAAGGTCCAGTTCTGATGATAGGTTCTACGAGAAACCGAAGGAGCTTCTCATATTGTATAGGATAGGCATACATATAGTCATTTTAGGATTTTCATCAATATTACAAGCATTTTTACTCAATAAAGTGACATTTGTTGAAGTAGAATTGCTGATGAAGAACGGAACACCTCAATGACTTCCAGATTCTTTATTTTTATTACTCTTCTTTCTTTTTCATTATTCTTAGAACAGGTATTTCTACGAAGTGAACCGAACTGCTACTATTAAAAGTAGGTAGGTAGGTAGGTTAAATAGGTTAAAACTGTAAGGATTATTATGTATAAGTAGTCTTTCTTTTAATTAAACATAAGTAAGTAATTCTATTTAAGTATAAGTATCTTTAAAAAAAACATCAATCGACTCTTATCTGTCACTAGTTCCAGTTTCAGAGTATAAAATCCGGGTACACAGCCACGGCTAGCCGGGTAGCCAGACAGTTCGAATACGGACAAGTTATTGTGAATAAAAAATCTTATCGCCTTGCAAAAGTTAATGTCATAAATGTATAGGTTTCGAATACATGAATATAAAGTGAAAATGCTGGTAAAATTATTAGTTTTTATCATTAACCATTTTATATCCTAACAAAACTGTTACCCTTACAAAAATAAAATGCTTTCATTACCTAATGTAGGTTACGTTAGGTAATAAATAAATAAATATGTAGGGACAATCTTACACAGATTGGTCCCAAACTAATCAAAACTTGTACTATGGGTACTAGGCGACGTTAAACATACTTATTTAGATAAATATATATTTACGTATATACATAGAAAACACGCATGCCTTAGGAACAAATATCTGTATTCATCACACAAAGAAATGCCCTTACGCGATTCAAACTCGGGACCATCGGCTTCATAGGCAGGGTCACTACCCACTAGGCCAAACCGGTCGGCAAAAGGTAAAGATAATTAGGTAAAGACAATGAATAATTAAACGTATTATAAATTGACACCAATATCCATCAAATAGTATAACTAGGTATGCTAAGAGCGGGCTTCAGGCCATTACGTCGCACCTTTAGAATTAAACTAATTTGACTCAAAAAGTACGACTACTTTATATATGTAGTTTGGTAGAACAGTAAGAACTCACTATATGTGTCTCTTTTTCATGCGGTGAAATCTCCCCCACCCGGAAAGGGTAGCGACGCCCATTTTATCGACTCTCGAGTCGACTCCAATCTGATACTAATAGTAAGTAAGTACTTACTTAGTAAGCAAATTGTAGTAGTCATCCCTTCTTAGTAAAAGGAAGTATTGTAAAGATACTATTTTTTAACCGACTTCAAAAACTTTTTTTTTGTATATATGTTAAGTAAGATCTTCGTCATTTCTGAACCAATGTTGAAAATTAGTTATCGTTTGAAAGTGGGTATATAGTTCCAAGATGGTCCTATTTTTGACAAAACCACAAGGAATTAAGGGAACTCCCCAAATCTTATAGGCGTTTTTTAGTTTCATCAACAGACCAGGCATTGCCATTCAAAAAAGTGCTATTTGAAGAAGTGGAACTTCTGATCAGGACCAGAAAAGAACTCTTTAACGATGCGTATTTCACGCTAGACGATTTGTCTTCTTTGTTATGTTTGTAAAGAAGCTACTTGCTTAACGAGGTTAAAGGAATATTTGTGTAAAGGTCTAGCTTAGATCATGGGTTCCATGAGGAATTGAAGCAACCTCTCAATTCTTGATGGAACGTAAAACTGTTTATTGACATAATTGTCGATAGGTATCCCATCTGCTCTAATTTACCCCACTTGACGGTACTTACATGGAAAAAAACTTCTCTTAAAAATCGGAAACCGACTTCAAAGATAGGTATTAGAAAACAATACAAAAACTGTTATTGTATTTTCAGAAACCATACGGAAATAATGAGGATGCATCGACATAAGAAGAATCGAACATGGGCAAGATAAAGTTCAAGAAAAAAGCAAATATAATGTGTACTTGTGTGTAGTCAAAGAAAGTTGAAAAATAAAGCATAATTACTGGCCATAGAATACAGAACCGATACACGAACATTAAAGTGGCTGATAGACGGGCGAGTAAGTTCGCGAACTTATGGCTCGACGACTTTTTTCGCTTGTAAAGTACGCGTACTTAGGCTCACACACGAGCGAAAAAGGTCGTCGAGCTGTAAGTTCGCGAACTTACTCGCACGTCTATCCGGGACTTAAAACTATTAAAAATAGACATATAGGTTGATCGTACTACTCGTACTAATGTATTTCTTTTGTTCAGTTATATTATTGCATTAAAGTTAGATTCTCTAGATATATATTATTCATAGGTTCTGTATTCTATACGAATTGTTTCAGTGTAATTATTGTACTAAATACCGTTGACCGCCTGTCAACAGTATTTATTTCTACATTACTATCACAGAAGATTTTAGGCCCTACAGTACAGTTTTTGAATTAGTATTTACTATGGACAAATATAGCGAAATGTGAGTTTTTACCTAAAATATCAATCTTTTGTGAACGTGGTGTAGAGTATATACCGCCTAAGACTGAAGTAGCTACGCGGGCAACGTTTTCAAAATAGAATCGTGTTCATGGTCGGCCCATGGTAAAAATAATTAGGTACCCGTAGACCCGCTGGTGAACACTGTTTATGATAACACTTAAAATAAACCCCGTGGACCCACCAGGAGAACATATTGGAGAGACGATAATACACCGCTTTAAGGGCGGTCGCACTCGGCATTGACATCTGGCGTCTAGATGGCGGGTGGACCTCAGCGAATTTCAAAGAAATATTTATAAACATCCAATGACGTTCGGCTCGGACACCAGATCTTCAATCTCCTGATTCCTGTGGAGTCTCCAGGTTCCATCCTCTCCACGTGTGAGTCCTAGGATTTTTCGCGCTGCCAGACTCCGATGACTCGGGCACGTAGTCCAGATGGGTGAGGATCGTGCAGCCTGGAGGGCGTACTCTGAAGTTCCAAATGGCCGAAGACCGTCTAGACGTCCTAGGTAGGTCCCGCTGGAGAGACGAAATGCAAAAAGACCTTAGCGAACTCGGCGCCGTCGACTAGATGGAAACGGTTTTGGACAGAGAAGCATGGCGGTCTTTGGTGTCGGAGGCCAAAATCCACTTCGGGTCGCTGCGCCATAGCAGTACGTAAGTATTTATAAACATACTGTACCTTCTGTGTACCTAACCCAAAACGAGATATTTAAGAAAAAGTCCACCCGCCATTCTGACGTCAGGATTGCGGTTGGACCTATGAAATCTTGCATTATACCGCACTAAAAGTATGCAGTTATATGGTACAGTCGCCATCAGATAATTATATCGGAGTGGCCGAGGTGCTCAAAGATCTCTAAACACGCACTCTAACCTCTTGACAGTAGAGGCATGTTCAGATATTCGTGGGTACCTTGGCCGCTCCGATATATATGATGGTGACTGTACCTACCTTCAGTGTACCTCTGTAAATAGAAATAGAAACCGGTGTACCTCTCCCCAAAACAAGCTAGGCTAAGCTCATGCACAATATAACTGCATACTTTTAGTGCGGTATAATGCAAGATTTCATAGGTCCACCCGCCATCCTGACGTCAGGTTGGCGGGTGGACCGTTTTGTAAAATATCTCGTTTTGGGGAAAGGTACACTGGTTTCTATTAAAGGTACACTGAGGTACACAGAAGGTACAATATGTTTATAAATATTTCTTTGAAATTCGCTGAGGTCCACCGCCATCCTGACGCTTACCATATATCTAAGGACCGACCTTAGGGGCAATAACGATAGTGCTAGTTCAGTTGTGTCATTCACAAATTCGAGCCAATCGTGCTGTCTAACGCAACTAGATGCGATCAATCGCGTGCGTAATGCGAACTCATCAACCAATCACGTTGTGGTACTTGTGGCGTTAGACTGCACGATTGGCTCAAACTCGTGTGCGTAACACCGCTGTACTGGCCCCATTCTTATTAAGTAAGTTCCCGTAAGGCCCGTCCTCAGATATATTATGTCAATGACACAGTCGCGATTTAAAAAAATCACATCGCTTCTGCTACCAAATTGTTGAGCATAACGTTTTCCTATCCATAGGTTCCATCTGTCCAGGAGGATCCACCATCTCGATCCACCAGATTGAAGAGATTGTTACTTAACTGATGGATCGAGATAATGAAACCTACTAAATAGAGCGAGTCGATTGGATATAACAAAGTACGCTTATATGAAACGCTACTCCGGTGTGCGAGTGAGACAGTCAGGCCAATTTGAACTTGCATTTGACAGAAAACTGTCTCCATCAAACGCTACCAGTTCCATTGCCGGCCTCTTCGCTACCTTCTATAGTGGTTCAATCTTACCTTGCTTATGAATAAAAAGGGGCGTGCACACCGATATTAGAGTAATATTGGAATCCTATCAGTTAGTTGCGGGCGTCTCGCTCGCACAAATACATGCGTATAAGTGCGAAATGAACGCACGAATGACAGCTAACTGGTCTCATTCCAATATTATTCTAAAATTGGTTTAATGTCAGTTGCACTTTCGAATTGGCCTACATAGCGATTTCCTTAGCCTGCACACCGGATCGGCGTGTGGGCCGGCATCTAGCTAATGTAAAGCCACCTCATTAGGTGCTTTTAGCCTTTTGAATGGCAAGAACACCTAAAGATGTGGTGAGAGAAAGCCGCGCGTCCCTCATGCACTGCACTAGCTTTACAGCTTGCATTGCGACCAATGTATGCCGCTCACCGCCCCGCCGGTCGCGTGGGTCCAATCCGCGGCTAGAAGACGTACTTTACATATAAACAAGAGCACGCGAGCATTTTGCGAGTTGTGTATGTGTACTTGTGTTATCTAGGCGCACAAACGGTTACAATAACAAGAAGTGTACACCGCGTGTGCAGTCCAACACGGGAGCACGGGTGCGATTCGAAAATAACGCGCTAGCGACGCATTACGACATTGATATTTTACCCTTCGAACGCCATAACAAAAACGTTACTCACATGCCAAGGTCACGGGCGCAAGTGAGCTTGAAAGTGCATGAGTATTACATTAGGGACTTTGACAGCGATTATAACAGCTATAATCATTAATGTGTTCATGGCCCTTAAATCATGTCTAGTGACGGCGCCTTTAGGTGTTCTTGACGTTCAAAAGGTTAAGGGCGTTTGCTAGCTGGCGCTAGTGCACGGAGCGGGCAAACACGCGCAGGTGCCTTTGTAAGTAAAATCAGTCGCACGCGTCCGCGCCAGTTAGCGTTGCTCATACTGTAAGCCGCACGCCCGCTCCATGCACACGCGCGACGTTGCAGACGCCCTATGCCCTAAACCTTACTTGAAAGTGTGAAGGTTACTCTGACAGCGGCTATATCAGCTATAATGTATTTATGATGCTTTGAGCATAGCTAGTTACGACGCCTTAAGGTATTCTTGGCGTTCAAAAGGTTAAGGGCGTTTGCTAGCTGGCGCGAGTGCACGGAGCGGGTGCACGCGCGCGGGTGCCTTTGTAGGTAAAATTCGTCGCACGCGTCCGCGCCAGCTAGCGTCGCCAGTTACTGTTTTTCGTTAACCCGCTCCAGCTAGCAAACTAATCGCAAATGGTCCGAGATTGGCGCAATAACCATGCATTCCCTTATCTGGATCTGGATGCACCTATTCACCAATGCTTGCTTTAAAGTAACTTGTCGACTCGTCCTGATAATATTTGTGCGACCGTGAAGAAAATCTATGCCGTCACTTATTTTTCAATTTATATGAAATAAAGATGTTAAATGTATTCAAAAGTTTTTATTTAATAAGGTATGTATAAGTTCTTGTGCATCCGCACCAGCTAGCGGTGCCCTTAGCAAACCAATCGCAAATGGTCCGAGATTGGCGCAATAACCATGCATTCTCTTATCTGGATCTGGATGCACCTATTCACCAATGCTTGCTTTAAATTAACTTGTCGACTCATCCTGCTAATATTTGTGCGACCGTGAAGAAAATGTATGCCGTCAGTTATTTTTCAATTTATATGAAATAAAGGTGTTAAATGTATTCAAAAGTTTTTATTTCATATGTAGTAGCTTGGCAAGCAGTTAAGAGTCGCTGATGCTTGTAATGTATTCACTGCGTTAATTTTACGTTTAAGATTCTTTATTCTCAGTGCCGGATTAAGATATTTTGATGCCCTAAGCATTTCTAACAGTATGTAAGGTCAAGTGTTAGCAACTTGAAGATCGTGCTTCGCATAAGGCCGGAGGCGAGCAAACCAATGTCCAAGTGTGAGAAGACATAAAAGGCATAGGCCGTACTCCGCACAGGGTTTTGCAACCTCTAGAGCTTTCCTGTGAAGCTCATTCATGTGAGGGCAAAGGCCTTCAGTAGGGGCTTAGCCATTAGGGGACTTAATAGGGTAAGATTTAAAATTACCACTGACCCGACGTTTCAAGGACGGCGCGCGGCGTTGTCCCCATGGTCTCGGAGAAGACTGGGTAAAGTCGACATCATTATCTTGACGTTGGAGGTAATTTTGGAACTTAATCAAACGCGATTAAGTCCCGTTTTCTTAAATAATAATGTGTCACAATTAGGCCAATAAAATTAGATTTTTTCGAATTTGGTCCTAAAAATGCGTGTAATCCGAGTTTGCTCCATCCCTGGAGGTGTGCATAAATGTTTCCTCTTTTTCAGTTTTTTGCTTGTAATTCGAAAACGATACGTCCGTTGGAAATATTGTTCTAATTATGATTAAAATTGATATCTGAGGATCCGAAATGTAATTTAACTATGTTCTTGCAATAAAACATATTGATTGATTGAAGGTACCCTAATATGTATTCGTAGTCTAAATTGTAAAAAAAGGTCGACATTTTTTATTTTTGGTAAAATCATGTTAATAATCCGAAAACGCGTTCTTACCAGTGTCTAATCCACGAACTGTCCTATGTCCTTCAAAATCAAGTGGATTCGAAAGGAAAAAAATATCTCCTAAGGATCCCAAAATGTATGCCCCTTGGGATGGAGCAAACTCGGATTACACGCATTTAAGAACCAAATGAAAGTATTAAAACATTTTCCAGCTTGCTGGGAATTAATTATTATTTATTATTATTTTTCGATCTAATTTGATTGGCCTGAATCGTGAAAGTTTAAATCAGTGTTTTTAAAAGCAAAGGCTGAGCTTTCCATAAGGCTGAACGTGCGGAGCGTTCGATCGGCGCTGACGGATGAGGCATGGATGAGGCCACTGGCGAGGTAAGAATGGCTGAACGTCCGGAGCGTCCGATCGCGGCGCGTTATCATACAATACAACCAACGGCGAGGTGTGAGCAAAGCAGAAGGCCCAGCTGCGAGAGAGGACAGCTTAGATTTGGATCCATGGCCAAGTGAAAGTGAGGCAGTTTGCATAAAATAGAAGGCCTAGCGTCGCATAAGACTTAACGCCGAACTGCAAAAGAGTGGCTTGAAATCGAACCTATGTAATCACGGTTCTCCTACTGCTCGGCCTTAGTGGAAACCAAAACTTAATAAGTTGCTTTTGGTTTTGTGCCTTCGCGGGGCCCTTTATAACACTTTGACAATTAGGTCGCAGGATCGCGGCTCTGCAGCAACTCGGCCTGGCCGACACATCTGGTGTGCAAGAGAGCAAAATTCGCTACAAAATCGGTAATCTACGTCGAGAAAATCGGTTGGCCACAAGCCCAACGCTAAGATTTTTTCACCATGAGCTTTGAGGGCCTCCGCGTAAGGTTGGAGATGTGCTTACGTGTCCTCACTCTCTTACGACCCTTCGTTATTAGATGGGTACACACATACCAAAAAGTTTCGTGTACATAAGTACTAAGTACACTACGACTGCGATGCTGATGCAGCCTGTGCGTTTTTTTTCCTACGATTTTGGTGCCCCCCTAGACGTGGTGCCCTAAGCAAGTGCTTATTCTGCTTAATGGTTAATCCGGCACTGTTTATTCTCACTAAGAATTTGACAATTCACTTACATGAGAACTTAAAACTACACAATTTAATCCTGCTTCATATGGCAAACGAAGGAAACGTTGCTTTAAACCGCGACGCAATCTCAAATGTTTCACTTTTACACAATTTTCCTGCAGAGAGACAAAACAAGTATGTACATAGTACGTTTTTACGATTTATTTTATCGTAACATATAAACTTAGATTTATTTTCTTGCTGCTAATTATGGCACTCCAACTACTCCATAAATACATTTACTTACCTACTTATTGCTTAGGAATCTTATTTCATGTTTAATAATAAGTTTATATAACGTTTCTAGCGGGACATAACGCGAACTTTAAAAAATGAAATGCTTTTTCTACCTTTATCACTCGAATATGTAAGAGCAAGAGAGATAAATAGACGAAACTTACTAGTTCAAGGTAACCACTCGTTTTATTGTCAAAGTTCCGAATTAAACAAACTTATTCTTCGGTGACATTTTTAGCGTTTATAAGCGACTATACGGATCCAGCATTTTCCGCTCATTCGGTTCTCCTATTGCACGCAAGATGTCAGTACTAGAGAGGATTTGAAAAATCATAATTAAGTAGTTTAGTGCCATTTATTGAGCGGTAATAATTTAAAAAAATATATAAATTACTTTTTCATTATATTTCAGGCATGCAAAGTGATGTAAATGGTTACAAAAGTAATTCTATATGAATGACATTTTTTAGTTCCAGTTTACGCCGCAGCGCATGATCAAAATTATTAATATCATCTTCCCTGGACACTTTCGGTCTTTGGTGTCATATAAGTAATTAATGCTTAATTGAAGACCTTCCAAATAGGATATGACTCAATTGTATATACCAATAGTAAAAATTACCCAAACTGCTACCAAGGCTCCATCTAGTGCCAGGTAGAACAAACAAAGCGGCATTTACCACAATTAATTAACGAAAAAACTCGTTTTATTACCGCCCCTGCAAGCATTTGAGTGCAAGTATATATATATTAAAATACCTTATAAAAATGTCTTTTAAATGATATATATGGCTTGAGTATACAAGCAAGTTTCAGTGTTTAATAGCAGTATTTTTAATTCAAGCATATGTTATATCAACTAATTCCAGCCCTGTACGTACTTAAACGTAAGTAGTGGTAAACAGAAATCTAGAATTTCTCATATTCTTTCATACAAAACACCTAACAACCGGCTACATAACAAGTACTTTGTAAAACAACAGTTTATATTCGCCACTCTTTTTTTTTAATTGCTCAGTCCCTGCACGTTATCCAAAGTTGGTGTCATACAATAAAATAATGCTAAGAGTAAACCCTTTCAAATGAGATATGTCTCAACAGTATACATCCATGGGACAAATTGCCCATTCTCCTTTGCTTAGTTTCCCAAGCCTTCGAAAGGACAAGTTTTCGTAACTGTTCTTTGATTGAATTCTTTGTAGAGTCTGTTCGGAAAGAGAAGAGTCGTGGAATGTATTGGGCCCCATACATTCCACGACTCTTCTCTTTCCTCACAAACTCTAACGTTGACATCCATTCTAGCATAGAGAAATAAGAATTACATAGATTGCTCACTCCATACATCAGTTTTGGTACCAAAACGCTTATTATTTTCGTAGTCGACATCTAGCATCGAGTAGCGGAACGCTCAGGACTGCTACTCGACAATAGATATCGCGGCAAACAAAAGTCTAATGCTCAACTATTTTCCGCTAATATTATAACCAGAGTAACCGGAACTCTATTTTCAACTCCTACGCTTACTATTATTTATTACTTTTAACGAAGAAATTTTACTTTTAACCAATTATGATATTAAATGCGCTCTAGTATTATCTTGGTCTAATTTATTTGTCCGAAAAAGTAGTAGACTGTATGACTTAAAAAAATTGTACTTTTTTTATTTATGGAAAAGTATATTGGTCAAATTATAAGGAACAACACACGACACGACAATCTCATGCGAAAAATAATAGAATGTAGGATTGAAAACCATCGCGGGAAGGGAAAGTTACATAGATCAAATAAAGAATTGGCTGGACGTAGAGTAGCATGTACCAGGAGATGAAGGAAATTGCATAAGATTGGATGAAATTGTAAAGACAAAAGATTCTCTCTTAAATTTGAATAGAAAAGAATCTATATTTTATCATATATATATATATACATATATCGGAGAAAACTAAAGATTATCAATATTATCATATATTCTTTATTCACACATATTGATGAGCCCAACTGTAGTCGGTTAATCTCCTATCACAACATTATGACACGACATGAACCTTCTCTTTAGCATAAATTACAAATGCCTTCCATGGCATCTCCATCCTTTCATTTTTCCTTCTATTACAGTATTTATGTAATCGTCATATCGTGCCACCAACATGAAAGAAGAAGAAATCCTCTTCTGTTCCCAGTCATCGTCATAATAAATATATTTTTATCTTACTAAATTTAAACTTTTTCATTCGTTTTTTGTTCTGTTCAACTTCATACCCCGTATCCGTTGCCTTTTCTTCATCTGAAACGCACAGCGCGTGCTGTATTTAGGCGTTTTTTATTATACCGGATCCGGTCCGGATCCGGTGATTTTTACCGGATCCGGTAGCTCCTGAAAAGTGCCGGATCCGGCCGGATTACCGGATCCGCCGGACCGGATTGCAATCCCTAGTTAGGTCGAGTCTGTATCTCCGTAACTACAAATGATAAAAATATGATTCCAAGACCAGTCGATGAGGAAATTTTTCCTGTCTTAGAATGTTCATCCAATCGAAGACTGGTAATATGCAGCTTTGATGGATTTTAGTGAAAGGACGGCAGATAGCAACAGAGGACCTACGAGCCTCCTTTACGCCACTAGTCATCTCATGCGATGGAGCTGTAGGGACTGAATACAATAGTTTATTTAAAAAAAACAGCATCAAAGTTAAATGATAAATGGAGAAAAGCGTATTCTCAAATTATTTTCTGGCTGAAAGTTAAAGTTCAAATTTCCGTAATTAGAGCTGTCTCTATAAGAGTCAGAGGCACAAGACGACACATTAAAGCTTTTGATTGCCAAGATGGTGCAGGAATCAAGGCAGCAGCTTTTTTTTTGTATACTTGTTACCGTCTCTATATTTATGTTTATTGTATATTACTTTAATAAATATATATATAAATATATATAGGTATTGATGTCATATTCCCAGAGCGCATAATAACACCCTTAATATTAATTGGAAACGCAGTTTGAATTTGGAATTTATATTGTGAGATTTCTGAGGTTTTGCCCACGGGCGTAATTGATTTTTTTATTCCATTATGCTCATGGGCACATTGGGTATTTAAATTCTTTTTTGTGTATGTTTAAAAATATTTAATTTAATTCATTTAATAGCAGTTTAAAATATTTTGTGTCACACTTGCACGTAAACGGTGTTATTGAATGCCAGAATACTGAGATGGATGAGCTATTTTATACCCAGGGCCGTAATGGTTTTTTTTTTCATTACGGATGGGCATATTGGGCATAATATAAATGAGTTTTACTTTCAAAATACTGACGTTTATAATTTTTTTTGGTGTATGTTTATAAAACTTTAATTTGATTAATTTAATAGCCATATAGTAGGAACTAGTACGGTTAATGTATCAGAAAGCGTATTTCATTAACTGCTACTCGTAGCATACTAGTGAAACAGTGAAGTGATACATCTGTGTGATACATCGAGGTTCTGAGCCCCCCACCTTTTGCCATCCCGCCGTCATATACATTGGTTCAGACACTTAAAGCGCGAAGAGGTACCAGGCAGACAGACTGACAAAGTTGCTTTTTCACTTATAATCCTAGGATTTACTCTTGTAATAGGCACTTGACAAATATTTTTATTTATTTAATTTTTACTAAAAAAATATACAATTGAAAGACAACATTGGGCATTTAACATTTATTATCACAATTTTTAACAATGTTAATAAATCTCGAAACTTCTCAGGAGTTGTACGGATACGCTCTGCCCGTATTGACCCGGTAAATTCCAGTTCTGAGAAAGAAAGACAATAAATTACAATTTAAACAATTTAAAGGGATCCTCAAGTGTGTTTTGTTACTAAAATGAGTTCGAAATATCAAAATACAAGTTCAAAATAATACCTTTTATTTATTTAATAATTTCTACCTGGATGTATCTGAAGAATATTAGAGCTCAATTTGATATAATTTTCCCATAATCGCAGTTTTAGTTATTAAATCCATTCCAATATGATACTGATCTGTCAGTGTCTAAAGTGACGTTTTTGGTTGAAGGTTGACATAATGCGCAATTTAGCAGGTCCTCTAAAGGAGATTGGATATTAGATCAGTATCACATTATATTGTTGAAATTGGCTTGTTAATCATGTTTTATTTGATTTTCAGGATTAAAAATACGATAAGTAAGAAATACCCTCTTCAATGGGGAGCTAAGTCATGGCATGAAATAGGGATATACAAATTTTAAAATATGTAATGGTTTTCATATTTATATTATTTCATTGCTCGCCCTGTGGTGCGAGTAGTATTGCGACTGCTATATTTATAAGACGTTAAAATGAATGTAGAATTCACTTAACGCACAAAATTGCTCAACCCCATTGTTCATTAAATATCACCAAATATATACCTACACAAGCATTTTTGTTTTTTCCTACTCCTCTACTGTTATCTGTCATTTATGCATTCATTAACACGAATATAAGAACATACATAAAATATTTCAAGAAAAGTCTATATTGTCTATTCCTCATAAAAGCTCTTGTGCTTTTATAAGCTATAACGTTACTGCGATTAATGGCTACCAACCTAACAAAACCAAAACGAATACAGTTTTAAACTAAGTGCATTGCTGCCAACTTACAAAATATTCATTTGGTTGCATAGTAAAAATAATTACTTCATAAGTCAGAAACACGCATGTGACACCCGTAATATAGCAACACCCATAGACTACGAAGACCGCTTAGCGTTGCTTGTTAGTCTCCGTAGGCTACGGTGGCCAAAATTGAGAAAAAACTGTCCAAAAAATTAATTTAGCAAGTAGTAAGTACCAGGGCCTCATGAGTTACGAGGATGTGTCGCCGACCGGCCGGCCGCGGCCCGGGGCGGGCCGGGCGCGTAACAAGGTATGCTCGCGCGTCTTGGCTATATACTTTTGCTGTAATTTGTTTACCTAAATTAAGATTTATTTTTGTTGACTCGTAGGAAAAATATTGTATGCAACGTTGTATAAGTAGGTCAAAAAATTCTCGTGGCGTATTCCTTTACAATGTTCGCCTACGCCTTCGCCTACGCCTTCGGCTCCGGCTCACATTGTAACTCACGCCACTAGCATTTTTTGACCCTTCTTATACAACTGTTGCATAAAATACTCTAAAATGACAATGATCGATGAACTGATAAATGGTTCGTAACATAAACATAAATGAAAAAAAAAACTTAAATCATGCAGTGCAAAAAATATGGTATCTATTATTATGCTCATCGCGCAATAGGTATAGGACCTTTAATCAACCAAGTATTTTTTTATCTCCGTTAAAACCTTCGTCATATCCCATTATAAGAGACGTCTCCAATGACCCAGAAACGTCTAGTCGAACAAGCGTATTCAGGAACATGCTATATAATACCAATTACGGTGACGGCGCGCTCAGTCTTTAAAAATGTACCTAGTGTGATTTTTCCGCGCCTGACCCGAGCTCTTTTTCAGAGGTCAGTTTGACTGAATTAATTTGTGTTGAAAATTATCCCATACATTCCATACAAATATATTATAAGACTTCTTCTTCAGCCTAGTGTTTTCCCGACCTAGCGCCAGGGTCCGCTTTCCTACGCAATCTTTTCCACTTTACCCGGTCTTAGGCGTGAGATTGTTCTCTTCCTTGTCCGCTTTTAGGACGTCCAGCCAGCGCTTCTTAGGCCTACCGCGGCCGTGTGGTCTAGGGCCTTGGACAGTGAGGTCAATGCATCTATTTCCGACGTTGTCTACCGGTCTGCTGCTAGATATGGCCATTCCATCGGAAGCGACTTTCCTGCAGCTTATCCGCAACGTCACGGATTCCGTGGCTGCCACGGATGTCTTCGTTACATATGCGATCTAACCACGTAACATCTTCATATCCACGTAACATTCATCGCAACATCTTCATCTCCGTGACGTGAAGCTGCTGGACATGTCATCTGAGGACAGGCCGGGTCTCGCTACCATATAGTAGGGCTGGGCTGGGGTTATATATTATATTATTATAAAAAATAAATATACCTCTCACATTAAGTGTAAGGCTTGACCGTACGCTCGAAGCAGAGCGTTCGACGGGGCATGCAGCGTGGCGTCGAGCTCACAAGTGATTTGAGCAGCGTGCACTAAGGCCAGACCTATACGTTGTTTATATTTGTTTAACATACACGCTACACGCCCCACCCCGCTGCACCCCAACTCGAGCGTCCACTCAGGCCTTACACTATAGACGTAATAATAAAATGATTTCATTTTTATAGGTAAAAAATAAGTTTTCTGCGAAACACTAAAAATGGCAAATTTAAGTTAACTTTGTGATTTTTTTATATCGAGATCTATAGAACCTCATAAACCTTACAGGATATATTATTGAATAATATAAAAGCACAGACAATCTTACAGATAAAACGAAAGAGATTTTCTTATAGGTTTCGTGAACAGAATTTATTATTATAAGCCCTATTTCACTTTCTGGACTTACTTTCGCTTAAATCACAATATCAATATGTTGAGAGATATGCTATTGTGGCGTGCGTAAAAGTAATTGATATAATATTTTTAATTTATGAATATGCCCCTAAGATGGAATTAACGCCCAGCGAGACTAAAAGGCTCACGTTCATAAAGTCTCTCGTGGAACCCATCCTGCTCTAACAAGTGGGTTAGTGCGAAAGTGACGCCGACACATGGGACGATAGACGATAAATGCGCATCCTATCCGTAAAGTACAGTGAGAAATTATGAGTGAAATCATTGATAAAGTCGCCATGCACTTTTATGGCTGATGGTACCTAGTAACATATCAAATTAAGATTAGTGTCATCATCAAATAGTTCTATGTTTTTGTAAAAGAGAAAAAAATATTAAAATTACGGTGACATTAGTCATAAATAACGATCAAATTGAAGTTTAAAAAGGTTTAAAGGTCCCTTTTTTAGTTTTGCGTAAATAACTTGTAAAGGGTGGCCCATAGCATTAAATGTTCCTTCACGTAAGTAATCTATATAAAATTGCCTACAAGAATGATTCCGTACACTGTGAATTGATTGAGATATAATTTATTCTGTTAATATTATTTTAAATATTGAGCCTAGTGAAAAGTGTTAAAAATGTTTTTTGTAGAAAATGTTATGTTAATTATTTAAGTATTAGAATAGACCCTTTCTTGTTATGAGCTGCCGTTTACGAGTTATTTACGAAAAACTAAGAAGGGACTTTAAAATTGATTATAATTTACTTTCCCACTTAGATACTTATCGTTTTAAATATTAATCCTAGCAAAAAGTATTCTGCGTGTTATTTTAGTAAATTTTATGGAAATTATTTGTGTCAAGAATTTTCTTTTCCTACGTGTCATATTTTATAAATTATTTACGAAAAACTAGATAAAGGGAACCTTACAATTGATTATAATTAACTTAACTATACCAAAATACACGCTTATACACGAATTATTTCCGCCATTGGGCTGTTCTTGGTCTTAGTTAGGTGGGTAATATAACACTGCACCTCTTTTTGCGTCTAAGGTTTAAAAATAAAGGAAAATGGTTATAAAATAACGGGAAATTAGAAATTTTTATAGACATGTAATAAATCAAACGTTTCCGTTTCTTTTGTTTCTGTGTTTTTAGTGCTAAAGTTAAAATACCGAAAGATTTTAGATTTTAATATTGTTGCGAACGCAACTTATTATTTGTATAAAATCTTAATACTCCGAATAATCCAGTAACCATGTCCCTTGAAAGCACGGAGTACTTTGCGTCGAATTCGGTAGTAGTGATTTTTTGCAGACTTGTTTATGATGTTGGCGCAATGAATAATCCAAGTTTATGACCCCTCTCGCCGAACGGAACTCAATCAAAAATCGAAAAAGCCGCGAGAATTTCGGTATTTTTTCAAATTTAGGCGATTATAACTCTAAAGGACTAGATTTTGATAAACAAGTCCGCAAAAAATCAGAACTACCAGATTTGACGCAAACGCTAATGTATAAAGTTACTGTAATATAATGTGGTAGCTAAACGCAGTCGTTGGGCTCGGCTAGTATTCGGAGCCTTTTTCAATAGGACCAAGTCGAGTTCGTGACAGCGGTCTGGAGGTCTGGAGTACATGTAGGATTGTAGGTACTGCGCTGGCGCAGGTGGCGGGGAGCGCGACCATGAGCATGAGCAAGGTGTCGTGCTAATAGCATGTACTAATGCAGGTCTATGGGCATAATAACCACGAATATATAGTAAAAGCGGTGTTGGATAATGGAAGCGCGACCAGTATTATGACTGAGAAGATGTGTCGTTAGTTGAATTTACACGCTGATCAGGTAGATAGATCGATTGTAGGAGTAAATAAGTTGAAGACACCCATAGGTAAAATATGCCAAGAACCGATGAAGTCGTTGGATGATACCTACTTCACTCGTTTAATCTGTTCTGGGCTGCCATCTATAACTGAACGCACGCCTTATCATCAGGTCGACTCTCACGATATATCGCGATTAAATATCCCGTTCAATTTGTGCTTGGCTGATCTTAACTTTCACACCCCATATGAAATTGATATTTTGATCGGGGATGATCTATTTTGGGGGTTATTGGTCACACAAAATTGTGTTAAGTGATGGGCGAACGGTGCTATGCAAGACTAAATTAGGATGGATAGTCGCAGGTCCGTTAATTAGCGGTCACGCATCGACTTCGTCGCATGTAATCAAATGTAATTTTGCGAACGTCATTTCTAACACAAGTGCCGATTTAGTTAATGAAGGGGTTCAACCCCAACTTACACGGTTTTGGCAGCTTGAAGAGGTCTGTCCTAAAGACTCTCAATATTCTCTTGAGGAGAAGTCGTGTGAGAAGCACTTCACTAAATTGACACAAGGCCGGACGATTCTGCGTACAGTTACCGTTGAAGGAGGATCCTAGCATTCTAGGGAATTCGTTTAATCGAGCTAGGCAGTGCTTTTTATCACTAGAACGCAGAATCGATTTACGTCCAAATTTCAGGGATATGTACCTATAAGGAGTTTATGGATACGAATCACTGAATCACATGACTGAGTCCAAAAAGTTTTGGTTAGAGTAGAAGTCATACCATATATCCCACTCTGGAGTTTTAAGGGAGATCACTACTACAAAATTGACGGTAGTTTTTAATGTCAGCGGTCCCACCAGCTCTGGGGTATCCCTAAATAAGATTCAGATGGTAGGGCCCACTGTACAGGATGACCTTTTGTCTATACTGCTTCGATTTGGACAGCACAAGTACATTATTTCAGCGGATGTAGAGAAAATATATAGGCAAACAGTAGTTAATTAGTTGATCCATCTAAACGTTTAAAGATCTTTGAGTTATACACGATTACATATGGGACTGCCAGTGCACCTTTCTTAGCAACACAGTGTTTAAAGCAGCTGGGTCTTGAGTGTTAGGATGAGGTCGTTCGCGAGGTCATTATTCTTGACTTTTACGTCGATGACCTGCTCACCGGCGAGGATGACTTGCAACAAGTGCTTTTCATTAAGAGTCAGGTTACTTCTACTCTAACATCAGCGGGTATGAATTTGAGAAAATGGAAATCAAATGAACCTCAACTCATAGTGGACTCTGATTCGTCTCAATTAGATTTAAATATTGGCATTGAACCTATTAAAACCCTAGAACTCAGCTGGTAGCCGAAGTCAGATCTCTGATTTCTGTATTTTCCTGTTGGTCAATGTTCGATTGCCGGCAAAACAAAATGGGATTTTTCTATCAGCAGTAGCTCAAATATTCGACCCCACTGGTGTGCTGGCTCCTTGTGTCATCCTCATGAAAATGCTATTGCATAATTTATGGCTACACAAACTTTCATAGGATCAGAAATTAACTCGATTAAAGGAGGGTATTGTCGGCGATCCACCTTGTCTCAATGATATCTGTATCCCACGGTTAGTTTTATGTGAATCGTACGAGGAAGTTGAATGTCATATTTTCACTCATGAAGCGGGGGCGTATGGCGCTTGCTTATATTTGCGGAGCATATTAATGAATAAGAATATGAATGAAGGAAAGGGGACGTGTTGGTTAGGCTGCTAATTAGCCAAAAGCCGAGTGGCTCCCATAAAACCCATGACAATCCCGAGGTTTGAACTTTCCGGTGCGCTAGCCGGACTAGTAGAGTCATTAATAATCAGTTTTAAGAGTATAGCGTTTTGGACAGACTACATTCAGGAGGTCTTTGGGAAGCTGGGGCCAAATCGACAAAATTTTATTAAAAAAAAGTGCTGGGAGATTGTAATTAACGAACGAGTTTCTGAAAGTGTTAAGAAACTGGTCCAGATTGAAGTGATTTTGAACTCTCGGCCGCTTACTCCCATGTCATCGGACATCACGTTCACTTCAGGGAATTTCTCATTGGGCATCCTATAAACCTCATTGCCGGTCAAGGACATCAGAGAGCGTGAAGTCAATTACCCCAGCCGTTACCAACGCATTGAGCAATTGTGGCAGCATTTCTGGGGCAGATGGAGCAAATAATACGTCTCGTAACTCCAGTTAAGGACAAAATGGCGCACTAAAAATGAGGTGCTACAATTGAAGTGGAAACTGGGTCGCATCGTTGCTGTCCATCCTGGAAGCGATGGAATTATCGCAGTTCCTTCAGTAAGATTTGCCCGCTCCCGGTGACAACAAATGAGTCTGGTTGGAAGGCCAGCTGCCAACGCCCGGGGGTATGTTTGCATGATGACCCAGGTCATAAAGCGCCTTAACAATATCAACGCCCAAAATGTCAGGGAGGCCAACCACCGCTCATATAGAAAATTAAGTATCTTCAAAATTTTCATGTCATATTCATTATTCCTGTACCACAAGACAGATTACACGTCTCATTTAGTTATTCTGGAGTTTTTCTACCGTAAGCCCGTCAAACCTTTGAACACCAATAGCAGCACTCCACATATTTAGTATCTCGGCCAATTAGAGGCAATTTACATTTAAAACCATTTTTGCACTGTTCAATTTTGCAAAATAACTCCTTCATAAACCTCCATACTATCAACAGTATCAACCACCACTTTCTACACTTAACAGTTTTGGAATAAGAACTCTTGTAAATCAGTACTTTGGAAGAATTATCAGTTTACTACAAACCGACGGTTTTTATTTTATTTATCGTGATCCTGACCTGTATGGCCCTGCTATGAGCGATCAAAGTAACACTTTTTTTATGACACAATCGGCTATGATTTCA
Source organism: Cydia pomonella (assembly GCF_033807575.1). Taxonomy (NCBI): domain Eukaryota; kingdom Metazoa; phylum Arthropoda; class Insecta; order Lepidoptera; family Tortricidae; genus Cydia; species Cydia pomonella. The sequence continues at coordinate 11,094,474 of NC_084706.1, read as the reverse complement.
AACCTATTATGTATGTTCTTGTATTAGTGTTCGTGCATGAATAAATGACAGATAACAGTAAAGGGGTAGAGGAAATAATTTTATTATTGGCTTACCCCAGTTTAAATAAATCATTGGTACCCAAGGACACAGCGGGAGCACCAACACATCGATTTCTCGTCATGTCCGCCAAAGAATCACACCTAAGGCCCATCAGGTGGCCACCCATGTCCAGTGTCGCCCCAAACAGCTGCCAGGCCCGGTCGTGGTTGCACTGGTTGTTTGCACAGCCCGGTTGACGTGTGCCAGTGTTAGCGAATATATCCACTGTACCAATCGTCTCACTAATGCCAAAAGCCCTAGTGCCTGAGTAATCGGTGTGTACGACTTCGACGTAATTAGCGTCGGTGGCTCGTAAACGACGGGAAAAGGAATCCCAATTTTGCCCGGCGGGAGATAAACCTGTGTAAAAGGAATATAAATAGGTTCACATTAACTTGAATTTTGAATAAAGGTACCACTCTGATTGAGTCTGATGCAGCAGCATCGTGTCCGTTACTCCTGAGGTCATGTGTAGAACCCTGCATGCACGTAGCATTAATTTTTTTAAACACAGCTCACAGCGTGGTTTAAGCAGTTTATTTAGTAGTTCAGTGTTCTGTATCTAATAAATCAAATAACAATCTTGTAATAAAATTACAAGGCTAGTGTCACGTATAGATTTAAGTAGGATACGTGTAAATAGATAACTTTATTTAATATTATTATTATATTTCTGCATAGTGTACATTTATGTATTAGCTGATTTTTATGTATAGGTATTATATTTTTAGATTTATATCTGCACTGCGTTCTTATGCACTAAATGTCATGAGACACCGTCTACGCTCTTCCGTCAATCGTCCATTCCGTCCGACGTCCGTTTTTTAATCAACTCTTACCAGTTATTCTCTGTACTCGAGCACGCGAATCCCTGCTTACAAGTCCAGCAATGTGTGCTCCAATATCAAAGCCCACAATATGAACAAGGCTACGATTAATCTTGTTCGCAGCCTCCAGTTGGACTATCAAAGCGATGATATCGTCGGCGACAAATGGTACAGCGTTGATTGCTGTTGCATAATCCATAGATGCAACTAAGGCCCAGTCTACTAAAATCACTGTCAGCTCATGGTCGCTTGTTATAAACGCTGAAAATAAGACATCGTTAATGTAGGTAGCTAGTTTAAAAGCGAGATTCAACCAGTATGCAGCAAAAGGCGCACAAGCATTTTTGCACTGAATGTGCCGCACAGTGTGGCACACTCTGGTAGAATCCCGCCTTAATTTAATAATCTAAATGTTTCCATCTCAATTAAACCTCAAAACCTATAAATTACAAAAATATAGTTTACTGTAAGGCGCAGCTAAGCAGTCCCATGTTTATTAGGGCGGAGTATACGTTGTTATGAAAGATAAGTTTTCGATTTAACCTACAAGATATCAAATTCTACAATATTTAAATAAATATTTTGCAAAATTATGAACAATTACGAGTGTGATTATGAAACATATGAGGCAGTAGGTACCTACCTACTAACAGAAAAAATATGTTTTTTGGAAATCGAATTAAGTACGTCTTTTTAGGGTTCCGTAGTCAACTATGAACCATTATAGTTTCGCCATGTCCGTCTGTCTGAACGTTCACGGCTTTGCTCCGTGATAATTAGGGCTAGAAAGCTGCAATTCGGCTGATAGTAAATCATACATGGCAACAGAACGGTAAAATAAAAACTAGATTTTTTAAGGTGCCCATACATTTTTTTTTCGCTTTAACTTTTCTTCCAAGATGCAGTTGCGGTGTACAGAACGATAAGCAAACTTAAACCAACAAACTTAAAAACTCAATTGATGACAGGGCACGGTGGTTTCCCCGAGTACTTGAACGGGTTCAATTGCAAGGGAAGCCCATCGTGCATCTGCGATAGTAATAAACAAGAAATGGTGCCACATATATTGTTTGAATGCCCGGTGCACGATATGGAACGATTTGACATGGAACAAAAAAATAGATTTAACATAACTGCTGACAACCTGCAAAATAGTATGAATGGTGCAGAACGGTAGAAAAACATTATATAAAATCAAAATTTAAAAGTTGTACATATAGATATAGCACATGTAAGAATAAAAGCGAAACGTTGTTATGTTAAATATAATAACTAAATGTAATAGTCAAAAGATAAGTACGTAATAGTCACAGAACAGAAAGCTCTAAATATCGAATAAAGATCACCTGTATTCCTTTATTTTCGCGAATTAGAAATAAGATAATAGGTGGGACTGTACCCACATCAGGAACGAAAGAGATAAATGAAAGAAAGAACCAGTATGCTGAATGAAAAGCGGGAACTGGTGTGAAAGAAGATAGCGTAAAACAAACTCCGATTCTTGAATAGGTCTTTAAAACGAATAAGGGTCTCCGCCAATACAATTACTTTCAATGAAAACTATAGTGAACATGATCAGTTGAGTTGTTTTTGAATTATTGCAAAATGTCTTCTTTTCTTAGTAAAAAGACCTACAAAGCGCTACGAAGGTACTCGCTTATGCTTGTAACGTACATGTTACTTACTAATAGTCTACGTTTTGCTTATCCTGACAGAACAGTAACTACAAATCCTACACTGAGCATGGCCCGACATGCTCTTGGCCGATTTTTTTTACTAGCATCAGCAATGTCAAGTTCGAATTTTAAAACTAAACATGCATCTCCATATTGTCTACGAAAATTACCTGCACTGGTGGAACCATACTTGGGAATATGGATTAGCAGTATATTTACGAAATTTGTAATTCTTACATGAACGTAACGTTTGGCCAAACTCGCTGAAGGCTGAACTATCCCGCCCATGAATGACTATAGCGATGTTCTGTGACCCGTCGAGGAATTCCAACTCACTGATGGCTGGTACTGTGTTAACTAAATTAACATATTCGGTACCATTGACGATGAGCTCCCTGTAAATTAATATCATTAAATTTATATTGTTGGTGTAGGATAATGCCAACAGCTTGTCAACTTTTTCACTGTCACTTTTATAATATGTTAAGTTATATTATCTATCCAAAATAATATTTGTAACGATTATGTATAACGTACTTAATCATAAAAAAACTATCAACACTTGCTACCTATAATGCCTCTTGGCATAATATTAAATGGCATAGCGTTATTTTTATTACCTTACCATGAGGATACGTAGTATCTGTTGAGGGTTCCTAAGAAACGTGATTCAACCTTTCGCTCCTGGTGTAGTGTCTCACTTTGACTTCCTGGTACTGAAACCATGATACATATTATTTAGAATATCTTTTGAGGCATTTAGGATCACTTCAGCCGAGAAAATAAACTGTATAGTGGTTGAGATCAATAAAAAATATTGAATCACAATCCAGTCCTGTAAAAATATTCACAAACTTAAGCTTTTAAGGTTTATAAGCTTTTCCCATTACAATGTGGGATAAGAGAAACATACCTTCTTTATCTTTGGCGGGGTAAGACAAACATTATGAGGAAAGTCCTTCTACGTTAATATTTTTAAGTTATTTTATTTATTATTATTATTTAAACTTTATTGCACATAAAAAAAGAGTACAACAGGCGGACTTAATGCCAATAGGCATTCTCTACCAGTCAACCATAAGGCAAAACAGAGAAACTTCAAGGTGGGTGCAGTGAGAATTAAACAAAAAAAAACCGTAACTTTATGTATTAGCTTTATTTTTAGTATTATACAGAGTATTCCTCTTACCCCATAGTTTCTCCTATACCACCTAACCTTATTTAACTTACGGGATATAGCGAATATGATAAATACACACTTGTCACTCAACATTTTTACCTCTAGATAAAAACTATGTTGTTGCGATTACCTACATTAATACTTATATAAAAGAAAAAAAGATAATCTGTGATAATCCGTTAATCAGTTGTTTCAATGAAATTTTCAATGATAAAATTTGATTGTATCAAACAAAATAATGAAAAGCGGTCAACATCAATCGCAATCATAACTATGATGACTAATTAGTCATGATCATAACATGCTTTATATAAGTACTAATACTTGTCCATTTATTTGATTTTTGATTATGTTTAATGACATTGATTAATTTATCTTTACAACAGTAACATATCAAATTCTAGAAGGTGAAATGATTTCATTTTTAAGGTTATGAATAGAGTACCTACCTACATAACAATAATAATACACACAATTTTATATCTGTCGGCGGCGGATCGTGAAGTCCACCTGTTCATGAAATTAACATCATGATCTGCCTCGGCAGATCGCTGACAGCAATGTGTTCACCGATATTCCTGGTTGAATAACAGGCACATCGTAAAATAGTTTAATAATGATACCTGTGTTTCCTGCGTGAAAAATGTCGGCGTCAGAAAAATAAATAATTTTATAGGTAGGTACGAAATATTCTAAGGTTACTGAAGATAAGTGCATTTTTTTTACTAATGGCGTTATTCATAAGCACGTTAGTGGCCTGAATTAGCTATGAATCATTTGTCTTTATCTGTAATTTTGCCTCAATTATTTGTAAGAAAGGAATACAACATATTTTAACTAAATCAGGCTGGCAAAATATTATGAACAAGGGGGTATAAGTAAGTAAATAAATATTGTTTTCTCCAATATACTCGGAAATGTTCACCTTTCAGCTGTTTGTAGCAAAAATCGTACGGGAAGTTCTTCGTTATGGTCAAACACAAATTAATAAAATTCAAACCATTGTTGTCGTGTTTTAGCGGACGGGAAAGTTATTACTGTATTGTTTTTTACTTTTTAAAAACATGTGTCCACTAAGAAAAACGCATATAGCCAATTAATATAGCTGCGGGCCGCGTCTACACGACCCGGTCAGCATCATTTCAAGCTGTAGGTATAGAGTCGTGTAAGACCGACGTGTATGATCGTGTGAATACTGCTTAATAAAATCAAAGACTATATAACTTTTATATTTTTTAAGGATCTCATGCGTGCAAATACAGCTAATATTGCACAATTATATTGAATGAGCGAATATTGAATGGTACTCAATGGCAGAATAGTTGTGCCTTTAACTTTTAAAAAATAATACTGTTCACTTTTTCTACAGTAGCCCCAACGCCTACTGCGACCGGTTCACGGGTGTCTATTGTTGCGTCTGTGAACGGGTACCAGCAGGCATTCTACATAACATTAAAGCTCTCCAAGGGGCCTCCACGTGTTAGATCTATATCTCTTTTCTTTTTTTTTTATGATAGAGGAGGCAAGCGAGCAGACGAATCACCTGATGGCAAGCGATTACCGCCGCACATGGACACCTGCAACACCAGAGGGGTTGCAAATGCGTTTTCGGCCTTTAAGATGGAAGTACGCTCTTTTTCTTGAAGGTCGTATCGGTTCGGAAATACCGCAGGCGACAGTTCATTCCACAGTTTAGCTGTGCGAGGCAGAAAGTTCCTGGAGAAACGCACAGTTGAGGACTGCCAACCATCTAAGTGGTGAGGATGGAAATGTTGTCGCGTAGGGCGATGGCGAAAAGAAGCGGCAGGGATGAATCCGAACAATTCCTCGGAGCACTCCCCGTTGTACATGCGATAGAAAATGCAGAGCGAGGCCACCTATCTACGCAGATCTATCTCCACCCAAGCCTATCGAAAGACCGTGGTTTATGCCTATAAAATCCAAGGAGAGGTACATTTAATAATAAAAATATTTGGGGACAATCTTATACAGATCGACCTAGCCCCAAACTAAGCAAAGCTTGTAATATGGGTACTAGTTGACAATATACGTATGTACCTAATATACAGATCAGAGCCCGTAAATTTCATGCCGTTGACAGGAAAATGACGTCACGCTACTACATAGAGTATAATTCCAATTAGTATTTTCGTAATAAATTATCATTTGTCAACCTCTTTAGGTAACTAGTACATATACTTGACAATCAGTATAGAAACGTCTAACTGACTTTCATTTTATTGTCACACAAATAAATAATAGATTATTAATTGATGAAATAATACATATTTTTGGTTTTTAACAGCGTAACAAGCTTTTATTCACGAGACATGTATTTATTATGATACCCATCAATAAGTAAGTTATCTTGTAGTAACTCCCTGTATGTTAAATTACGTCATTTTTGCGTCAACGGCATGAAAAGCACGGGCTCTAATATAGATAAATACATAATTACATACATAAAAACAGCCATGACTCAGGAACAAATATCTTTGTTCATCATACAAATAAACACCCTTACCGGGATTCGAACCCGAAATCACCGGATTCATAGCCTCGGAATATCATGATCAGGCGGATTTTACAATCAGCCGCCGACATATCGATAGGTAATAGGTATTAATCTTGACAATTTTAGTAGCATAGTTAATTAATTAGCATCCGGTGGAAGAAATGTTACTTTTGACAGTAGCAGATCTTATCCGTAATAAATCCAGATCATATTTATAACCTGTTTTACAATCAGAATACGCCTCCAGGTTTTGCAAAACAGTTGCAGCGTCTCTGTCTAAGCTCCTGCAATGTCCTTACAGGAGAGAATTGCAAAAAAATACATAATTAAGAAGCTGTGATTAGTCTTAAGTTAATTGATTCAATTATGTTACGAAAATTAATTACGCGAATTGTATTATAATTATTGTATCTAATTCAAACACATATAAGTTGAGAGCGGGAAATCACAAAAACAAAATTCACTGTAAATTTAGTTTCATAAATATTAGTTAAATGGAAGAAGTAATTTTAGTAATATAACAAATCACTGCGACTTATTTTTAAAACCTGCCTAAGCGAGAAATGTCCGACCTCTTACCTCTATGAGTGAGAAACTCGGATTAGAGAAAAACCTCTATAAGCGAGAAAAATATTCTATATATATGCATATATATATACTAACACGTGGCTTGATTGTCGTAACACAACGGAATCAATTAAGTTTTCACTTATTACAGGTTACCTATACGATAAAAAAAAAAACCTACTCGTAAATGATTTTTTATTGGAACAGAATTGCATTCATTTCCTTGTGTTTGACGTTTAAGCAAAACAAATTATCTAACATCCTATTATCTAATATACGGTGTTGGTTTGGTGCCTTGTATGGTGATTGGTGACCAATATTTGTTAAGCAAGTATCTGAACACGCACTTTAACTCCTTGACAGTAGAGACGTGTTCAGATATTTGAAAGCACCTTGGTTTCACCGATACATTTCTGATGGCGACTGACTGTATGTTCATAACTTTTGCTACGAAAAGTTTGCTTCAATTCACAAGGCCACACACTTGTCAACTTTTCACTTGTTAGAGTTAGACCAAGCTAACTCTGCAGCGAGCGCAAAAAGAGTAATTTTATAAATTCAGTATGTTATAACGCCATAGAAGATTGTTCACGGGTAACTGAAAATAGCGGGTGGGTGCCAACAAGATGCATGCAAGATGCATGTAACTGCGTCGAAAAATCAGGAGCTCGAAAATAATACAACAGGTAATCACGGCCCATATCCCGGTCGATTTAAGTCTATAGTGAAACTAAGCGTGAAACATTCAAAACTGTCCCAGAAAAAGTATTGGTACTTGTGAGTTATCATTTTTTATTTTATTGATATAAATGTTTACATGACATTTCAGTAGAACCAATGCGTCACGAAACTTAGACTTACAGCAATAATAATTAAAAGCATTAACAATTATAAAAACAATGACAAATTGAATTGGAACAGTTGATCACAACCTAGCATCCATCGCCTCACAGAATCTCAAGCATTCACTACACACTGCCGCCTTTTATTCTATCATTAACCGATTGTGATAATCAAACATCTAAGAAATATTGCAAGTTTTTTAAATGGAGTGACATCTACAAAATTATTTCCATTTTTTGAAGTGGAGTGACAGCTAAGAAATATTGCCGTTTTTTAAGTGGTTGTCAAATTATTCCGCTGCAGAGTTATCTTGGTCTAACTCTAGTTTTTATTGAACATCATTTAAAATTGACAATGTAATACTGAATTTACTTTTACACCCCAGACATTGATTTATTCTTTGATGTCGTATTCGGCACATCTTCAAATTAATTATGGTTTCGGAAAGGTCAAGTTCTTCCCACTTTAGGTCCACTCGGTGCTTTTATAATTAACATGTTCATAAGTACCTACTTATGGCACATCTTGAGAAGCTCCCTTTATTAAGGTATGTACCTACATGTATCATGCTTTACAGACTTTTTAAGGGAATCAGTGAATAGAATACAATATTTGGTATAATTTGTTTATTTACTGACTTTCGGAAGTACTACGAGTATGTGTTAAAATATAACATCGTTTTAGCACTGAAAGGGTAAGTGTTTCCGGTGTTAACTCGATAATAGCCCCTCCTGAAAATAATAAAGCAATTTGAAGTTGTGATTAAATTAATGTATTAAGTTGCCGTATTTATTCATTATATTCAATATGAAATAAAACCTAGGATAATAATGTTAATGTTACAGAATAATTAGTTGTCTGGGTATCTTTGTCATCACTAAGTATTATAGACGCGTCTGTAGGTATGTATGGTAAATAAATATTCCTTACCCATACCTATTATACCTTCTTAAATCTAATAAAGTACGAGCAAGGTACCCTATCAAGTAAACTAGGTACCGTAAATTCACATTATTAGAAACAAATAATTATAATATTTATTCCTGATTACTAATACTGCAGATATTATGTTGATACTCTACAAAGACTAAAGTTTAACTTACTGCATTTTAATAAGTGCCAATGTTCCGATGATCACAGGCGGTGTCCCCGTGCAGCGATTGTTGCTAACTTGCGTCATCGTGTCGCATCGCAGAGCCATCAAGTGTCCACCAGTGTCCACGGTCGCCGCGAACAACTCCCAAGCCCTATTATGATTGCAAGAGTTGTCGCTGGCTGCACAGCCAGGCTGCCTGGTCCCTCCGTTCGGATAGATGTCCACGGTACCGAGGGCATCAGCGGTACCAAAGGCTCTTGCTCCGCTTATATCGGTGTGTATTACTTCGACGGTGGTTGCATCATTAGCCCTGAGACGCTGAGAGCCAGAGCCCCAACGTTCACCAGCAGGACTCAGTGCTGCAACATCAACGGGACAATTTACAACGGTATATTTCCTAACGTGGAAAAATCACACAGGCACGAAGCTATAAAAATACTGTAAGTACGCCCAAATGTTATGGATTTGATCTGTCAGTCAAAAGTGACATTTGTTAACAAGAAATGTCACTGTCGTCTTGTAAAATGTAACTAAAGTCACCACTTTATTTCATTTCGTGGCTATAGGGAGTGTGCATGAACTATAGGAGGCAGCACAGGAGCCGTCAGATTTTTGACGCGAGGCGTAAATGTGATGTTTATTGTTCCAATGTAGCCCACAAGATGGCAGAACCTACTATGCACAAGAAAACACGTGACGTGTAAATTTACATGTTTATTGTTCCGATTCAGGCCAAAAGATGGCAGACCCTCCAACGCGCACGGTCCCTATATATTAGCCATGTAATGGTAATCACAACCTTCTGTCAATTTAATAGCGTTAAATAAAGGCCCTGCACTATATCTGCTAAGTGATAACGCACCTGTGATTTTAACAGCACGAGCAGCAACGGCAGCGTTTCGATTGGTTATGCCCATGATGTGAGCTCCCAGATCAAAGCCGATGAGATGAAGAAGAGCTGGGTTTAAGTTAGTTATTGACCCTATGAAAGTTCTTATTTGCGTAGCAATTGAGGGTACGACCGACACAGCCTGCTCGTACGAAGAAAAGGAGAGGTAGGACCAGTCTACCATGATGATAACCATATTTCTGTCTGCTGAGGCAAGTGCTGCAAAATGACATTTATTATATTTGTGTAGCTTTAGAATTGTGACACCTTTATATACTATGCTTACTTGTTTTCGGAAAAATAATCTCATTCGGATTGATTGTAAAATCCAAAAAAATCAAGTAACAAAAATACAGTAGCAAAACTTTGCTCTTTGCACTAAACACCCTAAATAATAGTTACTTACAAAATCTGAGAGTATTTACAAAATCACTGTGGACACTGCTTTCTCGTCCATGGACTATAATGGCCACATTTTCATTGCCAGTTAGGCCAAGGGGGATCGCCACGCCAGGGGTGCTTATAATTTCCTCCATGTCTACGCCGCTTGTCCATAGATCCCTGTTACGTTATAATTTATAATAATAATAAAACAGAACTATTTATATATTGTGTTCTAATGTCAGATTTTGAATACAGTTTTTTGGGAGTGTATGTTACGATCTTAATTTGCGGTCTTGTGGCATTGATGGCAAAAATTAAAACATATCTACTTACATAGCTATATGTTTTAATATCTATTTATATATAATCAAACAAAGAGCACTTTGCTATGCAGAACAAGTGATTAAAAAAAATTGGCATCGGGTAAAAATGTTGCATCTTTATTAGATTTACTCACCACGACGTTCGAAAGTATCTAACATTAGTAAGGCGCGGGGTTTTGGAATTCACTGCTGTTTCTGCCATTAAGACGCTTCCGCATGCTGAAATTGACATAAAATGATACATACTTACTGTTTCATTGCACATAATGAATGCAGCCAAGATTTTTCAAAGTAACGGATAAAACGGTGGTATGCAAATGGGTAAAACAACTATTTCTTGGCCCATTGTAGAAAGGGCTTATACTAGCATCAAAATGCATGTGTGATTAATATAAATGCCGTAAATATCAGGATTTAAAGAGTAGCCCAAGCCAAAGTGACCATGGAAACGATAACGTGAACAAGTTGATTCACTCAATTATCCAAATAGGTAATAAATAAATACATAAATATTATAGAGGCAATTAACCAAGTCTTACGGTAAGCCAAGAAGGCTTGAATAAAATGTTAAAATAAAAATTTCTGAGTACAGAAACATATTAATATATAAATACACATACTTAAAAATCGACATATACATATGCTTTCCGTAAGAAAAAAAAAACATACTTGTGAAAGTTATCAAAACAACATGTCTAATTTTAATTTTAAGCAGTAAAATTTTAGTATAAAATAGCTAGTGATATAGACGAGGGATCTATCGAGTAAAATTTTAAACAGAGAAATAAGTATATTATTATTATTTATTGAATTATTAAACATTAGCAAAAAAAAAAAACATTTTGGATCGAGGGCCTGGAAAACTGTTTTAACAGTTTGACTGCAGGAAGAAGAAAATTATCAGAGTATTATTCGTCACAATATCGACACGGCGCGCCATATCTTTGGTTTCCTTCTAATTTCCTGGCTTTACTCCCCCTCTTAACTCAGCTTCAATTAGGAGGCTCATAGTTAACGGGGCGCTCTAAATGAGCTTTTGCCAATTTACCGTAATGTAATTTATGTAATAAAATCGCTTTGAACTGATACATTATACGGAAGTGTTTGAAGTCAGTCAGAGTTCAGACGATCATTCATACCTTCGTGTAAGTTGAATGCCATCAAAAACATTGCTAAGTCAATCTATTTATTTAAAACATTAAAGATTTTTATTATTGATATGATCACTATAAGATGTAGTTAGGTTAGCTAATTACGTAACAACTTAAGACAGAAGGTCCCTTAAGTAGGGACGGAATAAATTAACCGACTTGGTATTACATGGATCTCAACTTTTTCCGGAGAAGAACTGAGTTGCGAGACTTGGTTTTTTTACAAGTTATGTTTTTGGTGGCATCCCATTTCTTTTTGTAAATAGTCCTGCTTTTTAAGGTTCCGTAGCCAAATGGCAAAAAACGGAACCCTTATAGGTTCTTCATGTCCGTCTGTCCGATTATGTCACCGCCACTTTTTTCCGAAACTATAAGAGCTATACTGTTCAAACTTGGTCAGTAGATGTATTCTATGAACTGCATTAGGATTTTTACACAAAAATAGAAAAAAAACAATACATTTTGGGGGTTCCCCATACTTAGAACTGAAACTCAAAAAATCTTTTTTCATCAAACCCATACGTGTGGGGTATCTATGGATAGGTCTTTAAAAATGATATTGAGGTTTGTAATATCATTTTTTTCTAAACTGAATAGTTTGCGCGAGAGACACTTCCAAAGTGGTAAATGTCTCTCGCGCAACGCCCACACGTATGGGTTTGATGAAAAATAATAATAATTTTATGACGTATTAAAAAAAACTACTTATAATAATAATAATTTTATGACGTATTAAAAGTGGCTGTGACATAATCGGACAGACAGACGGACATGACGAATCTATAAGGGTTCCGTTTTTTTGCCATTTGGCTACGGAACCCTAAAAACACCCTGTTATACCACAGATAAAATTAAGTAAATACATTCATTTTATAGCTTATTAAAGAGGCTAGCTTTGGTGAAAAACTTGGAGGTGTCGCTAACGTAAAAATACTTAAAAAAAAGATTTTTACAGTACATATGGGGCTACTTTATAGCACTAGTGCGAGAAGTAGCATATTACGTTACTGTGTCGAACATTTAAAGGGCCATATGTACTGTAAAACGTTGTACGATACATGTGCGAATAGGTAATTCTCAACTCGTGTCGATTTAAAACACTCCCTTCGGTCGTGTTTTAATTTATCGCCACTCGTTTCGAATTTCCTATTTTTCGCACTTGTATCGTAATGTACTATTATTATTTAATTTACATTTTAATTCGGTTCATTGTTATTACTTTTATGACTAGTTGTATGTATTACACGTGTTGACATATTTATATTTGTATTCACTAGTATATTTTCATGTATTTATAAATATTACTTAAAAGAGTGAAAAATAATAATTTTTCAAATAAAATATTTTAATGACTAGATTAATATACCTATACCTAATTGCATAATTATCATTTAACAACTATTTCAATCATTTAAAAATGTTATTTGTAGTATTTATATATTTCTTAGTTTAGGTATTAACTATACTAGTATTGAAATAAATCGGAAAATATAGACCCGAGGTAGAAGAGAACATCATGCATATCATATTTTTACTTAATTAAATGTTAAATGTTATGTGATAATTATTTTGAAATCTTAAATAGTTTATAGTATGGATCATGTCATTTTTAGCTTTGCATTTATTGATTTTTTGATGTGCTGTTTTAGCCTAGTTTTAAAAATGTTTATACCTTTTGTTTCTTTTATATTTGTTGGCAGGCTGTTATACAGTTTTGCGCCATCATAGAGAATGCATTTCCTTCCATAGTTTGTTCTTGGTGTACGTAGTATAAGGTCATTAGCATTTCTTAGTTTGATCTTTTGGTGGTGGTGTTTTTTTGTAAAACTAATTTGTACATGGATATTGTTATTAATTACTTTTCTAATTAAAATGCATGTTTTATATGTGTATGTTTGAGTTATGTCCATTATGCCTGTTTCTGAATAAACTTTTTTTGTAGGTGTTAGATGAGCATATTGAAATAGGGCTTTTATCAATTTGTTTTGTGCTATTTGTATTAAAGAAAGGTGACTCTTTGCGGCTGTCCCCCAAATTTCAATAAGGTAGTCAATGTGGGGTTGTATGAGAGTGTTATATATTGTATATTTTATGTGTTTTGGAAAGCACCAGGTATTTCTACGAAGTGCTCCTGTTAGTGAAGTTATTTTGGTTTTCAGTTTTTCAATGTGTGCTTTCCAGTTTAGATCTTTATCCAATATTAGGCCAAGGTACTTTTCTTCGTCAACTTTTTTGAGTATTTCATTATTTATTTTTAATGGTTCATAGCTAGGGATTTTTTTATTTTTAGCCAAGAAAAGGATGTAGTTTGTTTTATTAATGTTGATTGTTAAGAGATTTTTCTGGAACCATACATTCAGCAAGTTGAGATCGGACTGAGCTTCTGCTAGGATATTTTTGATAGAGTTTCCGAAATAAAATAGACTTGTATCGTCAGCGTAGAGAGTTATGTCTCCTTTAAGACCCAATTTACAAATATCATTTATATAAATTAAAAATAATAACGGGCCCAAGATCGATCCTTGAGGGACGCCGCACAATACAACTTTTGGGTTGCTTTGGTATTCGTTTAATTTGACAACTTGACGCCGATTTAACAAATATGATTTAAGTATATTAAATGCTGACCCCTCAATTCCTAGACTATGTAATTTATCCAATAGAATTTTGTGACTGATAGTATCAAAAGCTTTTTTTAAATCTATGAATACACCAAGAGCAAGTTGTTTCTTATCGATATTAATTTTAATTTTGGTTACGAGGTCTATTGTTGCAGAAAGCGTACTCGATTTAGATCTGAAACCATATTGTTTTTCAAATATAAAATTAATTGAGTCCAAGTAATTTTCTAGCCTGATATAAATAAGTTTTTCAACAATTTTTGAAATGACTGGCAGCACTGAGATAGGCCTATAGTTTCCAGGGTCCGATTTTGGTCCAGTTTTGTATATAGGCGTAACTTTCGCAATTTTTAAGCTGTCAGGAAATATCCCTCTCTCAAAGCAGTCATTAATACATTTGGTTAAGCCATCGACAATTAGATGTTTAATACATAAGATCGATTCACTTAGCTTATCCTGGCGTGGCCTTTGAAATATACTATGTTTATACAATGCCTGCTTCGTTACTGAAAATTCAGGCTTCTAGTTTTATCCACAACAAAGATAAAGGGGGTCGAAAATGTCCTGAACTGCTTCGAGAAGAGAATGGTACGGCCATGCCACTTTCTTGCTCGACTTGGCGGGGGCATGCCGTGCCCCCAGATGCTACACTATTGAAATGGAAACCTATGCGAATGAACCTTATTTACAAAATGCACATATTAAAAAAAAACTAAAATATTTTTTAAATTTTGAACTTCATGAATAATTATTATTTCTGCAATACTACTCAATCGTTACGAAAATTAAAATACATACGTGATACAAAAATTGAGTATTACTACTTATCGTTAAAAGTGTACATAATGAAATAAAAAAATGTTTCAATAAATATTTAACACTTACTCGTACATTTACAAAGACACGCAGCAATAATAAATATTAAGTTTACTCGCCACATGTTGTTCATTGCCTATCGAATAAGGGCTGACAGCTCGACAAGTTTTTATATCCTATGATAGCCAGATAATGCACAAATTATATCTATACAATCAAATTATTGTTTCAATCGGTACTTCCCATTAGATCGTTAACAGATATGGGGGAGTCACCGGAACTTAATCAAGTCGAGCATTCGTCCATTTTTCCATTTAACCGCAGAACTGATCGATGCCACTGTAATCATTGAATAGAACATTCAATGATTACAGTGACATCGTCCGCGACAGTCCTGCAGCAGTAACGCCGCAATAGTAAAGGTGACATTCAGATGGCAACAACAGCTGCATTACTGTTGCGTCATTAGTATGGCGACATAAACGCGACCTCTGTCACTGTTAATTACCTTGATAAAATGAGTGACGGATTGATCGTTCTGATCGTGAGAGTAATGCGGCTGCGACCGTCACACATTTTATAAAGGAAATTTTCAGTGACAGCGCCCGCTTCAGCGCCGCAGCAGTAGTGCAGCTGTAGTTGGTATGCGAATGTTACCTACCTTTAAGGTGACCTTTGATGTCGCCACTGTATCTGCCAATTTCCTTGATAAAATGAGTGATGAATTGAATGTCATACTTGCGGCACTCATGTAGCAGGTTAGGTTAGAACTGAGACCTCCTAAAAAACACACGGCTGTCAGAAAAGTGCACGGTTAGGTTTGGTTAGAACTGCAATCTTTTACAAAAAGTGACATTTTAATTTCTTTTGAGAATAATAAAATATCTTTAAGAGGCCGGTATCGATTTTAGTCGCAAAAATGTCAAATTGATAGATTTAGTGCATGAAATCGTACACCTTTTGTTAACTTTTAGAAATAATAAGTACTGGTTTGTTTTAGCACGTCTTGTTATCTTTCATTTTAATTAATCATTTTTTTGGAAACAGGCTCACTTAATTAGTAATGTTTTTTTTTTCTGATGGACGTTTAGGTAAACGCGCCTAAAGCACTGATCTTGTCGATCTTATTTGTAAATTTCGTTAAGTTTGGACTGTTAAAAATGGTAATTTTGTATTACACATATCCTGTACTTCAACTTTAGTAAACTGCATTTTTTTTATTATAAATTTGAAGTAGTGTAAATGAAAGTTAGACGAAATCAATTTTCTCCAGAAATTACTTCAAAACAAGTGACAATTTCTCTGAAGATAGACTTAAATTCAACCTAATTTTAATACTTATACAATCTACAACATTTGCTTAAACTTAATAATATAATAATATGTTTTTTAATTAAAGTGGATTGTGTTGTATTTTTCTGAATAAAAATGTTTGCTTAAACTGTTCTTACAAATCATTTTCTATAAATTACGCCTATAATTTTTTGATGGATTTTTAAAACTGCCCCTTCTCGTCATATAATTACCGGCGCCGCACGCTCGCGTCTTTAGTACCGCGGGAGTGCTTGTAAAGGTCGGACCTATGTCGCTTGGCTCCGCGCCGATGCATCAACTAGTTACGAAATTATTTATCATTGTGTGCGTTGCACGACGTGTGTATACAGGTGGTATCACTCTACTGTGTGCGTGTAAACTGCGAGTTGATCCTTGAATTGTATTTGCTTCTCTAATCTAATTTGTCATGGTAGATACGATGATGTATATGATTTGTCTCAACAATACCTTTGACACGAGGTGGTACCCAGGGTCTGATGATAAAGCTGGAAGGGGGTAGGGGTAAACAGGTCGTGAATCCACTTCGTGATTAGGCTAGTTTGATTCGTCTCAGCAAGGTCTTTGACACGAGGTGGTACTCTGGTTCTGATGACGAAGCCGGAAGGTGGTCAAGAGTACTCAGAGATAAGAGTATTTTATGCAACCGTTGTATATTATGGTCAAAAAAGGCGAGTGGCGTAAGTTAAAATGTGAGCCGGAGCCGAAAGCGTAGGCCAGGAATACGCCACGAGCATTTTTTGACCTACTTATACAACGTTGCATACAATACTTTTCCTACGAGTCAACAAAAATAATACTAGAATAATAGTAGAATCATATAGGTAAACAAACCAAAAGTATACAGCTAAGATACACGAGCATACCTTCTTACGCGGCCGGCCAGCCGCAGCCCGGCTGGTCAGCAACACCTTCTCGTAACTCATGAGGCCCTGGTACTTGGTACTTCGTGGGGAGCCAGTGCTGTCAAACTGGTCTATCTTGACAGACATTCAGACGTACTCTCAGAGTAAACGACAATTGAAGTAATACACAATGATGTCAGAATTGATGGAAAAGGTCTTGCTCCTTGTTAAATTCAATTTATGGACAGTTTTTTCTCGATTTTGGCCACAGTAGCCTATGTAGACTAATCAGCAACGCTAAGCGGTCTTCGTAGTCTATTGGTGTTGCTATATTACGGGTTTCACATGCGTGTTCTGACTTATGAAGCAATTGTTTCTACTATGCAACCAAATGAATATTTTGTAAGTTGGCAGCAATGCACTAAGTTTGAAACTGTATTTTGATTTTGTTATGCCATTAATCGTAGTAACGTTATTGCGATTTTAAAGCACAAGTGCTGTTATGAGGAATAGACAATATAGACTTTTCTTCACACCTTTTATGTATGTTCTTATATTCGTGTTCATGAATATATAAATGACAGATAACAGTAGAGGAGTAGGAAAAAACAATAATAGTACGTTTAATTATCTTTCAAACGCTACCTCACATGAACCGATCGGTCCCATAGCACTCAAGATCTGAACAAATATCAATGATGGTCGGCCGTCATCTGTCCCCCCCCCCCCTTTTTATCGACCCGTCTTCCCCTCTATAAACTATAACCGGTCAATTCGTATTCTGGAGATAATGAGGAACACATCCATTCCAGTTTTAGGTATTTAGAAGAGATGTCTACGAAAATAGTAAAGGAGACGACTTGTGGTTAATTTTCCTTATAGTATATTACTGAAAATTCAGGCTTCTAGTTTTATCCACAACGAAGTTATAGGCGGGTCGAAAATGGCCTGAACTGGTTCGAGAAAAGGATGGTACGGCCGTGCCGCTTTTTGCTCTACTTGGCGGCGGCACTGCCGTGCCCCCAGATCAGTGAATTTTGTTCCGAATTGGCGTTACTACGTAGCGCAAGTTCGGAATGTAGGCCAGATAGGTATACCCTTAACATAGCCGTGTCTAACACTGGACCCAGCCATTTGCTGCGCCCTGCAATACCGTCATTGCTGCTGTATGTACCCCGTCTACATTACCTTAATGTTAAGTACCTATGTGAGAGTAAAGTCCAAACTCATCCTGAGGATCTCGAAGTTGGAATCTCGACTCAATGCGAATTTTAATTGTGAGCGTTCCAACTGAACGTCTACCGACCTTCAAAAAGAGAAGGGTGACAAGTTTAGGCAGTTCCGCGGCCGGTTCCCTAAGACTGCGGGTTTGCTTAATAAAAATAAAAAAAAATGATTTATTTCAGACTAAAGGTCCATACATGGTTAGTAAACATTAAAAACAAATCTTATTACTAGTGTTAGTACAATATAATGTAAAATAGAACTAAAACTAAAACCTAATCAGTGGCCGCATGCAGTCTCTGCCAACGATTGAGCATGGGGCCATTTTTGCGTTCCATAAACACGCTCAGAATGCTGTTGGGGCTGCCACGCAGGCGACGCATCAGTGAAGCGCACCTCTTGCGCATTATCGCCGCAAAGCTGTCAATTTGTGTCTCCGCAAACATACCAGAGGCACTACAAAATCGCGGCAACCCCTTCAGCACCCGGAACGCGTTATTATATTGGACACGTAGGCCGTTGTATGCCCTCTGCGTATAGTTGGTCCACAGGTTGCATGTATAGAATGACTGACAGTATGCTTTGAAGAGTGTAATCTTTACTTGTGCATTTCGCAAACCTGCGGGCCAACATGTTACATCGGACAGCCAACGACCTACGCTCTCGCTCAACATCTAAATCATCACTCAGGTCGTTAGCTACCCAGTGGCCCAGGTACTTGAACTTAGTGACAAAGTTTAAGGGGACATCATAGAGTGTCACTAACGGTACAGTCGGATAACTTTTTCTACCAGCCTTAAAAATCATCACCTCGCTCCTTTTGTCATTATACCTGAGTCCATGGGCCACAGCATAGGATTCACATATTTTTATCAGCCTTCTCATTGCGTCGATTGAAGGGCCGAGCAGCACCATGTCATCAGCGTAGCTAAAATTGTTGGCGGCAACTCCGTCAATGTGACATCCGGCATAGGTACTGCTCAGCTCCTCGATGAGTTGGTTGACATACAAATTAAATAGTTTGGGGGAAGACAGCCCACCCTGTCTCACCCCACACATTAAATTATAGTTACACGAAATTGTGTTACCCCATCTTACAACATTATTTTGATGTAAATACCAATATTTAAATAAAGCTATCACTTCCCTAGGTACACTTGTCTCATTTCGTAACTTGGCCCTTGGTCGAATGCCTTTGATAAATCCAGGAACACACCATAAACCGGTGTATTCCTAGTGGTGTAGTACTGGACGGTATTCTTAATGCATCGAAACCATAATGTGATTTGGTTTTAAAATATATTGTTATAACATGTATGTTAGTTTTAAGGTATTTATCTATGGGCCACTAGTTGCCTAAAATAAAGATTTTCATTCATTCATTCATTAAAAAAACCATAGGCTACGGGTGACTGCTTACCATCAGGCGAGCCGTATTATTGTTTGTCACCGCCATAGAAAAAAACCGGAAAAATGCGAGTCGGACTCGCCCACCGAGGGTTCCGTACATTTTAGTATTTGTTGTTATCGGCAACAGAAATACATCATCTGTGAAAATTTCAACGATCTAGCTATCATATAAAAGTAGGGAATCCGCAGCGAATGGAAATAAATTAAAACACGACCAAAGGGAGTGTTTTAAAACACTGTTTTAAATGGACATGGTTGTGTTTTAAATGGACACGAGTTGCGAATCACCTATAAAGGAATAAATCATAGGCTCTCTAGACATGTTTTCTTTGATCTGGACCAACAAGGCGTATTCGGCATTTCTTCAAGTTAATTATGATTTTAGAAAGGTCAAACCACCTCCACTTTAAGGCCACTCGGCCCTTTTATATTGAATGTAATGCATAATATTAACTAGTAAGTAGGTACTTATAGTTCGAAACAGTAAGAAGGGCCCTTTGTAAAAAGTAGCTCTTAATACCCATGCCAATACGCCATGTTGGTTATTTATTTATCGTATTGACTATAGTTCTCTACTTAAATTATGGAATGGAAAGTGATATCAGATGTTAAACAACTACATTTTTGGATTGATTTATTTATTCTCTTGCATTTAGAAATATGTATATTTTTAAACTACAGCTTTTAAGCACTGAAAGGGTAAGTGTTGCCAGTGTTGACTCGATATAGGCCAGTCCTGCAAAAAAAGGTTCTTATTAAATACCAGCAAAAATTACAAGATATAAACGTGACTTTTTGATGTAAACTAGATAATATATTTTATATTATCATCGTACATATATTGGTACCGTCGAACTGGATCCGGAGGCAGGGTAGTGCCCCCGCCAAGACGAGCAAAGGGCACTACCTACCTTTTCTCGAAGCACTTCATCATTTTTTTTAACCCTCATAACTTGGGTTTAGATTATAACAGATAAACAAAATTCTCGGTATAAAAAATTCAATTGCATAGCTCTCATACTTTAGATGTTATTCATATCTAAAAAAAAACCCCGATTTCGTCACTGACTCACTCACTCACTGATGATCATCAAAACCCTTACGGTACTTCCTGAAGTCCAAGGAAATTTGGTATGTAGGATAGTATTTGTACACAAACAAAAAAAAAATTGAAAGGAAAAGGGCGTTAGGGGGAAAAAGTGCCGGAATCAGTAAAAATAACAGATTTGTATAAAATATGCGCCCAGATACGTATTTCGGGATTTTTTTTATAGTAAATCACATCCAATCCTTTAATTTAGGTGATGAAAGATTGTCATAAGCGACTTTCAAGAAGTGAACTCCCATCAAAAACATTTTCATGTAAAATGTTGCCAAGACGAAACCATAAGGCTCACATTGTCAAAAAGTATGGTCGTAAGGTGAAAAATTTATTCACTATTAATTATTTTTCGTTATACAATACATCTTGTAGTAACGAAACGGCCAAGCCACATATTTTGACTAAGGTGTAGAGTTTGTGAAGTCAGGGCTTGTAGAGGTATAAGCTTGGCTCTACAAGAGATCTGATAACTTTTTGACAGTGCAAGCCTTAATTATGGTTTCGTTTTGGCAACATTTTACATGAAAATGTTTTTGATGGCATAACTATTACTTTAAACTTCTATAAAGACCACGTTCAACTTACTGCAATTTAATAAGCGTCAATGTTCCCATTAACACAGCTGGTGTCCCCGTGCAGCGATTGTTATTAACTTGCGTTATCGAGTCGCATCGCAGAGCCATCAGGTGTCCACCAGTGTCCACGGTCGCCGCGAACAACTCCCAGGCCCTGTTGTGGTGGCATTCGTTGTTGCTGTTCGCACAGCCAGGCTGCCTGGTCCCTCCGTTCGGGTAGATGTCCAAGTCACCAAGGGCATCAGCAGTACCAAAGGCTCTGGTACCGCTTATGTCGGTGTGGATTACTTCGACGTAGTCTGCATCACTAGCCCTGAGGCGCTGGGAAGAAGCGCCCCAGAGGACACCAGCGGGGTCCAATGCTGCAATATCAAATAGATCCTGTGTAACGAAATTTACGACAGAAATATCGAATAGCTGCATTTTTCATATCCGTAAATGAAGAATTTTGACGCCAATTAGTGAAAATAGAAACATTAAACATATTCTCGTTTGTTATACCTATTAGTCATTAAAACCTAAGTTTTGATATACAGATATTCGTTTGATCTTACATTTGACAATACATTTTCGAAAGGGTGTTTTACTATACCAAATATGTAGTCATTGATTTCTTGTAGATTTAAAACTATGCGTTTCAATAATTAGTATTATTGAATTAGTTTCTTACTTGCAACATGCTCATGATAAGTTTTATGAATAATAAAGCTTAAAATCTAAATCTTAAGTGTACATTCGTAAAATCAATTTGGTAATAACTTTGAATTGGTTAAAATCACTTAACAATTACGTCGAATTGGTATTATTAAAAATATTTACTTTTATTGATTTATAAGATTTACGGTCAGCGTTAGATTTTATACTTATCTTAATCAACCAACTGGTATACTTGACCGGTATTCAATTTTTAATAATCTATTCAAGTGACATGGTGATAATTGAAGCTGCATTACTGTCGTGACAATACTGCTGCGGCCTGGATGCGGGCGCTATATCTGTCAAACCATGGTCAAACCGCTGCTCGAATGAAACAGTAAAATAATCAACTCATTCACGATTAAATAGTCAGTACTTGATGTCTACCATATTGATAGTATGATAACGTCTTGTCATTGTACATGAGTTATTTATAAGTGGCCAAGAAATTGTTTCCAATACTAGGAAATTTGTAGGTCAATTGACATAGTTACGAAAGAATATTTTATATTCCGTATTTGGTAAGAGTTTCTGAAACTTTCCTTTTTTTCTTTTTAGGCAAACCGTTTTAGTAAATAGGCGAACCGTTGTGTTTCTTAACTGGTTTCGAAAGAGACCGAAAGGTTCCGTAAAAGTAAGGGAGCAATATCCTCTCTAACGCACCTGTGATTTTAATGGCACGAGCAGCAGCATTTCTACTCGTAATGCCCACGATGTGAGCTCCCAGATCAAAGCCGATAAGGTGAAGCTGGTTAAGGTTCAAGTTAGCGGCGGTCAGTAACACTATGAAGTCTCTAAGATCTGCAGCGATGAAGGGCACGACCGCCACAGCCTGCTCGTACGACGAAAAGGAGAGATAGGACCAGTCTACCATGATGATAACCAAGTCTCTGTCCGCCATGGCGAGTGCTGAAATAAAGCATTCGTATAGTTTTCCGTACCTATTTTGAAAAAAAGTATATAATATGAATATTTTAATAAATGTTCATTTAATGGAAAAAAAAATCCGCAAAATATGTAAACAAAGCTCAAAATACCTATTTATAACAAAAAAAACATTTTAGACGAGGGCTGCACCGAAAGTTCCAACTGCTTTGGCTCTACTGATGTGATTACAATACTCATCATTATTTTAGCCTTCAGTCACCCACAGCTACAATATTATTTATACCATCGTGAGGGATCTTTCAGTACTTATTGAGATGGAGTCAATTCATGCTTAGAAAACGCAAAGTTATTTTTTATTTTCTATTTCTTTACATTGACTCGATCAGTAATCAAGACTTCATATACTCGTATGATATCATTGTAAGTTTTACAAAAATGTGATTTTAGGTGGTGCTAATTACGAATCTCGCCCTTTTTTACGTATAAATCGTAATGATAGAGTAATTATGACTTCATAAATAGATCGGTGTCGAAAGCCATTTCATCAAAAGTAGAAATTTCAGACTTTAAAAAAAGTTGCTTTAACATATAAATAAAATGATTTACCAACTATATATACTCGTAATATCTGGAGTCCGAGCTTTGCTCGGAAAACATATAAAAACTCAAAAATGCGCGTTTTCTCAAAGATAAGACCTAGCTAGATCGATTTTTTGCCTCAAAAAACCCCCATTTAGCAAATTTCATCGAAATCGTTAGAGCTGTTTCCGAGATCCCCGAAGAATTGCTCGTTTAATGGTATAAGATATGAAAGAATTATAGATATAAGAATGAAATCCTTACCTCCTTAAAAAAAAAAAACCTTTCCTGGGTAAATTTCAGTTCGATAATCAAAGAATTCAATACCAAATTAATTAATTGTGACAAATAAATTCTTATAATATTTCAAATTTACTAAGCAATTTCTAACTCCATACAAAACAGCTTTCCGTAAGTTATATATACAATACAATAAAACAATATTAGTTTATTTTTCTTCTTTGCCATAAAAATAGCATTAAGTGATCGCGTGAGTAGAGCCGGAGCAGCTAACGACTTGCGGATGAGCCCTCTTATAGCTTTACGAGAAATCGAGCTCGATTTATCATCAAGGAAATATGGAAGACCGTTTAAATTAATTTTGTATTAAGCAGAACCGTCTGTAAATTATACTACAATACGTAGAAGTAAAAGATTTTTTTTTATATCCCTTATATGCGCCTTAGGGATTTCATGGATTAGGTAGGTCATTTGGCAGAGCGATGGGCTGGTATCGCAGAGTCGCGAGTTCTAATTTCGCCCAAGACAGTGAGTTCTTCCTCTTTTACTTTTTTCTAAGCAAAGATCTCTTGATCCGGAAATTATTAAATTTTGTTTTTAGCTGATACTTACAAAATAGCTATCATTTAATGTTACGAAATTGTTGCCCGTGGCCAAATGCTTTTAGTGTTAGTTAAAATCTGGGGGCCTACCGTGCCTAAAGAAACGGCCAAGCCACATATTTTGACTAAGATGTAGAGTTTGTGAAGTTAGGACTTGTATACAGTTGGAAGCTTGGCTCTACATGAGATCTGATTAATTTTTGACAGCGCGTGCCATACGGTCTCGTGTTGGCAACATTTTACATGGAAATGTTTTTCGTGTTCGTTCATAATAGCACGTAGAGTAGGTAATTAGGTTATGTGTTCTTTGTTGTAAATTGTAAATCATGTGTACGTAACAGTCATAAGAAGGTAAGTGGTTCTTTATGAGTGGGTATAATTCGAACTTACAAAAACGGAGAGTGTTTCCGAAGTCACTGTAGACGCTGCTTTCTCGCCCGTGCACTACAATGGCTACGATTTCGGTGCCTGTTAGGCCGAGGCTGGTCGCTCCTTGAGCAGAGTTTTCTACTTCTAACATGTCTACGCCACTCACCATATGATCCCTGTTAGGTAATTATAAAATATGTATAAATATCCTTCTAATACTATTTAAGGTTATTTTAATTTACCAATCAAAAGTAATACCGACGTACCTACTTACCATAATTAGAATAACTAAAGCGGATTTTCACAATTTAATTTAATTGTTTTGCGACTCTAGTACGATTCAAAACAGTTACGTTTAGCTCTTTCGTGAATGAAAACAAGTCACTTTGTAGTGGAATGTCAGTTTTCACAAAAAGTGACCCTTTCCATTGCTTCGTTTCATTATATTTTAGGTATCATTTTAGTCAAGATATCATTACTCAAATCGCAATAGAACAAAAACATATATACAATAAAAACATATATTTAAATCAAAGGTGTCTTCTAACACTAAATAGTATTTTATGCTTCCGTTGTATAAGAAGGGTCAAAAAAGGCGAGTGGCGTGGTTTATATTTCGCCTACGCCTCCGGCTCCGGCACACATTGTAAAGGAGTGCAGTTTTGACCTAGGTACTTATACAACGTTGCAAACGATACTTTTTCTACGACTATTCAGACTACTGACTTAAAAATAAAATGCAAAACTAAATAAAATAAAAATTATAAGCGCGGGGTACGTCAAACTTTGTTTTTAATTGACGTTCACTAGACGGTGAAGACTTAAGAAAATAGTTTTTATAAATAAATAAATAAATAAAAAGCATTTATTTCGGACAGGATCCATATACCTAAACAAAAACACAAAACAACAAACAATCAAAATATTTCCATATAAATTACATGAAATAAAATTAAAATATTAATTAAATTAAATTAAAAATACCGATTAAATTAAATTAACATTATTCATTACATTAAAACAAAATTATCAATTAACATTAAAATTATCAATTAAATTATATTAAACTAATTACTTGTCGTAGTGGGCATGTGGCGCGTGAGATTTCGCCCAGTGTGTATTGTTTATAAGTAGGCAGCAATGCACTTAGTTTGAAAAAATCAAAATTACTTTTGTTAGCTTGGTAGCCATTAATCGCAGTATCTTTTTAGCGATTTTAGAGAACAAGTGCTGTTATGGGGAAAATACAATATAGAATTCTTCAAACCCATTATGTATATTCTTATAGTATTGTTCATGAATGTATAAACGACAGATAACAGTAGAGGAGTAGAAAAAAAAACATTTTATGAAATCCTACAACTGGAACATCGCCTTATATGCATGTGAAACATGGACAGTGACACAAAACAGTGAAGATGGGCGAAGGGCAACAAAGTAAAAACAATGAAGGAGCAACAATTTGGTCAACACTTTCATGAAATTTTAAGTTCGTCGTTCTTTACTGGAAACTTATCTACTCGGGTTATTTGACTGACATGGGAATGATCTTCATCAATTATACAAACCACGAAGTTTGGTAGTATCTGACATTGGTTAAACGCGGGGTTCTGGAGCCCAATGCTGTTTCTGCCACTGACGCACATTCGCATGCTGAAAGTGAAAAACACTCATAGGCATATACTTTGTTAAAGATGACCCTATTAAACCTTATGGCAAGTTTATATTAATTACAAACAATACAGTTTTCAATTATGTAGTAGATATTTATTCAGTAGTACATAATTAGTTATTATTCTTCCAGGATGTATAAAATACGCTGATCATTTTAATTTTACTAGTAAGTAAATATACTATTTTTCATATACGTATAGTATTTAAAATAATATGACCACTACGGTAGGAATACTTATTTATTTCAGGCTTACAGACAGGTCAAAGATTCAAAGCACACTTACAAATGAACGCAGCAGCTACAAACACCAAATTTATTCGCCACATATTTAGAAACTTCACTAGCCACCAACTAACGCAAATCGGCTCAATAAGTCTATATTTATGCAAATGATAAAATGATAATATAAACTTATCTGTATTCAATCTAATATTGTTTGATCTTTAATAATTATTGCTTTTATCATAAGGAGATAAGGGGGAGTCACCCTGCAATTATTTACCTACTTTATTTACGAGTTCAATCGATATGAGTACTACAATTAGGAAGGTAGGTATTATTTTTAAGACGCGTAAGTTTAAACGTCCGTACTTGTGAGCCCGTTTATTGAGGTTCTGCTGAATATAATATTATATTTTGTAAAGCAAAGTTTTTGACAGATCAAAACTTCTTTTGGGGATATGCAGCCGTGGGTTTATGTTTTCTTATAGGTTATTTCTCGTTTTAAAGTGTGTTTAGGTACATGCTTTGTCTCAAAAACCAAACGTAATTTCGAGGATTTATATATATATATTTATTTATCTTTCATTTTAGCGTATATATATATATATTTTTACAGTTAATCCGTTATAATGCGCCACGACATGAGCAACGAACGTAAGACTCAAATTTATACAGATGTGTCTATCATTAATTACCTTTTTCTACTTTGGTCCATACCTTAATACACAATCACAGAATGGTCGTTACGTTAACCTACGGTAAGTTATTTGTAAAAAGTATGCCGTAGGTACATTAAACCAAAGTTGCTAAAATGAAAAAAAAAAATGGTCTGATTTAGGTTAACGTACCTAATCGTCATTATTTTCAAGATATCCATTTTTTACGGTTCCGTAGCCAAATGGCAAAAAACGGAACCCTTATAGATTCGTCATGTCCGTCTGTCTGTCCGATTATGTCACAGCCACTTTTTTCCGAAACTATAAGAGCTAAGATACTGTTCAAACTTGGTAAGAAGATGTATTCTATGAACCGCATTAAGATTTTTATACAAAAATAGAAAAAAAAAAAACAATAAATTTTGGGGGTTCCCCATACTTAGAACTGAAACTCAAAAAATATTTTTTCATCTAACCCATACGTGTGGGGTATCTATGGATAGGTCTTCAAAAATGATATTTAGGTTTCAAATATCTTTTTTTTTTAACTGAATAGTTTGCGCGAGAGACACTTCCAAAGTGACAAAATGTGTGCCACCCCCCCCCTCCCTGTAACTTCTAAAATAACAGAATGAAAAATCTAAAAAAAATATATGATATACATAACAATGCAAACTTCCACCGAAAATTGGTTTGAACGGGATCTAGTAAGTAGTTTTTTTTAATACGTCATAAATGGTACGGAACCCTTCATGGGCGAGTCCGACTCGCACTTGTCCGCTTTTTTATATCAGTAATCGACAGTGAATTTATTTCTAATTCAGTCTTTTGAATAAGAAAATGCAATACATCAAAGCCCTCTGAATCTTTGACTTTTTTTAGGGTCCAACGACACGCAAAACGTCAACGCTTACACGATATAAAGATGAGACTAGCCCTTAAAATGTACATGGCTTGCAAGGAAGTGTCCACTTACGTACCACATAGAACCACTGGTAACAGGCAGTGGACATATTTAATAACAACTACATGTTTTTTTAAGAAATATTACAAAATATCAAGATTTTTTTTAAAACGTTATTATCTACCGTATTAAAAAGTAAACAAATTGTTAGACTTAGCTAAGGCTTATAGTATTTCTGACATAGCTTAGTAAGGTGACAGCTGTCATCTCATTACATAATATTTTGCGTTCTAAGTTTATACATTGTATTGAAATGACAGCTGTAACCGTACCTAAACTATGTAATAAATACTACGAGTATACATTTAACTAACAAAAAGAGTTGATTATGTTTGCACATCATTTTAATTTATGAATGGTCAGGGACACAAAAATAACACATATCTATTTAAGAAGTTTTCTTTATAATTATTTATTTAATGTTAATTGTTTTGATGTAAGGTTACATCTCTTAAGGTATTGGTCTCTTACCTATCTAATTTGTCAGCACTTTATTTATTATAGTTAAATTGTAAATTGTAAATCTAGCACAAACTGTAGTCTTAAGGACAAAAATACACTGCCCACGATACAAAAAAAATCAGACAAAAAAAAAACTTGTCCCATGGGCTTTGCCCGGAGCGGAGGAAAATCGAAAAGGAACAGATACATTTGCGAAGAGATTGCTATTTGCCTTTGAGAATAGAAACAACGATAGCGCAAAAGTGGACGGGCTATGCATAAGACACCCACTATATTCTATTTACTTTACTTACAATAAAAATATTACTATAAGGACTATTCATAATTTCTTCTTTACCTAAACGCTAGTATCAAAGCATAACATTATTTATCACTGATATTCTATTTACTTTACTTACAATGAGAAAATATTACTATAAGGACTATTCATAATTGCTTCTTTACCGAAACGCTAGTATCAAAGTATAACATTATTTATCACTGATATTCTATTTACTTTACTTACAATGAAAATATTACTATAAGGATTATTCATAATTGCTTCTTTACCAAAACGCTAGTATCAAGGCATAACACTATTTATCACTGATATTCTATTTACTTTACTTACAATGAGAATATTACTATATGGACTATTCATAATTGCTTCTTTACCGAAACGCTAGTAACATTATTTATCATGTATTCTCAATTGGTAATTTTTAATCATAACCATTTACTACGCTGCATGAATTAATTATTAGGTAATAATTTAAGGCAAAAGTGGATTTGCATGTGGTTTAGGTGATATCCGAGCCTATACTGTGTATTTGTATACTATATACGAGTACCTATACTACTTAAGATGGTAGATAACGACAGCTTTTTCGGATATATAATATTCTGACTAGCTATAACTACAACTAAGGGTTCATCCATTAATTACATCACACGTTTAGGGGAGAAAGGGGGTCAATAAAACGTGACATGTTGTGACAAGAGAGTGGGAGGAGTCACAAACTTTGTGACGTCACTTACCAGTCTCTTACTCGGTAACCGATTTTTTTTAATTCGTTGTAAAGTTAAATGACGAGTTTCTGGAACGATAATCGTTTATATTCATTTAATTTTCTCTTATAGTCGATTTTGTGTTATAAAATTACTACTTAATATTTCTTTTATCAAAAATATTTTGATAAAATAATCACAATTCCTAATTCGAAAAATATGACGTCACACCAGGGGAATGGGTTTGCTAAATGTGAACATCCGTGACAAAGAGGGGTGGAGGGGTAAAAAATCTAGAAATATGTGTGCGAAATTAATATGTGTGTGTTACATGAAATAACAATATTCATTCATTCATTAATTCATTCATTAATGGATGACCCCTAAGGAACAAATCAAATTGTATTATTTATTTAAGTAGTCACACTGGATGTCATATACTTATGAAAGAAAGAGTGACCATCAAGGTCTCCACGGCCCAGGCCTGAGATCGAACAAGCATCTTTTGCATTTGGCGACCGACGCCATAACCACAAGGCCACCTAAATCACAAAATAGAACTAGTGTAGGGAGAAATCCTAATTTTAAAATCTGAACGAAAATCTATTTTTATCTTTTTACGTATATTTTACTATGTGCTTTATTTAATATTTGGAGCCCAGCAATAAATACCTTGTCTCTGCCAAGTTACGCATTTATGGGAGCGAATTATTGTGATCTTTCTGCATGAAAATACGTGCATACGTAACTTTTCACAACATAATAAAAAACTATTTGGCACTATTCCTTCGTCGACGTCCCTTGGGATGTTCAATAATTACCTATCGTTCGATATATTCTACAAAAGACAACCAATGACTCATCAAACTCGAATATCTATCGAATATCTTTCACTACTAGTATATTACCATTTTCCGCCACATACTCGTAGTAATCATGGATTTGCTTTAACTTTTACCTTAAACATAGTTATAAAACTTCCATGGCGATAAAGGTATTTCGTAGTTATGCTTATAAAATTTTATCGCACCGAGAACACGACAAAGCTAACATGAGTATCAGGTCTAGGTGAGCGCAAGCTATAAGGCGGAAATGTGCATTTTTATCAGCTATTCAATGGGTATTGAAAGTAAAAGTATTTCATAGTACCTAATGCAGTGAATGCACCCAATTACGAGCTTCTAAACCACAAAGAATCACAGATGTTACACTTTTAATATCCCTCTTTTTGTGTCGGTTAAGTAAATAGAGAGTATGCTAGAAGTCCTGTACATAAAAGGAACAGGATAAAGTTAGCTCGCGTACCATAACGTGCTTTGCTAACATGTCACTCGTTAACGATTTGTAGCTCTCTATCACTCCTCCATATTAGTGTGACAGTGCAAGTTGAGCGTAAACGATTAGTATGTTGGCTACGCAACCAGAAAGTAATAAAGAATTATAAGTAAGAAAGGAAGGAGGAGGAAGGCGCGGTTCGCTATCGCATATACGGTGCTGCACATATCTTTATTGTCCTTTTATCCATAAATACGATTAATGGCGGTAATAGGAAAGGTATAGGAAAATAGAGGTTACATTGGGATTGAGACGGCGACAGCAGACACATTACTGTTCCAACGCTGTTGCCGTAGCGTAGACTAGGGCGATATCACAGTAAATTTCCATTAAGTGTTTGTTATCCCGAAACGAAATAAAATATGTAATTAACTTAGCTCAAGTTAACGCAAACGTAAATTGACATAACGTCCATACCTATCTCGCCAACTTTAGACGCTAGAGTTACGGACTCTCAAGAAAAAAATGGTCCATTCTAACATACTTCGTCATACATCGTTAAGCCTCAAATGTGCATGTTGTGGTTTTACTGTGGATAGAGTAAAAATATTGCTAAAAGTAAGTTTTTTGACATTTTTTGAAGGCCATTACTTATTACTTTTGGCGTTTTTCTTATACATATTTGGATAATTCTGGCAGTGCTATTGATCATATATTTGGACTTAACAACGTTTTTAAGTAAGGTCTGAACTAAAAGTTCAAATAAATATAAACATCTGAAAAATACAAGGGCGAGGTAGGTTGAAACACCTTGTTGCAACATACCTCGTGTTTTTTTTAAAGTAGCATATTTTCAGATTACGCTGCCGCAATCCATATTTTAAAAACTATTAGCAGCTAAAAGACAAAATTGAAAATTAAAATTCTAAATTTGAGCTGCGTTTATCGGTGAAAATGTTTAATTGATATTAGTCTGTAATTACAGTCTGTAAATACAATAATCCGTAAACGTGTTGCCTCCCTCATGCACAGGATATGGAACAGCACCAACAGCATCCTGAAAGCCATTGCCGAGAGATGGGACAATCCTATCTTATTTTTCTGGGTGAGAAAACACATGCTGTCGAGTTTTATCACCCGGAAAATATTGTTATAGGATTATTTATGTTAAATTAATTTAAATTTATTAATTTATTGATAGTCATCATTGTTTACTAACCATTTTTCTACATGTGTAACTACTAACAAAAATGTGGATTTGAAAAAGTCTGAAATAAAATAAATTCATTCATTCATATAAATAAATTCATAGAACGTGACAGGTAAGTTGACAGTCGATAAAAATGCGACCATTGTACCGCCGCTGTTTAAATTATCTCGGTATTAGGAGAGTTGAAACCTCAGTTGAAACAGATCGGATTGAAGCAGAAAATAAATGTTTTTATAGTTCCAAGTACAATGTGTTGTCTGTTTCGGGTGGTGTTTTGTGATTTTTTTTTATGAAATTTGCTGTCAGATGACACAGATGTTGTAAATCTAACTTCTAATACCGCAGATTTATATTCGAAAAAGTAAAAATTGTTTCAACTCTCCTTGGTCTCCCCTACCTATATTTTAATTAACTACTTACTCGCAAAGAGCTTTAATGAAATCCTATTTATATCTGTTTACCCAAATTTTGTGGAAAATGTAATCGCTCTATATACTAAATAGTTACGTTCGTTTAATTCTCGGAAATAAAATTACGAATAACTGAATAATTTAAGCTAGCTAAAATTTGCAGTATGAAATATTACACATTGCCTATATTTCTTGTAAAACACATTATGTTTGGAATCCTTTAATTAAACAAAAATATGATTTTCACCGTTCTCCCAAGAATGACTCAAGATTTTCCATTACCAGTACGCCATAACGAATTATTCGAGTCAATGGATAAGAAAACGTTAAGCGCATATGAATCTTATTCAGGCATGCATTTGTGTTACTCGTATGTCCTTTATGAGCAGGGTAGAATTGTGTTGTTATGTTATATCGTTAGGGGAATAGAGTATGTAAACTGGGTTTAAAAGTTTTTAATAATAGGTCATTCATAATACTGTATTTAATATTACTCGAATTGCGTATTATTGTTGCATATTCATTTAAGATGCGATTAATTAAAAATATAGGCTTATTTGAAAGCTGTCGAGGATGAATTTGAAGGTATAATAAAAACATGTTAACAATGTTGTTCCGTTCATCATTCAGTCGCAATCGCGGTCACAGTCTCAGTCGCACTGAATATAATAGGATTGTATGCGGATGCGCGTCACTCCTCACTCGCAGCCGAAGCAGCACGAACAGCATCCTAAGTACGCTGGCGCAGCGTTGAGACTCGCCCCTAGTCAAGCGGTACATGTAGCTACACTCACCTGTTGCTGTTCCGTCGCGAAACTTATGCATGTTATGCAATGTTTTGTTTTGTTTGTTTTGTCCAATAGGTTGTATTGTCTAATTAATTGTAATACCTAACTCTAGATATATAAGTTATTGTTACCTATGGACGTCAAGTTCGAATAAAGATTTCAATTCTCTCATATTGTATTTTTACAAGTTCATTCGTGCAAGCGCGCGATTAAACATATTGAACTTGAGTATCCTAATTGAAAATTGCACGACGCGTCGCGCGTTTATAATGTTCAAAACATAGATCTAAAAAAGTAAGGATAAGCCCATGCAAACAATTCCGATCGAAAAGTCTCGTTAAACAAAACACAGCTCCATCTGTTGTATACTGCTTAAACTACGTGGCCGATGTTCAGAGCAAATATACAATCAAGTCTCTTTGGCCAGAGATATACGCGAAAGTAGACTGCACTCTCACCTCCAAAAAACGTGTCTAGAATAATGGCTCGAGGGAGACCTTAAGTGCCAATTACATCCACACTTTATCAGGCCTGATATCAGACCTGATTTCGGGGCCAAGAAAGAATATTTTTTCGTTTTACCAAATATCAGCACATCGTTTACAATATTTGAAATGAAAAAAAAAATGTGTGCAAAAATATCAAACATTGAACATTTTTGGCAATTAGAGACAAAGTATTGTTAACGATATGCTGATATTCCGTAAAACAGAAAACGATTGTCAGGCCCAAAATCAGTTCCGATTTCGGGCCCGTTATCGGGAAATGTGGATGTAATTGGCGCTTTAGTCCCTTTTTCTTTAGGGTGACGATGAAGTGACAATTGAATAAATGTTATCATTGTTGACACAGCTAAACAAGCCATGCTACTATTTTTATGAATATAAATGTCATTATTATAGATTTTGCCGTGCTAGTTCATTACGACCTTCTAAGGGCGTTGGTGGAGCGCCTTGACTCTCCTCTCACTTGCTACTGGGTTGAAGTGGTGATTGGCAGGGCCAAGTAGAGCAGATTGTTTGCCTTGCTTGCCCCTGTGAATTGATATATTATTATTAAATCGTATAATATATTTAGTTTAAAAAATTCTATTATTTTATATAAATTTTTTGTACTGTTCAACTAACATAAGGAAGTTATTAAGATAATCTGGAACTAACCTAAACCCACCACTACCTAAAGGTTGTCTGGAAGAGATCGCTCTGTAGCGATAAGGCCGCCTGTTGTTTACCTCTATCCTCATGTTTTTTTATGTGTTCCCATGTACATTTTTTTTCAGAGGTTGTGCAATAAAGAGGATTTGTATTGTATCTGGAAGTAACAAGCTGTGGATCAACTTGCTCTGAAATCAATTATTTATTAATTTATGAACTTAAGAATATTAAGTAGGAATAAGTGGGAGTTAAAACATATTACAATGTGTTAGATAAATACATTATTTTTTAAATACATACAAAATACTTCATAACCAAAGAAGCTTGATTTCACTAAATGACAACATTTACAAAGACTATTCTTAAGTGAGTCAATAAACTAGCCTAACCTACCTAAACAATAAGAAATTATTTAATTCATTTATTTATTTAATATATATAATATTAGCACTAACAGATAAACCTGTCTAACATGAACTGTCTAACAAAAATGACATTTATTTTAATAAATATGATAATAGCAGAGGTCTCCCTCGAACTATCTCGCTCGGCACGATTTTTGGAGGCGAGAGTGCAGTCTACTTTAATATTTGTGTATGTGTACTGCCACATCGTCACAAGGCCAATATGAAACAAAATTATCGTTTAAAATTTGTTTTAAGCAAGGAATTAATGTAATTTGAAATAATTTGCCGATGATATGAAATCTCATAAGTATTTGATTTTTCTGTAATAGTTTTTATACAATTAGGCATTTTTAAAAATTGGCAATGGCATAGCGTGACGCGTTTCCACTGCGCAATTCGCCAGACGACTGAGCGCAGCGATGTAACTAAATGCGATTTTGACACTAAATACGATGGTTAGTAATGATCGCGTATTTGCTTTTTACTAGGACACCCAGTTATCGCGAGAGCACACGATAGTTGATAGATTGCTCGTGCGATAATCGTTTTATATAAAAATTACGCCTAACTTATTGTATGTTCCAGGTGAGGTGAAAACATGGTAAAAAGTTGTATGTGCCACACCAGACCAAATTGTTTTGCACCTCGTGCCTTAGAGTCCCTCAGTACGGATAAAATTATAAAAAAAAATCTAACAACAGCGAACAATTATATAAAACCATGATGATAAAATATTGGGTTTTTATTTCAAATCATTTATATTCAACTTTTTAGCAAAGGGGTACCCAAAGAAACCTATATAATCAATTGTTACTTTTATTTTATTTTTCACATTACTTGCTTTTGTATCATATTTCTTGGAACCTGTCTATATTGTATTATACTATCTATGAACTAAAATATGTCTTCTCATGGTATCCTATAAGTACTTTATGTACAAGTAAGTTAAACATTGATCAATTACGTTACAAAACGAGTATAAGACAGAAGATTATTTGAATTTATTTGCTTCTTAACTTTTGTAGGTTCAACCATAAATATCCAGGCTATGATCGAGACCGATCGTCTCACCTAGTTACATGTCGCCGTGTTCCAAGCTTGAACTTATGAAATTATTTTAAAATATCAGCGCTCGCTGATTGCATTTCAGCGGCGGAGATGACGCGACCCCGTGTAATTGGTCTGAGCGGAGGTGAAACACATCTCCTTAATAACTGCGACGCTCCAATAGTGAGGGACCGTAATATCTCCTCATTGTACTGTGTTCCTGATTGTAACAGTAAAGAAAACGGCGTTCACATGTTCCATAAATGGTTATTTATTTGTAGATAGTCTAAAAAATATTTACAAGATATATTTT
Organism: Cydia pomonella; assembly: GCF_033807575.1. Taxonomy (NCBI): domain Eukaryota; kingdom Metazoa; phylum Arthropoda; class Insecta; order Lepidoptera; family Tortricidae; genus Cydia; species Cydia pomonella. The sequence goes on along the minus strand of NC_084706.1, from coordinate 11,058,073 downwards.
GGATCTCTACATCGAGCCAACTTTTTATTTTATTTTTAATCACCTTTTAATGAACTTATAGGTAATTTTCATAAGAGAAATCCGTTAAATTCATCGGGTAACGTTTATAAATAAGTATTAAAAGCACAAGATGTATGATCAATTACTGAAAAAATGGCAATTCTAGAAAATATAATGTTTAGATGATGTTAATTTTTATTTGTGTCCCGTTCTAATTAAATTGATAAACTTACTGTGGAGCTCGTTCAATTTTTGTATGATAATCCTATAATACTTATTTGTTAATTGATTAGTTTTACTCCTTATTAATCAGCTACTCCCGGAAGTATTATCAATTATCGCCAGAGCATATTTACTCCTGCACTCTTCGGGAACGGGAACATTCCCATGGCACATCGCTACGCTCGTTCCGTCATACGTTAATGGAAATGGTATTTAATATTCATGAGATATTCTTAGGATGAAAATTCGGAGCTTCACTTAAGCATATGGCTTGAACAGACATGAGAGGGCAATTAACAGATGTAACAGTCACTTTACAGTGATTGTGTACTGTGAATTTCATGGACAGCTTTAAATGGGTTCATTCTCTTTTGTGTTTCTGCGGAATGTAATGGAAGCAATCAATTAAATTGTAGATATATTATGTCAATGTCTTGTAAGTATCTAGACATTACAGTATTTCTTGGGGTTAGATGATAGCCAAGCGAATGTGAAGTTAAAATTTGCGCTATGATATGCATAAACTAATGATAAAAATATTCGATATCTATAATATTCTGCCTTTGTAGCTACCACCAGTTCGGCACTGAAATAAACGCTATCGAGAACGTAACTTACTTTCTATGCATCTCGCTCGTACTCGCATATAAGTGCAAGAGAGGTGTGTGTGCGTTTTCGATAGCGTATTTTTTTTTATACTACGTCGGTGGCAAACAAGCATACGGCCCGCCTGGTGGTAAGCAGTCTCCGTAGCCTATGTACGCCTATGTATGTCAGTTTTGACATTGTCAGTGACTCATGGTACGGGTACTTGTGCTACGGAAAACACTACTTTTAAAAACTTCATAAGCTGTTTTAATTAGCCGCGGCAAAAATTGTTTTTCCGCATTAGTTAAATTCTGTTCATATGTTGACTAAAATCTTATTTCAAATTATTAAAATTAGTAATAGCTGGGCCAAGCTTATGGACTTTTTATCCAAAAACATGCGTTTGATACGTCACTACTGCCTTACATCCCTGGTCTATATGTAAACATTCATAATACATCACTGTGTCTAACGGCCACCGTAGTGACGTCAGTCCCGGAAATTACATTTTTAATCTCCTCTGTCTGCCACATATTACCTACAACACGTCCTGTGGCAGCCATTTTATAAAAGAGTGTTCAAGTTGCATTGGCTTATTAAATTCTGCAGCAAACAACGCCTTATTGGGCTGCGCTTCTTATATTTACTTTAATTTACTTCTTAAATATGTTTCAAAGCAATATTTGTTATATGTAAACGAGGGAATATTTGATGTTGATAATAGCAAGAGGATTTAGTGATCGCAATACGAAAAACAAGTATATTTAGTCACCTAGGTACCTGCGTAGGGGAATTGGGAACAGAGTAGGTATACTTCTAATTGCGGTACACAATCATCACCATCAGTATGTTTAACGCACGCTTCAAGTGCTTATTGTGTAATGTTAATGACCATGCTAGCTTGAAATCGTATATTACTTTTGCTCGCCTACAGTACCCGTTTACCTGCCTCTACGGATTTAAAATGTTAAAGATTAATAATCTGAGTATGAGCTTGGCCCCAGCCAATGTCCACGCCGTACATTTCTGCGGTCGTGAACATGTCGCCAGACCCTAAGAGAATATGTACTTATGTGTAAACTTGTTGTATAAGGTGTTAATGTTATTGAGGTTTGGTGAATGATGACCGCTCGTATGGAATAACTATTGGCTACTCCGAAGCTCTTCGGCATTTATCACATTTATATCCAATACGAATTTATAGCCTTTTTCCACGGTCTGAGGTTAGAAGTTTATGTTGTGTTCAGGTAAAACTTTGAAAACCAGTATTTTATTATTATAATATTTTTTCTTGAAATATCTTCTAAAATACTATCTCCTGACTTTCAATACGCTTTTTGTTTATTTTTAAATATCGGAATAATGTTAGAAAATATTTATGTCAGAAAATATATGTATATAAACTGTATGCAAACTAAACTGGCTCCCGATCCGCGAGCGTCGGTCGTCTAGAATATTTTGCATGCTTTATACCATCATCTTTGATCCAGCTGCACCAGATTACCTTAAATCTAAATTTCGACTGGCAACAGCTCGTCCCGCTTGTGACCTTCTTACCACTCGGAGTCTTAAACTCTCTATTCCTCTTTACCGCACTGGTTTCATGTCCAACTCTTTCGCCCTCCAGGCAATTCGTTTCTTTCTGGAAAGATCTCCCTCTCCCAATACGACAAGCACAGAGCAAATTTTCCTTAAAACGCCAATTATGTAAATACTTTTTGGACTTAAGTACACCAACATTGTAAAACTATATGACGGTTTTAAATGGGTACATTATTTCAAATATGTATATATTATATAATATATATGTGTGTATGTATGTATATGTCATGGACCAAGTGATTAATGTGGGCATTATATATAATTCCCGGGCATTATGAATAATGGCAAGCTATATCGGGCCAAGTGATAAATTATTACCTGAACTTCATTATTTATCACATTGTCTGGTCATTATGAATATTGCTACGTGGTCGTTGGGCAATTTGATAATAAAGATACATTGGATGAGGTGTGAGGAGGAAAACAAACGCGTGACACGCGTTGACCAACCAGTGCCGGTGATAGCAACGTGCGGACGCGGACGGATCTTATTTTTGTAATTCAGTTTCGAATTATAGTAAAAGCTTACTTAATTTTTTTTACTTCCCTTTCTGGGGGGTTTGAGGTGGCCATTTCTGGCCCTTTTTGGCGGCGCTCTAACAATCGCTAGGAGACTCAGCGTCTCCTAGCAGGAGAGTCCTGGCAAGTAAGTCTTATAGATCCCCAGCTTTGTGCGTATGGGGGATGGCTGCTGTGGAGCAGTAGACGAAGCAGGGTACGCGCAGTTATAGCCCGTCTCGCTAACTCCTCCGTGTGTTGCTCCATTGCGATGCCCCTGTGTGACCTCTAGGAATTGTGCCATGTGCTTCCAATATATCTCCTCACCTAGTAATTGCTCGCATGGGCTGCTCTCATGAGGAGCGGCTGCGTCTTGGTGACGTTCAACTAGAACCTCCGTTTGGTCAGCCACTCAGGTAGGACATCGAGCTAGCGATTTATCTTCAGTGAGGCGTGGGTTCGTGTGATGGACGACGCGTAGTACGCTGCGTCGTCTGCGAACATACCCAGCTTGACGCGGCCAACCACCGAAATATCATCGGTGTACCAAGCATAACAAGATGGCAATAGATACCTTTCTTGTGGGACTCCCGCGAGGTCAACTGCCACTTGAAAGTGTCGGTTGGTGAGGAAGGAGTTGACAACGTGTATGACTCGACGTGGGGCCGATGAAGTTGACAGCTTTGACTTGCAGGCCCTCATGCCAGACCTTGTCGAACGCCTACTCTGTGTCGAGAATACTGCGACGACATGCTTCTTCAGGTTCATCCTCTCAACCATGTAGAAGGAGAGAACTCTGGTTAGCTACATAAATAAAACAGAAAAAACACTGGGTAGCTTCCGTAACGCACGGCTCAAATCTCGTAGACCTATCTGGTCAGACTCCCAAATCCAGGGCCCAGTATGCTTCGACGTTAACCTGGAATGGAAGGAAACTGGAACTCGTACTGCACACAAACTCAGTTTTCCAACAGTATTTTTTTATACCACGACAGTGGCAAACAAGCATACGGCCCGCCTGATGGTAAGCAGTCACCGTAGCCTATGGACGCCTGAAACACCAGAGGTATTACATGCGCGTATCAGTATCGAGATCAACAAAATAACCACCCGGTCTAGACGAGCCACGAAAGATCTGAATTACAGTGACCAGAATAAGGTCCGACGTCAGCTGCCGTAAACACAACCTCTACAAATGGGGTTACAAACCCTCACCAAACTGTAATGTGGCGCGCCAGACCAAACAACTACGCACATTGTGGAAGAATGCCCCAAGAGACGTTTTTCGGGAGGCATGTAAATCTGCACGCAATAACTACGGATGCCAGGGATTGGCTATCAAACTTATATAGAACTATAGATGTACATATAAGATTAAACACTGAAAAATTGATTTCAATAAAGCCTTACGATAATAATATTATAGCCAGATCCTTGTCACTTGCTGCTGGCTTGGAGCTGCGGCTTCAGGAGCTGTGGGTTTCGTCTTCTTTATGTTTTTCTTTGTAGCCTTTTTGGTGGTGTTGGTGGCCGCTGGTTGGTCTCTTTCGCCGCCTTGAGTAGGGGCATTCGCCAGCGCCATCAGGGATGCGGGCGCCGACTATTCCACCGTGGGTTTTGCAACGCTAGCCTTCATCACTGGGCCTGCCTTCTTACGGACCGTGTGTGCGTTTATGCCCGCCTTCCAATTATGGGCCTCTCTCAGATACACGGGGCATCTCCTGTAACTGGCAGCCCGTGTAGTTGGCGCATGTACAGGGCTCTTCTTGTGGCCTGCGGCATTTTGTTGCTGGATGAGGTCTGCACAATGGACGCACTTTTGCAGACTATGACCGACCTTCGAATGGTGTCTGAAGCCCTGGCAGCTGTGACACTGCGGTGGTCCAGATTTCCCCCTCCATGCTTCTATTATAAAAGAGTTCAGGAAGAGAAACTCGTTCACCCTGTAGATCGCGGTATATTCTCGCGAGGGGGAGGAGGAGGGAGGGCGGCGAGCTGCAAGAAGTAAACGCAGCCCGGCTTGCCCTCTGGCGTTTATCTGCTTGATGTGCTCTACAGTGAATCCGAGGTCCACGCAAGCGTTCTTGATTTCGTCTAGTGGCGTGTCTGCTGGTAAAGCTTGGAGCGCCACCTTCATCTTCTTCTCCGAGTATAACTCGTAGGTGTTCCACTCTACGGCATTGTCCAATTTTTCGAGATACTTGAACACCGTACGGTACTCCTCTTCTGATTTGGGCTAGAACCGAAAGCCGGTTCGGCCCAACTCCGCGGTGATTCCCTTGACCACCGCTACCCAGTTGTTGTTTTGTTCTAGGGTTGTTGTTTTGTAGCAGTATCTTTATTGAAAACTGATTTTTTATTACTTTGCCCAATAGGTGAGCGGCGGTATGTATAATGCCCGGGCAATTTAATTATTTCTATATTTATTATCACATGGCCATCTCGAATTGGGCATTTTTCATAATGCCCGGGCATTATGAAAACTGCCCAATTTAGCACTAGGTCCATAACATATATACGGTATATGTATGTATTTATTATAATACTATGTAGGTATTTATGCATGTTTATTTATAAGAGTAGTGTTTAGATAGTGACTTTTATCTCTCTGTACTGATTTTCTTTTCCGCACCAATTGTAAGTATAGCTTTAATCCGCCATTTGTATTTTTGTATTGTGCAATAATGGTTAAATAAATATATATATATATATATATATATATATATATATATAGCTGTATGTCATAATATGACATATTCCTCTGAACTTTCGCATCACCTCAACAGCAGTCACATCATCATCATCATCTGAACAGTGTTGGCCGAACGTTAATTTCAATTAACCATTAACCATTATAAATTGAACCGTAACTATAACGGACGGTTAAAGTTTACGGTTCAATTTATAATGGTTAATGGCCAATAATTTTTAATTGCATTAACGTTTCGGCCAACACCGCTAGGTGGTGTTAGTGTCGCACACGCAGCAAACTGACTTACTCGTAACTCGTAAAGTACTAACTAAGAGGTAATTTTGTCACGATTTAACGTATTACTTTTCATAAAATATCTCGTAAATGTAATCTTAACATAATAATAATATTATTTGCACAGGATAATATGACTTTGTTAAAATTGTAGGAGCTGCTTGATATTCTATCATGTTATGAGCCTAGCTAGGTTTATAAACATTTTAACCTGTTGAAGTGAATCATTAAAAAACACGTTATTTTCTCGCGGATTAGCAAAGTAATATTACTTGTTTTAATTAGCATGGATTTCCGCAAAGTAACGCCTGATTCTATTAATGAAGTGAATCATCATTATTTTCTATGAATTTCCTAGAAAAGTAAAACCTGTGTTATAGGTATGTGTCGCAATACAACTAGTCTCTTGAGAAATGTTTGTAGGTACGAGTATTTGTAGTTTTGTGTTGTGCGGCCAACCTGGGGAACCGTGAAAGGAGAGTGCGAAATCAAACAATGGCGGCTTTGTGCTCGCAAACACGAGAACTCAGTAGTTGTCAGAAAATAAACTTCTAGGTACTATAATTGTACCTACATTCATTGTTATCTAAAGTAACCAGCGCCAAGCTCTTGTCGAGTCGAGACCTTAGAGATGCTTATTCTGAGTGAATAATTTTGAAAAGCAAGCAAACTTTTGTTAAATATTAGAAATAAAAAGTATTGGTTTCTATTAGCACGTCTTGTTATCTTTCATTTTATCATTTTTTTTTTATAAACAGACTCACTTAATTAGTTTTTTTTTTCTGATGGACGTTTAGGTAAACGCGCGTAAAGCACTGATTTTGTTGAGCTTATTTGTAAATTTCGTAAAGTTTTTACTGCTAAAAATTGTAGTTTTGTATTGCACATATCCTGTACTTCAACTTTAATAAACAACATTTTTGTTATTATAAATTTGAAGTAGTGTAAATGAAAGTTAGACGAAATATTTTTTTTTCCAGAAAATACTTCAAAACAAGTGACAGTTTCTTTGAAAATCAACTTAATTGCAACGTAATTTTGATAATTAAACAATCTACAACATTTGCTAAAACTGTTCCATTACATCATTTTGTATAATTTGCCACTACAAGTTTTTGATTAATTTTTAAAAACTGTCCCTTCTCGTCACATATTACCAGGGACGCACGCTTGCGACCTCATTATTAAAAGGCAAGATGAGAAGACGTGCTAATAGAAACCAATACTTGTTATTTCGATATTACGCAACAAAAGGTGTACAATTTCAACGACTAAATCTATCAATTCTAAACTTTTGCTCTAAAATCGTTACCGGGCTCTCAGGATTTTGAACGTGCCGTGCGTATATGTAGTAATTTCATATGATGCTTGTTTGTGCGTTAAGTTGATGATTACTTTAAAGTTTTTTTTTTTAATAACGTTACCATTTCTAAAAGAGCAAAGTAGTCCGTAGGAAAAATGAGGTAGGAATTAATTAGTGCAATATTGCAGAGGCCGGGCAACAACATTTGCCTTGCCTTTGCTTGCCATTCATGGATGAGATCGAAAGAAAACTAATCCACGATTTTCTTTTCCTGCCGAGGCAAAAAATGTGCTTTTTTCTAAACATGCGATGAAATAAGGTAAATCAATCAATTTTTCTTCATCATCATCATCATACACAACGGCCTTCTCAGACCGAAACATGTACTGTGATTGATAACCATGTCTCACTCTATCCAATAGCTTGAAATAAAAGCTGTAAGAGATTTGTACTGTGATTGATAACCCTATTTCACTCTATCCTGTATTGTATTTTCGCCCAACTTCCCGTTCGCTCAAACAAAAAAATAATGATTTTGTTTTTTTTTTTTAATTAGTGTTCGACCATAATGAAAAACTTCCCGTACCTACTATTTTTGCTATGACAAGGTGAACATTTCCTAGCATGTTAGAAAAAATAAAAAAACCTTAATTTTAAACTTAAAAATACCTTTAACTTCTGTTTCTTGCCAGCCATGTGGTGCCTGCTACCGCCGCGCCCCGGACGCCTGCGGCGGCCGTTGGAACTAATGGCTCATTCATACATAAATAAGGGATGCGAATCGAACAAAAGCTCTGGATTTTTTTACGTGCGCCGTTCAAACGTTTTACAAAAAAGAAATGGGAATAGCTCCATATATTCTAGCTTGCTGTAAAGATTTCTCAGTCTATTTGTAAGCTGATTTGTGATAGGGTTTGTTAAATGCAAGTTTTTTTTTACTGCTGCGTCTAATAAATAATATAGTTATAAACGTGCGAAAATAATTGTTATAAATATTTATACTTCATTCTTCTTATTTATAATTCGGGCTCGACGATCCTTTTCAGGTGAAAATTTCCATTTTATAATTGTTGCCATGCAACTATCTGGATTATAATGTTATATTTAGTTATTATTAGAATTTAATTGTGACGATCACAATATAGGTTCATATAAAGGAGAATGGGCAATTTGTCCCATGGATGTATACTGTTGAGACATAACTCGTTTGAAAGGGTTTACTCTTAGCATTATTTTATTGTATCACACCAACTTTGGATAACGTGCAGGGACTGAGCAATTAAAAAAAAAAGAGTGGCGCATATAAACTGTTGTTTTACAAAATACTTGTTATGTAGCCGGTTGTTAGGTGTTTTGTATGTAATTTGTAATGTAATCGTATGTTGTGTAATAAATAAATCTGAATCTATACAGGATAGTGACGATGAGGTGATGATGGTAGTCGTGAACAGCAGGATTAACCCTAATATAAACACGTAAATATGAATGGATCATTCACCATTATATGTATTAAAATGGAAGAATCACACTTCGTCCCTTATGAAAGTAACGTATTTTAAATATCTATGTATTTATATTGATATTCACAGGAAAGGTAAGTAACTATATTAATAAAACAATGAAGTAGTAACCAAGTGATTATAAGTTTTAGAACAAAGTGGCATAACCACGGATATCCTTCTAAAAATAGGTTACGTTATTGTTATTTACGTGATACTCGTAGACGATGAATAGAGTTTTTTCTAATCATTGTTTCATATAAAATAATGTTCATACTTTATAGATCCAGTTTAGGCCGTGTTTTTTCAGTGGTCGTTTTAGTTTTTTATTTATGTTATTAACTTTAGCTACAAATAAAATACCGTACAATACCAGCAGAAAATACAAAATGGTGTATTCCCCACGACACTGTCTTGTTGATACTAGGAAGGGATAATTAGGGGTAAAACTTAAAAACAGCGCCAGCAATCACACTTAAAATAGTTTTTCATGAAAGCATTGATTAAGCTTCACTTTCAGGCTTTTTTTTAAAGTTAGATTGAGGCGCATCTCGAATAATATGTACCTATTGATGTAAAAAAAGAGATTTAGAAGTCTCGTATTTTTTTTAAAGACCGAACCAACGAGATCCGGTGTTGAAGTAAAAAACCTGCCTATTACACGTGTATATATCCTAACGGACACGAGGGAGCTCTTAAAATAATTGCGATCAAACTGACTCGATACTCATCTTAAAGCTGAATTAGAGCATAATAGGTACCTGCCTTAAAAAGTGCCCGTGTGCCGTATCTTGACCTAAAAAGACAGAGTTTCCTTTAAGCAAAGTATATCATAATGATGGCTTGAGTTATACAATGAATGTGCAAGGTCTCAACTACTAAGACTGTCTTTACGCTATGCTATCGATTCCCGACCGTCTATTAATCGTGCTTAATAACCAAAGTTAACCATAAATCTTATCAAGCATTTTTTCACAGTTTAGTTTCTTTATTGGTAAAAAATATTTTACATGTCACACGCGCACTATGCCGTATATTTGCAATCTTGTTGCGATCTAATTGCAATTTCTGTAAATATAGCTACAGAAGTTGACGTTTGTATATGGCTATGTTGATTTGAGCAATACCTACTACTAATTTGATTTAAAGAGGGCGCATTAGGTCATTTATGATTCATGTCATGTTGTGTTTATTTCCGTTTAAATGTTATGTTAACGATCTTTTAGTGGAAGCCTTTGTTTTTCCTCTTGTGTAAAATACTGCGTCTATTTCTTTAAGAAATAAATAAATCTAATCTAATCCAATCATGCAGCATTGCCAGCTCTCAATGGTAACTAATTAATACACATTAATAAGCTTATTATCGTACCCAAAAACTAAAACGGCAAATTACTTCGTCAAAATACTTACATACAAATCCACCGGACGTATCGATCTGTTATATTGTTACAGTATGTAAGTATATAGGAAGAGTGGTAATCACCAGTGTGGCGAAACCTTATGTTTTGCATTTTGCTACGACGTCGCACTTGCCGAGAACAACAAACATAACGGAGGAAGTAATAAAAAGTTACGACTAGCTGATCCAGCCTAGTCTAGAGCGTTGTCAGATGTAACTTTGAGAAATAGTGTAAGACCAAAATAAAAATTGATTAATAGCTAAATGATTAAATTACCTATATTGACAAATACCAACACATTAGGGAGACCCTGATTTATGTCATAAATATGTCTGGGGCACGGTAGTGCTCCCGCCAAGACGAGCCAAGCCAAGGGCACTACCTACCGCTTCGTCGTTTTTTGAAACTTCACAACTTGGGTTTGGATTATACCAGATAAACAAAATTCTCGGGATATGATGTCAATAGTAGACCTATTAAACATATGAAGTTTCTATTGTATAGCTCTTATACGTTTTCGTCACTCACCCACTCATTTATAATCATCAAAATTCTAGGGTGCTTTAATGTGTTAGCTAGTAATAGTATACAGACAACAAAAAAATTATAAATCTTGGAACTTTCACCCCCAACCCCTTAAACTAGGGTTAAACTTAGCTTATTAAGTGAATTGTATACATAAATGGCAATGTATGACTATTACTCATTAAATGATATGATATGATAAAAGTTTTTATGAGACTTCCGCAAATTTTGATGCTAGAGGTCTAAAACATGACATAAGGACTCTTTGTTATAAATAATTAAATACGTATTTCAGGATTTTTATTAATGACCCCCGCCCTTCAAATTAAGGGATGGAAGATTGTCATAAGCAACTTACAAAAATAAGTGAAATCCCACCATAAAAATAAGCCCTAAGATCTCATGGATCTTACGTAGAGCCAAGCTTCTAACTCTACAAACCCTAACTTCACAAACTCTACACATTAATCAAAATATGTGGCTCAGTCGCTACCACCACATATAATAGGCGAAAGGCGAAAAATTTATTAACTTTCAATACTTTTTATTATACAAGTTCTTGTAGTAATGAAACGACCAAGCCACATCTTGACTAAGGTGTAGAGTTTGTGAAATTAGGGCTTGTAGGAATTTGAATGTATATTGACCAAAATAGATTCGATCCTGTCTGATACTGATGGGTAGAGTAATCCAATTTTGGCCCAAAAATTAATCGCATGGATTCGTGTATTTATGTCCCTTTTATGTTGCTTTTTACGTACATAAAAGATGGTTGAACAAATTTTTATTGCTAATTTTCGATATCTTTCTAAAGGGAAGTATTTATTTATTTTAATCTTTATTGCACATAACAAAAGTATCTTAAAGGCGTTATCTACCAGTCAACCATAGCTAGGAGCCAAACAGAACGTCAATGGGGTTGCAATGGGTGAAGCAAAAATATATGCGTGTATTTAAATTATGATCGAAATATACCTTATAAACCTTATCACTATGACAAAAGTGAAATATATATACGAATATAGGGTTTGATGGAGACTATTGTGATCTTTAAACATTGTCACTAGGAGGGTAAGAAAATATCAAACTCGAGCAATGAAAGCCCTACGCTTTGCGCCGGGGTTCGAATTCTATACTCTCACGTCTCGACTCTAGTTTACACCCCGCGCTGCACTATTTAGTATATTGTTTGATCGATATATTTTTTAAGTACATTCCTACGTCCTTATTACTTTTACGTCGCAGACCCCTCCACTGTCCATCAGTTTAATTAGGTTTTTAAATTAGAGGCTTAAGCGTGGCTTTGAATCACAAAGTGGGGTTTGCTGTCGGAGGATTCCATTTTAACACACGATTGCGTTAGTTAGTGTATTACATATTTAAATAAAATACTTTAATAGCGAATATATTGTAGTCTTTCTCAGTTGTAGTTGACATATTTCAAAACAAATATTTAAAAAATAAATCAATTTCACAAAATGTAGATTGACTTATAAATTTTAATGTACTACATTATTGATTGACTGATTGGTGATACGAGTATGAATATACCTAAATTAGTAGGTATTATGATTCATGAAAAGCGAGTGATTTCGTCGATCGTCGATAAAAATAAACGTTACGATATAAAAAAAAATCCATCTCAAACCTTCAACTTAAGATTTGTCATTCTATGCTCGAAACATCAATTTATATATAGCCTTTCAGTAAATTAACGTAACATAAGAATCCTCAAAGGCCCACTTTATTTCCCGGGATAAAAGAAGATATTCATGTTATTTCGAGATTCAACCTATCTCTGCGGGCGGCATTACGGTCGAAATTAAGGGCTACTTAAGACCCGCATTTGTGCTTAATCGAAAGGGACATTTGTAGCTCTAATCTACATCTCTCCTGAAGCGGCGGCAGCGGCTGTTTAAGTGGTAACATACACAAACTGTAAAATGACATCATTTAAAGTTCGTTTTTTTTCCGAAGATTAAAATGATACCTATATAAAAAAAACCTCATATATAAATGTACACATGATAAAAATAATATATTTATACATATATACATTATATAAAATGGAAACTTAAGGGAGAGACGCGACAATGGACATATTGCCGTGATCACTTCTCAAGGTTGAGTATCCTGCTCCTTCGTTATACGTGCTCGTTTTGTTAACTGATTTTGTGAAAAATATTGCTAATGTTGAGTTTTGAGCAAAAAGCATAAAGCACTCTGTTCTAAACAACAAGTAGCAAGGTACCAAGCTGTCCGATTTTTTTACCAATTACCTTCAAATTTAAAAGTCATTATCGATTATAAAATATTTAGCAAGCACTTGTTTTTTATTTTTATTGAGGGGGTGCTTTTACAGTTATAACGAGATGTTTACAAATTAAACTGATTTTTTACACAATTATTTTGATTCATGTAACTTTAATCTAGGTACTACATAATTTTACAGCGCATTGGCGTACTTTAGCTGTAATGCTGTAACATTGTATTTTCAATAAATATCAATTATGACATTTTTATTACTTTATATGTACTTTTTTTGTTAGTTTGATAATATTATTGAAATTTATTTATTGTCATGTCCCGCCGTTATTTTATGTATAATTTAAATTATTTGCATGTATTCGTTTGAAAGATTTTTCTAACACAATAAATAAATGAATGGCAGTGTAGTTTAGTGTAGATTATATGATGGAGATTAGATATGAAACATTTTTGAAAAAAAAAGGTGAGATACCTATTTATGACTTCTCGTCACAAACAATCAAACGTAAGGTACATTACTTGTTTTCACAAAACGTTTCAGCATTCTGCCACTCTTTACATACAGTTGTTAAACAATTTGCAAATTCTCGCAATCTTACACATACATTTCCTTAAGTTCTGCCCTTGAGAAGACATCCAAACAACTTCGCTATATCAAAAACGCACGGTTATAACATACCGTACAACCAAGAAGTAATAAGAACGCATAGACTCTCTTACAGCCAAACGTTTTCACCTCGGGAGGTATATGCGAGCTCAGGTGGCGTTATTTACCGCGCCCACTTTCCTTTCCTAAGGACCTCGTTAAAACGTGGGCCGACTAACTAATGACTTATGAGTACGAGCCTCCAGCTATCTAGGTACGTAAGCACGAGCATTCCTTGTGTGTAATTATGCATAGTGTGCATGCTTCAGGCGGAGCTGAAATCATGTATTTTTTGATAGATTTGTCGCCGTTAAACCCGATGTTAGTAACAACGCGTTTTCTCTAGTTAAAATTAATTTTGCGTATCGCTTCAGTATGCCACCCCATGCATGGGGTGGCATTATCTAGCCCAAGATCGAGATGCATGACAAAAACTGGAAGAGGCCTATACCCATAAGTGGATCCCAAAATAAAATAAATTTATGTACAATAATATTTTATTAACTATGTTTTTATATTTGAATACAGTATGTTATACCTTGTAAGTGTTTAGCATGCAACACAGAAAGAAGGGGTCGCAAATAAAGGCTATTTTATTTTATTTTTATCCCCTCAGTAAAAACGAATTTTCACTAGTTAAATCTAGTTTTCACCGAAGCCTAAAAGAAAACCAGTTTTAACTAGTGAAAAGACGTTTTTACTGGGTAATAATTTATATTGGGATTTTTCAGTTAAAACTAGTCTAGTTTCACTAATTATTCAAATTTAACTTTAGTTTAAACATTTAGTAGTCAATATGATTGGTTGTAAGTTCTTAGTAGGTACGATGGTCATAAAAATGTTTGTGTTAAAAAAAATATCTATAACAACAGTGGATGATCTAAGAAGCTAATTTTGAACTTAAAGTAAAAATTAATTTGATCGACATTTACCTACCCATTAAGGATTCATTTGGATATTGACTGAAGGAGCTGTTTCAATTTTAAGGCTGCTGTTCTTACCTACATTTGTGTCTGAAAAGAGTTAACACAGAAAGTTAAAACTATAAAGAGCGAACGTGTCTGTCATGCACAGTAATTGTTTCGATGCAACTTGCAATTATTACGTCCAATCCAACATCACAACATCATAGTATTAATGAGATGGTCTGATCGTTAAACTAGGGTTTCATTCAACTTACAGTACATAATTATACAGAGAATATACTAAAGCAAAAGTGGATAATTGGCCACGGTTAATGATTTCTGGGTCAATTTCAGATATGCTCATTGCAATCTGCGATAACAGGAAAACGATTAGTGTGATTAACAATATGATGATGGACATAAAAATATGGTATCAACGTCGCGACTTGCCACCGACCTGCTCACCAGTCAAATAGGCCTCTTATTCGATTCCTCCGCTGACAGACGAACGGACAGATGGGTAACTTGCTTAGTCAAAGATCGACTTATATATAAAGAGACTGTCACTCGAGCGAACTAGTGGAGTCTCTGACAAAGAGAACCTTTTCTCAAAAAAAGGAAAAAATAATCATATAATCTTAACTTATCTTTAGCTCCTTTATTTTCTATATTTTGGCACTTACTTTACTGCTGATGGTGGTAACTAATTAGAAACCCAGCAAAATGTGTAAAAGAGACTCGGGTAGGTAACCATCTGCCGATTATCCAAAAAAAAAATACAGAAAATATTTTACTTTAAAAGTTTAGAACAATATTACCACGCAGGTCAGCTGTATTTCAAACTTTAAAACTGGTAGAGTATTTTAAAATTCAGGGCTAATCGGCAGTTTAATGACACGGGTAGTTAACTTGAGCTAATGAGTTTAATTTCTAATTGCATTAATATTCTTACTCGTAATTAAGGGAAAAAAGGACATTGTTGACGCATATTGCATTACAAAATAATTAGAAGCCACAGGCACAGCGATAATGAAGGGCGACTACAACTCACGCTTTCATTAGTCTAATTAACTTTACTGGCGCAGGTCGCCTCGGGTGACAACGCCAGACCTGGAGTAGATAAAGCATTTCATTATCCTATCATTTTATGAATATTTTACAAATTGACGATGTTTTATAATGTTTCGGTAAATTGTATTGTTTGCCAAAAACTGTACATTAACATCAGCAATTATTACTGTAAGGGGTTTACCTAGATAATAAATAAAACAAATCGTATTTTTTATCTTAAATAGTACATTTCGATGCTATTGCGGAAAGTATATCATTACTTCACGAGTACCGAGATATAGCAAGACTCGGGATGAATGAAGAATGACATTTGCGTACGTGTATCGAACGACGTTTTTTAATGCAGTTGCGAAAAAATAAGAAAAACAACAAGTACTTTTTTATGCATGTTCTATAAGACAGAAATAATTGTAAATATAAAATATTATACTATTATTACCCAAGTATCGTTATTTACGATTATTTGTGTATCGTATATTTAAATTGTATGAAAATAATATCGAATGTTGCCTTTGGAAACGTAAAACATTCTTGCAGTAAAGTAAGAAAAAACGCCTCTGCTTTGACAGGCGTTTTGGCAGCTATTCCGTTCCATTCAGACAACTAATTAAGAACGGTTTTTTCAATATTCAATATTAAAAAATAAACGTGTTATAATGATGAAGAGATAAGTAATAAAATATGAAATATGCTTATATTTATTATTTTTACATTAACAGTGGGTTTTTATGGTGATTACGACTTTTAAAGGAAACTAACATTAACACTCAACAATAAGTAGTCATGAATTGGAACAAGTGGAAAAGTAAAAAGCACTAGTTCGCGAAATCCAACTTTCCGCACGCTAAGCAGCTACGTAAAGTAGCACTTTTTGAGCAACTGTATTAAAAAACAGTTTTTCGTATGAATTAATTTCGTATTTAATTTTAAATTTTAAAATCCCTTAAGAGCGCTATTACGTTGGGCGCTAAGCGAGTTTAGGTATTTTACGCGCTGCGGCAGGCTGTGCGAGCTCAGTATGCCGATTCCCTCTACCACATTTTCCCTCTCGCTCGCAATACAATGATGGATAAAACAATCTTGATCCTCAATCTTGACAATCATAACATAACTATCTGCAATCAAATTTTAAATTCCTAATAAATGTTATTTTGTACGAAAACACTAAATGCACTGGCAAATGTATTTATGTATAATAATAATAAAGTTTTTTTTTTTTACAAGAAAGAAATTATATTCACTTGTTTACGTAACTATATCAAAAACTTAAAGGGCCATATGTACTGTAAAATGTTGTAAAATACATGTGCGAATTACCTATTCGCACACATGTGTGATATTGTACAATACATACCATACAATTTCCTAGTTTTCGCAATTGTATTGTACTATAAATGTTTGTTTTATTACTATTTACTAATATAATACTATAAGAACAAATATTTAGAGTACTAGTATCAAAGTTTCTGGTCGCAGTTTACACGCACACCGTATAGCGCTCGCCGCACACAACGTTAAAAAACCTAGTCGTCGCCGTTGGAAACGTGCCGAGCCGATCGACACACGTCTTGTCTCTACAAGCTCTGGGCTATAACCGCGAAAATCGAAGTTCGTCAATTGCGGGCATTTTTCTCTGTCACCCTAATTACGTCTTAGTGAGAGTAAAAGAGAAAGATCCCCGCAATTTACGATTTTCGGTTTTCGCGGTAGGCCCCCTGACCCCGGCACTGAGATCGCGAGCGCGCGTATCGTTGATATTCGAGTTGTTTTCAAAAAAAATATCAAAAAATTATAGTGTCATTTCATAAACATTACAGTACAACATTTGCTATGTTGCAGATTGCTCGAGTATAAAAATGACTTCGATATATGAAGTAGGTAGATTTTCGTAGAAATTGACACTTGTTTCGAAGAGAAAATTGAATTAATTTTACTTTGATTTTCTCTTTCTCAAATGCATGTAGGAAAAATATCCTATCGTATTCCTAAAGTACAGGGTATTAGTAATACAAACTATTCACCTTTAGCAGATGAAATTTCTCAAAATTTACAAGCTCACTCGGTTTTTCGTAAACGACCATCGGAAAAATAATCATTACTTATTAAATAAGTCCTTTTTCTAATATTTAACATCGTATTCCTAAAGATATGGAGACGCTCTTACTGGAAGAAGTACTCTTTATTTCTAATAATGAGCGTGAAGTGCTGAATTTCATCGAGGAATATTATCAATTTTACTTTATTTCGACTTTTCTTGTGAGAGCGCTCTTAAGTGTTGGATCCTTTGGCCGGTATTTTCATTTCTAAAGTGCTAAGGAATAGACACACTTTACTCAAACTAAATTTAATTTATAATCAAGTGGATATAATCTCCCCGCCTTGGTGTCGCGTTAGATGGCGATGGGATTTCAAAATAAATTAATGCTAAAACGATATGTTTACAGAGCACCAGGGAAATTTTAATTACACCCTGAGGCAAAGAACAATTAGCACCAGACCAAACATTGGCATTTTTATTATATAAATATTACAAGGTTATAAGATCTAATAGTCATCCACACTGAATCCACACAGTAAATTAATAGTTACGTTTATTAAGTCCCCGAAGGATAGCCACATAGGGCCTACGCTAGCTGACGCGGACGCCCGCCGCGTGCGGGTGCTATTTGTAGGTGAAATCCGCCGCACGCGTCCGCTTCAGTTAGCGTCGCTCATACTATTTTTCGTTAACCCGCTCGTCCGCTCCGTGCACCCGCGCCAGCTAGCGGAGGCCCTCAGGCTAGCACCATTACATGATGAGCTTGGGAGGAATTCGTGGCACCCAAAGTCTGTTGTAAACATGTAGTTGTTATTAACATAATTTGACCCATAATAATAATTAACCTTGATATATTTGTGTAAATAATGTTTTCATTTATAAAATAATAATGTGTGATCATATTAAATAAATATAATGTTTTGACATGTAAAACGTTTATTCTGATTCTGATTATCTTTTGTATGAATTAGTTGTCCTTGCGTTCTTCTGCTATATTTTTTATATATTATTAAACGTTTCTGCATTGCTTCGTTTCTAGATTAGGGAGAAAATATATGCAAGCTTACTTAACTTTTACTACATAATATTTGTCCCTCTTGCCGTAGAAACCACTGGCTGTTGGTGTGATGAGGCCAGGACATTTATTGGAAAGGTGGGCAGACGCATGCGGGACGCAGACGGGAGTGTGGTTATGACCCTCGCTCCGTGTCGTTCTTAATGGAGAGGTTGTCCATCGCTGTTCAACATGGCAACGCGGCGAGCGTGATGGGCTCCTTTGCGTCTGGAGGGGCGCGGGGCGAGTTTTGCGGTTAGTTTTTGTGTGTTGGTTAGATTTAGGTTTTAGTTTAGTTTAGGTTAAGATTTTTGTGTTTGTATAACTTTATATGTATAATAATTATATGATTCTTTTTTTAGTTAAATATTATAGTTTTAAGTTTTGATGACACCTTGTAATAATTTAATTAGGTAGTTTAAATATATATAATATGTTGTAAAAAAAAGAAAAAAAGAAGCTTTCTTCAACGCATTTTTTTCGGCGAAAATAACGATTAATTTTTTTATGACATCTTTCTACCATACAATCTCGCGCTGCGCTGCCTGTCTTGCCTGTGACGTCAGAGGCCGCACGCTTTTGGCAATTTTTATCTGTGGTAGGTACACGGGCCACATTACCCCAGTACCCAGTACAGTACCCCAAAAAGCAGGTTTATTTGAAATATTGATTTTAGAAGTCACGCAATGTAGAATTAATTGTCATTTATCAAATCATGCATTTGGCTAGTCGTGTTTCCATCCTCAAATATTATACCATCATAGGTACATGGCGTACAAACATTCTTAAAGTGAATTGACTGTGTCTGTTTTTGGGCTTTTGGGTTATTTTCGCCCCTGATGGGCATAATAATGCTTAGTTCCGGTCATTAGGTTAGTTTTGATTTATATAATGAGTTTTTTTTAATTACTGAAATGTATGGTTGGAAATGGGGGAAGTAAGACATTACCATCTTGAGCCAAGTTGGAATGTTGCACGATAATACTTATTGTTTATTGTGTATCGCATTTCCACGTTGTTACATAAAGGTTTTACAATATATTTTTTAGTACAGTGACATGGACCCTGCAAGGGCACAGCAATTCTAGTTAATTCTAAAAATAATCATTAATTCTAGGCATGTCAAAACAATAAAAATAATAACAAACAATGTTTAAAAAACTAAAATAGGTGAAAACTAAAATACAATCTAAATATTTACACACACTTTTAAAATTTTAAATATAATTTACAATTTACATGTATTTATAATTATCGTTACATAGATCTAAAAGGATGCCGATACCTAATAATGTCTCAGTAAATACTAACACTACAGTTCCGTTCAGTACTTATAATAAATGTTTTGGCATTTTTGCGTAAAATCTATTCTTTGGCCATCTCTAGGTAGTCAGGCTTCCGATGGTGGGCAAGGTTATTAATTACAACCCTAAAACGGCACAAATATCGGGCGTCTGCTCCGCGCCCCGTAGTTATTTGTTCTCCATTACATTAATTAGTGTACCCTTAAAACGATTGATGAACTTCTGGATTCCATTCCAAGTATTTGATTTGGGCGGCGTAGATACGCTTTGAATAAGATAAATACAATCGAAGTGTTTGCTTGGCCGGCTACAGGAGGGCAAAAAACAAAATATTTTTATTAAATATTTTGATTTCTTCCTTAATCACGACACGTTGCCGTTTTGCCTCTACAAAGCATTTCCGCTACATAGGTACCGGGAAATCCATGTTATTAGCTACGACGTAGCGCTACGACCGTAGCTTGGCGGTAAAAGTGCTAAATGTGGCTGATGGTAGGTAGCAATATATCTCTCGCTGTACCGTAATGGCGTAAGGGATTCGTATAGGAGGCATGTACTCCTCGCCCTTTAGAGTTGGTTAAAGGCGTCTAGCCTTTCAAAGGTTACATACGTATAGGTACTCGAGAATTTGGGACGGGCATATAAAATACAGACACCCTCCACCCCACCCCAAATGAAAGTACCTCACCCCGCAGCGGCAGATTGCTTACAGATTGTCAGAATCTCAGTTCGAGTAGCAACGCAATGACGAAAAGTTCAAAATACGAGTGTATAGTACCATAATTTTCAACTGACTACATTAAGAAAATAAACTTAAGGTGACGTTCGGATAGCAACTGAATTATTCTTGCGGTGTCATTGTTTTTGCCTCTGTATCTCTCAATTTTCTTGATAAAGTACGTTACAAATTGAGCGTCATAACTGCGCTCGCAATGCGGTGGTGTATGTTACTTAATTTTTCCAGGAAATTGACAGATACAGCGGTGGCAACAACGACACTGCAACAGTAATGCAGCTGCAGTTGACATCCGAAAGTCGCCAATACGCACTAAAACGATTTCGGTACTATGGCGTGTCCGCCATGCCTTAATGTTTAAAGTTTAATCTTGTCTAAGTAACAATATCTTGTCCGGCATTGCTACACAGCAATTACTTTTATCAGCAGCAATGCTGCACTTCACATCACAATGTTTATTTTTATTAATCAAAATAGGTACTTGTTAGTTTGGAGGTTAGGAGGCAGGAAGATAAACAAACGTGCTCGCTTATAGAAGTCCTGTAATCAACTGATCGCTCGGCCGTTGGACGCAGCCAGCGGTTCTTAGCCTATACGTACATCCTTATACTTATAGCTATAACATCCCTCCACCCTTAGTCTAAAAATATTTCTTATAATTAACTACGTTACGGGGCCGTTTTGATCGCTCCTCACATGGTCGGTCAGAAAGCTTAGAAACCGGCGCCGCGGTATTTGCCGGCGGAGGCGGCGTCGCGCCGTCCTGGAGCGGCGGCGGTGCCTCGGCGTCCTGGAAGGGTGAAGGATTCGCAGGGGCGACCTGACTCGCGCTACTGGTGGCAGCCAGAGTCAAACCCTCTTCGCAGTCGGCCCAGTTGTTAGAGGCGGCAGGGTCAGATGCTGTCGGCGCATCCACTGTCGATGTGGATTCGGACTGAAGTTGCTGACTGGAACCCGCAGACGTGGATGACAAAATGATGGCCGGCATATCCATCTCATTTAGCGCAAACTGACCAGTATTACCACTCTCTCTGTCGCGCCAATTCTGAACGTTCTCCCCTTTGTACTTTAAAAGTTGATTTGAATGTTTTTTTAACACAGTATTGCAATCGAGTAAGCTAACTAGGTACACGGTAGCACCGAGTCTTTTTACTATTACACCTTTCACCCAGCTCGTTTTATGAGCTTTATAAATCTTAACTAAAACTATTTCTTTATCTAAGAACTCCACGATACGATTTCCACCATAACTAATAGCCTGCGAGCACTGTTTTTGTTTCACAACTTCGTCGAGTGTTGCGTTAAGAGGAGGTGGCTGTTTACATTTTAATAAGTCTAACCTGCTACGTAGCTTGGTGCCGAATAAGATTTCGGCAGGTGATTTTCCTGTTGTACTGTGAATGGAGTTTCTATAATTGAATAAAAATTCATTCAATTTACACGGCAAATCTCTCTTGTTATAGCCGGATGCTGTTATACCCTTAATAGCATTTTTAACAATTTTTACAAATGATTCTGCTTGCCCGTTACTTATAGCGTTGTACGCCGGTGATGTTATATGTGTTATGCCATTTAAACTGCAAAAATCCCTAAACTGAGCGGAAACAAAAGAACTCGCGTTATCCGAGCATATTGTACGAATTAAACCAAATCTCGACATAACATCGCACAGTTTCTCAATCACGACTTGAGTACTCGACCCCGAGGATATGTCATAACATTCTACCCATTTAGAGTAGGCATCGACAATTATTAGGTAAAGTTTGTTATTTATAGGTCCCAGCATGTCTACATGTACGCGATACCAAGGCTGAGGAGGGAACTCCCAGCAGGCAAGGGGCGCGCGGGGAGGGGAGGGCCGCAGCCCGGCGCAAACGGTGCAGCTGGCAACAAAACATTCGATTTCAGCTGCCATGCCTGGCCACCAAAACCGGTTGCGCGCTTCTAATTTCATCTTAGTGCTACCTAAATGACCCTTATGCAGTTCTGAGATTATTTGTTTCCGACAATTTGTTGGAATTACGACCTTGTGTCCACGTACTAAGCACGAGTTTTCTAATGATAGTTCATGTCTGCAACTGTAGTACGGCGTTAAGCGCTTATCGCTATTCTTTTGTGGCCAACCATTTAGCACGTTATGTATAACATCTGATAGTAATGAATCAGATTTAGTGTAACATTTTATGTCATCTAGGCTTAAAAAGCGAACACCGTCGTAGACAAAATTAATATAAGTTGCTTTATCTAACAATTCATCGTCGTGGTTAGTATACGTGTCTGTGGCACAAGTCGTGGCACGGCTCAAAAAATCAGCTGTGTTGTGGGCACTGCTTACGTATTCTAACTTAAAGTTATATGAGGCTAGAAATATAGCGTAGCGTTGCAACCTGTTAGCTGTGACTTCCGGTATGCCTTTGTTTGGGTTAAAAATTGATAGGAGAGGCTTGTGGTCAGTTCTTAATACAAAAGGAGTGGATCGACCGTACAAGTACTGATGGTACTTGCGAATACCATAGATAATAGAAGTGGCTTCTTTTTGTATTTGACTGTACGATTTTTCAGCTGAGGTGAGCGAACGAGACGCATATGAAATTGGTCTTTCAGGGCAGCCTTTTTCTTTTTGGGATAAAATGGCTGCCAAGCCAGTTGGTGACGCGTCAACTGTCAGAAACAAATCTGCATCCGGATTGAAGTGTGCTAAAACTTCATCAGACGCCAGTATATTTTTTATTTTCGTTACTGCCATCTCGTGTTTGGCTTCCCATGACCACGGGGTGTTTTTTTGCAATAAAGAGTGCAAAGGTTGCAAGATGGATGCGGCATTTTTAACAAACGATCTGTAATAATTTACTAGTCCGAGAAAAGACTTCAATTCTGTTACGTTAGAAGGAGTTTTCGCCTTTAGAATGGATTTAATTTTATCAGGCGATTTATGGAGTCCGTTACGATCGATTATAAATCCTAAATATGTAACGGAGTCTCGGAACAGGGAACATTTGCTACTCTGTAGCACTAAGCCTGCATCCTGCAAACGTTTGCATACTTCTTGCAGCCTATGCAAATGCTGGTCATGATTTTCCCCAGTGACCAAAATGTCGTCCTGGAACAAAAGGACCCCCGGTATACCGGACAAGAGGCTTTCAATTGTACGTTGAAAAATAGCCGCTGAACTAGACAAGCCAAAAACGAGCCGTGTGAACTTATATAAACCCTTATGAGTGTTTATGCATGTTAACATCTGCGACTCCTCACTCAGCACTAACTGATTATAGGCACGGGATAAATCCAGCTTTGAAAATTGCTGCCCGCCGTGCAATTTCGCAAACAATTCTTCAATTCTAGGGAGGGGATACTTCTCAACTTCTAATTGTTTATTAAGTGAAACCGAGTAATCTGCACATATCCTGATTTTGCCGTCCCTTTTGAGCACAGGTACTATGGGACTTGCGTATTCGGAGTAGCTTACGGGTACCAAAATTCCAAGGTTTACCAACCGGTCTATTTCACTTTCCACCATGTCACGGAGGGCAAAGGGTATAGTTCGGGCTTTATAAAAAATTGGCCTCGAATTAGGTTTTAAGTTAAGAGTGACAGCTACACCTTTACAACACCCTAATTCCTCAGAAAATAAACTTGGATACTTATCGGCTAACTCACTTAAGGCCGCGTGGATGCTCGAGGCGCCGTGTGAGTTTACGGACGATATTTGGAGGTTAAATCGCGAAAAAAAATCACGACCTAAGAGAGGAGCGCGATGGCCACTAACAACATGAACCTTGATGTTATGTGTGATATCCCTATAAGTAAAGGGCAAGGACACTAAGCCTACAGTTTCAATAGGGTCTTCATTGTAGGTAGTTAAATTAGAGTTACATGGTTTAATCGGCTCAGTGAAGTGTTTATTATAGGTGTGTTCCGACAAAACGGTAACGGCGGCACCTGTGTCTGCTTCGAATCGTATATTGACTCCATTCACAAGTACTGTCGCATACATAGGCTCACCTTTTAAAGATTTTATATTATGTAAGGTTCGCTTACCGTCATCGCCTACTTCTTCCTCCTCTGGGCAACACTCGATAAAGTTGAGTTTCGCACTACTTTTTTGACACATCCTACGCAAATGTCCTCGCTGACCACATGTTTTGCACCTGTACTTCGTAAACTTGCAAGTACTCGAACCGTGACCTTTGTACCCGCACGCCGGGCACACGTTGTCGCGCTGAGCTGGTCCCGGCGCGCGCGCTGATGACGACGCCGCTATCTTTAGTACGGCCTGCTCCTGCGAAGTAGTACTCATCCCTGCGCACGCTACTGCCTGGGATGAGCCCTGCCGAGCACACCGTATAGCTTCTGCCAGCTCCAATGCTTTGTTCAACGTGAGGTCCTCTAACGGTTTGGTGAAAAGCTTGTCACGCTCTGGGCCTGGCTGCATGCCGAGGACAAATCGATCACGAAGAGTCTCGTTTAAGACTGATGTCGAGAACCCACAATGAGCGGCGAGCCGGCGGACTCGCGCCGCCCACTCTGATAAGCCTTCATTCGCTTGCTGAGCCGCGGAATGAAACTTAAACCTCTCCGCGAACCCGCACTTAACGGTTTCGAGATGATCGTTCAGGAGTTTAACAACGGCGTCGTAGTTTAGAGTTGTCACATCACTTGGAAGGGCTAAATCACGCACTAACTTATAAGTGTTCTCGCATAAACTACTTAATAAAACCGCGCGACGCTTGACTTTCGATTTATCTTCCGTATCGTCCAAACTATTTGCTAAAAACCACTGCTCGAGTCGATCTTTATAAGTCGACCATTCTTGTGCTTCATGGTTGAACGTAGTGAGCGACCCGATGGTAATTTTAGCCATATTTAACATTCGTGCACACGCGGCGTGCGACCCGTCGTCGCCAGTGTTAGTTTGGAGGTTAGGAGGCAGGAAGATAAACAAACGTGCTCGCTTATAGAAGTCCTGTAATCAACTGATCGCTCGGCCGTTGGACGCAGCCAGCGGTTCTTAGCCTATACGTACATCCTTATACTTATAGCTATAACAGTACTGAAATTAAAATTGAAGTTTCCTCGTAGATAATGAGCCACATTCATATTAATTAGTCATTTGCAACAGTTTTTGACCTCGTGGAAGCAGCAGCCGGGACTTCCCTTATCGGGCCTCCTTGATCTGTCGAGTTTATTCTAATTTAAACAAGGTCAATTGAATTAGCTGATGGAAGTGTGTCGCTTTGATTATTTGATTAGTATGTAACTAGCTGTTGGATGTATTTTTTTATTTTCTAAAATTTCATTGAATGATGCTTCAAAACCGGTTGTGGTGATTTGAACATGGGTAGTCAAACCATATTCGTCTGTGGCGTTAGATTACCACAAACTCGTCGAAAAGTTAATAGAAAACTAAGCACTACTAATAATGACGTTACAGCTATTCAGGGTATTCCGGGAGCTATAATCGACAGCGCAATATCGGCATACCGCGCGCTCAATAGTCTGTATTAATATCACCTTAATTACTGGGAGTGTGTTTCACTAGACTCACGTAGGTATATGTAAGCCCAAGTAATAACTGGGGCGACGAAAGAGTTGTAACAATGCTAATGGCAGTCGGTGTCCTAATATAAGTATGCACTTTTCTGTACAGGTAGTATAACGACGTGGGTAATTAAGTTAGGACACTTACTGTACCATGTTTATTTGTATAAAATAAAAACTTTTTACAAAAAAGTAAACAGACTACAAAAAGGATAAAATAAAATATTATTTTTAAGTACATGCGTTACCAACGGATATGTTTAAAGTCGGTGCCAAGCGAAACTTTGAAGCATGCCATGATTTTGGTGCGATTCGATAAGGATATGACTATATAAGTATGCGCAATACGTTGAATTGCCTTATACGACAGCAATGAAGATACTTTTCATTGGTAGGTACCTAAGAACACACGGTCGAACCTTCTTAGCGCAGTCCGTACCATGTTTTTCATTATGTTAGTATAAATCAGCGTTTATTTGCCGTCGTCATTTTTAAAGAGTTGTTTTTACTAATTTTCGAACTGTCCATAGCACGTAAGTCTGGAATTGAAACTGAGTTATTTACAGTCCCTCATCCAGAGAATTTTATTAACAATATAAAACAATTCAAGGATCGTCTTCAGGGCCTAAACTTTTTACCTTCATGCCAAATTTCACCTACATTGATTTAGATGTTTAACCATGAAAAGGTAACAAAGAGACAGACAGAATTAATTTCGTGTTAATTATACCTATTACTACTGTTGTAATGTGTGTAGACATAAAGTTGATTATTGTTGACCGGTATTGTTATTATTTGGCTTGGCACCAACTTCAAACATATCAGTTGGTAACGCATATACTTATAAAAGGATAATATTTTATTTTATACTTTTTGAAGTCGGTTTACTGTTTTTTGTAAAAAGTTTATATTTATCCATTTTTACTTTTAAGACGCATAAATGAAAAACACAATCATTTTTAACACTAAATTCGTTAACTCATATTCAGGATTTTCTTCGGGTCCGTCTGGGAAATTATTCCTGCCACTACTCTAAATCTACCCTCCGACCCTACTGACCCAATCCCTCAACCCTGCGATCGCTCAACCTCACAGCACATCAACCCCTGATGACTGAAACCCTTGACCCTGAACCACCAAACCTTCAACCGCCATTCCCCGACCGCTCAACCCCAGACCCTTTAACTCCAAATCCTAACCCCAATTCATCAACTCCCAACCCCCGACCACTCATCTTCTACCTCCTGATTCCTCAACTCCCAACCCCTTTGTCCCCGACCCATCAATCACCGCCCCAACCCCTTAACCTCTCAAAGTCTGACTCGTCAACCCCCACCTGGCTGTCAACCTTCACCACCACCGTCTACCTCTCACACGTACCCATCACACCTCCTCACCTCTTATTGCCAACACTACCTACATCAAAAATCATAATACACCCATTACATTTATTTATATTATCCTATACAATACACTCAATTATAAAAGGGAAGTTCGGGTGGTCTTCATAATCAGTTTGTAGCCTTACCGCGAGTTTGACACTGACATATTATTTGCTAGAGTAACTTACTTTTTATGCATCTTGCTCGTACTGGCATCATATTAGTGCGAGCGAGATGTATAGAAAGTAAGTTACGAACACGTCAGTTAATATGTAGAGTCAAACTCGTGGTAAGCCTACAGTTGCACTTCATCAAATTGATAATTTTTGAGAGA
This sequence comes from Cydia pomonella, assembly GCF_033807575.1. Taxonomy (NCBI): domain Eukaryota; kingdom Metazoa; phylum Arthropoda; class Insecta; order Lepidoptera; family Tortricidae; genus Cydia; species Cydia pomonella. Next base: position 11,030,174 of record NC_084706.1, on the reverse strand, counting down.
AAATGCTCGATTTGCTTAAGAAAACACCCAAATCAATAGTGTATGGACATGTGCCTTTAAAAAATGAAGAGTTCCCCCAGTTCCTCATGGATTCCTCATGGTTTCATGGAGACCAGAATCAAATTAAAATGGGACCAACTTTGAGGTAACTCCTTTCAAACAAAAAAGGATAACTCAAATCGGACCTCGGGTGTCAGAGTAATCGGTGAACGGACGTACAAAAAAAAAGCCACAACCGAATACCTCTTCCTTCTATGAAATTGAAGTCGGTTAAAAATAGACAAGGGCATCGCCGCGTTTGTCGACGTGACACTTCGAACTTGCGCCTGAAGCAGCATTACTGATGCAGCGTTAATGCTGAAGTGAAGTCACTATTACTTACCTGATAAAACGCCGTAATTGCAATGGAGCAACGACAGCAACGTAACTTATAAAGGAATTTACAGTGGCATTGCTTGTTTCCTGCTTCTCCAACACTGCCGCAGTAATTAAAGCTGCATCACACATCTGCATCGGCCCATAAAGGTTAATAAATAGGCAAATGCAGTAGCACCACCATACAAACGTTATAAATTACAATTATTTAACTAAGTAGCAAATAACAATGCTTGCCCAAGAACTTAAAACAAACTTAACTACTTAAAAACTTAAAGTAATAATAATAGTAAAACCGCAGGGCAGCTTGTGGCGAGCTGTTGGGGAGCAACGACCCCACGGACCCGAGTACTCCCGAGAGTCGGTCAGGGTCTCCGTCTCCGGCGTGTCTTCGTCGGTCGGAGTGGACCCCAAGGGGACCCGCAGGACTCTCAGCTCTGGCTTGCCTTCATTGGCCGTCCAGAGAGGAGTCGTTAGAGCTAAATGCTCCAGGGGTGGAAGTGAAAACTTGCATAAGACGCGAGTTGGCACAGTGGCTGTTATCAGCCACTGGGTAGAAAGCGGCGTACACCTCTCGACACCCCTGAGCCGCTCACACCGGTGTTGCTCCTGGTCGTCTTCACGACGGCATTTTCAGGGGCCCATCTAGTGGGCGGCGAGTCACCGCCTGCCTCGATAACTAGTGAAAACATTGTTATGGCAGGTGTCCGGACGTCTTTGCAATAACCCAGTCTCATTGTCCTCCCAAACTTCAATCCATAGACCGTTATACTGTTCACTTTACTACAATAGTCCCAATGCCTGTTGCGACCGGTTCATGGGTGTCTATTGTTGCGCCCGTGAACGGGTTCCAGCAGCCGTTCTACATGACATTAAAGCTCTCCAAGAGGCCTCTACGTGTTGGATCTATATCCCCACGCAAGCCTATCAAAAGACCGGGATTTATAGGCCCGTGAAATCCAAGGAGATATAATAATAGTAATAATATTAATTTGTAGTAATAATTGTTGGTGCAATAAAGAATATTTACTTACTTACTTACTTACTTACTTAAAATTGCTAATCTTTACGTGATCAAGTCTGCCAAATCGTGGCATATGACAGTTTTATATTAGGGTTTGTGATGGGGTTATGATTATATTTTGAAATAAATATATATATATATATATTATATCATAATTTATCAACATTATGTCCAAGCCGTAATTGATTTAACGTGAAGTGTCCTCTGATTCTGCCACTTAGTTCAAATAGAACCCCTAATTAATAAATATTGATTTTGTGCCTATATGCTTCTGTCGCAAACTTTCAGAAATACCCACAATCCTTAATTATTCCATGGAAGTATTCTGGAACACTAGAGTAATTATTCATCTTTTTCTAATTAATTCCCGGTATAAGTTAGAAATTCGCGTACGCGCTACGAATCGCTAATTGAGTGGCTGTAGGGAATATTAAATATTAACATTTTGCCTTGCAGGTGTATTTTGCCTTAAAATGGCCTTATTTAAGTAATAGTAGTTTTTAGTTTAGGTTAAGTTGTATATAAACTGAATGCATCTCGTCATCAAACGTAGCAGTTTGGCGAGAATATAAATGTTTAGTATGTAAGTAAGTTGTAATTTTGAATATATAAAATAAATTAAATTAAATTTTATTAATTATTTATTTTGATAGAGCATCGGGCTCATAGTAGACTTTTTGGCGATGACTTAGCTGGCAAGTCAAAATTACAGATCCTTGAATATCGCTATCGAGTCGCTTGTCTATCGAGTGTTCGATCAGACACATTCTGGGGAGTGCGCAGAATAGAATAGAATTTCTTTATTTGCCAGAATACGTATGGTACAAGATGACAACAGAAAAGGTTTTACATGTATCAGTATTCAGTCAAAGACACGACATGCAAATAATTGATAACATATTCCGAACTGCACATCCCGATCCCATCTTTCCCTTTCCATCATCGGACGTCCAGGCATGAGGAGCGAATGCACCCGTTCGTTATAAATATTCCAATTGTCCGCACTAAACATTTGCCTCGTCTTTTTTGGTGCTGACTGCTGCTAAGGAATGGAATGCGCTTCCGCTATTTGTATTCTCTGACAAATATGATATGGGTTTCTTAAAATCAAGAGTGAATAGGCTACTTAACCGCACTGCGCTCTATCTTATATCGGTTTGATGTCAGTGCACGTGCGAATTGCTCTGTTAGGCTCTGGAAAGTAAATACTAGAAAGATAACAAACATTTTCATTGTACAGGCAATGGGACTGATTCATATTGCTTTTAGTCGTAAGGGGTGACGCGGACAACTAAAAGTCACTACTTTTGGGAGATCTGGACACTTGATGATACTCTTAAGACTGGGAGAAAGCATGATGTGTCACTGACAGTCACTGCCTAACTACGATTAGATAGGTACAATTTTACCCACCTCAGAAGGTCTCCTTGTATATCGAGTCCGAGTAATGTTTTGATTAAGAGATTATGGTTAATTTTGTCAAGATTTCGAGAAATCGGCATTCACGGTAGCCAGAGAAGACAACCTATGACAATTATGAAATCTGAGAAGGTAAGAATATTTGTGCCACCACTTCGACTTTGACAAAAACCATGTTGGCTGGGCGAGATATGCTGGTAAAAGCAGTGGTTATTCTGTAACCTATATACATATAAAATAATTAAATGCGAAAATATTTAATTACGTTTCCATTAAGAAGGGAAATATCCATCTGATATTTTAAAATCTGAGTTGAGTGTGTGTTGTGCGGAAGTTCATACAAATTTCTCGATATATTTATAGTTCGACGTGAAATTCGGATGGCAATTGCAGATGCATTACCTATACTGAACGTTAAATCCGTCACTAATTTTATCAAGGAAAATTTTAGTGATAGCGCGTCAAGGCTGCAGCCGTAATGTCGCAACAGTAATGCATCGAGCATCGCCTTATGGAAGGACAGGATAAAATGAAAAATACATTGAGTACAATACGAATGTTGCTGGTATCTAAGTTTCGACATGCATTTACTTTATCCTTATATGCAGAAGCATTCTGGCTACTTCTATGCATACCTAAAGATATTATATTACATAATAAATCTCACATTCTTCGTAAGAGTCTAACTTTATATTATTACAAAATCCTTGCACATCTTGAACGCTTAAACTTCCAAGAACTATTTTACATTTTGAGTGCATCTATCAAAACAGTATGTTACCCTGGTTTTCTCGACATTACCCTTTTGCTTTTACATGTAGCGCTATTAAATCTTAATAGCACAAAAAATAGAAGAGAATAGAATAGAATTTCTTTATTTGCCAGAATAAGAATACGGAAGTGTATTAAAAACAGACTACATAAATTTCAAATTATAATAACTAAAATGATATGAAATGTTAAGTAACATTCGGATTCCCACTGCACGGTTTCAGACTGCAGCAAATGTCAAAATCCGGGTTTTCAATATTTGCAGCCGCAGTGTAGTCAGCAGCAATATAGCGCCTTAGCGCCCTATTATTGCAGCTGTAACGCTGTAGGCTTAGGCCGGGTGCACCGCGTCAGTACTCAGTAGAGTATCTTACGCGAGGCAGACTTCCCGTTTTTTCTTATGTGTATTAAACAAACCCCAGAATCTTAAATTATTAAACACCCATGATGCAATTTAGAATGGAATTATAATTCAATGCCAGTTACGGTGAAGTTATGTAGTTTTAGTCAATGCTAATTTTCAATGAACGGTTTAGTATTGAATAAGGCCGGGTAGTCTAGTGTCGCAGTTCACCCATGCTAAACCTACGCGTATTTTGAATCCAAATATCACCTTATATTTGTGGAAACCATTTTGATTCTGGAAACGACTGAACTTCAATAAATATGTTCCAAATTAATTTCTTCTCGTCCAACACTCCCTTATTAGCATTCATGTTGCGTATATGGCGACCCTTATTGTGATTGCCCTCTTCATCCAAGAATGAACCGAGAAGACGAATGAGGCGCATTTATTTATGATCTATTGTGACTTTGTCATGCAGCCACCAGATAGGAGCGGCCAAGGTTCGCAAAAACTATCTGAAGTAGTACTTTAACGTCTTGAGGCTAAAAGCTTCGTTTAGATATTTGTGAACACCTAGGCCGCTCCGATATATTTAACGATGACTGTACAAAGCTATTAGTAATCTCGACCAGTGCCATCGAATTTGAACAAGCGACTTAAATTTTAATTTTAACTTTATTGCACGGTAAAAAATATACATCATCCTGGAGGTTAGAGAGGAGAGAAAAGGGGTGGTGAAGTCTCTGTTCGAGGCGAACCGCTAGTTACTTACACATTTATTTACCTACTGAATACACTTATTTGGCTATTCGCATGTATAAATAATACATTTACGAGACAGTATTACATAGATCAATGCAGCCCCAAAATAACCAAAGATTGTATGCTGCTTGGTATGCTGATTGGCGAGGATAGTACATAAAGGCATGAGCAGTGCTGAAATAAATACTGATAAAAACGATGCCTCTAAGCGTTCGCTGAGCTCTGTTTCAGGCATTATGCGGAGAACGGCAGTTGCAGCGTCCACTTCTCTACAAGCTGCTGAGAAATGTTAGTACCTGCACCTCTTCTATGTGAAGGAAGGCACCTCTGATAGCGAAGTACAAAAACATTTGGATTGTATTACTGATAGTGGTGTTTGTAGTGTCACTGCTCTTAAAGCGCGAGGTAGTTACGCTTCATTTAAACTCAGTGTACCGCAAAGGCTAGTAGAACGTGTTACGGCAAGTGAAAACTGGCCGAAGGATATTTGTATAAAACCGTGGGTGCAGAACTTTGGTCCATAAAACAAGAACTAACAAAGTTAATAAAAATATCTCTGTTTATGATCAGAATGTGAGAGGACTGCGTAAAAAAACGGTAACTTTTTAAAGAATATCTTGGTTTGTCCGTGTGAACTTGCTGCTTTGACAGAAACCTTTCTCGCCAGCGACGCCTGGTGGGGAGGAGTACTGCTCGCAGCATCTTGTTCGTACACTTTACGTCCTGTGTGTGACATTGATGGAATTTCAGATGAAATGGAGTTATTAGTCGCAATTGTACAATGGAGAAATATTAAGTTTATTTGCTGTGTAGTTTATCCCCCTCCTATTTACAAGGATAGCCAATAACTAGCCGTGCTGACGTGCCTAGAAAACATGGTTTGCAAATACGCTGACCTTTGTGTATTAGTATTAGGTGATTTTAATTTAAACTCTTTTTTTCTGATCTTCATTAAAAAAGGGTTTTTTCACAATCGAAAATGTCACCCTTATTGTGGCATAGCAAAACAAATTAACTCTTATTATCTACGCTTATTACCTAGGTGAACAATTTCATATATTTCCATCGCCTTTTTTGATTGTGGGAAGGCTAAAATTAAGTTGATTTCACCTATGTCAATTAAATTACAGTTGTATTTTTGCATGAAATTTATCCTCTCAGCCTCGTTTCGGACACATTCCACCAAGATATGGAACACATCTTCTTTTACTCCACATTCGGTACAGTTTGTATAAGAATTATACGGAGCAAATATTTCCACCATAAAATAATTAAATAGATCGGAAAAATCTTCAACTAAGAACTTTACAAGTACTACAGGGGGCACGTGAAAACACTAATCTTATACGAATAGACAGCATATCAGAAATATAGAGGGAAGTATTATTGCCCAACCGGCACGTCTCTGGGATTATATTAAGAGCAAGAAAAAAGACAGGACACAGTGCACGGAGTATACTTTTAATAATAGCACTGTAGTAGGGCAGGAAGCCGCCGACGCATTCGCTGAATACTTCAGCTCGGTATTTCACTACGAAACGCCGCAGCTAAACACAGTGGCAGGAGCGCGTTACAGCGAGGGTGTGGACGCAGCGCATATTTCAGTCAGAAGCGTAGATGCGCAGGAGCTGCGATGTACGGCCAAGAAACTTAAGCCACGTTCGGCGGCTTTTTACCAAGATTTGAACCCGGGACCATCAGCTTCGTAGGCAGGGTCACTACCCACTAGGCCAAACCGGTCGTCAACACAAACAGCCAAAGATAAAACAAACAGCTAAACACAAATACCTATGATCGATACCTACCTCATATAATGTTTTTACTTTTAACTAATGGATTTAAATAAAAAAGTAAGTTAACAATCAGAGATAAGTTTCAAAGCAATAAGTAGGTACAACAATTTGCTGACGATAGCGTTCGATACTAAACTAAACAATAAGTAACCTTCTAACGTATCGTACAATTTCTGGAAATATGTCAAACATTCATTTGTAGTTTTAAAATCTATCTTAACTCCTATAGTATAAAGTTTATTTTACAATATATTCTGAACATTAGATACGAGGTTAAAATGTTACAAAACAACCGCTGTTTCTCAGTGCAAGCTTAATATTCCGATCGCACATCGTTTGCTTGAACGAATTAGCGATCCTGAGAGCATTTTTCCATTGTCCGACCCGGTGTCGGATCTAGGATACGAGTGCAAATTAAATCTTTTTAATTAAAATATGAAAGAGTTCTTTTATTGAACACATCTTTTTTCCATTATTTGTTTTTATGTTGATTTACTCATTGATAAAATATTTATCATACAAAAAAAACTCAGGCAGTTGCTTTTCACTAAGGATCAATTGAAGTCTGATATGGAATACTGCTGTCACCTGTGGGCAGGAAGGAGCACCTGGATGCCAGCTTGGACCCTTTGATTCAGTCCAAAAGCGTCGACGATCCCAAATTCACAAGCGGTATTGAACCTTTAAAGTCTTAAGAGAGACTCTTCCTCCTTGTGTATGTTCTACCGCTTGTACAGTTAGCATCAAAAGTAGCGGATTCAATAAGGTTTCAAAAGTATCTACCGTTCTGTAACAGCTTAACAAAATGTGATGGTTCTATATTAGGACAATCAAGACTGTTAAAGATATACCCTTGAACGTGAATTTTAGAGATTTTTTCTATATTTGGAACAGTTATCCGAAATATCATTTTTGGCGCGTTGTTTTATCCGCTACTATTGATGCTGACTGTACAATGGGCTGTGCTCTGAAGAATTGTTTGATCCACTTTCTATGACCGCACCGCTTGCAGTCGGCTGGGTGTTCATCCTCACACCCTAGAACCTAAATGGTCACGCACTGTGCGGTTTAAGAGGAATTTCCTCCCGCGGACGCTCCGGTTGTGGAATGAGCTGCCTGACAAGGTTTTCCCAAGGGGCTACAGTATGGGGTTCTCCAAAAAAGAAGTGTAGAGATTTTTAAAGGGTCGACAACGCGCAATTAACATCTCTAGAGTTGCAGGCGTCAATAGTCTACGGTGACTGCTTATCATCAGGTGGGCCTTGCTTGTTTGCCACCAATATGGTATAAAAAAAATATCAGTTCGGACATTGTGGAAACGCTCTGCTGCTGCATGCTGGTAGAATACAGGTGATTCGTTGCTATATTTTTATACTAGGCACAAACCAGTCTACTAATCGTAATTCATTGTTTTAGGAATGATTGCAATCATATTGGTCTAAGATCCCAGAGCCACCAGACTTTTTTTTTTTATACCACGACGGTGGCAAACAAGCATACGGGCCGCCTGATGGTAAGCAGTCACCGCAGCCTATGGACGCCTGCAACTCTAGAGGTGTTACATGCGCGTACTTATTATCTCATTAATAAAATCTATGGGATAATGTAGTATGTACTTTTAATGTCTGCATACATGCTATTTTGGCCCGACGGCCATTTGTCCGGTACAAGGTGATAAAGGTATGTAAAAATAAAACTAACTTTTTTTTTCATTGTCATGGCTGATTTTCATGTATGTTTTAGAAAATATTCTAAAAAAATGGTTCAATATTTTCAAACCATTTCCTCCGGCGGTAATTTTTACCAGACGCTTTAAAGCTGCCAAAAAATATTGTAAGTTTACTCATATTCTCGTCCCCTTAGGGGTCGAATTTTTTAAAATCGCCCCTTATATCTCGTAACATTATAAAAGTAGCCTGATGTGCAAAATTCAACTCTTTAGCTTTTGTATTTTCGGCAAACTATCTCAAATTCACCATTGTACTCATACTCATAACGAAACTTTATGTACGTGGGCCTGGTCCCTCCAATTGGTCTGGCTGCTTACAAAATGTTTTGTAATAATTCTCTGAGTATCATATATAAAAATCATGAGTGAGAATATAAGTAAAGTTAACATATTTTTTGACAGCTTTAAAGCGTCTGCTAAACGTTACCGCCGGCGAAATTGGTCTGGCAATGTTGATTATCAAATTTTAACAATATTTTCTAAATCATACATTAAAATCAGCCATGACAATTTATGAAAAGTTAGAGTTTTTTTTTACCTATCTTTAGCACCTTGTACCGGACAAATGGCCATCGGGCCAATATAGTAGGTATGCAGATATTAAAGTACTTAGGTACTAACACTACATTATCCCATACATTTTATTCATGAGAAAATAAGTAAGGTTTGTCGGCACTGGGATCTTGCTCTACATGTATGGATTCGGAGTCACAAAATGAAGCTAAATTACAAAGTTTGAATTATACTGAAATTTGTGCTTTGGCGCTCACAAAGGGTTTGTGTTTGTTCCTTACAATATTCAACATTTCCAGAGTTAATATGAATAATGACATATTTTAACATTTCTATCATGCCCTCATATTTTGAAAAACTATTAAGTAGTAGCAGCTGTTCATTATACGAGTAAAGTAAACCTAATAGTTTTGAATCCTTAAGATGGCAATTGTTACTTAAACACTAATTTATCATCTCTTGCGCATTGTAGATACTGGGGCCAATCCATTTTTTGAATTAGACTAATATTATTAGTCCACGAACTGTCAAATCGTATGGAATACCATGGTAACACACTAATAATCTTTACAGTACATATGGTGCTACTTTTCCACACACGTGCGGGAATGAGCACTTTCTGTGCATATGTCGAAACTTTAAAGAGCCACATGTACTGTAAAACGTTGTGCGATACACGTGCGAATAGGTAATTCGCAACTTGTGTCGATTTAAAACACTCCCTCCGGTCGTGTTTTAATTTATCACCACTTGTTGCAAATTCCCTATTTCCTGCACTTGTATCGTAAATAACTATAGTCTAATACCGTTCAAGAAATGGACCCCTGGTTTACTTGAGGTCAATATTCGCTAAGCAGTGGGAAAACAAACCCAGGTGCATACAATCTGCCATCGTTATAAGTTTCTAGAATAACTTTGGAACACTGTAGCCATTAACAGCTGGTCTAGCTAATTTGTTCCGCAAAATTGGTATACTTAGCAACGTAAGTATATTCGATATAATAAGTGTATCCGATAGTTTAACTGCATCTGCAATAATTTACGGGTTGAATATATAGGTCATACTGAGCAACTTTTACTATAACCCCAAAACACCACATAACATGTACTTCTACACTTTCTGTTCCATCTTATGTGATTTGTGATATGCAATAAAGATTTGACTTTGACTTTGAAAACCGCGAAAAAAAATGTCAAGGACACACAGCCAAAATTTATTTTTTCGCGATTTCGGGGTTGGTCCCGTAGTAAAAGTTGCTATATATTACTAAATAAACATCCTGTATGATAAATATAAATTAATAAAAAAACCGGCCAAGAGCATGTCGGGCCATGCTCAGTGTAGGGTTCCGTAGTTACTCTTCCGTCACAATAAGCTAAACTGGAGCTTAAAGTATAGTAAATTGTTAACCAAGGGATGAAACGTTACCTTTCACCCGAGTTAAACAAATAGGCACATTTGCATAATCAGTACCTAATTAAAGTAAGTATTTTTACTATGAAGGGGAAACTTTTTGCGATAACTCAAAAACAGCTAAACTGATCATGTCTGCTATAGTTTTCATTTAATGTTTTTCTTAAGCTCTACTTCCACGATTTTTTTCATATTTTTTGGACCTATGGTTCAAAAGTTAGAGGGGGGGCACACATTTTTTTTTCTTTCGAAGCGATTATCTCCGAATATATTCACTTTATCAAAAAATATTTGTAGAATACCCCTATTAGTTTTGAAAGACCTTTCCAAAGATACCCCACACTGTGGGGTTAAAGCAAAAAAAAAATTCACCCCCACTTTACGTGTAGGGGAGGTACCCTCAAAAAAAATAAATTTTTAGATTTTATTGTACGACTTCTTCGGCAATGTTGATTTATATATCCATGCCGAATTTCAGCTTTCTAGCACTAACGACTACGGAGCAAAGCCTCGGACAGACAGACAGACAGACAGACAGACAGACGGACATGGCGAAACTATAAGGGTTCCTAGTTGACTACGGAACCCTAAAAACGGAATAACTCCTGATTAAATTTGAAAATAAGTACATTCATTTCTAAAATTTTATTTTTAAAATAAATTACAATGAGATTAAAATTAACTTAAAACTAGCAAATAATTTCCCCCAATTTGCTCCCTGCGGAAGGGTGCCCATAATACTGGCTGCCTGGCAATGCCGATTCTTTGGCCAAGGAATGAGCCAGCCCTAGGGTTTCACGTGGTGTCGAGAATTCTTTAGAAATTTAAATAGACTCTATGGGCATCCTGACACCAAGGTGCCTTCAAGGTCCCAAAGTTTCAACCGCAAACGCCGTAAATAATATGTGGTAACTTGCTATGCTATGTTGGAGCTTCAGCTGCTGCCGGCGCTCCGCCCGGCCTCGATGAAGTAGAGGCCAAATGGGACGACGCCAGAGTATACACACAAGTGGCATCCCAACTGGGCGGCCGTCCGATCCGCCAGGGAATAAGGGTCATTGCGTCAGGCCTCTTTCTGTTGTAAACTCCGAATAAATTTAAACCAATAAACATATATTTTATTACTAGCTGTGCCCGCGGCTCCGCCCGCGTGGTATTCGATCTGTGTCAGTAACCGGCTCATTCACCACTAATTTCTCTGCCTCTCCCCTGGAGGTGGAACTTGAAGTAAAGTTGACAGATGGATACGCTAGAGGACTGTAGTCTAGATAAAATATTTTACAATTAATAAAACTACACTCCAAAATCAATTGTTATTTTTTTCAAATTCGTCCTTATTCAAATTTTTGACGGGATTTAAACGACATAGAGTAGTAGATGTATATCGGAGAATACAGTTCCACTTTTGTATTTTTTTTTTTGCGTCCTTGACTGTACCTATCCAAATCATGTCCATGGAAAATATCATCCAAATCGGTGCTTCAGACCAATCAGTCTAAGCATGAAAAGGTAAGAAATATACCCATAGAAATCCATACTTCCGAACACTATCGAATTTAGGTGTAATACCTATTAGTTAGAAGTAGGATTAGAGGAAAGGAGAATATTCGTAGATATCAAAAACTTGAGGCCGAGTATTTACATTTTGTTTACAGTTTTGTTTATGTATGCACAACTAAATGTATACATATAATTATATCTACAGTTACATACTAATTCATTTGTACACCACATTGCGAGTCTCCTCGGCGGGCATGAGCACGAATAGCTCTGTGCAGCTGGTAACGCGCCAGCACGCCACGTAGAGCTGCCCGTGCGAGAAGCAACCCGTGCGCAGGTCCACGCCAGCGGCGCGCAGCGTCTGCCTCTGCGATTTGTTGATGTTCATGGCGAAGCAGACGCTCACGGAAAACTATAGGCGCTTGAAGTTGAACGGGAAATTGCTCAGGATGAGAGGGATGCGCGGGATGAACACGACTTCTGCAGCGCCGCACCCCGTCAGGATCTGCACCTCAATCAGGTTTCGCTGCAGCTGCACTACTTTTAGCTGGGTTCCGTTGCATAATTTCGGAGGCGACAAATCCCGAAGAAGCATGATTGGAACTCCAACTTTCAGGGTTAATGTGTGTGCTGGGAGTCCTGAAGCACTCAATGAGCTAAGGAACTAAGGAACTCTACCGGGTATGTTGTGACATTGCAAGACAGTGTTAATGGAATTATATACTGCATGTTCACCTTCGATTTCCGCCTGCTCATTTTTCTACGTGAGCATGGACCGTTCCTCTATGGGCGTGAGTATGGATCTCTCACAAACCCAAGAATGGCTCAGGTCTCCGTACACGCTCCGAATGAGATTTTCAATGGATGGAACGATCCTGCATAACGTCTCTGATAGTTGTGGCTACGCCTTAAATCACGATCGTCGCTATAGTTTCGTAACCTCAATGCGTTGCGAGACTTTCGTGAAAGGTTCACTTTTTTTCGGGAAGGCATTTTCAGTTTTTAGTTCTTATGGCATTTTAACGCGTATTAAATGCGAGCCCCAAATCGTTTGACATTTACACCGCAAACATCAGATATATATTTTTTTCATAGTACCCACCTTCGTAGCCATTATTAAGTGCTTAAAAGAGGCGATAAGTATGAATATGGATACGATAAAATTACGATTAGGTATAATTCATGACGGAGAAAATATTTTTTTAAATAATTATGCAGTTATACGCGTGTTGATATGTAAGTAAACTCATTTTTAACCGACTTCAAGATTTCAAAAGGAGGAGAATCGAGGGAACTCTTCATGAAAGTCATACATATAATGATTTTTGTATTTTATTTAACAAATCTAGCATTTACATTTAAAAAAGTGACATTTGATGAAGTGGAACTGCTGATGATGATCAGAATGGAACTCTTCAACGATACACACACACAGTACACGTTTGGCGATTTGTCCTCTTCGCTGTGTTTGTTAAGTAAATTAGATTTTCAAGATATTTTTTTGTCAAGTTCGAGTTTTGACGATGGGGTCCATGAGGAATCGAGGGAACTCTTCAAATGTGAAAGGCATACATATAGTGATTTTTGTATTTTCATCAACAAATCAAGTATTTACATTTGTAGAAGTGACATTTGATAAAGTGGAACAGTTCATGATGAACAGAATGGAACTCTTCAACGATGCATAGTTCACGTTTGGCAATTTGTTCTCTGTGCATGTTTGTCAAGCAGTTAGGTTTTCAAGACACATTTTTATATATCCATCCTATTTAGTTTTTTTTTAAATTATCTGGTGCTTTATTTCATGCATGGTCTGAAATAATTTATCTTAAATACAGTCGAATACCCTATTGCGGGTATCTTACCAGTCAACCATAGGGCAAATCTGAAATGTGTCAAGGTGGGTGCTGTGACAAAAAAAAACATGTTACCTCCTTTTCTACATAATTAGGCGTAGGACGCTGTCTTTTTAATTTAATTGTATGAAATCAAAAATCAACAATAATCGTTCTTTCACCGGTCTACCTCATTGAAGTCGGTTTTTTTTTTTCTTAAAAATTATTAGTTTACTTGATTATTACATTTTTTACTCAGTTTTCCAAAAGATGGCACTGTGCAATGTATGGCAATTAATTTAGTGTCGTTTAATTTCGTTGTATTATTACATCAACACAATTGAAATTGAATTGATATCCGTACCCCCCTCTTCTAACTTTAGAGTTAATTTGGCAAAATCCTTCCTCGTTGGCTTAATTTCAGCACCATATCTGTTAGTTTAGCAGGGTACTCGATACTCGTAGCACATATTTGTTGTAAAAATTTGCACCTCCTTCCTAAGTAGCGCCATAAGATTCAGGTGCAAACTTAACTCAATCGAGTGTAGTGGCTACCCCCCCTTCTAGGGGTTGAATTTTTATAGCCTATAACTTGGCCGGGCATTTTCTCGACAGATTAGTAAAGTTTGCATCAAAATCCGTTCAGCCGTTTTCACGTGATGCGAGGTCAAATAAACAGACAAACAGAGAAACAGACAAACAAACAAAAATTCTAAAAATTGTTGGAACGTGTTCTGTTAACGATTCTTAGTATCCCCAGCCTACTTTTTTTCGAATATCTTCCATGTACAGACTTTCGACCCCCTTCAGCTTTATTATATGTATAGATAACAATATACATAAAAGATATATATAGGTACAGAGAACTACTATAACTAGCTTAAATCTAAAATAGGCCATTAAGGCAGTGTACCTAGCATGCTGGCGGCATTTTTCTCGTACTATCGCAATACTGATACGTTGTATTGATTCCTCCTATGGGGAGTATTTGTATGGTATTGTTTATTCTTATACCTTATATTACATAGAAACACACTCTTAACAAGTCAACTAATAAACAAATAAAATTAAATCAAAATCGGTTAATTGGTTTGGAATTTACTGGAAATATTCCCAAACGGGACATTACCGGTAATGGCACAAAACTAAGTGCTAATTACTACACTAGTATATAACTTTCGAAATATACACCGAAAGTGCTCATTTCGCACTAGTGCGGGAAAGTAGCACGATTTGTACTGTAAATTATTTGACCCATAAAAATAAACCGTAAACTTTTTTTCTGAAAACCCCCTGTATCTGTCGATTTTTCTTTAGGCACACATGATTTTACTTTAATTAATATTTCTACAAATATAACCTTAATCATATTCTACCAATGTTACGTAATTTTTACAGTTATAACAAAAAACCCTCATTTAAATACAAAGCGCTGCCTGCTTCACCGTTTTTACTTCTTAGCAAAACTTTTGTTAATTACCTTAAAATTACTCACATTTTACGAAATGAGCAACGGGTGCGACGCCCTACTAGGTAAAACGTCATATCATACTAGTTACATTCCTAAATTCGTACCAGTGCAGGTCCTTTACATTAAACTGTTAGTATTAATACCGACAGAGGAAACGTTATTTCGGGGTAACGTCAGTACCATGGAGTTCATGTAGTTCAACTTAGGAACGGGCAAGTTTCATACATCGTTGGAGAAAGTTGAGCGAGTGGGCTAAGCACGACTTGCTTGGCACAATTACAGTAGACTGTTTGTGCAATATTCAACACATTAACTCACTAATAATCGTTTAAGTTAGAATAGTTTTGGATTAATATACAGCACTTTATATTGCTAAGCTTGTGTCATGCTTTGATAGCTAAACGATGCTTATTAATCGACAGGAATAGCGGTTCTCGATTTTATAATATTTAAAGCGACATAATACGTAATTTTATTGAGTAATAGATACCTATATTGTGAAGAAAATAATGATCTGTTATATCCATTACGTCATTCTCCAGCTCAAACAACTGTGAAACATTTATCCAATCGGATAAAGATGTAAGATTGAAAATTAAAATTATAATGTTTCGTAGGTGGTATTGTAGAAATAGAAATAGAAACTAGATTTTGCTTGGTGCGCGGGGCCCGTGGGCCCCGCGGTGTGAATGGTGCTGTAGTTGGTATTGTTGTTTTTGTAGTTGGTGCTGTTGTTGATGTTGTTGTTGATGAGTCATTGTTGTAGGTGCCGTTGTTTGAGTGAAAAAGTTTGTTTTCCAAAGGGAAGAAGTGTTGCAGTTGTACTTTTGTTGCGCGTGCGAGCATGCACTCGGCCTTGCGTATGTTGTTATTAATATTGTTGTTTATGTGTTGTTGTTGTAGTGTTTGTTGTTGTTGCTGTTGTTTAGGTGTAAAAGTTTGTGTTTTCCAAAGGGAAAAGGTAAAGCAGTTGTACTTTTGCTTGCAAGGAATGGTCCGCGTGCGAGCACGCACTCCCGCAGCTCGGCCTTCGGCCTCGCGTGCTTGGGCGATCCAATGGGACGCTCCGGGCCTTCGGCCCTACGCGGAGCTCGGCCTTCTTTTACTATTGGGTCGTGTTTAAGCTCCAACTTCCCCGCTGGCGAACTTCGAAGGGGACGCTTCGGGCCTTCGGCCCTACGCGGAGCTCGGCCTTCGGCCTTCGCTAGCCTCGACGCTTCGCCGTCGGGCCTTCGGCCCGCCGGCTCCGCTTGTTAAGACAGTTGACATGTTGCCGGTTCGCTTTATAACTTTTCCCGTTATTTTTGTTGTAATTAATATAAAGAAGATTTGTTTTCCAAAGGGGAAAGTTAATGCGGTTGTACTTCCGCTTTGGGCCGCACTCTCGCAGCTCGGCCTTCGGCCTCGCGTGCTTGGGCGATCCAATGGGACGCTCCGTGCCTTCGGCCCTACGCGGAGCTCGGCCTTCGGCCTTCGCTGGGTTTCGAAGCTCAGCGTCGGGCCTTCGGCCCGCCGCTTCGCTTATTAAAACAGTTAACTTGTAACCGGTTCGCTCTATAAATGCATTTTTCCCGTTATTTTTAGTATAAAGAATATTTGTTTTCCAAAGGTGAAATGTAATGCGGTTGTACTTCCGCTTTGGGCCGCACTCTCGCAGCTCGGCCTTCGGCCTCGCGTGCTTGGCCGAACCAGTGGGACGCTCCGGGCCTTCGGCCCTACGCGGAGCTCGGCCTTCGGCCTTCGCTGGGTTTCGAAGCTCAGCGTCGGGCCTTCGGCCCGCCGCTTCGCTTATTAAGACACTCGGGGAGGGTTGGTTTCGCTTCGGGATTAGTGCGGGAAGTTGGAGCTTAAACACGACCCAATAGTAAAAGTGTCTTGACAAGCTCACGTCGGGCCTACGGCCTTTGGCCTTCGGCCCGCCGTTTCGCTTGTCTAAGACACTTTTCCTATTGGGTCGTGTTTAAGCTCCAACTTCCCCCTCTCAGGTGACGCTTCGGGCCTTCGGCCCTACGCGGAGCTCGGCCTTCGGCCTTCGCTGGCCTCGACGCGTCGCCGTCGGGCCGTCGGCCCGCCGGCTCCGCTTATCAAGACAGTCGACTTGGTAGAACGCTTGGGAGCACCGTACGCACGCAGCTCGGCCTTCGGCCTCGCTTTTAGTTACTGGGGGTTGCACGCTTGGGGGTCGGGGTGAAGGCTCCGGGCCTTCGGCCCTCCGCCGGGGTCGGCCTTCGGCCTCCCAGCCTGGAGCTCGCCCTTCGGGCTCGCTTAACCTACTTGGAAATTTTACTTTGCCCCTGTCCGCCGCCATTTTGGATTTTTCCAAAAAACTTTTTTTCATATGGTAATCTTGGCCCCCCAGGCTCGCCGCATGCAAAATCTCAGCGCGCTCGGACCAACATTAAAAAAAGAAAAAAAAAAGTCGGCCATTTTGAATTTTTTTTTGATGCAGTTTTATTTGTCTTGGGGCCCTCTATGACATTTGGTCGAGCATCCCCCACCTATCACGCACCGTTTGAGAGTTGCCATACAAAAGTAAACTGGCCATTTTTCCGCCATCTTGGATTTTTTCCAAAATTTTTTTTTTCCGTACGAGTCATTGGGGCTCCGAGATACCGCGACCAAAATTTCAGAGCGCTAGGACCTTTTTGAAGTTTTAGAGAAAAAAAAGTCGGCCATTTTGAATTTTTTTTTTCTTATTCAGATTCCACTCGGAGCCCTCTATGACATTTGGTCGAGCTCCCTCGACCTATCTCTCACCGTTTAGCATGTGGGGGATTCGAAAAAAAATCCCATACAAATTTTTTTTCGAGCTAAAAAAAAAAAAAAAAATTTTTTTCGAATGCGGGGGCCCATATGTACCCACATACCGGTTCTCGGCGCTCTCGGACCGTTTTGAAATTTCGGCGCCATTTTGAGTCGGCCATTTTGAATTTTTTTTAATGCCATTACATTTGTCTCGGGGCCCTCTATGACATTTGGTCGAGCACCCCCCACCTATCTGTCACCGTTTAAAAGTTGCCATACAAAATAAAAGTGGCCATGGTGTCCGCCATCTTGGATTTTTTCCAAATTTTTTTTTTCCATACCGATCTAGAGGGCCCCGAGATTCCGTGACCGAAATTTGAGCGCGCCGGGACCGACTTGAAAATCGGCCGCCATTTTGAATCCGCCATTTTGAAAAAAAAATGGCGGCCTCCGAAACTGCCCAGGGTCCTCTGTGACATTTGGTCGAGCACCCCCCCACTATCTCCCACCGTTTAGCCGGGCCGTCAAACATTTTTCTGTCCCGATCCGGTAGACCGAATGTCGGATTTTTCCGGAGGTCACCGGACCGCCCCCTGTACGACCGTATCAAACTCGAATCCCCCCCGCGCCTCCTTCCGGGAGAACAATTCGTGTCGATTAATGTTCGGGCTGCAGCTTTATATAATATAGACTAGATTTTGCTTGGTGCGCGGGGCCCGTGGGCCCCGCGGTGTGCATGGTGCTGTAGTTGGTATTGTTGTTTTTGTAGTTGGTGCTGTTGTTGATGTTGTTGTTGATGAGTTATTGTTGTAGGTGCCGTTGTTTGAGTGAAAAAGTTTGTTTTCCAAAGGGAAGAAGTGTTGCAGTTGTACTTTTGTTGCGCGTGCGAGCATGCACTCGGCCTTGCGTATGTTGTTATTAATATTGTTGTTTATGTGTTGTTGTTGTAGTGTTTGTTGTTGTTGCTGTTGTTTAGGTGTAAAAGTTTGTGTTTTCCAAAGGGAAAAGGTAAAGCAGTTGTACTTTTGCTTGCAAGGAATGGTCCGCGTGCGAGCACGCACTCCCGCAGCTCGGCCTTCGGCCTCGCGTGCTTGGGCGATCCAATGGGACGCTCCGGGCCTTCGGCCCTACGCGGAGCTCGGCCTTCGGCCTTCGCAATATAGTTACTTTGGGGGTTGAAGGGAAGTTGGAGCGTAAACACGACCCAATAGTAAAAGTGTCTTGACAAGCTCACGTCGGGCCTACGGCCTTCGGCCTCCGGCCCGCCGTTTCGCTTGTCTAAGACACTTTTACTATTGGGTCGTGTTTAAGCTCCAACTTCCCCGCTGGCGAACTTCGAAGGGGACGCTTCGGGCCTTCGGCCCTACGCGGAGCTCGGCCTTCGGCCTTCGCTAGCCTCGACGCTTCGCCGTCGGGCCTTCGGCCCGCCGGCTCCGCTTATTAAGACAGTTGACTTGTTGCCGGTTCGCTTTATAACTTTTCCCGTTATTTTTGTTGTTATTAATATAAAGAAGATTTGTTTTCCAAAGGGGAAAGTTAATGCGGTTGTACTTCCGCTTTGGGCCGCACTCTCGCAGCTCGGCCTTCGGCCTCGCGTGCTTGGGCGATCCAATGGGACGCTCCGTGCCTTCGGCCCTACGCGGAGCTCGGCCTTCGGCCTTCGCTGGGTTTCGAAGCTCAGCGTCGGGCCTTCGGCCCGCCGCTTCGCTTATTAAAACAGTTAACTTGTAACCGGTTCGCTCTATAAATGCATTTTTCCCGTTATTTTTAGTATAAAGAATATTTGTTTTCCAAAGGTGAAATGTAATGCGGTTGTACTTCCGCTTTGGGCCGCACTCTCGCAGCTCGGCCTTCGGCCTCGCGTGCTTGGCCGAACCAGTGGGACGCTCCGGGCCTTCGGCCCTACGCGGAGCTCGGCCTTCGGCCTTCGCTGGGTTTCGAAGCTCAGCGTCGGGCCCGCCGCTTCGCTTATTAAGACACTCGGGGAGGGTTGGTTTCGCTTCGGGATTAGTGCGGGAAGTTGGAGCTTAAACACGACCCAATAGTAAAAGTGTCTTGACAAGCTCACGTCGGGCCTACGGCCTTTGGCCTTCGGCCCGCCGTTTCGCTTGTCTAAGACACTTTTCCTATTGGGTCGTGTTTAAGCTCCAACTTCCCCCTCTCAGGTGACGCTTCGGGCCTTCGGCCCTACGCGGAGCTCGGCCTTCGGCCTTCGCTGGCCTCGACGCGTCGCCGTCGGGCCGTCGGCCCGCCGGCTCCGCGTATCAAGACAGTCGACTTGGTAGAACGCTTGGGAGCACCGTACGCACGCAGCTCGGCCTTCGGCCTCGCTTTTAGTTACTGGGGGTTGCACGCTTGGGGGTCGGGGTGAAGGCTCCGGGCCTTCGGCCCTCCGCCGGGGTCGGCCTTCGGCCTCCCAGCCTGAAGCTCGCCCTTCGGGCTCGCTTAACCTACTTGGAAATTTTACTTTGCCCCTGTCCGCCGCCATTTTGGATTTTTCCAAAAAACTTTTTTTCATATGGTAATCTTGGCCCCCCAGGCTCGCCGCATGCAAAATCTCAGCGCGCTCGGACCAACATTAAAAAAAGGAAAAAAAAAAGTCGGCCATTTTGAATTTTTTTTTGATGCAGTTTTATTTGTCTCGGGGCCCTCTATGACATTTGGTCGAGCACCCCCCACCTATCACGCACCGTTTGAGAGTTGCCATACAAAAGTAAACTGGCCATTTTTCCGCCATCTTGGATTTTTTCCAAAAATTTTTTTTTTCCATAGGAGTCATTGGGGCTCCGAGATACCGCGACCAAAATTTCAGACCGCTCGGACCTTTTTGAAGTTTAAGAAAAAAAAAAAGTCGGCCATTTTGAATTTTTTTTTTCTTATTCAGATTCCACTCGGAGCCCTCTATGACATTTGGTCGAGCTCCCCCGACCTATCTCTCACCGTTTAGCATGTGGGGGATTCGAAAAAAAATCCCATACAAAATTTTTTTCGAGCTAAAAAAAAAAAAAAATTTTTTTTCGAATGCGGGGGCCCATATGTACCCACATACCGGTTCTCGGCGCTCTCGGACCGTTTTGAAATTTCGGCGCCATTTTGAGTCGGCCATTTTGAATTTTTTTTAATGCCATTCCATTTGTCTCGGAGCCCTCTATGACATTTGGTCGAGCACCCCCCACCTATCTGTCACCGTTTAAAAGTTGCCATACAAAATAAAAGTGGCCATGGTGTCCGCCATCTTGGATTTTTTCCAAATTTTTTTTTTCCATACCGATCTAGAGGGCCCCGAGATTCCGTGACCGAAATTTGAGCGCGCCGGGACCGACTTGAAAATCGGCCGCCATTTTGAATCCGCCATTTTGAAAAAAAAATGGCGGCCTCCGAAACTGCCCAGGGTCCTCTGTGACATTTGGTCGAGCACCCCCCCACTATCTCCCACCGTTTAGCCGGGCCGTCAAACATTTTTCTGTCCCGATCCGGTAGACCGAATGTCGGATTTTTCCAGAGGTCACCGGACCGCCCCCTGTACGGCCGTACCAAACTCGAATCCCCCCCGCGCCTCCTTCCGGGAGAACAATTCGTGTCGATTCACGTTCGGGCTGCAGCTTTATATAATATAGACTAGAGTTTTGCTTGGTGCGCGGGGCCCGAGGGCCCCGCGGTGTGCGTGGTGCTGTTGTTTGGTTGTTTGTCATGTTGTTTATGTTGTTGTTAATGAGTTGTTGTAGTTGGTGCTGTTGTTTTTGCTGTTGTTTAGGTGTAAAAGTTTGTGTTTTCCAAAGGGAAAAGGTAAAGCAGTTGTACTTTTGCTTGCAAGGAATGGTCCGCGTGCGAGCACGCACTCCCGCAGCTCGGCCTTTGGCCTCGCGTGCTTGGGCGATCCAATGGGACGCTCCGGGCCTTCGGCCCTACGCGGAGCTCGGCCTTCGGCCTTCGCAATATAGTTACTTTGGGGGTTGAAGGGAAGTTGGAGCGTAAACACGACCCAATAGTAAAAGTGTCTTGACAAGCTCAGCCGTTTCGCTTGTCTAAGACACTTTTACTATTGGGTCGTGTTTAAGCTCCAACTTCCCCGCTGGCGAGCTTCGAAGGGGACGCTTCGGGCCTTCGGCCCTACGCGGAGCTCGGCCTTCGGCCTTCGCTAGCCTCGACGCTTCGCCGTCGGGCCTTCGGCCCGCCGGCTCCGCTTATTAAGACAGTTGACTTGTTGCCGGTTCGCTTTATAACTTTTCTCGTTATTTTTGTTGTTATTAATATAAAGAAGATTTGTTTTCCAAAGGGGAAAGTTAATGCGGTTGTACTTCCGCTTTGGGCCGCACTCTCGCAGCTCGGCCTTCGGCCTCGCGTGCTTGGGCGATCCAATGGGACGCTCCGTGCCTTCGGCCCTACGCGGAGCTCGGCCTTCGGCCTTCGCTGGGTTTCGAAGCTCAGCGTCGGGCCTTCGGCCCGCCGCTTCGCTTATTAAAACAGTTAACTTGTAACCGGTTCGCTCTATAAGTGCATTTTTCCCGTTATTTTTAGTATAAAGAATATTTGTTTTCCAAAGGTGAAATGTAATGCGGTTGTACTTCCGCTTTGGGCCGCACTCTCGCAGCTCGGCCTTCGGCCTCGCGTGCTTGGCCGAACCAGTGGGACGCTCCGGGCCTTCGGCCCTACGCGGAGCTCGGCCTTCGGCCTTCGCTGGGTTTCGAAGCTCAGCGTCGGGCCTTTGGCCCGCCGCTTCGCTTATTAAGACACTCGGGGAGGGTTGGTTTCGCTTCGGGATTAGTGCGGGAAGTTGGAACTTAAACACGACCCAATAGTAAAAGTGTCTTGACAAGCTCACGTCGGGCCTACGGCCTTTGGCCTTCGGCCCGCCGTTTCGCTTGTCTAAGACACTTTTCCTATTGGGTCGTGTTTAAGCTCCAACTTCCCCCTCTCAGGTGACGCTTCGGGCCTTCGGCCCTACGCGGAGCTCGGCCTTCGGCCTTCGCTGGCCTCGACGCGTCGCCGTCGGGCCGTCGGCCCCCCGGCTCCGCTTATCAAGACAGTCGACTTGGTAGAACGCTTGGGAGCACCGTACGCACGCAGCTCGGCCTTCGGCCTCGCTTTTAGTTACTGGGGGTTGCACGCTTGGGGGTCGGGGTGAAGGCTCCGGGCCTTCGGCCCTCCGCCGGGGTCGGCCTTCGGCCTCCCAGCCTGAAGCTCGCCCTTCGGGCTCGCTTAACCTACTTGGAAATTTTACTTTGCCCCTGTCCGCCGCCATTTTGGATTTTTCCAAAAAACTTTTTTTCATATGGTAATCTTGGCCCCCCAGGCTCGCCGCATGCAAAATCTCAGCGCGCTCGGACCAACATTAAAAAAAGAAAAAAAAAAGTCGGCCATTTTGAATTTTTTTTTGATGCAGTTTTATTTGTCTCGGGGCCCTCTATGACATTTGGTCGAGCACCCCCCACCTATCACGCACCGTTTGAGAGTTGCCATACAAAAGTAAACTGGCCATTATTCCGCCATCTTGGATTTTTTCCAAAATTTTTTTTTTCCATAGGAGTCGTTGGGGCTCCGAGATACCGCGACCAAAATTTCAGAGCGCTCGGACCTTTTTGAAGTTTTAGAAAAAAAAAAAGTCGGCCATTTTGAATTTTTTTTTTCTTATTCAGATTCCACTCGGAGCCCTCTATGACATTTGGTCGAGCTCCCCCGACCTATCTCTTACCGTTTAGCATGTGGGGGATTCGAAAAAAAATCCCATACAAATTTTTTTTTCGAGCTAAAAAAAAAAAAAAATTTTTTTTCGAACGCGGGGGCCCATATGTACCCACATACCGGTTCTCGGCGCTCTCGGACCGTTTTGAAATTTCGGCGCCATTTTGAGTCGGCCATTTTGAATTTTTTTAAATGCCATTCCATTTGTCTCGGGGCCCTCTATGACATTTGGTCGAGCACCCCCCACCTATCTGTCACCGTTTAAAAGTTGCCATACAAAATAAAAGTGGCCATCGTGTCCGCCATCTTGGATTTTTTCCAAAAATTTTTTTTCCATACCGATCTAGAGGGCCCCGAGATTCCGTGACCGAAATTTGAGCGCGCCGGGACCGACTTGAAAATCGGCCGCCATTTTGAATCCGCCATTTTGAAAAAAAAATGGCGGCCTCCGAAACTGCCCAGGGTCCTCTGTGACATTTGGTCGAGCACCCCCCCACTATCTCCCACCGTTTAGCCGGGCCGTCAAACATTTTTCTGTCCCGATCCGGTAGACCGAATGTCGGATTTTTCCGGAGGTCACCGGACCGCCCCCTGTACGACCGTACCAAACTCGAATCCCCCCCGCGCCTCCTTCCGGGAGAACAATTCGTGTCAATTAACGTTCGGGCTGCAGCTTTATATAATATAGACTAGAGTTTTGCTTGGTGCGCGGGGCCCGAGGGCCCCGCGGTGTGCGTGGTGCTGTTGTTGGTATTGTTGTTTTTGTAGTTGGTGCTGTTGTTGATGTTGTTGTTGATGAGTTGTTGTTGTAGGTGCCGTTGTTTGAGTGAAAAAGTTTGTTTTCCAAAGGGAAAAGGTAAAGCAGTTGTACTTTTGCTTGCAAGGAATGGTCCGCGTGCGAGCACGCACTCCCGCAGCTCGGCCTTCGGCCTCGCGTGCTTGGGCGATCCAATGGGACGCTCCGGGCCTTCGGCCCTACGCGGAGCTCGGCCTTCGGCCTTCGCAATATAGTTACTTTGGGGGTTGAAGGGAAGTTGGAGCTTAAACACGACCCAATAGTAAAAGTGTCTTGACAAGCTCACGTCGGGCCTACGGCCTTCGGCCTCCGGCCCGCCGTTTCGCTTGTCTAAGACACTTTTACTATTGGGTCGTGTTTAAGCTCCAACTTCCCCGCTGGCGAGCCTCGAAGGGGACGCTTCGGGCCTTCGGCCCTACGCGGAGCTCGGCCTTCGGCCTTCGCTAGCTTCGACGCTTCGCCGTCGGGCCTTCGGCCCGCCGGCTCCGCCATAACTTTTCCCGTTATTTTTGTTGTTATTAATATAAAGATGATTTGTTTTCCAAAGGGGTAAGTTAATGCGGTTGTACTTCCGCTTTGGGCCGTACTCTCGCAGCTCGGCCTTCGGCCTCGCGTGCTTGGGCGATCCAATGGGACGCTCCGTGCCTTCGGCCCTACGCGGAGCTCGGCCTTCGGCCTTCGCTGGGTCCCGAAGCTCAGCGTCGGCCCTTCGGCCCGCCGCTTCGCTTATTAAGACAGTTAACTTGTAATTGGTTCGCTCTATAAATGCACTTTTCCCGTTATTTTTAGTATAAAGAATATTTGTTTTCCAAAGGGGAAAAGTGATGCGATTGTACTTCCGCTTTGGGCCGCACTCTCGCAGCTCGGCCTTCGGCCTCGCGTGCTTGGGCGATCCAATGGGACGCTCCGGGCCTTCGGCCCTACGCGGAGCTCGGCCTTCGGCCTTCGCTGGGTTTCGAAGCTCAGCGTCGGACCTTCGGCCCGCCGCTTCGCTTATTAAGACACTCGGGGAGGGTTGGTTTCGCTTCTGGAGTAGTGCGGGAAGTTGGAGCTTAAACACGACCCAATAGTAAAAGTGTCTTGACAAGCTCACGTCGGGCCTACGGCCTTCGGCCTTCGGCCCGCCGTTTCGCTTGTCTAAGACACTTTTCCTATTGGGTCGTGTTTAAGCTCCAACTTCCCCCTCTCAGGTGACGCTTCGGGCCTTCGGCCCTACGCGGAGCTCGGCCTTCGGCCTTCGCTAGCCTCGACGCGTCGCCGTCGGGCCTTCGGCCCGCCGGCTCCGCTTATTAAGACAGTTGACTTGTTGCCGGTTCGCTTTATAACTTTTCCCGTTATTTTTGTTGTTATTAATATAAAGAAGTTTTCTTTTCCAAAGGGGAAAGTTAATGCGGTTGTACTTCCGCTTTGGGCCGCACTCTCGCAGCTCGGCCTTCGGCCTCGCGTGCTTGGGCATTCCAATGGGACGCTCCGTGCCTTCGGCCCTACGCGGAGCTCGGCCTTCGGCCTTCGCTGGGTTTCGAAGCTCAGCGTCGGGCCTTCGGCCCGCCGCTTCGCTTATTAAGACAGTTAACTTGTAATTGGTTCGCTCTATAAATGCACTTTTCCCGTTATTTTTAGTATAAAGAATATTTGTTTTCCAAAGGGGAAAAGTAATGCGGTTGTACTTCCGCTTTGGGCCGCACTCTCGCAGCTCGGCCTTCGGCCTCGCGTTCTTGGGCGATCCGATGGGACGCTCCGGGCCTTCGGCCCTACGCGGAGCTCGGCCTTCGGCCTTCGCTGGGTTTCGAAGCTCAGCGTCGGGCCTTCGGCCCGCCGCTTCGCTTATTAAGACAGTTAACTTGTTGTCGGTTCGCTTTATCACTTTGCCCGTTATTTTTGTTGTTATTAATATAAAGATTATTTGTTTTCCAAAGGGGAAAAGTGATGCGATTGTACTTCCACTTTGGGCCGCACTCTCGCAGCTCGGCCTTCGGCCTCGCGTGCTTGGGCGATCCAATGGGACGCTTCGGGCCTTCGGCCCTACGCGGAGCTCGGCCTGCGGCCTTCGCTGGGTTTCGAAGCTCAGCGTCGGGCCTTCGGCCCGCCGCTTCGCTTATTAAGACACTCGGGGAGGGTTGGTTTCGCTTCGGGAGTAGTGCGGGAAGTTGGAGCTTAAACACGACCCAATAGTAAAAGTGTCTTGACAAGCTCACGTCGGGCCTACGGCCTTCGGCCTTCGGCCCGCCGTTTCGCTTGTCTAAGACACTTTTCCTATTGGGTCGTGTTTAAGCTCCAACTTCCCCCTCTCAGGTGACGCTTCGGGCCTTCGGCCCTACGCGGAGCTCGGCCTTCGGCCTTCGCTGGCCTCGACGCGTCGCCGTCGGGCCGTCGGCCCGCCGGCTCCGCTTATCAAGACAGTTGACTTCTTGGAACGCTTGGAAGCACCGTACGCACGCAGCTCGGCCTTCGGCCTCGCTTTTAGTTACTGGGGGTTGCACGCTTGGGGGTCGGTGTGAAGGCTCCGGGCCTTCGGCCCTCCGCCGGGGTCGGCCTTCGGCCTCCCAGCCTGAAGCTCGCCCTTCGGGCTCGCTTAAGACAGTTTTTATATAGGATTTCGCTTTGTTCCTCACTCCCGCAGCTCGGCCTTCGGCCTCGCTCAAAATTACTGGGGGTGGGGCGCGCCTGGCCACTCGGGGTGAAGCTCCGGGCCTGTCGGCCCGTCGCGGGGTCGGCCTTCGGCCTCCCGGCCTGAAGCTCGCCCTTCGGGCTCGCTTAACCTACTTGAAAATTTGATTTGCCCCTGTCCGCCGCCATTTTGGATTTTTCCAAAATTTTTTTTTCACATTGTAATCTCGGGCCCCCAGGCTCGCCGCATGCCAAATCTCAGCGCGCTCGGACCAACTTGAAAAAAAAAAAAAAAAAAAAGTCGGCCATTTTGAAAATTTTTTGATGCAGTTTTTTTTCTCTCGGGGCCCTCTATGACATTTGGTCGAGCACCCCCCACCCATCGCGCACCGTTTCAGAGTTGCCATACAAAACTAAAGTGGCCATTTTTTCCGCCATCTTGGATTTTTTCCAAAATTTTTTTTTTCATACGAATCTAGAGGGGCCCGAGGTTTCGTGACCAAAATTTCAGCGCGCTAGGACCATTTTGAAAATCGTCCGCCATTTTGAATCCGCCATTTTGAAAAAAAAATGGCGGCTCTAGAAACTGCCCAGGGTCCTCTATGACATTTGGTCGAGCACCCCCCCACTAAGTC
Source organism: Cydia pomonella (assembly GCF_033807575.1). Lineage (NCBI taxonomy): Eukaryota > Metazoa > Arthropoda > Insecta > Lepidoptera > Tortricidae > Cydia > Cydia pomonella. Next base: position 11,002,757 of record NC_084706.1, on the reverse strand, counting down.
TTACCGTTTAGCCGGGCTCTTGTGCAGGTTTTTGGTCTTCCATCAGATCGAAAAATCCATATTTTTCTGGACCTACAAATTCCGAGCTCTATACGAATCAATTTTTTTTTTCCACCTAAACCCTACAGTTTCCAAATAAAACATATACATTAGAAATCAGTCGGTTTGCAGCTATATATATTATTAATATAATATAGATAATAAAAGGTTTGAGAGCAAGTTGAGTTAAATCATTTGGCAAATTATTATAGATTTTTATTGCCATTGGATAAGAGTTTTTACTGCAAAACTTAGTACGATATATGGCCGGTAACACAAGTCTGTCAGGATATCTTGTGTTAAAATTGCTCACATCTCTCAGTTTTACGAACAAATGTGGGTGTGTTTTGATAAACTTGCAAGTTTCAAAGATATATAGTGACGGCAAAGTCAGCAATTTAAGACTAATAAAAAGAGGTTTACATGGCGTGCGAGGCGGTACACCACATATAGCTCGTACGCACTTCTTTTGTGCAATAAACACTCTTTTTATATCAGTCGAGTTTCCCCACAGCAACAGGCCGTACCTTAAGACTGAGGCTACATATCCATGATATGCTGTAAGAGCTATATTTTTATCCACTAGTGTAGAAAGTCTTCTAAGTACATAGACAAAACGATTTATTCTTTTACAGACAATATCTATTTGTGGCTTCCAGCTACAGTTTCTATCGAGCATTATACCCAAGAAAGTGATATTCTCTGTTTCGGCTATTTGTTCATCTTTATAATTTACATGAATATCAATTCTACTTTTGCGATTATAGAACTGAACATATTTTGTTTTTTCAAGATTGGGCTGTAAGTTGTTGATACCCATCCACGTTATTATATCATTTATTGTATTATTTATGTCAGTATTGTACAGTTCAATGTCATCACAAGGTATTACAATAGATATGTCATCGGCAAATAATATACATTGGTGTCTAGTAACCAAAGGCAAGTCATTAATGTAAAGTAGAAATAAAAGGGGACCCAATACGCTACCTTGAGGTACCCCAGTTTCAATCTCTTTATAATGTGATTTAAATTTACATAATACATTTTCCCGGTCAAGACTTTCTATTTCTACAGACTGTGTGCGCTTAGATAGATAGCTTTTTAGCCAACATGATGCCAATCCACGAATGCCATACATTTCACATTTTTGTATGAGGCGCTCATGAGAGACAAAGTCGAAAGCTTTGCTCATATCAAAGAACACTGTGATCACAGGAGTTCTTTTATCCATTTGTTCAGTTATTAATTTAACTAAATTGAATGCCGCTAGTGTTGTACATTTACCTTTCTGGAACCCATTCTGATCTTTATTTATAATATAGTACTTATCACAAAAATTGGAAATTCTAGCATGCATTGCTCTTTCAAATATTTTAGAAAATACAGATAGTAAAGCTATTGGCCGATAGCTGTTTAAATCTTCAGTATTATTTTTTTTGTACAACGGTTTGACAATAGTTTTCTTTAACTTATCAGGAAATACACCCGTCATGAACGACAAATTGATTAAGTGGCATAATACAGGTGAAACAATATCAATACATCTTTTAAGAACTATTGTTGATATTTCGTCGTAACCAACCGCTTTTGTGCTTTTTAATGTTTTAACTATTTTAGTGACTTCTGCGCTATCACAAGGATACAAAAACATAGTTGAATGATTCATATTCTTACATATATCAAATTTATTGTGATCGTAATCGTTACTTGTCAGATTAATGAAATAGTCATTAAACGATTCTGCTATTTCATGTTTACATCTTATAATCTTACTTGTTTTAATTTGTTCTATTTTATTAGGAATAATACAACCACCAATTTTGTTCTGTATTAAATTCCATGACGCTTTGCACTTGTTTTTTGCACTATGTAGGTATTTTTTATTTGCAAATGTATGTGCATGCTTTACACAGGTTTTTAATACTTTCGTGTATTTGTTGTATAAAATTTTAGTCTGTTCATCTTTTGTTTTATAATATTTGAATCGTAAACGTCTTTTTGTAATTGTTGATCTTTGTATGCCTTTTGTTATCCAGCGTGATTTTTTTTCTTTATTACTCTTTTTTAGGCGAATAATTGGAAAACATAAATTGTAAATTAAAATAAAAGTTTCATGAAAAATGTTAAAAGCACTGTTCATATCGCTAGAGGCAAACACTTCAGACCACGTTAAGCTTTCCAAACATTCACGAAATTTTTTACTGTTGGCCTCGCAATAATCACGAGTATGAATATACCAGTATTCAATAGGATTAGTTTTATGTTTACAGTGAAAACTTAATGTCTGACCTGTATTATGATCGGATAGGCCCAACTGATGTACAGAAGAACTGGCATTTGGAATATTACTAACTATTTGGTCTATGCACGATTTTAATCTAGTAGGCTCATTTATATGTAGATGAAAGTTATAATTTTGTAATATTTGTAATAATTCACTTTTGTCCTTTGAATCATTCAATGTATTAATGTTAAAATCACCTGCAATAATAATATTTCTCTGGTAGAACTTCCTTAATTTATGAAGTAACATTTCAAAGTTAGTAAAAAATATATTAATATTTGATTTCGGTATTCTATAAATACAAACAACAATACACTTAAAACTGGGAATTTCTATGCCACAGCATTCAAAATTAAAATCCATTGCTAAATTATCAATGAATGAAATTGTTTTGTATTCGACCCCGTTTTTACATAAAATACAAACACCTCCACGCTTTTGGTGCTTGCGTGAGTATGAGGCACATAACTGGTACCCAGAAACATGTAAATTCTTTTCTTCACCTTGTTTTATAAATGTTTCAGACAGGCAAATAATATCTAAAGTTTGATTATTGTCTATAAATTCCTGTATGCATAACTCTAGTGTATCTACTTTACCTAAAATACCGCTAATGTTTTGATGAAAAAATGTGACATTATTTACGGAACCTAAATCGGCATTTATATTACATACGTTTCCTTTAGCTACTTTGAGGTCTGGATCTCTATTAGGTCCCTGGAGTTCTCGGCTTGATTCGGAGTCTGCTCTAAAAAAACTTCCTTTTCTTCAACGACTTGAGTTTCTTTAGTTTTTGAAGCAATGTTTTCTTCTTGCAATATTTTCGTACGTTTTGAGGTTTCATCTTCTGTTTTAGGTTCTGACATAATATTTGAAGTATTTGTAAGTTTATTAAAATAGAATGGAATTGTTCCCTTTTTTGGGTTTCCTGGTAACTTATGCAGAACATTTTTTTTTTGGCTTCTCTTAATCCAATTAAACTCTAAAAATTTAGATTTATATTCAAGAAAGTCAATGCCAGTATTTATTTTTTGGCAGACTTTCTTTAAGTAGGCTAATTTAGAGTGATAATATTCTTTTGTCTCAAGGAATCGGCAGTTAGGAAAATTTTCTGTTATGAGTTTGATGCTTTCATTAAGTTTTCCCTCTCTCAGATACGGATTATGTATTATGGGTAAAATATATACGTTTTTAACGTGTGCAAGCTTATTCAGTGCTATGCTTATATTTATATTTAGTTTAACAGGATTGATGTCGTGACTCCCTGTACATAAGACTACTATGTCTTCCTTCGATAAAGGTCTGAAATCTTCAGTGCAGTTTTCTAGAATAATAGATGAGTCCGCATTAGATTTTATTACTGCATACGATTGATAACTATCGTTCCATTTCCCATTCCTGGAGCTTGTTAATAATCCAGATAAACCAGTTATTTGTTCATCTCCGAGTAAGAGTATGCGCTTTTTACGATTACATTGTTTCTCCTCTATTGACGTACTATTAGCATCTGGAACATCAACAGAAGACTTAATAGAGGTTGGTAAGTCCTTCTTTCCAGGGGTACTAGACAAACTTCTTTGGGTGTCTTCTATTCCGTTTATTATTGTTTTTGTATTATTCGTGCTTTCTTTAGAGGAAGATGTTGTTTGTTCTGGTACATTTTGGCATATAATTTTGGGACTTTGGCTATTTATCTCTTCCTTTGAGTGCTTGAGGTCGCTAATATTGGTTATTGTGTTTTTTTCTATGTCCAAATGTTCCCGCATGAAGGTATCGATTTTATTTGGTGTTTTATGTGAATCATTTTTCATGGGTGTTAATTTTCGAGATGGTGCGTTATCTTTTAGTAGTGTTTTATACATATCTAGTTTTTTCTGTTTTTCCGCTAATTGTTTGTTCAAGGCAGTGACTTCGGTATTAAGACGGTCTATTTCTTCATGGGCGCTCGCTAATTCTGACGATAGGTTGTTAATTTCTTCGTTTAGTTCATATATATTTAATTTATCTGATTCGGAAATATTCGGCAGACTTCTAGAGGTTTCATTGAGAGATTGTGTTTCCAAGTCCGCTTCAGAGTCTGAGAGTTCGTCTGAGAATGAATCTTCGATTTTCTGTACACGCTTTCTCAGTGTCATTTTACCTCGGATTCGCTCGTCATTAATAGTCGAAATAAGCATTGGTTTTTTTAGGTCTTTCGCGGCTGTATGCGATGTGCTAGGCAGATTTTTTGCCGGTTTCCGGGAATTTAATGAAACTTTGGTTCGGCATGATAAGCATTTCCAAGTAACTTTTTGCTCTTTTTCCATTAAATCAAATCTTTTAGCACTCATACTCAGACATTCTAAATCATAATTATTTTTACAACCAATACATTTCAAAAAATCTTTATCCTTTATTAATTTGCTACAATTAAAGCAGATCGTCTTTTTATTTTTAGCAGACATCTTAACCTGAACTTATGCAAAACGGAACGTAATCACTTAGCGTTTCTGAACGAAATTTTCACTGACGTCAAGTTGGCGTATTTTGACAGATGATAGTTCAGTCATGTCAAATATGGATTATCAGCTGATTATTTACCCTTATTTTTTTGTTTATTTAGTTGAAAATAAGCTGTTATTTTAAATCTACGTATGTGTGCGTGCAGTTTGAAGTTAACAGTGTTCATGTGGATTTAGTTTTAGTAGGTTTTTCGTTAAAAATCAGCTCACCCAGATGTTCTCTGCTATTGTACAGGTTCCCAGAACAGTTGTCTTGATGTTTTGTAGGTTATGGTAAGTCTTCTTGTACTTTTTCCCAGTTTACGCTTTAAATTACTTCGAGATACAACAACAACGTACGTCTCCATTACGTGTCACCCACACACTCCTGTATCTTTGATGTTGTGTCTAGTGCAGTGCTGCCAGTACTAGACTCAGTTTGAGTTGCCCAACACTGACACCGGCGACCGTTGTAAGCAAATTCGAGTAGAAGTTTGGCTTAACTTTGGCGTTGAAAAGGGAATCGTTCGGTATGTACCTAGTCTTAAAACCTGCCGCTGTGTTAGTACAAAAAACTCATTTGTTTGGGGCATTCACTAGAAAGTAAACTTTTGTCAGCGACGTGACGTGGCTACAACATAAATTATGAATACTGGCAACTGCATAAAACAAGAATTTAAAGCAGACGTGATGAGTTTCATGCCAAATATCGGCGTTTCAACTTTATCAAAAGCATTTCAAATAGAGCCACGTACGTGACACTTTTGTGATGTAGCACACGTTTTTTTTTCTGCAGCTACCTTCAGAAAATATAAACATTATAAACATGGTATTTTATATTCGTAAATCAGTTTATAGAAATGCTGAAATTTGACAGGCTTACTATGGCATAATGGCATATTTTGTATTAAACGCAACGACGTATTAATTTATTAACAGGTTCTGCCAGGAGTCCGAGGAGACTGTAATGCACATTCTCTGTTCCTGTGGACCACTAATGTCAAAAAGAAGTCCCTACTTAGGGCGGCATGTATTGCAACCCATATTACGGTTACGAATATTACGGCCCAAAAAATATGGAACTTCCTGGATTCCTCGGGCATTAGTAACGAACTTTAAAGGGCCGTCACAATAGATCACTGTTTGGTTGACGTGGCAAACAAAGGCCCGCAACACCCCAATAATAAATAATAATAATAATTTTAATTGTTTGCTAATGGATTTTTGCACAATATAAAGGTATTTAACTGCATGTATAAACATAAGAGAAACAAGTAAAAGTAGATTTCCGAATGTTCTATCCGCTGACCTCTAGACGGGGCTTTAAAGGCGTCCAGCCATTGCGAAATTCCATAATATTTTAATATGCATTATGCATTCTCATTAAGCTCTCCGGACGAGTTTAAATTAAATCCTGACAGCGTGATCTGTAGCGTTTCCTCCCCTTTCGCCTTCGTGACAATTGGAAAGAGAATTATTGCATAAAACTTTTATTTTGTTAATAGTTTAATGCAATAATCTCGACAGGCTCTGGCAAATTAATATACCTATTTAAAGTAGTCCTTACTTAACTTAGCTTTTTTCAGTTGAAAACTTTTCAACGTGTTTCTCTACATAGATAGGTACAAAAGAGCTTTTATCTGGCGCAATTATATGAAAACTATTATGCATGGGACGTGTTTTAATGATATTTGGTAGTATAGAGTTTCCCTACGTAGTATTTACAATATTTAGGTACTTATATAAATAAGTAGATAAAACATTTATCATCAACCTCCTTTTTCCCAATCAGCACACTGAATTATACCTCTAACTGCCTTACGGACCGATTCGAACTTTAAGATACGTCAAATATTAGGGCTAGATTTGGTAGTATAGAGTTTCCCTACGTAGTATTTACAATATTTAGGTACTTATATAAATAAGTAGATAAAACATTTATCATCAACCTCCTTTTTCCCAATCAGCACACTGAATTATACCTCTAACTGCCTTACGGACCGATTCGAACTTTAAGATACGTCAAATATTAGGGCTAGTTAGATACCATATGGATCGGATATGTCAGTGTCAAAAGTGACGTTTTTGTTTGAAGAAACTGACATATTCGATCTATATCGTATCTAGACCTAATATTTGACGTATCGTAAAATTCGTATAGGTTGTGTTCTTGTGTTAATTTGGTCATTAAAATTTGAGTGAATCTATTGAAATGGACTGGATTAATAACTATCGTGTACCTAAATAGTGATTTTAATGCTGCCATATGGACAACCTTTGCTCCTAAAACGACTCAGAGCGGGGTTCTCCAGTTTTTGTCTAAATATCATATTTACTTTTTTTTAGTTTTCGTTAAACGCCTCTTAGAACCTATCGCAGTGGCATTTGTCGCTAATGCACGCGCCGCCCGGGAACTTCAGACGCCGGCATAGCACGTTGGTCGCAAACACGGAATTCGCATTTGCGGCCCGATTCGAAAAATGAGATACGATAAGTTCTGGTTTAGATAAGTTCTCATTTAGATATCGTTTGTATGTCGTATAATTGACAGAAGCAGCTCGATTCGGGCAACCAAAGTCACTTTGACGTTAGAAATATTGTAGATAGATCTTATCGGGATCACAGCGGAATCGACATAAACGTCAATTTTGACATGGCCTTTAGTTATCGATCTTTCCAAGATCTTAAACGTGTCTTAATCATTCTTCGAATCGGGCCGGTTGGTAGAGCGACGGAAGATGCGGGGCGCTTGCGTTGTCTCGGGATGAATAAAATCGAGATGCCCCAATTCACCGGCTATAAAATAACAGTTAGTCTGTTTAGTTGTTAATTAGTAACTGATCTTATTGTTATTTGCGGAAATAATCATTTCGGGGTTCGCGAGGTCTATAGCTCACAGTGACACTAGTTTTATGTTTGTGATGATACTTCCACACTCTGATGGCAATTCGAACGGACATTTTGACATCAAAATGATATCTAAATGATGTCATTTAGTTATCATTCGCACGTGCATTTCACTCGTACTTGTCCGTACATGTATTAAAGCTCGAGCTAGACGCACGGGTAAATGAAAAAAACTGATAACATTTAGATATCATTTTGTTGTCAAAATGTAATTTTGAATTGGCTTCTCTGTCACTGTCCGTTAAAATCTGTGCAGAGTTAAATTGGCCCGACTCTACCTATAAACGTTATTATTATAAAGGATTAATATCTAAGAACTTTTTCATTTCAGTTATTTGTAGTAACAAAATCGGCTAATTTATAAGATTCCGTAGTCAACTAGGAACCCTTAAAGTTTTTGAATGTCCGTCTGTCCGTCCGTCCGCAGCTTTGCTCCGTGATCGTTACATTGTTAGTGCTAGAAATCATACATGGCAACAGGACGGTAAAACGAAAACTACAAAAACATTTTTTTAGTGTGTCTACCTCTACAAGTTCTCCCCATACAACAATGTTTTTTTTTTTTTTAGCCCAATAGTGTGGAGTGTCATTGGATCTTCTTAGATCATCTTCAAAAATGACTTTTTGATAAGTGAATATTCACGGTAATAATCGCCCCGAAAGAGAATCTATAGCTAATAGCTCCCGTTTAGCCACAGCTGACAGAATGGTAACTATGGAACCCTACACTGAGCATACCCCGACATGCTCTTGGCAGATTTTTAATAACTCGCATAATCTCTCTAATGTATTTTTAAACTATAGAACCTACCTTGATATTGCACTGGTGAACTGAATTAAACAGCTATCATAGCCAAAAATACGGTAATTATTAAGAAGTAACCCTTCATTTTAATAAGCATACTTTACTCACTTTGAAATGTATCTTTTGCAGTATCCAATTATACATCAGCTTAAACTTATATATCACGCTGTGACTTACAAACATGATTGTAACTGTATTAATAATAAGGATATTTCTGTTCAAAATTGACCTTCATTGTCGCTGTATAAAGGTCTCAGCTAAGTTATCTGACTGGCCCGTCAGTTCTGTATGACTCAATGGGCTGATAACGGTTACGGTTGAATATAAATAAACATTATGAACTCACCGTCTTCAAAAAAGTCCCGAGCGAACGGCTCGGCGACAGGCGTGGCGTGGCTAACGTAAATAATTATGTACATGTTGGTTGCGGCCCGGGGAATTACATCGTCTGTTAGACACTATGATCTCTTTGCTCAGTAGCAATTATTCGTAGAAAGCTATATATTGGTATAAATTATATAAACCCCGTTATCTTGTCGCACTGACGTTGTTTTCTCGTAGGGGTTCAATGTTTTTTTTTTTATCAACCGTCTCGCTCGTTATCGATGTTTATATTGCAAAAAGGTAAAAGGTCGGATAAAAGCTAAAATAATGAAATTTAATCGCATAAGACCCGTTAATGACATGAACTTCTTATTAATACATATGTATTCTTGCATAATATGAACATCGATATAGAGACGGTAGATAAAAAACATTCAACCCCAACGAAAAAGCAACGTAAATATAAATTTTAATTTTAATTACGTACAGCACGTTATTTTTTTTCTACTGACTCACGCTTGACAGGTTTTCATTATTTGTTGTTATTTTGTCTCTCTACTTATTAAATTACAATACGAGCAATATGGTACGTAATGCCAGCTGACTGATATCAAAAAGCCAACAATAAATGTAATTTTAATCGATTCCCCATCCCGTAATGACAGTCAATAAATACCTACCTACGTCATTTAAAACAATACTAGTAATGCTCTTGGTAGTTGTAATCAACTGGTAATCAACTACTCCGTAAATAAGGGATTCAACTTTATCTGATATTTTATCATACTGGATGTTTAAACAAAGGTTTCACTTGTGGCTTTGTTACTACCCTTTAATGTCTATTTTAAACTTGTTTTTAATTTCCATTTCAAATCTTTGGTTTGTTAAACTGCCGCACTAAACATAAGAGCAATAACTCATTTTAAAATGTCATTTAATTGTATACCTTATACAATTGAAAGAGATTTCAATGCTCTTATGTTTAGTGCGGCAGAAAAATGGATGGACATAGAATAATTTTCATCCCGGGCCCCGTAATGAATTCGCTAAGGGGGTGAAATAAGATTAGAGTTGCAACGAAATACTAAAAATGCGGCTTCTGCCAGCAAAGCTAGCCTCAAATAATAATATAAACGTATATATAGGGGAGACCAAGGAGACTTGAAACAAATTTTACTTTTATGGTCATAACTCTGTTGTATCATAGCTAAATTTATGATATCTGTGTCATATTACAGCAAATTTTGTAACCATTTACAATCCAGAATAGAAACGCTATATTGTACTTGGGATACATGAATAATGTAGGTACTAATTTGAACAATAAATAGCAAACATGTATCAATGAAACATTTTAATCGATATCTACAATTTAATTTAGAATTTTAGTTTTCAATTTCGACTTTACGCTGGTTCTTCTTCCTCGCGTTGTCCCGGCATTTTGCCACGGCTCATGGGAGCCTGCGGTCCGCTAGACAATTAATTCCAAGACTTCACGGTGGTTATAGTTTTAAAATACAGATTGCAGTAGAATAATTTGAAAATTATGCTACTTAAATCAATATTTTAATACACCTATTTTTTAAAGGTTTTAATTGGTAACCCAAGTGCTAAAATTAAAATTGAAAAATATTGTCTTCAATTACTGCGACAGTTACCTACTCATGAAATAATAATCCGTTTTCATAGTAATATTTTTTTTTAAAGTTTTTACGATTATTTATATTTATTATTATATACAATAAACATAAAAAAAAATACTTAAAAAAAAAACAAAACTTAAGACTAACTTAAGTCTAGTCAAGAAGACCACGCCGCGGCACCAAAGTCAAGTCGTCCGGCCTTTTACCATCGGCGCGGCAAGGACCCGGTAATATTGAAAATATCATTTGAGCAGTGTCATATGAACATGCAGCCTCTGACAAACTCAAACAAAAAAATACGAGGTAAGTTTCAACAAGGCGTTTCAACCTACCTCGCCCTTGTTTTTTCAGATGTTCATTTCATTTATGATTTTCAAAACATTGGATTTCAAAGACTTTACATTAAAACGTTGATAAGTCCAAATAGGTATATGATAAAAAAAACACTACTAGCGATAGCGGTGGCAGTATGGTTCCATTTTTATCATCTCAAGTATGTAAGTGCGAAAGTGACGCATGACATGTTAGGTAATAAAAATGCGACCATGATACCGCTGCTTAATGCTCCAAACGTAAAGCAAAAAAATGCCAAAACTGATAAAGAATTTGCCTTAAAAAATTACGAGAAACTTTCTTTTAGCCATATTTTGGTCCTAACTGCTATAAATCCTCAATTGCTCATCTGATACCTTAGCCATGTATAGAAAATTAAACATTTATTTTCTTGGAAGGCATACTTCTAGCGTCTATAGTTGACGAAATATGGACGCTGTGTCATTTTACCACTTTGTTAACTTACCTCGGTTTTACCTACTTACATATCTACACGTACATAGTTGCTAGGCCTAATTACAAATAGCACCGAAATCGTTAAAACATGATTAGCGAGTTTAGTGACCGATATATTGCCGGCACAGCAAGCGTATATGCTGTGTTTATAATACTTACCTGATGCTTCAATGGATCATCTACTCCTAGCTCACTCAATACATGGCAACTAATTAATGTGATAGCAACTAATGTGATAGCAAATAATACTGCTTAATATACACCTCAGTAATGTCTGTAAACAAAGAAATAGTATCTGATAAGCAGAAGAATTCGTTGCTCATTTAGTTTTCTCACGTCAGGGTTCGTGGCAAAATGAGGCTTTTTATTATTATAAGCCTTGTGTTCGTTTTTTTAACTTCAGTGCTTGGTGCTCCGCAATCTAAGGGTACGGAAATTTTTTGGGCGCAACTTTTTCCTTCGACAATAAAATTAGGTTGTTTATAGGACCAATTACTTGTTTTAAAAAAAATAAACGACAAAACCATTCAGTTAACGCTTAAGGCGTTTTTACTTTTGTAGCTGTTTGTGGTTAGAGTCAGTTTGAAGTAAACAACAGAAAAATGCCTCTTAAAAGTGATAAAAAAAGTAAAAAAGGCGGGATCGGAAAATACTTAGTGAATGGATAGTGTAAATTATGTTTGACTAAAAAATACAAGAAACACGTATCTACGCTATAAAAATGAGTTCTTCTAGTAAAGAAAATATAAATGTTCCTGGCAAAAATACATCGCTCTCTTTCAGCAATTGTCCTCATGCCAATATAAATATTAATTTATATTAAAGTACTTATATTTAAAGTTTTTTTATTTCCTCGCAGTAGTCGTGAAAAGCACTATGTATTGTAAAGCCTCGGCCGGAAACGCTAAGGATAGACTGGTATTATTTAAGTGACTCACTCGTCCATCTTTTAGCGGTTTTCCGACCTCTCCTACAATGTACTAAAAATAAGATGATGATGATGATGATTGTTTAATATCCTAATGTGATAGGTTACTCAGTGCGTGGGGTATTCAGGGGGAACAAAAACGCCATTACACTTTTTTTCAATCATGCAAAAATCTTTATAGAGCTGTATCTCCTAAACCGTGCGTCGTAGCCCAAAAATAATCAAATTTTCGTTCCCCTATATAAGACCCTGAAATAGTAATAGACAAAAAGAAAAGATAAAGCACAAAAAATAAAAAAAAAAGCATAATGGCAGAATTTTGCTTATAGGTTTTTTATGGTTGAATGCCAAAACGTGCTATAATTTGACATTTAAAAACAAAAGAAGGTTGCCTTACAGGCCTAGATGTGTAAGACTGTATGAAATTCCTTTACATATCATCTTCACTCATCGCACCTGATATGTAGTATTTCCGGACCTAATTTGAAGTAAGTCATGTCAACATTTCATTGCAAGTTTGAGAAAAAGTTAATTTAAAATAAGTTTTTTGATATAAAACGAAATACTTATCGTTATCTTGTGATCACTTTCAGAAAAAAGCTTTCGATGATCTACACCCCATGAAAGGTTCTTTGAATTTGTTCTATACAAACATTAGAAGCATTGTTAAGCATGGAAAACTGCATGAGCTCAACTGTATTCTAAAACTTATAAATAGCCAGATACACATCATACTTCTCACAGAAACATGGATTAGATCGGAAGAAGAAGCGACCTACTTAAAAATCTCTAACTATCGTCATTATTACAACTATAAGACGGACAAACGCGGCGGAGGTGGCGGTGGCGGGATTATCTGGCGCTTTATTTCATACATGGTGTGAAATAATTTATTTTAAATACAGTCGAATACCCTATTGCGGGTAACTTACCAGTCAACCATAGGGCAAATCTGAAATTTTCTATCTATTCTACATAATTAGGCGTAGGTAGCTGTCTTTTTAATTTCATTGTATGAAATCCAAAATCAACAATCATCTTTCTTTCACTCGGTCTCCCTGATTAAAGTCGGTTTTTCAAAAATATTTATTTTTGTATTCCAGCTACCAGAGCCCCATGCACCCCCAGGAGTTGTCAAAGCTTCTGTGGCGCTGTAGGCTGCACGGGAGTCTGCGTAAATCCTAACCAGTGCGTGTGCGTAGGGCGACCTTATTTCTTCTAACTACATCAACATAATCAGAAATGTATAAAGTATATTTGAAAATATTAAATATCGTTATTCCCAGCTGTTACCCTGGCAACAACTGAAAAAATATCCGGTAATACCCAACAACATAATGCTTACAAAACCACGTTGCTTCAATATTCATCGCCATGTATTGAAAGGAAATTGAATTAATTTTACCAGAGACCTCGGGCTTGCTTCAAGATAACTCAACTTCCGTTCAATTTGTGGCACAGCGAAACCCGTACCGTAGGTATCCAAAGCCAGACTGAGACCTGCTGCGTAAAGTTATGACATGAGGACAATCCGAACGTAAATTTTGACATCAAAATGTCATTTAGTTATTATTTCACTCGTACATGTCCATACATGTATTTTCACGAACAAAACGCACGGGTAAATAATAACAAAATGTAATCATTTAAATATAATTCTGATGTCAAAATGTAAATGTGAATAGGCCTCCATGTAGCAATAAGCTAAATATTGGAGTAATGCAATTTTGTATAAACATTGTCAATCTTGTTTTGTTTGCCCATGTTCAATTTTCGGTCTTGGTTCTACTCAGTTTTATTTTAGTTTTATTAAAACACTTATTTCATGTATTTTATATGTTGTTAGAACTAATTAAAACTCCTTAAATATTTGTTATTCTTTGATTATTTTATCCTTTTTTATTATATTTAGATAATTTGATTTCTGATTCCACACTAAACCTATCCACACACCTATCTTAAAAGTAAAACTAGGTCTAGCCTAGGTGTCCAATTTAAACTACCATGTGTGTCAAATTTAACAAACAGCTGATAATCTTTTATCCCTATCCGTCGTTTTGATAATTGTTTGTTAGAAAGACACACGTATAATAGAGATTTGTAAGAGTTTGCTAAGTTGTATAAGATAAAAAATGCAAATTATTTATTTATGGAACATTTGTAGATGTTGTTGTCTAATAGCCCATTACACGGGCCTTATTGAGCTTACTGTAGAAATAGGTCGATTAACGTAAGAGAGCCCTATAATATTAAAAAGAAAAAAAGATAGAAGATGTCGTTTTCCCACGCGATACACATTCTACTCATTCGGATGCACGTAGTACGTTAAAATTATCTCGTTATAGACATTATGCCTAATAAAATAATGTAAGATAAAATATCAGCAAATGAAGTAGCTCGTAACCTAATACATATCCCAAAATATTTTAATGTGTTAATGTTTTATTTTTTTTAAAAGGTTTTTTAGTTTCGTTATCTACGTAGATACTCTGAATATTTATTTTATCGGGAACCTCTGTTTGCTTGTGAATGTGAACATTCACCGATAGGTATGGGCATGCGGATTGCTGACTAACTTCCTCTTGTTGTTATGACTTTGAAAGTAGGTACCTATATATTTACGAGCGTGCCATTCCTATACAGTTGCTTCGACCGTACCGAAAATATTTGTACGTATCTAGGTACTTAGATAATAATATTTTTCTCCAACATGCTATGAAATATTGATATTAAATATGTTCCTTATCAAATTACAGGCATAGGCCGAGAAGGTGCCCTTTTTTAAATTCCATTTCACATAATATATTTGAGATACAGTATTCAGCCATAAAAAAAAATTGCTTTTGGTTCGTTATGACATTCTGATAACACACCTATTAAAAAGGAAGTTATTTTTTCGGTTAAAGAGATGATGTTTTTTTTTGGATTTATTTTAAGGTTTTTTGTGTTTTTCTTTTATTGGAAAGAAGCTTTGAAGGGGGACGAAAACTTATTATTTTTGCGCAACGACTCACAGTTTTACGAGATATAGTCCTATAAAGATTTATGCATAGTTAAATTCGTGGTAAAAAACAATAAAAAAAGCAAATAAGAAATCTTTAATTTGAGAAGAGCACTATAATTACATACCTCGGCATTAAAAGAGGTTGTCGGCCTCATAACTATGTATCTAACCTTAACATGCACGCTTTGTCAAGGTTCGCTGTAAAAAAAACATATAGAATCGAAGACACTCCTTGAATTCCATCTTCCTCCAGTATTTGTACTAGGTGATTAACTGTTCTAAATATGGAAAGTGATAAAGGAAAACATATCACGAACTTTTGGTAGACCTTATGTTATCGCAATAAGGTTTCCAAATGATAATTTAAGTATACCGCCCTTGTAATGAAGTCGACAACAAAGTTACAACATCAAATGTATAAAGAACACGATACATTTATAATATGTCACTAAAAAAATATTTATATTTATACTACGCTTTATGTCTAGAAATCCGAGAAATGATAACAAGTTGCGCCTTTGGCCGAACTCGCGATTACCTACAAAGGCGTGTTCACATTATCAAAATATTATACTAAGGCTGATCAACTATTTTCTGTATAAACTATAAACCTGTCGTGTTCATTTCGAAAATAATAACTGCTACTTTATATTAAGTTAAAAATCATGTTATATGATCACAATCACAAACTTAGATCTATTTTCTTATGCTTTTTTAGTTATTTATGGTAAATTTATTAAGTTTTTTAAGAATAATCATGGTGACTCAGGTGACGAAATCCGTCTCCCATACAATATATTACTGTTCCTAATGCGTAATATGGACTCACTAGTAATGGTAATCCTGAAAATATTTTCTTAAGCGACTTTTTGATATTACTTTGTTATTAAAAACATTTGTTTCCATATTTTAAATTATATTTGTCGAGCACTTCGTTAAATACTTAAGAGTATAAAATATTTTTTGAATGTTTGTTCCTGCCGTGTCAGTAAAACACCTGTTGGTCCTT
This sequence comes from Cydia pomonella, assembly GCF_033807575.1. NCBI lineage: Eukaryota > Metazoa > Arthropoda > Insecta > Lepidoptera > Tortricidae > Cydia > Cydia pomonella. The sequence goes on along the minus strand of NC_084706.1, from coordinate 10,986,542 downwards.
AAAAAAAAACGGCTTAACCAATAGGAGCGGAATCTGCATATCGATGTAGGTCAAACCAAACTGGCTGGGCCATTTCGTCTGTGACTCGAGAAGTGGAAAGTTGTGTTTACTGTGTATCCACCGGCCGGCCGGCCGGTGTACGACCGGCTAACAATGCAATTTCGATAAGTTTGATATTTTTAGAAACTAATTTGATATTTAACTTATGTTTTTTAGGTATTTTTAATGATTTTGGGCCATAAAATTGCCAAAATTGATTTAATGTCACTTGGCTCACCATTGTCTTAATTTTGAATTAAATTCAATTACAAACACATTTTTTTTATGAATCAAAAGTTGTTTTCTATACAAAATTCTGAAACTCGGGTCCGTTACCCAGTATACGTTTTTCCTGAGTTTGTAATCAAATTCATGTTTATAAGCCACTAAAACGTGAAAATGAGCGATGCTCTGGATATATTTGCAATCTATATCCTTATAGATACAAGCATTCCTATGCTTATTGTTCATATTCGATGAAATTCATAGCAAAAATCAATACCTATCCATTTTTTTTTTTGTAAAAAAAGTTGATTAGATACAATATATAGTTGATCGGCCCCTAAAATGGGTATTTGGTAACGTGCCTTACTCACTAGTGACGCGAGATGGATGCTCTGAAATAGATAATTATCATGAAATTGGTATCGTATTATTAAAATCTAAATGTGCTTCCATAACCGTTGGTGACTAACCCTCTAATTTATAAAGCTGCGAACACATTAATCGGCCCTACAATTAAAAGATCACAAGTGGGTAACAAAGTAACAAACAAAAAAAAAAACATCCATTAAACATGAGTTTAAGTTACGTGTAATGAGACTATTTAAAACCATTTTGTATTTTTTTATTGATTTGCTTTGTCATCTGTTCTACACACATGTCAAGCAATTTTATATTTAAAAACGCGCATGACTCGTTTTTAAATATTTTTCATATATTTTTAGGTACATATGATGTACTTAAAAAAAATGCTACTATGTAGTTTGTACTTGGTAATTTATAGTTAATTTTATTAAGTTAGGAATTAGGACAGTTTATAAGCTTTGGTACTAATGCCATTTAATGCTTTTTGGTCATCTATCATGAGAAGGTATCGAAGGTATCATAAAGTCGAATACCCACTTTAGTCGTTTACCAGCAAAACCCATTACAAAGGTACAATCCGGTAGGTACAAAAAAGGTATCAAGGAAGCCAACTAGCAGGACAGTATGAAACCACCTTAAATACATTTATAAAAGCGCACATGCATGCATCGCGCCCGACATCAGTTCCCGAGTCGTTCCTGAACTAATCAGTCCCGTGACAAGATCCTTTTAATTTTTCAGAATGAAATTTATAATTTTCATGATTTTGGCGGTGGTGGCAACCCAAGCGAAGTTCCTCATGTCACCCAACAGCCTTTATGCTGCCATGGAGAGAAATGAAGTTGACGGTAAGTTAAAGTACCTATATTCTTACTGTGAAACCTGAACAACTCATATTTTGATTACACGATATCGTCATTATAAATAACAACAAAATAATTACTTGTAATAAAATAATGATTATAAGTAATTATTTTGTGGGGATATAACAATACAGAATTTATGTTTATAACATTTTTATTATACTACGAGCATTTAGCGTTTAGAAATATTTTTACATTTAAATAAGTTTACAAACAGTTTTATTTTTAAATTTAATGCACCAAAGTTATATTTGCAATGTTTCTTCCATAGAAAAAATATCATAAATTGTGACTTTTTTTATTTCTGTTAATTTCAAGGGTGCATTCCTGAGCTTAAATTAAGTAACTTTTTCAAAGTAATTTATATTTATCTTATAAGGCCCTTACCGGCGTGTACACTTGCCTTAAGGCCTGTGTACATATTGATTAGTATTTAGTACGAGTACTATTTCGGCAATCGATGTTCGAAATGACATTGATATGTCACAGTTTTCAATTATTCGGTTGAATTAAATGTAATGTCCGTGTAACAACAACAATAGGATATGAATTTGTTTTTATCAATAACTACTAAATTGTCACGGGTATTGTAAGCTGGCATTTTTGGCATATTTACTGGAAATATTATTTTCAGTGTAAACATCACAAATATGTTAATTATTCTATGGAAGAAAGATTGCAAATATAACTTTGGTGCATTAAGCAAAAAGTTATAACCGTCATATGCGTTGTAAGCGTGAGTTATCACGCTGTGTGTAAACTTATTTAAATGTAATAGTAGATTGTTAACCAAGGGATGAAAGGCACTCATTCCTGTCGAGGTAGTTTGGCGCTCGAACGCCAATAATTCGAGACCTAATTGCTGCCTTTCACCTGAGTTAAACACTCTACTTTTTATTTCGAATACGAAAAATAAAATGAAAAAGGGATAAGTAAAATATATTATTTAAAAAACATGACTAAGTATAAACTTTTAGAGTATTTCTTGAGGATACTTTCAATTGACACTTTAGGTAAAAGTATCCTGATTTATGGAATGGGGACTTAAATATCATAATAGAAATCGTAGTACAAAAATACTACAAATCCATTTAATATCAAATTTTAATTGCTTATCATTACTTATATAAAAGAAAAAAAAGTAATTTTCTGCACACTTTTTAGAACAAATATGGCCCACTTTCAGAGCATAAGAAATGAAATTTTATTTTTGTAACACTCAGTTGTAAAGATATCTTTGACCTGGACTATACCTACAAATTATGTACTTACCTGTTACATTTAAATACATTTATATCTTTTTATACGTATATAACTTATATAATTTTATTGGAATAAATGTGGCAATGTTCAATTTTATCATAGATATGTTTTCCTTAAGGTTATTCATCAAAAGAATCGACATTTTCCTCATTGCTCAGGCGACGTGTAATGTGGAACCTATATGTAAATAAAATAATATGATTTCATAAATTTAAACGGAGAGAATAATTTATTCACGCTGACGATTCATCATTACCTTCCAGATCATTGTAAATTTATGACAAATTTGATAGCAGTATTTTAACTGGTACTGGTACCATTCCTTTAATTACCCTGAACCTGCATTATTATATTATAAAGAGGTTTGCGTCATATCAAAATCGTGATATTTTCTTAACAGATGAACCCTTGGCCCAGGCAGCCATGCTGTCAGAGAAGTTATACATTCCGATGGCGCGACTGATGACGTGCAACAACGGCGCCTGCCTGGCCGTCTGCCATGCCCTCGGCTATAAGCACGGCCGGTGCGTCAGTGATACGACGTGCGAGTGCTACAACTAGCACGACAAGGTTGGCAGCACTGGATTGATGCGGCGTATTAGACCCAGCCCCGCATATAACTGCCCTATATAAAATTCTGACTTATATAGAATTCTACCTACTTAATTATGTATTTTTTAGTTATGATAATTGTTCGTATAAAGACTATAAATGATAAGATTTTACAGCTTATTATTTTTAAGTTGGAGAACCCAATACCTACTTATATATTTTTTTTAAACAAGTTGAACATAAAATACTGTGAGCAAGCAAAACAGGGTAGGTAGTTTATTGACTTAAGAGGGAAGGATAGCTTTGCGATCCTCACGAAATAACGGTACGTTCTCTATAAAATTTCCATTTCGGGAGAAAACGGTTTCCACTAACTAAATCTTAACAAATCACTTTGATTTTGATGTCGATCGCTTCATCATAATATATTAGAATATAATTATGATGCCTAGAGGTTTGTAGGTTTCGCCTTAAAACATTTTCTCTTTTTGTATGGACGTGGTATACTTCCCTTTTAATGTGATACTAAGTTAGGTACTCGTACCTAGACCTACACCATCGTTGAAGCCAAGGAAATGATTTGTCGAGCTTAATCTGTGTCGTGTCTCAAGGATAGTACACATTCTTGCATCTCGGATTATGGATTCATTATCTTAAGAGCCCATTATTATTATTTATTATTATTAAATCATTTATTTCAGGCAAAACCTATAAAAGTGTTAGTATTACACAACATAACTTACAAGACTATTGTTAGTACATACAGAGATCACAAACACAGACAACCGGATGAGCATAAAAATAATAAAATGTCAATAATTTATCTCTAGTGTAATTTAAATTGTTAATTGAATAATATAACATAATAATTACAATTAAAATATTAAAATTAAAAGCATTAAATTAAATTTTGAAAATTATAAAAATTATAGTATTAAAATTAAATTTCGTAAATACGACCAGCGGTTAGCGATAGCTTCGCCGAGGTAGACAAACGATGAAGGTGTATTTGATTTCGATTCGATTCGATGGATGTCATGAAAGGGGCGAGTATTGCAAGAAACTTTTCACATGCATTAGAATAGTTTGGTTTTTTCTTCTTTTCAAAGTATTTTAGAATGGATGCTACCGGGAGAGAGATGTACGAAAAAGCATCGGTGTCTACGACTAGGAAGTCAAATAACGGCTCCCTCCGTGCATCCTAAACGCCGCAGTAGCACGTTTTATCATGTTTCTACGAAGTCCACAATCCCATGAGATGATGGCCATGAGAGGACGGTATACGGCTTGAAGTTTTCGTAATTTAAGTTTGACATTTTAAGAGCAGGTATAGCTAGGCCGTCTTTGTGAACTGGTAAAGAGAATGAATCGCCTTCAAGGGTTTAAGTAATGTATATACCTTCTAGTAAAGTTTCAAAGAAGTTAATAGCGTTATCTATAACTCTTTATTGGGCTGCTTTAGTGAGTGGCAGCTTGTAGCAGCAACTTTAATAAATTACCTAAGTGCCAAATTAATATAGATTAGTATTAGTAAATAAGTAAGTGGAATGAATGAACTATAATTGCAAGCTACAAATATAAATATTTCAAAACTTTCATTAGATTTAATTTTAAAATATGCGTCTCTGTGATATTATAGTGCACGAGTACGTAAAAGTAAAACGCCACATAACTCAACTCCTGTAAACACAAAACTTCTAATGTCGCAAACTCGTCCGGGTTTCGAGAAGCGCCAAAAAGCCTCCTTTATGGCCGCAGCCGCTGAAAGTGGCGTAAATATAAACAGGTCACGAGGGACGGAGTAAAAAAATATTTACATAATTCAAGCAACGCAGGTGTCGAGAGGACCTCTAAAAGGGTGAAATGTTCGCTTCATCACTTCAATTTAATTCGATGCTCACGTAAAACCATTTAGGTAATCTTACGCATCAGTGCTGTCGCACTACGATCGAGGTTTAGTAAGTTGAAAATTTTTAGAATAAACTGTAATGAAATCAGTTATTATATTAAAAACTGACAAAAACAAGCGTATTATTGTGTTGCACTTTAAGTATGCAGCTAAAGTTAGGATAGGTAATGTTGAGAGGAGGCATGTGCCCAGCAGTACGTAAGTCGTAAGTAGGCTGGAATCTTTTTACCATAATAATTAAAGTCAGACCAAGCTAACTCAACTCGGCAGCGATGCTGACAGCACAGACTGTGCAAGTGTTATTATAATTATCATAATTTCATATAAGAATGTGTTTAGAAGAACCTGTGAACTCTGGTACCTATCCAACTTGTAACTGTCCAAAATGGTTTTTTTAATTTCCATATTACGTATGTCGATTCCATAATAATAGCGGAACATTGGCCTTACGTGTAGGTACGTACTTTCAGCTGTAAAAGTGCATGGCGAATTAATCAATATTCTCCATGCAATTTCGCAGCTCACAATGTAATTCTATCCAGGTTCGCTGCTTGTCTTAGCTTAAACTAAAGTCCTAACTTACTACTCCTAAGCCAACTTGAGCTGTTTTCAATGACAAACTAAGTGAACTAAGGGATCGAGTGTTCTAGCTATACGTATAAAATGCCTAGCCATAGAAAACATTGACATGCGATTCACCAAAATTTGTGAAACGGGAGTTTTTTGTGGATCGGAAGTGGCCCCATAATAAAAGTTATTAAGTATGACCCACATATCATACTTATGTGAATATTCAACCATCAGAGTATGGTCAGACATAACAAAATCATCTTAAATACATCATTATAAATAACCTGTATAAAAAGTATGGTACAACATGTATAGTTATGTACCATCAAATAAAGAATATGCAATGCGGTTGGTTATTTTGATATAACCATTTTTTACCTGAATCTAGGGCGTCATTCGCTCTTTAAACATTTGTTTATTTGATATTGATTCTAGCAATGTTTTCGTTCGCAAATAATCGCACTGCGAGTAGTAAGTAAATACTAAGTTTATAAATAATTTAAAGTTTAGATGCCACTCCAAGTGTGAATAGTTGCAGAAATTTAACTAGCTCTATTTATAAATTATCTATGTACATCCATACCTACCTAATTGCTCATTACTTTCTGGTTGGAACTTCTCCCATTTAAAGGCATCTAAGTAGGTTAGCAAGTGCTAATGATTAAAATACACACTTAAATTGGGCATAATACTGGGGACAAACTGCGATGACAGCAAATAATATTCAGTTAGTTTGTCCCTGGCCGGTAGTAGGTACGTAAACTAGTGGATCTGTGAGCTATAGACCAAGTGATTAGATTGATAAGCTTAAAACATGTAAAATCACAAAATACTTAATTCTTTGACTCACCGCGTACTCACAATGGTCTTAAATACCATAGACGCCAATGGCACTTAAGTACTTTATGCCAATTTCCACCATTTTGAACATTTTCAAAAAACAGACATGACAGAAATATTCTATATAACTACTGAACCTGATAATCGGTTGAGAATTGTGATCTTTAGACAGACCGTAGAGGAAAAAATCCGGACATAATAATATGAAAACGGAGAACTTCACTAACGCTTCGGTCACGGTCAATAATTTGTCAAATAGCATAGGGTGAGGTCTTATAATATTGATTTAAAATAAAGAGTAATATCTTAGCTACTATTATTGAAGATGAACAGATTTATGATTTTTTTATTTATTTAATTCCACAAAAATAAACAATGATATCAATAAAATCTAAATCATATCATTAACATCAATATAATGCTATACAATTGATACTGGCGGTCTTTTTCTGTGTGTCATTTTCTTATTATTGCGTAGAACATTAAGGGCTCACGGTTACCATTGATAACTAATTCAGCCCTTTAAGATAAGTACCAACATCACTATCACACATCATTTCTTGGAAATGATACAATGGTCTTAATTTAGACTAAAATTGAAACAAATGAAGTCTCCTCCCACAAAGCAATTTGGCTAATGGTAGTGAACTTAATCCCCCACCGACGTTAAATAAACTTTTTAGTCGCAATTCTTCGCACGTCTAAACTTTAACACCAACCAGGTCGTCTATATATTGATTTTTTTAAAGCTTTTATAACAATCTACAGTAACATAATCGCAGAGACCAATAGGCAAATAAAACTTCCCTTCCCAGTGACACATGTCGGTGACATGGTAGTAAATTAACGTTGGACCATAAATAGTGAATTTCCCAAAAATTTAAAGCAAATAATCATTAAACTCTAAACGTACGTGTAGGTAATTAAGAACCTATACCACTAATTGCTAATTATCATTTCTACGAAGCTGAGCTACTGCCCGCATTGATTTGTTAAACCACGTTACCTACCTGAAAAGGTCAGAATAGTTCAGCGCGGTATTTACCGCAACAGCGTAGGATGAAGTATATTATATTGAAAAAACTTCGTGGTTAAAGTCTTTTAAATTTAAATTCTGGCTTATTGCATTGTCTAAATAATTTAACTGTGCTTTGGAAGCTTTACAATTTTATTACAAACGCTGTTATTATTGTAAACAAACTTGGGAATTAAGTAAACAAAAAATGAATATTTTAAATAGTTTATTTAAATTGCCATTTAAATTTTGATATATTATTATATAGGTGCATAATTGCTCTCTAAAAAGTTTCATCTGCTCAAACAACAATTTGTAACAAGTTATTTCTGTTAGTTACCGCTCCTAACTAATACTAAAGAGTTCTTAGAGGTTTATATGGCGATGGTCAGCATAGTATCAGTCTAAGTGCATCGACTTAGCCAATGGCCTTGAGGACTTTGCCAATAATCAGTCTTGCTCTTATCAAATTATTGACTGTTTTTGTTGACTCGTCTATCTCATTGCACTTTCTTACATTTCCAACCCTACGTTTTCCAGTGCCTATGCAAAAATACCTTTCAACCTTAACTGTCAATATGGACAAGTTTCATGGTGGTAATTGGTAACTAATAGAAATGACATGATAAATGACGAATGATATATGACGAACGGTATTTAAAATTTGAATTCCTGTCCAGTACAGTAACATGCACCCTGGATGCACTGTCCTCCGTGACGCCCAGAGCCGCGGCAGTCGCTTGCGCAGTCCGAGTTGTTGCAGGCGGCCACTGGAAACAAAAATAATTACATACAAGGAAGAAGGAAGATCCCTTTCTGCTGCCTTCCTATATGTATTTGCATACAGTAAGAACAGGTAGGAGTACTAGTCATTGACTGTTAATTTAAACAAAGTGTGAGATGCGGTCTTGGAGAATGTCGACGTAATTACTAAAAAAAGAAAAAAATAGTTATAATACTATAAATAAGACACAGAAATCCTATTTTTTCTATAAATATTTTTATTTTTATGTTCATAATACTCTGTCTCCGAAGTTTACCGAAGAAAAGATATTATTTAATTTTAGAGGAAAAATATAATCAGACCTCTATCTTGGTAACTTTTTTTTATTAACAAAAAACATTTTAGAATTCAGTTTGCAATTTAACCAACTTAACGTGTGTTTAATACACTTGAAATTTCTATGAGATTACATTAAATATACCTTTTATATATTATATTACCTAATAAAAGAACATTTTTGAAATCGGTTCACATGATAGAGGCTTATCCTCGAAAAACCAACATACGTGCATTCCATTACGCAAATTAGCTAGTATTTGCCGATGGATGGCGCTGTACACAATCATACGTATATGTTCTTCTGATCAAGTCTTGCGCCTTTATAGTTACACGAGATAATTCAAAGTTACAGAACCCTCGGTGCGCGAGTAAAACGAACTCATTTCACCGGTTTTTTTTATAGTATGGTCAATTTTGCAATCTCAGAAATATTCCGTCGACTAAAAAGTAATTTTAAGATAATTAATTAGGTTGCCAGAGCTCAACGAGGGTGGGAGGGGGTTAGGGTCGGCAACGCGCATGTAACTCCTCTGGAGTTGCAGGCGTACATAGGCTACGGATACTGCTTACCATCAGGCAGGCCGTATGCTTGTTTGCCACCGACGTAGTATAAAAAAAAAAATTGCTCAAATGTAAATTTTATTTACTCACCAGACATTGCCAAAAATGCTGCGATAATGAAAAATAGAAGCAGATATCCCTTCATTTTATTTTTATTACAAAACTCCTATAATGACAATCCCAATTCACACGACTGTATTCTAAACGGAATGTTATTACAGCTGTGGTGCCTCGTCTTATAAGCAAAACTGTAACCTCAAGCAGCAAACTTTTATTTGCAGTAGTTATTCGTTGAGTTCAAACTACACGGTTGAAGTTTTCATTTAAAAGCATTGCTTATTGATAACATTAAGTGAATTTTTAAGTTTGTAAGCGGAGCGCGGCTAGCGGAGCATCGGTAAAGTCCCTGCCGTCAACAAACAGGAATGATGTCATATTTTTGCTTGTGTTACTCGGGGCTGTTTGCCAACTGGGAAGTACCTCGAGGTACTTGTAAGATGTTTAATAGTTTTACAACATAGGTAGTGAATAGATTATGTGCTTAAGAGGGAAGCATATGATCGTCCATACAAAAAGAGAAAATGTTTTTCCACTTTTAAATATTTTCCAATCTACATGATTTTTTAGTATGTTATTGGCACAATGAAAATCTAGGTTATAGGTCTTCCTTTTTTTTACAAAATTTACAAAAAAATATATAAACCTATAAACCTACAATATATCATGCTAAAGCGATCGACATCAAAATCAAAGTGATTTGTTAAGATTTAGTTAGAGGAAACATTTTCTCCCGAAATAGAATTTCATAGAAAAAGTACCGTTATTTCATGTATCGCAAAGCTATTCTTCCCTCTTAATATTGTTTATAAATGTCAAAACAAGTTGGAAAAAGTGGCCAAGGCCCCAGTACCCAGGCCTGGGAAGGGATCGGACCAACGTGAATGAAATAAATTCAATTATTCCCTAGTTGACTCGTATATTGATTCTAGTAAATAAAGAAAACTGTCAGAATAGTCATTGACGTCATTGTTGTCGAATCTACAACAATGACGATTCTACAAAGTAGATGATATTACATACCTGTTGTTTTGACATTTTAGTTACTTACTTGAGCCTCGCTCACGCTTACGCTTAGTTAGAGAAGAGAAGAACCTGCAACCGCAGGGCCTTAAAGAAGAATATGCCTAAAATGATTTTATTATGCTTTAATTGTACTTTTGTGCATATGACGGCGGCCGAAAACATCACATTTTACCTATGTAAGTTATAAAAACAGAAGGTACAGATTTTATACGCATAAAACTAAAATTAAAATTAGTAAAAAGGGCCGCGGTTTTGTGTGAAGCTTTTTTTTTTGTTAGAATGGCTTTTGCTGCCAGGACACTTTGCCAACGTCAAGTTTATTAGGGACAAACTTAGGAGTGCACCTATGATTTAGCCCAGAATTTTAAATTTAGAGAATTATATTATGAAAATTAAACAATATGACATTAAGAATAAACACATAAAGCTGTATACATACAAAATATTTAAAGACTTATCTTTTATCAAGGAAATACGCCAACAGTTTTAATACATTGGTGTAGCCGGCGACGTGTCCGTGTGTGTTATTAATAATTAGAAATGGAAATAGTTTTATAAGTAGAAAATAGAATACGTATGTAGATTCATTATTGTTGCAACGCAATACAATCTGAGTTATTTCTCGTAAGCCGGACCCCGTAAGGTTGCACTATCTTATTGTATAACCTGAGACCGTTATGGTCGACTATTGTTTATTCATTAAGTTCAGTAACGTCATTGTATTATATTTGTTTATTAGGGTTCACCTCCGCAGAATTTCGGCAGAGTCAAAGAAGTATTGTCCATTTTATTGTGTGTAATTAAGCGAAGTTTTAGTTGCGTGGGAAACTTTCGGTACCGTTACACCGTTATCAGGAGATAGCAATGTTCCCTCAAAAGGACAAGGGATATGGTTACCCGGGGCATTCTGTCGCACGCACTCGTTCGGTAAACGTCAACCTCCTGAGTATCGTCACGCTAGTAGAGCAAAATAGTGTTGCCTCTAGTCTAGTTAAGCTTTCACGAATAAAATACTCTTCGACGATCAAGATCTATCCTTAAGGAATATTTCCCTCGATATCAAACACCCATTACCTAAATTAGGTTCAGAACTAGCTAGAAGAGACTTTACATTACAGGGGAGAGATACTTTGAATTTGAGCAAGAGATCGTAGAAGCAAAGACGGTTCAACGGACATTCGAAAAATATATGTTCAATTGTACCTACGCCATAATCACATTGGCATTCCGGGCTACCTTTTACCTTTATCCTGAACAGAAACTCCGGAGAACACACATGACACAGCCTTAGGCGAATTAGACTACTCGTTACTTTTTTTTTTAAACTTAAATTTGAAAAAACAAGGCTTAGAATAATTTTTTTGTTGAATTTGAAAGAACTGTAATTTATTATTAGTAACCCAAAGATCAGACCAATCAGAATGTAGCTTCTCCGAGGAAACTACATCCAAGTCCTTACTGAAACATCGAAAGAAGGATCTATTACCGTTTGTAGCTGCCTCTTTTACAGCTTCATCCGCTTTTTCATTGCCATGAATGCCTTTGTGGCTGGGAATCCATGATAACTGAACTACTAAATTTAACAAATGGCAAGAGAAAAGAGCCTCTTTAATTAGGCAAATTATGGGGGATATTGAGCAATTTTTTATAAATTTTAGTTTTACAATCAACAATGTAAATATCTATCACAACCAAATCAACATTAAAGCAAATGGAAGCCAGCTGCGAAGTTATTTGGTTTCGATGATGGTGCCGCCCTTCCACACTCCGACTGACAGACGGACTTATGAACTTTATTATTCTTCTTCTTCAATCTACCTAGTTTTCCTGGCCTAGCGCCAGGGTCTGCTTTCCTACTTAATCTTCTCCACTTTGCCCGGTCTTCGGCATCCTCAGGTGTGAGATTGTTCTCTCCCATATCCGCTGTCACGACGTCCAGCCAGCGCTTCTTAGGCCTACCGTGGCCGCGTGATCGAAAGCCTTGGACAGTGAGGTTGAGGCATCTATATCCGACTTTGAACATTATCAATATCATAGTTAATTTTTTGTATCCGATATTTATTTATTTAATTTCTACTGAAATACTCTGTATTGTATCAGCAGAATAAATGTTTTTTTAAATTATCAAAACTACAAAAAACCTATAAAATTCAACCAATTAACAAGTGAAATAAGTAGATAAACTGGGTAAAACATAATTGAATAGAGTAATATTAACAATCAAATTAGCGATATTTCATAAGTAATTTTTCAATGTAACATTCACAAGTAACGTAGGATTCAATTAACAAAATATAAATTGGCCTTATAACTTACACAAAAATCACAAATAACTTACACAAAACACACTAAATCCTTCGTCGTGGTACTCGTGGTGTTAACTTATCTTGTAAATACATAAAATTTTTGAAACCAGAATAATTGTAAAAAGTGGCCCCAGTATTGTACTGAAACTATTTTATAATACAATTATTCTTCAAATAGAAAGGGCTAGAAATTAACCTCGATAAGACAAAAATCATGACTAACCATTATAAAAACCCTATCTTGATATACAACACGTCTGTCGAATATGTAGAAAGCTATGTCTACCTAGGCAAACAAATCTCCTTTAAAAAAGAGATGAATATAGAAGAAGTAGACAGAAGAATAGCCATAACGTGGAAGAAATATTGGTCCCATAAAGAAGTACTCAAATCGAATAGTATCCCGCTATCATCGAAAAAAATTGTTATGGACTCGGACATTTTGCCATGCCTCACCTATGGCTGCCAAACTTGGACCTACGATCGCAAGACTCAAAATAAAATCCAGACCACTCAGAGACGAATGGAAAGAAGCTACCTTAATATAAAGTTAAAGGACAGAGTCAAGAACACAGACATACGTAACAAAACCAAGCTTCATGATGCCTTAACATTTTGCCTGCAAAGAAAATGGAAGTAGGCTGGCCACGTAGCTAGATACAGCAACGATAGGTGGACAAAAAGAGCAGTAAAGTGGACCGGTCCTCGAGGCACCAGAGCAAAAGCCCGACCACGCGCTCGGTGGGCCGACGAAATAGAGAAGGTAGCTGGAAAAGGGTGGATAGAAGTAGCGAGAAATAGAACAACCTGGATTTCTTTGGAGGAGGCTTTTACCCGAAGGGGGTCCACACAGATTTAAAATAATATAAATAAATAAAAATAATAATGTAATACATAATAATAATAATAGGATTCTTAAAATATTAATTTTATTCACAAATAATTAAATGATTGCATGTTGTTGATATTTTTCCTTTAAATTTTGTTTAAAATGTATTATTAATTATTGTACTTAGCATGCAAAAATCAATTTATCAATGGTAATATTTATGTGTAATTTAATTTCACATAAATATTACTCATCTGTAAGGAATTAATAAAGCTCTATTCATTCATTCATTCATTCATTCTTCAAATGAATGCAATGGTTATAATCGGCTCCCAGAAACTTAATAATGTTGAAACAATATCGACATCAGAAGTTGTTGCCAGAACATAATTCATAGAAAAAATACAAAGAAAATATAACGAGTAGAAGTTTTCTGTGCAAAACTTGTACTTGCTCCATTTTCTTTGTATTAAAATGTATGGGCACAAAAAACCTAGTGGACACATATATATGTTACTTAAATATTCAAGCTCATAATGTTACTGTATTACATGGCATACTACTAGTAGACTAAGGCTGTATTCTCTTACTGGAACTGTTGACAGGCGGGCAATACTGGATAATCTTGATTGGTTTGGGTTTAGCTTTATAATTGGAGGTGTAGACATTGTAGACACGCGATATTGGGATTAGCTTAGTATCTTAATTTGATTGGGCGGATGTACAGACGTTATAGTTGGTGGATTGACTATTGTAGATGGACCGGATATTGGTTCTTCATTAGATAGGTTAGGTTGGATATAGCTGGGTTTGTGGGGTGTGAGTTTGGGATTGGCTTAGTATCTTAATTCGTTTGGCCGGATAAACAAACATGTACAAACGTTTTACTTGATAGATTGGCTATTGTAGATGGACCGGATATTGGTTCTACATTAATAGCTGGGTTTGTGGGTTGTGGGTTTGGGATTGGCTTAGTATCTTAAATATTATTTCACAAATTTACTAAGTTCCACAGAAATTAGTAATGATATTTTTGTAATTTACTTTAGTAGAAGACTTTAAACTTCTTCTCTGGAGTGAAGTAGAATTACAATATTCACAACTTAATAAACTCCCAAGCGAACTAAATCGCGGTCAATAGCTATTTCTAAATACTTACCTTAGTTAAGGTTTTAATAAAAATAAATGTCAGTGATTTTAATTTTCAACAACTATATTTGTCTATTAAATAGATTGAAACAGAACAAGTATACATTTTAAAATATAACTTCTATTATCTTATTGAGAAAAGTATGTTTAGATAATAGGAGTAGGACGCGGAAACAATGCTTCAAAATTTCCTGTCATCCTTGTTTTTTTTTTATTCAATACAGATAATATTTCGTTCTATCTCTCACAAACTAATTGTTCTAAGTACAGGAGCAAATTTATATCTGTTAAACTATTAAAGAATGGAAGATAATTTTGACGCGTTGTTTTTGATGCTAATTGTGTCTATTAAGATATACATTCGAATAATTTGATTCTAGGGCCGCTTTGTACCTAGTTACAAGTAATGTGAATGATTAAGAAAGCCATGATTACCCTTTTCCAGGCAGCACCAATCTACACGGTTTTTCCAAAATATCCAAATATTTTAATCTAAAATCGGATTGCTAACTGGTTATAACAAAAAAAAAACAACGGGTTTCACTCCGGCAGTGCCGCCAGAAGTGAAACTTATTAACGTTGTGCATTTTTGATATTTTGGAATGGTTAGGGAATAATTTTGCACGAATTGCTTTAATTATCAGTCTAAAAGTACTACTCGTATCATATATGTGGTAAAATACAATATTGCGCTATCATACACAATCATGACAATTTATATTACATAAAAAATTTAACACTCCAGAATTATTACAATTATTAAACATTAAAAAGTTTATCTCTCAGAAAAATCAACTTCCATGCAGAATTTCAACGACTCTTACACCATCATCATTACTAGAACCATCATGGAGTTTTTCGATCAGGTCACGTGTCCGTCTTACGAATTTTCAATGTGACGAATCTGTCGGTCACGTGACCTGTCGCGAGTTTAACATTTTTTCCCCATCACAAAGAGTTTCAGACATTTGTTTTGTTAAAATAGAGTCAAAACAAGAATCTCTGCATGTGGTAGTGGCTGGCCAGCGAATATAATAACCAAGGCAAGCCTGAATTTATTCCAAAGCACTTTTAATAATAGGAATTCCATGAGCCAACGAGATACCGCCAATTTTTTTAAGTGTGCCAAACGTACAAATAAAAATCGACCATTATGTCTCAGTGACGCTAGATGACTCGAAATTACAAAGGGAAATCATTCAGTTTGGATGACGAAAGTTATTTTCCTTTTAGAAAAACTGATATACCTGGAAGTGGTCGATACTATACTAGCAATGATTCTACAATACCAGGCAATATCAAACACAAGTATTATGGACAAGTTTGAGCAGACATACAGTCGCCATCAGTAATATCGGAGCAGCCGAGGTGCTCAAAAATATCTCAACACGCACTCTAACGCGTTGACAATAGAGACGAGTTCAGATATTTGTGAGCACCATGGCCACTCCAATATAATATTTGTTGGCGACTGTACATTACAATTCCAGGACTCCAATAACATATCATTTATATGTAAGAAAGTCCTGCTGATTGATAGTTTTTGTGGCTGTTTGAGTACCTAGTTAAGTGTATAATTAATTATTATAAAAAAAAAACCCGACTGCACACTAAAAAGAGGAAAACAAGCCCCACAAGAATATAGAGCTTTATTATCTTTTTTTGTTTTTGTTGCCTATTAAGAACAAAGTATCGAAAAAAGTTATATGAGTAATTTTTTCACAGCTCTGAAATAATTCAATTTTTTGGTTATCACCCGTTACTCCCGTTAATGATGAAATTTTATTGACGCATATGATGTGGTCGGTAAATCGTACTATACCTGGAAAAGTGTTAATAACTCTTATGATGTTGGCCAGCTAAATGAGGGCACTGCAATTTCGTCCCCAACTACACTCCATCCCGCATACTTTTGTTAGCTCACGAGCCAGGAACAGATTCCATGCCCAATCGCCTCCCGGGCGATAACTCGTATAGTGGTTAAGCGCTAAGTATGTTGCACTCTCGTGGAAGTCAGCTGCTGCTCCGTTGGTGGATTGAGGAATGGCAGCCACCGAAACACGTTATTGCTGCTGACCGTACAAAGAGAACAGAAATAAATTTAACTCCAAAATTACGACTTTGTTCCGGTCGCTATAGAAACTGCGGGGCCTTGGTGTGTGGAGGCCAAAAAAACTTATTAGTCTTTGGGGCGGCGTTTGAGAGATAGGGGCAGCTACCCCCGTGCCGGCTCTTTCCTGGTTCAGCAAATATCGCTAGCTGTAGCACATTTGGAATTGGATCAGGTGACAGTCGGAACGGGACATAGGGCTTATTTCTAGTTATAATTTTTTATCAGAATGACTTTTTATATTTCCTCTTAACATTAACGTATTTAGTAGAGATGGAATAAATCTTTGTATCTACTCCAAAATCAATTAAATGATTTTAAGAAAAATACTTTCATAAATTACATTGGTAACTTGTTTATTATGTGATCACATCTATAATAACAATATTTCTCTTAAAAACCTAATTTGAGCAAATATAATTACTATATAAACCAAAAACATTATTAATAATATATGTATTTATTTATACGAAGTGGTTGGAACACACTTTCATCAATTTAATTCAATTTAGTGTTTTGCAACTTCTAAATAGTTAGTATTATAATTTTCTCTACTACCTAAAAGTTGTCTGAGAGATATCACTCTATTGCGATAAAACCGCCCGCTGTTTACCCATGTCTATAAGTATTATGTGTGTTTCTTTGTAATTTTATTTTGAAGTTGTGCAATAAAGAGAATTGTTAAATATGTTAGAACAGGTCACTCACGTATTTTAAGTCGAAAACGCTCGACATTTTTCACTTAAAATCACGACGACGACGACCGTTTTCGACTTAAAATACGTGAGTGACCCGTTTTAACATATTTAATATATCTGTGTCTCACGGAAGTTTTGTTATTAATAAAGAGAATTTTAATTTTTAAACGAAGCCGAGACCTCGTGTAAGCTAATCTTTACATGATTTTGCATTTTTGTGTTTTCGTATTTCCAATCATATCAATTTTTTACAGGTTTAAATATAAATACAAATATTATATTAGCCGATTATATACAAAATATCAGATATCGCAAAACTTCGCATATTTCTGTTTGGTTTCAATGAACATTCTTTTGATAACATATTTCTTATAAAGTTTATTTTTGGTAACTGGTAACCTTCTATTAACAATTCTGTAACAATACTTTGACGCTTAATTTAAGAAAACTGACATGCTCCTTAGATATTTTTAGAAGAATGTAATAAAACATCCTAAACAAACTTTGTATAGAAAAACATAGTTTAGCGCGACGGGCGGCCTTAAATCGACTTTTGCGGTCGTGTATGAGGAAATAATGAATATTCATGAGAACCCTAGGGGAGGATTCCGTAAGAAATTGTCAACGTAATGGGAATTAGAGGGTGATTTACGACAGATATTCTTAACCCAGTCATTATACTGTTACCGCCGTTCATTAAGTTGGCCTTAATACTCGTTTTAAAATTAGATTTAGTCAAACTATGTGTGTCTAGTTGTAGTGGCAGACGCGTCAACACGCCTAATTTACAATATAAAATATCCACGTACATAGAAGAATAACCCAATACAGAATTATAGAATTTTGCAATAGTTATAAACCTCGGACATCTACCTTTAACAATCGTACAGGTATCAGTACCGGCTATCTAATGTGTACAGCGTGTATTTATGATACGATCGCATAATCAAAGGGTAGTTCGTTTAGACTTTAATAAACACACTTTCATAGGTTTTGTAAAAAATGGACGACGTTTATTTTTCCATATAACATTGTTCAGCAAGCATATATCGTTACGTACTTAGTTTTAACTCAAAACTTCGCATTTAATGACACGACGTCATTAGTGACCATGATGTACGAAATACATTGCCGCGCGAAATATATTCAAAAATTAATTATACTCCGGTAGTAAATCTAAACTAAAAAAAAAAAAAAACAGTATTGATTTCTAGCACTAAAACCTACGTCTAGGTTAAATTTGCAGTTATATGAAATATACACCCTGTAGGTATACATGCAAGTAGGCGTTTTTTAGGGTTCTGTAGTCAACTAGAAACCCTTATAGTTTTGCCATGTCCGTCTGTCCGAGGCTTTGCTCGTGCTAGCGAGCTGCAATTTGGCATGGATATATAACTCAAGAAAGCCGTCAAAGACGTACAATCAAATCTAACAATTTCACGTAAAGTGGAGGTGTTTTTTTTTTTCTTCAACCCTACAGTGTGGGGTATTTTTGGAAAGGTCTATACGGGTCTAATAGGGGTCTTCAACAAACATTTTTTGATAAAGTGAATATATTCGGAGATAATCGCTCCGAAAGGAAAAAAATGTGTTCCCCTCCCTCTAACTTTAGAACCCAAGGTCCAAAAATATGAAAAAATCATAGAGCTTATTAAATACATCGAATGAAACCTATAGCGGATATTATCAGTTTAGCTGTTTTTGAGATATCACAAAAAGTCTCCCCGACATAGTAAAAAGACGTAACATCCACAGTTAAACGTTATTACAAGATTAAATGGGTTGTTAAAGTTATTTGGCATTATTCATGTAATTAAACTAAAATTTAAGATAAAAATTTCTTATTTTACTCATTCTATTTTTATTTAATATTTAATTTCTCTAAAACAGTTTCATTGACTGTATGAGTAATGCCGTTGACTATTGGTAGTTTTAGAGGCCCGTGAAGTTGACCACTCCAATAAAAAGTAAGAAGCAATCCCGCTAATTTAATATTCATATTCATATTCGTTTATTGCACTCATGTACAATGCATTATGTTTAGGACTTATTGCTATACTTTACTTTTTCATGCTTTAATGATAAAAATCATTTTAAACTTACCGCAGTTTACTAAAATGTGTGTTTTTTCGTCTACATTTTTTTTATGGGATATTTATCTTTAGACATGCAAAGTCTCCGATTGCAAGTAAGTCGAAAGCAGGTCCAAAGGAACAAATCATGGCCATACGTCTATTACTTTAATTAGGTACTGATTATGCAAATTTGCCCATTTGTTTTACTCGGGTGAAAGGTACCATTTCATCCCTTGATTAGCAATCTACTATACTAATAGCTCCAGTTGAGCTTATTGCGGCGGATAGGTAACTACGGAACCCTATACTGAGCATGGCCCAACATGTTCTTGGCCGATATTTAATTATTGATTTAGGTTTGCCAACAGGTGCAAAACAAACAATATTTATATACCAAGATTTAAATAAATTAAAACATGAGAATGTTCGTAGAACACAATAGAGTCACAGGTACTTAGGTACATACGAATACTAGTCTACTATAAAGCCGTCTAAAAGTACCATTCCGTGTTTAAGCCTACACCTCGATTCTTACTTATTATCTTATTTACGTGTTCCATTTTGTATAAATACTCTCGCTTACAGCATTTTACTTGTTACATACTTTGAATCCAATATTTAATACTATCAAATGAAACCAAAGCCTAAATCTAGTTTACAGTCCGCACACGAAACTCGAGCATTTTCGATAAGCGGCATAGTCTTTCTTAGCGTTAGAAAAAGGCAAACAATCTTGACATGTATTTTTATTGAAAAACGGTTTTTTAAAAATCAGGAAGTAACTGGGTTTTACTTACGAGAGTAAAATAGTGTAAATGGTCGTATATGATTTATAATTGTTACAAATTTGCCATGACTTATTTTTCAAAAGTGTTTTTCAATAAAAAGACAAGTTAAATCGCTTACCTTCTATCTAATGCAAAAAAAAAATCGGACTATAGATAGTTGGGTTGGTGCCCCGCGCCGTGCAACAACAGCACGCATGTGGGGGGCACAAGCAGAGCGGCCCTTAAACTTTCTCGGGGCTCACGTTCAGACTATAAAATATTAGCTAATAATACCTTTTTAATTTATACAGCGAAGGTAACAAATTTTACGACTAATAATTTATATAAAATGAGTTTTGGATTGGTTAGCATCCAATCACCGTATAAAAATATAAATTATCACTTACATACTTGATTCGTAAGTAAAAAGCTTAGCTAAAGCCCTTCCATATTTTAAATTAGTATTATAATGTAAAGTTTCTTATTCATGAGATACTTAGTTAAGAAATTTAATTAATGCTGTCCAAGTATAATTTAATGTTCATTTTTAGAGTTTTAATTCTATATTATGTTTATTATGTAAATTTGCAAGAAGGGCGTTACTTAAGTTGTTTACGTAACTACATAACGTCTCTTCCAGACGTCAAAACCGCCGCGACATGAGGCAACCTAATTTAATTACTTACTTATATTTTTTTACAAATCGATCGGCAAAACTCATTTCTATTAGGTCTCTTTCAAAGTAACATTTGTCTTTGACATCATTGGCGTGCTGTGCCCCGCCGCGTTAACGCGATTGGCGTTGTTAAACTCTCATATACGAGTAACCAAAGTAGTATCTTCATGATGCTTGTAGCTTACAATGCTCTGACACTTTGCTTGCGGCTTTTTCTCTGGCGCAACACTCCGTTCGTCATTCGATTATTAATTTAATTAATTTATACATTAACTACTGCTACGTTTCTAATTTGCTTTGACTAGTGTTTCTCGATATCTGGTCCTGTTGGTTTCTCATAGCGTTGTCACTTAAAACTGGCCGAGCTGAAAAAGAAAGAAAGAGATCTTATAAAAATAAGTTGATACAAAAATATTAAAAAGTCTATTCAAAATATTGTAGTTGTTTGAAGAAGAGTTAGTTTATGATACGTAGTAATTAGTATAGTAAGTACCTACGCAGTGGAGTTAAATAATCAAATATAAGCATAGAAAAGTTAGATATCAGCATGATATCAGTACAAATTAATTTCAGGGAGAGAGTTGCATTTGTTTTGTTCAGTCCAATTTTATTACGATATGAATTTAACCTTATTTTTTAACAGACTAATTCTAGTTTTGATTATTAGATCTGTTTCCAACATGATGCTGATATGATACTAATCTGACAGTGTCAAAAATTACGTTTTTGGTTGAAGAAATGTTGTTAGAGGGTACGTAAAACATTGCTGACTCATATCATGTCGAGTAAACCAATAACCAATAAGTACTTCGAATTGCAGTATTTCCATAAACTTATTATTTAATAATATTAGGTATATAAATAATTATATATGTACCTAATAAATAAGTCTTTGGCAAAAATATATTTATACAATTTGGTACAAGCTTTTATGGTTGTCTGTACTTTTCTTACCGTAGGGAAACTCATCGAGGCAATTATTCTAAAAACCCCAAACACAATTATTAGGTTGCGTTGTTTCATCACATAGTACCTATGACCACCTTTTGTCTCCATCATCAGATCAGCTCAGCAATATTGCATTGTCACCCGACTTACATTTTTTTAAGATATAGGCGGCAAACGAGCACGGACCTATGGTTAGCGATTATCGTCACCCATGGACACCCACAACACTAGAGGGGATGCAAGTGCGTTGCCGGAATTTAAGATGAGAGTACGCTCTTTTATTGAAGGTTTGAAGGACGTATCGGTCCGGAAATACCGCAGGCGACAGTTCATTCCACAGTTTAGTTGTGCGAGGCTGGAAGTTTCTGGAGAAACGCACAGTTGAGGACTGCCAACCATCTAAGTGGTGAGGATGGAAATGTTGTCGCGTAGGGCGATGGCAAAAAGAAGCGTTAGGGATTAATCCGAACAATTCCTCGGAGCACTCCCCGTTATACATACTCGTATGTATGCAAATTTTCAGCTCAATCGGGAATCGGGAAAGAGATCAAATTTAGTTTCCAAGATTTGACCCACACTAACTATCCAAGTAACGTACATACTAACAGGGCAAGGTAAATAAATGCTTGTAAAATGCATATGTTACATAGAATGTTTGGGTTGTCAATAAACTATCAATTACGTAAAGGTACATACTATAATACTACTTCTTTTACTTACCAAACATTCTGAGAAGAATTTTCTCGATTCCATGAATGGGTGACTCGAAGCTCAGGCAAAGAAGCGTAGCCAAAAAGAACGTCAGTATTATGTGGGATATGGCATTAGCTACCTGAAATAAAATAATTACGTTATTTGTAAATTATATAAGGTTAAAGTTTGATATCTCAGTCTTATGTATACAACTTTTTTGTCTCGTTTAGCTACTCTCAATTAAATATGCCCCATAAGTTGGCTCATTCAGCCGATTTATGAGGCAGTCTCAAGCAACTGTACAGTGCAAGTTACGTTACAAATTAGCTCTTCCCCTTGACGCACTAACAAATGCTCATATTTTTTGAATGATGTTACTTTTGAATTGATTTGGGTCTTACGATCTCAAAAGATGCTTAATAATCGGTGTTATTACGCGACTGCCGAAGAAGAGTGATGTGTTTTTTTTTTTTATATAGTAGGCAAAGAAGCAGATGAATTGCTTGATGGTAATCGATTACCGTCGCCCATAGACACCCGCTACACCAGAGAGGTTGTAAGTACGTTGCAGGCCTTTAAGATGGGAGTACGCTCTTTTCGTAGTTTTTCATCTCTAGTTTTTGTAAACATTACCTAAGACAGGGGTTCCCAAAGTGTGCGCCGCGGCGCCCTGGTGCGCCGTAGAAAGTAAAGAGGGGCGCCGTGAGTTCTATCATTATCCGAAACCACAAATATTCGCGGGTACCTATTTGAGCGCTCGCAGCGTTAAATAATATAGCGTCGTGTCACTCTTTTTCGACCGTGATTTTAAATTTACAAGGGCGCCGTTGCAAAATACTAAACTTGTAACTGCGCCGCATGTTGAAAAAGATTGGGAACCCCTGACCTAAGATAATAATTGTAGGGAAATACATAGTCCTCGCCTTTCATTTAAAATGTTGTAACGTGCATAATCAGTAAGTAAATAGATCGGAATCTGACTTCTAATGTGTATTTACTACTGTTTTCCAACAAATCAGATATCAGGCCTTTCCCACATCATCCCCTCGCTTTTTTACTTTTAATTTAACAATCCTTTATCTGCAATTTCGCAATCCGTCATACGAACCTACAATAATTGTACCTAATTACTTAATCCATGTACAATTATTTCTTATCGTATTCTGTGTCATGTTCAGATCGAGCTCGAATTATTACTATTTTTAGTCCTTTCTTGCCAATTTTTGCGATTGGGGGATATTCTGAAGCCCTTGTTCAAGGATTCTGCCCGCAGCAAATTTTGATTTGTTCGGGTCATAATATCTGGTTCCGATTACTATAAAAATAATATTTTAAGAGCATACAACATAATTATTGTTATTTATGCATTAACCGCGTAATTGCGTCTCGCCGCCGCAAGTACCTACATCCCACCGGTCCGTAATTACGGGCCTAGAAATGGATGCACCGCACATCATTATTTTATTTACGTCATAATCGTACCTACTCGTTAATGTGGTACAAAATAATGCATATTAAAATTATGAAGAGAAAAAAAAAAGATACTGCATCGCAGCAGGTTGCAAGAGCAAAGGCCAATATTATTAAAAAAACTGACGAGAAAGTAACATTTTATCCAAAGAGAGGCAAAGTGACTTGATGCATTGCGTTTGCGTTGGTACCTTATGTTGGCTGGTGGAATTTACTTTTAAGTGATGGTTTTCTTATACAGAGAACTTTTTAATATACCACGACGGTGGCAAACAAGCATACAGTCCGCTTATTGGTAAGCACTCACCGTAGCCTATGGACGCCTGCAACTAGTACCTACTATTATTTATTCTGTGATTTAAGATAAGGAAACAGATACCAACGACCACATTACGTATGTTCGAGTAATAATGATATATCTTGATTAGTCAGTATGGCAAAAAAATGTTTGGCGAAAAGGATAGCGCCTAAACGATCACTTGAAGTATAAAGAAAATGTGAAGTCATAAGTTTCATGATTTCTTGTCCAAACTTTTATTCAACTTTGTTTATATGTTATGAAATGTCGCTCACATCGATTCAGCAGATTTATTAGGCACGTGAAAACTTTTATTTCGAGATGACAGAGAAAAATATGAGTTTTGGAAATAACTAACTAAATATAATCATATTGATAAGGAGTTACATACTCGTACCTACATATTATTATATGTTTATAATACATCCTTTACATAAGTTGTATTAATCTTGAACTTGAACAAATCGATTTATTCCATTACTCATAAAAAAATTTTTGAGCCGTTAATAAATAGTTTATAAAAAAAAACTTATCCGCTAATTACATTTGGGCTGTTTTTTCTGTTTTCCATTATCAATACCTGCCTGTCTGGATTGATTTCCTACAGTAATGAGATCGCCTTTCTTTACCTTTATTTACAATGTAAATCTCTTTTGAATTTGTTTTTTTTTTGTGGTACAATAAATAATACTTACTTATGTTAAAAAAATCATTAGACTAAATAGATTAATATTTTTGATCGAAAAACGACGAATCTTTCTGGCATTTATGTCTATGGTCAAGCACGTATAAAGGAACATGAATAATATCTTACCACAGTGAAGAATGTTATATGTAGTGGATGCCTCAGCTGCCCTACATAGTACAACTCGACGACTCCATTGACGAGGTAAGCACAGAAAGTAAGCCGAGAGAGCGGTACGAGGAACTTCCATGACAGCAATTTGCCGAGATAACCTGTGAAAAGTTAAGAAACGTATCATAAATAAATGGAAAAAAGAATAATTTACGTCTGTAGTCCTGCCCGCGTATGCAACATGCCAATCGTAATCGTTGACCATTTTACATTTTATCGCTAATATACTTTACGGTTTGTAGTCTCACCTCCATTGCCAGTAGCACAAGCAGTGACCAGCCACCCGTTGGCGATGCCCCACGCGACCTTATGCAAGGAGATGTACGCGGCAGCTTCGATATTGTTGTATTCGTACCAATCCTGGTAGAATACTGACACGGTGAACGTGGTCACCGTCCCGAGGATTATGCTTGTTGTCCATGCGAACACTTTGAAGATACGAGAGAATTTGTAACTGAAAACCAAAACACGTCACGTTACACTTAATACGGGTAATACGGGTGTCACATTATATTATTCACCTGATTCGCTTCATACTACTACGCTTGGCATGAGTATTACCAAAAAATACATATATTCCATTAAAATCTCGAAGATTTTTTTATAAATGGAGTTGTACAGTATTGTTGTTTAGATTGGTAACTAAACAGTCGATTTCTATCCAAAATTGTCCAATTGATCCCTAATTAATCGACTAATTTATTCAGGCATCAGAAAGTTACATTAATAAAACCAAAGTTTGATTTAGGTACGATTATTTACGACTTTTAAGAACTAAAAGTGATTCAGGTTTAGGTCCTACTCACTCTTTTTTCTGTATCCTGTGCAATATGTAACCAGTAAGCAAACCCATGAAGTACGTAGTCAGTTTCATGTGGGTCTTGACATATTGCGTCTTGAAGTAGAAGTTAGATACGATGTCAGTAAATTCTCTGAAATACATTTTTTAAAGATGTTTAGGATCTGTCATGACAAGCACTGCAAATAAAATACACTACAGATACAAGTAAACAAATAAGTAAGACATTGCCAAGATATTGTTTAAGATAACAAAAGGTTTTTGACTCTTGTTTTATTTGTCCATTCTCAAGCCTACTATCGTTCAGTCGCAATATGTTCACAAACTCACTTGGCATAGAACAACAAGGTGGGATCCAGATTGTCCTTATACGTGATAACAGCAGGAATGATAACGGAAACGAAAATGCAGATGGAGAGGACGATAGGTCCGACGCGGCGCCAGCGCCACAGACTGAAGATGAAGATAGGTGCCACGAAGAATAGCTGAGTGTCCACGGATAGGTACCACGATTGGAACATGCACTGAAACAGAAACGGCAACTTAGCGCTTGAAACAAGGTGGTGCAACAATTTATATTTATAAAGAGGTAGAATTTTCTTTAAAACCTTGTCCTTGTCCTACTTGGAAATAATATTTTCAGTAAAATCAAACAAAATATTGTTTTATGTCTACTATTGAGAAAAAGTGATTTAATTGATTGTTAGTTTATTCTGAGCCAATAAAGCAGTTTCGGATACATCTAAAATATAAGCTCCTATTTCTTAAAAAAAAACTATCAAAGCTCATATGTATCTATACGACTTCAGTTAAAGTGCAGTTGGTTTTAGAAAACGGGGTTTTTAAAAAGTCGATTCATAGCATTTTCTTAGATCACAATGCAGCTGCCATACATTTATTAGCAATCTTGAGCTCTTTCTCGAGGGTCTGGTTCGATTCTTATCCAGAGTTTTTTGACCTTAGCTCGATAGAAAAAATTATGAACAAAAGCTAAAAATAAGAAAATTACTTTTAAAAATCGGAAATATCTTTGAGGGGACGTATCGATTACTTCTTTTATTTAAGCGTACAAAAAAAATGATATCTACGCTCCCAGGCACGCACTTTCATCCCGCTCACGCTTACGCTCAGTGAGAGTGTGAGAAGAACACGAATTTACCGGGACCTTAAGTTAGGACCAATATCTACTGGACTTTAATCTTACCAGATGATCAGTGTTGACATAGTTATTGATATACAGAATGTTCGCCCACCAGGACGTCATACATCGCTCCTGCTCCAGCTGCATCCTGTCTTCCCACAGAGGCCCCTCTCCGATCTTTGGCAGCCACGTCATGTAGAACAGAATCACCACGATGTACGCGGGAGTTACTCTAAAAAAAAATTGAATGCCTTTTTAAAATCGAAGCGCCTCACCGTACCGTAAAAACAGAAATACTCATTTAGGAGTTTCTAGCAAACTACTATTGTTTGTAATATTTCCTTTCCTCATATTTGACTTGAAGAAATTGTTTGTTCGTTTATATAGAAGACTAGTATTAAAAGGAAATAATACGGATCCATAAGGTATTTTTATACTTTTAGTATAACTTTTAGTATAAGGAGGTGGGCGATGTTCTGTTACTTTATTTTTATGCATAGTAATGATTTGTTGCAGTGATTATTTTACACAGATATTTTAGTTGTGACTTTAAACATCTCCTAATAATTTTTATGATACCTACCTACCCTACATGTTACCTAAGAGTTTACCTAAACTCCACTCAAAGATGACTTTGGCGGAGAATTCTAATCTTATAAAAGACAAAAAAAAACAATGTTTTGTATAAGATGAGGGGGGCGAATTGCGCCTGCCGTGTAAGTGCGCCTACCTTTAATATATCTAGAAAGATATATATAGTAGGCAGTAGGCGCACTTACACGGCAGGCGCACTTCGCCTCCCTCACCTTACTTTTAATGAAGAGCGTATATATTTAATCTTTCTATATTTATTTCATACAAAAAAATAAGATATTGACATATTGACCAATAAAATAATTTTGGAAGATTAAATTTTTTACAAAGACAAGTGTTGGTACCTACAAAGTTGGACTATCAATCTTAGGTACATTATAAAAGCCTAAATAAATTCTTAGAAAAAAGCATAAATTATTACATAAAAATAAATGTTCGTATTCTATAGAATATAATCATAACAGCAATTTTGTTTTTAATGTTTATATTAGTTTAAGATTGTTATGCGTGTCTTTATACAATAGGAAAGCAGGTTTTTCTTTTGACTTGGAAATTTCAAAATTTGGTAACTATTTTACTTTTCAGACAAAAGAAACAGGTGCTTAGCTAAAGCGGATTTTCTGTCTTGACATATCTTTTAAGCTTTAAGTTTCTTGGTGTTTAAAAATTTGGTAACGTAGGACTAAAAAAATTACATCATATTCAATAAAAAAAAATTTAATTTTTAAGGTCGGTTGAAGACCTTCGTTGTTTTCGCCGGACAACTGTCCGGGTTCAGCTACGATGTCCTGTTTTCTTGGGTGTACCTATCGGTAGCCACATACAAAACTGGACTACTGCAGCGTAAGACGAACCGTTTTCCGGCGAAAACACCGGACGTCTACAACCGGCCTTTATTACTTTGAATATCAGGGATAATACAATTTGTATTGTTGTGTATAGTTGATACTTGTTAGCCAATTTCAAAAAGGAGTTTGCACACATCTAAGTATTTCACTAATTTTAACCTTCATATGGTTGGCTGAACACTGTCACGATAAAAGCTTCGCAAAAATGTAAATAGGAGAAGAATCGCTTGTCTATCGCACAGATTACGACACTAGGCTATAACAGAAACTCCTACATAATAGGTAAAAAAGGGAGGGAACAACCCTTCTAAACTAAAGACACGTATATATTCATGTAGTGTATGTGCCGGGAATGTGTTAATAAATATAGCTCGTAACATATTAAATACACTACAGATATCTAGCTAGAGCTATAAGAAAGAAAGTAAGTATAATCTCGAAGAAAATAGGTACTGGTAATATTTTAATCCCCTGCTTTAATTGGTTCTCAGCTTCTGCACTAAGCTCGTAAATGGAACAACATTCAGGATAACTGTGTACTAGTAGTTAATTGGCCGCGTGAGCGACATCAAAGGCCGCGAGCACGCGCCTGTGAGGGTTCGCCACAAAGGACTCCCATTGTTTATGTAGGCTCTCTACGTCAAACACATGTTTACAGTTTTGCACCTTATTCACTTGAAATAAGGAAAAAAGTGTTTACATTTATTTGACATGGACCTCACCTAGTTTACCGAATTTTGAATCATGATTTTGGGAATTATAGTTGCGTTTGTTGTGCGTTGAACAACTAGCGCGTGTAATCACGCCCTTTGTACTTTATATTGTAAAATGCTTCAATTGCCTTCTACTGATATTACTACACAAAATACCACATTTAGTATCGGCCAATTATTTCAAGAACAAAGCGTACCTAACATGCGGAGCATTCTAGATGCCATACACAAAGAAAAAAAAACTTAATGCAAAAATAAAATATCTAATGCACTTGGGGAAACATAAATGTAAAGCATTATAAATTAATTAGGTTATACTTACAAAGGTTATTCAAAATTTGCAATACTATTTGAAATTCTTAGATCACAAAAAAGCTGAAGCAGAAATGTTCTTTTCAACTTAAAAACTAGTACCTATTCATTTGTTAACAGTTCTTACCTAATGTACCGGAAGATCAATATCGGTATGACGTTGAGCCTGCCATCCCTCTTGTCCAGCTCGATCAGTAGGAGCCGGCAGAATAGGAACGCGCTCAGGAACAGGAAAGTATCCACCAACAGGGAATTGTTTAACATGAACGCGTCCGCTGGGTGACGCACCAACTAAAAGTAAAATAGATGTTATAAATCACCGCAATAGGCATTTAATATATGAAACGACATTTGTGATATTTTTGTCATTATAAAGCGCGCAGTTTTGGCCTTATCTTACGTATACTTCAAAATAAATTTCGATGAATTCTTTGCCAACCAGTTTGACTGCCTAGCAGCTAAATCACTAATCGGGGTCAATGGCCCGGGTCCAGGGCGTAGTAAAGGACAGACTGTAAGTAGGTACCCACATAAGTTACTTAAGTGCCTCAACTTAGCTCATGTTGTTGTAAAAGCTTGGTGTAATATTATGTATACATTTTTCGGTCCACTAAGGGTACGTACTACACTGAATATTCGTGTCGAGTGTCATATTTATATATACTAATTTGATTGTTACATTTATGTCAAAAAGCCGACAAAAATAAATCCATATTGTATATGTCCAAACTGCAAGTTCAAGTCGCGCCGCGAGGGTTCCGTGCCATTACACAATATTCATAAAAGTCCGGTAAACGTTTAACCAGTTTTATTATTTGTTGTTAGAGTCGGACCAAGCTAACTCTTCACAGACTTTGAAGTGTGACACAGAGTAAATAATTTTATTTAAGTACCCGTCCCAGATGGTAACCACCAGAATTTTAAATACTCCCATAGTTTCTATATACTTACTGACATCGCTTTTCATCAAACGACATGTCAATTCATGTATGAAATAATTGGTGGTGATGGTGATGTTATGTGAT
This sequence comes from Cydia pomonella, assembly GCF_033807575.1. Classification (NCBI taxonomy): domain Eukaryota; kingdom Metazoa; phylum Arthropoda; class Insecta; order Lepidoptera; family Tortricidae; genus Cydia; species Cydia pomonella. Next base: position 10,955,889 of record NC_084706.1, on the reverse strand, counting down.
GTTATATATTGTACTGTATTTTTATTCCTCTTTGAAATGATTCGCTTCTTCTTAATAAATATCAATCAATAAAATAAATGCATGTAATAAATTAATAATAAGTACATATTTTCATGTCTCCGTTACCCACAGGTTGTCTGGAAGATAAGACCGTATGTTGTTACCTCTATCCAATTATCTTTATTTTCGTCACACTTGCTCGAAAAGATCTTATTTTATGCAGATGTACTGAAAAAGGACAAACGCCTATATTATTCCCGCGGGAGTTATGGTTTGTGAAATAAACTATAACTCCCAAGGAAGTTAGTGTTTTTTTTTTAAATTGTGTTACTTATTCACACAAACCAAGTAGCATAAATGAATTTTACCTTTAAAATACCGACGTTAATAAATTAATAATTTTCTTTATGTTTAAAATTATTTAAGTTTAAAATATTTTTACATAATTTTCTATCGTGGCTGAATGCTGAATAGGTCTGTGCCTTCGATACCTAACCTGTCAACTAATTACAAAATGGCGACGAATGTTTGGTATGTCACCTTATTTAAAAATTATTTCGCTTAAAATTTAGTTTTTTTTCTTCGCAAGCGTGATGAAAAACATTGTGTGTAACTCCGGGGGTAAGAATATTGCAAACTCGGGTCTTTAATTCCCTCCAGCCTGCGACTGTCGGGAATTACTACCCTCGTATCCAAAATTTCACTTACCCCCCTCGTTGCATAATATACTATTGATTCTGTACATGTATTGTATTGTACTTGGACTTGCTTTTAAGACAAAAAATAACAATGACTATCTTACCCGGTCCCACGCCTCAGCATCCATCACAGGTCCACTGGCAATAAACAAACACGCATGCCCAGCTATGATGAACACCATGGCCAAAGTCTTGATGCCCGTCACGCACTCCAAGCCCAGCGTGTGATTCTGCTTGCACGATATCAGTTTCTTCACATTATGGATGACGGAGAAGGATACAACCAAATCATGGACTACCGAAGTCTTGTTCACACCCCATTTGATCTTGTAGAACTCGTAGATTGTGCTGAAGAGCAAGATGGCTGCGAAGAATAGGATAACTGCCCTGTAAATACAAATTCAATTTTCAGTCTGCTACAACTACAATGAAATGTACACGTGCTTGATTCTGGAGCAGTGATACTGGGAAATACGGTTTAGTGAGACCGGCCATAACTACTACTACTACTAAACCTGTCTTTTATTCACGATACTCTGATGCGCGCTTACCATCACTGCATACATTGGGGTTTTTTGGTGCGGGAATGTTCGACATTAGCCAAAGAGTAGGTATCGACTTAAAAAACGGATGTTAAAAAATAAACGTGTTATAATGATGAAGAGGTAAGTAATAATATATGAAATATGCTTATATTTATTATATTTACATTAACATTAGGTTTTTATATTGATTGCGCCTTTTAAAGGAAACTAACATTAACACTCATCAATAAGTAGTCATGAATTGGAACAAGTGGAAAAGTAAAAAGCACTAGTTCGCGAAATCCAACTTTCCGCACGCTAAACAGCTACGGAAAGTAGCAATTTTTGAGCAACTGTTTTAAAAATAATAATTTTTATGTTTAACCAAACTTTTCTACTAAGTGAAACATTTTTTCACCATACCAACGCTAGGATAATACCAGATAATACTTATTCTACATTTTCAATCCAATGTCATTAAAAATCATAATTTTAAAAGTCAATTTGCCTCAAAATTTGCATAAAATTGCTTTATCACTCTCGTGGATAAAATGCAACTTTCTCTTCCATTTTTGAAAAATAAAGAGGGTCTTTAGGAGGTTGTGTGGTGAAAATATAATTGTATAAAATAAAATTCACAAAAAGATTGTTATTGATTAGGCATAATAGGCATGTTTTCTCAGACTAACCTACCAATTTATCTATTCATACTCAAATCATTCCCGCACCGAAAACCCCCGATGTAATGGCTCCTCTACACGATGGCCCAGCACTGGACCAGTGGGATAGCCATGCGATGGTGATAGCTCCTCTACACGATGGCCCAGCTCTGGATATAGTTCTAGAATGGGCCGTGTAGATGAGCTGCTTCGATGGTACCGTGGCCCCCCACCGTCTCTCTACACTAACCTGTCTACACGCTGGTCCATGTTAGAATTCATCAGGCGTGAGGTATTGCATTAAAAGGTATAATTTTCAATAAAAGTTCAAACAGGTTTTGTCGTAATGGTACCAGTGATCAGCATTTTCATGGCATAATGGTGTGGTATGGTCGTGACTAGGTTTGAATATGTGGGTGTTGTGCGGCCACAAAAAATATCTCAACCTACCTTTTGCATCAAAAAACAATTGATAGTTAATATACCAATGGTAAAAAACGGTACATTGTTTTATGTTTAGTATGACTGACATCTCAATTGATTGTGTTAAGGACACAATTTAACATAGGTAATAAAAATCAATTCAAAGTCGATCACTTTGTATGGAAATGTCTATACATTTTTTTTATTTTCATGGCAATTTTAGTCAGAACGTAAAAAAAAAAAGTTAAATAAGATTACTCACAAAAAGGCGATGTCCAAAGATGTGACGGTCAACGGTCTTCGAGAGTAGCAGTCTCTCTCGGTGACTTGAACACTGGTCCTATTTCCGACCGTATGAGAGAGGACGCTGGACACGAAGCTATTAATGGCATTGGCACTGCAAGCGCTGGGCACGCACACCGCCCAGCGGAGGGTCTCTCCACGGCCGGTTCGAACCTAGGAAACATGGCAATGTTAATCGTAAGGCTAAGCGTATGCTGAGACGCAGGCGGCGCAGTTCCACGCAGTGCAGTAAAATTCTGAAAGCTTTTTGAATTATAATTTTTTTTTTTTTTTTTTCGAGCGACAATGTATTTGGTACATCATAGTCACTTATGACTGTCGCGTCATTAAATGCGACGTTTTGAGTTAAAACAAAGCGATACACTGCGTGCTGAATTATTTTATATGGAAAAATAAAAGTCTTCCATTTTTTATAAAATCTAAGAAGGTGTGTTCATTACAGCTTTAACAACTGATTTTTATTATGCGGTTGTATAACACGCTGTATAGAAGTAAAGTTAACGCTCTTTAGGGCATACTGTCAAACTTTTTACACGTGCAGTCTGTGGGCAACATTTACACAAAGGGCCTATAACACGCTGAGAGTTCAGTACAACAACATTCTGAGGATGCTGTTGAAACTGCCGAAGCACTGTAGTGCTTCGGGCATGTTTGCAGAGGCGCGAATAGATGACTTTTACGCCATTAGGCGTAAAAGAATAGCGTCTCTGCTGAAGCGCGTGCGTGGCAGTAGCAACAGCCTCCTGAGGACATTGTCCGAACGTGCCGATTGCCGCCTCACAAAGTACTGGGTTGAGGTGGTGATAGGCAGGGCCAAATAAACCATCTTGCCCCGTGGTCCTCTCTACACGCAGGGATGTATTGTAGTAATAAATAGTTATAAGTGTTGGTGTATATGTGTTTTTATGTAAGTACTAATATAGGATGTAAGTTGTTTTGATTTACTAACAAAATATGGATCTGATGGTCTGAAATAAACAAATTTTATTTATTTATTTATTTATAACCGAGTATCTTGATTACAAAAAAAAAAAAAAACAAAAAAAAAAAAAATATTATTATTTTATTGTATCTCCTTGGATTTCACGGGCCTATAAATCCCGGTCTTTTGATAGGCTTGCATGGGGATATAGATCCAACACGTAGAGGCCTCTTGGAGAGCTTTAATTATATTATTATATTTATTAAAATTTAATAACATTTTCTCCAATGAGGCAATGAAATGATAATCAAAATATCCCAATAGTATAAAATATTCACTATATTCAGGCGTTTCTGTGCTGTGTCATCATCATTTCCTAGCCGTTTTCGACCACAGCGACTGCGTTCTACCGCTGAGAGCGTCGCTGGTACGCTCTCAGGTGACTGATATAGCCAATTTTTGCAGCAAATGTGCGACCACACTCGCTGCAAGCCAGCACCCCTCCGACATAATTGTTAAGTGTGGCCACAAGTGGTCTGGCCTTCAGCTCGTCACGCTTAGAGTCGAGTTCTGTGCCCCGCCTAGCTTCAAACTGTCGCACCTGCGTCTGCACAATATGCCTCCAACGTGGACGGTCACTGGCTAGACTCTCCCGTTTCGTTGGCTCTATATGAGCTCTCTTCATATGCCGTTTAAACACATCTTTGAACCGCAAGAACTGGCCACCTTGTTTGCGCTTTCCATCTTGCAATTCGCAGTAGAAGATGTGTGCTGTGTATTGTATTGATGATGACTACATTAACTACAATAGGCTATTCTACATTTTTTAAATATATTTGTAGCTTCGATAGCCAACTAGTAATTTCATTTCCTGGAAATAATAGCGATCAAGGTAAAGAAACATTGTTTCAACATTCAAACGGCAAATGTTTGCGTAAATAGGCAGCCGCTATTATTGTGACGTCATAATAGTAGTGCAGTAACAAAGAAACGTCAAATGTGCAATGCCAACCTTTTCGCCGTTGTAACAAATTTAACACCTGCAACCACCATCATGACGTCACTCACGAAAAAAAAAATGTATTTTCATAATTTAATTTTGATAGATGAAACACCCCTATATAAAAATACAAAGCTGCATGTATGTTAGTATCGATAAGAATAAAGTCTTTAAGAAAATTATTATACAAATCCCTAGGTTTTTTTTTACGTTACATATTCATCTTTTACCGTATTTTGTCTTAGAATACCTATCGTCGATAATAGTACATTGTTTACTAATGGTGGTAAACAAGAATTTACGAACAAGTGAACATTTTAAGACCGAAGCCGAAGGCGAGGCGAGCGAGTGAGGCAAAAACTAGATTTTAAGCGAAATAATACTTAAATACGGTGTCATTTCAAACATTCGTCCACCACATTGTCATTTTTGCCAGGTTAAGGTATCGAAGGCACAATCCCGCATTCAGTCACGATTTAAAATTATGTAAAAATATTCTCGCGCGTTTATGTCTTTTTGTCTACTTAGATACTTACCAACTTTCATTACTAGGTTTTATGGTAAAAAAAAAAATATATGTATATATATATATATATATATATATATTTGATAATTCGTAGAAAAAGTATCGTATACAATAGCGATATAATCAAGCTTTTTAATCTCGTACCCCACTTAGGCAAGTCAGCAAGCTTCGTTGCCTAAACACGGTACTGGAGTGAAATGCACTGTATTATATCACGATTTTATAAAGTACTATTATACGGCTTTTAAAATAAATATTTTAAAAGTAAAACTAATTTATACCTACATGAAAAAAAACATGCCCAATATGCCTATGGGCGTAATGCGTAAATTAAAAAATATATATAACGCCCGTGGGCATATGGCTCATTCTGGCATACAATAACACCGTTTACGAGCAAGTGTGATGAAAAAAATGCAAGGCGTATCAAAATCATTAGATCCTTCATTAAAACGAAATGTATTTCAGCTAACCAAAACCTTAACTTTTCAGCGCAGCGCTCACTCAAAAATACTCGTTCGTACATTTGTACTCGTAGTCATTAATTAGTACGTTCAACAGTATTACACTTGTATTAATCATAAAACTAACCAAACATACACTACACAAAAGAGATTTTTAAACGCGTAGAGCACAATATACCCCGCCACCGAGATGTTCAAAAATATATTTATGTAGAATTCTGTTTGTGTTTTTGTGTACTGCTCTACCCTTTAAATACCTGCTTGACCTTCACGAAACGCTTATTCCATTATCTATAAATGTCCGTAATCGTTTGTTTTGTTAACTTGCTGTTGAAGTTCGTTAGGTGATTCACTAGCAGTGTGGGCCGAAACGTTAACGCAATTGACAATTAACCATTACAAATCAAACCGTAAACTGTAACCGTTCATTTCGGTTTACTGTTCAATTTGTAATGGTTATTTGTCAATTGCAATTAACGTTCGGCCAACACTGTTCACTATAGTACAGTCATTATATCCAATAAATCGACCCTAGGTCCTATAGGTAGGTCCCTCGGGGGGGGGGGGGGGGGGGGGGGGGGGGTCACTGGAGTGTAAATTCAAAAAGTAGACTGAATCAGGCTCCTGTGTATATTGGAAAAACGGTTTTTCTTGAATAACTCGGCCATTTTTGATTTTATAGGAAAACCGTGAAGACAAAAATTGTAGGAAATTTGATTTTCTACATGTTTGGTCCTCACAATTTTTCTTCTAGGATCGATATTTTGGAAATTAAACCTCAAAAACGCGACAATTTCAAAATATTATCATTATTTCCATCCTATGTTCCACGTTTTACGGCATGAATGAAAAGAAACAAAGTTGTAGAGAATCAAATTCTGAACAATTTTGGTTCCCACCTTTATTCCCGCAAAATTGATATTTTGGAAATTTAACCAGAAAAACGCGACAAATTCAAAATATATCATCATTATCTCCTATGTTCCACGTTTTACGGCATAAATGAAGAGAAACAAAGTTGTAGAGAATTAAATTCTAAACAATTTTGGTTCCCACCTTTTTTCCCCCAAAATCGATATTTTCGAAATTAAACTTAATTAATGAAATGGGTAATTAATTAATTACAACTTAATTAATTACCCATTTATGCCGTAAAACGTGGAACAGGAGATAATGAGAGTATTTTGAATTTGTCGCGTTTTTCAGGTTTAATTTCCAAAATATCCATCCTAGAAGAAAAATTGTAAGAACCAAACTTGTAGAGAATCAAATTTCCTACAATTTTTGTCCTCACGGTTTTACTATAAAATCAAAAATGGCCGAGTTATTCAAGGAAAACCGTTTTTTTTTGGAAAAAAAACATTTTTCGAATATACAAAGGGGCCTGATTCGGTCTACTTTTTGAATTTAAACTCCCAGTGACACCCCTGAGGGACCTACGAAAAAAAAATCCAAGAACTGATTATTCACGGGTAGGGTCGGTTTTTTGGATATAATGACTGTACTACTAGGCAGCTACTGAGTAAAGCACATGGAGAGAGACTTTTGGAGAAAGAGTTTTTCCATTAAGGCTTTTAGTGACTATGAAATGGAGCACTAATAATATGTTAAATAACTTGCCAGTCAATTATTGCCGTATATTTCTTACGTATTTTTTGCTTGTAATATTGCCTCTACAAAAAGAAATAAACTCAACTCAATATTACAAATCACCACCTATAATACAAAATTCGCTATACCACTATAATAACATCTTATGTCCTTAATAATTACGAGTAGTGCAGTAAAACAAGAACTTTTGCAGATTACGTATAATTTTTAAAACATTTTTTTCAAAAAAATCAAAGTTTGTTTTCACCCTGTATAAAAAATTAAAATTTACAAAATTTATAAAATCACTTTAAAATAGTAGAACTAAAAGTCTGCCTTCCGCATAAGGGGAAAGGAGGGGTAAAACTGCAAGGAAAATAAAAAAAATACGGCTGAAAATTTAGAGAAAAAATGAATTAATGTGATGAATAATTATGGACTATGAGGGTTGATACGATGGCGCATGATACCTAAATTTTTAACCGGTTAATTAAACAGCCCGACAAAAGAGGCTTTTAGAATTTTTAGGAAAATTTAGTATGGCGGATCACAGAACTTTAGCAAATGGATAAATTAAAAATATAACACAAAAATACACAAGAAATAATTGGAACTGACGTTAAAATTTAAAAACAAAAATATTTCAGTGGAAACAGGGTAAAGGGGATGAATGTGGCACACGCCAAGGTACCGGCAGCTGGATTCAGGTTTACTTGTGTAGAATGGATGGCGCACAAGTTGGCGACTTTAAACAAGCCGACGAGGTAGCCTTACTCGCTTTCTGGCGAGCACGTATGGCAGCAGACCGGGCGATAACGATGAGATTTCTTCACTTCACCACTGCTTAGCACCGACCTGCGCACGGTTTTGGAGACCTGTCGCTTCCTGGCTAGCGCGTATGGCAACAGACCGGGCGATAACGATGAGGTTTCTTCACTTCACCACTGCTTAGCGCCGACCTGCGCACGGCTTTGGAGACCAACTGTTTATGAGAGGCCTCTCCTCTTCGAACGCCGATTTACGCGCGCCTTTGGTAGTCAACTGTTACCAGGAACCCGTGGATTTATGCGCACTTAAAAAGACTTCGTGTTAACTATTAAACTGGCTATAAATTGCAAAACTGGTTTAAAACGACCCGGGAACACAAACGACTTCTCCACTCCAAATTCACCAAACCATCTGCCGAAAAACAACTTCAATCTTCTCTTTTTCGAATATTCCATAAAAATTTAAATTCAAAATAAGCGCAAATAAGCACTTAATTTATTAGAAACGGCCAGGAATTATACGAAAAAAAGGTCGGCGCTTTCTTTTTCTTTTTTTTTTGCTAAAAGCGCCATCTAACCATCAACGCCTGAATTATGAAACCGCATAGAGAGACAACAGAAAGAGAACTGAGCCAGCTGACAACTAGAAGAAGAAGTTTAAAAATAAACCGACAGATGTTGATTATGTAGCATTTTTGCTACAGCACCCCCCTACCAAACAAAGAGACAAACAAACAAGAAGACTAACCCTAAACAAAAAAACAACCTAATGCTAAGCCCAAAATAATATAACAAGAGAACCCTCAATAAAATTCCAATAAAACCAACCTCAGACAATTATTAACATTACCCCAAAAGACCAACCTAATAGATTAACGAGATGACACGAGGCCAACCAACGCGTCACGCGGTCCAAAACGCAACGGCCGGGATAGGACAGAAACTGCACCTGGCTACAGATCTTGATCCCTTACACCGAGTCATCAAATTACATAGCCAGACTGTCATAAACCGAGAAAGATAACCGGGGCCTTAAGCACCAACGGTAGAAAAAGTCAAATCCGGAAAAAAGGAGCAAGGAAACGCTCAAACGAAAATACTAAAAAGAACGATAAGAAACGAACCAAGTAAGGGTTACCAATAGGGGAAGGGCGAACTAAAGCGCATTTTAGAATTTTGAGAATAATTTAGGTGAACGGGCCAAAAGAAGAAACTATTTCAAAATATCTTTAATATGATAGGTACCGATATGCTCGGAATCGGTATCAGCCAAAATGTATACCTGCGGGGACACTCTTCTAACCACTCGGCACCGAACGAAACGTGGAGCGAATTTACCGCCCCGAATAGGGTCGGCAGAACCACGCTGGAAATTCCTGCGCCAAACGATTTGGTCAACAACGATTCTGGGCGAAGAACGATTCGTATTGAACTTGGCGGCGTTACGATGAAAGGCCAAAGCCATCGAATCAGAAACTTTATCATATACCTCTCGAAGCGTCTGAAGATTCGAAGCACGTTCCATCCGGCTGAGTCCCACATCTTGGTCCACAACCTGATTCTCAACACGCTCTCGAATCATTGACAACTCACGGCCGTACATTAAAAAATTCGGTGTGTAGGCAGTAGCCAAATTTATACACGAATTCAAATAGAGAGCGACCCGATGTAAATGACATGACCAACTGCGTTGATCATTTTCAACTAGAATGCTTAAAGTAGTAATCACGACCTGGTTATATCTCTCCACAACATTCGCTTGTGGCGAATAATATGGGGTATAACACGGACCCGGAATATTGTAGCTCGTTAAGAAATCCAGAAATTGACGACTATGAAAAACAGTAGCGTTGTCACAGAGAATGTTAGTAGGAACACCGTACCGCAAAATAACCTCCGATTCTAAAGCCATCGATATAGATCTCGCATTCACCGACTTTAACGAAACCAACCAAACAAATTTGGTAAAAACGTCAACCATAGTCAAAATATAACGAAAACCACTACGGCTAACAGGTAATGGACCAATTAAGTCAATGGAAAGAAGATCCATTGGAGCAGCAACAGGACGAGGGAACAAACGAAGACCACGGGGTTGTGAATTTGCAATTTTAAAAGACTTGCAGACCTGACATTCGGAAAGGAACTTGGTAACATCACGGTACATATTTGGCCAATAATATACATCACGAGCTTTTAAATACGTCTTCATAACACCAGGATGAACATTAGGAAACCCATTATGAATTTCAGCAACCGCCTCTCTAGTCCTTGAAGCAGGAAGAACTATACGCCAAGGATTAGGTGCTAAAGGGTTTTCAATAGAGACCCTGCGCATTAAGACACCATCCCGAAGAGCAAACGCAGTAAACATCTGAGGATTGTCCAAAACTCCCTGGTAAATACGTTCGTACCAAGGATCACCAGAAGGATCCACACCACGCGCGAAAGAAATAAGCCCAACTTGAGCGCGGGACAAGGCGTCAGGAACAACATTAAGAACACCCTTCTTATGCTCAATTTCAAAATTATATTGGGAAATCAAAGTCGCCCAACGAGCCAAACGTCCAGTAGGATTATCAAGAGTGATCAACCATTTAAGAGCAATGTGATCAGTAACGATCTTAAACTTCATTCCATCGAGATACCCACGGAAATGCTTGATGGAATCAATAACAGCGAGAAGCTCATGCTCGGTTGTCCCATATCCACGTTCAGCCTTAGTAAATAAACGGGAGTAATAAGCAATTGGATGTTCGACGCCATCAATCTCTTGAGCCAAGACAGACCCCAGACCAACCTGGCTATCGTCACACTGGAGGATGAAAGGTTTCGAAAAATCTGGACAGGCCATCAACGGAGAGTTCATCAAGGCATCCTTTAATTTAGAAAAAGCTTCACCAGCACTATCGTTCCAATCGATGGGGTCACGTCCCTTCCTCTTTCCGATAAGTGCCGTGAGAGGAGCAATAATCGAAGAAAAACCATCCACGAAACGGCGATAATATGAACACATACCAATGAAAGCACGTAGAGACTTGGCAGAAGAAGGAGTAGGGTAATCCCTAATAGCTTCTAATTTCTTCGGATCAGTTTGAAGACCACGCTCGTTGACAATGTAGCCGAGATACTTCAATTCAGATTTACAAAACTCACACTTTTCCAAATTAACCGTAAGACCAGCCTCCTTCAACCTATCACGAACCTTACGAATAAGCCGCATATGACTAACAAAGTCACGGGACACCAAAATCAAATCATCTACATAACCAAAGATAAAATCGTCAGACTCAGGGGTATATTCGAAATTGACAATCATGTCAGTGAGTCTCTGCATCTCGGATGCAGCATTGGTTAAACCAAACGGAAGGCGAACGAACTCAAAAAGACCCCTTTGCGGTACAATAAAGGCAGTTTTCTCACAACTGGCTTTATCAGCTAATGGAATTTGCCAAAAGGCACTCCTAAAATCCAGCGAAGTTAGATATCTAGCACCTCGTAGGTTGTCAAGGATGTCCTGGACGCGTGGGAGAGGATATGAATCCCTGATGGTAACGCTGTTCAACTTCCTGCTGTCCACGCAAAACCTGACACTACCATCCTTTTTGGTAACCATCACCACTGGAGAAGCCCAAGGTGATCGCGATGGACGAATGACCCCTAACTCTAACATCTTGTCAATTTCTTCATTGAGAACCTTAAGCTTGACAGGAGACAAGGGATAGTAACGTTGGCGAATAGGTGAACCAACAGTCTCAATCTTATGCGAAAGCCACGATGTACAACCTAAACCAGCTTTATCAGAAGAAATCCCCTCGAACTCGTTAATAACAGATTGTAGCTTTGATTCCTGATCGGGTGTAAGCACCGTACGGGGGTGGACATAGCGAACCTGACCTACGACTTGTGGGACTGCAGCAGGAACATGATGTGAAGCGACATAAAGCTTGCCAGACAAACCATCATTAAACGCCTTCTTTAAAATGTCTATAAGACCAAAAGAATTCCAAAACTCAATCCCTAAAATAAATGCAGTAGGAAGATTACTGCTCACTAGACAGGGGTGCATAACGCGAATGCCACTAAAAAATATAGGGATATCCAAACCGCCTAAAATTTCAATAGGAGAATTGTCGGCGGAGACAACATAAGGCCGAATATCCTCGCGGAAAGCTATACCGAGCTTCGACAGGAGAGAAATATCAATTAGTGAAACCTGAGCACCAGAATCCAAAAGAGCATTTACCGGGGAGCCAGCAACTATAACATCAATAAAAAGTCTATTATCCGGGGAATTATTAATATATACAGGCGACACCGATGGACCTCTCAGTGCGCCACCAATTAGTTTTTTGACGGACCAGGATTACAATTAGGACAATCGCGGGTAATTGCTCCAACACGCTTGCACTTGAAGCACACTGCCCCTGAAACGAAAGGACAATTACGGTAATTATGACCGGTTGCATCACACTTCATACACACTAAAGTACTGGGTTGTTCTACCACTTGAGCACTAATCGGTGCAATAGCCAAACGTGCTGGACGTGGACCTTGGAAGGCTTCAAAATTTTTCGCGACTTCTAACAAACCATCAATATCCCTAACCACGTTAGTTGCAAGACAAGGATGATATCTAGGATTCATTCCATATTTTATAATGTTAAATAAGTTGGCTTCGGAGACCGGTGTACGAAGCTTTGCGTTTAAATCGCGTGCCTGAATAACAAAATCAACCACCGACTGGTTGGCCTTCTGTGATAAAGCGCGGAGTTGACTCTCGACCTTGAAATCATAGTCGGCTACGTCGAAAGTTTTAACGAATGCAGACTTCAATTCAGCATAAGTAAGACCCGGATGTCTGATCGCCCTGTAGTATTTCAAAGCACTACCTGACAACAATTCATGGAAACGCCTGACAACATATGTAGGATTGACGTTACGCGCCATGCCTTCTTCTTCAACTCGAAAGAAAAAATCGCGAACACAGGTGTCGCCGGAAAAACTCAAATTCCATTTCGTAAGTGAATAATCTTTAAAAGGAAAAGGCGGGACATTTTCTTGCTCATGCACTGCCTGGCATCGTGGTTCAGAGTCAAAAAACTGTTCCTCATCATTGGTCATTGGATCTAAAATCCTCGGCTGGTGCGCGTTTAAAGACGAGTATGTAAGAGGCGTCTCAGCAATTGACCATTCATCACTCAAATGTGACATGGTGGAAAATTACAATAAATCGACCTTAAAACTAAAATCCAAAGTTCGAATTCGAAAACTAATTCAGTTTCAGAAAAAAATTCAAAATTCACACCTCAACGTTCAAAGGATCAAGAACGATAATAAAATAATAAAATCTACGTCTGACTTACCTGTAAGTTCCCTAACGTCTACGGGCTCTAACCACAGGATTCTAACTACTAAATAAAGTTCTCGGGATATGTTATGGGAAAGTGAGTAAAAGGCATATGAGGTTAAGAGAATTTTTTTTTTTTAAATGGTAAATATCGCAGAATAAATTTTAATAACGTAAACAATTATATATCAAGGCTCGAATACGAAGAAATCCAGAGCGCGTAGTACAAAAAAACTGGGTCGTATTTGTAGGGAGATAGCGGGCTGAAAATAAAAAACGAAGGTTAAAAGAATCGCGACCGGTCTACGGTCACCGTCTCACAAATACAAAAAAAAAAATCAAAAAAATTATATTTAATTTCAATAAGAAAAAAAAAAAAAAATCCAGGATTCTTTACCTTAATTCGGGCGCCAATTTGCAGTAAAACAAGAACTTTTGCAGATTACGTATAATTTTTAAAACATTTTTTTCAAAAAAATCAAAGTTTGTTTTCACCCTGTATAAAAAATTAAAATTTACAAAATTTATAAAATCACTTTAAAATAGTAGAACTAAAAGTCTGCCTTCCGCATAAGGGGAAAGGAGGGGTAAAACTGCAAGGAAAGTAAAAAAAATACGGCTGAAAATTTAGAGAAAAAATGAATTAATGTGATGAATAATTATGGACTATGAGGGTTGATACGATGGCGCATGATACCTAAATTTTTAACCGGTTAATTAAACAGCCCGACAAAAGAGGCTTTTAGAATTTTTAGGAAAATTTAGTATGGCGGATCACAGAACTTTAGCAAATGGATAAATTAAAAATATAACACAAAAATACACAAGAAATAATTGGAACTGACGTTAAAATTTAAAAACAAAAATATTTCAGTGGAAACAGGGTAAAGGGGATGAATGTGGCACACGCCAAGGTACCGGCAGCTGGATTCAGGTTTACTTGTGTAGAATGGATGGCGCACAAGTTGGCGACTTTAAACAAGCCGACGAGGTAGCCTTACTCGCTTTCTGGCGAGCACGTATGGCAGCAGACCGGGCGATAACGATGAGATTTCTTCACTTCACCACTGCTTAGCACCGACCTGCGCACGGTTTTGGAGACCTGTCGCTTCCTGGCTAGCGCGTATGGCAACAGACCGGGCGATAACGATGAGGTTTCTTCACTTCACCACTGCTTAGCGCCGACCTGCGCACGGCTTTGGAGACCAACTGTTTATGAGAGGCCTCTCCTCTTCGAACGCCGATTTACGCGCGCCTTTGGTAGTCAACTGTTACCAGGAACCCGTGGATTTATGCGCACTTAAAAAGACTTCGTGTTAACTATTAAACTGGCTATAAATTGCAAAACTGGTTTAAAACGACCCGGGAACACAAACGACTTCTCCACTCCAAATTCACCAAACCATCTGCCGAAAAACAACTTCAATCTTCTCTTTTTCGAATATTCCATAAAAATTTAAATTCAAAATAAGCGCAAATAAGCACTTAATTTATTAGAAACGGCCAGGAATTATACGAAAAAAAGGTCGGCGCTTTCTTTTTCTTTTTTTTTTTGCTAAAAGCGCCATCTAACCATCAACGCCTGAATTATGAAACCGCATAGAGAGACAACAGAAAGAGAACTGAGCCAGCTGACAACTAGAAGAAGAAGTTTAAAAATAAACCGACAGATGTTGATTATGTAGCATTTTTGCTACAGTAGATATTACTGATAACACCTGTAGTATCTAATGAATAAGGATATGCCATACCTTTTTCGCTTTGTGCTTCTTCGGCCACTTGATGGTCGCCAAACAGTATTGCCCCTCGACGGTGATCCCGCCATCCGTGGAGTCGTCGATGGCGACGCACTCGTCGAAGTTTCCGAGGTGGTAGGACGAGCCGAACAGCAGGCCTTGAGGAGATTTTGCCGACGCGTCGAACACTGGAAATAATACAATGAATTGTTAACAAGTTTCAATGTATAAAAAAATCATACGGCCAAGCCATATATTTTGACTAAGGTGTAGAGTTTGTGAAGTTAGGGCTTGTAGAGTTAGAAGCTTGGCTCTAGAAGAGATCTGATAATTTTTTGACAGTGCGAGCCTTATGGTTTCGTCTTGGCAACATTTTACATGAAAATGTTTTGATGGGATATTATTTTCTCATAGCATATCAGCATTATAATATGTCATGCTGTCCGGCAACCCCACATTACGTTTTATCACGAGGAGATATACCTATGCTGGAATTCGGTAGGAGGTGCTGGTGAGATGCTCTACAGTAACTCCAAACTCATTAACCTCCCAAACTAAAAGGGTTTTTTGAAGTAAATACAAATTAAGTAGTTACCAATTTTGTACTAAATCCTCATATAAGTAATAAAATATGCTAAAACGCAGCGTTGGGTTGCCAGAGATTATGATCCCCAGACCCCGTTTGGAGTTAAAAATCATATCTTACAAAACCTCATCTCAGTCGGTTCATAATATATGATAACAAACAAATAAGTGGGAGGTACGGATAATAGCTCAAGTTCCTCCCGTCTCACCGGCGTGGCAGCTATTTATATCTCTAAATATAATGACAATTCCGTCACAATACATATTTAAAGTCACAAAAATCATAAGGACTAACATCAGCCACTTTCCATTAAGGCCCGATAACCTTCGATGAAGGGGGAAACTAGCTACAACCAAATGCAGACTAACCCAGTCTATCAAAACCAGCTATGTAATCGGTCCGAAAATCTACAATGCTATCCCAAATGACATACAAAACGTAGAAAACAATTATTCATTTGATAAGAAATTAAAGACATGGCTAATTAATAATGCATTGTATGACATTCCAGAATTCTGTGACATTTAATTTGAATTTCATTTACTTTAATTTTAATTTTTAAATATTTTGATATGATTCTTATTAATAATCTGATAATGTATGATTATTATGTATTTTCCTTATTAATAATGATCGAAAAGGTATTAATATTAAGTGTTAATCTTATGTTTAAAATGTTTTGACGTGTAATATAGCATGCATATACGAAATAAATTAATATGAATATGAATAATTTCCATTTATTTTTTTTACATGGAGGACTAACAGCTATAACTATGCTAATAACAACATAAATAGTGACACAGAGCCAATTATAGGATCTCACATATAGCAACATCTTAATATTTAACATTAAGTTAAATAACACGCACTATTTTACATAGGCACATGCAATAATATGTTAACAACGTTATGTATAGGGATGTTCACTGTATTTAAAATAAGTTACTTCACACCATGCTTGAAATGAATTAAAGCACCAGAATATTACTAGAAAAACGTAGACAGAAGTTATTTTCAGACACAATTTCTATTTTATAAATTATATAGTAAATTAGTAAATTAATACCGTATTTTATTATACAATCAAAACAATGAACTTATACAAATGAATTAATACCTATTAATCTATTTTATACATATTGAGTAGCAAACAGCAACTGCAGTTATTATAATCAATGAAATATTTTATAATAAGTATATTGGAAATCTAGAAACTATACCTACTTCGGGCACGGGCATACATACCAACTACCTGACAGTATTTTCAATTGAAGCAGCTTGACGCCAATTTGCGCCTCGCAGAAGGAATAAATAATTAGATTGGACACAGTGGACCTTTTAAAGGTATCTCAGTTTTTTGATAGCCTTATATTGTGTCATTGTGTCGCACTGCTGGGCAAGAGCTTCCCCTATGTCTTCCGCCACTCGTCACAATATTAATCACATTAAGATGAAATATTTAAAATTCCAATTAGTCTCCTTTCATTTATGTAAATAACGTACTTGTATATAAATGTCTCAAGATGACTTTTGACATTTGAATTTGACGTAAATTCCATATTAGTTTAGTATACACTGCATTAGTGAAAAACACTTGAAAATGGCTCTTAAATGTCCAATCGATATTTATTTTGTAAGTAAAATAATATTACCTGTCCCCAAAAGTTGGTCATTCTAACGGTGGCCTTTTGGTTCCGTAGCCAAAATAGCAAAAACGGAACCCTTATTATAGTTTCGTTACATCCGTTCGTCTGTCTGTTCGTGTGTCAGACCACAGCCATTTTACTCGGAAAATATAAGATATATTTTCTAGAAGAGCGAAGCCATATCCATACAATCAAAGTTACGCTCTAATTTTAAAACGGTATACTTAAATTGAAACACCCACAAGTGAAACTGGATAATTCAAATAGTTAGTAATCAACATGAATAATTGAACGATAATCAGAACTCGATGAGAGGGGGTTAGGGTCGGCAACGCGCATGTAACTCCTCTGGAGTTGCAAGCGTACATAGGTTACGGAGACTGCTCACCATCATGCGGGCCGTATGTTTGTTTGCCACCGACGTAGTATTAAAAAAATTGTTGCGTAGGATTATAATTTCCTACCTACCTGAATTTACGGAACCTAATTTATATAAACTGCTGAGTTTCCTAAATACTGTGTTTGATTTGATGATCAAATACTTGCCTGCAAGTGCTATTTAAGTATTATTGTGTTGGACTATGTTCGAGTGCTCTCTAGAAGTCACTCTGAATTGGCGTCATAACACGTCATGAGGTATGTACTCGTACAAGTCCGATTTCATGGGGGACTCAATTGCCTAACAAAATTAATGATCTCCTTTTCTGACACAAGCAATAAAAAGGTGTAGGATTCTCTATTTAAATTATCGCTAGAGGTGTGCAATAATTATAAAAAAAAAAACAATATAATTGTTAATCAAATAGGTATTAAATTTAATAGCATAAAGATAGGGTTTTTTACAATGTTGGTTATTCTTTACTAACGGTTTCTAAGTCAAAAAAAAATTGTGAGTTGTTAAGAAAACAGAACAGCAGTAAAATGTCATTCTATGAGTTCACAAATTGAAGTTTTAATTAACATCATCGAGCACTATTCTAAGTTCTTTAAAAGGATCAATACGGGTAAGTGTGGCTGGCCTTCACATAGGGCCTGTTTATACATTGACCAGTGTTTATTGCGAGTTCATACATACGTAATTTGCATTTAGGGGCCAATGTATGAACTCGCAATAAACTCTAATCAATGTCTGGTCAAGACGACCTGTCTGGCCTAGTGGGTAGTAACCCTGCCCTTCATAAGCCGTTGATCCCAGGTTGAAATTCCGGTAAGGGCATTTATTTGTGTGATTATATGTTTATTTTCCTATGATTGATAATTTAGATTTATGAAACGTCATCGTCACGAAAAATAAAATGTCAAATTAATAATATTTGGTGGTAGTATTAACTGCTCTAAGTAGGTATTCTACTTAGGTTAAAAAGACGACTTTTCTCTTCGCGTATCGGACTCCAACATCAATCCAAAATCATTTTTAAGCAGTCCAAATACACAGATTTCTTATGAAGAAATAATTATAAATAAAAAAAATATCATGCACCGCTTTTTAGCCAAAATAATTTTAATTTACTATTTATTGGACTAATCAAATTTTATTTTGTTATTAAGCAATATAACTGTTATATTTTCATTAATAATTTTATACTTTACGAATTCTATCTCACTTTTGTATAGGTATGTATTGCATGTGACCCGAAATGAAACTGACGGCCTACCGCGAAAACCGAATTTCGCAAATTTCGGGAATCTTTCTCTTTATTTCCAATGAAGGCGTAATTAGAGTGACAGAGAAAAATGCCCCCAATTTGCGAACTTCGATTTTTGCGGTTATATCCCTGGTCTGAGTCCTACATTTGTTCCTCGCTGGCTCTATCAGCCGCCATTTATTTGGTTTTCACTTACAATATATTGGTTGAATTTGCTCGGAGAATAATTAGACCGCGAGCCAGGAGCATATATCGTCATCGCCTCCCGGCTGATACTTTGTCAGATGATAGTTTAGAGGCTGTTTTAAATTTTAAAAAACCGTCATCCGGTTGTATCGCCGTGGAAAGACCGTCAGCTATTGACATGAACATGTAAAAAATACGCGCCTTACCACTTTATCTCCGCAAAGTATGCGTAATGTGTAAATTGCGTAATCCGTTTATTTGATTTATTTGAAAAGCCCGATAGAATGTTGCATGCAAAGCTTCATGATTTTGTTATTACTACCATAAAATAAATATGCTAGACGTGGGTTGCGTCATTACCAAACTAAAATAAAGTTGGGCGGGACATGTTGCTAGGCATAGTGATGGCGGTGGACTAAAATGTTAGCCGCTTTCGGATGAAAGAAGCCCCTGGCGTCCGTTGGCTCGTTGGGTGCACGATATTACTTATTATTTTTTACACATTCATGCGACCATCTGACGTTATTACCACCGCGATACAACAGGCTGACGATTTTGTTAATTAACAATATCATCTGAATTATCATCTGACAAAGTATCAAACGGGAGGCTATACGAGTTTTCGCCCGGGAGGCGATTGGTCATGGAAATCTGTTCCTGGCTCGCGGTCTAATTTTTCGTCACTAAATTACTTTAAGGTACCTACATCAAATATTAAAGTATTTAGAATTTCCTTTATAAATAAAAATCAAAAAGTTCTGTTGAAAGTCCCAAAAGTAGGAGGTTGGGCACGGGCGCCAACCCGTAATATGCAACTTTGACATTTAATCTAAACAATATTCTACCCTGACCCTGTGTTTGCTATGAATAAAAAGTTCCGTCAGTTCCACCCATACCTAGCCCAAATATTCTTGTTTTTTTGCTCCTTAATATTATAGTATCACTGCAATGCATACATTTGTTTGTATGTCAAGATTTTATTTCTCAGGAATAAGTAAAGGTTCAGAATCAAGTTGTTTTAATATTATTAAATACTTAGTTCTACAGCAATTGAAATTGAGAAAAACTAAAATTATGAAATCAACGAAACGCAATCACACATTGCTTAATGCCAAATATTGACACGCGTAAGGGATATAGTTAGTTAGTTTTAAATAGTTTTTTTTTTATTAACACATTCGGTGCAGCAGCGCAAAACGCAAACTTACAGCCAGTGCTTTACGAGTCATATTTGACCGGTCTGACCTAGTGGGTAGTGACCCTGTCTCTGAAGCCGATAGTCCTGGTTTCGAATCCCCAATTACTATTTTTTTTATTTTTATACTAAATTTGAAATTTCTAATTACTTAAGAATTATCAATTTTTGATTTTATATCTCTATTTTATTTATATTTAAATGTTACCTTAATTTATTCGACTTGGATGTGTTTGTATTTTGTATGTTAGATAAGTTTGTTTTTTTTTTTACTTGTATGTTTTGTGTATATAGACAGTTGTGTCTGGTATAAGTATTGAATTGAATTTTAATTGAATTGAAAACAAATATTATTCATCTATATATAATTATAAAGAGGGTAGAACTTTTAGAGTAGGTAATTTTCAATACCTGTTGATGGCATAGTCCTGAATTTACGCATTCATAAAATGTCGTATCGACGCAGAAACGTGAACAATGCACAGCGCTATGAGCAATCTGAGCGCTGCGTACCCGCCTTTCGGCGCGGTATGGGGTCATGGGGTACGGACTAATAGTCTCTGTGCCGCGCCAAAGAAAAACCTTTCAGTTCAGTGCGTTATGCTATACTTCCCGTATATTTTTTTCTTTTGAAATGGAAATTTCTTGAATTAAGAATATCGGGAGTTTAGTCGTAATTTTCTTACTTACACGGGAACATAGAAAAACGTCAGGTACTCAATCAAGTATCAATGTTTTATTTATTCTTTATTGTATTTTTCGCAAAGAGTTGAAATCTCTAATATTCCCATTTTAAGTTCTTGGGAGCCTACTTCACCTTAACGGTACATTTTAATTCACCCCTTACTCTACGTATTTTTCCGTATGTTTTTAACTTTCTTACATATATGCCTCTACACATCATTGTGCTCGGACAAAAAGAATAAGTAAGTCAGACTCAGTGTTACGGAAACCATTACGTCACGTCAATGAGGACCGCAAGGACATTCCTTTGTTTAAAACAAAGACCATTGATGGATGATCGGGAAAGTTCCCTGGTCATATATCTAGTGTGAAATTCCCATTAGACGACGGTCGTTTGCTAGTTTTTTACTAGAGTAATGAGTTTCTCGGATATGCGATAATTTACCAGTACCTATAGTATACTATGTGTTTAATGAAGTGATTGGAATGTTTAGATTACAAGTATGTGATCAATCAAGGACGACTGCATTGCAGTATTACCTACTTCAAGAGAAGGAGGCTTACTTTTATGTATTTTTTATATAAAAGTGTTTTTTCATTTAAAAAAAAAGATAAATTTCAGATGCTCCGATATCTAGTTTTTTTATCCAAATGGATAGTTATAAACTATTTAGAAGACATATGGAAAGGATTTAAGAAGCACAGGATCGATTAAAAGAAATAAAAAAGTACTGGTTTGAACTAAAGAAAATACGTAGTTATTTACTTTTTTATATTTTTTTTATTGATGGCCTGTTTCTCAATGTTCAAGTAAAGTATTGGATAGCTAATCAACAAATAAATTAACCGCTAGATAACACTTCCAGCAAAATTTTGCACTTTATCTACTAGTTAAGTTTACTTGAAAATTGTGAAATGCCAACGATGAGTTTATTCATCGAGCAAGTAGCTTATTCAGAACTTTACTTGTACGTTGTAAAACAGGCCCTAATAATTGATATATCACAAGTGTGATGAAAAACATTGTGTGTTTACCGCCTTATACTAATACTAATACACAATGTACTATTATAATAAAACCCATCAAAATTTTTATGTTGTTACTGTTGTATTAAAGGTACATAATATTAATAGAATATTACACTACTCGTAATACTTACTTACTTTTAAGGAAACATCTGTACTCAAATATGTAACCAACGTTTTATTGTACGTGCACGTTCCATTTATGTTTCTGTGTTATCTCCTTGATAAATCTTCATCCCCCCATAATTTTGCTTGTTGCAAATACAGAATTAGGTTTAGTGAATTCATAAGGTCCCTTTTCTAAAAAGTATAACTCTTCGGTGAAGACAGGATAATTATGATCAGACTTCACTCCAGGTAAGTTCGTTTGATCATGTAATAATATTACCGTCTCTATGTAACTAAAGATTATTAAAACTTTAAGATTTACGTTAAATTTATGACGTTGTAATGAATAAGTGTTAGAATCTTGACATAAGGTCTCATATTTCATGCAAAAAGGCAAATATAAAATAATTAAAAAAATGTTTTTTATTAATGATATATTTGGTGTTATTTATAGGTATATCAGGTTTTCCCGAACAATATAGGTCACCAGCAAGTAGCAAAAAAGATCCAAGAATCTGGCAGTTAATATATTTTAAATCCACTATCGATAATTTGCACCTCGTTGTGTTTGGGCATTGGTTACTAGTTTTCAAAGTACGAAATCTCTCTGTGATTTATTTTTGGTTTTCATCGTGTTCAATTACAGTATACTGTCAGCTACATAACTTCACACTAGAAGATAACTTTTTAGTGCTGCGAACTTTATTTGTAATTTTCTTAAAACGGTAAAACTTTAAGGTAAAATAATAACTATAAAATCTTGGAGTTTGATTCTTCCATTTATGTTAAGTATAGGTATAGATTTCAGTCCTGGAGTTATATATGAGCTTATACTCATTCCCACCACAAGTTCCCTTTCCATGTGGATTATCAAATAGAATATACTCTAAAAGCCGTGACCAAAGCCCGGAGACAAAACATGTCCGTTATATTTAGCTCTATGGACTAATCTGATAGATAGGAATAAATCCGCTTTTCGAATACGCACCGCTGATATATCCACTAGTATTTTTAATTTTTCGGGCTAGTTTTACAAAAAGCTAATCTCCGTATTCAAAATACGAGTCTTTGTTCACTAGAGCGCTAATGCGTGACGAAATGTTAAATAATGTTTAGGTATCTACTCCGCAAGTAGTTTAATAAAAAATAATACTTTGTAATAACTATTATTGTATAATTTAATAAAAAATATATTATACTTTGTTTATTACGTTTTTTTTTTTACTTTTATGACGCGATCTTCATATTCACTAAATCGACAAGCAGCCAAGCTCTTATTTTCCCCATATTCCCATTTGCTGCAGAGGCATAGACCCTATGAAAGAGCGAAAAAAAAAGCGAAAAGTGGTGCTGGAGCATTCTCGCTTGGACTCAATTCCGTAACAGCGACTCCTTACTTCAACTACCGGCATAACGACGCGTCTATCCTCACTGGTGCAAGTTCAAATACTCACCTTCTTTTGTTTTGACACGTTACATATAGAGGAGACCGGGCATTAGAGCGTCTGTGTGATACTATACAGTGCAAAATTGCCGGACCCTAGCGTTCAGATGATCTCCCATGAGATGGACGAATCATATTTGACGATAAAAAAAAACCAACAACTCTGTCAAGAGTGCGACGAAGAAGAAATTTGTGTTTTAAATTATTAATAATAGCACTTCTCATGCTCGTAAAATTGACATTTAAGTCGCGTGTAAACGACATAAAATTGATTATTATGCTCTAGACTATAAAGTAAAAACATCTATTTCATCTGTCATACAAACTGCCAGCCCTGCTGCCGCGTCCCCGACCGGCATGCTGCCGAGTTCCGACCGGCGCGCCCCGTGCCCCGACTGACCCGAGTACAATTTCTTTAGTCTTGAGACAATACGATAAAATAACCTAAAATATTGGAAATTTTTGTAAATTTTCCGCGCCATTGAAGTGAAAAGCTGAGTGTATACATTTTTGCTGGCAATACTAACTAGTAGCTTGTTATTAATTTAGTTTAGTATTTTTATAGTTACGGTATGCCTCTGTATATATCTATTATGTAAATAAAAAGCTAGTAGGTATTTAATCTGCGAACAGAGTGAACCTGTAAATTTGGAGAACTGCAAGGATAGCATTATAGCACAGAAAGATATATAAATAAATAAACATACATCGCTTTCTCATCCTTCTACCTAACTTGTATTTTCTTGAACCTATATACTTTAATTCAACCATTTAGAGAGAATAAATTACACTTGCACGTAAATTATACAAAAATGCAAGGTAATTAATGCACGTGTGATTAGAAGCGTCAGTTTTGCAACTATTAGCATCGTCATCGTATTAAAGATGTCAGGACTTTACTTTTCAATCAAGATCTTCATATAGTTACACCTACTAGTATTTAGCTCTTCTAACAATATTAATAGTTATTTGTTTTATAAGGGGGCAAAGTTGTTGTTTAACCGCTCGTGCTAATATTGATACGCGAGCAAGCGAAAGATTCCAAAATTGAACCACGAGCGTAACTAGTGTTCGAGAAGTGGAATCTTGAGCGTTGCAAGGGTTTCAATGCACGAGGGTTAAACAAACTTTGCCTCCGAGTGAAACACAAAATTTTTCACCACACCAACACGAGGAAACTACTTACTATGAAATACCAAAATATTCAACTGTAATCAAATCCAAATGAACGTAATGAAAAAATAATCATTCAAAATCATCATTTAAAAGTCAATTCTACTAGCTAACATAAGAAAACATATAGTCGTATATCAAAAAGGTAACTGTTCTTTTTTATGATGTATTTATTTTTGTGTATATACGACTTTATTTATTATCACTATTGCTTTTTTATAACACCACCTTGGGAAAGTTATGAACCTTTTTTTAATAATCTTGGCTTACTATCGCTACCCGCACTATATATATTTACGATTTATGTATGTTTGTCAGCAAAAATAAGCATCTCTTTAAAAAGGCGGCTGACCTGTACAAGCGTCCTCGTAGAGACCCTAACAGGCTTGTATTAGATGTTTCTCCAAACTAGCTTTTTAACAAATTGCCTGATCACCTTCAAGAATTGAATGCCAAAGCACTAAAACCAAGGCTCTGTAAACTAATCCAGTAACTTTATACATTATAGCGTTTGCGTCAAATCCGGTAGTGCTGATTTTTTGCAGGCTTGTTTATGATGTTGGCCCAATGAATAATCCAAGTTTGTGATCTCAAGCGCCGAACGCAACTTTGTCAAAAATCGAGAAATCCGCGAAAATTTCGTGCTTTTTTTTTTAGATTTGGACGATTATAAGCCTAAAGGACTAGTTTAAAATAGTACCTTAGCAGAACGTTCTTAAAGTAGACTAAATTTGCTAGAATACAAGATTGCAATTGTCTCTGTAGACCTAATAGTTTCCGAAGCCTTTCAAAGTTTATAATTTTTTCGAACTTGAATTAGTACGATAAGCAAGTGCAGTGAGTATGCACTTTTGCCTCGGGCGATGCCGCTTGGTACGATTGTTCCTTAGGTTAAACAAAGATGATTTGGCCCGGTAGCCACGAGATCAGACCGTGACTGCCTCCCAAAAAGAGGGGAAAAGAGAGGCTCATCAGGTGCAATCTTTGCTATATTTCTTCCTGCTCTGAGCAACTAGGGCAAGTTATATATAATTTTCATATAATTGAGGGACAAGTAAATTCATACTTTTAAAACACCAAGTTATTTTTTTATCTTTGGCCATAATTACATTTCTATGAAAATCGTCACTGCCATCCGCTACATACTTATTAAAAAATATATGGCGGCCTGCTTTGTAGCGATACTTTATAGAATAAGGAATAAATGGGCTAAGTTTTTATCTAGTGCAAATCGCCACTCTGTGATTGTAAAGGCCAAAGTTAAATAAATACATATACATAATTCTCATTTAAAGTGCAAAATTCAATTTTGTGTATGAAAAAGTATAGCAAATATTTAAAAAATGTCCCTAAATTATACGTAAAAGATATATAACTTGCTGTAGTAGGTAAGAGTAGGAAGAAATATAGCATAGATTGGACCTGGTAGAGCCGACTCTTTCTCCCCTCTTTTATGAACTTTGAAAGGCTTTATCTCGGAAAGTATTATCTACAGAGACATAGTCTCATACTGTAGCAAATTCAGTGTACTTTAAAAACGCCCCGAGAAAGTAATATCAAAAACTAGCCGTTTAGGGTTATAATCGCCCGAATCTAATAAATTACTAAAATTTGCGCGTTTTTTTCGTTTTTTGACAAAGTTGCGATCGGCGCTCGCTGTCACAAACTTGGATTATTCATTGAGTATTGATCATAAACAAGTCTGGAAATAATCAGAACTACCGGATTTGACGCAAACGGACCCCATTACAAAAGTCGACAAAGTTACTGGATTAAATTGAAAAAAAAAAAAACTTGTATAATATTAACGACATTTTAACTTGACCGTTCTTTCTGATTAATTGCTCTTAGTTTTAGTATCACCTGACATTTGAAGTTTGAACTATGTTGTATATACCTGTCTATTTTGTTTGATGTGTTGGATGTCTTAGAGTTTAAGGTGTAAAATGGCACTATGTAGTTAAACATGTGATACCTAATAAAAATAGTATAAGAACTATTGCGCCCTGTTTAATGCAAATAAATCTATATTTCTTAATTTTTTTTAAAGATAACTTTACAATTTTAGTTGCTAATGCTATAGTTGAGTAAAATTGTTGTATATACTATAATTGTTGGTATTAATTGTTGTAGTCTATATAGACTACGTAGTAGGTTAGTTTGACTAAGATCGGACACCGGATAAGAACGTATGTCGTCAGTGCGCCATTTTGTACCGCATCTCTCTTCAGTTCAGAGCACACTTGTTGGTCCGACTGAAAAACCGCATAATAAGTGCAGTCGAATGAAAATGTCGTAATATGTGTTTTTGTGTGGTCACTTGAATGCTCGATTAAATTTCTTTTTAATCTTTCTAAATAGTAAATACGCACACTGATTAATATATATATATATAGTCCTCCTCATCGTTTTCGATAACGCCGACCCTAAATAAACATTATGGACGTTGTCTAGCATGAGCCTTAATGTGGCTGGCCAGGCCGAACTTGCTCTTAAGTACTCTATTGCACGCACGACAATAAAGTTGGCCAGCTGCGTTGAACGTGTACACATAGGAGGGCTTACGTCTCTTTTTCCGTAACTGGCGTTTTATGCTAGGCTAGTGAGGCGGTTATCTTCAAATGTTTTGACACCGTTATATGGATGGTAGAACGCCAAGAAGACCTCCTTCCAACAAGCTCCTCCCAACGCTCAGGGTCGATGGCGCAAGCGCTCAGACTAATAATGGTTGTAGTGTATAATGTAATTTAGCCTCCACTTATACATCATTATACTTACGTTACCACTTTCTTTGAACCTACCGCGCTCATGTGGATTTTTTAACGTCATGATAACGCCCAAAAGTTTGACAACCACAATTTCTATAATATTGAATGCATGGACATCGGACAGAAAAAGTGTAAAAAATAATGATCGTGACCAGTTTGGCCTAGTGGATAGCCCTGCCTACGAAGCCGACGGTCCCGGGTTCAAATCCTGGTAAGGGCATTTATTCGTGTGATGAGGATGGATATTTGTTACTGAGTCATTGGTGTTTTTGTATGTATTTAAGTATTTATAAATATTTATATATTATATATATCGTTTTCTAAGTACCCTCAACACAAGCCTTATTGAGCTTACTGTGGGACTTAGTCAATTTGTGTAATAATGTCCTATAATATTTATCTATTTATCTTGAGTTTCCAAAACGTCCCGCTTGGCGCGCTGTTTCTAAATCCTATACAAAACGCGTACGTCACGTCTGGCTTTCGAAAAAAATTACACTAGGGGAGAACCAAAAAACCACTCATCACACGCTCACTTTGACGTCTAGAA
This sequence comes from Cydia pomonella, assembly GCF_033807575.1. Classification (NCBI taxonomy): domain Eukaryota; kingdom Metazoa; phylum Arthropoda; class Insecta; order Lepidoptera; family Tortricidae; genus Cydia; species Cydia pomonella. The sequence continues at coordinate 10,927,912 of NC_084706.1, read as the reverse complement.
AGATAATAACATTAAATTATATACGTTTACCTATACTTTGTATATTGTATATATAAATTTGCTTTATTGTGTTTGTAATATGTCTTATGTAAAATAAAGTATTTTGATACATACATACACATATATTATCATGCCTTTTTTAAATCACGTCCGTACCCTATCCACAAACTGAGAAAAAAATAAAATCCAACATCATCTCAACCCACCTAAAAACGTCCGAAACTTTGCCGAACTCACGTTAGGTATCAAAATAAAATAAAAACGGCCAAGAGCATGTCGGGCCATGTCAGAGTAGGGTTCAGTAGTTACTTTTCCGTCACAGTAAGCTAAAATGGAGCTTAAAGTATAGTAGATTGTTAACCAAGGGATGAACTGTGGATGTATGTCTTTTTACTATGAAGGGTAAACTTTTTGTAATAACTCAAAAACAGCGAAACAGATCATGTCCACTATAGTTTTCATATAATGTCTTTCTTAAGCTCTACTTCCACGATTTTTTTCATATTTTTTGGACCTATGGTTCAAAAGTTAGAGGGGGGGGGGCACATTTTTTTTTTCTTTTGGAGCGAATCTCCCAACATATTCATTTTATAAAAAAATGTTTGTTGAAGACCCCTACACTGTAATGCTGAAGCAAAAAAAATAATTCACCCCCAATTTACGCAAAGGGGAGGTACCCTAAAAAAATATTTTTTTTAGATTTTATTGTACGACTTTGTCGGCTTTATTGATGTATATATCCATGCCAAATTTCAGCAATCTAGCACTAACGACCACTGAGAAATGCCTCGGACAGACAGACAGACAGACAGACAGACAGACAGACAGACAGACAGACAGACAGACAGACAGACACAGACAGACAGACAGACAGACAGACAGACAGACAGATAGACAGACGGACGGACGAACGGACGGACGGACATGGCGAAACTATAAGGGTTCCTAGTTGAACGGAACCCTAAAAAGAAATAGGTACCCATATTTTGCAGTAAGACCTTTTTAATTTACGTTTGTTTTTGGTAACAGTGACACAATTGATTGTGTTGAATACTCAAATAGTTATTAAATTGAAATAGTACCTAAGCTTGGCTTTAATAGGTCTACTCAATATTATGATAAAAAAATCTACGAGTTAGCGCTAAAAAAACGGTCTCAAAGTTGTTAGGTATTATTATTATTCGTCTAAACAAAGTATGTACCCAAAAAGTATGTAGATGTTATTGTTATCGTTTTAAGCAAGTTACTTGAACCACGCTGTCTTATGCTCTTTAAGCCATTCACATTAGTAGTCCCCGCTTGCTCGGCCTTGGCGCCCGTCGCGAATGCCTAAGCAGACATTCGGGAGCTGCTACAAACATGGCTACTGGCAACCGTTCGATCCGTGAATTCAAATCGCACCCGCTCGTCGTGTGGTAATGACCCAAATTGTGTAATTTTACGTACTTTATTGAAATCGTAGCTCTAAATGTAAACAATATTAAATATAATATTAATATTTTGAAGAACCTCCTCATCCTTAAAGGATCCAAAAAATTGAAACATGATACTTGACATGAAAACGGAGTTTGACATGACCTCACGCAAGCATAAAAGACGCCCTCTTGATACTTTCAGGAGTCTTATGAGTACAGTTGTTCGTGTTCAAAAGAGATAAATCGTGTCTGAAGCGAGCATTTCCTCATTGTTGTGTAACTTCGTCATCTGATTGGCTAACACACATTGGGATTGATTCAACCTTGAAACCTTAGAATTACCTACATATTTTCACAAATTCCTTTATGCTATAATTAATTGATATAACTGGGTTTTTGACATTTGATCAGCAAAATGATAAAAAATCTTGCAATAAAGATGATAAAAAAATACTGTCTAATTAATAACCAAAACACACTTCTCTGTCTCTCCATAGCTCAAAATGTCTAGATATCAAGAGCCATCAGGGGGCGTATTCAGATTATAAAAAACATAAAACTAAGCGAGCGGGATGCATGATTGTAATATCATTTTTCTGTAATCAGAATAAGTCTTGTATATATATGTGTAATTAGTAATAAACGGTGCAATATAAAAACTTGGACATTTTTTTTGGAATATACATACCTACTAGTACGTTCGTGAGCAGACGCCTTTATTTTACTATCTTGCTTTTATTACAATATATTACAAAACTGCAAACGAACTATTTTATCTATTCCACCCTCATAATGAGATTGCAGGCTGCACCGACTTCCTTTAGTCGAGGAGTTGAACTCATTAGAATTAATTGAATTTCAAAGTCTTTGATCAGAACTTGCCCATCTATTCACATTGCGGATTAAGTGCAGGCGACTTGAACTCTTGAGGTTTCCCACATATCTCAGGTGGGTGGTGAAGAATTTATGTGGCAATTTTCTAGTAAAAGGTAGCTGAGTTTTTGGAATAGAACTTCTATCTATTTTACATTTTTACTTCCTTAACATGATATTTCCTAAGTATACTGAGGCAAGTGACAATTTTATGATTTTATATTTTTTACATATTTATGATTAAAAACCAATATTAACCTTCCACTGAAATTTCATGCTGAATTTCGTATTAGTTTTAGAAATAAAGTGATGTATATGGATGCAACTAACATCATTTTATATTTGTTATTTATTTATTAATTTACTCGAACATGGTTGTACTGAGGGAAGTTACTTGCACCACAGTACGCGGTACAGTTAACACGGAGTAGGGTAAAAAAGGGTGGCATAATAATGATACAACTCACTGGGTCGACCTGGTAAAAAACTGATAATATCAATTTGAAATAAAATTGTTTTATAAATTACTAATGTTTTTATAATTAGGTAAGTAACATACAATTCTACTTTTAATAAAAAAAATCCTAAAAATTTTCGTTAATACGCGTGTACGGAGTTTATACTCTTACATCACAAACTGCTATACATTTTATAATTCCACTAATGCAGACATAAGTTAGATATTTCGCGAAAACAAATCCAACATTCTATGGAACTACATCAACAAATAAGGAAGTTATGTTCCGTTGTAGGTACCTTTGAACAGTTTGAACCCCTTTCTTGTAATCCTCATTTTGCACTTGCCTCATTATGCTTAAAAGGTATCGAGATGGTCTTATACAAGTTCGCCTTAGCGAACAAATTACCAGTGCTCGGCAAGCAATTTTATTGTACCTAATGCCATTCCTTGGTAGTGTGCAGTTTTATTCAAATGCTAAACGCGTCGCACCGCGTCATTGTTTTAAGTTGGATTGTTCTGGAGCGTGTGACGTAAGAGGGCAGGACCTTTCCAACAAAGGTTCTATTTTAAGGTGAGTCATAATCTCATAATTAAGTCACACAGAGTTGGAATCAGAGGGCCTACCGCGAACCACGTTGCCTCTCTGTCACACTTACGTACGAATTTACAAGTGCGACAGAGAGGCAACACGTCGAACGTGGTTCGCGGTAGGCCCTCAGACGCTTACATTAATAGCCAGTTCATCTCTCATAACTCTGAAAGTTAATTATTGCTTGTCAAAGAAGTTAGTTGAAAGTGCTACGTTTTGTATAATAAGTACCCTAAGTATTATACCATAGCAGAGGTAAATCACTGTACCAAATATGGTGTCGCAAAGTATATATATAAACAAGTAAACACTGCATCGTAGCTAGTTGCAGAAACAATGACAATAATGCTGACAACACTAGTATATGTATATAATATTATGTCCAATCGCCAACGTTTATTATTTACACGAGTGCGAATTTAATCATCCGAAATATAAATTAAATTCCAATACTTTTTAAAACATGTTCCGAGTTTCGATTTTGAGCTTCAGGAAGTTCAGGATAGAGCGAAATAGCAATGAATGACCACAATGAAAAATCAATTACCTTGAGGTGTGTTCTGATTATATAATTTGTATTGTTAATTGATTGTATACTTATTATTGGTTGTGAATTTGATCTGGATTTGTTATTTTAAAATGAAAGCATAACTTCGTTTGCATGTGAGCGGCTTATTGGCGGCGGGTTCGTGTGGCTCTTAAAATAACGAGTAATATACAGTCGAATTCATAAATGTATATGCATTTCTTCACCTTAATCCATTGCCATAAAGTAAAAGAATGTATAGGTACACGGGTACATAATTATTAGATTTCTTTGTATCTGTTTGCGTTTTATTATTATCTCCTTTATTTACCTCATTTCTTAGGCTAGGCTTTTTACAATATGTATATAAAAATAAAATATAAAAACACTTACAAAACAATACAAAAGATATAAAAATATTATTAAAAACCTAACCTAGGGTGCCGCCAGCAGCGGGGCAGGGCCCAAGCTGCCGGTGGTCAGGGCCGCCGAGAGAGGAACCGCCGGACTATCCGCGCCGTGTCCAAGATCACCGCCTTCTGCATCTGACCCTTGATCTAACCACCTAGCGAGAGTCTAGTTATTATTTTAGTTGTTTTTGTAATTCGACATTTAGAGACTTTTTACATCTCTAAGTAAAAATAATACTTTCGTTTGCATTAATATTTTCAGTTAATTGTATTTTATAATTGTTGATGTGCTTGTATGTAAATTCCATGTAACATGACGTGTAAAAGTGCCCTTGTGGCCTATTTGCTGAATAAATGTTGAAGTTGAAGTAAGAACTCGACTGTATATACAACAATTCAACTACTGTCGACATTTTTAAACGCTGTCGAGATACATCTCCTTTTGGAAAAATATTACAGGATGGCAGATACATTTGCCGCGTTGGTTTACGCGCTACTATTGACGCTGACCGTACCAAACGAGCACACTACACTTACAGCCCACAGGCAACTTGACGGTCAATGGTCACCTTAGTGCCGTCGTTTGCAACTACGGAAGTCTGCCACTCCAGTCCAGGGGCATCACGTGCCGCTGCTATAGTACTACCACTTTTGGTCCGAATATAAACTCTATGTCATGCGGACATTTAAAATAAAACGTTGGTTTTGTATGTAGTAAAACAGGTATTTAAAGTAGATCGCTTGGACGTGAATTTGTTGGGTGAACTCGCACATTTTGTCCAAACCGGTTCTCAGTAGGTAAACGACAGCCATGAGGCCACAGCGTATGTTAATATAGTTAATTGTAATAAGTTACAGTATATATTTAAAATATATATACTTGTTATTTGCACTATACATTTCATTTCAATCACAGCTACAGCGATACTGATATCTCAGTGTCAATAATGACGGTTATTCAACCAAAAACACCACTTTTGACACTGACAGATCGGTATAGTATCGGTGTGACATCTTATAAGACTTCCGGTTCGAGCGCCATCTTGATAATCACGCCTCGTGATTAATTCCTTTGTTTTATGCTCATTCATATTGTTTAAAATGTAATATCGATAGCTTAATACAGTAAACTAATGTGGTAGTGTGCAGTGAATAGAGAATTAATCTTGAAACGCGTTTAACCACCATTTTGGAGTCTACGGCCGGTAGTTCACGTGCTACATTCAAGAGTTTTACAAGAGCTGACAAAATCACCGTACACTGTCTTGTACTAACCGTATAATTTTGGTCGTATTTGAAGCTCCTAATATCTGGATACTGGCGAAATAGTCCCACTGAACTGAAGCCATCATTTTAAAATAATTGATGAATGACATCTTATAAGCATTATTCGAATTGGAATTATTTACACTTAATAGTATTAAACTTCATTTATTCAGTAGTATGGTATGGTACTGATTTATACATAATTAGCAGAGCAATGATTACCAAGCCGGATATTACGAGAGTCACTTACATGCTAATCATGTGACAATGTTCTAGTATAAAAAATACAAGATGCGAGTAATCCGAAAAAGCACAAACCTAGAATATGTTCAGATGCATAGGTACCTAATTTCCAGTGATCGGAATAGGTAGTGCCATTTCGGGTGAATGACCTTAAATATTGTACATAACATGGATAAGACTTGAGCTTCTCCGACTCGTATTCCTCACAGAAAAATTTCTTCAAAACGCTAAAGTATTTTTTTATCATTATATATAGGTACATCATTCATTTAAAAATACTTTTGTTTAACAGTTACAAATAACAATAATACAAACTTAAAATAAAACACGAAACATCATTGTCACTATATTAAATTATTCGTTATTTATTAACATCTTTTATTTCTTACTTTCTTTGGAATTATAGTAGCAAACCATAATTTGTTCAATATTTTCTAGTTTCAATCTATTTCTTTAGACATCTCATATCCATTTATATGTAGAAAATGACGTTTCAACTTCTACTGGTGTCATCGGGGCAAATTTATAAAACAAAATGTCATCAGATGCGGTTTCTTTTGAAATAATTTCTGCGCATTCTCTTATAGTATCTAAATCCGGATATCGAGACATGACCGCTTCAAGTTTGGTTTCTACGGGTAACCTAGTAAACCAATTTATGACCATCCTAACTTGATCAAAATCTATTAAGGCATCGACCATTGACATATTACGTTCCTGTAAACGAGTTAAAACCACCTCGATTATATTAAAACTTTCATGAATAAAATCTAAATCTTCTTTAATGTTGTGTTTTTTAAGCACTTGTTTAGCCTTTTTAATCGAAACTGCATCTGAAGTTCTTAGACCTTATTTATCTCATTAAAGTACTTTACATAGTAAGACACTGCAGCGAGCCAGGTCCCCCACCCCCAGCTTGTAATTACTGGCTGTTGGATATTTATTTGGATTATCTGGATAAATTTCCTTTAACAGTTGCACTCTACTAGGACACTTTAAGAATACTTTTTTCATATTACGATCAGGGTGTCTACATTACACATTACACAAATATTGACATCTTATTTGCTCTGCCACCCGATGCAGAGCATGAGCTAAGCATGTAATATGTTTCATTTTCGGTAAAACACTTTAAAATTCGCCCCGCCTTCAACATATACGCAACGCTATCAGTACATAATAGAAGCACATTATCGAGTTGATTTTCATAGGATTCACCCCACATATTTTCTAAACAGTTCTAACAAACTTAGCAATAGTCTCCCCATTCACTACTGCAGGCACTTTACATGCCACTAAATAAGTTTTTTTGGGGGACAGTTGCATCCAAGGGCTTCACCAAGAAATGGACCACATATCTACCTAAAAAGTCTGTCGTTTCATCAAGCGATATCCGCATTTTTTATTTGCTACTTCACTGTCTATAGCACATATACTGGCTTGATGATGAAACTTGTCCAGGTATACTTTTCTTATCGTTGATTCACTGGGTAGAATTCGAAGAGGCTGATATGCACAAGTACAGCAAAAGTACTTTTGAAAAAAAGATGTGAATGTTGGATTTTCAATATGATATTGCAAAGTATGAGGAACTCGATCAGGTCGAACTAAAAATTCATCTGATTTGCGATGCAATCCTTGTGAACAAGCCCTTCGATCTTTTCACTGTACTCTTTCTATATCAACTTCATATTTTCTATGGTGTATTAAATGTCTTGTCGAGTCATACTTTAAATCGGGATATAATTAAATCCAGCTTAGAACAATTTATTTCTTAGTTTTCCGAGGCATGTTGAGTTAGGTAGAAAGATCTAATACTGTTCTTATTTAAACTAACAAAACTTCACTTCGCCCAATGAGGAGCAAATCGGAGTCCATCAGTTAGGGACAGCCAAAATAATCACAATAAGCATATCACAAATTCCGGTAACTTTTGCGATTAATTAATTTATAATATTTATATGGTACAAACGGCATATGACACTGTCGTGCATATGAAGTCGACATTGCAATCGTTTTATCTCTATTTAACTGGCCAGCTTATCACAAAATAGGTTATACTTTGTATCTTTAGGTTTTTAAATAAAAGTAAACAAAATATACCCTCAAATGGCTCCTTAAGTCCTGCGTAATTACCTACTATAACCTGTCTCCAGGACCATATGCACAACGTGGCTTCCAATGCGTCGAATTTAAAATAGGTATCTAGGCGATCATATCTCATAATACTTATATAAAATTATAAAATGTGTAAAAATCGTAATACTTAATTAAAATAAATATTGTAATTTGTAAATTAACGAGGTTTCGGTATAATATACTTATATAGTAGGTACAGTTGAGGGTAGGTCAAGTACTGCCTTTGATGGCGTGTCATGGATCGTAAATCAAATTCTTCCATAATTAACCGTAACACGCAATAAATAGCTACAGTGAGTACATAATAGCGGCAAAGCAATCTCACGCCATAGCGGGTTAGGTTTGAACTTGCTTTGTTATTGCGTAATGCAGATCAAGTTCAGTACAATTAGTTTTGTAAGTAACACTTACTAGGTACTTAGATTTAAAAATTGTTTTGTCGTATCGTCCTTCGTTTCGTCGTCCTTCAACTTTAAAGAATTAATTGTATTTAATTATAATGTTGATGTTTATTAATAGTACTAGTTTTTAAGGTACTTAATTATTTATTGTACCGTCACTGTACTTTTGTGTAAAAAATTGTTATTCATTGATTAAAGAAAACACATTGATCTAATACATATAAGCAAGTTAATTAAGGAACGTATGAGTATTTTTTGTCTCTCAATAATTATATTATTTTGTATTATTTGTTGGTCCAACTATTTTCTCTGTTTTTACTTAATTAGTTCGTATTGTCTCTCATTAATAACTTGGATGTCGCAATATCGAACGAGCTGATTGTGAGTCACTGTACATCACTCCTTGCATTTTGCCTTATATTACGTTGACACAGATCGAAAGACGTCATTAAAGATGGTTTGTTAAGCTTCAATTGTCTTATCATGTTTCTTTTATCAACTTTATTGTTATTCTGGTTTAAGCGACCTTGTGGCAACACGACTGTGACAGAGGAAAGTGGACGACCGCTTCTTCTCTATACAAAAATAGTCCTTACCCTTTTTCCTCTCTAGATATTAACATTATAGAGAATATTTATACACTAACCACAGCTGTGCCCCTTCATTTGACTTTTTTAAATTTACGAAGACCACGCTAACTGTTCCATTATATTAGACATTTGCCATGACAATGTTGGATTTGGTTTTCAATGTAATGTGTATATACTTATTATTTATATATGAACTAGTTTTGTACTGGCTTACGATGATGTATGTCTATGATAATATTATTTGAATTTTGTATTTCGCCTATGTTCTAATTTTTGTCTGCTTGACATCATCATGTCACTCGATCTTGTTGTTTACATTGAGATATACGTTCTTCAATATATATTCTAATATGCCTAAATAGCGTTGTGTTATTTAACCACTGCGTGCTCAGGGAGCTCCGCTACAGTGGTTATGGGCCCAGGGAGCCCGAGATATATTTAAATTTGCAGTCGAGTCTGTTTTAGGTACGCTTGATTTGAGGTACGTGCATTAGAAGAAGAAGTAGAGGTTGGCGTAGAGAGGTAAACAAAATGAATACTGTCAAAATAGAACCGCTTACACAAGAAAATTATGAAACGTGGAAGATTCAGGCTGAAGCGGTCCTTGTAAAAAACGATGTTTGGAGCTACGTGGACGGTATTTTTGTAGGCTATCCCAATGACAGAAAGGGTTACAAGATTTGGTTGCCGGGAGAACGAAAATTTGTTGTATCTCGAGATGTCAAATTTCAAAAATTTATTGAGCGGAGAAACGAGTGTGAGTATCCTAAGTCAGATCCACTAGAAGTCAGAAATGAAGAGGTACAGATATATGTCAATAAGAGCCCACAACCCAACTTAGTTGAGATAAATTTTTCGCCCAAAGGTCATGTCACGGAACCGGCCATCTGTACTCCTCAAAGTGAACAAACTGAAACACAAACAGCGAGCGTTCAGGAAGTTAGAAGTGATTTGGAGCTACTAGAACCACACGCAGAAAATACTCAGGTATCAACAGTAGACTTTGTACCGATTGCAGGTTCATCTCATACTCCTCAGCAAGATGTTGCTTCTCATAGTGATGGAAACAAGATTATGAAAAGAGGACCTGGTAGGCCGCGCTTAGAAAGAGGGCATATTGGAAGACCAAGAAAAAATTATCAAATGGTTGAAGTGAGACAAGAAATTGAAGCAGAAAGTGGTGTAGAGGACTCATCTGATTGCCAAGATTTCACGGGTACAGCTAAAAAGGTGGAACCAGAGGATGATGTAGAAAGTAGCACAGATGAATATTCTGACTGCCATGACTTCGTTGGCGCTGCAGAAATAACTTTAAAAAGGGCATTGTCGAGTGAAGAAAAACAGAAATGGGATGAAGCCATTTTATCGGAGATAAGAAGCCTAGTAAAGAATGACACCTGGAAAATAGCTAGAAGACCGGTCGGCCGTGCCATTGTAGGTTGCCGCTACGTTTTAACAACTAAATTGAACGTCGACAAGACAGAAAAGAAAAAGGCGAGACTCGTAGCGAAAGGATACAGCCAAAAACATGGTATTGATTATCAAGATACCTTTGCTCCGGTAGTTAGGTTAGATACCATACGATTGTTAACATCGGTCGCAGTTGAACTCGATAAGGAAATCCACCAAGTTGATATTAATACAGCTTATCTAAATGGCACATTGGACGAAGAGATATATATGGAAATACCAGAATTACTGAAGGAGAGTCTACAGAAGCTTTTGGAGTTAGAAGAACAAGGATCCGTCATACACGAACGGGCTAAGAGAATGTTAACCGATATCAGCGCGGGAGGTAATGTCTGCAAGCTTAAGAAATCATTATATGGGTTGAAACAAGCAGGCCGCCAATGGAATGTCAGGTTGAATGAGCAGCTTCAGCGCATGGGACTGAGGCCATCGTTAAATGAGCCATGCCTATACTTTCAAGACATCGACGAAAATACCAAACTTTTTGTAGCAGTGTACGTTGACGATATCTTGATAGTCTCACGAAATAAGGTTTGCATAGAAAAGTTTAAAAAGGAACTGGCCAGTGAGTTCGAACTCAAAGATTACGGGATTGCGAAATATATTTTGGGTATTGACATTGAAAGAAATGACAACGGCAAAATTAAGTTGTCACAACAAAAATATATTGAAAATCTTTTACAGAAATTTGGTTTTGAAAATTGTAAGGGATCCGTATCGACTCCAATGGAAGTGAACATGAAATTTGAACAGTTACAGCATGATGTAAAATCAAAAGAGCGATATCCATACCGGGAGTTGATTGGAAGTTTGATGTATTTATCAGTGGGGACCCGGCCCGACATTTCAAATACCGTCTCAAAGTTAGCACAGTTTGTAGAATCTCCACGTAAAGAAGCTTGGGTCGCTGCAAAACGCGTATTGCGTTATTTAAAAGGGACGAAGGAATACGGTCTCGTGTTCACAAAAACGGGTAAGTCGTTAGAAGGATATTCCGATTCAGATTGGGGAGGTTGTGCATTGGACAGGCGTTCATACCTGGTTATGCTTTTGTATTAGGTGGTGCGTGTGTGTCATGGAAATCTCAGAAACAGAAGTGTGTCGCGACTAGCACTTGTGAATCAGAATATGTTAGTTTAGCGTCATCGATGAAGGAAGCAATGTATCTGAACAGCTTGCTAACTGAAATCGGATTGGGTAAGTTTGCACAAGTAACCTTAAATGCGGACAATCAGGGAGCAATCTGCCTAGCCAATGATCCAGTGTTTCATTCCCGCAGCAAGCACATTGATATAAGGCACCATTTTATTAGAAATGTTTTAAAGGAGAATCGGGGCATTAAGTTAGTGTACTTGCCAACCGATTTCATGTTGGCAGATATATTGACTAAGGCTCTGCCGAAGGCAAAGCACCACGCTTTTATGTCTGGTTTAGGCATTAGTTCTTTGTCTTAAATATTTTGTGTTGTAGTTATTATTTTATTCCCAAGCTAGAATATACACATTAAGGGGGCGTGTTGGATTTGGTTTTCAATGTAATGTGTATATACTTATTATTTATATATGAACTAGTTTTGTACTGGCTTACGATGATGTATGTCTATGATAATATTATTTGAATTTTGTATTTCGCCTATGTTCTAATTTTTGTCTGCTTGACATCATCATGTCACTCGATCTTGTTGTTTACATTGAGATATACGTTCTTCAATATATATTCTAATATGCCTAAATAGCGTTGTGTTATTTAACCACTGCGTGCTCAGGGAGCTCCGCTACAGACAAAGTGTGGCAATGTCATCACTAATGTCAAATTTCTAAGAAAATATGACGTTTATAAAAACAATTCCTCACTTTGTTCTGTTCAAGACGGTGCAATTGCTTAGACAGAGTACAGTGACGAGCACTCGAACTCTACCTTACGTAACGCGTCTGTGACAGTATTTATTTACGCAGCCACGATCATCGTCTCAGATCATAGATATACCTATAATCATCGTATTCGCTTCGTCGTGGTGTCTTTATTTGAAGTCACATTCGGATTTCTACTGCTGCGGCGTTACTACTGCAGCGATGTTACCGGAGCGTTGCAGCAGCGGAAAGTAGGCAATGATTTGAGTTACTGACTTTGTTGCAATATGTACCTTGTTCTGTAAAGCTTACTTAAAATACCAACGAAATAACTAAATTTAAGTCTAATTTACTTATCCTATTAATTCTATGCATATGTAATTTTCGTGCACTCGCTAATATATCTAAGTAGTTTCAAACATATTATTGTTAAACATTACGCTTTATTTATTTTGAAGTAAGTACCTTTACCGTTTTCTAAAGCGTCAGGTTTTTGTTACAGATACTGTGTTAACAACTTACTTTATTGAAGAAATTTGCACTTATTGCTGAATCTGTATTAACGCCGTGGGCGTTAATATACCACCCTGTTAAACACTGAGACCCCGAGAGTCTAGTTGCATGCTTGTACAATTTTGTGTGACAAGCAATGGCAAAGAAACTACTTACTGGAACTACTTGCTGGAACGGAAGTACGTTTTGTGCAACAAAATTTCAGACCGAATCGATCATAACACGGACCTGTCACTGGTCTCTATGTGTCTCCTTATTAAGTGCTCTTACTGGCATAACTCGATTTTCCGGACATTGAAGACAACTAATACTTCTATTCACCGGTTCCAAGAGTCAGCGTCCTAGGAATGTCTTTGTTTTCAGTGCAGCATGCACGTATATTGGAAAATACTGCAAACCAGATTAATAAATTCCAAATTTTCCCCTGATTGAAACTGATTTGATCTTGATGATCTCGATGACATTGTTAAAATATCCCCTTTGGCAGAGGTGCGTTGAAAAAAGTAATAGACATAATTAAAACTATATAGAGTAGTTATTAGTAAAACAACGAATTGTCTATGCCATATTAAGTTGGGTTTTCCTTTCTGATTCCGTATTCAATGAGCTAGCGTATAGGGTCGCGAAATTATTTTTTCATGCACTTTTGCAACTGGGTGTACAAGGACAATACTTAAAACAAAAAGTTTGTTAAGCCAGTGCATGGAAAAAATAGTTATGTAAAATTTACAGAGAAATCTGTAAATTTAACACATATCTCTGTAAATTTTACGAATTATGTGTAAATTTAACATAACTGTTTTTTTTCGTGTGAGATTTGTCTCGATAATCCATTTATATCTATGTAGACACGCTGCCAGGCCAAGTTCAAAAGAAGAGTTCTGGCGACGCAGCGGCCGTGTGTATATTACACGAACCACTTGAAGACACTTTTGACCCGCACGTAACTAAAAATCTATTAATTATAAACAGACATAGGAATCCGCGGGGCAAAATTGTTTGACAAGTAGGGAGTTCCTGTATCGATAAACTCGACTATCGATGCTAGTTCTATATACTAGTGATCACTCAAGGGTTTGCTTGCAATGCTTTTCGTATATCTTTGTAACTTTCGGAAATATAGCCGAATTACACTCCCACACGCAAACTATCTTATAAATATTTTCTACTCAATCCAAGTCAAATTTTTGTCCAAAAAACGGGAAATTTCGTCGTTTGCTTGCACTATTTTTTTCTTCTTCTTCTTCGCGTTGTCCCGACAATTTGCCACGGTTCATGGGGTCTGCTTGGCACCTACCACCTTATTCTACCATGTTCGATTTTCCAAAAAAAAGTTACTGACCGATTGTTGAAAATTTGATACCATACGATCCCCGCGAGCTCCTGCATCTTTTGACACCACTGCCTTTTGTCTATCTTTATAAATTTCAAAAATGTATGGTCGAACAATGCTTATAAGATGTCATCGCATCTGTCCGTAACTTTTTTTGGAACATCGAAAATGGTAGAAAAAGGCCGTAGTTGCCAAGCGAACCCCAAGCTCCCATGAGCCATAGCAAATGTTATAAGCATTGTTCGAATACGGCCGTTTGCCGAATCTGACTCCCCGAGGTGACTGATCTGATAATTATTCAATGAATAGGGCACCTGCCCAGCCCACTGTATTCAACTTATTCCAATTTTTCTCCAAGAGGTAAACAGTCTATCTGCCGCGGAAGTTATTTTCTCTCATTTTTTCAATATCGGTTTTTGTTTTCAAAATAATCTACTTTTTGTCCAAAAAACGGGAATATTATTATATAATTATTGTCGTTTTTTTAACCATTTTTGAATTTCAAAAAAAAATTGCGATCCAATTTTCAAAAATTTGATTGAGCTCCTTCATCTTTTGACATCACTACCTTTCGCCTATCTTTATAACTTTCGGAAATATAGCCTGATTACACTCCCCCACGAAAACAATCTGTAAACATTTTCAATGTTAACATTTTTGCCGATTCCGTTTCTTGAAGGGATTCTAAATACCGGAGTCATACATTAGTTAGGTATTCAGTTTTAAGTTGTGTTTGTGAGGTCTACAGCTCACAGATCCACTGGTTATACCTATTTAACTTAAAAAGTGTAGAAGTTGAATAGAATTCATCCTTATTAAACTCGTTGAAATACTAACACCGTAATATCACTCGATATGATCGCAGTAAACTGGTTTCTTATAAATAACCCTACAGGCCGATAATCGCGCGTCATCATCTTTACGAATCACAAGTTTTCGATTTTTAAACTCGGTATCTCAATTAAAAATATATTTAACATGTTAGACGTAAGTATGGTAAAGTTTAGCGTATTGAAAAACAAGTTTTTGCAAACGGTTTTATTTATGTTTAACATTTAAATCAAAACATGATGTTGAGATAAACACGTAAGTACATGAAACTGAACCTGTTGCCTAATACGCTGCCTGTAGTCGGTCCAAGATCACGGTACAAAACGTTCATGTAACAAAGTGTGGCAGTGCCACAATAAGGGTCATACTTTTACAGACCTTTATGGTGACTTAAGAAATGTATGGAAAAAAGAGTAAGTAAGATAAGAGTTGATATTTCAAGTGATTTATTGTGAATTGTCCATACAGTGTTAATTATGGTTCCTAAGGTTTAGTAAGGTTTAGTGCGGTGAAGAAAAAGTGAGTACTTTTTATTTTATTTCATATTAAAATATGAATAACATTATCTTTATTTCGGGCTCTAATCTAAGTTGGCCTCTAAGAAGAAATTCTGATCTTGGGCAGAAATTGAATCAATTGGACTTTTTTGTTACAAAAGAAAATCTATAAATAATCATCATACCGATATATGGATGTATGTATGTCACTTTATAGGTATTGCACATGAACAGGTTAACATAAAACAGACAAAACAAAACAAAAAAAAGTTATGTACAAAGGCGATCTTATCCCTAAAGGGAACTTCTTCCAGCGAACCTTTGAGAAAATGCGAAAGGATCAAACACTAACAGGTGAAAGACAAATCAATATTAACAGTAGCAATATGAGAATTTTGGATATACATGTATATTATCATCGTTAATTAAAGTTAAGGGAGGTTTCCATTAGTTATTTTCGTGTAGCAGCACTGGATCGTGTACTTGTAGCTGCCCTCAGTGACCCATTTAAAAAATCTACCCTGTATATATAAAACTGCTATTATGTAATTTTTCATCTCTCCTACTCGGAAAGTTTGCCTTTCATAGGCTGATAACCGGGTGGAAGATTGCATTTCCCACCCTAGGATGGAAAGTATATTTTTTTTAATTTGTACTTCGAGCAACGTCTATGCCAACCATATATGCCAAATTATTCAGTTAAAAGCTCTCGTATTAGCTTCCGCATTTTTAGACCAAGTATTATTGAAATTAAATGTCAATTGCATTGCATCATTAAAAAATGATACTGCTTGTATTTAATATTTAAATATATAAAATAAACATAAATATTTTTTTAATAAATCAATAAAAATGACGAGAATGTTTTAAATAATATTATCATTACATTACATTAATTCATTCAGTTTCACTTTTTTAAGACACGTATACATTAAGGCCGTTTCAGGCACATCGCAATTTAAGATCGGCTTGTCTATGGTTTAAGAATTTTTTCCGAACAAAATATAAATGTCGCCAATTCCAGTCATAAAGAACTCATAACCTACATTTCTTGTGTTTCACTTTCCTCATAGTCGAAATGAAAAGTAGATTGTTTAACTCGGGTAAAAGTAACCATCTCACCCATGGTTAACAATCTACTATAACACCGCTGTTTATTATTATTTGTGCTTTCAGATTATTTATTCCTAAATGAAAGCATTTCATTAATGATTTAGTTACATCGATAATAACTATTATAATAAATTACAATATTTAATTCCAAAAAACCCACTGTCCTTTACCAATTAGTCAATACTATTCACAAGGTACCTATTATTTTAATACCTACTGAAATAAATATTAGACTTGTTTCGGAGCCCGAAAAATAAAATAAAATTCTATGCATTTTATAGACTACATTGCAACTATGTACGGCCACGTCTGAAAATATTGATACGGACAAAGTGCCAAAAATATGTATACACTACACTAATATTGTGTCGATATTTTCAGACGTGACTGTACACAAAAAGTTAAGTGTAGATACTCTATGTTATAACGTGCATATTATATAGTAAGAAACATGCAAAAGTTTTAAATTATGACCAATTTGAATTTGAAATTTGTTGCGCAAGAATATGGTTGAAAATTGTATACGTTTTTCAATGGCTATTTTTGCTGTTCGCGGTACAGCAGAGTCGTGGAACGTAGGTAGATACATTAAATTACATAGCTGCCTCCGCGCAGCCTTGGTAACCGACATCCTACTTCCGAAATATGTTAACGTATCATTGTTTCAACGAACCGGCAGTAAACATCTAATAAAGTCGTTACGGATACTTAAAACTAACATATTTTTAGTAAATATAAAGAGTCAGATTGACGATTTAAACGTCCCAGAGGATTTCCATATTTTAACCATCTTCCATCTTTTTTTTTTATTTGTTACCTCAGAACTCCGCCGTATCTCAAACGATTTGGATTTTTTTTTTGTTTGAAAGCATAAACTTGGTCCCGTTTTTGTCAAGGTCGAGTTCTCCGATGGATTCCATGAGGAATTGAGAGGAGTTTTGAAATCTAATACTACTTAAAGCGATTTTTTATTTTCATCTGAAAGCAAATATATGTAGTTGTTTAAATACTTGTATATTTCATGTCTTGGAGCTAATTGTAATTGTTATGAAATCCACTCAACTTTTAAATAATTTTAATGGCATTCCAGTTCAATTGGTATTTTTCTTTAAAAAAATATTGTAACATTCAGTGTGATATATTTGTAACATGAAAAATTAACAACATTCATGTTACCATTAACATTGTACTATCGGCCAAAGCCAGAGTCGACCAGTTTCAAAACAGTATCGCTTGCAAACGTTGACTTTGGATTTGACCCGCCCCTAATTTGTTGACCAATGAGAAACAAAGATCTTTTTTTTTTTGTTAAGTAACTGTCATTGTTCACAATCTTTACGCAGCTTGCACGTGTTTTGTCAAGAAGTTCTGTCTATTCAGACGAGCGGCTTTTTATTACCCTTTGTGGTGCATATTTTTCTGTGACCGCATGTCAGCACCGTAACTTGTCTTGCTAATGGCGAGAGAAATAACATACACCTGCAAGAAAGCTATCCAGATGCGCCCTTTTCCCTAACATTTTTTTTGAAACAGATTTGCTATTATCCAACCTAAGCAAAAAAACATTGTTGCTTAGATGCGAGGTCTTAAATTGTTCTCTTTTCTCTCCCGACCTACCTACTAATTAAAAACAAGGGCATGTGTTTTCTTTGGAATGTGCACAACAAATGATTTCTTGACTTGTCGGCTAGCTTTGAGAATGTAAAACAATATCAGTTAAAAAGTTACGTTCGAATAGTATTGAATGCGGTTGAATTAAAAATTTCTACGCGGACAAAGTGGTCAAATATAAATGAACTCGACTTTATAGCTAAGGCAGTAAGAGCGTTCAAGTATTGTCGACTAAACTGAAGCTCGATTGTATTGGAATATGGTCGGTAATATAAAAAGTAGTTTACAAGTGTCTTGCGCACCTTTGGAGTGGCGGTATAACTTATTTCGTAGTCAAACATAACAATATTTTGAGCTTCCTGTTTCAACAGTTTATATTAGTCCAGGGCTCCAAAATATTAGGACTCATTCGACTATTATAACTTATAACAAAGGGCTGGTTGTTCCTTGAACGAATCTAATATTTTGAACTTTCTCATATAAAATCACACAACCATGGCTCTTACACGGGCCTTATGCGTTCATAACCGTGGGGTTTTGCGTTGACCTGTCAAGCATCTAATATAACTGCATTTACCTGCTGGGGTCCTAAAGTAAAGGACATGACCAGACGTTGCATTTCAAACAGTTGACCGATACCCATACAGATTTTTATCAGCTCGTTAAGTAATAAATTAAACTAAACAAAAAAGAAATACTCAAATGTTTATTTCATGTTTCATAGAAGTTTACTAACTATCATGATCATGAGTGTTATTTAGGACTCGAAACGTCAAAATTGAATATTCCAACAATGATACTATCCGTGACAATATTCATTATTTTTTTTAAAATATAGGTAGAGGTATTAAAATGATGTAACAATCGTTTCAAGGGCCACCGTAAAATATCACGAAAAATAAAACCCATCGCGGCTCAAAGGATCGAATGCCAGATGTGTAAGGCCGTCGAGATTGTAAATTTTTGTCTCTTCGTTTTCACCAAATAGTTAGTTGATTCTTTGAAGCAATTATTGAGCTTGTTTCCCCATTACAAAAAAACTTAAAAAGAAATCCTTGTGGTCCGCCCCCAAATTTCATTGGTGGCCGAAAGCTGACGAGCCTCGGGCAGATGTTCTCGCTTCATACAAAATGCGCCTTTAAGGTGGACGACTCTGGCTTTGGCCGATAGTACATAAATGGGTTGATTACTAACCATTGTATGTATCGCCATCCATATTTTATAATATTATATACGTGTTATGCCCCTTATATCAATGCGCGACAAACGCGAGGGGTACTGCGCCTGCTCTGCTCTATATCAAAACCTAGTAAGGGCTTCAGACCAAATTTTAAACACGAGCGTAATATGCTATCATTATTAGTATTGATAAAGTGTCTTAATATTCCCGCTCCAATACGTTACTAACTGCACCTATTAAGTAGGTGTGAACTGGGATATCACTTATCAACGTTCAAGAATTATATTTATCTGTGTCAGTAGCTTACTAATAATGATAGCATATTACGCTTACGTTTAAAATTTGGTCTGAAGCCCTTACTAGGTTTTGATATAGAGCAGGCGCAGTACCCCTCGCGTCTGTCGCACATTGATACCCAGTTCAAAAGCTTAGTAATGCCTGCCTGCTTGCTGGATGACCACGCTGAAACGTATTGTCTCCATTTCTTTACTAAGCTTTGATATGAGATTTGTGACTTGCTGAGTTTTACAATGGTGAACTGCCACTATGCTACTTACTATGTTTGGAGGTGACGAAATCTCTTATATTTATGCCGATTTTGGATCGTTGTCTCTGTAACCGGGCGAGGACTTACTAGGTGGGGTGGTTACCAATATGTAAGAAAAAAAAGAATTTCCGGAAAGTGGTCCCTTACTACTTATGTTTGATCTAGGACAGTCGATTAAGTTGTGTGTTTCTGCTTAAGCCACTTAGTCGCTTTACTCCGGTTACATCATAACACGCGGTGGCCTTAATCAGGTTTCGAATTCCTAGACAGCTATCCGTGCAATGCCTAGGGATTGAAGCAATATCCGCGCAATGTAGAGAATTTCGCAAGAAATAAAACTAGGTATTTTACTTAATAATAATTCTTAAAAATATTGCGACATTGTCCGAGTCGACGTTGTAGCAGTAACGCTGCAACAGAAACTCTGCTGCAGTTGCTATCCGAAACTAACCTTAACACCGAAATAAACGCAACATAAATATTATACATATACCAAAACCGAATAGACATTCATGCTTGTTCAAATTTATATGAGGAAGCCTTATTTATAGATCAACTCCATAGAGTGCAAAATCAAAAGAGCATCTTTCTAAAGAGGCATCAACGTCGTATATGACTTATATGACATCAAGTACTGAATATACCTTGAATATCACTTCCTGTGTGCTTGATAAATTGGCTTCCGATCAGTATTTCGCTTAAAGCGATTTCCAAGGCCCAATATCATGGCAACTTTGTTTGCGAGCCGATTAATCAATATTTACTAAACGTGTTGCTTAAACTATTTGAACTATAAATATATTTTGGTACCTGAGAAACCAATGGGCGTATCATAAATCTATTAAATATAATAGATCCGACTGAATGCAATTATTTGCTTAAAACTAGTTGAATGTGATGTGGCACACTACGCGAATGGTAAATATGTATAGTCAGTACCTAATCCTGTTCCTAATTTAAAAATATGTACCTATTAATTACCTTTATACGTATTATTCAGTCAGCATTGAAAGTAGCGGATCAGAGTTATGCGTCAAAAGTATACTACCATTTTGTAACAACTTAACAAAAAGTTGACTCTAGTTGTACATATACAGGGTGATTCATGAGACGTGAGCAGGACTAAGCCTACACAATCAGTAAATGTTAATGAACCGTTCATCATCATATTTAAGTAAAACAATCTCGCTTTATTTCTGTTATTTAACTTTTTGGGAAGGACGAATTTGATAATCTACAATCATGGACACCCTACAACACTTAATTAAGAAAGATAAAACCTCTTTAACCGTTATGACAGCAGTTTGATTATGAAGAAAACAAAATGTCACAATTGAGTGAGATACGATTTTTGAAAAGTAACCAGACTCCGATGACATTCAATTTGTCACTTGTTATGGATAAAACAAAGAGGGTGACCATACATGGCGTAAATAAATTAAAACATTTTTTTTTGAACAGTAAAAAATAAATGAACGTTAATCTCACAAATACTGGTACGAAACAGTTCCTTATAACTTACTGAATACTCAAGCTTGATCCTGCTCACGTCTCCTGAATCACCCTGTATAACAATTAGACTGACAAATACCTTCGAACGCGAACCATACATAGAGATATATCTCTATTCGAAAAAGTATTCCAGGGTGCCAGATATATTGTCGGTTTATCCGCTACTATTGATGCCGACTGTACGCTATGTGTATGCACATGTAGTTACGGTTACATACAAGTCATACGACACACATCTTGATGGTTGCGGATTTTTTGGGGTCAATCTTTTATACATAGATCGGCCTTGCCCCAAACTAAGCAAAACTTTCAAGCCAATTCGAGTTTTAGTCATTCGATCTATGTCCGATATGGTCAATGTCAAAAGTGACGTTTTCGCTTGAAGAAATGTCGCTTTTGACACTGACACACGTATCATATGGAAAACAGGTCGAATACCTAAAACTCGAATTGGCATTTATGCTTAGTAAAGAATGTACCAGCCGACGATAATTACAACTTATCCCATAGATAAATTGTTCATTGTAAAAGAAATGAGAAGTTGAACTATTGCTATTATAACGTACAAAAAATGTTACAGATATTTAAGCAACTTTTTGTTAAATAGTTTAAAGTGTGATGTGCTTAAATTGACAAAATTCCTTGTAGGTTTTCTGTGTTTCTCTTTTGTAGCCGCTATTGTCTGATACGTAGAAGTTACAAAAAAATGATAATACCTATTAAAACGAAAAAAACTGAGAAGTCAACTAGTTCGATGTTCATTCATGATGACCTAAACATATATGACGACAACTTGGGGAATCATAATTCCGTTCGAATTAAGGGTAAACAATATTATCCCAAAAGGAGAATGACGTATTAGATGACGCACATGGCGCTGTTCGTTGCCCTATTAATATATATAATACCCCACGTAACGAAACCACAAACTGCTTAATTATTGTTATATTTTTACTTTATCGAGGATTATTTATAGAGATTAATATGCAAATAAATATTATTTTGCGGTTTTAACGTAACGGCTCAAATCCGCATGCCAATGTGTTTATCTCAAATTAATATTTTATTTTTAATATTTTTATCATCAGGTTCGAAATTTATGTAGTAATGATTTTAAAATAATATTGATCACAATGACAAGTTAACCCTTACTCAATTAATTATTTAAATCAAAATTGCTTTACTCGTAATTGATTAAACTGTTGCATTCCAAAAGTATATTAATGACGTAGGTATGCCACCTGAAGACTTTAAATTAATGACATCTAATTTTCTTTAGTGAAAAGTACTAGTCTTCTCTTTCAGCCACCCTATTGGATGTGACACTTCTTGTTTACATTTTAGCGCAATTCTCTTGGAAGAAAGCGAAAACCAAATTTTAAGAACTATCTTGCTTCATACATATATAATGTAATGTAACATTAGCAATACTGTTTTTTCAGTAAATTATTCATATTCTTAATTTACCCCCCTTAACACATTTTCATGTTGTCTAAAAATCTTCATCACAGTTTGAAATTTAAACATATAAGTACTTACACAAAACCTATAGCACAATCGGAATAGAACAAACCTTGAAATTTTATTGGACAGTCCTGAAATTTGGTATGTATGTAAATTATAGGCCCCTTATTCATGTTCATACCATTTGACATTTGGGGACTTCGAGGAATCGCAGCCATCTTGGAAAATGTGTACCGTCCTGGAGTAATTCGCGTTTTACTCAAAATCGTGCTACTGCACTTGTTTAAGTTTAATATAGTTGATCCATTATATGGTTTTATATAATTGAAAAACGACACAATACCTCTACTTGTCCATTGGACATTGGACTCTTTGTATACGGGTTACGGGTCCAAAGTAAAACGCTTAAGCGGGACTGCGCAGACCATGTTTGTACGACGCATGCACCTACAGAGGTGGGCTAAACGACTTAATCTCTCGTGTGGAGCAAGTTTTTTTTTAATAGTTTCCTCAAGACCATGCAATGACCATCTTTAAGCAAAGAAATATTTCTTTTTCTATTTCATACGCCTAATAACGACCTAAACATAATTATCGGCACTAGGCCAGATCTGGCCTAGTGGGTAGTGACCCTGCCTATAAAGCCGATGATTCAAATCCTGGTAAGGGCATTTATTTGTGTGATGAGCACGGATATTTGTTTCTGAGTCGTGGGTGTTTTCTAAGTATTTATAATATTTATATACCCATGTATTATATATATCGTTGTCTAAGTACCTACAACACAAGCGTTATTTAGCTTACTGTGGGACTTAGTCAATTTGTGTAGTAATGTCCTATAATATTTAATTTAATATTTAATACGCGGATTCACGTGCCGGCGGATACGAGAAGTTAAACAAGAGGAGATTGCGGGATGAAGTGGACTGAATTCTCAACAACTGGCCAGATATTATGCTAAACCGGGCGGATTAGAAGGGGCAGCCTTTGCTCATCAGTAGAACCTTTTATAGGCTACCATTTTTTTTGTGTAGCTACCTTAATAGCACAGGCTTAAGCCCTATACTTACATTTCATGGTGCCTAAAGATTTTGATTCTTTTTCTATTCTAATTACGATATCACTGTGTACGATATTTTTAGGTAAGATAATTATAGGCGTACTTTAAGACTAGTTTTACTGAAAAAGGGATTCAACTACGTTCAGTAGGTAATAGGCTTTGAATATTCATAACATCATCCAAAATCTTACACTGATTTGCATACTATTTTATGAATACTCATTACATTACAGGGATAAGTTCGCCTTTGTTGTATTTAATTTACTCTGTAACTGTGTTTTTCGTGTTTTTATTTCTATGTACATTAAAGTATATACGTACATACATACATACATTATCGTATACAAAATCGATGCCTAGGGCCATCCATTGAAAGGAAAAATGTAGAATTAATTATCTACCATGCTATGTTATTGCGAAAATAATTTTCAACTCTGCCAAGCCATTCTCTGCTGGGCAGCCTGATGCAAAGAACGAAGATTTTTCTTGCCATAATATAAACATTTATCTCTAATTCCAAGGTTTTATAATTAATGATAATGTCTTAATATATTCGGTAAATTATGAATAAGTATATACTGTACCTAAACTTATATGTAATATCGTAGGTTTAGAGACAAATAATTGCAAATGCCTAATCTCTAAAAGTATCAATTAACTTGAAGTAAACTAAAATCCGCACATACGGGACGGAGAAAAGAAAAACTCCGCGACACGGTTAAAGTTGACCTCTGGTCGTTAGTGCTTAGGCAAAAAATACTACATAATAATATATAATCTACCTATGTACGGTTGGTTTGTTTACAGTGCAAGTCACGTCTTGACACCTTTTGACTACATCGTAGCAAGTTTGCGCGTCGCTTTGTTTAGAAACGTATAATTGATTAAATATATTTTTAACTAATTATCAGTACGTTTGGTTTTAACTAGATTTGGGGCTAAAATAGTTTTAATACTGAATTTAAATTTTACAAAATTGACCGCGTTATATCACAATCACGTCACAACGAGAACACTTGTGATTAGTTGTGATATCATAAATGTGATCGTATAATATTAATGTTTAACATTGCATCCCCATTCATTAAAAATAAAATTGTTCCTATGCTCGAAAAGTTAATTTAGGTACTTGCAATTACATTTATTTAAAGAGTTTTGACGTAATAATTTTAGACTCAAATGAATACTTATCATTTAATTGATGCTGTGTACTCGTATTACACACAACCAATAATAATCTTAATTTTTAAATCAAGTAGGCACTTACTGATAACTAATAACTTGCAATCACTTACTTCGCAAAGCCCATCTTTTGTTCAAGAGCAGACCATCCAGAAACCGGTAACCCTGCTCTCTGCAGACCGTCTCCTGTACGCTCGCCACAGCGCTCGTCAGAGACAGCAGGTCACTGGCCAACACCACCGACGAAGCATAATCAGGAGACTCGTCGATCGGCACTAACTTATCCTTTCCTGTTTCTTCCTTATAGGGGTTGTGATTGCCCTTAGCTTCTTCTGACAGTCTGCTCAAAATCCTCGACTCGACCGTGCCATTGTTTTTAATCAATTCACTTATTTGTTCAACTACTTCCTTTTCTATTCCTAACGTTTGCGCAGTTCTATTAAGAAGAGCGAGGTCGTGTCTGTCTAAAGTCCGGTTGGTATCGAAGAGTGTGGAGAGTCTGTTGAGAAGTGTTTGGTCGATCGTGGTATTAGGTTTGAGGTTGGTGTAGTTGTCGGCCGCGGCGCACACGCACGCGATCGCAAGGAGGGCGAGCAACATGGCGGAAACGAGCGCCCGCGCCGAAAGCACAAATATCACTGACAGCCTTTGTCCACTCAGCTGTAGTGCCTTCGTCTTGATTATAATTCCGATGACATTTTGCTCAAATTCCTATCTTGGACATAATTGTATCCTAGTTTATTTATACTAAGAGTAAACACGTAAAAACCAAGTTTATAACTATGGGTCTAGACTTAAATTAGTTTTTCTGTTTTAAATTAAACCTCCTTAATGTTAAACCTCGCGAGCCAAGCATAATATTTAATATAGCATGTATATGTTAGTATGATTTGCTTGTGACTTGGTGTGCATATAATGTCTGTTATATTTTACGATTGATTAAAAAAGGATCAGGTGTCATTCTTCTTCTTCTACTGCCATGCCCGAGCGGGCGTCGGTGGCCACCTTTGCAAAGTCTTTTCTATTTTTGACCAGTCTTGTTAGCGTGACCGCGTCCTTGATATTTGTCCAGGTGACATTATACACTGCGTTTTTTTTCGTTAATTTCAAGGATGCATTCCTGAGCTTTGATTAAGCAATTTTCTCAAAAACGCCGGTATTCTAATTAACGAGAGATAATCATAATTTATTTTTATCTAACAAGGCCCCTACGAGCGTGTACACTTACCTTTGAGCCTGTTTGCATATTGATTAAGTGTTTAGTACGAGTTCATACATTTGCTACTAAACGTAAGTTCCTACTATCTCTGACGATCGATGTTAGAAATGACATTGATATGTGACAGTTTTCAATAATTTGGTAGAGTTAAATTTAATGCCCGTGTTACAACAACTTAACATACATAATTCTGTGTTACTCATTAATATTGAAAAATAAATGTTCAACATATTTATTTATTAAGTATAAAAATAAATGACACACCATTTGCAAATTAATTTGAGGCAAATTTTGATGAGTTTTTTCCTCAGTTTACTCATGTTGGCTGGTAGAACGGACTTTTCAGCTATGATCTTGAATGATAAGAAAAGAGTTTATTTAGATTTGATTTTTAATGTTTTACAATTACTATTTTACGTCTTGTGTTTTGTGTTTTACTTCAAAGTTTGTTTATGCCTTAAAACCCTCGCAGTGCTCAAGATTCCACTTTTCGAAGCAATCATGGAATATTTCGCTTGCTTGGGTATCAATATTGGCACGCGAGGTTGAACAACAACTTTGCCCCTTGTGAAATAAATTTAAAATGTAATTATATTAAAACCAACTAACTCATTTCGAGCTATTTTATAACTATTTTACGAGTACGTAATTTAGATGTACATATCTAATGTGATTATCCAAAATAACCTTTGAATAATTAAATCTAAAACTCAGAACGATCTCAAAATAATTAAAACAATATTAAATTATTGCAGAGGCTGGGAAAGGGCAATTTGTGGATGAGTTTCGATTTTCGAAGACGAATCCATGAATTGCTGTTCCTACCGAGGCATTTATAGTGCTTTTCTCCAAAGATGCGAGAAAATCAGGTAAAATAATCATAATTTAATCATCAACCAGCACTCAAGTCGGACCTTCATATCAAAAACGTCAAAAACAATTTCCCTCTTTAATTATTTTTTAAACGTTAAAGGCACAACTATTCAGCCATTCAATATTCGCTCATTCAATATAATTGTGCAATATAAGCTGTATTTGCACGCATGCTATCCTTAAAAAATATATTAAAGATGTATATCTTTGATTTTATTAAACAGTATTCGCACGATCATACACGACGGTCTTAAATAGACTAGTCTATTAAGTTTGAGAAAAGCACTATAGGTACAAATCTCGGCAAGAAACGGGGTTGCCGTCCGCGTATCTCTATCCGGCTTGGCCTGCAACCCTACGTTGTTTGTTTGTTTTTGCGGACGGGAAGATCTACTAAGAAAAATCAATGCAAATAGCCAATTATTATTATGGCCGCGTTTACACGGATCAGCAGTCATTTTAAGCTATAGGATAGAGTGAGATAAGAAGATAAACTAACTTACATGTCTCGTTCTTACAAGACCCTAGTGATCGTACGAATACTGCTTAGTAAAATCAAAGACTACATACATCTCTTCTTCTTCAACATAGCGTTTTCCCGGCCTAGCGCCAGGGTCCGCTTTCCTACATAATCTTCTCCACTTTGCCCGGTCTTCAATCAAAGACTACATAACTTGTATATATTTTTTACAGTACATATGGCGCTACTTTGCCGCACTAGTGCGATAATTAGCACATTACGTAAATATGTTGAAAATTTAAAGGGCCATGTATACTGTAAAACGTTGTACGATACATGTGCGAATGAGTAATTCACAACTCGTGTCGATTTAAAACACTCCCTTCGGTCGTGTTTTAATTTATCGCCACTCGTTTAGAATTTCCTATTTTTCGCACTTGTATCGTAATGTACTATTAAGGATCTCAGGCGTGCACATACAGCTTATATTGCACAATTAAATTGAATGAACGAATATTTAAATGGCACTGAATGGCAGTATGAGTTGTGCCTTTAAGGCTTAAAGGTTTAAAAAAAAAACTAAAAAGGGAAATGTTTTTTGACGCGATGCGTGCTTGATGCTTGATACTGATTGGTTTACCTTATTTCCTTGCATGTTTGGAGAAAAGCTCTATATATGCCACGACAGGAATAGCAATTCGTGGATTCGTCTTAAAATCGATACTCATCCAAGAATTGTCACTGCATCGGGGTTTGTCGTTTAGAAAAGGTTTAGATAGATTATATAACCTTTGTAAATATTCTAAATATATTATATATATCTTCGTCTAGTACCTACTCACAATACAAGCCTTATTGAACTTAAAGGTCAAGGTCGATTTGTGTAAGACTGCCTATAATATTTATTATTTCTTTATTAAAATATGGACAAAAAAACTTCATGAAAACGTCAGATTTAATTTATATAATCGGATAACATTATCTGGTATATCGGTAGTGTTGAGCTCCGTTTTGACTGCCATTTGCGGTCCATTCCCACTCATCGATATCCTCATCATCATCTCGTACGGGATATGCCCTTCTTGGAACGTAGTCTTCATCTCTGTCTCCCCAGAAATCATCCTCGCCTCCCTGTTCCTCCTCGATCACTTCCAAATCTTCTTCATCTAAATGATTCTCTCTGAAATCATCATCCACTCCTTCCTCTTCTTCTTCTTCTTCTAAAATTTCTTCTAGACCTTCAAGTTTATCTCTCTGAACTTCATACTCAATATCAGCTTCAGGAATTTCTTCTAAGAGTTCTCTATGAGCAACGAGAAGCTGCCTTGTTTTTATTTGTGGAACATCTATTTCCTCTTCTTGTTCTTTGGTAGCTTCGGCATCTGCCCCCGTGTGATTCTCATCTGGTTTTTTTTCTGATTCTTCTTTGTTATCGTCTTTGTCAGAATTTGATGAGAAAATGAAGACTTTGTGCAAGGATTGCATCGGTATCACAAATGTCAGTGTTAATAACGTTGATGAAAGCATTATTAGAGATATTTCGTGAAGATCAATCTATAACAAGAAGAAAAATATGATAATAAAAATTGGGAAATTCGGTCACAAGGAAAATAACATTTATTATAATTTGTAATGTTTTGCGTACCATAGACATTAAGCTAAACTCGCTTGAAGTCCGAATGGTGCCAGCCTCAGTGAGAAACACGATGAATTGGCAAAGATATAATGCGTAGGAGAGTCGACTGATTAGTACCAACGGACGGCAGCAGAGAAAATTGGCCAGGGATTCTGTAGTAAGAAATATTGACTCTGTTCAGTAATTATAATATTCAAGGTAAACTACAGGGAAAACTATAATTTTTAAATGTATTCATGTATAAAAAAAGGTGTAAATTTGTAAAATAAAAATACTTTACAAATAAACACATACACTGGAAATCTGCTTAGTAGTTTTAACGACACCCTGAAATACACCAAATGATAATGTAAAGATACTCTTAAACTAAAAAAATTAAAAAATCTGGTAAGTAGGCAAAGGTAAAGGGGTATAATGGAAAAAAACACAAATTTCATGCAAATTTCGCAATATCATGAACGCTTTCATAATCCTAATCCTGAAAGAATAAATTTACAAACGTGAATATAAAACTAAATACTATATTTAATTTATAATCTGTAGGGAGTCAGCGATAAAAGTGATAATTAGTTAACTAACTAAGTGAGGACGTCAAAAGCAGCGGTTAATGTAAAATAAAGGAGTTCTATAATATTACATATACACGTTTTAGTATTTTTCCGGCTATTTTGTGGTGAGTTTGAGACGGATGTATTTACATCCGTCTTAATAATTGGCTTATAAGTTGATTATACAAATATTTTGATTAAAACATAATAAAGTTTTAGGGATTGCTTATTGTAAAACTGACTACTAAACGATTGTGGGTAATGTTTATCGAGTATGTGTACATCTGTGGGTATCTATCTATATATGATTTTATTTTTCGCATGCTCTTGATGGGGCTTCATGTACAAAAATGTTGATATAATCTGTCTGTTTTGTATTATTTTAACATATTTTTGCCATCCCTTGCTGAAAGGTAATCATTTACCGCAATATCCATTATGCACGGCGTATATGACCCAGGCTACGGCGAGGGAAGCGGCCACCGGCGCGAGGGCGGCGTAGTTTGCGGCGAACAAAGCGCTGTACCGGTATTGAGTGTTGCCAGAATCTAGTCCTGCCCACCACACTAGGCTCCAGAGAGCGCCACTTGTCAACCAACCCAAGGCTAAGAGGACCTATAAGAAGAAAAATAATGTCAACATTTTAAACCGATTGCTATTTAATAACCCTGTCAACAACGTCGGAAATATAGGAAATTTTGAAAAATATCCACATTATCATCTCAAAACCTATTAACATTATTCATTCAAGATTTTCAAAATGGTACATTTCTAGTCACATTATTGCGATGATTGCAGTTTTACTCGTATTTAGGAATATGTTTCACTATACATCTTATCATATAATACGATGTTCAGTTATATGTTGCTTAAGCTATGAAATGCTAAATATACATTTTTAGAAATAATTTGACATATTTATAATAGGTACTACTAGATACTTGCTAATATAATAAGTTGAAAAAAGATAAAGTATCAGCTGTGTGCTATGATGAATTGTTTTATACTTTTAACCATAAAAAATATTAATGGCATTTCAAACTGTTTTCTGGAGCCGGATTTTTCTATTAAAGATTACACATAATGGATATATACAGATGATTACTATAACTAGCTTATATCTAAAATAGGCCCTTGAGGCATTTTACCTAGGATGCTGGCGGCATATTTCAATACTGATACTTTGTGCGAGGAAGCCGCCAGCTCTGCGGTCACCAGTTACGTTAACCAGACGTTTCGCGATTTCTCCAAAAAACTTGTGCGCGCTGGGACCCCAGTTGTTGCTGTTGCTGGGGAAGATTCTAAATGGTACTCTCTACCGAGGCTCTTATATTTATTACGTTTCAAAATTTCGGCGCTTTCCGTCGCTGCTTTTACATTAGTCCGTTGGAGTTGGGACGGTCCAAGTGTGTCTACACAGGTGGCATCCCGCACTAACAGGAACTAAGGACACCCCATCAGGCCTCTTTCCATCATACCTGATAATGCCAGTCGGCTCAAGAAGAGCAGGCACATTGATGGTGGCAAGAGATCGACGGATTATGACTTATGACATTAAAAATTATTTTCATATATTTTCTGTAAGATATATGCCTCACGTAAAAAATTAGTCCCGCCGATTTATTGCGACGATATTGTTCTTGGGGATCTGGTGTCAAGTCAAAGTCCAATATTATATGGAGTAGTGTTAGAACCGGTGCTAGTTTATGAAATTCATATTAAAGTGCTATTATCCCTAAATTGTAGAATAAAGACTTTCACATTTGTTTTGTTTAACTATAAGGACACAAAGCTTAAATCCTCTTCATCATCCATGCTGCATCCTAAAGGGATCCGCGAGTCGCTCGACTACCTCAACCTAAGATTGACGACACTTGGTACTATGGAACTATGAAAACGACGGTAATCTGATCTTTTAGCTCTTCGTAGAAAAGATGACACCACCTTTTAATTGAAAATCATAATATAGGTACCTACATGAATCACTCGCTTCTTAAATTACTATAACATACCTTATTGTACGGGACACACGCTAGCAGGATGATGAACATACCCTATTGAGTTGAGAAGGTTTCTGCAAAGCAATGCCTAAGCTGATTCCGATGAGATATGGGGTGCAGCGGTGATACACGGAGGTGTAGCTTAAACGGGCTGTCCTGTAGAGTTGGCTGACACTAAAAAAAACAAGTTGTCTGCAGTCAGTTCAGTGTCCATTATCGTACCCGTTTCTCACTGAGGCTATACTATAAAAAAATCTAAAATTCAAACTCCAAAGTTCAATCCGACATCAGGAAACAGATTTAATTTTACTGATGGCTAAAATTATGTAGCAATAAAAAGTAAACAACTTCAAGCCAGTGAATACGGCAACTGCCAGTTTGACACTGACACATTCGCTAGCGTGTACGTAACTTACTTTCTATATATCTCGGTCATACTCGCATAGGTACTAGTGCGAGCGAGTTGTATAGAAAGTAAATTACGCAGACGTTAGCGAATACGACAGTTTGACACTGTCAAGGAAGTCGTACTGAGGTACATATCTCATATAGTGCTGGAAACTTTTTAATAGGGAAGAATAGCGATATAACGGTATTTTTTCTATGAAAGTCAATTTTGGGAGAAAACGTTTTCCACTAACTAAATCTTAACATATCATCTTGATTTTGATTTCGATCGCTTCAGCCAAGTATTATATTTAGGTTTATAAGTTTAGATTTTTTGGTTAACAAATATTGAAA
Source organism: Cydia pomonella (assembly GCF_033807575.1). Lineage (NCBI taxonomy): Eukaryota > Metazoa > Arthropoda > Insecta > Lepidoptera > Tortricidae > Cydia > Cydia pomonella. Next base: position 10,895,360 of record NC_084706.1, on the reverse strand, counting down.
AAATTAAAAAAAGAAAAACTTACTTGTAATGTGTCAATAACATACTATAAAATCATGGAGAATGCAAAATATTTAGAAGTGGAAAAACGTTTTCTCTTTTTGTATGTAGCAGCATCGTAACTTTCGTACAAGTTTATGAATAAGGGGGTGAAAGCGTAACTTTGAAAGTCTTCGGAAACTATTAGGTCTACAGAGACAATTATAATCTCGTACTTATACTAGCAAATTTAGTCTTCTTTAGAAACGTTCTGAGAAGGTAATATCGAAAACTAGTCTTTTAGGGTTATAATCACCCAAATCTAGCGGTTTTATCGATTTTCGACAAAGATACGATCGGCGCTCGAGATCACAAACTTGGATTATTCATTGAGCCAACATCATACACAAGTCTGCAAAAAATCAGAACTACTGAATTTGACACAAACGAACCCCATTACAAAAGTCAACATGTTAGTGGATTATCCTGAATAAAAAAAAATTACGAGCACAATTTTACAGGTGTCATATTTAGGAATACTCAAGAATGTCAGAATTTGTTGATAGAATACTCTTTATTGGCACACCTCAGTAAAGATATACAAGAAAAATAAACAATTGATTAAATATTGATTGATATGCATTTCTTTTTCGTTGGTATTTTTATCATAATATAACTGAAGCCTCTAACTCCGTTGTTGGCAAGGCTCACATTGCCCACAATCAAAATCGTATAAAATTATGACACGAAAAGTTTCTCGAGTCAAAATTGGAATAACTCTTGACATATAAAATTGCCAGGAACCCCGAATAATATATTGTACCTCAAAAAATACAGAGTTGTATTTTAATAATTACTTATTTTGGTATGTGATCTCTAACTTCTCTAAGTGACCTTTTCAAAGAATTTTCAGTTTTACCTAAGCACGACTATATTTTATGTGTACTGTGTAGCTATACTCTATTGTTGTAATCAGCCATGTCAGTATGATGGTATATACGTTTAATTATGAAACAATATTTATCTACACACGTATCACAAACCATATATGATGCGTCCAAAAACCGCAAATTACGGCCACGTTAGAACTAATTTCTTATCCGTGAAAATGTTATTGCTGCGTAATAACGTCAATATCGATTTAATTATGACATTCTCGAACATATCTGAAAAACAAATGAATATGACTTAACCTTTTTTCTAGTATCAATCGAGATGACGTTTTATTCGAAATGAAATCTGAAATGCAAACAGTATGTGATTAAATTCCGCAATGGCGATCATAACATGCAGCCCATGCAGCTCTTGAACACATTATAGAGAGCTTATAATATGTGTGTAGAACAAGCAGTTTATGTAACTATACATAATTAGGCATTAAAACACTCGTGTGGTATTTATTGAAGCTCGCTTTCAGTTCATTTCATGACTCGTATTGTAATGGTTTTCATTAAGTGTGTAGCAGTCACATAAACTATTATGAGTCATTCCTTCTGTATTCACAATTCATTGATTTTCCTAGATATACATATAATAAAAAGTAAAATTAAGCGGCATCTGATTGGTAATCAGATGCCGTGATAATTAAATTAAACCAGTTTTTACTTTAACATTTTACCTTCAATCGTAAATGTATTAATAGTTTACGGACACCTGCGAATTCTAACGTTATGTGTCGTATATATTAACCGGATTCTTGTTACTTAACATTATAATAATAGGGAGGCGACTTGATGTAGTGACCTGCCTGACAACATCGCCTGTACACGTGGTGAAGTCAGGCAGGTCCAACAATCCTTATTGGTAGTGGAATGATACGAGTTCATAGGTACTCGATCAAGATAATACCAACTGTAATGCTAATGTTGTAAAAGTTGACAAAAGGGGCAATAGGATTGGGAATTGGGATCTTAAGATCTCCCTCTGACTGAGACGAGGCAAAAGCCCCTAAGAAAGAGAGTGAAGATACAGATTCTACGTGAAAGGTTTTAGTAATAAAATACAATGGAACCTAATGTGTTGTTTAGGGTTCCGTACACAAAGGGTCAAACGGGAACCTATTACTGAGACTCCGCCGTCCGTCCGTCTGTCACCAGGCTGTATCTCATGAACCGGGATAGTTAGCCAGTTGAAATTTCTACAGATTATGTATTTCTGTTGCCGCTATAACAACAAATACTAAAAACAGAACAGAAATAAATATTTAAGGGGGCTCCCATACTAAAAAGTAATAGTTTAGATAATGGTACGGAACCCTTCGTGCGTGAGTCCGACTCGCCGACTTGGCCGGTTTTTCGTCACTGCAGAGAGATTTTTGTAGGTTCTCAACAAGGTACGTCTCTCTCAATTAGAGATCTACCTAGCTATTGTAGGGTTTGTTCGATTTACTCGTACAGAGGTAAAACGAATACATTACACAAGTACATAAAGGACCAGTCGCCATTTCGTGTGAACGAAGATTTCGCCATATCGAGAATAATTAATTATTGAGGTTCCACTCTATATTTCTCCTGAAAACAACATAATTAGGGACCAACAAACATTGATTGTAGAACAATAAGAAATAAAAGTGCCCCGAGGTTGATAACTGAAGTACTAGATGACCCCAAATGTTATGGTAACTGGATCGTCAAATGTAAACTGTTGATAACTTGAGATATCGCATAATTTAGTAGGTACAGTCGCCATCAGATAAATCGGAGCGGCCATGGTACTCACAAATATCTGAATACGCCTCTATTGTCAAGGCGTTAGAGTGCGTATTCAGATATTTTTAAGCACCTCGGCAGCGCCGATATATCTGATGGCGACTGTAAAAGCCGTACAGCGCTCATTACTCGTAGCTGCCATTAGCTGTAATTCGAAGCACGAATTTGACATAGGCTTTACAGGTCCAGTTACGCTCCATGATTTGCTATTTATTACCCGTACTACGAGTTGTTGACAGTGTCAACACTAACATATACGCTACCGTCTACATAATTTCCTTTCTAGACATCTTGCCCGCACTAATATGTCAGTACGAGCGAGATGCATAGAAAGTAAATTACGTAGACGTTAGCGTATGTCAGTGTTGACACTATCAATGACTTGTGGTAAAGGTATAGGGTTCTAGCTAAATTGGACATTGATAGCATAAAGTATTGAGTATCCAATTTAGCTAGAACCCTAAATGGCTCAATGATCGGAGCGTGATGTAACGATCAATGAATCTTAGCTAGGAGTAAAAAAAAAAAACAGATTTGTCGTGATTCAATGGTTTCTTAAGTTCATATTGCAACATACCAGGTTGCATCTGTCACTGTTTTAAATCAAATAGGTCATAAATATTTAGATGGTTTTCATCACAAAATAGTAGTAAATAAAAAAAAACTACATTTAGCCTAACCTCACGCCATGATAGGCCAGCAGAGTTAAGCGATGTTCGCTGACCGTGGAATATCTGGAGTATGCAGCCAGACCTATTATGGTGGGCAGGAGGAATTTGGAGACGCCTGGCTTGACCTGCATCACCCAGACTATCATACCGCCTATGATAGTGAGCTGCATATCCAAAGCCAACTGGTGAGTTTGAGGGGCACACTGAAATAAAACAAAAAAGAAGCGAAATTATTTGATACTATAAATATGCTGTCGCGCAGATATGTCAAGCTCAAAATATAATATCAAACCGACATGGCAACTAGGAATGTACAGTACACGGCGATATATAAGTATTGCACACCGATCTTTGGAAAGAAAGTCGGCTAATTTGAGCTTGGTAGAGCGTTATCGCACACTATTATGTAAGGGATGTTTGTCGTAAGATGTCATATTTAATATTGACATGACATCGATTTGACGTAAATTAATACTATAAAGTCCATAAAGTGCAATATTTAAAACACGGCCGGTAATAAATTAAATACTATGATGGACCGTCATCAGTATTCGGAAATCGCCGTATGTAGCCAATTGTCTCTTTCCAAAGACCGATATACAATATTTATCGCAGCATCTCAGACAAATCGCTGATTGTTCGCAGTTTCTGAGCTGGTATTTAGTTGGTGGTGGTAGTGGTATTTATTGACAGGTTGAGAGACAAATGCCGAAGGATCTACGTAGTTACTTTTGTATTTTGAAAACAGTTAATATAAATTGTGCACACTTCGTTATGTCGATTTGTTTAATTTTTCCCGTTTTAGCTATTGGGGACACAAGTTATTAACAACAATAACCAATCTACAATAAGCTACTGTTTAGCGACCTGAAAGCTTATTCAGAAACGTAACGTGCTGGATTTATGATACCAATATGATTCAGCATTACATTGTGTTACTCTCACACATGTAACTGCACTTAGTAGTGACAGAGCGCACACATTTCATTTTTGATATTATTCTGATGCGGCAAATCTTCGAATGTCTGCCACATCATTACTTAGCCACAATTTGCAACACATCGAGCAAAGGAATGATAAATGTATATGAAGTGATTCACGAAGAATACATACTTACTTACCGATGTCTCGGTCATCACCTATTCTTTATGCCTTTATGACCCAAAGAGGAAGCTATTTAAATAGTGTTTTATGTTAATATTTACACTTTTTGTATATGTGAACTCTATTTATTTCGCTCAACGTTTAATAAGCATTGAAGTTAAACGTGGCAATGCTGTCAGCCGTACACTTTACATCGATAGTGATTTAGAGAACGCATTTTTTATTTATTATTAGTTAACATTACGAGTATATGAGTGTTAATTTTAATTTTATTTATAATTTATTTTTATCACATTGTCTAGTATGACTCGTATGTAATTGTTGAATGTGTAATAAATAAATATTATAACTTATTTCTATTGACAGGCTATTTGTGAAACATCAGCATCTTATTAAAATTTCTGATGTTTCTCAAATAGCATTATAGACATTCTGAAGTCTGACGATGCTACATTGGTAGGTATCCAAAATTAGAGAATAATAAAATTATTGACGTTTCCGGGCCTGATTTTAATGAGATTACCACGTTATACTTAATATATTTTTATAAATGAAAGTAACTTTTATTTTCATTACTTATTCACTAATAAATAATTTTAGAAAATTATGTCTGAATGAATCAATTTGTTTAACCTTTTCAGACCCAGAAGCATTTATTTTGTTTTAGTATTTGGAACCCTTAGTTACTTCAAAATAGATGGTGGAATAAGTATGTATATACAAAAATGTACGCAGGGTTTTAGAAACTTAAAACTGTTTTTTGTAATTGTAGATAATATTGTAGTGGTAGAAAAAAATGTTACTAGGTATATATGTTTTAAGGTTAAGGGTTAGATTGTTTTAAAGTTATTACAGAATATTATAAATAAAAGAACTGCTTGGAGATATCCATTCGATAAAAAACTATGGCAGATCATGCATGACCACAATTTATCGTGTGCACAGCATCCTTTATTTCAAAAGGAGTTCATATCGGCGTCAATAGCAAAACTTGTACCTGAACCAAAACTTGTTGATATTAACAATGACGAAATCCTCACCATGTCTTCGAAACCGAACCAGTTCTGCACATAGAGCAGATTCCACCACCAGCCCTCCTGGCAGATCTCGGCGTTCTTGGTGACGAGGGTGCCCCACATGGGGCCAGTGGAGATGTTATCCCAGATGTATGCATAGAACAAAACCACAGCTAGTAGGGCAGGGGTCAATCTGGAAATTAATTAAATATGTATCAATACCATACCATCCAAAAAGTACACTCCGGACAAAAGCAGCCCTAAAGGATCTTTACAATTCTTGAACATATTGTCGGTATACCACGATTTTATGTCATAATATACACGGGCTAGACACACTGGTTGAAAACCTTTGTTTTAAGACACTGCGACACTTATCTTTATCTTTAGTCCATAGTCCGTAGAGTAATTTTAGCTTGAGAGAATACCGTAAATTTAAAATGGTCCTTAGGTATTTATTTTACGAACAGTAAGGTTTGCAGACACAAAAAAGATAGCCCGACTATATTTAATTTTACCAGGCTGTAATCCTGTATAAATTTATTTTTTGTTTTCAATCTTTTAGGGAATTTTCTTAAAAGCTAGATACACCTACATCACACAAAGACTGACTTATTTTATTTAAACTTCGAATATAAAATAAAATCCCATGTCAAGGTAGATAAGTAGGTACGTAAGATTGATAAGATCAGATCAGATCAAGATGGGACAGTTGAAATTAGTACTAAAGTAGACCTTATTCTCTTTTTCTGGCTACACGCCAGCATACTTAATATCATTGCGGCCCATATCCTACTCAGTCGCGTAAATTTAAATTGGCTGAGTGTAAAATGTAAATATTTGAACCACTGTTTTTGACAAATTTAACAGGTCAAAAGCGAAAATAAACCTTACGAACCTGTGAATTTACAATGTACTAAAAGCAGTTTTATTTCCGTTCACTAACTAAAAGTCAATAAAGTAGATTTTACTTAAATACAATTTAGTCGGATTAGTCAGTCGGTAATTTATCTAAAAGTTTTCAAAGAAACGGTTTTCGATCAAGTCATCTTGGATATGGATATATTTAGTATCATTGTATTCAGCATGATGTCTTGAATACAAATGTATAAGATAACAAGCGCTAAATGGTGGGGGTAAGAACTGTGACGTCATAAAGTCGACGGAATAAAGATTTTTTTAAGATACCTACCATGTAGGATATCAAATGAAAGGGCTTTATGAGTAGATTACAAATATATAACATACTATAACATTTTCACTCCTTGGTCTAACAAATTATCAGAAAACTGTCAAAAAAGTCACAACACAGAGTTAATGTATGCATGCAAAATACTTTTAAAGGTGAAATCTAAGTTTCATCTAAAAATAATATAACTGATAGTAAATTTCATTTCAACAATCGTATGTGAATACAAACAGTGTATTTTATACTTTCCAGGTTATTTATATAGATAACGGCAAGCCTTCCACGCCACTACCTTCATAAAATCTAAATTCATTGTCAAAAATTCAGCACCAATTCACTTCGGCGCCGGGTACCGTCCTTTTTCATGTCTGAAACTGACATGAGTTGGAAATAAAAATTAGCTTTAGCGTAGCGAATTTATTGTACCGATCCACTGGGCGTCTGTATTCATAAGGTCACTCGTTTGTTGATGTGAACTTTAACGCCTGCGCTTTTCTAAATAGCATTTATTCATAAAAATGGAATGAAAATGAAGCTAATAACTCTAGTAATTAAATCTTCCAAAGTGCTTTAGCAACAAAATCAACCAACTGTTTCGTAAACTAGAGTATTTAAAACCTTTGTTTTACTATTTTTACTATTCTATTCATGGCGACTGGACTGGAGCAAGGATTACCTAATTACCTACCTACCTCTATAGGTACCTACTCCGTTAGATATTCCGTCACTTAGATACTGGCTGATAACGCACAGCCTATAGGGAAATCTTAATTTTTTTTTTATTTAAATATTTTGGCCTAGGTATATTCTACAAATGTTGATAGAAGAAACATTAAAGATTTTTTTCTTTTCAATTCATCCCTTAAGGGGGTGAATATGGAATTGAAAATGTTTAAGGACTTAGGGGTCATCCATTAATTACATCACAAGTTTAGGGGGAGGGAAAAAATGTGACATGTTGCTCACAACAAGGGGCAGGGGGGAGTCACAAACTTTGTGACATCACTTTAACATCATCAGTAATCGACATTTTGTTTTTAATTTATTCGTTGTAAATTTTTTTCCTAATCAATTTTGTGTAATAGAATTACAAACATTTTTGTCAAAAATATTTTTATATAATATTCGAAAAATGTGACGTCACACCACGGGAGGGGCTTACCAAATGTGACCAAGTGTGACAAGGATGGGGGGAGGGGTAAAAAAACCTAGAAATTCGTGTGACGTAATTAATGGATGACCCCTTACTAGACTAGGTACTAGTAACAAATATTTTATTGAGTAAGTACTAGTACCTAACAAATATTTATGAAAATTATGAAAATAATTCACGTATGTAATTATGTTACGTTCATGTTATCTTTGAATTGAACGGCTGTGTTTCGTAAAATCGTGCACCTGTACACTTGGGAATTCAAATCCAATTAAATGTTCTCTACTTACCTAATATAGATAAGATCCTGTAAGAGTACAATAACTATGATAATATTATTCAAGTGTTGTGAGAAAGTAAGTTCTCTCGTTTTGGAGGCCAAGACCCTCTTTGGATCACTGTGCCACAGTAGTTAATTTTTTAGTTAGTCGTGAGAAAGTAACAAATACCTACTTTTAACGCCTACACTTTTTATCCAAAAATTAGACTTATCATATTATATTATACTGTCGCAAATAAAATATATTTCAAATAAAACTCTTTAATAAAACCCATTAAGATTTGAAGAATATAACAATTGGAATTGGAATGTAACCCCACGCCACGCGTAATCTTAGAACGCTTTGAATAGTTAACTTGCGAAGCCTTATTTATACCAACCAACAGGTGTTAAACCTTTTAAAATACTTGAAAAGTCTACTTTTCGGTCGGTCTCGTATCCCGAGGATTCCGTGCCATCAAAAATCTTTTTTACAATGCATGATTTAATTTTATTTTCTTAAGTCCGCCTTATGCATGATTAGTTTTAGAATCACACATAATCAAAATCGATGTGAAAATTTCAACTGTCACCAATACTCGTAAAGCTACTTGAGACAGAGCTCGCTGACAGATATTCAGACGAACAGCATAAGCTTTTAGTACTTACTTAAATATTCATGTGAAAAACTCGTCAAACTTACTGTATGCCTCAACAGTAACTAAGTGCGACCGTTCGTTAGATAGGTAGGATTTTATCAAAAACCTAAGTGCCTTTAATTACAGTTACGTTACATAATGGGGAAGGCCGGTACTTCCCGCATTGTACTTCGTATTAGTGACAACTACATGAATGAGACACTTTTTACAACTTCAATAATAGGCGATTGGACTTGCAAGTCAAATAGTTTCGCCATGTCCGTCCGTCCGAGGCTTTGCACCGTGATCGTTAGTGCTAGAAAGCTGCAATTTGACATGGATACATAAATCATGCATTGCAATAGAACGATAAAATAAAAACAATAAAATAGTAGTTTATGTGACTGCTACATAATAAAAGGCATTAAAATACACGAGTGTGGGTTTAAGAAACGAACGAAGTGAGTTTGTTAATAAAATCACACGAGTGTTTTAATGCCTAATTATGTACAGTTACATACACTATTTTATCTACACCCATATTATAAACTTTCTATGATATATTCACTAACCCAAATTACAGCCAACGGAGCATCATTGCTCTCTTGGCGAACCTCGCGAATATGTGGTGGCGTCATCGTCACCGAAATATTTTTATCGCTCATTTTACACGAAACTTTTGCCATAGTTACTTTAAAAACCACAAAACATATTCATTTTATACTTAAAACGAATTAAAAGATAAACTGTACGTCAAATGGCGGTAAATTAAAACGTTTTTCACGCTTGTCACGCATTCGTTTTTTTTTTTAATTCAGAGACAACAACTAGAGTCGGGGGCCTATTTCCGCATCATTCCATACAAACTAACATGCGAGATAGTCAAAATTGTATGCAATTCACATTTCACTTCGAACAAAAAGGCATCTCAATTGATATTAGAATAGAGGGCAAACCGAATTGTTTTTTTTATTCAGAGATGTTCCAAATTTGAATGTATAACCAAATCGATTTTGATGTAAGTAGTTATGAAGGAATAACTACATTATCACAGATAAGAAATTTGTTTTGCTTTTACACAATAATGTGGGGTATCGTTGGATAGGTCTTATAAAACGAATAAGGGCCTCCGAAAACATTTTTAGATAAAGTTAATATTTTTGGAAATAATCGCTCTGAAAGAAAACACATACGTGTCCCCCCCCCCCCCCCCCCTCCTCTAACTTTTGAACCATGAGTCCAAAAAATAAAAAATAAAATCGTGAAACAAAAGCTAAATGAAAACTATAGCGAACATGATCAGTCCGGTCGTTTTTGAGTTATTGCAAAAAATCTTCTCTTATTAAAAACACGTACAAAGCGTTGCAAAGGTACTCGTACATGCTCTTGGCCGATTTTTAGGTTCTTGTAAAATTAGAAATAGTCAAAGGAACAGATATATGTGACTGTTTGTTTGTTTGTTCTAAACTTTTTATGTAGATTAGATATCAATGTCAAATAATTGATTTCAATTGCAGTCCGATCTTCTATTGTATCTGTCATGTGTACCTGAGATATCTCGAAAACAGCCTCCACGCGCCTGAGCCATCAGCCGACATGCGGTGAGCGGTCAGGGTGCCGCTCAGCAACAGGAAGCAGTCCGTGTATACCCAGCCGGCGCGGCACCACGACCATAGTGGCGAGCTTACCACCTGAAAAATAGATGTGGGTCTGTTGATTTAAACCAACACAATACATCATTTAAAAGTAAAACGGGACCTCATCGCGCGTATTCATACGTTTTTAATATTCCTCTAAACTTTTAGTTTTCAAATAATGAATGAGACTAGATATGAATACACCAGGGTCGGGATAAGTGGCGTACACGAAGAGATGCCTATGTTCAGATGAAAGCGACAGGAGTCTAAAATGATCAGGGCTCGAACAAATCATGCGGATGGCGCAAAAGTGACGTAATTTTGCACACAGGATGTTTTTATTTAAACCACCGTGTGACATGTCGCACTAACTAACAAAATAATTCCATGGAATTTAGGTGACAGGGTGATGTCTTGAATAAAATAATCTCACGAAACTTGCTACTGTAAGGATAGAGGTATATATAACCAAACTTAGAGTGCTCACTCCATGGGCGTTCCTCACAGCGTTTCAATCGCTAACAGTCCCCTGCCCACATTTATGATGAAGTTCTAGAAAATCGGTGGGTCAGTTTTGTTTATTTTAAATAAGAAAGGTACTAGTTTGCCGTAACCAAAAATAGTATACCAATCTTGAGGAACTTCGACATAAACAGGAGATTGTCAGCGGTTGAAACGCTCTGAGAAACACCTGCGGATACTTTTAAAACAACCATATTAAACAACAAGTAGTATCAAAATATATGGAGATTATTAATAAGTTTTAGTAAAACTTGATATTTGCAAGTTTTTACCTCACTTACAATGTATATATATATATATATATGTACGGAGCGTGAATTTTATAAATAAAAGGTTTTGGCAAAGCTCGCTTAGAACTTGTTGTACGAGTAAATAGGAAATTAGTGTAACTTTTTGGTTGCTATGGAGTGAGCACTCTATTAGGGATTAATAATTTCTCTATGCCGTAAGTTACGATTATTTAAAATTAATTACGACAAATATGTGGGAATGAAAATGAACAATGAAGGTGATGTCTTGAATACAACTGATCTGGCTGACAGCGGTTGAAACGCTCTGAGAAACACCTATGAAAAATAAAAAAATACTATTTGAAATCATTCTATGAGTGGCTTGACGTCATCGGCATGATTTCTTCTAGCCCTGATAATGATCATGATCGCAATCTTGGCGAACGATGACGTGAAATTTATGTCACGCTGCATATAAGATAATTCCAATTATAAATTGGAATAGGTTACACTTAATTGTAACCCCGTAATTAACATTTTCTACTATGAAACGCTCGTATCTCGTAACTTGTGTATTGCTTTACAAAAGTTATCTCAATTTAATATAAATCAATATAGTTCTTAGGTCCTATGCTAACCACCGTTCAAAGGTTTGCCTGTATTGAATTTACACACTGTATACTGTGACTGCAAACAACAAGAGTCCAAATAAGGTAAAGGGCCCCCTGTTTCGGCAGGTCAAAACTTTAATTTTGTATGCACTATGGGTACTGATTGCCTGAAATAAAAGTTTTTTATTTATTTTATTTTATTTATTTATCACACTTGCTCTAAAAAGATCTTATTTCACTTATTCATACAAGCCGAGTATCATAAATGAGTTTTACTTTTAAAATACTGACGTTTATAATTTAATATTTTTGTTTATGTTTAAAATTATTTAATTTCAATTAATTTAACAGTCGCTTAAATTATTTTTACATAATTTTCAATCGTGGCTGAATGCCGAGGGTATTTTCGTTTTTTAGGGTTCCGTAGCCAAATGGCAAAAAACTGAACCCTTATAGATTCGTCATGTCCGTCTGTCTGTCCAATTATGTCACAGCCACTTTTTTCCGAAACTATAAGAGCTATACTGTTCAAACTTGGTAAGTAGATGTATTCTATGAACCGCATTAAGATGTTTACACAAAAATAGAAAAAAAAAAAAACAATAAATTTTGGGGGTTCCCCATACTTAGAACTGAAACTCAAAAAATCTTTTTTCATCAAACCCATACGTGTGGGGTATCTATGGATAGGTCTTCAAAAATGATATTTAGGTTTCTAATATCATTTTTTTCTAAACTGAATAGTTTGCGCGAGAGACACTTCCAAAGTGAAAAAAAGTGTGTCCCCCCCTGTAACTTCTAAAATAACGGAATGAAAAATCTAAAAAAAATATATGATATACATTACCATGCAAACTTCCAACGAAAATTGGTTTGAACCAGATCTAGTTAGTAGTTTTTTTAATACGTCATAAATGGTACGGAACCCTTCATGGGCGAGTCCGACTCGCACTTGGCCGCTTTTTTCTTCTTAATGTGATGTGTTAAGTGGTGTGTGAGTTTAAATAAGATTACTGTAAGTCGTGTTTTGTAATGGTAGATACAATGTATATTCAAATTAATAACGAAAAGTTTGTTATCAGGTGACGTTCGATTTTAACGTGACAGTCCGTGAATTATGAAAATCTCTGACCTCCAGAGATGTTTTAAAATGCTTTTTATATACATTATAAAGATGAAAATTAAGTCTACAAGTGAATTAAAAAAAAATGTGTGTAGCATCACAATTTGGGCAGCTCATAAGTCAAATATAGGTTTTATAACAAAATGTATATAACCTTTTTGTAGGAAATTTTGTCTATTTTAGTTTGTACATACAACACTTTTCGATATTACTGACAAATTCCTAGAAATATGAAAAAGTTACCTTTCAAATCCCTCCCCCAACCACACCCCCCACCGACCAAAACTGGAATGTTTATTATCAACGTATAAGTTCGATAATTTACTAAAATAAAAAATAAAAACTCTTATAATGGCATTTTTTAATTATTTTTGAAAAATATATAAAAAATTCCTTGATTACACCTGCAGATTTCATTAAACCGTTTCATTCTCAAAGACACGCAATAATTACTAACACAAACAACATGAAAAAACAACATGAACATGAAATCGACATGTGCAATAAGAAATGAATCTAAAATCTTAAAACTTTGATAGGTACCTACCTATCTAAAAACTTTTAATGTGTTGACAAAAATTAGGCAATCCTTTGGGGAGAAAATATCATTATTTTGTATTTATGGACTGCCTTAAAATATGTAAGAGTTTTAACATTTTATTTATTTAGAGACTCTTAACATTTTTATTTTAAATTAGACCTTACAATAAAAATAAGCAATGATGCGGTGAATAATGAATGTGTCATATTTATATTGTACCTAGTAGCAAGGCGTTGCGTATCTTAAAAGTAAAATCGCAAAAATATTACGACACATTTACATCAAAAACTCACTGTAGATGGTGGCAACTAAGATGTTTTCAAATATACCTATTTGGCCACTTTGGCTGTCACCAACTGTTTGATGTCGACGAAACAATTAGATATAGCCGTGACGGTGGTCCTATTTGAGTTGGACAATCACTTCCGGATAAAACGAGTGCTATCATTAGGATAATATAAAAAATAGACCATATTGGGTATCATGATAAACATTATGCGGAAATGCAGTCCAATAAATATATTTTGTTTTTGTTTTTTATTTACTTATCCTTCTAAGTTTGATTAACCCTGTCCATCTTGTCATAAATATATTCCGTATAAATATATAAGTGCTCTACTAGTTGATAATATCAACTAATTTATCAAGGGGGGCTTTACAGAAGTTTTTAACTATACATATATGACTTATATAAAATAAAAAACAAATAGGTAATAATAATGAAAAAATAAATAGTGATAGCGCCTGAAATGTCTCATTAGCTATGTTATGACAACTATCCTTTACCAAGTCGTATGTCCATAGGCAAGTTAGAATTTTACTTATACCTGACTATAATTAATTAATTAGTCTGTAATAGATTCGAAAGCCAATAAATGGAAATAGAACCGGAATATAATAAAATAAATACTAAACGCATCTGTATAAACAAATAAGTTAATTTATTAGTCAAATCTATGTTATACAAACATTCATTGATTGTAATAAGTACAGTAATGGATTATGTAAATAAACAAATTCGTGTTTCGAATTTGGAAAGCAAATATTACTTACGGCCCGATTCGAAGAATGAGATACGATAATGATAAGTTCTGGTTTAGATAAGTTCTCATTTAGATATCGTTTATATTCGAGGAACCAATGTCACTTTGTCGCTAGAAATATCGCAGATAGATCTTATTGGGATCACAGCGGAATCGAAATAAACGTCAAGTTTGACACATCGTTTAGCTATCGATCTTGGAAAGATCTTAAACGTGTCTTAATCATTCTTGTGACTAATGTAGTACATTATAAATTATAATATGCGGCAACTCTGTTTGTCAAAAGTTAACAAAACGGCACAGTACAGCGCCATCTTCTTCCGATCTTACTGTTTTTTCTTCTACAGTCAATGAATTTTGGGTAAATAGTAAGTGAGTAATCAAAAAACTACCTAGTTGCAGCCTAGTTCCATTTGTACTTTACCGTGCCGTGGCACCATCATAGTGAGTATGACATACATTAAGTGACGTTATTCATAAACTAGCTACCCGTCTCGGGTTCGCACGGGCTACACAAAACCTTAATAAATTATACACGTACACCTTCCTCACGAATCATAGCATAGTCTATTGACAGCTGAAAACCGCATGAAAATGCGATCATTAGTTTTTGAGTTTATCGCGAACATACAATTTTACAAACAGACAGACGCAGCGGGGGACTGTTTTATAAGGTGTAGTGACGTATCTTAACTCTAATAAGCCGTTGATAATCGTTTGTCCCATTTTGACCTTAGTGTTTGTTACAAAGAGACCAAATGTTACAAAGGTTTGCTAAGTTTTATGAGTAAGCGTAGGGCTGAAAGCTCGGAGCGCCCTTCCCGCAACTTCCCCAATTATCGGCCCGATTCGAAGAATGAGATACGATAATGATAAGTTCTCATTTAGATATCGTTTGTATGTCGTATTATTGACAGACGCAGCTCGATTCGGGCAACCAATGTCACTTTGACGTTAGAAATAAACGTCAATTTTGATATGTCGTTTAGCTATCGATCTTTAAAAGATCTATCCAAGATCTTAAACGTGTCTTAAGCATTCTAAATAACGAAGGCCGAAGAGAGAGCTCCATGAATGTAGTGCTTAAACACGGAACAATAGATTTAGATTTATATATTTATAAGTACTCATAATATAAAATTACACTAAAAAATTTGCTAAACTAATCTACATGAATTTATATTATGATCGTCATCAATATTTACATAATAATAATAATAATATAAAATGGATACTATTGAAAACATGTCCTAAAAATAATAATCAATCTTATGTCAACAATTTTATCATTCAAGCCAAAACAACGTACGGGAATAAAATAAGTAAGTACGAGTATCTCCTAATGAACAATAGTACAAGTACCTAATCGTAATCAATCAAACATAATATATAAGTACCTAAAGGAAAGTTGAAAATAAGTTGTCCCACAAGTTCGCATTTCCTTTACGCCCGTGCAGTGCATTCGTTTACTTGCATAGTTACCTGCCAATATAGGATCAATTAGATACATGCTTTTTACAAAACAAGACGAGCAGATATCATAGTAAGGTATTTATGTATGCGAGACAATAAACCATTACAATTAATAATTACAATACAATGCCATCGTATATTTACAATGGCATAGCAATTAAAAATGTGCCGCCTATGCGTCATACGCTAGAACAAGCTTGGCAACTTGCCAAGCGTATTAGGTGCGACATCGGGGATTCAATGATCCCAATTCTTTAGTTGGAGCACGCTCGGAAGTGCGAGTGAGGTCAGATCAGAACTGCAGATTAGAAGATACATAACTCCATACAAGCAAGTAATAATAATTCAGACAGCAACATCGATTTTAACATTTGCAGCAGTAATGTCGTGCTGCAATTGGGCTGCAGTAATGTTGGTATAGTCTGAATCCGATCCATACCTTTAGATATTAATCTCGGTACATCGCTCTCATCAAGTTTTATATTGACCCGAGCCGGGCAGTAGTTTAATAATTAATTGCACAGCATTTGAAATTCAGCTATATTCAGCTTTAGCAAGTTATTGCTAACAATTATAGACTATGTACATTAAATTATTATTTTCAGATGTATGCCTTGAAATTAAGCGAATTTACGATTGTAACAAACAAATAGGTACCCAATAAATATGACTCAGACTAGTAAATAATAAATAATCAAATTAATCACTTTTCCCTTCCCAAAATGACACATCATACATTATAAATATCATAATCAACAAAATTTGGAACTTAGGTGCAATATTTTGACCATCGGAGCGATTATTTCCAAAAGGTATTACTGATTGAAAAAATCTGTAACCTTATTATTATTTTTAAAGACCTATCGAATAATGTGCCAAATGTCGATTCTACTTTTAGTTACATGTCCAATATAATATATTTAAATATATATTACATATTTTTAAATTTAAACTTGTAAACTTAGTAGCGGCCATTGTAGCGGCTTACAAAAATTAATACCTCTACACTTATGTTCATAAATTCATACAAATGTTTTTGAGATATACAGGCGGATAAGACGAAACAATAAGGGTCCAGTCTTTGCTATTTTGGCTACGGAACCCTACAAAATAGGCTCTTTGGAAATTACGATACTCAACTACAAATATGCAATTTTGAATTGGAAAACTAGTTTCTATTTATTCTGGATTTAGAGTGTGAATACGAGACGAGCATACGGTGAACAATTTAATGCGTGGCTCTTAAATAATTACCTATAGGTAAAAGCTTACCTAAATCAGATAAGGTTTGCAACTTTGCAGACGCATTATGTAATTAACTTTGACGTTTTTTTAATCCCGTCTATTTATTATTCGTTCAGATATAGTTGTCAATGCCATGCTATTTATTAAATTTGACTTTGTAAACAGCACACAACTAATTCCAGATGAAGATTTAACTAAGTTTTGTTTGGTACTTAGTTCACATCACAATTTTATTTTACATACCTCAGTAATCTTCAACCGATTGTTGTAGGGCGTAACGGCGACCGGCAAAAACTTGTGGGCGATCAGCAGGGCGATAGTTGCCAGCCCCCTGACACCGTGAATGCAGGATATCTCGTCGTTGGAGCCTGGCGCGGTGAGCTTCTTCAGCGTGTTGTACAGGGAGAAGGAACTGAGGAAACTATCTGAAGATAAAAAAAGATATGTATTGTTAACACCACTTTGGGTTCCCTGTTTATTATCACTACGATCACGCTACACTTTCAACCATCGTCTACATGGTGTTGCGTGACCTATTAAGTCACGCAACACCATGTTAAAATAGTTCTAAATACACTAACTTTCGGAATTTTTATTATTATTATTTATGAATGCAGCGGCAGCTTATAGCTGGTACGTGCACATCAATGTCCAGCACTTGTGTTTTGTCCATTTATAAAATGTTTGAAACAGTTACTTCAAATTTTTGCTTGGCTTTTTGGCTTGTTTCATTGAAATTCTCAAGTTATCAGTTATTTAATTTTAAAGTTACGTTTCTCGTGTAGCGTCGGATTCGCCATCTAATTTAATGCACAGTACAATGTGTTCATTACTTTCATTAGCATAAATTACCTATGCGTATGTGTACTGTTTGGGCTGTTGCAACTATCGAAGGGTCAAGTCTTATTGTTTTCTGTCAATAGATTTTTGAAGTGTAAACTTGACCTAGGATAGCATTGGACTATTTCGACATTCCTTGTTTTGATGACACATGTTCGTATGTATGTTTAGGTCAAATTTTAAATCAGTCTATGGATTTTCGCCGCATTTAATTGGGCTGAAAAGATGATTCGCCCTTACTAGTGAATTCATGGGCCAAACGGAAAATAATTGAGGTGCAGGATATGAGAATAACACATAATATGTGAAGTTGTGACAGAATAGATTCCCCAAAGTTGAACAAACACTTACCTGTACATTTAGGTGCATCGTCTCTTTCTTTTTCTCCTTCTTCAGCCTGGTCACACTCGGCCTTGTCGTCTGTATCTTCGCTTGGCAGCTCCTCAGAGTTTCCACTAGACAGATAGTCCTGGACGGTGGCCACGAGTACCAAGAGAACGATGACGGCGTAGAACGACCTGTGAAGCAGCATTCGTGTGACGCATAAAATATCAAACATTTATAAATCGTCACCGTAATGTAAGCTATATATCATGCGGTTTCCGGATTCCGTGTAATACATAATTTCAACACACTTGCTCAAAACGACGTTTTTATTCCACTGATTTTTGGCTCATAATCCTAAATATTACACAAGCGTGCTTTTTCAGTATATTATAACACTCGTGCTTTTTCATTATATTATCCGACTGCGTTAAGAAGGTAACTGATTGTTAATAATATGCATGGAAACGGAGCCTACTTAATTTGGTCGAGTACGTAATACATTTTTTTTAACCAACTATTAGGTTTCAAATGTTAGTACAAAGAGATTTTATCGCACCAAACATTATTTATAGATTAAATTATCTCGTATATTACATTAATGAATAAACATAACATTTTATCAATTTGATCTCCATCCGTGGAATAGAAATACGAAAATATTATCTTTTTACATTTTTTTAATTGGCTTTTAACGGGGTTTGTCGATTTCCTTCGTGCCTTTGCCTTGCGCGCGCATTGGAATCGTGCGTTAAAAAAATAACGCGCCAGCCATTTTCTGTATTTGTCATTAAATTGGAATAGTTTTGCATGTTTTAGTTTATGTATTGACGAAAATGTCATTTTCAAGCATTGAAAATGAAGAACACATAAAATTGACGCTGCCAGTAATACTATAATAGAGTCAAGAGCCGAGAACGATAGCCTTTTACCATTAAAATCGGGTGAAAAATAATTGGCGGCATAAGAAAATTTTATTCAATGAAAAACGTGTTGGTAGCTTACTTCAATAAACTGGCGAATAAGTGCCTACAAGCCCAGGACGCTTTGGTGCAATTATCAGATGTTAAAATTGTAAGCCACCATTCGAAAAATTGTACTTTTACTGTTTTGACAAAAAAAAAAAAAACCAAATTTATACGGTTTGTTTTTCCTCGCAAGTGTGTTGAAAAACGTCGTATGAAACGCGTGTGCATGGGTATATCGCCTCGTGTGTAATGACCAACTTAGCACACTTGTATCATAATGTACTATGGCAAATCATGTATGAAAACATTTGATTACTAAACCACAAAACAAAAGCTGGATCTTTTAGAAGCTTAGAAAAGCTAATTCCTACTTTAAATGAATTTTAAGTAATTATATACAATAGTGTAAACATTGTAACAATTGGCAACCGCCGAATACCTACCCAAATAAATAACTCAGTGGTCCCTTATAAGTACTTTAACATGCTAACAGTGACACACTGACTGCCGCTAAGTAATAAATTTGCTAATAATCCCCAGCGAAAACTTTATCCCGAATCGTAATTAATTTTGTACTAAACACGCCTTTGCGAACAATTTTTAAAATTTTTGAACGATACTTATAGAGTAACTTTTTTTTTAATACCACGACGGTGGCAAACAAGCATACGGCCCGTCTGATGGTAAGCAGTCACCGCAGCCTATGGACGCCTGCAACTCCAGAGGTGTTACATGCGCGTTGCCGACCCTTTAAAAACCTGTACACTCCTTTTTTGAAGAACCCCATACTGTAGACCCTCGGGAAAACCTCGGAAGGGAGCTCATTCCACAGCCGGAGCGTCCGCGGGAGGAAATTCCTCTTGAACCGCACAGTACGCGACCATTTAGGTTCTAAGGTGTGAGGATGAACACCCTGCCGACGGGCGGTTAACTTTAATCGCCTAGTTAAATATGTTGACTTAATAAAAACTTACAACGTCAGAACTGTCGGAAGTTCAAACCACTCATCCCATGATGACTCGTGGATATGACAGTCCCTCTCATCGATCTTGACCCTGATGACCAAACCGCTGGTGTGCTGGTAGTGCTTGACCGAGTCCTTGATAACAACCTCGGCATCCTCGGAGTTGCAGGGCGAGGGCACGCAAACCCCCCAGCTCAACGTTGAAAAACGCGGCACGAAGTGACCTGGCTGAACGAATTATGATAAGGCTTAGTATCTATAATGCATGATTTTATTTCAACCGCAAAAATGAAAACCGAAGTAACTGACACGCCAATTAATCGCAACGCCGTAGCTTATCCGCCCACTTTCCCTAACAAATACTACTTACTACTTAAACAGGCGGTGATTTCATAGCGACCACATAGCAAATGTTTTTTTCTTTTTTTGGTGAGCAGTCTATAAAGTGACCGATTTAAGAACGAAGATAAAGGAAATGTGTCGAAACAAATTTCTCTGAGACGTTTTAGTTGTCAAGTACAAACTGACACAATTTGGTCATTTTTGTGCGCATTTCTCTCGCTAAAATTGCTGTTATACCGAAAAAAATACGCCAAGTGCTATGTGTTCTAATTTGTTGGTTACATAACATACAAAATAATGTATGTGTAGCATGTCACAATTAATCACAGTTATTGTTTTTAGAACAATATACGCTCTAAACGTTTGTGGTTCGAATATGAATCTCTGTCCGTTTAGGATCAACCCAAGTGGTCAGTACCTGTCACTGCTCTGCAGGGTATTTACATGACATTTAAGGTTTAGACTATTACGATGAATGAACCGTTTTTTTAACGGCAAAACTAGCACAATATAAGTAAATTTTAATTTCGGACCTTATTTTACTATTTCGTAATATAAAAACTAATAAATGTCTATATTTCATAACTGTTATTGTGGTTTTATTATGTCAACGGTTACATGTAGTAAAGACCTAACTAACCCTTAAAACTTCTATGTATGGCTAGTAGAGTACCAGCCACATACCTACGTACCACAGAAGAGTCACTGGTACCTAATGGGCAGTAGGTATAGATCGACCACAGAGTTTTTTTAAAGAATTATTAGTTATAAGAAATTACTTTCTATTAGCGCTGGGATCTACCGTAATCAATATTCAAAAGTATCAAAAGTGTCAGGCCTGTTTAAGAGTTAATTAATCACCATGGCTCGCTAACAGCACCTGAGGTCTGGTCAAATCTAATCATTAAGACTTATTTCAGAAAATCTTTTATCTTTTTAAATTACCTTAGCCCTCAATTGTAAAAGAGATTTATTTCTTCTTCTATTAGCAATGAGGTACGTCCAAGTACATAATAATTCATTTACAGTAAGTTTTTTTTTACCACAAATCCGCAACACAGGCGCAGAGCGTATTATGCATCTATGCTGCCTGTATAAATAATGTATTGAATCGAAAAATACTGTCACATTGGAATGCAGGACAGGACCCTTGTCCATTAAACTTTTGTACTAGATCGTCATTTCATATTAAATTGTATGACACATGACGACCGGTCTGGCCTAGTGGGTAGTGTCACTACCTATCTATCTTCTTAAATATATAAAAGAAGAAACTGATTGACTGACATATCAACGCACAGCCTAAACCGCTGGTTTTAGAGATTCCAAATTTGGCACGTAGGTTCTTTACAAGAAAACATTTTTCAAAATTCACCCCCTAAGGGGGTGAAATGGGGGTCCAAAGTTAGTATGGGGAAACAAGATTAGTAAGAATATTTTATTCGAAACTTTACAAGAGTATTCCTAACGATAAATGAGTAAACAAGTGTTTCAGGTTTTTTGAGAATTCAACCCCTAAAAGGGGGAAATATGGTGACAAAGTCTACGGGAAAAGCAACATGGGTATTATTTCTATGGTTTATCAGGTCGCTAATTACGAAAAAAACAACGATTGTAAAATCTAACGAAGTGGACTTGAAATACAAATCCCTTGTTGGGGTGCGATGGGGTCGAAATGCGTGTTGGTAGCTTACTTAAATATGGGTGTCGTTTTATGGTTTTTTGGGACGTTATTTACGAAAATGGCATTGAATGATTTTAAAATGTAATATTGTGGACATGAAAAATGTTGAAAGTATTTATGCCAAATTGCAATTCAATCGGTACAGTAGTTTCGGAGCAAATCGGTTGTAACAGATGGATTGACAGACAGCCACACGTAATCCTATAAGGGTTCTATTTTAGCTTTTGAGCTAGGCCGGCTGAGCTCCTAAAGCAATTGTTAAACAATAGACCATCATTAAGCTCTCTTTGTGCAGTTTCAAGTGGAATCCCGCCATGGTAAATGAAACGGGGTATATATAAGTATGTATTTATCTATACACGTATCTACATATATCGTCGCCTAGTACCCATAGTACGACGAGCATTGTCCCCAAATATTTATTTATTTATTGGCCGAAGCGGTAGCGAAGGTCCACGTTTTGACTTGGGCAATTTTCTTATGTACGTTCGGACGGTTCTCCTCTACAGGTCGCAATTCTCAACTGAATCTTTGAAAGCAAGTTCATTAGCTATATATAATATTACTGTCGTTACGTTTTTGTTGAAAATTATCAAAATGGTGGAAATTGGTATAAAGAACTTAAGTGCCATTGGAGTCTTTGGCACTTAAGACTATTGTGAGTACGCTGTGAAAATGACTGAGTAAGTATTTTTTTCGTATTTACATGTTTTAAGCTTATCGATCTTATAATCTCGAAGTCTACAGCTCACAGAGCAACTAGTTTATTTATGTACGTCGACTAATCAACCTCCAACATAATACTAAAACTCACATCATCTATCCGGCTCCTGATCAGGCTTTTGGCCTGAGCCAGATGCACCGGCACCTCCAGATCTTGATGCTCTGCCTTCACGTCCAGCCGAGCCAAGCAGTACTTCCCCTGGACCTTCACCACGCTTCCGGTCTCCAGTTGGACGCGTGCCCGACTTCCCAGGCACTGGTCGAAGTCGCCCAGTTGAATGCCGTTGCCTTGAAGGATACCCGAGGGAATCTTTGCTGACGCGTCTAGCACTGGAATTATAAATGCTAGTTAGTACACTTACAGAGTATAAAGACTAAAATCAGTAATCTCCGAACATTTTAAAAATTCACTTGATGTTCATTCAAATTATGGACTGCCCGTTGCTTTACACGATGCTAGTTTTCCTCTAAGGCAGCATGCATCGTCACTTGTTTTTTGCATGCCACATTTTTGTTAGAAGATAGACTATTCCAATTATACCAATCTGCTCTGACACTATAAAGCTTTTATTTCCGTTGAGTTAGTTACTAATGTAAACCTTATGTATTAAATCATAAAGTCTAGTTGTGAAGTTTTGTGCTTGAAAACACATGCCACTACTTATACTTAGTTTTCGGTCCTCTGGGAGCTATAACACGCAAAGGTGTTGAGTTTGTGTAACTATTTGCTGTAAAGCTAAAATGGAACTTTCGTCATTCAATGCCCAAAAGGCTTTTAAGATTAGCACAGTTCCATTGTGACGTAAAACATCGCTAATTATACTTCATAAGTAGTAATACCTACCTAGGCACTAATATACATAATACATAACCTAGCTAACACAAGGTCACAGCTTGTAAAGGTGAATGAGCTTTTAAAACACTGACATGTGGACATCTGTATTATTTTTTATGAAGTGTAAGATGTTTTAATGGTGCCAAGACTTTTCTTGAGGTGTTTCAGATCTTTATTTTTTTTTAATAATTGAATCATCGCATCGATAGACAAAACCGTCGGTGGGACTTAAAAGTAAAATGATATGAAATTGAAAGCTTAAATCAAATAATGTACAGCGAGCTACAAAATTCCATGGACACATTATGAATGGTCATGTACTTTTGTAGCTGTATACTGAGCGGCAAAAGCGCATAGCCACTCTATGTACGGAAATCTGTTTTACCTCGTATCAATAAATAAACTCTTTTGTGGTGATTAAGTATCTCCTAGTAGGGTTTGGGCTTTGGTGGTGTAAAATACCGTCTGTAATAAATCTGTGTTCAAATTAAATAATAATATTTAATCAATCAAGCCGACGTATTTTGGCTTTTGTTTAGCATATTTATAAATTCAATCCGAAAAACAAAGTTAATGAAGGAGGATTAATAGACGCACATTTTGTTGGTTTCACTTTTCGCGTTCATTTATTTTTTATTCGCACTTCTATGATATATAGATGACTATTTTTCAAGTAAAGTTTACAATAAGTAGTACGTATCTCAACGAAAATAAAGGCTTTATAATATCAGAGTACTCTGAGTACACTAATCTAGAGTAGTCTATCGTCTACCTTGAAACAAAAATGTCGCATGCAAAAAACAAGTGACGACACATGCTGCAAGAGCAAAGCTAGCATTCTCGTAAATGGACTTGAATATTAGCGAGGGCAGTCTACAAATAAACCATCGCATCGTACGTGATTTTTATAATATTAGGGAATTGCTCTTGTTATATTTGATTGTTGTTTAGCAGCGAATATTTGTTTTAGTTTTCTTGAAAAAAAAATCAATTTTATAAATACAAGAACATACATATCCTCATTGTTCAAGAGGTGACTGAAAATGTTGGTGAAAAATAATTTGAATGCATTAAATACAAAAATGAATTGAATACAATCATTGTTATAAAGTCTATCTGTAAAATCCAATAAGCTAAATAAACTATTAAGCCATATCAAAGAAATATACACAGAAATAAGTACCTACCTACTTAATGGCCAACATTAACTTTTCATACAGGCTGAATCATAAGACGTGAGCAGGATTAACCCTTCACACACAGATCTTTCAGAATCGTATTTAGGTGACACAACACAACCACATATTTTCCTTTTTGTTTACTTTTTGGTTAGTAAGATTTCAAACCTCCACAATCATACGGCCTGATTCGAAGAATGATTAAGACACGTTTTAAATCTTGGAAAGATCTTTAAAAGATCGATAACTAAACGACATGTCAAAATTGACGTTTATTTCGATTCCGCTATGATCCCAATAACATCTATCTACGATGTTTCTAACGTCAAAGTGCCATTGGTTGCCTGAATCGAGCTGCTTCTGTCATTATACGAAAAACAAACGATATCTAAATGAGAGCATATCTAAACCAGAACTTATCGTTAAATTATCTCATTCTTCGAATCGGGCCGATAGTCAGTTCTGGTAACAGAACTAATTAATAAAGATAAAACCTCTTTATCTGTTATGACAGTACTTTGGTTATGAATAAAGTAAATTGTTTCAAAAGTAAGAATCAGATTTTGCTGACATTCTGTTTGAAAATTGTCAAGGATAAAGCAAACAGATTAAATTTGATGTCAGTATTCTAATGTGATGTGATGTCATAAATGATTTACTGAATTCTACTGGTGACATCTCCTGTATCACTCTGTATATTATTCGAGGACTGCGATCGTGACCAAATTTATAAGCTAAGGCAGGCCTTGAAACTAACCGTGGTATGGTTATTTATGATTTTTCCCCGCGCAACATCTGTTGCCGAAACCGTCGAAACAGTGCCACTATAAATAAATAGCCGTTGTAATGTACTATGCAGGCATGCCGAAGAAACGTTAGCAACTTGTATACTCTGGAGTCGTCCCCAATTTTTTTATATGTCCTTGATTTGATATCAGTCTCAGTGCATGTCTGTCTGTCTATGAATGTTTATATAAATATAAATAATATTTATATCAAGCTCTTATTCTGAGTCTTAACATAATGTTTAAATTAAAATAATAACGCATGCTGTGGTTGCTTTTAAGTGGGGGATCAATTATAAATGTGGTATTTTAGTATGTAAATTATAGTATGTGAATGGTATCTTCTGTTGGTCATCCTAATAAACAAATGTAGCTCACACCAAAAGGTGCGAAATGCGGGGCGGGGCCAATAGACTTTTAATTTCTTAGAAAATCATAATATCAGAAAATAAGAAAACAGATTTCAGCGTTTCTGAATATTCAGTCCTTAAGGGAGTTAAAGGGGGATTGATAATATTTTTCATATCTCATACTCTGAAAGTGAGTCATAGTTGATATATAAAGTGCGCAGAAAGAGATACGTTTCTGCTCCAGTGCAGAAAAGTGGTGCACTCCTTTGTGTCCCCGTCCCATCAGCAACTAGGTGAAAACAAATGAAAAAAGATCCTTTATTTCTCCGCCATCATTGGATCATTTGATAAATTGTTTTAATTCGCGTTGGATCATTTTTTTATTGTATTTGCAATGATTTCATAAGGCGGGTACCAAAAGGAATACACCTAAATAGTTATTTACGATACAAGTGCGAAAAATAGGAAATTCGTAACGAGTGGCGATAAATTAAAACGCGACCGAAGGGAGTGTTTTAAATCGACATGAGTACAACGTCTTTCAGAACATATGACCTTTTAAATTTTCGACATAGTTACATAATGTGCTAATTTACGCACTAGTGCAGAAAAGTAGCACCATATGTACTGAAAAGGTTTTTTTTTAACCTTGAACTTGCAAAGGCAGAATTTTATACTGCCACACTTAAAGGTTTTTACGACATTAAATGGGCTTTTAAAGTTATTTGGCATTATTCACGTAGTAGTTAAATAAAGTGAAATGTAAAATAAAAATTGCTTATTTTACTCATTTTATTATTTAGTGTTTTATTATTTAGTGTTTTACTTATTTTATTATTTAGTTTAATTATGTTGGCAGTATGAATAATGTCAGTTTTATAACGAACAAGTAATAAATTAAAAAGGCAATCCCGCTGATTTTCATACTTTAAGAGGAAAGAGGATGGCCGTTTCTCCATACAAACGTAGTCCCCATTTTCTTCTTTGAATATTGACATTCTGCAAACTATTTTTACATGATTTGATGTATATAAATCATTGCTCTGCCTCTACGTTTAGCTTTTTTCGATTTTAGATTATTATAAAAATAAGGAGCGAATAACATATTTCATACATATTTTTAAATGCTTTCAACTCTTATAATAATTAAATAATCAAAAAATCAAACGTAGCGGGCATGGTTGCTATTGTGTCAAACTATTTTCAATAAGCTTAATATCCAGAGAAGAAAAGAGGACTACTTTTGTATGAAAAAGCGATTTCGTGCGGGTCCTCCAGCTTCGTCTTCTCCTTTATTTGCCATGCCCTAACGGACGTCGGCGACCACCTTTGCCATTTCTCTCCTACTCTTGGTCATTCTTGCCAGTATGGCTGCGTTACTGGACTGGACGTCGTTCGATACCCCCCGTCAGGGGGGTTTGAGGGGCCGCTTCCGCCTTTCGGCTGTAGCGGCTGTCGCCGGTCGCTCTTCGCAGACCGGTGAGGAGGTCAATTGGCCGTCATTTGGGAGACGGTGTGTGTGGCTGGTGTGGGCCAGCTCTTCGCTACCGATCGTTATCCAACTATGGCTGCGTTATTCTTGTTCATCCATTTTTTAATGTTGTCAAGCCAGATGAACCTCCTTCTTCCCCTTCCCCTCTTGCCATCAATTTTTCCTGCCAATATTAGTTGTAGTATATTATATTTGTAATTTCTGTCTATGTGTCCAAAATATGATATTTTCCTTTTTTCACCGTGACTAACGTCCCAATTCGAAGAATGATTAAGACATGTTTAAGATCTTAGAATGATCTGTAAAAGATCGATAACTAAACGACATGTCAAAATTGATGTGATCCCAATAAGATCTATCTTCGATATTTCTAACGTCAAAGTGACATTGGTTGCCCGAATCGAGCTGCTTCTGTTAATCTAAACCAGAACTTATCGTTATCGTATTTTATTCTTCGAATCGGGCCGATACTCAGTTCTGGTAACAGAACTAATTAATAAAGATAAAACCTCTTTATCTGTTATGACAGTACTTTGGTTATGAATAAAGTAAATTGTTTCAAAAGTAAGAATCAGATTTTGCTGACATTCTGTTTGAAAATTGTCAAGGATAAAGCAAACAGATTAAATTTGATGTCAGTATTCTAATGTGATGTGACGTCATAAATGATTTACTGAATTCGTAAGGTAATCCTGGTGACGTCTCCTGTATCACTCTGTATATTATTCGAGGACTGCGACCGTGACCAAATTTATAAGCTAAGGCAGGCCTTGAAACTAACCGTGGTATGGTTATTGGGTTTTACTCCAAGGAGGAGGGTTACCTATTATGGAGGTTTTACTCCAATCCAACTTTTTCTTCATTCTTTGAAGTCTTTCCACATTCATAATTCTATCGGTCCAGGATATTTTTAGCATGCGCCTATATAGCCACATTTCAAATGCGTGTTTTCTTTTCCATCGCTTTATTCAGAGTCCAAGTTTTGCAGCCGTAGAAGAGTACGGATAGTACATAACACTTCACAAGTCTCCAACGAAGCTTGCTATCATTATTAGTGTATATAGGGTGCATTTTTATAAAGGCGTTTCGCGCAACATCTGTTCCTTGAGACGAAGTTGGAGGACCCGAGGTTCCATTTTAAATATTTGTTTATTTGTTTTCTCATGAATGTCGCAATCTAAATGTTTTTCGTTGGGGATTATTTATCTTCAGACATGCGAAGTCCTAAGGAAAAAACATGGCTGTAGGTATCGACCTAGTATTTAGCCGTAGGTAAAATAATACCACTATAATTACTGAATTTGCAAATTTGACTTGTCTTGTTTGGTCTCCTCGCATTCGGATTTTCATACCATAGTTTACAACCTACTATTTCCAACCTATAAAAAGACATTATATTATAATAAAATCGATTTCAGCTGTTTGGAAAACTTTTTCTTCATACAAAAAATACCAGTATTGTTACGTTCTTTTTCGTTCTTTGGTTTATTATTTCATTTTTAATGGGACTATTTAATAATACGAAGTTGTTACCTTAATACATGATCCAGTCCTACGTAAAGAGTATAAAATTATTAAAAATATTTTGCTATTTCGAAGTTTCGAAATAAACCGGTTCCGAGGCCTGGTTGAGAGGGATTACATAGAGAACATTTTTTTCATTAAGGGGCTTGAAATTGACTGACAAATGTCATGCATTGTAAAATTATTAAAAAAAACTGTACTGTAGTTGACTGCGAAAATAATAAGCATTTTGGTACCAAGACTGATGTATGGAGTGAGCACTCTATTACTTCTTATTTCTCTGTGACGTTGGTGATGCGATCAGTTAATCCTAAATTTCGACCTAGGGCTGTAATGTACGTACGTACGAAATTAGGCAAAAGATTTATTTTCTACGTGTGTACCACGGGCGGTACAGGAATTAATTACTATCTCGTGTTAATGAAGCCCTCGCCTTTTCGTAATTTCTTGTTTATTTCTTTTTACACTACGCACTATTGCTGCACAGTGATCTATGCTCAATAGCAACCGACATATTAACATATCCATGCGTACAAAGTCGCGAGTAACAGCTAGTACTTTATATTATACGAGTATCGTGTAAGCCACTCGCAATAACAGCTCTGTAATATTATAAATTATAACCTTTAATCGCATCTTTCCTAAAATAAGGTTACTTTTTTGCAGTATGTAGCATTTATTTATACGTCTTCTCAATAACTTCACAAGAAATATTTACGTTCATTTAAATTAAGCGCTTGACTTTACTACAAGTTCTTTGATATATCATGCAGCCCTAAAACGTATAAATCATGTTAGCATTGTATAAAAATTTGCGGTAAAACTCTCATCATCCAATTTATTTCACAGCAACCTCGAGCAGAAGTTAGTTATTTAATTACGTACTTACTATTCAAAGCCCATAGTTTCGTCCCGCGTAATTGCCTTAATAGGATTTGCCCATGCCGTCTGCATTCTGGATTATGAATCCTTGAGAAATTGGGAGCGAACGTTGGTAGAAAAGCGTAAAAATCTTCAAATTCACTGGCTAACATATTTCTTCGATACAACATATCTGTTAATTGATCAATAATATTAATCGTTTTAGGTTCACCGTTGTCCAACTTCTTCGATTTCTTTTTGCCATCTTTTTCTTTTTTATGTGAAGTTTCAACGGCCTCTTCAGAGCTTTTATGCTTAGATGTCTCAGGTTTCTTTGCTTCTGATTTCTTTTGAACTTTTTTGCCTTCTTCTGGTTTTGGAGCTAATTTAGGCATGAAAGGGTCTATTACAGATTCTTTATACTTTTTAGATTCTTCTTTGTGTTCCTCTTTTTTTAAGAGTTCAAGTTTAGGTTTAATATCTTCTTTTTTAGCTTGAGGTAGTGGTTTTTCTTTTTGTGATTCCGACTTCTTAATTTCTGCCGATTTTAGTTTAGGCTCACTAGATTTAGTTTCTTTAATAGAATCTACGGTGACCGTTTTCTCATCCATTATTAAAGTGTTTGCATCTGTATATTTTTTCAGAACTATCTTTTCAACGGTATCTTTTTCTTGTGTCAAATTCGAGGTCTTATATTTTAGGTCCTTCTTTAAATGTTTATCATCATCATCATCATCATCATCGTCGTCGCCGTCATCGTCATCATCGCCATCATTCTTGCCATCTTTCTTTGATTTAACTACGTTTGATTTGTCTTTAAAGTGCATTTTCTTTAAGCTTGGCTTTATATTATCTTTTTTATTTGTCTCAATAGATATTTTTACTTTATTCTTAAAGCCTTTGTCATTATCATCATCGTCGTCGTCGTCGTCGTCGTCATCGTCGTCCTCGTCGTCCTCGTCATTGTAGTAGACCTTTATATGTGGCTTGCCTTTGTTTTTTATATCTTCTTTCTTTTTATCTTTCTTCGAATCTTCTTTTTTAGCCGATTCAACAGGTGTAGGCTTTTTCTTTACAAATTGAGAGTCAGTTTCATCGTCATCTTCATCATCATCGTCGTCATCGTCTTTATTATCTTCAAAGGAAAGTTTTGATTTTTCATTTGCCCTTTTTGTTTCCACTTTATCTTCTGTAGGATGTTTTGTATTCTTGGACTCTGATGATTTTCCAGTTCTACTTAATTTAGAATTCACTTTAGATTTTTCAACATTAATACTTTTGAAAATATCAAAAATGTCGTCATCATCATCATCATCAAGGTCACTATCACTGACTATTTTTAACACAGGACCCGATTTCGCACTGGCCTTTTGATTGATTAGTTGTTGTTTCTCCCTTACGGCTTTCTTTAGTTCCTCGTAACTTTTGGCACTATCTTTAACACTATGTTTAGTAAGCTTGTCTGCACTGTCAACGACACTTCTAGGTAAATCGCGTACACGGAATGCGGTTATCACTGTCGCTAGGATAGGTAAGCAGACTATAATTAGAGCTAGCGTCCATCTGTTACGCGCCATGACCGACGCGTGAGACGCTCACCGCGCCATCATCGAACCGACTGAGAAAGTTTCAGCGAGAAACGCTACCGTTTATTTGTATCACGCGTTCTAAACTTAACGCAAATATTTAGTTTAAAATAAAAATGAATCGTAGAAGATCGCAGTGTAATTGTAGAGCATTATTTAGCCAATTAGAAATTATATTTAATAGCAAGGACCTTTTTGTGTTAGGATTTGGTGCGTCTTATAGCGCGAGGGCACGCACGGTGGCAACAGTCCAAGATTAGCGTAAAAATAGTGTTGCAGAGGCAATTGTCCGGTCCCGATGGATGGATTGACTGCAACGGCATTGTCTATTGCTTAATTGTAATCAATAACTATATCATTTAAATTCGTTGTGTTGCTCAAGTAAAAAAAATATGTACCGTGAGAAAGCACGTTCGTATATTTGTAATTTTGAATAAAACTTTTGACAAGTTATTTACTAACATTACATAACTAAATTTAAATTAAAATGCACATTACTTATTGTAAAGTCGAAACCGCTCTAATCTTGACCTTGCTTATAAAAACCGCTAGACATCAATAAAAGTCACACTTTTCATCGTGTGTCAATGTTTTAAGCATTTAATTACAGTATTAAACAAAGATTTATTCTCTCGGAGATTCACCATAATGTTCACAGTGGGAAAGATGATTATCATTTTGATAGACCTAACACGAGTGTTACATTACATAACCTATTGTCGTCAAACATGTGACGTATAAAGTACAAGACATGTGGGCGAGATCATAAACGTGATTCTGATTAGTGATCGTTTTTAGGTAAGTAAATACCTATTTATGGCGATATTCATAAACGCGCTACAGGCCTCAATTAGCTAATAATCTTTTGTCTTAATCTGTCATTTTGTGTTATGTATTTATATGAAAGGCTTAGAACATAAATTAACTAATTGATGCTTGTAAAGTATTATAAGCTTTTAAGCTAGTAAATCGTTAGCTTTTAAGCCCTAATATGAATGGGTAATTTCTCCTCTAATATTATAAAACACTAAGAGTATTGTACGTTAAATATATAAACATATAAGTATTAATTTGCATTTTTACAATAAAATGGCAGGGCTTTGTCAGTTTAACCATCAAAGGATGACTTTCAGCATACAAAATTCAGCATACGAAGTTACAGTGTTTTTCAACTGGATAAGACTAGGTGAGGTCGGTCAAGTCAAGACCAACAGGAGCCTCTGTCTGCGTTTTAGATAAGACCCGTTGAAATCATTGCAATTTGCAAATATTTTTAATATACGACCCGATAAGCCGTAGTCACGCAGAAGAAGGCCCGATGTCAAGCAAGAAGAGAGGAGTGCTTGGAACCACCAAGCACCCAACTTTTAGTCTGAATTAGAATATTTAGCAAAATAACAGACAGCTTGGTATTTTTGAATAATGAACAAATTTTAAGAATTTGGCTTTACTAGACTTTACCGGCCACTGAGACTACCTATCACTTCACTATAATATGTCACAAATAAATAAATATTATAGGACGACCTTACACAGATTGATTAAGCCCCACAGTAGGTATATATGCTCAAAAAAACTTGTGTTGTCGGTACTCAGGCAACGATATATGATATACAAATAGGTATTTAAATAGGTACATAGAAATGCCCTTACCGGGATTCCAACCCAGGACCATAGACCATTGGCTTCATAGGCAGGGTCACTACCGACAACAGTAACAATATCACATAAACCCAGTAACAATAAACATGTCAAACGCTCGTGGGTTTTGCCTCAAGGACACTCAAATCCGGGTCCCATAACACCATAATAATGTCATCTTCATGGCTCGATTTATGGGAACGTGAGTATGTTTTCATCATGATTATTAATATTCATCATCTCGCCTAGCCCTTTTTATTTAAATCGGGGTAAACTGTTTTTAAAAATACCAACTAGTATTTCAAGAGACCCTAATTGGCAGCGCTCCCACTCTTGGCAGCGAAATATGGCCAGTGACCCAGCGACATGTCCAAGCCATCCATGTGGCAGAAATGAAGATGCTGAGGTGGATGTCAGGCGTCTCCAGGATTGATAGGGTTCGAAACGAACACATCCGTGGTAGCCTCGGAGTGGGAGACGTCGCCGATAAGCTCCAAGAAAGTCGGCTGAGGTGGTTTGGGCATGTCAAAAGAAGGCCGCCAAAATACGTAGGCAACAAACCCCTTAGTTTTGCCTTAACAGGCCCAAACAGGAGGGGCAAACCAAGGCAGCGTTGGCGCAATGTCATCGCCAAAGATTTGAACGCCTGTGGGTTATCGGTAAACGACGTCCAGGATAGAGCGAAGTGGAAGGAGAAAAGTAGGAAAGCGGACCCCATCACAGCACGGGACAAACGCTAGGAGGATGATGATGAATTCAAGAGACCCTAATATAAATACCGTAGCTGGTACGGCTAAGGGAAACAAAGAGTTGCCGGCCGAGGAAAGCGAGGAAGTTTTAGGAACACATAAACAAATCTAACAATTATCCAAGTAACTCAAGTAAGACTAGAACTTTCCATTCGTCTCCAAGGGCTATTGTTTGTGTATGTATTTAAAATTCCTATTTTATTCTGTACACTATCATGAGACTACCCAAGGTTATCAAACAGGTAATCTACCTAACGAGATACTTCTCGTAGAGTCTCTTGGAGTGTTCGTCGAGGTTTGCTATGGGATCATTACTGTTATTATCCGCTTAACAATACCTAACCGTGTACATATATATAAATATAAAAGTAACTACAATGTACGTACGTGAGTACTGAAATAAGTATACATTTATAAGTACTATAAAGAAACATATCTAGTTCCTGCTACTTCCGCACCACCCCCAATTAAGTAAACACAGAGTACCAGTTATTTCTTAACATTAGCCCTTATAGGTAATTATTGCCGTTCTTTTGTATATTTTTCTAACCAAGTTAAACGAGAGAATATTTTATTAAAGTTACATAAGAGATAAAACGTATATCACACGATTTTGATATGAACTTTGAATGATCTCGGCCAAACCGGTAACGTATTTAACGGCATCTCATTAATTCTTATTCTAACGATGCAGCATTCTATTTTTTATAATATAATCAATAATTTTCTGTATATGGTTACCATGCCTCCAATTATATTTATGACGTTATTCATAAAATGTTTGTCAATTCTAACAAATCGTTGATAATGTTTTTTTAATATACTACGTCGGTGGCAAACAAGCATACAGCCCTAACGGCAATAAACAATCCAAAATAATTTATTTTTTGGCTGAAAGTTATAGTACAAATTTCCGTAATTAGAGCTGTCTCTATAAGAGTCAGAGGCACAACACGACACATTAAGCTTTTGAGTGCGAAGATGGTGCAGGAATCATACTGAAAGTCCCCCAAGACCCTTCTCTTTTACTACCTCTTCATATTAGGCAGCATCTTTTTAGGGTTCCGTAGCCAAATGGCAAAAAACGGAACCCTGATACTCGTAGATTCGTCATGTCCGTCTGTCCGTTTATGTCACAGCCACTTTTTTCCGAAACTATAATACGAGTAACTATACTGTTAAAACTTGGTAAGTAGATGTATTAAGATTTTCACACAAAAATAGAAAGAAAAAACAATAAATTTTGGGGGTTCCCCATACTTAGAACTGAAACTCAAATTTTTTTTGCATCAAACCTATAAGTGTGGGGTATCTATGGATAGGTCTTCAAAAATGATATTGAGGTTTCTACTCCCCCCCCCCCTGTAATTTCTAAAATAACAATGATAAAACTAAAAAAAATATATGATATACATTACCATGCAAACTTCCACCGAAAATTGGTTTGAACGAGATCTAGATCTTGATATGGTTACTATAAAGGTGACAGTCCATTTCTGACTACAGCTGCACTACTGCTCCGACATTACTGCTGCAGCAGCGGCCTGAAGGCGTCGGTATTATTGTCAATTTCCATAGTAAAATGAATGACAATACCGACTGCATGTAATATGGTGATTTTAACGTATTTCCGACCGCACCTGCATTACTGCTTCGACATTACATAATATTCTTACCCCCGGAGTTACACACAATGTTTTTCATCACATTCGCGAAGAAAAAACTAAATTTCAAGCGATATAATTCTTAAATATGGTGACATTTCAAACATTCGTCCGCCATATTGTCATTGTTGTCAGGTTAGACATCGAAGACACAGACTAATACGCCATCCAGCCACGATTGAAAATTGAGTAAAAATATTAGTAACGGCTATTGAATTGATCAAATTAAATATTTTTTTAGATAAACAATAAAAATAGATGTTGCTTGCATCTACGGCACTATGCCGCAGGGGGATAGTTTTTAGTATTCTTTTTGAAAATAACTTTATTATATTAAACATACATACATACATACATATAATCACGCCTATTTCCCGAAGGGGTAGGCAGAGACCACGGATTTCCACTTGCTACGATCCTGACATACCTCTTACAAACAACAAACCACCTCAAAGTGAGTCTCACAGAGCAATACGGTTCATGATAGACTATGTGTCAAAAAACTTAAGAGCGCTTGATACTTTAGAGCAGCCCACTGACAAATGGGATGTTCTCATTATATACTTAGTGTCTACTAAATTAGATGCAACTACCTTCACTAAATGGGAGGAGCATAAAAACACATTCAAGGACTTACCGACCTTATCCGATTTTATGCAGTTTTTGCGTAACCGTGGTGACATCCTTGAGACAATGGCGATCAGCAGAAGCGACAAACGCGATAGTAAATCTAATTTCTATAAAAATAATCAAAAACCTGAACCTAAAAATAAAGAATACCCTCATAATAAAACATTAAAAAGTTTTGTCGCCTCTGCTAGCGCCAAACCGACATTTTCGTGCGCATTTTGTAATCAGCAGCATCGGATTATAGATTGTCCTTCTTTTAAGCAGCTGTCACCTGAAAATAGATGTGCTGAGGTTTCTAAATTAAAACTTTGCTCTAATTGTTTGCGTAGGGGGCACGCTACAAATGAATGTCGGATTTTGGGTACATGTAAGACCTGCAAAAGCAAACATAATACATTATTGCATGTAGATAGTCACATACCTGAAACAAATACTACCTTAAATCATTGTAGCTACTCACCTGTGTCCCTGCCGGCTCGTTCTTCGGGTCAAGTTGTCCTTGGCACCGCCGTAATCAAGGTCATAAATCCTAAAAATAATTGTACTTACCTTGCACGTGCGTTCCTCGACGGGGGTAGCCAATCATGCTTCATCACGACGAACCTGAAAGAAAAACTCGGATACGTTAGTAATGGTACGGATACATCATGTATATTCGGCTTGATGAAACAAAAAACTCCTATATATGACAGCTGCGAAGTGACAATACAATCATGTGTAAATGATTTTGGCACACGTCTTAAGTGTCTAGTGGTTCCTGACATTACAGGGACACTCCCTAACTCCCCAATAAATGTAACGGAACTTAACATACCTCATAACATTCAACTGGCGGATCCTAACTTCTTCCACCCTTCAGAAATTGATATGTTATTAGGAGCAGAGTTGTTCTATGATCTCTTGTGTTACAATAACATAAAACTAGGCCCAGAAAAGCCGATGCTTGTCGAAACCAAGCTAGGTTGGGTGGTGGCAGGTCGTCTTTATAATACCGATCTACAACCACAGCGACAAGTATATTGTAACTTCACCAAAGAGATCAGTGATCAATTGGCAAAGTTTTGGAGCCTTGAAGAAGTTCCAACCTCAAAACCAACTTTGTCAGCTGATAACGAATTCTGTGAACGCTACTTTACTGCTACCACGAAGCGCCTTGATGATGGTAGGTTTTCAGTTTTCATGCCCTTTAAAGAGACTCCAGAGGTAGCACTTGGTGACTCATACAGCATGGCTGAAAAGCGCTTCTATAGCCTTGAGAAAAAACTTAATAAAGATCCTCACTTTAAAAATGAGTATTGCAAGTTTATTCGTGAATACGAGGAACTAGGTCACTTAACTGAGATCAGCAGGCCTCAATTCGGGTACTTTATGCCCCACCACGCTGTGATCCGTGAGCGCAGCGAAACTACGCGCTTGCGTGTCGTTTTCGACTCGTCAGCGAAATCATCATCAAACAAGTCGCTTAATAGCATTCAGCACGTTGGCCCCGTAGTCCAGGATGAGTTGTTCAACATACTCATTCGGTACCGCCAGCATAAATACGTGTTGTCTGGAGACATTCAAAAAATGTATAGACAAATCATGGTAGATGAGTCACAAAGACATCTCCAGCTTATTCTCTGGAGAGAGCAGGATAACATGCCACTTAAAACTCTGCAGTTGAACACCGTAACTTACGGTACTGCATGTGCACCTTACTTAAGCACCCGGTGCCTAGTTCAGCTAGCAATGGAATGTTCTGATCCTGTCGTGTCTAAGGTAATAAAAAACGACTTTTACGTCGACGACCTCTTGACAGGTGCCGCGACGAATGGCGAACTAGCTCACATCCTAAAAACAGTTACCGAGGTCCTTAACTCTGCTGGTTTTCTCATACACAAATTTAAGACAAATTGTCCACAAATATTTCAGGAAGCCACAGAATCTGACTCTCATAATTTGTCAAAAGAGTCAAGTGTACTGGGAGTATTGTGGGCACCTAGTACCGATACTCTCAGATTCGAAATAAATATAGACAAAAATGAACATAAGGTTGCCAAACGCATGATTTTATCGAATACATGTAAAATATTCGATCCTTTGGGTTTGCTAAGCCCAGCGGACATAGCTTCTCGAGGCATTGAACCCAGCGCGCTTGTTGATTCTGCGCTGTGGTGGAACGGTCCTCAGTTTCTGTCGAAACCTGAATCTGAATGGCCTCAGCAGCTAACTGGGCATTCAGAAAGTCAATTACCTGAAATAAAAGTCCATCATGTCCAAAACAATGATCAAAATATCGTAAAATTTGAAAATTTTTCTAATCCTTTACGGCTACAGCGAGCATTAGCATATGTATTCCGGTTCATAAACAACTGCAAAAATCATAAGAACAAAACTGTGGGTTCTCTTAATGAAACTGAACTTCATCAATCTCTTACCTTCCTTCTTAAAACCGCTCAGCAGGAGTCCTTTGGATTTGAGATAAATGCACTTCAAGAACACAAGTCGCTTAAAAGGTCCAATGTTCTGCAATTATCTCCCTTTATCGATGAAAAGGGACTGCTGCGAGTGGGTGGTCGGTTAAAACACGCGAACCTTAATTATGATGCCAAGCACCCTATTCTATTAAAATCAAAACACCATCTTACCAAAATCCTGATGTCAAGTGACCACTTAAGGTTATTCCATGCTGGTCCTCAACTGCTTCTCAGCTCTTTCAGAGAAAAATACTGGCCTATTGGCGGACGAACGCTAGCTAGAAGCATTGTGCATAAATGCGTCACTTGTGTCAGGATGAAAGGTAAGACGATGGAACCATTAATGGGTAACCTACCTACTGCTAGAGTGTCTCAATCTTATCCTTTCCAGGTTACTGGAACCGATTTTGCTGGCCCTTTCATGATTGCCAGCAAAACAGGTCGCGGCAGTAGAACCACAAAATGCTATCTGTGCATCTTTATTTGTTTCTCTACTAAAGCTGTGCACCTTGAGACGGTCAGTGATCTCACGACCCAAGCTTTCATTTCTTGCCTTAAGAGATTTATCGCTAGAAGAGGTAAACCTGATTACATCTGCTGTGACAATGGCAAAAATTACGTCGGAGCAAACAATGAGTTAGGCAGAGTGTTGCAGTCAAACCTAAGTAGCATAACTGACTTTGCGACTAATAGGGGCATAAAGTTGCTTTGCTTTGGTGAGTTCTTGTGGAAAGTATGACAAACTGTGAAGTTTTGATTGGTCAAGAAAGAGTTGAACAAGTGAAAGAGTTTGTGTATCTGGGAACCTTGTTCACTAGGGACGGTAAACATGATGAAGACATTGAAAGGAGAGTGAATGCTGGAAATCGTGTGAATGGGGCACTCAACGCTTTTATGAGCAGCCAGAAGGTGTCGCAAAAAGCACGGTTGGCTGTGCATAGAGGGGTGTTGGTGCCTACACTTATGTATGGTAGCGAAAGTTGGGTATGGCAGAAGAAACATCAGAGTCAAGTGAATGCAGTGGAAATGAGAGCGTTGAGAAGTGTGTGTGGTGTAAAATTACAAGATAGAATTAGGAACAGTGTGATAAGGGAAAAGTGTGGACTGAACGAAGATGTAGTGACAAAAATTGAGAAAGGTATGTTGAGATGGTTTGGACACGTGGAAAGAATGAGTGAAAGAAGGTTAACAAAGAGAGTGTATAAGGGAGAAGTAGAAGAGGGAGTTGGAAGGGGTAGACCTCGGCGGACTTTCTCTGATCAAATCGGGGAAATCCTGAAGAAAGGCCAGGTCAAGAGCACCCTAAACCGACGAGCGTGTATGAGGAATGTCATGAAAGTGAAGGAAGCGAAAGAGGTATTATATTAAAAATAAACACAAATAGGTGGAAAAACAATAATAGGTCAGGGATGATGGTAAGAGGCCTGATGGAATGACGTTGGTGCCTTGGAGTATGGGACGGCCCCTTGTCTGTGATGCTACATGCGTAGATACCCTGGCACCGTCCCATATTCCAGGCACCAAAGTTGACGCTGGTGCGGCTGCATCCTCAGCCGAAAGCCTCAAGCGTCGCAAGTATGTCAACCTCGGCAGTAGTTACATATTTGCGGCGTTTGGGGTTGAAACCCTAGGGCCGTGGGGGCCTAGCGCGCGCCGCCTCTATAAGGAGTTAGCAAAACGCCTTATAGAGGCTTCGGGTGATCAGAGGGCTGGCCTGTACTTCGCCCAGCGGATAAGCATCGCTATCCAGAGGGCCTTCTGGGCACCCTGCCAAGCGGTCTCGATCTGGGACAATTTTTTTATTTATAAGTTTTTTATTTAAGTTTTTAATTGTTTTTCCACCTATTTGTGTTTATTTTAGTATTTAATTTTAAGGCTAGTTTTTTTTTTTTTAGGTTTATTTTTTAAGTTTTGTATTTTAGTTAATTATAGTTATTTATTAATTTATTGATAATTGATTTTCCTTAAATTGTTGGTGGTTAATTTTAATTAACCTTTTTAATGTGTAATCTTTAATACCCAATTGCATTAACGTTCGGCCACAATTGTCACATAGTACGTTTTTAGTGAAAAAAATAGTACTTTAGTAGTTTCCTATAACAAAAATAAATTATAAAAGTCAGTGTTTTAAAAGTAAAATCTTAAATAATGGAGTCGCAATCTAAACTTAGGCTCCGAATCCGTATGTAACCTTAGGCTCTCAGCTTCCTTCATGATTCATTTTCAAACTTTTACCTTCTGCACTTTTGCTAATATTATCTCTTCAAGTGGCGTATGTCGTTCTTGAGTTATTGGAATATTGATTTTATTTCAATAAATCAAATTTGGAATTTAAAGGACAAAATCGGTTGGAAGTCGACCGCTTACCAGTCCAAGGGATATTGCCACGTTTTTATCGTCCAACTTAAGTAATGATAATAATTGAGTGTAGTAATTTAAGTGTAGAGGTAATTAAGTATAAAACGTTTCTGTAAATAATATTGTGTCAGGCAACAGTTCGCACTGACGTCCTGAAACAATATTATTTACAGAAACGTTTTATACTAATTGACCTCTACTCTCAACACAGTGTCAGATTTAAGTCAGTCAATTTGCATCTCAGGGTAATTCATTATAATTGTGATACCTGTAAAGCAGACAGGTCATGTTTTTGCAGCCTGTATGTTATTATGAGTAATACTGCATTTTAGGGATTAGTTGCATATTTGAAATGGTATTTCTCTTATTTATTGTGTAATATTTTCCATAATTTTCCCTTTGTAATATGTATCATTATCTGCTATTACCTCGTTTTCGTCGAGAAACACAAGACATTACTTACCACTAGATACTTTATGTACACCGCCACTTTATGGTCAAATGAATAAATAACCTGTCTGTAGTGCTTGGTGGGGAAATTACAGAAGAAGACAACGGCGTGAAACAGTATGATTTTTTATGAGACTCAATTGTCATATTTTAACTAATGTAATGTAACTGAGTAAAAGAGTAATCAGTACTTCAAAATACAACTCATTTCATTCATGAAACTTAACTTACATTGCTATACCTTAGAAGATAAGGAATATAGCGGCGCAATAATATAATAATATGTAATATAATTATGTAATAATATGTATATAATGACTATTTATAATAATTGAATAATATTTATTTATTAAGTTGTGACCTGTAAGTTATTGTTACCAATAAAGAATGTCTATGTCTATGTCAATATTTTACTAAGGGAGCGTTCCTATGAATGGTATCGCAGTGAGTCGTACTGCGGGATCTATTGGACAGTAATCTTTCCACGCAAATTATTCTTACGACGATAGCATATAATCTACCTAATCATTTAATTTTAATCATTGATGACACGAAGACGATTACGCAATTATTATGTAGTTTCATTACACTGATGTTTTTGCGTTTTAACATTACTTAGAACTCCTGCTGGGCAGGTACCTACTTGGAAAGTATTCGGCTAAATAAGTGAACGCATAAAATCTCAATCAATCTTATTCAATCAACGAGATAGTTAACATTATCACCAATTTAAAAGTTCGAAAGCCTCCTATATAGTGTGTTTCTTTAGGTATTGAACAACATGTAAACAAACCACAATAAGGTGATTTATTGGGCAAGAATATTCTTTAAGGCAATTATTTACAAAAAAAAACGAAATAGTTTTTTTGGATTAATTTATAATTAAGTATAACAATAGGTACTTGTGTCGGGAGACACCGCTTTTCCATTAGGAAGTACGTTCTTTTGCTTTCATAATAGTTAATCGTCCAGAACGCTCTACGCTGTGCGGCTGCCCTGCGCAAAGGGTTAGTGTCCAAGCTGATTCCCAGGAACACTAAGCTCCAGATATACAAAACGGTCATAAGGCCAATCCTTATGTACAGATGCGAAGCTTTGACGACACTAACACAAAAGGAAGAGCGCGCGCTACTACACTTACTTACTTTACGCGGTAGCGGAGAGAAAGACCAACCGAAAAATCCTAGGACCCACACGTGGAGAGGATGGAACCTGGAGACTCCGCAGGAACCAGGAGATTGAAGAACATCATTGTCTGAGCCGAACATCATTGGAGAAATGAAAGCCGCCAGACTGATGGCTCGGGCACGTAGTCCGGATGGGTGAGGATCGTGCAGTCTGGAGTTCCAAATGGCCGAAGACCGTCTGGACGCCCTAGGTGCCGCTGGATAGATGAAGTGCAAAAAGACCTTAGCGAACTCGGCACCGTCGACTGGACGGAAACGGTTTTGGAGAGCATGGCGATCTTTGGTGTCGGAGGCCAAGATCTACTTCGGGTCGCTGCGCCACAGCAATAAGTAAGTAAGTAATAGTTACTGATTTTTTTAAAAGCCTAAATGTTTTCTATTTGATTGGTTAACTGGTAAATGTTTTAAGTACCCGAAAATATAAAAACACGTCGCTTTCATTAATAAGTAGTTAACATTTATTAAGACAGGAAAACAAACACGAAAGTATTAGATTCGATAGATGAGCAGAGATCTCTGCTGAAAACGATTGAAAACAGGATTGAAATCAGTACTGCCAAATTCATTGGCAGAGAGAAGAACAGAATGGCGATTACTCCACCGACAAGAGCCAGGCTCTTAAAATTATGATGATGTTAATGATTACATTTATTTAACTAGCTAAATAAAATATTCTATCGGTCTTTTACCTCAGACGGTGAGTATTAACGAAGTTGGGAGGTGAATTAGCTGAGCACCTACCTAGCTGAGTTTTGGGACTAAAACTAATTGATATATTACAGTATTATTTACACACCATGAAACATAATTCACATAATGCAGTCAAGCCTTGAACCAGCCCGTAGCTGACCATAATATCTTACCGACCGCCTCAGTTAAACGGTACAGCTATAGCTAGACAATTATTTTTAATACCAACAATGAATAAGCAGAAAACAATGATATGACGTATTTCTAGACTATACTTTATGTTTTATGTTCTAAAAGATAACATAGTTTTATGTCAGCTTAGTTGTAAACTATAATTTATATCAATGCCAATTGAGCATTGAAGAAATTATGAATTTATGTATAATGCTCGTCGTCACTAAATGTAGGCAAATTCGACTTGCTTTTAAATTGTTTATTA
The DNA here is from genome assembly GCF_033807575.1 of Cydia pomonella. Lineage (NCBI taxonomy): Eukaryota > Metazoa > Arthropoda > Insecta > Lepidoptera > Tortricidae > Cydia > Cydia pomonella. The sequence goes on along the minus strand of NC_084706.1, from coordinate 10,851,500 downwards.
AAATATTAATACAGAATCTCCTCCTTCATAGAGTATTCCTTATTAGAGTCATTTTGGTCATTAAAAAAAGATACAATTTATTTCCACCTTAATGTCAATTGTTATTAATTCTTCACTTTGTTCATTCTAGGCATGAGCACGACAATCGTTTTTTGTCAGAGATGTCATCTCAAGTAGGACTCAAATCTACAGACAAACAAACAATGAAGAGCGCAGTGCGTGACGTTTTTTCTTAGACCTATACTTACTTACGGCTGGCATTGCAATCTCACCACTCATCAAGCACGGGCGAGTTAAAGATCCCATCATAAGTGGGTCTTCGATGACACATAATGGTTACGGTTCTCGAGGTCGTGTGGCAGCGGTTTAATGGATTTGATCCACCTCTGCAGCGCGCCAATAAGAATACTCAGCGAGTATCCGGCCTTGTGCGCTACGTCCATAATGAATACCTAATTACGCAATGTTCTATTATAAAGTCAACATATTGTATTGTTTAAAACCGAGGGTCATGGATATCTTTCTTACATTTATTGGGAAATTATGGATAAGGTGTAAATTATTTGTTTAATTTTGTATTTCTAAAAAAGGTTATTTTATTTATACTTTCAATTACTACAACATAGGTACATGAAATTTTTGCCGCAAGAAATCAATAATGTTGTGACCTGCAAGATCCAAAATTTTGCACCATAGCAAAAAAACTGGAGAGAATTTATTTTATTTTATTTGGAGCCTGTCGTGTCCCACTGGTGGGCAAAGGTCTCCCCCCAATCTCTCCACTTATCTCTGTTCAGTGCTGTGTCTGGCCATTCCTTCAAGAAGGAGTCCAGTTCATCCAAAACAAAAACAACAAAAAAAATCGTTACTTCTGAACGGTAGAAGAGATTTGAATGCCTCTGAAAAATACATTTAAAAATAGAATCATAAATCGAAAACATAGATTTAAAAAAACTTTTTTAGTAATTTTTACTGGCTACGGCATTTTTCATACCCGCAAAAATTTTGTAACTCACAAAAAAATAATAAAAAAACAAAAATAGTTTATTTGGTATCTATAGTCTAAAATCTCTAAGAATGAACTTTTGACACATCGCAACGCCCGTAGAACGTAAACGCGCAAGACGCTTTGAAATTATAAACAAAATCCCATAACGATAACACCTTTTCATGTACGTAAACACAATATCTCACTTTTAATAAACATAACTTAATGAATATTACATTATAATTATGTTTATTATACCAGATATCATTATACCAGAGTAAGTGTAGGAGTTCAAAATAGAGTTCCGGTTACTCTGGTTATAATATTAGCGGAAAATCGTTGAGCATTAGACTTTTTGTTTGCCGCGATATCTACGAGTATTGTCGAGTACTGAGAGTTCCGCTACTCGATGCTAGATGTCGACTGGGTATATAATAAGCATTTTGGTTACCAAAACTGATGTGTGGTACTCCACTAGGTACACCTAGCACTCTATTTCTTTACTTCTTATTTCTCTATGCTAGTTTCTGAAAAAATAAAGAAATCTTAAAAAAGGGGTATATTTTCAAGGGTATAATTTTAAAAGAAAACAGGGAGGCCAAAGACTATGGGTGTCAAATTTCATTACTGTCACTATTGTTTAAACCCTACTTAAGGCCTAAGATAAGTTGTTTAACATCACATTCTTTGAACCTAGTGATTTCTCCCTCGATTATTATAGTAACATTAGTATTCCATGGCACTGGCATATTAATTAATTACTTAATAGTTTAAGCAGCGGAAAAAAAGTTTTGATTTTATATATGTAATTGGTGTCCTCTCGCGGCCACAATGATGAATTTTATTTAATGAAGTAAGCTAGAAAGTCTTTGTCCAGCAGTGGGATACTTCACAGGCTATTGAAAAAAAACTGTGATAAAAAAACCCAAAAAACTATTTTTTTAAAGAACCAGCCGCTTTCAAAAAACCAACCAACCAACTCAAAAGTACAAAATAATTTTTATATACCCCACCCCTATCCTTGTCCAGTCCCTATCCTGTCGTATCCTATCCTATTTTCTGCCAAAATTAATTAATACCCAATAATAATAAAAATAATAACCATCCAGGTAATTACTTAGTTTTTGAAGTCAGTGCCAGACCAAAATTTTAGACAATGAAAAACGCGGTACTTTTTTTTTGGTGCCAGCATGGAATGCACGCTGTTGGTGATGATGTTTCGCCATTACACAATGTTATCATACTTTCCAAACTAATTTTGACCTCAAATTGTTAATCACTTTTAATTACCTATAATTACATCATATTTTTATCCGCATCGCTAAATTATATTTACTACCTACCTATATTGAAACTGTTTAAGGGTACAAATATATAACAAAAAATACTTTGATAGGTAAATAAAAACCTAAATAAAAAAATGTTCTTACCAAAAAAAATTATACTAATTACCAAAAAAGTAAGGTCAAATATTACACGATTACAACGATAGCTCTTTTAATCACGACTGCACTTCAAATTAAATCTCATAAAATAAATAAATAAAACTTATCTTAGGTATTATATAATCTGTGCTTAGGTCCACTTCACATTGTATTGAAACACCAAATACAAGGAATGATCACCATATCATACTTATATCTTAACCTCTCACCTAACCTAAATAAACTACTATGATTACCATAAAATGTATACATATTACCAAATAAAGTAAAATGATCCTCACAGAACCGAACTGCTATCAGAAAAGTGGGGTAGGTTAGGTTACAACTGCGACCCTTACAGAAAAGAAATGCTACTAGAAAAGTGGGTTAGATTAGGTTTTAACTACGATCCTTACAGAATCAAACTGCTGTCATAAAAATGGATTAGATTAGGTTAGAACTACGACCCTTACATAAAACAAATGCTGCTAGAAAAGTGGATTAGGTTAGATTTTAACTGCGATCCTCACAGAACCGAACTACTATCAGAAAAGTGGTATAGGTTAGGTTAGAACTGCGACCATTTCAGAAACGAATTGCTACTAGAAAAGTTTTTTTTTCCTCCCTCTGATTTTTTCTCTCTGTTATTTCTTTTACCGAGCTTGTACTCTTTTCATTCTTTATAAACTTTTTACGATATTCTACTTACAATTTTTATGCTAACTATCCTAGCTTATCCTAAGGGGGGTGAGAGGCGATACATGCTATTCCTGCGGATACCACATGCCTCACCTTCCACACTTCCCTGTATATGTTTTTTCTGGGCTGGTTACCGAAGAAGATAGAAATGTAAAACAAAACTCTATTAAAAAAAACTATTTATTTTGAATCATACATATATATCCTCTTATCAATGTAACTTTTCTATTTGGGGTCCTTCTTCGTCATCTTCAGTCAGAACTTATATGCCCTTTGTACTCTTTCCAAGATCTCTCTTGGTGGGGCCTCGGAGGGCAGAATTTGTATGGGGTTTTGGTATTAAAATACCCGTAATAAGCGAATATTTGTGCGCTCTCATGGGCGCATGATCCCATGGATATTTTTCAGGTGTCTATGTATACTTCTTGACCTTATGGAATACCCACAGTCAATGCACTGCTGGTAATCACCCTCCATTATTTTAGGCGCACCAGTTGCTAGGGGGCCCTGGTAAAGGAGTTCCATCTCCCTCCATCTTCTAGTCGCAGGAGTGTCAGAGTTTGGGCTCACGGGTTCCATCTCAGAGGATCTATTCTCCTTCGGAGACTGGACGCATGAGCTGCCCGAGTCCTCGAATGGTTCTCCACCTCTTGCTCCTCCCCATTCTTCTCAGGCATCTCTTCCGTCATCTCCGACGCCGGCTGAGTTTCTCCTTCCTTGGAAGTAGGGGAGCCAGCCGCGCTTGGAGAGGAATCGGCCAGGCCGCCGTCTCCCGGCGGCGAAGACGCGAACGACGACAAAGAGGAAGACGAGGACGAGGAAGAGGCGGAATCGTCTGATCCAAGCTCTGCAAGTGGTTCCCCCGCGCCCATTGAATTCTTGACAAGACTCCACGGTATTGTTACCCGAATCCCCTCTCTTGCATTCGACCCCGGCGCAGGTGTCTCCCATTCCTCAACATCTGGTTTGGTTTGTTCCAGTCCGGGATTCTACCCTTGCTCCCCTGCGGGAGTAGGTTGGGGCGACAGCGCGGGTGGCCTTGTCTAACCCTCATTCGATTACAGAGTTCCCCGCTCCTGCTCTCTAAAAGTGGGTTAGGTTAGGTTAGAACTGTGACCCATACAGAAACAAAATGCTGCTAGAAAAGGTGACGAAGTGGATTATGTAATTTAATAGGATAACAAGGTGCAATCATTTAAGTATGTTTTTAATTAAAATGTTTGTTTGCATGTCATTTTTGGTTCTTCATTGACTATTTTGGGTTAACATTGATTAATTTGGTGTTATTTGCTTTAATACGATAGCAAGAAGTAAATATTTTGAATTTTACATTAAAATGGAGTTTTAAATTTGGTGATAATTTACTATTTTTTTGGCTTATCAATTATTAATTTGGTGTCATTTGCTTTAATAAGATAGCAAGATGTAAAAAAATGGTAATTTCAAATTAAAATGGAGTTTTCATTTTGGTGATCATTTACTATTTTTTTGGGTTAACAATGATTAGTTTGGTGTCATTTGCTTTAATAGGATAGCAAAATTAAAAAAATTTGGTAATCATTTCACATTAAAATGCAGTTTTAATTCTGGTTATCATTTACTATTCTTGGTGATAAATTGTACTACTTATATCTAGTGAATTTCTGATCAGTTAAATATCTGCCTTTAAGAAATAACATATATTTACTTCACTTACGTTATTCGCCATGCTACTTAAAATAATAACAATGCTGCCTGTCTGCTCATTATCTATTTTGGAGTTGCAATTGTGGAGCTCTGAAAAAAACTTGGTACTGAATTTAATATATTTTTTTATACTGACTACGTCAGTAACAAACAAGCATATTATACCTAAGCAGTAATCGCAGCCCGCAACTCCAGAAAAAAAGAAAATTTAATAAATGTTAAAAATTTTGATTTTAAACTTTATTCAATTTTGTTTAAAACAATAAAAAAAAACAGATAAATTGACTTTATAACAGTTTCAATGGGAATTGCATTGATTTTGGCAAAAATGACAAATTTTTGCCAAAATCAAATGGCAAATTTTTGCCGTGGCGCCTCGTCCGCGTGAAAGAAATCAGTCGTACGATCTATCCATCCATCCTGCTCGCACTCGTCGGCTCGCAACCGGGCTTGCTTTTTCGTCCCGCTCTAGGCGCTCTATCCTACAAACTGCAGTGCACGAGCGCGCGTTTACTAAACAACTTCAAGTGTATTATTAATATTATTTGACTAGTCGAAATACCTACTATTATTGTGTATTGAAAGTTTAATTTAATTTGTTTTAAGCGTATCAGTGAGTGTGGACTTGTTTGTTTGTTGTTTAAGTGTCTAATTCGTTAACAATATATGAAGTTGAAGAAGATGGGCATTGTGAATGTTATCTCGCTCTGTGTGGTAGGGCACAGCACAGCGGATGTCATTCCAGATCTAGAGCAGAGCCCAACTGGGTAAGTACCTCCACCTTACAGGAAATCGAAGCCAAACACTAAACCCTACTCATAGTGTTGTGTTCCTGCCGGTGAGTAGTAGTGCATTTGAGTGTGAAAAGTAAAGATTGGACAGGTTATTACGAAAACATATCATTCGGCTTGCCCTACTCCAAAACTCTAGGCACGCCACTGACTTTTCATTTATAACTACTCGTTTCGTATGAATTAGTGACACAATTTTTAAAAACATGTAGCTCCCTCGCGAGTTATAATTTATTTTTCATAATCCATAATTCCCACAGGAACAATACTTGCCTTTGGCCTTCAGTATACCTGCCTTAAATGAGATCTTTTTCGAGCAAGTGTGATGAAAAATATATCAATCTTCTCATAGCTGCAGTTCTTTATCTCTTAGATAGGTATTTAAATCGCGTGTTTCCTGGCCCCAAAGATTATAAACATGGCTGCCAAGGGTAAACACGGCTGGAGGCGGTGAGGAGCTAGTTATTAAGCCCGGGAGAAGGGTCTTGAGCATGTTTTTGTGTCCCAGGCTCCCAGGTACTTTTATAAGAGGTATTTATAGGCCTAGACAACCTACGTAAAACTCTAAAGTCGATGAACACTTTGTTTCAAAACAAAAAATAGAACAGAAGTACTAACATACTCGTACAGTAGGTTGTGTTTTGCAGTTTAAGTATCTACAATAGTGAAAAAAGGCCACTAATACATAATACAGGGTGGGCAAGAAGAAGTATACAATTTGTTTTTAAATTTTAACTATATTCAGTTCAAAGATTATTAATTATTGTTTTAAAAATATATTATTCAGGGTTGGCAAATACATGCGGAACATAATGTATGACAAATTGTCCATCACTAACAGCAGGCAAATGTGAGCCCATATCATCGCAATTTTCAGCACATTTTCGGCGTTATCTTAGTAAATTTGTGTCGGATGGTCGGTTTTAACTGTTTAAATTACATCAGCTTGTTAGCATAGACACGTTATTTTAGATAACCCCACAGAAATACGTCAGAAGCAGCAAAATTTGGGGAATTTGTGTGCCAATCACTGTCACTGTTTCACGAAATTAATCGAGCAAACTACGTGTTTTGAACAACACAAACATTTGAGAAAAAATTGCTTGCTGCTAGAGGTAGACATTTGGCATGAAATCCTCCGTAGATAATTGCCAAACCTGAATAATATATTTATGAAAAAATATTTAATAAATTTTGCACTTAACATAATTAAATTTAACCACAAAGTGTATCATACTTATTTGCCCAACCTGTACATACCTACTGCTAATATGGCAGGTTTTATTTATATTAAAGATAAGATAAAGATAGTTTATTATTCAAGTAGGCATATTACAATGCGCTTATGAACGTCAAATAAAGCTAGACCGGCTCTAACCCTACACCTCTGACCCGAGAAGATTTCAATCCTCCCTCAATTGGAGGAGGGTATCCCAATATGGACCGACAAGAAACTCGGCGGGACATATCTTTTCAAAACATACATCTTATAATTAACATGCATTAAATAAGAAAAATAAAATACAATTTAGATTACTATAGAAATCATGCAATTAAGAAAAAATATATATGTATGTCATATAGAATCATACAAATACGTAGCTCTTTCAGCGAATATATCGAATTCTTACAAAAGAAAAAGAAAAATGAAATTAATAAAGAAATGAGAATATACATTATATAAGTCTGACAGATTGCTATACCTACAAAAAATATTTGATGTGCTTTCTTACCTGAGCTGTGTCACCTATACAATGATTTTACATATACATATAGTACAATGATTTAACAATTTAACAAAAAAAAATTGAAAATTCGTGAAAGTAAATTGTGTATTTTGCAACCTATTATAGTTACTATACATAATTATCTTGCTGTTTCATAATTTTTTTGCGAGTTGATTATCGATGTTTTCTACGGACAAGTTGACTTTTTTTCGCAATATCGGAATTGGCTCCATATCACAAAGTTGTTTAGTACGACCTACACGTTCACTCATTAGTGTACGGCCCTGCGAGTCAAAGGGTTGGAGAGCGTGTATGCGTGAAGGCCCGATTGTTCCAAATAGCCACTGCAATGGCTTCTTTAGAATGCTAACCAGTAAAAAGCAAGTCTATTAGTAAGCGATGATAATAATAATAATAAATCCGTTTATTTAAGACAACATAGGTCAAATCGCATTACAATGTTGAAAAAAAAAACAAAGTTAAAAATAAATTAAAAACAGTATACACATTTAGAAATATTTAAACATTACTGATAAAGTAAAGTAAGTTACGTTTTTGTTTTTTATTTTCTTGTTCCTAGAACTTGTTACGCAGCTTCAACTGCAGAGTATCCTCGCAAATTTCAATATTATTTTCTCGTTTATAAAAGCTTTTATTTATCTTAGTTTTAAGCTCACCTACTTATCTAAATAATTAAATCCTAAATACTTAAGTTAAAATATATATATTTCACGTTCGTGTTTATGCTTACTTACAGCTTAGTCTGAGGTGACAAAACAAAAGTGCATACTGCTTTTATTGCCTAGTTTGATTTGTTACTTATCAAAATACAGATGACCTGGGCTAAATTGTCCGTTCAATTTTTTATTTAGTGGAAATCGCCACACTGTGATTGTGAAGGGCAAAATGGTGACCAAAATTCCAGAACAAATTCCCCTTCAAGCGCATGTTGTGCAAGCATCTGTTTGACAAGGTTCAAAGGTCGTCGTCATGATGTTTCACAATGGGTATATATTTATGTATATTTATTTATTTATGAATAATATTATTTATGTATGTATAAAATTATTTATGTATGTATAATATTATATAATTTTGTGTATGTTTTTTCCATTGTACTCTAACTCTATTCTGACCCTGCACCAACTAGATATTTCGGTTTAGCTCATGGTTGACTGGTAGAGAAGTCCGCCATTTGCACTCTTCGTGTATTGTGCAATAAAGTTTAAATAAATAAATACAATTATATATCACTTTTCATAAAATATTATTATTATTTAAATAATCGATTAATTTATAAATAAAACCCGAGGGTCCTTAATTTATAGGTACCAAAATTTAGCATTATATCTATAGGTATAAACCGAGCGCGACCTGGACCTGGACCTGGATCAGGTTGGTATGATCCAAGCATCATTCCCATCATTCCCAGCGGCATCGCATGAGACATAAATGCATACTCATTGCACTTACTTCCCCTGCTATTAGTAAGCTACTAACATAATGGTTGCCTGTTATAAATAAAATAACTAAACCATTGGTACTCAACCTTTTTTATGAGGGCCACAAAGACGGTTTTGCGGTTGTAGCCCCGGGCCGCAAGATTTAAAGACGTTCGGATGGCAAGGTTTTGTGTATATACCAGGATCACCTCGCGGGCCACGTAATCAAGCCCGGCGGGCCGCAGGTGGAGTACCTCTGAACCCTACGAATAGTACGACCTAAGGCTCCACAGTAGGCATCGGAGATTTTTTTCGCGCGGTAAGACTAATAGCGAGTTATGGAGTCGACATTAGCAATAAAATTTAACTCGTATAAACGATCCTTTTATAATGACCATAGCATGAGTCATGATAATCGTCAAATGGGAACTTGGATAGTAAATGCCTTTACCTTTCGTGATCTTAAAAGAAGTGTCGATTTAAAAAATATTAGTTATTACATTTGCATTTGAAAGTGCCACCAAAAAGGTAAAGACGAAGCAATTGTTTGAAACTGTTACATTTTGCGATATTTCGCTTATTAGAAACCGTTGCCTCAGCATGGTAACTCATGCCACATTCCATTCTCATTATCTGTTTTTAAAAGTAAATTGTAACACTTTATCGTATAGTAGCTTTGTTTATTACAGACTAGTCAGATTGCCTAGTTATCTAATGCGCACATTAAGTACTTCGTGCTATAACAGAAACTAGTTTTAATAATGCGCCTAAATTAATGCATAACTTGTTAATCTGCAGATTATTTGGAAGAGCACACTTACATGGATTGATTTTCAGTTCTTACATTAACTAAAGAATCTGCAGATTTACTAGATAATCTGTAGAGTAACTAGTAACGACCATGTATAGTCATAGTCAAGCTAGTAGAGTTAGGCTAGGTTCACACGGCGTTAATTTTTTCGGCAAAATTTGTATGGCTTCTTTCAAAATCGTTCACACGGCTAGACGGCTTTCCCGCATAGACGCCGTGTGAACGATTTTGAAAGAAGCCATATAAATTTTGCTGTCACTGCGGTATTCGATAAAATCCCGTATACGGTATACGGGAAAAATTAACGCCGTGTGAACCTAGCCTTAAATAAACCAAGCTACCATAACAATGATAGGCAAATCCTATTTCAATAATAAAAAAAAAAAAAACATTAAAATAACAACTTTGGTTTCTATGTCAATGGGAGTCGAATTTTAGCCCACATTGGAGCGAGCGGGCCGAGGCAACGAAACAGTGATTCACTCTTTGTATTTTTATTTACTTAGCACCAGTTTAAGCACAGATTGACTACATAAAATAAAACCCTTATACCAAATCTAGCAGGAGGCAGCTATTTGTTAAAGTGATATGGTTTCTCTCACTACTATTGGGTTCTTCTATCTAGAAGTTGATTGACCTACTGAAGGCCGCGGGAGTCCACCCTGTAGGAGTTGCAAAACCGACCGGTTATAGTATTTATAAGAATGTATATGTCATGGACCAAGTGATTAATGTGGGCATTATATATAATGCCCGGGCATTATGAATAATGGCAAGCTATATCGGGCCAAGTGATAAATTATTATCTGAACTTCATTATTTATCACATTGTCTCGTCATTATAAATATTGCTACGTGGTCGTTGATAATAAAGATACATTGGATGAGGTGCGAGGAGGAAAACAAACGCGTTACACGCGTTGACCAACCAGAGTCCGCGATAGCAACGTGCGGACTTCAAATGATTCACTGTTTACTGTAAAACGCTCACTGTTTTTATTTAGTTTTGGACTGAATTAAAACCGAATACTATAGGACGAATATAATAAGGACGCGGACGGATCTTATTTTCGTAATTCAGTTTCGAATTATAGTAAAAACCAACTTCATTTTTTTACTTCCCTTTCTGGGGGGTTTCAGGTGGCCATTTCTGGCCCTTTTTGGCGGCGCTCTAACAATCGCTTGGAGGCTCAGCGTCTGCTAGCAGGAGAGTCCTGGCAAGTAAGTCTTATAGATCCCCAGCTTTGTGCGTATGGGGGATGGCTGCTGTGGAGCAGTTGGTTGCATGGGCTGCTGTCGTGAGGAGCGGTTGCGTCTTGGTGACGTTCACCTAGAACCTCCGTTTGGTCAGCCACTCAGGTAGGATATCAAGCTAGCGCTGGATCTTTAGTGAGGCGTGGGTTGGTGTGATGGACGACGCGTAGTACGCTGCGTCGTCTGCGAACAGACCCAGCTTGACGCGGCCAACCACCGAGATATCATCGGTGTACCAAGCATAACAAGATGGTGATAGATAGCTTTCTTGTGGGACTCCCGCGAGGTCAACTGCCACTTGAAAGCGTCGCTTGGTGAGGAGTTGACAACGTGTATGACTCGACGTGGGGCCGATGACGTTGACAGCTTTGGCTTGCAGGCCCTCATGCCAAACCTTGTCGAACTCCTTCTCTGTTTCGAGTAATACTGCGACGACATGCTTCTTCAGGTTCATCCTCTCAACCATGTAGGAGGAGAAGACTCTGGTTAACTACATAAAAAAAACACTGGGTAACGCAGACAAGTGCACTGTACTTCATATAGGTAAAAAAACCCTAAGCACACATATAATATTGGCTCCAAAAGTTTACAGTGTTGCTTCGCAGCGAGATCTTGTTATCATTATAACTGATAACTTAAAATGGAAAGAACACATTTTGGGGTTGACCAAAAAAGCCAACTCTATATTATATATGATCAAGAAAGCTTTTCGTTATATGGATAAGAATCTTTTCATTAGGCTCTATAAGATATATATAAGACCCTTATTGGAATATGCCTTCCAAATTTGTAATCCATATATCTTATTGAAAAAGTCCAAATAAGAGCAACAAAACTGGTTTCATCTCTTCGCAACCGACCATATGAGGATAGGTTAAAGGAATTGGGCTTGACAACCCTAGAGCAGCGAAGACAACGCGGTGACTTAATAGAAACATACAAAATACTTACAGGACACTACAACGTACCCGCATTGAGTGATTTTTTCACTCGGAATATGTTTGACAGACTGAGAGGACATTCACTGAAGCTGACACGGATGCAGAGTAGTAGCAACCCAAGACGACACTTCCTGTCTAACCGCGTAGTGAAAGTGTGGAACAGTTTGCCCGAATCCGTAATCAGTGCACCCTCAGTGAATTATTTTAAAAATAGACTCGACAAACATTTTATAAATGGACAAAACACAAGTGCAGGACATTGATGTGCACATATCAGCTATAAGCTGCCTGTGCATTCATAAATAATAATAATAATAAACCTCCCTAACGCACGCCTCAAACCTCGTAGACCTATCTGGTCAGACTCCTAAATCCAGGGCCCAGTATGCTTCTACGTTAACCTGGAATAGATGGAAAACTGGAACTCATACTGCACACATACTCAGTTTTCCAACAGTATCGAGATCAATCCAACGAAATAACCACCTGGTCTAGACGAGCCACGAAAGATCTGAATTACAGTGAACAGAATAAGGTCCGACGTCAGCTGCTGTAAACACAACCTCCCCAAACTGTGAATGTGGCGCGCCAGACCAAACAACTACGCACATTGTGTAAGAATGCCGCAAGAGACGTTTTTCGAGAGGCATGAAAGTCTGCACGCAATAACTACGGATGCCAGGGATTGTCTGTCAAACTTATATAGAGCTATAGATGTACATATAAGATTAAACGCTGAAAATTTGATTTCAATAAAGCCTTACGATAATAATATTACAGCTAAATCCTTGTCACTTGCTGCTGGAGTTGGACCTGCGGCTTCAGGAGTTGTAGGCTTCGTCTTCTTTTTATTTTTCTTTGTAGCCTTTTTGGTGGTGTTGGTGGCCGCTGGTTGGTCTCTTTCGCCGCTTTGAGTAGAGGCGTTCGCCAGCGCCATCAGGGAGGCGGGCGCTGACTACTCCACCGTGGGTTTTGCAACGCTAGCCTTCGTCACCAGGCCTGGCTGTTTATGGACCATAATTATGTGTGTTCATGCCTGCCTTCCAATTATGGGCTACACTCAGATACACGGGGCATCTCCTGTAACTGGTTAGATGAGAGCCCGTGTAGTTGGCGCGTGTACGGGCTCTTAGGTCTGCACAATAGACGCACTTTTGCGGACTATGACAGTCCTTCGAATGGTGTCTGAAACCCTGGCAGCTGTGACACTGCGGTGGTCCAGATTTCCCCCTCCATGCTTCTATTATAAAGAGTTCAGGAAGAGAAACTAGTTCACCCTGTAGATCGCGGTATAGTCTCGCGAGGGGGGGGCGGCGAGCTGCAAGAAGTAAACGCAGCCCGGCTTGCCCTCTCTGGCGTTTATCTGCTTGATGTGCTCTACAGAGAATCCAAGGTCCACGCAAGCGTTCTTTATTTCGTCTAGTGGCGTGTCTGCTGGTGCAACTTGGAGCGCCACCTTCATCTTCTTCTCCGAGTCTAACTCGTATACGTTCCACTCTACGCCATTGTCCAATTTTTCGAGATGCTTGAGCACCGTACGGTACTCCTCTTCTGATTTGGGCTCGAATCGAAAGCCTGTCCTCACCGGATTGACGTTGATGGTTCGGCCCAACTCCGTGGTGATTCCCTAATTAACCACCGCTACCCAGTTAAGCAGCACCGGCGCCACGATGCTGCTGGAGTATCGGATCTTCTAGGGTTGTTGTTTTGTAGCAGCATCTTTAGGCTTCTTCTGGGTTATATGTCTAGTTGTATAATCATAGGTAAATGCATCTTAGGAAACGAAGGAATTTTACGTTCACTTTAATTTTAAAATTAAAAATAATAGTATTGAAAAATGTTTTTTTATTACTTTCTTATTTTTCTACTTATAGCGGTGCTCATGGTTTGATTAACAAAATATTTAATTATTCTTAACTGCAGTTGCTTTATTCGGTCCAAATACGATTTAAAGGTAAGCCCATAGCTACTGAGTCCATAGCTCATCAACGCGTCAGCGAGTGCATGGAAGACAATGTGCAGTGTGCGTCTATTAACTATTCGATTTAAATGGTAGAACTGACCCAATGTAGATGTTAGTTTATTGCATACTTGATTAATGTGTAAATTCCAGTTAAAGTGCTTATCAATCAAAAGTCCCAAATATCTAAATTCGTTAACTAATTCTATTTTATTACACATGCAGTTACATTTATTTATATATAAACATTGATATGGGTGTCCTATGACGTTAATATCATTAGGCAATATAGTTTTCGCCGCTTTATTATACGGAGAGTGTAGAATCATACATTTCGTTTTATTAATGTTTAGAAATATTCCATTGTCATGTGCCCACCTGGTTATATTCTCAAATCTAATTTACATACATATGTATGCAACCCCTTCATCGAAAACAAGAAAGTGGGTCAAATTTAACTTGCCAGATTTTGATCCGTACAAACATACATAGTTAAGTTTACATTTCAAGTTATTTTATTTCTTTTTGATGAACTGCGCGCCAACGGAGAATTATAGGATTCCGGATAGCACCCTTCAGATACGGAACCCTGATAAGTTTTAAGTTTTTGTCAATTATTTTGATGCAATTTTATATCGTTGACTGTACTTTTCTTTCTACAGGCAACTAATACTCATCGAGACAATTATAACAACTCCAAACACAATTAGGTTGCGTTGTTTTACTGAGTTCCTATGGTTACCTCCTGTCTTCATCATCAGATCAGCTCGATAGTAGCATAATATTATATTGTCGCTGTACTTAAATATGTATGTCAATTTTCAGCTTCATCAGAAACCAGGAAGTGGGTCAATATTTTGATACAAGTTTTTATCGTTGACTGTACTTTTCTTTCCACAGGCGACTAATACTCATCGAGACAATCCTAACAACCCCAAGTACAAGTAGGTTGCGTTGTTTTATCACCGAGTTCCTATGGCTACCTCCTGTCTTCATCATCAGATCAGCTCGTCATAGTGTCTATTTTAGATATAAGCTAGTTATAGTAATCATCTGTATATATTCATAGTGTTGTTAAAAGACTAGTCTTGAAGACTTTGAAACCTTAAAGATTCGCAAACCTTGAAGGTTCAAGCTTTAAACACTTAAGCGTTGAAGGTTTGAGATCAAAAACGGTTCAGAACCTTAACGACTCAAGTTTTTTACGAGCTCTTAAGAAGAAGTTTTTAAGACTCGGGCTTCATAGAGAGCTCAACGAACTTATTCATTTGAGGCTTATACGGTCGAGGCTTTAAGGTTCAAGGCTTCTAGACTCAGCAGTCGCGACTCGAGTCTTGTAGTTTACGCCTCGAAGCTTAAATTCACAACACTACATTGTCACCGTATTTATATATATGTATGTAAATTTTCAGCTTCATCGTAAACCTTAGAACACACATATAGGTACATTGCAAATTAAATAAAAGCTTGTAAAAAGGCGGTATTTAAGCTTAATTTATAAAATCCGACATCTTGATTTCTCCCAATGGAAAAGTACAAAAGAGACATAAAGTCGTATTTTCACTTGATTACACTAACATTTTGGTTATTTTATAGGCATAAAGTCTCAAGTTCAGATCCAAAATGTATTATTGTTACTAAACTTATAGGCAAACCATCGTATCTTATCTACTTATACACACCACACGATGTGTCTACATTTTAGTTTTAACCGTTTAACGTATAAACTAAAGTCTCAAGACACTTACCGCCAACCACAAAATCGGAACATTTGAGAAGCAAAAGTATGGAAAAGTCGGATGAGGAGAATCCTTTATGCTTCACGAAATTAAATAAAATCGTGAACTCCGAGTACTCCGACCTTATGCACTTTATGTATCCCGGAAACTAAAAATTATAGAAATACTCGTACTAGTCAGTTTTATAGAAAGATAATTCACTATTTACTCGTATTACCGTTATGTTAAAATATCATTTTGGTCGGAAGTTCACATCCCTCGTTATGGAATACGTGTCAAGATTTAAGTTAAAAAAAAAATACTACTTTATCTATGAATTCATTGATAGTTAAGTACCTTTACAAGGGGTTGATTTATTTAACACCATACTCTTTTCATTCTTATAGCGCAAATTTATTAAATGCCCCTCTCGTACCAAAGGTTAATTACTGGTGGCAGTCATACCTACTGACTAAACAAGTAGACAGTTAACAACATGACCTTTGTCCAAAGTTAATGGAAATGCAGTAAGTAATTACTATATAACAGCAAACAAGGAAAATATATTTTTTTGACCCATTATAGTTTATTGTCGTGAAAGATTAAGATAGTATAATAATTAAGATAAGATCTTAATCACGTTTCGAATGGATAAAATTACTAGAGATAGGACCATATTATAGTCTAAAAAAGCGCTTTTTTACAACTGCTGACTGAACACACTACATCCACACTTACTTTGGTTTAATCGAGATACACAGAAATCAACAAGTTCAATAACTGATGCTATTGTTACTGTGTTAATTGATATAAAAGATTGGAATTAAATGGGTTTTCACATTAAAATGTCTATATGTACTTCATTATGTAGCAGGACAACTCAAAGACAAATCACTTTTTTAATCTAAAAAAATAGAAGGTTGATTGTAAGTTTGAGCCAGACATATTAATATTTAAAACTAATACTGTAGGATAGGCTAGATGGCAATTTTTGGGGTTCCGCACCCTTATAGGATCATTAAGACAATGTTACTCGCGTGTTTTATTTATTTATTTAATCTTTATTGCACAATACATGAAGGTACAAATGGCGGACTTAATGCCTTAAGGCATTCTCTACCAGTCAACCAATGGGTTAAACCAGAAAGATTAAGTAGGTGCAGTGTCTTTTAAACTAAATGAATTTGTAACCGAGACTATATATAAATATAAACTATTAGATAAACTTACACATATACTTAATACAAATAAACATACATATATTAATACATACATAATTAGGTGTTTTGTAGTCAGGCGCGCGACATGTTTGGAGAGCCTAGTCTCCTAGTCTCGCACCAACAGAGCATGATCTCGATACAGACAGCCACGTCGCACTACCTACGATTCGACAAAGTGAGGTTACTAGTACGTGAAAAATGTTACGTACCTCGTTAAGACCCTTTATCCCAGGGACGCGTGGAGGTATCGAGTTGAAATTGATACCCCTTGCCCAGCCCCTTGACGCTGTAAAAAAATCAAACTTCTAGATAAGTTAACGTAAAAAAAAGATATGGTCGTTATCCCGCAATATACTTATATTTTGACACCTCAAGGGAATCAAAATTCATATGATACTTCCCGTCTACCTGGAACTATGAAACGTGGCAAGTAAGATCATCTTACACTACAAATATAATAACGACCGGTCTGGCCTAGTGGGTAGTGACCCTGCCTACGACGCCGATGGTCCCGGGTTCAAATCCTGGTAAGGGCATTTATTCGTGTGATGAGCATGGATATTTGTTCCTGAGTCATGGGTGTTTTCTATGTATTTAAGTATTTATAAATGTTTATTTATTATATATATCGTTGTCTAAGTACCCTCAACACAAGCCTTATTGAGCTTACTGTGGGACTTAGTCCATTTGTGTAATAATGTCCATTAATATTTATTTATTATTTATTTATTAAATATAGGGCAAAGAAAGATAAGTTAAATTTGTACGGAACCTTGGGTGGGTGAGTCCTACTCGCACTTGATAGATAGATAAATAGATAGAATCTTTATTGGCACACCTCAGTAAAAAGATACAATAAAATAAACAATTGATTAAATGTAGAGGCCGACAACAGGTGGTCTTATCGCTAAAAAGCGATTGCCTGGTTTTTAGGGTCCCGTAGTCCACTAGGAACTTTTATAGTTTCGCCTTGTTCTTCCGTATGTCTGTCATTTTAATTTTAAATAAAATATAAATAATATAAAATATAAATTAAAAAAAATAGATATATAACAGAAAAATTCTTGACCAGGCATTAAAATTAAATTAACTGAGCATTTGATAATTGATTAAAACTTTTTACAAAAAAAAGCAAACCGACTTCAAAACGTATAAAATAAAATAATACCTATCCTTTTTAAGTATATGCGTTACCAACTGATATGTTTGAAGTCGGTGCCAAGCCAAATTTTGAATCATACCATGATTTTGGTGCAATTCGATAAGGATGCGGCTATATAGGTAAGTATGTACAATATCGCAATGAACATAGTTTCTGTAGGTGGAACCCTAAGAACACACGGTCGAACCTTCTTAGCGCAGTTCGTACCATGTCGGTCGGTATATTAGTATAAAGCCATAGCTTTTATTTGCCGCCGTAATTTGTAAACAGCTATTTTTACTTATTTTCGAACTGTCCATAGCACGCAAGTGTGGAATTAAGACTGAGTTATTTTTAGTCCCTTATCCAAAAAACTTCGTTTCAAAATATAAAACAATTCAAGGAGCGTCTTAGGAGGAGGAGGCTTAAACTTTTTACCTTCATGCCAAATTTTACCTAGATCGATTCAGATGTTTAACCGTGAAAAGATAACAAAGAGACCGACAGAATTAATTCCAGTTTCCAATTTCCAATTATTATTACACTAACCAGTACAAAATCAGTCGCCTGAGTCCGAAACCGGCTAGGACGGGATGATGATGATGAATGTGATTTATAGACATAAAGCTGATTATTTTTGACCGGTATTTTTACTATTTGACTTGGCACCGACTTCAAACATATCAGTTGGTAACGCATATACTTAAAAAGGATAATATTGTATTTTATACTTTTTGTTCTTGTGTAAAAAGTTTTTATTTTACCATTTTTAGTTTAAAGGTTATGAGTGACGCGTGACGCATGAATGAAAATCACAAGCATGTTTTACACTTAATTCGTTAAGTTTCATAAATAATCAGGATTTTCCTGGGGAATTCATTCCTGCTACTACTCTAAATCGATCCTCCGCCCCGCCACTGATCACTGAAACCCTTGACCCTGAACCACCGAACATTCAACCACCATTCCCCGACCCCTCAACCCCTGACCATTTAACTCCTAATCCGAACCCCCAATTCCTCAACTTCCAACCCCCGGCCACTCATCTCCTACCCCCCGATTCCTCAACTCCCAACCCCTCAGTCCCCGACCCATCAACTCACCGCCCCCTCAACCCCCTAACCTCACAAACCCTGACTCAAGCACCAACCCCACAACCCCCAACCTCAGACCCTCGTCTACCTTTACTACCACCGTCTACCTCACAAACCTCTCACATCTACCCCTCACATCTTATTTCCAACACTACCGACATCAGAAATCATAATATACCCAATTATAAGGGGGAAGTTCCACATATCGCCCGTGGTCTTCATAATCAGTAATTAGTCTTACCACGAGTTTAACACTGACATATTCGCTAGAGCAACTTACTTTCTATGGATCTCGCTCATACTGGCATCCTATTTGTGCGAGCGAGATGTATCGGAAAGTAAGTTACGAACACGTCAGCTAATATGTAGAGTCAAACTCCTTACGGCTACAGTTGCACTACATCAAATTGGTAGTTTTCGAGAGGAAATGCTTGAGTTGCTTAAGAATACAGTCGAATCACCATACCTGTGCCTTTAAAAATTGAGGAGTTCCCTCTATTCCTCATGGATTCCATCATCAGATCAGAACCAAAAATATTATGCGACCACCTTGAAGGTAACTCACTTCAAACAAAAAAATGCTCGATTTGCTTAAGAAAACACCAACATCACCATACACGTGCCTTTAAAAAATGAGGAGTTCCCTCAATTCCTCATGGATCCCATCATCAGATTAGAATCAAATTAAATGGGATCAACTTGGAAGTAACTCCTTTCAAACAAAAAAAGAAAAACTAGTCGGTGAGCGTACATAAAAAAAATAGCCACAACCGAATACAGAACCTCCTCCTTCTATGAAATTGAAGTCGGTTTATAAAATAAATATAATATAATCATTAACATAGTTAATTTTGTTGTATACGATATTTATTTATTTAATTACTACTGTAATAATTTGTGTTGTATTTGCTGAATAAATGTTTTCAATAGTCTAAAAAATCTTAATTCATGGAGTTAATTTTAAATCTTACATAGTCTTACATGGCGTTGTCTTCATTTTGACTTATGTATTTGTATGAAAGGGATAAAACATAATTTAACTAAATCAGGCACGTAAAGTTTTATGAATAAGGGTGTTAGTATATAGTTTCTTGTTGACACTTGTAAAGGCCGCCGAATGAAACAAGTGAGGGAGTGTCATTAGAAACGTCATACTTTTGTTCATAATAAATGGAATTAAATTAATGGCATGGGATAAAATATAGCCGGTCAAAGAAGTTTGTCAGTAAAAAAAGGCGCGAATTTAAAATTTTCGATGGGACGATAACACTTCGCGCGTACATTTTTTTTCAATCGGCGCTTTTTTTCTACTGACGGTAATAGCTTGACAGACTATATTTAGCATGAATTACTTTTTAAAGATAAATGTTTCTTTTGGGAAAAACCTAAAAAGGGACACGTAAATCTAAAGCCCATTGTGCCATATTCAAATTGCTTACCCTGTATAAATATATTAAACTACAGTCCGCGGCATCCGGTCTTAACTGAAACTTAATAATACTCATCGAGACAATTCTAAAAACCTCTTTTTTGGAGAAATCGCGAAACGTCTGGTTGACGTAACTGGTGACCGAAGAGCTGGCGGCTTCCTCGCACAACATATCAGTATTGCGATACAACGAGGAAATGCCGCCAGCATCCTTGGTACAATGCCTCAAGGGCCTATTTTAGATATAAGCGAGTTATAGTAATCATCTGTATATATCCATTATGTATATTGTTATTGTCAATAAATAGATTACAGAAAAAAAAACCCAAACACAATTAGGTTGCGTTGTTTTATCACAGAGTTCCTATGGCTACCTCCTGTCTCCATCATCAGATCAGCTTGATGGTACCATAATATTGCATTATCACCCGACTTACAAAGGTATGCAAATTTTCAGTTTAATCGGAAACCGGGAAGTGGGTCAAATTTAACTTGCAAGATTCCAGGACACACATACAAAGCAAGCAACAAAGATACATACACGTGAAGTTAAATAAAAGCTTGTAAAAACAATCGTTACCACCAAAATTATAATAGTCATTACCACACCACCCCAGCCGTGACATGCGACCTAACTATATTTAATTACACAACAAACTTAAACTATCGTATAAAAATGCCAAACAATAAAAGGATGCTAGTGTCGGTTACGTCGTTAGTGAATAAGGGCTACAGATGTCATAGTCGCGACAAAATAAATAGTTCATTAGTTAAACTCGCGCGCACTGCTGCTGCGATCACTGTTGATACCGACATCGCCATGGCCGCTCGCGGGAGCGTGCTTGTCGCACTAACCTTAATTGTAACTATAGCCTGCGCGCGCGATTGCATAGAACTTACCCTACCAGAGTTTAACGACAGTATTCTAAACAGGACGTTTTTCAATGTCAAGCGGCAAGTTGACAGTGTGGGGGTGCTGGAGCTGTGGGACCGGTTCCCGAGGGTCGTGGTGCCCACCAACGGGACCAGCGAGCTGTGCCGCCGGGATAGCCAATTATACCTGGAGGGCTTGGAGCGCCTGGAACTTTGGGCTTTGAAAAGTACGTCGATTTTTCTATTACTAAGTTTAGTGATGTTAGTAGTGATGTTAAAAATACTGATTGTGAGAGAATAATCTTAAACAATGCATAGGTAATTTAATGCTTATGTAAAATAGGCCAAGGTGTCCAACACAAACCTGCAAGAAAAAATAAAAGGGGACCTAAGTAATTTATGCATTGTTGATACATTAGCAATGATAGTGTTGGTATCTACTTATATTTTCTCATCGTGTTGGGTATTTATTACATTGATCAAACAAAGTGTCACCTTTAAGTTTTCAAAAAACTACCCTACTAAATTAATATTATTCTTTCGGATATCAAGATAACATCAATTCAAACTTTAGTGACAACGTGAGATACAAGCTTTTACTTTACGAAAAAAAAAAACATTTTACTGACATAGGTATTTTTAAATACTTACAGTAGATATGATATGTAGTACGATTGTGGAAGCCATAAAGAATCAGTGCTAGGGCAAAAAAAACAATAAATTGGTGGATTGAATACAAACATTACTTAGAGGCTTCAAATAAATAAAGTACAAAATATCACTTAAGTCAGTTCTTGGCACCGTGGACAGGTGCCCAAGACTGAGCTGCTGGTGCTCAAGAGCTCATTACTCGAGTCGGCAAGCGTATCATATCATATCCCCTTCGTAATCTCTGAAATACTCCAGCCACTTGGATTCCTAACGAAATCGATTTCAAATATTGGTGGCCTTTTATCTACGCTCTACTCACCACATACGGTATAACGATCGAAACGTAGAGGTAAATTAGTTTTGTTCCGTAATACACCTTATTCAGTTTTAATAATATATTATTAAATAATATGCATAGATTACGAGTATACCCGTGTTAATATGCTGATGACTTGTAAATGTATGCAATAGGTTGAATGACATTATGTTACCTAATTGCAAAATTAATGCATACGTAAATAATGCCCATAACAACAGCTATGCAGACTGCGTGTTGGTAATAATGACAATACCGTATTGACCTTGTGATAACACTGATAACTGACGAGCGGCCCGATTCGAACTTAAAGATACGTCAAATATTAGGTCTACTAGATACTCATATTTGACGTATCTTAAAGGTCTTTACCCATCACGCACGGAACAACAGTGTTCCGGAATTTGAGAGGCGTGCGCGGAGCCGAAGCCAACACGTAGAGGCTCCTTTTGACATTTTAATGAGATGTAAGCGGTACACCGAGCGGATGCGGCCCTTGCCCGTGTCATGGAGCTCACGCAGAGGCAGCATCCGCCACGGTGTAAAGACTATTGGAAGCATTGAGTTATTATTACTAAGTATAGAGAAGCTATTCGCTATGTGCACGACTGTCACGCAACCTAGCGTCCGGAAGTCTAGGGAAAACGTCAATGCACTACATGTTATAAAACTACTCCAAAACTAAAAACTACGGAACGGATTTTCATACGACTTTGATCTATCAATAGAGTGATTCTTGGGGAAGGTTTAGGTATATAACCTGTTAAGGTATTGTGTAAATTGGTTGAAATATAACAATGTTGTCGGAAAAAATCACACTGGCTGGGAGCTTTAATCGAAAACGCTGCCTAATCCGTTTGAGCTATGACAACACAATGTATGGTGGGGTTGTCTCTCTTTCATGGGTCTACAAAAAAAGTCCGCGATGTTGAATGTCTATCTTTTAGGCTAACTTACTATACCCATCCCTAACTTTTATAAAAAGATCACATAGTATGTGGCATTTGCAAAGCTATTTACACGGCTACAGTATTAATAATTATCAAATTAAATACGTTATTTATATTAAGCATTTCATACAAATTACAATGGTCCCTTACACCATAAAATTTAAATGAATATTTCAGGAGTAATGGTAAATTAAAGTTTAATTTCGAGCCATATCACTTAACGAAATGCTAAAGACGCAGTTAGTTCTAATTTTTACTACCCTATGCGCTGGGATCGCTTTACTTAAATTGTCGCAATCACAACCTGTACCACGCGACCAAAACGTCGTAAGCGCTGCAAAATTCATGGCGTTTACGCGTTTAGGTCGCGAGATTCACGCTCCGCTTTATAGTTTGATGTCAAAACAACAACAGCTCATGGCGCAAAATACTGGTTCTCTGTGCCGAGAATCGGTATAATAATAATAATCGGGATAAGTAATAATAATAGTTCAGTGACTGGAAGTTGACCGGTTTCAAATCCTGGTAAGGGCATTTATTCGTGTGATGAGCATGGATATTTGTTCCTGAGTCATGGGTGTTTTCTATGTATTAAAGTATTTATAAATATTTATATATTATGTATATCGTTGTCTAAGTACCGTCAACACAGGCCTTGTTGAGCTTACTGTGGGACTTAGTCAATTTGTGTAATAATGTCCTATAATATTTATTTATTTATTTAAAATGAAGTAGGCTATTGGGTGAAAGCGATGGACTAAGTACTGGGCTACGGGATAAAAAAACCGGATGCCTGTTAATAAAAAAACGGTATGCAATTTTATTTCCACCAGACGATACACCCCCCACAAACAGCTAGGGGTAGAGAGATGTCACTGGACTTTAAACATATAGCCAACTCGCCACTTACGTTTTCTCATCTACACTCGAAAACGCAGCTCTCGCGACTCCTACAGAAAATCCTGTCCCACCCACTCCACTTCGGGTAACAGACTTCCTCGGAAGCACTCGGGTACATCGTTTGAGCTAAATAATTGTAAACGTATGAGACGCATGAGATTATGATAGATATTGTGTTTTCATTGAAGCTAGAATAACAATTGCATAATAATTATTAATTTAACAGTAAATGGTTGATTATAATTATGGTTGAATGTATTTAAGCTAATACCTTCAATCGTCTAAAAGAAAATAAACAGTCTGCAACATAAGCTTCAATATTCAAAATATTGCACTAATTACAAGATTCCTAATTCCTATGATCACTTTTATTTTGGGATGCATAATAAATAGTGAAGGATTTGCCACTTAATTTATCAGATCATTTAAATCAATTGCGAAATACCTCCTATAAAAGCCGGTCGGCTTTTTATCATTTGTCACCATGCCTGTCACGCTCTAACAAGTATGTAAGTGCAAAAGTGACCCTGTTAAAAAGCAGTGCTTAGTCGTTACAACACAGTCCAGCTTACCTACTGATTTCAATAAAACCATACTTTAAACAAGATTATTTATTTTTAGCAAAAGAGTATAAGAACTCAACTAACCCATCACCTGTATGCCGGTGATCTTTGCTACACGATATATTATTTATTTAATGTTAATCTTTCCAACTTTATTTATTACCCCATTTATAGGCAAATAGATATTCTGACATCGAAGGTGGGGCCCTATTATATGTATAATGTGGTATTTGAATGTCACCAATCAGAATATTATTCATGATAAGTAAGTAAATAATTATTGTAAAAGGAATTCCCCAATGTTTTTCGTTCTATATGGCAAATGTGAAATGTTTGCTTTTTAATAGTTATTTGTACAATAAGAGAGCAAAGTTTGATATTTCTTCGAGTGCTTGAGTCCCGTGCAAGCGAAAGATTCTATAATAGACACGAGCGTAGTGAGTGAATCTAATGTAGAATCTTGAGCGTAATACGGCGCTCAAAAGCGCACGAGATGTAAATAACTTTGATCTCGCATAGTAAGTACACAAAACTTTTCACATCAGCAGTGAGAACATATTTGGAAGGTAAAAATACAATCTGAAAAATGTAATCCTTCTTCATTACTATTTTACTCATGTTTTCTTAAGGTATTCTAACAATTAAGTTTAATTTAACAAGTAGTAAATAATTAGAACACTAATAATTCGGTAAAAAATAATAATATAAAATTTACATAATATAATTAACATAAGCTGCAAAAATTAAATTAAAGAAAATCCAAAAAAATAAGCACTATAAAAATATCGCACCCACACCTCGAGCGTGGTTGAATGCATGCACTTACTTAGCCACTTCCACGCTCTTTACATCCGCGCAATTCTGTTCGTCTTATCTACTGCGAGCTGACTGCGAGCACGTAAAAGTATGTGCGCTTGCATCGCGCAGCGCGGTACGCTCCTAGCAAAATGCGATTTTGCTCACTGTTTTTAAGCAGCAAATTACCCTTGTTCGAGCTGCTGAGGTGAATTTGTTTTTTTAATCTCTGGATGAAACAATCTATGCCTATAGATATAAAAATCTGCATTTTCTTAATATGAGATAAGAATGGTGTAAAATTGAGTTTTAATAAAATAATAACGTAATTTGTTTAGCAAAAATAACTTTTACGTTGTATGTTTTAAGTACCGATACCTTTGTCATAGTATTAGTTACCTTAAAATCTCAGCTTGAATTGTTATTGACAAGTTATTGATATGATTATGATACGAGCTTGAAACGACTCGCATAACACGCGTCAAGTAGCAACATTTGACAGATCGCTGATAACATAGACCTAAAGTCCCATTTAGACGGTTGAACTTGCATGTAATATTTGACACTAACACTTGCTAACTACAGAGTACAATTATTCAGTCGATTGACCAAACAACGCCATGTAACGAAAATCGCATGCAAGTTCTTGAACCGTGAAAATGGGGCTTAAATGTTATAAACTTGGGGCAAACTTAGGTAACGGACATTTATTGACAACGGGATATTAGCGACACTATGGAGAGTAGAGGTAAGGAGAACAATCTATGTGTATGACAAATTTCCATCAAAAAACCTTATATAGGTGGCGCCACAATACATCGCGAACCAATTATTGACTTGGATTTAAAAAAAATCACTGATAGCACTCTTCACTCCGTGTCCTTGTTCTACCTTAGCGCCACCGGAGAGATTTCGAACTAATATTTACAGCTGCCAGCTGGACACTTTAGCAACAGTTGTCCCATTGTATTTTTTCTTCTTACCTCTACTCTCCATAACCTAATACCCTTAGCAGCGGATATCAATACATCGTCTTTACGCTGGTTTTTTTAGGTAAAAAAAAAAAACATTTAGGCGGTGCGAAACCATGCATGTAATTTTCGTACCCCAGGTATTTGATTGATTTGAAATTAAAAAAATGTAGGCGCGAAGGATCGATTCCCATACAATTAATGAATTTCAAGGGTTTTACTACTATGTTGGGTTGCCAAAGTATGTGTATACCAGATGTCGGTATTGGTTTATTTATTTCATTCGAAACAAGAACAAAGCAAGGTTTATTATTAAAACATGATTGAAGTATTTAATAGATACGAGCATGCATTGTTTTTCAGCTATTATTAAGATGCAATTAATATAAAACGATTAGCTTATTATGGACTATTTAGTTTTGGAAATAAAGTTCTTAAACCATTCAACCAAAAATGAAATAAATTACCACCTTGACGCCCCGAGCGAGCGTTGCTTACCAAGATAAAACATTTTACAATATATTTTTAGTAATGTAACGAATATTGCTTTTACGAATACGAATAATGTACCTACGAACATAACTGACATGGCCACCAACTGCAAATATAACTTTGTCATCAACGAAGTATACCTAGAAAGCCTGACTCAATACAGTGGTAGAATCAGACATGGCGTTCGTGCGAACCGATTCAATTTGAAATTGAATTTATGTAAAAATAATGACATTTTAAACTACGTAACATAATTATGTATATTCCTTTCAATTTTAATTTATGTTGACATTGTACCTACTTGCAAGAAATAAAAGTCTTTTTTAATAATAATTATAAGGTTTTCGGATTATTTCCTTTACTTGTGTTATAAAACATTTCTTCTTCTCTTATTTCATGTTCATTCAAAATTTGTTAACGGGAAGCGTCCAATAAGTTTTTTTTTGAAATGTTGTTTTGTAAATGAAATATATTGACACAAATGAACATACTTTTTATTGCCTTGTCTTATAAATTTGATTTGATTACAGCTTCAAAGGTTAGTAGACCTGAGCATTTGAAATTAATTTTCACTTGATAAGTAACTGAAAGCCTATTGAAAAAAAATAACCAAAATCGCTTGCAAAACGTGTCTTTAATAAGTTTAATATCTGAATTTATTTAATTTTAACCCCCTGTGACAGTTACCTAAACAACGTACTTACGAGCTAAAACCTATACCGCAGGTTATTTTCAGACCCAATTTCTATTTAATAAATCCGAAAGATCTTTATAGAGTAGGTAACTTGACCGTGACGTAATTTTTCTGTATTTCATAGATATTGCGTAGTGGCTAATCGTTTTGACAGTTCGAAAAAGAAACTGATTTTATTTTACGTTACAGGCTGAGCCTAGTTTGGGGATCAATGTACTGCTGCTCTTGCAATGCCAAATTCTTGGAATAAAATAAATATATTCTTATTCTTAAGCAGTCAACTACTCTATAGGCGCTTGGCACACTGGATCCGATTCGCACGCGCTCCGATGTTAGAACGAGACAACGCTATTCGCGACATACCGCTCGCATATCGGAGCGACGTGCGAATCACATCCATTGTGCCAAGCGCCAAATATACACGATGATTTTTAATCGGTGATTAGGAACATTTTTTTCTAACACAGTGATTGATGTAAGTAGATCACGTTGAAGTCGTAGTTACATGGAAACAAACTTGTTTTTTTTAAATCATAATTTTAATTTAGAGATCAATTTTATCCTAAAATCCTTGTCACTGTACCTCCTGTGGGTGAGTATTATATTCTTTGCACTGTACTAATAGATATCTTTGAGTTATAGCCTCTTTACA
The DNA here is from genome assembly GCF_033807575.1 of Cydia pomonella. NCBI lineage: Eukaryota > Metazoa > Arthropoda > Insecta > Lepidoptera > Tortricidae > Cydia > Cydia pomonella. The sequence continues at coordinate 10,823,318 of NC_084706.1, read as the reverse complement.
AAGTTAATGGCGATTGATAATTTATGAGTAATAATAATAACTTGTCATTGTCATAGTCATATGCATAAATAAAGTCATAAGAAGTAAATATTGTATAAGAATGGTAAATTAATCTGTTACAAAAACCATCATGCCTGCACCATATCTGTACTCATATATCGAGCGTTACTATATTGTACGTTTATCAATATATACCAACGAACAGCTGAAGACGAACCCAAGAATTACTCGTATTTCATGAAATTCATCCTAACATACCCATTCCCACACATAATTTGATAAACCGCATGCACCAAAACCCAAAACCTACGTGACTTCGGACAGTTTACAGTTCCAAAACACGCTCAAGCACCCGGCCGATCTCGACGTCATCCTGACGATCTGGATCGACGCATCTTAAGATTCATTGCTCGGAATCCTCGATGGAACACTAGGCAAGCCGCGAGAAGATTTCGTGTAAGTCAATCCTTCGTGTGGCGGCTTCTTAACTCATCAGATTTACATGCCTTTCATTTTCGGCCAGTGCAAATTATTTTACCAGCAGATTTTGGAGGAAGGATTTAAGTACTTCTCTAATAATTCAGAAATAAGACTTTTTAGTTAAAGTATTCAAGTTATTCTTACGGCTGTTTCGAAAAATATCGCACCATCTAAATGGCCCCATATAACGCTGGGGGAGCCAAGGCATCAGTGTCAGTATTCCAAACACGCCGCCGAAGAGCGTACGCGCCAGGCATTCTACTTATCACTTTTTGAATGACATTTGACATAATGTTATTCAAAGGTCATTGACGCTTCGGGACTTTCTGAAACGACGTGCACTGGATTTCACACATGCCTAGAAAAACAATATATTTTTGTGGATTCAAGCTACAGCTTCGATTTTTTGACCGTGTAATTAATTAATCGTCAAGTACATTCTTTGCACTTTTATTTGGATCGAGACCCTGAATGTAGTGATGCAATGCATACGGTTTCAAGCTAACCTGGTAATGTGCATTGTCACTACTGTTACCAATAGGAATTAACCCCGACTGCTTATATTTTTTTCCTCCCCCCCCCCCCCCCCCCACCTCTCTTTTTTCATTTGCGGGCGCCATTTTCTAAATTTATATAGCCTATCCTAATTTATTTTACAATTCCGACGAATTCAATGACACCTCATATGTTAATACCCGTAGTACCTAAAATGTAAAGCATCATATAGATCGTGTCATCTACTATGACGCGCAGATTTGTCAAATCTAACCTTTAATAACATGATAATAGGACTCACAACACGCGTCTACATACTACATACGAGTATATGTACTTAAATAGTGCTTAAATATTTATTTTTGCCCATTCAAAAGCACGTGTCGATAGTAAATAAAATTCATCATCAAAATCAAAATCATTAAGTCAGAATGGCCGGTGGACCTTTTTCGTTAAATATCTCGTTTTAGGGAGAGGTACACTGGATTCTATTTAAGATACACTGAGGTACAGTTAGCGTCAAATACTTTGTAGCAGTCATCGTGTCCAAATAGTTCGGTACACCATACTAAATATATGGTGTACCGAACTATTTGGCTACTTTGGTTGCTACAAAATATTTGACGCTGACTGTACACCGAAGGTACAATATGTATATAAATATTTCGTTCAAATTTGCTAAGGTCCACCCGCCATCCTGCCGCTCATATTGAACTGTCATGTCATCTGTAGCAACGAAGCATACAGCCTGATAGTAAGCGGCTCCCGTAGCCTATTGACGCCTGGAAGGCCACTAAGGCCAGTTGTCATCGTCACACATTTCACCGTGGTGTCAACCTGACAAACAACAACTGCAATTGGCGGTTAGACACTGTGTTTGTTGCAAAACTGCAAATAATCAATTAAAAACTGTTTAAGTAGGTATTCGTTATTACCATTATGTGTCATTATAGCGCTCGTGCTGAAACACGCACTATTTAGTTTCGAAGACAAAGATTTAACACTTGGTATATAATCAAAATGTCATTTACATTAACACGACAAGTATCTTTACGCGACGAATTGCGTTATAGTACATTGTGCAACGAGGAGGGTAAGTGAAATATTGGATACGAGGGTGGTAAGAATATTGCAAAATAATTGGTATTACACACTCGGCGTTACACACAATGTTTTTCATCATACTTGTGAAGAAAAATCTAAATTTTAAGTGAATAATTCTTAAATACGGTGACATATCAAACATTCGTCCGCCATTTTGTAATTTCTTGATATATAGTACAAACTATTCGAAGGCACAGACTATTCGGCATTCCGCCACGATTGAAAATTATGTAAAAATATTTTTCACCTCAGCAGCTCAAACAAGCCTACTTTTTTCACTCCAGGGAGTGAGACAAGGAAGCTTTTTAATTTAGCGAAGGCCATGAATACAGGAATATTTCTAGAAGCTTTCGTCATAATGATGATGCCTTTCATTCATGAATGTAAATAAATGTGGTTAACTTGATGTTGAATTTTTTTAACCTTTAATATGTTCTCACTACTGAGGAGCAAAGTTATTTTACATCTCGTGTTTTTGAGTCCCGAGTAAGCGAAAGATTCTAAAATTGAATCACGAGCGAATCAACACTCGCAAGAAAAACCAACTTTCCTCTCTTGTTGCACAAATAACTATTAAACGGCTTTTAAATTAATCAAATCAAATAATTTTAAACATAAACAAAAAAAATTATAAACGTCAGTATTTTAAAAGTAAAACTCATTTATGCTACATGGTTTGTATGAATAAGTGATATAATTAAAAAAAAAAGCTATAACTCCCTTGGGAGTTCTAGGTTTTTCTTCCAAAATCCATAACTCTCGCGGAGACGATATACGCCTTTGACCTTCAGCTGCATGAAATAAGGTATTTTTCGAGCAAGTGTGATGAAAGCATATTATACTACATACTAATACTACTACTACTACTGGTGGTTTGTTTTTTTTTACCTACGCGTAAAAATAGCTTCCTACATTACATCTACTCTACTCGACGGAAAATCTATGTAGACCTTACTTTTTTCATCTTAATACTACTGTCAATTACGGATAACAAAGAGTAATATCGTTAAATAGGTCAAACACATTATCTCGCAACGAAGGGCTGTATTTGCCTACTTTAATAAGATATATAGCTTGGCGGAATCTGACGTGGATGCAAATGTTTAATCAAATAAGGTCGGAAGGGCTTTTCGCAAATTACGCCGCTTTTTGGATAAAACTCCGGCCTAACAAGGACGATAACAGGGACTGAAATGTGGATTTTGTAACAATTGTAATAATTAGAAAGCACAGGTACCTAAATAAATAAACAGGTACTTTTTTTTAATAGTACTGGAACATAATTATATACAAAAAAATAAACAGTATCTGTAAGTACTTACCAACAAGTAGTGTTAAGACAACTTAATATTAATTTAAAGTCAGATTTACGAGTAATCAAATATTAGCCTGTATTAAATATCTACACGGTATTTTTAACCGCCTTCAAAAAAAAAGAAGGTTCTCAGTTTGATGTGTTCGTGTTTCGTTACGTGTGTTTGATTCGTGTCATCTTAGGGAAGATGAAAATATTACACGATTAAATGACATACTCACAAGCCAGAACGATGAGGGACAGATCCAGGGCGTTTTCTATTTCGCTGGTTAACTGGTCAATGTTTCAAGTATCCGAAAATGTAAAAACACATTGTTTACATTTATTTAACTACCTACAGAAATAGACTATACTTCGTATTGTAGTTTGTTAGTTTGTTCCTGAATATCAATAGTAATTATTTCACAATACAATTTTACATCATCGCTCAATAATTTGTCTCTATATATATATATATATATATGAATCACAAATGACATAAACAATTTGTGTTAATGGAAAATCTATTTAGCTCGAAAAATCTATTTGTAAGGAATTTCCGTAAAACCGCGTCTAATCGATCACTACTTTTTTCGCCTTTTATTTTTTAAGAAAATCCATAGGGTAAAACTAGGTATAACCAATACTTGAAAAAGCCTGGCACCGTGCTCATGTTAGTACCAAGAGGACATATTTATTATGTAGAAATGTATAATTATTTTTTAATTGAATTTAATAAGCCAAAAGTACTCTCCAGCCTTCATTCAGAGTAGAAATGAAAACTGTCCCCTTCATCATGACGTTAAACCGTACAGCAGACATTCACGGTAAAGTATAAAAGCGCCCATTATAAATTGTTACATTAAAAAACGCAATTATTCCTACTAGTATCCAGCATGATGCGAAACTGTCCATCATAGTAGATAATTAATAAGGCAATTACCCTGTGACAGAGCTACACACCGGTGGCATCTCGCCTTTAAATTCCAAATCGGACTAAGGGCATCAAAACAGCAGTCGGCCAGTCAGTTCATATCCTTGCAATGTTGAGCAGATCGTCGGCATACTTGAACGATGCGTCTTCCACTACGTGGTGGTCACTCAAGAATCTTTTCGTCCAAAGACCCTAAGTTCAGAGACGAATGCGCCTGTAGTTGGGATACTTGGGGCTTGCAACCGGCTCCAAATTGTACAGTAGATCAAATAGGTGCGTCGTATCCGGAACCAGATCCGTAGAATTACATTCTAGTTGGGTCCGGATTGCAAGCCCTGCTCCACTAATTGGTAAGTACATTAAGATGTAAGCGTAAACAAACTGGTGGATTTATGTAATTGGTGACCAGTTTGATTGGTTTTAACGCTAAGGGCAATGTGCCACGCCCACTGTAATTTATAAGTATTCTCGGACCTAAGTCAAATCCAATTTGGGTTTTCTTCAATAATTCATCATTTTTTATTTTTTATTGTAGAAAAAATCCGAATATAGCTTATGTATTTAACTATCTGGCAGTTTTTTATATGACTTTCTTCGGGTACTATTAAAAAAAGTCCAGTATATATTTTTATACATAAAATAAGCGTGATTTCCCCATTTCCCCGCCGGGCACAGATGGGAATAGGCGCTTCATATAAATCATTCCCATTTGTCAGCGCGTCATATATGGCGAAGGTCACGTGAGACAAATGGGAATACCCTGAAATAAGCTATTTTAACACATCGCTTATATTTACCTACTACTATATTTGTAGGTACTGGTTACAGTAATAACATATACTAATCTATGGGTACTAAGATCATGTGAGTTTTTCTTTAAAACGTCTAAGAGTTGTTGCTGATTGTGCTGTGTTGCGTTGCTGTTCTAGAACCCTTTGAGTACAGATTTTCTTTACAACGTTGACACCGCTGATTTTAGGCGTAACCGTAGTGGTAAACGTAAATGGGCACTACCTAAACAGTCTTACTAAAGAAATACATAAAAAGCGGCCAAGTGCGAGTCGGACTCGCCCATGAAGGGTTCCGTACCATTTATGAAGTATTAAAAAAAAACTACTTACTAGATCTCGTTCAAACCTATTTTCGGTGGAAGTTTGCATGGTAATGTATATCATATATTTTTTTTTAGATTTTTCATTCTGTTATTTTAAAGTTACAGGGGGGGGGACCCATTTTTTCACTTTGGAAGTGTCTCTCGCGCAAACTATTCAGTTTAGAAAAAAAATGATATTAGAAACTTCAATATCATTTTTAAAGACCTATCCATAGATACCCCACACGTATGGGTTTGATGAAAAAAGATTTTTTGAGTTTCAATTCTAAGTATGGGGAACCCCCAAAATTTATTGTTTTTTTTTTCTATTTTTGTGTAAAAATCTTAATGCGGTTCATAGAATACATCTACTTACCAAGTTTGAACAGTAGAGCTCTTATAGTTTCAGAAAAAAGTGGCTGTGACATAAACGGACAGACAGACGGACATGACGAATCTATAAGGGTTCCGTTTTTTGCCATTTGGCTACGGAACCCTAAAAACCATTATCAGTGCGTTTTAGAATCGTAACTTGGTATAATATCACACTATTCAATTTGTCTACAGTCTGCATACTAATAACCATCTCTTTTGATATGAAGTAAGTGAGGAGACGCCAAATGAATGACAAGAAATTAAGAATAATTATGTACCTAACTCCAATTAAAATAAATGAGTATAAAGTTATGGCATAACCCAAATCTGTCATTAAACAAACTGTTTGTTCCAGTGTTCGACGCCACAGCAAAACCTCCATCTGGGATTTTGAGCGGGAACGCGAACCAATATGGCGACTTCGACGAATGCCTCGCCATCGACGGAGCAATACGGGGGAAGTACTGCCTTGCCTCGTTAGAAGTCAGTTTGGCGCGACCCGGATACATGCACCTCGACAGGATGATACACAGCGGACACTATCTCAGGAGCAATATTTCTGATGTAAGTACATAAAATCTACGTTTAGTCCATGTTTAGTCGTTATTTTAGATTTAGACCAGTGGTGATTGGACAAAGCAATACGCGGAGTCATTAACACGACTCGCAATATGTCAAGTTAGTATCATATATCGATAAATACAAATCGAAATTAATCACTTTGATGTTGATTTAATCCATAAATATCAGGAGTGAGTAATATAACGCTAAGATAGTTTATTTTCCAAGTAGGCATATTATAATGCGCTTATGAACGTCAAATAAAGCTACTAATGTATAATCTGTTCGGTAAGGACCATACAAAATGTGTATTACACATAGCCAATCTTATTCTAACGCTCTGGTGTGTCAGCGAGACAGAGATATGCACGAATCTGCATCCAATCTAAAACCGCCTACGTAATTATCTTCATGTTCTTTAAATATATTTAACTTTTTAACCGACTTTAGAAACAGGAGGAGGTCATCAATTCGACCTTTTTTGGATGTATTTTATCTCATTCTAAGTGATTCCTGAACCAATTGTTGTTTTTTTTTGTTTGAAAGTACATATATAGTTTCAAGTTGGTCCTATTTTTGTCAACGACCTATGAGGAATTGAGGTAACTCCTCAAATCTCATAATAATATAGCAATTTATGTATTTTCATCGACTAACCAAGCATTTGCAAAACGTGCCATTTGATGAACTGGAACTGCCGTTGAAGACCTGAACGGAATTCTTCTACGACGATAGCCAATTTGTCTATTTCGTTAAGTTTCTTACGCAACAAAGATTTTTAAGCAATATTTGTGTCAAGGTTCAGTTTGAAAATGTTTTTTCTTTTATTTTTAAAGGTATTTTTATGTATATATCTACAAATGTCGTGTCAGCTTTTATAACTACACGGACTAATTAGATGTGACAATGTGAGTTGAGAGGCAATGTAACATATTGATTCAGATGTAGGTAGGTATATTATTAATGTATAATCCGTTTGGTATAAGGACTATACACATAGCCATCTTATACAGTGTTTTGGATCTATTGCTATGCCACGCACGTTTTCTTTGAGATCAGTACACCATAATATTTTGATTTATTGTATATTCATTATACAAACATCATTGTAAACAATATACTCAAAGAATTAAATGATAGACTGTCCATATCAAAATTGGCTGCACTGTGCGTTGCCGACAAGTGAGCTATCCTAGATATAATCCATTACCTGGATGTGGATACTCGTAACACGCAGGCCATACAGGGAGAAACGGTGGTATCGGTTTAGCGGGTTCACTGCATCCTAAGTTGCGGGCAGAGGCTAGTCTAGATGCCTCTCGTCTACGGATCTTATAAATATAACTGAATCAAGTAATTAATGTCATTTATTATCTTCATAAAATAAAAAATACAATCATAAAAAATACTTAAGGACTAAAAATAAACTATCAATAAACTAGTCACATAAAAACTAGTCAAACAACCCACCCCACATCGCTCCCAACGCAAAGGTGCCCATCACGCTCGCTGCGTTTCCGCGTTGAACCGCGATGGACAACCTTTGCGCTAGGAACGACCCGGAGGGGGGTCAAGATCCCTCTCCTATGACGTAATGAGTAATTAATTAAAGTATGCGTACCTACTTATATGACTTTCTCCTCTATTCATTACAATTACTACTTCACACTTGCTAAAACAACCGAATGTCTGACACGTTAAAAAGAGATCCCTTATCGTGAGATTAATGGAATACATTAGCATTTGCAGGTTTCATGTAGGGGACGACCGTTCGTACTCATTTTTAGGTACCCTATTTGTTCAGAGATTATTATGTTTTCCCATTTTGTTAACATAACATAGGTCTAAAGCAAGTTACAGTTTGCAATACTACTCATAAAGGTTACTGAGCAAGGACAGGAGGGACAGACGAACTATCCTTATTCACTACGGAACCCTAAAAAAGCTTGATCATTATAAATCACGTTGCCTATCACAACACAAGCCTATCACATTAAATTTGCGAAACAATTATACCAATTACCAATACACCAATATTTATATTACAATAATATGTTATTAATATAATTATAATGAGGGATATTAGTTACCTACTTGAACCCGGAAACTCTGGTTTGCACAAAATACGGAATTGATCATTATTGATTCAACAGATTACAACATTTAAAAGGACGCGGTTCTTATATTTCGATTGAATGTTATTTCCCTCTGTGCATAACTATTAGGGCCGACGTTGCAGTTGGCGGGCAGTCGGCGTACAGTTCCCATACAAGTTGCAGTCGGGTTGCAGACCGTATGTCCCGGCCCTTATAGAAAGGCCCAGAAAGAAAAAATAAGAAAGGGAATCTATCAATTCACTATTTTAAACTAATTTTACGGTTTAACTTACGCGTTTTTAGTTTGTCGCGCGACAGGTTTGGAGAACCTAGGTGGCCGATTTTTATATTTGGATCGCTCGATTTCGTGTTCTCCCTTTGATACTATTTCCACTACGAGGCATTTCATCTTCATAAACTTAAAGAGTTATTCTCTTGTCGGTGGAGCATCTTCCAACTTTTTCTATCTTGCGCCAACTCTTTGACTTTTTGATACGACACGACCCCTACTCTTTCTTTCGCTTGGTCTAAGTAACTGCGTCTGAGCCTAGGCATTTAAATTCTACTAATAGAATTGAAAACGGGTGGTCTACCACTAGATTCCCAATTTCTGTCGCTCGTAATTCAAAAATAGCTTTTCTCCGTTGTCCATAGATTTTCGAGTGACGAAATCGAGCGCTTGAAATTCAAAAATCGGTCTCTAGGTGTCCATTTACAAGCACTAATTGTGCGTCAGTAGCGTTCACGATGGATGTATGGATGGTGATAGTGTGTTTCACAATAGTTTAAATTCGATCAATTTACTATTTTTCAAGCTGTGCGTTGTCGTGACTTGTATTTTATCCACCAGGGCCTTCACAGGTGTATCTTTTTAGGTATATCTTTTACGTGTATTGGCACATATGACATCGCTGTTTAGATTTTTTTTATAATGTATTTTATTGTTGACAATTCAGTAACCACAAAACATGGCACCGTTTAGCGTCATCTAGTTATGTGTGTATGATGATGATGTTTGAGAAAAGCACTATGTAACGGGCATTTTCTGACCCTCGGTGGGAAGAGGCTGCCGTGGCCTGACAAAAAGTCCGAGTCAGAAAATGCCTTTCTTGCCATCCCTTGCCAACAATGTACTATTACACGAAAAACGGACGGGAATATTTTCGGTAACGGCTTATAACTGTACGTGTACGTAGCCAATATAAAACTCAAAAAGTAAAATAGAAATATAATTAAGTAAAAATAACACTTTTGTTAAATATATATTTGTCATAGTTATTTTTACGATAGAAATTGAGATACTAATAACATCAAATACAATAAGGCCCAATCCATACGAAATATCTATACAAAACTTTTGTGGTCAGATTTTTCTTCGTCAACGCTGGCCGTAGTCTACGCATGCTGAATTTAATCACCGTTTCATTGTAAACATCATGCGCAAACAGGGACCAAGGCTGTGCTTAATATTCGAGCAGCACCTCTGGCTACTTTGTGAACATATTTGGTCGCCGATCGGATTTTGAATCACAATTATCTTGTGCAAGAGCGGCCCTTGACCGCATGTAAACTACGAACCCGCGCAGAAAATTCAGTCCACGTGCCTTTACTTGGTTAAAGTTTACCGTCGCCTATTTGAACCCTGGCCTAATTGTACCGTTATACCGAAGACGTCTGTCACCCAAATATAAGGCACTTACATACTTAAAAAATTAGATAAATAGAAACATACATGGGAAATATCCATAAGTAGGGCTCATCCGAATAATTTCATACAAGTTGTAGGTACTCGTATCTGGTTTGGAAGCCCGGGTCCATATTGGGTTGTATACAAGTTTAACTCATATCTTTGATACGCATAACAATTTGTACCATAATCATCATTGCGCATACAAATGAAAAGTCATATTATATTGTGTCATACATTTTTAGCAATAATATTTGATGACATACATAGCAGTTGTCATATATTTTTTGTGCATACCTAACGAACCTAACCTAAAATTATATGCGAATTAAATTAATGACTATAAAAATTATGACATACTTAACTAATTTATGACAAAAACCCAGTTATGCTCAGGAATAATTCTGACTAAAGATTTTTATGACTTACAATTTTATACATAAAGTGTTATATGACAATTAAAAATATGACAAAAGTTGTCCTGCGACCAGAGGCCCTATCCGTAGCTCAATGACAAATATTTCTTCTAACCATTTATATCTATGCCCTTACCGGGCGGGATATGAACCCAGAACCATCTGTATCGTAGGCAGATCATATTTTACTTAGGTACAGTCAGCATCAAAAGTAAGGGATCAGACTATGCATCAAAATTATTTCCCATTTTCTAATAGCTTAACAAAAATATTTAAGCCCCTTTATATAGAACAATTAAGTAGACTGTAACAGATATTTTAGAACGCGAACTGTAGTGATATATATTCGCTAGGTGCACAACTGTCAAGCCACCTAGCGTCAGCTAATTTTGCGGAAAACGTCAAACCACTACATAATTATTATAAAACGACCCTTAAATTCAAAAACTACTAAACAGATCTTCATAAGGTTTTTAACCATTCGATAGAAAAAATCTCGAGAAAGGTTTGAGTTACCGTCTTACCGTAAATTAAAAATTCCATTTCGTGCATATAATTTATACGAAATGTTACAGACGATAACCTACCTATAACCTTTCATAATTTTAAAAACTAATACGGGAATTAATCCTGCCTGACGTTTCTAACGTGACGTGACTTTACGTTCGTGGTCACAGGCAGACTGGCTAGGAATTGTATCAATATCTTGCTGAGCGGGTTTTGCGAACTACCTGCACTTGATCTTGATTAAGTATTCACTTGTACGCTAGGGTTGTCACTTTGCCTACACACAACATTCACGACATCTGTGTTTTCTGATTTCAATTGCTTCACGTACTTTCCTGTCGTAGTAAAGACATTCCGTTGAGAGGATTTTGGGATTGTGGAGCTCAATCCAGTGGTTTGGTCCCGATTGTAGCAAATATTCGGCTACCGCAGACTTATTTATTTGACGTTTTTTAACAGCCGCGATATGTTCCTTGACCCTTTCCGCAATGGTGCGTCTGGTTTCCGCAATATAGGAACTACCACAGCTGCATTCAGCTGTCAGGCCATATAATAAACGTAATTTAGTTTTAAAATTATGAATGAAAATCGTGTTGGTTTAAATCAATATACAACCTTTGTTAGTGCCAAAATGTACCACCGGATACGCTGCGATCATTTTATTATACCCCCACCATGCACTTCGCATGTAGCATATTTGGAAAATAATTCTAGAATGGCAGATACTTTTGGAGGATTTTCCGTACCCAAAGGGTAAAAACGAGACTCTTTTACTAAGACTCCGCTGTAACTCATAGCTAGCTATATCTATAGCTAGTTATGAGTTAGCTATAGTAGTTGAAGTTTTCACAGATGATTTTTGTTGCCGCACATCAAATACTAAAAACAGAATAACATAAATATTTAAGTATAGCTCCCATACAACAAACGTGATTTTTTGCAGTTTTTTGCGTAATGGTACGAAACCCATCGTGCGCGAGTCCGATTCACACTTAGCCAGTTTTTTCATCCGCTATTATTGATGCTGACTGTACCTACCTCAATATCACCAATAGTCGCATTAGTCGTAGACATTTATAATTCAATAGAATAGAATAGAATAAAACTTTAGTTATGGGCTATGGCCCGCCAATTTGTTATAAAAATGAATGCATTGCCCAACGAATGACATTTGTACTTTGCGGACACGAAACTTTCTGATAGAAAGCTTATTTTTATTTCTAGTGTTATAGTTATGGGTATCAGAATTCTTAGTGAAGGAGTCTAGATTCTTAAAAACATAAATAATACTATCATAGATGTATTGGGAAGCTACAGTCAAAATATTAATTTCTTTGAAAAGTTCTCTTAATGATTCACGTGCTCTTAAGTTCGAATGGCTCTCTTTTGTAAGACAAATATAGTCTGTATGTCAGCTGCTTTGCCCCAAACCAGAATACCGTATGACATTACACTATGAAAATAACTATAATAGACAAGGTGAGCTGTCTCAACATTGGTCAACTAGGTGTTGCAAGTACTTGCAGCTTCTGATTCTCATTGGAATTATTCTTCTTTTTACCTGTGTTCATTTTTGTGTACAAAGCTGCATTAGCTTCGTCTTATGTGACTTGTGTCACAGTCTGACCTAGAACTCTTTTATGAGCGCATAACTTCCCTAGTTCTCAACTGAGCATTTCTTCTTTGACCTAAACATCAAACTGAACTTCGGGTTCAAGATATTCTGAAGATAAAGTAAGGACAGGTAAAGTACACATTAGGAGAATTCCCGGTAATAGGGTTGTTTCCAATTTTTTGAAACGCTTGTATTACGTTCTATATTAACTAAAAGTTGCCCTACAATTCAACTTTTATACTAAAAACGGCTTTAAATATGTTAAATTAACAAAATATATTTTGACAGATGCTTTCGCGCCCAAAACGCTCTTTGAAATTGTGTGACGTCACAGTTTACGGTTTGACACAACTACATACACACGTAGAATATACGAACTGTCAACTGACATTTGTCATTTGTTGTTTATCGCCTAACTGTCAACAGTGTCAATCCGAGAGTTGTGACGTCATCAGAATCTTCAATGACGTTTCGAGTTTGGTCACGTGACGTGTGCGAAAAGATATTTTAAATTCAATATTTACAAAAATATGGTCATTACAGGTCCCCAAAAAGTAGTTTAACATGTTCTTATAATCAAAAGAATTTATTGGGATACAATTCTGCCCTATGATTTGTAGATGGAAACAACCCTATTTCGTCTCGCTCTGTAGCTCTGTAAACAATTCGCTCCAGATATTCTTAAAAATAAAGACATGAGGAATGATGTCTTAGTTCGGGACCTTCTTGTAGCTTTCGATGAATGTCAGGCATAGGACGTATGTCTTATCTACGCGCACGTACCTCCATAGATGCACTCTATCACGTCTTACTCGTAATTAGCAGAATCAAATTGCAAAAATCTTGGCGGTGTCATCGGCCGTGTTTGTCATTTTAAAGGTCTTTATTATAGTTAGCCTTTTCATCGCTGTATGAGCGCCAAGGATCGTATTTTCATATTACCTTTGAAGATATCTAAACCTCCAAGTTTTCTAACACTGGGACTATGTATTGGCATTCTAATTTCCCGATTTGAATTTTACACGTGTTTAATGCTTGCTCCGATTTTACTCTGCTCTGCTATGCACTTTAAAATTAATAGAGAAATAATAAGTTCATATCAATCATATCTCTGATGTTTACGATATTTATTTTTTCTGGTATTAAATAGCAGTTCAGAAAGGTACAAGGTATATGCAACCTTAATAATGTTGTATTCATGCCTTTAAATTGTATCAGTATTAAAGTGACATCTGGTGACGTAGTTTGCATAACCGGAAGGTAAATTTACGCAAAAGTATGTTGTCTGGAATTCGGGATCCAATTAATAGCCTCCATCTTAACTAATGTTAACTACATTTAATTTTCTAATTGTCGCCCCTCCTGGTAACTTATTACTATGCATCTGGCTCGTACTGACATATTAGTAAATAACCTAGACACTAGCGTATTCAGGGTGTAAATTTAGTCATCTGAAATGATTTACGATGTGAATATATATATAAACATACTGAGCAACTTTAATTATGGGTCAACCCCGAATACTCGAAAAACAAAAGACTCTCCTATAGAAAATGTCAACGTCAGGCCAGCCACATGTATGAAACAGACAAATTTTTTATGATTTCGGGGTTGGTTAACGTTAAAGTTGCTCAATATGACCTATATTTTCACATCGTAAATTATTGCAGGTGACTAAATTTACATTCTGTATATCACAGTGTTGATATTGTCGGTGACTCGTGGTACGGGTACAGGTCACTCCAATTACACCATGTATAGGTATCAATAAGTTTCAAAAACAGAAATTGCATAACAAATCCCGAGAAAACGTAAATGTGACTACGGTCATGTCGACAAAACGGAGATAGTTGGCAGATGCGACCAGCACAGGTAATAAAACCTCTTTTGATACTCGTCACATATTTAAAGTGTGTTCGTTATTCTAGATGGGCCACCGCGTGCCCCGCTACTCCAGCATCCTCTGGGGCGTGTGCATCCCCAGCTCCTGCAGCAGCTTCGACCTTGAAGAGGAGCTGTCCCACCGGGTCTCCGAGCTCGGCATCTCAGTCAGAGTCCAAAATACTATGTGTACTGTTAAGGATTTCAAACGACCTTATTCATTTGGAAAGACCCTATCAATGTAAGTACTTACAAATTTTAAAATAATTTTATTATGATAAGTTTATTGTCATCAAATAATAAGATGGTTACTACGTTTTTACCCTGCACATAATATTGTAAATGATAATAATTATTTTATTCATAACATATTTCAGTCCTTTACACTTTTGGCAACTTATAATACAGTCTGGTATTTTCTAGACCATTGTCTAACTAATTTAGTAAGTGTCGATAATATTCATCAAAGTATTCTATGACTGGAAAACAATAGGATTCCCATAACAGCCTTAGCTGTCCTTAAAAATAACTGATAATACATGCGCATAAAGAATACGACCAAGATGACGTTTATCGCATTACATTACACCGCAGTAGGTAATGCCGCCGTCAAAGATGATTTATACATTTTTTGCCTTATTCTACGGTAGAAAGGCGAGAAAAAAGTACCTAGGAACTTTTATTTATTACGTCAAACTTATCTACCTATGCGTAAAAGTTTTCTTACGCAAATGGTAGTATCCAAAGGAGATACAACTAAAAAAAATATAGGCATGGTTGTTTATTCCTGTACTTTGTTACTCTAATTAGTTCTTAATATATTGAAAGAAAATTTGGCACCGTTCCATATTTTTACAAGTGATATATTATTTTATTTACATTAATTTAGTATTTACTCAAAAGCTTTGTTCTCACAACCAAAGTTATTTATTTAACAAGCAAGCAAGTTTTTGTTTACCACTCATGATAATACTGAGACCAAAATTCTAAATTTGTGGAATCTTGAGTGAGCGAAGGTGTCAAAGCACGATAGGTACAGAATCTCTGCTTGTTTTTATTTTTATTAAAACCACAATTTATTTCTTTGGCTTAAATTAACTTGCTAAATATTTATATGTATCATTTAAGGTATCTGAATTAAAGCTATTGTTGCAGAACATTTTTCCTGGCGATCTTATTACTACTAAGTCTGGGTACGATCCTCGACGATGGTACGGACGGCGCGACAAACTTCGAGAAACTCCTCAATGCATTTTCACTGAGGCGCAATCTGAGAAAGGTATTCGAGGTATCGGATGAAACGCGGGTAAAAGGAGTCGACGCGTTCCGAGGAATCAATGCGTTGGCGCTTCTTATGGCTCATAAATCTATGGCGATGGCGCACAATCCGTACGTCAACAAGACGCAGTTCTCGGCGGTGAGTTATTTCATGTTTTGCGTGATACGCTTAAGCACTTAACGAAGTGCTTTTTCATCAAAATTATTATGTTGCTAGGATCGCTTGGATTAAGAAGATTTTTCGCAAACAATCATCTAATTGATAAGCCAATAAGTATGTTAATACGATTAGGGAAGATTATATAACTATGTATAAATTAAAATATTTTAAATATTTACTTATATAAAGCAGAATGGATTGAAAATAGTCAATATCACCTCTCGGTTGTTATATATTGAAAGATGTACATAAGTATTCGTTTTAAAACTTAATTGGAAAGCCGATCTCCTTTGAATTAAAAACATATAAAGCAATTAAGATTGTGTATTTTCGTTGTCGATTTCGTAGAAGTACCTACTGAGTTGACAATGGATTTGTGAATTGTTTTTCCATCGATTCCTTACTATCTAGGGCACAAGTACCTTGACAACTGACTCATTGATTAGCACACTCTTTGAAATTACAATCAGTACCGACAAATTAATTAATAAACGAGTAGAGAAGAGTATACACCGTGTTTTTTTTATTTCCGTTAATTTCAAGGGTGCGTCCCTTAGCTGAATTAAGGAACTTTCTCAAAGACACCGGTATTCTAATTAACTCCATTTCGGAGATAATCAATATTTATTTTTTATCTTATAAGGCCCTTACGAGCGTGTACACTTGCCTTAGGGCCTGTTTACATATTGATTAGTGACGTAAATACTATCGCGGACGATTGATGTTCGAAATGACATTGATATGTCACAGTCTTCAATTGTTTGGTTGAGTTAAATGTAATGTCCGTGTTACAACAGCGCTATATGCAACCTTTAATTACTGTTTATAAAGCAATAAAAATAAAAATAAAAGTTTTAAGAAAATTTAAAAGAGATTAACGTTAATTTATTTTTTTTACTGTTCAAACATTTTTTAATTATTTTAAGTACGACATTTATGGTCACCCACTTTGTTTCATCCATAATAAATGACAAATTAAATGTCATCGGAGTCTGATTACTTTTGAAAAATCGTATCTCACTCAATTGTGACATTTTATTGTCTTCATAATCAAACTGCTGTGTCCTCTGAAATAACTATATCAAGTAACTTATCATTTATAGTGAATGTTTTAGGGTATTTATATTTAAATACGAATTTAGGCTCAGTGATCACGTAAACTTTCTAGAGAAAACCAAGGGTCGTACAATTTGACCGGTTCCGGAACAGTCCAACTTGAACATTTAGTTAATAAATCATTTACATTTTGTGATGGAATATAAATATTAAGAGCATGTAAGATGTATTATCTGTTGTCTGTTGGTAATCCTAAATAAAGAAAATAAATAAATAAAGATTATGCCAATAGTTAGTCAGCAAGGAACAAATATGCATTTCTCTACTATACAGAATGAATTAATTTTTAACAAGCAGAAACGTCTGCCAGAGGCCGTGAGTTCAAGTCTCACCCAAGACAGTAATTTTTCCACTTTTAAATTTATTCTAAGCTTAATAGCATCGTTCGCAATCGCATCGTTTCTGCTTGTCAAAAATTAATTTAGTATGGGTAGCACATCGTTACTGGTGAATTTCCAATATGACTTTTTTTTTATACTACGTCGGTGGCAAACAAGCATACGACCCGCCTGATGGTAAGCGGTATCCGTAGCCTATGTACGCCTGCAACTCCAGAGGAGTTACATGCGCGTTGCCGACCCTAACCCCCTCCCGCCCCTCGTTGAGCTCTGGCAACCTTACTCACTAGCAGGAACACAATACTATGAGTAGCGTCTAGTGTTATTTGGCTGCGATTTTCTGTAAGGTGGAGGTACTTCCCCAGTTGGGCTCTGCTCTAGATGTGGAATGACATCCGCTGTCCTGTGCCCTACCACACAAAGCGAGATGACATTCACAATGCCCATACCTCTCTTGTGGACGTAGTTTAAGGACGTACCCGGGTACTTGAAAGTCCGGTAGCCGTCTAAGAAGTGTAACGTTCTTATCTCACTCAAGTGTGACATTTTATTTTCTTCATAATCAAAGTGCTGTCACAACGGTTAAAGAAGTTTTATCTTTGTTAATTAAGTGTAGTAATGTGTCCATGATTGTACATAATTTTGTCATTAAAAAAAGTTAGATAACAGTTAAAAGCGTAATTGTTTTACTTAAATATGACGGTGAACGATTCATTAACATTTACTGATTGTGTAGGCTTGGTCCTGGTCACGTCTCATGAATCATCCTGTATATGTATATATCCATCACATAAATAATGCCGGTTTCTTATTATTACCTACTTATATAACCTATACAAGTATTCGATAAATGTTTTTCAGGTGTTTGGTATGCCATGGGCAGTAATAGGACGGTCGGCCATCGTCTACACGGACAGCTTCTTGTACATTAGTGGCTTTTTGAACGCCAACAACTTGCTGTCAGAATTAGAGCGAAAAGGCACCATAGATATCAAAAACCGACTCATTTCCAGATGGTTCAGGTATGTCAAACTTGTTATTTATCATTTATTATCTAAATATATCATCATCACATCAATCAAAAGCGTCGCCGAGGAATATTCATTTAAGGCTGCGTTTCGACCAGAGATGTGCGATGATGCGTAGCTTAAGGAGGGTTATGTTTTTAAGAACGAAGAATAGAATCAGTGCACGCTGAGCGACGAAAACAAATGAAGTAATTCTATTGGTTCTTAACAAACACATCCCTCGCTATTACGCATCCTCGCACATCTCTGGTCGAAACGCAGCCTTATGTTGATCAGATCGTCGGTTGAAATGTTTTGCCAAAAACTCATTATTGAATTATGTATATGTATGTTACCTCAAAACATTTCTGGACCGATTTGGAAAATTATTATTTTGTTTGAAAATACATAGTTCCAACGTTCCAAGTTGGTCCTATTTCTGTCATTGAACTGTATTCCTTGAGGAACTAATGTATTTGAAGTCGATGCCAAGCCAAATACTGTTACAATATTGGCCAATAGTCAAGTAACTAATAGACAGTAAAGTTACATATCTTTATTTCTTATCGAACCGCACCAGACCTGCCAGTATGAGTTGCGCTCTTATGCGCGAGCGCGCGGCTCCATACATCTTACGCGACTATGGACTCGCGCGCAACGCAACTCGTGCTAGATGGTCACGGTTGGTATTCTGTTCGACAGTGTGACAGCTTGTTTTGGCACCGACTTCAAGCAAATCAATCGCTAACGCATATAAAAGGGATAACATTTTATTTTATCATATTTGAAATCGGTTTTTAATTTTTTTTAAACTTCATCTCATTTTTAAATAGATCTTAATAACAAAACCACAATAGCCAATGCCAATACACATTTACTATAATACCTTATCGTATTTGAAAATGCTGTAGAATCCTAAAGCAATGATGATCTTTGAACACGAATCCCATATATCCATTAAAAATCCATTACGAATATTATTGGCCTCTCGTTTCTGGCACACGTGCATAATCGTTATTATTTAGTAATGTCATTCATTAAGCATCGTTGTTTGTCTGGTTACTCTGGTTAGCCAGTCATACACAGTATATTGCTAAGCAGAGCTGGGCCCGATTTCAGTAGGTATATTTTATAGCCAGAAGTGGTTTTCACAAGTGCATCAGGGAATCTAGTTATAATAGACTAGGGCCCCGCTCGTATTGGCACAAAATCATTAAAAATTCTAGGAATGTATGTTCGAAATATAATTTGATAGGTATTTATTAAGTTGCTCTTCAGTGAAGGAGCAAATGATAAGGAAACAGAAGTACTTCCAATGAAAACTAGTCAGATGTATTATTCTAGGTTTTACACATACACGTTTATTCCTTAGACGATTTTTTTAACTCCGTTAATTTCGGGGTATTAAGTACATTGAATGAAACTGAATGGCATAGTTAATTTTCAACTTTTTTTTTCGTAAAAAGTAATTAATAGCGTTGTTGTAACACAGACATTATATTTAAATCCATCAAACAATTGAAACCTATGATGTATCAATGACACTTCGAATATTGATCGTCCGAGATAGTACTTGCGTTTAGTAGCAAAAAAAACTTATACTAATAAACACTATTCAATATGTAAACGGGCCCTAAGGCAACTTGTACACGCTCGTCCTATTAGATAAAAATAAATCATTGATTATCTCCAAAATAGAGTAAATTAGAATACCGGTTTGTTTGAAAATTAAGTAAATGTAAGCTAAGGAATGTACGGTGTACCCTTTAAATTAACGGACTTAAAAAAACACCATGTATTTAGATAGGTACTCGTTATTCAGCACAATACATATGTAGGTCTTCACATAAGAAATCTGACTATTTTTTTTTTCACATTCGGTATTTTTATACAATCGCAATTCATCACTTTCTTTCGCCTATCTCTAAGAATTATACTTCATTTGGCACGAATTAAAATCCAAGTACAATTTAAACTTATAATAAAAACATAAAACTAATAACGAAAAAAATAATATAAAAACTTCCCCCAATTCACCCTCTTCCAGCATGGTCGCAAGAACACTAGCGCCGATTCCCCTTTACATTGCCAGACTTAGCTTCTGGCTAAAGAAAGCGCCCGTCCTATATTCGACTGAGACGCCTATCAGCCGGACCAACACTTCTGTGAAAAAATTGACATTCGACCACGAGCACCAGTTCATTTGGTCATGTGAACACAATTAATTGTTTCAGATTATTCCCCTTGTTCCTGTCACTAATGTTATTCTGCACTTACGTGCTACCGGACGTGAATAATGGGCCGCAGTGGAACCTGGTGGTAGAGGAGCACAGCCGCATCTGCGAGAAGAACATGTGGAAGAGCTTCCTGTTCATACATAACTACTTCGGCTTCGAAGAAATGGTATGTTTTCTAATCTAGTTTACAGATACGAAATCCATAAAAAGGGATGGTTGAACAATGCCGATGGGCAGGGCGTTATGTATAGTTTTTCGGCTTTAGATTTGTAACATTGTTACTTGTAGCTTTGTTAAATGCGCCCCGGGTTTGGCTGGTCCAGCTGGTATGGACGTGTGTTGATTACGCTGCAGATTAAGTACATTATTATTGGTTAGTTGTGGTAAATGGGAAATAAAATAAAAATCCCATTCAAATAATGTTAAATTAGAAAAATACATTTATATGCTAATTACTTACATAATTTTATTCCCTAGACTAAACACTTATAAAAAAAATAAAACAAATATTGGTGGAAAAATTTGCTGCCTATGGATGAGGTCTTGGTGGCTCAGATGGCAGAGCGCTGGAGTATCGATCCAGATGCCGTAAGTTCAAGTCTCACCCAAGGCAGTAATTTTCTAAGCTTAATAGCATCGTTCGCAGACGTTTCTGCTTGTTAAAAATTGTAATACTTTTATTTCTTTTATCTACGCGTAAAGTGATCATAATTAATCCCTTTCGAGAATCGCGTTTGACGCCGCCGGCGGAGATATTTAAAAATTATTGTCCGTAATTTCCGAGAAATGAGTATGCCACTTGCAATGCAAATTGTAAATCAAATTATAATTTTAAATTATTAAATTAAAAATTCTTTCGTTTAAATTTGGCACAGGAGTGCTTTTTGCATACTGGGTACATATTAAAAACGAATGCTACGCTGCTAATATTATTAAATTACTTTCACAGAACTTATTTTAATTTAAACGTAGTACCTACAAGATTTGAATTTTGTGGAGACAAATTCAACAGCATACGGACCTAACAATTATCTAATATATGTAACAGTTCATACAGTAGATATTTTTTAACCCCAATTATTTTATGTACAAGTTAAAATAGGCATTTATATTAAAAAAAATAAGGTTTACTTCATATCTACTAATTTAAGTCAAATTTGCAGTTTTGACACTAATTTCCAATGCATACGGAGAATAGGTACAAACGTGATGATCCATTACACGGTTTTTCAAATAAAAGCCTTATGAAATAGTAACAACGCTGAAATTCCTTTGCAATCTATAATGCAGTTAAACTATTTCTTATTAGACGTAGTACTTAATCACTAACGAATATCTTGAACTATAGACTGCTGCAGGTGGTGCCGTAAACAATGAAATGCACTCCTCCAGTTCTCACCGGTATTACATAAATATCTCCATTACCGTGTCACGTACTTATATATTCAGATCTTAATTGAAGAACCTAGTTGAGCCGCTCAACCCTTGCTAAACAAAAAAATTAAAAAGTTTGTCCGTGCTCTGATTCTAAATAAGATGCTTAACATATTAAAATTCTTAGTGACCTAGTAGACATTGTGACTACAAAAAAAGCAAAGCCTGATTTTCTGTGTTTGTTTGGTTTGTGGACGTAATTATCCATACTATGAAATTCTCTGTCTATTCTTCCTGATTGTAACACAATCTACAAACTTTTACTATTTTGGAAGCCGTTTTTACAGTCAGGCATTTAAGCTATAACCAAACATCAGAATTTTGGGAGCAATATTAAATTTAATGACGTGTAGGGAGTACCTTTATCGATAAACCTAATTATCAGTGATCGGAATAGGTAATGCCATTTAGGGTGAATGATCTTAAATATTGTACATAACATGGATAAGACTTGAGATTATCCGACTCAAACTAAAAAAAATTGTCATTATAAATACATCATTCATTTAAAATTACTTTCGTTTAACAGTTACAATTAACAATAATACAATCATAAAATCATAAAATAAAACACGAAACATCACTATATTTAATGTAAATTATTAAATTATTAGTTATTTATGTAACATCCTTTATTCCCTACTTTCTTTGGAATTATAGTAACAAACCATGATTTTTTCTATATTTTCTACTGTCAATCTATTTCTTTTGACGTCTAATATCCATTAACATATATGTATAAAATGACCTTTCAAGCTCTACTTATGCAAATTTATAAAATGAAATATCATCAGATGCGGTTTCTTTTGAAATTATTTCTGCGAATTCTCTTATAGTATCTAAATCCGGATTTCGTGACATGACCGCTTCAAGTTTGGTTCCTTAGGGAAAACTAGTATATCAATTTATGACCATCCTAACTTGATCAAAATCTATTAAGGCATCGACCATTGACATATTACGTTCCTGTAAACAAGTTAAAACCACCTCGATTATATTAAAATTTTCTCTCTGTTAATGTTGGGTTTTTTAAGAACTTGTTTAGGCTTTTAAATCGAAACTGCAACTGAAGTTTTTAATCGTGACAAGACCGTATTTATTTCATTAATAGTACATTACTATAGAGGACAGGAAATGAAGGGTTGCAGACCAAGTAGATATAGACGGCCGAGCGAAGCGAGGGCAGATAGGGATACGCAGCCGGCAACTCCGTTTCTCGCCGAGATTTGTATAGTGCTTTTCTCAAATAGTCGCACGGTACTGTTTCCTAAAAAACACTGTTAGTTAACAGTTGCGTCCAAGGGCTTCACCAAGAAATAGACCACATATCTGCCTAAAAAATCTATCGCTTCATCAATCGATATCCAATTTTTAGGGTTCCGTACCAAAACGGGACCCTATTATTGAGACTCCGCTGTCCGTCCGTCCGTCCGTCCGTCTGTCACCAGGCTGTATCTCATGAACTGTGATAGCTAGACAGTTGAAATTTTCACAGATGATGTATTTCTGTTGCCGCTATAACAACAAATACTAAAAAGTACGGAACCCTCGGTGTGCGAGTCCGACTCGCCAACTCACAATATGGGTCCTCGAAAACGGCCGGTCGCACTGAGCGACAAGAGGACAACATTGTGTGAGCGGCTCAGGATGTGGAGAGGTGTGCGCCGCCTTCTATCCAGTGGCTGTAAACAGCCACTGTACCAATTCGCATCTTATGCATATCCAACTCGCGTCTCAGGCATATTCGCAGTTATTATTATTCCCTTTATTTCATTTTTTTTCTTACGTTAGGTTTTCTACAATATGTATATAAAAGTAAAATATAAAAACACTTACAAAACAATACATAAGATATAAACACATTATAAAAAACCTAACCTAGGGTGCCGCCAGCAGCGGGGCAAGGCCCAAGCTGCCGGTGGTCAGGGCCGCAGAGAGAGGAACCGGCGGACTATCCGCGCCGTGTCCAAGATCACCGCCTTCTGCATCTGACCCTTGATCCAACCACCTAGCGAGAGTCTCTCAAGGTGTTGGTCGAGACTCTTCGCTATGAGACCGTTCGCTGAAATTTAAAAAAAAATCTACATTTTATATTCGATCGCGTCTAAAATGCAATACTTAGGATTTTATGAATCCACTATAATATTATATAATTCAGTGGTTAAAAAAACTTTTTCAATTGCACATGTTTGGGGAATCACGAGTTCTCAGTTCGGGGCGAACTATTATTAGTAATAGCTAGTTAATTTTCTAACCACTCCTACAGTCAGTATTACCATTTGCAGTGCCTGACTCACACGCACCAAATCGGCATGGACATGCAGCTGTACGTGGCCACACTCCCGCTGCTGCTGGTGCTGTGGCGGTACCGGCGGCTGGGCTGGGCGCTCATCGCCGCCATCGCCGTTGCCTCCACCGCACTCCGCTGGCTTGCTATCTATTGGTACGACATCAGTATGTTCGTGTATTTCGGGATCTCGTAAGTATTATTCTTATTTTTATTTTTTTCTGTAGACAGTACTACTATAACAAAATAATACAATAGCAAAACAGCAATGCATAGGGTAGTCATCGATTATTATCTTTTTGAAGGTACATTAAATAATAATACTAATTGCAAATGAGGTTTTAAGCTGACCGTATGTTATATTATGTAACTTGATCCACTATATGTAACGGAACTATGATTATAAGTGTAGGTCAAGATGCAGATTCAATATGGCGAATTATTTGTAACCAAAAGAAAAAGGTACGCGACTAGACATGGCAACTGCAGGAAATTGATCATGACAAAGGCTCGCGTCAACGCCGCTGCAGAAGTGCCACTATTCAGCTGCAGTTCTCACCCGAATGTCACTTTTACGGCTACGTGCCCAAATGATTCTCAGCTATCTGTCTGTCTATCTATCTTTCGGCGGGTTGTAATGTAATGGATGTACGTCATCACCTAATAGTAGATAGTATACATACATATAATTAAAATAAGGGGGCACTACATAAACAAAAGATGTTTTCTTGGTGATAGGGTCTGTCAATTTATTAAGTCTCTATGTTTTAACAGAATAAGTATATATTTGTACCATTGTATTTAAATAATAATGAAATTATTCATTTCAAAGTATGGGGCCATTCCACACCGTGTTTGCTGTTTTCGTAATTATCATTGATATAGTATAATTAACTAGGTTCACAATAATCAGCCGAAAAAATGGCCCCACAAAAGTAATGCTCGGCTCGAACGGCTTGAGCATTACTTTTGCTCTCAGTCTCGTCTCATTCAAAACATTACGAAATGATTTGTGGAAAATGCGTTTATACATAATAGGTAACAAAAGAACAAGAAAAATGCATTGCATATATTTATTTCAGTGGGTTATATTGATATTTTAACAGAACTAATGTGAATTCATCGTGATTTCATGGTATTTAATAATTGTTTCCATGGGAGAAGGGGTTTTATGCTTATTTCTAGTTACGGAGATTATGAATTAGGTACCGTAAAATGGGGTGAGTAGGGACAAAACTGACATTCAAACTTCGATAAAACTTTATTTTTACATGTAGTAAACTTATTTTTATTCATAATAAATGTTCCAGTCGTTTGAATTTTAGTTTTTTTATGATTTTGTGTAGTTCCATTTCATAACTTTAAAGATAAATACGAAATAATGCTAAGGCGAGTTTTGAAAATTGTTGGATCGACACTTTGGGATTATGAACATTATAATAGCTTGATTTGTTATTAGCATATATGATTTACGTAGCAGTGGCCTGTAAAAACCAACTCACCCCTTTGTCGTCCCTCCTCACTCCATTGATAACCCAATTGCCCTCGTAATCCCTACTCACCCCATTTTACGATATACTGTAACTTATGTTTATAGCGAAATATTATTCAATAGTTTTTCTTCAATATACCTATACAAAAATCCTGAAAACATCTTAGACTTCTGTAGCTTCAATGATAAAACAAAATTATATTTATTCAAGCCGTAAGGCATGAATACAAGTTTACTTTTCATTTCCTCAGCAAACTTGAACAGTATAAGAGGTAATCTGGCTCTATTAAATACTACTGTAATGTAAGTTGTTACAAAGTTTGGGCAAAAATTATTTTATTTTCCTACCTATAATAAAACTGCGTTGTACAGCTGTGTACATAGGCTTGGCGCGATATTACTACTCTAAAATTCCGACTTCCTAAAATTTAACAATATTTTACTCGGTGGGTTTATTTTCAGAGTACAGAAGTTATTAGACGCAGCCCGGTACTCCTACATCCTGCCCACGCACCGCGCCACCATCTACCTCATCGGAGTGTGCATGGCGTACTGTTTGAGAACAAAGAAGTTCAACTTTAACCTTTCAAATGTAAGTTTCAGACTTCCTTGCCGGGGAGTGCATCATGCACTCCACTTAACTCTCATCTAACAAGTTTAATTTTACCTTTTCAAATGAAAGTTTCAGATGATCTCATTGGAGTGCCATTGGCGTTCTATTTGCGAGCTAAAATGTTAAACGTTAAACTTTGAGTAATTTTAAAAGCGTATTTGGTATTTCACGAAGATTGCGTTGCCATAAATTTTGATTTCAACGTAAGGTGTTCCTTCTTAAAATCGGTCACTTACATGATATTTTATTATGTAAACAGATTTATGACGAACTATCTTGATAACAAGTTATTTGGTTCTGTTTCGATCACACACCGAGTGATTTGTACATGCAGAGCTCGGAATTTGGTCTTTGGTAGATAATAGATTCTAGTAACTAGAAAATAATTCTGTCGGGCAGTAGTGGCAGTCGGTTTACAAATTTCAAACAGACGCAACGTTTAATTGATGTTAGCCCGAGCCAACTAGGCATATTAATTATTGATTACCACAAATTAGATCAATTTGGGTTTCACGTGCAGTCGACAGCCGTTTAGCCTTAGGGTATTTCAGAAATACCCGTAAACTGAACAAAAGCCGTTTACATTCGCTCATTTTGAGCACCTATGTATTTATATAGGTAAATGCAAATGCATTCTAAATTAAATCAACATTGGGTGCGGACACCTTTTAATCTACGGGTTAGTGCAACCATTTAATATTATGACATGTAGAAAAATAAAGTACCTAATTATCATACTAGGCCTTCGCTCCGTAAAACATCGGGGTTAACGAAAAAGCTTGAAAATATCTACGTAATATTATTCAGAGCAGTTAATAATCATGTAGGTGAATATACAGTTAAGATAGTATACTTAAATGAAATATGTTTAACGAGTTTTGAACCGGCATCTATTCTCAATAGTAAAAATAGCTACAACTTGATTGCAACGAACAGACTCCTACTTATGTGTATGTGTTTACTCTGATACGGATGATAAAGGCTGCAGCAGCGTTTCTGTTGCGGCGTTACTCGATACTGCGGCGTTAACGTGGGCGATATCACTATCAATTTCCTTAAATTAGTTGCTGATTTCTGTTGATTTAGTTGCCGCAATAATTATCATTAGAACATTCAATCCATCACTCATTTTATCAAGCAAATAACAATGACATCGCCCGCGTCAACGCTGCAGCAGTATCATTGTTACTGCTGCAGAATAGCAGCGCGACATTACATCATTGCTGCTGCAAATGTCAAACTTTCGCAACATCGATTTTGACATTAGCGGCACAAATGCAGTCGGCAGTAATGTCGCGCTACAATACTGCTACAGTCATCATCCAAGTCTCTACTACGAGGTCTACGAGTAACTAAATCTTATCAAATCACTTTGATTTTGATGTCGATCGTTTCAGCATAATATATTTTAGGTTTATAGGGGTCGCTGTAACGATTTTTTTTTTATTGTTTTACTAATTTTGAAAAAAAAGTTAAACCTATAAAACCTAGTTTTTTGTACGACATTTTTCGACACACTTGAGAGAGAAAAAAACAAACTTTCATACTAATCAAATTTTAATTGTTAAAACAGTTAGTAAAAGTGTAAAATATGTCATACCTACTCTGTCTGTCTGCCTGCCCTAGACCCTGCCGCCGGCTGGCCGGCCGGCGCTTGCCGGCAGCCGCCGGGGCGAGGCGATCCGGTGCTCCCGAGTTCTTGTTGTAAAATTTACTCGACCAATTTAAGAAGAGTCCGTCTCTATACATTATTAACGATTAGTAACGATATTCACTCGATCGGATTATCATACATTCCCGCACTAGTGCGATAATATAATAAAAAAACCCGGTCAAGTGCGAGTTCGTTTTACTCGCGCACCGAGGGTTCCGTACAAACTTTGAATCATCTCGTATAAATAAAAGCGAAAAACTTTTGATCACAAGTATCTACACTAAGTATTATTGTGTACAGCGCCATCTATCGGCAAATTGTCTAACTAATTTGCGCGATGTAATGCACGTATGTTCGTTTTTCGAGGATAATTATCATGTGAACCGATTTTAAAAAATGTTATATTATTTGAAAAAAGGTGTCTTAAATGTAATGTCAAAGAAATTCCAAGTGTAATAAACATTGGTTACATTGAAAACAGAATTCATAAATGTTTTTTGTTAATTAAAAAAAAGTAAGTAAGATAGAGATCTGATTATATTTTTCCTGTAAAATTTATAGTAATGTCAATATTGTGTAAAAAATTCATAATTTTTCTTCGGTAAACTTCGGAGATAAGGGGGGGGGGGATGGTATTTTTTTAAACCTTTTCCTCCATAAATCATTTTTTTTTTTCACTACGAAAAAAATGTTTTGGAACGTACAATTTGAGCTCTTTCAAATGATACCCCACTTGACCTAGTCACTAGACTTTGAAATTTTGCCCCCTCTTCATATTTTTGGCATTTCCCATAGTTGATAAAAAATAATACTTTCAGTGTTAGCGTTGTTCATAACTATTCCAAATTTCAAATCGATAGCTTAAGTGATTCTCGAGATATTTAGCGTTGTGACAGACGGACGGACAGAGATGCACCATAAGGGTTCATTTTGTACCTTTTTAGTACGAAACCCTAAAAAGCACGCGGATGTAATATTTAGCGTTATGAGCCTATAAGAGGTTCAGTAAGTTCCACGTTACAAGCAAGTTTATTGAAATAGTACATAACGATACAAATGCGAAATGTGTTTTAAATAGACACGACTTACGAATTACCTTTTCGCACGTGTATTGTACAACGTTTTACAGTTGACATAGGCATTAGGCACTTATAGTTCTAATTACCGCACTAGGGCGGTAAAGTAGTACCATACCTACAAGTAAGAATAGTATGAAAGTAAAAAAAAAATTGCCTTGACTATTTGACCTCTACACACGACTGTTGATTATAATTATGTGTTACCCTCTCTCCACGCTGCAACACTATTACAAAGGGCAAACAGATACATTGCGAACAGCCAGTTCTGAAGGACAACGTTCAGTGAACCCTGAACGCAAACCCTTTTAATAAATAATTAGATACGCAAGTAAGACGAGAAGCCAGCGAAACAAATCCTTAATAATGCTGCGAACTAGCTTTCTGCGTCTATTTCAGTCGCATTATTTATTAGCTGTCTCGGTGAGAAACCAACAAATTCAAGTATTTGGGATATATGTAGATCGGTTGTGTATTGATCTGTGGCGAGGCTGCAGTAGAACAGTCATTCGACGAATTGAACAATTTACCAGAAAAGCAGCAGCAGACAGTTCTAGGAAATGAGGAAATAAGTAAGTCCAGCTTTATACCAGGTAGGTATATACCAGGGGGGCGACACTTAGAAATGTAGTTAACATTAGTAAAGATAGCGGCGATTTCTATTAATGGGATCCGATAACCTACTTTTGCGTAAAGTTGACTACCGATTTTGCAAACTACATCACCAGATGTCATTTGTACCTATTTTTATTGTAACTTACCAACTGTCCAATTACGAAAAACATGCAAAAGACAACAAGTTCTCAACATATATTAGGTACATAATGTACCTTTGTAATTGCTGTAGGCAATTCTTTAAAGCAATATTCAGGATTATAATGGCAATTTTCATACTATGTAACTATTCCGTAGGGATGCAGTGTTATGTTCCTGATGATGAGCAAATTTCACTTGAGAGATGAAGTATATTAATACATAAAATATAAATCCGCAGTGGCCTCATTTTGTGTTAAAAATTACAAATAATCATTGACACGCACTTACAATGTATGGTCCTCTTTTAGCTACATTTTAGGTATATTCTGGTTCATGTCGCCATCATATTATAAAAAAGCATGTCGTTTTCAGAGGCAAGTCCGTCTGCTCTGGCTGTGCTGCTTCGCGCTGGCCGCGGCGACCATCGTCAGCCCGTACCGCATGGGTATGGAAGGCTACCAGTACGAACACGCGCCAGCGGCAGTCTTCGCTGCCTTTTCTCCGATCCTGTGGGGGATTTTCATGTGTGTCATGCATTGGGCAATCTGCAATGACTATGCAGGTTAGTTTGAATTTGTTCAGTATTCTATCTGCCCTATAAGCCAATCACGTAAACTATCCTTTATTTAGGATAAATATTTACTGAAATTTAAATTCAATCATATAAATAATGTTACTTTTATCTATTCCAGGCATAGGAACCGCATTCGTTGAATGGCGAGTGTTCAAGTTCTTCAACAAGATCGCGTATGGCGTTTACTTGACGCAATTCCCGATATTCTTTTACAATGTCGGCGTCCAGAGGCATTCGGAGCATTACACTCCGTTATTACTGGTAAGACTTCAGAGTGACATTACAATATTTAGTTCGTCTTTTAAGAAAAGGTACAGTCGATGTCAAAGATATTTTTTACATTTTTCGCCTTGTTACAAAGGAGTAAGGTGCAAAAGTGTA
Organism: Cydia pomonella; assembly: GCF_033807575.1. NCBI lineage: Eukaryota > Metazoa > Arthropoda > Insecta > Lepidoptera > Tortricidae > Cydia > Cydia pomonella. The sequence continues at coordinate 10,792,377 of NC_084706.1, read as the reverse complement.
AATATCTTTTCACGTCAGCAGCTGGAACAAGGGTAATTTGCTGCTTAAAAACAGTGAGCAAAATCGCATTTTGCTCACTGAGTGAGACAAAATAACTTTCAAGTGACCTTCATATTCGAATGTCATTTCAACGTGCGGGGCCTAATACAAGTTCGAAGTATTTGGATTCTATTGTTTATGTCCCTTTCACGTCATTAGCAAAAAGAAAGAGACATAAAAGTGCATACGTAATTCAACGATGTATTGACGGTTTATAATAGACCCCCGAAATAAGTCAGACCGCATCGTTCCAAAACACCCTACGAGTCTTCATTCGTAATAATTAATTAATGAAATAAAAGTGTAAAATTTAATAAAAATACCATATTTTACGTATTTTATTATACAATCAAAACAATATATTTATACAAATTTACGCAATTGTTACGCAGTAAATAATTCTACTTAACGACTTTTAACGATCTCTACTATAGTTGACAAAAGTAGTATCCGCAATTCGGACCGTATCTTACAAAGTTTTTTTTAACAAAAAAAAGTTGACGATTGAAGTGTCAATTGATGTTCGTTAATTCATTATTTTCGTATCATTTTATTGAAATTTCTTTCGTTTTGTTTTATTGCGGTAATTAAAGTTAATTGTTAGAATACCTTCAGAAAACATGAGTGAAATAGTGATGAACACGGATTACATTTTTTCAGGTTGTATTTTATTATGGCTGACTGACCTGAAAAATTGTGTGTACTACACGAGATCAAAGTTATTTACATCTCGTTCGCTTTTGAGTCCCTTACTACGCTCAAGATTCTAAATTAGATTCACTCGCTACACTCGTGAATCTATTATAGAATCTTTCGCTTGCACGGGACTCAAAACAAGCACTCGAAGAAATATCAAACTTTGCTCTCTTGTTGTACAAATAACTATTGACGTCAACAGTACAACGAAGCCCGCACTTGAGAAACAAGTGACTATAATATACGCTACAAGCATACTCGTAGTATAAATAAGGAAGGTGTCTTTTTAGACCCAGTAGACCAGCTTCGAACATTTTATGATTCTCGTTCGAAATTCAAACTCTCGGACGCAGGGCTGTGCCAAGGCATTTTTTTTATTTTTTTTTAAATTCCTTGATTATTTTAATTCCGGCACAAACATATAATGGTAAGTATTTTATATGTATATAATAGGCACCTATGATGTAATATACAAAGTGTTAAAAAATACTGACGATATATTTGAGAGGATAATTAGTAGGTATCATATTCCGACAAGGAAAAAGTAAAAAGAAATATTTTAGCGTCAGTTCAAAAACCCGACCGCAGCGCCACCTGCCGAGTCTAAAAGTAAAAAATAATTAATAATAAAAACTTTTTACAAAAAAAAGTACACAGACTTCAAAAAGGACTTAAATCTTGACTCCCTCAAGCGGGCCATAGTTAAGACAGTGACGGAATTAGACATGACAGTCGTGCGTGCCGCTATTGATGACTGGCCTCGTCGTTTGAGGGCCTGTGTCAAGGCCAGAGGAGGCCATTTTAAATGATATTGTCATATGTAATTCCTGATTTTGTGTACTTCATTTTAATATATAGTTTATTCAACTTTCGTTCGTATATTTTATGTAGATAAAGATTATTGCAGTAACAGAATTTAGTAACCAACTAGGTACAGAACCTCCTCCTTCTATGAAATTGAAGTCGGTTAAAAAATTACATTAGTAAGAAAAAAAAAGACATAACTAATATTTCTAATATTTTTTGCTCGGTGACGGTCTGCCCGGGCGCAACCCTTAGCAAACATGCTTAAATCTGTCGCGTCGTCACTTGTTTTACCCGAGATATGCACTTTTTTGTTCGAAATTGGAAGACTACACGTTATAAATCGGTGTACACTGCTACAAAAGCTCTACTCGTACTTTTTTAATAATAATATGTATGAAACTTGAAATTAGACTAACATCATTTCTAAATTCTAAATTAAATTAAAATATTATAGAATCTTTCGCTTGCACGGGACTCAAAATAAGCACTCGAAGAAATATCAAACTTTGTTCTCTTGTTGTACAAATAACTATAACAGCGCCGAACTAACTATTTGTGTTATTATTACACTGCAAAGATAGTGTTTTAAATATATTAAGTCTCTCGCAGAAAAGATGAAGATTTAGAAAATTTTCGTTGTATTTTATAAAGGAAATTGACAGTGAACGCGCCCGCGTCAACGCAGCTGCTGTAATGCTGCAACAGTAATGCAGCTGCAGTTACCATCCGAATGTCATCTTTACACTAAGTTGTTACGATGCGAATTTATAAATTTGTTTTTACAAGTATTAACTTGTATACAATTATTATTCATTTTCAGTTTCATGTGCCGGAGATGCTGGCAGTACTGGTGACTTCCATCATCGCCACAGTAGCCATTGAGATGCCTTTCAACAAAGTTTATAGGATATATTTCGGTAAGATTTTTTTGCAGCGTTATTCGACGTAATAATACGTGAGTATGCGTCGTCATAATAATAATTTTAATGTATTCTAGTCTCACGGGAGTTTTATAGTGACAATTCGATATTAGTACTTTGTAATTATTTGATTACTACCTATATCAATTGAATTTAACAATTATAAATATCGATTAAAATACCGTGTCAGTTTTCTGCAGAAGGTACTCCAATCTTTAATAGAAATAACTGACTTCACTAAACAGTTTTAAATGTCATTAAAAGTATTGCCAATCATATACTTAAGTATGCTTACTTATAAGATTTGAGTTCCCTGAATTTCTCGCGGAATCGAACTCAACCTTAACAAAAAAATTAATACCTAACATTCTAAATTAACTAAGATGATAATTTTTATTTTAAATGACAATGCTCCATATGATGGTGAAAATTAAAAAGAAACATTAGTATGATTATTTGTATGCTTTTAGCAAAAATGCGACCAATCTATAAGTAGGTACTTTCTAAGGAAATACAAATAATTTTCCAAATCGCTTGGGAAATTACGGAGTTCGGAGGTAACAAACAAAAAAACATACAATCAAACTGAGGACCTCTTTATTTAGAAATTTTGAAGTCGATTAAACATAATACACTAAAATCACAATTACCATAAAGTTATAAAACTCGTGTAGCTTCTTGTACAAATAACCTTCATTTAATTTCTTACAGGTAAACCACAAACGAATAAATTAAAGGACAAGTGAAATGAAGACTATTAGTTTGTAAGGACTCTGGACTAAAGAACTGTATTATACTTAGCTGTATCTAGACATCACCTAGGTTTAAGTTATGTTAGCATTTTATATCGATAGTGAATAAATAAAATAAGTTATTCAATAATTTCGTATTTAATTTATAAAATTCTGATACGTAAAGTTGAAACGACAATTTTGACATGGTTGACGCTAGACCAGTAAATTACTGTGTAGGTCTTAGGTGCAAGAACCTAACCCCCTTATTCATAAACGTCTACTAAAGTTAACAAGCCGCTAATGATCGTTTGTACCTTTCCATCATACTAATACGTCGGAAAGGGACAAACGATTATTAGCGGCTTGTCAACTTTAGTATAGGTAAAAAACTTAAGTAAGTCACCTGTTGTATGTAGTTGTGGCGTGTTCGAATAGACAATACATGTTTAAAAGACACACACAAACAAAACAAATGTCTATTCGAACACGTCACAACTACATACAACAGGTGACTTACTTAAGTTTTTTACCTATAGACGTTTATGGATAAGGGGGTAAATGTTTGCGTCAAAGACCGTTGTTTTATTTGTGTCACGCCCACAAATGAGGCAAATCTAATAAATAACACATCATACTTGAAATCAATCAAACAAGCTATAGAGCTTGCCAAAGATTTAGACAGAATATACAGATAGTGTCATTCGCGTTGAGCGTGTCGTGTTGCTGTATTTTTATTTATTTAGATCATGTCATTCACGACGAGGCGAGCCTAGACTCGTATTGTCATGTTGCTACAGGTTAGATTTGACAAATCTGCACGTCGTCGTGGATGACGCGAACTATAACCCTCTATTGGCAGTTGGGTAAATAGAGTGGGGCATTCACAAAATATATATAGGACCTGCAGCTACTGGGTTTAAAAAAATCAAACCTTTTTAGTCAGTAATTCTTCCAAATTACATATTTTATTCACAAGTATAATGAAACGGATTAGGCAATATTAAAGAAAAAAATGTGCTACGTGACATAATTAATGACACAATCACAATCTAAGTAGTTCGTTTGAATCTGTTTTTAATGATATATTTCCTAATAACAATTAATTTAACTAAACTACTTTAATCTATGACTAATCGAACCAGCGATGACAATGTTTACCAAGAATCTAATAGATAACTTTTACTTACCACACATGTATTAACATGTCTAATAAGTTTAGTAACTAACAAAAACGCCTGTTTTTATATTAGTGGACTTGTAATATATTGTTTTGAACCGATAATTTGTTGAACTTTCAACTTTTCCGCATAGGGTTGAAAAACTTTTTACTACATGTTCATATTCAGGATATTGTATTCTTAAGAGGGAGAAAACCTACCAATTGTAGGCCAACAATAGGTAGGTACCGAAAATTCCTTGATTTTATAAGATGTAGGTATTATAAGAAAAATATAGTGCCACCGAGTTTGTCAGTTATGACAGTACCTAATAGATGGCTCAGTACGGCGCCTCATGTTTTGTTATAATTGAATGTTCAAATGCCAACTTTTGACAACCAGTGTTACCGCATAATGTACGGAGCTCAACTGCGCCATCTACATTAGCTATCAAATCCGAAGCACTGATCAGTACCCCTAGTGTAAATTTTATCGACATCATAACGTGACGAACGCGTTTGCGTTAAGTCTCATTTTGTATAGGATTTTGAGTTTCCAAAACGTCCCGCTTGGCGCGCTCTTTCTAAATCCAATACAAAATGAGACTAAACGCAAACGCGTACGTCACGTTTCAAAATCGAATTTATTTACACTAGGGGTACTGTTTAAAACTTTCCACATCTTATACAATTAATGAATCTGTGGTAAGTATAACCTAAAATCATTTCACGTGGATATAGTGGCAAATGTTGCAATTATACGTGTAAATTATTGGTTATTTTTTAAGCCCACGTGTTACTTATGACTCAGTGGAGAGTTGGAGACTGGTGTAAAATAGCATATTTCAAATAATGATTAATTTATACATTAATAAACAGATTTAAAACACCAGATAATATAAATTATTTTAATAACATTTGCATGGACGATATACATAACCGTATTTTATTGCCTTCTTACTTAATACAGAAGAAAAAAAATTTTTTTTTCACTGAATTAGTTTCAGAATGCCTATGGAACCTTTAAATGATTTCATAGTTGTTTAAATTACTAACTAGTCCAAAATTAGACATATTGTATGCTTAAATACTACCTACATCATGCTAAACATCAGTCTTGAGAAATAATAAAACTACTTTTATAATAATCTCAAATCTGTATTGCCCTCAACTCAATGTAAGGTAGGGTCGCCTAAGATCGGACGCTTTTTCGTCGAGTTCGGACCATGATAAAAAACATTGCTTTTATCATTTCCTATAACTATTTTACAAATGGACTGCTAGAGGAAATTATTAGCAATAAAACAAATAATCTGGTCACTTTTCGTTTAATTCGATACACGCTGTAGATTATACGAGACACGCCTTCAAAGTGACAGAATAGTTTTCTTGACTACTTTTCAAAAAAACCTGGCGAAGCCAAAGTTCGGACTACTGCTTAATTTCACACTTGAAGCTGTGGCATTAGAGTGCACAAAAGGAAAATATCCGGTCTTAAATCGAAAACAACATACCACAAAATCGTCCTGTAATTTTGCTTGGTGTGGCAAACACAGGTAATTATTATTTTTTTGGCATTTTTAGTCCGATCTTCCCTCCCAAGCATAATATGAGCAAAATTGAGTTTCTCAAACTTTACTCAGTCAGCGTCGGGTAGCAATGTAGCATTCGGAAGATAGAGATTTAAGACCGGACGTAATAGTTGGTATGTGCTAAAATAGGGCTGAACTGAACTAAACTCATAGATAAATATAATTACACTATATACCTAATTCAGAACCCATGCAGATAAATGATGGAAGTAAAAATGGCTGCCTGACAGGTTTAGTGTTCCAGCGCTATTTGAAAATTTTGAGAACCACTGCATTTTTTTTAGTGCTTTAAGATCGGACTATTTTAGTCCGTACTTTGGCAATGGGAGAAAAGTCCGGATCTTTGTTTACAGACGTCCTAGGCGTAAACCAAGTATACAATCCTGGAGAGCACTTGCTAATTCTACACAGAATTCTACTTAAAAAGCAATAAAATGATAAATACTCACCATAATTTTGCAACGAACTTTTGGATTGAAGACCGGATCGCCAAAAATTTACTAAAAATGGCAATTTTTTTTGTCAGCTCCGCTACACGCGACCTGTCTTTAGCAACGCCATTCGCGGTATGAAGGGAGGGGCAGAACAAAATGGTGGACAAAACTATGTTGCCAGCCGCGAAAAATGTCGCTTCTTTCGTGCAAAATTGTATGTATCCGGTCTTGTGGCACATCCGCTCTTAGGCTACCCTACGTCAAATACATTCACAACACATCAAAAGATGAAAATGAGAGCCTACCGCCAATATCAAAAATCTAAATCTGCCTGCAAATAGACAAACGATCGAACGGAGTGGTTTGAGGTTCCATTCTGGTCACAGTGTGTAAAAGGTTACGAACCTAACCAACGAAAATATAAGTACTTAGTTTGACTGCATATTGAGGTTCTTGTACATGCTTAAATCTAAAAAAACTACATTTGATTTTTATCCGAGTCGTATCATCATGCGAGTCACAAATATCTTATTCAAAATTATTTGAGAAATATCTACAATATTAATATTAGGTATCTCTCTCACGTTAGCGCTCAATATCGTATTAAGCTTTTATTCGATTACTTAACATGAGCACACATGAAACATTGTCAAGATTCACAAATTGTGCTAGTATGCTATTATGCCCGAACTTTTGCTTTACTCTAGACACTAAATATCGTTCATGAAGTCCCGACGGCGAGCTGGTAGCCGGCAGAATGCACGAGACGCATCGACGTCCTGCTCAAATCATACTCGAGCGTCAACTTTTGACAGCGAGCCTGGTGTCGGGCCGGCAGTCGGGCGGCACGTGTCCGGGCCGGCAGCGGCACGTGACGGGCCCGTCACGCACCAGCCACGAGTTCTGCGGACAAGGGCCCTGAGTGTGCAGCATGTGGCACGCGCCACCATATATCGCGGCGCCTCTCCGCGTTTCACAGGCGTCCACCTGCAAAGAAGAAAAATAATTACTAGCCTGTGTCTTGTGTATATAGTCTGCTCTTGATGGATGGGGGCAGCGTTTATTCAGAAGTGGACTATTTATAATTGATGTGATACTGATAAGTACAATACTGTAGGGCTAAGATGGTCAGCTCTTTATCATTTGTCACCATGCCTGTCACGTTCTAACAAGTATGTAAGCGCGAAAGTGACGGGCATAGTGACAAATGATAAAAATGGAACCATGCTGCCACCGCTACTGGCCACAGGTCTCATGCAGGAGATAAAATATGCTACAGTGCTCTCGTGCGTTCATTGCAGTTAATTTTACGAGTGTAGTATATACCAGCTGAGCAGTTGCAATATACGAGTATGGCCGCGCCATATAAATGACGTAGCACTTGGCATGCAGACTTAGCGTAGATACGAGTCAATTAGGTAGGGCTTTAGGTTTGCATTTCATTCCTTAATTGATATGATATGGAACTGGAATTTCGGAATAAACTAATATTTTCACATACATTTATTTTGATATGTTAGCTCTAGTTGTTCCATTTTTCATTTTATTTCATTTATTTCAGGATATAATTATAATATAAGAGATCTACCAAAGCGCTTACGCCTTACATACTAGTCACATCAGATAATTTAAGATTCTAATAAAGATATAGGTTAAATATTTACAATAGAACCCTCAATAAACATTGTAAACCTCTGTGAACTCAGTAAGAAAACAGCTAGATTAGTTTCAGTCGAGATCGTAAATATGTAGGTATTGCTGTGAGGTGTGTAGCCAAGATGTCAATCGTTTACACTCCGTAGCGAACGAAATGCAACTGTCTACGTCGCGCTAATATGAAAGCTAAGACACAAAACGATTAGAATCTTGACTAGGCACCCATCGTTGCTCTAGCGAGTAAGTTGGTGCTTGCGGTCACTATTAGATTATACTACTACGTCGGTGGCAATCAAGCATACGGCCTGCCTGATGGTAAGCAGTCTCCGTAGCCTATGTACACCTGCAACTCCAGAGGAGTATTAGATTAGCCCCAAGGCACCCAGCACTTCCGGCTTTTACACGCCAGCAATATGTCAAATATGTAGGTACGTTGCTAGCGACACAGAAAAAAAGGTTCAGAGCGTTATTTATAATATTTATCTATTATTTAGCGTTATTTCTATGACCCTAGGCACTAGGTTACATAATGAAGTGTAACAGGACTAAACTGGTTGACACGCGCCTTCTAAGCGGCCGTCATTGCTGCTGGTTACCTAAATAGTACAGTTTATTAGGTATCATCATGCTAGGGCCAGACAAATGACAAACATTAAAAGCGTTCTGAACCTTTTTTACGGTGCCTCCTGTTAGCGGTTTCTAATACAATAATTTCCCCAACGATCTCCTCTCGAAAACTGAAGACTACCTCCCGCCTGGCGCAGTTGCCGCCGCCACACGCGCACACGCCGTTGTGGCTGAGCCCGTCCAGCGCGGGGCGCGCGTCGAAGTCGAACGCCACCACCTCGCCGGCGGCGCACGGCTCGGGCGCGCCGGGCCGGTAGCAGCGGCGCCGCTCCGGCACGTACAGCCGCCCGCGTGCGCACGGCACCTGGAACGGATTCAATGTTCCATTTCAACGTGCTACTTTCGTTCCGAGTGATAACTGTGTACCTAATGTGTAATCCTCCAAATCTGAAACGATAGCATGATTCTCATTGTAACACGGTCACGGTAGTCACGGTTGTCAAACCTATAACTATAGGGATTATAACAGCACATACAAATTAGCAAATAAATAAAAATTAAAGGTTTTTTAATTTACCGCTTCATGCAGGATTCGAACTCGCGACCCTTTCGGAACATCGGTCCGATTGCTTTAACCAACTCGGTTACCAACGCTATCTTTCGCGATTTTTTCTTACCTTTTAAGGGTTCTTTAGTTTCATTGGTTGTATAAGTAATGCCGTTGACTATTGGCAGTTTTAGAACGAAAGAGTAAAAAATTAAAATGTGAGGCAATTCCGCTAATTATATATTCATATTCGTTTATTTTATTGCAATCATTTACAATGCATTATGTCTAGGATTTATTACTATACTTTACACCTTTAATGAACAAAATCATTTTAAAATTATTGCAGTTTGTCTTAATAATTTTCGCTATGGGATATTTATCTTTAGACATGCAAAGTCTCCGATAGCAAGTAAGTCCTAAGGAAAGAAACCGGTCCAGTGCAAGTTCGTTTCACTCGCGCACCGAGGGTTCCGTACCAACTTTGAATTATCTCGTATAACTATAAAGGCGAAAGACTTTTGATCAAAGTCTAATTATAGTTGTGTACAGCGCCATATGTCGCCAAGTTGTCTAACTAATTTGCGCGATTTAATGCACGTATATTGGTTTTTCGATGATAATTCTATAATTCTTTATCATGTGAACCAATTTCTGAAATTGTTCTTTCATTTGATAAAAGGTGTCTTTAATAGAATTTCATAGAAATTTCAAGTGTAATGAACAGACGTAAAGTTGGTTAGATTTCAAACTAAATTTTTTTTTCACATTTGCCTTCATAATTTTTTTTTCCACTACTAAAAAATAATAAAAATATATTTTGGAATGTTAAATTTGAGCTCTTTCAAATAATACCCCGCTTGACCTAGTCACTAGACTTTGAAATTTTGCCCCCTCTTCACATTGGGCATTTCCCATAGTTATAAAAAATAAAATAGAAAAATAATACTTTCAATGTGTCTGGGTTAGCGTTGTTCATAACTATTCCAAATTTCATACCGATAGCTTAAGTGGTTCTCGAGATATTTAGCGATGGGACAGACAGACAGACAGACAGACGGACGGACGGACAGAGTTGCACCATAAGGGTTCCTTTTGTACCTTTTTGGTATGGAACCGTAAAAATCACGGCCATACGTCTAATACTTTAATAAGGTACTTACTGATTATGCAAATTTGCCTAACATTTGTTTAACTCGGGTGAAAGGTTATCCCTTGGTTAACAATCTACTATACTAATACAAGGTTCATCCCTTGGTTAACAATCTACTATACTAATAGCTCCAGTTTAGCCTATTGTGACGGAAGGGTAACTACGGTACCCTACACTGAGCATGGCCCAACATGCTCTTGGCCGGTTTTTTGTTTACACGCGTTAGATATCGCTGTGCTCTTCCCTTCCCCATAGCGATATCTACCATAACAACGGTAACGGTCGGTAAATTTTAAATTTTTCCTTTAATTTAAAAATTTGGCCTTGACTGAACAACATTAAAACATGGGCCGCTTGTCACAATAACCATCAAATAAAAATGAAACGATTAGAAGGTTCGAGCGTTATCACACTGATGCGAATTCGCATGCGGCTGCAGTGTGTGAGCGAGACAGCACTATGCACGTATATAAGGATGTCCGGCTAGCATACCGGAGCGGCGTGCGGATCCACATCGAATGTAAAGATCGTTTTAACCATGACCAACAATTGAGGAGAGAACAACTCACTTTAGTACACCGTCCGCCCCTCGCAATCATCTCATCGTTAGCGCAGGGCCCTCTAGTGTAGAGCCTGTAGCACGCCCCGTCAGAAGCCCGCGCATGGAAAGCCTTGCACTGGCACTCGGCCTTGGAGCCTTGGGGAGAAACCTCAGAGATGGAGAAGACGTGACCTTTAGGGCATGGACCGATTGTGTCTGAAAACACATAAATTAAGAAATAAATGCATTGAATGGCGTCTAAGTTGGAATTGACAATCTTATAAAATACGTTTATTTATTCTGTAACTTCGTGATGCATGCTACACTAATGCAAGTAACTATTTCATTCAAAGCTATTACAATAACAAAATATAGTAAAAAAATCCCTGTTGAATGCTGAAATATTCATTTCTAGTCGTAGAAACAATGGAAATATAAGATTTCCAATGTGAAAAGAGTGTTTTCACATCACACATTGTTTGTCCGATCCTATAGCCGGTGTCAGAATTGTTGGATACGATCACAAAACGTTAAAAAATAAAAAGTATATTTATTTATTACGTAAATAATTGTAAAGTGTTCTCAATAGAAAACAGTGATGCAAAAATAAAAGGACATCTTGCAGTAGGGCACTCTCTAGCAGCTGTTTTTCTCCAAGAGTCATCCGACATACGAAGTCGGATCGGACAATGTGCACAGACCATTAAAAATCCTTGTCCCAGTACCTTGGCAAGTGCAAGTTCTCGCAACCGCACCGGCCGCCAGACAGGAATAGCTTCCCGCTGCCAGCAATCAAAGAGAGAAGTGTGCCTACTAAGTCAAGTGACCGGCCGCACAGCCCGCCGAGGAGGAACAGTTCTGCGCGCTCGCAGAGGCCCCATGAGTAGTTCGCCTAGCAGCCACCGGAGACACCGTACCTCCTTACCTAGCTGATAACACAGGCCGGTCCCAATGTGGTAGTACTTAGTGGTCGTTGCAACTGCACTGACCGCCGGGCAGGAACCAGCTACCCGCGCTCGTAGGATCCCCGTGAGTAGTTCGCCTACCAAGTCAACGTGGGGGACCCAAACTCTTTACCTAACTCATAGCACATGCCGGTCCCTTTGTGGTAGGTACGGCAAGTGGTCGTCGCAGCCGCACCGACCGCCGGGCAGGAAGAGCTACCCGCGCTCGCAGAGATCCTGCGAGTAGTTCGGCTACCGAGTCACCGTCGCGGACCCAAACTCCTTACCTAATTCATAGCACATGCCGGTCCCTTTGTGGTAGTGCGGCAAATGGCTGTCACAGCCGCACCGGCCGCCGGGCAGGAAGAGCTGCCCGCGCTCACAGGGGCCCCGCGAGTAGTGCGCGTAGCAGCCCCCATCTGCGGCCCAGTAGTGGGGACCATCGGAGGCACACTGAAACATGTTAAAGTTTGTATGAAAATTTTACTTAAGACAATCTAGATGACTGCGTCTGTTCGCGTTATCAAACAACAGTGTACCTGTACTGAAACTTATTTCAATGTGTTAAGGACGCATACACCCGAATATTAGCCATGAGATAGCACGAGATTTCCCTCACTGATTACACAGGCGCGAAACTCACCGTGCAGTTGGCGACGCCGTCGCTGCCTACGTCAAGTATGGAACCCGGGTAGCACGGTCCCTGGCTCAGCCGGTAATAGCAGCGCCCGTCAGCCGGCCAGTGCAGCAAGGTCTCATCGGCACATTGTTGCGGACGCACGCACATACCCTGCCGTTCGCTGGAATAGTCAATTAATCTCGTTGACATGTAAAGTTAAAGATTGAAGAAGGACAGACAAACTGACCGCGTGATTCTTTATTGCTTTGTAAAAATAGCTAACTTGCCAGTCCTTTACCTTGATACCTGATACCACTTCACCACTGCGACCTCACGCGGCCACGGCACTTGATCAATATTATGTAAATAGCAGTAAGTACCATCGTCCACATTCCACACACTAATCTGACAATCGTAAACCATATTGCAAAGTGCAAAGTGCGGTTTACAGTTCAATTTGTAATGGTTAATGGTCAATTTTAATATTAACGTTCGGCCAACACTGCCAAAGGGTCAATCAACGGTCAATTGAGAGTGTGGCTGTTAATACTTACTTTGTGAAATTTACAAAGTGTTTGTCATTTGGTCTCAGGCTTGCAAACATCTAACGTCCTTCGGTCACTAATACAATCAGAAATGGACGTTACGTTTCAATCGAGTATGTCATTGAATTTTGCTTAGCGTGGAATATAAATGACGATATTACAGAGAAATATGGTGTAACTTAGTTATGGGGAATTAAGGAAAAACAGGTATCCAAAAGACTGGCATAGACAAATAGGCTTTTATGTCAAGAAATTCAATACAATTTCACTACAATTTGAAGGGGTTAATAGTTGATTATTAACCAAGGAATGAAAGGCACCCATTTCTGTAGAGGTAGGGAGCTCAAATGCAATGAGAGCGCCAATAGTCCGAGACTGAACTGGTGCCTTTCACACGAGTTAAACACTCTACTTTTTATTTCAAATACGAGGAAAGTAAATAACTTGTGCATTTCAAAAAAAAAACGGCCAAGTGCGAGTCGGACTCGCACAGGAAGGGTTCCGTACCATTATCTATCAAAACGGTCATAGCGGCAACAGAAATACATAATCTGTAGAAATTTCAACGGTTCATGAGATACAGCCTGGTGACAGACGGACAGACGGACGGACGGACGGACGGACTAGTACTTCTTGAAGGTACTTTCAATTAACATTTTAGGTAAAAATATCGTTATTTATGGAATGCGGAGATAATTATCAGAATGGAAAGTATACAACAAATCCATTTTTCATTTCTCATGCTCTGAAAGTGGGTAGTTGTTGTTCTAAAAACTGTGCAGATAATGACTCGTTTCTGCACTTTACTTTCCCAATACGTTTATTTTTTAATTTATTTGCTATTTTGACGTAAGTAAAACTCATTTAGCAGTTTAGTGATTCGTAGCCCAGATTTGTTTTAGAATAGAAATATGCCATCTGGATTCTGAAATCAGTTATACAGCGGCTTACGTGAGCAATGACTCGCGAATGCGACGCGGCGCGGTGTAGCGGCCCAACGGCATTCGGAGATCGCCCACGTAGGACACTTCCATAGGTATTAAAGGATTGAATTCACCCGCTTCGCGTTCGCGAGTTATTCGCTCACGTAAGACACTGCCTTACATTGCCTACGAAACGAGCTACAGATAAGTAAGTTAAGGCTCCGCGCACGCCGCCCAAATGGAACACCATTGTTCCGTGTGCGGGAAAAACGTACAAATAAAAATAATGCTTCATACGCGGGATCTAGTGGATGGTAATCTTTGCATTAATACAAGTGGGGTGTTCTTCAAGCTCGTGTGACGTGTGGCCAGTATAATGGCCAACATTTGTCATTTTCCTTTGAAGTAACTCTCTGTTGCAACGATTTGTCGGAAACTGCTTAAAATTCAAGATGAAGGTGATGAGAGACCGGTATTTCTCTCCTACGACATGTACCATCGTCTACGATGTTAGCTAGCAATTCGTAAACTTTATTAAAATAAATAAGAAGACATAACCCACCGATGGACAATTAAGAGGGTTGATGTTAATACGAAAGAGCACAAGCACGAATTTAAGATAACACTAATTTTAATTTTATCAGCGTAGTGTTTTAAGGTGTCTGTATAAATTCTACAAAAATGCTAAATACTAAATTGAATTTGACTCCGAGAAAAGCTTTTAGATCTACATCTACATGTATTTGTAAATACGAGAATGAGATGTATATTTTCAACAACCGGACACATAAAGGAATAACTTAAACTAAAACTTATAAAGAGAATGAGTCTGTATTCAATTGTAAGACAGTAGTTGAGAAGCATCGTAAAAACTAACTGGTCTGACTACACTAACTAGCAGAGATTTATTTAGTACCTATCCGGATTAGTTAGAATGCTAGTTAAGATGACGGAAATTGGCCAGTATGCATATTAATCAGTCGATAGCAAAGGTTTCGATATGTGCCTAATACAAAACATGTAACAACATTTTTTAAATCTAAAAGTCTAAGCCGTCTAAGGTATTAGGTACCCAGAGCGGATTTAGGGGAGGACAACGGGGGCTACAACCCCGGGACCCCCACAATAGAGACTTCGGAAAATTTACCATTTTATTTGGAAAATAATTTGGGGCCAGGGGGCCTCCACTCCTTTATTGCCCGAGGCCTGCAGACCTCTAAATCCGGCATTGTAGGTACCTATTATTTAACACAGGTAAGTATAGTTTAGTCTGAATATGACAAAATTATATAGGTGCAACTCTTAATCAATATAATTATGAACTTACTAAATTAAATCATAATAATACAAAATTAAAACTAAAGTTAAACGTTAAACTAAAATCACAAACTATAAAAAAATAACCTATAAAAACAAAACCAACTACAAAGAGAATACTCCTTCTAACAAGTCGTCCTGCGTCATGGATCCCATCACACTAGCGCAGTTACCTCTCTGTATCGCGAGGGCAATACGTTGAAAGAGGTACGCGCCAACCATAGGTACCGTGGTGTCGACCAGCCGCGCCGACAGTGCATGAATATTTTCAACCGCAAAATTTCAAGCGCGAGCACCGCAAAGTCAAAGTCGCTGAGAAACGTCGAATATTTGCGGCGCTCGAATATTTGGGCCTTAATGCTGGTCCCTGATTGTAGGCCTGTGCAAAGGTGTCGAAAGATGACTGTAGTAATTAAGGTGTAAAAGGCCTTTTAGATAAATTACTCAGCTTACTCACCCTCTCTTATTGAAGGATTCCTCCACCGGAGCAAAGTATTCTCCGGGTCGGCAAGGTCCCCTCTCGAAGAGCCGGTAACAGGTTGTGGAGAGGGGCAACTGCGCAGTGCCAGGGGGGCACTTGCATTCGGCGATGGTGCGTCCTCCCCATCGTCCAGGGCTTAACTCTTGCGTATCTGGACAGGGATGGCCTTTCTGAAAAAAAAAATACCTTCAATTAGTCTTTTAAGGGCCTATGGTTTACAACTTTACGGAAAGAAGTTAAGAAGAGTCATACCAAGAGGCAACTCGGTGTACAGAAAAAAGAGCTTGTAACGAACATTTCATAATACAACTGCGTCCATATTAAGGATTCCCAACAGTTTGACAACTAAATGCTTCGATTTTTTCATACTTTTTATGACCATAAACGAATTTCAGATTAATGAATTTTGTCATCCCATATGTTTCAGTTATTATTAATTAAAATAGTTACATAAGAGCACCTGAACGGCACAGGTGAACCTATAGACAAGTGACACGGAAAGTAACCGGCTCTTCTACCATTACCATTACCCTACCCGCCATCATGGACTTTACTATCAACGAAGTATGAAAAACAGAAATGTTTTCGCTTTACGCAGGCCGGGCCACAGATAAATCTGTGGGCCGGGCGACTTTAGTCACTGCTCGAAATCTTAAAATGGTCTATTTTGATGCGTAGCTGGCACTGCTCATGCCATCTAAACTCTATTAGAAAGTTAAGTATGCCCCTTAATGTTGACGATAACATCTAGGAGTTACCTCGGAGACTTGTGCGCCAACAGAATACCGATTACGAGCTACAACAGCGACCGTAGTTTGATTTATCTATCGCAAACTTATCTTTTTTATAGTACATGCTAAGACTCACGGTGTTTCCAGATTAGACATTTTTAGGGTTTCGTAGTCGCCTAGAAACCCTTATAGTTTCGCCATGTCCGTCCATCCGCGGTTTTGCGCCGCGATTGGTAATGCTATAAAGCTGCAATTTTGCATGGATATATAAATAAATAATAATAATAATAAATAAATAATTGCAGGTGCGACTCTGTCCATCCGTCCGTCCGTCTGTCACATCGCTAAATATCTCGAGAAATTTTAAATTTGGAATAGTTATGAACAACGCTAACCCAGAAACATTGAAAGTATTATTTTATTTTTAATAACTATGGGAAATGCCCAATATGAAAAGGGGCCAAAATTTCTAAGTCTAGTGACTAGGTCAAGTAGGGTAACGTTTGAAACAGCTCAAATTGAACATTCGAAAACATTTCATTTCATTATTTTTTATTAGTGGAAAAAAAATATGGAGGAAAATGTGAAAAGAAATACCATTCCCCTCCCCCCTTATCTGCGAAGTTTACCGATGAAAAATTAGTACATAATATTCACATTACTATGAATTTTACAGGAAAAATATAATCAGACCTCTATCTTGGTAACTTTTTTTTTAATTAACTAAAAACATTTCCGAATTCAGTTAGCAATTTAACCAACTTTTTAAATAAAATATCAATTTTTGAAATCGGTTTACATAATAGGGACTGTGCGCGTTGGAGGGTCTGCCATCTTGTGGCCTGAATCGGAACAATAAACATGTAAATTTAGACGTCACGTGTTTTGTCGTGCATGGTAGGTTCTGCCATCTTGTGGGCTACATTGGAACAATAAACATCACATTTACGCCTCGCGCCAAAAATCTGAAGGCTCTGTGCTGCCTCCTATAGTTCATGCACGCTCCCTATAGAGAATTATCCACGAAAATCCAACATACGTGCATTACATCGCGCAAATTAGACAATTTGCCGATAGATGGCGCTGTACACAATTATGCATCAGATCAAAAGCCTTTCGCCTTTATAAGTTACAAGAGATAATTCAAAGTTTGTACGGAACCCTCGGTGCGCGAGTAAAAGGAACTCGCACTTGACCGGTTTTTTTTTTAATAAGCTATTGCTGAGATACGAGTAAAGGGCAAGTTTACGCTTGTGAATTACGAGATATTCTCGTTTATTTTTCACTTTAATAATTAACAATTTTTTTTATTTTTTTATTTATTGATATTTAGGAAAACAACAGCCGTAAATAAAAGTTTTACATATGAGTGATTACATAACAGATGGCCAATGACAGTTATCCACTAATTACATTTTACTTAGAATAACGTAAGTCGTATCTAGGTATTATCATAATAAACAGTTTTAATAAGACAGTGTGCTATAAAGTAAATAAAAATCAATAAAGTACAATTAGTAATGGCGCTTTGAAAAACCAAATTCCGTTCAGGAATATAAACCGACCAATTCAAATAAACAATTGGAGCGGAAGAAAACCTATACATACTGTTTGTTCACGTAATTCGGTCGGGTTATCCAACGCGGCCGGGCGGCTCGTCGTATCAAAACATATGTACTACTAAAGTACCGTTTACACAATGTATATGTCTAATACACATAGGCACACAAAATGTGTGTGCCATCATCATGTATTAGTTAGTAATACCTATGACCTATCTGCCGTGGTGTTTTGTGATATCTTTCCACCGGCCAATGTTGGTATTAGAGCTGGACTATTCGGACCAACCTAATTCTGCACAGACTTTGTAACGACAAATTGTTGAAATATTAATATAAATGCCCAACTTTGTGACATCGAAACCGGCGCAGAAGTAATACATATGCTTCATAAAATAGAAGGTGTGGTGTGGAATTCATAATATCTGCAAAACGTAGCACGTGTGCAGTAAGATACAGGAGGTCACGTCCAATTGTTAAAGTTAACATAGATTTATATTCCTGATTTATGAAGGAAAGTTAAATATGTTCACGCACTTTTGTCGGTTGTAATGTTTTAATGAAATCGAAATAGATCACATCATACCCAGACCATACCTACATATTCGGTTTAAGTGTTTTAAATAAGATGGTTTAATTAGATAGTTATTTTCTTTCCCGTGGATCTACCTACTCCATACCTATACATTGACTACTATTTAAAATTATAACCCTGCCCGTAGTCGGATAAAAAGATTGCAAATACCGCCCTCATATCAGTACAGGTTCAGGCCTTAATGTGGCAACTGAGCTAAAGCTAGGGAGTTTATCCATAAGTCGTGATGTTCAACATTGTGATGATCAGTGTTGTTGTGAATTTGTTATGCAACTTGTTATGGGTTGTGGCATTGCAGTGACATAGACGAAGTTTTATTTTAGCTTATGGTGGACTGCACCATCAGCTAATATACACTCGCCTGCTAGGCTGTGATTTTATAATATACTCGTATCTCTGATCGCAGATACTAAAATGTCTAATGTTTTAAATGTATTTTCTCTACTGCTAAGGTCAACTCGGCGAAGACCGTCTGCCGGCGAAGGCCGTCTAGCAAGAATTACAGCAAATTCTGTACAGCTACGAGGATGGCAACACAATTTACGTAATGATAAAACAGTTCTAGTTCTTATAAATTTACACAGATGGCGCTACCTCTAGCATGAAGAGAAAAACCGGCCTTTCAAGTTTAGTCAGGTTGGCAACTCGTATTGGGAGTACAACACGCTGTCGTTAAATTTTTTTTTAAGTGATTAAACTGCAGTGTTTTTAAGATCGATACAGGTAAGTCTATTCTTTATTAATGTATTTATATGAATATTATATTACAATAACCTTAAACTGGTTATTTCACGAAGATATTTCTGGTGGAAAAAAACTAACTTCAAAATGTAGTAGTGTCGAAGTCCGTCAAAAGTTTGGAGGCTAATATCGTCATATGCCGGTCTTCACCGTTTTCAGAAGTTGCCAACCTTTTCTGTATATGTTTTTTTTTTATTTATTATTGACCGTAGCGTTAGCGAAGATCTACGTTTTGACTCGGGCATTTTGCATCCTCTACAGGTCGCAACTCTCAACCGATTCTCGTGAAATTTTGTGACCAGATTTTAAGATTTAATAGACTTTTGTGTCGATCTAATTATAGATTTTTTTTTAAATGTAGAATTTCATAAAGAACTTAAGCGCCAATAATGTCTATGGCGCTTATGACTATTATGAGTTTAACTGTGATAATGATATTTATCATTTTTACATTTTCTAAACTTAACGCGTCAACAGCTCACAGAGCCACTAGTATATAATATATAGTTAACTAGTATACTTGCTCAAAATGTGACAAGAAAAGGTCGTGGACAATGGACATACTTATAAAATTCTTGATAGAGCAGTCGCCATGGAATTTAAGATCGTGAGACTAAAAATGCCATATCTTAAAGGTGAAAACAGTAAGGGACCAACCTTGGTCAGCTGTTAAGCATTTTGTGTCTGTCTACCTCGAAATAGTTTATATGAATCAGCAGTTTATTTCACTGATGAATGTTATCACTTCCATTTCAATGCAATATACATTTGCTACTTTTTGTGGTATTCTTGGCCTCAATTTTTAAGAGTACTTAAATCAATACTCGTTTATTATTTTACTTAAGAATTGTATTGATTAAAATACATTTGTATTGATCTCAATGTTTGATCTCATTGTTTTATTAATACTTACCTGCGTGTTTTCGACCCCTGTATGGCGATGTATGCCGGTCTTACCCGACAAACGAAACTTTGCATGAAATCAGCCATAATAAACCCTATTCTTGACATATTAGAGTCTACATTCAGTTGTTATTGTAGTTCGCACTCGTACAAACATCTATAATTACGTAGGTTGCCTATGTGTAGGTAAATTCGCCATTAGACGATCTTAGCCGACATTGGCGCTGAGTTCGTCCATTGCGACGTGTTTTAAAAACGAGTGTTTATTTCACTATCCGATGCCTTAAATGAGAATTTGGCAAGTTTAATTAGAAACCAACGAAATATTTTATCAACTAATTTCAGAAAATTTTACTTTCAGGCAACAGGATAGCTAAAATTTGTCAATTAAGTTCTTTTTAAATAAAGTATGCCGGTCTTCGCCGAGTTGACCTTATCTAGTTTTAATTAGTTAAATTAAGAGTTTCATTTCTCCACTACCTAAAGTTTGTCTGGAAAAGATCGCTCTGTAACGATAAGGCCGCCTGTTGTTTACTTTATTTTATTAATGTTCATGTATTATGTAATAAATGTTTTTTTTTTTATATCTGTTTCCATGTACATTTATTCTGAGGTTGTGCAATAAAGAGGATTTATATTGTATTGTATTGTAAAATGTCAGTTCTAGCCATTCATCCTTTGCTTTTGCACCAATATGGGCACTAAAATAAAATTACAGATTGGTTGGAGAAATTGGGGCAATCTAACATACTCGTACTATTTAATTTGACTTTCTTCACAGATGTATGCAGACGAATTCCGATATATGCAGGTTGATATAATAAATATTAAATAATGTTCCCACTCATTAGTACAGTCAGCCCAGAAAGTGGTTTACCACTTTTCGACTCTATTTGTCAAGTAATAGAGTCGAAAAGTGGTAAACCACTTTCTTGGCTGACTGTACAAACAACGGTACGACCTTCTATGTGCAAGTGAAAGAGAATTATTAAACAGCCTACAGTTACGTAGTACAGTATTTAATTTCAAACTTATCTTCTACGAACTATATTACCTACTTGAACACAATTTGTTTCACACTAAATATCAGTAAATTCTATCAAATGCCGTTAGACGGTTAGACCGTGAATCACTATGTTACTAACGAACTGTCATAACGTACAATTCAAAGACAAGCCAATTATAAAGACTGTTACTCCATATTTTCAATCCTACTTCTCGTTAATAGTTGTTAGTGGCGCCATCATCTGCTACTTCGCAAGATTTCGACGTATTATATTTACGCACGTCGCTTTGATGTACAAGCGCCGCTATAATACGCGCATAGCGTTGTCTCGCTCAAACATCGGAGCGGCGTGTGAATTGCACACAGTGTGATAACCACCTCAGTAAGCAATCTGTGAGTAAAAACAGTAGAGTACTAAATAATAGGCATTTTAAGGGCTGACTAACATGATGTCAAAAATTAGGCTTATAATTTTTGAGGCAACTAACTAGAGATAATATAATTGAATTTGGCTGCAAATTAATATTTTAGCATCAATTCATTTAAGTAAAAAATCGGCAGCAATAATTTTTGCCTTCTACATAATTAATAAACTTGAGATTATACGTTGCCTTCTAAATTAATGGATTGGAATCTAATATTGTAAACAGACGCAGCGGGGGCCTAGCAGTAACACGTGCAATTAGACTTTAATATACTCTTATTTTCTTGCAACGAGGTTATCTTCACGACCAACATTACCGTTACTACTCATTTATTTACATTTTTTTAAGCAACCCTAATTCGGCTACTTAGCTACGTGATTAAATACATACCTTTAAATTAATGATGAGAAACACTACTATTAATTTGCGATTTTTACAACGCCAAATTAATGCTAATTACGATCTATAATTTATCAGTCAATCATATACGAGTATATATTCTGTTTGGTTCAGAGTCACCAAACGTCTGATGGTCAGTTTTAATTTATTTGCTAGTCTCTGGTTCGATCTCTAAGATTGTTGGCTCGTGGCCTTACAGTCGCTCTGTAGGAAGTATACGCATTATCTAATCAGATTTGACACATCTAGTGGTCGTAATGAACGCTTCTTGCACAGAAATACATTTTCAAAAATTAAGTATAATAATTATAATTTTAACAATTATTGTTAAAAAAAATTACGATCCTTTTGAACTCATCTGTCTACTGTAATTGCTTACCTATACATACTTAGTTAGTAATCGCCCTTCTTGTTACTAGGAATCATATACATAAGAGGGAAGAATCGCTTTTTGAATCTAACGAAGTAACGGTAATTTTTCTATGAAAATCCATTTCGCGAGAAAACGGTTTCCACTAACTAAATCTTAACAAATCAATTTGTTTGTTTTGATGTCGATTGCTTCAGCAGAATAGGTATATTGCAGGTTTATAGGTTTGGTTAAAAAAAAATGAAATTTAACATATTCGTTCGTCGCGAGCCGTAAGCATCTCTGTCGCACTTGTAAATTCGTACATAAGTGAGACAGGGAGGCAACACGTCGAACGTGGTGCGCGGTAGGCCCTCTGGTTCTATATGGGAATGGATATTTAACGGGATACGGTATTTCTTGACTAGACTGATTGTGGGGCAATTAAACTTCAACGCACCCATTTACACTTTTTTATTACTCAGTAGCGACAAACGCTACGTTATTACACAACTTCAGATAAGCATCGTTTAATTCAACAAAATACCATAACGCCTACTTTCTCCAGAGTCCAGAATTAAGCAAACTGTACACGAATCCGTTGAAAGCAATCATTTAGAATATGTTTATTATTTTACAGTACTCTAAATGTCGGCGAAGATGGCATTTACATAATATCAAATATAATATAGGTACAAGAAATTATAAATCTCTAAATCTAAACTAAATCTAAAGTCTAAGTCTATTTTTAGTCTAAGTCTAAATTGTAATTTTGACATGTAATGTATGTGTACATTATTAATAATAAATATGAATATGAATATATAAAGTATAATTTTATTAAAATATAATACTCTACATACATTCAATAACTAGTACCTACTTTATTGAAAACGTTAAAAATGTTAGGGTATTACGCTGTACAGAGAACTCAGAAAACTGCTAACTGCTGATGTTATCCTCATGTCGTGGTCATCAGTGTCATCACGTGTCATGGTCATGTCATGGATCATGGACATGAGGATAAATTCGGCAATAATGATTTTCTCACTTATCTGTGTTTAAAAATGTACTTACGAGTAGAGTATAATACCTAAGCTAACCTTGATTACTTGTAAAGGTGCGACCAGACCGCAGCTTAAAAAACGGTGACGGTACGGAATCGCAGTGACGTGCTTCACGCGAATCTTTTTTGTTCGCAAATCTTTGCGTAAAAAACGCTGCATTTACAAAACAGTTGCGTCTTTTACGTCACCGGTGTGGTGTCTGCCATAGGATCTCCGTAATATTTTTTGCGATTTTTACGCAGATCAATTTACGGTGCGTCACCGTATTTTAAGCAGCGGTGTGGGGAGCATGCGTCAAAAACGGTACGCATACGACGCGTCACTGCGATTCCGTATCGTGACCGTTTTTTAAGCTGCGGTCTGGTCGCACCTTTAATCTTGTAATACACGTAAGTATTACCCGGTTTAACGGTACACCGGTTTTGTTAATTCAGGTTTTTAACAGTGACACAACATTTATGAGCATAATGAACTTGGCCTCATTTTTTACACAATTAAGTACTATATATATTATGATACTTATATGCAGGTGATCAATCTAAAACGGTCAGTATGGAGAAGTCAGAAACTATGAGAGATAGCCACATCTGTTCTTAGGAAACATGGCTTCTTTTTTAAATTTAATAATAATGATATTCAATCATCATCTGTATACTCGTAGTACGTATTGGAGTGCATTATAGGTAATAGTGTAAATACAATTGGAGGTTACCTTCTTCTGGTTGTCTAGATACCATCAGTGATGCCCCGTCCATTGAACTGAATTTCACCGGCTTGCCGAATTTTCAGAGAGTTAATAAATTTTCTCTGTGGTTATAGGGAAAAGGAAAGCCATGTTAGCACCGGCTTGCCTACGAATGAATTTTGACGCGCCGCCACAACTAGGTAAGTACGCATATGCATCTACGAATAATAACTAGTTAACGTAATCTAAAAATCTCTTTGTGATTTAACAGCTGCATTCATAAATCTAATCTATAACAACCCGACTCATCTTTAATCGATCTTTTGTGTCGTATTACATCTTCAAACCTGTCAAGCAGTAAGTTATAGATGAAATTCAATCCAATTTGAACCTTGGTGCAAAAAGTTAAGGTGAATAGATAGATAGCTCTCTATTTACTTATACCGTATCGGCAGGATATTTTAATCGTGACTTGAAATGTATTTCGAAAATATTCAAGATCTCTATTTTTCCGAGCGAGTGTAAGCAGTCTATAGTCTGGGGGAATTCCATAGACGTAATTAGGGCTTTTATTAGACAAAAAAATGCATTCGTGCTATAGCTAATATTTCAATCACCGAGAGCGCTAGGCCCATCTTTAAAAAACTAAATATTTTACCGCTAACATGTATATACATAAAAAAAACATTCTGAACTCTTTAGATGCAGGTCTGATGTTTTTGCAGGTAACCAAAGAGCTCAATGAGAGCTCAATACATGGGACTATTGTACCAACCTCCTTGTCGTACTGCGATCTATCGTAAAAATGCATTGTATTGTACAACAACCTTCCTCAAGACATGAGGCAAATGGAATATAAGAAATTTGCATTAGTGATCACTAAATGGCTAAATGAAAATTACTATACTACGGTAAACCCTCAAACAAAGTAACAAACACCCTCGAAACACCCTCAAAAACCCTCCAACAAAGTCCCTCAGTTTACGATTACGACTTCGGAAGTAAATATTTTGCTTTTTTTATTCTCTCTGATTTGGGAATTTCACGAGACATAAAATATTGAAGCACTTAAGCATTTGTACCGATCAACCGGGGTGATCGTAATACAGCGCTTTGATTATGCAATAAGTTAGTTGCAAAAATTAACACGTTAACTTTTATAATCAACATTAGGTACAATTTTTCTTTGCACTGTTGTCAAATCCCTTCCTAGTCATCGACGTTTCGTTGTCACCGAGGTTACATAGGTGCTAATATCTCATTACGATCAGACATGAAATTGGTCCAAATCCTGCTTGCAAGATCTGACTTAACAATTAGGGCGATTGGCAACGAAGCCATTTTTGGTTTCGAAACAAATTATATTGCAAGTAAACATCTTTTTAGGGTTCCGTAGTCAACTAGGAACCCTTATAGTTTCGCCATGTCCGTCTGTCTGTCTGTCTGTCTGTCTATCCGAGGCTTTGCTCCGTGGTCGTTAGTGCTAGAAAGCTGAAATTTGGCATGGATATAATAAATCAATAAAGCCGACAAAGTCGTACAATAAAATCTAAAAAAATATTTTTTTTAGGGTACCTCCCGTACACGTAAAGTGGAGGTGAAATTTTTTTTCGTTTCAACCATAGAGTGTGGGGTATCGTTGGAAAGGTCTTTCAAAACTAATAGGGGTAATCCGGAAACATTTTTTGATAAAGTGAATAGATTCGGAGATAATCGATCCGAAAGAAAAATTAATTGTGTCCCCCCCCTCTAACTTTTGAACCATAGGTCCAAAAAATATGAAAAAAATCGTGGAAGTAGAGCTTAAGAAAGACATTAAATAAAAACTATAGCGAACATGATCAGTTTAGCTGTTTTTGAGTTATCGCAAAAAGTTTTCCCTTCATAGTAAAAAGACTTACTTTAATTAGGTACTGATTATGCAAATTTGCCTATTTGTTTAACTCGGGTGAAAGGTACCGTTTCATCCCTTGGTTAACAATTTACTATAGTTTAAGCTCCAGTTTAGCTTATTGTGACGGAAGAGTAACTACGGAACCCTACACTGAGCGTGGCCCGACATGCTCTTGGCCGGTTTTTTCTGCAAGCTTTCGGTTCCACTCTTCTATAGGAATGTGATGGTCGTCGTATGTGTCTCTATCAATCTCTTATAATATCTCTTTCAATCCATCTTTTTAAAAAGTGACTCTTATTTTATCATGCGGATAAAGGCATCCATAATTCGTCTACCGGTGGTTTGTTGTTTTTATTATACATTTGTTTAACATTTAGAATTTATTCTAGAAACAATCTAGACTAGTATTTTTTATATTCATTTGTATTATAATAAGTACTCGTATATGGAATAATATTTACAACATCAATAAATTGCTCTGATAATTAACTTAAGATAATTATATGTAATACTGTCTTACTATTCATAAGTGCTTGTTGCTAGGCCTACATGAATAAAGTATATTTGAATTGAATTGGTGTCTTTAGACAAACCACCGTAAAGTGGCCAAATTCAGTTATCAAAAATGTCTGCTGTAATGAGGTTGAGGTTCGTGCCCTAACTAATCGTACAGAACGTCTTTCTTCATTGCCGTGACATTTGAACACAATGGTTAATAGATGTCTTAGTCGCTGACGAAATTTCAGTGAAAGCCAGTGACGCCAGTGTGATGAAGACGAGTTTCAAGATGATCTTACAAATGTTATAGTTTCAGTATCGTTTACAGTAACAAAATGTTGTACTTAACCGACAATGAAGATAATCTTGACTGACCGACGACTGCTCTACTGCTTGGCTGCAGCTTGGTTGTTTGATAAGGGAACGGAACGAAATTAGAAATGCCGCGGAACCACTCCAAATACAGGAAAAATAACCGAAGCTGAATGCCAACGTTCACTAGTCAAAGAGACACTTGCACTAGAAGAAGAAGGTACCTATACCTACTTATACTGATCCTAGTGTTCCTGGCGTTGCTCCTTACCATAAAAATTAAGACGAAAACACTCCTAAGACTTTTAAGTCTTAGACACAAACCACAACGTAGAATTTAATAAGCTTATGTCAAGTAACCGATTATCCAATATGAAGCCCCTTAGAAGGGCACCGGTATAGTTCCCGAGGTGAGTGACATTGATTGCGCAAGCGCGTCAGGTTCTGCGGGACGACTGGTCTTGTCCAACAACGAGTATCATTCCAATATCTTGAGCGTAGGAGAGTTGATTTGATCGCTGGTACGAACCAATATATAAACGCCCTCAAATCGGGCACAGTGTTTAAAAAAATTTGCTTACAGATTCCAGTATCATATTTAACACTTGTTAGTCTAAAATTTGACCTACCATGCGCACTACCATGTGAATTATTATCCAATATCCATACGCTGTGTATCTACGGCCAAAAAGCGATGGAAAGCGAAAAATTTAAAAATTTAAAAACCCTAGTGCGCTGCGCTATATATGCCAAAAAAAACCATTTTATGTCAAAAATGCCTTACATCCTTTTGGAAAAGAGCTGATACTCTTCAAACTGCTAGATCGATTTCTATCAAACATAGCTAAGAACCACCGCAAGGAAACTAGCTTTGACGTAAAAAACGAAAAATGAACGCATTGGAATGGGTCCATCAGTTGGAGAACTACGATGCCACAGACAGACAGACAGACATCTGCGTCCAACATATAACACCCCACTTTTTGCGTGAAGGGTTAAAAAGAGCTAACGAAAAACTACTTATAATGAACTAATAAAAGTCTACAACCGGCCAGTGTAGGGTTCCGTAGTTACCCTTTTGTGACAATAGGCTGAACGGGGGCTATTAGTAAATATTTTTTGTATGATACAGGAGGCAAACGAGCAGACGGATCACCTGATGGTAAGCGATTACCGCCGCCCATGGACACCTGCAACACCTTTATACTAAGAAGTGAAGACTTTTTTCGATAACTCAAACCGATAATGTTCGATCTTATTTTCATTTAAAGTAATTAAGCTTTACTTTCGCGTTTTTTCATATTTTTTGGACCCATGGTTCAAAAGTTAGAGGGGGACGCTTATTTTTTCTCTCGGAGCTATTATTTGCGAAAATACTTACTTTATAAAAAAAACATTTAAAACCCCTATTCGTTTTGAAAGTCCTATCCGACACCCCATACTATATAGTTGAAACAAAAAAAATCATCCCCGCTTTATAATTATAATTATGTAGGGGAATTTTGGGATACCTAAAAAATATTTTTCTAGTTTTTATTTTACCACTTTGTCGGCGTGTTTGGTACCGATCACGATACGATTTATGTCAATTTGTAGCATTCTAGCATTAACAATCACAGAGCAAAGCCGCAGACGGACATAGCAAAACTATAAGGGTTCCTAGTTGACTACAGAACCCTAACAAAAACACGTACATTTGAAGAAAGAGCGATCCCATAAAAAACATTTTCATGCAAAATGTTGCCCATACGAAACCATAAGGCTCGCACTGTCAAAAAGTTATCAGATCTCATGTAGAGCCAAGCTTCTAACTCTACAAGCCCTAACTTCACAAACTCTACATCTTAGTCAAAATATATAGCTTGGCCATTTCGCCACCGTCACATGTATTAGTAAGCATCGGCGTAAGGTGAGAATTTTATTCATTATTAATTATTTTTTTATTATAAAATAATTCTTGTAGTAGGTAACGTTACGTTGTTAAAGGGTTGGGGGTGCTTTACTATTAAAAATCCTGAAATACGTATCTGGGGGCATCTTACAATCTGTTTTTTTTTACTGATTTCCCATACAAACTTCCCCGTAACGCCCCTTTCACCCTTACGGGGTGATTTTGTGGTTGAATACTATTCTATATCCTTCCCCATAAAAAAAAACTATCTACTTACCACTAAATTGGTTCAGTGGTTATTGATTCCCCATACAAAATTCCACCCGCCTTTTCACCCCCTTAGGGGCTAAAAATTTCACGTTTTAGATTTTTTATGTTGTTTGCGAACGAATACTATCCTACATACCAAATTTCAGCTTCCTAGGACTTCAGAAAGCATCCTGAGGGTTTTGATGATCATCAGTGAGTGAGTGAGTCAGTAACGAAACTGTTTTTTTTTAGATATGAATAAAATCTAAAGTATGAGAGCTATGCAATTGAATTTTTTTGTGCCTAATAAGTCTACTATTGACATTATATCCCGAGAATTTCGTTTATCTGGTAGGTATAACCCAAGCCCAAGTTATGAGGGTTCAAAAAAACAACGAAGCGCTTCGAGAAAAGGTAAGTAGTGTCCTTGCGTTTCGCTTAGCTTGTCTTGGCGGAGGCACTACCGTGTCCACAGATATGGAAATCTTTGTCTAGAGTTAATAAATTTTTTTAATAACTTGTGCGAGTGGAATATATAATCTGCCATTCCAGCGATCTATGACAAAATCGCCATTTTGTATAAAAGTATCAATCGATACCAATCAGCATATACATTTCTCCCATAGACGTATTTTAATAATTAAGAAATGTCCATTGTTGTTGGTTCCCACAGATAAAAAAAACCGATGTAATTAATGAAAGGCAATGGATCATGGTTAAGAAACCACGATTTCATACAGCTCTATATGAGTTGTGCAAAGGTAGGTAGAAGAAATGACAGGTTACCAAAGGTTAGGTACATTTACTTACTGTTTTACATATGACTTGATCTAATAGGTGTTTCTCGAGACCTAGTTTGTTCATTTTATTGTCTCATTACACCTAAATACACCGTCTATCCAAAATATTATTTACGTTTTTTAATCAGTAAGTTAATTTCTGCAACCCAAACTTCAATCAACAGCTGCTTTCACATGAAGATCGATCATGTTTATTACAAATATGACTATTACTAAAACATAGTGTTAAATCAGAGAAGTACCTAATATTCTTTTCTGACTCTTTGAAAGATCGTAATTTGAATGCAACTTCGTCCTCGTAGCAGTCGCTATAAACTTTCATTTAAACCAAGTGAAATTTAAAAAAAAAATTAAAAAAAAAACCCCATTCTCACTCATATATTACGTTTTTTTCTAAACATCGTTTCTCAGTCTAGTAGAGCTCTCCAACATTAATAAGTAACGAAACAGTTTTTTTAAATATCAATAGAAGATTGGTGAATTCAGGAAGTAAGTTTGTACTTATTTGTTTTTTTTTTCACTTGGACTCATGAACAATAACAACATTACCAAAGTGAAAAAAAAAACTTTGGTAATGTTGTTACTGGTTTAGAGCTCAACGAGGGTGCGGAGTGTTAGGGTCGGCAACGCGCATGTAACTCCACTGGAGTTGCAGGCGTACATAGACTACGGAGACTGCTTACCATTAGGCGGGCCGTATGGTGGTATAAAAAAATACTAGTATATACTCGACAGAATTAGGACTTAGGTGCTTATCAAACAACTAATACCCTTAGACAACCCGAAAGTCTGCCAGTCAAGTGGACTGCTCCTTGACTTGAGATTAATTCGGCTTATACTTTGTAGGTATCTATGTATACTACTACAAGATGTGTACTTAATTGTAATGCTCACATTACATTGTATCATTTCTTAATAATAGTGGGTCAGTGGGTAGATCGATCGGTCACGGTCTCTCGTGCCTCCGAATGCACAACTGGTTACGTTGGTATTGAAATCGACACGCAATATTCACTTAGCTCACTATATATATTGGAATTGTACAGTCAGCATCAATAGTAGCGGATAAAACAACGCGCCAAACTTTTTCAAATATAGATAAATCTCTAAAATTTACATTCAAAAGTAAATGTTTTACCGTCTTAATTGTTCTACACATAAAACCACCACATTTTGTTAAGCTGTTACAGAATGGTAGATACTTTTGAAACTTTGTTTGATCCGCTGAAAAAAAAACACATTTCTCTCATAAATGCAGTAATTTGACCAGAATGGTTAGACTATGTATGTACGAAACGCGTAGTAATTAAACTGCATGGTTTTAAACTTGTGGATTGAAACTTGTGACCTACTGCGATACCACACCAGTTCAAACCAGCAACAACAACCGGATCCTGCTAGAAAGCGATGAATCTTTCCATCAGTTCCCTGTTATTACTATACAGCTCTGCTTGGCACAATTTGTGTAAGCTTACCTTATAAATCATGTAGCATTTCCCATCCGTAGGCCAGTACAGCATCAGCCAGCCCCTCGGATGCGACGCACAAGGGTTCTTCCTCACGTCCGCCCACGGCGGCGGTAGCACTGCCGCCTGCGACCCGCAGAACAGAGCCGCTAGCCACAACCACCTAACCATTTTCAAAAATATTCCACGTTCAAAACACTGGCCACATCTCACTGCCACTTCTTTGCACTTAGTTCATATTTCTTGTTGTTATTGCACTTTCAAGCACATTTTACCTATTCACTTCATGTGTTTTAATTCAGCGTTGGGAATCCGCCACCCAAATGGTAGAAATGGAACCCAGTTGCGTCACTTCAGCTGATATGCTCATTTTAGTCAAAAACTAAAATGTATTTGTTGCACTTTCAAACACTAACCTAAGCCAAGTTTTGATTGGCATTATGAGGTTGTTGTAAACCATTTCAGGCTATATTTTTTTCTGCTCGTTATGCAAATGGAGCTACACAATAAAATGTAATGTAATAGACAAATTAAGCAAGAGTTTAGATCTGATAATTGATATAATACTTTTGCTTACAAATGTCAAAGCAATTAATCTTCATCCCAAATGTTGCATTATCATATTCTTGTTGTTAGACGAGTACGTTGATGAATAAAAAAATGTACTTTGGCACAGACGACTCAATAACAGTCGTTTTGCTGGAGGTCAGATATCTGTTATCTATATTGTCTTAACCCTTTTCCAGGCATTCGCACGATTTACCACATGCACGGCATCGCACCAATAGAATTTCCACCTTTAAAACTTAATCCGATTTAAGGTACAAATTAGATTGGACTTTCGGGGAATGTAACTTCTTCTTCTTCTTCGTCTTCAAATGAATCATCAAACCTGGATTAACTAGAATATATTTGCATTTTTTTGGGAAAATATCTTAGATTGGTGCGGCCTGGAAAAGGGTTAAATTAACTAACACGTCCCCGCGACGACATGCGATACCTACTTATCGCGCGACCGCAGCTCTTAGCTTTGATAGTTGATAAACAAAATCTATTCAACGCAGTCTAGATGCAATAAATAGTGGCAGTTGTCTGATACAGTAATCAAGATCAAGAGTTGACTTTAGAATACGAGTATAATAGCAATTGGTTTAATTCTTATTTTCATGGTGTTCGTTTCTGTTTCTTGTGAGCTTTCTGTACCCCTAGTGTAACTAAATTCGATTTTGAAACGTGACGTACGCGTTTGCGTTTAGTCTCATTTTGTATTGGATTTAGAAAGAGCGCGCCAAGCGGGACGTTTTGGAAACTCAAAATCCTATACAAAATGAGACTTAACGCAAACGCGTTCGTCACGTTTCAAAATCGAATTTAGTTACACTACGGGTACTGGTTCCCATAAAAACAATATAAAAGTCAGAATTGCGAGTCAACATAGGATGTTTTGCCCGTCAGCGTCAAAATATTATTTTTACAAAAATAGGTACCTTTAAAAGAGTATCTCTAACTTTTAGAAATACAATAGGTATCGACACTTGTTCATTTAAAAAAAACGAGCTATCGCTAACAAATTTAATTAAATACTATTTGGCGCTTTTTGATTGTATAACCAAATTACCCCAATTATACTTAGTTAACATTTTATCAGTAACGCCCTAGTTCAGTTCCCACTTCTCACAAGTCGATGTACCTACTTAATTGATTAATAAAATTGTATCCAATTACACGAAATTACCGACAGTTAATAATCAAAGGTATTATTGATTAGTCCCTTCGAGACGTTTGAATAGAATTCTGTAACATCCATGAAGATACACCATAATTACATCTTTACCTTGTCGCTTTTAGGTAAACAACATCTCATGTAGTGTCGTCTACTGCCCGTTTAAATTTTTATTATTATTACAAACTTGAAAATTGAAATATATTTATTTGCATTAAGTGTGGTAAACATTCATGGTCACCTTTACATATGTAAAATTAGATCACACACTTACCTAATAATATGCATGCGAAAAAAATTCTACACACTAACAACTAAGTAAATTTAGAATATTTACAAACATGATATGATTTAAGAATAAAATTAATACAAAATTATATTACAAATATCAAACATATTGTTCATGTTAAATGCTAAATAAGTTAATAAGGACATTACATTTTATTCTTCGTTATAAGATTCTAAAATTTAATTCGTTATTAGATGCCGCCTAATCTGGGTTATCGATGGTTGTTGTCTTATTATGAGAGGTAAATTGCCCTGTTAGTACCTATGTATTTTAATGTGGATCAAATCTTGGAAGCTAAATGTGACTCACTTCCCGATTTCCGATTGAGCTGAAATTTTGCATCATGTAAATCGGATAACAATACAATATTATGATGACATGGAGCTGATATGATGATGGAGACATGAGGTGGCCATGGGACCGCTGTGATCAAACAACGCGAACTAATTGTATTTGCTGAGGTTAAAATTACCTCGATGAGTATTAGTTGCTTGTGGAATGAAAAGTACAGTCAGCTATAGAATTTTATGCCAAAAACAATTTTTTTGCCAAAAACTTATTTTATTTCTTACATACTTGCCTAATATTGAGCTACAATCGACAACCAATCCACTAGCAAAATACAAAAAGTAAAATGTAAATTTGTCAACGTTTTTCATTTTGTAAGATTTTTTTTTAGAAAGATATAGATGTAATTTGTAACAAAAGAGATCGATTAGGCATTCTAAATTTTTGTACTTTCCAAAATCGGTGTAATAGTAATTCATTGAGTAGGTATATTCATTTTTATTCGTATTTTGGCTTATATACCCACTAACCAGTCCTAACTCCCAACTCAATGGTTATCAAACATTTGCACGCCATGATTGCTTGTAACGCGTGCACAGGAAAAATTTGCCCGACATTTGATTGTTTAGCACAATAGTACACGTTGTACCCGCTAGAAACGTTTCCCATGAACGATCCGCTCTTATATCCGCTTTTTTCTCATCACCGCTCCCGGATAACGGTCAGTGCGCCCGCGCCACTAACGGTTCGGTTACCGTTTGAAAGAGCAGCCGAATGTTGAAACACTCCACAATTATTATTAACCCACTTACTTCTTACAGAGATTACGTGTAAGCGATTTGTCAGTGGTGCAAGTCAAAAGAAATACTCGTGGATATAATATGCTCACTTTCTTATTGATCTTATTCTGACAAGTTCCTCTGTAGAAAGAAACTTTTCTTACCATTGTATTACCTAAAAGGTATATTACAATGAAAATATTACAGATAAAATGTTAAGTTTTTTGTAGATACAAAAAAAGGACAAACTGATTCAATGTGTAAATACTACATACTGCACTTTCCTGGACACGGAAGAATGAAGTTGAAAATCTACAGATCGTTAGGAACCCAAAAATAGTATGTAGTCTGTGATTTACGTTCCTTAGGATCTACATGTCCAATGACAACGATTGCAGTGCCATCTACGTTAAGCGTTGTGTGCTTTATATCCACATTCAACTGTTAGCCTTAAAACCTTCAGAAAAAGAAGACCTCTAAGTAGAGGGATAAGCATCATTAAAACTTTATTTATATTTTGGCAAAAAATGCCAAGTACAATTAATTTTGAAACGATTACTTCGCCCTAAGTATCATTTTATATTAAAAGATCGATATATCTGCCTGAACTTTGTGTGCACGTGAAGCACGTGAAGTTTTATCTGGAAGGCAGAATACGCTATCTCAAATGACTTGCGACGTAATTCATAGCAGTTTGCTTGATGCAAAATAACACTATAAGATTGCAATAACTGCAACTTTAGATACCGTAAATTCATTAGTACTTATTACCATGTATGAGTACTAAGAACATATGACTGTTAATCACATGGTAATTCACTCGTGAGTATATTTGCAATATCGCGCAAACAGCACGGCAAAGCAATTGATCTTGGCTTTATAATGCTATACAAATTGAATATGTAGGTATACAATTTTTATCAATAAAAAAGAAATTATTAAAAAAATATATTTACATATATACTTAAAAACAGACTTTTTTCAAACTGAACGATTTTTACTACAGGACCAAGCCCGTTGTCGCGAAAAATTTAGTACCTTTTTTACGATTTCGGGATTGGGCCCTTTGTGAAAATTCACCTGAGTGTATGGCTAAGGGTTGTAAACGCATCCAGTACTCATATCTTCAACACCCATCATAATCTATGTCACTCCCATAACTGAATAATAACCGCATTTTTAATGGGTCATTTTTCAAGCGTAAGTATTAACGCACAGTTGTAGCTTACTTATAGTCTGTTTTTTTATTCCGTAGATTAAAATGACAACCATAAATGTCAAACGCAGAAATAATGTGACCAGCTTAAAACAAATAGTCTGATCTTTAATATCGGTTTGTGAATAACCGATAAATATTAAATTAATTTTAGATCCCAAATAAACAATTAATGAAATCTACTCACTACATGATAGGAAGTAAATAATAAATAAAATCTACTCACTAATAATCCACTCAAAAATTCGCTTTTAAATATTAGAAATATTGTGTTTAGACCTGGATACAAACTTTCTAAAATGCCTCAAAATGGTGTTACATGCCTATATAAGTAACTGCCAATAGTTTATTTTCGGTTAGTACCGGTTGTAGCACATCACTATTTATAAGACGTAAAAAACCAGCAACACATGAAATGTCATTTTAGTGTACGGGATAAAAAAATAGACTATAGTAACTTTTACGTGCGTGGTGGTTCATTGGAACGTGAGGGGCATTGGAATTTAAAATTCTAATATCACTGTTTCGCTACATAAAAACCTTGAGCCGGAGTTCGCCAGCGATCGATGTCAAAATCAAATCAATATTTTATTTTAACATAGCTCACCCTTGGCTCCATGTAGTATTGTACTGACTTTCATTTTGGGATCAACTTGTGATTTCGAATCGGCCTTCATAACTCACTCAATCGCGTGTCGGACCAAACAAAATGGAACAGGCGTATTCTAATGTTAATTATAGGATATAAATTCAATCTGGATTAGATTTGGTTCGGATCTGTCAGTGTCAAAAGTGACTTTTTGGTTGAAGAAATGGCACTTATGACACTGACAGATCCGATCGATATCTGATCCAGATCGAATTCATTGAAAGATTCT
This sequence comes from Cydia pomonella, assembly GCF_033807575.1. Classification (NCBI taxonomy): domain Eukaryota; kingdom Metazoa; phylum Arthropoda; class Insecta; order Lepidoptera; family Tortricidae; genus Cydia; species Cydia pomonella. Next base: position 10,755,963 of record NC_084706.1, on the reverse strand, counting down.
ACTCTTTCAAACAATACGATAAAATACAGCAATGTCATGACTAGGGTTATCGTTTCTACCCTACCTGCTTATCATCGGTTATTTCATTTCCGCTCTCAGGGTATAGACAAAAACGGATGAAGCAAGACGCCTCTAGTTGCAGTTGTTGCAAAATGTATTGGATAACGATCCTCTTACATTTAGTTTTAACAAAGAAAATAAAAGAGGACGACGAGATTAGTAAGGATTAGAAACACTTATGGTTCAAGAGAGAAAAATAATCCTGTACTTCCTATCTTCGGAGTTACTTAATTAGATTAGATTAGTCTTTGATATAGTTGACGACCCGTCTGGCCTCGTGGATAGTGATCCTGCCCATGAAGCCGATGGTCCTAGGTTCGAATCCCGGTAAGTATATGTGTGATGAGCAAAGATATTTGTTTCTGAGTCATGGATGTCTGAGTATACCCACAATACAAGCCGTCTTGAGCTTGCCGTGGGACTTTTTGTGTAAGAATGTCCCCATAATATTTATTTATTTAAATTACTTCATTTAAGCTCAAGAATGTACCCTTGAAATTAAAGGAGTTTGATAAACAACACCGTGTATTGTGTACGCAAAGATACTAAACTAATAGATTTGCTGGCTGTACATAGTTTGTCTATGAAAATTGTTTTCTACTATAGACACACACCTTTCTGATGATCATTTAAAGTTTAAAATAAAAAGTTGTAAGTATCAAAAAATACGTAAGCATAATAAATAGAATGACACAAAACAGAGGAGATGGTAAAAGTTTTGGATGTGTCATGTACTCATGACACTGGAATTCAAAAAACGAGGACAAGGACACCCAAACAGCCTAAAGGATCCTGTTGTAATGTTTCGTTTGTATTTAAGTAGGTAAATCTGTCTCGGCTCGGCGGCGTGAAAACTAACACATACTGTTTGATAATTTACACGAAGATTACAATAGAATATAACAAACATTCGATCACGATAAGGTTTAGGTTATTTGGAAGAGATTGTTTTTTAGAGATAAGGCTGCCTGTTGTTTACCTCTACTTATTTAACTGCATTTTCTGTATTGTTTTATTTATTGAGGTGTGAAATTAAGAACATTTGAATTCATAACATAATATTTAATATTCACGGTAATTCATTACTTTAAGATAAACAAAAACCATTATAAAGACAAAATTCTTTTCTTGGACCTTAACCTAAACCTATATTAAATATTTAGTCAACAAACGCCACTTTTCCCGTACCTAACTGTAAATATTTAATTTTAAGGTAAGGTTTAGATGGGTTATTCCCACTAGTTACCACCAACATTTGGTTAGCATTCAATGCTAATAAAAACAGTATAAATGTTGAGTGCTTTGATCAATAGTGAATTATAAGTTAATTTGTTCTTAGTTTAATTATAAGTTGATTAATGTTTCAGGAAACTGCCTTAAAAGTGATCAAAAATAGCCGGCCTTATACTGATTTATTTGTTCGTTCGTATTATTGTGACGTTATTTATTGAAAGGAACCTTATTGTCGATGGCGCTTACGCCATTATCAACGATGCTCCTTTATAAATACAACGCTGCGCTACACAGTGTGGCGTAAGCGTTCCGACAAAAGATCCAGGTTTCACCGATAACGACACAATTAATTCAATTTACAATTAATAAGAAAAATTTCATCAAAAAGTTAATTACTCTGTAACTATTTTTTTTTTTCACTTGCATCGGTTTTATTATTTTTGATCACTTCGACTTAAAATTATTTATTAAAGCACTCTTTAATTTATTAATTATACAATTTCTATTTTTTATTACTATTGTACTCTAACAACATTTTGGTGGTAACTGCCGGGAAAAAAATCCCAGTAGTTACCACCAAACCGAGTTGGTAATTTGTATTCCCAGTTATTACCGCTTGGTGGTAACTAGTGGGAATAACCCTTTGGAAGAGATCGCTTTTTGAGATTAGGTTGGCTGTTGTTTACCTCTACTTATTTTAATCCATTTTCTGTCTTGTTTTTGAGGTGTGAAATGGAGATCATTTGAATTATAGGCATACCTATTCATTACATTTAACATTAAAAAAAAATAAAAAAAAATTAGACAAAGATTTTTTTTTGAACCTTAATCTAAACCTATATCAAATATTTGGTCAACAAAGGCCACTTTTCCGGTAACTGTCAATATTTAATTTCCTGAAACCGTTTCAAACAGTGAAAAGCAAAGTAGCAGAAAGATTTATTTCATGTTTTTAGCTTCACCTTAATAAATTATCATTAGCCCGTTAATTTATTTATTTTCAACTTTATTGCACATGAAATACGTATAACAAGCGGACTTAATGCCTCAAGGCATTCTCTACCACTCAACCATAGTGGCGAAACAGAAATACGTCAAAATGGGTGCAATAAGGGGAAAAAAATCTTAATTACCTAAATTAATACATATATTATTTCCAGATATTTTACGGATTGAACAAATCTACCAGATTAAATGAATTTAACAATTACCTACACTTAAAACCTAATTAGCACATTGCCCTCTAAATTTATATTGTCGTTTCATTAAAAAAAAAACACTGTGAACCATAAACAAAACAAACTCCGCGTGTTCGGCCCGAGTGGCGATGGCGCGCCTCAACGACAGCGCGTCTGTGCGCCTACTGAGGCGACTGAGGCTTTTGAGCTTTGGACACAACACAACAGACCCGCAGATAGCTTAGTAGATCTTACGATATCATATCAGAAGACAACTCTATAGGTACACACAAATCACCAATGAATAGTGCTGGCTTAGCTGTATGTGATAAGCCCGCATTTTATGAAACGTGCCTTATGCAGAGGAAGTACGGACAAAGTGACATGGTATTTGGTTTTCGAGATGTATTTCTTATCTTCTTCTTAATATCGGTCTCTCAAACCATCCAGCATGTTAATAAAATGACACAAATACAAAAAAATATATATATTAGAGTTGGGACTCTTTGGGACATTAGCGCCTGTGAAGCATGTGTCTAGAAAAAATACATAGTAAACACCCCTATAATGGAACAGCCACGAGTAATGGGATGGTATAGACAAATCCTGTAAAACAAGTATTTATGTATTTACCATCAGTTTTTAAACGCTGACAAAATTTTACCATAAAGAAGAGCCAAAGAGCTGCTTAAATGTCCCATGATCGGTGCCGTTAACATATGAGGCCAATCCGAACTTACATTTTGTTGTAAAAAATATGTCATTTTATCATTCTCCCGTTTGTCTCGCTCATGCCAAAACATGTACGGCCAAGGACGAGTGAAATGCACACGTGAATTTGATAACAGAATGACATTATTTTGATATCAAAATGTACCTAAGTTCGAATTGGCCTCCATAGCAAAAACCACGGGAAGTGGTGGAATTATTGATGTATATCTCAGCTTAAATATTTTATTTAACTCACTTATACTCGATATAAACCTTTGTTTGTTGTTGTTGTATGTTGTGTTGCTAGCTGAAAGTAATCTAAAGCCTATGTAGGTACAGTCACCTGCAATAATATGATAGTCTTCGAAATCCGCAAAAATATGTGACACGCTCTTATGGCTCTTCAAATACTGTGTCAAATATTTTTGGGCCTTCGTTATACATATTATTTATTGCAGGTGACTGTACCGTACCTATCATTTGAATTTAATCATTATCGGCTACATTACGAATGGTTAATTATTGGCTTTTCTAACCAGTTTAAAGCGTTATCAGGCAGTCTTTCTTACTTCTAGCTTATATAGATGTAAACATATAGCGATTTCTAAATGCAATCTTGGAGTAAACTGGAAAGATGTTGGTATAAATAAGTAATGGTGATAGATACTGCAAAGCTTAGATTTGCTTTTCATTGTAGAGTTTTTATTAAATATTAAGATTACACAAATCTCTCAAATACAAAGAACTTAGTACCACACGTCGGAGAAAACCTAAAGCTGCCCCCATTCCTAAACTAAACTCTGTGTTCGCAAAGCGGCAGTATGTTTCTCAAGCAGCCCACTTGTATAATTTAGTTGATGCCACACAATCTATCTATCCACTTCAGACATATAAATGTAAAAAAGTAGTTCGGGATTGGTTAAATAATTTAAACTATGAGCAAACAGAGTTATTATTACATTCTAATGCTAGGTAATATACATAAATTCAAATCATCATATAATCTAATCACAAATGTATTTATCATAAACATTCTTTCTCTCACACACACACACTCACTAATACAGACGAACTAACACGAAACACTCACACCCACATACACTCACACACAATATTAACATAGTTTAACATAGTTAACATATTTTCTTAATGTTAAAAACTTTATGCTATATTCTAAAATAATTATTTCCCCTTTACTCTGAGATTATTACATTGCTTTAATCTGTTAACTTAACTATTACTTAAGCCAAATTATAATTTAATTCATTACTTTCTGTACCTACATAATTAACGTGCATTGTATTGGTTTAATATAACCTTAACTTGCTGCTGGAAGAGCGGGGTCTCCTGTCACAAGTATTGATATACTTACTAGGAGGTCCCAACCCTTTCTCAATTTGTAACACAATGATTGTGACCAATAAACGATTTTTCATTTTCATTCATTTTCATTTTCATATTAAATAAAAACTTAATATACGAGGGCAAATTGATATTTTTTAAATAGAAAAAACTGTAATAATTGGGCAATCATATCTTTATTTCAATGCGTGCTTAACTCTTTCTGATCACTTGTATATCATTAGGATGGGATCACCCTGAAACGCACACGCCTCATTGAATACATACTTGTCACTTTATACATAGATAAATATAATATATATATATATATATATATACATGAATAAATACCTATAACAGTGCCATGCGATTCAGCCATTGAGGAAGAGTAATCATCATATAAAAATATCATGGAGGAGATTAAAAGTGTAGTTTAAGGAGTGTCTTGAAAGAGTAAAGAAATTATTATAGAGTTATAGTAGGAAGACGGGACAGAAAGAATCAAATTCTGAGCGGACCTAGTAGAACAGAGATAACTGAACACGTTCCTGAGATAGTGGGGAGTTGCGGGGTTAAAAAGAATTGAATACAGAAAGGACAAAATGTGGGAGTTACGACGTAGGGGAATAGGGAGGTACTTGTGCTGTGAAGTGAGTTACTTACATATTCATATTTGCGTAACCCAAATATAATCCGTATCAAGATCCGTGTGAGACCGAGATAAGCCACGTCAGCCGCGTTAGCGTAATCTAGAATGGGAAGGAGAAGAGTCTTCGTATGTAGGTATAATAAACACAAAATAAGTGCGCTGTCTCAGATTGAATGTATTAGATGTAGTTGTGACATCTCTTGAGGTTTTATTACACTCTAGTTCACCCGAGAATCCGACTCATCCGAGCTGCTCTTGCGGTCAAGCAGCAGCTTCCTAATGGGCTAGCGATCGAACGATTTCATCGCACGATCAAAAATTATGTGCACGATGATTCGCGAGCTCACTTAGGACACTCTAAGGAGATTTTATTAAATCTCTTCGTGCGAATAGAATGCATTATTTGCTCGAACAATGCCAATTAGGACTACGACTACACGCCCTGTCAATCCCATTGTTTAATAGACCTACAGCCCGATTCTGCTTTTAATTTATTTTTTACGCCACTGTTCGGAAATGTGGCAATAGATGGTCTTAAACCAAGCTGGAAAGTAGGCAATAGCTGTAGCACCTGAACCACCACTACTACAATGTTTCATTGTTATCATCTTCTGTCATTGGTGATCATTGATACCATCATCTCTCATTGGTGGTAAAATAAAATTAGGTTATTTATAGGACCAATTACTTGTTTAAAAAAAAGAAACATCAAAACCTTCTCGGTGTTTTTACTTTTGTAGCTATTTGTAGTTTTTTAGCAAAAACGCTTCTAAATTTAGAGACGGCTTGAAGCAAACAACAGAAAAATGCCTCTTAAAAGTGATAAAAAATTTAAAAAGGCGAGATCGGAAAATACTTACTGAATTGGATAGTGTAAATTGTGTTTGACTAAAAATACAAGAAACACGTATCTACGCTATAAAAATGAGACCTTCTAGAGAAGAAAATATAAATGTTCCTGGTAAAAATACTTCGCTTTATTTCAACAATTGTCCTCATGCCAATATAAATATTAATTTCTATTAAAGTACTTATAGTTATGCAAATGTTTTCTTATTTCCTCGCAGTAGTCGTGAAAAGCACTATGTAATGCCTCGGCCAGAAACGCCAAAGATGGACTCGTATTATTTGAGGGCCTCCATTAGCGTGCCAGCCCTCAAACTCATTCGTCTATCTTTGAGCGGTTTTCCAGCCTCTCCTACAATGTACTATTTCACGCCACTGTTCAGAAATATGGCAATAAATGGTCTAAAACCAAGCTAGAAAGTAGGCAATAGCTGTAGCACCTGAACCACCACTACTACGAGTATGATCTCTTAGTGGCTTTTACTGAACATGCAGTGTTGCCTACGAGTATGTACCTGTGAGATATTCATTTAAAATAACAAAAAAAAAATCGTTGAAAAAAAAAATCTAACAAAAAAAAGAAGTATAATGCTCTTACGGTAGATGTCAATAGATGTCGCTAAGCCTCTAAGGTGCATATGGGTGATATGGTGGAAATATTCGCTGTCATCGAGTGAAATCTGGATAGCTCAGTTGGCAGGGCGATGGACTAGTGATCCAGAGTCCCGAGTTCAAGTCTCGCCCGAGATAGTGATTTTTTCCACTTTAAATTTATTTCTAAATTTGTGGTATCGTTTGCAGACGTTTCTGCTTAAAGGATGACTCACGCTACACAGTGCCAGGACCGGGCCGGGGCGGACCGGAGCGAGCCGTCACACGGACTTTCAGGAGCGCCACCGTCGCCGGACCGTTCCGGGGCCGGGGCGACCGGGCCATCATCTCTATATTATAGTATCTCTATGCGTTGACACTATCGTTGAGTCTCCGAGCGCGAGACAGGCCGGGCCGGGCTGTCCGAGCTCACCGAGCCGTCCAAATAACGGACTGTTCATGACAAATGTCACAAATGTCAATCATATTGAAAAAATTGGTTCGATGGGAAGCAAGTCGATATAGAAATAAATAATAAAATCAAAATATTGGCCCTGGCTGCCATAATAGCTCATGAAGAGAATACTGCATACTCTGGGTAATTGTGCATTTGGACATTTCGCGGACACTTTCGGAAAAACATTATGTGAAGAGCTTTATTTCCACATGACCCGAGACTCTTTCGAAGCCACCGTGTTCTCTGCTTAAGGTAATGGAAATACAATGCGTGTATATTGTCTCAAATAATCATGTGCCGAAGCATATTAAACTATTAAAAGGAAAAGGGATGACCGGTTCTCCATACAAACATAGTCCCCATTTTCCTCTCTGGATATTGATATTCCCTTCGTTCTACATCCAATTTTGTAATAGTACATTACGATACAAGTGCGAAAAATAGGAAATTCGAAACAAGTGGCGATAAATTAAAACACGACCGAAGGGAGTGTTTTAAATCGACACGAGTTGCGAATTACTTATTCGCATTATGTATCGTACAACGTTTTACAGTACATGGCTCTTTAAATGTTCGACTCAGTAACGTAATATGCTAATTTTCGCACTAGTGCGGTAAAGTAGCAACATATGTACTGTAAAAATATTATCCGTAATGGGGACTACGTTTGTATGGAAAAGCGGTCTCGTTTTGAGGTAGGTAACTAGGCAGATTACTTAGAGATTGACTCATCACAAGCTGCCCTAAGTGCTTCTTAGCGAGTAGACAGGCCTATTGTTTTTCAGTATTATTTTCTTCTATTGAGGTGTGCATTTGTGTTGTATTGCAAAAATATATCCGTTGGGGTTCAGTGATACCCGATAGATATTAACCCTGAATCACAAATGATCATTTTGCTTAATGCCGCGTTTTTGCATTATTTTCTCCCATCAATCCTATCATAGACTTGTTCCGTTTCAGGAATGCATGAAAAACTTAAGTTTAAAAGAGAAGATATTTAAAATGGCTGTAGGAATACCACAACATTTTAAAGCATCGATATAAGATAATCATCTACAAACATTCAGCTATAGAGAAATACGCGTACACCACTAAGAATGTCGGTGGTGCGCTCTCAAAGTAAAAAAAATAACCTTTAAGTTCGGTACACTAAGATAGAATTGTCTAACAAGTACAAAAAATAAACTACTTACTGGCTTACTTACTTCTTGCGGAAAAGGAATTTTTGATCTATAATACGAGTGGGTTAGGTAGTTGAAATTTACAGTGTGCATTTTATGGTTCCGTAGCCAAAATGGCAAAAACCCTTACAGTTTCGTCATGTCCATCTGTCTGTCTATCTGTCTGTCCGTATGTCACAGCTATTTTACTCAAAAACTATAAGATAACCAAAAGAGAAAAGTGGAAAGTAGGTATTTTTTATACTACGTTGGTGGCCGGCCTGATGGTAAGCTACTACTTAGTTTAGAAGTTCAAATGTATAAAAATATAATTTTTAGGCACGCCATACATGTAACTAAAAGTGAAAAGGTTATTCAAGTAAAAGAGTATTAAATTTAAGATTTTTTTTAAGTAAGTGAGATGGCAAAGGAGTCTTGCGTAGCCCGTCATGCTAGCCCGAAATGATATGAACGCTCTGACGTCGGGCTACAGCGGCGGCCTCATATTGAGAAAGTCGGGCGTAGCCCTTGTGCTATGCGTGCTCTAAGGCCGAGGGCCCCCTCATAACAAATGAATCGGGGGTAGCCTTACGTACCTAAATAGCTTCCTCATACTAAAAAGTCGTGCAGAAGAAGATAACAATATAATTTTTTCAATATGTCAATTCCAGATTTTCTATGTTTCTTAAATGTATAGTAACATGGCAGCAGTTTTCATCTTTAGGGTTTCGTACCCAAACGGGACCCTATTACTAAGACTCCGCTGTCCGTCCGTCCGTCCGTCCGTCCGTCTGTCACCAGGCTGTATCTCATGAACCGTGATAGACAGTTGAAATTTTCAAAGATGACGTATTTCTGTTGCCACTATAACAACATAGTATTGTGTTCCTGCCGGTGAGTAAGGTTGCCAGAGCTCAACGAGGGGAAGGAGGGTTGTTAGGCTCGGCAACGCGCATATAATTCCTCTGGAGTTGCAGGCGTACATAGCCTATGGAGACTGCTTACCATCAGGTGGGCCGTATGCTTGTTTGCCACCAACGTAGTATATAAAAAACCAAATACTAAAAAAATTACGGAATCACGTTGGGCGAGTCCGACTCGCCCTTGTCCGGTTTTTATATTTATTCGTAAGCTTGCATTAATTGCCATGGCACTTTAGGCTTAGCTTGTAAGTACAGTCGAGGAAATTGATTCTTTAGCAGTTAACGTGTCACGTTACAATGGACAGCTCTTACCATAAGTATGTACAGCCAAATTTACTTGAACCGCAAGTTGCTAAAGAATCAATTTCCGCGACCGTACTAATAGGATATTCTTTGCTAATAGGTCTAATAAATAATATGTTGCGGACTCTTTTCTTAAACCTTTTTACTTGTATACTTTTTACGACATTTGACGCTGTCATGTTATTCAAATAGTAAAATAAATCTGACAAGAGAGAAAATTGTGATCTTATTTACAGAAAGATACTTAATGTATGAAAAAATAAGCAAAAATAAGAATGAATGTTTTGTGAGTGTGAAACAATTTTATTTTCTTTGACAAATAGAGCACTGCATTGCATTAACGATTATTATTATTTTAATTTGTATGTCTTTCCCATCACGGAACAATGGTATTCCGGACCTTTGAGAAGCGTGCGCCGAGCCCTAACCTAACGTAGAGGCCCTTTTGACACGTTCATGAAATGTAAGATGTACACCGAGCTGATGCTGCCCTTGCCCATGTCATAGGACGCACGCAGAGGCAGGCCCGACAGGGTGTAAGGACTATTGAGAGTTGTTGGAATCTAAAATAAACTAGGTTATTGTGTGAAAGCGATGGGCTAAACACTGAGCTATGGGATAAAAAACCAGACGCCTGCCTAATAAAACGGTATACAATTTTATTTCCGGCAGACGACACAAAAAGCGACATCTGGGATGGCTCAAGAGTAACACTGGTGTGAGCGGCTCAGGGGTATCGAGAGGCGTGCACCGCTTTCAACCCAGTGGCTGTAACAGCCACTGTGCCAACTCGCGTCTTGCACTTCCACCCTTGGAACTTATAGCTCTAACGACTCCACCCTGGCCGGCCGGCCAAGGCAACCCAGAAGCAGATAATCCTGTCCCACCCACCCTCCTTCGAATGACAGAACTCCCTAGGAACACTCGGGTACGTGAGATCGTTACTCCCCAACTGCATGCCACAAGCTGCCCGAAGTTGACTGATTGCACTGGTAAAATCAGCGGGCCATAGATTATTAGTTTGCAGTTCCTAAAAGCCATTGCTGAAAGGATGTGTAGCTGTCATATACAAAAACAATGGGTAGACAGTCTCAAAGGGTATGTCTTATGATAAATAGTTTCATGCCGCAGTAAAATAATGTGATTTGTAGTATTTAGTTTTAAAATATATTTTTATAATGTGTTTGCTAATCTTAAGGTATTTATCTATGGGCCGCTAGTTGCCTGAAATAAATTATGATAGATAGACGGATAGATGGGGTGTTCTAAGAGAAAGTCGCTTTGAAAATGCTTTTGTCTTGTATGGCAGCTTCCTCAATCAACTGCGTAAAGCTCGAGAAAATACTGCCAAAAGGCTAGGCTAGATAATAAGTTTTTATAAAAGAAACATGTCTTTATGGGACCCATAACATTGAAGCAATACAAAAGTTAGAAATGAGAGTCAAATCTGACAATCGTTATCTACGCACGAAACGCCCCTTATTAAATGATACTTGATCGTGACGTCATGATTAAGTTTAATGCGTTTTATTTGCATTGCATTTACAAAAAGAGGAGCTTTCGAGTTTCGAGGATTATGTTTTTAAAATACGTGTATATTACGTAGGTTTGTTTGTATTGATTTTTTGATTCTAGAAATAATAGTTGTATAACCTTAATATGTATGTAGGTAAGTACTAAGTACATAAAAGGTACCGAAATAGGTCAGAAGAGCAGTAAATTCAATATTACTATACAGTATATCCAAAAAGAGCGCTATGATAAGTAAAAGTTCCTTTTTAGGGTTCAGTACCCAAAGGGTAAAACGGGAGCCTATTACTAAGACTCCGCTGTCAGTACGTCTATCCGTCTGTCACCAGGCTGTATCTCGTAAACCGTGATAGTTAGTTGATATTTTCACAGATGATGTATTACTGTTGCCGCAATAACAACAAATACTAAAAACTACGGTACCCTAGATGGGCGAGTCCGGCTCGCATTTGTCTGGTATTATTTAAATATAGGAGGCAAATGAGGAAAGCCCATGAACAGAGGTCGTACCTATCATAGGATAAGTAGATATATATGTACAAAGAAACAGCGGTATGTTAAGTAGATTTTTTTATATAGTAGGCAAACGAGCAGAGCCCATGAACAGAGGTCATACTCTTATCATAGAATTGGTAGATATGTACAAAGAAACAGCGCTATGTTAAGTAGAATCGATTTTTTTTTAAGTAGGAGCTAAACGAGCAGAACTCATGAACAGAGTTCGTATCATAAGATTTGTAGATATGTACATAGAAATGGCGCTATGTTAAGTAGAAGTATTTTTTTAAATATAGGAGGCAAATGAGCACAGCCCATGAACAGAGGTTGTATCATAGGATAAGTAGATATGTACAAAGAAATGGCACTATGTTAAGTAGATTTTTTTTTTTAATATATGAGGCAAACGAGCAGTGCCCGCGAACAGAGCTCGTATCAGAAGATTTATAGAGATGTACAAAGGAATGGCGTTATGTTAATTAGAAGTATTTTTTTTTAAATATAGGAGGCAAACGAGCAGAACCCATGAACAGAGCTCATATCATAAGATTTGTAGAGATGTACAAAAGAATGGCGTTATGTTAAGTAGAAGTATTTTTTTAAACACAGGAGGCAAACGAGCAGAGCCCATGAACAGAGGTCGTATCTTAAGATTTGTAGATATGTACATAGAAATGGCGCTATGTTAAGTAGAAGTATTTTTTTAAATATAGGAGGCAAATGAGCAGAGCCCATGAACAGAGGTTGTATCATAGGATAAGTAGATATGTACAAAGAAATGGCACTATGTTAAGTAGATTTTTTTTTTTAATACATATAGGAGGCAAACGAGCAGAGCCCATGAACAGAGGTCATACTCTTATCATAGAATTGGTAGATATGTACAAAGAAATAGCGCTCTGTTAAGTAGAATCGATTTTTTTTTAAGTAGGAGCTAAACGAGCAGAACTCATGAACAGAGTTCGTATCATAAGATTTGTAGATATGTACATAGAAATGGCGCTATGTTAAGTAGAAGTATTTTTTTTAATATAGGAGGCAAATGAGCAGAGCCCATGAACAGAGGTTGTATCATAGGATAAGTAGATATGTACAAAGAAATGGCACTATGTTAAATAGATTTTTTTTTAATATATGAGGCAAACGAGCAGTGCCCACGAACAGAGTTCGTATCAGAAGATTTATAGAGATGTACAAAGGAATGGCGTTATGTTAAGTAGAAGTATTTTTTTTTAAATATAGGAGGCAAACGAGCAGAACCCATGAACAGAGCTCATATCATAAGATTTGTAGAGATGTACAAAGGAATGGCGTTATGTTAAGTAGAAGTATTTTTTTAAATACAGGAGGCAAACGAGCAGAGCCCATGAACAGAGGTCGTATCTTAAGATTTGTAGATATGTACATAGAAATGGCGCTATGTTAAGTAGAAGTATTTTTTTAAATATAGGAGGCAAATGAGCAGAGCCCATGAACAGAGGTTGTATCATAGGATAAGTAGATATGTACAAAGAAATGGCACTATGTTAAGTAGAATTTTTTTTTTTAATATAGGAGGCAAACGAGCAGAGCCCACGAACAGAGCTCGTATCAGAAGATTTATAGAGATGTACAAAGGAATGGCGTTATGTTAAGTAGAAGTATTTTTTTTTAATATAGGAGGCAAACGAGCAGAACCCATGAAAAGAGCTCATATCATAAGATTTGTAGAGATGTACAAAGGAATGGCGTTATGTTAAGTAGAAGTATTTTTTTAAATACAGGAGGCAAACGAGCAGAGCCCATGAACAGAGGTCGTATCATAAGATTTGTAGATATGTACATAGAAATGGCGCTATGTTAAGTAGAAGTATTTTTTTAAATATAGGAGGCAAATGAGCAGAGCCCATGAACAGAGGATGTATCATAGGATAAGTAGATATGTACAAAGAAATGGCACTATGTTAAGTAGAATTTTTTTTTTTAATATAGGAGGCAAACGAGCAGAGCCCACGAACAGAGCTCGTATCAGAAGATTTATAGAGATGTACAAAAGAATGGCGTTATGTTAAGTAGAAGTATTTTTTTTAATATAGGAGGCAAACGAGCAGAACCCATGAACAGAGCTCATATCATAAGATTTGTAGAGATGTACAAAGGAATGGCGTTATGTTAAGTAGAAGTATTTTTTTAAATACAGGAGGCAAACGAGCAGAGCCCATGAACAGAGGTCGTATCATAAGATTTGTAGATATGTACATAGAAATGGCGCTATGTTAAGTAGAAGTATTTTTTTAAATATAGGAGGCAAATGAGCAGAGCCCATGAACAGAGGTTGTATCATAGGATAAGTAAATATGTACAAAGAAATGGCACTATGTTAAGTAGAATTTTTTTTTTAATATAGGGGGCAAACGAGCAGAGCCCACGAACAGAGCTCGTATCAGAAGATTTAAAGAGATGTACAAAGGAATGGCGTTATGTTAAGTAGAAGTATTTTTTTTTAAATATAGGAGGCAAACGAGCAGAACCCATGAACAGAGCTCATATCATAAGATTTGTAGAGATGTACAAAGGAATGGCGTTATGTTAAGTAGAAGTATTTTTTTAAATATAGGAGGCAAACGAGCAGAGCCCATGAACAGAGGTCGTATCTTAAGATTTGTAGATATGTACATAGAAATGGCGCTATGTTAAGTAGAAGTATTTTTTTAAATATAGGAGGCAAAAGATCAGAGCCCATGAACAGAGCTCGTATCAGAAGATTTATAGAGATGTACAAAGGAATGGCGTTATGTTAAGTAGAAGTAATTTTTTTAAATATAGGAGGCAAACGAGCAGAACCCATGAACAGAGCTCATATCATAAGATTTGTAGAGATGTACAAAGGAATGTATGACCTATTATTCACCTCGTAAATTATTTGCAGGTGACTAAATAAACACCCTGTATATATTTGTTGTTGTATCAACAAATCAAGCATTTACATTAAAAAAGTGAGTGACATTTAATTAAGTGGAACTGCTGATGAAGACCAGACGGAACACCTCAACTACGCGTATTTCACGTTTGGCGATATCTTCTTCGTTGAGATTGTTCTGCAAGTTATTTTTTAAGCTTCATTTTAGTCAAGATCTATTTCTGATAATGGATCCCAGGAATAATGGATGAAACTTCAAATATTTTACATATAGTATATTTTTATATTTGCATTTAAACAGTGCTATTTGGTGAAACGTGTTCATGAAGATTAGAATATAACTTCTCCTTGACAAGTATTTTACGAGTTAGGGCTTAGGTATATTATATGGGCTTACCTATGGGCTATTGTTTTTCATTCAATAGTTTACATATGTGAAAGAGAAAGTATAACAATATGCTTGTTAGACTAAAATAGCTTTAGTTTTGTTAATTTCAAAAACTTAGTAGGTGATAATTATAACATAGGTATAGAATCTTCAAAAATAAAACAGTAGATACAAAGCAGGTGTTATTGGCCCGTCTTTATATATAGAAAATCGATGGCATGATTCCTAGGAACAGATCTTCGTATGTGTTATAGTTTCAAACTTTCCCATACTGAACGATCTAAATAGGCCACCATGTATACCCTACGGAACATTTTATTTCGTTGGATGAATTTAGGGTGTAGGGGAGAAACTACCCAATTATGAGCTACTTACTGAAAACTATCATTAATAGACAATTGTAAGGATATTTAACATTGCCAAAATAAGGTTAAAGGTGCCCTCTAGTAGTACTTAGTCGATATTGTGATACAATGAATGGTATTATAAACATTTTTCTTTTTTCATATACTATGGACATTCCTCGATGGCACCAAGCTGCAACTGGAAAGCGATGATCACACGGCAAATAAAATCGTGAAGACTGTAGCAGCCACGTCTAAGGAGGATGAATGTATCCACATTCAATATTTTTTATTTATTTTTTGTTTGATATGTAAAAATGCACGTCAATAAGGTGGCAAACTATTATTAACAGAGGCCGGAATTATTGTGGCATTCTTGAACTGTCATAGAGAGTTCTCATTTATCGACTTCGGGTACACATATATCGATACAACGTAGAACACAAAATATTAAAAAGTTATAAAGTTAATGGATATTTGACTGTAAAAGAAGTAACTGCTTTTTTGCATTTCTTTTTACTTATTAAAAAATAGCTCTATAGTTAGGGAGTACAAGTCCAGTAAGGGTTGCTAGATAGCATCTCTCCAGCAACTCTTACTGAGTTTCAACATAATTACTTATATTTTCAAGAAATGAGAGGGGTAAAAAATTATAACTAACCATATTATTCTCAAAATGTTGGATTGTTTTAAGCATGACATCAGTGGAATACGCTGGGATTCGGTGGTTAACAGTCATAGTCGGTCTTTCGCATGTATTGCCGTTATTCTTTAAAAACGGATGGGAAAGTTACTTACATTTTATTCACAAGAAATGCAAAGTAATTTAATCATTCAAATTTTGAAATATTTTATCACCTAGGAATGTAAAATTAACGACGACGACGACTTGTGATGATTTTGAAGTTCAAATATTTTTTGGCGTTGGTGTGGTAATTATAAATTAATTCATAACGAGTTCAATTATTCACAACCAGTGGCAGTAAATTAAAACACGATCGAAAGGAGTGTTTTAAATCGAAACGAGTTGCCAATTATCTATTCGCACATATACAATGTTTTACAGTACATATGGCACTTTAAATTTTCGACATAGGCGCGTAAAGTGCTAATTAACGCCCTAGTGCGGTAAAGTAGTACCATATGTACTATAAAAAATGTTGTGTTTCAGTCGTTAGAAAAAATTGTTTAACCCTCGTGTCTTCAAACCCCCGAAACGCTCAAGATTTCCACTTCTCTAAAATACATAACTGTTTTAGCCAAAAATATTAACTGTTGAACTATATTGAAGGCCCGGTTCACATTGAGTGGCTGCACCACTGTGCACATACAAAGTTTATTCTAACTGTAACTTTTTTGACCTCATTATTTTCAATATTTCTCGATTTTTAGCGAGGTAAAATTTTTTTGATGTCATGTACCAAATAATACAAAAAAGGTACTAAAACTGGGAGTAAGCGTCAGGATGTCAGGACCATGATAGCTATTTATATCGTTATAAATAGTTATCATGGTCCTGACATCCTGACACGATACTACAATACAGTAAGGGCTATAACCGCGAACCACTTCATTAGTTCATCTATTCGCCTCTCTATCACTGCGCGATCTTTCTTTGTGCGAAAGAGAGGCACATAGGCTTCCCCTTCCCCCTGACGAAATTATGCGTTCCACGTCTTAATCATTAATTTAAGAACAATAAAACATACGAAGAGTATTATTGTATTATTTCAGTAGTTACAGTAATAATAGGCATAAAATAGGGAATATTACGCAAAACTCTGCGTAGAGGGCGTTACTAACGCACACGGGGCCTACCGCGAAATGGAAAATCTAAATTGTGGTTTCTGCCTCCATCATTCTTGCATATTCGATAGAGAGGCAGATAGGTAACGAAATTTCGTTTCGCGTTAGACCATCTGTAACCAAAACGCCTTGATGCATCAATGCCATAGTGAAAACTTGTCAAAAAACTGTTTAAGGCATAGTATGCATAAGTTACTCTCAGGTTTATAATACATGCTAGTGCTGCTCTCTACAGCCTGAAAAAATGTATGGCCTATCTATTTCAGGAGAATGCATCGTACGCGAGCAGTTAGCAATAATATCGCCAACGACAGATTGCAAATGAAATATAGGCACCTTTATGAGTAATTCAATAACTGCACTGAAATATGATGTTCGTACTCTCTGCAGGCAGATTTACAGAAGATCAGTTGGACTCTAAATTAAGTAAAAGAAATAGTTTCCCGTAATCTACAAATTTATTAACGAGATATTTCATTATATATAACTTCGTACGAAATGAAAAGTAATACGTGGGAATATGAGAAAAAATTAGTATATTTATATTAATTTATAACCTACATGCTCATTAATGAATAATTTTTACAAGCAGTAACATTACTAGATATCTCATTTAATATAATCCGACTAAATTACATTTCCGCAACACCTCCGTATTTCACAAAATAAATCAAGACATTATGCAACTTATATAATTTTGACGTATATATCCGAGTCGCCCGTGTTGCGACCGTCGCGACTTTCATGTAGTAACACCTAACATGGAAAAGTAAATAATAAAGACTGAATCTTCACGGATACCGCGTTGTTCGGGAAATATATATAGGTCAAATAAATACTTAACTAAGTCGCTTGTAATAAACCTTGCGTAGATAGATAGATAGATAGATGTATAAATAGAATACTCTTTATTGGAACACCTCAGTAAAAAGATACAAAAGAAAATAAAAAACAAACAATTGATTAAATGTAGAGGCAGACAACAGGCGGCTACGTAACGACTTATATATACTTATAGTACGTTATTCTTTTGTTATATAATTTATTTCATTGTCAATAATATGATAATCCGACAATATGTACGAAACGGCAGTATTTAGTTCTTAAAGCTCTGCTTCTTCTGAACATTTTTTTATTCAACTTCATTTACTATTAAAATTGGTAACAAATTCTTAGGCAACTTGTCTGGCGCTATCAACTATCTCAAGTAAAATGTGGAGCCAGCGTGACTAAAATAAATATAAGTACTATTTTTTTATTGCTTTCCACAAAACCGGCAATATGTAGAATTGTGTAGCTTTATTTACAGAAATTTGGTTTCATATAGAGATTGACAGTCATTGTTAATTAACTTCTCTCTGCGCCGAGTAAAATATAACCCGACCAAGTAATGTATTGGCTATACCATCCATATTTAACAAACAAATTTATGACGTTTTGTAACCTTCTTATTTTGGCAAATATATACCGACACATCCGAGCATGCACATTGCGAAGGGTGGTATTCTGGTTTTTCATCTTGGTCCAATGTGTATTTGCGTCTGACATTTTGCTTAATGAGAGAGTGAGACGCAATGCACATTGGACAAAGATCTTAGACTAGTGGAATATCACCCGAAAGGAAGAATTGAGTCACCGGGTGGCCCGGAGGCTCCGGGAAGTCCGATTTTTGCTCATAGCATGACCGGCTAGTCTCCGGTCCGAGCCCGCACCGGGCCACTACAGAGCTCCGGTGATGACGTAATGCTTTCCATAGAAAACGAAGCGCCGGAAGCTCCGGCCCGGCCCTGCCCCTGTGTAGCGTGAGTCAACCTTAATACAAAATTAAAATCCGATCTATGTACCTACTGTTTGTGACAATGTCCGAATTTTAGAGGTCACTACAGTTAGTGCGTGCCTAAGGGCGATGCCACTGTCAATTGCTCAAAGAAGAAGGGTGAGGGTGCTAAAGTAAAAACCTCTTTCAGCCTATATTGGTATTAAATCACATACTTACATTGATTAAACAGGTAGGTGTGTAGTACAAGCAGGTAAATAAACAAAAACAGGCTACAATAAAGCTACGAAAATTGCTAACTCCAAGAGTAAGATGTGAAAACGGAAACGAATCAATATGACACCTGTACCCCTAGTGTAAATAAATTCGATTTCCAAACGTGACGTACGCGTTTGCGTTTAGTCTCATTTTGTATTGGATTTCGAAAGAGCGCACCAAGCGGGACGTTTTAGAAACTCAAAATCCTATACAAAATGAGACTTAACGCAAACGCGTTCGTCACGTTATGATGTCGATCAAAGTTACACTAGGGGTACTGACTGCACAACGGATCTCGGGTGCGTGGTTGGATGAGTTTTTCACGGTTCATAAAACATTTCACTGGAAGTAGACTTCGTTTCCAGAGCTCAGTGCACTGTATTGTCAATGCTGTTATTGATATTGCTATTATCAAACACAGATTTTATTTGCGACCTGAAATGATGATGAAATTGATATTTCGATGTAGGTACAATACCTATATGTATTTACCTTGGAGCAACGCCGGGAAGGGAGACGGCATTCGTACTATTTCCCCTCTGCTGAAGCATAGGCACAACTGTACCTATGGCGGTGCATGTTGTGACTCGTCCGTACACAAAAAGAGATCGAGGTGTGCAAGATTTGTCTTTGACGTGTGTCATTTTCTATGTATTTGTATCGTCATTACAGATTGGATTTGGTATGTCTTCAACAAACATTTTTTTATAAAGTGAAAATATTCGGAGATAATCGCTCCAAAAGAAAAAAATGTCCCCCCCCCCCCCGTAACTTTTGAACCAAAAAAATCGTAGAACATTAAATGAAAACTATAGCTTCCCTCATAGTAAAAAGGCGTAAGTACATCCACATCCACAGTTAAACGTTATTACGAGAACGATATTAAATGGGTTCTTAAAGTTATACTTAGGTATTTTGCATTATTCATGTAAACAAAGTAAAATTTAAGATAAAAATTGCTTATTTTACTCATTATATTTTTATTTAATATTTAATTTCTCTAATACAATTTCATTGGCTGTATGAGTAATGCCGTTGACTATTGGCAGTTTTAGACCGAAAGAGTAAAAAATTAAAAAGTAAGAGGCAATAGGTACCGCTTTCTTTATATTCAATGCATCATGTCTAGGACTTATTGCTATACTTTACTTTTACATGCTTTGATGAACAAAATCATTTTAAAATTACTGCAGTTTGTTAAAATATGCAGTTTTTCATCTATATAGCAATCTAAATGTTTTTCGCTATGGAGGTTAAATGGTTTCGCTTATCTTTAGACATGCAAAGTCTCCGATTGCAAGTCCAAAAGAAAAAACCATGGCCATACATATTTTAATTTGATACTGATTATGCTTCATTTGCCCATTTATTTAACTCGGGTGCAAGGTACCATTTCATCCCTTGGTTAACAATCCACTATACTAATAGCTCCAGTTTAGCTTATTGTGACGGAAGGGAAACTATGGAACCCTACACAGAGCATGACCCGAGATGCTCTTGGCTGGTTTTTAGGGTCCCGTAGTCGACTAGGAACCCTTATTTTACATTTAGATTTTATTCCAGCTTCCTAAGGCCCAAGGTCCTAGATAACTATAGTACTTCTTCAGTTCGATGTAAATCATATTCGATTAGAACAGTCGCTTTTGCATTGTTTTGTTCAATTTTGAAGCAAATCAAAATCAACTCTGTTTCCTACACAATAGCTTAGGAGGCTAGAAGCATTCTAGGGTAGTTCTACCATTTCGTGCAAATCAGCGAAATTTTGGAGATTTTTTTGTTTTTGTTTTTTTTATGTTCCAATGGGAAGAAATATGAAAAAGAAACACTACTATATAATGTATTTTCAATTATTCGCAAAACTGACCGAAATATACGGAATTTAGTTTTTCCAAAAGGAACGGTAATTAATTAAGTAATATGGTAATGATAATAGATATTATGGGAATGAAAATGCCTCGTTGGTAATGAAAGGGTAAGTAAAATAACCATATATTATGAGATAGTTTTAATTACTTTATAATAAATGTTTAATAAAGAAACTATTACGAGATCCGGTAATCAGCCTTAGGACTTAATCGAAAATATAAAATTTACGGAAGTTAGAAATTTTAATACCTAGTACTAATACGAAAGTATAATCATACGGATAACGGCAAGCGCAGCGTAGGACGTCCACCCACAAGATGGACAGATGACCTCATTAAGGTACATGCAACCGGTACATGTGGAGGTCCAAGGGGGAGGCCTATGTTCAGCAGTGGACGTCTTATGGCTGAAATGATGATGATGATGATGAGTCATACGGATATTAAACGACATTTATCTGTTTCTGACGATACTCATGATTATCCATTACCAACGAGGGATATCATTCCCATAATATCTATTATCATTACCATATTCCTTATTTCATTACCGTTCTTTTTGGAAAAAATAAATTCCGCATATTTCGGTCTGTTTTGAGAATAATTGAAAATATATTATACAGTAGTGTTTTTCATATGTCTTCCCATTGGACCATAAAAAATCTAAAATAAAAAAAAATCTTTAAAAATTTGCTGATTTGCACGAAATGGTAGAACTAACCATTGAATAAGCCATTTTTTGGGAATTCAGAGTAGTCCCCATATTCAAACTTATTCAGTATGGCCTACCTAATGAATTCACACAATTTGGCTTGATGACCACCCAGTGCCGGATTAAGATATTTTGATGCCCTAAGCATTTCTAGACCATGGTGCCCCCTCATCAAGATTACATTGAATTTTCTTAGTAAATTGAGTGACGTTTATTGCCGCATTACTGCTGAGAATAGACTTTCAATCCGTCACATCATTTTATCACGGAAATTGACAGTACTGCAGCAGTAATGTAACAGTAGGTAAGGTCAAGTGTAAGCAAATTCGAAGACCGTGTTTCGCATGAGGCCGGAAGCCAAGCCAACCAATATCGATGTGTAAGACAGGCCGTACTCCGCACAGGGTTTTGCAACCTCTAGAGCTTTCCTGCGAAGCTCATTCATGTGAGACTGGACGTACCATTGGAAAAATGACTAAAATTGATATCTGAGGATCCGAAATGTAATTTAACTATGTTCTTGCAATAAAACTTATTGATTGATTGAAGATACCTTAATATGTATTCGTAGTAAATTGTAAAAAAAAGATCGACATTTTTTATTTTTGGTAAAATCATGTAATAATCCGAATACGCCTTACCAGTGTCTGATCCACCAAGTGCTATGGTTTGGCAATCCAAAGGAAAAAAATATCTCCTAAGTATCCCAAAAGGTATGCACACCTCTTGGGATGGAGCAAACTCGGATTACACGCATTTAAGACCAAATGAAAGTATTAAAACAATTTCCAGCTTGCTGGGAATTAATCATTATTTATTATTATTTTTCGATCTAATTTGATTGGCCTGAATCATGTTGGAGGTCACGTAGATCGAGTGGAATGAAGATTTGCAGGATACGTACAACGATGACAGGAGCCGGGAACCGAGAACGGCGCGGGATAGCGGAGCTTTTAAATAATACAATTAATCACTCATGACTTTTGGTATATTGAAATAAATTTTCATTTAGAAATACATGACGAGCACAAAAGGTAGACAAGACAGAAGGAAGTGGCCACAGACAAAAAAGACAATCAGCCATAGGCGACGTTTCGGTATTGCACCATAAAAACTTAGTTTATGGTTATTATAATGCATACAATTAATATGCTAAACGCAATTTAACACGCCCTCTTATGCTTTATAATGGAGTAACACTGACAACATGCATAAGTAACGGCAAGCAGAACATTAAACATGTATATAAATTCACAGCAAGAATTACAAATAAACAGTTATACACTATGCTTATTATACACATACATTCTAAATTTGTTTTACATTACAAGCCTCAATAAACTTTTTATGTTTTGTAGCACCCAGAGCCTTAGTAAAAACATCAGCGATCATATTTTCAGTAGGAACATATGTGACACAAACAGAATTATTTCTTACCAAATCTTTAACATAATGATAACGTAAATCTATGTGTTTAGTTCTTTTATGACAAAACTCTTTGACTTCTAAAAGCTTTTGAGCACTCTGGTTATCATTATGCAAGTTTATGCACAGTACAATGTTTATAATCTCTGATATGAAATTTTTGATAAAACATATGTCTTTACAAGCATCGCTCATTGCCAAATATTCTGCTTCTGTGCTAGAAAGTGCTACACACCGCTGTTTCCTGGATTCCCAGTTGATTGTATCGTTACCAAGTTTAATTATAAAACCGGTGTAGGACTTTCTATCGGTACAGTCATTAGCCCAATCTGCGTCTGCAAAGGCATTCAAGTTCCAATTATTATGTTTTGTAAATACCAAACCATAATTAATTGTCCCAGACAAATACCTTAATATACGTTTCGCTGCCAGCCAATGACTTAAATCAAAACAATTATTAAATTGACATAGCTGACTGCAGGAATATGCAATATCGGGCCTTGTACAAACGCACAAGTACATAAGAGAACCCATAAGCTTTCTAAAGTTATACACATCATCATCAAGACCTTCTTTAGGCATAACAAGCTTACTATTTGGCAACATGGGTGTCGAGACAGGTTTACAATTTTGCATTCCAAATTTGACAAGTAATTTCCTTATATATTCAGACTGATCTAAAATTAAAATACCCTTGGACCTATCCCGAGTGACATTCATTCCTAAACAATTCTTAAGAGGACCAAGGTTCTTTATATTGAAATTACTTTCCAATAATTTTAACAATTCTTTATAATTGCTGCTGTCTCTACTATAAAACAAATAAAAATCGTCTACATACAAGGCTATAATGACAAGATCATTTTGTGACCTTTTAATATAGACACAGGGCTCACATTTGCTCTGCACAAACGAATTGGTAGAAAGCAAGTCATGTACCTTATTGTTCCAAATTCTACTGGCTTGCTTTAAACCATATATACCCTTAAGCAGTAGACATACTTTGCTTTTATCCCCATTGTTAAAGCCGGGGGGTTGCTCCATATAAATGGTTTCATGGAGATCTCCATTAAGGAAAGCAGTCGTGACATCAATGTGGTCAATATTTAAATTTAATTTGTTTGCTAACGAAAATAAAATGCGCATACTAGAATGTCGCACAACTGGACTAAAAGTGTCAGTATAATTTACTCCGTGCACTTGTGTAAAACCTCTGGCAACTAGACGGGCTTTGTGCTTGTCAAACTTACCAGACGCGTCGCATTTTGTTTTGTATACCCACTTGCATTTTATGACTGGCTCTCCCACCGGACGATCTACCAACCTCCAAACATTATTTTGAAGCAATGAGTTGTACTCATACTCCATGGCAGCTTGCCAGTAATGGCTGTCAGTGCCAGATACCGCTTCCTCATAAGACTGAGGCTCATCAAGTGATGAATGAGCCATGAGAGAGAGATCAGTTTCAAAATCTTCATACCTGGTTGGAAGCTTTGAGCGAGTACTACGCACCGGGCGCTGACTAAGTACAGGCGTCAAGGGATGATTGATGTCCTCCCCTCCAGCTGACGCCTCGGACGATGCCGTCACATCAAGATGCGCGTCACCACGGAGCGAGTCAGCAGAGTTCGCCTCACTTTCGCTGCCTGTGCAGTACTCCAACTCTGAAACTATTGATGAATCAAGATTAATATCATTATCTTTATTATTTTGATTAGATTTAAAATTATTTAAAATTATTTCACGACTAGAATTTGATAAACCTAAATTATTTTCATTATTATCTAGAATGACCACTTCATCATTATGACTAGAATTTATTTTATTAATAATGTTAGAAGAATTACTGTCATTAGGGTGATTTGAATAATTATTATTATCACACCATTCATAAAAAGATAACTCATTATAAATTTTATCACATTCATCATTAGTCTTTGTATAAAACTTGTCTTCTAAAAAAGCTACATTCCTGGAAAAAACCACTTTGGTAGGGTTAGAGGGGTCAAGTAACCTATACCCTTTCGAGTTTTCGCAATAGCCAACAAAAATATATTTTTTACTTCTAGCATCCAATTTTTGGCGTTTTTGCGCAGGTATTAAGGAATATGCAACACACCCAAATACTCTCAAATGACTGAGATCTGGCTTAGATTTAGTCCAAGCGCCCTCTGGAGTCAGTCCTGACAGAGCGCTTGTAGGACTCCTGTTTTTTAAATAAATAGCACACATAACAGCCTCTCCCCAGAATTTTTTATCTAAGTTAGCATTTTGCAGCATAGACCTAGTTTTATTTAAAAGGGTTCTTCCGAGACGCTCAGAAATACCGTTCTGCTGGGGAGTATACGGGATAGTTGTTTGATGAACTATACCTTCTTTACTTAGGTATTCAGAAAATTTAGAGTTGCAATATTCTCCACCTCCATCAGAACGTAAAACTTTTATCGGCAAACCTAACTGCTTCTCTACAAGAGATTTGAATTTTATAAAACTAGAGAATACCTCAGATTTATTCTTGAGTAGGTACCCAAAGGACTTCCTTGTGCAGTCATCCGTAAACGTGACCAAGTACCTCGCACCTCCAATACTGCATTCTTGCATTGGTCCGACCACATCGGTATGAATTAATTCCAAGGGCTGGCTAGCTCGTGATGCTTTACCCACGGGGAATGGTTGAGCGCTCAACTTTCCCTCCAGGCAAGCCACGCAGCTTTCTAAGGGACGTTTACTCTGAAACATAACACCAGAAGCAGCACCATCTTTTAAGGAACACATGCCTTGCAAATTCAGATGACCAAGCCGTCTATGCCAGGTTTCAGCTGACACAGACATAGCAGCAACATTAGTACTCTGTGCTTCCTGCCTATCACACAGGAACATAGAAGAGTACACTTCCTGCGAGGATACACCAGACTGACACACACCTACATTCAAATCCAATTTGTATAAATCATTAACATTAGAAGCAGTGCCTATACAGTTGCCAGTAGCCTTGTCTACAATTAAACATTTAGTGCTGTCAAAAATCAATTTAAAACCTTCTTTGCATAATTTACTAACTGACACAAGATTTGTCGCAACATCAGGTACATATAAAACATTCTTTAAACGGCTTAGTACAATATGAGATTCAGAGATGTCACCCTTTCCTTGACATTGTAATTTTTTGTTGTTTGCAATAGTAATAGCATTATTACATGTTTTAAAATTACATAATATATTAGGATCATTTGTTAAGTGAGCAGAACATCCAGAATCTAAATAAAAATTATTATTATTATGTACAGCCATAAGTGCAGTAGCTAAAAGGGTTTTATCATCGTTACCGCCACTAGCCACATTTTTATCACGTTTCAATTTGTAACACTTTGCACGCACATGTCCACTTTTACGACAATAGTTACACACTTTCTTCTTAGATTTGGATAAAAAAGCAGCATTAGCCCCTGATGAGTCATTGCTACCAGTCTGCTTTCGGAACTCTTCTTGTAATATTCTCGACCGAACCAACTCACTGCAGAGAGTACCTGTGATGCAGGCGGTTTCCAAATTGGAGACTAAAGCATCATATTCTGAGGGCAAACCGCTCAGCAGCAGCTCGCCTACCTCACCGTCGTCGATATTCTTGCCAATATCAGCAAGTTGTTGGACTACAGTCATCACAGCCTCTATATATTCACTCATAGATGAAAATTGGCTGGACTCCATGTGATGTAAGCGCCTGAGCAGCAACACCCGTCGGTACAGGCCCTTGTCCTCAAATACTTTTGATAAGCTTGCCCAAGCATCCTTTGCCGAGTTACATTCCCTAACATATTGGTAGCATGACGTTTTAATAGCTAAACAAATCCTGGCCAAGGCTCGTTGATCGCGCTGAGCATCATTATCAGTGCCCAGTACACAACTCCATAAATTTTCCAAAGTAAGGACCATCTTCATGGTAAATTTCCATGTATTATAATTCTGGATTCCTTCCAATTTATCAATATGAACGCCAGAATTATATGCAGGCGTAGGTAATGTAGAAATAGGTTGATTTGACACGCCGCCTGCGCCTCCGCTAGCGCACGCGCCAGCGCCACCGCCGACCGCGTGGCCGCCGCCGTTCCCAGTCACAATATTCGGCTCTGTTTCGTCGGCCATCGTTACAAATGGCGTTAAGAATTAAATATCAAATAAGTGTACGTACTTTTCTTATTAGTTTTCGCTGTTCTTGTAGTTTCTTCAATAAAACTGGGACCTAACCTGTTGGAGGTCACGTAGATCGAGTGGAATGAAGATTTGCAGGATACGTACAACGATGACAGGAGCCGGGAACAGAGAACGGCGCGGGATAGCGGAGCTTTTAAATAATACAATTAATCACTCATGACTTTTGGTATATTGAAATAAATTTTCATTTAGAAATACATGACGAGCACAAAAGGTAGACAAGACAGAAGGAAGTGGCCACAGACAAAAAAGACAATCAGCCATAGGCGACGTTTCGGTATTGCACCATAAAAACTTAGTTTATGGTTATTATAATGCATACAATTAATATGCTAAACGCAATTTAACAAATCATGAAACTTTAAATCAGTGTTTTTAAAAGCAAAGGCTGAGCTTTCCATAAGGCTAAACGCGCGGCGCGTTCGATCGGCGCTTACGGATAGGCCAAAGGTCGAGCTGGAAGAAAGCCAGGCTTGAATTTGACCAATGACGAGGTAAGAATGGCTGGACGTCTGGAGCGTCCGATCGCGGCGCGTTATCATACAATACAACCAACGGCGAGGTGTGAGCAAAACAGAAGGCCCAGCTGCGAGAGAGGACTTGGATTTGGATTCATAGCCAAGTGAAAGTGAGGCAGTTTGCATAAAGTACAAGGCCTAGCGTCGCATAAGACTTAACGCCGAACTGCAAAAGAGTGGCTTGAAATCTAACCTATGTAATCACGGTTCTCCTACTGCTCAGCCTTTGGCTTACCTCGAAAGCGCAACTTGATAAGATACTTTTGGTTTTCGGCCTTCGCGGGGCCCTTTATAACACTTTGACAATTAGGTCGCAGGATCGCGGCTCTGCAGAAATTCGGCCTGGCCGACACATCTGGTGTGCAAGAGAGCAAAATTCGCTACAAAATCGGTAATCAAAAAAATAATCGTCGAGAAAATCAGTTGGCCACAAGCCCGACGGTAAGATTTTTTGACCATGAGCTTTGAGGGCCTCCGCGTAAGGTTGGAGATATGCTAACGTGTCCTCACTCTCTTACGACCCTTCGTTATTAGATGGGTACACACATACCAAAAAGTTTCGTGTACATAAGTACTACACTACGACTGCGATGCTGATGCAGCCTGTGCGTTTTTTTTCCTACGATTTTGGTGCCCCCCTAGACGTGGTGCCCTAAGCAAGTGCTTATTTTGCTTAATGGTTAATCCGGCACTGTGACCACCCCATATAGTTTATTAATTTAACACTGAAATTCATTACCGTTATTTTATGTTCATTACCATTCTTCTTATAACGAATGGTAAATAACGGTAATGAAACGAATGGTAATGAACATTCTTTACGTTTTGAAGATTTACTCTTTAAACACAAATATAATCGTAGATGTATTTATTCCAGTAAGTCTTCGAATTGAATATCGATTAACTAAGTACCCATAGTAAAATCAAATATTTAAGCATTATATCAAAACAGCATAAATGGTAATGAAAAAAAAACGTACCAAATCCGAAATTCCGCCACGAATAATTATTTTTAAAGTGTTTTGCACGCGTCCGTTCCGTTCACTGTTCACTGGCTGACTGAGGCGGGGAATGCGGGCAGGGGGGACAGTGCGGGGTGTAACATTTCGTATGCCTGCCGGCCGATTTTGTTCTTGCAAATATGACTCATGGTAATGAATGTTTTTGTCTTTACAAAAATAGTTTGCTAAATATAAAGGAAATAACAATTATGATATTGTTTGAACCTTCACAGTTTTATTCCTTAATAAGTATTTAACGCAAAACCAAAGAGTAAACTAGACGCGGTACATGTAATATTTTAGTTTTTCGCTCTCAAACTACAAATTTAAAGTTTTGACCGATCATGGTAATGAGTTTTTGGCATGTTTATATTTTATTTATATAATTTATGTTGCAATAATATTATATATTATATATGCCAAGTCTACATTTGTATCTAAGGAAAAATATAAAAAATACGGAGATTTAATTTACTAGTGATTTTATGTATTTTTTTCAACGAACATGTGTTTTGCACGAAATGATAGAACTACCCTCTAGAGTAGGTATAATTAGTAATTTTTTTTACCGCCTTCAAAAAAAAAGACGGTTCTCAGTTTGACCCGTATGTTTGTATGTATGCATTGACATAAATGTACTACGCAAAGAGCATATAATCACTACGTGTACTACGTACTCAGATCCTATTTCTATGTACGTACTAGACACGGTATCGAGAATAACTTGTGTCCGCCATTTTTGGCGTTTGACGTCTGTCACTAAGCTTAAGAATAATAGCTAGTCAGAAGCGAAACTGTTATGACAACTTTTCATTTTCTGCCTAAATACGTACTGTAAAGAATCTAGATAAAATGTATTTATTTCCATTAAAGTGTAATGATTTTTGTTTGTTTTGTGACACTGTCGATATTAAAATTTATAAAAATAGTCTTAAAACCTTTTGTGTTTGACTCTCGTACTCGTAGCAATTTTTATCAAATCGCGCTTATAAATGACATAATACTTAATATATTCTTTAAACATAATAAAAACACTTCAAAAATTACAAGTTAACAATTAAATTATCATTTTTGTGTATATATTCAACAAACAATAAGGTAGAATCATTAGTACCTTCATGTTGCATCTGCGAAATGTAATCTATGCGCCAAAGAAAATGGCGTACCAACCGCTAGTGTTTAAAGTGACGTTCCAAAATAATATAAATAAGCTTAAAACAAAACATTTTTCGCAGTGGACTGTTAACATATTGTTTTTATTATGTTTCCAGATATTATTAGAATACATTTTCATAACGCATAAAGGCATTTTCAACATTTATAATTTTTTAAAATTTTCATTACATGTGTGGCATCTCGCCAGTAGTTGGAGACGTCCTAAACGCAATGAAGTGCCGGCACTTCAATGAGGTGTGGAATCATTTTGTTGGAGATGCCGACTCTATACTATACCTCAATGTATGTATGTATGTATGTAAGTTGTCCGCGATTACTTCGCGATTGGCTGAACCAATTTTGATGCGGTTTTCGGATAAGTGGTTCCTGGATGGCTTGGAAACACTATTGGACCCGGTAGGTGGCGCTGCTGTCGATATATATTTCTTTTTGGAAACATCTTAAACGACCTAATATAATAGTCTAGACATTGATTTAGGTTTATAATCTATATTCACGTAATCAACTTCAACTATCCATACTAAAATCATAATTTAAAAAAAGAAGTCTGTCTGCCTCTCTCTCTCTCTGCCTGTCTGTCTGTAACCTCTTCACGCTTATACCGCTGAACAGATTTAATTGGAATTTGGCATGGAGATAGTTTGAATACCAGAAATCATGACTCATCAGAATACTATAGTGCAAGAACTAAATTAATTCGTAAATTATGTATTTAAATGCAAGTAGGTGCAGAGTTCTTCATTGTCTAAAATTTTGGTTTGGCACCGACTTCAAAAATTAAGTAATTTAATTACCCGGGTGGTTATTAATTTTCTTATTTTTAGATACTAATTACTTTAAGGTTAACTGGAAAAGATCCCTTGAAGGGATAAGTTCGCCTTTTCTTTTATTGTGTGTTTTTGTACAATATAGTATTTTATGCAACAGTTGTATAAGAAGGGTCAAAAAAGGCGAGTGGCGTGAGTTACAATGTGAGCCGGAGCCGAAGGCGTAGGCGAACATTGTAAAGGAACACGCCACAGTAGTGTAAATATGTATGTTCCATCTCAAAACTATTCCGCCAGAGGGCGCCACTTGGTAGTTCGGCAAAGATCCGTTAGATGGCGCCACTTGGTAGTTCGGCAAAGATCCGTTAGATGGCGCCACTTGGTAGTTCGGCAAAGATCCGTTAGATGGCGCCACTTGGTAGTTCGGCAAAGATCCGTTAGATGGCGCTACTTGGTAGTTGTTCATTGATCCCCGTCAGATGGCGTTACTTTGTACGTGTAAGTAAGTTATCGATGAATTTAAAAAGTTCGGCAAAGATCCGTTAGATGGCGCCACTGCTGCCCCTGGCCCTACCGCCGCCTTGCCTCAGTTTAGGTATTTGTCTCCCGACGTGTTGCATCAGCCGCCAATGTGGCGCCGACGGCCACCTGCAAATTCCTACGTGGGCGTCGAGGTCGATCGAGATAAGAGAGAGAATAAGTTAGATTTAAAATATGCATATATATATCGGCTTATTTTTCATTTTGTATACCACGTCGGTGGCAAACACTGCCCGCCTGATGGTAAGCTGTCACCGTGGCCTATGGACGCCTGCAACTTTTTTTTATACCACGTCGGTGGCAAACACTGCCCGCCTGATGGTAAGCTGTCACCGTAGCCTATGGATGCCTGCAACTTCAAAGTCGTTACATGCACGTCAGCCCGCCGCATTCCCGAGTCGAGGTCGATGGCCTAGGAGCCTCGCCCCCTCCCCCGCCTTCCCCGCCGCTGCCGCAGCCGCCTCCCCGCCCTCCCCCGCCTCCTCACCGCCGCTGCCCCTGGCCCTGCGCCCCTTGGTAGTTGTGCATATATCCTCGCCATATATCTGACGCCACAGCACGTGTACATTTTTGAGTCAAGGTCGAGATCGATGGCCTCGGCTCGCTCCCCGGTGCGGTTGGTTTTGGAGCTTGTGGTCAACAAATATATGGACTTTGTACTTTTCCAACTGCCCAATAAGTTTGTTTTAAAATATGCATACGGGCATATTTGCAAGAGCACATAATATAGAGTGGTTACAACCGGATAGAAAAATATATATTTTCTTGAATACCTGGGTATTCGATATTTATCCAGGTACTAGTCGTAATGTTAAACATACATGTTTTTACTTACAGTACGGGATGTTTCATGTTAATCTAAAAGTTGTAACTATTTCTAGTTACATCTGGTAACATTTACATCACACTTTTTAGAAAAGGGAGTTTCTAAACCTAATTATGTCGTTAACTAGCAAAGTCGAGTATATCAGTATGTGAATAATAAATAAATATCGAATACCCAGGTATTCAAGAAAAAATACATTTTTCTACCAGGTTGTAACATCTCTATATTATGTAATAGGTATTTTTTAGCTGACCTAATTCCGATTCCTGGTACTGGTGAACTTATTTATACCACGTCGGTGGCAAACACGAATAC
This sequence comes from Cydia pomonella, assembly GCF_033807575.1. Taxonomy (NCBI): domain Eukaryota; kingdom Metazoa; phylum Arthropoda; class Insecta; order Lepidoptera; family Tortricidae; genus Cydia; species Cydia pomonella. The sequence continues at coordinate 10,723,654 of NC_084706.1, read as the reverse complement.
TGTCCGCCTGATGATAAACTGTCATCGTAGCATATGGACGCCTGCAACTTTTTTTTATACCACGTCAGTGGCAAACACGAATACTGCCCGCCTGGTGATAAGCTGTCAACGTAGCATATGGACGCCTGCAACTTTTTTTTTATACCACGTCAGTGGCAAACACGAATACTGCCCGCCTGGTGATAAGCTGTCACCGTAGCCTATGGATGCCTGCAACTTTTTTTTTATACCACGTCGGTGGCAAACACGAATACTGTCCGCCTGATGATAAACTGTCACCGTAGCCTATGGATGCCTGCAACTTTTTTTTATACCACGTCAGTGGCAAACACGAATACTGCCCCCCTGATGATAAGCTGTCACCGTAGCCTATGGATGCCTGCAACTTTTTTTTATACCATGTCGGTGCAAACACGAATACTGCCCGCCTGATGATAAGCTGTCACCGTAGCCTATGGATGCCTGCAACTTCTAAGTTGTTACATGCGCGTTGTCAATCACTGGTATTGGTGAACATTTTTATACCACGTTGGTGGCAAACAAGAATACGACCCATCTGATGCTAAGCAATCACTGTAGCCTATGGATCATGCGCGTTGTTGATCATTAAAGTATGCGAAATGTTGTGAAATTGCATGCGGCGCGACCTGCCTGATTGTAAGTGTAGTCAGTGTGGCCTTTGGACGCCTGCAAATTCAAAGTTGTCACATGCACGTTGCCTCGCCCCAGTTTGCGTGTTTGAGGACTACTAACGTATTCTAATCTAGAAGAACTTGTGTTATACAACTATTTTTCTACAAGTCATGGAATTGAATAAATATAACATCACCCAATTTCTCTATCCTGCATTTTATATGTACTGAGACGTCGGTGGCAAACAACCATACAGTCCGCTCAAGTAAGCACCCTAGCCTATGAACGCTTGCAAGTACTATTGTATGTACTGGTGAATGTTTATTTTCGGTTGGTTTTGGTCAGATAAACGCCAGTCCATACAATAAGTATGACCATTGGGCGAGGTTTTCGACAGAGGGGTAAGCTCTTAAAGGCGACTCCGGTTTAAATGCTCTAAGGATTGTAGGCATTTAACGGAAAATTTGAGGAAATATTCAACCTTAAACGCTTTGAAATAAGCTTCATTAATAATTCACGAAAGCTGATATTTGCTTGTAATTTCATACAAAATATTAAGGACAGTAGACCTTATTAACCTTAAATACGGCTTACCATATTACCATACCGTATTAAACCTTAAGCACTTTGAAATAATACAATACTTAATTCACGAAGACTGATATTTGCTTGTAACTTCATACAAAATATTAAGGACGGTAGATCTTATTAACCGTAAAACTCTATCTGTCAAAATCAAATATATTCTAGATTAACATAAAGAATAATGACAAACAACGATCAACTCTAAGTACTAGAAATAAAGTAGAATTTTACTCAAATCGGCCGGCTGTAATGCGACATGCATAATTGAGGCGATGGAATAAAAGTTTCACTTTAAGGGGCTCCCTAGTGCCAATGACCTTCGATCTGAATCCCCTTAGTTACCTTACCATAGCTAGTAGCCAGCTTACCATATTTACTTCAAGTTTATTGTCTTCGAGATATTTGGCATCAAAGTTGAACAATTTTAGGCCAAAAAACTGGTTTTCTGGACATAACTTTTGTGTTAGTTAACTAGTTAGTTTAAAATTAAAATCTCTGACGAGTTTTTAGAGACGACAGACGAACCCAAATGTGTAGATTTCGTGTATGTAAAACCCTTCACAGCAATCGAGTAACGAAAAAAGTGTTTTTATAGACAATATTTAAAAAATCATAAATAAATAAGTGTTCATGTTTCTTTTAAAATCGGCAGACCAGAATGGAGATAAAATATTGAAGACCCGATAGCCGTTCGTCATAAAATTCTATCTATTGTGCAAATGTAGGAGTAACGACTCAAAACTTGTCAAAAATCTGGACTGGGGACTGTGACAAGAACAAACAATAGCAACGCCTTCTCTGCTACTCCTACTGAAAGATAAATAAGACTATCCCGTTCGGTCATTTCCCCCACCGCTCATGCCATGGTTCAGAGAAATGTTATCATAAATGAGACCACATTACCGGCAACCTGCCACTAGCGCATACGCATTCTAAAATTAATTAAAAATCAGAAAATAACAATGGAGTACGTAATTGAGCTCGTTGTGAGGCTGTGGTTCAGTAACAAGGGGTTGGGGTATAATTATAAATGCGGAGATAGCGACGAAACAAATATTGCTTTCATCTCATCAATCGAGGCGCTAGCACCTGACGTGGACATCTACAAGTGGGAGGCAGCCCGGAGCGATCTGAAGAAGCTGATCAAAGAGATTTTGGAGGAGAGGTCCGTCCTCCAGTTACACTCGGGATACCATGCGGAGGGGCTACTGCTGGAGGTGCTAAGGAAACACAACATTAGATCATTGCTCTCCGTGCCTGTTAAACAGAAAACTTTAATCTGGAAAGACGCGGGTTGTGGTTCGTGGAGGTGATTAACCCGAAAATCATAAAAAAAAATATATGTGTTTGCGGACTAAGAATGATTGTATTTGTATGCATTCCGAAAATAAAAAAGTTTAAAAGTGAATGACTAATTATTTATTTATTTACCAATCATTTAGGTGTTTTATAACGTCCCCATGCAAAGGTTTTAATACCATCGTCTAAAATTAACCCTTTACCGCATACGAAGCTATGTATGGCGGATATGATATTCAACTATATTGACAACTGTTAAAGTTCAAATTTCAACAAATATCTTTATAACATGTGTAAAGGGGTTAATCTCTTTTTCATTCTTTTAATTTGTACATATTGTGCTTCATCATCATCATCTCAGCCAAAAGACGTCTACTACTGGACTAAGGCCAAATTATACATGTTATCATAAAGAGGTTTACGTAAGTCTAAACAGCAAGAGTATTTATTAAAATTTAATCGTTGTCGTACAGGAGCGGCATTAATACCTTTCGTTTTTTACACATTTAATTTTGTTTATGTCGTCTGAGGCTAATATACACGCATACATTTTTTGGTCTTAACGCAACCAATTCTCGCACTATTCTCCATTTGTTTTCATCCTTCATCATGCCTAAAACTTTTTATTGACTTGTGGTAAATTATATACATTGTTATGAGAGGTCACATTAGAGTAAATTGTCTATTTATAAGGGGAATTCTACGTGTTTGCTTCGGCTCCACGCACGCATACCAAATTTCAGGTCCTGAGATTATGTAAATGACAGAGATAATAATTAAGTAAGTAAATATTCTTTATTGCACCACAAACAAAACAAATTTAAAAACAGATTTACAATGTAGAGAAAGGTAGCAACAGGCGGTCTTATCGCTGTAAGCGATCTCTTCCAGACAACCTTAGGGTATCAGGATAAAAAGAACAGTAAGTTTTTATAACAGGTAGTGCACGAATATATTAGAGGAATAGGAAAATTACACAAACATTAAGCAGACAGTACATACAGTACATTTACAATTTAAATAAACAAATAAATATTACAATACATACCAATATTAAAATAAATAAATATTAGTTACATATCTAAATATACATACATAATACATACATACCTAATATAACACAGTGACACATTAAGAGAGACAAGTAATGATTTTTCAGTAGGCTTTTAAAGCTAATTAATCCCTTGCTTTTAGATTAAATTGTCTTAAAGGACCTCTGCGCTGTTGGCTTCGGCCCCAAGCATGCCTCCCAAAGGTCCCGAGATATGGAAAGGACAAACAAACAAAATAACTAACTAACTAATAACTGGAACTGGAAGAGATCCCTGAAAGGGATAAGTTCGCCTTTGTACACATGATGTGTTTTTTTTTCTGTTTTATGTTTCTTTTTGTACAATAAAGTGTTTTACTACTACTACAATAATAATAACTCTAGACCCTAGCTAATTACGAGCGTGAGCTCTAATATGCCCTCGTAAAGCCGAAACTCTGTCGCAGGTGGGGTAGTAAAGTTGACGAGAATCATTGTAGGTATAATTATAGGAGGGTTTCGGTAGGGATTTACCTATCTGACGTTTCGCATCAAGTTCAATGAGACTCGTGCCTTCAAAGTTCTTTACACTTGTTTTAAAACGAGAACGTCATTCTGACCGCAGAGATGCATAAGTACTCCTCCCATTTGTCAGGTGGTATAGCGTAGGTGGCGCGTAAGCACGTCCTTATTACGTAGGTGCTGCCCACATTGCTTCCGATTACCAGTTGATAGCTGGGAATAGAAAACGGCTTTCCAGTCCAGTCTGCAATCCGCCATACGCCAAACATGCCTACACCACCTTAGCTGACCCTTCATTAAGAGCGCCTCCATGTCAGGCATCTTGCATCGACTAAGAACTTCAGTGGTGGGCACGCGATCTTACCATCTTAATCGCAGAATGGAACGTGGCTTGCAAGCGAATGTCGCCTTTGTACAAATACCAAGAATCGAAAGAACCATGGCTCTGTACATCGACAACTTCGTCTGCAGCTTTAGATTATGCGATCCCCAGATACGATGTGTTAACCGACTGAAAGTGGACGCAGCAATCCTAGTTGGGATCTCGGAGGCTAGTCTGTTATCCTTTCTGATTTGGCTCCCAAGACACTTGTAAGAAGACACTTCTGTTAGGAGTTTCCCTTCTATAGTAATAATATCAAGGACCGAGGCACTTTAAGAACCAATTCCAAAACAGGTCACAACAGAACAGGCAAACCAGAATAGGTTAGAACAGGTTGACGCGTGACATACCCCATTCTATTAACTATTAAAACAGACCAATTCCAAAACCTGTTCTAACCTATTCTGGTTTGCCTGTTCTGTTGTGACCTGTTTTGGAATTGGTCTGTTTTAATAGTTAATAGAATGGGGTATGTTCTATAAGGGCCATGAACACAACGGCTCAGATAGACTGGGACAACTACTATGAAGCCAAGGCCAGGTACATACTGCGGTACTGGAGATCATGGAGGAACGTCTGCAGCAGCATCGAAAAACAAGCCCACAGCACAACTGGGCAGCCCGATGGTACATACACATCTTCCCCTACAGAGACCCAACGCGTTCTCTCCCTAGTAACCCACTTTCCAGGACGCGTAAGTCTCAACAATGAAGATCAGCAGGACGAGGAATACAGTACAACTGACAAATGGCGTACAGAATCTCGTCACCGCTGAAAAACTCAGGCGTGGGCCCATTGACAGCTTTCATCCCTACAAGACGGCTGGTTCGGATGGGATCTTCCCTGCTCTCCCACAGTGGGGTCAAGGGCTCATTTAGGAAACCCTGACTGCATTAAAAACATTTATGCCCACTAGATTTTACTCAAATCATGGTGAGAGAGCACATATTTCATTACAAGACCTTTCAACATTACTTGTTCTTTATTTCTTAAAGTGCCTCGGTCCTTGATATTATTACTATAGAAGGGAAACTCCTAACAGAAGTGTCTTCTTACAAGTGTCTTGGGAGCCAAATCAGAAAGGATAACAGACTAGCCTCCGAGATCCCAACTAGGATTGCTGCGTCCACTTTCAGTCGGTTAACACATCGTATCTGGGGATCGCATAATCTAAAGCTGCAGACGAAGTTGTCGATGTACAGAGCCATGGTTCTTTCGATTCTTGGTATTTGTACAAAGGCGACATTCGCTTGCAAGCCACGTTCCATTCTGCGATTAAGATGGTAAGATCGCGTGCCCACCACTGAAGTTCTTAGTCGATGCAAGATGCCTGACATGGAGGCGCTCTTAATGAAGGGTCAGCTAAGGTGGTGTAGGCATGTTTGGCGTATGGCGGATTGCAGACTGGACTGGAAAGCCGTTTTCTATTCCCAGCTATCAACTGGTAATCGGAAGCAATGTGGGCAGCACCTACGTAATAAGGACGTGCTTACGCGCCACCTACGCTATACCACCTGACAAATGGGAGGAGTACTTATGCATCTCTGCGGTCAGAATGACGTTCTCGTTTTAAAACAAGTGTAAAGAACTTTGAAGGCACGAGTCTCATTGAACTTGATGCGAAACGTCAGATAGGTAAATCCCTACCGAAACCCTCCTATAATTATACCTACAATGATTCTCGTCAACTTTACTACCCCACCTGCGACAGAGTTTCGGCTTTACGAGGGCATATTAGAGCTCACGCTCGTAATTAGCTAGGGTCTAGAGTTATTATTATTGTAGTAGTAGTAAAACACTTTATTGTACAAAAAGAAACATAAAACAGAAAAAAAAACACATCATGTGTACAAAGGCGAACTTATCCCTTTCAGGGATCTCTTCCAGTTCCAGTTATTAGTTAGTTAGTTATTTTGTTTGTTTGTCCTTTCCATATCTCGGGACCTTTGGGAGGCATGCTTGGGGCCGAAGCCAACAGCGCAGAGGTCCTTTAAGACAATTTAATCTAAAAGCAAGGGATTAATTAGCTTTAAAAGCCTACTGAAAAATCATTACTTGTCTCTCTTAATGTGTCACTGTGTTATATTAGGTATGTATGTATTATGTATGTATATTTAGATATGTAACTAATATTTATTTATTTTAATATTGGTATGTATTGTAATATTTATTTGTTTATTTAAATTGTAAATGTACTGTATGTACTGTCTGCTTAATGTTTGTGTAATTTTCCTATTCCTCTAATATATTCGTGCACTACCTGTTATAAAAACTTACTGTTCTTTTTATCCTGATACCCTAAGGTTGTCTGGAAGAGATCGCTTACAGCGATAAGACCGCCTGTTGCTACCTTTCTCTACATTGTAAATCTGTTTTTAAATTTGTTTTGTTTGTGGTGCAATAAAGAATATTTACTTACTTAATTATTATCTCTGTCATTTACATAATCTCAGGACCTGAAATTTGGTATGCGTGCGTGGAGCCGAAGCAAACACGTAGAATTCCCCTTATAAATAGACAATTTACTCTAATGTGACCTCTCATAACAATGTATATAATTTACCACAAGTCAATAAAAAGTTTTAGGCATGATGAAGGATGAAAACAAATGGAGAATAGTGCGAGAATTGGTTGCGTTAAGACCAAAAAATGTATGCGTGTATATTAGCCTCAGACGACATAAACAAAATTAAATGTGTAAAAAACGAAAGGTATTAATGCCGCTCCTGTACGACAACGATTAAATTTTAATAAATACTCTTGCTGTTTAGACTTACGTAAACCTCTTTATGATAACATGTATAATTTGGCCTTAGTCCAGTAGTAGACGTCTTTTGGCTGAGATGATGATGATGAAGCACAATATGTACAAATTAAAAGAATGAAAAAGAGATTAACCCCTTTACACATGTTATAAAGATATTTGTTGAAATTTGAACTTTAACAGTTGTCAATATAGTTGAATATCATATCCGCCATACATAGCTTCGTATGCGGTAAAGGGTTAATTTTAGACGATGGTATTAAAACCTTTGCATGGGGACGTTATAAAACACCTAAATGATTGGTAAATAAATAAATAATTAGTCATTCACTTTTAAACTTTTTTATTTTCGGAATGCATACAAATACAATCATTCTTAGTCCGCAAACACATATATTTTTTTTATGATTTTCGGGTTAATCACCTCCACGAACCACAACCCCGCGTCTTTCCAGATTAAAGTTTTCTGTTTAACAGGCACGGAGAGCAATGATCTAATGTTGTGTTTCCTTAGCACCTCCAGCAGTAGCCCCTCCGCATGGTATCCCGAGTGTAACTGGAGGACGGACCTCTCCTCCAAAATCTCTTTGATCAGCTTCTTCAGATCGCTCCGGGCTGCCTCCCACTTGTAGATGTCCACGTCAGGTGCTAGCGCCTCGATTGATGAGATGAAAGCAATATTTGTTTCGTCGCTATCTCCGCATTTATAATTATACCCCAACCCCTTGTTACTGAACCACAGCCTCACAACGAGCTCAATTACGTACTCCATTGTTATTTTCTGATTTTTAATTAATTTTAGAATGCGTATGCGCTAGTGGCAGGTTGCCGGTAATGTGGTCTCATTTATGATAACATTTCTCTGAACCATGGCATGAGCGGTGGGGGAAATGACCGAACGGGATAGTCTTATTTATCTTTCAGTAGGAGTAGCAGAGAAGGCGTTGCTATTGTTTGTTCTTGTCACAGTCCCCAGTCCAGATTTTTGACAAGTTTTGAGTCGTTACTCCTACATTTGCACAATAGATAGAATTTTATGACGAACGGCTATCGGGTCTTCAATATTTTATCTCCATTCTGGTCTGCCGATTTTAAAAGAAACATGAACACTTATTTATTTATGATTTTTTTAAATATTGTCTATAAAAACACTTTTTTCGTTACTCGATTGCTGTGAAGGGTTTTACATACACGAAATCTACACATTTGGGTTCGTCTGTCGTCTCTAAAAACTCGTCAGAGATTTTAATTTTAAACTAACTAGTTAACTAACACAAAAGTTATGTCCAGAAAACCAGTTTTTTGGCCTAAAATTGTTCAACTTTGATGCCAAATATCTCGAAGACAATAAACTTGAAGTAAATATGGTAAGCTGGCTACTAGCTATGGTAAGGTAACTAAGGGGATTCAGATCGAAGGTCATTGGCACTAGGGAGCCCCTTAAAGTGAAACTTTTATTCCATCGCCTCAATTATGCATGTCGCATTACAGCCGGCCGATTTGAGTAAAATTCTACTTTATTTCTAGTACTTAGAGTTGATCGTTGTTTGTCATTATTCTTTATGTTAATCTAGAATATATTTGATTTTGACAGATAGAGTTTTACGGTTAATAAGATCTACCGTCCTTAATATTTTGTATGAAGTTACAAGCAAATATCAGTCTTCGTGAATTAAGTATTGTATTATTTCAAAGTGCTTAAGGTTTAATACGGTATGGTAATATGGTAAGCCGTATTTAAGGTTAATAAGGTCTACTGTCCTTAATATTTTGTATGAAATTACAAGCAAATATCAGCTTTCGTGAATTATTAATGAAGCTTATTTCAAAGCGTTTAAGGTTGAATATTTCCTCAAATTTTCCGTTAAATGCCTACAATCCTTAGAGCATTTAAACCGGAGTCGCCTTTAAGAGCTTACCCCTCTGTCGAAAACCTCGCCCAATGGTCATACTTATTGTATGGACTGGCGTTTATCTGACCAAAACCAACCGAAAATAAACATTCACCAGTACATACAATAGTACTTGCAAGCGTTCATAGGCTAGGGTGCTTACTTGAGCGGACTGTATGGTTGTTTGCCACCGACGTCTCAGTACATATAAAATGCAGGATAGAGAAATTGGGTGATGTTATATTTATTCAATTCCATGACTTGTAGAAAAATAGTTGTATAACACAAGTTCTTCTAGATTAGAATACGTTAGTAGTCCTCAAACACGCAAACTGGGGCGAGGCAACGTGCATGTGACAACTTTGAATTTGCAGGCGTCCAAAGGCCACACTGACTACACTTACAATCAGGCAGGTCGCGCCGCATGCAATTTCACAACATTTCGCATACTTTAATGATCAACAACGCGCATGATCCATAGGCTACAGTGATTGCTTAGCATCAGATGGGTCGTATTCTTGTTTGCCACCAACGTGGTATAAAAATGTTCACCAATACCAGTGATTGACAACGCGCATGTAACAACTTAGAAGTTGCAGGCATCCATAGGCTACGGTGACAGCTTATCATCAGGCGGGCAGTATTCGTGTTTGCCACCGACATGGTATAAAAAAAAGTTGCAGGCATCCATAGGCTACGGTGACAGCTTATCATCAGGGGGGCAGTATTCGTGTTTGCCACTGACGTGGTATAAAAAAAAGTTGCAGGCATCCATAGGCTACGGTGACAGTTTATCATCAGGCGGACAGTATTCGTGTTTGCCACCGACGTGGTATAAAAAAAAAGTTGCAGGCATCCATAGGCTACGGTGACAGCTTATCACCAGGCGGGCAGTATTCGTGTTTGCCACTGACGTGGTATAAAAAAAAGTTGCAGGCGTCCATATGCTACGTTGACAGCTTATCACCAGGCGGGCAGTATTCGTGTTTGCCACTGACGTGGTATAAAAAAAAAGTTGCAGGCGTCCATATGCTACGATGACAGTTTATCATCAGGCGGACAGTATTCGTGTTTGCCACCGACGTGGTATAAATAAGTTCACCAGTACCAGGAATCGGAATTAGGTCAGCTAAAAAATACCTATTACATAATATAGAGATGTTACAACCTGGTAGAAAAATGTATTTTTTCTTGAATACCTGGGTATTCGATATTTATTTATTATTCACATACTGATATACTCGACTTTGCTAGTTAACGACATAATTAGGTTTAGAAACTCCCTTTTCTAAAAAGTGTGATGTAAATGTTACCAGATGTAACTAGAAATAGTTACAACTTTTAAATTAACATGAAACATCCCGTACTGTAAGTAAAAACATGTATGTTTAACATTACGACTAGTACCTGGATAAATATCGAATACCCAGGTATTCAAGAAAATATATATTTTTCTATCCGGTTGTAACCACTCTATATTATGTGCTCTTGCAAATATGCCCGTATGCATATTTTAAAACAAACTTATTGGGCAGTTGGAAAAGTACAAAGTCCATATATTTGTTGACCACAAGCTCCAAAACCAACCGCACCGGGGAGCGAGCCGAGGCCATCGATCTCGACCTTGACTCAAAAATGTACACGTGCTGTGGCGTCAGATATATGGCGAGGATATATGCACAACTACCAAGGGGCGCAGGGCCAGGGGCAGCGGCGGTGAGGAGGCGGGGGAGGGCGGGGAGGCGGCTGCGGCAGCGGCGGGGAAGGCGGGGGAGGGGGCGAGGCTCCTAGGCCATCGACCTCGACTCGGGAATGCGGCGGGCTGACGTGCATGTAACGACTTTGAAGTTGCAGGCATCCATAGGCTACGGTGACAGCTTACCATCAGGCGGGCAGTGTTTGCCACCGACGTGGTATAAAAAAAAGTTGCAGGCGTCCATAGGCCACGGTGACAGCTTACCATCAGGCGGGCAGTGTTTGCCACCGACGTGGTATACAAAATGAAAAATAAGCCGATATATATATGCATATTTTAAATCTAACTTATTCTCTCTCTTATCTCGATCGACCTCGACGCCCACGTAGGAATTTGCAGGTGGCCGTCGGCGCCACATTGGCGGCTGATGCAACACGTCGGGAGACAAATACCTAAACTGAGGCAAGGCGGCGGTAGGGCCAGGGGCAGCAGTGGCGCCATCTAACGGATCTTTGCCGAACTTTTTAAATTCATCGATAACTTACTTACACGTACAAAGTAACGCCATCTGACGGGGATCAATGAACAACTACCAAGTAGCGCCATCTAACGGATCTTTGCCGAACTACCAAGTGGCGCCATCTAACGGATCTTTGCCGAACTACCAAGTGGCGCCATCTAACGGATCTTTGCCGAACTACCAAGTGGCGCCATCTAACGGATCTTTGCCGAACTACCAAGTGGCGCCCTCTGGCGGAATAGTTTTGAGATGGAACATACATATTTACACTACTCGCCACGAGCATTTTTTGACCTACTTATACAACGTTGCATACAATACTTTTCCTACGAGTCAACAAAAATAAATATTAATTTAGGTAAACAAAGCAAAAGTATATAGCCAAGACGCGCGAGCATACCTTGTTACGCGCCCGGCCCGCCTCGGGCCGCGGCCGGCCGGTCGGCGACACCTCGTAACTCATGAGGCCCTGGTACTTGCTACTGGCTAAATTAAATTTTTGGACAGTTTTTTCTCGATTTTGGCCACCGTAGCCTACGGAGACTAACAAGCAACGCTAAGCGGTCTTCGTAGTCTATGGGTGTTGCTATATTACGGGTGTCACACGCGTGTTTCTAATTTATGAAGTAATTGTTTTTACTATGCAACCAAATGAATATTTTGTAAGTTGGCAGCAATGCACTTAGTTTAAAACTGTATTCGTTTTGATTTTGTCAGGTTTGTAGCCATTAATCGCAGTAACGTTATAGCGATTAAAAGCACAAGAGCTGTTATGAGGAATAGACAATATAGACTTTTCTTGAAACCTTTTATGTATGTTCTTATATTCGTGTTAATGATTGCATAAATGACAGATAACAGTAGAGGAGTAGGAAATAGTATTTTATGCAACAGTTGTATAAGAAGGGTCAAAAAAGGCGAGTGGCGTGAGTTACAATGTGAGCCGGAGCCGAAGGCGTAGGCGAACATTGTAAAGGAATACGCCACGAGAATTTTTTGACCTACTTATACAACGTTGCATACAATATTTTTCCTACGAGTCAACAAAAATAAATCTTAATTTAGGTAAACAAATTACAGCAAAAGTATATAGCCAAGACGCGCGAGCATACACCTTGTTACGCGCCCGGCCCGCCCCGGGCCGCGGCCGGCCGGTCGGCGACACCTCCTCGTAACTCATGAGGCCCTGGTACTTGCTACTTGCTAAATTAATTTTTTGGACAGTTTTTTCTCAATTTTGGCCACCGTAGCCTACGGAGACTAACAAGCAACGCTAAGCGATCTTCGTAGTCTATGGGTGTTGCTATATTACGGGTGTCACATGCGTGTTTCTGACTTATGAAGTAATTATTTTTACTATGCAACCAAATGAATATTTTGTAAGTTGGCATCAATGCACTTAGTTTAAAACTGTATTCGTTTTGGTTTTGTTAGGTTGGTAGCCATTAATCGCAGTAACATTATAGCTTATAAAAGCACAAGAGCTTTTATGAGGAATAGACAATATAAACTTTTCTTGAAACCTTTTATGTATGTTCTTATATTCGTTTTAATGAATGCATAAATGACAGATAACAGTAGAGGAGTAGGAAAAAGAGTTTAATACTACTACTACTACTACTTTATGACAGAAAATTGCTTTACGACGGCATAGGGACTGGACAAGGATAGGGGTGTGGTATATAAAAATATTTTGTTCTTTTCAGTGAGTTGGTTTTTTGAAGGCGATTTACTTTAAAAATAAAGGATAAACTTCATCAATATTGCCAACCATGTCAAGAAGAAAAGCAACTGTTGCGAATGCAACTTATTATTATATAAAAATATTCCCAATGCCAATGCAGTAGCTAAATGCAGCCGTCGGGCTCGGCTAGTATTCGGAGGCTTTTCAAAAGCACCAATAGGAGCACTCCACATATTCTGTATCGCGGCCAATTAGAAGCACCTAAGTTTAAACCTCCTTTTGTACTGATCAAATATTGCAAAACAGATGATGAGAGTCATCTTCCATACTACCAACAACCACCCACTTTCTACATTTAACCGTTTTGGCAAGAACCCTTGTAAACCAGTACCTTTTGGAAGATTATACCTAACACTTTATTATAAATCGAAGTTTTTTTTGAGCCGTCGAGATCCTGACCTGCACGGTGGCTACAGCAACCGATAAAGGAAAGTACGATAAGACTATCTTAAACAGCTGTTAGAAATCACTGCCTTTTCAAGGCAGGCAATGTTAGGCATGGTAGGCAATGTTAAGCAAGCTTACGGATATGTTTTGGCACTCGTCGCAGTGAATTATAAAATCACGGTAACAATATGGGCTTACGTAATAGATCTATGAGTTGCTCAACTGAATTTAAGTCGTGACTTACTTGTAATGCATTCAATGACAGTTGTAGCACTTGGCCTAGTAAGGAATTATGCGAAATGACTAAATACTAAAGAGATACAACAAGAAAAGAGTTAGAACCCCTCTGGTGTTGTAGGTGTCCATGGGCGGCGGTAATCGCTTACCATCTCTTATCATTCTTGAGTATGTTACCCAGGTCTATGATTATTAAGTATGTTAAGTATTCACATTGTACTTCAAATTCATTTGTATATGTGACTGTTTGTGTTCCAAATAAATTAAAAACAAAAAAATTAAAAATATCCTGTGCCATTGGCCACAGTATATTTTTTTTATGATAAGAGATGGTAAGCGATTACCTCCAGAGGTTCATACATAATGTTAACATACATACTAATAGCATAAAGAAAATGAAATCATGAGCTATACTTAAATTCTATTTACTAGTCTTCAGAGGAAAAAAAATACAATAAGTAGTAATACAGTAAGCAGGTTTGACATTACTGTCTGTTTCATTAATTATCGGATAGGTTGTATATTTTTTTTAACTAATATCTGGTAGGTATTAGGACAACCGGAAAGTTACATTTATACATTGTGTACATTGTATTATATTTTAATTATATGAAATAGGTACTTGAACTAAAACAATTTACGTTTAAGTATCATTTTGAGACTAGACAATGAAGTGTGAAAAGGATCAATATCAAGTAGGTACTTATTATAATAACTAGGGACTCGTCTGAAAAAAGTGTGCCGAGAGTAATTCTTGCGGGCAAAGGTGATATAAAATAGAGATCTAGGACGTAGGGGGTGGTGCGGACAACTGAAAGTGACTAATTCTAAAAGATTCGGACATTTAATCGCTCCTTTAAGAATTTTAAACAAGAACATTATATCTAAATAGTGTCTTCGGTTATCAAGGGAAGGAACACAAAAATGCTTCGCTGCTAACGAAGTACGTTCAATAGTTATTTGTACAACAAGAGAGCAAAGTTTGATATTTCTTCGAGTGCTTGATTGGAGTCCCGTGCCAGCGAATGATTCTATAATAGATTCACGAGCGTAGCGAGTGAATCTAATTTAGAATCTTGAGCGTAGTAAGGGACTCAAAAGCGCACGAGATGTAAATAACTTTGATCTCGTGTAGTACACAAAATTTTTCACGTCAGTCAGCCATCAAAAAATACAACCTGAAAAAATGTAACCCAGACGGACGGATCACTATTTCACTCATGTTTTCTGAAGGTATTCTAGCAATTAACTATAATTACCGCAATAAAACAAAACGAAAGAAATTTCAATAAAATAATACGAAAATAATGAATTAACGAACATCAAATGACAGTTCAATCGACAACTTTTTTTTTTGTAAAAAAAAAATCTTTGCAAGGTTCGGTCCGAATTGCGGATACTACTATTGGTCAACTATAGTAGAGATCGTTAAAAGTAGTTAAGTAGAATTATTTACTGCGTAACAATTGCGTAAATTTGTATAAGTAAGTTCATTGTTTTGATTGTATAATAAAATACCTAAAATATGGTGTTTTTATTAAATTTTAAACTTTTATTTCATTAATTAATTATTACGAATGAAGACTCGTAGGGTATTTTGGAACGATGCGGTCTTACTTATTTCGGGGGTCTATTATATTATAAACCGTCAATATACCGTTGAATTACGTATGCACTTTTATTGTCTCTTTCTTTTTGCTAATGACGTGAAAGGGAAAAAGACAATAGAATCCAAATATTTCGAACTTGTATTAGGCCCCGCACGTTGAAATGACATTCGAATCTAAAGGTCACTTGAATGTTATTTTGTGTCACTCGATGAGCAAAATGCGATTTTGCTCACTGTTTTTAAGCAGCAAATTACCCTTGTTCGAGCTGCTGACGTGAAAAATAATTACCCGTTCTGTAATTAGTAACTTTAATACCCAATACATGTGTATTTACTGTTGATAATGGAAATATGATAACAATACCAAATATGGATCAACTTGGTCTGAAATAAATGATTTTATTTATTTATTTATAATACCTAAACTAAGAAAATATTTATATCTTGAGTATGCACTTCTTGTAGGTATAAGTGGGCAAATGCTTACTAAAAAAATATATTATTTATAATAAATTAATGACTATAAACTAAATGACTTAGACTATATTCTACTCTTAAGAATATTAAATGGTAACATAACTCAACAATTTGTACATATAATAAATATCTCCAACTTTTCTTAACTTCTATGTAACTACTTCTAATAGCCTTTCGATGTCCTCGTACGTTAAGGGTCCAGGCGATATCTGCCGATCACCTTACTCATTCATTACCATACAATACAATGGAGTCGCTATAGGTATTTAATGCCTTGGCTAACGGTTGTCTGACATAACATCTACACGCCGGGTGAGATTCTCTTGATCCAAGGTCTTAACTCTGTGGCCCTAGTGAAAAAGGGTACAAGTCTCTGGCAGCGCAGGTGTAAAGGGGTGTAAGTTCCACGTAACACTTATGCCCTTATACACCTAAACTGACAGAGACTTGTACCCTTTTTCACTAGGGCCACAGTTACTATAACCTTGGGCGTTTTGCAAGAATGTGCATTTAACGTAAGTATGATAATATATCTAAATTTAAATTGTCCAGAAACATATTAAGAAAATTTACAGCGCCATCCAGTGAGTTTAAATTAAATCTATTTAAAAACATCGCTGGTGTTTACGTAGGTAAGCTTTAGGTATTAATTTTTAATTAAAATCTAATTCCATCCATTAGTGTAATTGATAATACTTATGATATAATGAACATCTTCAGACAAGAATTACTAGGTAGGCTAGTTAGGTAGTTACATGTCTACCTTTGATTAAAAATTGCATTTTTATAAGTTATGTAGGTACTAAATCTTACACAAATATTTATTTAAAAACTATCCGTTAAAAAAGCTTAATCCAAAGAGTAGTAGAGTCAGCCAGCCCAAGCTAACTCGGCAGTCACAGACTATGCAAGTGTTATTTTAAACGTCAAACTTCAATAAAATTATGCCGCTTAAAATAACACTTGCACACTACCTTCCGTACTTGCACAGTCTGTGTTATCAAAATCGCTGTCGAGTTAGCTTGCTCTGGTACAGGACAAAGAGAGGCCTCTCTCTCTCTCTTGCGTAAAACGGATCTTCTCTAACGTCAATATCAAAATGACGTTACTTACTTTTGATAACTCATTCTTGATCATTGGTAAAGTAGTCTCTTTTTCATTGCAGGTAAGGTTCTTTTTGCATTTATTATTTTTGTTTATTGAGCAAAAACTTTTTAATTCAACTCAAGCTAATTTATCAAATGTCATGTTATAATACTTTTAATGTGACTCAAGTTGAATAAATAATAGCTTGTTTTGTAGTTCTAACTTAAAATCGATTTAAAACTGATGTAACAATAGATAATTATTGTTTACGATCGAATTTCTCCTTTCATCCAGCCATGGATACGCCAAGAACAAAAAACGCTTCAGAAGGAATTGCAGTAAGTGACTATTTTAAAAGCAAACTAATTTGAAAACTTTCTGAGGTTAGGAGTGGTTACAATTTTTAGGGTTCCGTAGTCAACTACGAACTCTTATTGTTTCGCCATGTCCGTCTATCAGTTCGACCGCGGCTTTGCTCCGTGATCATTAGTGCTGGGAAGCTGGAATTTGGAACAAGACATTTTTTTTAGGGTACCTCCCATTCAATACATTTGTTTTTTGCTATGAACCAATGGTGTAGAATATCAATGGATTGGTCTTTCAAATCGAATAAAGATTTCCAACTAACCATCTTTTGAAAAAAAAAATATTTTCGGAAATAATGGTTCCGAAAGAAAAAAAATGTGACTCCCCACTTTTATAAACAAGGAGCATAGGGCCTGCCTGATGGTAGCAGTCTCCGTAGGTTATGTACGCCTGCAACTCCAGAGGAGTTACATGCATGTTGCCGACCCTAATACTCCCCACCCTCGTTGAGCTCTCAACACTGTATATGTGTTATGTTATACTTAATGTAATGGGTCTATATATGTGCATTTGTCACAATATCATACATAGGTAAACAAGTTAATAAAATATTAAAAGATAAAAAAGACATACAAATGCCCAAAAAAACCCAAAAAGCAACTGCTTCAAGATGAACTTCCTTAATAGGTATGGCAGCGTAAGTAAATCAAAAATATTGTTTTCCATGACACATTCCTGCACCTTCTAAGATAATATATACAAATATTTCCCTAGTGTCTCAGTAAAAGAAATCACCCTGGTTTTTTACAGCCTATGGGCATATCATCCCTGAATGAGACGGTAGCAGAACCTGAGTCCAGGTATGAGTGTCCAGTATGCCTTAACTGGCTTCGTGACCCAGTGATCACCACTTGTGGTCACAAATTTTGCAAAAGCTGCATAACTTCATGGTTACAGTAAGTACTTTCTCAGTTCATAAAAATAGTGGTTGGTGTTCCTGTTCTTATAAATTATTTTTTTACTATTTTGGAATTCAGGGAAATCATGTGAAATAAAATGTTACATTCAGCTAAGAGTAGAATAGAAACAGAAATGTTATAAATGAAAATGAAATGAAAGAAAATTAAATTCTGACATCTGAGGCTACATTAAATCAGCTCCTAGCAGGGGCTAAAAAAATCAGTCTCCTATTTAAACATCTAGCTTGTATGGGAGTAGAACAGGTAGTACCTGGCCAAGGTGCTCAAAAATATCTGAACTTTAGTGCCTTGACTATAGAGGCATGTTCAGATATTTTGACTTTATTTCAATTTCATGAAAATATGAACCCTAAAGAAATTTAATAATTTCTTATTTATTTTTTTCCAGAAATAGTGGACACTGTCCTATAGACAACATCAATCTGAGCATGAAAGTGGACATATTTCCTGACAACTATACTAAGCGGGAAATACAGGAACAGAGGATGTCCTGTCCTTTTGCTTCTAAGGGTAAATTAGCATCATATCATATACAAATAGCCAAGCTTCGCTTAACTTTATTTATTTATGTTTTATGCTTATCTTATATTCACCTAATATTTTATAGGTAAATTATTTGAAATTTAATGTTATTATGTTTTTCTGTATACAAATGTGAATATTAATTACTTATGCAAACATTAATTGCGTAACGTACCTGGGTGGATTTCAAAATCCGGCGAAAAGTTACGTTTCGGTGTTTATAAAAAAAACTAGTAGGTTTTACGTTGCAACTTTTTTATTTGTTTTTAAGTGGTGTCATCTTAAAGTTCCTTCAATTAAAAACTCCGATAAATGAACAGTTTTTTTTAAATAAAATGATTCATGTGTCTAAAATCATCACCGTCTACCAAAAAAATCTGAACCTTCCTGTTTGTGGTAAAAATTGTCGAATACCTAACGTACGATTGCGATTTCTTTTTCATT
Organism: Cydia pomonella; assembly: GCF_033807575.1. Lineage (NCBI taxonomy): Eukaryota > Metazoa > Arthropoda > Insecta > Lepidoptera > Tortricidae > Cydia > Cydia pomonella. The sequence goes on along the minus strand of NC_084706.1, from coordinate 10,704,539 downwards.
TTTAGATCATCGAAGGTGTTGTTTTACATATAAAAAAATATAAAATTATTCCGCCACCGAGTACGTACTTTAAAAATTTAATAAAGTTTTGTCACGAGTATTCGTCAACACCGTCAGCGTATTGTCAAAGTCGAGGTAGTTATGTATTTATACAGCAAAATATAGCGGGGCGTACCCCCGCCCGCTTCCTCAGCTCGGCTTAAGCAACGAAAGCGAGTGCACGTTTCCTTATGCGCGCGCTAAGCAGAAAAATATAGAAATCTGTTCCTCAAAAAGGGATTTGTCACGCTGTTGCTTCATAACCATCCAGGAGAAGTTTACAGTATGTACTTGTCTGATATTAAAATCAATTACCTACGATAATGTGACTCTAAGGGAACATACTGGTGTCATGACCCTGTCGTTATGAATGTTAGTGTTCATGAACAATCTACGATAAATGCGTAAAATCGTCAACACCGTAACCGTCATCACCGGCTCTCAAGCAATGGACGGTTGTGATCCCATATGTACGGTGATGACGTTTTTTCTAAATTTGTTAAATAAAAGCCTCCAATGAAGTTCAATCCCTTCATTTCGTTGGTAGCCGTAAAGAACTTTGCCTTCACACTGCCGTCATTCATGCATTTGATTTCCAAATAAGTGATATAAAAGCAACTTCAGTCTGCACAGTCAGCAAATGTTTAAAGACAACGCTCCAGCCGTATGGGCACACCTCATACCACTTATCAATAAAGCAATGGAAAATAATCCATTTATAAACATATTACATTTTCAGTCTGACTCACCGATATCTCAATACCGAAATAAATATATGTTTCATATAATGACACAATGGTCCAATGATTTTCCACAACTTACCGAAATAACATGGAACTACACCTAATCTGGGCACGGTAAAGGCGCTGCTGATGGGGTTCGCTCAATAGGTAAAAGAACGGCTGAGTTTGCAATTAACCATAGCACAGATAGGTATAACATCTATTGAAAAATTTGTAACTATCGTATAACCACGCACCAATATCACAATGATTCTTGTTGATAAAACTGAAGTAGAGAACAGAGTAAAGATGATTGCTGATAAACTTCAAACATTCAATGGCAGTCTGAGAGTTCATCAGGTTTTATGGCAGCGCAACTGTAACAGATTGACTCTAAGAACTTGTTTCAAATGAAGTTGTTTCAAATGCACTTATGGACAGGTGTGCAGTCATGGAAAACATTTAGGCTTTATGGCAATTACAAGTTCCGGTGGCAAACCCAAAAGTTTAGCTAAAAATAAAAGTCAGGTCACAACGCTAAAAAATGAGCAAGCAATCAACTCTTTCGGAAGTCACGAATTCACCATCTTACTTCTCATGTTCGGAACAAAATTGTAGCTATACCATCAAATATAAAAATATTGTCAAACAAGTTAGTCACTCTCCATACGAAATCCATAAATAAATAGTTCTATTAAATACGGAGAGAATATTATTCTGTGAATCAATGATACGAAATAGATAATATAAAGTAAAAAAAACATTTAATCAAGAAGTATTTTATGATGATTAAATACACTATTTAAAATGTAAAACTTGACTGATACTGATAATTAAAAATTTGAAATCTACAAAATCAAGCTATAGACAAAGAATAAAATACCAAATATATAAAAGATATCTATATAATAGTAATATTATTTTAAGTTTGACAGATAACAGGATAAATAAGTGATAAAGAGTACAATGCTAAAAATAAATAAAACACTAGAACTAAGTACTTAGAAGATTACTTTATCATGACAAGGGTGTCTAAGACATCACAAGAGTAATCATTAAATAGAAAAAAAAAATTTAAACGTGTGAAAGTTTTCAAAACAGATATTATATACTAATCAGTACGAAAAAAGTATACTGTGATTATAACTAAGTAGATAATTATTATTTCGTATTATGGGTGCCTAAAGAATCACAATACTAATCATTAAACGGAAAAAGGCAGAGATTAAAGGTGAGAAAAGTTATCGAAACAGAAATTATAATAATCGTTATGAAAAAATACTATGTTTAAGAATAGAAGACTGATTATAACTAAGTAGATGATTATTTATTTTTATAATGTTATGGATGCCTAAGGCATCACAACTCTAATCATTAAACGGAAAAAGGAAGAGATTAATGGTGAGAAAAGTTATCGAAACAGAAATTATAATAATCGGTACGAAAAAATACTATTTTAAGAATAGAAGACTGATTACAACTAAGTAGATGATTATTAGTTTATATTATGGGTGCCGAAAGCATCACAACACTAATCATAAAACGGAGAAGGAAGAGATTAAAAGTGAGAAAAGCTATCGAAACAGAAATTATAATAAGCGGTACGAAAAAAATACTATGTCAAGAATAGAAAACTAATTATAACTAAGTAGATGATTATTAGTTTATATTATGGGTGCCGAAAGCATCACAACACTAATCCTTAAACGGAAAAGGAAGAGATTAAAAGTGAGAAAAGTTATCGAAACAGGAATTATAATAATCCGTACAAAGAAATACAATGTTAAGAATAGAAGACTGATTATAACTAAGTAGATGATTATTTTATCATATTATGGATGCCTTAGGCATCACAATTCTAATTATTAAACGGAAAAAGGAAGTGATTAAGAATGAGAAAAGTTTACGAAACGGAAATTATAATAATCGGCACTAAAAACTACAATGTTAAGAATAGAAGATTGGTTAAAACCATATAGTTGATTATTTAATCATGTTGCTGATGTTGTTGTTCTTACGTGCCTATAAAGCTAATACAGAACAATTAAAATGGTAAATTTATTATTTGACAATTCAAATAAATATCCATGTTTGTTGACATGCTTAAAAAAGTTGTTTTATTTACACTTTTTTTTAATAAAACATCATTACCATACACATGATGTCATCACCGTATTTAATAAAATCATTACCATACCACCGTGGTCATCACCATCTCGTGTTATTATTTTTCAAAGGTCATAATTTCGAAAATATGCCATCATTTCGCATACAAATCTAACATAATTACTCAGTAAACATCACACAACAAATTAGAATAGATATTCTCGCATTTATTGAATAAAAAAAATTAAATTTATTTTTGTATGGTGAAAATTTTCTTGATGAAATCCACCCACCTGACACTTGGGATGAATTGGAAGAATTCCTTATTTTGATGCACAATAGTATGACTAGTATAGGGCTTTGAAAAAATCAAGCGAGTTTCGATAGGAGGGGGAGGAGGTCACGAAATAATTACGACAGATCCCGTTGGGGGAGGGAAGTATAGGTAACGAAACTAAGAAAAAATACTTTTTCTCTGTTTCGTTAAATATAAATCTTCACTTTTACACTTCAAAATACCCAGTCTATTTTACGAAATTTTTGAGTGCGTATAATAAATATATAGGTATCACGTCCATAACAAAAATAAGTAAGGTTGACTTATACTATATACAATACTGTTTATCTTTAAATTGGGTCGGATGAAAAAAATTCAAAAAATTATAATATTCATTATAAAAATTATTTCGAAAAAGTTATGCGGGGGATGGGGGGCAGCCAAGAATCTCACTAAATATCACCAAGGGGGAGGAGGTGGTCAAAAAGTAGCCGAAGAAACCTCGCGTAATTTGTGAACAATGGGCATACATGTTTAAAGGAATGATTTTCGGCGGCCTATGAAGTTGAATTTTGAACCCCACCCAAGTGTCACATTTGTTGGGGTTGTGTTTATCACACAGTTATTTGTGTGTTTATTACAAATATTTAGTACCCTTGAGGCTAGCCTTATTTATGTTATTGTAGGGTGGGAGTGGGACTAGGTTAATTAGTATAACATTGTTTTTTTTTTAGGTTGTTCAGTAAAAGTGACCCCGTTAGATTTGGACGCGCACATAGCCTCCTGTGAGCACAATCAGCCTCAAAGCTCCAGCCAATGCGTGCCGTGCTCCTTCCAACCCGTCGGCTGTAAGGAGCAATTCAGCAGCCAGGAGGAGGCCCAAGAGCACCTCGAGAGGGACACCATGACGCACATGAGCGTGAGTACCATATGACCTTTATTACAAGGCAATTATCATAGTCACTCATAGTTTAATTAGGGAGTTTTAGACATTGACTATTGTCCATAATAGATAGATAAAGCACTATGTTATACTGAAATTTTTTTTTTCAACAATAATAATTGTGTCGAACTACTTAATAATTAAAATGATCTACATTGTAGGTACCTATTAAAAATTAAAATAAATATTGAAGATAAGTATATAAAATTACAAATTACAATGTCAACAGATTTACAAAATGACTAGAATAAAAATTCACATTACACATCAAATTTAACAATTACTTCCTAGAAATCACAAATGCCAATCTCAAGTCAAATGTCAGTGTACTTAAAGTTATTTTTAAATTCGTATTAAAATAATATAAAACATTAACAATTATTTCAATATTGGAGACAAGTGTCTTAGAAAAATCACTAATAGCATTGCTCGTCTGGTGAATAATCGGACAGACAGACGGACATGACGAATCTATAAGGGTTCCGTTTTTTGCCATTTGGCTTCGGAACCCTAAAAATCTGCTATAGAGTAATAGGATTTTTTTTAAAGATACTGTTTGAGTCTTGCATTAAACAATTTGCCATTTAAATTAGATTTTAGTTTGATTCGTAACTTGTTGAACAGAAATACTGCCTGATTGCTAACAGCATGCTTCATAATATTAAGACTTGGGACAAAGTTGCATTTCAAAACCTGTCTAGTCGACAGCCTGATTTCCCTGTCTGTAATGCTCTCATATTTATTTAAACGCTTAATTAAAATGGAATAGGAGGACTATCCTCTCGGTCATACCAGAGTGATTGTAGCAGGATAGGTGCCTAGTCTAAAAAAAATGTACGGCCGCGTATTAAGCACGTTGTACCAACTCTGGTTGTCAACACATTTGACAAGTTTAGCTCAAATTTGGCGCCTTAAAATGCCATCTAGCTTGGCTGCCAACCTCGGGGGCACGATTCGATAGATCAATATCTATACCTCATCCACAATCAATAACACATACAGAACTCCTTAGAAAAAACTAATTAGTTGCTTTCAATTCCAGTACCTCATGAATGCCTATTCAGAGATAAAGATAACCAACGACATGTCAAATGCGAACATCGACCCGAAAGAGCAGGAAGCTATGTCGTTATGGGCGCCAGACAAGGACGGCGAGAGCAAGCCCCCTCCGCTCACTAACACAAGCGCGCTCATCCGGTAAGATATGTGTGACTATATTTAGCAAGTAGGACCTACCTATATCTACTTATTGACCAAGCGAAAGCGAAGGTCTCCGTTTCAGCTTGGTCAAAAATTCTTTGGTCTGGATGTTCTCTATAGGTCACATTCTTTAACCGTTTCTCATAAAATTTGATGAGCCTACAAATTAATTACCATAATATTAATTTATTTAAAAGCGTCGCCAGCCGATAGCCTAGAAAAATAATGCCAAAAAATTGTAAATCAGCCCTTTTGACATCCCTCAGTATTCACACAGCACTGTTAAAAAATCGTGCATAGATATTAATGTGTAGAAAAAAACTTAAATCCCTATGGTACCTCATGAATTTCATACAAAACCTCGGAGGACTTTACATCGCCATACAAAAATGCATTGGAAGAATGAGCTGTGTGCGCTTCACGGTAATACTATCCTGATGATTTTATTACGCGTGATCAGAAAGAGTTAAAGCACGCATTAAAATAAGGACTTTTTGGCAGTTTTCGATACTTCATGCAATGACCACTTAAAACATAATGTATGAAATACATTGTTGCCAACCTTATTTTAAATGTCATCTCTGACCTGAGTCAGTCTGAGTGAATCATAGAGATGTTTTTTTTTTTAATTTCATTTATTCATTATCCCGCCCATTTTCCCTCCATACTTTGCTACTTCTTGAATGTGGTTATTGTGGTTGTCGAATAAAAACTTAACTTTTGTGTTAAAAAACAGTGTATTTCAAGTTAAAATTGATTAAGACGAAATGCTTATATGTTTTTATCCTCTAAAACCCCGGGGTATGAGCATCAGCTTCATACACTACATTGTGTAATTTATATATATGTATACACATAATAATAGAACATTACAACACACTTTGTATGAATATTGCTTAAAACTGTATACTTCAATAGGCATATAGTAAATCCTCGTTTATAGGTATTAAGTTTATAATTTTAGTTAATAATATAATTGAAGTTTTTATTGTTAGGTACTTACGAGAAACGTGCAATTTAAAAAATGTACATGTACTATTAAATAATTAATAGTAGGTAATAGTAAGCAAACTGTGATATTGTGAACTACTTACCTTTTATTTTGCTACACCCCTTCCAGGGACCATTGTATGTAACATATAATATTGGTATGCAAATAAAGATCTCTATCTCTACAATTTAATAGTTTCGTTGGCGGGACTTTTGATGTATTTATCCTTGAACACACGCTACTATATTTTTTTTAGAATATTTACTCAACAATAACAACTATTTCTTCGATTTCAGAGCACTATACGAACGAGTAGTTGTATTGGAGCAAAGAAATCGCGAGCAAGACATCGTGATAGGCAATATCTCGAAGCAGCTTTCCGCTTTGACCGTCGCCAAACGAAAGCAGAACAACGAAATGCTTCTACGATACTGCATGGGCAACTATATATGGAGGATCGACAATTTCAAAGCTAGGTTGGACGCTATGCTAAAGGATCATTCGAAAATGCTGTACAGTCCAGGGTTTTACACCTCGCCCAATGGTTACAGGTAATTTGACCATATTTATTTATTTAACCTTTATTGCACAATACAAAAAAAAGTACAAATGGCGGACTTAATGCCTTAAGGCATTCTCTACCAGTCAACCATTGGGTCAAACAGAAACTAATATAACATACATACATACATATTGTATAAGTTCTAATCGTTGTGTCTAAACACAGATGAAAAGGCCTCTTATATATTCACTGTTCGAACTCTGTTTTAAAGTATTTCCTAGTTAGTTGAGTTAGTAACGATATTTTATTTTGTTTATGAAGACATAATTTCAGAGTTTTAATTATGTTTGTTTTGACACATTTATTCATGGTATTTTTGGTAGGTATACATGGAAAAAACCATGAATGTATCTATATTTAAAAAAATGTCAAATTAAGAGAATGGAGAATGCTGCAAACATATGTGTTTATTTTGGTTTATATTCTGAAAGTACGATACACATTTATTTTTTATTTTTTGTAGGTTCTGCGTCCGGCTCAACATATCTCCTCAGAACCCGCTCTGCTTCGCCCTGCACGTGCACCTCATGAAGACGGAGTACGACGAGTGCCTGGAATGGCCGTTCAACGGGCGCATCTCGTTCTCCATGGTGAACCAGTACGAGCCGGAGCTGACGCAGCGCGACACGATGATGTCCAACTCCAGCCTGATCGCGTTCCGGCGGCCCGCGGCCGAGATCTGCCTGCGCGGCTTCGGCTACACGGAGTACGCCGTCGTCAGCGACGTGGTCAGGAATGGCTTCGTCAAGGACGACTCCCTCGTCTTCAGAGTGCATATCAAGTGTGTATGACATGAGGATTGACTTTTTGGTTCTTTATTTTTTATTAAGGAGATTCTTGGATTGCATGAAAAGTATTCAAATATTAGCAAGTATCTAAAGAAGCTTAGGCGCGTGCTTTTAGGGTTCCGTATCAAAAAGATACAAAACGAACCCTTATGGTGCGACTCTGTCCGGCATCCCTACCATTGGAGATAACCCGGTAAGGATAGGTGGAACAGGCGGTCCGTCCGTCTGTCTGTCTGTCACATCGCTAAATATCTCGAAAACCACTTAAGCTATCGATTTGGAATAGTTATGAACAACGCTAACCCAGACACATTGAAAGTATTATTTTATTTTTTAATTAAGTATAGGAAATGCCCAATATGAAGAGGGGGCAAAATTTCAGTCTAGTGACTAGGTCAAGTGGGGTATCATTTGAAAGAGCTGATGCTTGTGCTTTCCAAAACATTTTGTCTTTTTTTTTTCATAGAAAAAAAAATTGATTTATGGAGGAAAATGTGAAAAAAAATACCGTTGAAATCAGTTCACATGATAGAGAATTATCCTCGGAAAACCAACATACGTGGGTAGTACACAAATACACTAAGTATAGGTACTTCTGTTCAAAAGTCGTTCGCATTTATAGTTACACGAGATAATTCAGTTTGTACGGAACTCGCACTTGACCGGTTTTATTTATGAATAGAATAGATGAAAAAATGTTTATATCATGTTATCAAATTTACTTATTGATGTTTATTATTCGGACTGAAGAATGACTTTTGTAAGTTCTTAACATATTCATTGGCAGCGACCCACTGGCGGGTTCGTTGTTCGCAGGCGCTTTTCGCTACATACGGGTCTTCCCGTGTTATCGGCTACGCTCCTAGCGCATCCTCGGTCAGTGAATATGTTAGTTTATAACATTCCGTATAGGATTATTGTTAAGTGTCATTTACATACCTATTATTATACTTACGGGAATATGTTAGTCTTAAGATTGCTCCTTATTGAATCGTATATCCAGTAATATAATGGTACCGTCCTTGTAACACGTCCGTCCAAATATTGAATTAAGTATTTTATACTTTAACAAATGTACTTATTTTGTAGTCATATGTTATGACATTCCCATGTTAACCTCTCAGTCTTATTAAGTATACATTCGTTTTTATTTTATAATTTCTTATTTAATTAATATTTTATCATGTTGTTACATGCGTAAATGTACTTATTTAAGTTATTCATTGCGCTTGATTATGTAATAAAATAAAACCATGATCAATAAGTTTATACTTTTATTGGTATGATGGTGTGAATGTCTTACAAAATAACAAAGTTTACCTTACAGATACTCCTCATAGTAAAATACAGCTTAGCATGTATAAAAATACATCTAGACATTGTTATTTATATCTAGCCTTACATAATTTATGTTTTGGTTACACTCAAACCTGGCCACTATATAATTACTACACCAAAGTTAAGCAACATCAATTTTCATAATGTACTGTTTTTTCAAATGGTGAATAATAATCAGAGAACCGTTGTGCGACAAGAACAGAACATTTGAAAACGATGAACAAAGTCAATAAACATAACACGTAAAGCCTACTTAAATTGTATTTAATGTATTGTTTTAGCTTATCACATCCAACCATCACATTGCAATTGCAACCACATATCATTGCAATCCATAACAATGACTACCTCTTTATGGCTTGACATATATCCCAAAATACAATCAAATCGCTATTAACAATAAATAATGTACACATTAATAACAATAATTCTGCGAGGTTACAATTGAACAAAGTAAAATTTTACTTTCACTTGATTTGATACGCCCATTGTGAGTCATAGTATAAACAAAATTGGTAAGTAAAATTAGAATTACCAATCGGAATTGGTAATATTAATAGGCTTTAGGAATTTAAATTTGGGCTGCTCTAGTAAAACGCACGTTTTCATCCAGTCATAACCGTAGGTACCTTGGAGATTATATATAGGTACCTTTTATTCTGGCCCCCCCGCCAAAGCACCCGGGCCAACATCTAATATACCTATGTTCCTCGCGATGTTGCCCCAGACTTTTATTGTTGTTTCTGGCCACACACTGCTCTAGCCCCCGCTCGACGCTTGTGTGGCATAATCTTATAAACACAACGTGCACAAACAAAAGCCTGTACTTTGCCTTGATTGCCTAGATTGGCAGAAAGAAGCAAATAAATACACAAGGCGGTCAAAAAAATATGTCAATTCCCATTACCAGGGAGTTTTTGGAATTATACTGAGCAACTTTTACTATAGGACCAACCCCGAAATCGCGAAAAAAAAAATTACTCTCCCATAGAAAATGGATCAGCTAAAATGTATGAAACAGCCAAGAATTTTTTGAAAATGGGTTGGTCCCATAGTATAAGTTGCTCAGTATAAGCCCAAAACCTCCCTGGCAACGGTAATAATTAATCTTTAAAACAACAGAAACTTTGGCCTCAAAGAAATTCCGCTCCATCGTTGTGGTTTTGATATTAAACATAGTGCTATGCATATATTGAAGCTATGCTATAATATTCAAATACTTAAATGTAATCCAAAGTTACATATTGTAATATGTTACGATTTTAGTAAAATAGTATATATTTAATTTCACGATCAATTACAGAGAGTTGTGCCGTTCTCGATAACGTTGTCCATTTACTATCCATGGCAAATATTCTAGAGCGAGAATGTATCCCGTACAAAACGGAGTGCGCTCTCCAGAACGGCACAAATCTAATAACATTTTTACCTGCACTAACATAAATTAATGATACATAATGTACTTTGAAAAAATAGAAAATTAGAAGAAAGTAATATAATAAATAGTGTTAACCTCTATATGGCGCTACTTATCACGTTTTAAGAGAAAGTTTAATTTAACTGCTGTTTATAAAGAATGCCGGTGACACAGGCACAAAACCACAGTGAAAGCATAAACTTAGGTATATTAAAGTACAGGGCCATCTTTTAACTCTCTCAAAGATACAGATACCACTAGATGCTGATAGAGCGCGTGACTAATTGACTAATACCTAATGACATACATATTTTTAAATTTTCATTGCACATTTGTCCAATACAAATAACCTTGTTTTTTTTCATAGAATACCAATTAAAACATATGCACGAATTCAACGAATTACTAACAGCTACTAAAATCCTACTTTAAAAATGCTTACTTACTTCCTAAAGCTTATATCTCATATTTTAGCAAGGTAAGTACAAAAACAATGTTTTTAGTGGGAAATTCAGTTTTGAGGGTAGATATTGTAACATCATGATAGTAGCGTAATATAATAAATAGCAAAGAGTTAGTGACTCTAAAAGGGTTATCCTACTTTCACAGCTGATGTAGATGGCGCTGTACGTTGCAACGGGATTGCCAGACATCAACATTTGACAACCGCATAATATACGTAATACGCATAATACACATAAATCACATAATATACAGGTCCATCTACTTCAGCCATAAAATTCGAGGTATGAATGTTCCTTAGGCTTTATATTAATAATCTTTATGAGTAATAATGTCATTACAGCGCAGTGTGTATGAAATATAAGCCTTACAAATAAGTATAGTCCGTTTCCAAATTACGAGACATAAATGACTTAACTTACATACCGTTTGTTGATCCAAATATTCCAAATGGAAAGTTTTAGTTGTGAAAGGAATCATTAATAAGGAAGACTTGGCGGAAGATATGATTTTACACTCTGACAATGACTTACAAGTTATATTGTACTATATAATACTAGTACTACATATAGGAATACGAATTAGTGTGAAATTCTTGTTTATCGCCCTTAATACACAATGTACTATTAATATATAGTATAATAGTTACATTCATTAGGGCAATAAAAAATGTTAAAATTTGATGTTTAGCGGAAATCACTTTTTTGAATAAATTGCGTGTTGTTGAACGTGTTTAATGAACAAACGTAAAATATATCTCATGCATGTAGCCCATTGCATTCAGCATATTCACTTATTTCTTAGAGTTGTTTCTGATGCTTCAATAGTAACTAATACCTATTCTATGTGGCCCTCCTTATGTTGCGGATTTTCATTGCAAATATAGTTAAGCTTCTGTGTGACTTTATTCATAGCATTTTCCCTAATATAACTCCACTACTATTACCCTTATCTACCTATTGGTAGACTTTATGCCTTTGCTAAAAATAATAAGATTTACGAAATGTCAGTTAACTAGTTAACGGTGTGGACGATAGATCTACAACACAAATACGTTTCGTTTCAACTTCTGTAGCTATGCAAGGATCCGTTTGGTAAACCTTGTTGGGTGTTAGTGTATAAAAAAGATGCGAAACGAATACTCTTGATTATACATCAGAAGTCAGCCACGGTAAAAAAAGTTTATGTACATAAACGATAACAGTATGGCGCAATAATGCCAAAGACTGTATTAACCAAGTCGTGATTATATAAATATACCTATAGGTAGACCGCTTAAATGAGTCTTCGCCCGCGCGGTACAGGGGCGCGGGGGTAAGACGACAAAGGGGATCGAGAGAGATGCGGGCGGCAGGCGCATTTTTGCCGTAGCTCAGTTTGCTAGCCACGCGGTTAGCAGTCACTCGTGTTAATAAGTTCCGGGCGCTTGGTGAAATATACACATGAGATTACATTCTCAAGATGCCTCGACTTATCTTTGGACAGAAACTTAATAGTCAAACCAAGCAAATGGCTTTTAATGTGTACACATATTTTAGAAAGAAGAAATTGGACCCGAATTCTATTGAGTATCAACAATTGATTATAAATCTGCAGGACGATTCTGATGATGACGATAACTCCGAAAGTGAAGAATCAAGTTCAAGTGATATTGATATGGACATAAGTGATTGATTTATAATTTATAAATCACTTTCGAGTCGTCATCATCAGTATCGTACTTACATATTATTATAAATTATTATAATCATAATTTGCATTGAATAAAAGTACAAAAGTTAATTAAGTTTGGTGTTTTATAAACTTTCAATAAAATTAACGTCATATTCTTTCCCATTAAAAAAACACCAACTATTAACCGCTATAACGTCACATATCTCAAAACCTGTCCAGTGCGCATTTCACCTCTTGTGTATCACACTAGGCGCGCCTGCCGCCCGCTCCTCTCTCAATCCCCTTTGTCGCCTTACCCCCGCGCCTCTGTACCGCGCGGGCGAAGACTCATTTAAACGGTCTACCTATAAGTATATCCCGTTAATGAACTTGATAAGCTTGGAATGTATAAAATATATAAATGATGTGATATAATTTGGTATGCTTGAATTTATTTAGCGTCCTAACCTACGCAAGCTCTATTTTTACTACATATCACAGTTGCGGTAAAACAAATGCATACAATTCGTTAACTCTTTCAGACCCGAAACTCGCGATTTGCTATCTCAACATGACGTCTACTGGGCGTTTGCTTCAAGTTGGCCGTTACCTCACCCCGCACCACGCCGCAACCCAGGTCCGCTGAATACACTGGCTGTGACATTATGCAAAGGCCAACTCGAAGTGAACAGTGAGTAGCAGTGACATGTCTTAAAATTGACACTTATACTGTGCATGATAAACTTTATTCATTTTTCGATGAACAGGAAAATTATAAAAAAAATACGCATCTAATCTATTTATAAGACTGTGATTTCATAAATGCTCCGTGAACAAAGTAAAGAGCACTAATTAAAACTAAAGATGAATATTAAGATTAAAACAAACCACTCAAGTGTACCTACTTAGACGAGTCTGGAAGGGTTAAAGATGTGATGAAAACGTATATAAATATGTGACGTTTCACAGGTAAAGGTACCTAAGGCGGGCGGTTGGCGCTTACGTAGCGTAGCACCGCATAAGTATTGAAGCGTCGGTAATAATGACGAAAGCGCCAACCGCCTTTACTCGTGAAATGTCACATATCCTCATGTTTCTAAAAGTATTTTTGAATTATTTTATCTAGATCAAGCGACATTTGTCAAAAACTAAGGCCATTTTTTAACTAACAAATACAAATTGTCATAAGATTGTTTTCGTCGGATAACACATGACCTTTCTATTCTGTATAAAAACAGTTGGTTAGTTAGTCGGTTTTCGAGTTAAATGTTATATTTCAGTACTCGTGAGACACAAAATACATACTTTTAGAAACACAGATAATTGTTTATCTAACTAGGAAGCATTTACCAAAAATACATGTTTCTTAAATATATATATATATACCAATTTTATATGCTTCCTCGAAACAGTTTCTTTTAGTGTAAGACAAATTTCATTTGTTATCTGTGTAAAGGCCAAATGTCGTTTTGGGTAACCCATTAATAATTTGCATACCTATTGCTTATTAAATAATTTTATCTTTAATGAAACAAACATGAGTTAATTAACTACTTACCTAGATTATTATAGGACTATATGTAACATATTGAAGATCTTCATTTATATAAAAAGCTACTACCTAAATCTAAGACTACAATTTATGTAGTTTATAAAATACGCAATAATAATAAACGGCTGGTACGCGAAATTATGTTTTAGTAGTTGTATGTTGAGCACTCCGATTTCACCGCGATTAACAAAACTAGGTAAAATTTTAATCCGTGCACAAATTTCTATGCTTATGTTATGTGGTTCAGTATCATCGGCACAAGTAATATTATTTTCTCCAATATGCTCGGAAATGTTCACCTTATTGTAGCAAAAATAGTACGGGAAGTTCTTCATTATGGTCAAACTCTAATTTAAAAAATTCAAACAATTATTGTCTTGTTTTAGCGGACGGGAAGTTATTACTGTATTGTTTTTTACTTTTTAAAAACATGTATCCACTAAGAAAAACGCAAACAGCCAATTAATATAGCAGCGAGCTGCGTCTACACGACCCGATCAGCATCATTTCAAGCTATAGGATAGAGTCGTGTAAGATCGTGCGAATACTGCTTAATAAAATCAAAGACTATATATAACTTTTATATTTTTTAAGGGTCTCATCCGTGCAAATACAGCTTGTATTGCACATTGATATTGAATGAGCGAATATTGAATGGTACTGAATGGCAGAATAGCTTTTTTGTGTGTATTTTTTATTTTTGTGTTTGTTAAATATCAATTCAGGGTTTCCTAAACGGGACTCAAAAATTGATTATTTTTTCGCTACGACGCACGGTTTAGGAGATACAGCCCTATAGTTTTTTTCAGTCATGCAGAAATCTTTAAAAAATAATCAAATGTTCGTTCCCCTGTTAGTAACCTAAATTAAGTAATAATAAAAACACAAAAAAGAAAAAAGAAATAAATAAAAAGCGTAATGGAGTGCGTCGAAGCGCCATAATAATCACATTTTTTGTCCCGTTCAATACCCCACGCAACACATTGCGCCATGAAATCGTTTGCATGGGGTACCGCTAATAAAATCAAGGACTATATAACTTTTATATTTTTTTAAGGATCTCATGTGTGCAAATACAGCTTATATTGCACAATTAATAATTATATTGAATGAACGAATATTGAATGGTATATTGGAATTAAAAAGAGGGAAATTTGATTTTGACGTTCTTGATGTTAAGGTTCGATTTGAGTGCTGGTTCATGTTTAAATTATGATTATTTTACCTAATTTCCTCGCATGGACAAAAGCACTATATATGCCTCGGCAGGAACAGCAATTCGTGGAATCGTCTTCTTTGTCGAAGCTCATCCACGAATTGCCCTTTCCCGGCCTATTACAGTACATATGGTGCTACTTTACCGCCCTAGTGCAGTAACTAGCACTATACGTCGTATATTGAAATTTTAAAAGGCCATGTGTACTGTAAAACGTTGTACAATACACGTGCGACAAGGTAATTCGCAACTTGTTTTTTAATTTATCGCCTCTCGTTGCGAATTTCCTACTTTTCACACTTGTATCGTAATGTACTATTTAAACCCTATTTAATCTAAAACATGTAACCACTCAAATGTCAGAAAGCAACATGCATGTCTATACAGGGCGTCCCAAGACTATGGGACATCAAGGGAAAGTACAGTCAAGTGCAAAAATATGTATCGCAAGAATCGTCTCATAAATATGGTACTACGCTCTTATTACACTGGAATAAGATGCTATGGGACATTTGGATGGGATTTTTTATTTTTACACTTGACTGAAATATCGTAGATAGGATATTTTGCTGAAAGAAGACTTTATTTTATTTTTAAAAGTAAATAATATTGCATTCAAAGAATTTCTAAAAAAATTGAAAATTGCTTACTTTTTCTGAAATAAACCGAATCTTGAAATTTTAATCAAAAATTCTACTCTATTCGTTTCTTTTGCGATATCATATTTCTGAGATGACTTATTTTTAATGCATTCTTTCGATTGGCATAATAAATTAATAATATGATTTTTTTTTTCACAGTTGAGATGGTTCGATTTCCAGACACAGTAACTTATTTTTTTAAATCTTTGAATGCAGTATTACTCAGTTTAGAAAATAAAATAAAGTCTCCTTTTAGCAAAATATCCTATGTCTTATATTTAAGGTACTTTCCCTTGATGTCCCATAGTCTTGTGACGCCCTGTATATCGTTTCATGTTTTTGAGCTAAGAACCCGAATAACTTAATGCCAAGCTGTTTTATTTCCGATACAGAACCACTTATTCGAATTTGTGACCAGAATACAATTCACCCAGTATAATGAAATTTGTAAATGTATCAGACGATTAATTACACTCTTACTGCGAGTTTAAGTTGTAGGTATAATATATATTGTGAAGGAATATTGATCTTACGCTGTATAAACTTATTCTCTCTTATAGCGCTTTATTGTAATCTAATAGTTCATGTTTTTTCTGTAGGTTGCTTTTTTTCTATTCAGACTGTTAGGTATGTCCTGACTATGTCCTGTACTGTGCGCCGAAGATAGTACTTTCATTCTAAACGTTACAAATATGAATAATATACGTACGAATAGTGTAATTCATAATACGCCTTAAGGTCCATCTTTGACTGCTGGAGTTAAGTTCACATCGGCGAATTCCTGTAACGAGACATTTAACTGATCAGGTAATCAACGTTTTGAAAAATATCGCGCATTGAATGCGCGGGTTTATACAAGTTAGGTACACGCTAAATATTTAAACCTGCTTGGAAGGTTGTTTTAACGGTGTAGGTACTTACCTAAATCTCATGGACAAACATAACAGATGATTCACAAAAGGGATGGGCGGTCAAACCCGATAAATAGAACAAAAGTATCCTTAGAGGCATGGGACCACCACTGCCTTATACTTCATTCAGGAAATACGTCAAAATGCACTTCTCAAAAAGGAATACTATAAAATAGATGACTACTTGGGAGACAATACTCAAATTTATTTACGTAGATATAATAGGTATTTAGTAGGTAGGTATCTATTTTTATAAAACTGCTACTCAATTTCTCCAAAATATCAAAAATTCACAACGTTAATATTCAAGTTTTCACTTCTGCCGGCACTCCCGGAGTGCAACCGATTGTTTTTTTATTCTTTGACACATGGAGAGCCTTTATACCTCCAAATCTTATATTATTATCTTTCTCAGACCGTGGGGACCTTATACATCTCCAAACTTAATGTATTAACCGTGGAGACTATACGTCTATGTAATATTGTATAATATAGTTCACTTATTGGATAAATACTAATTATGTATTCTGTAGCAGAAGTTTATGAAATTCCTAGCTTATGTCTAGACGCGAATTATAGGGAGCGTGCATGAACTGTAGGAGGCAGCACAGGAGCCGTCAGATTTTTGGCACGAGGCGTAAATGTGATGTTGATTGTTCCGATGTAGCCCACAAGATGGCAGAACCTACTATGCACAAGAAAACACGTGACGTGTAAATGTACATGTTTATGGTTCCGATTCAGGCCACAAGATGGCAGACCCTCCAACGCGCACGGTCCCTAGTATACATTTCATTTTGACACTTGTGAGAGACTTTACATCTCTTCTTAACGTATCAGTATTAGTACTCTGACATTGGGGACCTTTTACATCTTCAAATATAATGTATTATTAACCATAGAGACTATATAAGGCATGTGTACCGAAAAAAAAACTGTAAATTTCAAGCCGCTGTAATTTTGTTTCTAAGCAAAATGACTACGGCTTTCTTACCGCAATAAAAAGTCTTATTATTATATTATATATTCACTCACTTCACTTCACTTTTTCTTCCGTATATGAGTTTAATTTAGAATTATTATAACATTTTTTCAGCAAGTTGTGCGTTAAAGCAAGACTTTTGTCAAGGTCAAGTTCTGATGATGGATTCCATGAGGAATTGAGGGAACTCGTCAAGTCTTATAAGCATACCTATAGAGATTTTTCTAATTTGATCTAATAACCAAGCATTTGCATTTAAATAGTGCTATTTAGTGAAATGAAACAGCTCATGAAGACCATAATGGAACTCCTCCACGACCAGCATTTTACGTCTTGGGGTAGTCGGTTCATTGTAATTGTTATGAGATGCACTATGGTCATAAAGAATTTAAATGGCATTTGAAACAGTTTTGTGAAGTGTGTTTTTTTTCTATTGTAAATTATTCAAAACCACATTCAAATACCTCAATAAGCTACACAGAGCTACTGGAGTCTCCAGGAAAGTGAAGCATGTTGTCGCCGCTGCAAGAAGGCGTGGGCGATGAAGGCGGGTCGAGGGAGGCGCGCGACGCCGAGCTGAAACTGCTGGAGCTCAACTCCTCCGGCTCAGCTTCAAAACGCGTTGCAGCTATAGCTGAAATACGATAGCGACAAGTTACAGAGGACATCAATCACATCGTGGTTCCAAGTCACAAGTGAGATTTCATAAGTTCGAATTATAAACAATAGACGCATTTATCTATTTTTTTTTGTATTCTATTCTGGGGATTTAACCTTTTCACACACAAAAGCTGTCAAACAGATGCCATGTCTCCGAAGTGTCAAAAATGAAATTGAACTTTAAGCATATGCACGTAGGTCTATGTTGATCTGTAGTCTGTGATGGATTAAATAATAAATCATCGGTGCGGTGTGCGGATAAATTCGTCATTGGCGTCAAAAAGATTAACTATAATAATATACCTACATGGGTACAAGAGTCTAAAAAAACGTAAAACTCTTTAACATATGGCGGGTAAGATAAAACATAATACAACAGCCTCTTTATCGCTCGAAGTTAACTACTTTAACGAAGTTGTTCGCGGCCCTCAGACAACAGCGTAAATAGCTATCACTTGAAACCATTTCCCCAGTGCGCGTTCTGTAGCTACTGAGCATTACTCCACTAAAACAGGTAAAGGCCAGTTCAAGGTAATTAAAGCTATGGGATTATGTTTTTCGACGTGAACACAAAAATCCTAAGAACAAAGATTGAGCAAATAAGCACGCTCAATTTTAATTTTGAATTTTTGGATGAAAAGCATAATATCTACGTAAAGTCAATCTGACAAATGTTACTATCTATTGCTTGTGGTAATAAGTGGTGACTTTTGCTAATATTCTTGACCGCATTAAGTGACTAAAATGTCTTACAAAGGGTTCTTGTTTTAGAGATAATGACAATTCTAATGAAAAAATGTTTCTGTAACAACCTAATAAAATACGTCTTTTCGGCTGCGACGCTGCCACTATGTGACTTGGTTTGACATACCTAAGTGTGAGTACTGACAGACATTGAAGTTTTAAAGGAAATTCGCAATTTTTATACGTAAATTAAAAAAAACTTTAACTTATTCGTTGCAATGTTTTTTTTTCGCTAAGGTGTAAAAAGAAATGACGTGTCGTGCAGAAAACGCAATAAAAAATACTTTGTTCCGCAGGAATGCGTGGTTGAAATCTGTCGTCTGTCTGTAAAAGGGTCTGTTTCACAATGTCCAAGCTGTGTCCAAGTAAAGTATCGGATAGCTAATTAACAAAAAAAATAACTGCCAGATAAAACTTCTTGCACTTTATCTACCAGTTGACCTTTTTTAAAGATTGTGATACGCCAGCTATGACTTTATTCGTCAGATAAGTGGCAAGTTACTTATTCAGGACTTTACTTGGACATTGTGAAACAGGCCCTAGGCTATCAGTTAAATGGTAGGTCTTAGCTTCGTAAATATAAAGATCAATACATAACTGTCAAAATATACTTCTTAAGTTATTGAAATTCATATAGTTGAAGCATAGGTAGGTAACTATAAATTCTGCCATAAAAGACACTAGATATTGTTGTTACATTTCTACTTCGTAAGGGATACCAAAATCACAACACCGTTTTGTGGTTTTTGAATTCTCATTTTTATTTAATTTATCACTATTTTTTTTAAACACTCCATAACATTATCAACAAAATCATACTGATACAAGGCAGCCGAATTTACAAATATAAATTTGATAACACGCGAAAACACTGACTACAGCAAATTCGAGTTTTATTATTGGACAAATTTTTCTATTTACATAAAAAAAGAGAAAATGTTTCTATATTATAACAGTGTTTCTACCCTACCCAGGCACCCCAATGAGGCGTATGGATGGGCATAATTATTAATATACGATAGCTTTTGCACTTTTAGCATTATAGGGGCAATTAATACAATGTCAGATTTATCAATATTACATAAAATAAGCTTTACATTTCAGTAAGTTGCAACTTCTGACAACTTTATGGCATCCAAAACACTATTTTGTTAGGTTGATCAGAGGGCCTACCGCGAAAATCTACGAAATTTCGTTATCTGTCTCTGTCGCTCGAATACACATGAGATGTCCGAGGTAGGACCTCCGTTAAAATTTATTATTTGTATGCATTTATCAACTACTGAATTCTGTATTACATATAACCTCATGTTCTGGATTAGAATATTTTTTTACGTGTATGGGTCAAAATTCTTTTTGTCTTGTTTTTGTCCCCAAAAAGTGACAGAAAGACACAATAGTACTCGTTTTAATTTTTTTATTTGATTTGGTAGAAAACACAAATACAAGCGTGACAAAGTGGTCAGAAAGAAGACAACGAAAAGAATTTTGAGCCGTACATACAATTAATACAAGGAGTTTTTGACTTCTGATCCCGCTGAAGTCTAAATATTTAGAGATTCAAAATGTATATAATACGAACTGTGACAAGTTCACGACGCACGAGATCAAAAGGTTAACTCTACTTGAGCACAATGATCTTACCTATCATACATGTATCTAGTAGTAATCAACAGTTACTATTGCAACTTACATACTTAGCAATACATTGGTCACGCTATGGTATATCCGTCTCATTATGTATATAAATCTATCTTGTACTTGCAAATAAGCGAAAGTGTTATAAATATAATTATTTTTTGTAACTCTTAGTTTATGTTCCTTGACATTTCTTGCATGTACTTTGGAATTTAAAATTAGTATATTAAAATAATACTAATATATTGTTTATGAATTCATACGGCCCTAATGACACCATTTAAAGAGTTATTAAAAACTTACTAAAATATTAAAATCATTGCTGTAGCAATTAAATCAAATTTAAAATTAATTTAAGAAAATATACATATCAAAAATAGTCCAAAAGTGCTGCCTTAAAATTATACCTAATTCGAATTCGTTACGGGTTAATTAATACCTCTTTGCAAAGGAAATATAGTTGGTGAATTATCATTCACATCGGCACATAAATGTTAAGGGACATGATTTTCATAATGAGGTTAGTATGTGTTGGTTCATTTAGATTACCAGAAAACGTCTAAGTAATCCCATTACGTTGATTAAATCTACAACACGCGTTTATTATGACGTTTACAAGCACCGATGTATTTCTTCTTATTCAGCCAGCAGTGTCAATCAGCCGCGACTTTTTAATTGTTTGAAATGAAGTGTCTCAGGTCTAAAAATACACTTAAATTGTTTTTAACACATTCATTGCCAGCGACCTGCTAGGCGGGTCTTCTGTTGTTACTTATTAGGGTTCTTAGGCGCTTTTATAACGTGTTATCGGCTATCGTGTGCGGCACGTCATCGTGAACCTTGTCGGCCACTCGCGTCAATTGATTTCTTAGGCGGTCAAACGGTTAAATAAAAAATAACGGAAAATCTTAAACTAATGAAACGAAAAAATAGCAATAAAATTTCAAATTTCAAAACGTTTTGCTAATAAGTAGGCGAACACCGCAGGTTTGTTAGTGAGCGATTTTAGCCACACCCATTGAAATAGATCAAACATAGATTTCAAATTTCAGAAGTACATGGGTACCGTAACATCTCCTAATTAACTGTAAATTGAGAAGGTTTCACTATATTCGACAAAAAAAATCTTGATAACAAATTTAAAAAGTTTTAACAATAAATATAAATGTACGTATGTCTTTTTCGTCCAAAAGTATGATACTTTTGGACAAAAGAGATACATTTTTATTATATTAATAGGAATTTAGACGTTTTGTGGTAATTTATAATTTTACCTTAATTTAATATTAACTTAATTTTTATTACGATTATTCGAAGCTAAGTAGCCAAGATCCACTTCGAGTCGCTGCGCCACAGCAGTAAGTAAGGTAGCTGGTTGGTAAGAGACTTTATATAACGGCATTACGTCGTCCTACTTGAAGTGGTGCTGTTGTATACAGTTCTTCCCTCCAGCATCATAACTATACATTACCGGCCAATAAAGACTGCTTTTTTTAAACTTTGTAGGGATACGATGGTTGCGTTTTTATCGTCCATCATTATCATATCATGTGTTACACTGTCAGATAATGGTAATATCTCAAATTTGCTGTAATTTTTCAAACAAAACGGTAATTGCAGTTAATAGATTTCAATAAAATAATTAACATTAGTACAATACTACTTCTTTACACACTTAGTTGGTAAATCTGGTTGAGTTCGGAGGACATAACATAAGATACCATATTGTCAACCAAAGACAAAATGTCAATGCATAGTACAATAGGTCAATCGATATCTCAGTTCAAATGGTACACACAAAATGTTAAGCACTCATCCTTCCACAACTGCTCTATTTCCTATTAAATTAGGTCACTTAGTGTTACTAACGTGTAAACATGTTATCACAACTTCATACATTGCTTGTCACTGAAGGCCGCCATAGATTCACTATTTGCGAACCTTGTTGTTGTGTAAACATTGTAATTTTAGGTACCTACGACATTTATTTCGTTATTTCGAAGAAGGATGCGAGGCCATCCGAATGATGCCGCTACCCCCAAAGTTTTGTTATTTTTACCCGGCTATGGCTGCGCAACAGCAGAAACACTTGTTTTATCAACTCAAATTAAATCCTTTAATAAAACTGAAATTACGTCCAAAGGGAAAACGATCTATCGAGTGATTGAGGGCCACGTCGCTGTTCACATTTTTTGTCTAATTTTATTATTATATTTTTGTTATTAATATGCCTTTTTATTTCATCACTTAACTTATTTCCAAAGAAATGAGCAAAAAATAAATAATTTCATTTAAGACAGTGATCATGATTATAAATATTATGCACTAAACATTATTAATTGAATACTAAAATTATTCACTAAATATCATAATTTAATTAAACATTTACACGAAATAAAAGCTAAGATAGAAAAAATAAATATTTGTCATGATTCAACATAAAACTTAATATAAAAACAAAACCTTTACATTAATACTTGCTGGATAGTTAAAAAGTATTTGTACATAAAGACAGCCGTGTTTAAGAGAAGGTATTTCATACCGAGTGACTTGGTCACAAGCAAGTCGCAACTATGAGGGCGAGAGTGGCCACCATGCACAGGTTTGAGATTAGTGGTTAGCACTTAGCGGGTGTGCGAATTGGACCGATACTCATATACCTATAACCTTAGGGTACATTACTTCCATGTAACTGAAATTTTAAGCAGCCATAATCGACATGTATATTTGGATTTGGAATCTGTTCTAGGAAAATACTGACTTGACGACGAAGACTACAATGACATGTACAATGTGAAAACACCCTTAGAAGTGAAATAATGACAGCCACTTCTACGGCAAACTTGCATAACTGGTATGCTAATTTAGGTTAAAATTTCAAAAGCACCAAACTTGTAGAATCAGGATTCGGCCATTAGATCAGTTACTGGGCAGAACCTACGCCTCTCAGTCAACGTATGTTGTGTTGAGGTAATAAAATACAATTATTTATATCGAAATTGCCGAAAAAAGCACACATTCGAGATTCTATTAGATACCGCAAAAAATATGATTAGGGTTTTATAAATGGTAAATAATGAGGTACTTTCTTGTCGTACTGGCCGAGCAGATACTCAACTATGGCAGAGCCAAAAAGGTTACATTTGCATGTGTTGGTAATGAAAGCAAAATAGTATCTAACGTACTTAGTGTCCGTCATTGAAGTTTACTACAAATACTACAACACTATGTATATAAAGTAATCAAATAATCTAAAAAAATAAGTACTGTAGCAGCACTGTTGTAATGCTTAACTATATTTTTTATGAAGATAGATTTTGATAAAATTGTTCAGACAAAACGGTTAAACATTTTTATCAAAAAATATTAACAAACGCAAGATCGCTCGCTATTATTAACTATCTTCACAAAAAAAACGTTAACAATATTTTTGTCATTTTCAATGATTTTTATGGATTTTTTATTTTATTTTTTTTTAATTATTGTGGCATAAGTTATAATAATTTTTGAAAATTTACTGTTAAAAGTAAGTTCGAAAATCATAGTGGTTAAAAATATTTATGACGTTTTTAGGGTTCCGTAGCCAAATGGCAAAAAACGGAACCCTTATAGATTCGTCATGTCCGTCTGTCTGTCCGATTATGTCACAGCCACTTTTTTTGAACCGTTCATATTAAAATTATATTGAATCTAAGTAATTAGCATCAAATATTGATATTTACGAAGTGACATTGCGACATTATAATATAAGTAATTAGCATCAAATATTGATATTTACGAAGTGACATTGCGACATTATAATATAAATGAAGCTATTATGATTTTGAACACATACTTTAGAGTTACTTCTTCTTTCTACGCGATTTCTTACATTTGGATGATTGCTTTGCCGAAGGGAGGAGCACACTTGCAGCACCGGCGGTCCGCTTTTCTTCCTTGTCGCTGTCGGTGGACGCCAGGGGCGATACGTTGTCGTCGTCGGACGACTTTTCCATCGTTGAACTCTCCCCTTCTTTGCTTTCATCATCTATTTTCACCTCTTGAGTCGTAATCTTTTGACTCTCGATAACACTAAAACCTTTTTCGTTCCTGGCTGGCACCTTCTCCAAATCGACTAAATTGAAGGTACTCGATTCTATGGCTTTGCTTGTGGTTTCTTTAATAGACGATAGTATATCGTCAATGTTTATTTTGCATATCGGGCTACTGATTTTTGTATCGTTTACTTCCAAAAGACTGTCTCTCATAACTTCAAGTTTGTAGTCGTCTAAGCCGAAATCTAAGGGTTCTAACGGTGGCAGATCGTGTAGATCAGTGTGGTGTTCTTCAACAAAGTTAAGCTCATCTGGAGCATCACATTCTGCAACCATAATATCAGTTCTCTTGCAGAGTTCGATAAGTTTATCCTGCAAGGACACGCGATCGTCCTTGAAAGACTTCGGATACTCTAAACCAGTCCCAACATGAGGTTCTTCCCAAGAGTCACATCTTTCATATTTTTTCAAAGCCATAGTAGGTTCATCTCTTTTATCGTTTTTCGTAGCAGCGATGGAACTCCAGGATTTTATTGGTTTCTCTTGAAGAGTCTCTTTCTCCACGTTTTTTCTTTCCATGGGCTGAGGTGATTTCCGGGTTTTGCTGCCTCTGGTAATTTGAATTTCAGGAAATTCGTCATTCGTAGAATCGATAACGTAAACATCTCTTTTCTCGGTTTCGAATGCTTTGTCACCATGTTTCTTACTGGCATCGGAATATGGAGACAATGATTTGCTCTTCTTCGTTTTTGGGACGTCTTTAGGCGAAGTGCATGAGATTTCACTAGTACTTAAAACATCATGTTTTACTTTCAGGTGACTTGATGTTTGTTTTTCTATTGGTAATGCGACGGATTTTTTGACAGGACTCGGTTCAGGCCAACCCTCTATGTAAGATGATACCAATGAATTCTTCCTGCCTCCCTTCAATTGAAGTGAAGTAAGTTCGTAGTCATCGTCAGGGAAGCATTCAAGTGGCTTAACTTCTGTTTCATCGTCCTTTTCAGAAGTTAAACTCTTAGATGAACGAGGTTTCTTTAATTTGGCCAAATAAGAACTAGTTGAATCAATGTCCTCCAATGGCGTGGAAATGGATACCAGCTCGCCACAAGATGTTTTAGCTTCATCGATTGCGTGAATCTCTATAAAACTATTTTCATCTTCGTTAGCTTGCAGATCTTCCTGCCCTTTTTTACCTTTACGAGTTTTCTTGGATTTCGGTTTGTCATCGAATTTGTCAGTTACAATAGTTTGTTGCGTTACGTTCAAAACTGCAGGCCTTTCGGATTCGTTGAAAAGTAAATCCCAAGCTTGTTCTTCTACTTTTGCAACATCCGTGTATTCAACTTTTATTAATTTTTCAGAACCCTCTTCTGTAACTGGTTTTAGGTTTTCAATTTTTTTGGTTCTTTCACGGGCTTCATTCATAGCTGGCTTTATAGGGTCTATTTGATTATTCTTTTTAGTCTTGTCGCAGGTTTCTTCAGTTGCGCCTTTTACAATACCTGCATTATCAACTTTTTTAAACTTATCATGAGTGTCTTTAGTCAACATTTCATTCCTGTCGCCTTTTTTGGATTTATCGCGATTATCTTCAGTTACCTTTGATTTTCCAGTTTTATCCAGATGCTTCGATTTCGGACGAGTGTCCTCCATGTTAACTGCAACGGCGTTCATGACTGGCGCTTCGTCTTTAGCAACCGACTCGGTTCGTTTATCTACTTTTCCGTCATCAACAACAACATCGGGCTTGACCTCCAACTTCCTCGGAACTCTCGACTCTTTAAGCTCACACTCATCCCTACTAGCACCTTCGATATTCTTCTCCCTTTCCTTAATGTCTCTAGGTTTTTCCTTAATTTTAACTTCACTATCACTAACTGACTTTGGGGTGGGAGATTTCTTAACTCTAGCTCGAGCGATCGGTTGAATATCATCCGAGGCTCGATTCGATTTTGGCAGTGATTCCTTATTGCTCTCGCGCTCGGCCGGGGCCGAGCTCACACGCGGGTCCTCACGCTTCCATACATCACTCTCTCGCTCGAGATCTTTATTTACGTCGGGTGTAACGTCAACCACATCTACGGGGGGAACACGCTGGAGGCCACACTCGACGGGCACAAACCCGGAGTCCGGCACGCCCACGACGCAGCGGGACACGGCAGTGAGCGCGGCGGGGATGACCACGTCGGTGGTGAGCGGCACGGGCTCGTCGTCGGGGGTGAGCGCGGCGCGCGGCGCGACGGTCTGCACGGGGATGGTGGTGTCGCGCGGCAGCGGGCGCGCGACCACGTGCGCGGGCAGGCCGAGCGCGGCGGGCGCGCGCACGACGGGCCGGAAGCGGCCCTCGTCGGCGTTGGCCTGCGTGTACAGGTCGGGGTCGGCGGGCTCGGGGCCGGGCTCGGGCTCGGCGCGCGGCACGACGGTGCCGAGCGGGTCCACGGCGCGCCGCACGCCCGTGCCCGCGCGCCGCACCGTGCGCGCCTCCTCCCGCGGCCACCCTATACGAACCAAAGGCAACCACGTTATTCCACGCGAGGAGATTTAGAAAAAAGCATTAGGGCCGGGAAACAATCGTCGACTTATCTGTTCGGGGTCAAAAACTTGCGAGTGGCAGCGAAGCGAGCTAAATAAGTCAGTGGCAGTTTAGTCAGGTGTACGTTTTTAGTTTTATCAGTATCGCGCTTGCCCAATTAGGTAGAATTAGTCGATTGATAGTAACGTATGAAAGAGTAATAACAAGGGAACAGGGTTGATAACACACAAGTAAAGGTAAAAAAGTTTTATTAGTCACCATCAAAGAAATTGTTCCAACTCAATCTTGAACAAATGATAGTAATTGAATATAAATTAGAAAAAAAAACTAGTTGAGTGCTATGGCGCATTGCAATTTAACAAATCAACATCTTACCAAAACGCTTATTATTTTCGTAGTCCACATATCAGTACCGCCAGTTTACACAGCAACAGGGTTCATTCAGATATCACGGGTGTCGCGAAATCTATTGTCAATTAGCAGTACTGATAAAAAATAATAAGCGTATTGGTAAGAAAACTGATGTATGGAGTCAGCACTCTATGCTTACTTATTTCTCTATGAAATAACGTACGCTCCACTTCTTATCATAACTGCAGTAATGAAAACAAGTTTGATTTTTTTCTTTGATGGTGACCATACAAGAAAAGAGAGATTTTTTTTTACTTGAACAGATAAATCGTGGCCGATAGGATATCTTTCACAGTCGTGAAGCCAACAAGGGGTAAGATGGATGCCTTTGGCTGTATAGTTCATGCGTTAGACGCAATGCTTTCTTCTCTGCTCCACTCTTGGCACTTATCACTTAGAAGATAGTTCCGTTTCAAGCAGATAGTGATTTTATTTCATGGAGCATCGAAACATGTTTAACGCGAGTCAAAAATATAACAAATATTATATTAAATAAGCTCATCCTTACTAGATTTTAAGACAGATTATTTAAATACATTAACTTGATGACTTCCATAACAATAAAAATGTTCGACCATGACGAATTGCGAATTCAAAGTCATTGAAAGTATAATTTGAAAAATAAATCAGTTTTAATTCTATACCAAGTATTATCGTACCGCTGGTACCAGCAATTTTTCACAAGTGGAACTCCGCGAACGCACTCGACTGTACCTAATTACTTTAGTGGCATGCAATGATAATAATGAAGTTGGTGAAGAGTCGAGTCTTATGAGTCTGAATTTGAACAAATTAACTCAGTTTTATCAAAGATAATTTGAAATGGAGGTGGATTGTTAAAGAAATGTTTGTAGCCACAGTAAATTGACTGCCAACTTCCGACACGTGATTAAAACTTTTAGAACGCCATTTGACTTTGATCCTTATTCTTTTACTGATGTGTTAAAAGGGGCGCCATTTTACTGGGCATCTAATGGTTGTGGGTCCATTGCTCGAAACGCTGCCGCCATACGTTTGGCCTTTGATCTATTAGATGGCGCCATTCTGATAACACATATTAGTGTAAGAATAAGGTTAAAAGTCAAATGGCGTTCTATAAGTTTTAATCATGTGTCGAAAGATGGCAGTGAATTTACTGCGACATGGTTTTCTTTGACAATCCACCTCTATTTCAAATTCTCTTTGCTTTTATGAAGCCCTGCATCTTACCCTTTATGAGTTATAAATTTAAAAAAAACACTCAACAATTATCATCTTGAAAATCTGTACAAAACAATTTTGTTGGCTGGCTATTGAGCTGCTATTGCGAGACTGTTCAGCTTATGTACATGAATGAATGTTCCAGTAAAGGTTTGTTATTTGTTCCCGTTGTACGAATGTTCTGTGTTATAATGTTGCTAACCATTTCATTTTGTACAAAATAGGGTTTTACTACTACTAATATGTAAAAACAACGCATAAAAAATGTAAATATTAATTTATAGTATTTAAAGAAAGGACTCGACCTACAAACGACTCAAGTTTCGTTCAAGCTCAAACGCGAACTTCAATCTCGAATTATACCAACTAAGGACAAAATATTCAACGCTTTCATGGGTTAGTAAAGGGTACTTACGGTTATCCTCTTACCGGTTAGTTTCGGGATGGGTCTCTCGCAGTCGGCCAGCAGCGACTTGCGCCGGACATTGTTCGACGTACAACAAGGTAGTGTCAGGGAGGGTACGTACCGTGGTCCTCCTTCATGGTCTAGACGCGGTCCTCTCGCAGTCCGCCAGCAGCGACTTGCGCCGGACACTGTTCGACGTTCAACAAGGTAGTTTCAGGAAGGGTACATACCGTGGTCCTCCTTCATGGCCTCGGCGAGGTCCTCCCTCAGCTGCACGTCGCACACGGACGCGCGGCCGCTGTCGGCCAGCAGCGACTTGCGCCGGACACTGTTCGACGTTCAACAAGGTAGTTTCAGGAAGGGTACATACCGTGGTCCTCCTTCATGGCCTCGGCGAGGTCCTCCCTCAGCTGCACGTCGCACACGGACGCGCGGCCGCTGTCGGCCAGCAGCGACTTGCGCCGGACACTGTTCGACGTTCAACAAGGTAGTTTCAGGAAGGGTACATACCGTGGTCCTCCTTCATGGCCTCGGCGAGGTCCTCCCTCAGCTGCACGTCGCACACGGACGCGCGGCCGCTGTCGGCCAGCAGCGACTTGCGCCGGACACTGTTCGACGTTCAACAAGGTAGTTTCAGGAAGGGTACATACCGTGGTCCTCCTTCATGGCCTCGGCGAGGTCCTCCCTCAGCTGCACGTCGCACACGGACGCGCGGCCGCTGTCGGCCAGCAGCGACTTGCGCCGGACACTGTTCGACGTTCAACAAGGTAGTTTCAGGAAGGGTACATACCGTGGTCCTCCTTCATGGCCTCGGCGAGGTCCTCCCTCAGCTGCACGTCGCACACGGACGCGCGGCCGCTGTCGGCCAGCAATGACTTGCGCCGGAAACTGTCCGACGGGGAGTGCTCGAGGGAACCTGCATCAATTGTTATCATTGAGTTTGTGGTATTGCATTGCTTCTTAAAATTGACCATAAATGTAAAGACTACTTTTGTTTATTTCGTTACTACTGTTAAATGCTACGACAGATTGAGTTTTCGCATAAAAAGAATCATTAAGTTTACTGCTTTGCTCTACTTTACCTCCTGCTAGAGAGCTAGACTGGGCCCTATGTCTAGGCAGTAAGGTGTACAACTCACTGGCGGAGCCGGAGTCAACCATCACGGGCACCACGGGCCGCACGCCCGGCATGTTGACGGGGTTGGAGCGCGCCACGCTTCCCGCTGCGCTCGTGTCCACTTCCACCGCCTCCGCTTCGGAGAGAGAGGAGTTCGACCTGGAAAAATGGATACGTTGAGTCATATGATTCATAAAACCGTAGCTAACTAGAATTTAACGTAAATCTTTCACAAAATTGGCTGGTTTGCTTTTTTTAAACTTACCCAGTGGTGTTATACGTTTTGAAAATGAACTGAGGCCCCATCCACAATCTCCTGTGGGGCCCAGCATGGGTCACTATCTCCACTTGCGATAGCCAGCGCTCCTCTTCGCTCATGCACATGTCCGCACAGCTTAACTGTAAAAAAATAAGAAAATCAGATATTGGAAAGGATCAGACCTTAGTCCGATGACTTCAATTAGACTTAAAAAAAATGGTTTATCTCTTATTTATTTAATTTGTAAAATATGTATTAAAGTTGAGAAGTGACAACTTTAACTTGATTTATACAATTCGGCTCATGCATGATTTTTTAATTTTTTTTAATCATTATTGATATCGGTTCAACGCCGGAAAAAAAACAAGATACTTTTATAATCTTTAAATTATTTTATTAAAAAATATTTAAAATGTTGAAAAATTTAGAGCAGTTAAAACGCTCATAATTTTTGGCGCGAATTCTACAGGGCCGATGACGTCACTCGTTCGACATAAATGACATTTGTGACTAATGTTGTTCGTGTATTTCAGCTAATAGACACTAATTATTCATTTAATTATTTTTAAATACCATGGATGGACCTAAAATCCATACTATAGGCATTGTATTTTACCACAGTATAATAACAAATTCAAAATGCAGCTCACAATGTCTAATAGCACTCAATAGTTTTTCTAATAAAAATTAAATCGAAGTATACAAGGGTAAACCAATTTTGTTTGTAGATTTCAATCGATC
Organism: Cydia pomonella; assembly: GCF_033807575.1. Taxonomy (NCBI): domain Eukaryota; kingdom Metazoa; phylum Arthropoda; class Insecta; order Lepidoptera; family Tortricidae; genus Cydia; species Cydia pomonella. The sequence continues at coordinate 10,672,993 of NC_084706.1, read as the reverse complement.
TGGTAACAATAACAAATTACTACTTACCTTTCGGGCTGGGCCATAAGCTTCGAAAGTACCTACACTATGAAGCCTGAATATCACTTATATTCATTAATTTAATGATTTTTTTTTTATTTAACTAAGTATTTACGAATTTATAGACAATATAGAATCGTATATTTTTTAGTCAAACCTCTGCACAAAACTTTTAAATTAAAAAAACAAACTTTAAATTGTATAGAAAATATGCAATTTGCCGGTTCTTAATTGAGTTTCGCTCATTAGCATTTCACGCGCAATTTTTGTACTTTTTATTTATTATTTTAAGCAATTAAATGATAATTTAATAACGGAAATTCATTTCTAACATGCTATAACGGTTACAATCATCCGAATATTAAAAATTATTTCGTTAAAATTTAAACTTCATGCATGAGGCTAATTGTATGTCCCACTACCAATGACTAATGAGAAAACCGTTCATGAAGAGTAGTGTTTGTCAAAACTTTGAATACTCTGCTTTAAGACAACTCAGTTTTTATGAATCCAATTCAAAATCTAGTAATTACGTTGAAACTTGAGTCCTTACTTGTTAAGAGACCCCGATTCTTTCGTAGAGGCTCGAGCCCTTTTCAGAGAACACAATATTTTTCACATAACAAATCCATTGTCTTGACATAAAATTTACGAGTTAGGTATACAAAACCTACAAAAACGCCTACATTCTTTACTGATGATGTAGATAAAACCTACAATATTGTTGTCGGAGTCTCTATTCCGAGGTTCGAGTTCTTTTGAGTTGCGCTCAAAAATGACTCGCTTAAAAACCCGAATCGGGACTTTAGACAAATAAAAACGAATTAAAACAAGTAGAGACCTTCAAATGTAGACTAATGACTCGAATTTCTACCAACAGTACCAACACTGCCAAACACTCGTCGCACACTGACCTTGTTGCCTATCGGCTGCAGCAGCGGGCTGGTGGGCGGCAGCGGCGCCAGCAGGTCGGGCGCAGGCGGCGGCGGCCGCGCCAGCGCCCACTGCGCCACGTGCTCCACTTCCACCTCGATCGGAGACTCGTCGCACACTTTTTCTTTGGGGATACCTGGAAACAACTTTACTTAAAGAACGCATGAAAGACAGAAACACAGCGCCAGAGACAGAGATGCAACACGTCGAACGTGTTTCGCGTACAGTGTTGTCACATCTACCTACTTTTTGGTAGATCTACCTATTTTACCTGCGTTCTACCTATCTACCTCCCTCGGCCTGAAATCTACCTATTTTTCAAAATAGTACAATTGTAAGCAATTCTCAATACATGTGACGGAACATTACCTAATTTCTACCGAATTTAGATTTGATTTAATGAAAACTTGCCAAAGAAACAGATTATACAAGCAGGTTTATTACCTAGAAACCATGGAAATCCTAACTTATATGTTTTAATTTCTTTAATGAACATGTGTACTAACGTCACAATATTAAAAACTCATAAATAATTCAAAAAATTTTAATCATTAAAATGTACTTCTATTGAGTGGTAGATCTACCTATTTTTCATTTTAAATTCCACCCATTTCTACCTATTTTTGCACCCTATTCTACCATTTCGGCAAAATTGTATGTGACAACACTGTTCGCGTAGGCCTTTTATGATAGCAAAACCTTGTTTTGCCTAGGGCGAGAGAAACAGTTAGAACAACAATAACTTTATTGAGTTAAAAATTATTGTACAATTTTGCACTACGGTCTCGAAGGGGAAGCAAGAACATATACCAAATTTAATAATAAACTGACGTACATTTATTCTACTAGTAAAAATTTCCACACAGATACTCAGAAAAATACAAAAAAGGTTTAACACCTTATAAAACTACGTTGAACTAACGTTCGCTAGTTGACCGATGTAACAGCGCCATCTACCGAGACATTGGGTAAACCTATTCCGATATGCGTTTCGTACAATTATTTTCATTTATCGGTTACTAAAAAAGTGCCACTTTACGTAGCTATTTAGCGTTCGCAAATTTGGTTTTTGCGAACTCGTGCTTTTTACAGTTTTTACTTACGAGGGTGAATTGAAAAATTCGCGGCCTGAATATTAAAAACAAAACAGAGGTTTTTTAATTTATTTTTATTTTTCTACATAGTCCTCGTTGAACTGAATGCACTTGTTCCATGTATGTTAACATTATTTTTTTTTTAATTTATTTAGAACACAAACAAATGCATTTGAAGTACAATGTAGAGTACTTAACATACTTAATAATAAACCTCCTCCTATTATGTACTTAATAATGAACCTCCAGGTCTATGATTCTTAAGTATGTTAAGTACTCTACATTGTACTTCAAATCCATTTGTATATGTGACTGTTTGTGTTCTAAATAAATAAAAAATAATATTTTGAGTTCTTTCATAACAGATGCCTACGATTTCCCGCACCTTTAATCGCCGGTCTTTCATTATCATTTCGCATATAATTGCCACATTGACCGTGTTAGTCACCGTTGTTGGCCTCCCGGGACGAGCGTCATCTGCGATACTATCTCGTCCACGCTTGAATTCAGCTGCCCATTTTTTCACCATCGTATATGATGACAGGATTGCCCTAATGTACTTTGCATATCATCATAAATTTGCTTCGGTGTCAATCCTTTTTTATGTCCAGTTTTTAGATCAAAGAAACAGAAATATCCTTACTCCTGGCGGGGCGGGCGTGCAGCACTAGGTGCAGCAGGCCGCCGGTGTGCGTGACGAGATACAGCGCGGGCATGGAGGGCGCGCGAGGCGTCGCCGCGCTGCACACGGACAGCCCGAAGCGCGCGCGGGCCGGCAGCGGCGCGCTGTTGCACTCCTCCGACAGGGACGACAAGCGTTGCCGGCCTGGAAGAGGAATAGAGACCGAAATTACAAACCAGGCGACCGTAACCATGGCAACCGGTGACATACAACTTGAGTCACTGTTAACAGCTAACCTGAGCTGGTGCGGGTGATGGTGCGCGTGGGCAGGTTGGCCGTGGGCCGCAGCTGCGCGAGCGGCGAGCACAGACACGGCAGCGGGTACGGCGGCAAGCGCGGGTTGGGGAACCATGCGCCCTGCCCGAGGCATTCGCTGACCTACGAGTGAACAAATTCATAATTAATGATGGGAGTGGAAAGAATTTACACTACAAGTTAAAGTCCAGTTGACGGGTTGATCAACGGTAATCAGTAGTAAACTATGAAAATAAATAAATATTATAGGGACGTACGACGAACATTGACAGTTTGTTTGGTACGACCGTTCGTAATCTAAATACGCTAATATATTCAGAGATTTGCTGTACTATCCTTAGGGCGTCCGCTAGCTGACCTGGGTGCACGTAGCGGGCGCACGCACGCGGGTGCCATTAGGTATATTAGACAAAGTCCGTCGCACGCGTCCGCGCCAGTTGACGTTGATCATACTATTTTTCGTTACCCGCTCCGTGCAACTGCGCTACCTAACAGACGCCGCGGCGACACCGACGTGTCTCGGTAGTCAACCGCCGATAGTACCGGTTACCGGTCAACCGCCGATAGCATCATTTAACCTGGTAGCGCTGCATTATGAACCGCGCCCTACCGCCACGGCATGCCGTTTTCCCTCCAACAGTCACTGGCGTACTTGCGACCTTGCGCTATCGGCTAAAATCAAAGTTATAAGCAGGCATCTTCGGGCGGGGTTTCCAAGTACAAATGTGAATGGTGTGTACTGACGGGGCTGCCGGAGCGCGGCGGCTGCGCGTGTATGGGCAGGCCGGCGGAGCGCTGGAAGCGCGACAGGCGGTTGACGACGCGCGGCTGCGTGTGCGTGCGCACGCCGCACGCGCCCCCGTACGGGCTGATGGCGAACACGTGCGTGGTGCCGCGGAGCGTGGTGATCGCCGTCCAGCGCGAGTCCGGAGATATCGCGATGTCCTGAAAAATTAATTCACTTATACAATAAACAGTCCAGTGGCATGAATTTCTCGTTTATTTTTAGCTGTAATTGGTAAAGTTTTTGAACTTTTCATGGCACAATTAGTTGATGTTATACATTAACCTTTTGAACGCCACGCCTATTGTACGCGGCGCGTAATCGTGAACCTTGTCGGTACGCATGAGGGTTGATATCAGTGGCGTAGCGTGCCTTGGCCGGGCCCCGTATAAAAATTTGTTTGGGGGCCCTTAGGAAGGGTAAAGATTTATCACAAAAACGCACGTTGGGGGCCCCCGTGGCCCGAGGGCCCCGTATAATTGATACGGCAGATACAGCGGTAGCTACGCCCCTGGTTGATATTGGGCTGTAGCCGCGCGCGTCATATGACGTCTTTGGCGGTCAAAAGGTTAATAAGGTATTGATTAAAATGGCACAACTTTTAAAAGAATACGAGAAAAATAACTAGATTAAAGAGGCACTGTCTTTTATAGGTCTACTGTTTAACTGAGGCGGTTGGTAAGAAGTTATTATGGTCAGCTATGGATTGGTTGAAAAAATATCTATAGAATTAATCATTCTAATTGGTCAATTAGTGTGCAAATTATTAATAGGTTTTGAGCTCAGAAATTTCAATAAAAGACTGACCACTGGTGGCTTTACGCTGCGCGGAGGATTATCGAACAACATAGTCAATACATTAAGTAAAATAATATTATCATCAATATGATTCAGATCGAACCGGTCCAACCAAAACATGTAAAACACAAAGTGAAGCCTGTAAATAATGATTGAGGTCATTCACCTACTGGCAACCGAATCGCTGTCCACTGATAGTTTGGCAAAGTGAAGCTGTGTGACTTAAGAGGCAACAGGAGTGGTAATATCTCCATACAAACGTACTTGATTGTTTCCTCCGTTGTTTTCGAAGCTAGAGCAATGACTTGTTCAACACAGATTATTATTATTAGACAGGTTACACAGAGCGAGCATACGCGCGAGGCAATTTCCTCACGCACAAACCGACCACTGTAGACGTGCCTCGGCCGAGGCGGCGTCGCTTCGGCGCGCGCGTTTACCTCGCCTGAGTGCGCTGGCTGGCGGGTTTACACTGGCTGGATATTAATAGGTGGGTCCCTATTAATATCTGCGTCTGTTGGAGGAGGAAACAGTCCAGTACGAAACATTTACGATTACGGAGCGATTAACCTTTTGAACGCCACGCCTAACGTACGGGGCGTGTAATCGTGAACCTTGTCGGTACGCATGAAGGTTGATATTGGGCTGTAGCCGCGCGCGTCATATGACGTCTTTGGCGGTCAAAAGGTTAAAAGACAATAAAATTCGAGTATTCCTAACATCTGACATACAAATAATTAGATCAATATGTTGTACTGTTGTTTCTGTCCACCTACCAACTGGAATTGTTTTCATGGTGGTATCAGATGGGTATATTTAGGGGTACCGATGATGACCTTGCTTACATAATTTCGTCTGTCAAGGTGTATCGGCAGGAATAGCCTTGGCAGACTTATATAATCCTGAAATGAGAGTTCAAACCTACCGACTGGAATTGGTTTCATGGCCCCATGGTGGTGATGGCCCCATGACCACCTTTGAGAGCGTCTGCCAAGCACTTCCGGCAAAAAAAATGCTGACGGATTTCGCTTTTCTGTGTTTGCCAGTAAATTTCTAACTGCTGCCATTACTATTATTTCGGTTTCAGATGGGTTAAATCAGCCCCCCTTTTTCGCACTTAAAGTGGCCTTCGTTTCTGTACTTTCGGCAAGTTCCGCCGTGACTGAATATCAAATTCGGACTTAGCAACACTTTTATGGGAAACTATTGTGCATTTCATCGTGGCATCAATTCGGTACGAAATGCTGCAGTCAGCTCTTCTGCCAATATGTGCTAATTCGATAATTCAATCAATCGTTAACCTCGTTCACGGTGATATCACAACAACCTACATTTAGCGCGATGTGATATCAATTTGGATTTCATATACCTATTTGAATGACATTTTTCGCGGACACCAACATCAAAAACATCTAGACATCTATCTTATGCATTAACGCCTCAGCCATGAAACGAAAGACACCTCCCCCGCTATACATTGGTTAAAATAAATGTATGACGGTCGGTGCCAGGGTCTCGACCGACTCGTGCAAGCTCGGAGCGTGTATTCCGTGGCTCTCGGGGAAACTGTAAGGTTTGACAGTACCTGCACTTTGGCCGTAGTGTCCCCCCGGTGCAGTATGTACAGGTGGTGCACGGAGGCGAGACTGGGGCCGCAGGGGTGCGGGTTGACGCGGAACACGTGGAAGTCGTGCCCGCGGCGGTCCGCCGTCACCAGCAGCATCCCGCTGGCGTCGAACTTCAACGCTATGATGGCTTCGGAGTGCGCCAAGAAGTGGGCCACGATGGGGTCGTACGGGTCCTCGTGGTCTTGGCCGTCTTCATATTCGTTGCCCTGCAGAAAATTCATTGTTTAGAGTAAAAACCTACAGTACAGATGTTCAACATAGATATGTTTGTGCCATACAGGACGTATTGACAATACCTAATGTACACTGTTGCGAACATATAATAGGGCGTGGTGCGTGTGAGTGGAGTGGCTAAGTTGTGTTGCTTTTAATTAATTGAAACAATTTAATAAGTAACAACAGGCTGGCGACTACAGCCTTTTCGTTTACCTGACTTTAATATAGAAAATACAGTAGGTACATATACCTAAGAGTATTTTTATAGTTGTTAAGAAAGTTCAATAGTTTGTTTCGCCCCCAGGACGTGAACTCCTGGACTCCCTGTAAACACTTTAGACCCCGTTTCTTGAAGCCATCCGGCCTCGTACCACACTCACCTCTATATCTAGGATGGTGACGACGCCCGCCTGCTGCGCGTCGCTATTGGGCGGCGACGGAGACTGCGAAGTGCTTCGCCCCCCTGCTAAACTGTGGGCCACACTTTCTCCGAGACCTCGTAGGCCCTTGCTGAGAGACTTGGCTGCGTGCAGGACAGTGGCAGTATAGCTTGTTACGCCTTCACCTAATATAAAAATCCAAAGTAAACAAATTTTGTCTTTTTGCAAGCAACAGATGAAAAGGTTTAAATTTTTTTCATTGTCTAGTTTTTTGTCCCCAAAAAATGTGATGAAGTGGAATTCCAGAAAAACAGTCTCAAAATTCTGCTATGCTTATTAGAAAAAAATACGTTGGAACCTATAACGTATATACACAAAGGTATTTTAACTTCTAAATTCGCCGTTTTTAAACCTGTTTAATTTTTCATATTATTTACATGTAAATTTAATTAATTTTTAAATTTAAAACCACTAACAATTATTGAACTATATGTAATATTTACCATGAATAATCAAAAATTAAACGAAAGGCGAAATTAACTGTTAGCCCTCATTGTTGCCAAAAAAAAGTATATTTTGTCTCTCATTTTCTCACACGATATGTGCATTTATGTCGATGATTATAGGTAATTTTTCATCCCTTTGTCCGTATTTTCGACCTTGTTAAGCGATTAAACAAACGGATTAGATACTCGCACATTTGACTGCATGGGTGGGCGTAAATGTAAATGCAATTGTTCGGTCACGCGTAACGTATGTGCATCTATAATTAGCGTTAGTGCAGAAAGAATATATGTTAACATACTACTTGGGCGGTTATGTCCTTGACTAGCTGAGTGTTGCTGTTTAGTATAACAGGTATATAATGCTGTAACTTAAACTTTCGTTGTTTTCTTTTAGAGTAAATGTACTGCGGAAAAAGGTATCATATCAGTATCTATCTAGTAATAGAAGCGAAATATTCCACCAAAATAAATCAACTTTAGTTCCATGGTTTCTAAGTTTATCGAAAAATATCAGAAGGACGCGGCCACGGACTTCCTTAGAAGAATAGAAGTACGTTGTACAGGTATAGGCAACTTCGGACTCTTCAGAGCTACGTACAAAATGTACAAGGAGTATTTTTTTTTTATGATCAGTTTCAAATATATATTTTGTAAGATAATTAAATTACAAAAACTCAGTAGCTTTTTTTTTGTATACACTGGAATTGATTTATTTATAGCTACGAAAAGTAAACAAACCTTTAAGTATACCTACACAGTAAGCTGCAGAGTTAGATTACTATATATATTAGGCATTGAACAATGGAGGAATTATATGCAAGTAGGTGACTTTTAGATGCTATGTTGATTTCTTATTCGTGATGAATGGTGGGGGTGACTGGTGTGTCTATGATAATGACTATATTTACAGACTACAGTTACATTAACTCAGTTGTTACAATTAGCCTTCTTTGTACGTCGTGAGTTTCCAACTCACCAATAATAAGAAAAGAATTAAATTCATAAAAAAGTGGGGTTACCCTATAACTCGATGTCACTAATCTAAGTTATAATTTTCTTTAACAAGTGACAACACACATTTTAACAATATACGTTTTCTTAATACATATGTATCAGCCAACCATACTGCATTCACCCAAACTGTTGGAAGATGGACTCGTAAATCTATTACTACGACAGTATTTACCTTCACACCCGCCACTGCTTCTCTTCGAAGGGTGTAGTTTTTTATCAGCGTAAGCCAGCCAGCGGTCTCCCAGCGCCAAGGGGTTGATGGGCTGGCTACCCCCCAAGGGACACGGGCACGGATAGCAAGTCGTTATAGCCATCCTGTCCTCTAACGTCCCCGCATCGAACACGGCGAATCTCTCAGAAAAGGCCACCACCACAGACCGCTTATTGGCCAGTACGTCCAGGATTGGATTCTTGAATTTTATACTCTTCACCTGTGGAATAGTCTGTTTTAGCAGGTGGACAAACTCGCGTGTTAAAATAACTATTTAGAGCTCCCTAAACCGATAGATAGCATAAATATAAATAAATATTTATATATTATATATATCGTTGTCTAAGTACCCTCAACACAAGCCTTACTGAGCTTACTGTGGAACTTAGTCAATTTGTGTAATAATGTCCTATAATATTTATTTATTTATTTATATAAGCTTAATGCGTTCGTACTATCAGTACTAAAACTCAACGATTAACACAAAGTTCAGTAATATTTCCGAAAAGAACATGATGAACAGGACTTCGATAACGAAATTAACGAAGCATGTGAAAAATAAACTACAGTCTAATGGAACCACCGCGAGAGTACACGAACCGTCTCAGCCAAGTAGTAGTAGGTTTACAGTTTTAAGATGTATCAGCAGGCACCTTCAAGTAATTCATGGAACTGATATTTTTTGACTGAATATGATTGCTATTGATGATTTCACAGTTCCATGGAGGAAATTATGTAATAGGATATGTCCCATTGTAACTCAACATAGAGCTCAAACACATGGATTTTAGTTAGACCTTATCCAATTATAATAAGGTTTCCAATTGGGCAGCTTGTGTCGACGAAATTACACAAAATAATTGAAGGTGTTCTAATTACCGATGATTAGTTTTGCGAATTAGCCAAGTCCTTACCTGCTCCCCTCCTCTTATGGATATAAAGCTGAGAGAGCAGAACGTGGGTCCGGGGCTCGCGGAGTCACACAGGGCTATGAGGGGCCTTTTCGACGTGAAACAGTCGCCGTGCTGCGGGGTCGGCAGTATACGGAGCACCCTCACTGCGTGATAACAGGAAATTTGACATGTACATCGTATATAACATGAAACATGATATAACATAGAATATATGATAGAACATGAGAACAAAGAGAATATCATAACAAAGATAAAATGTAAATGAATGAAGTGAATAATATGCAAACGCTAATAAGGTCGTAGGGTCATTGCGCTAGTTTCCGTCCAGGCTCTAGTTTTCGTCCACTTTACGGAGTAGCGAATAATATATTTCATTTTTAATTCGCAATTTGTGAAATATAATTTTTATGTAGATATATCTATTGTTTTGACATTAAGGATTGAAATAAATCCTAATTTGTGTGGCAAGGCAATATTAAAATTTCGTCAATCGGACGAAAACTAGAGCTTGACAAAAACTAGCACGTTGACTCTATTTGTGTTTTTTTTTTCAAATCGAATGTGCAAATACGTATTCGCATATATTTAACCCACATACGTGAGGTAACAAGGTGCTTAAACATAGCTCAGGGGTCTCCAAACCCCGGCCCGCAAGGCGTTCTAATCCGGCACGCGGACACCCAACACGAGTAACACGACAGCCTACGGTCCGGCCCGCGGGAGGTTGCCAAACAGATCCCAAGCTCCAGGGATCAGCATCATTGAAAATGGAACTGCTTCTAACAGCTAATACTCGTTACATCCGAAACGTGTCGATACATCACGAACGGACGCACAGGTCATAAATTCAATTTAGGGTCTTTGATCGGACACTAAGAACTAAGAGTATCGTTTTTTGCTTAATAATACCATAGGTACCTGTAACCATGACTGGTAGAGATCGCTGTTTAGCGATAAGAACACCTGTTGTATAACCTCTGTTGTAATTTGAGATGTGCAATATGAGGGGGTCAAGTGAAAGTTTGGAAGCGAGAGTGGTAACTCGTGACAGCCTGAAGGGAATTAAATAACCGAGTTTGCAATATTCTTACCACGGAAGTTACACACAATGTTTTTCATCACACTTGTGAAGGATAAACTAAATTATAAGCGGAATTATTCTTAAATACGGTAATATATCAAACATTCGTGCTCCATATTGTCATTTATTGACAGGTTAGGCAACTAAGGCACAAACTTATTCGGCATTCAGCCACGATTGAGAATTATTTAAATAGTACATTGTGCCCCCTCGTTGCGTTGTAAGTGAAATTTTGGATACGAGGGAATTGAAGACCCGAGTTTGCAATATTCTTACCCCCAGATGTACACACAATGTTTTACATCACACTTGCGAAGAAAAAACTAAATTTTAAGCGAAATAATTCTTAAATACGGTGACATATCAAACATTCGTCCGCCATTTTGGAATTTCTTGGCAGGGGAGGCATCGAAGGCACAGACCTATTCGGCATTCAGCCACGATTGAAAATTATGTAAAAATATTTTAAACGGCTGTTAAATTAATCAAATTAAATAATGTTAAACATAAACAAAAATATTAAATTATAAACGTCAGGATTTTAAAAGTAAAACTCATTTATGCTACTCGGTTTGTATGAATAAGTGACATAATAAAAAAAAAAGCTATAACTCCCTGGGGAGTTATAGCGATTTTTTTCACAATCCATAACTCCCGCGGGAACAAAATAGGCCTTTGTCCTTCAGCACACCTGCATGAAATAAGATCTTTTTCGAACAAGTGTGATGAAAAATATTTTAAACGGCTATTCAATTAAGTAATCAAATTAAATATTTTTAAACATAAACATATTAAATTATTAACGGCCGTATTTTTAAAGTAAAACACATTTACGCTATTTGGATTGTATGAATTAGTGACATAATGTAAAAATAGGTTATAATTCCCTAGGGAGTTATAGCTTTTATTTTTCACAATCCATAACTCTCTCGGGAACAATATAGGCCTTTGTAGTTCAGTATACCTGCATGGAATACGATCTTTTTGAACATTTAGTTTATTATAAACTGAAATAAATGTCATATACTAAGAAAAAGTGACCAAGGCCTCCAGATCCATTATCCATCATATCATATCATTATCATGTTTCCAGATTATTTTCTGAAAATAATTTAATTTGTTCTAATACTTCTAAAAGTGGTTTATTGTATATTACATTATACCTGTGCCTTGACGCCATGACAGAACCTCCTGTGCTTCCCCGCTCGGGGGAATCAACCAGACCTGGACTCCGGAGCCGTAACCCAGGATCAATAGCAGGGGGGAGATGTCGGCGTCGCAGTCGCCTTCGGGCGTCGGCTCGTTTATGTCTGCAGTCTCGAACCTAGAAAATACCAGTTAAATCGACATTTTAACCCTTTGATCGCCAAAGACGTCAACTGACGTTCGCGGCTACAGCCCAATATCAACCTTCGTGCATTCTGACAAGGTTCACGATGACCCGCCGGCCGGACACGATAAGCGTTAATGGGGTACATTGAAAAATAACGCATTTTTAATCGATTTTGTGTTTTAACTGATAAAGTAACAGAATTTCCGATACACATAGAATTTAATCGCTATTATATACTCTAGTCTTTGTCAGAATCCGAAACACGACGGTTTAAAAAAATCTCCTGCCAAAATTCTACCTTAAAGTTTATTCGCAACGCAAAGACTGCACTGCCCAACCTATCACAGACACTGTCAACCCATGCTTACTATAAACCCAAGGAACCTACTCTCATGGCACACTGGCATCGGACTGCTGGCCATGCATGGTGGCCGTGGAATCTTCCGACCAGAGAATAGCATCACGTTTGACTTGGAACAGTTTAGTACGAGCCCATTTGCTGAAAATCAGGTCTGTAACTGCGCACAAGCATCACTTATCTTTAGGCTTAGCTGGTCGTAAGATTCTGCACTAACCAACACGGTTGTGTCGTCCGCAAACAATACGGGCAAACCAGCTGCAATATTCGACGGCAGGTCGTGTATAAAGAGCAGAAATAACGTATTTCCAAGAGCAGAACCCTGCGGAATACCGATATTTACAGACCCTGCGTCGGATTGTAGTGGTTTGCCGTCGGCAAGCAGTTTTACGACTTGTTTGCGGTCCGATAAAAAAGACGTAAACAGCTGGTGAGCGTTGTCTTGGACACCATACAAATTTAGTTTTTTGAGCAGTAACACGTGACTGATGACGTCAAATGCTTTCGATAAGTCACACAATATTCCCGCCATTTTATTTTTGTCATCTAACCCAGTCACTATAGAATCAAACATCCTGTACGCCGCGGTGGTTGTAGACATTTTCTGTCGGTACGCATATTGGTTACTCGGCGAGACGACAAGATAGACTCAACTATTTTGGATATGGTTGGCACTATTGTAATAGGCCTATAATTGTTGACGTCGCACCTTTCGCCCTTTCCTTTAAAAACTGGACATACCCTGGCATTTTTTTAAACGGCAGGATATGTACCAGTTTAGAACATAAGGTTTATGAGCACGACAAGTACGTCACCAACAACCGGCCATATCCAAAGAGAACATTGGGTGAAATATCAAAAGCATCAACGGTGCTACGCTTCTTCATCATAGAGTGTAGTGCCCGATCTAACAGATCGCGAGTGACGACCGGCAGAGTGAAAAAGGGTACATCAGTCGTACCTAAATGCGCCTGTAGGTACCTAATAGACTCGGACAAGTCACCTTGTATGGCATACTTAGACGCTATACTAAGGAAATGGGAATTGAATGTATTAGGCAGGTCCCTTTTCTCTATTGTTAAACTCGTTAGAGGGTCACGTAAAGATATGTTTTGAGATTTCGATTTTGTTCCCACTTCTTCGTTAACAATTTTCCAAATTTCTTTCGACTTGTTGCCACTGTCCATTAGCCTACCTTCAATAAACTTTTGACGTGTTTGTTATGTTTTTGTCTTAATAAGACTGGAGTAATGGTCAATACATTCTGTTAGAATTGAATATACTATCATGGACTAATTAAATTAATTATGTAAAATATTATGTGTTATTTGAAATACCGCATATAAATTAAATTCCATACACATATATTTATAAAACGACCTTGATGTACGCATTATCTGAATCTTAGTTATTGATAAGGCCTATACCTACAAATGTATATATTTATATGATATTATACTATAACCGTTAAAACGACATCATAGAATATGTTACAATACAAGTAAGCAAATAACTTTAGCTAAGGATATCTAAGCATGTTATTTATGTAGGACAAAGAAGCGGTGTATTTTATTTGTATAAAGAAATGCGTAATAATTGCGAAAAGCTTAACAATTAAATATGAATCGTATAGTACAGCAATAATACAAATGATTCATAATGTAAACATCTGAAATACGAAATACCATGACGAAGAGATAATCACAACATTGATATGTTGTTGTCGTAATTTTCCTTTGGTTTAGTCCTAGAGAATATTATCAATAAATGTAATTAGTCAGCAACCATGCCAGCTGGGCTTTGGGACCAAACTGGCTTGTGAGGCTGCCATCCACGCCGTTCGAGCCTTCGCGCTCGACCCAAATAACGCGTTGCATATTGCATTATCTAGCTGAACATAAGAAATGCTTTCAATTATTTATAGAACGCGACACTTTTCTAACAGAGGTTCTAGAGAAAGTTCCAGCTCACTACCCTTTCTTATGGCAGTCTTATTTGTCCCCTTCCTAGCTCTTATTTAATGGTTCACTCAGTCCATCTCAGGTGGGTGCCCAGCAAGGTGACCCGCTTGGCCCCCTAAATTTCAGCCTGGCTATTTAAAAAGCCATATCCAGATCTCGATCACCAACGTCTGGTACCTCGACAACGGCACTCTAGGGAGTAGGCCACAGGAGGTCAAACAGGATCTGCTAGCGCTCCTTCCTCTTTTCCGGAAGCTGGGACTTGACGTCAACTCTAGTAAATGTGAGTTTTTTCCCTGTGTAGGGACTGCGTCCTACATTCGCCCAAGCTTTAGATGATGTTAAATAAATAATATATTAATTTAGCTTTTCCCGCTATGCGCAATGTGCATTTTAGTTAATAGCATACGTAACTGTTTATTATGACCGTTATAGGGATGAGCTTGTAAAAACATTGTAATATAAGTTATCTGTTTCCTTCCCTTTGTCGGCACTTGCCTTTGTGTTAATCTCTCTTTGTTTTATTTCTGTGTCAGTTTCCGAATATTGTTAACTTTAAGTCATAAACTAATTTGTAGCCAGCGGGGTAATTCGTGGGAAACGTTAGGATTTGCCATGTGCGAAACCGTTATAGGTTCTGTACCGCTATTCCTATTGCGTACCTGATGCAAGGTTATAATCATCGGAATCGCGGGAGTCAAAGATAGTTCGTAGTCAGACGTCAACTCGACAAGTTGTCTCTTAACGGTACGCCGAAACGTGCGATCCAATTTGAGTAGAATGCCCATGCTACCGTTTCTGCTTCTTGATTCTCAATAGGTATAGCTTCAGGCCACCTAGAGAAGCGATCAATGCAAGTTAAAATATATCTGCATCGTTCTGACATTGGCATTACAACTATGTCGATATGCACGTGTTCAAATCGAGTAGAAGGCGGTGCGAATGATCCGACAGGGGCTGACACGTGACGCGTAACTTTAGCACGCTGACACTCTAAACAGCTTCGAGTCCATTCTCTGCAGTCTGATTTGATAGACGGCCAGATGAATTTCTGCGTAGCTAGTTTGATAGTAGTCTTGGCTCCTGGATGAGATAATCGATGAACAGAATTAAAGGCAGTTTTTCGGAAAGGCTCAGTAATATAAGGCCGGACCGACGGAGTAGAAATATCGCAGTAAATACTTTCTTCGAGCCCAGGTAACTGTAAAAGCTTAAGCTGTAGCGTCGAATCAGTCTTGTTTAATAGCGATAATAAAGTGTCGTCCGATTTCTGAGATAACGATAAAGCTTTCCAATCAATTCCTCGTTCTATGGGATCAATTTCAATCCGAGACATTGTATCGGCAGGTATATTCTGCTCTCCGCTAACATGCCGGATATCGGTTGTAAACTGACCGATAAAATCCAGGTAGCGGAACTGTCTTGGAGTGCATTGTTTATCTTTTTTCGCAAATGCGTACACGATAGGTTTATGGTCGGTATAAATTGTGAATGGTCGCGCTTCTAGGTTATGTCGAAATTGTTTGACAGCAGCATAAATTGCGTATAGCTCTCTATCATAAGTTGAGTATTTCTTCTCGGCACTCGATAACTTTTTAGAAAAGAATGCTAACGGCTGCCACGCGCCATTCACACGTTGCTGAAGTGCGGCGCCAACCGTGTTGTCTGACGCATCTGTGAATAGCGCCAGGTCAGCGTTATCTTGAGGATGGGCCAGTATTGTTGCATCGGCAAGGCATTGTTTGCAGGCCTCAAAGTCTTTAATACTATCAGGTGTCCAATGAATAGGCGCTTTACCTTTGAGGTTTCCCTTTAGTAAGTCATTATACTAGCTTGATGCGCTGAAGCGTTAGGTAAGAAACGTCTGTAGAAGTTTAGCATACCTAAGAACTGACGCAACTGCTTCGCTGTGGTAGGGAGTGGAAAGGAGCGTATAGCTTCTACTTTACCAGGTAATGGGCGTGTGCCCTCCGCAGACACTAAGTAACCTAGGAATTCAACTTGGTCCTTACCAAACACACACTTAGAAGGGTTAATCACTACACTATAATCACTTAATCGCTTAAATACAGTCTCTAAATGTTTTAAGTGTTCATCACTGTCACTGGAAGCAATCAAAATATCGTCTATATAACAATAACAAAAGTCTAAACCACGTAACACTTCGTCCATAAAACGTTGAAAAGTCTGGGCTGCGTTACGGAGTCCAAAAGTCATGTATGGAAACTCAAATAATCCAAATGGCGTAGTTATAGCCGTTTTAGGTATATCTTCCTCCGCCACTGGAATTTGATTGAACGCACGCACTAAATCTATGGTCGAAAACACTTTTTTACCACTAAGAGTCTGGGAAAAATCTTCTATGTGACGAACGGGATACTTGTCGGGTAACGTGCGGTCATTAAGCGCGCGGTAATCTCCACATGGTCGCCATCCATTGTCTTTCTTTTGCACCATGTGAAGCGGCGACGCCCAGCTGCTTTGTGACGGGCGCGCTATGCCCAACTTTAGCATGGCATCGAACTCCTTCTTCGCGGCGATAAGACGATCGGGCGCTAACCTTCTCGGTTTTTGAGCTACGGGCGGTCCCGGTTTCGTCACAATGTAATGTTTTGTATTGTGCTTCTTTTGTGTTGCCCCGGCACCGTCAGGCTTAGTGATGTCACTATATTTTCTTAAAACTCGGTGATAAGGCGAGTCCCCGGTTATTGTTGTAATTGATAGCGCCGGCTCGGACTCGGCTGCCTGACCGGTGACCGCAAGGTGTGTGGTGGCGTCTATCAGTCTATGCCTTTTTGGATCGACTAGTAAGTCATAATGGCTTAAAAAGTCTACACCAATTATCGGCTTAGCCACGTCAGCAACAACAAATCGCCAAGGGAAATCTCGGCGTAGTCCGAGGTTTAGGGTCATGGTGGAGAAACCGTAAGTTTTGATCGGGGTGTTATTCGCTGCAACTAGCTCGTACAAAGATTCTTCATTGTGAGGGGCTAGGCTGCGAGGATATACACTTAACCCCGCTCCAGTATCAATCAAAAATCTGGTCCCAGAGTTTCTGTCCACGATGAATACTCGTTGTGGCGTTGTTGTTGTGTTTGGGCAACCATTCGCCACTAATGGCTCCCGCTCGCGTTTCCCGCATTGTCGGCTGATTTAAAAACGCAGGGTGGTATGCATTTATGAGCTTTATTACCGTAATTATCATGATACCAACACATACCATTTGCTGAATTGCTCCTTGAGTTAGGTCGAGACCTTCGTCTCGAACGCGAGCGCGATCTGCCTCTGTATCGCGTACTTGCATCGAGGGACGTAGCTTTCAGTTGTTGCCGCAAGTCGGCAATTTCACTCTTTAAATCTTCTATAACTTTCATCGCTGGATTCTCCGTTGTCGCGATGGCAGGCGTAGGTGTAGTGCTGTTCGCGATTGCGTCCGCGATGTCGGCAACCTTGTCCAAGCTCTGCTCTGTTAGCGTAGCTAGGATCATCTGCATCGAGCGCGGCAACTGCTCCATCCATAGCGTACGAAGCAATGCATCTGGCACCGCGGATCCAGCGAGATTTCTGAGATGCCGCAAAAACTGAGAGGGTTTGCGGTCACCTATGTGTTCACGCTCCAAAAGTCTGCGCGTGTTTGCCTCTTGTGATGCACCTAACCTCTTAATGATGCTGGTCTTAAGTGCATCGTATTTATTGTCTTCTGGCGGGGCGATTAGTATATCTCGCACCTCTGTGGCATCATGTGGCGCTAACGCACTTACCACATGAAGGTATTTACTAATGTCATCAACGATGCTCGCTCTGTCGAAAATTGTTTCTACCAATGAGAACCACAGCACAGGGTCACTAGGCATGAATGCGGGCAAACGAAGCGTATGCGCATTTTCGTTAGCCATTTTAAAAGTACGCCGATAAAGTCACTTTACACGATAAGTTCACTAGAAGCACTAAAGTTTATGTCCACAACACATGTACTAACCAATACTGCCGTTTATAGCGATCACGTCGGGGTCACCAATTTGGCAGTGGGGTTTGGTATATGTACTTAGGTGTTGGGATTGTTGCAAAATAAAAAGTTCAGACGCGGTAACAATAATAAATCTATATTAACACAACTCAATACTAAACTAACACTAATTACAATAATAAGTAGGGAGCGATACGATATCAAGCTCAACCTGTGATAATAGGTACTTACGAGACAACTTGTCGAGTTGACGTCTGACTACGAACTATCTTTGACTCCCGCGATTCCGATGATTATAACCTTGCATCAGGTACGCAATAGGAATAGCGGTACAGAACCTATAACGGTTTCGCACATGGCGAATCCTAACGTTTCCCACGAATTACCCCGCTGGCTACAAATTAGTTTATGACTTAAAGTTAACAATATTCGGAAACTGACACAGAAATAAAACAAAGAGAGATTAACACAAAGGCAAGTGCCGACAAAGGGAAGGAAACAGATAACTTATATTACAATGTTTTTACAAGCTCATCCCTATAACGGTCATAATAAACAGTTACGTATGCTATTAACTAAAATGCACATTGCGCATAGCGGGAAAAGCTAAATTAATATATTATTTATTTAACATCATCTAAAGCTTGGGCGAATGTAGGACGCAGTCCCTACACCTGTAGCGCCTTCACTTTATTTGATACCTTACCCCCTGGTCTTAACGAGTTCTACCCAAAATGTTGATCTTCTGGGTTCTCCGATTTTCCCTGCAGCTAAACCTGAAGCTGAGTACGACACTTGCCTGGTTGTAGTTGTAGCCTGTCCACTACACCCTACTACTGTATACTCGTTCGACCTTGTGGTGAAAGAATACAACAACAAATAACAAATAATTTATTTAAAAAAGTATTCTACAGTGGTAGCACTGAAAGACTAATGGGTTAATGTCCTGAGTGTGTGCTGAATGTCGATTTGAATTCGGATTCGAACCAGTGGGATTTGGCTTCGTTGCCTATACGGAGTGGCCGACTTGGTATCTTGGTATGGGGATTCCGGCACGTGCGAGATGTGTGCCTTCCGGCCTTCCTGGCATCGGCAGCGGGGTTAGTGGATCTTGTTTATTTACCATGTCTATTTGTTTTAGCGAATTCCCGAAATATTTCGGCACTCTTGCACATGCCATGCCATCTTTACGGAATACGCTTCACTGCACGGTGACACTGCTACTATTTTGCTGATAGTTACTACGTTAAGCTGGCATGTGCAACTATGCCGCAAATGACCTAAATATTGGTAACTTGCCAAAACATAATGTTTTTGAAGACAATAGTATTTATAATGTAAATGACCATGTCAACTTACCGAGCCCATTGTATGACGTCTTTAGGGTCCGCGGTGGAGGAGGAGGAAAGCGTGACATCGTTGATGAAGCCCGACACCGCGTCGATGAGGCCGCGGTCGCTGGGCGGCTGAGCGGGCACCGTGAGCGGCCCACCCGCCCGCGCGTGCCGCGGAGACTCCGCCGACATTGCGTGGCCTGACCTATGGACATGCGACTAGTTGTTACATTTAAAGTTTTTTTAGGCATATTTGCAAGGTACTCGATCTTACATTCTTTATTGGAAAATTCAATGTTCAAAGTCATTTGTTTTTGAAAAAAGGGCAATACGGATTAAGCTGGCCATACACACTAGGTATGCCTGCGCAGTTTTATCAACTGGGCAGGTAAAACGGAACTTGTGTGTTGTGTGGCATTTGACTGTGCAGTTTCCTATACAGCTTTACCTGTGCAATTGAACACTGCAGGCATACCCTAGTGTGTATGGCCAGCTTAAGTGTGGTTGCGAACTATTAAATACAAGTAGTAAATGTATGAAGAAAAACTAATCATTTTGTAAACAGGCCCCAATGTAAAAGCCAGCTCAGGGCTCAGGCCCTTTACTGACTTGAGCAGGCGCACGGATAGGAGAGCTTCCCATAATAGGGATGACCTACACAGATCTGCCTACCGGATGAAACTTTTGTTTTATCAAATAAAATATGTTCCTGATGTATTACGGTTTATTCAATTTTATTTTTCTTTACATCTTCTTTACATGTAAGCAGAGAGTAGTCTCTGTTTACACCATACCATACCATACCATACCATAGGGTAGAAATGCAAGGAACAATGCACTACATAACTGAATATAGCTCAACACCTAACACGTCTTAATGTGTTATTAAACACATTAAGACGAAAGGGGACGACCGCCCCGAAACAGTCTTTGCATATAAACGTAGTCCCCAAATGGGGGGGTGAGGAAAATTCCTCTCTGGATATTAACATTATTGAAAATATTTTTACACAATTTGATTTGTTTTAATCATAGCTATGCCCGACTGTTTGACTTTTTTCCATTGTTTCAATATTATAAGAGTTAAAAACATTAAAAAAATTGTATGAAACCTTTTTTACGCTTTTAACTTTTACAATAATTAAAAAACGAAAAAAATCTAATGGTTGGGAATAGCTATGACTAAAATACATAAAATTCTGTTAAGTAATTTTTTTCCATAATGTCAATATCCAGAGAGGAAAATGAGGACTACTTTTTCTTATTTTCACTAGTTACCACCAAGTTGTTACCAGTAGTAACTACTGGGATTTTTTTTACCACTGGTAACTACTGGGGAAAAAAAATCCATTAGTTACCACCAACTCGGTTTGGTGGTAACTACTGGGTATTTTTTCTCCCCAGTTGTTACCACTGGTAAAAGGTGGGATTTTTTTTTTCCAGTAGTTACCACCAAAATTTGGTTAGCGTTCAATAGTAATAAAAACAATATAAATAGAGAGTGCTTTAAACGATAATTAATTAAAAGTTCAATGAATTATTAGTTTAAGTATAAGTCGATTAGTGTTTCAGAAAACTGCCTTAAAAGTGTTTAAAAAATCGGTTTTTGACTGATATGTTTGTTCGTTCGTATAATTGTGACGTTATTTATTGAAAGGGACTTATTGTCGATGGCGCTTACGCCATTATCAACGAAGCTCCTATATAAATACAACGCTGCGCTACACAGTGTAGCGTAGCGCAGCGTAAGCGCCCTTGACAAAAGATCCAGGTTTCATAAATAACATCACAATTAATTCAATTTACAATTAATAAGATAAATGCTCTCATGCTCTAGAGGTGGATGGCAAAAAGAAAAGAAAAAACATATAATCTAATAATTAATATAATGTAATGATTCCAAATAAAACAAAATTAAATATTTATTATACGTAAAAATAAATAAATAAATATTTTTATAACAAACAACATTGATTGAATTGCTATCTCGTGTATGTATGTAATGTAATATAACTCCATGCATGTTGTAGGACTGTTATCGCCAACTACAGGGCGAGCTCGGCGGACGTGTTGACGGCTCAGACCAACGAGTATAAACGCGTATCTCTGGCGGGCTCTCTTTATCAATGTCCGTGACTGAGACATTACGCTGGTCTGCGCGACAACCCAGTCCACCCGCGCTCGCGCGATGACAATTTCACTGTACTGTACTTGGCTTACCAGTTGCCAATTCACACAGTACATACCCACTTTTTTCTTACAGAAATAAATAAGTTGTTTTGTTTTAGAATATATTTTATGCTATCCATGCGCTATGTAAATAATGTATATTCTGATTGCTTGTATTTTTCTATGTAAGTGAACTGTTATATTCTTTTGGAGAAATAAATAATTTAAATTATAATTTAAACCAAACATTACTTACTCTCTAAATATATTTTTTTTGTTTTTGTTGTACTTGCAACGGTTTTCATATTTTTGATCACTTTACTGGCAGCAAGGCAGTTTACTGAAACACTAATCGACTTATAATTAAACTAATAATAAATTGGACTTTTAATTAATTATTAATTAAAGCACTTTCTATTTATACTGTTTTTATTAGCATTGAACGCTAACCAAATTCTGGTGGTTGGAAAAAAATCCCAACCTTTTACCACTGGTAACTACTGGCAAAAAAAATACCCAGTAGTTACCACCAAACCGAGTTGGTATTTTATCTATTTATCAAGTATGTGGTTATCTATAAAAAGTAAGAATGTTGTCAGCTAGTACCCATAGTGCAAGATTTGCTTACTTTGGGCACAGAATAAATAATAGTACTACCATACAGAAATTGCACTTCCTATAAAACTGAAGTTTGACAGCAATTCAGGGTCGAATTATGCTGTTCCTTTCTAATGTATGGTAAAAATCGAAATTCAAGTCATTAAATCTGTGGTTGTGCATGTATAGGGACGTTATGTTATGCCAACCCTAATAATTGCTTGGAGCAATGCTGAGCCGAGCAGAGCTGAGAAAAGCCGAAAGGAGGAGTGTTGCCCCACTGGTTTGGGACTAAGTTGATCTGTATATGATTGTCCCCATATATTTGTTTTATTTCAAGGTGAAGGTTTTAGAAACATTATTCTTGAAGGGTAATTAATATTGGTAACCACATTTGGATAATTCACACTGATATTACCCTCTGAAGTTATGAACTCTTGTAGTGTGAATCAATTTAAAAACAAACTATCTAAATAGTGAACTACCAGCATCAGCTGCCTGTCTAAAAATAATAATAATAATATTTGATAAACCACAGTATGGAAAGAAAGGCTGTGGCATGATAAGGGAACATCTTGTGCCTTAATAGCTATATAAAATTACGGTTTCAGAAACTGTATTATGCACCAGGCTAGTATGTACACCTATGCAAAAAGGTTTAATATGATAGATTTAATTACATTTCAATTACTTACATCAAGGTGACTTACCAACTTTTTAAAATAATTTATTCATGATGTATGTTTGTTAAAAGCTTGAATGAAATATATGTTATAGCTCATTTATAGGGGTATTATTACTCAAAAAATTGGCGGTGTCTCTGTTTTTGAAGTTATAAAAAACAAAGACACAAAAACAAACAAACAAGAGAAAACAAACAAACAAGAGAAAACAAAAGACATCACAACGGTACACAAGAGATGGGAAAAGGAATGATGGTGGACAAAAAATAAGATGAGAAGACAAGTTCAGGCAGGTAGCTGCAACCTTGTGGAGAAGACCAGCTTTAGACCCAGACGCGTGGAGGAATATGCAACCAGACAGAATGTATGTATGGAAAGGCTAGCAGTAAGTAAGTAAGCAAGAGCTATAATTTTGTTTATTAGCACTTACTAATGATGAGGCCCATCATCAGAAAAAAATCAGGCCTAAGAGCTATTAAGGCACAAGTTGGTCCTGCCACAGCCTTTGCCAAATACTAACAATAGCCTTTTTAATAATATTGTTTGCAAAGTATGAATATTTGCGGTATATTAAAAAAGATAAACAAAATAAGAAAAAGTTTGAAAACCTTGTTGATTCAATTATACCTAGATAAGATAGATTATTGTGTTGAATTTGAAGGACACAAAACTAATAGAAAAGACTCAGCTATGAATAAGATAAGCAAATAAAATATAGGATATAAAGTTACCTCAATGACCTTTGGAGTCATCAAAAAAACTGCAGTATAAATGTAATGACTGTTAATTCGGATGCATTTTTAAAGAACAAAAGCTGCGCAAAAGTAACTTTAGAACAACAAAACAATTGAACACGAAAACAATGTTCACCTTGCGTGTGCCTTGAGTGAATCATTCTTTGTAGATTACATAATTAATAAAAACAAAACAATGTTAACTAAAACACCTTATGTATATTTAATTTAAGGCACGTTAAACTCTGTTGCTTCGATCAGCTGCCAGTTATAGATATAACTACTACAGTTCTATAGCACTGATACGGTCCGAGGACAAAGGAAATCAATGCAATTGCACCACCCTTCTATGACCCTACCCAATAAATTCACCTTACCCGACAACACCTTACGCAAATCTACCTCTGTATTATCCAAAACTCACCTTGTTTACGAAAACAATCTTCATTATAAGTCCATTTTCGAAATTTTAAGTTATTGCGTCGTTTATACTGGCAGTTGAAAACAATGACGTCACAAGATAAAAAAATAAATAAGGACACAAACAAACATTACTTGATAACACAATCACTCAAACAACCGTTTTAAATTAATTCTAACACTCATCAATAAATAAATTGAGAATAAATTACGTTTATACACAAACTATAACAACAATTTATGAAAACAGATGTGAATGACAATACCCCGAGCTTGATTCGTTTCGTAGTGTGCGTAATTGACTAGCTGACTGAGAATATAATTGGAAGTGGGAATGTGTGAGTTTCTCGTTTCGATTGGCTAGACGGCAGCGCATGTCTTCTCTTTTTGTCATTTAAATAATGTTGCCATATGCGAATATAATTGGCAGTGGTAATGACTAATGAGTGAGTTTCTCGTTTCGATTCGCTAGACGGCAGCGCATGTCTTCTCTTTTTGTCTTTTAAATAATGCGAAAATTTTACTTAAAGGCTCGGGCATTAGTCGCGAAAACCGAAGTTCGTCACTCTAATTACATCTTAGTCACAGTAAAAGAGACAGATTCCCGCAATTTGCGAATTTCGGTTTTTGCGATAGGGCCCCCGGGGCTCCATAGGCCTTGCATATATTTTTATTTTCTTAAAACAACATTCCTGGGCTAGAACCGCAAAAATTGAAGTTCGTCAATTGCGGGCATTTTTCTCTGTCACTCTAATTTTGTCTTAGTTAAAGAGTTAGAGTTAAAGAGAAAGATCCCCGCAATTTGCGAATTTTGGTTTTCGCGGTAGGCCCTCTGATTTCATTGTTCAATTATTTTTAGAAGATCTTTTATTAAAACTAATGGTGTTATTCATAGACGCGTTACTGGCCTGAATTAGCTATTAATCGTTTGACTGTATCTGCCATTTTGACTTCTGTATTTGTCAGAAACGGATAACATTCATATACTAGCCGTGTCTTATCCAACCTCGACATTGGCAGAATCATCAACACCTTGATGGAGCCATAACACTTTTTTTTTTTAATCTTTATTTATTTATTGAGGGTTTTTAAACAAATGCCACCCTCATAGTGGCTCTCTAACAAAACGACACCAGTCTAATTTTCACTTTTTCTACGTGCTATGATATCCATAACCATAGAATAAAGAAGCCCAGCCTCTTCCGAAGCTGGGGATGCTAGGATGCTATTGACTCGGCCGAGGTCATAGGAACAGACATTAAGCAAGCGACGCTGGAGCCATAACACGAAAAATTTATTGATTGGATAAAACATAATTTAACTAAATTAGGCCAGTACAGTTTTATGAATAAGGGGATAAGACAGTAAAGTGCTAATTACATCCACACTTTACCGAGCCTGATATCAGGCCCGACGTCGGACCCTAGCAAGAGTATTTTTTCGTTTCACCAAATATCAGCATATCGTTTACAATATTTGAAATGTAAAAAAAGTGGTTAATATGCAAAAATACTAACCATTGAACATTTTTTGCAATAAAAGAGAAAGTATTTTTTAATTTCAAATATGATTAACGACGTGCTGATTTTTCATGAAACTGAAATCGATTATCAAGGCCGATATTGGGACTGATTTCGGCCCCGATATCGGGAAGTGTGGATGTAATTGGCGCTTTACTGTCTTTGTCACTCTAATTCATAGATGGTAGGATCAACTAGATGTGCTATACGCGTGCGCCCGTAAGGGACAGTACACACGCAATGCGCCAAATTTAAAAAAGTTTTAATATTCCTCACAACATACCAAAAACAACCTAAGTTTTCTAATTTACGGTGAGGAATAAAAAAAAAAATGAAACTGACAAGGACAAACAATAATATTGTACAATAAGTACAGAGATGAAATGGTAGAGCCGGCAGATGACCGAACGAGATGCCCTTATGGAACTTTCAGTAGGAGTAGCAGAGAAAGCGCTATGATTGTTTGGCCTTGTCACAGTCTCATTTTTAGGGTTTCGTACCAAAAAGGTACAAAAAGAACCCTTATGGTGCGACTCTGTCCGTCCGTCTGTCTGTCTGTCCGATGCTAAATATCTCGAGAACCACTTAAGCTATCTATTTGAAATTTAGAATAGTTATGAACAAAGCTAACCCAAACACATTGAAAGTACTTTTTTTATTTACCATTTATTTATTTATAAATAGTTAATAAAAAATGTAGTGATGTATTCAATTAAAAAAAAACATCCTGTTATACCACAGATAAAATTAAGTAAATACATTCATTTTATAGCTTATTAAAGAGGCTAGCTTTGGTGAAAAACTTGGAGGTGTCGCTGACGTAAAAGTACTATAAAAAAAAAAAAAATTGTTTATTTTTTTGTATGGCAATGTGTCCTATAATTCATGTCGTATAATTGCCTTTACTATATGCACAATATATGTGACGCACGTGAAAATCGGCTAGCTAGAAAAAAATATTGAAGAAAGATCATATATTTTTTTTTTACCAAAATCTATAATATTTGGGAGGCGTATAATTTGCATACTTGCTACTAATTTAAAGCCACATCATCAAAAAAAAATGACAAGCCAAAACTCGCTGGGGGCAGATTCACTTAACTTATCCTGGCCTGGCCTTTCAAAGTCTAGTGACTAGGTCCATTGGGGTATCGTTTGAAAGAGCTTTTAAGTTGTAACCCTTATAGATTCGTCATGTTTATGTCACAGCCACTTTTCTCCGAAACTATAAGAGCTATACTGTTCAAATGTAAAATGTGTCTCCCCCCCCCCCCCCCTGTAACTTCTAAAATAAGAGAATGATAAACCTAAAAAAATATATGCTGTATAAAAATACATTACCATGCAAACTTCCACCGAAAATTAGTTTGAACGAGATCTAGTAAGTAGTTTTTTTTTAATACGTCATAAAATGAAAAAAAAAAAAATTTTATCAAACCCATACGTGTTTTTAGTCTATGGATAGGTCTTCAAAAATGATATTTAGGTTTGTAATATCATTTTTTTCTAAACTGAATAGTTTGCGCGAGAGACACTTCTAAAGTGGTAAAATGTGTGCCCCCCCCCCTGTAACTTCTAAAATAACAGAATGAAAAATCTAAAAAAAATATAAGATATACATTACCATGCAAACTTCCACCGAAAATTGGTTTGAATGAGACCTAGTAAGTAGTTTTTTTTTAATACGTCATAAAATAAAATAAAAAAATTTTTTTTTTCATCAAACCCATACGTGTGGGGTATCTATGGATAGTTTTTCAAAAATGATATTTAAGTTTCTAAGATCTTTTTTTCTAAACTGAATAGTTTGCGCGAGAGACACTTTCAAAGTGGAAAAATGTGTGTGTGTCCGTGTCCCCCTCTGGAACTTCTAAAATAACAGAATGAAAAATCTAAAAAATATATATGATATACATTACCATGCAAACTTCCACCGAAAATTGGATTGAACGAGATCTAGTAAGTATTTTTTTTTAATACGTCATAAATGGTACGGAACCCTTCATGGGCGAGTCCGACTCGCACTTGGCCGCTTTTTTTATTCCCCACCTTAAAATTATTGTATGATTTATGATGGGCAACAAATAACCCGACCAAATTGCGTAGGTTGTTTTTGATATTTTGTCAGGAATGTTAAAACGTGTTTTTAATTTTGCGCATTGCGTATGTTTTGTCCTTCACGGGCGCACGCGTATTGCTATACGCGTATATCTATATGATCCTACCATCTATGTTATTATTATGACATTCGAATTGTTTATTTACTACGAAATCAATCTTACCATGACCTTAATAAATATTTTATTAAACGTGCTTGTCTTATGTTTAACTAGTACAATTATTCAGGCTCGAAACAATTTAAACACAGACAAATTAAGTGATAATGTATTGCTTATTATAATTGACGATTTGCGACATCTGACGGACAAAAATGTCAAACTGCCTACCATTGAAAAAATGGCGGCAAATGGCATAATGTTTGAAAATGCTTTTGCACAGGTAAGTTGCTGCCACTGTATACTTAACGAAGTCTGCAGCTGACGGTACCGCGCCATGCTTAATGACCTTGACTGATAGTGAATAATTAACCATCTCGGCAGATAACTGTACCTACTTAATTTTCTCTTAATTTACAGCAAGCTCTTTGCGCTCCGAGTAGAAATTCGATGTTAACGGGGCGCCGACCCGATTCGTTACGTCTGTACGATTTCTATTCATACTGGCGAGACAGCGTCGGCAACTTTACTACGCTACCTCAATTATTTAAGCAAAATGGCTACGACACGTACTCTGTTGGCAAAATATTCCACCCAGGCGCCAGTTCTAATTTTTCCGATGACTTTCCTTATAGCT
Organism: Cydia pomonella; assembly: GCF_033807575.1. NCBI lineage: Eukaryota > Metazoa > Arthropoda > Insecta > Lepidoptera > Tortricidae > Cydia > Cydia pomonella. The sequence goes on along the minus strand of NC_084706.1, from coordinate 10,644,550 downwards.
GGACAGAGCTACCATACCATCCCACAACTGATAAATATAAAGACGCTGCCGTGTGCAAAGATAAAATAACTAATAAATTACAAAAAAATATTATATGTCCAGTTGATGTTATTAGTCAACCTGATCATACGCTGCCCGACTTACAAACCTTGGATTACGCGGTAAATATACTACGAGAAAGAAGAAATAAAAGTCGTCCCTTCTTGCTAGCTGTGGGGTTTCATAAACCGCATATACCTTTAAAATTTCCGCAGGAATATTTGGGTACGTATTGTTCATCATACACATCAGTCTTCTCTAAAGTAGGTACTTATTAGGTTTTAGATACTCTGCAAATTATTGAGAAGAGCCAACCGCAGTCGAAATCAGTAGTTTTAGGAATCGCGACGAGCTGCAAATGTTGTTATCGGTGATCTAAACAGTTTGAATATGATTTTTTATTCACATGAAGAGCCACAATCGTACCTACCTCAAAAGCGACTTGCGAGTAGGGTTGCCAGATCATAATTTGATAAAGGAGGGCAGATGGGTCTAAAAAGGAGGATTTTCTATAAAAAAGGAGGACTTTCACAATTAAACGATTTTTTTGTATTATTTTACTTTATTTTAATTATATTTAGCTGAGCTGCCAATTTTTAAAGTTCTTGGTTTTTTAACAAATAATTATGAAAATCTTCACATGTCATGTTTTTGAAGTTGTATTGAGTAAGAATTACAGATTTAACTGACTGCACACTTAGTCTGTTTCTCTCTTTGCTCCACTGAGTATTAATCAGTGAAAAAACTCTTTCCACGTTTGCGTTATGTGCACTTATACAGAAATAAAACTCGCAGATCTTGAGCAGTTCTGAGAAACATTCAATGTTTTTGGCACTTTTGAAGTAGATTGTCCACTGCCCGAGCGGCTCGTTTGACTTTTGACCACGCTTCAGCATGCAAGCCGCATGACACAACATTTTCAATGACATGCTGCAAAAAGGAGGACTTACAGTAGGTGTGGGAGGACGGGAGGACAAAACATGAAAAAGGAGGACATGTCCTCCTTTTGGATACCATCTGGCAAGCCTACTTGCGAGCCGCGGTTTGCCGACCCGTCCTAGCCCATACTTGATTATTAGGAGAGCTCCTGCAGACCTACTGATTTGGGCATTTCGGCCATTGTGACCGTTTGTTCTACGATATGCGTTACTTAAGTAGGTATTTTAGAGCACTCTAATAGAACACCTAACTATATTTCGTAATTTCGGGGTAGATCTCATAGTAGAAATAGTTAAGTACAACTTACACTCGTATATTCACTTCACAAAGAGTTATGACTGAGTATTGAGAAAAGAACCCCATGTATTTTGCCATTTATGCGTTAATACATACTTAGGTCCTGACTTTTTTCAGAAAGAGTACCGATAAACAAGATACGTCCACCAAAACATCCAAATCTACCAAAGGCCATGCCAACAGTAGCGTGGCATCCGTGGACAGACGTCCGACATAGAGACGACATAGCCCGACTCAACATATCTTTCCCCTTCGGCACCATGCCGCATGAGTGGACGTTGGACATAATACAGAGTTACTATGCCACTGCGGCTTATGTGGACGACTTAATTGGATCTCTCATGCGACACGTCGATTTGAAGAACACGGTCGTGGTCTTAACTAGTGATCATGGTTGGTACCTATACATTACATGGGTACGTTTTATCGGGTTCACACAGGTCTCATGAAAGTCGTCACATTCATTTGGTATTTTATCAAAACAATGAAATAACCTAACTGCGGATTTATGTATGTCCCCATAGAACCTAATAACTCTGTTGTCTTTTCCAGGCTGGTCTTTAGGAGAAAGCGGTCTCTGGGCTAAATACAGCAACTTCGACGTCGCATTAAAGGTTCCTTTGATTTTCCTAATACCCGGAACGCAGCACAACACTATAAGTCTTCCAGTAGAGCTCATCGACATTTTTCCAACACTAGCTGAGATTACTGGTTTGGGTAAAAACATCCCTAAATGCACTAAAACCCATGAAATTGTATGTTTCGAAGGCAAAAGCTTGCTGAACTTAGTAACACTAACGGAAAATGACGCCGGCGATGAATATTTTGCAATAAGCCAATATCCAAGACCAAGTGTATATCCAACGAAAAACTCAGATAAGCCGAAACTAAAAAATATCAAAATAATGGGTTATAGCATAAGAACAAATTACTATCGGTATACAGAATGGGTTTCGTTTAATAATACACTTTTCACAATAGACTGGAATAAATTGTATGGTTTGGAACTTTATGATCATATCACAGATCCATATGAAGCACACAATGTCGTTTCTAAACTTAAATACCGCCGGATTAGGAAACAATTATCTAAATTACTACGGGAATCAGTAGGTCAAAGACGGAATAAAAACGTGATTACCTAAATGGTAAGACCGTGGTGCCCAATGTACATGTTTGTACAGAGGTTTGGCGAAACCATGGACAAATTAAACAAGAAGACTGACGATGTCTACACAAAATCGCGTTTCTTCAATATTCAGGATATTGCCAGATGGCGTCACTAACGTTGCAGGTCTCAATTTTGTTCAGCGCTTAGACCTCTGGTTCTGGGTTCGAGTTAAGCAGCGCCTAAATGGAAGTTAAATTATTTTGAAGCAGGACTCAGTTCTGTCCATTTCGTTCGGCGCTTAGGCCTCTGGTCAAAATTTAAAATAAATTAACTTCCATTCAATAGATGGCACTAAATATTGGAGATTTTATTCATCCATGGCAAAACTGACTCTTATTAAGTTGGTTTGCCTGAGGGTGGTTGCAAAAGGTGTTGACACTAGTCATGTTAAATGGCTGGCAGTAAATGCGCTTTAAACGTGCAACATTTTCACTGCTAACTTTTCATATCGCCTAAACTAACCTAAGTACATCTAATTGCACTGAATTTATTATGACATGAATCATTAATCCAATAAAAATACAAATTGGACATACATTATCAGTCTTGATTTAATTACACTAACGTCTTCCTGTCTTCAGGCACCGATTTTCTGGAATGTTCCTCCATTTCAAGTTGCTTGAAACGAGCGTACAATGCACTGCTGGCTAGTACTATGATGTTCGAGGACCACCATAGCGTGTTCTTGGTCTCGCTGTACCATTGGGTTGCTATGACAGTTTGGGCACAGGCCTTGGCTGTGCCTGATATGTTGTGTGTAAGGGGCGATGTCACCTGTAATTCAATATTTTTAATGCAGTAATTTATGTGTATAGGCTGTACATTAAAATGAAAATTTAGTAATGTCGCATCCGCATTTTTCTTCACGGGTCAGATTATATTGAATTTGGCACTTTTCACGAGCAGTAGTTGGAGATAACTGAATTCTAATCCAATGTATCTAACATACCTAAAGACGAATTCAGACTAAACTTGTAATTCAACTATTTCTATCTATATCCCACGGCTGGTAAGAAGTCAATTTTGACAGCTATGAATTGACCCTTATATTCATGAAGCTAAGACCTGCCGTTTAACTGATACACTTATTGACATATATATAAAGGTAAATTCATAACTTGACTTCTTACCGGCGTGCGTTGCGCCCGCACGCATGCGGTCGTTCACAAACACTGAAATCTAAAAGGGAGCAACATCAGTAGTAAAAAATATATGTAGTAGGTACATATATTTAAAATAAAGTACACTCTAAGAGGACTTATGAGGTGTAGGTACGTTGTAAAACTACTTTAAATGGTCAAATGTTACCGCTAAATTACGTCCAAATATACCCTATACTAGGGAATGCAACCGAGTAATGGAAAAACCGAGTAGGTATCGAGTTTAACTGTCGGTTTTTAACCGATGCAAAACCGAGGTCAAGTTCGGTTAAAAACCGCGGTTTTGAGTTTTTAATTTTTGATCGGAAATCAAACTTGTCTTTGAATCTAGGTATTAAATCAATTATTTACGATCGCATTTAAGGTATATATGTATATGGTAAATAAGGAACATTATGGAACTTAATAAAAAATTCTATTTTTCTGCGAAGTGAGACAAGTTGAGATTCTAGAACTCTAGGAATAGGAATGAGGGATTTTTGGATCCTAATATTCCCGGTGAACGAGTGAAATCAAGATTATTGGACTCCGGGATTCCGAGAGTCCGGAATTCCAGGATTATTGAATTACGGACACAAATATTTGCCTCTAATTTCGAAATTCAGAAAAGCGAAGCCCTCTACGAGAGGGGCTCGGAGGGCAAAGCCCCCCAAGTAGCACACGGGGTGGAAAATAGCTCGTATATCATAATTATTTAGATACTCAAGTGAAATATATAGCCATGATTAGGTTCTATATAGGTGGAAAGAACCCTTAGGCAACCAATATAGAACCACAGGGAGAAAAATTGCAGCCTATTTTTGGTTCTAAATTGAATCCATAAGAGATCTCACGATTACCTTAAGTGGCAATTAGAACTATGGGTGAAAGTTACGCGCAGTGAACGATTCATATTGAACGAATGAATATATGGGCCTCGCATCAAAAAATCTCATAGGTTAGCATAAAAATGCTCGTAAAATCAATATCAATAAAAAAAAACTTATAATTATAACTTTGGATTCTGTGTCATTTCCATAGAAACAATAAACGATTTAAAACAAAACCGCTCCTGTTACGGATATATGAAGCATGCCAACAAATCACAAATAATTCGTGATATAATCAACTGCGATGACATTATGGTATTTTTTGCGGTTCTTGAATTATATTGATTTTTGGTTCCCGTTCCATACATTTATTTCGTAAAAAACCATGACTGACATGCCAAATTGTCCCAAATTCAAAAGTTACCATAACAATGCTAGGTAAAACTTATTTCAATCTAAAAAATGAAAATAACAACTTTGGTTTCTATGTCAATGGGAGCCGAATTTCAGCCCACAGTGCGATTCCCTGATGTCGGCCGTAACATGTGGTTATTGAATACATCGTAGACCGCTTATAATATGTGTATAGATTAATGTAGGTATGTAACTGTATACAACATTAGCGAATAAACACTCATGTGATCTTATTCTGGAACTCACTTTGTTCTTTTCATAAAACCTACACTCGTACCTATCTGAATGCCCTTTACTATGTAGCTGTCACATAAACTACTATTAAATATCTTTCTGCAATGGTTCAGTGTCATTAATGCAGGGATCGGAAACCGGTATTTTTTGCATGGGAACGAAAACGGTATTTTTTCGTTCTTTGTTAATTATTTCATTTCTAATTGGGCAATCTCATAATACAAAGTCGTTATCTAAAAACACAACAGAGTCCTATATTTGGAGTATAAAATAAACCGAAATATATGTTTATTTCAAAGTTTTTCCAAAAAACCGGTTCCGATCCCTGCATTAATGTAAACGTAGTCACACTCCGTCATTGTTGAGCCATTTAGATAGTGGTTCTAGCTAAATTGGACATTCCATAGCGTAAGTATTGATCAATCAATTTAGCTAGGACCCTAGAGATTACTTTTTAACCTAATTTCGGTTTCGAGTTGGCGACTGCAAAACCGATACTTGGTTATCGGTTATTTTGCATTCCCTACCCTACACCCTAATGGCCATTACGGTTGTCATAAGGGAACAACCTACCTTTATTTGAAGAGATGTGACATATCCAATAGCAAATCCACAGATGCCACCTATGACCATCTGCACCCAAAAATATGTGCTACCGAAGTTCGTATAGTTTCTTAATGCCTGCAGCTCACCATTCATCGCCATTAGAGGGAGAAAGAGAATGATAGAATACGCGTTGTTATAGTAGGAAAGCAACCATACTTCTTGGTTGACGTGCGGGAGCACTTTCTTGGTGTAAATTGAATATAGAGAGAGCATCAGTGAGCCGACGACTCCGTATATTGTACCGATGAGAGAAAATGAACCTGAAATATAAATACTATATATTAAACAAATTAAGTATAGGCATAGAGAAATAAGTAAGCATAGAGTGCTCACTAGTCACTCCATACATCAGTTTTGTTACAAAAACGCTTTATTATTTATAAAATTATTTTCGTAGCGGGCCGTAGCTGACAATACACGTTGCGACGAACGAAAAGTCTAATGCTCAACAATTTTCAGCTAATATTATAACCGCATTAACCGTTACTCTATTTTCAACTCCTTCTGCTTGTAATATTAGTTGTAAATTGTTGTGCAATACAATTTTCGTCAGTCGCGACACTTCAGACATCTAGTGTCAAATAGCCGAAGTGGCGATACTGATAATTCCGCTACTTGATGCTAGATATCGACTACTAAAATAATAAGCGTTTTGGGAACAAAACTAATGTATGGAGTGAGCACTCTATGTACTTTTTTCTCTATGGTATAGGTAAACATAACATTTAACAATATTATTTAATTTATTTCATAAAGGTACTATTATTTGGCATATTTAAATTATTTTTGCAATCAGGAATCCAAAAGTCGAACAACTTAAGAGCTCATTATTGCTTTTAGGTATATAAACAACCACGCCACTCAACTTCTAAGTATCTACTATAAACAGAAGCAGTTATGCATGTCTACCAAAATGAACCAAGTTTATGCTCAAAATAGTACAAACAGGTCAGGCTAAATTAAACCTGTTACAAACATAGACACATTAGGATTTTAATCGGAGTGGCGTTTGAGGAAAAAATCCACCAATAAGAATGAGAACGCATGCTCGAAAGTTGCATACTACTTATATCTCTGGTAGGAGTGGTGGGTCGTCGCCCTTAATAACCAAGCTCCTAGTATAATATTTTATCTTTATCTTATCTACTAGGCATTGTTGTTGTCATTGGTTTATTTTGTGTTTAGGCATTAATTGCTCTATTACTTGCGCCTTATCAAGCGATCTAAACCATTTACTCAAGTCAACAAACGTGTTTGATATCTACTATGGTTGGCTCTTCTCAAGTTTGCCAACCTGCCTATAGAAAGTCTAATTATACCTAACAAATTCTCCTGATCTACACCAAGGTAGAACCCGAAGATGATGAAAGCGCAGCACATAACACACCGCGACGAGGTGGCCTGCCCAAGCAGGACCCATGTCAGTAAAACATTGAATACTGTAGTTAGAGACCGCCCTATGTAGTAGAATGAGACCTCTACATACTTCAGGCACAGGTTGTTGGTTGCTATCATCAGTGTGAACATTATTGATAGGGGGATTACCTGGAAATCAATAAGAGCTTTTTATTCCCTATACACCTTAGGAATAAAATTAAGGTAAGCGATTAATAATAATTTTTAAGAAAAAAAAGCGACTTCAATGAGGGAGACCGGTCAAAGAAAGATTATTGTTGCTTTTGGATTTCATACAATGATATTTAAAAAGACAGCGTCCTACGCCTTATTATGTAGTAAAGGAGGTATTTTTTTTTTCACTGCTCCCACCTTGACACATTACAGATTTGCCCTAATGGTTGACTGGTAAGATACCCGCAAAAGGGTATTCGATTGTATTTAAAATAATTTATTGCACTCCATGCATGAAATAAAGTACTTACCAGATAATTATTAGAAAAACATAGCAGTTATTTGTAAACACTAATTCTATTTAATAAATAGGACAGAAATATAAAAATATAATAATAATAAAAACGGCTATAAGTATGCTACAAAGAACTGAGAAGTACTCTCAATTAATCATGGAATCCACCATCAGAACTCAAGCTTGACAAAAAACTAACTAAAACCTTGAAAACCTAACTGCTTAACAAACATGCGAAGAGAACAAATTGCGAAACGTGAACTATGCGTCGTTGAAGAGTTCCGTTCTGTTCATCATCAGCAGTGCCACTTCATAAAATGTCACTTCTACAAAATGTAAATGCTTGATTTGTTGATGAAAATACAAAAAGCACTATATGTATGCCTTTCACATTTGAAGAGTTCCCTCGATTCCTCATGGATCCCATCATCAGAACTGAGTTTTGACAAAAACGGGACCAATGATAAGTTTTGAAGTCGGTGCCAAGCCAAATAGTTACAATACTGGTAATTCTTTCCATTGGCGGGGCAAGTTCAGAATTTGGTGTGGACAAGGACCATTTTATTTACCTTGCGTCCGAGTTTACATATTTGAGGCGCGAGGCCCCTTGGACTACGAGGCCATAGGCGGTCGCCCACGCCTAGCGCCGCCTCTGCTTTCTTCCTTATCAAATTGCACAATTGGCATTCGGGTTTACACCCTGTTGATGCTCTTAAGATTTGGCTTGGCACCAACTTCAAGAGCATCAGTTGCAAGCGCATATAAATCGGGATGATAGGGTAAAGTGCCCTAATATCAGCCACCTAAGCGTTTTTCTAACTTTAACCGCTAATACTGTCGTTATCCGTCATACAGAGTACTTAAAGTGGTGTTTTTATAATGTAAAATTTAATAAACAATCGTAATAATATTGAATTATAATAAGCAATTTAATTATAATCACCATAAAACCCGCCGTTTATTTTTTATGATTTATTTTCATAAGTGAGGACGAAATGCTCTAATATCAGTCCCGTTTTTTTAAATCCAGCCATCGCATGCTCTAAAACCCAGCCATAGTGGTTCTGAAGTAGAAGCAGCAACGGACAAAAAACAGGAAAACGGGTTGGTTATTTTCATGGAGAGTAAAACAGCATTTTTCCGTAATCATTTTTAATTACTTACTGATAATGATATTTGGGGTAACACCAGCCAGCAGATCCTGCAGCAAGGACTAGGTAGGGGACTTAGGGGAGAGTACAATTACAAGTACTAGACTACCGCAATAATTTATAATTACTTAATATATATGTATACATAATAATTCGGTAATGATGGTAACGTCTTCAATGGTACATTAAAACATAAACTTCGGGTGTTTTTACAAAAATTAATGTTTTTTTTTTATATGTTAACAGTTGGTATTTACTGTTTTTTTTTTAATCATAGTCATTATTGGTGAAAAAAGTAAAAGTTACCTACCAGATCATGGATGACCACTTTTTATCGTGGACAGTCTTTATGTAACAAAATCGTCAAAACTACATAAAAAAATAATCCCCATGAAATTATCATTAGCAAAAATATTGTCCCATTTCGTATTATTTATTTAAATTTATTAATAGTCATAATATTATCTTAAGATACATGTGACATAACAAACTATAGCAGTCAAAATGAATAAGAGAAAAAAGACCATGTCCTCAACTGTATGATTACGGCCCACTGTGCATGATTCAGGTAAGCGTGTGAGTAAAATACTCCCGTAAATGTCACCTCTGCTACCTTGGCTGATATTAGAATTTCCATACAAAAAAATGCAGTAATATCACCTGGGGGGAAGTTGATATTTGATTTCAAACCAAAACCTATGCTCTATCTCCAGCCTGCCAAAATAACTTTAAAAACATTAAAATATAAACTAAACCGGTTTATCAGGCGATTCTTTAGTTCCTTAACTACCCATAATTAACAAAACACTTTACATTATATGACAATAATAAATAAATAATAAAAAGCCTTTTTATTTCTGGGTAACAGTACAAAAATAATACAAGAGGTTTGGAACTTAATCTAGGATATAAATCTAGAACACACTAGAATTACATCAGAACCGTCTTAAGAGGTATAGATTTTTCCATTTTATGCGTTCTTGGGCCTCCCATATCCAGTTGGCCCCCACTACTTTAATTATGTCATCAGCCTAGCATGCCAATGGCAGCCCTCTTTTTCTTTTCCCGACTGCACCTTTCCAGGCACAGCTTGTAAGGTCCACCTGTCAGCCTGGAGCCTGGCAACATGACCAGCCAGCGGGAGGTGAAATTTACAGCAAAATGACGCATACCCACACACTTCTCCAAACGGCAAGCGACTGAGCAGTCAATTATGCACCAATAATGGTCATTTTTGTGCATGCAGCGTATGCATTATGAAATAAGGTTTATATTCGTGTCAAAAATTCCATGTGTTTTTGGAAGTCTTCATAGTTATTCAACGATTAATGCAGGTGGCTTGTATTAGGAGGGTGGTTGGAATTACGCACTTTACCCTATTTTATTTAATCCTTTTTGAAGTAGGTATTAGGTACTTTTGTAAGGATTCATTTTATTTAAGTAAAAACTAAATACTTCAACTATATTTAGACTGAGACTATGCTACTCTCTTCTATAAAACCCAAATTCAATAGAGGTCTATTGAATCTCTTCTATAAAACCCAAATTCAATAGAGGTCTATTGAATTTGGGTTTTATAGAAGAGAGTACAGCACAAACATACAAATTAATAGACAAATTTTTACCTTTTTCACTACATCCCAGTTCCAAGGTGAGCCTTTAGGAAATGCAAATACTCCCAGGATACCTCCAGTTTTGCTCAAACTTGAGCAGATAGTGAATGAAATGATGCATTGGAACCATGTGATGAACAGTGGTGCTTCTAGAGGCACAGCCTGGCCGCTCAGGAGGGCTTTGTTTACAAAAACTGTTACTATTGATACTATCCTAGAAAAATACAGGTATAGACAGTAATAGTACATTACTAAAGAAGCCGGGAAGCAAAGGATTGCAGGCCAAGTAGACATAGATAGGGATATGCGGCTGGCAACCCAGCTTCTCACTGAGATTAGTGTAGTGCTTTTCTCAAACTTGCAATGAAAAAAAAAATTGCGGTCAATTTGTTCTATTCATAGATTTACACAGCTAAACACAAATTACAAATCTACATACATATATTATTATACTCTTTGGAATCAACTCCTATTTGATGGTTGAATGCCAAGGAGTTTTGTAACAATTTGACATTTAAAAACAAAAGAAGGTTGCTTTACGGGCCTAGGTGTGTAAGGCTGAATGAAATTCCTTAACATATCATCTTCACTCATCATAATATAATACATTGTATGATACACATTCAGCACTTGTATTGTAAATAACTATTTTACAATCTCCTGAGACCCAGAAGCAGTTCATTTATATTTGAATTTGGAAGTCTTTGTTAGTCAATAAAAGTTCTAAATAGATTGTGGAATATGTACAAAAATTAGTGTTGGGGATCTCAGGACATTAATTAAATATTTATTCAATACTTTTAATGGGTTTGATTATTTTATGGGTTCTATTACTTACCAATAGCAAGAAACTACAATGAATATTTTTATATATTGGGAGCATAAATCCGACCGCTGATCCTTCATTCTTAATTTTGTTTTTTTCATAAGCGTAGAAATCAATTAGCTATATTAAGCACATGGAACTGTCTTGTCTCAGGATAATACGAATAACCAAGGTCGCACCGTAAATCGTGAAATGACTGAAACAAGAACAATCAAATTAAACCAACACAGTCAACCGGCGATGCATTCGCTATGGCTAATGTTTATCCATTATTATACAGGAATATTGTTACCTATAAGTGTTAAGCGAGAAAAAAACAATGTCAATTTTATTATATGTACTATGAAGTTTTAGGTTACTTATAGTTTTTATTATTAATTCTAATAATCATTTTATATCATAAAGGTATTTCTTTGTAATCATTTGAAAAAAAATCACCATTTTATTATACTTACTTAATACTTGACATGGAAACGATAAGGATACACAATAAGTGTTTACAAGTTGTTTCACCCTCTGACTGACGACTTGCTGACGACTGACAGATCTCACAGATCTCTCATCCCATCTCTGAATTTGAAAACCAGTGGAAGTCATAAGTGGCAATTACATCCACACTTCCGATAACGGGCTCGAAATCAGTCCCGATAATGGGCCCGAAATCAGTCCCGATTTCGGGCCTGATAATCGTTTTCTGTTTCACGGAATATCAGCACATCGTTAACGATAGCAATAATAAGAGAGGTTAATAATGGGGCTACAGAGGGCCCACCGCGAAAACCGAATTTCACGAATTGCGGGGCTCTTTCTCATTTACTCGCAATTGACGAACTTCGATTTTCGCGGTTATTATAGCCCAGAGAGGTAGGAACTAACCTATGCGCGTATTGTGTCCAGATTCTGCCTGCCTCTGGTTCAGGCTCTTGAACCGACCATCGTAGTGACTGCGCAACGACTATCAGATGGTGCGAGTCATACAGCGGCTAAAGCGGTTGGATTACTCGACACTTGATCGGTTTCGCCTGGAAACTCTTTCTGCTTGCTCAATCTCTACCTCAGCGCCAGACCCGCCCGCCACGTCACCGGATCTGGTGCTGGCACCCGACCAGGCACCGGGGGCGCCATGGGTGGATCTCAGTGCCGACGAGGAGGAAGAGTTTGCGCAGAGTGTGAGTAGTACAGCCAATAAGCAATTCACCGACGCGAGCAGGTCCACATCGGGTCCCGTGAGGGGCTTGTAGAGCCGCCTGTGTAGCACCTTACTCTCCCATGCCACCTTGCAATCCGCAGTAAGTACTTAGTAATTTTAGTACCACAGGTATAAGCCAGTGCTCGTTTGCCAAGGAGAGCGGCGTAAGGATCCTGTCTACTGCCACCACATCACGATGCATCCCACACTCGTTGTTAAGGAAATAAAGTATCTCGCGTCGGTGAATTGGTTACGATTCGGGGACCTCTTCGGAGAAACCGAAGGTTTTGTCTGTGCAATAGGGTTGTTTCCATATACAAATCTTAGGGCAGAATAGGGTTGTTTCCAATTTTTTTAAACGCTTGTATTACGTTCTATATTAACTAAAAGTTGCCCTAAAATTCAACTTTTATACTAAAAACGGCTTTAAATATGTTAAATCAACAAAATATATTTTGACAGATGCTTTCGCGCCCAAAACGCTCTTTGAAATTGTGTGACGTCACAGTTTACGGTTTAACACATAACTACATACACACGTTGTACCAAAGGGGATGAATTTAATACATAAAGATTTATAATGATTAACATTGTAATCCAAGATTCCTTTAATCACTCTTGCCTTGGTTCAACAATAACTATAACCCAGTAGGATTAAATATCTGCTTCGCTTTATGATTTAGTTAATTGATTGGTTGATAGACATACTATGGCATTATTGTAATTGAGGCTTCTGTAGTATGAGAGGAATATTGTCATCCTTACCTTAATTAAGTTGGACTCGGTGTGACTCAAGATCTCCAGCGTTCCCCAACGCCAGCGGCCAACATAGACCACGTTTTACTCCAGACCTGTTTAAATATTGTTAAAATTGATTCCACTTGAATCACTAAATATTTACCTAATCAATATATATATGGATTGTTTACTGGAATGGTAGTCAGTATAGTCTTACTCTATATTTATTACTTATTTACTTACTTTCCAAACACTTATGGATGTGCTTTCACATGAATGCACTTTTATTGTGCCAAGTACATCTGGCGGGTACAATTACATACTGTGACTGTACTTGTATTTTAAGATCGCCCTATCCCCTGGTACCAAAGGACATCAATCTAATTAGGTGGCCCAAAGCCTTGTTCTTAGTTATTAGAGACCCGGTACGTATGAGCTTGTTATAGGTCGGCAACCAGATCATCCGAGCATAATTCGTACAGATATCTCATGCCACCCAAAGCGATGCCATATTGGCCAAGCTCCTACGTCATGCAATCGCTGCTTGCATGTTAGTATTGCCTCAAGGTATTTTATACCTATTATTCCATTGCATACATGACTTGTATGCGTGGTTTAACACCTTAGTTTCATTTGCATGCCACACTTGCATGCCAGCTAAACAGCATTGAACAGAGTAAGCACATAGTGAGAAATTGTAAAACCAAACCATTATAGAATAAATCCAAACATTGATAATTCGTTTTATTTTATCTTATGCTAAATACTTAGCTTTCTTTCACGAGCAAGAAACAGGAAATCTTGAGTCACTATCACTGATATTAACTTTTACTTGAACAAATTAGATATGCAACAACCATGATACATTTGAAAAGGAGAAAAGAGCGTCACTTACCATAGACTAAATTTCATGTTCTTTATTTTACGTTTCCGGGCTTAAGTGTTGCTGTCTATTATTTACAATCATCGCGTACTTCGCGACACTCCCCCTCTGGATCTTAGTTAATGGCTGACATTAATTCTTGTGTCCATCTATGGATTCTTTCCATAGCCTGGACCGCGGCTGCTCGACGTTGATCAGTCGATACAATTTGATGATTTGACGACTCTTCATTATTTATATCAGTTTCTGACCCAGAAGGAACTTGTTCTGGAGCAATTTCCCTGTTTTGTATCAAATTTGTGCCTTCCAACAGTTCTCCTTGGTCCATTGTCAAGTCGTTTTCATTTGTCTCTTTTAATATGTGATGATCTTCCTTAGAATCGTTTGTGCAGGTAGGGACGTACGTGTTACTCTCTTTAGTCCTTAAAGGTAAGGTCTGAGGGAGATCTTCAGTGTCAAAGTATGCTGTTTTATCCTCATTTACTAGGGATTCCCTTGTAGGATCTTGGAATGATACATCCTCATCCACTTCTAGAGGATACAAATGTGCAATAGATCTTGTGAACACACTGTCCCCTACTTTTACTTTTGCAACTCTGCACAATCCATCCTTTCCTTTTATTAATTCTGAAATCTTTCCTACCTTCCATCCTTCTCTATTTTTAGCTTCACTCTTTATTTGTACTATATCTCCCACCTTTGGGTTTTCATGAGATCTCACCCTTGCTTGTTTAGGTGAATTTCGGTATCTTTCTCTGAGACTAAGTAAGTACTGGTTAATAAACATTTCTTTGTATTCATCCATTATCATGTTGCCTCGATTCCAACCTTCAATAAGTTGTTGTTTTATAAGTGAACCTGAAAGTGGTAAACTTTCTATGAGTATTTCTATACTTAAACACTTTCCTGGCGTTAGGAAATCTGCAGGTTTAAGTATGTGTTCTACATTTGATCCCACATATGTGAGGGGTCTAGTATTAATAACCGCCTCTGCTTCTTTAATTATGGTTAACAGTTGATTGTCTTCAAGCATGTGTTTTTGAAGTGTTCTCTTTAAACAGTGCTTTACAATTGCTACTAGTCTTTCATAAGCTCCACCATGCCACGGTGCGAGCTGTGGAATAAATTTCCATTTTATGTTAGTTATAAAATTTCTTTCTTCTGACAATACTTCTCCCAATAATTTAAACTGCGAGGCATTGTCAGATATAATAAGAGTCGGAGCTCCTCTTGTAGCAATGAATCTTCTAAATGCCATGAGGCATTCGTTAGTCGTCAGATCCTTGACGACTTCTAGGTGTATCGCCCTTATTACAAGACACGTAAACAGACAGATCCATCTTTTCTTTAAACCGTTTTCCGTCCTCACAATCATTGGTCCAAAATAGTCTACCCCTGTGTAAGCGAATGAAGTCGTATACTTCACCCTCTCTACCGGTAATGCAGGAGTCTTGGGTAATTCATACGGACCTCCTCCGTGTTTTACACATCTTGGACATTTACTTAATGTTTTTTGGACTCTAGTTCTACCTTGAGGTATCCAATACTTCTGACGTATAAGACTTAAAGTGTGAGGTACTCCTACATGGAGATTCTTTTCATGAGTTTCTTTTATGAGTTTTTCTGTGAATTCACATTCTTTCGGTAAGAGAATGGGATGTTTTGCGTTGAAGGATAAATCTGAATTTGTGAGACGACCGTCACATCGTAAGATTCCATTTGTGTCACAGAATAAACCTAGGTTGCGAGCTAAACTCGTTTTCTTCCCTTGCACTTCTTCCGGGAACATTGTTTGTTGTAACTGTCTTATTTCTTGTAATTGAGGATCTGAGTTTGTTACAGGATTTGATTTGGTAGGCAATGTTTTATCTTTTTGATGATTTTCTGTGTTAGACAGACCCTCCCCCAACAGAAGAGAAACTTCATTACCTGGGCTCTTGGGCCAGGCCTTTGGATCATGTCGTAAGAAGGTAGGTCCATCCAACCACTTATTTCTCTCTTCTTTTGAAGTACTCGGTCGTGTTGCAACATCTGCTGGATTAAGTCCAGATGGAACATACTTCACGATTAGGTTTTTATTACTTCTTATCTCTTCTATTCTTCTAGATACGAACGGTTCTAACAGTTTGTCTGAATAAAACCAGCTTTTTACGATCTGACTATCGGTCCATAATATCGTTTCTGTGCTATCCATTTGCAAGAATTTGAGGACATATTTAATGAGTCTACTGCCAATTAAAACGCCTAAAAGTTCAAGTTTCGGTATTTTTAGGTTTTCTTGATTCCTGGCAGGCACAAGGCGTGATTTACCTATTACAAACTGGATGTTATCCTTTTGTACTAAGTATACTACGGCCGCGTAGGCTACTGTCGAAGAATCTGCGAAACAATGCAATTGTGCCTTTCTTTCATTAGGAATAGTCATATTTCTTGGTAGACGTATTGACTCTATTGCTTTAAGATCTTCTAGAATATTTACCCATTCTTGTCTCTTTTCATCTGATAGTGAGCTGTCCCATTTGACTTTTTCCTTCCATAATTGTTGAAGAAGTAGTTTGGCTGGTAATACTACGGGTACACTGAATCCACAAGGATCATATATTGCCGCTATAGTTTTAAGAATTCCTCTTTTTGTAACTTTGTTGGTCTTAATTACTTTGGCTCTTAGATGAAGTGAGTCTTTCTTCAATTCCCAATTTAAACCTAAAGTTTTTACTATAGTTTCTGGTGCCGCATCCTGTATTTGATTTATGAAATCCTTTGAATTAGAACTCCATTCCCGAAGATTCATTGATATTTCTAAGAACTTATCTTTTGCCTCATTGTACAATTCTAAAGCTTCATCCACTGACCCCGTGCCTGTAAGTAGGTTGTCCACATATATGTTGTTAGCTAATTGTTTGGTATAATTTCCTTCAGAGGTCTGTAGATGATGTTTTATGGTTGCATTTAATAAAAATGGACTTGAGATAATTCCGAAAGGAACTCTAGTAAATCTATATTGTATGAGGTTGTCTTCAGTGACAGGTTTTTCAGAGTCCTTCACCCAGAGAAATCTAGTTACATCTCTATCATCATTATTCAATCCAATCTGTAAGAAAGCCTTTTCTACATCTGCAGTTAATCCTATATTATGACATCTAAATTGAATTAGTAATCCAGTAAGGTCTTCGAGCATCATGGGACCGGCATATAAACATTCGTTAAGACTTTTCGCATTCTTTGTTTTAGCTGAAGCATCATAGACGAGTCTAAGTGGCTTTCCAGTGGCCATTACTCCATGAAACGGTAAGTAATGGATGTTCCTTTCCTTTCTCGTTAGGAACTTCTTCGATAATTTCCTTTTCCAATTGATCACTTAGTGTCTTATCGTAAAGTGATAAAGTTTCTTTATCTAGTCTCTTAACGAGTCCCACGAGTCTTCCATACGCTAATCCGTAATTAGTTGGTAACTGTGGAGGATAATCTTTCCATGGCCAGCTGACTTGGTATCTTCCATCCTTCAACATGGTGTTTTCGTTGAAGTGCTTGATTGCTTCTTCATCTCTATTGGTGTTAGGTGAGTCGACAATTCCAATAGATTCTAGGTCCCACAAAGTCTTCATAGATGTATTATCCAACGGTGGATCAGGTTCGTTTAACTTGGTCTCATATGAAGCTTGGAAGTACGTGAGTACGGACAGTTCGTCTCCCCTTTCCTCTCTCGATCGACCAGATAGTATCCAACCAAACACAGAGTCTACTAGATAAAGATTTTCCTTTATCTCTATTTTCTCAGACAACATTAGTGATTGGTAATAGTCGTTTCCGATCAGGATGTCAATTTGATCCTCAAGTGATCCATCGTCGGCTAGAAGATACCGGTCTCGATGTCTCCATTCCGAGAAATCTTTATTAAAAGTGGATATGTCACGAGTGATAGTAGGCACGATATTTGCGTATATTAATTTCATTTTATTTGTTTTTGTTTGTAGATAGAGTCTAGCCAATGGACTTTCTAATTCATACGGTTGTTCCCCGGCAAAGGTGAATACCGTAAGACATTGTTTTTCTTCTGGTTCCAGATTAAGTTTTCTAGCTACCTTTTGTAAAATATAACTTCTCATGCTACCACAATCCAAAAGTACACGACATTTAATGACTGTATTGTTCCTTCCTATGGCATTAACAATAGCTGTCTGCAGAACAGTAGGTGAATCGTCGTTGATATGTAATGAGGTGGTAGTCTCTTTCTTAAGTTGTTCCTTTGTAGGACACAGCGCTCGGTTGTGTTGTCCTTTCATCCCACAATGCGGACAAACTCTTGTTTTGTTTTTACACGTCCTTGCACCGTGGCCTAAACCTAAACATACATAACAGCGATTATTTAATTTTGCCTTTCTAAGTGGTATGGTTTTGACATTGGTACATTCGTCATTGAAGTGATCTCCACCACAAAATATACATGAGATCTTCCTTTTCTTTTTAATGGGTGCAGATTGGTTTTCTTCTTCTTTGAACTTTCGTTTATTGTTATATATCTTACTAAAGGCAGTCACAGTTGGTTTGAACCTCTTATGGTTGATTTTGTTAGCATCTGGTTTCCTTGACTTGGGTTTTCTTTTGTTTTTTGACTCTTGTATGAGAAGAGTTTCTGTTGTGTAATTTTTGTCTTTGCTGTTGTCTTCCATGCAAGTTCTTTTAGCATCTTCTCTGGCTGTTAGCACTACCTGCAGTTCTCTCCTTAATTCCTCTATGGATTCATCCTTTAATTTCAATTTCAACTCGTATATAATATCTTCGGGGAATTTCTCCATAATTAGGAATCTCAGGTGATTGTGTTCAGTATTTTCTCCTAAGGAGTTTAATATTCTAAGGTGCCGATCAATATCGTCTAACGTTTTCCTACATTCGTCCTGGTTCTCAGCCCTCTTTAGTTTATATAGTTTTGAATAATGAGCATCAATTATCTGTGATTTTCTACCATATCGGCTGGTAAGCATAGTAACAGCTATTTTGTAATTATCATTAGTTGTTTCCAATCCATCTAAAATGGTCTTCGCATCTCCTTTCAAAGATGTTTTCAGATAAAGGAGCTTGTCTACATCTTTCAGATCCCTTTGATCAATATTCGAGTTAAATTGATCCCAAAACTGTGTCCACTGAAGAACATTCCCATCAAATGTTGGCAAATGAAGCTCGGGCAACTTTCCTCTATTGGTAGGATGACTTGAGGTGGATGAAGAACCAGACTTGTCTCGTTTTGATTGTATAAGCGCGTTCAATTCAGCTAGTGCTTCTTCACCATTTAATTGCTCTGTCGTCAGAATAGATATTTCATCAGCATTCGGATTAGTAGCTGTATTAAAATATTGGTAAAGCTCCGTGTTAAATCGGTTTATCACGGCTTGTAATTTTGCTGAAACAATCTTGGCTTGTTCTTCCTCCTCATCACTCCACGACTTCAGAGTACAAAGGACCTTGGAACTGTTGGACAGGTTTTTTATTCCAGATACAAATTTATTTAGTCTCTCCAAATATATTTCTTCCATTTTTTATTATTTTTTATTCAGCAATATTGTTGTGCAATAATCCTGAAATTATTATCTTTGACTATAATAGACTGTAAATAAATTCTATATTGACTACAAAGGAGTCCCATCAACACAATTTATTGGTAAGTGACTTTTATGTAAAGGCTGTTAATTATAATATAATTAATCTGTGTATTGATTGTGAATTTTATTCAATCAACTCGCTTCATACCATTCTCTGATAAATGGTAAACAAAGTTTGTGAAATACTTGGTCGTAGCTCAACACTGTTACTCTTGCTTAGCAAAGTTTTATTAAAGTTCACATGCAAGTCCCACACATAGTTCGACCTAGTCTATAAACAGCACTAATTCCCGAACTTGGGTAACACTTCTCACTAAATGTTACTTTTCATTTGACTTGGATGTGACACTACCGTGCCCCTTTTGGCAATTTGCTTACAACAGCAAGAAACTTCAAGAGCATATTTTGGTTCTTATTTATTCAACAAAGATAGTCACAATCAAACACAAACCGCTAAATTCTTTCTAACTTGTTATCGTTCAGGTTTAATTGTAATAAACCTTGTTTACTACTAAATGTAATGACTTATTTGCTTAAGTCTTTAATTTGTATATAATTTATATCTCTCATGCAATAATCTCATTAAAAAAGGCTTTAACTTGTCCTCTTTTAATTCACCAGGGGTTCTAAACTTACATTTACATACCTTGTCATTAATTGAACCTAGTTTCTTTTATTAGATTTTCTTCAAATACTACAGCAATGTATTCTCTCCACCACTGGGCAATGATGTTGATATGTAGTATGTAATTTCCTCTTAAAGCATCTATGAAGTTACCTTGATGATAAATGATACATTTAATATATTAATTCAATGTAATCAACCAGATTATTTTTATTGTTTCGGGTAACAACTTGTATTTCTCAACTATTGCCAAAGTAGCTTAAGATATGTACTTAAAACTTGGAAAAGGCGCAATATATCTTTCACTATAATTTCTACTTGATATGGATTGTAAAACGAACTTCCATCTATACATGCTTTACTAAATGCATTGTAGAATCTACTAGTGATAATAACAAATCGTTATGTATTTAGTTATTATGGAAACATTTCGATAAAGTATGGAAACTTTACAAACAACGCACAAAGTGATTTGCTTGACGGCGTAAAAACACAAAATGGTGAGAATCCATTCCAATCCATTCTTACCTGATGATATAATGAATGATTTCCTTTAATATTTGATTTGTGAGCACTTTCCAATTATGAAACACTGGATTTCTCAAGTAATTTGATAATTAACAACAGGATTCGAAGTTGTTTGTCGATAGCCGCGTTTATGAAACCTGTTTGTACTTGTCACTACTGTCAATGTCACTGCATACTTGTAATTTCTGTGGAACGAAATACGTTTCCGTTTTGTACTTACTCTTTCGAGTTTTACGTTTTTATTCATTCAAATCTCATTTAAAGTATTTTTATTAAATTACTTCAAAATGATGATGCAATAAATAATTATATACAAATCGTGTTCACAACGCCATCTGTGGTGGAATAGCTGTCTCATTTCAAATGAGGTGCCACCTGTCGAGGAGCGGTTGAACTACTTGTAAGTTTACCTTGCGTTATACAAGCTCGACAAATTAAGTTTTGTATGATAATTAAAGGACCCCTTCCTTTAACGAAACTACGAAATAAATAAAGTACAACCACATATATTTATTAGACTTGCTGCACGTCTGCTTTCCTTTTCGTAAATTATCCTGAAACAATGTTTTATTCACCTATCGATTTCCGATACAGATGTCAGGTTTGCTTGTTCCTCCACAGATGTCGCTACCACGAACCATATTTCAGATTTATTTGGTAAATTTATCTTATTAAATGTCCTGTTTTTCAAGATAGGATGACCACATTCACCATACGGAAGCCTCTTATTATATCCTTTGTGTAGCAAATATGAGCTATGATATATATTTGTTAATTTATCCCAGCAACTGTCACCAATTTTATGTACCAAAGGGGATGAATTTAATACATAAAGATTTATAATGATTAACATTGTAATCCAAGATTCCTTTAATCACTCTTGCCTTGGTTCAACAATAACTATAACCCAGTAGGATTAAATATCTGCTTCGCTTTATGATTTAGTTAATTGATTGGTTGATAGACATACTATGGCATTATTGTAATTGAGGCTTCTGTAGTATGAGAGGAATATTGTCATCCTTACCTTAATTAAGTTGGACTCGGTGTGACTCAAGATCTCCAGCGTTCCCCAACGCCAGCGGCCAACATAGACCACGTTTTACTCCAGACCTGTTTAAATATTGTTAAAATTGATTCCACTTGAATCACTAAATATTTACCTAATCAATATATATATGGATTGTTTACTGGAATGGTAGTCAGTATAGTCTTACTCTATATTTATTACTTATTTACTTACTTTCCAAACACTTATGGATGTGCTTTCACATGAATGCACTTTTATTGTGCCAAGTACATCTGGCGGGTACAATTACATACTGTGACTGTACTTGTATTTTAAGATCGCCCTATCCCCTGGTACCAAAGGACATCAATCTAATTAGGTGGCCCAAAGCCTTGTTCTTAGTTATTAGAGACCCGGTACGTATGAGCTTGTTATAGGTCGGCAACCAGATCATCCGAGCATAATTCGTACAGATATCTCATGCCACCCAAAGCGATGCCATATTGGCCAAGCTCCTACGTCATGCAATCGCTGCTTGCATGTTAGTATTGCCTCAAGGTATTTTATACCTATTATTCCATTGCATACATGACTTGTATGCGTGGTTTAACACCTTAGTTTCATTTGCATGCCACACTTGCATGCCAGCTAAACAGCATTGAACAGAGTAAGCACATAGTGAGAAATTGTAAAACCAAACCATTATAGAATAAATCCAAACATTGATAATTCGTTTTATTTTATCTTATGCTAAATACTTAGCTTTCTTTCACGAGCAAGAAACAGGAAATCTTGAGTCACTATCACTGATATTAACTTTTACTTGAACAAATTAGATATGCAACAACCATGATACATTTGAAAAGGAGAAAAGAGCGTCACTTACCATAGACTAAATTTCATGTTCTTTATTTTACGTTTCCGGGCTTAAGTGTTGCTGTCTATTATTTACAATCATCGCGTACTTCGCGACACACGTAGAAGATACCTAAGATACGAACTGTCAACTGACATTTGTCATTTGTTGTTTATCGCCTAACTGTCAACAGTGTCAATTCGAGAGTTGTGACGTCATCAGAATCTTTAATGACGTTTCGAGTTTGGTCACGTGACGTGTGCCAAAAGATATTTAAAATTCAATATTTACAAAATTATGGTCATTACAGGTCCCCTAAAAGTAGTTTAACATGTTCTTATAATCCAAAAGAATGAATGGGGATACAATTCTTCCCTAAGATTTATAGATGGAAACGACCCTATTGTATCCCAATAAATTCTTTGCTCTTTGGTCTGATAGTGTGGATGTAATTGGCACTTGAATATGACAGTCAGTAATTTTTTTGTATCTTGCAACTTTTATCGCTGGAGTAATCAAGTAACGCACGCTGACGTGACGTCAGTTTCTGTCTTGATGATTTTCTGGCTTAAGTGAATACCGTTTGGCGGCCGATTTTATAAAATTTACAAAAATATAATAAAAACCCGGTATTTCAATAGTTACCTTCAAAATTTTCACGCTTTAAAAATGTCATCAGGACCAGAACCTAAGGCTATGGAAGCGGAAAATCAAGAAGCGGGATCCAGTGTATTTACCGATATAATTTATAGCCCCGTTAATTTGCTATTGACTGTAAACTGTGTTTTTATTGTTGTAGTGATATATAAATTATTAAGGAGTAGGTTTACTAAAAAGTCAGTTGAGGCTGCGACGCCAGAATTGCCTAAAATTCGTAAGGATATGACGGTTGCGGAGTTGCGGCAGTATGATGGGACTCAGCCGGACGGGCGCGTGCTGGTGGCTGTAAACGGGTGGATATTCGACGTTACGCGGGGACGGCGCTTCTATGGACCCGGTGAGTGCATTGTTTTATTAATAGCACCGCATCATCGCGATTGACCCAGTAGATTTGCATTCAACGTACGCGCGTCTCGCTTGTATCATTCACGCCTTTATCAGAAGACCTTGTTTAGGTGACCTTCTATGTGGTTTGTTTAATAACAAAGGCGTTAATTATGACAAACCAATTAAGAGCTGGTCTTAATACTCCTGTGTCATATGTAATACTTTTATGTAAATAGAATTTAAAGAAATAAAATGTTTGAATAATTACATTGAAAATATAATGCAACAGAATTAAAACCTGTTGTCTGCCTCTATCTTTAGTCACTGTTTGTTTTGATGTGTGCAAATAAAACATAATTCTAATCTAAATTAATAAAACATAATTCTCGTCTAATCTAGTCTAAAGAGTGCTTTGCGATGCAGTGGCATTGTTCTAAATTTCTGGAAGGTTTATTCCTAGTGTGAAACTCAACAAGCTAGTTAGCTAGTGTGACACTAAATTTATTTGAAATCAGTTAAATTATTAATGAAGTGTGAACTCTTGACTTGTGACCAATCAGAACATTTTAAACAAAGAGCCAAGGTAGATTCCCAATTGGACTCAGATATACTTGGGTTGCAACTTGTATAAAAACAGGAAACTGTATAACAATAGGCATCCCATAGCCCACATACATTCTATGCAATGCCTTTGTGTCTCATATAAATGCACATTTTGTGGACATTATTTAAATAGTACATTCTTGCTAATCTAGCCCTAATGCTAACACAGAGAGCCAGATTACTGGAATATTAAATATAAAAAAAAATTTGGCCAAGCCCGGAGTCACTGACTCCGGTGATTAGTGTTCCGTCCCATGTAGTTAAGGCATTTGCCTGGATAGATGATACGCAATAGGTATGAATGGTCAAAATAAAGATGCCTTATTATAATATATAGTGCCTCTATATTAGATATATGGAGATTACGGAAAAATAAAAGATATCATTACTAAAAATTATTTTTAACATGTTTATTTAAGAAAAACAAGCTATAATGTAGGGAACAAAACAATGCACCATTTTGTATCGGGGTTATTATGTAAATAGATTTATTACAAAAAATCTTGAAATCAAGTGACACCAACACAATTAGATACAGGCAACATTATTCTACTAAAACCACTATGATTACAAATTCACTCCTACAATACAAGACAGGTAGGTTTAGTTAGTTTTGTTTGTACAGAATATGCCCAATACCAAATAAAGATATATTTGGTATTGGGCATATTCTGCAAATTTTCTGTAAATGTTAATATTCGGCCAGATTATTCGATTGAAGTGCCAAATATTAGACAAATATTTTTTTATTTTATTTGTCTTGTTGCTAACTGTAAAATGTAAAGTCCTCTGGTACTTTAAAATACTTTCTTCCATCAGGTTATGTTTTCCCGTTGTCATTAAAACACAACATGAGACATGTTGAATCCATAGGATGTTTTGATTATTTGGAGTGTTGATTTGTTTGCAAGTCCCTTGCCTTTTGACCTGTTTCTAGGGAATTGTCTAGGAAGCGATGGTTTATTGGAATGATGCAGATGAACCGAATTATTTGGCTGAATGTTCATTTTGGTAAGATCTAAACTGAAAATTTGGCCTATCTCTACTATCTCTAGGTTTTATATTGATGTTAGATACATTGATATTACGGAAGGCAAACTGATTTATAATTGTATGTAAAAAATCGATGAATATTGACCCAAATTTCATACAAATAAAAACCGAGCGGTTTATGATGATTATGCAATTATATGACGGTATTTATTTTAAGGAGAAATTAGGAGGTTTTCCCGAGGGTATGCATACAGTATGGAGTTCTTCAAAAAAGGAGTGTACAGGTAGGTGTACAGGCTAAGGGAAAAGTACAATTATAACATTTATAACCTAGTGTGACCAAAAGCAAATAACACATTGTACTACAAAACCGCCTTCTTCACTTCCATAGGTGTATTTAATGCCCTACCTAATTATATTAAAATGTTGGATGGTAATAAATTTAAGATTTAATTAAAACGGATTCTTACGGAAAACGTATTTTATAGTTTAAATGAGTTTTTCGAAGCGATGGAAGAAGAGCCATATGTGTTAGATGAGACTAAGAATAGATGTTATAATGTATATAGTTGTTATGTATTTTTAAGGCTATAAATTGTACGCTCAAAACGGGCAACTGTTGATAGTGTTGATACATTGTTTATATTTTACACCTTTGTGTACACAGTTTACAATAAATAAATTACTTACTTAAAGGGTCGGCAACGCGCATGTAACACCTCTGGAGTTGCAGGCGTCCATAGGCTATAGTGACTGCTTACCATCAGGCGGGCCGTATGCTTGTTTGCCACAGACGAGGAATAATAAAAAATCATAACTTGGCCATTGAGTCTATTTTCTAAAATAAAGCTATATTTTGCAGGTGGTCCATATGCTACATTTGGCGGTAAAGACGCCTCCCGAGGGCTGGCAACATTCTCCGTAACGTCTTCAGACAAGGAGTATGATGACCTAAGTGACCTCAACTCTATGGAGATGGAGTCAGTTAAAGAGTGGGAGGCTCAGTTCCGAGGTATTTGTCCATTTTAAAGTATAAATATCAATAAATTTTAAAGTATCAGGCCAGAGATGCATGAACGTTGGCGGTAGCTCGGAGCGACTCGCGCCGCGCGCTTCCCGCGTTTGGACGCGCCGGGCCGTTGCGGCGCCTGGTCCCGCCGGGCTCATCGCGCACCCCTGCACAGTGCCCAGTGCGAGCAGAACAAGAGCGTCATGCGCGCTCGCGCTCCGCTGTAGTGTGACGAGGCCTTAAGTTATTAAAACATTAGATTTATTTAAGGCTTCGGTTTGCAAAGCAAAGGCAAAGTTACTTCTGGGAACCTACTAACTAGTAATATAACAAAAAAAAAATGTAATCTGCACATACTATTCTATAAAATTAAATACAATCGTATTCAAATGAAAGGGCGATTTCAAGTTTTCGTCTTTTATATTACATCTCTCCTAAAACTTTTTGTTCAGAGTCTTCTGAGTTTCATATAAATAATTTTCTAATCAAACGAAGCTACCTCATTAAAGTGCCTGTTCAGTAATTCACTTTTTATGATTTTAATTCACTTTGAGGTAGTTTATACATGGAATATCCACTTTTATGTATTTGCCATCTTTACAGAAATTTGTCTCCCATAAAAAAACCTATGCCAAATGTTACATTGGAGAGACTTCCTGAATACCCAAGGGAAAATCCAGTTTATTGGTACATATTACTTATTCGTAAGATAATATTCTTAAAAGCATAAAACAAGTTGTTCAAATGGAAATTCAATTGTGGCCTTGTAAAAAACGGCAAGTGAATATTGTCAAATTGTTTTGTACCAAAAGTTACAAAGTACATAGCAACAAAAATGAGAAAACTCAAACAATCTCATACATTTCACTATGACTGCATTTTTATTTTATAGTATTTTATCTAGTACTGTACCCCTAGTGTAACTTTGATCGACATCATAACGTGACGAACGCGTTTGCGTTAAGTCTCATTTTGTATAGGATTTTGAGTTTCCAAAACGTCCCGCTTGGCGCGCTCTTTCGAAATCCAATACAAAATGAGACTAAACGCAAACGCGTACGTCACGTTTGGAAATCGAATTTAGTTACACTAGGGGTACCGATTACAAAAAAAAACTGCTTTTTTACTGAATCATTCCTTAATATCAAACGATTTAGCTTTCTAAGCTGATAATTTTAAATGTAATAAGACTCGTATAATTGTTTTTAACCAGGATACATGGCAGTATTGTTACAAACTGCAAACATGATAAATGCGCTATCTGACGTAATTCATTATTATTATCAATGTCAGGTGATGTCTATGTCTAATCTAAACGGAACCTGCACTTACAAGTGTAACTAAAATTATCATTATCAAATATATCATTAGCAGGCATTTTATAATGTTTACAAATCCCGAACGAGAAACGAGACATATGAGACATATTTTTAGGGTTCCGTAGCCAAATGGCAAAAAGACGGAACCCTTATAGATTCGTCATGTCCGTCTGTTTTATACTTAGTTAGGCCTCACTTCATGAGGTCTGTCACAAAGGTTTGCCCTGATAAAAGTATGACACTGGGTATCGATAATTAAGACACCTGAACACTTTTACATAGACAATCGTTTATTATTATCGCTAATACAATGTGAATAATCAAAACAATTCTAACAACCTCTCTCACATTAAAAGACCGCCGAAAAAACTGCACTCTTGACAGCTTAAACGTCAGATCAAATGACAATTGTTCCTTTTTAGGTCCAAATCAAACTGTTATATTTTTACAACAAAATTAGCCAAGTTAATATGAATTTTAATTGGTTACAACAAACATACATTTTAAATAATTCTTTGGATCTTTGGATAGAACCTTACACTCGTCCATCCTGACGCGTGTGATGTCCTCACACACGCCACCTTACACTTGGCTAAGGTGAAAGTACAAACATTTCAGGTTACAGTTTTCCTTTTTTCAACATTTTTTTAAATGTATGCCGCAGTATCCGCAGCGCTATTATACCGCAGTATCCGCACAGGTAACATGCCGCAGTATCCGCAGCGTTAGTATGCCGCAGTTTCCGCAGCGCTAACATGCCGCAGGATCCGCAGCTTGAAGTATTTCGCAGTGTTTGTAACTCTATCATGCCGCAGTATCCGCAGCCTAAATATTCATACGCTGCAGTATCCGCAGCTTAAACATGCCACAGTATCCGTAGCATAAACATATAGCCTATTTGTACCATCTGTTGACTTCTGCTTGTTATTATGAACTATTATTTTAACCCAATTATCACAATTTTTTTTTTACACAATTACAGCTACTATTTTACTTTTAAACGGTGTTTAAGTTTAAAAGATCAGTCTCACATATTATGCAAAGAGGGCCTCAGGGAAGGACTCTTTCAGTCTTATTATCTCAAACATATTATCAACTTATCTTATAACATATAAGAACATGCTAGTATCGCAACTATAATATGCCATTTTTGTGCAAACAAGTAACAAGTAAGTTATAATATAACAAATTATATTTCTCCTAAATATTATTCAAACAAAAAGTTACTCAAATATCAACAATATTCTGCTCGACTCATATATTATCATTACTCGTTATGCAAGTCTAATGCAGCCAAATGTATCCATGGCTGCATTCTATCAGCGGAAATAGTAGTTTTATATTTTCTTCTATTCTTTCTTTTAAAACCCTCTATGTCAGATACTTGGTAACGATCATTTCCTAACACTTTTATAACTTTAAATGGTCCTATGTACTTATCTACCAACTTTTTACTCTTACCATCATGGTCATAACTAACTTTAGTTATCTTTACCAGGTCGCCTTCGCTGTAAGAAGTTGCCGGTTTTCGACTACTATCATAATACTTCTTTTGTCGTAATTGACTGTTTTCAATATTTTCAGCAGCCTTTTCGCGAATCTCATCAACATTATCATTCGATTGAGTCACTTCTAAAATAGAGTCGAATTGACTGCTTATCTCACAATTCATTGTAGTTCCAAACAAAACCTCAGCTGGAGTCTTGCCAATTGATTTCTGCAAGGTATTATTCATGCCCCATTGGATTATTCCAACCGAGGAATCCCAAGTCCTTTCGTCTAATCCGTGGTTTTGAGTACTTAACGCCTTGAGAACTGTCCTGTTATAGCGCTCCACTTGTCCGTTGGACCTCGGGCAGGCTACTGCATTATAGACCACCTTTATTTGTTTGCTTTGGCAAAATTCTTTGAAACCGTTCGATGTAAAACTACTGCCTCTATCGCATATTATTCTATTTGGGACCCGAAATGTATAAAATATGTCATCGAGGATCTTAATTACATTCCGGGTTTTTGTATCTCTGACCGGTTTTACGAACGCATATTTAGTAAATGCGTCGACAATGACCAAAAGATACGAATTGCCACTTTTGCTTCTTACGAATGGACCAAGGTGGTCGATATGCAAAGTGTGGAAGGGCTTTGTGACCTTTTCTATTGGATTTAAATATCCCTCTTTAGCATTGGTATTGTCATTATGGTATGCACAGTTTAAGCAAGCTTTTACATACTTTTTTATGAAATGCCTCATGTGTGGGAACCAGTAAGTTTTTTTAATACGATCGAATGTCTTCTCAAAAGCGAAATGCCCTATGTCATCATGGTTTAGTTTACATATCTGCCACCTTGCCCCCTTAGGAACTACCCAGCGCAATTCATTCTTATCGTCATCAACATACCTATAGAGCTGATTATTTTTAATAACGTAACTACTTTTAATTGACTTTATTTCTTCTTCGCTGTCTTTCGTATTTAAAATCCTTCTAATGCGACACAACTCTTCGTCACCCAGCTGTAACGTCAGTAACCAGTTATCTACTTCTATGTGCATTACATTTGGAAAGAACTCATTACGTGACGCACTATCTTCCACTGGCAAAGGAGCGCCTATATTGCGACTCAGAGCATCTACGTGGTTCATCTGGGTACCAGGTCGGTACTCGATCTCATATTGAAACTCCTGAAGCTGCAACCACCACCGGGCAATTCTCGGAATAAGATCGCGTTTAACGAGCGTTGTTCTTAAAGCCCGGCAGTCCGTAACAATTTTGAAAGGAGTTCCAAGGACATACACACGAAATTTCTTTAGGGACTCTACTACTGCTAAAGTTTCTAACTCGTATGCATGGAAATTTTTTTCCTCAGGTGCAGTCTGGCGACTGTAGTATGCGACTACACGCAACGGTTCAAAATCGTCTTTTTTTTGCATCAAAATTCCAGCAAGACCATGCTTACTCGCGTCAGTGTGCACTTCTGTGAATTTTGCGTTAGGGTCATAAATTGTCAATATTGGTCTGTCACTTAATCTGTCCTTTAAAATAGTAAAAGCTTCTGCTTGTTTTTCTGTCCAAGTAAATGGGGTGTTTTTCTTTAGCAGTAATGTAATAGGGTGAGCTATGCTTGCGAAGTTCTTTATAAATTTGCGGAAATAACTTACAAGCCCATAAAATTGCCGAACTTGGTGCTGGTTCTTCGGCTGGGGAAAATCTATCACCGATTGAATTTTCTTTTGGCCCGGACGTACTCCATGGGATGAGATCTCATACCCGAGATAATCTATTTTATCGGATAAGAATAGACACTTCTCTAAGTTAAGAGTTAACCCTGCATTCTTAAATATCTCTAGTATGTTGCTCAGTTTATCAAGGCCTTCATCAATGGTGGTTGATACAATGAGTATGTCGTCCATATAAGTGATGGCATCACTAAACCTGACAGGTCCCAAAACACGATTAATCATTCGCTGAAATACCGCAGGAGCATTTGCCAGCCCGAACGGCATGCGAGTAAATTCATACTGGCCGTCCGGGGTGACAAACGCACTAAGGTGACGACAATCTAATGATATTGGGATCTGATAATACCCGCTTGCAAGATCCAAGGCTGTAAAATATTTCTTATCGGCAAGTCTACTAATTTGGTCCTCTATGATTGGCATCGGATAGCGCTCCTTAATGGTCTTGTTATTCAACGCCCTATAATCTACACATAATCTATATTTCCCATTCTTCTTTTTCACTAATAGAACTGGGCTCGCATAGTCGGATACAGATTCCTGAACAATGCCTGCTTCAAGTAACTCACCAACCATTTCTCTTACCACTTGCCTTTCGGTGTGTGATAGTCGATATGGTGCATAGACTACTGGTCTTTTGTCGCTTAGTTCAATTTTCATCTCTGTATCCTTGACACAACCCAGTTCAAGCAAATTCATAGCAAAACAATCCCTATATGTATTGAGGAGCGTTACTAGGCGACTCTTTTCTCCTTCATCTAAGGTAGTTTCAATTTTAATATCATTAATATTCAGAGGGGTAACTGAATTACTTTGTGTAACTCGCATGCAACTTCGCGCGTCTACATACTGTTTCGCTCGAGCTACCACAGTACCCTGTTCTAAATAAGTTGGAATACTGCCTCCCTGCAGCACTAGTAAACAACTCAGACCCTCATCGTCGAATGAGTAAATGCCCTCTTGTATAATAATTTCACTACCTATACTACCAATAGCCGCAGATGAAATGTATAGGTTACCCACATATTTTGGTTCGGTATACACCTTAAGTAAACATTGACCAACTATCTTTTTATCTTCGCTTGCCTTTAATCGTATATTGTAGTCAGTGTTTTCACTACTTAGAACAGGTAATACATTGTTAATTGAATAAAAATTTAGCTGTTTATTATTTTTCACAATAATTATATGATATTGCTCAGTAAAATCCTGCCCAATCAATATCGGCGCATTTGTGTACTTATCTTCAACAACTAATGCCTCAACACTGCCCACAACATCATCAATTGAAATTTCTACATCCAGTTCACCTGCAACGGGAACTGTTGAATATCCATAAGCATTGATCACTTTAGTAGGGGTTGGCACCGGATTCCCTAATAATATTGCATCACTCAACCTAATTATGGTAACCGCGCTTCCAAGATCAACGAAAGCGTTGTATTTCTTATTATTAACCTTGATTTCTTTGTAATACTTTTTATCACTACCCCCGTTACATATTACATTAACAGAATTAGGTTTTTCCTGTGAACCCTTAGTATAACAGTTTTCTGTTTTGTGCCCCACCCTGTTACACTTTGTACATTTTATGATAGGTTTGGGGCAGTTAGAAGAAATATGGCCCCTTTCACGGCAGTTAAAACACATTTGAGATGTTTTTGTTAAAGTGTCGCTATTTAGTTTTGTCTTTAAATCACTTATTTTTACTGGGTTGGCATAAAAGTCTTTACTACTTGCTAAAAATTCTAAAAGCTGATCTGGGTCTTTGCAGCGTAAAGACTGGGCTGCAGTTCTCAAAGTTCTATCTGTTAAGCCATATATAATGCAGTCAACCGCATTTTTACCAGATATCTGACATTGATTGAGAAGAGAAACTTTTTCATAAAAGTAGTTTTCAACTGATTCACCTAGCCTATATTTCCGCCTTAACATGTCATCTAATAATTTACCGTAATTTTGTTCAAATGGAAAAGCTGAAAGTAGTTTTTCTTGCCATTCACTCCATGTTGACAACATTGCTGGAAGGCTGTCATACCAGGTTTTCGCATTGCCCGCTAACTTTTGTAGTGAAAAATGAATTGTTTGCAAATTATCCCAACCATAGATAGATGCACACTGATTTACTTTATTTATCCACAGATCAATACGATGACCTGGTAGTGACGGGTCAAAAGTAGGTACAACATTGTTTTGAAAAGTTGGCTTTTTAGATGACCCAATAGTCTTAATAATTTCATGCAAATCTTTACTAGTAAAAAAAGTTTCACATGACCTTGTAACAGCTGATTGTCCTGGCAGCAGCTCCAGCTGCGGAGAACTTGCCGCTCTCTGTGGCTCTGGGCTGCGTTGCCTATGATTAGTTTTACCACCTAGATGTGTCTCCCTACTGCGCCGTTGCTCCTGCTCTAAACTGTTATCTCGTTGCGGGTCTCTGCTACGCCACTTCTCATACACTGGACTACTATTGCGACGCGAGTCCCTGCTGTGCCGCTTTCGGTCGTGTAAGCTAACATCTTGCCGCGTTTCCCTGCTGCGACTCCGCCTGTGCTCGGTACTGTCATCTCGTGACTGCGTCATGCGCCGCCGTTGACATCCATTATCTCGCCGCTCTCTACTACGCGCGCAGTGGAGTTTCGGGGTGCCCTCGCTACTAAGCGACGCTTGCCGACGTTTCTTTCTCGCTTCATATGTTCGAACCGGTGATTGTGAAAGACTCTGCCTACTTTCTCTGTGTTTTCGATTGCCGTGCTTTGATCGACTACGAGTGTGGTCACGTCTCTTTGGGGTAGCTAACCTCTTCGTAGGAGATCTTTTGCAGTTATCAGAACTTTCTTGTACCGCACGTGTTCCATTCTTGTTTGTACGGCGGTGGCTCCGTTTGCTTTTATGTTTACGTTTCACTTTCTTTGACGAGGATGGTGAGCGTGAACGAAAGGGCGGCATTACGTTCAAAAGCAAATCCCACTTACTGAAGTATGACACTGGGTATCGATAATTAAGACACCTGAACACTTTTACATAGACAATCGTTTATTATTATCGCTAATACAATGTGAATAATTAAAACAATTCTAACAACCTCTCTCACATTAAAAGACCGCCGAAAAAACTGCACTCTTGACAGCTTAAACGTCAGATCAAATGACAATTGTTCCTTTTTAGGTCCAAATCAAACTGTTATATTTTTACAACAAAATTAGCCAAGTTAATATGAATTTTAATTGGTTACAACAAACATACATTTTAAATAATTCTTTGGATCTTTGGATAGAACCTTACAAAATGTAATACAAAGCATTTAATTTTAAAAGTTTGCTATGATTTGAAGCTTATTTTATACTGATCAAAACGGATTATAATTACTTAAAAATTAAATTCACGTCTTTATTTACTACTTGTTTACTTTGGGATTGTCGCTAGATGCGAACCATTCGAATTCGCGGCTACTTTGTGAAAAATTGTACTAATTTAATAATAGGGAGTAAAAATGAGTGTCACATTAATAAGATAGGTTTAATTGCTTATTTGTATGAACCTCCTTTATTAGAACGCTATTATATCACCAGCATTTATTTCTCCGACAAGTCTGTATTTCAGCTAATTACCTTCAAACTTAGGGTACTTTTTAGTGACACGCTAATTTTTGACTGCCATCCAACGAGTAGGTTTGGTAAAACACGTACAGTTGCACTTTTGGCCACATCAATACACACGAATTATACATTTTAAAAAAGATAAAAGATCCCGCTTTTGTTTTATGCAATATTCAACCATGTAAAAAGAAAAATAAATAGGAATCAAAATCACCTTGAACAGGTCGCACAGGTCGTTTTTTGCACGTATTTTTATAACATTTTTCAGAATACCGTATAGAATTATGGGAAACTGAAACAGCAAATTACGTTACGTTAAATTATATTGTTTGTTGTTCTAAATAAGTTTTCAACCTATATATATTAATATATAAATGCACGTGAAAAGCGCCGAAGAGCCAAAACTACAAATGCTAGAAGGTTGAAATTTACACACTAGGTTGCAGTTATAAAGTGTACACGAGCTAAGAAGCGATTTTTCAGAAATTCAACCACTAAAGGGGGTTAAAAAGGGGGTCAAGTTTACCACCTGTACAACCACTTTGTGAATTTGCAATAAAATATTGAGTATTGAGTAAAAAGGGGATGAAACTTTGTATGGGGTTCAAGTATATTTTAAGCTAGGAACTTGACACTTTGTAAAAAGGTGTTTTATTTAAATAGAAGAAAACAAATTTTAGCGTTTTTGAAAATTCATCCCCTAAGGTGGTGAAAAAGGGGTTGGAAGATTCTATGGAGATCAAATATTTTTTTAAATGCGGGATATGAAACTTTGTATGTAGTCATATTATTAGAACACAAGAAACGTAATTTCAGTGTTTTTAAAAATGTTACCCCTAAAGGGGTTAAAATGGGGTTGAAAGTTTGAATCCATTACCAATGCTTTTAAACTTCTTATAAAGGCATAATAGCCGATTACAAATAAAAATTATTTCGATGATTTTGAAAATTCAACCCCTAAAGGGGGTTAAAAAGGGGATGAAGGTTTATATGGGGTTCAAGTTTTATTTTGAGCTAGGAAGTTGAAACTTTGTAAAAAGGTATTTTATTAAAATTGGAGAAAACGAATTTCAGCGTTTATGAAAATTTCTCCCTCAAGGTTGTTTATCTAATTTGGCTGTTGCGACTGCTGACTAGACGTGTGTGCCGATTGAAAATGATCGGCGGCCGCGTTTGCCAAAAAATCGGCGGCGGCGGCGTGTTTTCGGAGTGAAATCGGCGTGACCTTGACTTTCAGGTTTCTTAAGAAAAATCATTAATTTGTTGTTTTTGTTGAAAATTTGGTCAATCCAGATAGCAGGTCAGTTAATTAGGTATAGTTCTGAATAGACTGTCAGTAAAATAGGCTTTGTAAATGAATATAGGATAAGTATAATAACTTGATATCCCTAGTAACTGGCTTGCATTAAGGGGTTACTTGATCTGTAACTCTCCACTCATGATTCTCATTAAAAATAACGTACTTTAACAAAACAGAACTCCAAATATCCCCGAAATTGGTTAGGAATAGTGGACTGTTACGGCTTCCCTTTAATGGTTATCTTGTCGCCGTACATCGTTCTTTCTCGTTTTCTCCATTTGTTTTTTGTCTCCATGTCGTGCCATCATGGTCATGCCGACCTCTTCATAGCGTTCGACCACGTTTGCCATTCATTCGGCGTAAATTCATGTGTTTTTCACATCATGCGTAATATGTCAAAAGAATCTAAGGGCTCACCCATGGCATGTAGTGAAGAGCTGAGTGGCGATATTGAGCTCTCTGAGAATGGAGGGGTTTGTTCTTTTAGCTATCCCAGGTAAGCACAGCAGTCTTCGTTAACACCACATCTAAAAGCGACAAACTTTGCCACTTGAGGCTCCACGTTTCGGCGCCATGCTGTAATATTGAAAAGACGAGTGCTCGTATCAAGTACACTTTCGTTGCACGTCGAATACATCTGTTCTTCCAGATCTTGTCGAGGATAGCCATAGAACTCTGAGCCATGTCAGCTCGGCGACGTAATCTTAGGACTAGGAGGGCCGACCCCAAGAGACATGGGAAATAGGCTCGGGAAAAGAAAAAGGAGCATGCTGCCTTCGTATGTGAGGCAATGTGAATTCACAATTAACAGGAATAAATCCTACTTTATATATCGCTTCCTCATCTTTCTTGACGCTGAATACTGAGGATTACTCAGTTACTTTAATTTGTATGCCAAATAGTTTGTGCAACTGGCTATTCTGTTTCATTTAATTAATAATTGATGTATATCAGACAACTATAACACATGTAATACAAAAAAGTCCATATTGTAATCCAAATACCAACTTGGAATAGCTAATTGTTAACACTCAAGGTCACGCCGATTTCACGCCGGCGGCGTGGCAAAAAAGTCCGGCGGCGGCGGCGCGCTAGCGCGGCGCACACGTCTACTGCTGACGAGTGTGCAGGGGCATTGTCGCGCTGACAAAGGATTTTTTTCTTTGCCAGATGTGGCCGTTTTTTCACAACTTCTGCGTTAAATGTTTCCAACCAAGTAGCATAATAAGGGCCATTTATTGTTTTACCTTTCTCTAAATAATCTATATAAATAACCCCTTTGGCTGTCCCAAAAAACAGTGGCCATTACCTTTCCTGCCGAATTAACGGTTTTCGCTTTCTTTGGGGCCCGTTCGTTAGCAGAAGTCCACTGTTTTGACTGATTTTTCGTCTCTGGCGTATAATGGTGGATCCACGTTTCATCTACCGTCACAAATCGACGTAAAAATTCATTAGGATTACGCTTGAATTTGGCTAAGCATTGCTCGGAAGTTGTTTCACGAAGTCGTTTTTGATCGGCTGTCAGCAAACGCGGCACCCATCTTGCGGAAAGCTTTTTCATATTCAAAATATTATGCAAGATATGAAAAACTCGTTCAGATGAAATGTGTACAGTCTCAGCTATCTCACCAATCTTCACTCGACGGCATTCAGTAGTCACTTCAATCGGCCTTCCAGAACGTTCTGCGTCATTGGTAGTGGTAAGTCCAGAACGAAATTCTGTAAATCACTTATGTACAGTCAAGGTATTAAATATCGATACGGACAAAATGACAAAAATATGTACACACTACTTTAATATATGGGCAATAAGGTCGTGTATACATATTTTTGGCACTTTGTCCGTATCGATATTTAATACCTTGACTGTACCATTCCATGAGAAGGAGCAGATTCCCCATAATATTTTTTTTAAACAGTTTTCAGTCTCTTTAATAGTTTTTCCACGTAAAAAGTAATGTTTAATTAACACAAGAAATTCGCTTTTCTCCATTTTCCAACAATTTTACGATCGTATTTGACATTATGCCTCAAAAACTTTTTTATTGCCCCCGCCTTTAAAAAAAAAAACTGCTAGCTACCAAGGAATTCAGTATTATAATTAAAAAGTTTATATGTTAAAATAATTTTTGTTTTACATAGTCACTGACTTCTCAAACCGCCCTCGTATTTGATTTTTCTGTGATGGTTTTTACAGAATTTCACGACATAATTAGGCATTTAAAAAAATGGGAATTGCTTTACGTGACGCCTTTCCACTGTGATGGTTACTAAATGCGATTTTGACATGTATTAGGCTGGAGAAAACCGGCCGTTTTTTGAGAGAAGTCGTCGACATCTCTTCTAAATACCTAAAACTGGTAGGGATATGGTTTTATCGGTTTTAGTTTATCGAGGAGGGTTGAAAAGTGGGAACAGATGGCGGCCGACCATCATTGATATTTTTTCACATCTTGAGCCCTATGGGATCGATCGATTCGTGTGAGATGTCGTTTGAAAGAATATAAAACATATGATTTTTACCGTGCATGAATGGCATAAGTACTGCTAAAATATGCTTCCAACTCAATAAATTATAACTTTAATGCAATTAATGTTATTGCAAAATTTACGAGAAATTATATGAACTTTCTAAAAATATAAGTTTATTTTTGTTTATGATATTACACAACCAAGTAATGATGAATTTTGTTAAGCATGGGTCACTGCGCACCGTCATATAAATCCGAACAATCAATTAGAAGACGTAGAACAGCTCTATAATAGCTACATAGTTAGAGCTAATAGAGGTCCACTAAAAGTAGTACAACATGTTCTTATAATCCAAAATAATTTATTGGTATACAATTTTGCCCTAAGATTTGTAGATGGAAACAACCCTATTCTCGTGATTTTTTGTGAGCCTGTTCGATAATTTTGTTTTTGTAAATTATTTAACAACTGCGGAGCCAATTGAAAGGCAACTCACAGAGAAACAATTGTTAAGATTCTAAACGAT
Source organism: Cydia pomonella (assembly GCF_033807575.1). Taxonomy (NCBI): domain Eukaryota; kingdom Metazoa; phylum Arthropoda; class Insecta; order Lepidoptera; family Tortricidae; genus Cydia; species Cydia pomonella. Next base: position 10,605,962 of record NC_084706.1, on the reverse strand, counting down.
ACTGTCTGTTATTTCTTATTATTGATGATTTATTTATCTATTTACAGAGAAATACGATTTAGTGGGGCGCCTCCTGAAGCCGGGAGAAGAGCCTACGAACTACTCGGACGAGGAGGGAGATGACACCGACCCACCCACCGCCAATTCCGTCGACAAAAAGGACAACTAATTACAACAAATTATTTACTTTATACATCTTTATTCGAATTAAGGTGCTGGTGGACTTGGGCCTTCACTTGTAACATAGAGTTATCTGTTGTTGTCTGTTTATAACTCGGATACTAAAATGACAGTGCTATCGGCCAATCTACTACCCAATCAGCCCAATGCAACTGACATTTTAGCTGTAGATAGAGCGCCACTGCAACTTTAATTTATGGGAATTGGTACATAAAAACTGAGTTTAAGTACTCCATTGAAACGACGACACCGCTGCCTCTGCTTTTCACTAAGTCAGCGAGCATTCATAAATGCACACACAACCCTGAAGTTGTGTTTGTGATATTTATATCATATATCTACGAAGATTTTTTACTGTTTGTCAGTTGAGAACTCTTTAGAACATACAATGAAATAATAAAACCGTTTTCATCTATTCTTGTCCATTAAAAGCACTTGTTGTTACAAGTGAATGTTTATAGCATATGTATCACCTTAATAACATTAGCTTTGGATACCATTTGGAAGTAAAGCACTTACATAGGTTTACAATCCTCAACGGTGTTTTTAATTTCGCAAATTGCGACTTGCGAAGAAAATTGTATTTCGAATAATATATTTCTTTGCATTCGTGATCCGGACACAGAATCGCATTATAGCGTGTAGTGTTCGAAGCACATTTTCAATATTCGCGACGTCGACACAACATGGCACTCGCTACTTTAAGCTTTTTTAATACCAAAAGGTGGTTGATAAAAATATTATATAGAGCAAGCCAAAAAAATTATAACTGATAAATGTTTCTGCTGGCATTTATTTACTCAAACACTAATTTAAATTGTAAATTCCAATGTTCAAGTTCAATTAGCTTTAATTCTATGTATTGATAACTTTCAAGAGCAGTCTAATTTAATTTTAAGGCTGTTTTTTTTTCATACGGTTATTTTGATTGGGTTACGATAATTACAGACCACCTATCCAAAACGTCATCGGCTTGTTATCAACTGTAGGATCTCAAACAGTCATCAGTGATAGTGTTGATTTTTATCCAATTTATACCACCAACGTCTTAATAATACACATATTTTACTATTTATGAACTAAAGCATAAAAAATAGGTATTTTGTACATTATACACTCATCCATAAAGGTGAACTTTACGAGAATGCAGAGTTAAAAACCGGATATCAAGAGGAAGTCTTGGAAATATGCATTGGTTTAAATTATTCGTTTAATTAATTAAAATTTCGTTTTTCGGTTTAATTTTACAACAACAATGTCCTATAATATTTATTTATTTTCGTCAATAAGATGTATGAATTATACCCACCATAACTATATTCTTTCGCGCAGTTAAATGTGGTCGATGTCACTTGCCCAAAATTGACAGTTAAAATTTGATGCCGAGCACACATATTGGACCGACGTTTGCGCAGCAATGCGGAGGAATAAGATAGCAATATCGTTTGCTCCCTCTAACACGAAACCGCGTCCCTTAAAGTAGCTTACGTTGGCTCAATATGTGTAATTGTGTACTCAGCATGAAAGATACCTAACGACTATTACGACCAACTTGCATTCGGAATCTAATCCTATGTGAAAACTTAATAAGATTATCTTAAAATAAGAGTCTTACCCCCTTATTCATAAACGCGTACTAAAGTTACGATGCCGCTAATCATCGTTTGTCACTTTCCATCATACCAATACGTCGGAAAGGGACAAACGATGATTATCGGCATCGTAACTTTAGTACACGTTTATGAATAAGGGGGTTAATCTCTATCGTTATGTTATATAAATTGTCTATATAATATCTGATTTTAGTTGATAAAAATCAGAGACCATGTATAATTATCATAACCCTGTGAATTTATTCAGTAACCATATCTATTATTCAGATTCTTAATTTAAGATCGCGCGGAATGTCCATTTTGTAGAATTATACAGAGCTGACATACAAATGTAATAATTGAACACCGATTTTGGCGTAAGAGACTAGACATACGTCAGTCCTACACATAGGACTAATAAGGGGCTCTTCTTATGGTTTTGAACTATGATGTTATAGATGTAAAATTGATAATAACTAAATGTACACGTATCTATATAAAGTGTTGTATTGTAAGCACTCAACTCTTGAGAGTGATTTGTTGCTAATATTTAATATTCTATATATATGGTTATATTTTATCGCCTTGAAACTGTTGTTTTTACTGAATGTTTCAATTTATATTGTCCAATTAATGAAAGACTGAGTGTTTACATAGTATGTTGGTTGAATAGCAGGTTTATTTATCACGAGTAATGCAAGTAATATTTCTATATCCAATTCTTAACACTAATATTCATGCTATAGGTTCAGCGATGCACACAACCGGTTAATCCAAACATGTCATGTAACAGCGGGATTTTGAAATTAATGTTTTTTTGCGTACCGATTACGAGTTCCACACCCATCTGCAAGTTTGAACAAAAAGTTTCTTCAAGGCATTTACTCAATTTCATTACTTTTTGTATTGACAATGACTGAAATAGCATGAGTTATAAGAACGTTTCCGATAATCTACTTATGGTATCGGATTATTCACTAAGGGCCTGTTTCACAATGTCCAAGTATTAGATAGGATAGCTAATTAACAAATAAATTAATTGCCAGATAAATCTTCATCCTAAACTTAGCACTTTATCTACCAATTAAGCTTATTTGAAGAATGTGAAACGCTAAAAATGACTTTATCTACATACATATCATAAACCCTCTATGATGCCTTCAAAATCCGTAAATAATGGCCAACATTACGATAACTTGTTTTGTTACAACAAATTTCTTATCTGTGATAATGTTGTAATTGCTTTATAACTCAACATCAAAATCGATTTGGTTATGACATTCAAATTTGGAACATCTCTGAAACAAAAGCAATTTGATTTAACCTCTATTCCAATATCAGTCGAGATGCCTTTTTGTTCGAAATGAAATGTCAATTGCATACAATTTTGACATATCTCGCATGTTAGTATGTATCGCATGATATACGGAAATAGGCCTCCGACTCTAGTTTGCCTGTGATTAAAAAAAAACTACGAATGCGTGACATGCGTGAAAAAAGTTTTCATTTACTGCCATTTAACGTACAGTTCATCTTTTAATTAGGTTTAAGTATAAAATGAATATGTTTTGTGGTTTTTAAAGTAACCATCGCAAAAGTTTCGTGTAAAATGAGCGATAAAAATATTTCGGTGACGCCACCACATATCCACGTGTTCCGCCAACAGAGCATCGATGCCCCAACGTTGGCTGTAATTTGGGTTGGGGAATATATCATAGAAAGTTTATATTATGTGTGTGTGTGTTCAGTATATGTAACTGTACATAATTAGGCATTAAAACACTCGTGTGATCCTTTTAAGAAACTCACTTCGTTCGTTTCTTAAACCCACACTCGTGTATTTTAATGCCTTTTATTATGTAGCAGTCACATAAACTACTATTATTCGTCAGAAAGGTGGCAAGTAGCTTATTTAAGACTTTACTTGGTTATTGTGAAAAAGGCCCTTAATCTAATAGTTTAAATATCGTGCACTTTCACATTCATTAATTCGCTCATTAACTACATTTTCTTTGCAATTAATAATACTGTATGTACTTTTGTGAGTAACCATTCATCTTAACTCTCCTGCCCACACCTATACCTATTTTATAATGTAGACATTAGGGGCTTAATTTACAGAACGTCCAGCGACTAATATCGAAAGAAATCATATTTAAAATGGCTGTAAACACCATAAGTTTAATAATGTGCGTAATTTAGTTACTTATTGAATTTGGTGTTCACTAAGCTCGGTCTTCTGTTAACCATTTTGACTTTGAAATTAAGGGTGTATTCCCATCTGTCCCCGCCGGGCACAGATGGGAATAAGCGCTACATACAAATAATTCCCATCTGTGCTCGCCGCTTGTATGGCGTGGTTACGTGGGGCGGGCACAAATGGGAATACACCAAATTAAGACTGTGTTGTTCGCATGTAGACATTAGATCATCATAAAGCATATATGATAAATTGACTGACCGATACCATAAAATAAAGAATCCGCCACACCACTGCTGTTCTTTGTATGTAGAGCAGTTTTGCCAACTTCGCTACTTCATCTTTCCAATATTTTCTTCCACTCAAGAGGGCGAGGAAGAAACAGTACAGTCGACAAATAAAAACTTGTAATGAAAAAGATTTGAAAAAGGTATTTCAATCCTCTAAACTGAACGAGATAGAGATAAAACGGGCTTTGAAACCAGTTAGGAAGGAACTCGCCGCTAGGAGCATATAGCCTTTAATAGGGTATACTATCAACGTCGGTCGTCGTTTGGTCGGTGCCCCAACTTAAAAACCATGTACCCATACGAGTTGTCTAGAAAAGTGGATACTTATGTTAGGGAACCGACTATCGTTACTACCTGTTAGTACCTATTAGTACCTGTTTTTATCAAAGTCACCACTCCGCCCTAAAATGCGGCTTGACTATGGGTTGCACACTATAAGGTAGTTTACCCTCAACATATTATTTCCATACGAGTGATGAAGAGCATTAGTATGCATATTTATATTGTATGGCTTTATGAACTTGTTATGTTTATTTATTTTCAATTTGTAGCGGTACTTAAAAGCTGTATGTCTTGGTAGTTGGTATTGATTAAAAAACAGGAATGATTTTTTAACAAATCTTACAGTTGTGCATAATAATACATATGTACATATTATTTAACTAATTGAAATAAGGATATGAAGGATGTTTAAAGTTTCTTTTAAATGTTTTTTGCAACAAAAATAAATTAGAATTTTCTAATAAATTCGACATCGACACATCACTAGTGAAAAACATGTTTAAAGCGGTATTTTAATGTATAGTTCTTTTGTTGAAATCATGTTTTGTTTATTGTTACTGTGTGTTTTTTTTTTATGAAACTTGGTGTATGTATGTTTTAGGTTAACAATAATTGTTATTCAAACCCCTTTTGAACTAGTTTTGTAAGTTATGTTACTGCATTTTAATTTTTTTTAACTGCTAATTTAATTTGAGTATGCTTAAATAATTAATCCAGCCTTTACACATCGTAAAAACATCACTAAGTATAATATTTTTAAGTTGAGCTAGAAATTTACTTAAATAGTAGTGTACGGTCGAGGAAATTGATTCTTTAGCAATTTGCGGTTCAAGTTATTTTTGTTGTACATACTTATGCTAAGAGCTGTCCAATGTAAATTGAACCGTAAACTCCTAAAGAATCAATTTCCTCGACTGTACCTAATGAAAAACACGTGTTTTAGGAACATAGATACTATTTATTTATTAATGTTGAACAAAATTTAAAACTGTCTACATGTCCTTAATTAGACCTTATTAACACAGGAGCATCTGCCTATCAAAAGACATTGCTCGAGGTTGTTAACTATCGAACGTGGCAGTGTTAACTATGATCTACGATGCGCCCTTCAAATTATACTATGCGTGTTCCAAGAATTATGTGGTCGCACCTCAGTGTGGCTAGCGTTGAAACGATATCTACACTTATCTTAAGATACTATCCTACTTTAAAGGCTCTTCCATATTTAGTTCGGAAGCGCGAAGACTGCGCACGTTTAAGAACCCGAGCCGCAGATTTGCGCCTATTTCCTAAATTTTTTTGACTCGCGTTTGTCCCGCGACAAAAAGAGTGCAAACTGTACTATCGCCTCCTCATTGGTTCGTAGTTATTATTCTGCGTCTTTCTCGCGTGATTTATGCACTTAATGTGAAGGGCCCTTTATAAACCTGCCTGAATAATGATAATGACACTTAAGCCCCCCCAGACTATGCGCGCGAATCGCGGCGCGACTTCGCGGAGCGAACATACCGCGACGTTGACGTAGACTCCACACTCGCACATCTTCACCTCACGGCGATTTCGCAGTTTGGTTCGCGGCAAGATGACGCCGAAGCGTCAGCTGATCGGATTTAGTTTGCGGCAAGGCACTGATTCAAACTGGGAACTGTCATGATTTTTGATTGATCAAGTTCGCACCCAATATAACCAAGTAGCCGCCATAGAAGGTTATGCCAGTTTAACAGATTAACCGACTCGTGAGCGAATCGCGGCGCGAAGCGATTGCGAGTGTGGAGTCTTGCAAGTTCGCGCTTCGCGTCGCCTTTGATGCGGGCCAAATACCGACAAAAAACGGGGAATAAGGCGCGAAAGCGTGAACAATCTGCGAAATCGACGCGAGGGCCATCCACACTCGCGTTCGCGGCTTCGCGCACGAGTGTGGAGGGCCCTTTACATCCACACTAAAAGAGAAAGATCCCGCAATTTGCGAACTTCTGTTTTCGCGGTAGGCTCCTTGATATCAGGCCCGACGTCGGGCCCTAGCAAGTGTTTTTCCGTTTCACCAAACATCAGGACATCGTTGACAATATTTAAAATGTAAACAAATGTTTCATACGCAAAAATATCAAACATTGAACATTTTTGGCAATTAGAGAAAGTATTGTTTACATTTCGTGCTGATATTCCGTGAAACGGAAAACGATTATCAGGCTAATAGGGAATATTACGCGAAACTCAGCGTAGGGGGCGCTACTACCACAATCGGAAGGACTACCGCGCAATAAGAAAATCGAAATTTCGTTATCTAACCTCTCTATCACTCTTGCATATTCGAGCGATGAAGAGGCAGATAACTTAATTTCTATTATCGCGTTTCCCGGTAGCCCCTTTGTAAACAAACCGCCTAGATGCATCAATATCCGGGTCCACAGTCCACACTGTGTGGACTAGTGTGGACCAGGCTAATGTCATATTTTATTATTTGCGAAAACTTGTCAAAAAACAGTTTAAGGCACAGAATGTATAAGTTACTCTTATGGTTTAAGAAAGTTGCTAGTGCTGCACTCTGGCGGCAGAACATTGCAGTAATACTCGCTATTAGGCAAACGAGTCAAAGTACAGAAGAACATGTCGAAGATGTTTTGCTGGCGCTAAACGAAGAAAACGAAAGATTTATTGTAACATGTCACATAAATTTAATTAAAGCGTTTTATATAATTCTAATTGTATTTAATTTTTAACTCCTTATAGACGCTTATATTCAGTGGCGGGCCAAGACGAAAATTTGGTGTGGGCAAGGTACATTTAGCGAGGCTCTCTGGTGGCGCAAAAAATAACTTTTCAGTTTTTACTTTGCGTCCGAGTTATACTTATTTACTGCGCGGCCCGAGCACTTATCAGACATTAAATATATTACAACGGGTCACTCACGTATGGTAAATCGAAAACGCTCGACATGTTTCACTCCGTTCCGAGGAGTGTCGTCAGGAGCTTGCGTTGCTTGCACTTGATCAGAGGCCCTACCGCGAACAGCGAAGTTATAAGCGCCTTAATTGGAGTAAAAGAGAAAGATGTTCGTAATTTGCGAACTTTGGTGTTCGCGGTAGGCTCTCAGGGTACAACGAGATCGAGTTTTGGCGCCCATGGTTGAAGTATTTACCCAAATTGCAGTTAAATAAAAGCCGGCCATGCTCAGTTTAAGGTCCCTTAGTATATCCATCCACATACACAATAGGCTGCCTTAAAAAGGGGCTATGAGGGCATCAACATCGTGCACATAACAATCTAAAGGAGGACAAATTTTGAGAGGTTGGAATAGAACCAAAGGTCAAGTGTAAGAATGGCTCAAGGCTGATCTCCTCATAGGGTTGAATGCTTAAAGCTTTCTTGCGGGACGCGTTCTTGGGAGGCCTAAAGACCAGCTTTGATAGAGCTGAGATCAGACAAGAGCCAATCGCTGTTTTAAAAACTATATGGTAGGTAGCTCGGAACGATGGATTGGAGCTTCCGATTGAGGCCCAAGGTCGGGCTTAAGAGAGAAAACAAATTGCACCAATGCTATGTTGAAGTGAGACCGAAGGCTGAGCTTCGCATAAGGCCGAAGGTTCAAGGCGTCCGATTCCTTGTAAAGCTGAAAACAGCTGCAGGAGTGCTCTTCTGAGCTCTGCTGATCTTGGAATTGATTTTATAGGGTCAATGTGATCTCACCTCTTCTGCTGCTCGATCTTGTGCGCATTTGCTGGTATAATTCGGTCTTCAAGGGGCCTCGAACTCGACCTTCAGGCCTTTCTCTTTTTAACTCTTAGAAAATTAGGTCGATATGATCGCGGCTCTGCAGTAACTCTGCCTTCGGCCTCGGTATGTGCATTTCAGGATTATAGTCCTACGTGGAACGCGCCCTACGGCTTCTTGGAGCCTCACCTTGAAGCTCATCACCTTCATCACGCTTGCGCTCTTCATTGTAGACGACTGTCCCCCCCCCCCTAGTCTTAGGACTTAGCCTGTCGAAAAAAAGAACATTTATGACATTGACATGTGCCATATTATTATAGTTTGTCAAAGGTCTCATTTCAAACATAGACAGAGGGAGTCATACTATCTTTGTCTTACACTAGTACTAGCAACCAAAAGAAAAGGATGAGTATAGTTTTTTTGTTCTTATTTACTGACAAATTGGTTTGACCAACTATATGTCAGATCAGGGCGGCTACCGGTAAAATCGTAATTCGTCAATTGCGGGCATTTTTCTCTGTCACTCTAATTAGGTGCGTCTTAATGAGATTCCCTGATTCTGGGGGCATACCGCGAAAACCGAAATTCGCAAATTGCGGGGATCTTTCTCTTTTACTCTTAGTAAGACGTAATCAGAGTGACAGAGAAAAATGCCCGCAATTGACAAATTTCGATTTTCCCGGTAGCCGCCCAGACGTGAGCGTGACAGTCGGTCGAAGCTAAAATACATCTCTCGAAACGATAAAAGTAAAGTAAATCCCAAAGAAATATAACAATTGAAAGTATACGTAGCAACATATCGGTTCTAAAATGGTTTTCAATTTTTTATTTACCAAGAACAAAGTATCTACGGTACTACTTGGTATGTGAAATAATATTTATCACAATTTGTTTAGGTTAAGTAATGTAACAATTCGCGAAGTCTAACAAGTGGACTTATAAAAAAACAAAAAAGTACAGTAATCTTTTATATACATTACAGAATGCGTGGGTAAGATCTACCTAATACTCCAATTTCAACTACATAATTTAATTTATTTAACAAACTCATTTTGTTCAGAATCAGTGCGGAATGCCAGTAAGAAGACTGGTGGCAGCACGAAAAATACGAATTGCAAAGTAAAACCGAAGCACAGAGGATGGAAGAAACAGGATGGTCATACTGTGCAGGCAGGCAACATACTTGCGACACAGAGGACTCCTAGGTTTCATCCTGGACTTAATGTGAGTGCATTAGAATCAGAAACTCCGCCTTTACTTTAATGAAGTATCTGTTAGTATCTTCTGTAAATGATAACTAAGCCACATTTACATGGTTTCTAGAACTGCATACAAGTTCTTGAACCATCCATGCAATATCCATCCATTTTTGTTACATTGCAGTATTCGGTAGATCAACTGAATTAATTGTACTCTGTAATTGAATATTAAATGCCAGTTCTTGAACCATCTAAATGGGGCTTTACAGGGTCGACCATAAGTCAGTTAATATTTAAAATGTTATTTTGAATCACAAAACATTTGCACAGGAAATAAAATATTTATTTGTAATGAAAATGGACAAAATGAGATATTATTTTTAAAAGAAATATAATCTAAATTGTAACCCTTTTTATTCTTGGCCCTCTTGTAACCTGAATCTGAAAATTTTCATAGCTGCCTGAAAAGCATTATGGGAAATTTCTTGCATTTTTCACATATTTTTTTTAAATCCATTGATGATGATGAATTTTAGTAATTAGCTGGCTGAGAAATTTTTACTTCTAAGATATCCCCAAAGAGAAAAAAAACCCTGCCCTGTTTATGTTTAGTTCATTTATAAAGTCTGTCACATAATGTTTTCAGGTCGGATTTGGTCGCAACGGCACACTGTTTGCCATGGAGCCTGGTAAAGTTGTTGTGACATGTGAGAGATTTGATCCTAACTGGGAGCATACATGGGTCCAGCGGGTGTATGGAGGCCGGGAACAACAGACCATCTACAAGAAATACTTTAATGTTATACCAGAACCACAGCATCAGAGGTTCAAGCTGGTTGATGAAGTATAGATCATTTAATATTTTTGTGTAAATAGTTTATATAGTAATATAGAATTTGAGCTTAGTGTCGCTGTTACATTATGCCTTTTGTTATTCTATCATTATTACTACTTAGTACTTACTTATGCTAAATCCTATGCTGTGTTAATTGGGAGTATTGCTGCAATGTTCGGCTGCCAGAGTGTAGCACTAGCACAAACCGTAAAGAGTAACATATACATTGTATGTATATGTTGCTCTATGGTTTACGGTGCCATAAACACATTTTTGATAAGGTTTGATAGATTATTTGATAGTAATAAATAAATATAATTGTGTGTATGCTAATGGCGTCCCCTACGGAGAGTTTTTTGATGAGACTTGAGATTACTCACAAGGAACAAATTTTAGTGAAGCTTGTTGGTGGAATAGATGGCTACCTATAGTGGCATCATGCATAATTGCATAAGCATCAGTGGAATCTAAAAAGCCATTGATAACTTTATGTCCTTATGTGTCAAGTCTAACCCCCCTTATTCATAAAACCATCATATAACAGTATACAAGCCTTACATAGTTAATTTATGATTTGTCTCTTTCTTACAAATACATAAGTCAGAATGACAGATCAAGACAACCTATTATATATTAGTTGATTGAGGCTTGTAGCATGTTTATGAATAGAGTTGGACCAGCCTAACTCTGCATGACATTTGTGTCTGTCTGGTACGTGTCATTTACGATGGCGCGCAGATTTGGCAAATCTAACCTTTAATAACATGACAATATGAGTTAAGGCACGCGCCTTCGTGAATGACACGATCGACAAATTGACATAAAAATCTGACGTTTATAATGATTAATCAGACTTTGTTCCGTCAAAGTCGGAGGCGTTCTGTCTTAGACGGACTGTAACGCCAGACAAATTTGTAATTTACAGGTACTGTAGATAGCAATGTACAGATCTTATTACAAAAGGCATAAGGTCCACCGATGGACAGTTCAGAGATTGGCTGTTTGTAGATTATGCAGTAAATCTGTTTGTTAAAAAGTTGATTGATAATTCAGAAAACAGAGCCATCTTTTTGAGCAATCAAACTCGGAGTCACGGTTTGTAATTTTTGGTTTTATGAAGGTTTGGTGGAATTTGCAGTATAGGTAGGTTTAAAGTTACCCACCTATGTTTAAAGTTTTACACAATCTCAGGGGCAGGGGTCTCGAAACTACGACTTGTCGTTTGCCCTTCGAAAATGAAGAGTGAGAGCCAAAGGCCATACAACCGCAAAAAGGAAGTGGGAGATAGGAAGGCCTGGCTGTGGCCCTCGGTTCAAAAAGGTAGGAGTCCTCTGATATGACAGATATCGACGCCATAATAAACCATAACCGGTCTGCTGAATTTTTCTGATACTTTTCTGGCTAAGGCTAATCGGAAAATGAACAGGGTTAGACGGACATTACACTGATTTTTAATAAAGCGTCATCTATTTGATATGACGTAAACAAATTAAAATGGCATTGAAGTTAAGCAAATGAATTGTTAAGTTATGTACGTGATTGTAGTTTGGTTTTTATTCAATAGATGGCATCAAATTAAGGCATAAACGTAATATAGTACATTGTACAGTCAGCATCAAAAGTAGCGGATCAAATAACGTTTCATAAGTAGATACTTATATTCTGTAACAGCTTTACAAAAAGTGATGTCTTTAATATAGAACAACTAAGACTGTAAAAGATATACTTTTGAGCGCGAAATTCAGAAATTTATCTATATTTGGAAAAGTTATCCGGAATATCAGATACTTTTGGCGCGTTGTTTCATCCGCTACTTTTGATGCTGACTGTACAACAAAAACGTAATATAGTAACATTGGTTAATATTTTAATAAGGTTTGAGGTGTTATGATAAACTTTTAATTTCGTCTTTTTACCTCTAAAGCCCGGTTCAAGAAAGTGCATGCGATTTTTGATACATTGCGGTACTGTAATTTGGTCGATCAACTGAATTCATTGTTTCTACTCTGTAGCAAAGAGAATTTGAAATAGATGTGGATTGTCAAAGAAAATTTTCAAAATCATCAAATCAAAGAAGAATCATCAAATCAAGTTTTAATCATGTATCTAAAGATGGCAGTAAATTTATTGTGGCTACAAAGTTTTCTTTGACAATCCGCCTCTATTTCAAATTCTCTTTGTCTGTAGTTAGCAATGTACCGAATGTTGCATGCAAGTTCTTGAACATTTTTGAAGTTGGTACTTACTATGGTATTGATGTATGGTACGTTGGTATTGATACGATATATATCAAAAGCACACTGGAGAGGCCTATACTGCAGTGCTAGTGTAAATGCGACTTTTACTGAATATACAGTGCCGTGCCCTTAGCCAAAATTAGCAAATCATACCTACTGAAGAGTTACGCGAAAAAAAAATTTGGGGATTCGTCCTATAGTAAAAGTTGCTCAGTATCACCTATTCAACCTCGCAAATTTTGACTAACGGTTGAAAAGCACCTTGTGCGTAAAAGTCGCCTTTGAGACTAGAATAGTAAGATAGTATGTACTTAGTACACAAAAACCAAGATATAATAACGTGTGTTACAACATATTAGGCAAGAATAACAAAAATGTCAGCACATTGCAAGACTCGTGTGGTTAAACTATGTTCCATACACATTTCTCGACTTATTTATCGACCTAGTTCCAGTACCTAAAGAACAACGGGCAACACATTCTAAACATTCTGACCGAAGACAAATACTAGCTTGTCCTGAACAAATGTTTGTCTTTGCGGAGCGGAAAGAGTTTTCGAATTAACCACACGACACGTACTTACCGAGTTGATTTCCAGCGGCACCTTTGTGCAGAGTTTCCGCAATATGGCGCGTGATCATATGTTATTGGCCAGGCTTTACCTACATATAAAGTGATAGGTACCTAAGTTATCCTTAGTATCGATACTTACTTTTGAGCTTTGTACTTATTCTCACGGAGCCGAAGGATACCCAATAAGGAGTCCTACTGAAAATCTATTGAAGATTTGTATAAAAAGCGCATTAAAAAAACGATATTTTTGAAGAACTCGTAGCTTGTGACTTTCTAGTCCTAAGGCTAGGTATGACTATGACCTATCGCCTATCGGAATAAACCTTAATTGCCTATATCACATTCGATCCCACATCGCTAGTGGCAGTGGCATAAGGGGGTCTTCAGCTTCACCTTGAACGATCATCCCCTACGCCGCTCCGTACCCCTAGTGTAAATTTATTTGATGGCGTAACGTGACATACGCGTTTGTGTTAAGTCTCATTTTGTATGGGATTTTGAGTTTTCAAAACGTTCCGCTTGGCGCGCTGTTTCTAAATCCCATGCTAAATGAGACTTAACGCAAACGCGTACGTCACGTTTCGCTATCGAATTAATTTACACTAAGAGTACTGATGTACTAACGGGAGATCGCTACCTATATATACATATATGCAACACTGAAAGTTCTTAGAAAGGGCTACTTAGACGTCATATAACGAAAAGAGGTACCTATAGTAAACACCCCAATAATGGAACAGGCACCAGTAATGGGATGGTATAGACAAATCTTGTAAAACAAGTATTTACCATCAGTTTTTAATCGCTGGCAACATTTTACCATAAAAAAGAGCCAAAGAGCTGCTTAAGCTTAATTTTTCATTGATATTTATTAGTTTGAATGTTAATGGCGCCATACATCCAATGACTGGAGCAAAAAACTTGGTTAATAATATTGAACCCAATTGCAGTAGCTTTCACTAAATATATAGAAAACATAAAGGACGAATTGGACATTCAACTTTTAAAGCATAAAGCGGTAGAAATTTTACAAATGTCGGTGAAATATCAAAAAACACTCCAAATTTTCTCTTAAATGTCCCATGATTGGTGCCGTTAATATATATAATTAATGAAAATATAACTTATAAATTTTTCGAAGTAAGTATATGTCATTCACCGGGTCGTTCCCAAAGAGTAGGGCTGCGTAGTTCGTCCGGTTTAACAGATTTATCTTTCCTTTTCCCTTTATAAATTGCGGAGTCCCTCAGGGTTTGATTTTAGGACCGGTTTTGTTTATTTTGTACGTGGTGGACATTTCGAATTGCATACGGAATTGTAACTATCACATGTACGCAGATGATCTGCAAATCTACAAATCGTTTCCTCCCCGAGATGCGCAAGCTGCCTTTGAATTACTAAATCAAAATCTTGCTCGTATCGTCGACTGGTCCGGACACTGTGACTTAGTTCTTAACCCCAACAAGTCCAAATTTATAGTGCTCGGTACTAAACGTCAAGTTGAAAAAGTCACCACTCTAGACCCCAAAGTACTATTCGATAGAGATCCCCTCGAACGAGTCAATATAGCACATAATCTTGGATTACTCTTAGACGAACAGCTTCGATTCGAAAAACATGTACTTGAAGCGGCTAAAAGCTGTTATTATAGGCTTCGAGTACTGTACCAGGTGCGTAAACATCTTAGTGTTGACCTCAAGATAAAATGATGTGACACTGATGTGATTAACGGTTGCCTACTTGCTCGTTCTAAAGCGCTTCTTCAACGCATCCAAAATGCCTGCGCCCGTTTCTGCTTCCCGATCCCCTCACGGACTCATGTGACTCCCTATCTTAATAGTGGTAGGATGTTGAAAATGGATGCACGTCATTCGTTGCATTTTGCGTCTTTGCTTTTCGGTGTGATCCATTATCAACAACCTCTATACTTCTTTAACAAATTAAAGTTTTCCACCCGCCCGACTAGAGAAGCCATTCGGCTAATCTGGGAAGGCGGCCATAACTAATATTTTATGATTTTTCCTGATTTCTTGTACTTTTTCTTCCTCAAAAGATGAACAGTTAAGCGACTACCCCAACTTTAGATTTTTTTTACATATGTTGTAACTTATTTATAACAACTTTTATTTTTTAATATGATTTAGCATATAATCTAGATTACAATCAATCACTCCAAATGCTCATATTGTAATTCAGTATTTTACAAAAAAAATTATATGGTAAAATAGGGCAATATGCCCAGAAGTTAAACACGGTGCCCTATCTCTGAACGTTCTAACTCTAAAAGATGAACCAGTATAAAACCTAAATCAAGTACCCTAATATTGAACGACATGATGCCAATAGATTAACTAGTATAGATAAAGTGTAACTTTGCCTCTTTTGTTAAATTCTGCCCACTGAGCAATTATAATATTACAAGCTTATTTAGTTTCACCTGTCCCGTTGTCTGTCTGTCTGTAATCAAATCTTGCATGTTAAATTTGACCCACTTATCGGTTTCCCATCAAGCTGAAAGTTTCCATACATATATAAGTCTGGTGACAATGCAATATTATTGTACACATCGAGCTGCTCTGATGATGGAGACAGGTGTTCATAGGAACTCTGTGATAAACAATGTAACCTAATTGTGTTTGGGGTTGTTAGAATTTTCTTGATGAGTATTAGTTGCCTGTGGAAAGAAAAGTACAGTCAGCGATAAAAGCTTGTATCAAAAATGTTTTTTGCCAATTATTTTCACTATATTTAAAATCTTTGAAATTCGCAACTCCTTAGAAAAAAGAATTCCCTAGGTGGAATTTTGCCCTTCAAATAAATTTTAACGATTTTCTACACTTTTTGAATTTGTATTTTTAAATAATATTAAAAATAAGTAATCGAGCTACCGATGAAATATATAAAATTAACTATTTTTACAATTAAACTTGTCCAGTGTTAAAAAATGTTGCCAAAACATGAACGATCAAATTACTTGGTTCAAGTTTTGGACACGGTATTGAAGAATAAACTAACAAAATTAATGCAAGTCATAAATAAATATCATAGGACATTACACAAATCATGTATTGTTTTGGGATTAAGCCCAAAAGATGAACTAGTAAATTATCATAGTTCATCTTTTAGGGATAAGATTTTTAATTGAATAGCCCATACTAAAATAAACCTCAAAATAACTGGGTTAAAGAAAAGAAAGCTTCGTTCATCTTTTGGAAAAAAATCGAGGACTAGCCAGCTATCAATTTAAAACAACCATTTCTATTAAATTTTATACAAGCATTTGAAAAAACAAGCCCTTACCCAAAAATTGACCGCAGTTCATCTATTGGCTTCTCTCTCTCTCTTAATTTAAGAGCAAGGGTCTTGTCGGTGGAGTAGACGTCAGTTTTCGCGGTCCTCGGCCAAATTCTTTAGATCCCTGTGAGACACTATTGGCTTAAGCATACAATATTTGAACCATAACTTGAAATAAAATACGCAATTCTTGATAACAAAAACGTTAGAGGATAATTCCTCTAACGTTTTTGTTATCAAGAATTGCTTATTTTATTTTATTAAAATATTTTCACTGCTATAAAACTAATGTCTAGAATCTTTTCTGTGTAAAAACATGCATCTACTTAATGCATAATTCAATTTATACGCAATTACACGCTTATACTTTGAAGCGCTAATCTTATTAAGATCTTCATACAAATGGCCATTTTGGTGTGGACCGCGCATTTGAAGACCGCTCTTAGCCACACGCACAGCACAATTATCTGGAAGTTTAAATGTCAGCCTCGGCAAATGTTGCCGCGTTAGAAAAAAATACCCTCAGGTGCGTAAAATAATTCACGATTTAATTATATCGATTTTAAAGCGAAACGTTCATCTTTTGGGGCCACTACCCTAATACCCTATAATGAGATTTGGAGGTGTAAAGCCTCGCCAAGTGTCAAAATATAAAAAATGAAAAAGTTAATGTAATACATCATTCATAATGGGATCGGAATAATATATTCAGATATTCCGGGATCATAGAGATTCCAGTTGATAATTACAGTACGTGTGTGGTGCGCCTAACCATGTAAAAAATTCACAATTCAAAATTCAGGTAGATATCTAGTAACGAGATTGGCGATTTTCCGGAGTTTAAATGACGTCCGGCGGGTCCGGATGTTGACGGACCCTGTGCCGGACTGACGACCGGTACGACGCAATCAGGGCCATTCCAGATGTTTATTTAGGCTAAAACAAGTTGCAGGGATGACATTGTTATAACAGGTTTAGTAGGCAAAGTGAAATTAAGTTCTGAAAATCAAATTACATTTGGTACCTAATTAAAAATTAGGTATATTACCTTAATTAACTCATACTCGTAGTACAGTCAGCGTCCAATACTTTGTAGCAACCAAAGTAGCCAAATAGTTCGGTACACCATATATTTAGTATGGTGTACCGAACTATTTGGCCACTTTGACTGCTACAAAGTATTAGACGCTGACTGTACATAAGATAATTTCAATTCACGGCATAGGTAAGCTGGCTGCGTAGCCAACATGCCAATCGTTTACGCTCCGCAGCGATCGAAACGCAACTGTCACTGACGCACTAACAATTATGGAAGAGTTATAGAGAGATACTAAGCGTTTCTCTGTCGTAGCGGAAGCGATTGTCATTGGCTAGCCTAGGCAGGCTAGGTATCCTATTTGACGTACAAAGCAACACAATTGAGAAAAAATATAATTTTATTTTTCTTGTATGTGGCGGCATATTTTGAGATGGCAACTAACATTATCTCAAAGCCCTGTCCGACGGGAGTACCGCGCCACCTAGTGAAGTTAAAAAACTTCGCAAACACCAAACAAATCAGTCAAAGACCGATTTTTTTTACACTTTTAAGGCAGTTTACTGAAATAGTAATCGACTTATAACTAAACGTATAACTAAATAACTTATAATTAATAATACTTTTAATTAATTAATCATTAAAGCACTATATTTTTAAACTGTTTTTATTAGTATTGATCGCTAACCAAATTTTGGTGGTAACTACTGGGAAAAAAAATCCCACCTTTTGCCAGTGGTAATTGGGATTTTTTTTCCCAGTAGTTACCACTGGTAACAACTTGGTGGTAACTAGTTGGTATAACCCGCCGTCGCCGCTCTCCGATTAAAATAAATCATAATTCGAGTTTGTCGCTGCAGTGTTAGGGCTTGTGTACAAATCACGCGAGTTTTTTTCGGTTATTTTTTGAATGACAACCGTAATCCGTGATCTAAAAAGCGGTATGATTTTTTCATAAAGTCCTCCCTTAAAACACGGAACCTTAAAAAAATAAGTGGATTACATTTTAAATTTTTGTAAAGTTGGGCAATTTCGTTTAAGATTATACTGCTATATGTTCAAGAGCCATACATGCTATACTTATGCTTAAAGTCAAAAGACAATTTTCAAAACCCTCCATCGCTTCTCCGCGACAAGTCCACACTTTCCACTGCAATCTGTAAAGCCAGTTGCACATGGTAACTTTCGTTTTCGGGCAAAAAGTTTAATTTAGCAGTTGAAATATAACGTCAGGCGTTATCGGGCGGGCACTACAATATGGTGGTGAAAATTACAAGTGAGAAAATTCGCCATTCGAGGGGTGGACGTGTTGGCAGGTAAGTGGATGTGATTTTATGATTTTATTGGATTTGACGACCGGTTTGGCCTAGTGGGTAGTGACCCTGCCTACGAAGCTGTTGGTCCCTGGTTCAAATCCTGGTAAGGGCATGTATTTGTGTGATGAGCATGGATATTTGTTCCTGAGTCATGGGTGTTTTCTATGTATTTAAGTATTCATAAATATTAATATATTATATATATTAACCTTTCCTGGACCTGTCAAAGGCTTTTGACCTGGTTGTTTACCACATACTGTGGGACAAACTAGCCAAAACGGGAATACCTAAAGAATGCATAGATTTGTTAAAATATTGGTATAACAATCAGGTCAATCAGGTGAGATGGGATGGGGTGTATTCAGACGAATACAAACTACTATGTGGGGTTAGACAGGGGGGGCTAACATCTCCCACCTTGTTTAACCTTTATGTCAACGAGCTTATTGGGAGGCTTAGCAGGGAGCGTGTCGGATGCTATATTTGGGAAACATGTTTTAACAATATAAGTTACGCGGACGACATGGCGTTGCTGAGCCCCTCAGTAAGCGCGTTAAAAAAGTTGATCGCCATATGTGAGGGTTATGCTGAGCAGCATGGTCTTAGGTACAATTCAACCAAAAGTGAAATACTCATTTTTAAGGCTCCAAAGTATAATTCAAATCTAACTGTGCCTAGGATCATGCTGGGTGGAGTACCCCTCAAGGTGGTGGGCAGCTTTAGATATCTAGGGCATATGCTCACCGGAGATCTGAAGGATGATGTAGATCTGGAGCGGGAGAGGAGGGCTATGGCGGTAAGGGGCAATATGGTTGCCCGCAGATTTGCACGTTGTAACACAGAAGTAAAGTTAACGCTCTTTAGGGCATACTGTCAAACTTTTTACACGTGCAGTCTGTGGGCAACATTTACACAAAGGGCCTATAACACGCTGAGAGTTCAGTACAACAACATTCTGAGGATGCTGTTGAAACTGCCGAAGCACTGTAGTGCTTCGGGCATGTTTGCAGAGGCGCGAATAGATGACTTTTACGCCATTAGGCGTAAAAGAATAGCGTCTCTGCTGAAGCGCGTGCGTGGCAGTAGCAACAGCCTCCTGAGGACATTGTCCGAACGTGCCGATTGCCGCCTCACAAAGTACTGGGTTGAGGTGGTGATAGGCAGGGCCAAATAAACCATCTTGCCCCGTGGTCCTCTCTACACGCAGGGATGTATTGTAGTAATAAATAGTTATAAGTGTTGGTGTATATGTGTTTTTATGTAAGTACTAATATAGGATGTAAGTTGTTTTGATTTACTAACAAAATATGGATCTGATGGTCTGAAATAAACAAATTTTATTTTATTTATTTATTTTATTTATATATCGTTGTCTAAGTACCCTCAACACAAGCCTTATTGAGCTTACTGTGGGACTTAGTCAATTTGTGTAATAATGTCCTATAATTTTTATTTATTTATTTAATTGGTATAACTAGTTTTTCATTAAGTATATAATTTTGTCGATGGCTAAGCGTTTAATTATATAAATGTGTATTATTGAAATTGCAATATTCTCATATACATATAATATTCTTTTAGGGTTTGCAAAAAAAAAAATAATGTTCAGGCAACCTACCTACCTTAAACTAACATGGTTACTCTACTCGTACAAATTGAAAATAAAACTTAGGTATATTGTAAAAGCACTTTTACGACACCAATGTCCACACCTGCTATTTAGTTTTTTTTGCACCTCCTAATTAGTTAAATTAAAAGTTTAATTTCTCCACTACCTAAAGGTTGTCTGGAAGAGATCGCTCTATAGTAATAATAATAGTAATAATAGTGATAAGGCCGCTTGTTATTTACCTCTATCTTCATGTATTAAATGTGTTTCCATGTACATTTATTCTGAGGTTGTGCAATAGAGAGGATTTGTATTGTATTGTAACCCATTGAATATTAATTTAAAAAAATCGATCTTGCTTTTGCAACCATAATTTGAATATTAAAAATATAAATATGAATGCTTTTGATGATTTTGGGCAGATTATATCCTCTGACCGGAAAATAACAACTTTTGTCAGACATCAATTTAATTGCGTCGCACACAGTATTTAGCAGCTTGCCTCGGAATACGAAAGTCTTCGGCGAGAGTTGCGTTTTATAAGCTACAAGGCTGGTAACTTATTATCGCTGTCTGTGTGTTTATATGACTCTCTTTATAACAAATATGGTTATTAGAAACAGGGGCGAATACATTACAGCACAACCCAGATCCCGTATGCCATGCGGTGATCCCCATCAGCCTGCAGCTGCCACGGCACGCGGACTAGCTAAACGATCGCAGCTGGATAATTTTCAAGGTCTTGCCGGCGTTCTTTTTTCTACCTATTATTGACCTTGATAATGTTTTTGGGAGCAACCTGCAGGATGCCAGCAGCAATGTCCAGGATTAATATTCAGCTCCGCTGTGCCACACAAGGCCTTGCGAGGTGCTTTGAGCACTCTACTTTTCTTAGATAGCGACGTGAGTGCTTCTAGCCCTACCTACCTCTCGTAATTTAATAGATACAAACGAATAACAAAGTTAATCCTACAGGTCATCAAATCCATGATAAGACTTGGAAACGCGAAGACATCACTCGACACAAACAATGCGTCCGCAAGTCAGGGCTTTTCATTAGAAAAGCACACCTCGCTCAGATGCCGTAATTGGAACGGAACGTCTACACCTCACCTCCATTGGAATTGCTACCCTATTCTTTTTTAGCACGGTACATTTTTAAGCAATGTGCATATTGCACAAATACTTTTCGAAGGCATATTTTTGAAATTTTCGCGAGCTCCCATCGGATCTCGAGAGTTATTTGAAATTTAAATTGTAGTCGAAAGGAACACAGTCGGTTTTGCAACAGTGTTACGTATGAAGACGGGGTTTATGGACAGTTTACAGTTGTTTTGCTATTGAAAACGCCTTGGAAACAGAGTCGAGGCTAAAAGCGCTTTTAAAAAGGGAATGGGAGCGAGAAATGAAACGTTAGTCTTGTCCCCTTCACGTAAGTGCATGAGGGATAATTGTGCAGGCTTCGTTTCTGTAAACTTATTAACGTAGCGTTTTTTAAGTATTTCCATATTTAATATGATTAATATCCAATGAAAAATGGTATATTATTGTCAACTTGTGTGTATACCTTGAATCAGTTACAACCTGATTAAGTGTTCACGAAAAAACTAAGTTATTTCAGAATAATCAGGTTTTTGAATCGAAGGACGTGTTTAAGAGGGAAGTATACCACGTGATCATCCATACAAACAGAGAAAATATTTTCCATTCTCCCATGTTTTTTTAGTATATTCTTGACACAATAATAAACTTGGTTTATAGGTTTTTCTTTTTATCAAAATTTGCAGAACAAATCTTTTTTTCTAAAGCGAAACCTATATACCTAGAATATATAATGCTGAAGCGATCGGCATCAAAATCAAAGTGATGTGTTAAGATTTAGTTACTGAAATTTCATAGAACAAATACCGTTATTTCGTTATATTCGAAAAGCTATTCTTCACTTTTAATCTTTTACCTAGTTTCAACTATTTCTTCTTATTCTTGTAAAAATACAAGGCCCTAAAAAGCCTAAACAGCCTAAAAAGGCACCTACAGTTTATATAGTTTTGGGCCTACTTTCGGAACCCTTGTCTGTATTTTATTCATGAAATAAAACACGTTAAACTGATTATAGCGCGTATATTCGTATAATGGATTTAAAATACCTACAACCCGACAGGTGTTTCATCATCCATCACCACATATCACTCGTTCAGATATACTAGTAGGTAGTTTGTTCCGACCTGAGAACTCGCGTTCCGCCAGAAACTATACACCGTGTTTTCTTTAAACTTCGTTAACTTCGGGTTATGGCTAAGTACATATAAGTAAACTAAATGGCCTGGTTAATTTAATTTTTTTTTTAGTAAAAAGTAATTAAATGGTGCATATCGCTATATTTAATACACCGTAGGTACCATAGGTCGATGAGGCGGTGGCGTGTTTAAACACGGAGATCATCATCATTCGCTTGCCAGCATGTCTTTTTCTTTCATACTTCTCTCTCGCGCGTCATCTCATCATTCACTCGCGTTCGTTTCATGTCATCTCTCACACAATCCATCCACCTTTTCCTAGGTTTTCGTCTCCCGTTCCTTTCCCTCCACATTCATTCGTAATAACTTTCTCGTCACATGACTCATCCCTCCGCATCACATGCGCGTACCACGCTAGGCGATTCGCTCTTACTTTTTCTACTATGGAGGCAACTTTTAGGCTTCCTTTTATATACTCATTCATTATCCTATCCATTTTTGTCACGCCATGCATCCATCTTAACATTCTCATTTCCGGTACATGTAACTCTTTTCATCCGTTACCTTTAGGGCCCAACACTGATCCATACATGACGACAGGTCTTACGATGGTTTTATAATTTTCACACTTCAGCCGGAGGAATCCGCACGTCACTAATTGATCCCGTGACCAGTCGCCATTTCATCCATCCTGTGCTAATCCGGTTTTTCACGTCATGGTCAATATTGCCATCGCACTGTACGAGCGAACCGAGGTACTTTTACTACGAGGTACTTAAGTTGTTGCGTAACGAACTATCCTCTGATAGTTCTGTTTAAAAACATAGAAATGTTGGTACGTGCCTCTAGCTAGCCGTGTGTCACAAGTTGAATTAAAGAACTTCGCTTCACTAGCTCGTTCGATAATAGTACATTACAATACAAGTGCGAAAAATAGGAAGTTTTAAATCGACACGAGTTGCGAATTACCTATTCGCACATGTATCGTACAACGTTTTACAGTACATATGGCCCTTTAAATGTTCGACATAGTAACGAAATAGGCTAATTTTCGTACTAGTGCTATAAAAGTAGCACCAAATGTAAAACTAAACAGTTAAATTAAAAAAAAAGCAAACAAAAGCACATAGGTAGTCAGCCGGAAAATGCCAGATCTCGTTATCCTAAACACTCCTATACGCGCCCAAGTTATCCAAGGAAGATCAAGGAAAATTTACCTTTATGTCAACGGGATAAGATCTTCGGCAGTTCACGGGTTTTCAAAAGCTACAGCGGGGCCCTTTTTTAATCCGCCCGAACATTTACGATCGTCAACTTTTTCGTATAAAAAGTTTTAACACCAACCTGCGCGCGAGTAATAAACATCCACCCTGTACGTCGCACGGCACTTTGAACTCATTTTTATGAGGTAACTTATTGTTTTAATCTTTTAAGCTGTCTTTGCTCTTCCTGATGAGAAAATGTGACAACGTTTTGTAGAATGTTGAGATAAAATTGTATTTTTTTTTAAAGAAACGAAATATCTTTTGAATGCCAGGTTGATTTTACTGAGAATAAGAAATAAATAAGTGAACTATTTATTGTTTTCATGCACACACATATAATGTTACTGCTAGCATTCTCATATATTACAAAGATCTCCAAAAGTATCCGTAATTCTTTGTTCTGTGTAAATTATTTTATTTTATTTAAAACAACTTTCGTAATGCAAAAAAATATATCCGGTTTACATAACTTAGTTTACTACCTGACCGACTGGTTTAAAAGAAGTGAGTAATAGGTACTCGTAGCGAAATTAACATGTAGGCACCATGAACGATGGGTCAACGGTATCAGAAATCAGAAAACACCTGTCACAACTGGAACACAACGGTTCGGGCAGCAGAAGGCGCTGGGGCCTAGCCAAGATGACAAACGTTGGTAGGAAACGCCACCTGTTTTTTTTTATATATATATACATACTACGTCGGTGGCAAACAAGTATACGGCCCGCCTGATGATAAGCAGTCTCCGTAGCCTATGTACGCCTGCAACTCCAGAGGAGTTACATGCGCGTTGCCGATCCTAGCACTCCGCACCCTCGCCTCGTTGAGCTCTGGCAACCTTACTCACCGGCAGGAACACAACACTATGAGTAGGGTCTAGTATTATTTGGCTGCGGTTTTCTCTAAGGTGGCGGTAGGTATTTCCCCAGTTGGGCGCTGCTCTAGATCTGGATTCTGGAATGACATCTGCTGTACTGTGCCCTACCACACAAAGCGAGATGACATTCACAATGCCCATACCTTTCTTGTGGAAGTAGTTTAAGGACGTACCCGGGTCCAGAAAGATGGCATAACTCGAGACGAAATTATAATGATGATAATTGATACTGATCATATCAATTATCATTTATTATTGTTATTATTTATCTATTTAAACTTTATTGCACAATAAAAATAAGTACAAATGGCGGACTTAATGCCTTAAGGCATTCTCTACCAGTCAACCATAGGGCAAAACAGAAATTTTCGAATGTGGGTGCAGTGAGAAAAATAATTCAGAAAACAACAACTATAAGCAATTTTGGATAACTATTAACAATTTTTGAACATTATACTTATGAATAGTTAGGTTATTAGGTGCTTAGGTAGGTACATATATAATGATACCATAACAGGATTCGTGTAAAATTAGTGTAAAATAGAGGAAAGTGTAGGTTAAGTATATAAAAATAAGCCTTTCTCTCTTCATAAAAAGTTTGCGTTACGAACTTATACTGAAATCTTGAATTAACTATTTGCTTACTTCGTTTTATTATGTTGACAATAACGATTATATTTGATAGATGTTTATTTGCAATAACAGTATATATAATGGGTATACACCGTGTTTTTTTTTATATTTAATTTCCAGGGTGCATTTCTGAGCTCAAATTAAGTCACTTTCTCAAATATTCAATAATCAGGGATAATCAATTTTTTTCTCCTTCTTATAAGACCCTACTAGCACTAGCGTATACACTTGCCTTAAACCTGTTTACATATTGATTAGTGTTTCTTACGAGTGTATACATTTGCTACTAAACGTAAGTACTATCTCGGACGATTGATGTTACAGTAATAATATACAGGGTGATTCATGAGACGTGAGCTGGACTAAGCCTACACAATCAGTAAATGTTAAAGAATCGTTCACCATCATATTTAAGTAAAACAATCACGCTTTTTATCTGTTATTTAACTTTTTCTTAAGGACAAATTTGATTATCTACAATCATGGACACCCTACAACACTTAATTAACAAAGATAAAACCTCTTTAACCGTTATGACAGCACTTTGATTATGAAGAAAATAAAATGTCACACTTGAGTGAGATACGATTTTATAAAAGTAACCAGACTCCGATGACATTCTATTTGTCACTTATTATGGATAAAACAAAGAGGGTGACCATAAATATCGTAAATAAAATAAAACTCTTTTTTTTTGAACAGTAAAAATTAAATTAACGTTAATCTCACAAATACTGGTACGAAACAGTTGCTGATAATTTACCGAATATGCAGGCTTGATCCTGCTCACGTCTCCTGAATCATCCTGTATACTAATCTATGGATTGATGTTCGAAATGACATTAATATGTTACAGTTTTCAATTGTTTTGCTGAATAAAATGTAATGGCCGTGTTACAACAACGCTATATGCAACATTTAATTACTTTTTATTAAAAAAATAAATAATTAACTATGTCATTTAGCTTGATTAAACGTACTTACCCATACCCCGGAGTTAACGGAATTCAATAAAAACACGGTGTATACAGTGGTGCTAGTGTTACTATACCTAGCTTAAATCTAAAATAGGCTCTTGAGGTATTGTACAAAGGATGCTCTGGCGGCATTTCCTCGTTGTGCTAATGTGTTATGCGAGGAAGCCGCCAGCTCTTCGATCCCCAGTTACGTCAACCAGACGCTTCGCGATTTTTGCAAAAAACTTGTGCGTGCTGGGACCCTATGGACCTAGAGTTTCAACGCCAAATGGTACAAAATGGTACTCTCTAACGATTATTTAAAAAATCTTTATCCGAATGCTTGAATTATCCTAAAACCCAAAAGCACTCAAACTGCAGCCGAAAAAGGAATAAAACATTTCTGTCACACGCCGGGAGTCTAAAAGATTAAATGGAACGCAGCGATTCTTCTGCATCCGTATTTATATCCGATACCCGATGTATTAGAGCTGGTGGTACCTAGTACCGGATGTGCATAGAAGGCCCTATCAGCCTTAATCTGCTAGTAAGATAGAACGTTTTGCGAGAGGCGCGGGTCGACGTTAGGTGATTTACATCGAAGCCTTCGTAATTCGTTGCCCTGACGGACGTCCAGTATAAATCAACGTAGGGCCCCCACTAACCGGACATTTATCTCGGCTCTACGATAAAAAACCTCCGATTCCCAAGAATTGAAAACATTGCATGCCTAAGCGAATGCATCGACGTCATTATTTACGTATGATACTGTCTCGTTGAGTAATTGAGACATTTGGCAGAAACCATTTCAAATAATATTGCATATACATAATTAAAAATATTTCTATTAGTTACCATTGAGATATACTTAATCATCACTACAATATTTTTCAGTTCTATTGGTGGACTGGTCAGAGGATTCTAGTTTCCGAGATATGAGCATTAAAAAAAAATGTTCGAAAATTATCTATATAGGGTTTTAAAAACCGTTTATTAATAGACTAAATAATAGTTTGTAAACAGTTAAACACTTATAAATATAATATTTCGGTATAATATAAGACCACAAAATGTAGTATTTAGGGTACCATTTAAAGGAAAAGTTTTACAACTAGGTATTTCATTTGCCGCGATCGCAAATGCGCGGGGAAAGGTAGCAGGGAAGTCTAGCGTTAGCGGGGTGTACAAAAAATCGTTAAAAATTATAAAAAAATATTCTACAACCCGTAATCATACTCTTTCAAAGAATGTCCCTATAAATCTTTTTACCAAATTACAATTCCGTGCCGAATTGAGGCCTGAGACGCTACATTATCCCGGGACATTATTCTTGACACATTGAGTGACAATCTCGACTGCATTCAGCCTTTCATTGCAACCATAGAAATAGGATAGTGACGAAGCGAAGCGACTGACATGTCTCTGATTCCAACAGTAGGTATTGATGGAAACGCCACTGTCAGCGTCTGAAAATTCAGTGTGGCATTGCATTAATGTTAATTAATTTTAGTTAAAATATCTAAACTATTCATCTTCGTCGAAACATGAGGTTATATGTAAAGTGCTGGTACTTATACTCTGACATTTATTTATTTTTTGATGATTATTTTCGTAAGCGTGAAGTTTAGTGGCAAAGCGGTACACAAGTTAGTTAGTTTTGCTAGGCATTTTCCGCAAATGGACAACTATTTAATTGTGCCGATTTTGCGTTGTACCATAATTTGGATATTATCAACTAATCATTTCCTTACAACGGAAATGCAATGCGGAGTAAACATTTATTTTACTATTAAAACGTAGATTAGAATTTTGTGATACTATGTTTTTTGTTGTTTCAGACATTATAAAAAGGATTTATATTGAGTATTTTGACTTATGGTACTAAACTTTACTAAATCTTCAAAGTAGTACCCTAACTTGGACATTAATTTATCCTTTCCTTATAAAGGAAATGCGCAGAATAATAAACATTTACTTTTGAGTCATTCCATATGAAAAGTCCGAAATGAATTATTTTGTGTAGTTGCATGGACACATGGGAGTAAGAAAATGACTCCATTTCAAACTTCCAATGGGTGCCGATCGAAAACTCAGTAATTTAAAAATCCCCCTCGGGTTCATACCCCAAAGTACATCTCCTGATTTTTTCCGACAAAATCTAAAATCAGTCAGCACACACCGTCAGACGTTTTCATATGGAATGACTCTTTACTTTTAAATTGTAAAGTAGAATTTAGCGATAATATATTATTATTGTTACAGATATTTTAAAAAGTATTTTTAAGAGTAGTTTGACTTATGGCATTGAACTTTAGTAAGTGGTACTCTAAGGTCATTTGGGGGACATTTTTTGTTAGTTTTAAGTTAGTTTTTATTTAATTGTAATTTATTATACAAGTCAAACTATAGATATTAAGACATTATTAGAAATTGTAGAATTTATATTTAAGATTTAGTTGATATTGTAAAATATAGTATTGTTATAAAATATAGTTTATATAGTTTTCTATATTAAAAGTTTACAAGAACTGAATTATAAAAATTATAAAAGCTTTGTTTCAAAAATTTATAAATATATCGTTTTCCTTTATTTAATCCCTCTTATAATTATTAACATCCATTACCTTCATTTTGTCACCTACGTGTTTAAAAAAAATGGTTGTCTAAATCAACATGATTATTTTTTAAGTAGGTTAGGATAATGCATTTTATCTAGTTTTAGGTTGCTAGGTAGGTCAATAACTCCACACCGTTTAAGTGGTCCCTTTGCCTGGGCAAAACGAATTAATTCTTCATCAGCAGTTCCACTTCACAGTTGCTGCTTTCCAAGAGCAAAATGCACGAGTAGGTATTATAAAAAAATACCCGAATCATAAATATTATTAGGTCTCCCCATATATTAGTTAGTCGATATATATTTGGTATACTAAAAGTATAGTAGGATGAGCTAATTGAAAGTTTGTACTGAACAGATCGTGAACAGGGTGGTGGACGTTGCGACGGTTGGGGGTACGCTACGCTGTCCCCTTAAAAAATATATTAGACTTACCACTTAAGACTATCAATGTCCTTAGGTTAGTTGGTGTATAGCTGCACGAGGGGCAGGAAATCACACACTTTTTTAGCATCAGGCTTATTTTTCTTATTTATCTATTATGAAATTCAAATTCAAAATTGATTTAAAAAAAAAACAGTCTTTCTGATTACATTTGAAGGCAAGTTTACAAAAACAACATAACAACACTAGACATGAATTTACAGGAAACGAAAAAAACTAAATGTCTTCTTATATATTAGTTAGTAGAGATAAATATTGTATAGGTGATTTGAGTAAGTGGCCAATAGTTCAGAAATATACGATTACACATTTCAAAGACCAGTATTTTTGGAAAAAAATTGAAAAATAAGTTAGTCACTTATGCTGTTTTTGTAAAATTTTGTTAGTTATGTTCTTTTTATAAAAAAAAAAACGAGTTTCTATAGAAATTATGTTTTGTATTCTATCAGAGAGGTACAGATTTATCTTACTTAACTAGTGAATTTATTTTAATCCTCACATCCGCTGCTGTTAGGGATTGCAAACCGGATTGATTTTCAATCCGGCCGGATCCGGCCGGACCGGATCCGGTTTGATATAGGGATATTGAAGTTAATTAAATGGCATACTTTTCTGGTTTTTTGCATAATACGTATTCCTAAATCTATAATTTAAGTTAATAAATAACTTCTTAACAATAAAATAGAACTTAGTAGTAAAAAGTGTGACTCTGTCAATATCACTTTAAAAACAAAATATGAAATCGGTCATTTATTATATTTAACCATTCACAAGTGCTCAAATTTTCGTTTACAATTGTAAATATGATTAGTTTCCAAAGCCTGGTAATGGGATGTGGGGTGGGAATTGGAACTCCTTGAAAGGACAAGTTTTCGTAACTGTTGTTTTATTGAATTCTTTGTTACGTTGACATCCATTCCAGTAAGAAAATAAGATATTTTACTATTAACCAAAATGATATTAAATTTGCCCTCATTTTTTTCCCGAGAAAGTAGGAGACTGTATGATTTAAAAAAATTAACTTTTTCTTAATTTACAGATAAAGATAGTTTATTAATCAATAATATATAATGCGCTTATGAAACAGAAAACTATATTGTTCAAATTATAGGGAATGGAGCACGACACGACGATCTCATGCGAAAAATAATAGTGTAGGATTGAAATCCATCGCGGAAAGAGACTCTCTAAGAATAGTTACATGGATCAAATAAAGAATTGGCTAGACGTAGAGTAGCATGTACCAGGAGCTGAAGGAAATTGCATAAGATTGGATGAAATTATAAATACAAAAGATTCTATCGTAAATTTGAATAGAAAATAGCCAATATTTTATATATATATAAATATCTGAGCAAAATATCTGAAAAAAAAAACTGAGCAAACTAAAGATTATCAATGTTATCTTATATTCATTCACAAATATAACACATATTGATTAGCCCAACTCTAGTCGGTTGAGTACCGCCGACTTAATCCTGCTCATTTGTTTACTTTTAATCTTCTATCACAACATTAACCTTCTCTTTAGAATAAATTACAAATGCCTTCCATAGCATCTCCATTCTTTTATTTTTCCTTCTATAACAGTATTTATGTAATCGTCATATCGTGCCACCAACATGAAAGGCAACTTCTGTTCCCAGTCATCGTCATATATATTTTTATTTAACTAAATTTAAACTTTTTCATTCGTTTTACTCTCTGTTCAACTTCATACCTCTCATCCGTCGCCTTTTCCTTATCTAAAACGCACAGTGCGTGCTGTATTTAGGCGTTTTTTTATTTTACCGGATCCGGTCCGGATCCGGCGATTTTTACCGGATCCGGTAGCTCCTGAAAAGTGCCGGATCCGGCCGGATTACCGGATCCGCCGGACCGGATTGCAATCCCTAGCTGCTGTTGTCATCGTTATCTACCTCTTGACGCGTTGGATACAAAATTGATTGGTAGAATTGATGGCTCGATGGTTTGACCAAAAACTGCATCAATTTCCTCAAGTCGCCTACTTTGTGATGAATAAGGGGAAGTGAAAACTCATAAGCACGTTTTAAATTCATGTTCTTGGGCATTTTCTTCCTATTTCTTATATCAATGGTAACCCAAGGTCCTGTAAATGAATAGCGGACCGACACATATTTTGTGGCTTGTTCTATTTTTATCATTCTCACCTCTTTTAATTTCATAGCAGGCTTACTATTGCGTAAAAAGTAACCTGATACTGCATGTTTTATGTTATGGAATGATTCATGGGTGATTTTTTTTATCGTAAATCGTGATGGGTGTTCGCGAGCATTTGCCATTATAGAATTCCATTCATCGGGCACTTCTGGAGAACACGTCTTCTTTTTGTTTCCAATGAGGCTAAAATCCTGATCGTTTGGTAAAAAGGTGTGTCCTCTGATGGGAAAAATGTATTTAATTGAACGAAAAAATCCCAGTACATGAATTAAAAAATAAAGAAAATAAACCATTACATACAGTTATACAGTTACCATTACGCTATACAGTTATGTTCTTTTTGTAAAAAACAATGTAGATATGTAGTTTTTGTAAAATAGGTATATTTTTGGGGACTGATTTTGGACAATTGAGGTCATTTTTGGACACTATCTTTTGCTCTACGTTCCTGCTTCCTGCTTAGACGAATGTTATGATACCAAAAACTCAAATCTGCAAAAATGTTAGTTATGTTGTTTTTCTAAACATATATGCCTTAATTTTTTTATTGATTGGTGGTGTCATAAAAGTAATTTTCTGTTTATTGTAAATATTTATTGAATTAATATCGAAGGTTTCGTATCACAAAATGTGTCAAAGCATGGCATAATACTGACATCTTTTAAGAACGTATACGACCAGTTGTTTACGGGAAGATTAACTATCCCTGCAGGTGAATGTATTTCAAGCCACGCCTATCGCCAAATTAAATATCGTTCTGAAATCCTTGCCCAACTTTTCAAACTTTCTGTTTAACTTTACCAGAGCAAAAAGGCAAATAATAACTCTTCAACGTCTCAAAGTTTGCCAAAACCCTTCAGAATAGAGACTCAAATAAAAGTTAACCGATCAAGGTAAGACTAACAAACAATTTAATTGAGTTAACCTGTAAATGTCATGTCAAAGTATACTCAACCCTTTCCTGGTACCTGGTTTGACGCGGTGTTCTAGTGGTTGCGGCGAGGTCTGATTATTATTATGGCTGCTCTTGACGTTGATGTTAATTAATAATTATTAGCGATTTAAAACGTTCAAAATGTTACTGTCCTAAACTGAGTCGTGATGGCTTTTAAGTACAGGAACCGGAGATAAAGCCTTTTTAGATGCCTTGGACTTTAATCCCCACTCCTCCGCACGGGCTCGGTGCGTACGAGTATAAGTAGTAAAGGAAGGGTATTTGTTTTTTTAGTGTAGGTACCTATGTAATGTACCTACATGATGTTTTTTAACCCTTAGCCATACTATGCAAGGAATATAAAGGACATTATTTATGATATATCTATTTCTTTGACATGACCTCCATATACATGATTTCGCAGATTTAGAAATTGTTAGTATTTTTCTTACGTAGGTAGTCTAGGTAGTAATCCCATCTTTTCTGGGTAAACATAATAGATGCTCTCGTAAACTTTGACTTAAAACCATAATGTGATATTTATGAATTTTCCTTTATTCGTCCATGTAATCTTCTGTGAGGTTTCCTTGCCCAGACTGTCTCCAAAATTAAATTATGCCTTTCCATGAATATTATACTCGATCTCGCAATCTTTTTGCGTTATTTAAATTGAGTCGGGGCTATGAAAAGTATTCACAATGAATCATAATCTTAAGTTGATTTGGGAAACATGGAAATAAAAGCGTTACGGTTTTTCTTTATTTTGTTCTATGCTGCTTCCTTTGGCTACTTGCACTCGGGGATCTCTGCCTGCACAGCGAACGAGACACAATTAGCTAAGGTAAGTAATCTAAGAATATAATTTTAAAATAATTGGAAATTATTTTTTATAAATCAGCGGAAAAAATATAATAATACAGTTAAATAAAATATAATACAGTTTTAGGTCGTCCGCAAACAATAAGCATTTGGCAGCACAGACTAGGTTATCTAACCTTTATTATTGGTTGCTTATTGTTTTGCTACATTTAAAGTAGCTTTCTATACAGGCGTATTGCTGATGCATTAACTCAAAATTTGCAATATTATTGCCATTCGACTAATACAATTTTAGATTCTAATTTTAAACCGCCTTAAAAAAAGGACCAGTTTGGCCCGTAAGTTTGTTTGTATGTATATTTGTTCGCGATTATCTCGCGTTTTGGTTGGGGGTGGGAGAGTGCGAGTGGGGGTGGGA
Source organism: Cydia pomonella (assembly GCF_033807575.1). Taxonomy (NCBI): domain Eukaryota; kingdom Metazoa; phylum Arthropoda; class Insecta; order Lepidoptera; family Tortricidae; genus Cydia; species Cydia pomonella. The sequence continues at coordinate 10,572,230 of NC_084706.1, read as the reverse complement.
ATGGGAGTGGGGGTGACGGTGGGAGTGGGAGTGGGAGCGGGAGCGGGAGTGAGAGCGGGAGCGGGAGTGGGAGTCCAAGTCTGTTGGAACAAAATTCGTCCCTTAATGACTATTGGACCCAGTGGGTTGTACACGCGTATGATATGTGTCAGAACCAATCGTTTTGTTAGTGAACTAGGAATCGTTTCTATTAAACCTGTGCGAAATGTGAATGCGAAACGTGTCTAAAGCAGGATTCCACGCTTTGCCTAGGCATAGAGCCCGGACACTGTTGGCAGATCCACCAAGATCGAATTCTAACGGCTGAGCTGCTCTAAGGACAAAAAATTTAGTAACTAATTTGTTAGCACAACTGCCCGCGGGCGTCTCATATACGAGGAAACACTTAGTCCGTGTGAAGAAAACAACGTTAACACAAATATCACCACATAATCAAAGGGCAGTTACTTTAGTTACGTTACTTAAATTGTTTTGTATTTGCTACACCCTATTCAGGGTCCATGTGATACCGTAAGAAATGTGTAACTACTACCTAAAAATGTACCATGGAAGCAAGAAATAAATGAATACTGAATACTGAATAGACCAGAATGAACACACTTTCATAGGTGTTATCAAAAATGGGCGACTTTTATTTTTCCATAGTAAATAATTCAGCAAGCAATGTATCACTACTGTTTAACTCAAAACGTTGCATTTAATAACGTGACGTCACAACTGTCACAAGTGACCATGATGTACGAAATATATTGCCACCATTGCTCTGGTACTTAACAATAAGAAGAGAATCACCTTCACTTTAATACTTTTAAATGTAAAGTGATCACTTTCTCTAGGGCAAATCACCCTATCATTGAACCGTATCACCTGAACAGTACTGAGCTGGAAAGGGTTTCTAACATACGGGATCTTGGGCTCATTATGGATACCCAACTTGACTTTCGTGAGCACATGACCGTGACTTGTAAAACGTCAGGATTTGTTATTAGAATACGATAGTAGCTGCCCAATTTGCAAGTCGCAGGCCAGCGTTGGCGCTCTATTTTGCCTATGTTCGGAGTCGGTTGGAGTATAGTGCTATTGTGTGGGATCCGCATGAGGCCACTTGGCCTCACTTGATTGATACTTATACGCTCATGCTTGAAAGAGTGCAGCGCAAATTTGCCAGGTTTGCCTATAAAAAGATATATGGTTATTATCCCTTTCTGTACCCTTCCCAATTTGTCTTGGGAATGGTTGGTCTTGACTCTCTGGAACTCAGGCGCAAAAAGCTCCTCATAGCGCACTTTCATTCTTTGCTCTGGGGTAGGGTCGACAATCCTAGTGTCCTAGGTCGTGTGGGGCTGGCTGTTCCTTTGCCCAGCTTCTGTCCAATGGGAGGGGATTCGGGTTCCGGTGGTGCACGTCCCGCACGAAGGCGTAGGCACCTACTGGCAAGTCCTGTGACGCGTACTGTACGTGCTGCGAGTGCGCCCTCCGCCCGGCCCATCGCACTAATAAATAATCTGCTGATGCATGTCCCGGATGCCGACATCTTTGCTAACGAGTTAGGCAATTTCCTTAAAGCTGTCATGCCTGTTCTTGATTCTGTGTAAATGTACTGTTGTTTTTTCCTAATTTTTTTTTGACTTATTTTTTTAATAATTTTTCTAATGACTTATTGATAGTGACATTCATTTTAATCTGTGTAATACTCGTAATTTGTATATGTGATTTATTTACTTAACAATATTAATAATTTTGTTGACATTTTTTCTCTCTTCAATTCTACGAGTATATTAAATTTGTCTGTGTTATGCATGTTATGTACAACTGTTTAGTTTTAAGTTTTTTATTGTATACCATGTAAGCGTGTTGGTGACATACTGTAAGCTTATATGTGGGAAATAAATGAAATGAAATGTCTAATTACATAATAAAAATATCATCTATGCCTTTAAACGCATTATTGAGCATTTATTTCCAAATTATATTATTGGTCATTTCGTAACTCTCTCATACTGGCAATAATTACTAAGTATTGTTTAAAAAAAATGTTGATCTTGCTATTCAATTTGCAAGTAAATATCCTACTACTTCGCAGAGCATAGTAGCAATAAAATGTAATACATAAATTCAATAAATGTGAAAGACTGATAGTAATGCAATAAAGCGGAATAAGGTGCAGGAAGAAATATGGAAATTTAAAATTATTTCCGAGAATCTGGGGGCGCGGTAGTACCGCCGCCAAGACGAGCCAAGCGAAGCACAAGGGCACTACCTACCTTTTCTCGAAGCGCTTCGTCGTTTTTTTGTACCCTCATAACTTGGGTTTGGATTTTCTCAGATAAACAAAATTCATGGGATATGATGTCAATATCACCTATTAAAATAAAAAGGTTCAATTGCCTTTTATACTTTAGATTATATTGATATCTAAAAAAAACCGATTTCGTCACTGACTCACTCACTCATTCGCTGATGATCATCAAAACTGTATCTTGGTTTCATTCTAGGGAAAAAAAATTAAATTGATAAAAATTGTATGAATTTAATTGTACTCTTCCTTCACTTGGTTTTGCTTTACTGGTCTTCGTCTTTGTAGGTCGCAATTCTCGTCTAAGTTGCTTGTCGGAATATTTCCCCAATACTCACAAGACATAATGCCTTTAATATATTTAGTTGCTGAATTACTACACGATTACCAGTATTATCACTTTGGCGTTCCGAGCTTAGTATGTATCGGCGTCGTTTTTCTGTAAATTTCAGCACAATATTGAAGTGATAAATTAAAGGCGAACACAATAGCTCAAGGTGCTTCACGTGCAATATTGTGTTGTTACATTGTTTATTGCCACCCTATTCAATTATATATTTCGAACTTACCACCTTAACCTCGTTTCGTATTGGTCTAGAGCAATTTAAACGTAACGTTTCCAGGTAGTAAATAAGGTTTACATTTCAAATTTATGATCAAAATGATAGGACATATACAAAATTACAGAAATGCAGGGGCGCGCCACGCGGTTTAATTTTCCGCCATCCTTAAAATTTATGCTTTTCAAATGGAGTCTATTTTTACGAGTTTTAATTTTAGCACCGTTTGACCACCGTTCATTGCTGATTTGCCGTGCCAGACAAAATGAAAATTGTATTGAGTTTTTGCGATGCTTTGTCAATTTTTTATCATTCTTTTAAAGTAACCCTTTTGTATTAATTTAAAGTTTTCACTGACATACTTAGGTGTAGAGTTGAGTTGAAGATTTCTTGTATCGGAAACAAAGTGTCCAATATTGGGCACGAAACAAATAAAATCTGTATACGAAAATTCCCTAAAGTACACTCAATGTTTATCCAATGTTCGTTTCGATACCGTTGCGCGCTCCCAGGATTGCGCGGAAAATATTTTTAAATTTGGAACAATATGGTGGACAGCGGTTTGCCATAAATCTAAAGACGGCGTAATACGAAAATACATGGTGGGAATTATTTATGAAGGGTTGCCAGTTTTAAGTTGATCGGAGCGGAGCGGAAAAGTATCATTTTACGTAAATATATCGATTAATCTAAGTATCTACATTTATAATTATTTTAGTTTGTTTTGTTCGAAAAAATAATACTGCATTGAAGATTTCTTTCCAAATATTCTCAAGTCCAGCATATGATTATCCATTTGTATACTATAAACTTATGAATATTTGCAGTAGGGACGTAATGCAAATTTTAACGAGACTGTTTTCCACAAGGAAGTAGACGACATTTATCTGGATCGCCATCAACGGTTTTGGCAAGGTTCTGTAGATATTTGCTCTTAGCAGATTACTTTGAGACAAAACTTTAAGGCCTTTATTATACAAACGTTTATTAGCCGACTTCAAAAAGGAGGAGGTCCACAGTTCGTCGGAAAATTTGTTTTTATTGCTTTGGTTCCTGATACAGTTTAAATTCGTTTTATGCATTCAACGGAATTGTGCCTGAAGTACAAAGCATACATTATCTGCATTAATGACTGCTATATTATTATATATTATCTTCTTTAGTTCCAGCAGACCGTAAAAAATAACTATTAAAACGATAATGGGTATGAACATAAATAAGACAAACTTAACCTTAATATATTTATAGTAGTTTATGCGACTGCTACATTAAGAAAGGCATTAAAATACGAGTGTGGGTTTAAGAATCGAACCAAGCGAGTTTCTTTAAAAAACCACACGAGTGTTCTAATGGCTAATTATGTACAATTACACACACTATTTTATCTACACACACATATATTATAAAAAAATTATGATACTAAACTTTTGCTATAGTTAGTTTAAAAACATCAAAACAACTTAATTTTATACTTAAAGGCAAGATAAACTGTACGTCAAATGGCGGCAAATGAAAACTTATTTCACACACGTCACGCATCCGTAGTTTTTCTTAATTTAGAGACAAACTAGAGTCGGGGGCCAAATGCCGTCCGTCCCGTCAATTCGATTTGACCTATATTAGAATATAGGTCAAATCGAATCGCTTTTTTTCAGAGGTATTCAAAATTTTTATTTCATTACCAAATGAATTTTGATGTGATAATGAAGCAATTAAAACATTTTCACAGATCAGAAATTTGTTGTAACATAACAGTTTATCTTAATGTTGGCCGTTTTTTTCAGGATTTTGAAGGCATAATACCTAGAGCGTTTATGGTATGTGTGTAGATAAAACATTTTAATTGCCCATTTTAAGAAGGAAACTATTTGGCATTCATGGTCTAAGTTATTTTGGATTTTTTTTTTGTAGTATGAAAGGACCATGGGCAAATTTGTATGGGTACTGTCCCCACCCACCAACAGAAACGAAACATGTCTCATTCAATAGGTCTTGGCAACCTGCAACGATTTGTTACTATGGCGAGGATCGCCCTATGCATGGGGTTTTCTTGGAAAACTGTATTTTCTTTTTATATATTTCGTTCGTCGCTGATTTCATTGAAAGTTGCAGGCAGAAGGTTATAGAAACATTATGTTACTGGCAATAATAAACAAACGATGTGTCTTAAAAAAAAGAAAAACAAAAATTCGCTTAAAGCTGTATATTTTTATATCTACAATATCTAATACTACTTTACATATTAGACATATTATCACTTATCACATTGTTAACTCAAAATTCATCTAATATTACATTACTTAAGAGTTCTGCAGGCAGAATAAAATCAGTATGCCTAATGATACTCTGATAAGGAAAATTCAGAAATAGATGTCGTTCGGGTACTATTTATAATAAAAGTTAGGTTTGACATTCATTTGCATTTGGAGGTTTTTTTTTCATTTGGCGGGTTTTTTTTTGTGTCGCACTGTTATGGAAAATCGAAGATGTCTGACCTAAATATATGTATGTATAGTAGGAACATTATTGATATAACCTTCTGCCTGTAACTTTCAATGAAATGTGCGAAAAATATATAAAAACAAAATACTGTTTTCCAAAAAAACCTCATACATGGGGCGATCCTCGTCATAGTAACAAATCATCAGATTGCCAAGATCTATTGAATGAGACATGTTTTGTTTCTGTTGGTGGGTGGGGACATTTCTGCCCATGGTCCTTTAGGTTTTATTACACCAAAATTTCATATTATTTTTGTAATTAGTATACAATTTTTTGTACGAAAATTATGCAAATTAAAGTATTTAATAAATGATATAGTTCAGTCATTCATATCAAGGCTGTATGTCTCAATGTATATAATATAGGCAGCTAAATTCGAATACCTTTCACATGCCCTAATACACGTAATAGTTGCAGACTCCCTGCCAGATGCGACATTACCGACAATGCAAACGCATTAATGCATCATTAACGGAATCGACGTCATACGTCGCGTGGTGGGCGTAGGATACTTACTGTAAGTACCTATAGTCATAATAGCTTTCCAACTGGCCTGTAATGGTTGAGTTCATGGTCATCGGTGAAAAACGTTTTGACCAGTGTTGGCCTCTCTAAAGATCTCGACTATGAAAATACATATAGACTACATATTTAGATACGTTAAAATATACAAATAAAAACTTGTGAAGGCTATTTCAGTAGATGTTGAAATGGTATTTAACTAAGTGTACACATAAGAATGTAGTTTTATGTTATCAAATAATACAAATACATAATGTGCATAAAAGTGTCGTTTGTCACAAAAATTCCAAGTGCCTGTGATATGTCAATTTCACGTCTGTAAGGAAAAACCGGCGAAGTATTATATTATGTCGATATACATTATCAGCAGCTGCAGTCTTTCGACGCGACAACCAAAAAAGTTAGCAATGAGAGAAAAATACTGCGAAGTTGTAGCCTCAAATAGCCTTCATCAGTTTTGCGACATAGCAGCATCCAACACTATCGTACAGAAATTATGAACTTTAGGGTTTTGTATTTGTTCTCTCGCCTGCGATTTATTTTTTGAAAATTTACAGGTAGACAACTATTTTTTTCAATTTCTGAGCAAGGAGTACCGTCGTAGCTTCGTGAAGATGCATTTAGCTGGTGCAGCCTCATCCACAAGGATCCGTTTTTTGGCGCCGTTATGAAGCAAGGCAAGCTCGCAAGACCCTGTCCTTATCCACCGGTACACTACATTTATTTCTCTGAATAATTTTTAGAATTTATCTAGTAGTAAATTCTGGGTCCCTTTTGGTTTCGCCATGACTGTCTGTCCGTCTGCGATTTAGGATTTAGCTAAGTGACTAGCAATCATAAAAATTATTCAATCAGTCGTAGCTTCGTGAAGATGCATTTAGCTGGTGCAGCCTCATCCACAAGGATCCGTTTTTTGGCGCCGCTATGAAGCAAGGCAAGCTCGCAAGACCCTGTCCTTATCCACCGGTACACTACATTTATTTCTCTGAATAATTTTTAGAATTTATCTAGTAGTAAATTCTGGGTCCCTTTTGGTTTCGCTATGACTGTCTGTCCGTCTGCGATTTAGGATTTAGCTAAGTGACTAGCAATCATAAAAATTATTCAATACAAAGCTACAATTTGACATGGGTGCCTATCAGTGGCGTACTACGATATCGAACAGTTAAGCTCTTGTCCTAGAACTTAGGATGAAAAGGAAAACTTTTTTGGAAAGATTTTATTGATTTTGGGTTTGTTAGATTTTTCTTTGCCTCGATTAGCAGAACAATATTGGAAAAATCTGAAAACAAAAAACGTTTGCCATATAGGTACTTTTTCGTGAAAGTATTTTGTAAAAATCGTCATGGATATCGTTTTCTGGTTTCTTTGAGTGCAGATTTAGAAAATAACTACCATTTTAGAATTTGAGATGTTGGACATGCACTTTCACGTACTTAAAGTCGTCATGGCTATAGTTTTCTAGATTATCGGGGGACGAGTTTCGTAAAATATATCCATTATTGTTACCCAAGATGGCTGACATGAACAGTGGAGAGGTGCAGAGATAGTTGATCCCCCTGCAAACAAATTTCTATGCAGGGGGTCACTTATCTTTGCAGCTGACTGTACATACTTTGTCGTAAAATGACATGTATATCGTTGTCTAGGTTGTAAGGGGTACAAATTTCGAAAATGATGACCTTGATGACTTTCATTGACCGGCGGTACGGGTACGCTTAAGGTAGTTATGGTAAACTATACAACATCTTACATATAAGCGATTTACCTTGTTTCCAGGGTGATTACCGCATGTATAACATGTCCATCCCTTCCGGGTTCCCCTTCGAGAACGGCCGTATATACGCCAACATGACGCTCGATGGAATTGATGTCGTCGGCGGACACTTCGACTTGGAGCTAAAAGAAAAACGCAAAAGGGACCGATTCTAATAGGATTGCAATCGCTCAGTGCAATTTAGGTAATATCTGTCTTCAAGATAAGCTCGCACGTGAATGCAAACCATTATATTAAAAATCACATCTAGTTGGGTATATGGTGTTTATAATGGCACTGTCAAACCTTGTTGCTGCTCTCTTGCGGAGCGGGCTTCTTTTCGTCTTTTTCACAAATTGGGTCTTTCACTGTCCAGGTACAACAAAATAGGATGCAGATGGCAGAAAGGCAAAAGGTAGTGATATTTTAACTTAAAAAGACATTAACACGAAGGCACGTTGTATCGGCCATGTTAGAAATTGTCCAAGTAAGTATTTTTTTAAAATTTAAACTGACTGAATCTCGTTTCGAATGGTGGATATCCGGTAAAATGAAGGAATGGAAATTTGACGTAAAATGTTGCTAGATGAAATAATATAATCCTAAACATTGGTATATTTATCTTAGGTAGTAAAAAAAAAACTAACAAGTTTCTGAAAGTGGCCACTGGTTTATGATCTGAGCCACTGGCCAAGCTACTAGCAAGCAAGGAAAACAAGCAGCGAAGGAGCTTAATTGGACATTGTTACGACATTAATTGATCCCAAAGGTGACAATTGGATGGCAACAGCTGTATTACTGTTGTGGCATTACGGCTGCGGCATTGATGCGGGCGCTGTCGCTGTCAGTTTCCTTGACAATTCGATTCGTTGCCGCATTACTTCCGCGATTAGAATGTTTAATCGATTCTCATGATCTTCCTTCTCATGAATTTCGGATTTTACCTGTAGCTGCATTACTGTTGCAATGTTACTGCTGCAGTAATGTTGCGGGCAGTGTATACTATATATTCTCTTTGATAAAATTAGTGTCGGATTGAACTTTTCAATCAACTGAATAAAATATTATTATTAGTTACAACGTAGTAGGATCCTTAATTGCTTATAAACCAACTCTAGCGTTGTATTTTTTAAACAAAGACATCACGTGCCGAGTAATGATAAAATAAATTTAGTACGAGTACGTCCCCATTACGAGGCTAATGGGCTGTATCTTCCGTGCTGGGGAATAAAAGATCCGTCGATTAGAAACTTTATGTTTGCAAATATCTTAGGCCCCTCGCGAATGCTGCGTGAAAATATCAATGACTTTGTATCGGCGGTTGTTGGCTTCCAGGTTATCTAGTTTTCTCTTCATTCTTCTATTCAGATCCTCGAATATAGCAGTAATTTAATAATAATCTTTGAAATTTTACAAGAAACCTCGATTTTATCCGATACTTAAAGATTTTAGGCTTATTTTTTTAAAGGGTCTCAGGTAATAGGAATAAAAATGATTTATTTTATAACCTGAATGAAAATGAAAGAGTTTGCTAATGGCCAGCAGGGTGTCACTGTAATACATCCTTACCTAATGGTATCTACAGTACATATGATACTACTTTACCGCACTAGTGCGATAATTAGCATATTACGTAACTATGTATATCGAAAATTTAAAGGGTCATATCTCATATGTGTATATATATATAGTACCTGGGCGACCGAGCTTTGCTCGGTTATAACTATTTATTGTAATATGGTGGTGTATAGGTGATAATCTACATAAACTTAAAAAGTAAAATGTGAACTGACAATTATTATTATTTACAATCGATTTTAACCTTACAGCACTTGTCACAGAGTAACGCCCGTCTATTGTCAATTTCTCTAATTACATAGGACATTTTTTTACTAAATTAAACTTGTCTAAAACAATAAAAATTAAAAAATTATATATAAACTTGAACATATAAAAAAAAAACAAAAGTTAGTTGGGCGAGATTCGAACCCGTAACACTCGTTTAGCAGTCCGCGTCTTAACCCGCTGGACCAGACGGACAGTGGCTGGTAACACGAAATTATCGACCATATTCTGCGTCGAAAGAAAAACGCATGAAAACTCGAAAACACGCGTTTTCCCAAACATAAGACTAATGTAGATCGATTGTATACCCCCAAAATCCCCCAATTACCAAATTTCAGCGAAATCGTTAGAGCCGTTTCCGAGATTACACACCGACTGAGTTTAGAAGATGCTAATAATATGCATGGAAAGTTGGAAACGGAGCCTTTTTAATTTGGTCGAGTAATACATTTTTTTTAACCAACTATTAGGTTTCAAATGTTAGTTCAAAGAGGTTTTATCACACCAAACATAATTTATAGATTAAATTATCTCGTAAATTACATTAATGAATAAACATAACATTTTATCGATTTGATATCCATCAGTCAAATAGAAATACGAAAATATTAGCTTTTTTTTTTTTAATTGGCTGTTTGTCGATTTCGTTCGCGCCTTTACCATGCGCGCGCATTGGATTCGTGCGTAAAAAAAAATAACGCGCCAGCCATTTTCCGTATTTGACGTTTATATATTGACGAAAATGTCCTTTTTAAGTATTGAAAATGAAGAACACATAAAATGACGCTGCCAGTAATACTAATAGAGGCAAGTTGGTAGCTTACTTTAATGAACTGGCGAATAAGTGCCTACAAGCCCAGCACGCTTTGGTGTCAATTATTCGATGTTAAAACTGTGAGGCACAATTTTGATAATTGTACTTTTGTACTGTACAATTGTACTGTTTTGACAGAAAAATCTAATTTATAAGTTTTGTTTTTCCTCGCAAGTGTGTTGAAAAACGTCGTATGAAACGCGTGTGCATTGGTCATTACCCACATCGGTTTTCTTATTGCGCGCTCGCTTACAGCTCGCGCGCACAATATCGCCTCGTGTATAATGACCAACTTAGCACACTTGTATCATAAATCATAAAGTACTACTCATATATTCATATGCATATATTTTTTACTTATTATGAATTTTAGCTGAAAACCTTCGCCGTGTCTGAAAATATATATTTGAAAATATATCGATTTATTTCAGTACTTATTGTATAATTCAAGCACATAAATGGTAAAATATTCAGCCATTCATTAAATAGGATATTGATAAAAATTATTCGCAGTGAAATTCACATGCAAATGATTGGAATGATTAAACGTTTTAAAATAATTTTGGATTAAAGTATTAATCTTGACGAGTACGTTCCGTTTAAGAAAAATGTCCCGGGGTGGCTTAATGTAGGTACGAGTAAAAATACAGCCCGGAGGGAGCAAGGAGCAGGCGACTAGATCGAACCTTTGCAATTTATATGGCGGGAGCTAAAGATATGGACTCAATTATACCTACAGTGTACCTTAATCTGAAAGGTTGATCGGATTGTATTTCTGCCATTGAAATAAACGAAGCAAATACTTTTTAGCACATTCATATGAATATGCCGTTTCAGAATAGGTGAATATATAAAATTACATTGTCAACAGTAGAGTATGCAGATAAATTAAATATCGTTATAATAGTACATTACGATACAAGTGCGAAAAATAGGAAATTCGAAACGAGTGGCGATAAATTAAAACACGACCGAAGGGAGTGTTTTAAATCGACACGAGTTGCGAATTACCTATTCGCACATGTATCTTACAACGTTTTACAGTACATATGGCCCTTTAAATGTTCGACACAGTAATGTAATATGCTACTTCTCGCACTAGTGCTATAAAGTAGCCCCATATGTACTGTAAAAGACTTTATGTAGGTATCTCTATATCGTCATCAGAGAGCTCTGTATCTTGGGTATCTCTCTGTAGGCATATACCTACCTGGTACAAACAAAATAAGCCAAAAATAAAAATTTCACGTCCGCAGCTCGAACAAGGGTATTTTTCTGCTTAAACACAGTGAGCAAAATCGCATTTTGCTCACTGAGTGACACAAAATAACATTCAAACGACCTTTATATTCGAATATCATTTCAACGTGCGGGCCTAATGAACTTCGAAATATTTGGATTCTATTGTCTTTGTCCCTTTCACGTCATTAGCAAAAAGAAAGAGACAAAAAATGCATACGTAATTCGACGGTATATTGACGGTTTATAATAGACCCCCGAAATAACCATATTTATTATACAATCAACCATAAAACTATACGTATTTTATTATACAATCAATACAATTAACTTAAAAACAATTGTTACGCAAAGTTAATAATTCTATTTTTAACGATCTCTATAGGTAAAAAACTTAAGTAAGTCACCTGTTGTATGTAGTTGTGACGTGTTCGAATAGACATTTGTTTTGTTTGTGTGTGTCTTTTAAACATGTATTGTCTATTCGAACACGTCAAAACTACATACAACAGGTGACTTACATAAGTTTTTTACCTATACTATAGTTGACAAATTTGATGATGAGACTACGTTGTGGACATATCCCATTGAATCAGTTCGGTTATTTAATGAAGAAAGTTTCTTCTCCTAATTGTGATGAATGTGACGTATTAGAAGACGTGTACCATGTTATAATGGAATGTGTCCGGAATGAAGCTGCTAGGATACAACTGGCTTTTTCAAGCCATAATACTATGTTTGATGTCGGGGGCTGCAATAGCGTTCTGGCTGCTCCTCTGTCAGACTCTGCCATGGCGCTACTACAGCTTGTACGAAAGGCTATTGTTAATAGAATTAGTTAATTGTATAAGAATATTGTATTGTTGTTTTTTTATGGAGCGACATGTTCACCTCGGTGACAAGCTCTTAAATAAAGAAAAAAAAAAAAATAGTTGACAAATAGTTGAATCCGCAATTCGGACCGTATCTTGCAAAAAATTTGTTGATTGAACTACGAGTATCAATTGATGTCCGTTATTTCATTATTTCCGTATTATTTTATTGAAATTTCTTTCGTTTTGTCTTATTGCGGTAATTCAACTTAATTGTTAGAATACCTTAGGGATAAAATTTTTCAGGTTGTATTTTTACCTTCCAAATATGTTCTCACTGCTGCTGTGAAAAGTTTTGTGTACTACACGAGATCAAAGTTATTTACATCTCATGCGCTTTTGAGTCCCTTACTACGCTCAAGATTATAAATTAGATTCACGAGCGTAGCGAATATAGAATCTTTCGCTTGCACGGGACTCAAAATAAGCACTCGAAGTAATATCAAACTTCGCTCTCTTAACTGTTGGTCATGTTTTGTGACGGTTTTGCCACGACCCTGACGACCATATTGGTGAGTGGCGCGCATCTCACTCACGACTTTTACTTCATTTCGCTTGCACCAATTAGCGTGAGAGATCTTCAAGGTCGTATCAAAATAAGGTTAAAACCATAACAGGTTGTTAAATCAGAATCGGGCTCCGTGTTTTGTATAATACACATGTAAATAAAAAATATGTCTTTAGAAATGGGTGTCTTCCATAGCTATCTACTATAGACGTACTACTGCGCTAGCGGGATTTCTATAACCCATTCTTCTTTTTTTGATTCCATATCTGTTGAAAAATAGCTACCCGTAATGTGGCGTCACGTCGAACTTTCTCTTGTTATGGAGGTATACAATAGCACATCACATCAGCTTATCAATTGTATATTACCTACCTATTAGTCGCGTAATATTAACGTCATTAATAGTTCTGCAAGTGGCTAGAGTGTGACGAAGCGGCGTACTCCAAGTAAGTCAAGTGGAATGGCTGCTTTGATCTCTCGACTGGATGATTCAATTCGAGTTAGTAATCCTATTACCGTCATACCTGGGGAGTGATTCCAATGACTTAACTATGTAAGACAAACGATTGGGCGAATAAGTAACAGCTCCCCGATTGCACATGCACATACTAGATTTTTGCTATCTGAGAATAAACGGATTTATCTGAGCTCTACGCGGTCTTCACATGTGAAAAGTGTATGAATTACATGTTTACACACTTTTCCATTTTTATTTCTTTGACATTTGGGCATAATTTTAAACCTATAAACACGTATTTTACTTTCCTCGTTTTCGATATGAAATAGTAGTGTTTAACTCGGGTGAAAGGCACCATTTCAGTCTCGGATTATTGGCGCTCCCACTGCGTTCGAGCACCAAATTACCTCGGCAGAAATGAGTGCTTTTCACCCCTTGATTAACAATCTACTATTTCATATCACTGCAAATGTTGTATTGACTTGAATTAATTAGTATTCACATTGCTATACGGTGCCGCCTGTAGGCTAGTGTATGCTAATTGATGGATGTGAAATAGTCCTTTGAACCGAGGACCCTAATCATTTACAAGGGTAGGTACAATGCAATACAGCAGAATACTTGTACACCTCAATAAAAGAAAATTGTAAAAGTCACAATTATATAGATAGCGGTAACACGAACTTACTCTGCATACCTTGAAATACTGATGCTCTTAGTGTGAGCAACTGGCGTTTCATGTAAACTTTAAATATATAAATAAAATTATGGGAGGTACCAATTTTGTCTCTTTTAGACGGAGACGCAGTTAACGCTAGTTAACAGGTTTATTCCAGTCGGAAGTCGGAAGAGTTTTTTTATATTTATTTATTGGGTAAACAAACAAGTGACAGTTTAGAATTTAATACAAGACTTTTATATCGAATTACAAGAATTTAATATCGAGCCGAAAACCAACGCCTAATGTGATTGAAATGAAAAACCTAACGTTGCGAACATTGAATGAAGATAAAGTAAAATATTCTATATTTTTAGCGTGTCTGTATGTCTTGTTGACTTCGGATTTGAATTCAAATGATCCTTCACGGCTACGTTTCCGTATCCATAGTATCCGTAAGCTGCATTCTAAAACGTTTGAAAACACTAAAAATTCAAACGTCCCATATCCCATGCTAGGCGCTGCGAGCTGTTTTTCGTAGGGATGCGCACTAGAGTCTCTAAGCTAACTCTGCATCTGCATCGACACACAAAGTATGGATTATAATTTATATTTTTTATTTTTTTATTTAATCTTTATTGCACATAAGAAAACACACTGTACCATAGGCGAAATTAATGCCGTAAGGCATTCTCGACCAGTCAGCCTTTAGGTAAAGCAGTTATTTTCATAGACTTAGACCAAGATAACTCTGCAACGATTTTGATAGCACAAACTATGCAAGTGTTATACATATTTTGATAGAAGTTTGCACATAGAAGTTAGATATGCTACACACACACGAGTGATAAGTGTCAATTGTGCGTTTAAATGGTTATATAGTAACCAGTGAAAAAATTAATAAAGTGTATTAGATTCGATTCGAACATTATACAATTCGAAAACAATTTAATTTGAGTCTACGAGGTGGAAAAAATTAATGGACCCTGGAGGGAAAGTGCCTTAGGCAGTGTCTTACCTGAGCGAACAACTTGCGAACACGAAGCGGCACGGCGCGGCGCGGGTGAATTCAATCCTTTGATACCTATGGAAGTGTCCTACGTGGGCGATCTCCGAATGCCGTTGGGCCGCCGCGCCGCGCCGCGTCGCATTCGCGAGTCATCGCCCACGTAAGCCGCTGCGTTAAAACCTTAAGCTAACATTTTACGTAACTTACTTATTTTACTTTTGTAATATGGGCCTTGTTACCTGAATCAAATTTTAAATAAATAAATAAAATCAAAGAAAACATTCTTTAATATTTTTTAAATAAACAAAACTGCACATAAAGATATTTTTACGATTTGCTTGTCTTAAAATATTCGTGTGTACTAAATAATAGATTTTATCAAATTTTATGTATACTTTGTACGATAGATGAGTGTAAGTAAGAACTTGTTTCTTAGAGGAATTTTAACGGTTAATATTAAGAGGGAAGAATAGCTTTTCGAATCTAGCGAAATAACGGTAATTTTTCCACTAATTAAATCTTAACAAATCACTTTGATTTTGATGTCGATCGTTTCAGCATAATATATTCTAGGTTTATAGATTTCGCTTTAAAAAAAAACCTGTTTTTGTTTTGCAAATTTTGAAAAAAAAGGAAACCTTTTTCTCACTGTGTCAATAACATTCTCACCTACTTTTTCACTGTGTCAATAACATTCTAAAGAATCATGGAAAACGGAAAATATTTAGAAATGGAAGAACGTTTGCTCTTTTTGTATGGACGAAATCACGTGCTATACTTTCCTCTTAACTGTATCGACTAGCGGAATAAAATAGCGAGTATTTATTTTTTGATATTTTTATTCGGTTCGATTCCCGGGCGACACAAGAGAAGTAACAAAAAATTAAATGCAGTTATGTTTCTTTAAAAAAAAAAAGAATGTTTACTTTAAGTAAAATGAGCTAACTTAAAGTTATAAGGCACTCTCACTCCAAGGCCCATAATTTATTTTTATTATACTATAATGCATTATGGGTACGTGTGCTTCTTAGTTTTAGTTTCGACTCTTACATCTGGTTGCTTGATAAGATAAATAATTAAATATATAATACATTGTATCTACTGGTAACTTTAGCCCAAACGCATAATGATCCCATCCCTACTCTCCATCCGCGACACGATGCATTCGTATGCGATTTATTCGTCTCTCGCAGCGGGGGGACGCTATACGTTACAGGCATTAGAACAACCGCGATAGTCCGACTGCAATCGTGTGTGCTAATTTACGGTACGAAAATTCATTGTCGGAAAGTTTTAGAGGTTTTTCGGCTACGTAAGTTGGGAGTTTTCTTCAAATGCCAAGGTTGTGCTTGGTTGCGTTGAAGGACGTTTTTAACTGACTTCAAAATACCAAAAGGAGGAGGAGGTTCTCAAATTAAATTGTATGTTTGTGTTTTTTGTTTGTCACCTAAAAACTCCGTCAATTGTCAAGCGATTTAGGCAATAATTTAGTTTGTTAGAATGTATATACTCGTACTTACAGATTGGTCTCATTTTTGTCAAAATCCAGTTCTGATGTTGGAGTTCCTACACGAAAAATTGAATGAACTTCTCAAACCTAAGCATATATATATAGCCCGCCTGTATATATATATATATATAGCCATACAATTGTAATTTAACAACTTTAGAATTTACAATTTAATTCAAATACACTCTAAATATTACGTCAATAGATAATGATGTCATACAGTACAAATTAAGCTTAAGCTAAACTAAAACTAACAAACTACTCAAAGAGGCCCCCGCGAGTTGTTCCCGGCGCAAAGGTGCCCATCACACTCGCTGCGTTACCGCGTTGAATTGCGATGGATAGCCTTTGCGCCAGGAAAGAACCCACGCGGGCATCACACCCCCTCTCCCTAGCTCGCTTATAAAAAATATATATAGTGATTTTTTATTTTCATCAATAAATCAAATTATGTTAATACATAGAAGTGGAACTGCTGATGAAGCTGAAATTTCTCAACGATGCGTAATTTATATTTGACGATTTGTTTTCTCATTAAGTTGGTTCAGTTAGATTTATAAGCAACATTTTCGTCAAAATCGAGTTTTGGTGATGGGTTCCACGAGGAATTGAGGGATCTCCTAAAATCCTGTAAGCACATAGCACATTTGGTGAAATGGATCTGCTGATGAGACTAGAATGAAACTCTTCGGCGACAACTATTTTACGTCTTGAGGTTAATTGTAATTGTTGTGAGATGTACTAATCTATGCCGGGGCCCTAACTCAACAAATCCCGAACAGATTTTCATACGGTTTTCACATATCGATAGAACGTTCTTGAGGAAATTTTAAGTATATCATTTATTAATGTTTTTTTTGGAAAATTGGTGAAATACCTATGACGATGTTTGCTAACGACGTATAAATATAAAGCCAAGACTTATATCGAAGGCAGACAAACATTTTCACTTAACGTTTAAGTCCCCGCAATATTTAAATAAAATCACAAAGGTTTGAGCTTCTTTGTGTAGTTGTAATTTCCTCAAACCCACGACAATCCCGACTCATCTTTGTTCCTTGACAACACCTTCCCTTGGGCTTTCCGGTAACTAACATAATTGTTCAGCCAACTTGATCCTTATCGTGAACAGGATAACTGTTTTTTTGTTACTAGAAGTTGTAAGGGCACTCAAAGATGGATTTATAGCATGATGACTTTACAACTTTTGTAGTCGTTTTCATTTCACACACATGGTCGGTTGTTTGTCTAGACATGGGAAGTATTGACAAAGTGGATATCTACTACACTTTATAAATAAATAGAGACATAAACGACAGTATAAAGCTTAAAATGTTCAATATTATTTTTGAGTATCATCTTAGGCGTCGTCATAACAATATGGCGGTAGCCCCTTGAGCCAAAGACAGATACTTGCGGCCATGTTTTTGCATTTTGATGATGTATAATTTAAAAAAAAAACTTATAAAAGTATCAATGCATATGCAAGTAATAATCAACCTTCATTGATATGTATATATGCCTACACGCTCTTGCCTCTTGTGTCAACAGAAAACAAAACAGTAGAGAATCCTGAAAAATAACAGACAAAAGCGGGATTAAGCCGTCAAAACGCTTGGCAGCATTATTGTATCCTGGATGGCTTTTGGTATTATAAAAAAAGCTTTTATGCAGAATATTAACGTAAAATAAAAAATAAGAATTTGCTAGAATTGAATTGTGTAGGTACGGGGTAATTAATTATTATTGTCCGAGAATTGCCGTTACAACTTGGTTGTAGGTACTACGCGTCACCTAGCTGGGCGCTATTTTATTTAAAGTTGTAAAATTAGGACATTATTTCTCCTATTAGGATTGAAAGTGCTCGCTCGTGATACTGAGTAGAAATAATATACTAAATTCCTGTGTACCTGTTCAGCGCCATCTATCGGCTAATCATTTAACTCATTTGCGAGACGAAGTGCACGTACGTTTTTCGAGGATAATTCTCTATTATGTGAACCGATTTCAATTTTTTTTTCACGTCAGCAGCTCGAGTAAGGGTAATTTGCTGCCTAAAAACAGTGAGAAAATTCGCATTTTTCTCAGACAAAATAACATTCAAGTGACTTTTATATTCGAATGTTATTTCAACGTGCGGGGCCTAATAAAATATCGAAATATTTGGATTACATTGTCTTTGTCCCTTTCACGTCATTAGCAAAAAGAAAGAGACAAAAAAGTTCACACGTAAATCAACGGTATATTGACGGTTAATAATAGACCCCCGAAATATTTATTTTGGTTGTGATTGTGACTTGAGAATGAAAATTGTTATGTTTAAATAACGTGCATTTATTATAATTTTTAGGCCTCGCAGATGACTTGCGATGTTATAGTAAATTCCATTATATCGTAGGACTCGCAACGCGCATATGTTACTTATGGTGTAAGTAGGTACATATAAAAATGTGCAAATCAGAATAATATAAGCGCAGTATTCATAAAATTTTAAAGGACAGTTTAAAATACTTAATAAAATTACCGAACCAACGCGAAGGACAATTCGAAAACACATATTTCTTTCCCACTTGGCTTTGCTGTTAGACTAAACGGCCTCTGAAACAGTAACATTTTATAAAACAATCGTGCCATGCAACGGATAAAGTCACCATAAATTGTTATTATTTGATCATTCACATTTATCAACAGGAGTTACGGGAAGTCTAAAATGCCAGAAAAGTCATAACATTGTAACGAAATATCGGTATCACACGAGGATACTTCGTTTTTCTTTTTAGGCGAAATAACAAATCGCCAGTAAAAAGGAAAGCTGTCTCAAGATACAGAACAAGATGACGGAGTTCGATATATTGTGTTCTCGTCGTATTAAGTAAATATGTCATTTCTTCTGTATTAGATAGAAACATTTCGATTGCTATCTTGAGATGGCCGAGCATTTTTGCTAAAAAACTAACGGGCGCTTTTATGTTTCATCGTGGTCGTCCACGGTAATGACGACATAGTAAGTCCAAAATGTATGAGATGGTATGCAGTCGCTTTTACATATACTATCGTGTTGACTAAATATGTTGTCCACGATTTACCGTTAATGTCCACGACAGTTTATAAGCAACTGCGTATATAATTTCTTAGGCACATTTTAGTCCCCCTGCTGTGTCGTGATTATAAAATTATGTCGTTATCGTGGACGATCACGATAAAGTATAAAAGCGTCCAATATTTAAGGTAGAAGTAATTAAAATAGACGTACTTTATAAGACATTATTAACCTAATGTAAAATGTATACCTATATGTTAGTGTTAATAGCATTAGTAGCCTACAGTGTTCCCCTATAACCAGGCCGGATGTACGTTTGTTGCCATCGCTCTGTTATAAAAGGCTTCTATTTAGCTGCTTAGGGTACGTAAACGACTTTTCCGTTATTCTACTTATTTAAAACCCGCAATATCGAGTTCAATAAATACCTCTCAAGAACCCCGACTTGGTATTCTGGGGCGTTATTGTTACCACTTACTGAGTGTGGTTAACAGTCTGGTCACTTAGTTGCACTAGGATGATTTTTTAATCAGCATGTCTGTACACGGTACTTATGCGAAGTGTCGGTTTCCAACGCCACATTTAAAATGCGTATCTTTTATGATAACAAAGAATCCTGAGCCATTTTAACCATACTAAGTGCCAACATTTTTACAACCTTGGCATGCTAATTGTGTTGGGAAATGTAGAGGGAATGCCACGATAAACTAACCAACCCAAATCAACCAACTGAAATCACCGTGACCAACCAGCCAACTACTTAAATTAAATTACTGGACTTACCTGTTTAATCGCGTAGAAGGTAATCAAAAACCGCATAAGTTGGAAACAGCACTTTAGAGACTATCCGAGGGCACAACTTTCAGCAAGGAAACAGATAATAAGAAGGCAGAGTGTTGGCGTGACAAGAACTGGTAGAAAATTATAAGTACCTAAACGTATCATGACTTTGATGTAAATCTGCACCAAATAGGAGAATAATATAGAATTCAATTCTCACAAATTTTCAATGATCTATCATATATGGTTCCAGAGTTATATTTGTACAAGTTTGAATGTTTATATGTTTGCACCCATAGTAAACTTACAACGTGTAGTTAAGGATCACGAAAGATTTTGTCCACTGTCTCAAATATTATATACTTAATGTATAAAGAAAATAGTCTATGGAAAATTAACGAATCTGGTTATTTCGTTACGTGTATACCTAAGTGTATTTTTATTTTATTTACAATAACAATACACATAATGGATATATATATATATATAGAGGATTACTATAACTAGCTTAAATCTTAAATAGGCTTTATACCAAGGATGCTGGCATTGTCTCGTTGTATCGCAATACTGATACGTTGTGCGAGGAAGCCGCCAGCTCTTCGGTCACCAGTTACGTCAACCAGACGCTTCGCGATTTCTGCAAAAAACTTGTATACAGGGTGATCAATCCAAAACGGTCAGTATGTCTCAGTCAGTATAACTTTCATATGTACAAACTATTAAATTTACTTAATTTTATATTATACACATAGTTTTAAGATTAGACCCTATGCATTTTATATTGCTATGCCCTTACAGGGTCCATGTGGAACTACCCAGACTTTGTAATATCGATAATACCATGGTTGCAATAAATAAATAAATATGAAATATGGAGAAGTCAGAAACTATGAGAGATAGCTACAATTCTGTTCTTAGGAAACATGGCTTCGATTTTAAATTTAATAATAATGACATTCATATTTTTTTTTATTTTTACTTATACTATTTACACGCGATTACATAAAGATTGACCAGGTTCGATTCCCGGTTATGTATGGGAGATTAAAAAAAAGATTGAATGTCATTATTATTAAATTCAAAATCGAGACCATGTATCCTAAGAACAGATGTGGCTATCTCTCATAGTTTCTGACTTCTCCATATTGACCGTTTTGGATTGATCAACCTGTATACTATATAGTATATACAAAGTCGCATTCCTGCAATACACAAGGTTATTGCCAGATGGTGTCACTATAGCTGCAGGTCTCAGAGGGCCTACCGCGAACCACGTTCGACGTGTTGCCTCTCTGTCACACTTGTAAATTTGTACGTAAGCATGACAGGGAGGCAACATGTCGAACGTCATTCGCGGTAAGCCCTCTGTTCTATACTCCATCTATTTTGTTCGTCTCTTAGACCTCTGCTTTCGGGTTCGGGTTCTGCAGCGCTATCTACTTATAAACGAAAGTTGAGTTATTTTGAAGTAGGTCTTGGTTACATTTATTTTGTTCGACGCTTTTACCTCTTCTCTTGTCAAAATAATTCAACTTCCATTCAATACTTGGCGCTCCATATTGGAGGATCGTAACTAATAATAATATATATTTAAATATTTGAGCAATTAGTCACAGCTTTAAGTTGTAACTAATGAAATCCCAGTTATAATATATAACTTTTTTTTATTTATGTAATAGGCTGCAAACGAGCAGACGAGCCGCCTGATGGGAAGCAGTCATCGCCGCCCATGGACATAAGCAACATCGGAGGAGCCACTTATGCGTTGCCAACCTTTGAGAACCCTAAAAACCTGCTTCTTGAAGAACACCATGTCATAGCGCAAGGGAAACACCTCAGAAGGTAGCTCATTCCACAACTTGCACGTTCTGGGAAAAAAACGACCGAGATGCCCGCTTGTTCTTGGTTTGCCACGTGTCGAGAAAGTGAGGATGAACTTTGTTTCTTTGGCGGGAGGTGCGGTGATAAAAACGTGACGGTGGCACCAATTCAAAAAATTCTTCAGAACATTCCCCATTGTACAGACGGTAGAACAGGCATAGAGAGCCAACGTCTCTCCGAAGACTGAGAGGTTCCAAACCGACTGTGAGATCGGGGTCACCAACAATACGAATTGCCCGACGTTGGATAGAGTCAAGTGGAAGAAGTTGGTATTTCGGTGCTCCAGACCAGAGGTGAGAACAGTACTCCATATGTGGTCGAACCTGCGCTTTGTATAACGAAAGCCGGTGACCTGGTGTGAAGTACTGTTTCGCTCTATTGAGCACCCCGAGCTTCTTAGAGGCCAGTTTGGCTTTGAGTTCCAAATGGCCCCGAAACTGGACTTCGTTCGTAATGTCGACACCGAGTATCCCGATACTCTCAGAAATGGTAAGGGGAATGTTCTGGAACTTAGGCGCTAAGACAAATGGGGTTTTCTTAGAGGAAAACGCGCAAACTTGTGTCTTACTGGGGCTTAACTGGACATAATGCAGCAATAGTATTTTATACAATCGTGATGTAATGTGGGCTTTTCAGTCAAGTACCGTGATTAGGGCTACGAAGCTTGCTGAATAGCCTAATGAAGGCACTAGATTGCAAAGCTTCATTATATCACTATTGTATACAATACTTTTTCTACGAGTCATCTAAAATAACACTTTTTCTAGTATATATTTTAATTAATTAAAGAAAATAAGGTAATTATCTCTGTTGTACAAAAGACATCAACGCTTGCATAATATATGAATATTACTCATGAAATAGTAGCGCGTTGGTGTCTTCTCCACTGGAACGCGGCACCACGTGATTGGTCAAATTCATTATATGAAAAGTACGCAATTACAGTTTGGTACACGAAATCTTAATTCAACCATTACAGTCGACAAGTAGAAAAAAAAACTATATTTGTCAAATCAGCTTAATAAAATATATAAAACCGAACCTAACAAGGCATTTTGCGAAAACTAGTTTTAATTAGTGAAAATGTGTATCGCCTTGGGGCGATACGGAAAACTAGTTTTATCTAGGGAAAACGCATTTTCACAGCAGCTACTCGTACTACGAGTATTATATGTTAGGGTATAATGTAAGGTGATTTGGTTAACTCGCTTCATTATAATTTATCACAAAAAAGCGCGGACAAATTTCAGCGTCTTCGGTTAGCCCACTTTGCTGAAACTTTGCAATGAAAAAAAAAATATTTTCACCTCATCCACTTTGCTCAGTGCTTTCAATAAAATAAAAAAACTATTGGTTATTTTTTTATGTAAGTACTAAAATTATAAACATACATCAAGAAGGTTCAACTACAGGAAGATTTATTTAATATTCATTTCACTTGGAACATTATAAAATGTTCGAACAAAAAAACAGTAATAATAATATTTCTGGAAGAAATAAAATGCCAACTCCCACGCCCACTCCCACAGCCACTCCCACTTCCTCTTCTTTCTCTAATATTCTCTTCTATTCTTCAATCCCCTTAGGGGATGATTTCTGGAATTCAGTTTGAATCTCGATGCCATAACTAAATCTGTTGAGCGGTATAAGCGTGAAGAGGTAACAGACAGACAGACAGACTTCCTGTTTTAAATTATAATCTTAGTATGGATAGTTGAAGTTGATTACGTGAACATGGATTTAATCATAAAAAAGAATCGAATTGGTTAAGTCAATCGCGAGATAATCACGCACAAACATATATACAAAAATACGGAACAAACTGAGAACCTTATTTTTTCTGAAGGCGGTTAAAAAGGAATTGGATAGCTGTTGCGCCTTTTTTCTTTCGGCGTTATTCATTTTCTCTATCCTTGTATCTGCTTTGATCGAATACTCGTATTGTAAACTTTTTAGTATTATGTGTGCATTTGTGTTGTTTTCTTTAGCCATTTTATGATGTTTATTCATATTTTAAAAATAACAAGGTCATGAAAGAGCTTTTTTCTATAGTTTTCTTTGAGTACTTACACTTGTCTATTATTGGTTCGGTTGTCGTTTTTAGGGTTCCGTACCCAAAGGGTCAAGCGGGACCCTATTACTGAGACTTCGCTGTCCGTCCGTCCGTCTGTCACCAGGCTGTATCTCATGAACCGTGATAGCTAGACAGTTGAAATTTTTACAGATGATTTAAACAAATACTAAAAACAGAATAAATTTTTTACCGTTTTTATAAATAATGGCACGGAACCCTTCGTGCGCGAGTCGGACTCGCACTTGGCTTTTTATTTATGTTAAGCCTAATGCTTTATTACAATCCCTTTTATTTTTAATTTGATACTTCTAATCGGGCCATATTATCTAGGGTAGACACATTTCTTGTTTAGTCTCAAT
Source organism: Cydia pomonella (assembly GCF_033807575.1). NCBI lineage: Eukaryota > Metazoa > Arthropoda > Insecta > Lepidoptera > Tortricidae > Cydia > Cydia pomonella. The sequence goes on along the minus strand of NC_084706.1, from coordinate 10,547,548 downwards.
TTATATATGAGGCCCTTATATTCAGTCGGAGATCAAGCTTCGCCGTCTGATAATCAGATTCATTCACAGAGTAATGAGTACCTACTATTAAACATGCGAACTAACAAATCCATATGAGATTAAACGCAATTTCAGTTTCATACCAATCCCCGCCGTTGGAATACGCAATACGGTTCAAAATTTCCTGTCATCAATTTTGTTCAATGTTGTTGTTGAGGCGAATAGTGACTTCGAGCAAAATGCAGTCGAATGTAGTCTCTTGTAGAAGCTTTATGAAGCCTATATTGGCTTGTGCAAGTATGTTCGTCAACAATTAATTTTCGACTTGAAAAGATATGCCAAACTCTCGCAGACGAAATATGAGGATTAAATTCCTGTACACCACTTAACGAGACTAATTTATGCACGGACTTGCATCGCGTGCTTCGGGGAAACTTGAATTAACTAAACTAATTGAGAGGTAATGGTTGAGCTCCATACGTTTTGTTGGTAAATTGAGTTGTTGTTGAGATACATTTAATCAAAAGTCACTGGCGTACCGCAACCTATCGACGACATACGTTTTGAATATTAATTGAAAGTTGTGACCGCTTCTATCTGTTCAGATCAGGTTTATCCAGGGGTAAATTACAAAGATTGGCGCTGATGTACATATCTATTTCGGCAATCATCAAGTTACTGTCCCAATGTACGTGTAATATATAAAAACAAGAAATTAATACATATGTACCTAATCTGGGGGCACGGCAATGCCCCTGCCAAGACGAGCAAAGCGAAGCGCCAGGGCACTACCTACCTTTTCTCGAAGCGCTTCGTCGTTTTTTTGAACTCTCATAAATTGGGTTTGGATTATACCAGTTAAACAAAATTCTCGGGATACAATGTCAATAGTGGAGTTATTAAGCATAAAACATACCCATTAAGGCAGAATTCCTAACCTCAAAACCGTAGAGAAATTCCTCTTTTATAATGTTCTGTAAAGTGTCCATGAATTTCTAATAACGATCGGGTCTTTCATTTCATGTTTGAAACCTAACCATATACCACCCAAACTTGTATGGGAGTGGAACATCATTCTTTAAGTTTGACGTAACTTATTATCTCCATAATACTTATTTATCTCATCAGCGTAAACGAGAAAATCCCCGTATAGTCTTTATATAATACTCGTAATATGCTGGTACATTGCTTTAACAAAGTAATAGATGACATTTTTCAACGTCGTGTTTTCCATATTTGCGTGTCGCAAACGAATTACTCCAACGGCCTACGACGACGTGGCGTGAAATTGCCTTTGATGAAACCCGGAGCACTCACCGTATCTTATCAAGGTTTGAGTTTCAAAATCGGAAGATTTTAAAGCGCAAATTTAAAACAATCTTTACAGTACATATGGGGCTTCTTTATAGCACTAGTGCGAGAAGTAGCATATTATGTTACTGTGTCGAACATTTAAAGGGCCATATGTACTGTAAAACGTTGTACGATACATGTGCGAATAGGTAATTCGCAACTCGTGTCGATTTAAAACACTCCCTTCGGTCGTGTTTTAATTTATCGCCACTCGTTTCGAATTTCCTATTTTTCGCACTTGTATCGTAATGTACTATTTTGTGGAAGCGGTTTTAAAATCAGCGCGTAAGACGGTGTACTTCCGTTTGGCCCAAATACTTTTCGCCAAATTTCACTTTCCAATAAACATATCGCAGTAGTTTCATTTCCCAAATGAATCTTTGGCAAATTTACACTTCGCAATTAATTAGTTTAGTTAAATAATCATTTGGCATCATTTTACATCAATGTCAAATTTTATTAAGACAAAAACTATTTATCAAACGTATTTTCATGGCAAAACTTATATTTCAAAAAGATGTTTGATCAAATTGTCACTTCGCAAATTTGGCAAATAGGCACTCAAGGAGCAATCGTGCCAAGCGGCATCGCCTGAGACTGCACTTACATACTTGCCCCCACTAGTCGTCGGATGCAAATATTATAGGGCGAAATTAAGCTTGATTTGAAAACTATAAGTTTTAACAATTTGCTTCCAAAGACAATATTGTCGAGAATTCTATGGTAATATACTTCTCCTAGACGTTTTTATTGCATCTTTCAGTTTTCATGAAAATTTGTAAAAACTAAAAATGGGGATGTAAAAGTGGGGGAGGGAGGGAAACAATAACTTCTCGGCGTGTTTCTGCTTCTATTTATTCTTATAAACTAAAAGCTACATGCATGCCAAGTTTCGTGCTTTCTGCCGGATGGGACCATATTAGTTGAGGTTAAGAAGCCGCACTAAAAACTGTTCTCGGAGATTGGGCTTTGTGTGCTACAAGCACACTAGAGTCTTCTTCAATCGTATGGGACCCACATGAATCGTCATATGCATTACTTCTAGAGAAAGTCCATAAAGCGTTCTTGAGATTCCTATATAAAAAAAAGTCACGGGGTTTTACCCGTTTTTGTATCCAACAAAAATTCTACTCGGGGATCTCGGATATAACTCTCTGGAGGTAAGGCGCAACAATAATTTGTTAATCGCGGTGTGTTGTATGCTGCAAGGGGAGTCTGACTGCCCAGAAGTCGTGGGTAGAGTCTAAAGACTTTATGTCCCGGAAGTCCCGAGAGTAAACTTGAGGCCTCGAGCGCGCCCTCTGCTGTAGGTCCCGGCCGCGCGTTTGCGTCTGGATGGGCATGTGTGTACCGTGAATGCTTGAAGTATTGAGACTATTGTGAGATGATGGATGATGGGCTAGCTAGTACCTGTATGTGATAATTTTTTGTCGTGTAAGTCTGTTTCCATATCTAGTTTCTTATGTTTTGTTTTATGTTTTCTTGTTTTGTTAACTTCTTAAATTTAGTTTCTTATTAACTTGTTAAATAAATCATTTTTGAAAATTTTTCGAGCGGCAATATATTTCGTGCATCATAGTCACTTGTGACAGTTGTGACGTCGCGTCATTAAAAGCGACATTTTGAGTTATTATATTAAAACAAAGTAGTGATACATTGCTTGCTGAATTATTTTATATGGAAAAATAAAAGTCATATGTTTTTTATAAAACTTTATTTTTATTATTTATTACAGATAAATCACAATTACAGAATATTTGATCAAAAAGTATCCTTAAACCACAATGGTTTGTCTCGATACTTATGAAAGTGTGTTCATTAAAGCCTAAACTTATGCCGCCTTTGGTTATGCGGTCGTATCAAAAATACACGCTGTATTTAAGTAGGTACCTACGGTAAGTTCTTTAGTAGATGTTATAGACTTGGCTACATAATTGTTAAATTCAAAAGGTGAAGCCTTCCAAAAAGGAACAAAAAAAGGGGCATTTACTGTTCCTTTTAAATGCTCTCCGAAGCATCATAAATGCTAAATGGCGAACAAAATGACTGAATCGGTGCGAAAATTGTAAACGGCAACAATAATTCGAGCTTTGCGGTTTTATTGTAAAAGCCCGAAGAGGCTGTGAAAGCTTTTACCGGCAAGACTTCACTGAAAGCCGATTACTTCTTTCGTCGCACTTTGGCAAATATTAACAATAGATAGGTAAAATATTAATGTTAAGTGACTAAACATCGAGGGCGCCACGGTAGCGCTAGTGATGAGATATGTTTTTCAATTGCCGTTTCGGATAAGATAAATTTTCAACCTACATAGTTGTAACATATCTGTTAAGAAGCAGGTTAGATCGCTATTTAAAAAACATCAAGCTTCAATTTTATGTATGTCATTGTCATTAATTCAATAATTATCAAAAAACGTGTCGCGTTAGATTTAAATTAAATTTAAGTAAATTTAGATTTAAATTTTCGTTTTTAAGCTACGTCAGTTAAGGAATTAGAAGGTTCAGCTAAAGGAGTCTTAGGAGATCGTTTTTTAAATTGACGAGTCATTTTCGTTACTCAGACTGCACCCAAAAGGTAAACTGGTTTATCATAAGCTAAAAATTGTATTATCAAAAAATCCAGGATATCTAACAGTAAAAAATATCAATAACTTGTTTCAAAACAAAGAAGTGGAAATCACAGAGAACACCAACAAAAACACGCTGCTACATTACAGAAGAATGCCTTTCTTACCGATCACTTCCGTCGAAGTTGAAAAATCATTTTCTTACACCAAATGGATATTCACAGAGACAGAGATTTCTTACAATTTAGAACAAATATTAATTGTGTATAACAAATGTCATATATTAAATGGTTGAAAAAAAAATTGGTGTTCTTTTCTCGACTTGTACCTCACTCGTAAAAATACGGTCACATCACTAGTCTATCAGAAACGTCAAATGCTACCTAAATGCCACGAGGCCTCGATATGTATAAGTGACTACATACGTCTCTAAATCCTTTTGAAAAACGAACATTTCCATTTCGAGGTTCACACGGTACGAATACAATCGTTCGGTTACGTAAACCGGGGTTACTTTGATTTGCGGGTCGCCTTTGATAATAACTTCCATCCGGTACTAAAGTACTTGTTTTAACGAGTTGAATAACACCTTAGTAGTTATTTTTTCTTTTCTGTTAACCCTGATAGTTGCTCCAATGTATAGTGATCGGGTGGACGCGTAATACTCTTATTTCGTCTTGAAAAATAAATAAATATAATAGGCCATTATTACACAAATTGACTGAGTCCCACAGTAAGCTCACTAAGGCTTGTGTTGAGGGTACTTAGACAACTTTTTTCTGATTTTGTTGGCTGAAAAACTTTGACTGTACTTGTGTCAATAATTAATACATGTAATTTATATGGTGTCTTACGTTAATCAGTATTTATTCGTGGGTTAAAAAAATACCTAAATTCGACAACCCATGCGCACGTAGCGTGGTAAAATTGATCAAATGATTACAGTAACACCAGGAGTTATTTTGGGAGCTTCCGATGTTTTCATGTATACTTTTAATACTTATATAAAAAATAGGATCGTTTGTGAGTCTGTAGTAGAGGTAGACGAAGTAGAATTGTAAGCTTGTATGTAGGGGTTAATCTCCGGAACTGCTCATCTGATTTAATTTAAAATCTTTCACCTGTTTCTATTTTATAGAATGAATTTTTAGAGTGCAAATTGTCTATATTTTATCATGCTGCTTTGCTTCAGTTTTTTCATTATACACGCGTGTGGCCACCAGGGTATTAATTTAATAATAAATAAATAAACATTGTTTTTTTTTTTTTTTTTTTATAAATACCATACCAGAGATAACAAAAAAAAAGAGTGGGTTGCGAGACTACAAAAAATATCAAGAAGAGTTGTTATCTATGATGCTCTTGCAGACATAGCGGCGGGCAAAAAATATATTAGTGCCGCATCGGAAGCACACGAGATTTCTTACTAACTGTAAAGGCAACATATCAAAAACCCGGGTGCACAGACCATATTTACTGAAACGGAAAAGGTTGAAATTCAAAAATCTGCTACTAAGTGCGATGATAAGTAAAGTTCCTACGTTACTTTTATAAATATAGCGCTTGAAGTTATTAATTTGTATCATTTGGTATGTTATCAAACCCCACACCTTAAAAAGATATATAACTTAAAAAGTACTTATCCGATTTTTATTTTTTTATTGAAGTGAAAACTTCTTTAGCGGCGCTGTGCATTTTTTGTGATGGGGAAAAAATGTTAAACTCGTGTCAGGTGTCACGTGACCGTCAGATTGAAAATTCGTAAGACGGACCCTCACCATCATGGTGACGTGTAAATTGAATGTAATCGAAGCATGGTTTTTTTACGGGCTTTTCAGCGGGTTTACTTTAGATTGTCAGTAGTGGTTTCAAAGTACCCCATTCTCAATATAACATTGATCGCGTTGGTTTTATTTATTTTTGAAAAAACATAAGTCCATTTTTTTATTTAGCGGGCTGAAAGAAGAGAAAAAACCGATTATTACATTTTATTTTCATATTTTATGTATATTAGTATCGTCAATAAATGGTACCAAACTCTAAAATTGATCAAATTAACCCCGGTTTACGGTACTTATCACTTTGTCGTCAAAAGTGAAATGTTATGTTTTTTATTCAAATCGCACAATGAATTATTCATTTTCACTTTACTTAAACAAGAATTCAATATTTACGGTTTTGTTTATACTTCACAGGAATTAAGATATAGAAAAGTTTGTCTGTTTTAAACAGAGATCAGTTTAGCATTTGGTTAAAAGGTTTTGGTATAGCATAAAAGTGTAGCAGCGGCAACTGGTAACATTGGTTAGTATTAAATATTACCATAATGATAAACCGGAATTCATCGAACACACAAGAATTCTCAATTTATTGGTTACGACCAAAAGAATAAAAGCAAAGTAATTCATCAGTATAAGCTCGTATCATCAAAAACAGTTAAGTTGGGACAATTGGCGTATAAGTACAAATGAATAAATAAAAATTGATCCGAGCAAACAGAATTGTCTATTCAGTAAGTAATTATTGTTTAATTACCAATAGCAATTTTCTAATTTTACACCCCTATGCCAGTTTAGTTGTGAGTATGCATAATGTGTAAATTGAGTAATCCGTTTATGGCGTTTCAGGCGTTTCATCTGATGAAATGCTACATGCAAAGTTTTATGATTTGTTATTGCTATCATAAAAAGGTAAAGCGCTTATTTTTTACATGTTCATGCGACCAGCTGACGTTCTTACCACCGCGATATAACCGGCTGACGATTTTTTTAAAGTAACAATAGCATCTGAAGTATGATCGGACAAAGTATCAAACGGGCGGCGATGCCAATTTTTTTATTTTACGTTTTTCGGTGGCTGCCATTCTTCAACCCACCAACGGAGCGGCAGCTGACGCCCACGAGAGATCATCATACCTAGCCGTTAACCACTATACGTGTTTTCGCCCGGGAGGTGATTGGTCATAGAAATCTGTTCCTCGCTCGCTTTGCACGGCAAGCACGTTGATTTTACTTTCAAAATAAAATCTTATTTTTCATACATGTACTGCACCCACTCCCCCTTCACCCTCCCTAAAATATATTTTTATAAATTTTAACTTCTAAGCTATGCTATTTGCCATTCAGTATCGAATTATTGTGGACATTAAATTAAATTCTCATTCAGTTAACGCGACCTTTGTTTTGTTGTGAAAGGCAGACTTTAATTAGTTTAAAATGGACACGTGGTTTTTGAACTCATAAAATGTTTGGTGTCTTGGTAAAGTGAGATGGCTTTCATTTCGCAGACGAGTCAGTTAACGCGACCTTTGTTTTGTTATGAAAGACAGACTTTAATCGGTTTAAAATGGACACGTAGATTTTAAACTCATAAAATGTTCGGTGTCTTGGTTATGAGTTGGCTCCAATAAAGACACATTATAGTATTTTATGCAACAGTTGTATAAGAAGGGTCAAAAAGGGCGATCAAATATCAAATATCAAACATTTATTCAGCAAATAGGCCACAGGGGCACTTTTACATGTCCATTTTTACAAACAATAAATAAATAAAAAAAAAACAATTACAAATATCGAATCGATGAAACAATAAATACTTTATTAGAGATGTATACTGTCTCTAAATGTCATGTCATGTAGTTGTCAAGCCTGGGGTCCGGCTCCCTTGAGCCGTGGCAAAATGCCGGGACAACGCGAGGAAGAAAAGAGAGACTGTCTCTAAATGTCAAATTACACAAAAAAAACTATGATAAAAAAATAAAACCATATAATACTAAAATTCTTTAGAGATGTATAAGTCTCTAAGTGTCAGAGATAAAATAAAAAAAAGATATTAAATTATCCTTAGAGTTGTAGAGGGTCGCCAAGGGTTGAATTCTTATATAAATAATTAAAAGACAAAAAATTAAAACAGACAAGAACCGAATGAAGTGTCTCACGTTAATGCCACTCAAAAGAAAAGTTACATACTTTAACATTACCTGTACCCCGTGTAAGCTTAAACAGACCGGTCTCCACAAACAGCGAGTGGCGTGAGTTACAATGTGAGCCGGAGCCGAAGGAGTAGGCGAACATTGTAAAGGAATACGCCACGAGCATTTTTTGACCTACTTATACAACGTTGCATACAATATTTTTCCTACGAGTCAACAAAAATAAATCTTAATTTAGGTAAAGCAAAAGTATATAGCCAAGACGCGCGAGCATACCTTGTTATTGTTACCCGCCCGCCCCGGCCCGCGGCCGGCCGGTCAGCGACACCTCGTAACTCATGAGGCCCTGGTACTTGCTACTTGCTAAATTAAATTTTTGGACAGTTTTTTCTCAATTTTGGCCACCGTAGCCTACGGAGACTAACAAGCAACGCTAAGCGGTCTTCGTAGTCTATGGGTGTTGCTATATTACGGGTGTCACATGCGTGTTTCTGACTTATGAAGTAATTATTTTTACTATGCAACCAAATGAATATTTTGTAAGTTGGCAGCAATGCACTTAGTTTAAAACTGTATTCGTTTTGGTTTTATTAGGTTGGTAGCCATTAATCGCAGTAACGTTATAGCGATTAAAAGCACAAGAGCTTTTATGAGGAATATACAATATAGACTTTTCTTGAAACCTTTTATGTATGTTCTTATATTCGTTTTAATGAATGCATAAATGACAGATAACAGTAGAGGAGTAGGAAAAACATCTAATCTTATTATTTATATTAAAGTTTTATAATATAACATACCTACTTATTTTGAATTACAATATTTTTAGGGTTCCGTACCTCAAAAGGAAAAAACAGAACCCTTATAGGATCACTCATGCGTCTGTCTGTCCGTCCATCCGTCTGTCACTGCCTATTTGCTCCGAAATTACTAGACCAATTGAGTTGAAATTTGCTACACATATGTAACCCAAGGACGGACATGAAACGTCAACAAATGAATTTTAAACATAGGGGCCACTTTTGGAGGGTAAATGAGAAAATTAAAAAAACAAAGTTTTCCAAACTAATATCAAGTCATTGTGCGAATCTCAAATATATATTTTTTATAGTTTTACGATAAACGATTTAGAAATGATTCAAGAAAATAGGCAAAAAATGACCATTCCCTCCTTTTGTCTCCGAAACTACTGGGTCTAAAATTTTGTAAAAAATACACAAAATAGTTCTTCACCTAAAGATGACACGAAAACCTATTAGAAATCTACAGGCAAGCGTGAGTCGGACTTAAGAACAAAAATGCCGTTAGGCTGTCTTAGAGGCACAGCCGCCATGGTTTACGTGAAACGTCGTGTAGACAGTTATTGCGAAGGCCGAAGGCCGAGCACCGTGTAGGGTAGGGCCGAAGGCAGAAGCGTCCGAGAGAGGCGCGCCTGTAGTTTCAAGCGTGAGTCGAACTGAAAAGAAAATGCAACTAGGCTGTATCTGGCACAAGCCGCAATGGTACTTAGGTACTTGTACTAGTCTTACGTGTTTGAGCACTAGATACATGCAGCTCGTTGCGGAAAGCGTGCAATCGTCGGACATTCGCAGCTTTCAGCTTTACGTGGACATCGGCCTACGGCCTTCGCATTTGGGCATTTGTACTATTGTTTGTTCTATAGTAAAGTAGCTCACTTTGCAACAGTTTTGTATATTTATTTTCACAAACATTAAACTCAAACAAGAGCGAGCGTAAAATCTCTGTAAAAAATCACACATATTTTTTTTTACAACTTGTTATAATCTTATATATTTTATTTTTGTATTAATTAATTAAGGTCTATCAAATGACGTCACTTTTTTTTTAAAAAACGTCCATAGACTGCCGAGATTACTTAGTAATACGGATCACTTAGTGTACTTAGTATACGGCGCATAAGGGTTATTTTAGCTCTGCGTGGTTTCTAGCGCAAAAGGAGCGATCAGAGAGTGTCAGCGATAGGTATATTCAATTTTTGATCCTGCTCATTCGTGTATTTCAAGACGTTTAACATACAAAAAAAAATTGTTAATAACATTGTTAATTTTTTTGACGACCGGTCTGGCCTAGTGGGTAGTGACCCTGCCTACGAAGCCGATGGTCCCGGGTTCAAATCCTGGTAAGGGCATTTATTCGTGTGATGAGCATGGATATTTGTTCCTGAGTCATGGGTGTTTTCTATGTATTTAAGTATTTATAAATATTTATATATTATATATATCGTTGTCTAAGTACCCTCAACACAAGCCTTATTGAGCTTACTGTGGGACTTAGTCAATTTGTGTAATAATGTCCTATAATATAATGTCCTATAATGTCCTATAATATTGTTAATAATTGTGTTAGTCCAACTCGCACTTGACCGGTATTTATTACTACATCAGTGTCGGTCCACGTCGGTTTTTTACCATCGTGAGGTAGTATATATAATCACAGAGCACATAATAAATAATATATATATGTGTGTGTAGAGGTAGGGATGTGTCGTCACATCCATTGCCCTCTGGTTTTTCCAGTACAATCAGTCAATGCAGGGCAACTTGTGGTGAACTTTTGGGGAGTAGCGACCCCACATACCCGAGTGCTCCTGGGGGATCTCTGTCATCCGAAAGGTGGTTTTGTGAGATAGGTTCCTCTACCTCTGGATTGCCGTAGTCGGCCGTCCAGAGTAGAGTCGAGAGCTGCGTTCTCGAGGGTAGATGTGGAGACGTAAGTGACGATACCGGAAATAAAATGTTAACCGTTTTATTAGGCTTGCGTCCAGTCCATTATCCCATAGCCTAGTATTTACACTGCATATTTTTTCCCATTATGACACTGCATATTTTTTTGTATGTAAATTTCAGTTTAACGATATTAAAATTGTCTTAAGTAAGTATAATATTGTTTTTTTTTTTTGTGTGGCAAGGAAGTCATTGAGGTAGCAACAATAACTAATTACCTATGACAACCATTTAGCCAATAAGAAACAAATAGCAGCTGATGGTGTTGCTACTGCAAATTAAATTAAACTATATGGAATAATAATTATTTAATTTATGAACTACAGTAATTGCTATTTTTTTGTGGTTGTCATCTCAAGAGGGATTTGTTCTAGAGATCATTTCTTGGCTGGTTCTCGCCCTGGTTGGACATTTATTTTAGATTTAGATTTTTATTCATAAAACGTAGTATTTTACATGTCAAATTAGGTTGGTACATAAAACATTTAGTCATTAGCACATAAGTTCAATAGACGTTTAACAGGTACATACATATTATTAATTAATGTATGCATGCATTATTTTCTAAGTAGGTTGAAGATCGAAAAACAGGTTTACTTAAGATTTATAATTTCGGGTCGCTACCTCTACCTACACACCTCGACAAATTCGGCAGGCGTTTTTTTTGTTAGTAAAGTTTTTAGACGATTTGCAAAACCGATATCGCTTCGTATCAGTTTGAATTCCACGGGTAGTGAGTTACTCGTATATAATTTTGCACCCATGACACCGAGCAACCCTCGAGTCTTTGCGAATCTGCAACGCGGCACGATAAAAAATTACTTCGACGGGTACTGGAATGAGTGGCGTATGTGTTCAAGTTTGCTATCACATATTTATAAGTTATAGAAGTGAAGCGAAATACACCATGCTCTTGTAGCATCAATCCAAGTTCAGGATGAGCTGGGAAACTTATACAGTATTTTTTTTTGCCACCAATAACAGTCAGGGCCTGTTTTACAATGTCCAACGAAAGTCCTGAATAAGCTACATATAATACTTGCCACTTATTTGATAAATAAAGCCATTGTTGGCATTTCACAGTCTTCAAATAAGCTTAACTGGTAGTTAAAATGCTAAGTTTAGTAGGAAGTTTTATCTGGAAGTTAATGTATTTGTTAATTGGCTATCCAATACTTTACTTAGACATTATGAAACAGGTCCTAATTAGAATAAAAATAGTGTCTTCAAGTTTGATTCCTTTGTTAATCCTTTGTCCCTGCATAACTTGACCATTCGATTTGTCTCCAGTCTGCTGGTGAAATAATGTGGTTGGGAGGGATTGTCACAGCTGTGAGATGAGTCCACTCTTGGGATTTCCAGCTGGTAAGAATCCGCATGCTTCTGGTAGCTAATTAAATTATTTTTTTTCAGCTGACTGGGAGTTACAGTTGTTGAAGTAGTTGCTGCAGTTGTTGATGCTCTGGTTCTTGCAGTTTTGGATTATGGAAGTCTACACATGTATACATTAATGATGAGGAATTCGATCTTCTGCTGGGTGGAGGAGAGACAAGCTGAAGCCTCAGTCCTTCTGCGGTGCTCTGCGGTATTGGGTCAATCGCCTACCGCTGCAATTGTTTCTGGTACACGCGGAGGATGGCACAACGGGATTGAACTGACGGTAACATATGTGTAGAGGTTGCTGAACGATTTCTTTCCATCCTAGAGGCGTAAATTTAAAGTATACAGTAAATTAAATACAAATCGTATGTGATAGAAATTGATAGTTTAGGGACTAACAATCATATATAGGACTGCTTGTAAATCATTAGGAACCACTTTTGGCACGACCCAGCTCTACCCACGGACACTGTTAGTGTAAGGTGCTAAACGCTAGATTAACGATTTACCTGCAGTAAAATTTCCCTGTAAAAAAAGATAGACATATAATAAATTATGTGTCACAAAACTTACATTTTATTTAATATTCTTTAATAGCCCTGAATAGCCGATGGAAATATTTTGTTAGCACCTGTTTGAAGTTTAGTAAGTTTGGTAACATTATTGCACGCGGTTTTCCTCCTGGAAATTCTCATAGCCGGGTAAGGAAAAATCGCGTGACACCATAACACGGGCAAGGGCTTACATCTCAATCTTAGTGTCAAAACGGCCACGCACATCTCCCAAATATTCGGAACACCATTGTTCCGTGATGGGTAAATATATATGACAAAGATAAAATTAAACAAGAAGATAATGTTTCCCAGCTTTTTCTATTATTACCTATAAGACTTTTTCCGTGTCTTTAATATTTATTATAGATATAGTGTTATCATAGGTACGATGGGTTGTACTCTGAACACCACTCGTGTATGCAGAATGTACTAAATTGTTTTAATCGATACTAGTAAGTAAAATAAAACCGGCTATCCAATAAAATTGACAACAGACAATTTTCAATATTTATGCTTCCCACAATAGGTGTATAGAACCAATCGTAACATTTTCATTTCGACGCCTGAATGCACGAAGCCGCAGATCTATGCATCGGGGAGATATCGGACAAAGCTCGCGACTGACAACTGTTCCCGTTTACCTATTGTTGTACTCGAGGCAACAATGGCAGCATTGCCGGCCCGGTGCACTGACCTATTTGGATCCACGTTGAAAAATATCAAAAGTAAAGCAGAGTACTATTGTCGTCGCTTTGATTAACGTGATCGTTAGAGTCGGTAAGGATGGGTTTCTCTGCTATCGATAATAACGACTGGGAAATATGTACGTTTTTTTGTTAGTATTAATAAAGATAATCCTTTATTTTGAAGCAGAGAATATTGGGTAATACTGGGTGATTACGGAGTCATTACGAAACGTTATTTTAATACGTTTTTTGATAGGTTTCTATTCTAATATGATGTCTCACCGTTTCCAATGAGATAGCTGTTTTTGTTTCGCATTTTCGTTGTTGGCCCAATGACAACAGTTATTCACTTCAGTATAATGTCATAGAAGGACAACAGAAGGCGTAAAGTAGCCTAGAAAACGTTTCTGTGTGTCACTTAAATAATTAACTATGTCGTTTCCTTCTGTTGCATAAAATGTTTTCTTTCAGCTCGTTGAGGTAGTATACGTTATTACGTATAAGTTTTTATACCTATTAGTACGCCCGTCACATCACACTCGTTGCCAAAGTAATTCATTCATAAAACATGTTTAAGTTTTACGCAAATACATATTTGAAAAATAAGCGGAACCACTATAATAACAACTCTTCCAACTTTTTATACCTACTTACAGTCGAGTTCCGACGTATGGGCTAAGCCAAGAGATACAGCGCACCCTCATACTTTACTCTAGTCAATATTAAACTAAGAACTAAAACAAACTTCTCTATTACACTTGCTAACTTTAACGAAACTTACACCTGGAATAAACTGAGTCTAGTACCTACGTTCGAAAACTATCTATACAAACATAAAAGCTTTATCTGAATGTGAACGGAGTAGATTAAAATTAATTCCGTGAAACGTTAAATTTGAAAGACAGTAACGTTTCCGCGGGGTCCGTCTGACGCAGTAGGACAGCCAGGCTTTCATAGAAATCTTTGTCATTTTAAGAGTGATGCAACAGTTTCAGTCCTATATTTTTAAAGGTATATATATCTGCAAACGCAAAATGTACCTACTGTTATTGCTATATGGTTTATTAGTTTTATTTTATTTTATTTTATTAGACTATAGGAAGGGGTAAGTAATATTTTATAGCTGTCTACTTGTATGTGAGCATATTTGTGTTAATTTTGGTGAATGAGGTGTTAATAGTGTGTTTTGGGTTATTGTAACGAGTTGGGCCAGCTTAAGGCAAAAGACTAGTTTTATTGAATATATCTTAGGGTAATGTGATTCTTCTAGATGGAAATTCTCAAAGCAAAGGCGGAGTGAAAATGAAAACTTAAAATTCAGATCGATGAAAGAGAGAAGGGCGCCATATTTTTTTTTTCAGCACATCAACTAGTTAAGGCCCTCTTGATTATTCAACAATGAATGAGAAAGTTTTATTTTATCCACATGTTGGGCAAAGTAATCAGATGCAAATTTTGAGTTGTTTCCTCATGTTAGCTAGTAGAATTGACTTTTAAATGATGATTTTGTATGAAATTTTTACGTTCATTTGGATTTGATCTATGTAATTAGTTTGTTTGGTACTTCGTTGTAGTTTTCTCGCGTTGGTGTCGTGTGGTGGATTTTGTTTCACTCGGACGCAAAGTTTGTTTAACCCTCGCAACGCTCAACATTCCACTTCTCGAACCACTCGCTACTCTCTTGGTTCAATTTTGGAATCTTTCGCTTGCTCGGGTATCAATATTAGCGCGAGCGGTTAAACAGCAACTTTGCTTCTTCTAAAACAAATAACTATTTCCGATTCAACTCCGCTAACGCTCGGTCAATTAGTTGTCACATAGCGCCATCTAGTGGTGTTGGCGTAACTTCGTAGTTTCTTTTTATTTAGTATTATATTTTTTTAGAAATATTGAACATAATTTAATTTAATTAGTTTAGTTACAAATAGAAATAATTGTATTTGATATTGTGTGGTAAGTAGGTAATTAAACTTACATGTTTTAAAAGGTAGCACAATATGACTGTCGACATGCAGTTCTGGATGAAAAGAGTACTAAATTTGAAATGGAGGGAAAAAAGAATGAGAAGAAAATACGACATGCATGGGTTAGTGTCAGAACTTTGATTGCTACAAATTATTTAATTAAAATATATTATTTATAAAACTCAACGTGGAAATCCATTGTCTTCATACGAGTATATAGTTACGGAGATACGAGTACATATTTCGGTTTCTGGGTAAGTAATTCTCGCAAAGTGTTTTCATTGCAAACCGGCTTAATCCAAACTCGGAAGACTTTAAGTTATTTATTCTTTCCAGATTTTAATAGGTCGAGGCAAATGTTGCTTTCCTTTGCCAAGTTGCTGAGGAAAGAGGAGCGTGCCCTTGAGCGTGGCAAGCTGATGTATGAGACGGGTCTTCTCTTCGCCCTGATCGGGACGCCTTTACGGCCATTGTTACGAGTTCCAACCCAAATGCTATAGTCAAGAGACTGCAGCAGACTTTTCTGTCGTCTGTCTGGTTCGTCAGGCGGAATGCAGAGGAGTTAATTAGGAGGAGTAAACATCGTCTGTGGCAGCAGGTATGTGTTGGCCCTTAGAAAACCCTTAAGTCACCCTTAGGTAGCCCTTAGGAAGCTCATAGTTTACTTGTAGAACAAGTTTTTCATTGTCATAGATCGGTAACCTTTTGCTTTTGTCACATTTATAATGAATAATTTTAATATAATGATCAAGGTTTACTGAGGTCTGATGGACAGTGTTGCTTGCCAAATTTAATGCTTAGGTAAGTTACACCTATAATAATTACCAGAATATAATTTAATTAAACAACTAGTTTGTTGGTGGTTTGTTCTATAGTGTAAGAATACAGATATGAATGAACCAACAGCTCTACCGTTAGCAGTCTGAGCTAGAAGTTGAATTTTTAGGGTATGTAGGAGTTATGAAAGAAGAAATAAAACTACTATCAAGTGAACTCTTGTGTTTTCCTTCCTTTAGTTCATCCCTAGGTAATATGCAACCAATCAGACAAAACCTTACATCCCAGTCGCGATGAAATCGGGGCACCATTTGCCATGGCCACGTGGCCTAAAGCTACGAAGATCTTGACAAAGTTGTGTGCCTGGCATCTGGCATTAATGCCAGCGCTAAAGCCGGAATCTTCGGAAAGTGAAATTCTAAAACGGATTTCGATTACAAATATAGAAATATTTGGGGACAATCTTACTCAGATCGACTTATCTCCAAAACGCAAAGCTTGTACGTATGTACTATGGGAACTACGCGACGATTATGTATACATAAATAGATGATATCAAAAAGAAAAGGGACGACCGGTTCTCCATATACATGTAGTCCCTAATTTCTTCTGTGTATTGAACATTACAGAAAATCTATAATATACATGCGTGTGTCCTGACTGATTTATCAACGCAGAGCCAAAACTATAAAAGCTTGAAAGTTAAAATTTGCATACTAGGTTGCGTTTATAAACTGCACAAGAGGCAAGAAGCGATTTTGACAAACTCAACCTCTAAGGGGGTTAAAAATTTTGTATCACGTTCAAGTTTTATTAGTATTATAGTGGTTATATGGCATTTCTCTGAATTGGAAGTTGGTCGTATGAAGTTTTATGTATTAGCAAAATTATATAAGTAATAATATTTCCTACAAACAGAAAAATACGCTGAGCTGTAGACTACTTTCATTGTTTTTGACTCGCATTTAGATGCACCCCGGGCAGTAAAGATAACTTCAAGACCCCCGGATACTACTGTTGAAGTAAGTGTTGATGAATATTCAACATTTTTCGGCATATTACTGCGTTGCTATTGAGATATTTGCTTTTAAACATATTGTAGTACCATCAAAAAAATATTGTAAAAGCAAATAAAATCATAACGATAACTAATACTAGTTTATCCTGTTGTTTAGCTCCAAAAATATAATCAGCAATATTCAAATTCCGATTCACATTGATATTTGAATAAGGTCAATACGGGTGTGGGCGGGGGCTAAACTTTGTACGCACTACGCACCGCACCTTCGGATTTTTCGCACCTACTTTAGGGGTAGGACAAATAAGACTACACGGATAGTGTAGGGTACTGTGATTCGGTTATTGTAATTAAGTGTAAGCAGATACATTATATTCGTATTAGGACGGTTTTAGACTAGCGTATTTTTCTGCGCTTATACAGCCGTTTCGCTGGTACGAGCTTACATTTCTCGCGTTACATTTCCCTACATTTGGTTTTTACGAGCTAACACGTGCGTAGTGCGTACGCGTACGCTCGTATAAAACGCTAGTCTGAAACCGCTCTTACAATTTTCAGCAGACTGATATTATTATTATGATTGTGGCGCCGTCCCTGTTTGGTATTTTAAAATCTGCCTGCTCCTGTTGGGTATAGTGTAGTAATAGTTTTGATGACTGACAATACCTATAGTTGCTACTATTTGATATTAGGTGTTTACTTAAATCTAGACTTTAGGCACCAGACTCGTCTCACCCTTCTGCACTCAGTTTAATTATACCTATGTAGGTACTTATCAGACTGTAATATATACCAGTATATAACCGACATTCAAAATATTGTTACAAATTAATTGATTCAAAACAGACAGAGAATAAAAATACACCGTAAATTTAAAACAAACACGATCGCGTGTATCGATAACGGCAGATATCGCGGCGAAATTTCAAATTTAATTGTTTACCCGACAAAAATTGGGTCATAAAGGGAAAGTTATTACTCCCCAAACCCCAATCACAATTTCAACTGAAGGACATCTACATATTTAACTTCAACAAACCCATACGTGTGGGGTATCTATGGATAGGTCTTCAAAAATGATATTTAGGTTTCTAATATAATTTTTTTCTTAACTGAATAGTTTGCGCGAGAAACACTTTCAAAGTGGTAAAATTTGTGTCCCCCCCCCTGTAACTTGTAAAATAACAGAATGATAAAGCTAAAAAAAATATATGATATACAATACCATGCAAACTTCCACCGAAAATTGGTTTGGACGCGATCTAGTAAGTAGTTTTTTTTTAATACGTCATAAATGGTACGGAACCCTTCATGGGCGACTCCAACTCGTACTTGGCCGCTTTTTTTATAAAAACGCATCGTCTAAAGAGATGCATATTATAATATAATATGCATCTCACAGAAATAATTATTTTCTAATTTCTCTTCCCAGTAGCTATTTATGATTTTAGTTTAAGTTGCGATAAGCAATAAAGAAAAACCCCGTCGAGGATAGGATACTTATTTATAAACATTGATATTGGTAGGAAAGTTGCGATTGAAATTAATGTCTTCTAAGAAATAGCTAGCGTAAACACTCGGCTACCACTGAGAGGAAGCTGTGACGAGCAGTGGATAATAAGGTGGCAGTAGACAGGAACCTCACGCCGCTCTCCTTGGCAAACGAGAACTGGCGCAAACCTGTGGTACTAAGTACTGCGGATCGCAAGACGGCATTGGAGAGTAAGGTGCTACACGGGCGGTTCTACAAGGCCCTCACGGGACCCGACGTGGATCTGCTCGCGTCGGTGAACTGGTTACGATTAGGGGACCTCTTCGGAGAAACCGAGGGTTTTGCCTGTGCAATTGCGGACGAAGTGATGATGACGAACAACTATCGGAAATATATCCTGAAGGACGGTACGGTCGACATTTGTCGGGCATGCCGCCGTCCCGGAGAGACACTCAGGCATATCATTTCCTCATTTCCGGTTGTTCTCATCTTGCTAACGGCGAGTTCTTGCACAGACATAATCTCCTAGCCAGGATTATTCACCAGCAACTTGCCCTTCTATACGGCCTTGTGGCCCGCTAAGTACCGTACTACAAGTACTCACCTGCACCAGTTCTCGAAAATGGTCGTGCCACGCTCTATTGGGATCGATCTATTATCACTGATAGGACTATTGTAGCCAATAAGCCTGATGACATCGTGATAATACATCGATCGCCTACCTAGACTTGGCTCACGAGATAAAAGTCATGTGGGATGTTGATTCGACGATCATTGTCGCCGATAGTCGTTTCAGCGAACGGTCTCATAGCGAAGAGTCTCGACCAACACCTTGAGAGTATCTCGCTATAGGTGGTTGGATCAAGCGTCAGATGCAGAAGACGGTGATCTTGGACACGACGCGGATAGTACGGCGGTTGCTCTCTCTGCGGCCCTAACCACCGGCAGCTTGGGCCCTGTCCCGCTGCTGGCGGCACCCTAGGTTAGGTTTTTTATAATGTGTTTATATCTTTCGTATTGTTTTGTGTTATTATATTTTAATGGAAGGTGACGACAGGCGGTCTTAGCGGATATGCTTAGTATCATGATGAATTGATGATAGTAGTAGGTCCTTAATATTCGACTTGATATTTTGCTTTCATGTCCGACTCCGACATATTTGCATAAATATTTCCTTTTATATACTGAACCCATAGGGCGTATTTCTAATTCCCCTCGTAATCTTTTATTTAAATATTTGTTACACTGTGGTAAAAAGCTATAAATCACGTAAAAGTGTCTGTGACGCTTGTGTTGCCCACATGCTCGTAATACGGGATTTACGTGGCGTCATCGTCAGCGATGGAAATGGCTGTGCGGGTGTAGAGCCAAACATTTTAATAGACTAGTCTACCCGAGCCTGTTGCTGTTACTTGGCTTGGTTAACAAACTACTATGCTATTAGCTCCAGTTTAGCCTATTGTGACGGAAGGGTAACTACGGAACCCTACTCTGATCATGGCCCGACATGCTTTTGGCCGCGGCAGTGCAGCGAAATAATTGGTACTGCGGTCTGCGCTCGCGGCAAAGCGGTCGGACACTATTGCCACGCCGCAGCTGCAAATCTGCCACGTGATTGCATTGCAACATATTTTGTAGAAAATCAATCAGAGCTGGTGTCGCTATGCCACGATTCAGATATTAACTTTACCAACAACAACAAATATTTACAAATGTAATCTTAGAATTTTATAAGTGGTTTATAAAAATGTGGCCAATAAAACAAAAAGCCATTCAAGTTTGGCAAAACATCATCTTTAATCAAATACAAATCTATAAATCGTACTAGAAATAACATAAAAATGTAGGTCAAACATTCCGTGCCACAGGAACGTTTGCGTGTGCAAAACGATGTTTTTTTCACAAACTGCTGTGTCCCGAAGTTGCATGTATAATCGATTTGCTATCGACACAAATACGATATATTTATATTTAGGCGATCTAATAATAACGTTGAAATTGATAACATCCTCCACTAAAGATTGGTGGTTTATAACCATGTTGGCATGTTAGGCTAAAAGCAGCCCAGCATTTTCAAAAGTACTTGGAGTTTCTACAAGTAATTGTGATGTTCAAAATGCCTAATCTCAATAAATTATAAACAAACACAACATGTAACGGCCCTGCAGTTGCAGGCGTCAATAGGCTACGGTGATAGCTTATCATCAGGCGGGCCGTATGCTTTGCCACTGCCGTGATATAAAAAAAAACAAGAAGATCTTTATATCATTTTAAAACGATGTTGTCAGTGAACTGCTATCAGGAGTCGCAAGGCATTTCGCTCGCACTTATCGGTGCGCATGAGATGCTTGATGAGATGACTTAAGGTCTTATCTAAATGAGATGAAAACCATATCAAATTTTTTAATCACAATCGGTTTCCAAGTATTAAAAGGTACTGTGCTACGCTGCGTTAACACTTGTAGCTCGTACGATATTAGTTAGCTGTCATTCGCACGTTTATTGTGCGAATAACACCTACGTTTTTGGCTGAAGAAATGACTCTTTTGACACTGACAGATCAGTATCATATTATTGGAAACAGGTCTAAGAACTAAAATTAGAATTGGCTTGTTAGACAGTGTAGATTCAAAGTCGCACATTTACGTACCTTGTTCCTATAATGTGTAATTTGTTACTTAAAAATGTTTAGGAAATCCAAATCTGCACCTCCAATTATTTTATTATCAAAGCCATCTCAAAGGATTTTTAAATTTATAAAACGTCTGTGATAGCGTAATTTAGCCTTCAAAATATTTTATACAACCTGTCAATGTCAGTCAACGGTGAATTTCAAAGGGATTCATCGGGTTTATCTCTTGATTAACGGACTTTATGTTTGTTAGGCGATGAATGCGAGAGAATAAATAAAAGTCTAATCTGACGGCGGACTTTTGGCGTTTTCACAACCAATCAATTTCGAATGACACCGAACGAGTTGGGGTGAAAATAAAATAAATCCCCATCAATATCCATCGATCATCGAGGGCCCTTGTCGGTACAAACCGATATCGCTGACTCGGAAAACATGGCTAATTGATTTTAGAATTAAGTCGAGGTGTGCCCAGGTCGGGTCGGTGTGTGATATTTCCTATCAGCGAACTGCAGGTATGGGCATAAGAGAGGTATGGGCATTGTGAATGTCATCTCGCTTTGTGTGGTAGGGCACAGCACAGCGAATGTCATTCCAGATCTAGAGGAGAGCACATCTGGGGAAGTACCTCCACCTTACAGAAAACCGCAGCCAAATAGCACTAGAAAAACGTAAATTGTTACCAATGTAAAACCAACTGAGCATGGCCGACATTCATTTGACCGGTGTTTTATTTATAGGTTATTATGTTAGTAAAACGGTACACGTCCTATTGCTCGACATGCTGATAATTCTTAATAGGTGACAGCCCGTTGCGTTGTGAGGTTGTGACGTATTACTATGAACTATGACACAGTTTAAATACGACATGTACTGGGACAGTGCCGGGCACTCGGACGTCTACTTTATTGGTGGTGTTCTGCCTTTTCGCCGAAGTTTTATTGTACGAATATCACTTGCCAAGCAACTTTTCGCAGATGACAACCAACCAACCAACATTCGGCAAATTTTCATTACAACAACGTTTTACGTAGCCTAAAGGTCCAGTTTGAATATGTCTTGAATCCATACAATAGAGGATCACGTAAATCTAGATCCTTCCATTTAGAGATAAATATGGTTCAGGAATATTCACAGGGGCTTAGTTGCATACAGGGAGCAAAACACGGGAAGATTGGCCCACATGCGAACAATACCCCATTGTGAGGGACAAAGCGGATCGACTAATTAACGAGCAGACTGATCGCTGTTATACTGTGTAATCGCATTAGGTATATAGTCAATACTTTGTTAAGCATAACCCAAATAAATAACCAATAACAAAGCAAAGGTAGTTTTTAAACAAACAAAGAAGCAGTATTTACTCGCAAATATGTTATTATATTTTTATCACACTTGCTCGAAAAAGATCTTGTTTTATGCAGGTATACTGAAGAACAAAGGCCTATATTGTTGCCGCGGGAGGTATGGGATGTGAAAAACAAGCTATAACTCCCTAGAAAGTTATATCATTTTTAAATTTTATTTTTCTAGTAATTCATACGAATGTACTAGGTATAAATTAGTTTTACGTTTAAAATATTAAGGTTTATAATTTAGTATTTTAGTTCATGTTTAAAAATATTTAAGTTGATTAATTTAATAGCCGTTTAAAATATTTTTACACAATTTTCAACTGTGGCTGAACGTCCGATAGGTCTGAGCCATTGATTCCTAAACTGTCAAAACATGAAAATGTAGCGGGCAAATGTTTGAAATGTTTTCGCTTAAAATTTAGTTTTTTCTTCGGAAGAGTGATGAAAAACATTGTGTGTAACTCTGGGGGTAAGAATATTGTTACTCGAGTCTTTAATTCACTTCAGCCTGCGGCTGTCATGAATATCCAAATCCTCGTACAATATTTTACTTACCCCCCCTCGTTGCATAATGGACTATTAAACACCGCAGGCAATCCACGTAAGTAGATGCGTGTCGTTTATATTGTGTGAACATTTAAAAAAAAACCCTAGGGTTTGGTATACCTAATGCTTGTTTCTTCGGCTCTTTTATTGTACAACATTCACGGAAATAATAACATTCTTAATACCAAAATTATCATCAATATGATCATATAGGCCTAGTTGCCTATATCAAAATTAAAAATACTTTATTAAACAGGTATACACTTATACATTATACAATAAAATTAAATATAAGGTATTTAAATTAAATTTAGAAAAATAAAGTAAAATAATGTCAGAAATCATTGTAATCTTTGTACGTTCCCACCTTTTCAAGTAAAATAAGAACCTATTTGTAAATACTAGCCCCCTTATTCATAAAATTTTACGGGCCTGATTTAGTTAAATTATCTTTTATCCCTTTCTTACAAATACACAAGTCAGAATGACAGATAAAGACAAACGATTCATAGCTAACTCAGGCCAGTAATGTGTTTATGAATAAAGACATACGTATTTGTTTCATTATTATTTTATATGCGCGTCCGCATAACCACCCGAATTATGTTATAAACTGATTTGATAATTCATATCTCGATCTCTACTCAGTTGGGTTCAACTACTTACTAGTACTTGATTTATTAATGTTGCCACGAATTGCAGCATTTGCTACCATCTCAATTGCTATAAATCAGTTTGAAACGTAGTTACCAGATTGCAAATTAGTCGTCTTGATATAAACTAAGTTAAATTTGTCGCTCTAAGCGTTTCTCAGAATCTGATTTACTTACAATGTATTTATGTAGAAGGATATATAATTGTCTTTCAGTAAATGATATGTACTTGCTTACAATCATTTTTGTGATAAAAAAGAAAAAAAAAGAGTAGACATTAAATAAAATGGAACTTAACGTAGACCACAGCGGCAACACCAACTGTATTGATTTGTTATAAAAACTTTTTTTTTATACATTTTCAATCACCTCTAGGTATTTTAAAATATTTTACGTATTTTATTGAGTACGAGTACTTTATTTTTAATAATATTGGTACCTACGTTATTAAGCAGGGAAATGAAATGCTCCATAGATTCATGGAATGGACAATCTTTTGTTTCCATTCAAAGGTGAAATTTTTCTACGTGTTTCTATAAGGAAATTCTTAAAAATGCAGTAGCCCGTACAGGTCTTAATCTCTACCCGTAACTCAGTCGCGGGTTGACGTTAATTTTGATAATAAATTAAAGAAGCCCGAAGCGCCGAGCGCCGACAGCCGTGAGCCAAAAACCGAGAACCGAGCGCGCAGTTCCGAACAAATAGTCCTAGCGGTACTCACCGAAATTCAGTAAAATGCTGCAAATGGTGTTTAAAGTATGCAAATCGGTACGATTGATCTTTAGGCCATTTGAATCAATTTGACCCGTAGAACCAAAACGGAAGAAAACAGGAACGAAGACCAGTTTTACTAAATACTTTGTAATAAGGAAAAATAAAAAACATAAAGTAAACGCAAATATTTTCTAAACTGCTTTCTTAGGCTTAGATATGAGGATATTAGGTATAATTTGAGGTATATTTTATTAAAAAAATGAACGGTATCGTATATTTATTCTAATTTGTAAAATGTGACTGAAATGTAATGATGTTAAATATTTTTAGAATTGGCTTCAAAAGCCCTTTCATTTGATACCACACAAGATAGGTTTTTAATCAAAAAAAGACGACGCCTTGATTAAAATAGCCTAAAGATCAATCGTACCGGTTTTAACACAATTTACAGCGTTTTTTGGCGTACCGCTAGCACTAAAACTGGAAAACCAGCAGTTAGGAGTAAAGTTTAAAGCGCTGTTTAGGAAATTTTCAAAGGATGCCCGCACAAAGAGAGGAGTTTTTGATACAAAGTTTCACTTGGAAATGTTGAATGTGTAGCAGCTTATCTCTTGTTTCTAATTTATGAGCGTGTCTGATTCCTGGTCGCGTGAGTAATTAACAATAATTTGAAATTTGTGAAAGTTTTGGGTAGCATATCTACCTACGCGTGTAAAGTTAAGTGAATATTAGATTAAGTCTATTTGTATGTATATTTCTTTGGAAAGGCCTCAAGCCTTAATAGGCTCGTAAAATGTTGTTCAGGTTGCATTCGGATTGCGGCAGTAGCAGCATTAGTGCCGACAGCGATTTGGCGTGGTTGCGACTCTATAAACGACATATTTTCATACCTACGAATTTAAAGTTTATGATGTCAACTCTGTATAAAGTTACCTTAGACGGACTCTATTTACCTACCATACTCTGGCCCCGCATTTTTTTCGAAAACTAAATTACATATAAATATATTACTGTGAAAACCCGTATCTAGCGAAAACGCGTTTGCCTTAGTGAAAACAAGTTTTCCGTTTCGCGTCAGTGAAAACGCGTTTTCACTAGTTAACACTAAATTTCCGAAACGCTCTGTGAAAACTTTTTGCACAGCGCCACGTTGAAAACTAGTTTTCACTAATTATTTTAAATTCATTTTAATTAAAGCTAATTTTGCCTAGGATAAACGCGTTTTCACTATAACGGGTTTTTACGTAAACATACATATATACTTAATAAAAAAATCATAAGAGTAAGAGTTAAATAATGTCAGAATATATAAAATAGTATTTTTCTATAGATTACTCAACAAATTGCGTCATTTCCGTCGCTAGAAGAGCGCGAGAAAAGAAGTCACAGTAAATTGCCTTCAATGAGCACATAGGCACAAAAAAATTCAAGTTCTTAGTGATAAAAACCGTTTGTAATTATGTAGCTCCTCCCTTATAATTTAAGTAATTTGTATGTCATACAGTCATACCCTATGATCTTTTGTTGTAATACACATTATTGCCAAACCAATCTACCTTTAAACGTTGAAAATTTAAAACTCTCCTTCCTCCATCCATCTCAGTCTTGCCGTCAGTTTCAAGTTGGCACTCGCTCAAGACGAGATAATACGAAACCACTTTCGTTGACAGCCGTTCTGCGTAGCCGAATCTAATTTGGAATGATACACGGTGTATACACGCCACCGTTGCAGGCCACAATTACATTACAGTGGGGGCCATCAATTTGGCAATTACAGTCTCGATAACGAACTGGGGTGGTAAAATGTTGCTGTAGGAATACAGGCTGTTTGTGAAACTAAAAGTAACATTCGAATGCAGACTGCACCAGCCATTGTGATGCAGCATTGCTGTCGACTACATAGCTTTGACATTTGCTGTAGCAACGCAGTCGGCATCAATGTAGCGCCGCAATACTGCAAGAGTAATTGCTGCGCCGTCAAAAAGGTATTTTTATTAAAACATGATTGAAACCTCAAAAATATTTAATTTTGAGTTTTGACGATATAGCTACCTGGGCTGGGCTGGCGAAAGCCGACAGATTTTAAGGAGCAAAAAATGTTATATGAGTTTTGGTCAGTAAATAAAAATATTATTAGCTAAAAAATATTGTTTTGCGTTTTCTGCATACGACACGTTATTATTTTTACATCTTGGCGGAAAAAAACACTACAACCGAATAAGTAGGTATAGTTTTTTTTTTACACATTAATTGCGAGTTTCCTTTAAAGCTTTAATGTATTTTATTAGGTAAGTATGTCTTAACCAAGTCACATACTGGCAGCGTCGCAGCCAAACAGGCGGTTTTCACTAAGTTACCTATTACAGAAACACATTTTCACAAGAATTGCCATTATCTCTAAAACAAGGCCAATTTTTGAAAACTTTGTATTGGCCCATTTCGAAGAATGAGGTACGATAACGATAAGTTGTGGTTTAGATAAGTTCTCATTTAGATATCGTTTGTATGTCGTATAATTGACAGAAGCAGCTCGATTCGGGTCAATTTGACCAACCAATGTCAATTTGACGTTAGAAATATCGTAGATAGATCTTATTGGGATTACAGCGGAATCGTAAGAAACGTCAATTTTGACATGTCGTTTTGTTATAGGTCTTTTAAAGATCTTAATCGTGTCTTAATTCTTCGAATCGGGCCGTATGACATTTTATTCGTGGGCCCCATGGTATAATATGCGATAAAGTCTGATGTTAGTAAATCATCTATAAATCACTTGAAGGGGGCACAGCAGTGCTGATTCTTAAGAGCTTTATGCTCTATTGCTCTCTCGTCTCACCAAGTTGTGATCTAATTAATTTCTTTGACCAAAACGAAACACATTATCAATATTAAGCAGTTGAAAGGTATGTGACATTTTATTTCCCCTATATCTTAGGGACGCGAGTAATGCCGCCGGCGTCGACGCGGCGGCGGCGGCGGCGCGGCCAGACGTCTAAGAAGGTTGCAAGAGACACTACTATCACTACTGAACATTGCGTCGAGTATCAAGAAATACAGAAGCCCCAATGGTGGCACCTTTTTCGCAATTTGTCAATTTTCTCTAATTTTGATCGCTCATTTCATTACCTAATCGTATTAAACTCAAGCGAAAAGTTAAGTGAGCCAGAGAAACAAGTTACTAATTTGAATTTAATAAAATAAAGATTAGTTTCCTGAGTGTTTTTAAAAATCTTAAATCATAAGTATTCAATTATAAATTATTCATAAGAAAACGCACCGCGTTGCATTGAAATCTAAACATACAACTGTGTAATTAATATAGCACATTCATAATATAAGGCATGCATTAAAATATTAAGACGAAATTACTAAATATAATATTTGTTTTCTAAACTCGCAATACAACCACAGTAGCAATACAGCAAAACAATATTTTTTAGTATTTGCATACTAAATGTATAATATGTACTTACATATATGTTAAACTTGACAAAAACGTATTGCATAAAAGTTTTGAGTGTTTTAAGTCTAATGAACGTATTTCACAGTACCAGCGTATTGATGATGGCTGAAAGAGTCCCGCGACCGACACATGATCAAATGTCATACACTTATTTTTTTTACGGTTTCTATTACCTATTAATTAGATATTTAAGTGAATAATCTGAGGGGTAATCCTTTAAGGGATAATCATAGGGTAATCGTTTTGTTGGTTTATATATACATATTAGTAGGTATTTACCATTTACCTAGTTAACCATAATGTGGTCTTGTTCCGAAGTGTTCGGCAACTAGAGCGACGTGTGGACGCTACCACGCATAAATAAAGAATGGAGAGCGGAGCAGCCGCAGCACCGGCCTAAGCTGTAACCGGAAGTGGGCGGAAGTTGCTTTGAAGTTTTAATCAAAATAGTTATTCTTAAGTGTGTGCTTATGCTATCTGTGCAATAGGGAAACTACATGGTTAATATAACATTATATCTGAAAAATTAAGTGACGAAATATACTGTCATCCTTATTTAAAGTTATTTAAAGTTTGGTATATTTCTTGCTGAAAGAACGTATTCGAAAAGGCCGCCTAAACTACTTAGTAGCCGTCACCTTAGTAATAGTTAGCGGGAATTCGGATTACTTAATGTAAATGTCTTCTCAAAAATCAGGCAATTTCATTGTGAGTAGGTTGGCAATTGGCATGCTGAATAAGTTAAGTAGACATCATTGTCGGCGCTATTGACTGAGCAAAGTTGCATTGCCCGCATAACGCATCCGATTTCGTGTAAGGTGAACCTTCTGTAAGTTCTGTTTATGTTATATAGTAGTGGTGCATACTGGCTTAATTTATCACTTGTGAACAAGAGGTTAGCTTTAGCTTGCACATTACACGTAAACAGTAATTAAGCACTTAGTGTCAGACTTGCTTTATTTAAGGACGTGTATGAGGCAAAATTTCGTGTTATACTCGTGGGGTTGTTATTAATGTTTGTGTGTATAAATAATATGTGGGCGTGATATATATGAGAAGAAAGCAGCATTGATGCGTGTATTGTTGTGTACCTACTTGAATAAGCCATAATATAAATTCATTCATTTAGTTTTCTTTATATGAAATCTAATTAACTTACGTATAAATGTATTTCCTTGCATACCTATAAATTTAGTATTAATTTAATTATTGTTTTTCTCATTAAATTGTAAATATATATTTTTTAATGTGACGATGTACAATAAATACAAATAAAATCTATTCTTTTTTTAATACCACGTCGGTGGCAAACAAGCAATACGGCCCGCCTGTTGGTAAGCATTCTCCGTAGCCTATGTACGCCTGCAACTGCAGAGGAGTTACATGCGCGCTGCCGACCCTAACACTCCGCACCCTCGTTGAGCTATGGCAACCTTACTCACCGGCAGCAACACAACACTATGAGTAGGGTTTAGTGTTATTTGGCTGTAACAAATTTTGTCAACGCCATCTAGTTTCCTATTTATACACTACATCGTTGTTGATACAGACGTTGTTATTGGAAAAGTCATCCTAAGGCTTTCAATGCAATTCTGCAGCTGTCTGTACCTATACCTCTCGCGTAGAATGGTCCATATGACAGTTCCTTCAAGTGTCTTTGGGTTGGGCTTAATTACAAAAAAAATACGATAAATATTTTTTTACCAAAGTTTTATTACTCAAATGTTACCTATATTTCTAAATAAAGTACTGAATGTGCTATACTTCTAAAAAAATACTACAAACAATTTACGTGACAGCTCCATGCAATAAAAACCGGCCAAGAGCATGTCGGGCCATGCTCAGAGTAGGGTACCGTAGTTACTCTTCCGTCACAATAAGCTAAACTGGAGCTTAAAGTATGGTAGATTGTTAACCAAGGGATGAACTGTGGGTGTACGTCTTTTTACTCTGAAGGGGAAACTTTTTGCGATAACTCAAAAACAGCTAAACTGATCATATCCGCTATAGTTTTCATTTAATGTCTTTCTTAAGCTCTACTTCCAAGAATTTTTTTCATATTTTTTGGACCTATGGTTCAAAAGTTAGAGGGGGGGGAAACATTTTATTTTCTTTCGGAGCAATTATCAAGAAATGTTTGTTGAAGACCCCTATTAGTTTTGAAAGACCTTTCCAACGATATCCCACACTGTAGGGTTGAAGCAAAAGAACATTTTCACCCCCACTTTACGTGTAGGGGAGGTACCCTAAAAAAACTTTGTCGGCTTTATTGATTTATATATCCATGCCAAATTTCAGCTTTCTAGCACTAACGACCAAGGAGTAAAGCCTCGGACAGACAGACAGACAGACAGACAGACGGACATGGCGAAACTATAAGGGTTCCTAGTTGACTACGGAACCCTAAAAATGAACTGTCATAGGGACTATCATTCAATGCGAGAGGTATATTTGCACCCATCCTGGAATAATTTTTTTGACAAATGGGTGCTAAATATACTCGTATTTGTTCAACTAAACCTACCTAATTGGACACGAAATGTCTATATTTTCCGCACAAGCTACAGTCCGGCTGGCGTCTTGTCTGTCTGTTTTAAAGTAAAAAAAAACGCCAACATAGAATTTAGTTCACAAGGAGTTAATTTTGTGATATATCCTACATATAAAACATATGAACAATAAAACTGCATTCAACAGCTAAGGCGTCGTGAAAAACGAAGTAGATAACCGGTAATAGAACAATAAATTACAGTCGCGGCATGCGCATTTCCCTGTATTGACAAATTAGCGCAGTCGAGCAATTTTCAACGTTCAACACCGTTACACACGGTGATTTATATGCCGATAATATTTTATTAAGCCCATAAAACATCTCCGTTCAAGAAAACCCTTCCTGTACCTCGGTAATAATTTCCGTGCCGATGACAAAGGAAAAGAATATGGTTTTTCTTATAATGCCCTTATTATGTATGAGGACATCCATGAGGCTTTTGTAAAATTTATATCACAGGTGGACCTGGTAGGATATTGGCTGGGATATGGCACAATATAATCCATAGTTAGGTGTTTTCATTAGATAAATCTTGCAGCAGCTTTAGTGCTACTGATTCGGATGGTAACTAAAGCTGCGATACTTATAAATGTAGTTAATATTAGTAAAGATGGAGGCGATTTCTATTAATTGGATCGAGACACCTACTTTTGCGTAAAGTTGACATCCGATTATGCAAACTATATCACCAGATGTTACTATAAAATTGGTACAATTTAAAGGCATGAATACAACATTAAGAATGTTAGCTAGCAACTGTTGTTTACTGTCAAAAAGAAAATGTAAATAGAGATACGATTGGTATGAACTTATTATTTCTCTATTAATTTCAAAGTGCAAAGCAGACCAGAATAAAATTAGAGGAAGCATTAAACACGAGTAAAATTCAAATAGTCCCAATGTTACAAAACCTGGAGGTTTAAAATCTTAATAGTGCTCGAGGCAATGCCGGCTGGATTAGATATTCTCGAAGGTAAGAAGAAAATGCCATCCTTGAAGCAACTAGCGATTAAAAGACCTTCAAAATTCTGAAAAATAAAAGCGCAATCTAGATTTTCTTTACGACAAATGGGTGACACTCTGCAAAGATTTGTGCGATTTGATTCCGCTAAGTAAGACGAACTAGAGTGCATCTGTAGACGTACGTGCGTAGACAAGCTATTCGACTTATGCCTGAAATTCATCAGCTACAAGAAGGACCCGAATCACGACATCATTACTCATGTGTATATTCTAAAGAATATCTGAACCGAACTGTTTACGGAGCTACTAAGCACTCCTACTGTGACTACAAGATCCTAGACATTTTACCTCCGGAATATATTGAATTCAAGTCCAGCTGGATGTTAAGGTCAAATAAGGAACGCTCGGTTGAAAACCAGGCAAGTTAGTTATGCTTACATGAAAGAGTTCTAGGTCAGACTGAGAGACAAGGTCACAGAAGATGAGGCTAATGCAGCTTTGTACACAAAGATGAACAAATGTAAATAGAAGAACAATTCCAAAGAGCTGACCTAACAATCAGAAGCTGCTAGTACTTATAACTAGCCTATTACTAACTTGTATACCAAATTAAAAGCAATAAACGTACTTGTTTTACTATCAAATAGGTTTTTTTTTACATATTCTGATTTAATTATTTTAAAACCTTTTCTATATAATATTAGGTATACATGGGTGGTTTACAAGTCAATATTTTGTGTGGTATCTTGTAAAAAAAAACTTACAAATTATAAGAAATCAATCAAAAAACTTACAAGTTACAAATAAAGTTACAAGAAATCAAACAAAAAATTTACTTGTAAACCGCCCAAGTAGACCTAATATACTACGAAGTACACATACGGATGCATATGTAGATATGCACGCACACATACATGGTTAGATTCGGATGCAAATCGGAGATAGCCCTTGAAAATGAGTTTCCAAAAAATGCTTCAAGAGAGCTCGCATTAGCTAATATAGGCACTTACTTTACTCTTTGCTACGGAACCCTAAAACGCGAATAAACTTCTGACTCTCATAATACACTATAACCTCGTCAAAATAATTAGCGTTGTTTAGGAAAACGTGAAATTAACAAATTTATTTAAGTTTTCTACCAAATACGAGTATGTATATTTTTCACAATTTTGTGGACTGTACGAGTACGTCTATTAGCTTTGGCCAAAATCGATAGCACTTCAGGGTGCATAGACAAGATGCTAATCGGTCAAGCTCGGTAGCGTAGCGTACTTATCTCGCTCCATCACTCTTTCATATTAGTGCGGCAGATACGGTTGCGTTTCGATCGCTACGGAGTGTTAAGACGAAAGTAGAGGACCCGCACGAAAACGTCTTTTCATTCAAACGGAGTCCTCATTTTCCTCTCTGGATATTAACATTATTGAAAATATTTTGACACAATTTGTTGTATATTAACAACAGCTATGCCCCTACGTTTGATTTTTAATTATTATCAGAGTTAGGAGAATTTAAAAATTAGTATACAATCTGTTTTTCGGTCCTAATTTTTACAATAATAAAAAAAAAAAAACAAAAAAAGGTAAACGTAAATAGATATGGTTGATATAGATTAAATTATGTAGAAATATTTTCCATAATGTCAAATTCTAGAGAGGAAAATGTGGACTACGTTTGTATGGAGAAGCAGCCGTCCTCTTTCCTCTTAACGATTGGCATCTTGTCTATGCACCCAGGCACGCAACATTCAGCACTGCTATATATTTAGCGCATTAAATATTTGTCTGCCTGTCAGATTGCACTATCGAACGGTTAATGCTGTCCATATTAGAACGGGCTATTTTGGCCGATGGGTAGACGGAGGGTTAAATCCTAGACGACACGTCAGTCTAAGTTATTATTAGAGATATCGTAAGCTAAGTTCTACTTGGACGTGGGGAAATTACATTATAAAAGTTACTATTACTTTTATTTTAGATACGAGACATAGTTTGTTATTGAACCCGTGAACTTACTTATTCTTCGTCAGAACCAATAAATACAGTGTGTTGATAGGTAGGTAGGTCATTTAAGAAGATAGATATGTATTTATCTGGGTGTTTTTTACATTAGATACTCGAGGAAATATATGTATTATTTATTATTAGAAGACTAGTAGAAGTTTATCGCTTACCAATAAATAATGCATTATTTTGTATGTGAGTTTTGATTATTCCAATGCTGCATATGTAAGTAGGTAGTAGTTGAAATACTATTTAAAACGATCAACTTTTCATTTCAATGTTAAGTTTGCCTTTACTTCCACTACGAATATAA
Source organism: Cydia pomonella (assembly GCF_033807575.1). Classification (NCBI taxonomy): domain Eukaryota; kingdom Metazoa; phylum Arthropoda; class Insecta; order Lepidoptera; family Tortricidae; genus Cydia; species Cydia pomonella. The sequence goes on along the minus strand of NC_084706.1, from coordinate 10,513,887 downwards.
ATGTTGTTCATAAAGCAGGACAATTACTTCCGTGCTTCCTCACAATTTACATGATAATGGCTGAAAGTTCCACCTTTGGCGGTTGAGTCTTTTAGATAAAACTTTAGTGTATTGTGTAGCGCAAAAACGCTATTAAACTGCATAAGTATGTCGACAATATTCTATTACATATAAGGAACATAATACGCTGTAAGTCGCACGTCGCACGCAATCGACTGAGTTTACGGTACGGCAGGCAATGCAGTCGGCTGTAATGTCGCGCTGCAATACTGCTCCAGTAATGCTGGTGTAGTCTGAATCCGAATGGTACCTTTACATCCAATTAAATATCAAGGTTATTACTTGCAGTTTAAATCGCTGGCACGAATATTTATTTACGAGCGAGATGCACGGGTAAGTGATGAGTGTGATGACATCAATTTGTACGATCGAATCCATCTCCAGTATATTCAATAAAACACATCTAGGCCAGGCAATCAATGCTCCAAAAAAGTTACAGAGGGAAATGCTTGGAGAAGGGGGTTTGAAGGTCCCATTTTTCGGTTTTTTGAGTATGTCTTATTATATCCGATTACCATTCCTTTAATATGCATACATGCAATTAAACTGCTTAGATACATGTTTTTCTACCAACCAATTTTAAATCTTACTGACCAAATAAATTTTTTGTAGCTCAACTATTTATTAAGCAGATAAGTTATAACAGAAGCAGATCGATATTGGTTATAATGTTTACCGTTTGTGAATTATTTGCTAAACAAGAGTTGTACCTACCTAGATTTTTATTTATTGCCAGCAAAATTTTTGTATGCTGTCCAAATGATTTAATGGCTATACTTTTTTTGCAGGTCAGTTTATAAATAACCGGCCAAGAGCATGTCGGGCCACGCTCAGTGTAGGGTTCCGTAGTTACTCTTCCGTCACAATAAGCTAAACTGGAGCTTAAAGTATAGTAAATTGTTAACCAAGGGATGAAACGGTACCTTTCACCCGAGTTAAACAAATAGGCAAATTTGCATAATCAGTACCTAATTAAAGTAAGTCTTTTTACTATGAAGGGAAAACTTTTTGCGATAACTCAAAAACAGCTAAACTGATCATGTCCGCTATAGTTTTCATTTAATGTCTTTCTTAAGCTCTACTTCCACGATATTTTTCATATTTTTTGGACCTATGGTTCAAAAGTTAAAGGGGGGGGGGACACATTTTTTTTTCTTTCGGAGCGATTATCTCCGAATATATTCACTTTATCAAAAAATGTTTCTTGAAAACCCCTATTAGTTTTGAAAGACCTTTCCAACGATACCCCCACACTCTAGGGTTGAAGCGAAAAAAAAAAATTCACCCCCACTTTACGTGTAGGGGAGGTACCCTAAAAAAAAAAAATTTTTAGTTTTTATTGTACGACTTTGTCAGCTTTATTGATTTATATATCCATGCCAAATTTCAGCTTGCTAGCACTAACGACCACGGAGCAAAGCCTCGGACAGACAGACAGACAGACAGACAAACAGACAGACAGACAGACAGACGGACATGGCGAAACTATAAGGGTTCCGTTTTATGCCATTTGGCTACGGAACCCTAAAAACGGCTGATCATTTAATTCCTTCCCATTTATATTTACCTTCGTTCACTGTTGAAATATACACGTGAGGTCTCCTTATACCCCCCTCCCCCAACGTGATCTGTCGTGATTTTTTCGTGAACCCTCCCCTTCTTATATCGAAACTCGCGTGACACGTTGTGCACAAGCCCGTACCTACGCTATTGTTCAGCGGGAAAAACCGTTTTCAAACTTAATTAGCAACTAAACAAAACAAAGGATATAATAAACATAAATTGCGAAGTTAAATTGCAGTAAAGTTTATACTTGAGCCTGAAGGAGCTGCAAAGGTTCTATTAGAGTTTTTAGGGAAGGGCGGGTAGTAATATATGTGACAGTGTGGTCATGCTTGGCGGAGCAGGAAAGAAATGTGACCTTTGTGGATCCTATTGAGTATCAACTGAAAAAGCTCTCTGGATGTGCTGGATGGTAACATAATATTTTTTCGTTTGAAATATGATGTCAAAATCTAAAACAACGTACGTAATACGTTATAGCCAGATCATCTCAATACTATAAATAATAAGTACTAGCACGTAGGTAGTCATTTCTATGACTAAAAGTCTAGCTCCTATTCAGGTCAATTTAGAGTGTAAACTAGTTGAAAGGCCCCGATTTAGTTCCAAATAGAACTAAATAAAGATCGAGATAAACATATTCTAGAGTTCATTCCATTTCTCCGCAAAGTAAGTAAATCTCTACTAATCTTATACCTTTAAACGAGTAATATATTCAATAGATTATAACTTCTAGTATATTTTTTATATGGGGGTTTTCGGGGGCGAAAAATCGATCTTATCTCCGGAAAAACGCATTTTTGAGTTTTTCTAAATGTTTTCCGAGCAAAGCTCGGTCTCCCAGACATTATTACAAATTCGAAAGTATAATTCTGTCTGTTACCTTAAAACTTCACTTCACGCTTAAAACGCTTAACCGATTTGGATGAAAGGATAAGCTAAGCAAAATCTGCCCCAGCGAGTTTTGGCTTGTAATTTTTTTTTGATGATGTTGTTTATATTAGTAGCAAGTATGCAAAATATCAGCCCCCCAAATGTTATTGATTTTGGTAAAAAAAGATCTTTCTTTAATATTTTTTTTTCTAGCGAGCCGATTTTGACGTACGTCACATATATATTGTGCATATAGTAAAGGCAATTATACGACATCAATTATAGGACACATTGCGATATAAAAAAATTGAAAATTCTTTTTTTTTAAGTACTTTTACGTCAGCAAAGCGTCCTCAGAGTTTTTCACCAAAACTAGCCTCTTTAATAAGCTACAAAATCAATGTATTTACTTAATTTTATCTGTGGTATAACAGATTGTTTTTTTTTTAAATTGAATACATCACTAGCCACTCACTTGCTTTTAACTGTAGTTACCAGCTGTCACCCTTATTTTATTATAATAATTTTTCTTTACCCGCTCGAAGGAATGAATACTTTTTTATTTTTTTTTGTAAGTGGCCAGTGTTCATTATAAACATACACGTTTATCTAAATAGTTTTTGATCGATTAATTTTAACGAGCGGGTAGAGAAAATGTATAGTGTTGTATTCAATTTAAAAAAAACAGCCTGTTATATCACAAAAAATAAAGTAAATACATTCATTTTATAGCTTATTACAGAGGCTAGCTTTGGTGGAAAACTTGGAGGTGTCGCTGACGTAAAAGTACATAAAAAAAATGTTGTATCGCCCTTACTATATGCACGATATATCTGACACACGTCAAAATCGGCTCGCTAGAAAAAAAATATTGATGGGAGATCATATTTTTTTTACCAAAATCTATAACATTTTGGGGGCTGATATTTTGCATATTTGCTATTAATACAGGGTGACCTTAGCCATTGGACAAACCCTGAAATCCCACGTAGGGTTACTTCTCAGGAATGCTCTGACATTAATATTTTTTTAATTAGAACAAAAGATAAAAAAAAAAAATTCGAACAAAAGTTATTTGCAATAATCGACAACAAAAAGAAACACACTGTGTTAATCTTAGGCAGTGTTTTTGACAATTTGTTTGATATATTTGATAATGATGACATTTTTCAAAAGTCAGAAGCTTAATAGTGTCATAAATAAAAAAGATAATCAAAAAGGCCGAAGAAGGTTCCATACTATTTTTTGAGGACCTTAGGAGCTACTAACACATACAGGCTGCTCCAAAGTAAAAAATGGTAATTTGTTATTTTCTTCGAAACCGCTACACCGGTTGTTATGATACTTTGTACACTGGTTCTAAATACCCTAATATGCAGATTTGCATATGTACATTTCGGCTTTGTCCAATGGATAGGGACACACTGTATAAAACCATATAAAAAAATACAAGCCAAAACTCGCTGGGGGCAGATTCACTTAGCTTATCCAGGCATGGCCTTCGGTATTTGGTAGGCTTCCAACCTTCACAGTATGGAGATAGTTTGAGGCCCGAGGCCTCCCTCCGAATGCCTAGATATTCCTATATCCTTACATAAGACAGTTTTTATCAATCATTATCATTATCATCCTCATCCCACGCAGACAAAGCCGCTGGCAGAAGTAGTAATATTACTGAATATATGTATCATTGGATATTTTTTATTTAAACTTATATTATTTAGGATACGTTTCGATTAAACCAACCTTTAACGTTTACAGTCGTATGTTTGTATGCTTGGGAATGTTTTATACCTATTTAGGTAGGTGTTACTTTACCAATTGACACTGGATTAGTCAGAAAGTTCAACTAGAGAGACTTGATGGAACTGAAATTAATAAATCAAGGATAGTACCTAACGAACCATGCCAAATGCTGGAAAAGGGTTATCTTCTCCGTTTGAGGAGGGTTGACCGTTCAAGTGGTTCCATTAGTAATTCAATCACGATCCGTTTTGACCGAACTATCCAATTTCGAGTGAGTTTACTTTACCTGGTGTATTATTATAGTTAAAACCAGTAAATAGATTGTTAAAAAATTACAAAGCAAAGAAGTTTATTTAAATGACAATAGGTGTTTAAAATATCATCACATATAAAATTTTATATCTAATACTAAAAAATAGTCGAGTACTTCAATCATCCGTTAACACTGTAGGGGTGGGATCTTTCAACTATAAATAGCTAAAATATTGTCTGGTAATGTTAGGTGTGTAAGTGAAAAGTGAAGTTTGAAAGAGATCGCGTCTTAGCGGTAAGGCTATCTACGGCCCGATTCGAACTCTAAGATAAGTCCAATAATAGGTCTAGGTACAATATGTCAGTGTCGAAAGTGACGTTCTTCTTTGAGGAAACGTCATATTTGACACTGACATATCCGATGGTATCTAGACTAAATAGGTATTTGACTTATCTTAAAGTTCAAATCGGGCCGATATCGTACCGTTGATTTGTTTATAGTTTGTAATTTTGTATTCTTATACATAGTGGATAAAGACAGATTTTTCAATCATCGGATAAAATTATCTGTCTTATTCTGTTAATTTTATCTGATGTCTGAAAAATCAGACCTTAGAGTTTTATTTGTTAAAATGATATTAGGTAGATACTTAATAAAAGTTATTAAGAGGAAAGGGGACGGCCGCTTCTCCATACAAACCCAGTTCCCATATGTACATTTCCTCTCTGGATCAATATCCAATTAAGTAAAAATGAGAACTACGTTAATATGAAAAGGCGATTTCGCGCGGGTCCTCCACTTTCGTCTTAATTCAGTGCATCTTGATTTCATAAGCTTGAAGGTTTTGTCTCGGCGCGTCCGTCATGCTCCATACCTTAAGTCGCAAAACTTAGGCGACGGCATAACTCAAAAAGTCAATTCACCGTCTTCATTATAGGGTGCCAATCACATCTCGTGTGAAATCATAACTCAGCACGACGCCGACCCCTCCCTAAATCTTCGGTGAAGCTCTATCCATTGCGTTTAATTATACCCGACCCCAGGCTCTTCTGTACTGCTCTTTTCGCACATAACGTCTTATTTTGTCAGTATAGTGTGTAACTTATGCCCTTTTTGAACACGAGCAGGGTACCTGAAGATCGTTAATCTTTCTTAAAGATATATTCCTTGGAGCCACCTTCGCGCCCTCAGCGGTAATCGCTTCATATCTCGAAGTACACGTAGGCCGCTGTTTAACTTCTGCGCTTTATAGGTCGAGTGCCGATCATCACAATGACATCCTCATAGGTATTACATATTTTATTTTCATGCAAGCGAGTGCTCTTAAGAATAACTTACCAATTAACTACCAACTACGATAAGTAACCTACCAGGATTGTGCCATCAATAAAAAGTCGGCAACTCATATGAGAAACCCTATATAATATAGTATTGTATGAATCATTCCGAATTATTTAGTCCTCGCCTCGTGTATAGTAAACACCCCTATAATGGAACTGGCACCAGTAATGGAATGGTATAGACAAATCCTGAAAAACAAGTATTTATCATAAGTTTTTAATCGCTGGCAACATTTTACCATAAGCAAGAGCCAAAGAGCTGCTTAAGTTTTATTTTTCATTGATATTTGTTATTTTGAAAATGAATGGTGCCATACATTCCATGACTGGAGCAAAAAACCACATTTTTAATTGGTTAATAATATTGAAACCAATTGCAGTAGCTTTCATTCAATACATAGAAAAAATAAAGGACGAATATGACATTCAACTTTTAAAGCGTAAAGCGGTAGAAATTTTACAGGTGTTGGTGAAATATTAAAAACACACCAAATTTTCTCTTAAATGTTCCATGATTGGTGCCGTTAACATATGACGGCGATCACGTGGGGCATTTGGACACAAGATGTATACTCGTACACATCTTGTGTCCAAATTTTCTAAGTTTTACAACATTATGTCACTTTTATATAATATCTGATTAAGTACCTATTGTGGAATTAACATAAACTATAAATACATCGTTTTTATAAGCATTATAAAAAGGATAAACAATCTTGACGTGTTTATTTATTGATAAACACTTTTGAATAATAACTCATAATAAGTCACAGCAAATATGTAAAAATTATATAGCATACTAGCGACCCGGCCCGGCTTCGCACCTTAACCTTAACAAATTATACACCTTCCTCAAAAATCTCTGTATTAATAGGTGAAAACCGCATGAAAATCCGTTTAGCCGTTTTTGGGTTTGTCGCGAACATAGACATTAGGACGCGGCGGGGGACTTTGTTTTAGGTGTAGTTAAAGATAAAGATAGTTTATTTTTCATCGCGCTTATGAACGTTAAATAAAACTGATAGTGATATGACCGTCTACATTCTTTTGGACATTTTTTAAAAGCCTTTTTCAATAAAAATACACATCAAGATTTTTTACCCTTTTTATAATGCTAAAAAAACGAAGTACGACTTTCGTGTTATAAGATGAGCACCCAAACCTGACCGCTGTCTCTCAACCTACCTGCACTATCACGCCTACCCTCGATTGCAAAAGTCTTTGAACTTTGCCCCCACAAGCATTAGACGGTACGTAGGATTTACTTGTCTCGATCGTGATCCCGCAGTTTGTGTTCATTGATTAGCGAATCAACGATCCCTATTAAACAATCTTTTATTTAATGTTCCTTTTAAAGATGGTGTAACATTTTGAAGGCTGGCAGCAATTATGAAAATTATTTGTAGTTAGATTTTATTATGTATGTTCCCCTTCGCAATAACAGCCCCCGTTTTTGAACGCTCGGCTGGCTCTCATAAAGCTTTCCAAATGGATTGTATCTTTAAATTTTTGCTGTGAGCTTAATATGCAAATGTTGATATAACAGTACAGACGCATTTTTTCTATGACATTGTAAAATAAGTGATCTTCTTACTTACGCTTGTAAAAAAAAACTTAAACAAAGATAAAGTAGCAAGATTTTTATGGTATTTCGAATTACCAAATCAAACGATTTCTACCAAGTAGTCATATCTAAATGCCGGCAAAATCTTCAGCGATCTCACCTTAGAATTTGTCCACGAAAAAGTCCACGAGGTGGTCAAAACGATCGAATATAGACTCCTGATTTTTTTTGGATCCACGGATCTTAATACTTATATAATATTAAAATCAAATTAGTTGACACCTTCAAAACTTTAGTTATTTGTACTAAACAGTACCTAATGTTTAGTTTCAATAAGAATTAAAATTGCCATGTGAATACCAGTAATTTTAAATAAATACTTAACCAGTAAAAACATACAGTCATGAATGATTACTTAATTACATACCTACACAGTCCCAGTGTCATCGAACCACGGCAAGAGATTTAGTCTTTGACACAACTCGGACAAGAGCTGTACATACAGTCTGGTCACGGCGGCGAGTACTAAGTAAATACACGTCCCGTTCGCTTTCCAATTAAGTTTAGAAACTGTTTGAGTTCTGTTCAGGTATCATACCTGAATGCCTTTGACGTACTCTCATAATCGTCCAAGCGTAATATGTAAACTTGCGTTTCCATTCAGTACGGCATGGGCATTATAGCTGAAAGGTAAAAATAAGTTTTGAAAGTTTTCTGTCTGATAGTAATAAGTTTCGAAAATTTTTAATTCAACACATGGCATGATAAATATCTTGTAAATGTCTGCGTTATTTCCAAATCGGAGCTGCATCACGTAATAAGGTTGAAAGCTGTCAATTGTCACAAAGCGAGCGTTAAGCAGATATTAATGTCTACAAAATGAAGACGTTACCCAGAACTGTGAAGATTTATGCAGTCGGGCAGTCTGTGAGAAACTGTAGACAGTGAAAAGGTCTCGCTGAACTTATTTAAATTACGCGACAATTTTCTTTGGCCGCAATATTAAGTGGCGGAGGCGTCGTGCCGCGCTAAATGACGCTTAAAGCCGTCGCCATGAAAAGGGCTTCGCGAGGCAGATTCGAGCCGCTCTGCCAGCACAATGCCGCTGATCCCTAGCCTTGCTCCAACGCCTAAATTATTACCATTGTATTATGAATCCACAAGGTTTATGACACTCCAAATTAAGTGAGTAAAGTTTGTTTTCAAATTTGGTGCAGAAAGTACCTACTCATGGCTTAATAATTTACATAACAAAGATACAAAGATTGTACTTAAGAATTATAATAATTTTGACTCATTCAGGTGGCATCTATATAATAGCGAATTCAGTTTTAGACAATAGACAATACTCATAAAATTATGTCGATTTTAATCACAAACTGAATGAATAAGATATAACACTTTGTTTGTAATGTTTTTAATTCACTGTACGCTTTTAATGCGCATTGTTTGTACCGAAAGTAAAGTTTTAATGTGCTGTCACACCATTGTGAAATCTGAGGGCTTATAATGGACGGATTTATCCACGTGATAAAGTTCCGTCTCTTTAAATCACCGGGAAATGTAATGAAACGGACAGTCATAGTCGCGCTCTCACTATACAAGAACAACCATCATATCCGTGCTGTAGGGCTAAGATGGTCGGCTTTTTATCATTTGTCACCATGGCTGTCACGTTCTAACAAGTATGTAAGCGCAAAAGTGACGGGTATAGTGACAAGTGATAAAAATGGAACCATGCTGCCACCGCGGTCCATTTGTGTTGTCTAATTGTCTTTACAGTGAAATAAATGTTTAAAAATTGTGTTAAATGTTCTATCCGATCTTATGGTAGATTAAGTTGGACTATCGTCTACCGTTGGGTTAAGCTGAAAAGATTGTGCACTAGGACATTACCGTACGGGCACTTTTGTCTAATCCTTTGTTGCTGCGTTCTTTGCACTAATTTATTGCGCCGTTTTGCTGTGCCCGGCTTTTCAAGAACTATTTGTATTTTTCACCTCAGCAGCTCGAACAAAGGTACCTTGCTGCTTAAAAACAATGAGTAAAATTCCATTTTGCTCAGTCAGTGAGACAAAATGATACTTAAGTGACCTTCATATTCGAATGTCATTTGAACGTGCGGGACCTAATACAAGTTCGAAATATTTAGATTTTATTCTCTCTGTCCCTTTCACGACATAAGCAAAAAGAAAGAGACAAAAAGTTCAAACGTAATTCAAACGGTATATTAACGGTTTATAATAAACCGTTAATATACCGTTCGAGTTCGAGATTCATTCGTAATAATTATTTACAAAAAAAGTTTTAAATTTGTTAAAATCGCCATAATTTTACGCATTTTATTGTACAATCCAAAGAATGAGCTTAAAAAATACAGAGAATATTGCGCAAAATAAATAATTTTCCTTTTAATGATCTCTACTACAGTTGACAAATACATAGTAGTATCCGCAATTCGGAGTATTCGGACCGTATTTTACAAAGTATATTTTTTTACAAAAAAAATTGTCTATTGAATTGCCGTTATTTCGTTTTGCTTTAGTGTTTTATTGCGGTAATTAAACTTAATTATTAGAATACCTTAAGAAAACATGACTGAAATAGTGATGAAGAAGGATAACATTTTTTCAAGTTGTAAGTTTACCGTCCAAATATGTTCTCACTGCTGAGGTGAAAAGTTATTTACATCTCGTGCGCTTTTGAGTCCCTTACGCTTAAGATTCTAATTTAGATTCACTCGCTACGCACGTGATTCTAATATAGAATCTTTCGTTTACACGGGACTCGAAATAAGCACTCGAAGAATTATGAAACATTGCTCTCTTGTTGTACAAATCACTATTATGACTAAGGTTCCTACTGTAGGTACAAAATATATCTACTTTTGTTCATTTGATAGTAATATAAGTTTAAGTTAATATCAAATGATCATTGCTACGAGCCAAGATTTGAACCCGCGACCTCCGGATTTAAAGTCGGACGTCATATCCACTCGGCCACCACCGCTTTTTAAACCATTAGCTTTTCAGTGAAGGAAAACATCGTGAGGAAACCTGCATACATCTGCGAAGAACTATAGCCTAAACTCTCTTTCGCATGAGATATTTTTACAAGTTTAAGTAAGATGACGACCTAGTACTCGAAATGCCCAATAGGTACCCCCCTTTTATCACCTCTTTTGGCTCAAGTATCAATACAGATTGTACTGGGACAGTAATACGAGCACTGAAAGTCTATATTCAATAGTAAAATAAAAATAATAGTAACCGTATTATCAGTATCACGCGCATTGTATTGCAAGCGTGCTCTGAATGCTCAAACAGATTGAAATATGAATCCAGATAAGGCTGTCCCTCGAATAGTTTCGAAAGAAATGGTCTCGGTTTAGCATAATGCGGGGCACTTAGTCATCAGTTATCTACCGGATATATTGTGGGTATCCACAGGCATTTGTCTTAGCGATTTCAGTGGGAATGATGTTGGGCGCCATTTCACATTGCTCAATACAACGCAGGTACTACTCAGAACAACGCAGGTGACACCGTGCATGGTCGCCATATTCATAGATACAATTTATTTACTCCAACTTTATGTGACAACTGATGACAAAACTGAAATTCGTCATTTATGAGAAAAATACCTCCACCTTACAGAAAACCGCAGCCAAATAACACTAGACCCTACACATAGTGTTGTGTTCTTGCCAGTGAGTAAGGCTGCCGGAGCTCAACGAGGGCGTGGAGTGTTAGGGTCGGCAACGCGCATGTAACTCCTCAAGAGTTGCCGGCGTCCATAGGATACAGAGACTGCATATCATCAGGCGGGCCGTATGCTTGTTTGCCACCGACGTAGTATATAAAATCGGTGCAAACAATGTTCCTGAAACAGGATCTATTGAAATCGTCAGCATGAAGGTAAATAAGTACCTACATAAATAATTTTGAACAGTTGTTCACCAAAGTGGTGCGATAGAAATGTATTTAAAGTACCAAAGTACCTAAAAACATGGAGCCGTGTATATAATAACTGTCTGTGATCTGGGAGGAGTGTATTAAAATTTATTTAATTACAACGGCTCTAAATTTTGACTTGGTAAAAAGTCATAGGTTATTCGTAGATATTGGAAAGTATCAATTTAAGACAGTGTTTGTAATCATGCGAAAATATTAGGATTGGTTTTCTGTTTTAGGAACCTAATTAACGAGTTTCACTCGGACTAAAATATGGTGATCAAAATGGAGATATATTAAGTACCTGTATTCAAAATCTATTACACCTTCAAATGTGTTACCATTTATTTTTCAGGCACAACGAGTAGTTGTCTGTTTACTTGTTTCGCGAAACGGAACGTGCTTAGAGAGGGTTCTGTGGGGGTTGGAACGGAATGGCCCCATAGCCAGCGTTAGTCGGTGGTTAACCGTTTAACCGACGACTAAATCCTGCTTAGCTTGAATTAGCTAAATGCACGTTGATGTGTGTTCAATTTAGCCAACCTACAGAAAAGAAACAATTTGCATAGTTATATACTTGCGAAGTTAAAATATTGTGTTTATTTATTTCTTCGAAACCGAAACGAACTGCTAATTAAGTAAGTACAATAAAATCCGGCCAAGTGCATGTTGGACCTCGCAAAATGTAGGGTTCCGTAACTTCCGTACCTTAGATATAAGATATTTCTTTAGGAAAAAACTAATGGCTCAAACGATTATATTCATTATAATTTCCGTGGAAGTAAATTTAAGATTTATTTACGCACGTACGGATGGACAGACGGACATTACGAAACTAATATAAGGGATCCGTTTTTGCCATTTGCCTACAGGACTCTAAAAACGGAATGAGTGGATTATAAGACCCTTTTTTTTATTAGGGGGGAAAATGCATTCCGCATACCACCCGGTGCAGGGGGTGACCCGAGTGGTTATGTGGGACTCCTGTCTAGGCTAATGAGGCTCACGGTATACCCACTAAAAACCCCCAATATGCCACCTCACGTTATAGGACCCACCCAAACTTTAACCAACATACAATAACTAATCGTTCCATTTTTTGGGTTCTGTGCCTCAAAAGGAAAAAAAAACGGAACCCTTATAGGATCACTCGTGCGTCTGTCCGTCCGTCCGTTCGTCTGTCTGTCTGTCACAGCCTATTTGCTCCGAAACTACTGGACCAAATTAGGTTGAAATTTGGTACACATAGTATAGTAGGTACGTACAAGACAAGTTTCTAAATCGATGACCGAAGGCCGATTCCCGCGTAGAGCCGAACGCCTGGTGCGTCCGGCCTGTGCATGCTTTCTGACAATTTCACAAGTATCTTAAATGTGAAGGCCGAAGTCCCAAAGCGTCCGGGAGAGGCACGCCTAATCGCTTGGCCTAAGGCCGAGTTGAGGTAATATGCTTAAACACAGAATAATGCGCCTGACGCGCCTTAAGGTTCAAGCGTGACTCGGACTGAAGAAAAAAAAGTGACTAGGCCGTATCTGGTACGCAGCTGCAATGGAACTTGTACTGTACTATTGATTGATTAGGTACTTGTACGATTGTTCCATGTTTGTAACTACATTTATGCCGCTCTTTCTTGGGCCTTTGCTATTGTAATACTTAGGGGAAGTTGCGAGAAGCGCGTACCCGTCGGACGCTCCAAACTTTCTGTCCAACGCGGAGCTTGGCCTTCGGCCTTCGCATTTGAACACTTGTACTATTGTTCTGTATTTGATCTTGCTATCCGAGCTCCTTTACTTCAGTCTTGTACATTAATTTTCGCATACCGTAGCCTCAAAGAAGAGCATTCGTAAACTCTCTGTGAAAATCCCATAGTAATATTTTTTTTAAATTTCTTATAATCACACGAATTGATTTTTTGTATTAATTAAGTAGTATATCTACCAAATGACATTCACTATTTTCGAAATACGTCGCCATCGCCGTGTGAAGTGATGAGATAAATACCGCGCATAAGGGTTATTTTAGCTCCGAATTCGTCGTTTCTTAGCGCAAAATGAGCGCCATCTCTATCAGTGGTACATTCAATTCCAAGAAATTGTACTTTGCTAAACATTGATATAAAAACTACGAGTATATTCATAATATAGGTAGCTATTAAAGTAGCAGAGACATAAGCCACCGTTGCATCTGTTTTTTGATCCGATCCGACTCATTTGGGTTTTTCAAGACGTTTCGCGTAAAAAAACAACATTGTTAAAAATTGTGTGATATACGGAACCCTCGAAACGCGAGTTCGACTCGCACTTCGCTTGTTTTTTTTAAATAGTCCCAATTCCTGCTTAGTTCGAATCATGTGTACCAATGGGTATGGGTATTGTTTTATTCGTGAATGGGTTCCAGAAGGTGCTCTCTCCTACGTGTTGAATCTGTATCCTCAAATACGCCGTATATACCATCGAAACTATTACGAATATGTATATAGCTATTTACCTTAGTATACAACTGTCATACAACATGAAACATGGAATAATTTGCACACGTCTTTCTCGTATCATTAATTGATACTTGTGTTAATTATCCAATTAAAGTATATTTTTTTTTTTAATATTACTCGTATAAACTGGATAAACTAAGATCTTATGGAATGTTTTTTTTTTAAACAGGTTTATTTGTGTCGAGTTATAAACTCGTTATCGTCTGGGCCCCGTCCGTAAGAACTCCCGCGACTGTTTTACCAACAATAAGTGCTATGTCAAACTTCTGCGCTCCCGGGCTAAAGATAACCGACTTGTGTTTGTGTCGGGAACTTTGCACGGTTTCTCACTTTATTTCGTTTTAAATTTGCAAAGAGTTTGCTGGGCTTTAACGGTGAAAGTGGGCATGTAATTTGTGAGATTTTTAAAGATGTTTCACCAGGTTAACGTACATTTTTTTTTGAAATCAATAGAAATTATACACTCAAATTATTTAAACAAAAGTATTTTAAGTCTAAGAATAGGTGTCACCATCATCTTTAATCTCAGAATGAGTGTATTAAGTGAAATATATTGTATACTACACCAGATACATAAAAGCCAGCACTCTGCAAATTAGATTGCAAAAATAAACCTGTAAACCAGACCCACCCTATCCTAATTTAAGCCAAGAAATAAAAAACCTGCTTTTCCGAAGGTGAACTTATTTTAAATAAGTTTAGATGAAAGTCGATATATCAAGAGATTAGTTGTTTCCCGCCCCAGAAGGAAGGATCTTGGCAAAGTGGTGCTTTAGTGACGCAACCTTGAAAACTTTTACAATATGTTTGTAATAAATAATTCTGATTAAAAAATCTGATTTGTTATTGATATTATAAGATCGCTAGCGCCGCTAGCCGATACAGGAATGTTTTTGAGCAGTTAGCCATACGGTAATATTAGTTGCGAAAAGTCCCCAAAAATATTAGTGAATAAAAAAAATAAAAAAAAATATTTTGCAATTTGTAGCCACTTCCTAAAGCACGCACTCGGAGGGACCTGCCCCTATGGGCATGGCACGTGCGAGCGGGACGTCGCTTAATACGCGTATAGCGTTGTCTCGCTCAAACTGCGGAGCGACGTGATAATCGGACGCAGTATGCCATGACACATAGCGTTGTCAAGTAGCACGAGACACCCATCTGTCTGTAATTTGTAAATATATCTGTCTATCTCACTTACCACTAACAATAAAAAAGAGGGTAGTTTTTCTTGCAATCGAGCAAACCAGCACAATATGACCTCGAGACCCGTATAACCTTCGTAACTAGAGAGGGCACTAAACGAGTCATCCAATCCTGTTAGCTTAACTGCTCGGTGAGCCATATGAATGGCTGCGTGTTATTATGATTACAATGTAGTGCAGGTACATAGTACTTTGCTTAGCCACTATAACTTAAACCTTGACACACGATTAAGGAGTGCCCAAGTAGCACACGGGGTGGGAAATAGCTCGTATATCATATCTATTTAGATACTTAAGTGAAATATATAGCCATGACTAAGTTCTATATAGGTGGAAAGAACCCATATAGACCCACTATAGACCAAAAAGGAGAAAAATTGCAGCCTATTTTTGGTTCTAAATTGAATCCATAAGAGATCTCTCGATTACCTTAAGTTGCAATTAGAACTATGGGTGACAGTTATGCGCAGTGAACGATTTATATTGAACGAATGAATGTATTACAATTTCAGTTCGGTCAAGGAGTGATAAATGAGACGCCCAATTTCCTTTGAGTGGCGTGGCAACAATTAAGACAATAAGTTGTGTTTTTTAAAAGTGAATGTGATCTGCCATTTTAACTTTGGATGTACATATCTGTTTGGTAAAGTGATGAAAACTTCACGTTATACAGGAATTTAAATAAGCACGAAATCCTTGCGAATGATTTTTTACTGTGAAACTATAGTATGGTTTCTTTGTAAATTTCGATGCGCCTTTGATTTGATCCAGGAATATTTAAAAGGAGAGTGCTTAATCAAATGAGGAATTGATACTGATAAGAAATAAAACTGTTAAAAACCTGACCTAATGATTGTAGGTTATGTACAATGTTAAAGTAACATCGTCACAACTATCAAAGGTCTGTGATTATGCGTCAGTGTGATAAAATTCTGTTAAAAATAATTCATTTTCAAGGACTCCATGTGTAAACTTGGCGGAACAAAAAATATTTTACAGTGTTTATTTTCACTTATTTGTTCTCTATTTAGAACTATCAGGTCTGAAAATCACTTATTTGTATCTTGCGAGTGGCAAAGCAGTGAATGCTATTGACAGAGGAGGCGTCGCAATAGGAAAAAAAAATCTGGGGGCACGGTAGTGCCCCCGCCAAGACGAGCAAAGCGAAGCGCATGGCCTACCTTTTCTAAAAGCGCTTCGTCGTTTTTTTGAACCCTCATAACTTGGGTTTGGATTATACCGGATAAACAAAATTCTTTTTGTTCTTTATATCCTGCTACCCTAAGGTTGTCTGGAAGAGATCGCTCACAGCGATAAGAACGCCTGTTGCTACCTTTATTTACATTGTAAATCTGTTACTGAATTTTTCTTCTGTGGTCCAATAAAGTGTATTTAATCTACTTACTTTACCATTTATATTAGGGGATGGAAGATTGTCATGCTTATGACAATACACAAAGAAGACACTTACAAAAAGAAGTGACATCCTATCAAAAACATTTTCATGGAAAATGTTGCCTAGACGAAACTATAAGGCTCACACTGTCAAAAAGTTATCAGATTTCTTGTAGAGCTAAGCTTCTAACTCTACAAGCCCTTACTTCACAAACTCTACACCTTAGTCAAAATATGTGGCTTGGCCGTTTCGTTACTACAAGTATACTTAGTGAATAAATTTTGCACCTTACGCCCATGTGACAGTAGCGAAACGGTCATGCCACATATTTTGACTCTTGTTGTAGAGTTTCTGAAGTTAGGGCTTGTAGAGTTAGAAGCTTGTCTCTACGAGAAATCTGATAACATTTTGTCAGTGCGAGCCTTATGGTTTCGTCTTGGCAACATTTTCATGAAAATGTTTTTGATAGGATATTATGTATATGACCTAATTTTGGAACTGTTAGATCGTTAGTGGTTTGAAATAAGTGAAAATAACTGCTTTTGGTTTTCAAGAACCTCCTATTGAGACTTAATTATGCGTTGGAGTGGCAATAAGAGTATTTCTAGCCCTTAAAGTAGCAATCACTTTAGGTTCCAAAAGGGCCGTAAAATTATCTCTTTAGCCACTATTGGTGATATACTACTCTATTATACTAGTCATTTGGAATTAAAAGTTCCAAATAAGGGTATGTTCCCACTTATATGTAGAAGTTGCTTATAAGTGACTTTAGGGCCTTATATAGCACTATTGCTTCTTATTCAGTGACAATTAAAACCTGTATGCAACTTTAAGTAGCAAAATCGACTTTACCCAACCATAAGTAATAAAGTAGAAACAATAAACGTTCCTAAGCAACTACAAGTGACAGGATGATCTCATATACAGTTTTGAGTTGTGTTTAAAGGCATAAGTTTTATCAAACACTGTTAAACCACTCATTTAGAACATAAAGCTATAAGATAAGCTGCAAAATTCACTAATGTGCTGCTTGGGTGCTCTCGTACTGGATTTCCTTAGTCGCAGATGCGCTTGATAAGCAAGTGGACTTACATTAAACACAACAGAAAAATTGTCCGACAGGCGTTTGCAAAACCCTGATTGGCTATAAGATTCTAGCATCGCTTCGTAGTGTATTGTGCTTACTATAGTATTGCACGAATCGAAACAAACGAGTACAATGACCTTTTTTTTATGGATAAAAATGTATTTTTTTTAAAAGCACCTCTTTTTTTCTTCAAAAATGTGTTTTACTGCTGATCTATAATGACATATTCAAATATGGCTAACTGTTTAAAAAGAACCCTGTATAATGCGTTCCTTTCCTTGAGATGTTAATCAAAAGTAGCTCTTTAAGACAACCGATAATGGGCGCGAAATAAACGCAAAGTTGTAATTTAGATTGTGGCTAACATTGGCTAAGTTACTATTAAGGGCCATCAGGGTCTTAGCTTATAAAATAACATTTAATTCTATTCAGCATAATTATACAATATTATAGCAAAACTCAGTTCCCGGATTTTAGCAAGTAGCTAAACGTGAGCTTGATTGCGTTTTCTTATAAAGTCACTGTCATTACTAGCCGTTAGTAGCTTGCTTACTTGTTTCGAGATGATCTCCAAAATTGCTTGACAAACTCAAATCATAATCCCTCTGCACAAAAATGAGTGACGGACTGAACGTTCTTATAACTACAATATTGCCGCAACGACATCCGAAAATATCACATTCACAGCGTTCGCTACGGATAAAAATGAAACAATTGGGGCTGAGAGCCTACCACGAAAAACGAAGCAAAAATTTCGTTATCGGCCTCTCTATCACTCTTGCATATTTGAGCGATAGAGAGGCTGGTTTTCGTTTATCGCGTAGAGACTCTGTCATGAGCTCTCAGATGTCAGAAGGTTTTTCAGTAAACTATGGAGGGTGGAATTAAAAAGACTGAAATCTCTTATGGTAGAACTGTTGCAAAAGTGTCCAGCTGTCAGCTATAAATAGTTGTTCTAAAATCGCTCCAGAGTAGCGCTAGAGCAGCTAAGAACCTAGGGGTTATTGACAGAGTGAAGTGCGCTGTCTATGATTTGTTTTTTTTTTTTCAAGTATTCTAGGTATTGTAGCGCCACCTATTTAAAGTTTTTTGATGACACTTTTTGGTACATGGAGATTCCATTTCTTACCTCCACCTTCCATATAGTAAACATTCACTTGATTGCTTTTAAGAAAAATATGGTACTAACACGAATTAGTGATTGCAAATTCTACAGATTTCTAAAAGTATCTTGGAAACGAGTACAACGAAATAAGTAGATAATTACCGTAAGAAGAAAAAAATAAAAAATAAATAAGTTAATTTTTAACTGAAAACAACAATATTAATGTAATTTCCAATACTAACGTCGTCCATAATTGTCTAAGATAGTATTAATACCTATCACGAGATTTCATTGAAATTATTACGATTTTTACTTCTCGCTTGATAATTGTAACAATGACTATAGTTGCAACTGCTATATAGAGCTGTCGTCGTGCACGGTCCCAATATTTCTATCGACGTGTGCCCACCCCTAGGTTGTAAAGAGCTCCATAAGTTAACCGGCAGTAGTGAAGCCTGTCATACATCAAGCCCCGCGGTGACATATTCGCCGTCATGCGCGCTCTGCATTCTTGAGTCACGTACGAAATCAAGCCCTGTTTGTTCAAGTGGGTGTTGTTGTGTGTATTCCTGAAATAAATACTGAAATACGTATATACATATATATAAACTATCTACATACTAAATTTCAACTAAATCGGTTCACCGGTTATTGATTCCCCATACAAAATTCCACCCCCCTTTTCACCCCTTTATGGGAAAAAATTTCAAGTTTTTGGATTTTTTGTTATTTGTGTACTAATACTATCCTGCATGCCAAATTTCAGCTTCATAGGATTTCAGGAAATACCTTGATGAAACGATGATCATCAGTGAGTGAGTGAGTCAGTGTCGAAATCGAGGGTTTTTAGATATGAATAAAATCTTAAGTAGCTTATGCAGTTGGCACTTTTTATGCTTAATAAGTCCACTATTGACATTATATCCCGAGAATTTTGTTGATCTGGTATAATCGAAACCCAAGTTATGAGTGTTCAAAAAAACGACGAAGCGCTTCGAGAAAAGGTATTAGGTAGTGCCCTTGCGCTTCGCTTTGCTCGTCTTGGCGGGGATGTAAAAAAAGTTATTGACGATTCCCTTTCTTTGGAGTCTGTGTTAATCAACTATTATAATTGATAACAGTTAGTTATCATGGTGTGATGTCTCCTGAGTAAAAATAAAAATAAACAACCAATCACTACAATGAGTCGAAGCTTTATATAACATACATAGTAACTCTCAATATGAACTTTTTACGTTTGTCAACTAGCCACTCAGGTGATTGATATTTTTCAGTGACTTCTATTGTTATAATAATATAAGGGTGACAACTGGTAGCTACAGCTACGAAAAGCATGTAAGTGGCTAGAAGCTAGCGCAAGAAACCAATATATTTCTGGTATCATTCAAATACCTTAAAAGCACATTAGAGATTGGCTATCGTTCATCGAATGTTCAATGTTCCTGTGGCTGCGTAGCGGAATGTGCCCTAAGTACAGGATCAGACGCAGGCTGGCTGGATTTGAGGCAAGATTCGAACATGGCGGTTGGCGGTACACGTCTTTAGATCGTTTCCCGCCATGCACGGCTATTCCTATCGCTAAACCTTTATTCGGAGAACAGAATTAACCGGTTCGCTTGAAGCTTGGTAAGCAATATGAAGCATTATGGCGGCTGTGGAGTTTAGAACTTTAAATATGTAGATAGCTGAGCCCAGGTAAATTTGTTGTGTGTTTCTATCGAATAAACTTTCTGTTTCCAAAATCCAATCCAATCCGTTATCATAATCTTTCTATTTTAGCCTTTTAGATGATCGTGTAAATGTTTAACCACAATCATTTTCAAAGGGCGATACAAAGTTTGTTGGGTATAAAATAAAGGCTTATTCGAGCATCTAAAATGTGGAACTGAAGTATTTATTAGGCATATTACAATTTGGCTGCATATTATTATTATGGCGCCAATTAATTTAGAAAAGTTCCAAACATTGTCTAATCATTAAGTACAACAAAACGGCATAGACGTTGTGCCTACCAAAAAGTTCATAGCTAATGATATTTATATATTTATTGTAATATTAAGTATTTCTCTAAGTATTATTATAATCATATAATAAAACTTCCTATAAAAATTGAGAGATGCTTCCTAAAAATATAACATTTCCATCAGCACGCATCACGCATAGTTACCTGTTCATTTTCCTCCCTAATTTAAGCTGGGAATATAAACAGCGTAACTGCCTTTGGTAATTTGCTGCACCGTGTAGGGTTACTTTAGACACGCCGATTTTTTTAATAAATATACAGAGTGAAATTTTAACCACTAGCCATACTACTTATGCGTAGTGACTTTATAGGTCATAATGAACAACTTTTATTCTTCTTCTTCATCGCGTTGTCCCGGCATATTGCCACCGCTCATGGGAGCCTGGGGTCCGCTTGGCCTCTAATCCTTAGATTTGGCGTAGGCACTAGTTTTTAGGAAATTGACTGCCATCTGACCTTCCAACCCAGAGGGTAAAACTAGGCCTTGTGGGGATTAGTCCGGTTTCCTCACGATGTTTTCCTTAACCGAAAAGCGACTGGTAAATATCAAATGATATTTCGTACATAAGTTCCGAAAAACTCATTGGTACGAGCCGGGGTTTGAACCCGCGACCTCCGGATTGCACGTCGTGTTTTCATACGGGTTGTTTTATTTAAATGGATTACCAAATTTAATAGTGTCGATAGAAGTAGCGGTCTACTTACCTACTTTAACTTATTTAAGTGCCTAATTTGAATTTTATTTTACTTATGCTAGATTTATGACAGCGGCCAAGATCTATGATCTAGGTCTGAAGCTCTCCCATCTGACCTACCGGGGTCAGGGTCAACGAACTTTTTATTAATTTTTCCAAATAATAAATGGCCAGAATTTATATCGCCAATCGCCAGGTGTAAAGGAGTTTTAATGGATGGTATCTGCCTTTCCTCTTTTAACGCGTCTGCACCGATAAATTGCGCCCCCTCGCGGATGAAACGGCAAATGTTTATGGATGTAATCCTCTGTCGGTACAGCGTGCACCGATGTACCGGCTGACTTTCGGCTTAATGAATGCAATAAAATGTCAACAATGTACGTGATCATTTCATTTATTTTTAAATCCACGTTGACAGAGGTGTCTATGGACAAACATGTTTTTTAACTACTTTATTTTTAATAGGTTGTACCCACATACGTGACAAAACCTGAAAATACGCGAAATACCGGTATGAAACATATTACCAATACCAACTCATGTGAGTTGGATGATTTCAGAAGCTGGCTAAATAAGAAACTGGAAATGTCAGGATTGAACCTATTCCGAATTTGATAACCTCCGCCCAAACCGCTGCGCTGCCGCCGAGCCCCGGAGGCACATTTATAGGCTCTCCGTTTACGCGCACTAATTTGTCTACTCTCGTTAACTGAACTCCAAGTTACTGTCTAACGAATGAGCATCTGTCCCTCAAACTTTACATCTCACAAACGTTTACGGCACGTAAACATTCAAGGCTAACAATCAAAACAAGTATAAAGACAAGTCGAAGCCATAACGAGGGCTCCTGCGCTCCTAAATTCTTAATACCTCACGTAACACTAGGGGGAGATTGCACTTAACTTTTATTGTCGAAGCGTTGTGACTTGGTCCCTATTTTAACACGGTTTTTGTGCGGTTTTCATCAGTTTTCCCTATCGTTCTAGTAACGATAGAAGAGGAAGGTGCACGGTCGGATAAGCCAAGTTGTAAGAATAGATGTTGTAGTAGGTAGGTTGTAGGAACAGATGCTTCGATCGATGATAATGCACTACGAGTTGTCTCAGACTTGAGGGAATTTTGAAGGGATACAGTTTAATGGAGGTGTTTGCTTGTTTCTGACGCGCTTTTGTTACTAGAGTTCCTGTGTTAAGCAGTTCTTCCTTATTATGATTGCAAACTTTTGTTTATTTTACTCGTGTTCCATAACATACACAGGCTTCAAAAATCATTAGTTTGACATAAACATTTATTATTAATTAGGTACCCGATTCGGTGAATAAATCAATTTATACATATGATCTTTGATAGTTTCCTATTAATTAAGTGATGATGAGTAAGTAACAAATAAATTTCTGTTTGACTAACGTGGTCATCGGGCGTAGATTAGGTGCCTTCCGATAAAAATACTTTATTTTTGCTGTGAAGAATCAGGAAAACGAATTTCTCAGGTTTAGCTGACCTGACCTTTTTAAGAGTTCAGTAGCCAAAATGGCAAAAAGGTAGCCTATGGATGCCTGCAACTCCAGAGGTGTTACATGCGCGTTGCCGACCCTAACACCCCGCACACTTGCAAAAAAAAAAACTAAGCTTATCGCGAAGTCTAAAGCTCACAGAGCCACTAGTGTATAATAGTAGATTGTTAACCAAGGGATAAAATTGTGCCTTTCACCCGAGTTAAACAATGTGCTTTTACTACTACTACGAAAGTAAAATACATAAAATATATATTTAAAAAACATGACTAAGTATTAACTTTTGTAGTATTTGTTGAGGGACCTTTTAAGTTTATTTATGGAATGGGGAGTTAAATATCAGAATGAAAATTGTGTGATAAATCCATTTAAAACCTTTAATTGTTTATCGTAAATAAATAAAAAAAGCGGCCAAGAGCGAGTCGGACTCGCCCATGAAGGGTTCCGTACCAGTTATGACGTATTAAAAAAAAACTACTTACTAGATCTCGTTCAAACCAATTTTCGGTGAAAGTTTGCATGGTAATGTATATCATATATTTTTTTTAGATTTTTCATTCTGTTATTTTAGAAGTTACAGGGGGGGGGACAAATTTTTTCACTTTGGAAGTGTCTCTCGCGCAAACTATTCAGTTTAGAGAAAAATGATATTAGGAACCTAAATATCATTTTTGAAGACCTATCCATAGATACCCCACACGTATGGGTTTGATGAAAGAATTTTTTTTGAGTTTCAGTTCTAAGTATGGGGAACCCCCAAAATTTATTGTTTTTTTTTTTCTATTTTTGTGTAAAAATCCTAATGCGGTTCATAGAATACATCTACTTACCAAGTTTGAACAGTATAGCTCTTATAGTTTCGGAAAAAAGTGGCGGTGACATAATCGGACAGACAGACGGACATGACGAATCTATAAGGGTTCCGTTTTTTGCCATTTGGCTACGGAACCCTAAAAAGACGTACTTGGAAAATCAAATGAAACGTATCACACTTTTTAGAACAACAATGACTCACTCTCAGACTCTTCATCTAAGAAAACTTTATACTATGAAATGAAAGAAGTTACGGGGGGGGGGGGGGCACACACATTTTACCACTTAGAAAAAAATGATATTAAAAACCTCAATATCATTTTTAAAGACATATCCATAGGTACCCCACACGTATGGGTTTGATGAAAAAAGATTTTTTGAGTTTCAGTTCTAAGTATGGGGAACCCCCAAAATTTATTGTTTTTTTTTCTATTTTTGTGTAAAAATCCTAATGCGGTTCATAGAATACATCTACTTACCAAGTTTGAACAGTATAGCTCTTATAGTTTCGGAAAAAAGTGGCGGTGACATAATCGGACAGACAGACGGACATGACGAATCTATAAGGGTTCCGTTTTTTGCCGTTTGGCTACGGAACCCTAAAAAGACGTACTTGGAAAATCTAATGAAACGTATCACTTTCTGCACACTTTTTAGAACAACAATGACCCACTCTCAGACTCTTCATCTAAGAAAACTTTATACTATAGGTCCTAGTCGACGATATACTTAATTATTTATATGGTATTACTAACTTAAATATATGGAAAACATCACTCACTTGGTAAAAATTTAGATATTAAGCAAAAGGTAATAATATGTTTTGTAAGGTAATTTTAAATAATTAGCTCTTAAGGTGAACTTGCTATACCCTACTCAGGGTCCATGTTGTGACAATTTAATCTAAGATAACATCTGTATGTACCATGGAATGAAATAAATAAATGAAATAAAAAATATTCGCACACAAACAAATCACATACAAATTATCCTACCAGAATTCGATTCCAGGTCCAATAGCGACTAGCGTACTAGTTAATGTATATCTACAGCTACGGAACCCTTCCTTATGCGTGGTCCGACACGCCCTTGGCCGATTTTTTGTATTAGTAATCCTAAGTACTCAAAAAATCGAATCCCGGAATGTAAAGGAATTTTAAGAAGAAATTGAGTTAAATAACTTAACGTTTAGTTCGATTTTGTTATTTTTCATGCATAAACAATATATGTATCATTCCTAAATTAACTACATTACAGCTAACCGTTATCGTTATGAATACATTCAGCGCTTTGCTAATTCTTTTTGAATGGGTACCTACTTACTGAAGAATAAATCGGAGCGGACAAGGTTGTTCTTTCCATCGTGTACCGTTCGCAAGTTCTCTGGTACCTGGCTTTAATACAGGAGCGCTGTGAAACGACGCCGTACTTGTGGTTACACATGAGAATTTTTGATTTTTCGACGATATTTTTTTATTGTACAAGCAAAAATCTATGAAATTAGTAAGAATATTGGGAAATCTGTTCAGGACTATAGCTCCCAATTTTTAGGATTCTTTGTCAACATCATAAAAAGTTACGAGTATGCTTGAAAAAAAGAACATTCTCATGTCCAACTACGAGTCTGGCGTCTCTGGCGTCGTTCCACAGTGGAGCGCCGCCAACTCGCCCGCGAACTGAGACTACCTGTCTTTTCCAAAGTATATTCATTAGAGAGGGACGGGTAGTCTATCTCGCAGGCGAGATACTGTCGCGGTGCTCCTATACTTAGTTTACTGATACTGGTTTACTAAGTTACTCGTTAGCTCTTTAATCGTTAGAGCGACGGGAATACAGAATATCCCGAGCAAGTGCACAACAACTCCTCGATATCTAACTTCGCCTCTTATGTCACATACCTAGTCTCGAGTTTTAACGAGGCGAACTTGTATCTAGCTAACAAGTAGGTTGTTAGACCAGCCGATTGTAATCCGCTTAGTTACTCGCCCTTCAATGGGATTAAATACTGCAAAATGAACACGAATAATAATCCCCGTTGTTAAATGGAGAAGTTTGTGAGCATCGGAGATGTGAATAATTTGGGAGTGCAGTGGCTAGCTGCTGGTTCGTTACCGTTTCGAAAG
The DNA here is from genome assembly GCF_033807575.1 of Cydia pomonella. Classification (NCBI taxonomy): domain Eukaryota; kingdom Metazoa; phylum Arthropoda; class Insecta; order Lepidoptera; family Tortricidae; genus Cydia; species Cydia pomonella. Next base: position 10,488,083 of record NC_084706.1, on the reverse strand, counting down.
TAGAGACTTCGTAAGCTATTGAAGGGAGAACTTCAACAGCTTCAACTTGTATTTTACTAAGTATAATTAATAATCAAACGAACTTACCTGTGAAGTTTGATTACAATTATGCGAGTATCCAAATCCAAGACAACAAATATAATTTACTAGCAGCAGTACACGTTATCGTGCAGTCCAAGTCACACATTTTAGAGATTATAGTATTTAAAAAACAAGTTCGCGCTGTCCCTCTCACTCGCTACGCTGCGTTCCTGCTTCGACATCGCTCCTCCAGTACTCATTATTTCAGAGTTATTTTTGTGTTATTAACAGAGACTATTTTATTTTCATTTTTGGGGATGGGGGGCGGGTCTTTGTTGTCTTGGATTTGGATACTCGCATAATTGTAATCAAACTTCACAGGTAAGTTCGTTTGATTATTAATTATACTTCGTATCCAAATCCAAGACAACAAATATAATTTACTAGCAGATGTTCAGAGCTTTGTATTTAAATTCAAATCCTGAATGCGAAAATAAAATAAAATATCGATATCAAATCAGTATGTTACGAACATACTGATATTATTGATTTTGACTAAAGAGAACAACGTACCACCTAGAAGTTATTAATTTATATCCAATTTAAATAATTATTCATGTATCCACATAGTATAAATGTAAAATGTATGTATAGCATAATAAAATTAAGGAGTGAAATTGCTCTTGGTATTTCATTTCGTTAATATTAAAAAAGTATAAAACTTTCTTTGATTTCACTGTAGTATATTGATAAAGTTGTATATATCTTAATATTCACAAGGTACAACTATTTTTATGTCATTTACAAGCCAGGACGCCATTAAGTGTAAATGTGTTTTCAAGCTTTAGTTGGCTCTAAATAAGTTTTAGATGGGCATTTTCTGTCTGTAACCATATAAACAAACCATTTTGTATAATTTAGAATTTACCAACCATTCTCTGGATGTAATTACAACGGAGCAACAATCACCGTAGCCTATGAATGCCCGCTACTGCAGAGGTATATTACATGCGCGTTACTGACCCTAAAATATAATCTAATTTTATGTTACGACACTTTAAAGTTAATTTTGAATACAGCAATCAATACTTTCCTCGGTAAATAGCCTTTGAGTGAGGTAGATAAAGGAGAATTTTCTTCATTGTAAAGCTACCATAAATATCAAGGCTATATGTAAGTACTTTAAAACTAAGTCTGGACAATTACTAGTAGAGTATCCTGTAGGTATTAAGTATTTGAAACTTATCACTTTGAAAATATAGATGGACTAATTTTAGTTATTACCACAGATCAAGAAATAGTAATATGATATTATTTATAACTAAATAGCTAATCTCATCTGCTTATGCGTATCTGAACGATGATGGCTACTACGCTAACAAGTGGCAAGGAACTTAGGTAGATTATGTGTTGAGTTATGATATATTTGTGAACAAAATATCTGGCATGACTTGTAACTTGTACTTCATTTTAAGGAGTAACATTTTTTAACGTTACCTACAATAAAACTGTACAGTGTGCATTGCGACGAAAAATGAAAACTATTTAAGCTTTCTTTTACAGCAAGACAATATGACAACCCGAGCATTTACATTTCAGACAATAATAATGTTATTGTTAAAGGATTTCAACCCTTTATTGCGATTATTAATCTAGCTACTTAGCGCAAGCGACTGCAACACGTGGCAGCATAACTCTAGTTGCATGGTTGCACAATTTACAGCACTTATTTCGCGTCGCGGGATAGTGCATCAACGGCGGTTCACCTCTTGTTTGATGCGGCGATGTTCCCCTGAAGTTTGGAGCTGAGAATCCGTAAGTAAATTGTACCGGATTTATTACATTAGGCTCGTTGATATGGTATATTCTTGACAGCATATCAAAGCTGACGTTTGAAGTTATTAGGAGTATATAACAGCGTGATATGAGTACGAATCATAAATTTGGGTTAAAGGGTTTACAGATATATTTTTTCCTATATGTTGTTTACATACAGCATTTCTTTGTCTGTAAGGGCAATGACATTGCGTACATTTTGTTTAAGGTATTTTAGGCCGCATTAACACCTATTAAATTACCTCAGCGTAACAAGAACCTCCTTTATATTTCATTATTTTTACAAGTCCTGTAAACTTTAGCTCAACCTTAAATATTTTTGCTCTTTAGTCCCTTATATTTACATGCGTAAAGCTACTTCCAATACTATTAAAGTCTTCAATCATTACATTGGCATCAACACTGTTATAGTAGAGCAACGTTATATATCTTTGACGATATCATTTTGAGATATGTATAATGACCGACTGTAGACCGAAGAGCGAAGTGACCGAAGAGCGTAGCGACCGAAGTGCGAAGCGACCGAAGAGCGAAGCGACCAAAAGGAGCAAAGCAACCGAAGAACCAAATGACCGAAGCATTATAACCTCGACACTTAAAATGAAGCACATATAGCCTCGACGCTGCGGAAATGGAGGCCTCGATACGATTATTGTGGAATTGTATAGTACATATAACTTAAAGTGCGGCATATATCTTCGTCACTGCGACAGCTGCGACAGCGGACCCCTTGACACAATTATTGTGGAGTAATGATAGCATCCTCACTATGACGTGGGGCAAACTTAGCCTCAACACTACGACAGCAGAGCCCTCGACACAATGATTGTGGAGTAATGATAGCCTCCTCACTATTAAAGTGGGGTACATATAGCCTCGACGCTGTGAAAGCGGAGCCCTCGACACAATATTGTGGAGTAATGATAGCCTCTTCACTATTAAAGTGGGGCAAATATGGCTTCAACGCTGTGAAAGCGGAGCCCTCGACACAATGACTGTGGAGTAATGATAGCCTCTTCACTATTAAATTGGGGCAAATATAGCTTCGACGCTGTGAAAGCGGAGCACTCGACACAATGGTTGTGGAGTAATGATAGCCTCATCACTATTAAAGTGGGGCAAATATAGCTTCAACGCTGTTAAAGCGGAGCCCTCGACACAGTGATTGTGGAGTAATGATAGCCTCATCACTATTAAAGTGGGGCAAATATAGCTTCGACGCTGTGAAAGCGGAGCCCTCGACACAATGGTTGTGGAGTAATGATAGCCTCATCACTATTAAAGTGGGGCAAATATAGCTTCAACGCTGTTAAAGCGGAGCCCTCGACACAATGATTGTGGAGAAATGATAGCCTCTTCACTATTAAAGTGGGGCAAATATAGCTTCGACACTGTTAAAGCGGAGCCCTCGACACAATGGTTGTGGAGTAATGATAGCCTCATCACTATTAAAGTGGGGCAAATATAGCTTCGACGCTGTTAAAGCGGAGCCCTCGACACAATGATTGTGGAGTAATGATAGCCTCATCACTATTAAAGTGGGGCAAATATAGCTTCAACGCTGTTAAAGCGGAGCCCTCGACATAATGATTGTGGAGTAATGATAGCCTCATCACTATTAAAGTGGGGCAAATATAGCTTCGACGCTGTGAAAGCGGAGCCCTCGACACAATGGTTGTGGAGTAATGATAGCCACTTCACTATTAAAGTGGGGCAAATATAACCTCGACGCTGTGAAAGCGGAGCCCTCGACACAATGATTGTGGAGTAATGATAGCCTCTTCACTATTAAAGTGGGGCAAATATAGTACCATGTCGACATCTCATTTATAAGAAAATATTTATTTAATATGTGTTTTAATTTTGAACTAATTAATGTGCATTATAAAATTACATTAAAACTTTAATCAACACAGTTAATACCGATTTTCTGTTTGATGAATATCTTGTTGCACAGTAAACCTAAGCTTCTAAGTACTCACGGAAAGGAGAATTATTATTAGACGGAGTCCACAATATTACACAAATCAAGTATATCTTTCCATAATATATTTCATTTTAAAATTATATTATATTATGTTAATCAAAGCTGTCTAATAATAACAAAGCGGGTAACTAACTGATGATCAAATTTAGGAGGCGACCACATCGATTGGACCCAAGACTCGACGATACCGCGATGTCCGATTAAAGCCTACTACCTAATCCGTCATGATCCATACGATAGATTCACTATGGCCCTCATATGGGGCATGGGGCGCACGGTATCGGAGCACGCATAGCACGTCCCGTTTGTATACGTCGATTAATGGCATTAAACACTTTAAACTGTCAGTCAGACTAAATAGTCTTCCAATGTCTTATAGATTGTGTATTGATTGACATTACTCCTGTATATTTATACCTATAGGTATCCTCATAAGACGCTCATTAAACTTGTTGGTACTGTGTATGTACATTTGCATAAAGACCCGTTTTGTTATCATTCATAGGCACTTATTACCAATCGGCAAGGATTACCATTGTTATCTGTTTTATTGTATGGTAGGGTAGATCGGACATGGTAAAAGCCGCTTTCGTGAAACGATTACCTAGTATATATTAACTTTATTCAGATATGGTTTGTATATTTAAATCTGTACGCGAAAGCATCTCGTAAAAAAAAAAAAATTGTGAGTGAACATTGCATTTTATGCAATCATAAAATGAAATCTAAATAATATTATATTAGTAAATAATACTATAATAGTACGTATTACAATTATTTAAAGTTCAAATTGTAATCTATTTGTAGCCCCATACTTATTTTTTCCGTAATTTATTTATTCAAAAAAGAAGGTAGTTGTAGTAAGTGATTTCGTATGAACGTAAAAATTACTTACTTGATTTCTTAGGTAATAAGTTTATTACGCTAAACGAATATACCTACAATTTCAAATTGAAAGTTTAACTGCCATGTGAGTATGGCAAACGAGACTAGACTTGCCGAGCTGAATAAACATCAATTTTTCGTTCGAGGGTACGGCGGTCGGCAGTTCAAATAATGTTTTGATTCTATACTTCTTATTCAGCGCACAATAAACATTAATCGAAACACAATTAAGTACACATATTTAGAGGAACACTATTTTGGCGAAAATACGTGTGACTCGGACTAACACAAAAACATGTAATGAGTACTGGAGGAGCGATGTCGAAGCAGGAACGCAGCGTAGCGAGTGAGAGGGACAGCGCGAACTTGTTTTTTAAATACTATAATCTCTAAAATGTGTGACTTGGACTGCACGATAACGTGTACTGCTGCTAGTAAATTATATTTGTTGTCTTGGATTTGGATACGAAGTATAATTAATGTCTACCGAGCAACTTCATAATTTTAACGAACTGTACGGGTAATATAAATTTGTTAAATAAAATGCCTAATGTACATATTTATTTAAAAAGGTAAAAATATTGAAAAATTACTTGCAAAGATTGAAAACATTCAACTTGTTAGACATAGGCAATTTCAAATTTAACCGGAATTATTATTTATAACTGCTTATTAACTTTCTCGTTATGAGAAATTAATTAACCTACCTGCGACTATTTTATATATGTATCGGTTATTTACGTTAACAGACTTCAATTGTCAATCTTTCGGAATGAGCTTCCAATAAAGAGAACAAGACTCCTCGAACACACTTCCCGCCACGGAACGTCCTTATTCGGTAAATCCAAATTTAGAGACTTTAGAGAAAGAAATGCCCGATAGTGGACCCGCATTAACTGCCCTGAATACGTGGAACACGTACTACCGCGGAATTTTATTCTAACATTAAAAATAAAAATACATTAAAATTTTAAAAGTAATATCGTCAAATTAAACTGACGTATGCACGTCTACGGCACATTCGGCAATTTTAAACATAGGTCAAAAAAAAAAACAAAAAACTTAAAAATCTATAAAAAATAGTTATAGTTATTATTTTACGCTTGGAGTGTGTTTTGGAAAAAATCACCGAGCCAAATCTCACCTGGGGGAGCCCAAAGTTGGCATGTTTCGAAAATGTTTTTTTAGATTTTTTGGAAAGCCGGTGGCTAAAAGGTAAGAGTGTATTTCTAGAATCGTCTCATAATGCTCTATCATTTGATACCCCAAAAATGAGAGATAAAAAAAAACAAATCTCATACAAAAATTTGATGTCGTCATTACTCCCCCCCCCCCTAAGGAGGAGATTTTTAGGAACAACTGGAAAAATTAAATGTTTTAGTCTAAAGTACCTGTGCACCAAAAATCGACGATGTAGATATGTATGCGGTGTTTTCCGTTGTAGCACATGCACATTATGATTGTTGTGTTTATCCCGCTGATAAAATATTGGTTGCAAACTGATTGATTGCTAATAAAATAAAAATGAAACCGTTTTTCATCTATTGTGATATCCTACTTAATTACGACAAATGGGGATAAGAAAATCGATTAAGTGCCGTTGTTTTGCTGTCGCATTTCCACAACGCAACCTAAATGAGCATATTTCACAAAAGTGGTCGCTTTATAAAGGTAATCCCGGGCTTAAATCTGCCGGGATATTTGTAACAATGAAGGGATATTTGACACCGCGCTGCGCCGCCAACCACGCCAGAGTTACCCTGAATATCATTACAAAATTATCGTATTTACCTTTCAAATTTGCTTGCTCTTGAATGTGCTCTGAAAGATGTTTACCCGCGCATTTAGAATTTTCAAAGAGTATCGACAGCTCTTCTACATATTTTGTTAAGAATTTAAAATAATTTTAAAAAAATATGTTATCAATCATTACAATCGTTAACAAAATAAGTGTGTATGACGATTACAATAAAGACGCACATCGGCATATATATATTCAACACTTATAACATTACTTTGATTAGGAAAGTAAAAAAAAACAAATTACCTGCTAGACCAATTAAACGGAAGATTTACTCGATGCTCTACGTAGTGTGATCACTACAAGTACATTTGCCCTGTCTAACAACATCCCCGCTACCAATCATCGGTATTTACCTTGAATCCCTCCGAGATTTTACAGCAATTACGAGTATGTTTTATATTCGTTGCGATCACAAAACGTTTGACGATTAAAATTGGTTTGACATCGTTTGAAGGGTCAGTACGATTAAACTGTCCTGTAACTAATCCAAAAATAACGAGGTAGCAATTAAATATAGCTTTGAGACAAACATGGAGGGAACATCAAAGGGGCGAGAGATACGAGTGATACACGGACACGTGGTACGTGGTACAGCATTTTAAAGCACAGGCGCGAGCGGATTAGGTCGTAATATTATGTTACCCCGATTAATACAGGGGTAGTTGGGAAAATAACATTATACTGTTGGCAACACGGTAGTTTTAGCAAGTGGTGGGGACACGGTAAATGTTGGACAGGCTCGTTCACTTGGGTTGAGGCCGTCAAAGAGCATCGCACGCATCGTAATGAACTGGTTAGGTCAGAGTACCTGCAAGTATCCCGATTGTTGTAGTAGTAATAGTTTAGAGTAACCATGCGATAAGAAGCACTATAGTAAGTAAGAGGTTTTTCATCGTTATTTGTTATACACATTAATCACTTTCACAGTAAAGAAACAAAAACACTGACATTTATTTAATTTTGAAGTTAATAGTAGGTAGTTTTCAGGTTTCCATTGGTTACCTGTATACAATTTGAAATCTTGTTACTAACTACGGTATCTACATATAAACTAATTTAAAAAATTTAAATGAATTCACAGATTCCTTGATTTTTGCTCAGTAGCTAACAACAATCGGCTGTAACATGAGTCAAGGAATAAAAAGGAAAGAATACGAGCATTGCGTAGGCACCTACTAGTGGATACATATTAAAGGGTTTTATTTTTACTTTGATAAATAATTGTATAAGTTGTACGAAGGGGCGTGATGCAGTTTCGAGTGGGTTCGTTTTGGTAATACGAAAAGAAGTTTTGTTTTGCCAAACGACAGACTAAATACGCATTATTGCATCATCGAACGAGCGAGCAAAGCTAAGCGAAGTTCTTACATTCAACTTGGAACAAACGGCTGGCTAGGGGTACGTCCCGGCGTATCGATATATTTAAGCTGAACTATCAGAGGATAGTTTGATGGACAATAAAATTAAATTGGTTTTAATTTAAATGAAATTGGGTAAACCTGTATTTGAGGGCATTATATTTTAGTCATTAAATGATGAGCAGGCTTGAGCAAGGGGTTACGGAGCTAGAAGAGCCTAAAAGGTCTATTCTGGTCATATTATTTGCAAGAAAGTATGGTCGAGTTTGGTATCAAATGAAAGTGCTCGGTTTACTCATTTATAATATTGTTTTTGAATTTGCGAGTTTAAAATAATCAGCATGATAAAGACGAAAGCAATAAATATATTATTATAGGTATTTGACTTTAGACAAGAAAGAATACGGGTTACCACAGATACAGTTTATTTTATCTCCATAGTGACTTAAATCTATCAGTTATGGGCTCCACAGACCTTGCAATAAATCGCACGCGGTTTTCGATCCTTTGGCGACTAAGTAGGTGCATTCAATTGATCTATCTTTTTGGCGAACCGCGAGTTCTCAGTTCGGGGTGAACTACTAGTTTCATACAGGACAATAACGGAAAAATTATAGGTGACATATACTTACAAATAATGTCAATTTTTATTATTTTTTATATATTTATTTAAGGTTTACCAAGTAGGTGGTATTGTTCCAATCATTTGTAGGCCCAAGCTTTTAAAAACTATGTATCTAAATTCAATTACTTTAAAACAAGGAATAAAAAATCATCATTGATCAACGCATGTTTTGCACCAATTTTTCGACCCTATAAATATATATCTTAAAATAAATTAATATTTTATGAAAAATTTACGCAGATCGATTTTGTCCCACAGTAAGCTCAATAAGGTTTGTGATGTGGGTACTTGACGATGATATATACAGTTATTATATATACTTATATACATACATCCGTAGCTCAATAACAAATGTTTCAGATAAAACACAAATAAATCCGCTTACCAGGATTCGAACCCGGGACCTGCTGCTTCGGAGGCAGGGTCATTACCAACTAATCTAGTTAAATTAAAAGGAAATGAATACCAAACGGTGTCATTCAGATTGTAGCTGCGTCATCGTTACTGCTGCAGCGTTGCAGCAGCGGGAAATTGGCGATCACACTGTGAATTACCTAGATGAAATTACTTAGTGACGAATTGACGTTCTTATCGCAACAAAAATAAAGAAGGCAACGCAACAATATAAATATTAATTAATTAATACCAATACCTTCGTCTTAATCACAAAAACACGTGAAATATGAACAGGCTATTCCTTTTAACTGAGTTCAAAATTCAATAGGCGGAGGTTCTCAATTCGGTTGTAAGTTTTTTAACGTTTGTTATCTCAGAACTCTGGAATTTGTCAACGGAATTGGATTTTTTATATTAAATATAATAATATATACTGACAGACTGATCCCATTTTTTTCCATTTAGTTCTGATGATAGGATCCATGGGAACTCGAGGGAACTCCTCCAATATTACAGACAAAAATATCGTCTACCATAGGCTCAGTTAGCCCAGGAAATTACCATCCGTTTTCAGTAAGCACAAATCCATGAATCAGTAAGTAATTTAAAGAAAGTAAAAGAGAAACAGCATTCGGATATATTTTCATGTCAGCGAACTTTAAAGCTATGGAGTCGTTGTAACCATGACATGGGGATTGTGCCACGTTTTTAACTCTTTTTATTTGAAAACAATTTCCCAGCTATTTACTGCAATGTATTACACGTATCCCATGCACTCAACTTAACAAGTTCAAGGAACTAGTAGATTTTAACCGAGTTGGATACGGCGCGGAAGAAATCTAGCTGAGCCGGAAGCCACTAAGTTTACAAATCCACTGCCTGAAACTGGCAGTGCAATTACTTGCTCAGACACTTTTAAATTCCCACAACATTCGGGAAATGGAAACGTCGGCCTTCGTTGTTGCTAACTTGCACGTGCGTGTAAATGAAAGAAAAACCGGGCAAGAGCATGTTGGACCATGCTCACTGTAGAATTCCGTGGTTACCCTTCTGTCACAATAGGTTACTTTGAACGGGGGCTTTTAAATAAATAAATATTATAGGATATTCTTACACAAATTGACTAAGTTCCACAGTAAGCTCAAGAAGGCTCGTGCTGTGGGCACACAGACAACGATATATATAATATACATATACGTAAATACATAGAAAACACCCAATACTCAGGAACAAATATATGCGCTCATCACACAAACTAATGTCCTTACCTATGAAACCGATGGTTCCGGGTTCAAATCCTGGTAAGGGCATTTATTCGTGTGATGAGCATGGATATTTGTTCCTGAGTCATGGGTGTTTATGTATTTAAGTATTTATAAATATTTATATATTATATATATCGTTATCTAAGTACCCTCAACACAAGCCTTATTGAGCTTACTGTGGGACTAAGTCAATGTGTGTAATAAAGTGATCGGTTTTTTGGATTCGACATGGGGTGAACGACCTCAATCATTATGTTAGTATGGATATGCCCCGGGAATCCGGGCTTTATGTTGTTAGAAAAGGCAAAAAAATACAATGTGTTTATTTTATTACACTTTTAAACATCTAAGTAGCTGATAGACTAGTACCCAAGAAAGTCCGTTGTTTCGTCAAGCGATATCCATAATTTTTCGTCTGCAACGTCACCGTGTATAACACTTAACTTTTCTTTGTAAAACTTATCCAAATACGTTCTTCTTATAATAGATTCACCGGGTAACTTAATACTATCACCACATTTCCAGAATATGTACTTTTCAAAGAAAGATTTAAAAGCCGGATTTTCGATTTGCTGCCACGGAATGTTGCAAAGAATTAAGAACTGGACTAGATCAAAGTTAAAATCTTCTTTCTTCTGTTGTAATCCTCTGTGCTGGCCACTTTCAACGTGTTTTTTAACAACATTTTTACTCGTACATCCGATGGTTACTTCACATTTTGAACAATAGATTGATTGCTTAGTCGACTCATACAGAAAGTCAACGTGGGGCACGATCCAACTTAGAATTGTTTCATTCTTAGGGGAAGAAATAGGTTTTCACGGCATGTCAACTAGTATATAATACTGCCTTACGGTCTAGTACTTCCCGAGAATATTCCAATCATACGCGAATCAAAAGTTCAATTAGAGTAAGCCACAGTTGTCGTAAAAGATAATCTCAGAGTCCATGAAGCAAGGCGATGAAATGAAAATTGAACCATAAATCATAGTGTGATCGCCTTTGAGCTATAAGATCTATGTATTTGCACTTATACGATAACCTGTGACCTAATATTATAGTATAAATTATACAGATAATACCTATTTATTTATGCAATCCTTAGATGCAAATAATAAGAACTGAAATCCAGAGAAAATAATGAAATGTCAATGTCAAGATTTTGAAGTATTTTTTCCATCATGACAAATATATAATACTTTGTGGAGGTTTTAATATATTTTGCTTTAAATAAAATGTTGACATTAGGAAAAGAATAGAAGTTTTTGTCTCAACTGGTTGCCATGTAAGAGTAAAAAAATCCTTAGAGATAATTTAAATTGTTTTAATTTTGTACGGTTTGTTCGGTATCGCGGGAAACTGTCGTATCTATATTAACTTTTCTGTGAGTCACTAATAATGTCCTATAATATTTATTTATTTATTTACCGGTATTCGAACCCAGGACTATCGGCTGCTTAGGCAGGGTCACTACTTACTCACTAGGCCAGACCGGTCGTCAAATATTATAAATAAAATCATTAGTAAGTATCATGTACATTACAAGCAAAAGGAAGTCACTTCACGGCACTTTGTATATTTTTTAAAAGATGTCATTCTAATGGGATCTAAAGCAGTAGTCAATTTCCTTTATACATAAGAGATATACTTTATAAAGGAAATTGACAGTGACAGCTCCCACACAAATGCCGCAGCAGTAACATTGCAACAGTAATGCTGCTGCTTTTAAAACTGCAATACTGCAAAAAAAGTTGTGTGATTTAATGTAGGTATAACCAAGTCAGTTGGTGTGACTTGGCCTTTGCACATACATATAAATATTATTTCCAACTAGGCTTTATGGGGATCGGCTTTATCATACTGACGTTTTATTCTACCAAAAAGCGATTGTTGATTGTTGTTGATTGGAGTTGCAGGTGTACATAGGCTACGGAGACTGCTTACCATCAGGCAGGCCGTATGCTTGTTTGCCACCGACGTAGTATTAGTATTTGTAAAAAAAATAATAATAAAAAAACCACATTTTTGGACATTAGTTGCGTGAAACACAACTTAAGGGTTGAAAACCGCACGCCCAACCTAGGCGAATTATTTGATATTTTCATATCAGTTAAATAGTTAAATGTACACGACGATGACAACTTAGTAACTTAGTAAAATAAAAATAATTTGTGATAAACAAAATAATAACAGAAGTGTCTACTTGTACAGAGCACCCATTAAAATATTTTCATAGAAAGGAATTTAATTTCTTCTTAGAGTACAATATGAGATGTTAATTTTAAGGTAGGTAGGTACTTAAGTGTCAATCTAAATTTACTTCACAATAGTACGAAATACACAAGATCAATTATCAAGTTGTACGAGGCGAGTTGGCGCTCGGTTTGTGAGTCGAGAAATTGGCCGCGCGGGATCGCACTGTCGCAACTTGTAACTTGAAAACTATATTCCAGGAAGATTTACGAAAATGGGCCAAGTTAGTAGTAGTAGTAAACTCTTTATTGTACAAAAACACATAATAAAAGTAACTTCCAATTAGGAAAAGCTAAGGCGAGCTCATCCCTTCAAGGGATCTCTTCCAGTTAACCTTTGAGTAGATGAGAGGAGAGAGTGAGAAGAGGGTGACAAATGCAGCAATATGTACAACAAGGTACCAGAAAGTAGAGGATATAAATTTACATACAAAATTTATAAGATAACCATACAAATATTACACAAAAAAAGTCATAGGGAAATTAAGCTAAAAAAGGAGAATAAAAAAAGTGGAAAATAATAAGTAATTATACACTAACACTTTTCAAGAGAGGTATGGCAAGTGATAAATTCGCGCTAGAGCGCAGCCGGTGCCAGTGATCACTGCCTTCAACCAAAAATTTAAAATTTTCAGACAGATAAAGAGGAGAAGAAGATGTAAATAGAACATTTAATAGAAGAGAAGGAGTGTGAAGATCTCTACGGCGGCGGATAGGAAGGCAAATAAGTTTTTTACGATATATAGTAAGTTACGTGATATAATACGGATACGGGTCAGATAGATATAATACGGGCATCTGAGGTATATTTAGTGCTTTACCTATCTACAGTTGACAAATGCCCTGACTAAAACAACTTTAAAGCACGACTACATAGAAAGAGTACCTAAACCAGAAATAGAAAGAGTTAACTAAGATTACCGAATAAATCTAACCTTTACCCCCATTCCGTTCATATTTCTACTAAAATGCACCAAAAACAAATAACACAGAAACAATACAGCTGCTTGTTTGGTCTTACTTAACCTTGATATCAATAAAGGTGGTGTCGAAAATTGGGTATTTATATTTATTAATAGCACTTCTTTCGGAGCATTTTCGCGTATTCGCGATTAAAACCGTGTTTAATTTGGACCGTCGGACCGGACGTCTTTTGGACCAGGGTACGTCCTTAAACTACGTCCAAAAGAGAGGTATGGGCATTGTGAATGTCATCTCGCTTTGTGTGGTAGGGCACAGCACAGCGAATGTCATTCCAGATCTAGAGCAGAGCCCAACTGGGGAAGTACCTCCACTCCACCTTACAGTAAACCGCAGCCAAATAACACTAGACCCTACTCATAGTGTTGTGTTCTTGCCGGTGAGTAAGGTTGCTAGAGCTAGAGGTTAAGGTCGGCAACGCGCATGTAACTCCTCTGGAGTTACAAGCGTACATAGGCTACGGAGACTGCTTACCATCGGGCGGGCCGTATACTTGTTTGCCACCGACGTAGTATAATTGTGGGCTAAGGCTTTATTTTATTTCTTTTACTGTATTTTGTTTACTTTTACACCTTTTATTATGTGCATTGTATTTTTTTTGGGGTTTCTTGCCTGCAAAATAAAGAATTTATTATATATTACTAATCTTGGCTGAGACACCACCGTGCCCCCATTACAAGTTTTAACTATATGACAGGGAAACGGAACGAGATTGCATCAGGTGCGGCTTGTTTGTATTGTCCTCCGGCTAAAAGGAGTTTGTTTTAGTTTGTCTTTTCCCTTGGTTTGTGAGGGAGTAATTTGTTTCTGCCATGAAGATATATGAAAGGTATATACGAAAGGTAGCCTGTTGGTTTGATTTAATAATGTTGATTATGGATGTAAATGTAATTAAAAAATAAACTAAATAATTGGAAAAGCGCACGGCATAAATAGGTACATAGTGATCATGGGAGCCCACAACGCTCCGATGATAATCGGTATTTAAATATTTCAGATTTTTATTGTTAATAAAAGTACAGATTTTTATACGTCAAATAAAAATACAATATTTATAATTTGAGATTAACTTAAATTTGCAGTATAGCTATAGAATAATGCATAGAAATAGGATAGTATAGAACGACTATCAAACTTCAAAAGTGCGACCAAAAATGAAAAGCAAGTGTGTGCGTAAATTGTCTATGTACGAACAAAAGCAGTGATGTCATGTTACAACATATTAATAATCTATCGATGTTTAACTGTTTTACCGACTACTTCTTCAAATTTGTTTGTTTAAAAAAAAAGTTATAGGTATGATTATTATTACTACTATTACACCCTATTAGCGCCTATAGTACCTTTAATTTTCTTTTACAGCAGATGCATAGTAAATAACAATAGCGTTTGGGATCTTGAGGACGAGTAACGGGTAACGTTAGTAATTTAGTTGAGTTAGAACTAAAATCGATCAACTGACCAAAAAATGTGCGCAGCAGACAAGCGAGTTATAAGTGAGTAGGCAGTGTTTTAAAACGAATCGATGGTTCCGACTACAGTAATTTAGTCGAGTAGTAAGTATTTTAGTTACTTAACGTGTGTGAACACCAATAATTTAGTCGAGTAGATTAATAAGATTGACGGGGCGAGCTTATTCGCCAGAAAAAATAGAATAAAATAGATCCACTCGAGTAAATGACTGATAAATTTACTCGACTAACTGTTTGGCAAGTTTGGTGTTCTGGGACGTTAAGTAACTAAAATACTCGCTACTTGACAAATTACTAACGTAGTCCGAATCCGAACAAGCATTAAGGAACTCGCGTTGATAAAGCAGGTTTCTGTCGTATGCGGGTGTGAGTGGTGTAACATGTGCAATGTCGTTAACACAAACACATGTTAAGTATTAACAGTAGGCGCAGAGTTGGGTTAATCAAAGAAAATTTGAATTTCGCGCCTTTTCCTACTGACAAGTTGGGTTGGGTGTATATACGCTGTCTTGTGTCCTTGTGTTGGCCGCAAAGCCCAAGCTTATCCAACATATATATATTGCACAGTGGTTATTCACATTTTTGTGATCGCCCGTGTCCCTTGTTTAACTATAGCCGCTCAATGTTGTGGAAACGCGTGCAAAGGCCCGATATGGCAAAATACAACACGTCATAAATATTCCAGGTCATAAGGATTTATTCCGGACAATTTGAGTTTTTTTTACTTCCGGCTTTAAATTTTAGGAAAAGCTGAAATTAAATATTGAAGTCTACGATATTGAGCAAAGAATTGTGATATATAGGTACATATTGCGTGAAGTTTATTATATCCGTGTAAAACAAGTTAACATTTCTCTAATATTATTGAAAATATGGTTACCTAGCAAGTACATAATGTATTCGTCCTATAGATATTCGTTTTTAAATAATTTTAAACATCCTGCTACTGTGCCCAAAGCTAGAGTATAAACAACCACATTTGCATTCGCGGCTGATGTCACACATTCCTGTTGAGTGGTTTTTGCCTTGGCTATTACAAACATTAGGGTATGTTAAGTACACGCATCATAAGTAGGTGCCGTTAAAATTAAACATAAAAACAATGCATATATTCTTGCGAGATATTCTTATCAAATATATAAATACCTACAGTATAGGCCAATAATATATCACCTTTGTGTTTTTTATGAACATGTATAGAGTTAACAATATAGGTTTGTTTGTAAATTGCATATTTCACTAATAGTCATTTTGTACAAATATATGATGAATACCTACTGCAATGAAATACTGTGAACTACAATAGGAGACACAGCTACTAAAAAAGGTCTAACAAGAAAATTAACTTTACTATACATATATTTAAAAATCTCTATAAAAAAACATGACATGAGACTATTTTTTCTGTACTACTAGACTACCGAAAGTAGTGAGGTAGAATGGAAATCACTTACAATTATAAAAAGCGGCCAAGTGCGAGTCGGATTCGCCCATGAAGGGTTCCGTACCATTTATGACGTATTAAAAAAAACTACTTACTAGATCTGGTTCAAACCAATTTTCGTTGAAGGTTTGCATGGTAATGTATATCATATATTTTTTTTAGATTTTTCATTCTGTTATTTTAGAAGTTACAGGGGGGGGGGGGGGGGGACACATTTTTTCACTTTGGAAGTGTCTCTCGCGCAAACTATTCAGTTTAGAAAAAAATGATATTAGAAACCTCAATATCATTTTTAAAGACCTATCCATAGATACCCCACACGTATGGGTTTGATGAAAAAATATTTTTTGAGTTTCAGTTCTAAGTATGGGGAACCCCCAAAATTTATTGTTTTTTTTTCTATTTTTGTGTAAACATCATAATGCGGTTCATAGAACACATCTACTTACCAAGTTTGAACAGTATAGCTTTTATAGTTTCGGAAAAAAGTGGCTGTGACAGAATCGGACAGACAGACGGACATGACGAATCTATAAGGGTTCCGTTTTTTGCCATTTGGCTACGGAACCCTAAAAAGGTCCGCTTTTAGGTCTTGCTCGGAAGCGCCAAGTGGGCACTCCGGATGTTCAACCTTATTTTTTGACTATTGCCACCATTGGTTCAATTCCAAGCACTGCTATCCTGCAGTTCGGCCTTCGGTCTCGCACGACAGTCTGCCACGGTAGAACCAACTAAGGGTCAACCGCGAACCACGTTCGACGTGTTGTCTCCCTGTCGCACGTACGAATTCACAATTGCCTCTGGGCCTCAGTCCTCATGTAACTTTCGGGTTACTTTTGGTCATGTTACTTCTAGGGTTTATTTGTGAAGTGAACCAAAGCAGGTTTTAATCACATAGTTAGCCGGAAAGGCAAGTACACAATCATAGATATAGGTAATTTCAGTCATTTAGTTCACGTATGCTTTGATAAAGGTGACATTAGGATGGCGACTGCACCAGCATTACTGTTACGTTACTGCTGCAGCACCATCAATTTCCTTAATAAAATAAGTAATGGATTGAATATACAAATTGCAGCAGTAATGCGACCATGAACGTCACTTAGTTTACCAAAAAAAAACATGTTGTCAATGTAATCTGGATGAGCCTAGGCAGAGGGGGCACCAAGATCTAGAAATGCTTAGGGCATCAAAAATTCTTAATCCGGCACTGGTCATACATTTAAATTGGACCCGTAATTCACGGGGGTATGATAAAATGGATGATGATAAACGAGCCGCAGACATGATTATTTAATTTTTATTAGTATACTAGTAATTTATTAATATTATCTAAATATATATTGTAAAAAGTTCCTAACAAGGAATCCAGCATACCTAAATAAATAAAAAATGCTTCAATCTTTAAAGAGTTGACCATTCTTAGTCATGTCCTGCATTTGTAAACGAGTACGATATGTATTACATAGATATCATATCACTGAGACACTCTAAAATATATGATTGCAAATACGAGTAAGTAACTACAAACACTTGCATTCTTATCACATGTATGTTCTACCTGACTCTGTTCATTTAAACAATTTAATTTAAGCCGCATTTATCGCCGGCGGCAGGCTTTATTTTTGCAGGAACTGTCAATATCAAAACTAATGTCCTTGATGAATAACATTTGCGACAATGAATTAGCCGGTAGCAATGTGGCGCGGCAATACAGTCGCAGTAGGAATGATAAACCCTGTCATGTGCTTCCTTTGGACCCGTTTGGATGCATTGTTTTTAATACGAACAAGCATTTGATAACGTAATTACTTAAGAAGTTGTGTCTTTCATGACTATTTAATAACTATTATAGAGACCTAATACTGTGATTCGGTTTTTACCATCGTTATCTAGAGATTATGACGATCAATAAGACGTTCGTCTCAATCTAATACAATCCAGTTTAGCCACAAATATAATTTTACTTACCTGGAGATTCCAACCACAATTTGTTGTACACAATATTGTAACCGATAAACGCTTTTTCATTTTTAATTTTCATTTTCAAGAGGGTTCTAGAAGTGCTTCGAGAAAAGGTAGGTAGTGCCCTTGGTATAGTAACGACCGTAGTAGTAGCGAGCTAGCGAGCGAAACTTCTACTTGAAACACTCGAAGCCTGGTACATCAAAGTTTTTTTGATGTTTGAAAGAAAATTTGTTCTAATTTAAATGAAAATTAGGTAAAGCGTAGTTAAGGTCAATATATTTGTTAAGTTCTACGTTTAGCAGGATCTATCGGTTATAAGAGGTGGATCTAGAATGCCCGAAAACGATTTGCAGAGCGATCTTATCATAATAGTATACGAATGAACGTATGGAACGTTAGAAGACCGATGCTGCGCTTTAAAGACTGTGTTAAGCGAGACATGTCAGCATTTGAAATCGACCACCATGCATGGGAAACTTTAGCTGAAGACCATGATGGATGGCGCAAGCGTGTTGTGGAGGGGAGAAAGCTATGCGACCAAGCCTGGTTTACTACGTTAGATAGCAGAAGGTGTCGCAGAAAGCAAATCGGGACTGGAACCTCAGGTGGCATGAGCTTTCTCTGCCAAAAATGTGGGAGGTCGTGCCGCTCACGCATCGGCCTCCACAGTCACCAAACCCGTTGTCTAAACAGCAATGCTTAAATCATCTGCAATAGACGCAAAGGCCTGTGATGATGATAAGAAACTATGCATATTGCGTAGCACATACAGAGAACCGTTGTCTCGACAATAGTTTTGGGTACTTAGATAACTGGATGCTTTAAGCTGGGTCCACATTTGTATCATTTTGTCGTATCGTATCACCGTCGCGTCGTACCCGACGCGGATCATAATCGCTGTCGTGGGTATCGATTACGTGGACGCAAAAAGATCGCGATCATGCTACGCGCCGTACCTTATAATTGCGTTTTAAGTTGAGTTGGATATCGATATCCTCAGAATTTTTATTACATTATTAGCTTATTTTATTTATTTATTACAAAACGGGGGTCTAATGTGGACCGAACTTTGTCCACTGTAGATCCCCGTTTTGTAATCCCCCATCTTGCATGCCTACAGAGACGATGACTCACGCTAGACAGGGCCGGGGCCGGCCCAGAACTTCAGCGCTTCGTTTTCTATGCAAAGCACCACGTGATAACCGATCACGCCTCAAAAATGTCAGACGCCTCGGCCCGGGCCCGGTCCGGTTTAGTGTGAATCATCCTTTATTGATTTGATCATATAACTAATAATAATAATACATTCGAGTACACGTAAGGGTTATTATTTTGGGTTATTATTTGACTACTTAACACTTCAGGCTTAGCACTTTAGGCTTCGCGCTCGCTTAATCAATCAACAATAAGAAATTTAAATGGAAACAAAAAATACGAAAAGGTACATTTCAGGGGGTAGATCCAGAGACCTCCCTCTCCCTGCTACAAAACTTTGTCAATAAAAATTAGAAATTAAAATACAAAAAAAACAATAAGAATTCATTGTTAGGGGTTGGAACCCAGAACCTCGTCTTGCAAAGCGTATGTATTCCAACTATGCCACGAAAAGATATATGTTATGCGGTGAAATAGGTTACTTATTCTCGAGTATAACCTAAATATCTAAATACCCCATAAACCAGCGTTCTAAAATATCTAAATTTTTCGCAAATCACTCTGTAACCATGTCTCACAAAGAAGAGACTTATATGAAATCGATACGGCTATTTGTTTAGGCGCGACGAACCATGGCATCGACATTAAGAAAAAAATCCAAAAACTGGATTAACAAAAGAATTCTATTTAATCATAGAATATGGTCAGAAAATTTCACGCGAATCGGTTGAGAATTGCGACCTGTAGAGGAGAACATCCGGACATACAAAAGCAGGTTGCGCGAGTCAAAACGTAGACCTTCGCTACGCTTCGATCAATAATTATACATAGAAAAGACCCATGACTCAGGAACATATCTGTATTAATCACGCAAATAAATACCCTTACCGGGATTCGAACCCAGAAACATCGGCTTTATATAGGTATTTTTTTTATTTTATTTTATTTTATTCGGAAAACCAACAGCTTAAGTAAACTAAAACTAGGTTAACATAAATATGTATTAGAGAAGCCAATTACAGGTTTCCACAGACAGGATACAAAGGTAGTCATATTACAGGTTAGCACAAAATTAAGGACTTTACAAACGCCAACACATGCTATGAGAAAAGAAAGAAGTAATTAGTTTCTTATTTAAATCAATAATTCAATTAAACCTATGCTAATCTTCTGCGGGCAGGGGAGCAAAGAAACTACATGCCATGAAGTTTTTAATTATTGCAGGTATAGGCACTTACCACACGCAGGTATAGGCCAGACCGGTCGTCCTAGATCGCGATTTACACACCTTGATCGACAATATCTGTTTAGGTCGGGTTTATCATATATGCAGTATCAATTGCATAAATGTTTCTGGGCTTTTAAATTTACAATTTTATAAAATAGGGTCATGGAATTTCAAGTGATTTCCGCTGATTGCCAACCCGTGGTTAATTCTCAGCGGCGTGAGTGAATGCTTACAAGCCACCTGGGTAAAGCCTCCTAAATTCGTCAGACCCTAAGGAGTTAATGTTTTCATCCATTAACTGAACCGAGCACTTATGAAATTCAGGCCCGCGATCCGAACGAGATTACACGGGCTAGCTGACATGTTTCCCTTAACAGGGCTGTCGCTTTTCAATTACATTATAATAAACTTTGAGATTTGTGTTACTTTCATCTAAATTATCTAGCTTTTGTTAGTAGTTGTTATTGGTAGTGTTGATGTTTTCATGTGAGCACTGAATTAGAACTCTTGTCCAAGTCAGTTTAGGTTTTAAGAAAATATACCTAACCCAAAAAGCAGTAGCTGTTTAAATAGAACTAAGGGCCAGTTATACTAACCACACTTGATAGACTGATCAACATCACTCTACATTTTAATAAAATTTAGCGAACGCTTTACCGTTGACAGACGGTTTAGTGCAACTCACCCTTATTCAATCAAAACTAAATTTAGACCAAATTTAGTTTTCTAAGAAAAAAAAGGTAAAGTTCGGTTTTTTTTTTAAAGGACCGAATTATATTGTGTTTTAGTTATTAGGGGATAGTAATTACTTATATTCGTGTCTGACAATATTTTGATCAGGCCTAAACAAAAGTTTCAGTTTCAAGATTTGGAAACTTCGACGAAATTTTTCGTACCCTGTTATACATATTATGAAAGCACAAATTATAAGTGTAGCGGACGTCCCACAATTGACGGATGAAACCCGACTTCTCTAACATACCTGATGCGGTTAGCCAAATAGCCATACTTGGCAATATAAACGCGTCAGCCTTAGTGACAGCCCTTAATCCGCATACTCGTTACCTGGTCTGTGGCACCTCAGGCGTTTGTTGCGTCTTAGCTATCGTCTAGTTAAGCCAGACCCTTGATTAAGCATTAACTTCCCCCAAACATAGCTTTCACAAACTCTTAGACGGGGTACGGGAGGTCAACGTTAATTGGTAAATCTTTAGGTAGCCAAACCGTATTTGCTAATGGAATACAGATGTGAAATGATGAACAACATTCCGCGGTTCACGTAAATGCCTATGTTTACTCTATTATATTTTGCGGAACACGTCGGTAAGATGTGGCAAACACAATTACATTATCTCGTAAATGATAAATGACAGCGAGTACGAGTATGTATATCAAAATTGAAAAAAATAATAGGTACCTAGTAGTTTTCGTGATTCCGTTTGTTCTTTATTATTTATTTTGTTTCTTGTAGGATGTTCCTAGAAGGTGAAAATTATCAGGCGTATCAATAACATAATCGGATTAAGATGTACCTAAATTGTTTGTACTTGTAATATTATGTTTTGTTGTACAAGTTCCATTCTAATATTTAACTTCCTATTCCATAAATTACGAAATTTTTTGGTAAATTGTTAATTGAAAGTTCACTCTCAAGAAATACTTAAAAAGTATATATTTAGGCATTTTTTTAATACACATGTATTTTACTTTCCTTCTTCTTCTTTTCCTAGCCTTAATCCCATCGTTTGGGGTCGGCTCACCTAGTAATTCTTCGCTAGGACTGTCTGTCCCGGGTCGTCTGGGCTGGTATTTTTGCCTTATTTAAATCCCTATTTATACTCGTAGTAGCCATCCATGTTCGTCGGGGCTAGTGATGTGCCGTGGGAATTTTCCTAGGAACAGGAATATTCGCTTATGGGAAATTCCCGGGAAATTTCCCTCGTTCCCAGGAATATTTCCAAAGTAAGGAAATATTGCTATTGTCATTGGGCGAATTAGAATTTACTTACAACGAATATTAACCGCGATGAACAAAAAAAACCTTTTTTTTTATGCAAGGTATACATTTGTGAAATATTATGCAATAATAATAGGCTTTTGTTTTGTTCACAATCATGTTATTTTTCCTGGATGCATTGTATGTATATATTTTTTAATGTTTTTGTAGCGTTCATATATCTACCTCTTTCTTTCAATATACAGGGTGTTTCTTCTCAAAAGATACAATATTCCCACGTTCAGTCTTCTTACGTACGAGTATTAGGTGTAATAAGCATTTGCTTACTAGTAAATCTAAAAAAAGCTCTTACATTTTAATCTTACATTTTTATGAGCGTTCGATGTAAAAATTAAACTGTGGAGATTGTAATTTTTATTGTTTATTAAAGAAGTACTATTGCAAAAAAATTGTACATTACTGTTTAAACTAGTTGTAATCTTTGACTTGTATATACATTCAATATGCCAAGTAAACTATGATGTTTTTTACTGTTTTTGATGATTAAAAAAGTACTATTGTGAAAATTGATTTATTTTGGCCAGAGAATTATTCCCGGAAACTATGGGAAATTTCCCGGAAATTTAGGGAATTTTCGTCAGTGGATGAGTTTCAATGTTTAATGCCATTGTAAAAAGATTTAGGGCCCAGGTTTTGACGGAATTTCTAATAATACAAGATGTATTCATACTCAAATTTCCCTAATTTCCCTTCCTATGGGAAAATTCCCGGGAACGTATCCAGGAAATTTCCCACCTAAGGAACTTTCCCGGGAACGGTACATCACTACTCGCGCCGTCCTCGCCTCGTGGATGGCGGTGGGTATTTTTGCAGCCCTTTCTGGGTCATGTGGTTAGGTGGTCCGCATGACGTGACCATACCATCTGAGTCGGATTTCTTCCAGTTTGTCAGGGATAAGTTTTACTCTGTAGCTGCCTCGTATGTGTATGTTTCGTACGCGATCCAGTAATGTTACACCACCTGCCCAACGCAGCATCCTCATTTCCGCAGTGTGCATCTTATCTTCCTGTTGTTTAAAGGCCAGCATTCTGCCCCATATAACATATTAGCTGGACGCACTGCAGCCTTGTCACACAGCACTCCCGATAGCACTTTCCACTTCATCCATCCCGTGTTTATTCGGTGGATTATATCAGAATAGTACCTATGTATTTTACTTTCCTCGAATTCGAAATTAAAAGTAGAGTCTTCAACTCGGGTGAAAGGCACCATTTCAGTCTCGGACTATTGGCGCTCTCACTGCGTTTGAGCGCCAAACTACCTCGACAGAAATAAGTGCCTTTCATCACTTGGTTAACAATCTACTATTACAGTACATTTAAAGCATTATTTATAATACTCTTTTAGTATACCTATTGGTGCGGCGCAGACTAGTCTAAAACAAACTGCCACAATGATGGATTCATCGGCCAGTGCAACTATTCCTGGCACGCTATCTACCCATTACGGTAAGTGCCTAGTGGAATGTGTTTTGTGTACAAGAATGTGAATAAGTACTTAAAAGTACTAGTCTTATTATTTTAATTAACGCTGTATTTAAAAAAAAATCTAAGCCATGTGTTTATTTCCATGTAGCACAATTTAGAAGTCTAAATTTGAACTACGCGTGGCCGTATAAAAATATAGCGCTAGCATTAACTATCTAGTACCTACTGGTGTCATAGATACAATATAGGTATATAATTTTATCTTACTATACTTACCTCACTATATGTTTTCAGATTTAATTAAATATTAAAACAATGAAAAATAACAGAAACCATAAAGTATTCATCGAATTGTACTTCTGTCTGATTACTTACACGCATTCATGTATATAAATATGACATCCGCACATATTCATTTTAGAATTATCGGAAACTGGTGCGCATGTAGCACGATTCCTCTCTAATAGCAATTTTTATTCTGTTGGAAATTAAAGTCAAACAGAATTGTCCAGACATGTTGATTAATCGCGTACGTCGAAGTTTCCGGAGCAACGTTTAGTTATATTCAGAATTTCAGTTTTGTCCATTTACAGAACACGCTGGACATTTCAATTAGGAGATTGCTTGTCCGCCGCCGGTCGAGGACAAATAGGGGCCTTTGTGCGCGGTCCTTGACGGCCCGATGTGACGTCATCACCATATTTGAGTTCATTGATTGCACTCTGGTGGCTAATATATTGGATTAATAGACACAATTGTCTTCTTTAGAAACTAGATTTTTTTAATAGTTTTAATGCATTCAATTCGATATTTCTTAAAAAGCTGATCCGGACAAGTAACTATGTGTAGGTACAATAAATTATAGTACTTTAGAAAAGAAAAAAAATTGACATTTCATTTTTTTAAGTGGGCTATTTTATTGTTGGCTCCCCTACACCAAAATTTGGGATGTTTTTTTTTTGGTTCAACCGTATAGTATGGGGTGTCGTTGGATAGGTCTTTTATAACAATGGTTCCATGAAATATATATAAATAACGGGAAAGTAAAGCTTAGTAAAAACTTACTTACTTCCTGAAAACAAAAAAACAAAACAGCATGGCCCGACATGCTCTTGGCCAGTTTTTTATATTTGGTCAACAGGTGACTCCTCCTTTTATTGTCTTGTCAGTTGTTACGTTTCTGTGTTTTACTCCATTAACATCAATTAAATGATGGTTTAAATAGCACCCATAACATTGCGGCCCTTACGTAAATGACTAGTAAGTCCAATTCGAGAGCGGCAGCCGCGACCGCATAGCGGACAGGAAAATGTCATGCCCGGTGACGAAGGTGGGAAATCAGCGCGCTGGTGGTGTCTCAGTTCTCGCCTAGTGTGAAGGAGTTTCAGCCATGCTTCATAGTGTGCAACTACTCCATCTCCCAGGGTTTTCTTCAAGTGCTCGCGGTCTTCAGCCTCCCTTTTCCAGTCGGTGGGATCGATCCGGAAGGACAACATATCTAGCTTTGAGCTATCCTTAAAACGAAGAATTGGTCGCCCAACCGGTTGTTTCACGTGCGCTATTTCGCTTGCTTGCTTATTCTAAACCGAAAATTTGAGTTATGATGAACAATTACGAAAAAACAACGACTTTTATCCGAAGTAATTATAATGCTATTAGTACAGATATTCCTAGGGGTCGTAAGTGTAGTATGACATCATTACTACGGCTGCAAATTTAAAAGAATATTTTACTGAAAGAAAGAACCCGCGAAGTAACGTAAAACACAGAAACGTAACAACTGACAAGACAATAAATAATATTTGAGTCTATGGCAACCGGACACAAGTCAAGTTTTATCCATAAAATGTTTTATCTTATTGGCTACGTGCGAAATGCATGGTGGGGGTAAGTAAAGCGATCCCAGCGCATAAGGTGGTAAAAATTAGAACTAACTGCGGATAGCGTCTTTAATATTTCATATATGGCTTGAAATGAAAATTTAATTTACGATTACTCCTGAAATATTCATTATATTATATGATGGACCATTGTAATATGTATGAAATGCTTAATATAACTAACGCATTTAATTTGATAATATTTAATTAATACTGTATCCGTGTAAATAGCTTTGCAAATGCCACATATTATGTGATCCTTTTCTAGATGTTAAGAATGAGAATAGTAAGTTATCCTTAAAAGATAGACATTCAACATCGCGGTCTTTTTTCTAAACACATGAAAGAAAGAAAACCCCACCATACAGTGTGTTGTTATGAGCTCAAACGGATTAGGCAGCGTTTTCGATTAAAACTCCTAGCCAGCGTGATTTTTTTCGACAACATCGTTATGTTTCAACCAATTTCCACAAAACATTAATAAGTTATATACCTAAACCGTTCCTCAAGAATTGTCTATTGATAGATGAAAGTCATATAAAAATCCGTTCAGTAGTTTTTTAACACGCTTTATTAGGTCGACCTGTATGTAACTATGTAATGGAATCGAAGGTAACTAATTTACCCATCTTCCAAGGATCGTAGCGTCATGAAAATTGGCAGCTGTATGTAGTTCTGACGACAATACAATAATATGGTACTGTCGAACTGATCTGATGATGGAGTCGCAAGATATGAACTGGAACTTCATGATGGAATATCGTATCACAGCTGTGTTTGGATTTGTTAGAAAAGTCTTGTAATGAACTTTGACCACGAGTAGGTTTCAAGGTCTGACGATGAAGCCGGAAGATTGGCACTGGTATTCCATGATGGAATATCGTATCATAGTTGTGTTTGCACTTGTGAGAAAGGTCACGTAATGGACTTTGAACACGAAAGCGTGTTTTTCTAGTGTTTTTTATGGTATATACGGGGAAATACTTTAGAAGGACGGCGAATGAAACACACGTAATTCGAGACTGTCATTTATTTTTGTATCTGCCGGTTGGCGGCAGAAAACCAAAGTACCTACATGTTTATACAATATACAGCATTTTAAACTATTAGTTTATCATTCGTTTTGGTGTAGTTTTATAAGATGTAGTAAATTAACGTTTTCCTAGGGTTTCTGGTTTCTCGAAATTTTTTATTTCTCGAGGCACGGGAATTCCCGACCAGGATTTCTCGAGTTTCTCGAGTATATCGAGAAATTTTGAAACTTTCAAAAAACACCATGTTATTTTCTTTTTATTTTGCTTTAATATAAATCAGACGCATAAAAGTCATAGGTAAGACCAATAATCAAACAAATAGTAAATTTGAATTATCATAAATTCCACTTAATAATAAAAAAATCAACAACAAAAATACTACTTATAGGTGCAGGCGTGCGCGCAGGCGATGTGATATGCTATAGTGTATTTATTTTGGTATTTAATCAAATGTAAACAATCCACAATATGGTATTTTATTAGACAAGAATATTCGAGTCAAGTAATTGAACTCGATGTGACAAACTTACAGAAGATTTACTACGTAATACTTATACTTACTCAACGTAAAAACAAAGCTGCTAAAATTGCGCTAGTTTGCCAAAAGGAATATATCGGAATGATTTGATTTATTCAAAGTATTTTTCTTTTTGTAATATTTGTTTGTATGACCCTATAATTCATCTTTTAGCATTTGAAAGAAGATAAACGATCTTAACGTGCCTTTTTATCAAAAAAACTTTTGAAAAATAAGTCGAGGCAAATATGTAACAATTATAATATAAATCATATACAATTATTTACATTAGTTTTCTTTCAGAAGTTATAGTTACTAATTATTTAAAAGCGTTCTTCAATAAAATGATTAGCATCTTAATCTTCAATAGAAAAAAAAACTAATTCTAAAAAATAAATCTAAAGCGAGACGAATTCTTTAGACATCTGAGGGTAGTAGTTCAAATTTACAAACCATGAAAATCTGTTAAGCCAGAACGATAGGTGACGGATCAAGGTAGTTTTTTATGTAAGTAGTTGGTATAAAGGTAAAAAAAAAATTGTCTTACATTTATGTAACTAACTACAGAAATACACTATAGACACATCACGTGTTATGTATACGTGTTTTCTTTTTACTTATGACAAGAAATCAATTTCTCGAGTTCTCGAGGCATTGAGGTTTTTTTCCCGCCTCAACGAAGGACAAATTTCTCGAGATTTTTCGCCTCGAGAATTCTCGAGCAGAAACCCTATGTTTTCCCTAGATGCTAGGTTGCGTGACAGTCATGCACATAGCGAATACAGTTTTCATCATTTCCCTGCGACATATACTCATAAGCTCTCTACTATGTATTCAATAACCATATGTTATGGCCGATATTAGGGCATCGCACTGCGGGCTTAAATTCGGCTCCCATTGACATAGAAACCAAAGTCAGCCATCAATTATTTTTTATTGAAATAGGTTTTACCTAGCATTGTTATAGTAACTTATGAATTTGGGAAAATTTGGCATGAGGAGTGTCCAGTTACGATTTCTTTTTTCGAAAAAAAGGTATGGAGCAGGGACAAAGAATCAATACAATTCAAGAACCGCAAAAAATACTTTGTATCCTCGCAGATATATTACGAAGTATTTGTGATTTTTTGGCATATTTCATATATCCGTTACGGGTGCAGTTTTTTTTAATCGTTTATTGTTTCTATGGAAAAGACAAAATCCAAAATGGCATTTTAAGTTTTTTTTTATTGAAACGGGTTTTACGAGCATTTTTGTGCTAACCTATGAGTTTTTTCGATGCGAGGGGCTTTGCCCTCCGAGCCCCTCGTAGAGGGCTTCGCTCTTATATCGCCCTCCCCAATAGTCGGTTGTTCCTTCGTTAAGACAATTGAAATATTTTGTTTCATTGCTTTTTCTCTTACGTAAAATATTCCTTCAATATCATATATTATGCTTTTAGATGTTATAGAGATTTATGTATGATTTATGTAAAATATACTTAGTTAGTACTACGGAGCGCTGGTAGCCTAGCGGTAAGAGCGTGCGACTTGCAATCCGGAGGTCGCTTGCTCAAACTCCGGCTCGTACCAATGAGTTTTTCGGAACTTATGTACGAAATATCATTTGATATTTACCAGTCACTTTTCGGTGAAGGAAAACATCAACAGAAGAAGATACTTAGTTAGTACTACCACCCTCTTTCCTCCCGTGGGTGTCGTAGAAGTCGACTGTGGGATATGGTTTCAAGTGTGTTGCGGGCGATGCGCTGGAAAACTGTCACATGGTGCACAAACAAGAATACAGGCACATGGTCGAATGATGGTCTTATATCATGTTGTCCCTGTTACACAATGTTATGTAACATTTTATTACAGCCAATGTGGGAGCACCATAAGTAGGTATGTATATACCTATTCATCTTTTTTACTATGCTAGCTAAGTGATGGATCGCGCGGGCACGCCATGTCTGCGTATTCCTGTCAGTCCATTAGCCAAATAGGTTTCCATCATAGCTTTCTGACGACATTCTCATTGCATATATAAATATTAATATATAACATCATAATTTGGTAGGTTTATTTTATTATGTTTATACGTATATTCTATTTGACTTTTAGGTTAAATTTTTCTTCATCATTTATGAATCTCTCCTGCACCAACTGATATGTTGATGAGTTTCCAATGGTTGACTGGCAGAGAATGCCTTTTGGCATGTAAAGACGTCTCATTAAGCGCTTTGTGCTGGCCAGTTGACAAAATAAAAACAATTTAAAATATCGTTCGGCAATCTGTCACATGTTCTTCACATGAGAATTGGTGAAGATTGGCCACATATTTTTTACAGAAAATTCTTTGAATGTAATATATTTAAAATAATGGTATAATACTACGCTTGATTCTATCAATATTTATATTATTTCGTTAAAATACGTAAAATGCTGTGTACGTGTCCTCAGATAGGGTAAGACTTGTAATTATTACATTTTAAGTGGAAGGAATTGTTATGTTAATTTCTTTTATATTCTACATTATTATTTTTCTGTGTGACACATCCGTGAAATCCATTAAAACCATGCTAAGGGATTGCTTAATATCCTTCCTTTATGGGCCAAGTCCAGGGATCAAGGGATCAAGTCTGGGATTAAATTTGGCCCTCTCGCATCCCGTGGCGCATGCTGCTGCGCAATTGTGATGTTCCTGTTAGAGGTTACCGGTACTGGCGGGCTTAGTTTCCGCAACTTGACGTCCAATAATTGCGCCTATTTTTAGTGATGGGTTGTCGGTATTACTCTTGCCAACCCAACTCTACCAAGATGCCTAGCAGACCCTTGATGTTGCCGACAACTTTTGGGAGAGACCCCGGTGAACCGAGGTGTTGTGCCCGGTACTCTGCCACCCCTGGGCATTCGAGAATGACGTGGGCGGCTGTCTCTTCTGCCTCCATTCACGCCCTGTAGATGGGGCTAACAGGAAAAGGCGGATATAGAATTGGCTCCGGTCCTGCCACCTTCAGTTCCGAGCCTCCTCTCGCTAATATTTCGGCTGCATCGTTATCTCGCGAGTGGCTGTGTCCTTTGATCCACTGCAAAGTTACGTTGTTGGTGGTGCATACCTCTGACAGAGCTTTGTGGCATTCGTAGATTAGCCCTGAATTCAAAGTATAACTTTGCAGACTTTATAGTACTGACCGACTATCAGGAGTATCACCAGCTAATAGGAGTAGGATTTCGCCCAGGCCGCAGCTGTAGTGATCAAGTCCTTGCGCTCACGACCCACTTGCAAATAGGCTTCGATGAGAACTTTAAGTCATCAACTGCCATCATAGACCTGACAGCGGCCTACGACACCGTGTGGCGTCACGGACTCCTCTCTAAGTTCCTCAAGGTGATCTCATGTCTAAAAATATATAAGATCAACGAAGATGCTCTTACCAATAGACCATTCCGCGTCCTCCATGGGAATGAATCCAGTAGTACTAGGATGTTGAATGATGGGCTACCGCAGGGATCAGTCCTGGCCCCCACTCTTTTCAATTTGTACACCTACGACATGCCAGAGACTCAATCGAGGAAATTCGCCTACGCTGACGATTTAGCTTTAGTCGCGCATGATTGCAATATAAGCTCCACTGAAAACTGCTTAGATCATGACCTAGCCGTTATGGACGAGTACTTTACTCGCTGGCGACTGTGTCCTAGCGCCTAGAAAACTGAAGTGTGTTACTTCCATCCACATAAACGACTAGCTACCAAGAAACTCAGCATCCCATTCAGGGGCTCCGTGCTCAATCACAATCCGTCTCCCAAATACCTAGGTGTCACTCTGGACTGCAGTTTAACTTACAGCTCTCATTTTAATAATACCGCAGCAAAACTGAGGACCAGAAATAACGTTCTGCAAAAAATAACGGGAACTACATGGGGAGCTTCTGCTAGTTGCCTAAGAACATCGGCCTTGGCGCTTGTATACTCAACAGCGGAATACTGCGCCTCCGCCTGGCTCAACAGTGCCCACACAAACGTTATTGATACGCAGCTAAATGCTACGATGCGCCTCATCACGGGGTGCCCACCCCTGTACACTGGCTCCCGGCTCTAAATGGTATTGCCTCTCCTCACAGACCACCTATGGCCATAACATATAATTACGTCGGAGGGGTGCTGACCTGCAGCGAGTGGCCGCACATTCGCTGTTAAGATTGGCTACGTCAGTCACCTGAGAGCGCACCAGCGACACTCTCAGCGGTAGAAAGTAGTTGCTGTGGCCGAAAACGGCTAGGAGACGATGAATATATATGAGATTCTACAATAGGGCTCATTGATACTTCATTTGATACTTATACAGCACGACATAGTTTGCAAAACTTTTATTTTTAACTGTCTGATTTACCCCCCAAAAGTGGCCCCTATGTTTAAAATTATTTTATTGACTTTACATGTCCGTCTTTTGGTCACAGACTTACATATATGTACCAAATTTCAAATTAATTGGTCTAGTAGTTTTGGAGCAAATGGGCTGTGACAGACGGACAGACGGACGGATCCATCCGGACAGAGCACGAGTGAGGTTCCGTTTCCGTTATTTTCTTTTGAGGTACGGAATGGAAAGAGTATCTAAGCAACCTAACTGATGCATATTATTTATATTGTATGCTTTCCACTGAAACTTTGTTGGTTCGGCTAACACATCAGTAAAAAAAGAAATATATAGCTAGGTATAATAAAATATTTTTTTATAATTTTAATTAAAAATAGCCACGAACAAATATTTACGGCAACCCTATTAGTCAGTTTATATTCAGGAACATATTTCATTTGATAAAATATAATTTTCATCCGGTAAGCAGATCAGTAAAGGTTGATCTTACTTCGGATCCTCTACTATACTACATTTTCAATAAATAATTTGTAGAAAGTAAATGCTCGAGTAGTCAATATTCAATAATTAGTATTAGTAATTAGTATCGAGTAGTCAATATTCCATACCTATTCCTAAAAAATGAGAAACAACTAGGCGCATTTTTTCATATATTATGAACAAATACTTAACATGACTTTGACCAGGCAAACACAAAGTCAATAACTAAATTCAATTTCTTCATGTTTTAACAATAGTTTATGCCCTCTGTGCTTGTCTGATAAAAATTCATAATGCGTTTGGTTTTATCAGAAAAACTATCCGTGCGTACTTTTTAGTAACGAAACTGTCCATTAGTTGAGCTACAACAAGCTAGCTGTTCGGACGTGTGGTCCGGTTTGTTTAATTGTTATACTCACTTTGTTTACGTTGTGTGCCTAAAAGTGGGTAATAATAACCTACGGCTGAAATAATCTCACTTCAAGTGTGAATAGGATCGCATCGCATAAAATGCAAGGTTAGTCTAAAATTGGTGTGTTACCAAGGACGCTGTTGTTAGGCGTGGTCTTATGTTGGTTTGTGCCAATTTATATTAGGCTGTACTTGAGCTTTTTTAACACCGGGAATGTGGGCAAGATTATAAGATAGACGGCGGGGTCATTAACGGTTGTTGTGGAATCATATTATTAAAATACCCGTTTTGGGGTTCCGTATCGTAAGTGGCAAAAACAGAACCCTTATAATACGTTAGGTCATGCTAGCCTTGTTCGTTTGCCACAGCCATTTTACTCAGTAGGTAATTAATTATGGAGCCGAATGCTAATATAGTGAATTATGATTTCTATAGTATAAGTGATTTTAACTGTTAGACTGAGGATTTGAAAAAATGCGGAAATATCAGAAAATAAGGCTTGATATGGGACGATTACTTTTTACAAAAATAATATTAAACATTATCTGTTCAACCGTTTTTACATTAACTAATAAATTCATTTTTTATAATACGTAATAAATAATAATAATAATAAATATTATACGACATTATTACATAATAATAATGCGTAATTGCCGCGAAGTTTTTGCTTTTTGTTAGTCGCTTTATTCGTATCCTATGGACGTATTTATAATAATCGTACCTGCATTATGATTGTTCAGAGTCACTTCAGACATGGACTTTTTTGGATGTCTGAAGCCGTGTTAGTAAAATAGTAAAGTTCTCTCTGCTGACACCGCTTACATATATATGAGTGTACCTATTTAACAACCTCAATAAAATATACATAGTTTTTTATTTACTTATTGTACAGATCCACAGTAAGATTAAGTAGGACAATAAGCACTACCTAGAAATGCTTAATTAGTTTCTAAATTAACAAGTCTTATCGATTACCTAGCTGTTTTTGTTTAGGAAATTCCAAAAAGTTATCTAAGTTACAATAATATCGGTCTTTTTTCTGTTTAGTATATATTTTTGTTTGTTCTTTTTGTAAGTAGCTTCTTATCAGTCCTATCTATGAAAATACTTGTTTTGTTCTTGTACATGCTCATTGCGTCATAGTTTTCTTTAGCTTTAGTTATCAGTATGCAGACGAACATTATCATACCTACAATATGGTATTTGTCTCTTTACGTAATTTAGTTGTTCTTTCAGGTAAAGACGCTTCTAATTTAGACGCGGGGTACCCGACGCTTCCAATGCAGGACACGACACCTCGTACAGCGCCACCTCCTTATACTGATCACCCTCAGCCTCATACTGCATACCCCCACCCGCCACAAGATGCTAACACGGGGTATCCACACTCGACCGCTGGGTATCCTCATCCTCAAGCTGGCCCGACAGTGTACCCAACGGCGCCTGGAGCCACCGTGATCGCCGGACCGACCGTCATCGTTCAAACAGTCGTGGGGCCAGAGTCTACCCGCACGACGTGTCGCAATTGCAATGCCCAGATATCTACAAGGATTGACAGGAAACCGACTATGAAGACGCATCTCATGGCGGTGTTACTCTGTGTACTTGGGTACGTCTTGATTTCAGCTGTCATACATATACACCCGATTCTAGCCTACGGTTTTATGAGGCCTTTCTATTGGTAGGTGCTCGTTATGTTTTTTTATGACCTGACCATAAACTAGAAAACTTGCTTGTTTTGGCTAAAATAAGCCATTTAAGACAAAGCCTTTAGGGGGTGACGACCAGTCTCGCCTAGTGGGTATTAGTGATCCTACCTATGAAGCCGATGGTCCTGGATTCGAATCCCGGTTAGGGCATTTATTTGTGTGATGAGCACAGTAATTTGTTCCTGAGTCATGGATGTGTTCTATGTATATATAAGGTATTTGTATATTATGTATATCGCTGTCTGAGTACCCACAACACACGCCTTCTTGAGCTTACCATGGGTCTTAATCAAATTATGTAAGAATGTCCCTATAGTATTTATTTATTTAAAAGGGGGTGGAAGATTGTATGGGGAATCAATAAAAAACAGATTGAATAAAATATAATAGTTGAGACGAGTTGAGTCGAGACGAGCCAAGACGAGTCGTGCCAAGACAAGCCGAACCGGGCCGAGACGAGGCGAGTCGAGACGAGACGAGGTGAGAGGAAACAAGACGAGGTGAGATAAGTTAGGATAAGTTAAGTAAAAATAAGATACCTACGATAAAATAAATTTATTTGTGACAATCACAAACATATACTAAGTTACATAAGCTAGTTGAAAGATTGCCATTACACTTTATCTAGGCGTTATTATATAGTTGTCCTTTAAATGAGGAAGTTTGTACGGGAAATCATCATTGTCTTAAACCAGTAGGTAATGCAAGTGTGGAGTCTTCCAAGAAAATTGTATTCCTCAATTGTGATAAGTGTTGTTTACTGACGAAGCTTGGGCGAGCAGGTTTTCCTATTACAATCAAATGTAAAATGGAAACCGTAAATATTGTTTACGTTGCCGAGACGAGTATAGGCGAGGAAAAATATGTTTTATTCTGATGACCTATTACAGGTTACAGGTTACAGGTTATGTTAGTCATCAACAAAGAGACAAAATGTAAGGGTTTTCATTTCTAAAATAGGAGTCTATTAGGGTTCCGTACCCAAAGGGTCAAACGGGACCCTATTACTGAGACTCCGCTGTCCGTCCGTTCGTCCATCCGTCTGTCACCAGGCTGTATCTCATGAACTGTGATAGTTAGTCAGATGAAATTTCTACAGATTATGTATTTCTGTTGCCGCTATAACAACAAATACTAAAAACAGAATAAAATAAATATTCGGATAAATTTAAAAGTGGAAAAATTACTGTCTTGGGTGAGACTTGAACTCACGATTCAGATGGCAGAGCGCTGGAGTATTGATCCAGACGCCGTGAGTTCAAGTACATAAGTATATGTTTCGTCGTTTTTTACAGCCTAAAATTATAAACGCAAAGTAACCTCACTGCGTTTATTTTTTGGAGGGTCAGTCACGATGACATTCTTTTCAAGAATATTTTTTAAGAAAATAAAACGACTAATGATCCAGACCGGGTGAAAGAAAGATAAATAATAAGAAAGATAGATAAATTATATTAGTAATTTTAGTTTTAGTCATTTCAATGTTAGGAATTTCATCATCCGACATTAGTCATTTTTGTAAATGAGAGTGAGAACACAGTTTTTTAGGCAAATTGAAGAATTATTAAAATTATATTTATGCGAAATAGCGTTTTGCCAATCTTGTTATGCCATGTCAAATTATGACAATCCATTTTGTCTGTTTGTATTTGAAGATAATGTTTATATGATGAACCGGTGCAAATTATGTTTAGTTCACTATACTTTTTATCATTCACTCGATGGTTACGAACGTCATTACGCCAAGGTCATACTGATAACATACTTCACGCGTCAGTAAAATGAAGGCATTTATATAAGCGTGATTTAAATGATTCACTCAAGCCAGTCAAGCCTGTGCATAAAATAAGGTACATTATCTAAGGTGTAATTTATTTATATTTAGGAGTTTAAAGAACAATTAATTAATATTACTACGAGTATAAAAAGGGCCTACGGATCTTTATTGTATCTGAATTCTGTCAAAAATGTGCCTACGATCCTACTAAAATAACTTCTTATAATTCATAAAGTTAGTTTATTTTTTAATTCAAAATTTAAGTACTACCACAAATCACGCTTTATAAATATATATGTATAATATTTATGTATATGTATTTTTCTCGCAACGAAATGAAAAGCGGAATGTATAATTGACTCTAACATAAATACCCATTGTATGCTCCATTTATAAGGCACTCGCTTCGCTCGGGAACGATAAATTGCCTCTTACCCCTTTACAATTTTTAAATCGGTTTCTTATTAATGAAGAGTTGAAATTTAACAAAAATGGATATTGTTTTAGATTTTAGTTTTTCGTAATATTTTTCACCCTGTTCGTGTAATGTAAGATGTGTATTTCTTGCTCAGGTGCTGGTGCTGCGTGTGTGTGCCGTATTGCATGGACTCCTGCCTTGACGTAGACCACTACTGCCCAAATTGTGGAGCCTTTGTTGGATCTTACGCACATTAAATTCGCTTCACGCTATAGTTAAAGAAATATTTTTAATCTATAAGAATAAATTCGTACTTAGAAAGGTTACATTCGGATGGCGCCTGCTGCAGCAGCCTTAATGCGTTGATAGCTAGACAGAGCTCGGTTCGCACAGACAAAATAGTGACTTCATGGCAAGCCGATTTTACACACATGCAGAATGTGTTCGTGTCGCACGTAAACGTAAGAAAATCATCATGTTAGAAATTATAGTGTCGTACCTCTGTCTAGCGTCATTATCTTTCTTGGTAACTAGTTTGAAAAAGTCACCAAATAATAGTTGTGGTTTTGCCAACCAGAGTTAAAACATACAGTATGGAGCCGGACAGCGCCATCTACATCGTATGTCAAATTCGAAGCAATGTGAAATTTTTGACTTTGATAAAATTCTAATATAATCTCATATTATGGAAGTCGACGTGTATATTTAAAAATGTATGTTACGTTACATTCATAATTATGAATTAGGTTTATTTTTTCACTGTTTTCCAAAGTTATACTTGTAAGTTGTATGTAGTTTAAGTCGAATTTTAAGAATAGAATGTAAGCGTCGCATATTCATTAAATGTTGTTACTGGAACTGCTTCAATGCGCAAAGTTCTTAAGTCCTCCGTAATTCCGAATCACGTGTAATATGTTTTGGTCTGGCAGCATTGTTACAATTGCTATTTAATTCTGCCCCATCGCTCAGTGGTCAATACCTATCCACTTTTAGTGCCAAGTCGTGAAGCGACTTAAGGTGGCTCGCAAACCGGCGTTATAAGAGGCAGTGGGAACCGAGAACAAAGTATTAGAGTGTGATCTGAATCGAGCTGGGACTCTGAACCGTATCCGCTCCAGCAGTTCCATACCTACTGTTATACCTACTGTTACTGTTACTGTTATGCCTTACGGCATTAAGTTCGCCTATTGTACAGTGTGTTTTCTTATGTGCAATAAAGATTAAATAATAATAATAATACCTAGTGGGTAGTGACCCTGCCTATGAAGCCGTTGGTCCCGGGTTCAAATCCTAGTAAGGGCATTTATTCGTGTGATGAGCATGAATATTTGTTCCTGAGTCATGGGTGTTTTCTATGTATTTAAGTATTTAGCCCGAGCCCTCTTGCACATGAGAGGAGGCCTGTGCCCAGCAGTGGGACGTATATAGGCTGAATTATTATTATTATTATTTAAGTATTTATAAATATTTACATATTATATATATCGTTGTCCAAGTACCCTCAACACAAACCTTATTGAGCTTACTGTGGGACTTACAATTAGTCAATTTGTGTAATAATGTCTTATAATTTTTTTATTTTTTCATTATGCTCATTGCATATTTTATACAGAGTAATTGCGTCACAGCATGGCATTTGCGTCTTGTCTCTAATGAATGCAACTTATAATATTGCAACAGATCAACGTATGGTAGAGTCGTTTCCTTGTCAATCGTCTGTGTAATGCCCGCAAGAACTTTTTTTTAACCATTTCTATTGCATTTGCATATTTTCTATACAGTGGATTCCAGATTACTGAGCCATATTCCAAGTGGGGTCTAACCAGTGATTTATACAGCAGAAGATAACTTAAAGATTTTTAAAAAACCTTTGCTGTTCTCAGAACCAAACCTAGCATTTGATACGCTTTTGAAATGATACGCTCTATGTGCAATTGGAAGTCTAGTTTATCATCGAATAGGATTCCTAGATCGCGTGACGTTGACACTTTTTTGATATACTCATTGTTACCTATTTTATATTTCGAGTTGATAACTCTTTTTTTATTTTTTGTAAAGGTCATCTGCAAGCATTTATTACTTGCCGATTGCAGCGTATTTTTAGAACAATATAAAAAAAAAACATTCACATCATTTTGAAGTAGATTACTGTCGTCAATAGACTCGACGTTGTCCTAGGATTTACAACACGTTTACACCTTTACCCAGCAAAAATTCCTGGGGTAAGATGACACATGTGTCAACTGCATTGGGCACGGCATGCTGTATATTAACCCCCGTGGAGTAAGAGTAAAATACATAGGTATGTAGCTAAACCTTTATTTCTCTTTTATCTTAAGGAAGGTTCACACGATAGTCAATGTTGAGTATTTAACGTTTGTAAACTTGTTTCCGATGATGAATAACGTACAGCATTCATATACACGGTTTTAGATACTATATTGGTCTTATCCCGCCATCTTACGAACGTCATTTTTACTCATTGTAAACCATATTACAGGACTGTTCTCGATGGAATAGGAAAGTCTATTTTGCTTTTAACCCCTAAAATGTACAATTTTTCAACACGTTGGTTTCAATGCAACACTTCTTATCTCGCCAAAATTATTTAGTTCAACCAGCTTAATTCAGATTAACCTGGCTGAGAGCTAATTTAAAATATTCAAGTGATCTCTGGAATACCAAAAGTGTAGTTTGTAATTTGGAAAAATTATAAATTTTAGCACAGCAAGCGGTTTTCAATGTATACATTTTTTGTATACTACAGACAAAACAGACTTTTTAGCAGTTTTAACCCATCAGTTTTAAGGCTGATGTTTTGTATAGTAAGTTGGTAATAGAAGTGAAGAGTCAGTAATTTTTTTACCAGTCCCGTTATTTTATTTATTATATATATAATTACACATATATCTTGATTTCACAAAATTATGTTCCTAAGTTTAGTTTTAATTCAATGCCCTGTACTTCGTTTGTCTTTTATTTTATGATTGTACGAGTAAGTGAAATCTGTTGAATAAATCAGTAAATATTCATAGTTAAAAACTGTATCATTGTTTTATTGATCCCTCTCCACCTCCTTATTATCTAACCGCGTTATACTATGTAGTAGCATCCTAAAGAAGCTCAGAGTTTGGCATAGAGAAATAAGTAAGCATAGGGTGCTGACTCTAGACAACAGTTTTCTTACCAAAACGCTTATTATTTTCGTAGTTGACATCTAGCGTCAAGTAGCGGAATTATCAGTACTGCTAATTGATAAAGGTTTATAAGAAAACTTCTTCATAACACTTAGGTTAGGCTCACAGACTCCGTTGGTTTTATCATCTTAAGAGAATGGATGAAGATAGAAATGTGAAAAGAGCGTAGCCAACGTGCTAATCGTTTATGCTCCGTAGCGAACGAAATGCAATTGTCACTACCGCTCTACCATATTAGTGATAGAGAGAGATGACTATGCTATGCTACATACTAATCGTTAACGATTGGCAAGTTGGCTAAATTAGTGTGTTACTGAAAAGTACCCTAAGTTTGAAGGATAATAGCTGAAGTACAGACTTGTCGGAAAATTAAATGCTGGCGATAAAATAACGTTCTAATTGTATAAATGTGACATTTATTTTTACTTCCCTTTGTAAAGTATAATTTTTCACAATCCAGCTGCGTATTTGCGTCTAACCACAATACCAAAGTAAACAAGTAGTAAATAAAGACGCGATCTAAATTTTAAACTAATTACATTACGTTTTGATCAGCACAAAGCGAGCTTTCACATAATGGCAACCTCTTTTTTAAAGGTTTGTATTACATTTTATCAGTTAAAATCTTTGTGACCTTTGTGTGGCGATGATAATGATAGATAGATTTATATTAATACTTAAATACATACTCGTACAAAACATCCACATCAAACTCTCAACGAACCCCTAAAGCGAAAATCCCCTGACTACAGTGACTACCATAAAATAGCGTCACCCTCAAACTATACGAAACAAGAGCTTATTATGTCAGACATTCTGTGACCTATAGGTATAAAACTGCGACAACCGGACGCACTTATCGCGTTTGTCGAGTACAAATAGCATGAGTCATCTGCGTTTCACCATAATTTATTATCATTCTGTAGAATCCCAAGCCAGCTGCCTAGGCCGTCGAAAAATAAGTTATTTTTAAATTTATATCAGTTACATATCCGATAGTTTTGTTATCACTGATTACGTACCAACATTTATCAGCAACATGCCTTTTATGTGTCGCATCACGGATGGGTTAACTCAGTTCAATATTACTATCTAATATTTGGATACGTTTTTTTTTGCAAAAAGTACGGAACGGAAGAAATTAGTAAAATAAATTGCAACTATCATGGAAAGTAAGTTTCAAAGCAAATATTTATCTAGCTATCCTACCTATCTATTACTTACCTATAACATCCATCAAGACCGATACTTCTTTTATTACTATTTTTAGTATATTTTATTAGTAGTTTGTCGTACAGTCAGCACCATCTCCTCATGCCTTGAAATAAAACAACATATTTTTTGCCATAGGTAAATAGGTACTTAAATAATAATATTATCTTTTTCAATGTTAAATTACAAGAATTTATTTATTTATTAAATTATGACTATATATAATGCAAATTATGTTCATGCAACCAGTCCGTACCTGAATAAGTATATATTATTAACTTCTCACCAACTGCCTAATGGCCCAATTCGAAGAATGATTAAGACACGTTTAGGATCTTGGAAAGATCTTCAAAAGATCGATAACTAAACGACATGTCAAATTTGACCTTTATTACGATTCCGCTGTGATCCCAATAAGATCTATCTAGGATAATTCTAACGTCAAAGTGACATTGGTTGCCCGAATCGAGCTGCTTCTGTCAATTATACGACATGCAAACGATATCTAAATGAGAACTTATCTAAACCAGAACTTATCGTTATCGTATCTCATTCTTCGAATCGGGCCGTAAGTTAAATGATAGATCTACATATAAGTAAATGGTCGATTCCCGCTTTCTTACTGTTAGTGTTTGAATAACTTACTTAGTTGGTTTATTTAAGTAGGTACAGTACCCGACGATGAATATTGCACATAAGGGCTTTGGCTCTCGGCTAATTTCGGCGTCCTAGTCACACACTACCTGTTTAACTTACTTTTCATGTTACTATACAAACTTTTTTCTTTTTTCATTTTACGCGTGTGTAAAATTTTAAAAAGGTAATAAAGGTTATATT
This sequence comes from Cydia pomonella, assembly GCF_033807575.1. NCBI lineage: Eukaryota > Metazoa > Arthropoda > Insecta > Lepidoptera > Tortricidae > Cydia > Cydia pomonella. The sequence goes on along the minus strand of NC_084706.1, from coordinate 10,446,127 downwards.
TTATTTAGGTAAAGGTTCCAACGACTTTGACGTACCTAATTCATCAGGGCACCCTGCAGGGCCCCCTCCTTACGCAGGATACCCGCCAGGCCCGCCGCCCGGGCCGCCGCCGGTCCAGGTCACCCCTGCGGCAGTAATCATCCAGCAAACCGTAGGACCAGATTCTACGCACACAACCTGCCGTTCTTGCAACCAGGATATAGTCACAAGGGTTGAGCGCAAAGCATCGATGCGAACACACATTATGGCTGGTCTTCTTTGTCTATTTGGGTAAGATTTTTCATGTTTTACATGATGCTTTCCAAGTGCCATTAAAACTGTGAATGTGCTCGTAAATGTGCCGGTATTTGGTACTAAATAACCGCTGTTTGGGAGTGTCTTCATATAAATTTTAAGTGATAACTATTACGGGCTTTTTACTTAACTATCAGTATAACCTACTATGAAATCATTTAAAACTAGGTATGTACTAACAGCCTAAGTCAATGCAAATTAGACAATAAAAAACTGAAAGTTGGCTAAAAAAATTTCCTTCTAGGTGTGTGGATAGTTTGGAACTCTTTTTAATCAGCAGATTAGTATTATATCAGAATTACATTGTACTGAAAACATATTAAAATAATTTTTAAAATTGCGATAAAAAATTAAATAAGATTCTTAAAAACTATTCACTATTATATGAATAGAAAGATAAGGAAGCGTTTTAATTATTTCTTGTTACCTGTATATGGTACTTAAAACTCCTAAAAGTAATAATTTTAATTACACATACATATACTCGTACATATACACATTGTGTATTATATGTATATACAATGTGTATGTGCACGTAGAGTGAAGCCGATAACCACGTAAAGTACGATAAATTTTATCGACAAATCACTCCCCATATCTATGTTTTTTCTATACCATTTTAAAAATGCACCCCTTCGAAGTTTTATGATGCCAAACGCGACTGCACAGTTACCGCTCATTAAATAAGGTCTTGTTTGGACTCGTGTAACTTGTGAAATGTTTTAACTAGGGCTATCATTTTGATGTCAACTTTTAGCTGATATCCTGTACGATAGTATAAATGATAATTTAACAATAAAAAAAGTACAGGTCAATGACCTCGTTTTCGAAAAATAGATAGAATGTAAAAAAAAGTAAATTTTACATTACGATTTTTATCTTTGTTATTAATTCTTGAGCCTTCTTCTTTCTCCTGGCTATGTTCCCATATCACTTGGGGTCAGCCCTCCTCGTCCGTTTTCGCCACAACAATCTATTTTGTGTGTCACTGCATCTACATTATTCGCTTTAGGTCTTTTTCGATGATGCTTTTCCAGGTGGCGGCTGGTCGGCCTCTGCCTCGCTTCATTTCCTCCACTTGCATTACTGCTCTCGTCATATAGCCCTTGTCTCGCCTCATCACGCCCCATACCAACGCAAGCGATTTTCTCGCAGTTTGTTCTCAATTTTTGTGACCTTGAATGTTCCTTTAACATATTCGTTTCGTTCGTAACTCCTCCGGCCCAATGTAACATTTTTATTTCGGTAACGTCCTTTGCTCATCTTCCTTTCTCGATATTAATTCTCGAGTAATTGTGGAAAATTCTTTGTGGCATTTATGATAGAAATTTATGCCCTTATCTTAGATCGAGCTCGTCTTCTTGCCACTGCGGAGTGAGAGTCGGGACTGTGGTTGCAAGCTCTACCTGCACCATCCATAGGCACCCTAATCGACAACTCCACTTTTCGACTAGCAGCTTGTTTGCGTTTAGGGACTATAACGAACGTCCCCCATCGCTGCCGTTGTGGTGCCATGGTGGATAGTTATGGTCACAATGGACTCTCTTGTGGCAGAAGCGCCGGCCGCATACCCCGACACGCCAGCATCAACGATGTCATCCGAAGGGCCTTTGTCAGTGTCAAAGTTCCGGCCATACTGGAGCCCGTCGGTTTGGCAAGGGACGATGGCAAGAGGCCCGACGGTATGACTCTGGTGCCTTGGAAGTTGGGACGGCCTCTAGTTTGGGATGCCACATGCGTTGACACCCTCGCGCCGTCCCATCTTTCGGGTACCAGCAGTGGTGCTGGGCGCGCCGAGTCCGCGGCCGAAGACCTCAAACGCCGAAAATACGCCACCCTAGTAGTAGCTACATTTTGGAGGCGTTTGGGGTCGAAACGCTGGGGCCGTGGGGGCCAAGCGCGCATCGACTCTACAAGGACCTAGCGTACCGCCTTATAGAAATATAGATGCCACAGGTGACCAGAGGGCTGGCCAGTATTTTGCTCAAAGGATAAACATTGCCATCCAACGTGGCAATGCGGCCAGCTTTCTGGGCACACTGCCCATCGGCAGTGACTTGGGAGACGTTTTTTATTTACTTTAAGTTTATTTGTAGCCTTTTTTATTATTATTAAGTTTATTTATAGTTTATTGTTATAAACTATTTAATATCTGAGAAATAAATTGATTAATTTTGCCCTAATTCATAAGTTTTTTTGTTAATATGCGTCCATTTACCGACAGATACCTAATGGTACATTAACCGAGTGCAGTCGTGTTTGGCGTCATAAAATTTTGAAGGGATGCATTTTAAAATGGTTGAAAAAAAATGGTGATTTGTAGATTAAATTCATCATAATATACGTGGTTAACGGCTCTGCTATACGTGCACAAACACATTGTATATATACAAAAATAGGTGCCGCCTATTTTTGTAGCGATGTCTATCTTAAAGCAAATAATCAATTTGATTTTATAAGGTGTGTTAAATGTAAGACAAATTCATGCTTCGAATTGAACAGCCTACGTAGATGGCGCTATACGGAAATGTTTACGGTCATGATATGGTATTAGCTCTGGCTGTCAAAATTTGACGTTTGTCAATCGATTCACCACCAAACATATATGACGCAGTATCTATTTTAGCTGCCAAACTACTAAGGCATTGCTTGACCTATTGTCAACACCCCACTAACCATTGGCGGAGTGCTAATAATCGGTTTTCTTTTGTACGGTCATGTCTGAAAATATCGATACAGACAAAGTGGCAAAAATATGTATACATTATCCTAATACATGACCATAAAGTCGTGTATACATATTTTTGGCACTTCGATCGTGTAGATGTTTTCAGACGTGACTGTACCGATTCCTATGACACTCATCAAAACTATTAGCTTAGAACACCTGCAAGCCTGCAAATGTGTATGCAGAATTTCTGAGCTAACATTTTTCTGACTGTATATATCTAAGTAAAGCAGATTTGTGTTTCCATGATACAATTGTTTTTTTTTTCCAGTTGCTGGCCTTGCGTATGCATCCCTTACTGCATGGACTCATGCCTCAACACTGATCATTACTGCACAAATTGTGGAGCTTTCATCGGAACCTACATTAGATAGACTTGCTTTATAAGTTATAGGTGGCAATTGAACAGGGGCAAACCAAATTATTTTTATAAAATGAACTAAGATAAACTTTTATGGCCGCAAACGCTGCTTAACAATAACGTTAACGATTGCGTGCTGTTGTTTGAAATACTTACGCGCTCATGCATAGAATATCCCGCAGACAGATTGCACCGCATCGCATCTACCTTAACTAAGTTTAATTGAAATGAACAATGAAGGCTGAAGTATTAGGCGTGTAATATTGTGGTGCATTGTAGGCAAAACCCCAGTTCTATTGTTAGGGTTATATTCACTATCACGCAAAATAGGCGTAAGTCGTCGAGTTGCGGAAAATCGCCCGAATACAATAGGGTTATATTCTGATTGCGACTGCAGCAGCAGGAATCAGGCGATGCCGCTCTCAATTTCATCAGTAAAGGTTCGATTTGTAGAAATACTGTGACAGCGACGCAGCAGAGGACAACGGACGATGCCACTGTCAATTTACTTGATAAATGCGTGCGTTGCTGTAGTCGGCACAATTCTGTCACTTTTGGAACGTTCAACTCCGTTACTAATTTAATCGATAAATACACCCTTTTTTTGCTGCTGTAGTCATAATCGGATTCCAATCTTAATGGATACGAACACAGGGGAGAAAATCCTGAAGCGGATACCCCACCTAAAACGAGAACATGCTATTTTATTGCAAAATAATGAAATCGACGAATTTGTTAAAAGTATGACAGCAACGAATGTCTTCTTCTTTGTCCCCGCTTACAAAACAAGTGAAACGCGTGGAATGTGTTGCGGGAATACGTTGCGCGCGAAACGCGAGCAAAAAATATTAAAGGTGACGTTCGGATTTCGATTGCAGTTGCATTACTGCGGCAGTATTGCAGCGCGACATTACTGAAGGGAGTGTCAAATTCTCGTCAAATTTCATATTTTGTCGATAAATTGATATTTTGACTTTTTCTGCAGTGGCGCAGTCGACTGCGACAGTATTACAGCGAGAAAGTACTGCCGACTGCATTACTGCCGCTAATGTCAAAATCGATATTGCTGCCCAGATCTTTTACATTTGTGACAGTAATGTAGTTTCTATATCCTCGCTACACATATCCTCGCACCGCTCAGCTACATCGCACAGCTTTGGTCGAAACGCGGCCTCAGAGTAGGAGGCAGGGCTAAGCGGGTTTTTGGAGAGTCCGAATTTTTTTAATAAATTAATACACAATTTTCTTGTCTATGTTTAAATTCGATAATTCTTCTGTCGAATGGAATGAAATTCGTTAGTGGAATCGAAGACTAATATTTTAGGCTTTTTCCGCTAGCTTGCCCACTTCCTTCCACCCCTAATTTTTTTTTAATATAAGAAATGAACATATCGAGTGTAGTTACATTGGAAATAATATTCTTCAATTTAGGTTTGGTTTCACATTCCGGTTGGTGGCTAGGAGACAGGAGTGGTCCAACTGACTGTTCAAAGGGCGCACTAAGGTATTTTGCCGTTAATTTGAACTAAGGAACAAATAAAACTGTTTTGTTATTATTTTTATTTGTATTTTTATGTAGTCACACTACTATGTATATATTATAAACTAAAATAGATGTCATATACTAAAAAAAGGGACCAATACTAGAAACAAAAAAATGGCACAAAACATCTACAGAAATTATATGTATGCATTATAAGTAAACAAATTAGGTAAGACCTCACAAACAAATTAAAAAATTTTTTTTTTTCAAATTGTGGGTAGTATTCTTATTCTATAATTATAATTGACTTATAATTATAGCAGGAATAGGAAAATAAAGGGTTGAATATAAACTTCTATACATTTGTATTTTTGCAAATTTTTGGAATTAAGTTTATTATTCTTAAAATGCCTTGAGTATACATGCAAGTTTCAGTGTTTAATAGCAATTTTTTTTATTCAAGCATATGTTTCATCAAATAATTCCAGCCCTGTACGCACTTAAACGTAGGTAGTGGTAAACAGAAATCCAACATTGCTCATATTCTTTTATATAAGACACCTAACAACCGGCCACATAACAAGTATTTTGTAAAACAACAGTCTATATGCGCCACTCTTTTTTTAATTGCTTAGTCCCTGCAAGTTTTCTGTGTCATACAATAAAATATCTCAACAGCATACTTACATGGGACAAATTGCTCTTTCTCCTTTAGAAGTATTTTTATGCTTGATTTTAACACTACATTAAAACTTAACATTTGGTGTATCTATAATAGTAATCTCGGTGTACCCCTCACATTTCATTGAAGTGTCAAACGGGCCTCCACGTGTTGGCTTCGGCCCCGCGGACGCCTCCCATGGTTCGGAACATCATTGTTCCGTGATGGGAAATACAAAATAATTCTAGATTTTATGTCTAAGTTTTGTGTTTATTTATTTTAGCAATAAACTGTTTTCTTGGTTACTTGCTTATTTTAACTAAGTATTATTGGAAGAATCCCATATAGACCGCGAGCCAGGAACAGATTTCCATGACCAGTCGCCTCCCGAGCATAAACTCGTATAGTGGTAAGTGGCTATGTATGATGAACCCCCGTGGACGTCAGCTGCCGCTCCGTTGGTGGGTGAGGAATGGCAACCACCAAAATATGTAAAAAAAAAATTCATAGCCTTCCGTTTGCAGATGATAGTTCAGCTGCTATTGTTAATTTAAAAAATTGACAGCCGGTTGTATCGCTGTTCTAAGAGCGTCAGCTGGTCGCATGAACATTTAAAAAATAACCGCTTTACCTTTTTATGATAGTAATAGCAAAATCATGAAACTTTGCATGTAGCATTCCATCAAGCGTTTCAAATAAACGGACTACGCAATTTACATATTACGCATACTTTGCGGGTATAAAGTTGTAAGGCGCGTATTTTTTACTTGTTCATGTGAATAGCTGACGGTCTTTCCACCCCCATACAACCGGCTGACGGTTTTTTTTATATTTTAAACAGCATCTGAACTATCACCTGACACAATATCAATCGGGAGGGGATGACTGAAAAATATATTTTTTTACATGTTCATGTCAACAACTGATGCATGATGGTCATTCCACCGCCATACAACAGTTTATTTTTTTAATTAATAATAGCATCTAAACTATCATTTGACAAAGTATCAGCCGGGACGCGATGACTGACGATATATGCTCCTGGCCCGCGGTCTATTGGTTATATAACTGTAGCTATTAGTATAGTCGATGGTTAGTCAAGCCGAGTTAAAAAAATAGGCAAATTTGCATAATCAGGTACCTAATTAAAGTAGTAGACGTATGGCCGTTATTGTATCTTAGGACTTATATGCAATCGGAGACTTTGCATATCTAAAAATAAATATCTCCTAGCTAAAAACATTTCGATTGCTATATACTATATAGATGAAAAACACACATGAAAAAGTAAAGTATAGTAATAAGTCCTAGACATAGTGCATTGTAATGCAAACGAATCTGAATATAAAATTAGCAGGATTGCGTCTTAGTTTTTTTTTACTCTTTCGTTCTAAAACCCATAGACAACGGCATTACTCATACAGCTAATGGGAGTGTTTTAGAGAAATAAAACAAAAATAGAATTAATAAAATAAGCCATTTTTATCTTAAATTTTAGTTTATTTACATGAATAATGCCAAATAACCTTAACAACCCAACTCATTTAAGGTCCTAATAACGTTTAACTGTGGATGTACGTCTTTTACTATGAAGGAGAAACTTTTTACGATAATTTAAAATCACCTAAACTGATCATGTCCGCTATAGTTCTCATTTAATGTATTTCTAATGCTCTATTTACACGATTTTTGAATATTTTTTGGACATATCGTTCAAAAGTTTGATGGTGGGGGTGATACATTTTTTTTCTTTCAAAGCGATTATCTCCGAATATATTCACTTTATCAAATTTTTTTGTTAAAGACCTCTATTAGTTTTAAAAGACCTTTCCAACAATATTCCAGAGTAGTGTTGAAGCGAAAATGTTCATCCCCACGATACGTGCACCATTACAAAAATTATTTTTTTAGATTTTATTGTACGACTTTATCGGTTTTATCGATTTATATATCCATGCCAAATTGCAGCTTTCTAGCACTAACGATCACGGAGCAAAGCCTTGGACAGACAGACGGACATGGCGAAACTATAAGGGTTCCTAGTTGACTACGGAACCCTTATAGTTTCACTACGGTGCAGGTCATCTTGTCATTTTTAGGGTTCCGTAGCCAAATGGCAATAAACGGAACCCTTATAGATTCGTCATGTCCGTCTGTCTGTCCGATTAGTCAAGTCGGTCTCTTGCCACCATCAATGTGCCTGATCTTCTTGAGGGATGATGGCAAGAGGCCTGATGGGGTGTCTTTGGTTCCTTGGAGTCTGGGATGGATGTTAGTGTGGGATGCTACCTGCGTAGACACACTGGCTCCTTCCCACCTCCAGCGGTGAAATATTAAACGTAATAAGTATAAGAATACCATTTTGAACCATTTGGCGTTGAAACTCTAGGCCCATGGGGTTGAGACCGCTGCGCTGGGGCGCGTACAAGTTTTTTTGCAGAAATCGCGAAGCATCTGGTTGACGTAACTGGTGACCGAAGAGCTGGCAACTTCCTCGCACTACGAATTAGTATTGCGATACAACGAGGAAATGCCGTCAGCATCCTTGGTACAATGCCTCAAGGGCCTATTTTAGATTTAAGCTAGTTATACTAATCCTCTATATAATATCCATTATGTATATTGTTATTATAAATACAATTTTGATATATTCGTGTAATGTTTTTATCAGGTCTTACATTCGATAAGTATTTTTTATCACTGATATCTTGCAATTATCAACAACATACATTTGATGTCTCATATACTGGATGGGCTGACTCAGTTCATTATAATAATTGAGTTCCCAAACACATATTACTTATAGTAAAAATATATAAAAAAAACAGCAAACATAACAGACATGGAGAGTAAGTTTTAGTACTTGGATTTTTTTAAACAAAACTTTACTTTTCATCTTTGTTCGGTATATATTGTATCTATGGTGTATTTATCTTATTATGAATTTATTTAAGACGATTATTTATAAAAAAATGTATTAAGTAATCTGATATCACGGTGTATATTGATCCTACCTACCCACCAATTTCTAGTCAAATATACTTTTATATATTAGTGTGAAAACTCAGCGTTACCCATTATTTGTCTAAATATTCGTGTTTAGTTTTCACTAGTATCTAATATACCTACAGTGACATGCATAAAATTAATACAATAAATAAATAATTAATACAAAAAGAGACGAAAAAAAGAATTACATTAATGCGACAAAGTTAAGAAGAAACTAATCCTTAGCCGTAATGTTAATTTACTTTTTATAACTTACCTAATAATAATGATGAAGAGACCTAAGAATAAGTTAGTGTTAGTAAGTTCTATGTCGTATACCTATATAAACATTAAACAGACCTTGATTTAGCTAATTTCTCAGTTCACTTCACAGGACCAGGGCCCCCTCCTTATTCAGGATACCCACCAGGACCACCACCGGGGCCGCCGCCTGTCCAGGTCACCCATGTGGTCCCTGGGGCAGTAATCATCCAGCACCAACAGATTGTTGGGCCCGATTCCATGCTCGCAACCTGCCGTTCATGCCACCAGAGTATAATCACAAGGGTTGACCGTAGAGCATCGACGCGGACACACGTGGCTGCATTGCTGCTTTGTCTTTTTGGGTAAAGTTTTTTATAATCTCGATTTCGAATCAGCTTGATTATAAATGTACAAGTTCAGTGTGAAGAATTAAGAGCTGACAATAAGTTTCATCTACGTTTACGGCAAGGAAAAAGCGTAACGTAAGAATATTGTATTAATATTGCCTGCTCTTTGGTATACAAAAATTCATGGAACTAGTAAACTAAAGTTATGTTCTGCCCAACGATGTTTCAAAGACTGGTACGTAGTATTATTGTGGATTTTAGTTGACATCTACAATTTAATCAAGAAGTTTTATTAGTTTTGTTGCATTTATCTATTCCGTGAACATGATTGATGTGGATTGATGAAAAATGCTAGCTAGTATTTTTTTAATATATCAAAGTTGTTAGACGTCAACTGCAACCCCTTTAAATTCTGAAAACATATTTAAAAATAACAAGAATAGATTAACGGCTGGCCAGCAATGTACAGTGTATGTTTTTGATAACCTTTAACCTCAAACTTAAACTAGACGTAGGTTAAAGTGCTATAATTCTGAAAGATTTTTTTTAGCATAGTCTTCACTGCCAGAGCATAATTAATTTTTGGATTTTTTTCGACCGGCAATGTATTTGGACATCATGATTCATGATCACTTGTGACAGTTGTGACGTCGCGTCATTAATGAGACGTTTTGAGTTAAAACAAAGTAGTTATACATTGCTTGCTGAATTATTTTGTATGACAAAATAAAAGTCGTCCATTTTTTAAAAACCTATGATAGTGTGTTAATTACAGGCTAAACTAACTACCCTTTGATTATGTGGTCGTATCAAAAATATACACTGTAGATATGGCTGCGACTACATTATTTATACTACGTAGGTGGCAAACAAGCTTACGTCCCGCCTGATAATAAGCCGTCTTCGTAGCCTTACGGACGCCTGCAATTCCAGAGGAGTTAAATGCGCGTGGCCGACTCATAACACTCCCGTGGTTGCACCCTCGTTGAGCAAACGTAATACTTTAATACTTTAGTTGTTATAAGTATATTTTAATGAGTTATTGGCCCAATCAAACTCTATTGTACCCGTTTTTAGGGTTTCTTAGTCACCTAGAAACCCTTATAGTTTCGCCATGTTCGTCTGTCTGTCCGTCATTGCTCTGTGATCGTTAGTGCTAGAAAGCTGCAAATTGGCATGAATACATTAATCATGCACGGCGACAGAACGGTAAAAATAAAAACTACAAAAAAAAAAATAAGTTACCTCCCATACCAAATTTTTTTTTTTTAATTTTAATTTTGCTTTGATTCAATAGTATGGGGTATCGTTGTATAGGTATTTTTTTTAAATGTGCCCCCCACCCCCTTTAACTTTTGAACCATGGGTCCAAAAAATATAAAAATAAAACGTGAAACAAAAGCTTAATAAATACTTTCAATGAAAACTACAGTGAACATGATCGGCCCAGCCGTTATAGAGTTATTGCAAAAAATCTTGTCTTTTTAGTAAAAAGACGCGTAAAGTGCTGCGAAGATACTTTCTTAGTACCTTATGCTTGTAATGTACATGATACTTAATAATAATAGCCCCCGTTTGGCCTGTACTGACATTATGGTACCTGTGACACCCTACACTGACCATGGCCCGACATGCGCTTTGCCGATTTTTTATTCATATTTTGTAAACTTGCATTGCTTTAATTAATTAAAGTTTGTTACTTACAGTTGCTGGCCTTGCGTGTTCCTCCCTTACTGCATGGACTCGTGTCTCAATACCGATCACTATTGCACAAATTGTGGAGCTTTTATTGGGACCCACGTTGGATAGCCTTTCTGTATACCTGGTATTAAACTCGACTTGTATAACTCGAGCGAGACATATCAAAAATGGAGCCACTTATACGCTGAAATATTTAAATAATTCACTCGCCATCTCCAGCAGTGTACCTAAATGTTATATTACGATTACGACGCAGCAGCGAAACCGTTGCAGCAACGGAAAACAGGCGGTGTCACTGTAAAGTTGCTAGCGTTGTGTCAATGCCATCGCGATTGAATCGTTCTACTATTTGCGTTACTTACTTTATCAAGGAAATTGATAGTAGCGTCGCTAGTTTCATGATGTTGCGTTGATGTAATGAAATGTGACCTTAGCCTGGCTACTAAGTAGCTCCTTTTTAAATAGGGCAAGCAAATACAGTTCTATTGAAATAGCGATTAAAGTTTATTTTCTGTTGTTAATATTTATATTTGCTTATACTTATATAAAAATTTTTTAGGATACACACCGCAACATGATATTTAAAAAATGCTATTTAACATAGGAGCACTTGTGATATTCAGAGTTTTCTGTTATTTTTTATGAATAAAACTATTTAATTTTAACAATATTTTTTTCACCACACCTAATTGGTAAAGGCCATTTTGATTGTTTTAATACTAATGAGAAAGTTGCATTTCATGCATAAAGTACCCAATCAGATGCAATTTTTGAGTTGTTTCCTTATGTTGGCTAGTAGATTTAACTTGATTGATGATTTTGAATGGTACATAATTGTTTCGTTTATTAGGATTTGATTGCTTCGATTTTTTTGGAATGTCATAGTTAGTATTTTCTGTGCGTTGGTGTGGTGAAAATTTTTGTGTTTCACTCAGAGGAAAAGTTTATTTAACCCTCGTGCCTTGAAACCCTCGCAACGCTCAATATTCCACTTCTCGAACCACTCGCTAAGCTCGTGGTTAAAATTTGGAATATTAGCACGAGCGGTTAAACAACAACTTTGCCCCATTGTAAAATAGTCTAAAATACATTATATATGCAGGCTGACGCAACTAGGAACAAAATAAGTTTTGTATGGAACTTGTTTCGCAAATCTTTGCCAACGAAGAAAAATAAAACGTCAGTGCTATTTATTCTGTCAAGTTTACATCAAGTCAACTGTCAGCCTAATTGTTTTGTTTGTTATGAAGGCTTCAATGTTTTGTTCGGGTATTTCGTGCAATTTCTTTATTATTTAGTGAAAATATCGAAAATAGTGAACCGTGATCAGAGTAAAGAACGAGTTTGTTACAATGCCACCGAGAAAACGGTTTACTAAGTGTGAAATATGTGGCAAGCGAGCCACTCGAGAAAATCACGAAAAAAGAGATTTTATGGCGAAATTTCCCTTGGATAAAGACCGGTTCGTATTGCTTTAGATACTTGACCTTATTTTGGTGCAGCAGGCTTTAAACACATCGAAAATTTGATATTTTATATTATTTTTAGTTGTGAACTAGGGATGTACTAAAACTATCGATAATTGTATGTTTATTTTGTATATCAGTGTAAGTAATATAATAAAATATGTGAAATTTCCTGAGAACTTGCATGCAATATGACACAAAGTTAATTCGTCGAAGATTTTCAGTGGAAAATTATCTATCATCTATGCATTAATGGTCATTATTTAACATATTTGATTTGATTTATAGATGCATATTAGCGCTAAATCATCAGTTGATCATCTCATTAGCAAACACTTGGAATATTAACTGTACATAACCAAGGCTGTATGTTTTCAGATGCAGGCAGTGGGTTAAATTTGTTGGGAACGAAGACCTGATACATCTTCCCATAGAAAAGTTACATTTATTGAAACATGTATCTGCAGATCATTTTGAAAATAGTGCTTTTAATAAAAAAAAATTAGAAAAAAAATAGTGAAGGATTTTATAATTACAATCTGAGTGTAACGAGGTATTCTAAAATAGAATCGTAGCGTAGTGAGGGATTCAAGTGTTAACGCCTATGGGTGGTATTCCACCTATGCAATTTCTTTGTCCAATGTGTATTGCGTCTCACATTTTGATTAATGACAGAGTGAGACGCAATGACATTGGACCAAGAAATTGGAGAGGTGGAATACCACCCTAAGGTGGAAATATTTTTGCTACCACGCGATAAATTTACATACTGCTTTTCACATCACCTATGACAAAATTATTATGGTACAAATAAATAAATAAATTTAATTAATGGTAATTAAATTAAATAATTTAACCTAAGAAGTATGCAAAAAGGGGAAAAAGTGATCCCTCCTAGTAGGGAAAAAAAGTGCTACTTTGATCTTTCCTAGTGGTGAAGAACAACAAGGTGTTCTAAAAAAAATCGAGTCCACATTAAGCTCGACCACGTATTAGTCCACTCATAGAACTATCCACTATATAACATACAACTTAAATGTGGACTCGATCCTAACTTGATTTCGAGTACAAAATTTGTAGACACGAGTCTATATTTCAACCCTCCCCATTTTATCGATATCGATAAGAAACGCAAGCGTGTAGCGTACTACACTATTTAACTTGCTTATGTTGGTACTATGGTTCTTTGACAGTTCTTTGTAATGATTTGTACATTTTGGTAATGATTTGCGAAACAAAGGGCTTCCACTCGCTAGTATGGAAGTCCCGTCTCTTAAAACGTAGTGATTATATGCTCTTTGATATATGGTCGACCTTCACCGATCTGTCTGACGGTTGAAACTTATATTTTATGAAAGAAAATATGTTCCTGAACATAAATAAATAAGTAGGTTGGCAAAAGGTTGGTTGCCTAATGAAATGAAAAGGTTATCTTTTATAAATAAATAAAAAAATCTTTAAACACCGACTAGCATTTACCAAATTTTAATTTCGATAAAAATATCAATAAGGAATAATTTAGACAAAATTATTAGGAAGGAAATGATGATTAAAATGGTAACAATGAATAAAATACATTACAAGTCAGTGCATAGCGGGTAACATTTTACTATGAAATGATCTCGAGACGAGACTACTTATTAACATTAGAATGGGAATGGCAATATGTGTTACGAAAGATCACCAGTACGGTTAACACCAGTTTGACACTGACATTTTCGCTAGCGTATGCGTAAATTACTTGCTATTCATCGCGCTCCAGCTCGCATGTTAGTGCGAGCGAGATGTATAGAAAGCAAGTTACGCAGATGTTAGCGAATAGGGTTGTTTCCATCTACAAATCTTAGGGCAGAATTGTATCCCAATAAATTCTTTTGGATTATAAGAACATGTTAAACTACTTTTAGGTGACTTGTAATGACCATATTTTTGTAAATATTGAATTTAAAATATCTTTTGGCACACGTCCCGTGACCAAACTCGAAACGTCATTGAAGATTCTGATGACGTCACAACTCTCGGAGTGACACTGTTGACAGTTAGGCGATAAACAACAAATGACAAATGTCAGTTGACAGTTCGTATCTTCTACGTGTGTATGAAGTTATGTGTCAAACCGTAAACTGTGACGTCACACAATTTTCAAAGAGCGTTTTGGGCGGGAAAGCATCTGTCAAAATATATTTTGTTAATTTAACATATTTAAAGCCGTTTTTAGTATAAAAGTTGAATTTTAGGGCAACTTTTAGTTAATATAGAACGTAATAAAAGCGTTTCAAAAAATTGGAAACAACCCTATTGGAAGAAAATAGCTTTTTTGAGGATAACTGCTGCTGTATGTATGGTATGGGCATTTATTTTGTGTAATGAGCACAAATATTTGTCTTGGGTCATGGATGTTTTATCACTATTTAAATTAGTATACCTATAGCGACGGAAGATACATATTTTTTATCAAAACACGTTAATGGCGTATACACGTAATCAATAAACCAGTTCCTACTAAATACTAGTTCTTAATTCCCTATTGTTGCATCCTGTAGAAAACCCACCCCTTCAACTTACCCCTTTAACTAATTTCTGATAGTAAACCTAATATAAGAGTACAAAACACCAATAATATTTATTAAAGTAAAGATAACCTAAAACTTACCATCTTATACCTACTCTCAATGAGTCGTTAGTTCCTTGCTTTGCAGTCTTACTTATAACTATGGCCAGAAGTAGATCGTAGTGGTATCGTTAGGATCCCTAAGTTGTGTCCATTAATAACACCAAGTTCTTTAGGAAAGTAGGGATAGTCGCTAAAGCAAACAACAGAATAGGTTTTTAAAGCATTTATTTACCAAAAGATGATTTTATACTTATTTTAGTCATATTTAAGAGTAGAAGAGTATTATTTTATTAAGTTTGATTGGTTTTAGTCCCTAACATTACCTGTCTGTCGACTAACTAAGTGAAGGAGTTTACTGTGGCTTCGAAACTTACATACTGATAGGAAGAAAACCACAAGAAACCTATCAGATGCCTAACAACGCGACACAACGAGAGAGATTTCTAGTACTATGACTCTAGTTGAAGATAGTTATCTAACATTAATGCATACTATCTAAAAATAATTAATATAATTCTACAGTTTTTTTGTAGAGTGCTTCAGTAGATGATAGGAGTAATGCTTTGAGTCTACGCCCTGAAAACACATTGGATCCGGTAGTTTCCTCAAACAATTCTATGTTATAACCTTATGAATCTTATTAATAACCGTTTAAATTCACTTGCCATTTCAAAACTACTATCCTCATTACATAGACCTCTCTAAACAAACAAATTAGGGAAAAGTCAAAATATAAATACATAATAGATAAACCCTGATTCAATTCAAACTCCAGATTCACTTGATATAGCATAGTACTCAAGAGTATAGATGAGGTTTTATTACATCCATAAACTTTCAGGAATGCTTTGCTGACCTGATGTACACTATAAGTTTGAATTCTGAATTGAATCTTAGAATAGTTTTTCATTCCAGATACCTTATTCAATTTGGCAAGGCCCTTTTCCAACCATGTTCATTCTCTTAGATATATTTTATCCAAAGTGAGATCATATATTATCTAGATATATTTTTCAGTTGTTTCCAATATAACATATAATTTTGCTATGGCAAAGCTTAGAGATACTTCATTATTTGTAAATTCATCAACAAATATTCAGATTAGCAGAATATAAGCACACACATTAATTTAAATAAATGTCTCCCTAAGAATAGAGCTACAAATAATTCGCATAGCCAACATATTATCCTTCTCTATATAATTTCCTACATTATTCAAGACCACTCTCAAACAATTCATTCTAAACATTGAATGAAACTTAATAACTGTAAATTATTTAGATTTGCCTCTAAAATTCTAAGTTACTCTCGAAGGTTGAAATATTAATATACTCAGTCTAAGTGAAAACATAATCACTCACCGGACTCTCGAGGACTACAACCTGTGAAGTTCAGCCGGGTGCTCTGCCGACAGCACACGGAGCTCTGCTGACTGCTTCGGTCCTCCGTAGGGCGTCTGTCTTCGGAGACTGCCTTTCGGGCTCCGCTCCTCCGTAGGGCTCCGCTGGCTGCTCCAGTCCTCCGTAGGGCTCCGTTGGCTGCTCCGGTCCTCCGTAGGGCTCCGCTGGCTGCTCCAGTCCTGTGTAGATCTTCCGTCTTCGGCTCCGCTGGTTTTCCTTCTTCTATTGGAGGTCTTCTCTTTCCCGCTGCTGGAGACTGAATGAATGCCACTAGCTTGGCTCTTCCTATTTATACCCTCTAAATTTTGGTATTACAACGTTCATTTCGTCCTGATCGTCTCGATCGCTCTCTTCGTTGCGTTTGTCGCCCAAAGTATCTTCTGTACTCTTCTAACTTTTCATCGACGACATTTTGGCTCCAGAGTGCAAGCGAATTTGAACTTACTGTGTATGAACTTAAGATTCATTTTTAAATAACTCATTTATTCGGAATTTTTCCTATGGGATTTGTTTTTTCTAATTTTTAAGTAAAATACTTGATTTTTAATGAAATTTAATACTAAATCAGATATATTTATTATTTACTAACAATTTTTAATAAACTTCCTTCTTTGAAATTGCGTATTTTTGATGTTATGAAGAAAATAACCTAGAATAATTTTTATCATGTTTTCTCGAATTTCCTGTTATTTCCACTATTAATTATGACTGAAATTATCTTTTAACCATATATCCTAATTTTCTACAGCTTCATTTAACTTCAAAAACCCCAATTTTCCATAATTTTTAACATTTGAATTTTACATGAACAAATAATAACCTAATTTATTGTTTACTTGTTTTCCTGTATGTCCTATTATTTCCTTTATTAATTATAGCTAGAATTATCTCTTAAAACATGTGTCCTAATTTTATACAGCATCACTTAGCTTAGAATCTCTCAATTTCCTATAATTTTTATCATTTGAAACTTTTCTTGTTTATCTCTTATTAGTAAGAGTAGGAGATCACTTTCTTAAATAACTGTCTGACTTTACATATAATATTCTATATAAATCAACTGGAATATTCTTCTTTTATCTCTTTAAAACACCTTGATTTCTCAGTGAAATTCAGAGTTAGATAATTTTAGGGTTTAAATGCTTACATTCTATCAAATATTTTCCTATGTACAAATTAGCTTATAATATTATTTATTTGGAGTTTCAGTTTCATACTTAACACAATTTTCAGGGTAAATACATAATATGATTCTCTAGTTTTATAGTAATTAACATAATTAAGTTTCCAATTGTTCAGAAATCATCTATGCAAAAGTTACATACATAACTTCGTTTTACATGATTATGTTTCAACCTTATGTGAAGAGACTAGTCTTCCTATGAAATTCTCTGCAATCCCAGCCTATTTAATACTATCCCGCATAGATTCAAACATTAAATTGTTTAATTAATAATGTCAATGAACCCTTTGTGATATTTGATTTCCTATCCAGCTCAGTATTAACAAAAGTATTCCTATATACAATTATATGTCCCTATGTCTCTAATTAACGATGGCTGAGGACATCTGTCTCGTTACAGTCTGCCCTTCGTGATGTTTGACGCGCGAAGGACATTAGTTCTTCAAACAGAAAACATCTCGCACCCCAAAATGAGAAAATTATCGATATTTCACCCACCAAGTGTGATTTCACCCTATCTGAATAACCATCAATCAAAAAGTTGACAGCAGCATCAAAAAGAGTAAAATTATAAGTGTGATATGTAAAATGACCATTACTCAGTAATAACCAGCTAATTATGAAGAGGAATCCCAGTCTTTAAGGTTTAATTAGTTTCATGAGGCAAGATTATAAGGAAGCCAGAATGTCCACTCTCAGATGAAGTACGAAAGTGTGAATTCTCGTAATCTCTAATAGAAACTTACTCTGCCCACTCGTTTGATATCCTTAAGCCAATTTTTTTTTGACATACAAATATCGCATCCACATTGTCCGGACTAACGATGAGACAAGGTAGTCTTCTCCAAAAATGATCATTCCTTTTATGATATATAACCTCCCACAATAATATTCCCATGAACCAACAACCAGTCCGCAATTCTCATCAAATCAACTAGTATCACCTTTTATGGCGTAATGTCCCCACTCAAATGTAGGCAAATCAATTACTAAATACTTGAAAGATCAAAATATTCTTCATTGATTCTCCCACATCCGAATACAGGATGTGTGGATTTTTAATCATCACCGCGTGTTGAGTGTCTCATTGTCAAAGAAATACTCCTAAAACTGGTATCTTCTATCCTAGCACCAACTTTTCCTTGACAATGATCGTTGATGTCCCTTTACGACCCCTTCCTTCCCGTCCCTAAGCTCAATCATTCGAAATATCCATAACTTTGATGACCATATTCCAGATTTTGTATCATTAAACAAAAAAAACTCTCCTACACAGAAATCATTCAGTCATTACTATAATAGTATATTACGATACAAGCGCGAAAAATAGGAAACTCGAAACGAACGGCGATAA
This sequence comes from Cydia pomonella, assembly GCF_033807575.1. Classification (NCBI taxonomy): domain Eukaryota; kingdom Metazoa; phylum Arthropoda; class Insecta; order Lepidoptera; family Tortricidae; genus Cydia; species Cydia pomonella. Next base: position 10,427,283 of record NC_084706.1, on the reverse strand, counting down.
ATCAAAACACGACCGAAGAAAGTGCTCTAATCAACACGAATCACGGTTCACCCACTCGCACGTGTATCGTACTACGTTTTACAGTACATATGGCCCCTTAAATATTTGACACAATAACGTAATATGCTAATTTTCGCACTAGTGCGGTAAAGTAACACCATATGTATCGTAAAGAAGCATAAGTCATCAGTCTGCCTACCTACACTGTCAAGTTAGTATATTTCCCTAACATTTGCCTACTCTGTCATTGCTTATCTCACTATTTCGTTTAAAAACACAAAATCGTTATAAACATGGTCAAAATAAATTAAATTTCCTAAACGCATGAATATTTAATTAACTTTTAACTTTCGGAAATAATAAAAAAAACTGTGAACAATTTTTTTTTCTGTTTATACCCAAGTACCCCATAAATATGGATATTGCGCAAATTCCAACTATACATTAATTATAATATAACAAAACCTTATATCAAAATACTATCTTGCCTATCATGAATGCAGCTGCCATGCCCGAAAACTCGCTCAAATAAGGAATTTTAAAAGAAAATGATTACACGAGTTCCCTGGCCTGTTCACCGCACCCACTGTCATTGTGGCAGAAATCTAAAGGAATTTTTCTTCTCCGAAAAACACATATCACAAGTATAATAAATCTTGCATACGATTGCTTAAAGTACTAAAATCAATTTTTTTTTTTGTGCAAACGTTTTACAAGTTACGACGTCTATTACCAACTAGACAAATTAAAATTTGTTTCAATTAAGTTTCCTAACTTACAGTAAACTAGTGACATCTATTGTCGAATAATCATAAAACTATTAAAAATTCTCTTAACAATATATAAAACTTCTATCTACATTCCATTATCTAGTTTAAAGCTCATACCATCCAGTGTCAACTAGACGAAGTAACACAATAATAATCTTAATACTACACAAAATACATAATATCTTAAAATTGTTTTGTGTTGTCTGCAGCACCATCTATTGTTGAATAGAAAAAATACTGGAACTAAGCATTTTTTTTTTTTTTTTTTTTACCTTAAGGATAATTCTACTCATCATATCGTTAATTAGTTTGTGGTAAATACAGTTTCGTGATGATTTTAATAAATAAAAGATAGATTTTTTTCTTTAAGTAAAATCTTCAGTAGCAGATCGCTAGCTAGTTCCTAGGAGGCATAGTGACATCTCGTGGTGTTTTTAAGAATTAAAATATTTTAGCACTAAGTAAAATCTTAAGGAGAACATCGTTATCTAGTTTCGAGAGGGTACAGTGACATCTAGCGTTAAATTGTAACTTAAAATTTTGTAAATTATTAAAGACATTATATTCATTATAAATACTCTAATGGTCTTCTAAATAGATATGTAATTAAAATTATTATGAATTAAAATGACTCACGTTCCTTGTTCTGGTGACAGAAATGTCCGTTGCGCTCGTTCAGCAGCCCCCCGTCAACTTGTGTTGATCCACGAAGTTTATTCTGCTTGCTAATGATGTGGCTATCTTGAAAGTTACCTTCAGCTAGGAGATCCTCGGTTGTCGTAATCAGACGATTTTAAACATTCCCTGGTAACTCATAATAAATACAACATTAATCCCCTAAAACTGAACAACACATCTGTGGCTTACATTTTCGATCGAAGACCTTTATTAATCACATTTGATTTAATATTTTCTTTCACAATTTAAACTGTTCTCAAGAAACTTTACCAAATAATCATTAGTGTATATCAGTCTAGTGCACTAAGGGTTCCGTACAATATTAGCATGAAAAATCCGATTCTTGATACTTATTCTATTAAATTTTATGAATGTTTTAGGAGAAACAAACTTAATTTTGCAGTTGAAATTTTATTGCCGGCATACAATACCATATGTAGAAATTTGTTTATCAACTGCAGACAGTTAAACTTTATTAATTCTTTCACTAAAAATACAAATTTACGAACTACGGACGTGTTATCTTATTTGTGACGTTATTTAGAGGGTTTATCTCGTAGAACAATTATTATTGAATGAAACAATTGGTATAAATTAACCTCTTTTCTATTCATATTTTTAAATTGAACTATATACTATATTCCATACAAAGAAGTGTTGTACTTAGGATATGATAAATATAGGCTCAAGGTATGTACAAAGAAGCGAGCTAAAGTAGGCTTAAATTCCTAAAATAAAAATTATTTATTTACAATAGCCTTTACAAAAAACATAATAAATAAAATATAGAGAAAAACAAAAACTAAATAAGTAACGGGAGAACTAAGTAACATCTCAAATGACACAGGTAGGTTTCGAACCCACTTTCTTCTGCTTCAAAATCAATTCTTTGATCCACTTAACCAAATATGATATATCAGTAGCTGCGAAATAAGTGATCCGTTTTAATATTAGCGCTGCCCTTATTATCAAAGGCATCCCGTCAAGACTTAACGTCGTTTAATTTCTTTAAATATTAAATAAATATGGTCGGTCGTAGCTCAAAACCGAGATGAGTGGAAGAAGAGGGGGGAGGCCTTTGCCCAGCAGTGGGACACAATGGGCTCGTTATAATTATATAATAATTAAATAAATAAATATTTTGGGCATAAACTTACTCAACCTGGCCTAGTCCCATACCGAATTATACAGATACCATGGATACTGAGCTAATATATACTTACATAGATAAATACATATGCACTTTGTTGCTTAGAAAACACCCATGATTCTAAGACAGATATCATGTTCTTTACACAATTAAATACACTTACCAGGATTCGAACCCAGATTCAATGACTTCAAAATAGGTAGGGTCACTACCCACCAGACCAGACAGACTCTAGACAGAAATGCATGATGGAATATAAAAGTGACCTATACCAAAGGCAACCATATTTTTTTTTTTTTTTTTTTTGTGGAGGAAAACTAATGATAAGTCAGAATAAAATCTTCATTAATAAATTATTTTGAATTTATTTACTCTAACACAATGACCTTACTATTAAAACACTATCAACACTATCTATCAATTTAAGAGGGAAAATAATTTAAAATCTATTCTTACAAACTAACTTATAAATGTATTAAAAAAAATTAAATAAACATTATATTGACACTTCTGCACTTAAACTTAAAACATAACTGTTCCCTTTATTAACTTGCTGAAATAGTATTACTGTCTTCAGATTTGTCAATTCAGAAGCTTCTTCTCTTCTCTCCAAGTTAACTCTGCTTCCTTTCGAGCCGTTGATCCAATGAACGCTAGTTCAATCACTGTGGCATTTCTTAGAAGAGGTGATTCAGAAGTAGTACTGATCAATGTTTGTCATTCTACTATCATACTCATCAATATGTAATTATCCTTCCAATAAATAATTTTCTTAGTTTAGGTAACACTCCCCTTTTTTTTTTTCTTATTTCTCCATTCTCTACCTGCTGAAATTGCTAGATTCTCCTTTCATATCATTTTATATTCATTACAGATAGAACGGAAATGTTATGTTATGTATGATATTGATGAAGTTCCTCTTAAAGATGATGTACACTCTTAACTGTAGAATTTCCTTCCCTTTCTCTAGTTTAAACTGCTCCTTGATTCTAGGCTAATTTCCACTAATAAGTCACTTATATCACCATGATCCGGTAAATCTCGAAGATAGATTTCTCCACGAACTGGTTCGACGATCCGGCCATAGTCGCAAGAATTGATGTGAGAAACAATGCATGAATATACAGTGTAACGATCCCTGATGTAGGCTTTCGCATGGCAGTAGATGTAGAAATCATGTATCTTCAAAATTCTCAATCACATGTTGGGTCACTCGTATCGTATTATTATCTTATCTCCTGTTTCTAAGCTGGTGAAATGCTTTGAGGCATCTTGTCGTGTATGATGATTCCATATATCTACTTTTGAATTGAAGTGATGAATTGATTACACAATCAATTTTATTTCAATAACGTTGTTTTGTCATGGATCATGGGAATTTAGATTCTTTACAGAACTCAGAGAGATATTTATTCAGTCTTTTCTCTTCTCTTGATGATGGAACGTTTCTTAATTTTGCTTTCTTTAACTTTGCGTATAATAAATAAAAACAAATTATCGTCACATTTCTTATCCAACAATTTTGTAGGTTATAATTTATTTTTTCTTTACATTTTGTCAATTTTGACCTTCAAGATAAACATAGAGTATAAAACAGCCAAGATGACAATTGCTAAATCGCTTCGATTACCAAACGCTTTGTGTCTCTCTTTCACTCTTCCATATTAGTGCGACAGTGACAGTTGCGCTATGATCACTACTAAGCGTAAGCGTCTTACATGTTGGCTACTCGGTCCGTTCTGTTCATTGGTAGGCTTAAGGCTACCCAACTTAACAAAAATTATTCTCTGTGGTTGAAATCAGGCCTCCACAGACTGTACGATATGTAAAAATCTTGTTTTTTTTTATAAAACACAGAATTTCAAACACGGCAAACATAACTAAATATTTTACACAACATGAACATTAACACACACGCGAACGATTCATTATCACTACACTTTTGTGATATACCTTTTTAAAATGATGGGTCAAACACTTCACAAATTCATCCTTATCTATTTTAATCATAAAACGGTATTCGCGTGAAAGAGATAAAAACAAATACAAAATCGCACTTATATTACACTCCTCTCCTCCCTGTGTCGTATTTCCACATATTGAAAGTCTTGGCCTGCCTTTTGCATCACTTTCTCTCTTATGATCTTTCTCCGTCTGTTTCTGTCTATGGCGGCAGTGGTGCGTAATTGGTCAGAACAATGTATTTGACTGCGTCCGCATCCAGGGCTTTTCTCGTCTACTTTGCTTTTCACACTTACTTCACTCCATGAAATCTTGAACACTCGCTAATCATTATAAGGTTTTCTTCGTTCCATGTTAATTCTTCTACATTCTTTGTGTCTAATTAAATTATGGTTTCCAATAAATTTCTTAAATACGTTCCTCTTTTTCCCCCTCTATATCTCTCTCTTTCCATACATAAACATGACAGTGGTCAATATTCAGTTCTAAATGCATTTGCACTCGGTCTATTACGAATTTCATTTAGCTTCCGCAATAAATTATATCATAATTATCTTTACTAGAAAAGAAAATACTTTTGTGTTCATTACAGGATCTTTCTTCTTTTTATTCTTCATATATCACAACACACGTAAAAACTCGAAGCACAACTAACTAAAACCGCACACAATTAATCGCAAGATCTGTAGAGCCCTTAATGACAAGTGTAAATGCGTCACAGTCATTTTCTCGTATCTAAGAAATATTCATACAAAAAGACACTACCAACATAAGGAAATAAAACGCGAACGCTTCAACGCCATTTTGTTGTTATCTATGATCCGCTCCTTACACTATTGCGTACATATTAAAGCGTCAATTTGACATTGTATTGAATTCAGTGTATCCCTTTCATTTTAAGAACTAATAAAAGAGACGTGTTTATTGAATCCCGTTTTGATTATGCATCATGTGATTTTACCGGTAGAGAATTACGTCCACCAGCACACATGCAGAACAAAGTTCGAAATGGCTATAATTGTTTGATGTGTTAACTTAGTTTGTAAGTATAATATTTCAGACTTTAAATAACGTTTTGCTTTTATAAAGCCTTGTGATTAATTGTAAATATGAATCTATGTACAGTGTTCTGAGTGTTTGATCTAGGTTCCGGATTTAAAATAAAGTTCGCAAGAATCTAGGACCTTGTCGTGAACTTAAAACAAAATACAAATACTAAAAGTTTAAGATGATTACGGAACAGAAAATGGTATGTATTTTTTTCAGTTTTAAACCATTATCTAAACCATATTAATGTATTTTTGCTATTCAATCCCATAAAAGAATTCCCCATAATGAACAAGCTATGTATAATATTTTATTTTATATCCAGTCTTTCTGACAGTTTCGTTCTGAATAACATCTACTAATTTTTTCATAACCAATATTTAATAAATTTGTTTTGATTTTCAGGTTATAAAAGCAATACATCCAAAGTGAAACAATAAGTGCGAGAACTTGAATGAATTGTGCCTAAGCCGCGCCTTTTGAATTGACAAAGTCAAATCAATGAAAACTATCATGTAAGTACAAAATTTGAAATAACCTCTTGCTAAAAAGTGATCCCTTAATTATTTTTTTAAAGAAAGAGGCACTGACTGCCCTTTACATTTTAACCTCTTTGTCATATCTGGTTTTTTAATTAACCTAAGCCATTATCAAAGAATCAAATAACCATACAACACAAGTCGAAGTAAAAGTAAATCAACTTAAGCAACTCTAAATTTGCATTTATTTGCCAAATTGCCATACTACAACCTGTAATACACTCTTCCATAAATTAATCCCAACTATACTATTTTGTCATTGAAACCCATTCCTTAACAAAAAAAATGTCTCATAAATTTTCAGCCTATCGGAGTGTACTTAGCCTGACTCAAAGAAACTCTACACCTGGTCTAACTACTTCCCATGTCTTCTTCACTAATTCAGGTAAATGTTTACTATTTGACTTGTTTTTACCAAATAAATCCCAAAATGTTAAATATTATATAATGAAGGGTCAGTTGTGAAACTCTGATGTTTCTGTTTGAAATTAAATAACATGTAACAATAATAAACAACATTTTCATGTCAGATTTTAGTTCTAAAATGTATCAAACCAAACACACAAGTCCAATTGCATATATAGTATGACAAAAATTAACTCTAATGCCTATTTACTATGTAATCTCTGTTCCTGGGTAGCTAGCTTAACTATATTAGACAATTCTTACTCTAAGCTTAATTTGTACTCTACTCTTTGATTATGAATTAACTACTATATGTTAATAATTTGTTTCACTGTATAATTTCAGAACAGCAAAAGTTACCAGCTTCAAATACCTCGTTGCAGCTCAACTCTGCATCCTGAAATATTTAACCTGAACATGAACAGCAAGCTATCACCGCCACACTAATTATTTCGAGCCAGCAACATCTCTCCCGCCCATACAAGAGTCAAATGTGCAGACCTATATGGAAAAACAAATAAAATGAGCCTGCCAACCTTTAGTTTATGAATCATCATTAGTATCCAATCGAGTTTCAAATGAGGTAAAATACTACAAAATCGCTGATGCAGAGTAACAAGATTACGGGCTGGAAAAAATGCACCAATCCATTGTGAATAAAAACACCTACAGAAGACTAAGAAGGTATAGGCTGCCCTTGTTCCATCAAACCTGTTTGAAAGTTGTATATGTAGTCACATAACTTATTATGCTTTACTATTTCGACTCTATTGTAAAACCTGCACTATCTTGTGACTAAAAAAACATAGAGATTGAAGATCCTAGTACTTCAAGTCTTCGCTTACACGTTGTTATGGGATTCTAGACTCTGTTTTTAAGCTTTAAATACATAGAGTATGTATTAACCTGCAATTATGAAGCAAATTGTGACACTGACAGTAAGACGCAGAAGATGATGGCCACGCTTGCCCCTTCAAAACCCTGTTTGAAAAACAAATTTACTTACATGTTTCATCAGGCTTTCCTTCTACTAGCAGCTTGTAATGTCTGCACTTCATTTGACTGAAAAACTTAGTAAATGACTACAGATTCCTGACAACATGTCCCTGCGATTGGTTCTACACGTTTCCTGAACAAAATCCTTTTGAAATGAAATCCTATTGATGCAGACAAACACCTTTTGACCTAGAATCTGTGACAAGACGGAGTAGTCGCCGCGACGGAAATGAAGATAAATAGATTACAGTATTTCTAGAAGAGAAATTAGCAACACAAATACTATTTATGATCCCAATATGCCAAATGAAAGCCATAACTCCGAGCGTCCTACACACTTGTCAAGATGATTCAACTTGAGTAAACTACGAAAGGTAAAACTGAAATGAAACAAGCCCATAAGATCACAGAAGATAGCATGGCATGGCGCGAGTTCGTGCAGACACCCTGCATCCTAGAAGTGTCCTGAGACCAACATCATGTATTATGTTGTCAAACAAAAAGGTATCTTTCATATTTTTTTTAAACAAAAATGAATTTAAATTTAACAGATAGAGAATTAAGTATGTTTGTATGTCTGAATACCCTATCAGTGTTATTGTTATTTCGATTCTAATATTAAATCTAGTTGTTAATACATGCATACAGACATCCTTACATTTTATGTAGTGATTAACCTAATTTGGTCTACACGGTACCTACATAATTACTCTTAAATTATGTGTTATCAGCCAAGTAACATGTGAATATCGCTAACTACATCTTCCTATAAATGTATTCTAGTAATATATCTACAAATTTAAATTCCCTAATCCTTACTTTAACCTTTAACTAAATATTAAACTTACAAATGTTAAATCATACAAGAAAAACAACAGTAGATATACTGAAACTATTAACTTAAGTAATAGATATTGATTTTATTTATTTTTCTGATTTCAGAAAGTCTGTAATCTCTCCTGTTCTCTAGTCTAATCAACCTGAGGTCTGCTGTCCGATACCATAACAAATCATCAAACTACAAGCTGCCTAAGAAGATTTCACTAATTATGCTATGCATTTGACTCCATGTGTAATATACATGTGACAGAAATGTGTTACTTGGTCATTAATAAAGGAAATATTCCACTTTATTTCAACCCCAGTGTGTGCTAGCCTTGACCTAGTACCCTTACAAATAGATTAACCGCAAACAAACTAAATGCTATTTTTTTTCAATATTTAGACTAGATAACTAGTTTTCTAAATAACTGATCCATAAATAGTAACATAGCAAATTAGATATCTACAACTTATTACTAACAATTTATTACTAACTGCCCTTAAAACATAAGACTCGAGCCTAGCTTACAGATTTACCATTAGGTACCCATTATGAAACAAAGTCTCCAAAGACTTCCCCATCTGCCCAAGTGTAAGTTGATGATAAACCCAAAAATTACTAAACAGGTTTCCACGCGATGGCCCTATCAATAGAATGATTCTAATATAAAGTTTAGGTATAATATAATTTAAAGCAAATTGTCGGCATTTCTACCATGCTATAATATCCTTCAAACAGGAAGAGCACGCTGACTGATGTCATATCCTTACAATTCATAACTTAATAATGTCAAATCTCGCAAAATAATCCCGAAAAATACTAGAGTTAAAATTACAAAACGAATTGCGAAAGTAATGACATCTTTTCAAAATTCCCGCTTCTAAAGAAAATGCAATCATTAGTCGAACTGGTAATCAGTGGGTTCCTTTAATAAGACGTATACAAAGTTTGTACTTAAATAAATGAATAACGCTTTAAAGACAGAGTAATAATTTCTTTTTTAATTATTTAAGATTAACAGAAAGTTAATATTTCCAAAACTTGCAAGAAATATTTGAAACTTTACAGTCAATGATTTAAAAATGAAGATAAGCCCATGCATATAATTCCGACCTATCTAATCACTTGTAAACTACGTGTCAGATGGTCAAAGACACACGCTAAAGTAGACCACACTCTTGTCCCAGTATATAAGTCTTGGCAAATAGCTTAAGGGAGACCTTAGGTCCTCTCTTTCTTTAAAGCGACATCGAAGTGACAAATAAATGTTACCATTATTGCTGCAGCTAAACAAGCCATGCTACTATTTCTATTGATATAAATGTCGTTATAATAGATTTTGCCGATGTGCTAGATAAATACATCTCTCTTTTAAATTACAAACAAAACTCTTCGTAACCAAAGAAGCATGATTTTAACTAAATATCAGCATTTAGAAAAGGACTATTATAAAGTGAGGCAATAAATCAGCCTAAAGAGCACCAAGCAAAGTCAATCAACCATCATAATGAAACAAAATGATCGATTAAAATCGATCTTAAACTAGAAATTAATGAAATCTGAAATGATTTACCGATGATTCCGATCATATGAAAACTCGCGAGTGTATTCGATTTTCCCGTAATAATTGTTATATAATTTCAAGACAATTAAGCATTTAAAAGAAATTGAAAAAGGCATCACGTGATATCTTTCCACTGTGCAATTCGCCATACAACGGAACACAGGGGTGTTACTAAATGCAATCTTGACACCCAATGTATTGGCCCAATTCGTAATGTTCCTAAGGCCCGTCTTTACAAAATAATATATATGTCAATGTCAACCGAACTTTCAAACAAGAGAGTAACCTTGACGTAGTTGTCAAAATGCCCGGCTTGCGATAAAACTAAGTTTTCAGGAACTTTTTGTAATAAATAAACTATTCAACCATGTTATTAAGTTCAAATCGCGCGTATAAAATAACAAAACAAAGGAATGCAGTGATTTGAAATGTGGATATGATGTTGTGTAGTGTAAAGTGAAAAACCAAGATTGTGTAACTTATGTTTCAAAATATCAGTAAGGAAATATGTAGTAGATATCAATTATCCCCCTTTCCCATTCGCTTCAGCAACCGTTCCCACTTTCCTCCAACTTTCACAAAACAACAAACTGACCACAAAGCTTGGAACTTCTGACTCGATATAAAATCTAACTTTAACTTGAATAAAAGTTAAATCCTGGTCACGCAAACCAAACTGTAGAAAACCCACCCCTTCAACTTACCCCTTTAACTAATTTCTGATAGTAAACCTAATATAAGAGTACAAAACACCAATAATATTTATTAAAGTAAAGATAACCTAAAACTTACCATCTTATACCTACTCTCAATGAGTCGTTAGTTCCTTGCTTTGCAGTCTTACTTATAACTATGGCCAGAAGTAGATCGTAGTGGTATCGTTAGGATCCCTAAGTTGTGTCCATTAATAACACCAAGTTCTTTAGGAAAGTAGGGATAGTCGCTAAAGCAAACAACAGAATAGGTTTTTAAAGCATTTATTTACCAAAAGATGATTTTATACTTATTTTAGTCATATTTAAGAGTAGAAGAGTATTATTTTATTAAGTTTGATTGGTTTTAGTCCCTAACATTACCTGTCTGTCGACTAACTAAGTGAAGGAGTTTACTGTGGCTTCGAAACTTACATACTGATAGGAAGAAAACCACAAGAAACCTATCAGATGCCTAACAACGCGACACAACGAGAGAGATTTCTAGTACTATGACTCTAGTTGAAGATAGTTATCTAACATTAATGCATACTATCTAAAAATAATTAATATAATTCTACAGTTTTTTTGTAGAGTGCTTCAGTAGATGATAGGAGTAATGCTTTGAGTCTACGCCCTGAAAACACATTGGATCCGGTAGTTTCCTCAAACAATTCTATGTTATAACCTTATGAATCTTATTAATAACCGTTTAAATTCACTTGCCATTTCAAAACTACTATCCTCATTACATAGACCTCTCTAAACAAACAAATTAGGGAAAAGTCAAAATATAAATACATAATAGATAAACCCTGATTCAATTCAAACTCCAGATTCACTTGATATAGCATAGTACTCAAGAGTATAGATGAGGTTTTATTACATCCATAAACTTTCAGGAATGCTTTGCTGACCTGATGTACACTATAAGTTTGAATTCTGAATTGAATCTTAGAATAGTTTTTCATTCCAGATACCTTATTCAATTTGGCAAGGCCCTTTTCCAACCATGTTCATTCTCTTAGATATATTTTATCCAAAGTGAGATCATATATTATCTAGATATATTTTTCAGTTGTTTCCAATATAACATATAATTTTGCTATGGCAAAGCTTAGAGATACTTCATTATTTGTAAATTCATCAACAAATATTCAGATTAGCAGAATATAAGCACACACATTAATTTAAATAAATGTCTCCCTAAGAATAGAGCTACAAATAATTCGCATAGCCAACATATTATCCTTCTCTATATAATTTCCTACATTATTCAAGACCACTCTCAAACAATTCATTCTAAACATTGAATGAAACTTAATAACTGTAAATTATTTAGATTTGCCTCTAAAATTCTAAGTTACTCTCGAAGGTTGAAATATTAATATACTCAGTCTAAGTGAAAACATAATCACTCACCGGACTCTCGAGGACTACAACCTGTGAAGTTCAGCCGGGTGCTCTGCCGACAGCACACGGAGCTCTGCTGACTGCTTCGGTCCTCCGTAGGGCGTCTGTCTTCGGAGACTGCCTTTCGGGCTCCGCTCCTCCGTAGGGCTCCGCTGGCTGCTCCAGTCCTCCGTAGGGCTCCGTTGGCTGCTCCGGTCCTCCGTAGGGCTCCGCTGGCTGCTCCAGTCCTGTGTAGATCTTCCGTCTTCGGCTCCGCTGGTTTTCCTTCTTCTATTGGAGGTCTTCTCTTTCCCGCTGCTGGAGACTGAATGAATGCCACTAGCTTGGCTCTTCCTATTTATACCCTCTAAATTTTGGTATTACAACGTTCATTTCGTCCTGATCGTCTCGATCGCTCTCTTCGTTGCGTTTGTCGCCCAAAGTATCTTCTGTACTCTTCTAACTTTTCATCGACGACATTTTGGCTCCAGAGTGCAAGCGAATTTGAACTTACTGTGTATGAACTTAAGATTCATTTTTAAATAACTCATTTATTCGGAATTTTTCCTATGGGATTTGTTTTTTCTAATTTTTAAGTAAAATACTTGATTTTTAATGAAATTTAATACTAAATCAGATATATTTATTATTTACTAACAATTTTTAATAAACTTCCTTCTTTGAAATTGCGTATTTTTGATGTTATGAAGAAAATAACCTAGAATAATTTTTATCATGTTTTCTCGAATTTCCTGTTATTTCCACTATTAATTATGACTGAAATTATCTTTTAACCATATATCCTAATTTTCTACAGCTTCATTTAACTTCAAAAACCCCAATTTTCCATAATTTTTAACATTTGAATTTTACATGAACAAATAATAACCTAATTTATTGTTTACTTGTTTTCCTGTATGTCCTATTATTTCCTTTATTAATTATAGCTAGAATTATCTCTTAAAACATGTGTCCTAATTTTATACAGCATCACTTAGCTTAGAATCTCTCAATTTCCTATAATTTTTATCATTTGAAACTTTTCTTGTTTATCTCTTATTAGTAAGAGTAGGAGATCACTTTCTTAAATAACTGTCTGACTTTACATATAATATTCTATATAAATCAACTGGAATATTCTTCTTTTATCTCTTTAAAACACCTTGATTTCTCAGTGAAATTCAGAGTTAGATAATTTTAGGGTTTAAATGCTTACATTCTATCAAATATTTTCCTATGTACAAATTAGCTTATAATATTATTTATTTGGAGTTTCAGTTTCATACTTAACACAATTTTCAGGGTAAATACATAATATGATTCTCTAGTTTTATAGTAATTAACATAATTAAGTTTCCAATTGTTCAGAAATCATCTATGCAAAAGTTACATACATAACTTCGTTTTACATGATTATGTTTCAACCTTATGTGAAGAGACTAGTCTTCCTATGAAATTCTCTGCAATCCCAGCCTATTTAATACTATCCCGCATAGATTCAAACATTAAATTGTTTAATTAATAATGTCAATGAACCCTTTGTGATATTTGATTTCCTATCCAGCTCAGTATTAACAAAAGTATTCCTATATACAATTATATGTCCCTATGTCTCTAATTAACGATGGCTGAGGACATCTGTCTCGTTACAATCCCTACCGTCTAATATTTTTTATTGCCATTGCTATTTTAGTGATGTCATTTGACATTGAACCTTAATACGTCACCTTTTTGTACATGTCAAAAATTACTTAAGCTCTTTTTACAGTATATAACTAACTAGGTTATCTTTATGGCTCTTTGCCCTATACTAAATATATATACCTATATAATATATATAATCTTACTATACCAAAACACGATACACACGAACGTCACAGGTACAACAATCATAGAAGCATTCATATAATTGTGAAAGAATAATATGTTAAGTAAGATAAGACATTTTCCAGTGTTCATTTCATATATTTATTTCAATTACCACAACGTGAACTCTTAAATAGCCATGTGCTCAAAAAGAAAATACATATGATTATCAAGAAGGAAAGTTTAAGACGAATAATATACATATGTCTATTTGACTACTATTATCACGCCTACGTCAGTGATGAGTCATCGTGCGTCTCTTTGGGGGCTACGGACGCCGACATACAACACGACGGCTTACCGCTAGTTTCAAATCACCACCACGAGCGCGCGCCCGTTCTGAGGCATTCATTACCTAGTATTTACGATATATAGTGATTTTGTAGTGACAGCCGGTATACCAGGTTAGTTAATTTTATTATACGTATTTTATATATAAGTTTTATAATTTTATATTCGGTTGTTTGGTAGCGTAGCCAATTGTTTCTAACAACAGTACGAGTAATATTTCATTGTGAATTGGGCATATTGGTAAGCCCTCTTTTAAGATATCTGAGCATCTTCTTTTCCGTTGAACGGTAGATTGGCCTAAGATGGCAAATAATACAGAGAATACATAATCTTATATCATGTAACAACTAAATTAGCTATTATATAGGCGTGCAGAGAGAGCAGATATTATAATAGTATGTATTGATTGACATATTTTCATTAAATATCTCTTAATTTACATACATTGTTATAGTTAACCTTTTTATTAAGTTGTCTTGTGACTGACCGGTCGCTGCCTTTTAAATTTGTATAAGTAGGTAGGTAGGTGCTTACCTTCTTCACCACTTTGACTGTCTGAAAAATAAATCAAAGTATTTTTATTTCGGAAATAAGTTTTAAATAAAAAAATGAGTAAATTTTTTCTGTAAGGCTCGTTGATCACAAATATTTTAAACCATTTATGTTTTCTCGTTGTTTATAGCATTTACCTTTTAAAACGACTGGAAAGCAGGCAATAAGACAAGTGACCTTGGCACGACACAGGCCAATGCTTGTATACAGATAACATCTAACTATCTAATGATGTTTGTTTTAGGTTATTTGTACTTGGTCACCATAGTTTTTATGGTCGCTTTTTCAAGTGTATCGATCTATTTATTGAGTACCTACCTGTAACAGTGTTGACACACATATGTTAATTAACCATTGGATAAACCGCGGATAAACTATAACGAGACAAAGACTATGTATTGCTGTTATTGCTCACCTAAGTGTTTTGCTGTTAGTACTAAGCTTAAGCCCTGGATTAGTATATTTTTTTATTTCACCAATTTAGCGTGGGCACAAAGTAATTCAATTGTAAACCTTAGAGGTACTCGGGAATCTATCGAGAAATTCGTTAAAACATAGAGAAATAAGTATTATGCTTACTCAATAAATAGTTAAAAACTCAGTAATTAAGTATGTTTTTAGCAAGCTTTGCGATTACTTATTTGTAATAGAAACTAAGCTTAACTAACTATTAAGTTTTAAGCGAGTTCATAACTTATTAATAATACGTTTTACTATATAACACATTCAACTTATTATTTATTAATTAAGTAAACTGATGTATGAATTACGCACTCTGAGCTTACTTAACTATTTCTCTATGGTCATAATCGTGGTAGGCTTCTGTCTAAAAAAATCGTAAAAAAGAGAGGCAAACAACAAACTTGTAACTATTTTTTATATAGGTACTTTTACTGTCATGGCGACAGTTTACGTAAAATAAATATTTGTTTAGCATATAAACTATGTAACAATTGAGCCAGTTATAAACAAATCATGTGATTTGCATTATGTATTACTATTTTTACTTTTATTACAATAAAACATATTTAATCGGAACACAAATAAAGACATCTTCCTGTTTATCTACACGCCGCGCTGGCAACAAGGTTAACAAGATACCAGTGGTATTTATTTAACGATAGAAAAGTCATGTTATATTAATATTAAATAGTTATAATAATTACACATTAATGTAAACAACGACAAGGGGAATCCTGATCCACCGTGATACAGTTTTTACTAGTACGGGGATCAGATGACGCTTACTCAATGTTTCATTGTATTTACCTTAAAACTTGTGTACAAATTATTTACAATGGTAAGTTCACCTTGTATCATTTATTACTTGTAAGCAGTTGTGAGCTATCATGTAGCTAAATAAAGTTTTTTTTTTAAATTCAATTATGCTCGTAATACTGCAAAATACTAACTAACTGCCATATTAATATTAATAATTATGGCGTTAATTAGGTAACTGACCGCGCCTAAACCACGCCTTTGCGATTTCGTAGCCACGTAGTTTAATCCTGTTGCCGTCCAGTAGGGCTAAGATGGTCGGCTCTTTATCATTTGTCACCATACTTGTCACCTTCTAACGTATGTAAGTGCGAAAGTGACGGGCATAGTGACAAGCGATAAAAATGGAACCATGCTTTAAGATCTTATCTGTCACCCCCTTGATTTGAAAATACTCAATAACTACTCTGTAAAAACTATCTTCACCCCGCATAGGAAAATTGCACAATTTTTGCGGTCGACTAAAGACAATTTTCCTCTGGAGATACCTGGTGTGTACAAAGTTAAGTGCAGCTGTGGAAGTTCGTAAATTGGGCACTATTGCCTAGCGCACTATTGCCTGTAGAATCAAAGAACACTTCGCTGCGGTCAAGAACAATGACGTTCGCGAGTCAGCTATCACGCGCAGTGTCACTGTGAGTGTGGCGTGCTTGGAAAGACTAACAAGTGTGGACGCGACCAGTGGTAACGTTGAAAGCGAACGCAGCCGATGCGCACGAATGAGGGTAGACCGAGCGCGGTCTACACAACTTTGACACCAGTTACCCGTGAATGAGATGCATGTAACTGCGTCGAACTATCGGGAGTTCAAAAACAATATAAAAGATAATCACTGTTTATATTCCGGTCGATTTAAGTCTAATAAAACAAATTCTTGATCGATATCATTTGAGTTTTGTTTGTGAAAGACAAAACATTGTGAACGAAGAAGAGAAGGTATGATACGATTTTGATAAATTCACGGCTCCTGAAATGACCATTATAATTGGTATACACTGCAGAGGTATTTTTTGTTCAGACTTCGAAGGTTGAGGGGTGGTGGTATGATATTGTTAGCATTAATTACTTTGACCCTTGAATTCTTCTCAATAAACAACTGTAATCAATCACGAAGAAATAAAATATTATAGTGTAATATAAATGATATGTATAATCCACGTGACTAGGTAGTCGGCCATATATAATTATATAAATTAATATAACTAATCTCTGGCCCCAACAATCTTAGGATGCAAATTTTTATTAGTATAGTATACCTAACTGTATCTCAAATCAGGCATGTCAGTGTAGTAAAGATTAATAAATATCACGTAAATTTTTCGGCTTGGTCTGGTGAAATAAAATAAAAAACACCTGATACCTCATCTACATATGTAAATGTTGTAACCAAGTTTTATAGGAAATACATATATTGAATCCTGGGCCAGATGTCTTTGGGCCAATAAACCCAATATGGAAAAATAAGCTAGAATTTAGATTAACAGTCGTTGATGACTAACGTTTTATGTGGAAATATCGGTTACCACTTCTTGTATGTAAAAGCGTGTCATTTCCTATCTAATCTATTCAATTAAGGTGTAATTCATAATGAGTAAGACAAGTTATCAAATAAGTAGATTCAATTGATTATTGATCCTACAATATAAATAACTACACTACTAATGTAAAAGGCAAATTTCTCGTAGCTACTTTTATGGCACTAATTTAATTGACAAAATTATAAGGTTACAAAAAGAAAACAATCAAGACCACTTAAATAAGAAGCATAATTATTGGAGGAAAGGTTTCAGTTGGATAGCGACTGCAGCAGCGTTGCTGATGAATTATGATGCTGATGTCACTTTCAATCTGGCCCAAACATAAACCTGTGTTCCCTGTCTTTTCCGAAAACATACCTACCCAAAAGTTAAGGGGTGTAAAGGTTCATTTTCGTATTTAATCCTTATCCAGATGAAAAGGTACTCCTTTTATTTGGATTAGTATGATAAAATCATTAACTACATGCCCACAAGTTGTAAACTATTATCCACAGGAGAGAAAACTTGTGTGTTAGCCAGAACTGTGCGGGCGGCCTGAGGAAACAGGGAAGATGAGAATCGTGCGCCTTGTTTGTAGTTTTAAATCCATGGTGACTGCTTAGGTGTAAGGCCAGTACTTAGGCGGGCCGTATGCTTGTTTGCCACCGACGTAGTAAAGAAAAACATAGGTTACGGTGATTGCTTACCATCAGGTGGGGCGTAAACTTTATTGTTTGCCACCTTTTGGTATAAACAAATACCATCGTATGCTTGTATGTCACCGACGTCGTATTAAAAAAAAACATAGGCTACAGTGACTGCGCTGTTACTTTTCTTACCGTTTAGCCCTATCCCACTTGATTTATTTTTTACGAAAGATATAACTAACTTATATTCTTTCATAATGATTAATACTGTATTGTTAGAACAAATATATTTTAGAGCAGTGGTTCCTAACCTTTTTAGTCCTGTCACCCCTTAGACTAACTAGGGATCCTGATTATACCCCTCCTCCCAATAATCATCAATAGTCTTTCTTATAGGTCTAATCTTTGTTATCTTTAATTAAGCTTATTACCCCCTTGAAATACCAGTATTATTACATTCTCTAAAACGTGTGTGTTGAGAATTCGAGAGGCGCCGCGTATCGCGCATCTAAAATTGACCGTGACCTTGTCTTTTTAGTGGGTTGGTTACAGCTGGATCATTTTAATAGAGCAAATGTTCTTATCCCGTCCTTAATAGAAGCAATTAGGTACATTTAGTGACATAACTCGTTAAATAGTTAAAACCTCAATTGGAATTTGTTAGCCAAAAAAATTGCTATGTTAGCTAGGTACAAGTACTCTCGTTTCAGTAACTCAATATTTTATATCAAGTGGTTGGTAAATTAACAATTGAACATAAAGTTTTAGTCCTAAAAGTAGCAGACTTGAATCGGGGAAAATTGGAACGAACATTGTATACCTAATAAATAGCGGCTCTTAGGCCACTCAGTCAATAAGATGTAGACAACACTGAACTCAGGGGAACATTTATGCGACTAACATTTTTAGGATTCCGTAGTCAACTAGGAACCTTTATCGTTTCGGCATGGCCGTCTGTCTGCCTCTCTGTCCGCGGCTTTGCTCGTAGATATAAATAAATCACGGCGGCAAAGTGGTAAATATAAAAACTAGAAAAAAACTAAGGTACCTACCACCCCTAGACATAAAATGGGGATAACTTTTTTTTGGGTGTCATTGGATAGGTAATTTGAAACGAATAGGGGGGTATTGAACACCCATTTTTTGATAAACTTATTTATTTTCGGAAATAATCGCTTCGAAAAAAAATGTGCCTCAAACGTTAGAACCAAAAATACGACTAAGTATATTAAAAAACGGGAAAATGACCCGTCGTCGTCGTCGCCGTTGTCGATCCCAACTCACAAGCGGTATTGAACCTTTAAGTCTAAGGAGAGACTTTGCCTCCTTATGTGTGTTCTACCACTTGTACAATGGGCTGTGCTCAGAAGAATCGTTTGACATGATGCCCACGGCTACTTTCTATCACCGCACCGCCCGCCGTCGGCAGGGTGTTCATCCTCACACCCTAGAACCTAAATGGTCACGCACTGCGCGGTTTAAGAGGAACTTCCTCCCGCGCACGCTACGGTTGTGGAATGAGCTATCTGCCGAGGTTTTCCCGAGGGTCTACAGTATGAAGTTCTTCAAAAAAGGAGTGTACAGATTTTTAAGGTACAATTGTAAACTTAAATAAATAAACAATAAGATGGCCTAAGGCCGGGGGCGTAGTACCTCAATGTAATAGCCTCACAGTTTAACTAGTATGCTGGCAGTTCATGAAATATGCTTTCGGACATGTTACTTGTATTTAACTATCAAAATCAAAACTCAAGAAAACACTGTTTATAATTTTATTGAGGGAAATTCGAAGAACTTAATCACAAATTAACTAGGTATTTCTAACGAAACGCGGTGCAGTTCCTAAGAGACTAGCGCACTCTACAACTGCTGGAAGTAGAATGACCTCTCGCCATTCTCGTGCCCTTCCCCTAGACTCCGTACAGCGCCACAGATGGCGCTTGCATCCCGCAGCAACATCCGACGAGTTATGAGTACAGACTCATGACCATTAGAGTCATTTGACCATCCATAATCATGACCAGGATGCGACACGGCCATCTTCCGTCACACACGTCCTCGTGTGAATCTGCAACAGCGAAAATACATGAACAGTATCACCATAGTTCGGTCAATCCTGACTAAGTATTTGTCACGAATTCCGTTTTGAACAATGAAAACTCCAAAATGCAATTTTTTTTGTTATTTCACACAAGCAACTAATACCTTAAGAAAAGAAAATATCAATAATTCTGATACAAAAGAAATAGTTCGAGCTCAAGCACCCATCAAAACAAGTTCTCATCTTTTACAATATTCAAAATATTGGATTACAGTGTCTCTTTTATCCGGCTATCCCTGTAGCCTATACAACCAACCCTGTGATCACTTTACATATAACCATCCCTGTGGTTTTATGTGACACATAAAATCATCCCTGTGATTTTCATGACTGCGACTCAAGAAGATACTTACCAATATGGTAAAGTTATTAATCAGATTCTACCAGTTCAGATATTTCAGAATCACTGATGTTAATGGGTGCTTGTCCCTCGGACATATCTCTTAACCTATCATGAGCGTACTTGTAGGTGCGTTTTGAATTTAGAGCCTTTAAAACACAACGGTCACCTTCATGTGACTATATGATCTTATTGGGTCCTTTAAACTTAGGGTCCAACTTCAAAGTTTTGCCTTGATTTTGGTCAACTTTTTGTTTAGAACCGATTTTTATATCTCCTCTGCAGCATTTTCCCTGATTTCCTCGAAGCCTACATCCACCTCAATATCCCTAGTGATCAATGACAACAGTCTTGCTACCTGCTTAACCTTACTTTTCATCAACTGAAGAGGCGAGAACTCTGTAACCCTATTAACAGAGCAATTAAAGCCAATTTAACATTTCTCAGAGTTATAGAACCCTTATCAGTTTTATTTTACGTTTTGAATAAACCAACTATTTCAAAATGTGCTAAGTATCAAAATAAGTTAACAAATGAAACTCAACGTGTTGATTTTCATGGAACAATAATTCATGACAAAAAGGTCACCAAATCAAAGTAATGAGATGCTTTTGCTATGCTCTAACAGTTGCTTCCATCTAGCAACTACATACTCAACGCGTCTATCTCTATCTAGTAACTACGTCACATATCAAATCACTTACACCCAGCGAAATATGGACTACCTGCATCCGGTATCCATCACATTGACCGCTTATACTACTAAACCAAACGCACGCCACTCCCAGTTTTTGCTGCACGAAAATGGAAATTTTACTTTTATTTATGACTACAACGGTTGTTAATAAACAATAATAGTACGTCCAATCACAATTATACAAATTGATCATTAAAATAGAAGACAAGAAATAACGAAATGTCGACGACGGTCAACCGCCATTTATATGATGGTGCGTAGTGGTAGTGACCCATGCTGAAAAAAATCATCATTACTTGGTTATTTAATTCAATACACCAATACATCTTATATTTTTGAAAAGCTAATAAAATGTTCCGTACTTAGTACTTAGTTACTAGTGCTGTTAAAAGACTAGTCTTGAAGACTTTGAAACCTTAAAGACTCGCAAACCTTGAAGGTTTAAGTTTTGAAGACTTAAGCGTTGAAGGTTTGAGCTCAAAAACGGTTCAGAATCTTAACGACTCAAGCTTTTTATGAGCTCTTAAGAGTAAGTCTTTAAGACCCGGGCTTCATAGCCCAAGCCCCTCGAACCTAGAAGGCCTAAGTAGAGCATTAGAGCTCAAACAATGAGCGTTCTAGGCAGAAAGTATTATCGTGGTTTTTTTTTAAGTATATTATGAACCCAACAAGGTACGTTGCCACTTTGTAGTCATGTCTAGGTGTAGTGATTAACAGATCGCAAAAAGACTGATGTCACTTATAAAATTGATCTGCAGTCGAAAAAAAAAACTTAAACTTTATGTTTAGAGGTATCGTTTACCCACTTTAATTGATATTTTACCAACCAAAATGCGATTAAGTACGAATTATTTTATTCTTTTTTCCCCTATTTCACAAAAAAAAAAAAATATTTTTTAATTCTAATGACCTCAGGATTACGCTGTTAAAATCTCTCGGGTTCCTCACGGGCACCCTGTATAATTATCAAATATGGCATAAATTGATCTATGTAATTTGTTAGAATCTTTAATACTTAAATGCTCTAAACCTTATAGACTTAAACATTCAAAGCTTAGGAGGCTTTAAAGCATGAGGCCTAAAGACTCGAGGTTTCTGTGATCGTAAGCAGTAACGCGAATTTGAGGCTTATACGGTCGAGGATTTACGGTTCAAGGCTTCTAGACTCAGCAATCGCGAATCGAGTTTTGTAGTTTACGCCTCGAAGCTTAAATTCACAACAATATTGGTTACTGCTTAGTTGTCATACTTGTCATCTTTAAAACATGTGTAGGTAGCCGTATAATTCAGTGAGTTATATTAAAATACTTTTATTTTCTACAATAGCCATAACCTTAAAATGCATAATATTAAATGTAGTAAAACTAATCACTTGTATAAGTGTTACATATTACAAAAAAAAAAACTTTTTTCATTTGTTTTAGAATTTTAGTCTTAAATTTGGAGGTAAAATTTAAAGCTTTTAAAAGTCAAAAAAATGTGCCTCCTCTAACATTTGTATGCCAAACAATTAAAATAAAATAAATATATGTAATGTATGTGGGCGGCAATCCTTGATGTTTGTTTATATGCATATTTTTAAATACTTAATTTTAATTAGATTTTAATAATCTAAAATCGATAGTTACGAATTAATATAAAAAATATTTGATTTAAAGGAGGCGTAGTCAATTGACTGTTTAATTATAACTTTTATATGAGAAGCTGATCATGTTTAATTAAAATAATCACAATATTATTGTACTAAATAAACATTATTGTTAAATTATAACTTATCATTAGACGATCTAGGAAATATTAATAATTGGGAATTGTATTGATAAACAACTATAGCTCAGGTGGTGTGGCGTGATCTCAGGTAGTCCTACCTGGAAGGGTAGGGCGGGAAAGTTTATTTAAGTGGTTGCATGCCTTTGGTTGATTCATTCTTATGCTAAGCCTAGACTGTGTAAGAGCTCTAATCGTGAATAAATAAACAAGTGAGTTATTAAGTGAAACGTCTGTTTCTTATCTTCTTTTCTATCCTAATGGATGAAGATGAGAATGTGTTACCACCCGATGACCATGCGGACCATACGAATAGTGGAACTTCGCCGACATGTACCTAGCTTAATAAATACATTCCACTAAAATTGTTTTCTAACTACACGATCGGTCGAGTCAAGTGAGATTTTTCCAAATAACTACTTATGTGTTATAACTATTTCAATCCAAATAAAATACAAGTGTTTCAAAACACTACTTTACTTAATGATTGAGCTTACCCACTTTGGATTTATTAAAATTGTGTTTATTTTCCTGCAGATCCAACATGAACGTAGCCCCAGTCGGTCCTCAACCCACCAACCTCACCTGCCCGTCATGCCGCGCCTCTATTGTGACACGGGTAGATCATAAAGCAACCACAAAAACACACGTCATCGCATTGCTACTGTGTTTGTTCCTGTAAGTACCTAGTACCTTCATTTTAATATCCTATAACTTGTATAGACTGGCTCCACTGACTGTCTTTTTCGAGTAGAAGGCAAACCGTAATAGTACTCGTACATTTCGATTCTAGTGCAGAAATTATGTCATTACTTCACGAGTACCGAGATATCTCGAGAACTAGTGCTTTTTACTTTTCCACTTGTTCCAATTCATAACTACTTATTGATGAGTGTTAATGTTAGTTTCCTTTAAAAGTCGTAATCAGCATAAATACCTACTGTTAATAATTGTAAAAATAATAAATATAAGCATATTTTATTACTTACCTCTTCATCATTATAACACGTTTATTTTTTAATATTGAAATTTGAAAAACCGTTCTTAATAAGTTGTCTGAATGGAACGGAATAGCTGCCGAAACGCCTGTCAAAGCACAGGCGTTTTTTCTTTCTGCAAAAATGTTTTAAGTTTCCAAAGGCAACATTCGATATTGTTTTCATACAATTTAAATATACGAGACACAAATAATCGTAAATAACGATACTTAGGTAGTATAATACTTTATATTAACAATCGTTTCTGTCTTAAAGAACATGCATAAAAAACTACTTGTTGTTTTTCTTATTTTTTCGCAACTGAAAAAACGTCGTTCGATACACGTGCGGAAATGTCATTCTTCATTTCAAGTAATGACATACTTTCCGCACTAGCATCGAAATGTACTGTTTTATTTCCAATGTAAGAGGAAAGATGAGTGATCATTTTTCCTTACAAACGTTCTCGATATTTTCTTCTCTGGATTTTGGCCCTAGATGAATATTTTTTTAATATGAGTTCAATATTACCAATATTCTTGTTCTTATAAGAACTAGGTGACTTCAAACAGCGCTAAAAATGGCCAAATAAATGCGCCGTAAACAGACGCCTATTCGAAATAATAAACGCAAAAATCAAACCGACACAGATAATTTCTTTCTCATTACGTTTATATATCGATTGTTTGGACGGAGCCGCAGTTGTCCTTACCGGACATTTTTGAGGTTTCGCAGAGGCAATTTTTGACCCCCATTGTCTTAAATATTTTAGCTGTTGCGTTTGACCACATGACCAATCCATAACTTAATAAGCCTTAATATTTGTCTGGTATATATTAGGTATTTCTTTTAAGATGTAGTTTTTTAGTATTGTCTGGTAATAAATTTTCATATTTTTATATTGCAGTTGCTGGCCATGCGTGTGCGTGCCTTATTGCATGGATTCCTGTAGGAATGCCGACCACTACTGCCCAAGCTGCAACACCTACCTCGGAACTTACCAAAAATAATACCAAACAATTACTGAGACAACGTTTTATGATGATTCCGTAGTTATATATATAGAGTCAGTCTATATCAGTGCACTTTCATGCTCATTTTATATACCTAAGCATGGCTAAAATAGCTATATACCTAATAATTAGCACGTACCACTTACCCGCATATTAGTTTTAATGCAAGTGTTAAAACTACCATGTGGTGGCCTATGCCATCGAATTGCGCAAAGAATACGTCTCCATATTATCAACACGTAAGGGCTCTTTCCCACTGAACATCCTGTTTTTAGCGGTTACAGTTTTCTGCAGGATTCCGTTTTAGTAGTATCCGTGCAGTATCCCGCAAATAGTATGCTTGTGTGAACGTTGCTATGTATATTAGCACGTATACTACTAAAACGGGATCCTAAAGACAACCGTTACCCCCAAAAAACTGGATGATCAGTGGGAAAGAGCCCTCAGAACGTTTTCAGATTTTTACAATCTTAGTTCATCCTTTTCTCAATGCAAGCGGGACGCGCTGTGATTACAATCATATTGTCAAAATCTGAATTTGCCTTAAAAATCAGTACACGTCATATGGTCAAAATGGCATAAGCCCTGATGTAGACCGAGATTATAATGTTTTTAATTAAGATTACTAGATATTAAGACTAAAAATAAAGGCACCAAAAACATTTCAGAAACATATGTCAATAATTATTAACTAACACAAACGGGACTTAATCACGTATTAAGTTTTAACAAACATTGCAATTTCAATCGGGACGAGGGTTTGGGGATCTCATCCACATGGAATCCAATCATTGGTTTATGTAAGCGAGAGCGAATATCGACAGTCGAAAAATCGAATATCGTTAGTGTTGTGTGTCGACAAAGTAACATCCCTAGTGCGCATAATGTTCAAGTCAATAAACAAGATCAAGTGCGGGTAGTTCGAAAAACTCGCGCGGCTAGAAGATGTTGATGTCTGATTGAACTTTAGCCAGTCTTTTCCGAGACCACGGGGACAACGCTGTCCTCGAAACGTCGGAGGTAAATTTAAAACTTAATACGCGATTAAGTCCCGTTTATGTTAGTTAATAATGTGTAAAAATCGTGAAAGTTTAAATCAGTGATATGTAAATAATGTTATTATTATTTTTCTTTTAAGAGCAAATACATTTTGTATTGTCCTGTATTTATGATCGTTGTAAAGACGATTGTGTATTACAAGTGACGTGTTTTTTATAAATTTATTCTTAGTGTTTCTAAACCATTTAAAGGCGACATTAGATAACATTGAGGCTTCTTTACAGCACCGTAGTATACCTAGTTCTTAGTAAAGCTGTACGTTATAATACAATATCACTGACATGAAAAATGATGTTTCTACTAAAATAAAAGTACAAATTGAAATGAGAATACGAAACTGTTTAATGTTCTTTTAGTGGAAAACATAAATATTATCAATTTTCAGTAATCGCTTCCAAAGGAAGGTAGAAGAATAAATAAGAGTAAATACAACACATTTTTAACACTAAGTACCTGTTCTATAAATATGGTATACACCTACTCTTTAATGAAAAATACAGAACTGATGTGTAAAACTCGAGCATATATACGTAAGTCACTATTTTATAATAGGATAGTAAAGTATTATACCGGAAAAAAATGGTCAAATTCTAGAGTTGAATTGTTTATGGTAGGTATTAATAAAAAATATAAATACCAGAGGAACAACTCGTAAGACAAGACATCATCAGACACAGCGCAACAATAATCAAAGATATTTGTATTTACAATAGTTCACAATGTTTAAATGAGTAATCCTGCTATTTTTTGTACCAGTATTTTTATTCTTTTGGGGTGGAAAAAACAGTTTTTTAATACGAAGAAAACTCTAAAAAGTCATGTAATAAAAACATCATCAACTACTTAATTAGATTCCTGATGCTTTTGGATAGGTCTAGGTAAAAATATTTTTTATCTTATCTACCTAAAGTTAGACAGGTATGTAACAAGACAGTAGATTCTGATGTATGTATTTTTTGATATTATATTAGTGTCAGTTTCCCTAATAATTATACAATTTACTGTTTTTTTTAACTTGCTTGTCGCCATTTTAGAATAATTAGAAATTTAATCATAAAATTGTACGTGCATTTGGAGGTGCCTTCTGTCCCAGTTGACATTGTGTACCACACTTTTATGCAAGTTCTGTGCAAAAGCACGGGCTGTTAGCGCAGTATTCCTCCCTACAAATCCAAGAATAAAATCAAGGATGTAGGGAATTGTGAGTTTACCGTTTTTGAACACGTTTTAGTCCTATTTCCACGGCCAGATAATGTCCATAGTCTAGCGAACATAATTCATATTTTAGACACGCAATGGCGGTAAATTTTGTAACACTGTTTTGAACATGAGTGAAATAAACTTTTTTTTATAAGACTAATGCATTTTCAATTAAATGGTTGTGTAATTTTATACTCCATATTGCTTGTTGTGTTATTCATTATGTATCATTGGCTATGATTTAAAAAAGTCTAAACAGCAATATCAAACCATGTGTTAGTTACTTGTTTTGTTTTACAAAGCAGTGGATTCAAACAACAAACAAACATAACACAACGAACAAACAAACAACAAACAAAGAGTTAAACATAACAAAGAGTTGAATAGTACATTACGATACAAGTGCGAAAAATAGGAAATTCGAAACGAGTGGCGATAAATTAAAACACGACCGAAGGGAGTGTTTTAAATCGACACGAGTTGCGAATTACCTATTCGCACATGTATCGTACAACGTTTTACAGTACATATGGCCCTTTAAATGTTCGACACAGTAACGTAATATGCTACTTCTCGCACTAGTGCTATAAAGTAGCCCCATATGTACTGTAAATATTATTTTCATCACACTTGCTCGAACAAGATCTTATTTCATGCAGGTGTATTGAAGAACAAAGACCTATATTGTTCCCCGGGAGTTATGGATTTTGAAAAAAACAACTATAACTCTCTAGGGAGTTATAGTTCTCTTTAAATTATGTCACTTATTCATACAAATCAAGGTGCATAAATGAGTTTTACTTTTTTAAATACTGACGTTAACAATTTAATGTTTTTGTTTATGTTTAATATTATTTAATTTGTTAATTTAACCGCCGTTTAAAATATTTTTACATAATTTTCAATTGTGGCTGAATGCCGAATAGGTCTGTGTAATGTTTGATATGTGACCGTATTTAAGAATTGTTTCGCTTAAAATTTTCACTTCAAAACATTGTGAGTAACTCTGAGGGTAGGAATATTGCAAACTCGGGTCTTTAATTCCCACCACCTTTAATGACCACCCTCGTATCCAAAATTGGACTTAATCTCCTATTTGCACAATGTACTATACCATGTGCTACTATAATGAAAGACATTTAAATACCAGAGTGGGTTTGCTCGTTTCATAATAGGACCACACGGGGTTTTAATGCCTAATTATATACAGTTACATATATTATTATTATACTGTTTTATCTACACACATATTATGGCGTCTCCGAAATATTTTGATCACTCATTTTACACGAAATCTGTGTTATGGTTAGCTTAGAAACAACAAAACAAGCTAAATTAAAAGATAAAATTAATGTCAAATGGCGGTAAATGAAGCTTTTAGAGGCAAACATACGTCAGCTCCAACTGCCATAGGCATCGTTCGATATCGAGATTTGTCAAAATCGTTTGCAATTAGCAATCAACACTTAATTTTGAACAAAACGTCATGTCTACTGATATTAAAATATAGGTAAATCAAATTGCTTTGTGGCTAGAGTTCGTCGAAATTTGATAGAATTTATAAATTCGATATTATTATTGATGTTATACTTATGCAATAATAACATTTTCATAGATTTATAAGAAATTTGTTCTAACAAAACAGTTTATATTCATGCTGGTTGTAATTCGCATTTTTGAACGCGTCCTAGAGGGTTTATGATATGATTGTGTGTAGATAAAATATGATAAATACATGTATTTAATACAAAAACCAAAATAATAGCTCTGTAGCGAACGAAACGCAACTGTCATTGTCGCACCAATATAGAAGAGTGATAAAGAGAGATTACTACGTTACGCTACGGAGTTTTAACGATTGGCATGTTGGCTACGCGGGCAGGCACCCGCGGTGGATGGCGTGTCATGTATCTGTCGTGACGTCATGGCACGCTGTCCGTCGCGGGTAGCGTTTAGCCCCATTTAGCTGGATCAAGAACTTGCTTGCAATTTTCGTTAGGTACATTGCGATATTTGGATGATCGACTGAATTCGCTGCTTCGCGTTTCGACAAGTTTCGCGCAGTAGAATTGAGACTTTAAGCAGACCATAGCCTTACCGAGCACAAGTGGCTCGAATAATTAGACAAACCGTCGTAATTGATATCTGTAATACTTAACTCGTTACTATGGATAAGTACTGCTTTGACCAAGCGACTGATACCCCTAGCCTGCTTACAAAGTTCCTATCCTATATATCGGGAGATTCGGAAGCTCAAGGCAATCCGCGAGAGTCAATAATATGCAAATCCGTAAGCGCAACGCGAGTGGGAGCCATCAAAATTTTACGCCTTTCACATTTCTTGCGCAGTGAAATGGCTTCCGAACAGTCCCAAGAGTAAACGTCTCTGTGCCGGTTTCGAATTATTTTTAGACGTTCAAATGATTAGAGTGGAAATCTTTTTTTCGTACTAGGTTCGTAGTGATAGTGTTTTCACTAAAATCAAAATGTACTAAATGTAGGATACCAATACATAAATTATAAAGGGTGACGGCAGTTGCCATACGAAGCTCACCTTTACTGTTGCAACGTGACTGCTATGGCATTGATGCCACATATATCTAAAAATTCGAGTTGATATTTGTAGATTATGAACAGCTAGATTGGTGTATTTTAGCTACTTTCATAGTGTCATGTTTTATTTCAATTTATAAAATGAATATTAGAGATTCGCTTAGAAATAAGTTTAAAGATATTAATGTACTTACTGTATACTGCCAATATATTTATGCAAATATTGTATATGTTCACAAACATATCAATAACTTCAAGAGAAATTGTGACATACATAATATTAACACAAGAAACAAGGACAAGTCAGCAGTGCAAGCCACACGGCTGCAAAATATCAAAAATTCTTTTAAAGGTAATTGTGTAGGAGTTTACAAGAAACTGCCAAATAGTATAACTAATCTTCCAATGAATAGATTTAAGAAACATTAAAAGGAAATTGATTTGTAAATCTTATTATAATCACCAAAGATTACATTAATGACAAAACTGCTTGGGACTCAGTTAACATCTGATATTTATGTTTATTTAGATTTTTTATTATTCGTGTTAAAACTTATTACCTTGTTTATATGTAAATTTTGACATTGATTAATTGTTACCAATTGTATTTATTTATATCTTGTTTAAAATTAAATGAATGTTTGTTATATACTGGGTGTTTCCTGTAATACGAGCAAATAATTAAACCATATATTTTACTCCTAAAACGACATAACTTTTGATTAACAACTTTTAAAAATTACGAAATCTTTAGATTTTATATTTTTCATACAAATTTAATATTATTTTCAATGTACGCTGACATCAGTGTGTTTGACGTTGCTTGTCACGCTTTAAACATAACAAAATTCGCAATACATTGCGTCTTAGAATTAACTTCAATGTGTAATAAAATTAAAACGTAATTAAGTTATTTTTTAAAGTTGCTGAACAAATGTTGGTCAGTTTGAGGAGTACAGGCTACAGTTTACTTTATTGTTTCTGTTACAGGAAACACCCGGTATTTTATATTTTGTATACTGACATTACTGACTTGTCAAAAGTGCTTATTTTTAAGCCTACTTGAACAAACGATTTTTGAAGTTCGAAGTTAGGATATTGCATTGTAGTAAGTAATATTAAGTAATTATTTCGTAATAAGTAAGTATCCTACCTAGAATAATTACGTATTGTATCTAATGACATCAAAGGCTGCTGGAAGTTCTTGTAATACAACAACAACAATTTGAACTTGAACTCGTGTTGTTGGTTAATCTTTAGAGTGAAAGAAAATAAAAAAATACAAACAACATACAAACGCATTACACGTTGAATTCCATGTTTTTTATACCTACTTGAAAACTAAGTTAAATAACATCGGGTACAAACTTCTTGTTATTAAATTCTTCTTGGTATGGAATTTCGTCTTCTTGTTATACATTACAAAAAGCCCCTAGATAAACATGTGATATGATATCTTACGCCTGGGAAACTATCTATCATATCGTACACAATTAAAGCTAGTGATAACGATTTCCTTAGTCAGAGTTCTGGTAGTGAGTCATCACAAACTATTATCTTTTTACTGGCGCGTCATTTGGTTCTTGTTACCTTTTTTAAGCCGGAAATGTCTTCCATGACCACGACCGTTGCGAGTCAAGGTCATTACTCTACGATAGAAGTACATAGAAACACCACTCACCGGATAGTCGATAGTAAGCCAGAGGCCAATTCGACCTTACAAAATAATGTCATTTTGTTGTCATTCGCGTGTGCTTTTCGATCGTACTTGTTCGTAAGTACATGTATTGGACATAGCGAGACGCACTAGATAATGACGACAAAGTTTTGACATCGGAATGTAAGTTAGAATTGGCCTCCCAGCCGAATCTGATCTCCCTGTCTCTTTTTGCATATAGGTAGCGTTTGGATTCAGACTAACAGCAGCAAAACCTCAAAATTTATAATAAATTTGACAAATACTGCTACAGCTAGCAACTGCCGCTGCGCCAGCTGCATTTCTGCGCTGTCGCTGACAATGTGACAATTTTCTTTATTCAATGAAAGACGGTTGGAATGCTTTGAACGTGGCAATAATTTGGCAACGAATGTAAGGCCAATTCGAGCTTAGACTTCATAACAGTTCGGTTCTGTGAGGATCGCAGTTCAAACCTAACCTAACCCACTTCTCTAATAGCATTTTGTTTTTGTAAGGGTAGGTAGGTAGTAGGTAGTAATATGTGTACATTTTAAAGTGATCATAGTAGTTTATTTTGGTGAAAATATCACATTTATTTGGTCTTCAAGATTCTGTGATCATTAACTATATTTGGTTGTCATTCATTATATTTGGTGTTCGAATACAATTTGAAGTGTAGTCGTGATTAAAACAGCTGGTACTTTTGTAATTTTAGCCCTTAACTCTTTGGTGTTTAGTAATGTTTTCTGGTAACAGCGATTTTTTAAATTAGGGTACCAACGCAATTTTATTGGTGGTCATATAATAGGAGCTATAGAAAGCACCTATGACTCAGGAACAAATATCCGTGCTCATCACACAAATAAATTGAACCCGGGACCATCGACTTTATAGGCAGGGTCACTACCCACTAATCCAGACCGGTCGTCAATATTGGATGATTGTATTTTGTTATCCGAGTGTAAAGAAGTAACGGTTGGTTAATGTCACATGTTTTATATTTTATATAAGTTCGAACACCATAGTGACGAGAACTGCGATTTGAACCCACGATCTCCTGATTATAAACCAGGAGATTAGCTACACAGTAATATGAGCGAGCCCAGTGTACTGGTATTAGGTATGTTATATGAGCTACGTTTCAAATTCAATGTTATAGATCGTGTCATTCACGAAGACACGTGGGTTGCCTCGTATTGTCATGTTGTTAAAGATTACATTTGACAAACCTGCGCGTCATCGTGGATGACACGTATTATAGTAGCACGAATGTCCATGGCATAACTATAACATAACGGCGTATTGGCCTCTTAACCTAGTTGGTAGTGACCCTGCCTACGAAGCAGGAGGTCACAGGTTTGATTTCTGGTAAGAGCATCTATTTATTGTCCAGTATGTGTTTTGGTGTGGTGGGGGTGTTTAATTTATTTGGTGGGAAACTTATATATTCCTGAAATGAGGGTTCATATCTACCGACTGGAACAGGTGTCATACTGGTTTTGAGAGCGTCTGCCAAGCACTTCCTGCAAAAGAAAAGTGACAGACTCATGCCATAACTATTATTTCAGTATCAAATGGGTAAAGTATGCGCCCTCTTTTTAGCACCGGAAATGACATTCTTTTTTTACTTTCGGCAAGTTCCGCCGTCGCAGACTATCAAATTCTGACTTAGCATCATTTTTATGGGAAACAGTTCATTGTGCTATCAAGTCGGTATGAAATGTTGCAGTCGGCTCTCCAACTATTTTCTCTTTTCCACTTTTAAATATTAGTTGTTAGCAAATTAAACTAAAAATAATACACCCGCCATTATAAATGATGTAGATGTGTCTAGGAATTTTTTATTCTAATCATGGCAAATCGCCAACATGATAGAGGAACACCGTGCAGATGAATAAAAAAATAAATAGTTGATCGGACCGAATATTATGTTAGTGTTTAATTATGTTCCCCTGCCATGTTCTATATAACATTGATGTTATTATAACATTTCATAACAGCTAGTGTGAAATCGCCAATAGCGGAGGTCTCCGTTTCAGTCTGGCAAAAACTTCATGGTAGTCCAGAGCCTAAAAAATAGTAGAGTTTTTAGAGTTCCGTACCAAAAAGGTTAAAAAAAAAACCTTATTTGAAGTGGGACAGTGTGGGGAAATACAAAACAATTGCATATAAAGTGGAGTTTAATATAAAAGACAAATAATGTAAAAAGAAACAATTTACCTTCATAATTTAATTTCGCACTTTGTGTGGACAACCATGCTTTGATCAACAGTGTAAATAATTGTACACTTTGTAAAACAGTGTGAACCTTTTGTATATTAATTACTGGTTAAAATTATTAATTAATAATAATTCAGCCTGTATACGTCCCACTGCTGGGCACATGCCTCCTCTCATGTGCGAGAGGGCTTGGGCTAGACCCCACGCTAGCCGAATGCGGATTGGGGACCTTTGAATTTCTTCGCAGATGTATGCAGGTTTCCTCACGATGTTTTACATACGTTCCGAAAAACTCATTGGTACGAGACAGGATTTGAACCCGCGACCTCCGAATGTCGGATGTCATATCCACTCGGTCACCACCGATTCAAAATTATTAAAATTTTAATAAAAACAAACCATCGTTAAACTTTTAGGTTATATCCACTCACAGTCTCACATGCTTCATATTTTTCAGTGACTTCTATTATTATAATAAAATAAGGGTGACAGCTGGTAACTACAGTTACCAAATGTCACATTTTTTTAAATATTATTTGTCTTTTCCATTGAAAAAGTCTCCGCAAAATTTTATGTAGATTATTCATGTACGCGAACATTGTTTTCTTTGGGCCACCGTTTTCTAGTTATTTAAGCTAAACTAAAAAAAGGGACATTTAAACTGATCTAAAACTACTATGAGTTACACGTACGCTAGCGACGAACAGATAAAGAACAGACAAAAAAGTAACACAACAAAATTAAGACACACATAACTGAACCAATATTTATTTAAAAAAAATGCATGTATCCCTAAAAATATTTCCATTTTATGCGGCTTAGCGTCAGCATCATCGTGCCCCTGCGATAATGCGATGTAGGTTAAATTGTATAATAACACTGTATTATGTAACTGTTGTTTAATGTTAAATTGATTCATATCATAACGCGACAACGTGGTGCCCTAGAACTTGGTTAAACTTTAACCCAAAATTATTAGTTAGTAACTGACGAAGTGAATCGTTTGTTCTATCGAACTAGATTTTTTAAAAGTTAGATTATGATATTTATAGCCGAAATAAGCAATTATAGGTTTCATTTTGAGAAAAATATGCATGTGGAATTGTTATTTCTGTAAAGTTACGAATAGCGACAATGTAAATTGTATAAAAAGTACTAAACTTCGAAGCCACTTTTTTAATACAAAACAACATTAATTTGTATTGTTTTTACACTTTTTAGTTAATTTTATGACGTGACGACGTGTTTTATGCGTGTTTTCTTTTACTTATCCCAAGAGATTAATTTCTCGAGTTCTCGAGGCATTCAGGTTTTTTTCCCGTCTCGATAAAGGAAAAAATTGACGAGATTTCTCGCCTCGAGAATTTTCGAGCAGAAACCCTACCTTCACTCCTGTTTATTATTATACTGTCATATGCATTTAAATATCATTAACTCATTAAAATTAGAAACATTATAGTAGGAAGTAATACAACACGAATCCCGAGATTCCCGCGGCATATCCGTATTAGCATAATGATTGAAGTCATTAACCCCGTGTGGCACCGACTTTGCCGATCACTAGTCATTTGTTTAGGAATATAATTTATAATTAAATAATAATCCCATCAAAAACAATACTTGTCAAAAAAACCAAGTCTCGCAACTCAGTTGTTCTGCGGTAAAAAGTTGTGAGATCCATGTAATACCAAGTCGGTTATTAATTTATTCAGTCTCTACTTAAGCGACTTTCTGTCTTAATACGTCCAGTCTCTAAGACCACGATCGTGGTCCATAACAATTGAAAATCAATTGTGTCTGGAATCTCCGTACTCGAAGCATTAAGTTGTTACGTAATAATTAAGAGCATCTTATAGTGACGCATATCAATATAATTCTTTAATGTTTTATATAAATATATTGAGACTTGGCCATCGCACTAAATAATTGAATTTACATGTGTTTTCAGGCGATTGAATTTACAAGTGGTTTCAGGCGATGGCCAAGTCTCAATATATTTATATAAAACATTAAAGAATTTTAATATTGATATGCGTCACTATAAGATGCTGTTAATTATTACGTAACAACTTAATGCTTCGAGTACGGAGATTCCAGACACAATTGATTTTCAATTGTTATGGACCACGATCGTGGTCTTAGAGACTGGACGTATTAAGACAGAAAGTCGCTTAAGTAGAGACTGAATAAATTAATAACCGACTTGGTATTACATGGATCTCACAACTTTTTACCGCAGAACAACTGAGTTGCGAGACTTGGTTTTTTTGACAAGTATTGTTTTTGATGGATTATTATTAATTATAATTATATTCCTAAACAAATGACTAGTGATCGGCAAAGTCGTGCCACACGGGGTTAATGACTTCAATCATTATGCTAATACGGATATGCCGCGGGAATCTCGGGATTCGTGTTGTATTACTTCCTACTATAATGTTTCTAATTTTAATGAGTTAATGATATTTAAATGCATATGACAGTATAATAATAAACAGGAGTGAAGGTAGGGTTTCTGCTCGAAAATTCTCGAGGCGAGAAATCTCGTCAATTTTTTCCTTTATCGAGACGGAAAAAACCTGAATGCCTCGAGAACTCGAGAAATTAATCTCTTGGGATAAGTAAAAAGAAAACACGCATAAAACACGTCGTCACGTCATAAAATTAACTAAAAAGTGTAAAACAATACAAATTAATGTTGTTTTGTATTAAAAAAGTGGCTTCGAAGTTTAGTACTTTTTATACAATTTACATTGTCGCTATTCGTAACTTTACAGAAATAACAATTCCACATGCATATTTTTCTCAAAATGAAACCTATAATTGCTTATTTCGGCTATAAATATCATAATCTAACTTTTAAAAATCTAGTTCGATAGAACAAACGATTCACTTCGTCAGTTACTAACTAATAATTTTGGTTAAAGTTTAACCAAGTTCTAGGGCACCACGTTGTCGCGTTATGATATGAATCAATTTAACATTAAACAACAGTTACATAATACAGTGTTATTATACAATTTAACCTACATCGCATTATCGCAGGGGCACGATGATGCTGACGCTAAGCCGCATAAAATGGAAATATTTTTAGGGATACATGCATTTTTTTTAAATAAATATTGGTTCAGTTATGTGTGTCTTAATTTTGTTGTGTTACTTTTTTGTCTGTTCTTTATCTGTTCGTCGCTAGCGTACGTGTAACTCATAGTAGTTTTAGATCAGTTTAAATGTCCCTTTTTTTAGTTTAGCTTAAATAACTAGAAAACGGTGGCCCAAAGAAAACAATGTTCGTACATGAATAATCTACATAAAATTTTGCGGAGACTTTTTCAATGGAAAAGACAAATAATATTTAAAAAAATGTGACATTTGGTAACTGTAGTTACCAGCTGTCACCCTTATTTTTTATAATAATAGAAGTCCTGAAAAATATGAAGCATGTGAGACTGTGAGTGGATATAACCTAAAGTTTAACGATGGTTTGTTTTTATTAAAATTTTATAATTTTGAATCGGTGGTGACCGAGTGGATATGACATCCGACATTCGGAGGTCGCGGGTTCAAATCCTGTCTCGTACCATGAGTTTTTCGGAACGTATGTAAAACATCGTGAGGAAACCTGCATACATCTGCGAAGAAATTCAAAGGTCCCCAATCCGCATTCGGCTAGCGTGGGGTCTAGCCCAAGCCCTCTCGCACATGAGAGGAGGCATGTGCCCAGCAGTGGGACGTATACAGCTGAATTATTATTAATTAATAATTTTAACCAGTAATTAATATACAAAAGGTTCACACTGTTTTACAAAGTGTACAATTATTTACACTGTTGATCAAAGCATGGTTGTCCACACAAAGTGCGAAATTAAATTATGAAGGTAAATTGTTTCTTTTTACATTATTTGTCTTTTATATTAAACTCCACTTTATATGCAATTGTTTTGTATTTCCCCACACTGTCCCACTTCAAATAAGGTTTTTTTTTTAACCTTTTTGGTACGGAACTCTAAAACTCTACTATTTTTTA
This sequence comes from Cydia pomonella, assembly GCF_033807575.1. Classification (NCBI taxonomy): domain Eukaryota; kingdom Metazoa; phylum Arthropoda; class Insecta; order Lepidoptera; family Tortricidae; genus Cydia; species Cydia pomonella. The sequence goes on along the minus strand of NC_084706.1, from coordinate 10,389,482 downwards.
GGCTCTGGACTACCATGAAGTTTTTGCCAGACTGAAACGGAGACCTCCGCTATTGGCGATTTCACACTAGCTGTTATGAAATGTTATAATAACATCAATGTTATATAGAACATGGCAGGGGAACATAATTAAACACTAACATAATATTCGGTCCGATCAACTATTTATTTTTTTATTCATCTGCACGGTGTTCCTCTATCATGTTGGCGATTTGCCATGATTAGAATAAAAAATTCCTAGACACATCTACATCATTTATAATGGCGGGTGTATTATTTTTAGTTTAATTTGCTAACAACTAATATTTAAAAGTGGAAAAGAGAAATAGTTGGAGAGCCGACTGCAACATTTCATACCGACTTGATAGCACAATGAACTGTTTCCATAAAATGATGCTAAGTCAGAATTTGATAGTCTGCGACGGCGGAACTTGCCGAAAGTAAAAAAAGAATGTCATTTCCGGTGCTAAAAAGAGGGCGCATACTTTACCCATTTGATACTGAAATAATAGTTATGGCATGAGTCTGTCACTTTTCTTTTGCAGGAAGTGCTTGGCAGACGCTCTCAAAACCAGTATGACACCTGTTCCAGTCGGTAGATATGAACCCTCATTTCAGGAATATATAAGTTTCCCACCAAATAAATTAAACACCCCCACCACACAAAACACATACTGGACAATAAATAGATGCTCTTACCAGAAATCAAACCTGTGACCTCCTGCTTCGTAGGCAGGGTCACTACCAACTAGGTTAAGAGGCCAATACGCCGTTATGTTATAGTTATGCCATGGACATTCGTGCTACTATAATACGTGTCATCCACGATGACGCGCAGGTTTGTCAAATGTAATCTTTAACAACATGACAATACGAGGCAACCCACGTGTCTTCGTGAATGACACGATCTATAACATTGAATTTGAAACGTAGCTCATATAACATACCTAATACCAGTACACTGGGCTCGCTCATATTACTGTGTAGCTAATCTCCTGGTTTATAATCAGGAGATCGTGGGTTCAAATCGCAGTTCTCGTCACTATGGTGTTCGAACTTATATAAAATATAAAACATGTGACATTAACCAACCGTTACTTCTTTACACTCGGATAACAAAATACAATCATCCAATATTGACGACCGGTCTGGATTAGTGGGTAGTGACCCTGCCTATAAAGTCGATGGTCCCGGGTTCAATTTATTTGTGTGATGAGCACGGATTTTGTTCCTGAGTCATAGGTGCTTTCTATAGCTCCTATTATATGACCACCAATAAAATTGCGTTGGTACCCTAATTTAAAAAATCGCTGTTACCAGAAAACATTACTAAACACCAAGAGTTAAGGGCTAAAATTACAAAAGTACCAGCTGTTTTAATCACGACTACACTTCAAATTGTATTCGAACACCAAATATAATGAATGACAACCAAATATAGTTAATGATCACAGAATCTTGAAGACCAAATAAATGTGATATTTTCACCAAAATAAACTACTATGATCACTTTAAAATGTACACATATTACTACCTACTACCTACCTACCCTTACAAAAAAAAATGCTATTAGAGAAGTGGGTTAGGTTAAGTTTGAACTGCGATCCTCACAGAACCGAACTGTTATGAAGTCTAAGCTCGAATTGGCCTTACATTCGTTGCCAAATTATTGCCACGTTCAAAGCATTCCAACCGTCTTTCATTGAATAAGAAAATTGTCACATTGTCAGCGACAGCGCAGAAATGCAGCTGGCGCAGCGGCAGTTGCTAGCTGTAGCAGTATTTGTCAAATTTATTATAAATTTTGAGGTTTGCTGCTGTTAGTCTGAATCCAAACGCTACCTATATGCAAAAAGAGACAGGGAGATCAGATTCGGCTGGGAGGCCAATTCTAACTTACATTCCGATGTCAAAACTTTGTCGTCATTATCTAGTGTCTCGCTATGTCCAATACATGTACTTACGAACAAGTACGATCGAAAAGCACACGCGAATGACAACAAAATGACATTATTTTGTAAGGTCGAATTGGCCTCTGGCTTACTATCGACTATCCGGTGAGTGGTGTTTCTATGTACTTCTATCGTAGAGTAATGACCTTGACTCGCAACGGTCGTGGTCATGGAAGACATTTCCGGCTTAAAAAAGGTAACAAGAACCAAATGACGCGCCAGTAAAAAGATAATAGTTTGTGATGACTCACTACCAGAACTCTGACTAAGGAAATCGTTATCACTAGCTTTAATTGTGTACGATATGATAGATAGTTTCCCAGGCGTAAGATATCATACACATGTTTATCTAGGGGCTTTTTGTAATGTATAACAAGAAGACGAAATTCCATACCAAGAAGAATTTAATAACAAGAAGTTTGTACCCGATGTTATTTAACTAGTTTCAAGTAGGTATAAAAAAATGGAATTCAACGTGTAATGCGTTTGTATGTTGTTTGTATTTTTTTATTTCTTTCACTCTAAAGATTAACCAACAACACGAGTTCAAGTTCAAATTGTTGTTGTTGTATTACAAGAACTTCCAGCAGCCTTTGATGTCATTAGATACAATACGTAATTATTCTAGGTAGGATACTTACTTATTACGAAATAATTACTTAATATTACTTACTACAATGCAATATCCTAACTTCGAACTTCAAAATCGTTTGTTCAAGTAGGCTTAAAAATAAGCACTTTTGACAAGTCAGTAATGTCAGTATACAAATATAAAATACCGGGTGTTTCCTGTAACAGAAACAATAAAGTAAACTGTAGCCTGTACTCCTCAAACTGACCAACATTTGTTCAGCAACTTTAAAAAATAACTTAATTACGTTTTAATTTTTATTACACATTGAAGTTAATTCTAAGACGCAATGTATTGCGAATTTTGTTATGTTTAAAGCGTGACAAGCAACGTCAAACACACTGATGACAGCGTACATTGAAAATAATATTAAATTTGTATGAAAAAGATAAAATCTAAAGATTTCGTAATTTTTAAAAGTTGTTAATCAAAAGTTATGTCGTTTTAGGAGTAAAATATATGGTTTTAATTATTTGCTCGTATTACAGGAACACCCAGTATATAACAAACATTCATTTAATTTTAAACAAGATATAAATAAATACAATTGGTAACAATTAATCAATGTCAAATTTACATATAAACAAGGTAATAAGTTTTAACACGAATAATAAAAATCTAAATAAACATAAATATCAGATGTTAACTGAGTCCCAAGCAGTTTTGTCATTAATGTAATCTTTGGTGATTATAATAAGATTTACAAATCAATTTCCTTTTAATGTTTCTTAATCTATTCATTGGAAGATTAGTTATACTATTTGGCAGTTTCTTGTAAACTCCTACACAATTACCTTTAAAAGAATTTTTGATATTTTGCAGCCGTGTGGCTTGCACTGCTGACTTGTCCTTGTTTCTTGTGTTAATATTATGTATGTCACAATTTCTCTGAAGTTATTGATATGTTTGTGAACATATACAATATTTGCATAAATATATTGGCAGTATACAGTAAGTACATTAATATCTTTAAACTTATTTCTAAGCGAATCTCTAATATTCATTTTATAAATTGAAATAAAACATGACACTATGAAAAGTAGCTAAAATACACCAATCTAGCTGTTCATAATCTACAAATATCAACTCGAATTTTTAGATATATGTGGCATCAATGCCATAGCAGTCACGTTGCAACAGTAAAGGTGAGCTTCGTATGGCAACTGCCGTCACCCTTTATAATTTATGTATTGGTATCCTACATTTAGTACATTTTGATTTTAGTGAAAACACTATCACTACGAACCTAGTACGAAAAAAAGATTTCCACTCTAATCATTTGAACGTCTAAAAATAATTCGAAACCGGCACAGAGACGTTTACTCTTGGGACTGTTCGGAAGCCATTTCACTGCGCAAGAAATGTGAAAGGCGTAAAATTTTGATGGCTCCCACTCGCGTTGCGCTTACGATTTGCATATTATTGACTCTCGCGATTGCCTTGAGCTTCCGAATCTCCCGATATATAGGATAGGAACTTTGTAAGCAGGCTAGGGTATCAGTCGCTTGGTCAAAGCGTACTTATCCATAGTAACGAGTTAAGTATTACAGATATCAATTACGACGGTTTTGTCTAATTATTCGAGCCACTTGTGCTCGGTAAGGCTATGGTCTGCTTAAAGTCTCAATTCTACTGCGCGAAACTTGTCGAAACGCGAAGCAGCGATTCATTCGATCATCCAATATCGCAATGTACCTAACGAAATTGCAAGCAAGTTCTTGATCCAGCTAAATGGGGCTAAACGCTACCCGCGACGGACAGCGTGCCATGACGTCACGACAGATACATGACACGCCATCCACCGCGGTGCCTGCCCGCGTAGCCAACATGCCAATCGTTAAAACTCCGTAGCGTAACGTAGTAATCTCTCTTTATCACTCTTCTATATTGGTGCGACAATGACAGTTGCGTTTCGTTCGCTACAGAGCTATTATTTTGGTTTTTGTATTAAATACATGTATTTATCATATTTTTATCTACACACAATCATATCATAAACCCTCTAGGACGCGTTCAAAAATGCGAATTACAACCAGCATGAATATAAACTGTTTTGTTAGAACAAATTTCTTATAAATCTATGAAAATGTTATTATTGCATAGTATAACCATAATAATATCGAATTTATAAATTCTATCAATTTCGACGAACTCTAGCCACAAAGCAATTTGATTTACCTATATTTTAATATCAGTAGACATGACGTTTTTGTTCAAAATTAAGTGTTGATTGCTAATTGCAAACGATTTTGACAAATCTCGATATCGAACGATGCCTATGGCAGTTGGAGCTGACGTATGTTTGCCTCTAAAAGCTTCATTTACCGCCATTTGACATTAATTTTATCTTTTAATTTAGCTTGTTTTGTTGTTTCTAAGCTAACCATAACACAGATTTCGTGTAAAATGAGTGATCAAAATATTTCGGAGACGCCATAATATGTGTGTAGATAAAACAGTATAATAATAATATATGTAACTGTATATAATTAGGCATTAAAACCCCGTGTGGTCCTATTATGAAACGAGCAAACCCACTCTGGTATTTAAATGTCTTTCATTATAGTAGCACATGGTAATAGTACATTGTGCAAATAGGAAGATTAAGTCCAATTTTTGGATACGAGGGTGGTCATTAAGGTGGTGGGAATTAAAGACCCGAGTTTGCAATATTCCTACCCTCAGAGTTACTCACAATGTTTTGAAGTGAAAATTTTAAGCTAAACAATTCTTAAATACGGTCACATATCAACATTAACCAGACCTATTCGGCATTCAGCCACAATTG